>NC_064632.1:2502500-5002500 GCF_023864275.1 Schistocerca cancellata | reverse complement strand
TGGCGCTCACCTGCACGGCGCCAAACACGCATACGACCATCATTGGCACCAAGGCAGAAGCGACTCTCATCGCTGAAGACGACACGTCTCCATTCGTCCCTCCATTCACGCCTGTCGCGACACCTCTGGAGGCGGGCTGCACGATGTTGGGGCGTGAGCGGAAGACGGCCTAACGGTGTGCGGGACCGTAGCCCAGCTTCATGGAGACGGTTGCGAATGGTCCTCGCCGATACCCCAGGAGCAACAGTGTCCCTAATTTGCTGGGAAGTGGCGGTGCGGTCCCCTACGGCACTGCGTAGGATCCTACGGTCTTGGCGTGCATCCGTGCGTCGCTGCGGTCCGGTCCCAGGTCGACGGGCACGTGCACCTTCCGCCGACCACTGGCGACAACATCGATGTACTGTGGAGACCTCACGCCCCACGTGTTGAGCAATTCGGCAGTACGTCCACCCGGCCTCCCGCATGCCCACTATACGCCCTCGCTCAAAGTCCGTCAACTGCACATACGGTTCACGTCCACGCTGTCGCGGCATGCTACCAGTGTTAAAGACTACGATGGAGCTCCGTATGCCACGGCAAACTGGCTGACACTGACGGCGGCGGTGCACAAATGCTGCACAGCTAGCGCCATTCGACGGCCAACACCGTGGTTCCTGGTGTGTCCGCTGTGCCGTGCGTGTGATCATTGCTTGTACAGCCCTCTCGCAGTGTCCGGAGCAAGTATGGTGGGTCTGACACACCGGTGTCAATGTGTTCTTTTTTCCATTTCCAGGAGTGTATTTTTACCGATTTACGTGACGAAATCCTAACAACGAAAATAGCTACCACTGTTACTGAAGATGAGGGCCCCATAATAATTTCCCCTACTCTTTATTTGAAATGTTCCACTTGCAGTCGATACATCAGCATAATAATCATAGCTGCGTTTTCGATCCAAATCACATTTACAGGAATGCAAATAAAATCCATTTGCCTATACACGTGGTAATTCAGATCCCCCTATTAATGCCAACGCGTTTTAGATGTGCGAGAATTTCCATTGCTAGCTACCTTAAGGAACACTTCGGATAATGAATGTTTTCTGGTTGTGCCACGTCTAATGGAGAATTCGAAACATTGTAGAATACGTTTGGCAGCTACGTCGTTGTTTATTTCCTGGGGTGGTGCAGAATTATCCTACTAAATTTACTCGCTAATAACAGTTTTTTTGTTATTTCGATAAACATCCCGAATGATCGTCACATAAGCGGTGATATAAAGGTAGACAATTCATGTCTTTGAGTCCAGGAAGGTCTGTGCAACAGAAACTGCAGATCATTTTGCCATTTTCATTGCGAAATTTCCGGCTTATTCATGTCTGGGGTAATAATAGAGGGCTGTTGGCTGGGTTGTCTGCTAGCGTAGTGAAAGGTGTTTGCTACTGCAAGGGAGGTCTGGTTTGTTTTCGGTTCTAATCTCGATGGAGGCGGATAGACCGTCAGTAAAGGAATTTCAAGAAATTCTCGCGTCCCCAATACGTCTTATTGCTACCTTTATTCTTTACCGGCATCCTGTGGATGTCGATATGAAACTCATGTAGAATTGCATACTTGTTACTGTCTACTTTTTCCGCTTCTGTCAATAACTGAATTGACTTAAGTGTGGCACCGAATGACACTGAACTGAATTTTGTTGTGAATCTTCACGCATTGCTAAATTTGCACACTTTGATGGTAGGTCAACAACGGTAATCAAGTATGACTGGTCTGAACGTTGACACAGACCATTTCGTGGCCGAATGCCCATAATATTTTCCTAATTCGTAACGATCTGGGGTACTTTGTCTTACTAAAGCAGTTATGTTATCTCGATAAGCTGAAATTCGTTTTTATTAGTAAAGTTCATACTAATTTGCGTTTTTTCTTTCATTTATATCTTATATTTAGGTGTTGTGGTTAACACACTAATCAGCATTAATATAGTCTTACACATGATTGAAAACAGTCTCACAAATTTCGGAAAGTTTTTCAATTTCACGCGTGTGCATAGTATGTTGGTAGCAGTTCGTCGCCTTGCCTGTTATGCTGTGTAGCAGACTTTACAGCTGTGCGGATCAGCATAACGAAAGGGCGAGGGATCTCGCTCGTTTTTTCCACGACTGTACATCGTGGAATATGTCCGCTTCAGCCCTATCGTTTCATAAAGAACAACAGTAACAATAAATAGTTCATAGACTAAAGCGACGAAGTGAATATCGTCCAACTTAACATCGAATTAGTAACAAGACCGCAGTGGAAGAAGGGAAAGAGTGAACCTGTCTAGGCAGCAAGATTACATGCGAGGGCGTGCTAATAACGCAATGGCTCCGAATTTTTTAACCTTTTCTCAATACAACTTCTGAGGCATCAAGGGATCACCAATTGGAGGGCAGCGTGGAGGGTTAAAATCATAGGGGGAGACCAAGAGATGA
Source organism: Schistocerca cancellata (assembly GCF_023864275.1). Taxonomy (NCBI): domain Eukaryota; kingdom Metazoa; phylum Arthropoda; class Insecta; order Orthoptera; family Acrididae; genus Schistocerca; species Schistocerca cancellata. The sequence continues at coordinate 5,000,051 of NC_064632.1, read as the reverse complement.
ATACATTAAGCAGATTCAGAAGGATGTAGGTTGCAGTAGGTACTGGGAGATGAAGAAGCTTGCACAGGATAGAGTAGCATAGAGAGCTGCATCAAACCAGTCTCAGGACTGAAGACAACAACAACAACAAGAATACCACTTGAAATGTTAAAAGTCACGTATATTACACGGTCGGCTTTCCCGCTTCGGTGACGCAAGTTGTAACATTCTGCCGCTAGAGGGGTCCAAATTGTAGCGCGTAACAGGGGTAACAGGGGTGGAACTGTGTCGGTGCGTGGGGAAACAGTGGTCTGTAAACGAGTTTGTGACTGCAAAAAACTTGCCTCCAACTGAAATCTACAGCGAATGAAAGTTGTGTACGATGAAGATGGTATGGACGTTAGAAATGTGCGGCGTTGGGTTGTTCGTCTTCGTAATGAAGGAAAGTGTATCGCTAACCTCTATGTGTGTAAGAGACCTCTGTGTGGACAACCGCGCACGGCTACCGATGAGGCTTAGCGGAATCGTGTTTATGAACTCATCAGAGTAAATCTCCTGGTAGGGTAACACATCACAGTTCTAAAGTAGGTGTGGCATATCACGAGAGCATGTATTGGCCTTCATTGTAGAACTGAAGTACAGAAAGCTGTGTGCGTAAGGGTGTCTCGATTGCTCACCCATGACACGAGACACAGGAATGGTTCAAATGGCTCGGAGCACTATGGGACTCAACTGCTGTGGTCATCAGTCCCGTAGAACTTAGAACTACTTTAACCTAACTAACCTAAGGACATCACATACACCCATGCCCGAGGCAGGATTCGAACCTGCGACCGTAGCAGCAGCGCGGCTCCGGACTGGAGCGCCTAGAACCGCACGGCCACCGGGTCCGGCGAGACACAGGAGACTGGACACTTGTGAACAACTTATTTTGCGTTTTGAGCGTGACGGTCATGGCATCCGTAACAGCAGTGCGGCGGCTGGTGATGTCATCCCTTGGGCTGAGGGAGCGCCCTCGGCCGTCGTGGCTGCCTCTCTTCGTCACGTGGTGCAGCAGGGTGAGCTGCTGTGCAGGGCGCTGACAGCTTTGTGGCAGTGAGTGACAGAGGCAGCTCCGCAGAACCAGTTCTGATGTCAAATATGCCGTTGGATTTTTGCGGTTGTGGAACGAACTGGATAATTAGGCCTTTCGGTAACTTTGTTGATTACATTAGATTAGATTTAGTTACACTCCAATTGACCGTAGTGAGGATGTAGAACATGTCAGAAAAAACAATAATAGGTGACAAATATTTACAACTAAAACAAGCAAGCAAATGTAACCCCCCCCCCCCTCCCGACAGGTCCCAAGTTGTATGATCGTCATGTTTCTTATTTTTACGTGTTGTTTTAGATTGCTTGTCTTTTACGTCGGTTGTTACTGAAGAGGGCATTCATTTGCTGGTGTCAGGAATTCAAGGAAGGGCCAAGCCCCAGGTTCAGCATCACTTGTGGTTGACAACATCCAGATTTATTCCGTGAAAACACTTAAAATTTTCCTTTACAACTGAATGAGGCGAAAAGCCAGTTAAGAACAACCATTAATTACGAAGCGAAAGAAAGGCTTGAAAGTTTGCTTTGAAACGTATCCCCCCTTAAAAAAATAGGTTACCAGATCAGCTTTAATAGTTATACCACCAGAAGGCTTAGAATTTACTTTAAAAATTTTCTCTTTAAAAATTTACAATAAGATCAATAACCACCAAGTGCCAGAAGCCTTAGAAATTGCGTTGAAATTTTTCAATATTACAAAAAGGACAAAACCAGTACAGAGCCCAAGAAGACTAACAAATATTCTCATTAAAAATAGGAAGTAGCACTTTAACAGAACTATATCAAGATTTTTTTCCAATTCTTCGACAACAATTCAAGAGAGTAGATGCGCCGTTTCAAAACACCTAGCATGGTGGTGGCTACCAGGGCATTCATCGACGATCCATGTTGTCCGCTACGTGACAGCCGCCTCCCTGTGTGGCTGTGGCTGACATACACCCTATAGATGGCCAACGTAATTCTGAAACACAATTGAAGAACTTTGACGACTAGGCGCAATAATTTCCCTCTGTATCCCAGTAGGACTCGTATTAGTTGGACCCCTTCACAGATACACCAACAATGCACTACCACAAGCAAGTCAAACCGTATTGAAACCAGTCAATGTGCGCTAGCGTTACTTTTAAATCCTTGACGCGAGTAAACAATTGACTAGCCGTGTCATCTTGCTCCATAGTAAGAGGGAGATGCCTTAAATCAGAGCCACGGCTCCCACAATGAAAAAATGAACTCTTGCCAACTGCTTGCGACTCAGATGATCCCCTTCAAGAAATTGAGTATTACGACTAAGCTCACTGAGAGCTCTAGAACAAGGAGCAAGAATTTCACCTACATAGCCAAACAGGCCGGAAGAAATATGAATCGGGCTGTCCAAAGACGCGCACAACCTCGTGTTAACTCGGTAACGCCGCCACCTATTGATTGCCACCGTAACTTAAGCTCTTTTCAAGCTGGTCTAGCAACAGGGACGAAATGCATATTACCAAGGGCACGAAGAACCCAGAAGCTGCCAAAAGACCCAATATACGTCGTCCGCTGAGACGACCGACCGACCAGCCAACCATCGCTCCCGACGAAATCACAGGCAAGGGAAAAGGTTGCAAGTGAATCGCCAGCTGATAGCTTCTTACCAAGAGGTCACTTCGAAGGATGGCAACACAATGGGCAGCGACGGCAACATACAAAGGGCAGGAAGAATAATGTGAAGACCTGTACTTACTTGGGAATGGTTTCTTAATGTCCTGGTGTGTGAATGGGTGCATTATCGACCGGAAATACGGCATCATTGCTGGGGAACAACGTTTGAATCATAGAGTGCAACTGATCACCTAAAATTTTCACATAATCGTTGGCTGTAAGCCTGTCAGAGTAATGACGGGACCAGCAGAATACCATGATATATCTGCCATCACCATCACACTTACACCTCCATGCTTAACCGTTGGAATCAAGCAATCATGATTTTAGGCTTCTTTTGGAGTTATACAGATGTAAGCCCGGCCCGATGGAAATTACGAAAACGTTGACTTGTTGGACATTGTGATGTGTTTCCATTGACCAGCCGTTCAGGATTTACGCTACTAACACTATCTTTTAGGCTTCTTTGCGTTGATTGTTGTCACTAATGGTTTCGGTACAGCAGCTCGTCCGTGAATATTCGCTTTATGGAGTTCCCGGCGGATAGTGTCGATAGATACGGGAAGATGGCTATTGAGCTCAGCATTCGCCTTAGTCGCCGTAGTTTGGTTTTGTTTTGACGCGACAATCTGTGTCACTTAGTTTTCATTTGCGCCTACTATTGCGTTTAGACGATTATGTCTTTTTGTGTACCCTATCATGACTGTTGAAACAGTTGTTCTTGAAACATTCAATAAGTTGGTTGTCTTGATTACTGATGTTCCAGCTAATCGGGCTCCACAATCTCCTCCCTTAGGAAATCTGTTAGGTCTTTCATTAAATGTCGATCTCGGCATCTAAATGCAAATACAAAGTGTGCACTACTCGTAGAAAAGCTGCACTGGTGCCTAGTCCGTACTGAACACGCACAGTCCAGCGCGACACGTGCCTTACCTGCGACGTTGACCATCAAACACAACCATCGCGTTACTACCACTGTTCACATTATGTTGCCTATCCGCTCTAACTACCATTGTTCACATTATTTTGTCTATCCGATGTACTTTCGATGGAAAGCCAATTGCCATCAGCCTCTCGCAGAATTGGGCCTTTGGTCACTTTCCGCGCAGTCGGCCAAGCGCCGTCCCGGCCGCTTTAGCTCGGAGCGCCAGGTTCTTCCCAGAGCTGTCGAAACGAGACTCGCACGCTGCGAAAATTCGGCCCACCGGCCGCGGTGCGGTGGCAGCGCTACCTAACGACCAGAGGAGAAACAAAGCAGAGCAAGTGGCCCGGGTGGGAAATCGATACGAGCCGACACGGCTCAGTTACAAGTGTAGGTTGCTATTGTCATAATTACATCGTAGAATTAGGATCCAGGTCGATGGTACGGCTGAGTGGTTTGTACTCCATCAGGTTCAGACTTCATACTGTATCTGCTCACCTTTGTGGATATCGTGCTGAGAAGGTTTCGACATTGAGCAGTTGCTTTGGGCTGTTGTATATTTGCTGTTATAGTGCTTTTAAAATTAGTTGCGACTTTTGACGTTTGGCTCACCCTAGAGGACACGACGCCATTGCCCAAGTAACACCAATGGCAAGTCGGCTTTCCCTTCCACGCCGCCAGCAGTTTGGTTCGTTAAGAGGTCCTGTTGCCACGCCGTGGATAGACAGTACAACGCCGTGTGGGGCATTAGAGGCACCTACGTCCACTAGCTCTCCCTGTAAAGTGATATTTTCTGGCGTAGAATGGTTCTACAATCGTCAGGTATTGTGAACGAGTGTTTCGTGTTGGCTTTACATTAATAACAGTGTAACATGTATGGAAACGATATTACCAGTAAAACGGGATCGTCCAAGAACACGTACATTCGTTGTAATTATAATCTTCTGTTGCAAAATATTCCTCCAAATTCGACAATATTAATGGACAACGCGGAATACTATTCAGTTGTGATAGATAAAGCTCCAACGATGCGGCGGAGGAACATGGCTATTTCGAGAATGAAATCAATAGCCCTAGCTGCATACTGGCATTGATATAAGTCAACGGAGACAGTTGGAAATGTGTACCCTGATCGGGACTCGAACCTGGAATCTCCTGCTTGCATGGCAGACGCTCTATCCATTTGAGCCACTGAGACCACAGAGGACAGTGCGACTACAGAGACTTATCTCTGGCACGCCTCCCATGAGACCCACATTCCCAACTTATTGACCCGCACTATATCCATAGTGCCACTGCCCTATATCCTCATTACTCGCGGCTTTTTGCCGATTTCCCTAAGAGTTCGGGCACTGTTTTGTGTACCGCACAGAAGAAAATGGTCAAACGGCCTGTGAGCGTTATACACTCCTGGAAATGGAAAAAAGAACACATTGACACCGGTGTGTCAGACCCACCATACTTGCTCCGGACACGGCGAGAGGGCTGTACAAGCAATGATCACACGCACGGCACAGCGGACACACCAGGAACCGCGTTGTTGGCCGTCGAATGGCGCTAGCTACGCAGCATTTGTGCACCGCCGTCGTCACTGTCAGCCAGTTTGCCGTGGCATACGGAGCTCCATCGCAGTCTTTAACACTGGTAGCATGCCGCGACAGCGTGGACGTGAACCGAATGTGCAGTTGACGAACTTTGAGCGAGGGCGTATAGTGGGCATGCGGGAGGCCGGGTGGACGTACTGCCGAATTGCTCAACACGTGGGGCGTGAGGTCTCCGCAGTACATCGATGTTGTCGCCAGTGGTCGGCGGAAGGTGCACGTGCCCGTCGACCTGGGACCGGACTGCAGCGACGCACGGATGCACGCCAAGACCGTAGGATCCTACGCAGTGCCGTAGGGGACCGCACCGCCACTTCCCAGCAAATTAGGGACACTGTTGCTCCTGGGGTATCGGCGAGGACCATTCGCAACCGTCTCCATGAAGCTGGGCTACGGTCCCGCACACCGTTAGGCCGTCTTCCGCTCACGCCCCAACATCGTGCAGCCCGCCTCCAGTGGTGTCGCGACAGGCGTGAATGGAGGGACGAATGGAGACGTGTCGTCTTCAGCGATGAGAGTCGCTTCTGCCTTGGTGCCAATGATGGTCGTATGCGTGTTTGGCGCCGTGCAGGTGAGCGCCACAATCAGGACTGCATACGACCGAGGCACACAGGGCCAACACCCGGCATCATGGTGTGGGGAGCGATCTCCTACACTGGCCGTACACCACTGGTGATCGTCGAGGGTACACTGAATAGTGCACGGTACATCCAAACTGTCATCGAACCCATCGTTCTACCATTCCTAGACCGGCAAGGGAACTTGCTGTTCCAACAGGACAATGCACGTCCGCATGTATCCCGTGCCACCCAACGTGCTCTAGACGATGTACGTCAACTACCCTGGCCAGAAAGATCTCCGGATCTGTCCCCCATTGAGCATGTTTGGGACTGGATGAAGCGTCGTCTCGCGCGGTCTGCACGTCCAGCACGAACGCTGGTTCAACTGAGGCGCCAGGTGGAAATGGCATGGCAAGCCGTTCCACAGGACTACATCCACCATCTCTATGATCGTCTCCATGGGAGAATAGCAGCCTGCATTGCTGCGAAAGGTGGATATACACTGTACTAGTGCCGACATTGTGCATGCTCTGTTGCCTGTGTCTATGTGCCTGTGGTTCTGTCAGTGAGATCATGTGACGTATCTGACCCCAATATATATATTACTACTGGCCATTAAAATTGCTACACCACAAAGATTACGTGCTACAGACGCGAAATTTAAGCAACAGGAAGAAGATGCTGTGATATGCAAATGATTAGCTTTTCAGAGCATTCACAAAAGGTTGGCGCCGTTGGCGACACCTACAACGTGCTGACATGAGGAAAGTTTTCAACCGATTTCTCATACACAAACAGCAGTTGACCGGCGTTGTCTGGTGAAAAGTTGTTGTGATGACTCGTGTAAGGAGGAGAAATGCGTACCATCACGTTTCCGACTTTGGTAAAGGTCGGATTGTAGCCTATCGCGATTGCGTTTTATCGTATTCTGACATTACTGCTCACGTTGGTCGAGATCCAATGAATGTTAGCAGAATATGGAATCGCTGGGTTCAGGAGGGTAATACGGAACGCCGTGGTGGATCCCAACGGCCTCGTATCACTAGCAGTCGAGACGACCGGCATCTTATCCGCATGGCTGTAACGGATCGTGCAGCCACGTCTCGATCCCTGAGTCAACGGATGGGGACGTTTGCAAGACAACAACCATCTGCACAAACAGTTCGACGACGTTTGCAGCAGCATGGACCATCAAGTCGGCGACCATGGCTGCGGTTATCCTAGACACTGCATCACAAACAGGAGCGCCTTCGATGGTGTACTCAACGACGAATCTGGGTGCACGAATGGCAAAACGTCATTTTTACGGATGAATCCAGGTTCTGTTTACAGCATCATGATGGTCCCATCCGTGTCTGGCGACATCGTGGTGAACGCACATTGGAAGCGTGTATTCGTCATCGCCATACTGGTGTATCACCAGGCGTGATGGTATGGGGTGCCATTGGTTACATGGTTCGGTCACCTCTTGTTCGCAGTGACGGCACTTTGAACAGTGGACGTTACATTTCGGATGTGTTACGACCCGTGGCCCTACCCTTCATTCGATCACTGCGAAACACTACATTTCAGCAGGATAATGCACGACCGCATGTTGCAGGTCCTGTACGGACTTTTCTGGATACAGAAAATGTTTGACTGCTGCCCAGGCCAGCACATTCTCCAGATCTCTCACCAATTGAAAACGTCTTGTCAATGGTGGCCGAGCAACTGGCTCGTAACAATACGCCAGTCACTGTTCTTGATGAACTGTGGTATTGTGTTGAAGCTGCACAGGCAGTTGGACCTGTATACGCCATCCAAGCTCTGTTTTACTCAATGTCCAGTCGTGTCAAGGCCGTTATTACGGCCAGAGATGGTTGTTCTGGGTACTGATTTCTCAAGATCTATGCACCGATATTGCGTAAAAACGTAATCACATGTCACTTGTAGTATAATATATTTGTCCAATGAATATCAGCATTTCTTCTTGGTGTAGCAATTTTTATGGCCAGTAGTATATATATATGAAGATGGTATCTGTTCTTTCTGACATGTCAGAAAGAACAGATATCATCCTTGACCATGCAGCTATTTTTCTCTGGGTACAAAGAAATGTTCTACTGGATAAAGTAGAACCTAGCTTGTGTAGGGCCAAGTTAATGGAACTTGCAATACTGTACAAGCTAAAAACTCCACTCTAGCACGTCATAGAAATGGCTAACGGTAAAGAGCATAGTTTAATCAGGCTTCCTCCAACTGAGAATATATGGTCCTGGGCGAAAAGTAATGTGGCAAAAAACAAGAAATTTACACTCATTGAGGTTGAAATGCTGACAAAACAAGTCATTGCAAATGTTATAGCACTGGACTGGTCTCAAGTTGTCAGCCATACCAAGAATGTAGTTGAGGAAGCTTGGATTCATAAAGGACTATGTCGCGTTTTGAGTAATACGCTACATCTCTTGCTGCTGTGTTGAGGTCCATTCTTTTGCCAAAATACAGCAGAGTTTACAGGTAAATTTGTCAGTAACATTCTAATGCCGTTGAAATTGTGGCAAAATCCTGAAATAGAGCATTTTTAAACTAGCAACTGAGAGCGGGACATATAAATAGTAATGAGAAAATCCATTTTCAGTACAAACATAAATGTGCAGCTTCTTCACTTATAATCTTACAAAACCCACAGCAATTCTCGTTTCACAGACTATTGATGGTCTTTCAAAATTATATTACTTCAGTTAAAAAAAATCTGCAGTTGCTTGAATATTGCCGTAGATATGGAATTTCACATACAGATCATATGGCAAAATACTCTTTGCGTACTATCGTTTACCAAAATCTGGTTACGATATTTCAGATCGTTTGTGAGATACGAGGAATTTATGAATGTCTCATTTTGGCTGTTTCGGTGTTCGTGACGGAGCCCTTTACATTTGAGACAGACTGCGATATCCTTCTAGTTATCTAAATTTCATATGCAGCAACATACGCCTTAACACGCATCAAATACTAATTCATAGCGACCGCTATTTTACAGTGCGAACTTTTAAGTATGTCTTGCAGTAGTTTAGCTAATACCGAAATATAACAAAAAATTACCATTGACGAAATAACAATGAAGTTATAAAATTCCTGGGACTCAGAGTTTATTACCGTATAGTTTCTCTAAAATCGACTGAGAAAGACTGCAGGACAGGCAGGTGGCTCAGCTGAGCAGTCGGCCTGGCGTTGCTGACGCCTTCAGCAAACGCTGACAACTATGCTTCCATCCACTCGGTCCGCAATGAACTGTCAAAAGTCGCAACTAATTTTAAACGTACTATAATTGTGCTGTTTGCTGTGCGTGCCGGTACCTTCCTCTTACAAGGTGCGGTAGTCTCGTTGTGAACGATGGTGTTCTAATGAAGTAACAACTACGAGCATCCATGTTCTGCATAAACACCACCCGTATTCAGACAACGGTATAATTACGGATTATAGTGACTGTGTGTTAATTGTGTAATTCTCGCCGACCACCAGCGCTTCAGATAAAGTCGTCTATCACTTACCGCCACGCAGCGTCATTAGTATGGGGCGTTTACCCACTCTAAGTTGCCCGAGCATAGGATAAACAATTTCCCCAAGCTCTGAAGTTGTTTGGCTAAGCTGTCTACGAAGCAGTCACTTCTAGGTTGCTCCTGTGGTAGTACTGGTCGGCAGTCGATGAGATTTGCTCGTGGTACTCCATTTGGTGAACGATTACTGATCTAAGCAGTTGTGTTCATATTTGAAGACTGAAGTTAATATTTACTGTATGCGAATGAAATTTATTGAAAATTTCTGGAGGCCGTTATTGTGGAGCGGTTTTCAGTGGGTGTGCCCGAAAGTCGGTTTAAGTCCTTAGTGATGGCTATTTCGAACGACATTAGTAGGTAGAATGAGATTTTCACTCTGCAGCGGAGTATGCGCTGATATGAAACTTCCTGGCAGATTAAAACTGTGTGCCGGACCGAGACTCGAACTCGGGAGTTCGAGTCTCGGTCCGGCACACAGTTTTAATCTGCCAGGAAGTTTCATATAGACGTTAGTAGGTGTTTTAAAAATGGAGAGAAATAATAGCGGTGATTATAGTTGTTCATTTCGTTACACGTAAAAAGCGCCAGCTTTCTGGTTCTTTAGTGTAGTAGCAAGGCCACTCTCAAATACGTCGAGAGAGCTCCGTAATTGTAGACTGATTATCAGTGTAAGAACATGAATGGTGAATAGACTGCTTATTAAGGGATAACATATTGCGGTTTTTTCAGCCTTAGCCTAGGCAGATCGCTACCTGATTAGTTAAATTATTGTCAATACTAAGGCTAGTGCCAAAAACCTAGAGCTGCCTAGTACTAAGTTATTCGTAAGGCGTGCTATCCTGTATACGTACTGCTTTTATGATGTGGCTAAGTGTACTAGCCGACCAGATTGGTAAATATAATAGACAGATACTAGATGTTGTTTGATTGGCTGGTATAGTTGATTATTTTCGTAATCTTGTGTGTGTGATACGTCGTGATTATGTCTTGTATGTGTTTTCACGGCCATTACTGATCTTCACGAACGCAGCAAGTCGGTCGAAACGTCGGCAGGTTATTTGCTTTAGTGTTTTGCAATGACGCGGCCTAATACCAAAAATTAATTTATTCAAAATGACATTGACCATGAAAGCCTATTCACTTATCTAGTTAATTCGGTTCGTTTTAAAACCTAAGAAACTTAAAGCAATTAAAATCGTTTGGAGATCTCGTTTTAACGCGTATGCTGCAAGTCTCAGAGCTCATTTTTAAACTATCGAAACCGCTGTAGACTTGGACTTGGTTTTTCAGTAATAAATTTTTTAGAATCCAGAATTTCAGATCGGAATATCTAAATCAGTTCAGAAGTCAGAGGTTTCATAATTATGTTTTAAGCTGAAGAGATAGTCGTTAGTAAATAATCTAGAGGTTTTAATTCGCAGCGTCTTTAGCAGATGACTTTAGCCTGGTTCATGCCTTGTAACGCAGAAAATAAATTGTTGGTATTGCGGCAGTTAAGGGCCTGCGACTTACACGGACATAGGTTTCAGAACACACTTCTGGTCACTATTGCGAGTATCTGTTACACCTCACTTTGTGTACAGGAGTTGCGCCCAAGCTGTTGGGAAGGAAGTGCGCCAGAAGCTCTTACATACATTCTGTTGTTCTTACGAAATTTCATTACACAAAGTTCTGCTAAATCTTGTCAGTTAAATAAACCGAGCCCTCCACTACTTACGCACATACCCGCCACAAGTATGACAATGTCAGACAACACACGAGAGCTGTGACGTCTGCAACAATCCGACGATTTGGGATCACTGTCATCGATCATCCTCCATTAAGTCCAGAGTTGGCCCAATCCGTTCTTCATTTGTTGAGAAACACCTTCGTGGACTCTACTCTGATAGTGACGAGTCGGTGGGGTTGTGGCTCCGTCAGCAGAATCAAATATTCTACAGTAACGGTATGAAGATACTGGTCTGCCGCTAGTAGAGATGTGGTCGTCGCCGGGGTGATAATGTTGAGGAATAAATATGTAGACACGAAGAACAAAGATATAGAATGTCAATAACGTTTGTTTTCTTAAAAAGCCTTAAGAGCTTCACATGAAAAAAATCTGAGGCATTACTTTTCAGCATGCCCTCGTAGGATCGTAGAAAAGAGACGATATCAGAATGGTATTGGTACAGGCGAAGGAAGTTTCCTTCTAAAAGCTTACTGCCACCAGACATTAAGCAATAAGGAGATGAGGCAGACGCTTCTGAAAGTGCACGCCTGCAGCACACCATTGTGTGGAAGTGATACGTCAATCATCGGAAATTTTGGGAAGAACAAACTGGATTTGAAACCTGGTGTCTTTGGAGAATATTAAAAACTAGGGGGTACAGTTAAATTAAGAAATGTACAGGTACTGGAAAGAATAGGTGGAGAGAAATGCATGGGGAACATTCTAACGAGGAGATGGGACAAGTTGGTAAGACATCACCCTGGAGTGAACTATCTTCTGTCAGGAGCAGTTGAGAGGAACTACAGAAGGGGCAAACTATACACAGCAGTTGAAGATTGTAAGAGATGGAGATCGGAAAGAAAACATTCCATGATTGGCGATTTTAAAAATAAATAAATAATAGGAGTGAATATTCTGAAAAACTGCAGCTTGGCATCAGATTTTCTCTTGTATAAGATTTTAGATACGTTTCATTCTAAATCACACCGTACTGATAATCCTAGATATTTAACGTTTGTCTTATTTAAGATTAATCTCTTTATTATAACGTCAAATGAAACTGTGTAATTCGGTCTCGTTACGTGCATTACGTTGTGACCATTTTCGCAAATGTCAGAATGCTGCTTTCAGCAAGCGCACTATCATCTCCCACACGATTCATCTTCATCAGTTCTTTGAATTATCATCTGACAATTGGCCTACGGCCATTATAATTCTAATAATTCTTTTGCTGCAAACGTCATTTCACGCTCTTACAACCGTACCTAATTTATGACCTTTGGAGTTGGATAAGGATCTATAGAACCTCGGGGTAGATAAATGTCGATATCCCCATTTCAATCCTGGCCCATCAGATTTCACAGCTAGGATTTTTAACCACTGCTCCATCCCTTCCCTTATACATTCCATGCCATGCATCAAAAGAAGGAATGAAGTGTAATGTCCAAATATTTAATAGTTACCGCAGGAAGTAAGCCTAAACGGGATTTTATTCAGAGATGGCGACGACCTTCCATGACTTATTATTACACACTAGTTCAGATTGCGCAAATATCAGTTCGAATATCCACGCACACTGATTTGCCTGTATTTCCATACTGAAGAAGAAAATTGAGTCACCGTTCCATAACTGATGGCAGTTCAACGGGTAATCGGACTGACTTGACAGCCACTGTTTCTACCGCCGCAGAACTTAACTGTGAAAATGTCGGCCACAGAGGTGCGCGTTGTTGGTTCTGTATTCGACAGCTGTCTGCAGGCCTTCCGCTGGCACGTGAGTGGTGGATCAGGCCAGCGGGCAGGGCCTGTTCCTGCGGATTAGCGTGGTCAGCGGCCTCCAGACCTGAACAGACAATGCCAGATGCAGGAATCCTGTCGCTCCGACAGTAGGGACAGCTATACATTCGTATGTGCATCATGCGCTCGACTGTCAAGTGATAGCTTCCCTGTACACTTCTGTGACGAGCGACAGCGATTGTTTGGAGGCTGTAGACTGTTCTATAAATGTCCTTATGTTCAAAATTATAGCTGTTAGGTAAGCTAACACCGCCCAGAATGCCTGTAGAAGAGGAGGGTAGGAAGATTTGAGCTCTATGTCCATTTGCCGTCGATGTCATTAGAGATGGATTTGTAGCTCAGACTGGGGAAAGAAACAGACTGTGCCCCCTTCAAAGTAACAATCCTGGTGTATATTTAAGCGATTTACGAAAACCGCGGAAAACCTAAATGGGGACTACAATGCGACATTAGAACTGCTGTCTTTTTAAATGTGAGTCCAGAGTCTCAAGCACTGCATCCCTTCTCTCGGTACAATTTTTTATCCATTCTTACTTAAATCTCGCTTCAAAATCTTTGAAAGAAACTATTGTGGTCTTATTGCTGACATCATGGAGTTTATGTCATTCGAAATATCATTTTAACACGCTCAGATGCAAGAACACTGCTTAACGAAACTTTAGCTATCGTTTGCCCCTAACACCACCAAATATACTGTTGTTGGCTAAGTATACAAACTTTCCAAACTGTAATACCCCAATCAAAAAAATTCGCATGATATCGCGAAAATATTCTTATTACACGTTTTATAGCTGTTGATTGACACAACTCCATACGTAAAAATTATGCAGAAGAAAATAGAGTCATGTGTTAACTTTTCAAAGGAATTCTTGAAAAATTACGTCTGACATATAGTTTTATAGTCGAATCTTAAGATCAGACTTCTTTTTCCCGACAATAAAATATTCTTCCAGAAAATAATGAACCAGACCTCATGAAATTATTCCTTCAAGAATGGTGATTTGGATTTAAACAGTGTAATAAAACTTTCTCCTCACTCTTACTAAGTAAATCATATTAATAGATGCAGAAGGCAGTAGAAATTTTGCACGGAACAATTTTGTCTGAAAAAATGATGAACAGAACTGTGTATTGTGCAAGTTTCATGCGAGGGTACTAGTAGCGCACAGTGTCTTCAGTTACACTTCTCACTAAGAAATACTGTACTAAAATTAGTAACTGTTATCACAATTAAGATACGTCTTTCCTAGATAAAATCTTGTTCAAAAATGGAGACAACCTTTTAAAATATTTAACAGTCACGTACGGAAGACGCGTAAATCTACATGAAGCCTTTGAGTACTTGAATTACTAAAGACGAATTACACTTTTTGTAAACTATTTCATTTCTGAGTATGCCTTTGTGAGAGTTACAGGTATATATTTCTCTTGATTATGGCTACAACTAGCCTTTTACCCGAGAGTTCCCCCTCTTATGCACTCAACACAGATTCTGAACACACGCCTTCCATCATCTCTCTGTGTCCCCCTCTTCTCTCCTCTGTCAGTCCTCCTCATGCTCCCACCTACAACTGCCTGTCTCCCCCTCCCGTCTTACTATCTCCTCATCCCCCTCTCTTCGTCCATTTCTTCCATCCCCTCTGTGTGATCACATCTTCCTCCCCTGTACCTCTGACCATATACTCCTCCCCCTCTCTCTTACCATCTCCACCTCCCCCCCTTCCACCTGCCCACTACACATCTAGACCTTGAAACGGTACAGTAGTTTCCGCTCTATAAGCAGCAGGTTTCGCTGCTCGCTCGCACCGGGAAATAGAAACAGAGGCGGCTCCGCAGCCAATATTATTACACGACGCGGCCGGACGCGGTTGCAACAGACCCCATGTGGACGGGTGGAAAAAAATGAGTCAGGCTTCATAATATGTATTTATATGTGTCGTGTATTATGCATTTCTTGTACATGGATGTGAATCTGCACATGAACTTTCCTAATCCTCTTCATAACTTTCCGTAAAGCGTGGCCAAATCTTTGTTGGGAAGTAGTTCTGTAGTATAGTAGTGCCAACCTTACTCCTGGCAAGGGGATCAGAGAGACAGCACAGGCAGGTGAAAGTCAAAGACTTTCCAGTGTCACAAGATCTGGGGTGGAGAGGTTGGTCACGGCCAAGTGGTTCGACCACCCCCTCCACCGGGGCCCAGGAAGACCTCCGGGTGCCCGCCATATTCTGGAGTGTTACAGAAGACGGGTAAGTGAGCAGACGTGCCCCCAGTGCGTCTGTCTGAATGGTCATGCATGGAATAGAGGTATTTGAATATTTGTACTAAGTCTTTTATTTCCAGCTTCGGATTGTGTAAGGTAATGAATGTGCTCGTTTAATTCCGGAATTTTGACCCCCTGTGTTAAAGTATCTGGTCCCCAGTTTGCCCGTTATCCTCCTCACGTAGCGGATGTCCTATGTAAAATATTGGGAGGCTTTGGTGGTATACATTTGGCCAACGCAATTCCGTCTTGCGGTAGAAAAGTGCGTGCAGATTCCAATATAATATACCCGAGCTATAAGTCGTAAAATTGTAATGTCTGTAAACTGAAACAGTTGCTGCTATCGCTGTAAAGTCGAGTGATAATGTTTAAAATAAATAGAAAATCAACTGTCTTCAATCTTTAACGTACCTTAAAAATCACAAAGAAGTCAAGTTAAAGGAATTTATTTAAAGTAAAAGCTATAGAATGCAGGGACCCACACATCAGCGCGTGAGCCCTCCAGCCCCTTGCCTAGTATCGTACAGAAAGGGCAGGCTCTCTAGGTAGCGCTCTCAAGCTCCTCTCCCCAGTTATCCGCTGCGCAATTTTGATTCAGGGCTTGACGACATCAACTTTCATCTGGCGTCCCTAGGCAAGGAGGTAGACGGTAAACTTTCAACCTTCCAACTGTCTCGCACTTCTCTTCCTCCTCCTCCAGCCTCTCAATCTCTCTCTCTCTCTCTCTCTATTCATTTCCTCCTTCCCCTCATTCTGTCCATTCCCTCCTCCCCGAGGCTCATACTGCTGCCGTTTAACATACCTGTCGTGCACGGCAGCCTATACATCAGTGGCTGGAAAAAACACGTTTTTGCTCTTATCTCTGCTCCTACTGAAACTAGGAGGTTATACATCCAACAGTGTTGATACGCATGAGGCCTGATGTTCCTGTACCTTAGCTAATTTGACCCAGTGGTTCGGAGGGACAGCTCAGATATACGCACACACGTCCTGCTTTATAACACATAATTGTACAAATTTTTCAATGATTAACAGTTCTCCTTACGAGTATTATTGAAACTGTGTTACTTAATTTCCAGCTCTTCTCTAGCATTAAATTTGCAGAGTTTGCAGTGAAACATATGGTCCCTGGCTACTTCACATTTAATTAATCTTAGGTGATACATTGCAGCAAATAATAAATGTAGCTAACATATAGAAATTGTTGAAACGAAAGCCACATTTGACTAGAGTTTTAGAAATTAGACTTTGGAGTATCTTTTCTGAGGGCAGTGGTGCCAACTGCACTGCCTGAGTGCAGTACGTGCAAGCACCCTGCAGTTCGTACAAGTAGACACACGTTTCACAAAATGCGTGATCACTATTTATTATTACACTTAGAGCGGGAGAATATAGTAAAGGAGAAGAAATTCTACGTAAGTCGAATGGAAAAGCTGAAATACTTCCCATCTTTAGGACGTTGATTGATGAATATTATTTTGTGACACGTATTAATCGACATTTATTAAACTATGACAGGAAATTTCGTGAGTTCTTCCTGTTAAATATTGATCAGTTTAATTATGCCCTACATGTGGTCAAAGAGGATTTCAAAGAGGATTAATCAAACAGATATTCGTATCCTATAATACCTGACGGAGAACTGGCCTCAGCATTAAGAAAAACTCAACATAGCTTGAAGACGACATTGTATTATTCAAATCTGTTTTGATGTGGAACAGTGGAAACCATTAACATCAAACTAAAACTTGTTACCCTAGCATTTTGTCAATAATCAGCTATGTTCATGGTTGCCTGGAAGAACAGCATTTGGTAGTGATAAATGCACGGCAGTATTAATACAGCAGTTAGGGAGTCTTCGTTATGATTTTTCAGATCGAAAACCATCTGCAATGATATCATTTTTGCCTCTTTGTTGAAGCCTGATGTATTTTGACGGACATTGCAGTCTTTCTGAAATATAGGTCGGCATCTTTACCCGGCATCAGCTTAAAGTTTTTAATAATATTTTCCCTTCCGATGTGCCTTTCTTCCAAAAATTCCAAAATTTTATCATTTCATTTCGACCTTTTACTCTCTAACCCCATGAACCATGGACCTTGACTTTGGTGGGGAGGCTTCCGTGCCTCAGCGATACAGATAGCCGTACCGTAGGTACAACCACAACGGAGGGCTATCTGTTGAGAGGCCAGACAAACGTGTGGTTCCTGAAGAGGGGCAGCAGCCTTTTCAGTAGTTGCAAGGGCAACAGTCTGGATGATTGACTGATCTGGCCTTGTAACAATAACCAAAACGGCCTTGCTGTGCTGGTACTCCGAACGGCTGAAAGCAAGGGGAAACTACGGCCGTAATTTTTCCCGAGGGCATGGAGCTTTACTGTATGATTAAATGATGATGGCGTTCTCTTGGGTAAAATATTCCGGAGGTAAAATAGTCCCCCATTCGGATCTCCGGGTGGGGACTACTCAAGAGGAGGTCGTTATCAGCAGAAAGAAAACTGACGTTCTACGGATCGGAGCGTGGAATGTCAGATCCCTTAATCGGGCAGGTAGGTTAGAAAATTAAAAAGGGAAATGGATAGGTTAAATTTAGATATAGTGGGAATTAGTGAAGTTCGGTGGCAGGAGGAACAAGACTTCTGGTCAGGTGACTACAGGGTTATAAACACAAAGTCAAATAGGGGTAATGCAGGAGTAGGTTTAATAATGAATAGGAAAATAGAAATGCGGGCAAGCTACTACAAACAGCATTGTGAACGCATTATTGTGGCCAAGATAGATATGAAGCCCACACCTACTACAGTAGTACAAGTTTATATGCCAACTAGCTCTGCAGATGACGAAGAAATTGAAGAAATGTATGATGAAAAAAAGAAATTATTCAGACAGTGAAGGGAGACGAAAATTTAATAGTCATTGGTGACTGGAATTCGAGTGTAGGAAAAGGGAGAGAAGGAAACGTAGAAGGGGAATATGGATTGGGGCTAAGAAATGAAAGAGGAAGCCGCCTGGTAGAATTTTGCACAGAGCACAACTTAATCATAGCTAACACTTGGTTTAAGAATCATGATAGAAGGTTGTATACATGGAAGAACCCTGGAGACACTAAAAGGTATCAGATAGATTATATAATGGTAAGACAGAGATTTAGGAACCAGCTTTTAAATTGTAAGACATTTCCAGGGGCAGATGTGGACTCTGACCACAATCTATTGGTTATGACCTGTAGATTAAAACTCAAGAAACTACAAAAAGGTGGGAACTTAAGCAGATGGGACCCGGATCAACTAAAAGAACCAGAGGTTATACAGAGTTTCAGGGAGAGCATAAGGGAACAATTGACAGGAATGGGGGAAAGAAATACAGTAGAAGAAGAATGGGTAGCTTTGAGGGATGACGTAGTGAAGGCAGAAGAGGATCAAGTAGGTAAAAAGACGAGGGCTAGTAGAAATCCTTGGGTAACAGAAGAAATATTGAATTTAAATGATGAAAGGAGAAAATATAAAAATGCAGTAAATGAAGCAGGCAAAAGGGAATACAAACGTCTCAAAAATGAGATCGACAGGAAGTGCAAAATGGCTAAGCAGGGATGGCTAGAGGACAAATGTAAGGATGTAGAGGCGTATCTCACTAGGGTTAAGATACACTCCTGGAAATGGAAAAAAGAACACATTGACCCGGTGTGTCAGACCCACCATACTTGCTCCGGACACTGCGAGAGGGCTGTACAAGCAATGATCAAACGCACGGCACAGCGGACACACCAGGAACCGCGGTGTTGGCCGTCGAATGGCGCTAGCTTCGCAGCATCTGTGCACCGTTGCCGTCAGTGTCAGCCAGTTTGCCGTGGCACACGGAGCTCCATCGCAGTCTTTAACACTGGTAACTTGCCGCGACACCGTCTCCATGAAGCTGGGCTACGGTCCCGCACACCGTTAGGCCGTCTTCCGCTCACGCCCCAACATCGTGCAGCCCGCCTCCAGTGGTGTCGCGACAGGCGTGAATGGAGGGACGAATGGAGACGTGTCGTCTTCAGCGATGAGAGTCGCTTCTGCCTTGGTGCCAATGATGGTCGTATGCGTGTTTGGCGCCGTGCAGGTGAGCGCCACAATCAGGACTGCATACGACCGAGGCACACAGGGCCAACACCCGGCATCATGGTGTGGGGAGCGATCTCCTACACTGGCCGTACACCACTGGTGATCGTCGAGGGGCCACTGAATAGTGCACGGTACATCCAAACCGTCATCGAACCCATCGTTCTACCATTCCTAGACCGGCAAGGGAACTTGCTGTTCCAACAGGACAATGCACGTCCGCATGTATCCCGTGCCACCCAACGTGCTCTAGACGATGTACGTCAACTACCCTGGCCAGAAAGATCTCCGGATCTGTCCCCCATTGAGCATGTTTGGGACTGGATGAAGCGTCGTCTCACGCGGTCTGCACGTCCAGCACAAACGCTGGTCCAACTGAGGCGCCAGGTGGAAACGGCATGGCAAGCCGTTCCACAGGACTACATCCACCATCTCTACGATCGTCTCCATGGGAGAATAGTAGCCTGCATTGCTGCGAAAGGTGGATATACACTGTACTAGTGCCGACATTGTGCATGCTCTGTTGCCTGTGTCTATGTGCCTGTGGTTCTGTCAGTGTGATCATGTGATGTATCTGACCCCAGGAATGTGTCAATAAAGTTTCCCCTTCCTGGGACAATGAATTCACGGTGTTCTTATTTCAATTTCCAGGAGTGTAGATACTGCCTACAGGAAAATTAAAGAGACTTTTGGAGATAAGAGAACCACTTGTATGAACATCAAGAGCTCAGATGGGAACCCAGTCGTAAGCAAAGAAGGAAAAGCAGAAAGGTGGAAGGAGTATATAGAGGGTCTATACAAGAGCGATGCACTTGAGGACAATATTATGGAAATGGAAGAGGATGTAGATGAAGATGAAATGGGAGATACGATACTGCGTGAAGAGTTTGACAGAGCACTGAAAGCCCTGAGTCGAAACAAGGCCCCCGGAGTAGACAACATTCCATTGTAACTACTGACGGTCTTGGAGAGCCAGTCCTGACAAAACTCTACCATCTGGTGAGCAAGATGTATGAGACAGGCGAAATACCATCAGACTTCAAGAAGAATATAATAATTCCAATCCCAAAGAAAGCAGGTGTTGACAGATGTGAAAATTACCGAACTATCAATTTAATAAGCCACAGCTGCAAAATACTAACACGAATTCTTTACAGACGAATGGAAAAACTAGTAGAAGCCGACCTCGGGGAAGATCAGTTTCGATTCCGTAGAAATACTGGAACACGTGAGGCAATACTGACCTTACGACTTATCTTAGAAGAAAGATTAAGGAAAGGCAAACCTACGTTTCTAGCATTTGGAGACTTAGAGAAAGCTTTTGACAATGTTGATACTGGAATACTCTATTTCAAATTCTAAAGGTGGCAGGGGTAAAATACAGGGAGCGAAATGCTATTTACAATTAGTACAGAAACCAGATGGCAGTTATAAGAGTCGAGGGACATGAAAGGGAAGCAGTGGTTGGGAAGGGAGTAAGACAGGGTTGTAGCCTCTCCCCGATGATATTCAATCTGTATATTGAGCAAGCAGTAAATGAAACAAAAGAAAAATTCGGAGTAGGTATTAAAATCCATGAAGAAGAAATAAAAACTTTGAGGTTCGCTGATGACATTGTAATTCTGTCAGAGACAGCAAAGGACTTGGAAGAGCAGTTGAACGGAATGGATGGTGTCTCTAAGGGATGAACATCAACAAAAACAAAACGAAAATAATGGAATGTAGTCGAATTAAGTCGGGTGATGTTGAGGGTATTAGATTAGGAAATGAGACACTTAAAGTAGTAAAGGAGTTTTGCTATTTGGGGAGCAAAATAACTGATGATGGTCGAAGTAGAGAGGATATAAAATGTAGACTGGCAATGGCAAGGAAAGCGTTTCTGATGAAGAGAAATTTGTTAACATCGAGTATAGATTTAAGTGACAGGAAGTCATTTCTGAAAGTATTTGTATGGAGTGTAGCCATGTATAGAAGTGAAACATGGACGGGAAATAGTTTGGACAAGAAGAGAATAGAAGCTTTCGAAATGTGGTGCTACAGAAGAATGCTGAAGATTAGATGGGTAGATCACATAACTAATGAGGAAGTATTGAATATGATTGGGGAGATGAGAAGTTTGTGGCACAACTTGACCAGAAGAAGGGATCGGTTGGTAGGACATGTTCTGAGGCATCAAGGGATCACTAATTTAGTATTGGAGGGCAGCGTGGAGGGTAAAAATCGTAGGGGGAGACCAAGAGATGAATACATTAAGCAGATTCAGAAGGATGTAGGTTGCAGTAGGTACTGGGAGATGAAGCAGCTTGCACAGGGTAGAGTAGCATGGAGAGCTGCATCAAACCAGTCTCAGGACTGAAGACCACAACAACAATAACAACTCTTTAACGGAAGAAGATGAACAACTGTACCCTTACTCGTAGTCGAAAGATGCTCCACTGCCACGGTTTTATCATTATTTTCTTCGTTATCGCCATCAGAATGGTGAATATTCGATATACTTCTGTAAAGTAAGACGAAACTAACAATTCAGTTGCTAATAAAGGTAACTACAATTCCATGATTACGAATTAAAGTTAAGGGCAGAGACAATTTTAAGCTGATGCCGGGTAAAGATGCCGACCTATTTTTCAGAAAGACTGCAATGTCCGTCAAAATACATCAGACTTCTACAAAGAAGCAAAAATGATATCATTGCAGATGGTTTTCGGTCTGAGAAATCATAACGAACACTCCTTAACTGCTGTATTAATTTACTCTTATGGTCCACTCTTCCAAGAAATGTCGATGTATCAGCCAGCGGCCATTTCTTACATGTAACTGAAGTAGAAGTTTCAGTTACTTTCATCTTTTAAGCCTTTTTTAATATATATCTTTAATGTTCCTCACTCTATCACACTTTTCACTTGCAACGTGTCTGGATGAATTACAACGAATCATTATCACATCATATTCTAAATTAGACACGGCAGCTATGTCTAACTTCCAATCCCTATGTCAATCTCGTTCTTATTTTAAGAATATACACGAATGTTGAAAATTAGGTGGACTGATAAGGTAAGAAATGAGGAATTTCTACTCAGAATCGGAGAGGAAAGGAATATGTGGAAAACACTGATAAGGAGAAGGGACAGGATGATAGGACATCTGCTAAGACATGAGGGAATGACTTCCATGGTACTAGAGGGAGCTGTAGAGGGCAAAAACTGTAGAGGAAGACAGAGATTGGAATACGTCAAGCAAATAATTGAGGACGTAGGTTGCAAGTGCTACTCTGAGATGAAGAGGTTAGCACAGGAAAGGAATTCGTGGCGGGCCGCATCAAACCAGTCAGTAGACTGATGACCAAAATATTAATCTTTTCAAGGCTCATGGTAACAGGAGTCATTTAGATCCTATGCGGCTGCACTGTATCTATCGTGGAGTTACATCAGCAGAATAGTACAAAGCATGTTGTTAGCACTTCGAAAAGAATTTATACCTCTGTTTGTGCAATCAATCTCATCCGACGACCTAAAGTCACAGAAAGTTGAATGTAAGCGAAATTTCCGAAATTGTAATGGAGCTGTCGATGGAAGGAATTTGCGAATTATTTCCAAACGTGTTGAAACTCTATTGTAACCAGCGGCCAATCTTAACAACAAGAACTCAATTTTTAATTACCGTCTCTCTCGAGTTCGTAGTGTTTCAATATGCCTTTGCGTTATTAAGTCAGGTGTTCCACATTTTCTTTAAATATACCGTTTGCTGCAAAGCATGATACAGCAGTGGAATTAATCATTGTAACATGTGGTCTGTAGAAGTTACGAGAGTCCTAACAATAAGTAATGCCCCACTTTGTTTCTCAGAACGTATTAGTTGTTAAGTGTCAGAATGTACATGAACATATCTTGTCCAAGTCCTGTTTCTCTCCGTGGTCTCCATCACGTTCTATGGCCGTGCGCCAACGTTGTGGAAGACCATGTATTCCCTGCTGGTAAAAGCTCTTGTCCTGTAGGCGTAGCCATGTTTTTACTGCATTACTGACACTCTTGTCATCTTCAAAGCGTTTTCCCCGGAGAGAATCTTTAAGCGGCCCAAAGAGATGGAAGGCCGAGGATGAGAGGCCTGGACTGTAGGGTGGATGAGGTAATGTTGTCCAATCCAATTGGGCGATATGTTCCAGGGTTCACAGATTTGTGTGTGGGCGTGCAATATCGTGTTGGAGCAAGATTTTTGCTTGAGTCTTGTCTGATCGAACACGTCGGAAACGGTTCTTGAGATCTTTGGAGTATTCACGTATGCCTCTGAGTTGATTGTTGATTCTCTAGGCATAACATCCACGATAAGGATGTGGTCACAATCCCAGTATATTGCCACCATGACTTTGCCAGCAGAGGGGGTTGTCTTGAATTTCTTCTTTTGTGGTGAATGAGGATGATGCCACTCCGTGGACTGCCTTTCTGTTTCCAGCGCCAAGTGGTGCACCCAGCTTTCGTCGCCCGTAGCGATGCGTGACAAAGGCCTCTTCGTCGGTCTCAAAACGCTCCAACCATTCAGATGAAATGTCCTTTCTCTGAATCTTGTGGTCCGTTGTGAGCATTCGTGACTTTGATCGTGAGAACCTCTTTGAATATCTGAGAGTCTCGATCATTGCAGACGCACTCCCAGTGCTGACCGACAACTGTAGAACCATCTGTCGCGTTGTGATGCGGCGGTCGGCACGAATAGTGTCATCCGCACGATTCCGCATGTCTGGAGCAGTGGTCCGGCCGGGTGACCGAGAGGTTCCAGGCGCTTCAGTCAGGATCCGCGCGACCGCAACGGTCGCAGGCTCGAATCCTGCCTCGGGCATGGATGTGTGTGATGTCCTTAAGTTAGTTAGGTTTAAGTAGTTCTAAGTTATAGTGGACTAGTGACCTCAGATGTTAAGTCCCATAGTGCTCAGAGCCATTCGAACCATTTCGAGCAGTGGCTGTGACAACACTCTCGAGCTTGGTTGACCATGCAGCTCTGTTTCTGCATTTCTTGGGTCTGTAACTTTCTTTACTCATCGCCCAACGGTATTCCTATCAATAGCAGCATCGCCATACACTGCACACAAACGCTTATGGATGTTCACCACGGTTTCTTTTTCTGCGCACAAGAACTCAATAAGGGCACGCTGCTTGTAACGTGAGTCGTATGTAGACGTCATTTTGACGCCGTATTAGGCTCTGCCATCAGCCGGAACGGTTCGAAACTTCACCGGCGTACAGAACAAACTTAAATGTGAAGCTCCAACAAGAACGTTTGTCTATGTATATTAATGGCTTTTTCTTAAAAAAAAATGAGAGGTGTTATTTATTGAACGACCGTTGTACTTAGGGAACTTTCCTGGAAAACAGCAACAAACCATGTTATGACACAGAGAAAACTGAGCCACTTCCGTTACCACTAGCTAAGGGTGGTGTCTTTGGCAATATAGGTTTCCCTGTGCGAGAGTCGTACACGAACTACACTAACGACCATTAAAATTGCTACACCAAGAAAATATGTAGATGATAAAAGGGTATTCATTGGACAAATATATTATACTAGAACTGACATGTGATTGCATTTTCACGCAAACTAGGTGCATAGATCCTGAGAAATCAGTATCCAGAACAACCACCTTTGGCCGTAATAATGGCCTCGATACGCCTGGGCATTGAGTCAAACAGAGCTTGGATGGCGTGTTCAAGTCCAGATGCCCATGCAGCTTCAACACGATACCACAGTTCAAGAGCAGTGACTGGCGTATTGTGACGAGCCAGTTGCTCGGCCACCATTCACCAGACGGTATCACTTGGTGAGAGATCTGGAGAATGTGCTGGCCAGGGAAGCAGTCGAACATTTTCTGTATCCAGAAAGGCCCGTACAGTACCTGCAACATGCCGTCGTGCATTATCCTGCTGAAATGTAGCATTTCGCAGGGATCGAATGAAGGGTAGAGCCACGGGTCGTAACACAACTGAAATGTAACGTCCATTGCTCAAAGTGCCGTCAATGCGAACAAGAGGTGACCGAGACGTGTAACCAATGGCACCCCATACCATCACGCCGGGTGATACGCCAGTATGGCGATGACGAATACACGGTTCCTATGTGCCTTCACCGCGATGTCGCCAGACACGGATGCAACCATCTTGATGCTGTAAACAGAACCTGGATTCATCCGAAAAAATGACGTTTTGCCATTCGTGCATCCAGGTTCGCCGTTGAGTACACCATCGCAGGCTCTCCTGTCTGTGATGCAGTGTCATGGGTAACCGCAGCCATGGTCTCCGAGCTGATAGTCCATGCTGCTGCAAACGTCGTCGAACTGCTCGTGCAGATGGTTGTCGTCTTGCAAACGTCCCTAACTGTTGACTCAGGGATCGAGACGTGGCTGCACGATCCGTTACAGCCATGCGGATAAGATGCCTGTCAACTCGACTGCTAGTGTTACGAAGCCGTTGGGATACAGCACGGCGTTCCGTATTACCCTCCTGAACCCAGCGATTGCATATTCTGCTAACAGTCATTGGATCTCGCCCAACGTGAGCAGTAATGTCGCAATACGATAAACCGCAATCGCGATAGGCTACAATCCGGCCTTTACCAAAGTCGGAAACCTGATGGTACGCATTAGTCGTCCTTACACGAGGCATCACAACAACGTTTTACCAGGCAACGCCGGTCAACCGCGGTTTGTGTATGAGAAATCGGTTGGAAACTTTCCTCATGTCAGCACGTTGTAGGTGTCGCCACCGGCCCAAACCTTGTGTGAATGCTCTGAAAAGCTAATCGTTTCCGCATCACTGCATCTTCTTGCTGTCGGTTAAATTTCGCGTCTGTAGCGCGTCGTATTTGTGGTGTAGCAATTTTAATGGCCAGTAGTGTATTTCACCATCGTCGGAGGTGCAGTAGCCTGGCGAAATAATTGTGTTACTAGTACCTATTACAGTAGCTATCTCCGGTTGTAAAATGTTTGATGTAACTGTAGCACACATTGATAACAAATCACACACTAGCCTTTCGTAATCTATGTAAATGAGATTTTCGTAGAAGACATTGTACCGTTAGCTACGGCTGCGACTGGTCTCCACACAGATCATTGGATCCGCACGGCTGACGCGGCCCACCTGTCGTGGCAGACTACAGATGCTCTTGAGGAACCGTTTCCCATACCTTGCAAACGGGGCAGTAGGCTGCTTCTGCTGCCTCAGCCGCCAACAGCCTGATTTCCAGCCGTACCTTTAACGTCCCCACCAGACGGACGGATCACTATTGAAAAAAGCAGTGTCGCGCACCCTCAAGAATGAAACACTGCAGAGAAGTTTGGAATTAAATCTGAGACATTGGCGCGAAGACTGGTGATCAGGGACATTGCGCCACCACCCCTTCTCTCCCCTCCACCGTGAAGGCAAAGGGAAAGTTATCAACAACAAGCGCCGTTCACCGTCAGTAACCCATCAACGCTCGACAGTGCTTAGCTTCGGTGATGTGACGGGGATCGGTGTGTCCACAGAGGCACAGACGTTGACACCGGGCACTCCTCTGCCCCTCTCCCCCCTGCTAAATTCCATGAATTCGGAAGCAAAATAACTGAGCTGTGTAACAGCTGATTCAAAGATTCACTGCCTGCTCTCCTTGTTTTAACCTTACGAAGGAAATGTGCGGTATTAATCATTGCAACCGCAGAAGAAAGTCGTATTGGCTTAATTTCAGTTAGAGGTTCTATAGCAGTTGATTAATATAATAGCTTCAATTAGTTCAAGCTACTGAATTTTACATTTAACCAGAACTGGAACAAAATTTAGTGATAACCGATTCTGCTACGATGAGGGTGTGAGAGACGGAATGTTAGCTCGGGTGGAGCAGAAGGAATTACCTCTGCATTTACCTCAACTGATTTCCCAAAATTGCAGAAACGATCGGCCGTAGGATTAAATCACTGTATTCCCAAATACAACTTGTAGATACTGTTTCGTCTCACTGTACATTAAGCTGAATGTTTGTCAGCCCTCACATTTTCGCCCAACCTCTGTTCTCGTAACTATATCCATGTTAACAGGCTTCGATTCTATCATAATTTCATGTGCAATGTGTAGACGAGAGTATCGGACGATATCTGGGTTGCATATGGCTATCTACCTAATATATACCCTTAAAACGCAAACCATAATGTTCACAGAGTAGGCCTAAGTCTTTACGAAATATTATCAGTGTTTGAAATTTGCCTTTTTCATTTCACAGTTCCATTTTTTCCATTTCATTTTGCTTCTAGTAGATCTCAACATTTATCTTTGTAATACTTTACGCATATTTGCTATTCTCAGCTTCGGTTAACCGATATAAGCTCTCTGAACTTCATCGCTGTGTGTGAACTCGCATCCCTGGGGCGCCAGTTTGTACCGACCTTTGGACTTTGGTAGCCACGAGGCTGGCCGAATTTGAAATCTTTTTCCGACTCTTCTAGTTACTGGTGTCGTATCTGAAGGACTGCATTTGTGTGGTGGCAATCTGTGGTAGTGTTGAGATTCTACGGCGACGAAGGACTTGGGAGAGTCCTTTTCAATTATTAGATGTGATTACGCTCAGGTAAATTGGTGGGTTATATAGGTATTCCTTAGTCACTATTACTTCGCGAATACGGAGGCAGCAGTCTGATTTCGCTTGGTAAAATGGAATCTTCTGGTTGACTGAATGAAAGATGAATGTAACGCCGCACATTATTCTTTCGAATCGTCGTGCTGTACATTAAAAGTAGTCCTCCGCTCCTCATTCATTAAATAGATGTTACTTGTTTAAAGTTATGGGCTGGGAACGTGGTGTTACGATTATTTCTCGTGAATTTCCATTTTGCAAATGGTTCAAATGGCTCTGAGCACTATGGGACTTAACATCTATGGTCATCAGTCCCCTAGAACTTAGAACTACTTAAACCTAACTAACCTAAGGACATCACACAACACCCAGCCATCACGAGGCAGAGAAAATCCCTGACCCCGCCGGGAATCTAACCCTGGAACTCGGGCGTGGGAAGCGAGAACGCTACCGCACGACCACGAGATGCGGGCTCCATTTTGCATCTGCTCTTTGAAGACACATGTGAGCTTCTGTGTCACTTCCCTTTGTTTAGTAACAATATACACGCACATTAATCTACTTCTTCCGGAATTATTTCCACCTAAACTACATATATCCTTGTACTAACGCATAATATACTTCCACACGCCGTAGCGCCCATCTTCTGTATCGTGTGTACGCCTCACAGTCCATAACTAGCCTGACCTTTGGAAAAGACCATTTAAAGTCAGTCACAAAAATTAGTAACAAGTAGCTTTCCTTTGGATGCCATCGGGTTTCAAGGGCAGACAAGGCAGGGAGATGTGTGCCGTTTTCCAAGATTGGTTCTTGTTAAACATTGTGCGGAGTCATATACTCGCACACGGCATATAAAAAAAGAACTTCTCGAATTGCGTATCGGTTCTAAGGATTTAATTTTTGAAATTTCCTGGCAGATTAAAACCGTGTGCCGGACCGAGACTCGATCTTTGTCTTTCGCGGGCAAGTGCTCTACCAACTGAGCTACCCAAGCACGACTCACGCCCCGTTCTTACAGCTTTACTTCTGCCTTATCTCGTCTCCTACGTTCCAAACTTTACAGAAGCTCTCCTGCGAACCCTGCAGAACTAGGACTCCTGAAAGAAAGGATATTACGGAGACATGGCTCAGCCACAGTCTGGGGGATGTTTCCAGAATGAGATGTTCACTCTGCAGCGGAGTGTGCGCTGATACGAAACTTCCTGGCAGATTAAAACTGCCCGCGAAAGGCAAAAGTCCGAAGTTCGAGTCTCGGTCCGGCACACAGTTTTAATCTGCCAGGAAGTTTCATATCAGCGCACACTCCGCTGCAGAGTGAAAATCTCATTCTCGATTTAATTTTTCTTTCTATTTTAGTGATTACGAAGCTGAGGAAACATTCTCACTGCACAGTTCGACGCTGTAAGCTTAAGGCTAACACTTCTTCAACTTTGGATCACTGTCTTTATGATTCATTCCTCACTATGTAGTATTTAATTAGAAGCTATGCAAACCCAGTTTAGCAGTAGCCCTTTACTTTGTGTGTATCTATGTATGTGTGTGTGTGTGTGTGTGTGTGTGTGTGTGTGTGTGTGTGTTTGTGTGTGGCTAACTCTGTTACACTTTACGAGTCAGAAAGTGTTTCCAAATCGTTTTATGGGGCACAAGAAACATACTTTTAAGAAAGCTTCACGGTTTCCGAGCTTATTACTATTTGTGGGAGTAGTAATTGTTTCTTACCACAACAGGATCACAAGGCTTTACACTAATATATCTGTTAACGATAAACGTAGATAGCAGTCGATTCTACAGTTGTGTGGAGTAGCAACAAAGCGTTCTGGTGTAATTACGCAGCACTAAAGCACATAAACACGACCCACTCTACATTAGGCAAGCAAAAAGTTTAATTAAACTCGTATATTACTGCAGAAACTATGCTTTGGTCTTACTAGTACTACGCAGCTTCATGAATTGCCGCAGTAGATGAGCACGTCAACAATGAAACTGTGAAACTAAAGACAAGTAGAAGAATAAGACGAAATCCTGTTGATTATTAAGAAAAACTCTTATTATTATTGCCGCGAGGGATTAGCCGAGTGGTCTAAGGCGCTGTAGTCATGGACTGTGCTGCTGATCCCGGCGGAGGTTCGAGTCCTCCCTCGGGCATGGATGTGTGTGTTTGTCCTTAGGATAATTTAGGTTAAGTAGTGTGTAAGCTTGGGGACTGATGACCTTAACAGTTAAGTCCCATACGATTTCACACACATTTGAACAACTTGTTATTGGAAAAGTTTGAAAGCATAATGAGACAGGGATTCCACCTTGTTATTGTACGAAAGATAAGAGCAAAAAAGACTTTTTTTTTACTTATATTTTGCTCTCATGGTTATGTAAATAGTCATCAACTATAATTCAAAATGTCGTAAACGAGTGGCCCGTTGGTTGTTTTTCGGAAATCGTCGTTATAATAATCGCTAATATTGCCGTAATGGTAAGGCTGATGTTCGTTTCAGGTCAAAGGACTTCAATGAAGGTGCTAAAATTAAATATGTGATTCCGTCAGTTTAATCAATGAAATATTTTGAATTATTCTTGACAGTACCGATTGCTTAACTTGAAAATACGGTGCAATGAGTTTTTACATTTTCATTTGTCATACGTAACTTTTTTTCTTAGTAGTCAGTTGTGTGACTTGCTGTCAAGCCACACATTCATTTCTGTACTCCATCTCAGCACTGACAGTATATACTGACTAATGGATACAATACGTAGTGGACAGTTAACAGGTCAACGAGAATTGGCGCGGTGAGGGCAGTGTCCAGCATACGCCCATCAAATGTCAGCCCATACAGCGGTTGCCCATTACGCAGCACTGGAGTTGGACAGTTGATGAAAGTCTCCATAAGTAAAAGTCTTCTAAGATAGCTTTTCCCGATGTTTTTGAATAATTTTTGTAGCTGTGATCCCATAAGCTGTCGGTTATGTCTTTACTACTTTTAGCATTGGTTAGTGTAATACGTCTCTCGCTGAGCCACGCTCTGGAGCATTTGGCTGTTTTACTTATTAATTCTATGTGGTTGTCCCTAGCTCTGACTACGGAATCGCTTCATCACTTCACTATTTCTTTCTCTTCTCCTTCTTTCACGCTAAAGCTGTTTTCTTTTCTTTCGTGCTTGCATATCTTCCACTTATAATTCCTCTGTATTTAATCTCCTGCTGTTGCTTCTCCTCTCTTCGGTTCATTCTTTGTGATTTTTTGTTGACCTCTTCAGTCTAACTTATTTTTCCTTGTTTTGTGAATGGTAACAGACGATCTCTTTGTCAGTCGGTTTTCATCAGCTAATTGTGGTTTACCTTCTTCTTTATTTTCTTTCTCTCTGTCTTCACTTTCTTTTTCTTCTTCTTCTTCAATCTGCGGTACAGTAAAAAATAATTGCTCAGCTTCATGCAGAACATGTTTCTGCTTTAATGAAATTCAGCATTAGGTATTCAGTTGCATAAGGGTATTCTGTCGTCACCGCTGTACTAAAGTACCTTAGTGTGTGGCTGTTAAAAATTCCCCATGATAACATAGGCTTTTTGAATTTGCTTTCGTGTACATCAGCTTTTATAGCAAAACTCATTAATTATTAATCCCAAATTATTCCATTATTTTTTCGTGCTCCCTACTGAGCAATTTGTGCTACTAAAATAGTAGCGTATATTTCACATTCGTAATAAAGTTGGTTTTCTTCTAGAGGTATTTTTAAACCTGTTTCCTTCGCTTCCTCCATCAACAGATTGAAGTGCACCACTGAATTTGTTACCGTTTCAGAAAGTACTGGAATATGAAAGATGAAACAACGCCAGCGTAACAAGGTGGTTGTTAAAATGTGTAAAGCCTAGATAAAAAATGGCATTTCTGTTTAGCTGACTTAGGGACGTATACCACAGAATCAGTGACACAGACAGGGCTGTGAAAAAGTGAAGAAAATCAAAGCAATGATACAAATCTTATACGACAGCGAACTGTAAGATACCAAGCTATAGCAAACACAATCGACCTTGCAGACTGACATCTTTTCTACTGGGTGGATATAATCAAACTGACGGTGTTCGGAGTGCTGCAGTGAAGAGTGCAGACATCCCAGGACGCTGAAACATCGTGTGTTCAGCTGTAAGAGTGATCGCGGGGTATACTGAAAAAATAATAGTACCATTTTCTGCCACCAGGTGAGAATATGGCATTGTAAGCAGCAGTCAGAATGTGAAATGTTTCCACTTATTATACCAGTACGCTGTTTGCCGCATGGCAAACCGTGTTGGTTTCGTTTGTGCAGTAACTGTCGGTGGAAAGGGTTAAGAAGGTTGAAATTTTCCATACGAAACGCAATGGTTATTGAGAAGAAATACCGTGCGCTGCTGGTAAAGTTGTTTCATCAGAAGGGTAGCGAAAGCAGCGCTGCACTTCGGTAATATCGCTGACGGAAACAGCTGCGAAGAGACCCGATATCAGTAAATTGGCTGAAGAATACGACCAAGAGATCTGAAGAAACAGGTGAATTAGGTGGTGGATCACGTAGGGGGAGGAGATCCATTCCCACGGCAGTTGTTGATGACGTTGGTGTAGCTGTAACTAACCGTGCAGCACTAGCCTCATACTCTGTAGACAGTGCTCGAGCTGTGTCACATTAATTGTCTCTCCTCTGGTCAACAATTCAAAAGACTTTGCGGTGCATTTTACACTGGCATCCGTACAAGATTCACAATTTTCACCAAATGAAGTCCCGAGATAGGCTAACATGCCGTGAGTTTGTCCTTTGTTTTCTGACATTCGTGGAAATAAATGACAAGTGATCACGGAATATTCTTTGGACGGACGAGGCACGTTTTACTCTGCACAGAAATGACGCACATGGGGTTCTGCACCGCCACATATTGTGCAGAAATGTCCATTGCACTCTGTTTGTGTGAGTGAGTGGTGTGGTTTCATAAGCTCCTTCATTCTCGATCCGTTATTCTAGGGCAGAAACACCTTGCAAACTTGTTACATGTACAGTGACATCAGCATGTTATAAGGACCTCCTTGTGCAACTCGTGATTCCAGCTTTGCAAGAATGCAACTTTGTCCACACCATTATTTTCATGCAAGATAAGGCGACACCACAAGTCGCTTGCAGGTGAAAGATTTTCTTCGAGAAACCTTCGGTAATGACCGCACCATCTCTAGGCAATTTCAAGAAGTAAGATCTTCCAGAGCCCCGATCTAAATGCATATCCCTTCTGATTGTAGGGAACTATACTGATGTGATACGATGATATAACGTTCTGCCAACACTGGATGTGTTGCGAGCAGCTGTCGCCCATGCCGTATTACGGTGCAGCGTGTTGCTGAGTGGGGAGACCGTACTGAACGTATGTTTTACGTTGTGATAATATCATAATAAACGTGCAAGAACCATGGTTATCATGTGTTTCATCGTTACTCCCAATTTCATGCACCCATACAACATTCTGACGGCTTACAGCGCCATATTTTCACCAAGTGGTAGGAAGTGGAACTACTATATTTTTCAGCATGCTGCGGACCCCCCCTGGTTGCTGAGTGGTCAGCGTGACAGAATGTCAATCCTAGGGGCCAAGGTTCGATTCCCGGCTGGGTCGCAGATTTTCTCCACTCAGGGACTGGGTGTTGTGTTGTCCTAATCATCAGAATTTCATCCCAATCGACTCCCAAGTCGCCGAAGTGACGTCAAGTCGAAAGACTTGCACCCGGCGAAAGGCGAACGGACGGAGCATGCTGTGGAAACTTACCGATTAATGAACATACCTACAATGTTTCGACGTTCTGCGATGCACACAGCCCACACTGGAGCACACGAAACAGCATCAGTTTATTACCACTCGATATCATTTGCTTACTCAAAGAAATAGTGCAAAGAAGTTAACAACCAAAATTACAAAGGTACACAGAAAACAATGAAACAAGCGGAGAACCAAATCACGAGGGTGTCTATGAACAGCTGCCTAAACAATGTACAGGAACAACTGGCAATGGATCATTAAGGACAATTAATACTAACCCATATTCGTGCAACCGTTAGAAAAGAAGAAAATATGACTCAAATGCATTCAGTTTTCATCTTCTTTTCGGTACCATTTATCCCGTCTAGTACGCATACCTCTGTACTCAGAATTGCGCAAGTGTAACATTTTGTTTACTTTTGCTACAGGATGCCCATTCAGTCGTCACGACCGTCAGTTAGCTGAGGCAGGCAAGTCGTGTGCACCACCGGTTTGTCAACTGTGTAAACTTTCCTATCCGTGTGTGGTCATAATTTAGCTCTTTGCGGATTTTATGAGGCGGAAAGTTGGGGCCAGCCCAGCGTTTGCCAGAATGAATGTGGGAAATCGCCTAACAGCCACAACCGGACTGGCCGATGCATCAACCAATGTCGACAATTCACAGAACATAATCGATACACGTTAGGCTCACCCTCCCGTCTCGCAAGGCGACGTTCTTCGCCTCACGCTCTTCGATAAGGTGTCTTTAGAAAAATAAATTCCCGATAAAATGGTATATGAGAGTTCCATAAATAACCACCAGCACTCGACTCCTCCTTAGGTGTTCGAAAACTGGGGAATTCTGAAGGAAATAGTAAATGTTGTAAAAGAGATTCGACGCATAGCGCCAATAAGTCGAAGAACTGATGAAGATCAGAGGTGGTCAGAAAGAGAGCGCATCGAAGAAATAGACAAGTGGAGACGCCAGTGTAGATAACCGAATTCTTACATACACTGAAGACCCAAGAAACTGATACAACGGCCTAATATCGTGTAGGGCCGCAGCGAGCACGCAGAAGTGTCGCAACACGACTTGGTATGGACTCGGCTAATGTCTGAAGTAGTGTGGGGAGGGGGGAGGGAGGAACTGACACCATGAATCCTGCTACGCTCCCCACAAACCCGTAAGAGAACGAGGGAGTGGAGATCTCTTCTGAACAGCGCGTTGCAAGGCATCCCAGACGTGCTCAGTAATGTTCATGTGTGGGGAGCTTGGTGGCCATCGGAAGTGTTTAAACTCAGAACAGTGCATCTGGAGCCACTCTGCAGAAAATCTGGATGTGTGGGGTGTCGCATTGTCCTGCTGGATTGACCAAATTCGTCGGAATGCGCAATGGACATTAATGAACGCATGTGATCAGACACGATGCTTACGTACGTCTCACCTGTCAGAGTTGTATCTAGACGTATAAGGGGTCCACATCATTCCAACAGCACGTGCCCCACACCATTACAGAACCTCCACCAGCTTGAACAGTCCCTCGTTGACTTATCCATGGATTCATGAAGTTGTCTCCATACTCGTACACGTCCTTCCGCTCGATACAATTTGAAATAAGACTCGTTCGACCAGGAAATATATTTCCGCACCTTCAACATCGCAGTGCGTCAACAATCGTTGGTTAATATATTAAAAAACTAGAAACCTGCCTCGAATGCGAAAAAAGCACCTAATGTTAACCTAGGTTTCGGCGTAGATAACTACACCTTCTTCAGAACAATAATACACACAACTGCCTGAGAAGACCTATGTCAATGATTAAAAGAACACCGTAGCTATACATTTATAAACGAAAAAAGGGAAACACAAACAGTACATGTGTACAAAGTCTAAACCGTTACTTAACTTAATGGTGTACCCTCCACCTCACACCGGCCTATGTTCGATGGGCCATGACCCGCCATAAACGGCAGCTACAAATGGTCGCTCACTTACACTCCCGATCCGCTACCTATGCACATGCGCAAGACAAGGGAAGTTACTTGAATGCGCATGCGCATACGAATACGTGAAAGTTTATACACGGGTCGTGGCTAAATATCACTTATATTCCCAACCATGGATCAACGTATATCAAAAATAAGTGACGAGATAAATAGGAGATGAAGCTTAAAAATAACCGCACACGTTTGCTTACGCTAGGAAAGAAACATACATGTTGCTACCTATGACAACAGGAGGAACTCTTAAAAACTATTCCTAAAGCCAATAGTTAGCGTAGAGGGGGGGTGGGGGGGTGGGGGGGGGTTGGCTGAGGGGACTTAATCTAAAGACTTCGTTGTAAGAAAGATATAGGGATAAATCGTGAGGTGTTCAACGGTCTAAAATCACCTTCATCGTAAAGGAAATGAGGAAAAATTAAAAAAGATGAACAGCTTGACCAACCGCGCTCGCCAATCAGCGCACGCATGTGAAAATCACCAGATCATCAGATTTACAAGTATGAAGAACAAATTAAAGGTGCGAAACCTGCAAAAAATTTTCTGTTTCTTGGTAGTAGTTGTTCGATAAGGATACTGTCTTTATCATGTTGCAGATGCTTAAAGATCTGAATTTCTTCAAAAACATCCAGTTTTAAGCCCTTAACCTAGGCATGAAGTAACTCGATATTAACTGGAGAGCTCGGCGCATGAGCCGTTTGCACAACGTGTTCCGCATAAGTAGAGCCCTTAGTACCGTCACCGCTTCTAGTGGGAATATGCTCTTTATACCTGAGACCTAGAGCTCGTCCCGATGTAAAATTTTGGACAATCCCCGCATATAATTTTATATATTCCTGATTGGGGAAGTTTATCGCTTTTATTGTGCAAGGAGTGGATTAAATTCCTATGTAAACTATTATTAGTAGAATAGGCGACTCTGAAATTATCGGTTCTGAGTAAACGCCCCAATTTGTCACTTATATTGCCTATGTAAGGGATAGATATCGTTGCCACTTGTTTGTCATCTAACACACCCCTATGACGGAAGACGTAATATTATTTTTATTTATTTTCTTGTTATACATCTGTCTTACCAACTGAAGCCTATATCCATTATTTGTAGCAATATTCTCAAGTGTGACCAGTTCAGTTTCTACCGCATCTGGTGCAAGAGAGATAGCTGTAACTCTGTGAATATTAGAATGAAAAAAGGCCATCTTATGGGCGTACGGATGGGCCGAGTCTGCAGGTATAATATTGTCGGAAAACGTATTTTTCCGAAAAATATCAAATTTAATGCGGTTGTCAACCACAGTTAAAGTGAGGTTCAAAAAATTTAATGACCCAGTATCGGATTCTCGCTCAATTGTAAAACTGATATTATGGTGAAGCTCATTAAAAATCGAAAAAATATGGTCTCCATCGCTTTGAGAACCATCAATGATTAATAGAATGTCGTCAACATATCTTTTATAAAATTTTATTCTCGTAAGAGTCTCTCTGTCACTGGCAAAAAAATCAGACTCTAATTCTTTACAGACGACTTGAAAAACTGGTAGAAGCCGACCTCGGGGAAGATCAGTTCGGATTCCGTAGAAATGTTGGAACACGTGAGGCAATACTGACCTTACGACTTATCTTAGAAGAAAGATTAAGAAAAGGCAAACCTACGTTTCTAGCATTTGTAGACTTAGAGAAAGCTTTTGACAATGTTAACTGGAATACTCTCTTTCAAATTCTGAAGATGGCAGGGGTAAAATACAGGGAGCGAAAGGCTATTTACAGTTTGTACAGAAA
The DNA here is from genome assembly GCF_023864275.1 of Schistocerca cancellata. NCBI lineage: Eukaryota > Metazoa > Arthropoda > Insecta > Orthoptera > Acrididae > Schistocerca > Schistocerca cancellata. The sequence goes on along the minus strand of NC_064632.1, from coordinate 4,962,754 downwards.
CCAGATGGCAGTGATAAGAGTCGAGGGGCATGAAAGGGAAGCAGTGGTTGGGAAAGGAGTAAGACAGGGTTGTAGCCTCTCCCCGATGTTATTCAATCTGTATATTGAGCAAGCAGTAAAGGAAACAAAAGAAAAATTCGGAGTAGATATTAAAATTCATGGAGAAGAAGTAAAAACTTTGAGGTTCGCCGATGACATTGTAATTCTGTCAGAGACAGCAAAGGACTTGGAAGAGCAGTTGAACGGAATGGACAGTGTCTTGAAAGGAGGATATAAGATGAACATCAACAAAAGTAAAACGAGGATAATGGAATGTAGTCAAATTAAGTCGGGTGATGCTGAGGGAATTAGATTAGGAAATGAGAAACTTAAAGTAGTAAAGGAGTTTTGCTATTTAGGGAGTAAAATAACCGATGATGGTCGAAGTAGAGAGGATATAAAATGTAGACTGGCAATGGCAAGGAAAGCGTTTCTCAAGAAGAGGTATTTGTTAACATCGAGTATAGATTTAAGTGTCAGGAAGTCGTTTCTGAAAGTATTTGTATGGAGTGTAGCCATGTATGGAAGTGAAACATGGACGATAACTAGTTTGGACAAGAAGAGAATAGAAGCTTTCGAAATGTGGTGCTACAGTAGAATGCTGAAGATAAGGTGGGTAGATCACGTAACTAATGAGGAGGTATTGAATAGGATTGGGGAGAAGAGAAGTTTGTGGCACAACTTGACTAGAAGAAGGGATCGGTTGGTAGGACATGTTTTGAGGCATCAAGGGATCACAAATTTAGCATTGGAGGGCAGTGTGGAGGGTAAAAATCGTAGAGGGAGACCAAGAGATGAATACACTAAGCAGATTCAGAAGGATGTAGGTTGCAGTAGATACTGGGAGATGAAGAAGCTTGCACAGGATAGAGTAGCATGGAGAGCTGCATCAAACCAGTCTCAGGACTGAAGACACAACAACAACAACAAGTAGTTCATAAAAATTTCTGATAAAATCCCAGCTAGGGGGCTCCCCTTAGCCAAACCTGCTGGTTGTAAGTAAAATCTCCCATTAAATGTAAACTAGTTGTGTTTTACAAATTCCGTAACAGCGTCGTCAACTCATTGACCTCTTTATCCAAAAGTTTTTTTTATTGTGACGCAAATTGCACTCTGGTATTTGCAGTATGTGGTCGACCGGTACATTAGTATATAAACTTGTTGCATGCTTTTTTCGCAATCGAGGCGGGTTTCTAGTTTTTTAATATACTAACCAACGATTGCTGACTCGCTACGATGTTGAAGGTTCTTAAATTCGTACCAGTCGAGGTGTCAGATGCAGCAAGTAGATACTTAGATGTTAATCTGAAAAGAGCTAAGGCAAGCAAGGCTATTGACTTTATTAAGCAGTGTAGGGTGCTCAACCTCTCCCCAAGTTTTATTGATCGTTTCTAGGTAAATCCTGCCGTAAAATGCCAGTCCTTAGAAAGAAGCTGCGTTACCATGTATTTAATGCTAGAATCTCCGATTTATATGCCAAGAAAGATATTTTGAATGAAAGAGCATATATGACGTACTTAGAAATTTCGAAGTTTTATTCTGTTCACTTTAACTTTCAAATAGATGCTTTTTGGTTTAGGGAAAAAGAGTGGTTAGCTCTACAAATAAAAGAGATTGCCAACAGACATGGCCAAAAAATTGCTAATTTAGTTGAGAAGCAGGAACGTGCTAACAAAATGACTCACACTAATTTTACAGCTGTACCTAAAAAATCCTTTGACCGGGTCATTGATAAGACAGAAATTGTATTTTCGCCCCAAGAGGAGTCTCTCCTCTCTAAAGGATTAAAATTTAATTTCGAGCCTAGCACCGCAAATCCGAAAGTTCTAGAAGACACAATAGTTGACTTGGAAATAGGTCTAGATTAAGCCAAAATGCCTAACGAGAAACAAACCCGATTGGCGTATGAGGCCTACAAAATTATGAGTTAGGTCGCACACAGTGCACATAAAGAGGATAACACTAAGTTTTAAAGAGTATTAACCGCAAACTAATACAAAATGATGCTATTGTCACTAAAGCCGATAAGGGGAACTCTGTAGTTATGTCCACAAAGCAAGAATACATAGACAAGACCGAAGCTTTTTTCAATGACAACGGGTTAGTTATGCTTAACAAAGACCCAACTATTACCTTCCAAAAAGAAATTAAAACTGGGATCCAAAATACTAAATATTTGATAGGAGAGTTCCGGAAGAAGGGGCTTATAAACATGAATCTCAAGCCCCCTAAATTGAGAAGTCAGTTTAAAGTTCATAAGTTAAATCATCCAATTCGCCCTATCGTTGACAGTACGGGAAGTGCCTATCATAAGCTGGCGAAATACTTGCATACTAAGGTTAAAGAAAATTTCATTTTTAGTAAAAACTATTCCGTTAAAAAGTCCATTCATTTAGCTACCAGTTTACGTGAGGTACCTTGTTCTGAAGATTCTAAACTAGTTTCGTTTGACGTAACAAGTTTATATACTAATGTACCGGTCGACCACCACTGCAAATACTAGATTGCAATTTGCGTCACAGTAAAAAAACTTTTGGATAAAGAGGTCAATGAGTTGATGACGCTGCTACGGATCGTTTTAAAACACAACTACTTTACATTTAATGGGAGATTTTACTTACAACCAGCAGGTTTGGCTATGGGGAGCCCCCTAGCTGGGATTTTATCAGAAATTTTTATGAACTACTTAGAGTCTGATTTTTTTGCCAGTGACAGAGAGATTCTTACGAGAATAAAATTTTACAAAAGATATGTCGACGACGTTCTATTAATCACTGATGGTTCTCAAAGTGATGTAGATCATATTTTTTCGATTTTTAATGAGCTTCACCATAATATCAGTTTTACAATTGAGCGAGTATCCGATACTAGGTTATTAAATTTTTTGGACCTCACTTTAACTGTGGTTGACAACCGCATTAAATGTGATATTTTTCGGAAAAATACGTTTTCCGACAATATTATACCTGCAGACTCGGCCCATGGCCTTTTTTCATTCTAATATTCACATATCCCTCTTGCACCAGATGCGGTAGAAACTGAACTGGTCACACTTGAGAATATTTCTATAAATAATGGCTATAGGTCTCAGTTGGTAAGGCAGATGTATAACAAGAAAATAAATAAAAATAATATAACGTCTTCCATCCTAGGGGATGTGTTAGATGACAAACAAGTGGCAACGATATCTATCCCTTACACAGGCAATATAAGTTACAAATTGGGGCGTTTACTCAGAGCCCATAATTTCAGAGTCACTTATTCTACTAATAATAGTTTACATACGAATTTAATCCACTCCTTGCACAATAAAAGCGATAAACTTTCCCATTCAGGAGTATATAAAATTATATGCGGGGATTGTCCATCATTTTACATCGGGTAAACGGGACGAGCTCTGGGTCTCAGGTATAAAGAGCATATTCCTGCTAGAAGCGGTGACGGTACTAAGGGCTCTACTCATGCGAAACACGTTGTGCAAACGGCTCATGCGACGAGCACTGCAGTTAATATCGAGTTACTTCATGCCGAGGTTAAGGGCTTAAAACTGAATTTTTTGGAAGAAATGCAGATCTTTAAGCATCTGCAACATGATAAAGACAATATCCTTATCGACCAACTCCAACTAAGAAACAGAAAATTTTTTGAAGGTTTCGCACCTTTAATTTGTTCTTCATACTTGTAAATCTGATGATCTGGGGATTTTCACATGCGTGCGCTGATTGGCGAGCGCGGTTGGTCAAGCTGTTCACCTTTTTTTCATTTTTCCTTTACGATGAAGTTGATTTTAGCCCGTTGAACACCTCAGGTTTTAGTCCAAACTTTTTCTTATCACGACGTCTTTAGATTACGTCCCCTCAGCCACCCTCCCCCCTCTAGGCTAACTATTGGCTTTAGGAATAGTTTTTAAGAGTTCCTCCGGTTGTCATAGGTAGCAACATGTATGTTTCTTTCCTAGCATAAACAACCGTGTACGGTTATTTTTAAGCTTCATCTCCTATTTAGCTCGTCACTTATCTGTCCATTTTATTTTTTGATATACGTTGATCCATGGTTGGGAATATAAGTGCTATTTAGCCACGACCCATGTATAATCTTTCACGTATTCGTATGCGCATGCGCATTCAAGTAACTTCCCTTGTCTTGCGCATGTACAGTCGTGGACAAAACGAGCGAGACCCCTAGCCTTTTCGTTATGCTGATGCGCACAGCTTTAAAGTCTGCTACACAGCATAACAGGCAAGGCGACGAAGTGCTACCAACATACTATGCGCAGGCTAGAAATTGAAAACTAACCTAACTCTGTCACACTGCTTTCAATCATGTGTAAGAGTATTTAAATGCTAATTAGTGAGTTAAACACAACACATAAATATAAGATATAAGAGAAGTAAGGAACGCTAATTAGTATGAACTTTACTAATTTAAATGAATATCAGCTTATCCAGATAACATAACTATTTTAATATGACAAAGTATCCCAGATCGTTACGAATTAGCAAAATATTATACGCATTCGGCCGCGAAACGGTCTGTATCAACGTTCAGTCGAGTCATACTGGATTACCGTTGCTGACCTACCATGAAAGTGTGCAAATTTATGCTGTGTAGCAGACTTTAAAGCTGTGCGCATCAGCATAAGGAAAAGGCGAGGGGTCTCGTTCGTTTAGTCCACGACTGTACATAGGTAGCGGGTCGGGAGTGTAAGTGAGCGACCATTTGTAGCTGCCGTTTATGGCGGGTCATGGCCCATCGAACATAGGCCGGTGTGAGGTGGAGGTTACACCATTAAGTTAAGTAACGGTTTAGACTTTGTACACATGTACTGTTTGTGTTTCCCTTTTTTCGTTTATAAATGTATAGCTATGGTGTTCTTTTAATCATTGACAAAGGTCTTCTTAGGCACTTGTGGGTTTTATTGTCCGGAAGAAGGTGTAGTCATCTACGCCGAAACCTAGGTTAACACTAGGTGCTTTTTCCGCAATCGTGGCGGGTTTCTAGTTTTTTAATAAATATATTTCCAGTTATGAACAGTCCAAAGTCGGCGTTGACGGGCTCAGGCGAGGTGTAAAGCTCTGTGTCGTGCAGTCATCAAGGATACACGAGTGGGCCTTCAACTCCGAAAGCCCATATCCATGATTTCTCGTTGAATGATTCGCACGCTGACACTTTTTGATGGCCCAGCGTTGACATCTGCAGTAATTTTCGGAACGGTTGCACTTCTGCCACGTTCAATGATTCTCTTGAGTCGTCGTTGATCCCATTCTTGAAGGATCTTTTTACTGCGCAGAGATGTTGGAAATTTGATGTTTTAGAGGATTCCTGACATTCACAGTACACTTGTGAAATGCTCGTACGGGAAAATCCCCATTTCATTGCTACGTCTTAAAAGCTCTGTTCCATCGCTCGAACTCGGACTGTAACATCACGTTCAAACTTACTTAAATCCCGATAACGTGCCATCGTAGCAGCATAAATCGATCGAACAACTGCGCCAGACAATTGTTGTCTTATGTCGGCGTTGCCGATAGCAGCGTCGTATTCTACCTGTTTACATATCTTTCTATTTGAATACGCATGCTTATACCAGTTTCCTTGGCGCTTGAGAGTGTAATACTGAGAGAGTAAACCTCGGACGGAGCGAAAACGCAGACAGAGAACCAAGACAGCCTTACGAATATCAGATGACGGCTGCGCGCATTCACCACTGGGGTGAGGGGCAGACGACATTTCGAGAACAGCACGCACTAGAAAGATACGCGAGGTGACAGAAGTTTCTCTTTTTATGCCACATCTACATCTGCATAGATGGTACGCAATTAAGCATACGGCGCGTGGTGGAGGGTACCCTGTCCATTAGTAGCCATTTACTTTCCTGTTCCATTCGCAGTCCCAGTCCCAGTCTTCAAGAAGGGGCGTCGAGCAGATGCGCAAAACTATAGACCTATATCTCTGACGTCGATCTGTTGTAGAATTTTAGAACATATGTTTTGCTCGAGTATCATGTCGTTTTTGGAAACTCAGAATCTACTATGTAGGAATCAACATGGATTCCGGAAACAGCGATCGTGTGAAACCCAACTCGCTTTATTTGTTCATGAGACCCAGAAAATATTAGATACAGGCTCCCAGGTAGATGCTATTTTTCTTGACTTCCGGAAGGCGTTCGATACAGTTCCGCACTGTCCCCTGATAAACAAAGTAAGAGCCTACGGAATATCAGACCAGCTGTGTGGCTGGATTGAAGAGTTTTTAGCAAACAGAACACAGCATGTTGTTATCAACGGAGAGACCTCTACAGACATTAAAGTAACCTCTGGCGTGCCACAGGGGAGTGTTATGGGACCATTGCTTTTCACAATATATATAAATGACCTAGTAGATAGTGTCGGAAGTTCCATGCGGCTTTTCGCGGATGATGCTGTAGTATACAGAGAAGTTGCAGCATTAGAAAATTGTAGCGAAATGCAGGAAGATCTGCAGCGGATAGGCACTTGGTGCAGGGAGTGGCAACTGACCCTTAACATAGACAAATGTAATCTATTGCGAATACATAGAAAGAAGGATCCTTTATTGTATGATTATATGATAGCGGAACAAACACTGGTAGCAGTTACTTCTGTAAAATATCTGGGAGTATGCGTGCGGAACGATTTGAAGTGGAATGATCATATAAAATTAATTGTTGGTAAGGCGGGTACCAGGTTGAGATTCATTGGGAGAGTCCTTAGAAAATGTAGTCCATCAACAAAGGAGGTGGCTTACAAAACACTCGTTCGACCTATACTTGAGTATTGCTCATCAGTGTGGGATCCGTACCAGATCGGGTTGACGGAGGAGATAGAGAAGATCCAGGGTTATTTGGTAACCGTGATAGCGTTACGGAGATGTTTAACAAACTCAAGTGGCAGACTCTGCAAGAGAGGCGCTCTGCATCGCGGTGTAGCTTGCTTGCCAGGTTTCGAGAGGGTGCGTTTCTGGATGAGGTATCGAATATATTGCTTCCCCCTACTTACACCTCCCGAGGAGATCACGAATGTAAAATTAGAGAGATTAGAGCGCGCACAGAGGCTTTCAAACAGTCGTTCTTCCCGCGAACCATACGCGACTGGAACAGGAAAGGGAGATAATGACAGTGGCACGTAAAGTGCCCTCCGCCACACACCGTTGGGTGGCTTGCGGAGTATAAATGTAGATGTAGATGTAGAAATAGAGCGAGTGATAAACGACTACCTATGTGTCTCCGTATGCGTCTTAATTTCTCGTGTCATATCTTCGTGGTTCCTTCGCGATATACATATATTAACGGCAGTAGGATCATTCTGCCGTCAGCTTCAAATGCCGGTCCCCTAAACATAATCAATAGTGTTCCTCGAAAAGTGCACCTTCCCACCACGGATTCCCATTTGAGTTCCCGAAGCACATCCGAAAAAATTGCGTGTTGTTCAAGCCTACCGCTACTAAGTCCATTTGGCCGCCTCTGAAAGGCTTCGATGTCTTCCTTCAATCTGACCTGCTACGGTTCCCAAACATTCGAGAAGTATTCAAGAATAGGTCGCACTAGCGTCCTTTATGTCGTCTCCTTTACAGAAGAACCACACTGTCCGAAAATTCTTCCAATAAACCGTAGTCGACAGTTCACTTTCCCTACCATAGTTTCACATGTTTGTTGCATTTCATACCTATTTAGAGTTAGCTGCCGTTAATTGCACCAGCAATAAATTTTGTCTAAGCCATCTTGTATCCTCCTACAGTCACTCAACTTCAACACCATACGTGCACAGCAGCGTCATCAGTAAACAAGCGCAGTTTGTTGCCACCCTGTCTGCCAAACCATTTACGTATATAAAGAACAACATTGGTCCTATCACTGGAGCACTCGTGATGTTACCTCCGTCTCTTATGAACAATCGACGTCGACGACAAAATACTTTCTATCTCAACAAAATTTGAAAGTAAAAATAGTTGAATACGGCTTCCTACTAAGCGCATATGTCTGATTTTAGAGACCAGCAGTAGTTCCCTATAAATTACCAACTGTAGAAACCCATTTATTACGAAAATTCACGCCAACTGTAATCTTCTTCCCCAACACCAAATTTCCTGTTAAAGTATTACCGAAGTTATTAATAACGTATTTCTTTATTTCCTTTCTGTATATTGGTTTCAGTTTACACTTCGAGTCTGCCGGACACATGTTAGAGAATCTTGCACTAAAATTTAAAACTACATTTTGATTTGTAAACAGAGAAGCACTATCAGCACAGGATGAACATGAACACTACCTACAATATTTCCAAGGTTATCCAGAGATATCTTAAGAGTCTCGATACTTCGTTGAAGAGTAATAGTGAAATTATCTGTGATTCTGTTTCTTGCCCCAGTTACCACTGTTCTGTGAAAACATTTTCACAATAGCGAGGTATTCTGTAATATGCAACGCCAGAAACGTACGACACATAATCTAGCGTACCTAGTACAACAATCTTTAGATGATAAAATGTTCTGAGATGTGGTTGCCGTCTGCATTGCTCCTCCACTGCATCAGTGAAGCCATACACGAGGTGCGCATCGGCTAACTCTGAACATCACTAAACCAAAGCATAGGGCTGTGTTTTACAGCAGTAGTCTGCCCCGTGAAAAGGACAGACGTGAGATAGAACCGAGCAGTACTGAATGCAAGCTCGAAGAGAAAAGAGTAGAACCGGCACAACATGAATGAATGGCCCTGTTTGATTCCACACCAGACAGGCAGCACATACCATCGACATATGCACTGTTGTGCAGGTATTTCAGTGCATTATGGGTAGGGTGATAAGCGTTGGTCAGAAGTCAACCAAAATGTATTTACCCTGCAGTGTATACTTCGTTTTCTTAAAGTGACAACATGTGTGTTGTAATGGTGGTAATGAAAATGAAAATTTTTCATTTTTTGATGAAGGTTGTGTGGCTCACTTGATGTGACTGTACCATTAAAATACGCGTGAAACGAATTATTTGGTACTGTGTTTAGTCAGGTACGAAGATCGTCATCGTTGACCTAAATTAATACTGATTTTCTTGAAGTTTCAACATGTGTGGTAGACTGATGTCTGTAATTTTTTGACGAAGGTTGTATGGGTAATTAACGTGACTGTACCACCAAAATGTGAAACGACCTGAATTGTGTAATTTTCTGCATTCTTCAGTTCTGAAGCAGATCGTTCTTGACAGAAATTAATAACCCAATCAACAAACATTTGTGGTCTGTGAGTGAATTTGTAGTAAAAAATTCATTTCTGGGTAGTACTTTCTCGGTAATTTTCTGGGTAATAATTTTCTGGGTAATAATTAATTAACTTCTGGGTAGTAATTAATTTCTTGCTGCGATTGTGTCACACCTTGAGGTTACGCGGCAGCTTATGCTGAAACTGTTATGCAACAAATTTTATGATGTAATGTACACACACCAGTCATCAGTATATTCGATTCTGTAACACTGCGTCAAAACTGCAGACAATATTCGCTACTGCCCATGATTGCACTGCTAATTACTTCTTTTTATACTTTCCTTTTAATACAGTGAAGGACAGCTCTTACTCTCAGTGTCCTTGAGAGCTTTCTTCAGCTGGCCAGTGACAGGGAAGCTAACTTAGAAAGAGTGTAATAAACTTGTTCGATACTGAAAGCCAGACCTGAGTAGGTACAGGAAAGGGAAGTCAAAGTCTACTCTCTCCATGCAGCATGTGTGTAGGAGGACAGACTGCCTTCCGAGGAAAGCCTGGATTCCATAAAAACTGCATTGTTTGAGACACTAGAGGAATTCCTTTCTGGCATGGTAAGCCTTGACTGCTCTGTTAGAACCTCAGGGCTTGTGACTGTAGGGCCAGAAATTAATCATGGCGGCGCCACTTGGATATATTCCTTCAAAACCAAGTGAGAGAGCGTTTGGTTGGTTCACGGTAATTATTACAACAGAAGGCATGTTTTCTAGCACATGTTTATGAGCAGCCCTTTTGTTTTCTCTAGGCTCTAAATGTGTCATGTAGTGGGAGACAGTCCCCGCCATCCTGTCCTCACCATAATATTATTGGTAAATCACGATAAAACGCACTAGAGTAGGAATTTGTTAAACTTATTATTGCTCAGAACCCACATGGTGTGCTCCAATTGGCCAGCAAGTTTCCTATACGTGCAGTATCAGCAAGGCTTCATTGAAACCAAATGAAACCAGAACACACTTCATACAAGTACACTGAAAAGAACATACTTACCACAGAGAGGTAGCAGGGGTGTCACTGAGAACTCACATAAGCTTACACTGCCTCAAAGACGGATGTCTCCAACCAAGAGCCAAGTGCAGAGTGCAAACTGGATTCAGAGTTCCAAGCGACTACTACTGCCATCTAGATGAATCTATTGGTATCCGTTTGTGCATTTCTAGGTTTCTTTCCTCAAATCAGCAATCATTTATGTTGTCAATAGCAATATTTCTGACATAGTGTCCCATTATAGTCTATAATCCAACCTTTTGTCTGCCATCCTACACACATGCTGCGTGGATACGGTAGACTGCGACTTCCCTGTCGTGTACCTACTCAAGGTTGGCTTTCAGTGTCAAACAAGTTTATTACTCTCCTTTGTCCATATATCAAATGTTTACATGATTGATTCAGTAGAAGAATCATTTTGTTTGATATATTCCAGGAATAAATGAAAGTGTTATAGAGGCTCAATGTTTCGTTTTGTGGTTACACGCTGAAGCGGCAAACAGACGGCTACACTTGCCCAATACCGTGTAGGGCACCCGCGAGCACGCAGAAGTGCCGCAGCACGGCGTGGTGTGGACTCGACTAATGTCTGAAGTAGGGCTGGAAGTGACACCACGAAACCTGCAGGGCTGTCCTTAAATCCGTAAGAGTACGAGGGGGTGGAGATCTCTTCTGAACAGCTCGTTGCAAGGCATCCGAGATATACTCGACAACTTTCATGTCTGGGGAGTTTGATGACCAGCGGAACTGTTTAAACTCAGAACAGTGTTTTATAAATTATAGCGAGCAGCAATCAGTCGTCCTATCTTTGCAAGTTCTGTTACGCAAATCGGCACTATCCGAAATCTGGATATGCGTAATAAAACCTGCAAGAAAAGAAAGGACTACTGACTGTTACGCTGTATAATTTATAAATCGCATAACAGTCGCTGAGTGCACTCTCTCCCCTAATGGTTGGTAACCTGATCAGGCGAGTGTTCCTGGAGCCTCTCTCTATCAATTCTGGACGTGTGGGGTGTCGCATTGTCCCGCCGGGATTGTCAAAGTCCGTAGGAATGCACAATGGATATGAATGGACGCAGGTGATAAGACAATATGTTTACGGACTGTCACCTACCACAGTCATATCTAGACGTATCAGGGGATCCATATCAATCCAACTGCACAAGCCCCACACCATTAAAAATCCACCACCAGCTTGAAGAGTCCTCAGTTGACATGCAGGGTCCATGGATTCATGAGGTTATTTCCATGACTGTATACCTCCACCCGCTCGATACGCTTTGGAAAGAGAGTCATTCTCCCAGGCAACATGTTTCCAGTCATGAACAGTCCAATATCTGTGTTGACAGGCCCAGGAGAGGCGTAAAGCTTTATATCGTGCAGTCCTCAAGGGATACGGGTGGGCCTTTGGCTCCGAAAGCCCTTTTCGTTAATGTTTCGTTGAATGGTTCGCACGCTACACTTGTTGATGGCCCAGCATTGAAATCTGCAGCAGTTTGTGGAAGGGTTGCACGTCTGTCACGTTGAACGATTCTCTTCAGTTGTCGTTCGTCCAGTTCTTGCACAATCTTTTTCGGGCCACAGGGATGTCAGAGATTTAATGTTTTACCGGATTCCTGATATTCACGGTACACTCGTGAAAGGGTCTTATGGGAAAATCCCCACTTCATCGATGCCTCGGAGATGCTGTGCCCCATCGCTCGTACGCCGACTGTAACACCACGTTCGAGCTCACTTAAATCTTGATAACCTGCCATTGTAGCAGCAGTGACAGATCTAACAAGTGCTCCTGACACTTGTTGTGTTATTCAGGCGTTTCCAGTCACAGTGCCGCTTTCTGCCTGTTTACAATTCACTGTTTCTTTGGCGCTTCCGTGTGAGTCCATTTCTTCTTGGTGTAGCAATTTTAATGGCCAGTAGCGTAATTTATTCCAGAACGGCTCTCAACACTAGCTGGAAGCAAAGTAACCCTGTCAATGAAATTAAGTCTATATGCTGTGCTGGGTCGTAATAATTGTGGTGGCGTATTTAGCAGAGCTTGCCAGCTAGCGCCGCGGCCGGAAACAGAGGGAGCAGCGGCGCCAAGCTGCTCCTGCGGCTTCCGGCGGAAGCGGCAGTGGGGAAGAAGCGGCGCGCTTCCGGTGCGGGTCCCTGCGCTGCCGTAAACACTGGCCGCCCCCACCCTCACGACCGGTGTTTCCCCACCAGGGCAGAGAAAGGGCAGCTGAAACCACGCCTTTTACAGTCAAAAGAGTCAGTCAGTCAATCGATGGCATCTGGCACCGGCGCCATCAGCCGCGGGATTTCCTCAATTTATCAATCACAGCCCGCTCGCCGGGGGCCCAGCCATTAATCATCACGTGGGCGGCTCGGCAGCGCGCCCACCCCGGCAGAGAGCGAAACAAATCGCCGCTCGCCACAGTCTCCCGTCCGAGTTTTATTCCCCCCGCTCTGGCAGTGGTAGATCGGCGGACAACAGCGCGCCGAGTGGCACTCAGTGGAAGTGGCACACAGTGGAAGCTCTGCGAGTACCGGAGCAAAGTTCCGGCGTAAGCGAGATAATGCCAGTGTTCTTTATCACTAAAACATATACTTACTTCACTTTGTCTCGCTCGTCTTGCCCTTCTGTACCTGTAACTTTCTTATCTAGCGTCTAACAGAGTTTTTAATTTGTGGAGACTTCTGGCAGTAACAGGCTACAGACCGAAAATTAAAATTCTGTTTAATTGTGCAGTTTATAATTAAACTCGTCAGTGACATACTTCTATTTTCTTTTCAACAACGTGATACATACAATGAACTCATCAACGATGAAGCAGGTATAAAGGTAAAAATAATGTTTACATACAAATGTAAAAATAGACAATGACGGACTTTTTATGAAGAAATATTGTTACTAAAGATTTGACAAACATACTTTGATTTTGAAAGACATCTTCATTGTTTGTTAGTATTATTATCATTATTTCTACTATTTTAATGACAATTTACAGGATTAATTATGTCAGTTATAATCACCAAATGAAATTTGTGAATTACAGATAAAACTCTGTTTCGTTGTATATACGGTTTCCATTGCCAAATATCTTTGTATATCTAAATTCAGGATGCCACAAGAGGAATAGTCAGTATTCAAGGAGGTTATTGGAATGATCGTTCGCACCATCAAAAGTATAGTAAATGTCCACTCTACAATGCATACCATAAATGCTATGAGAGAAAGCTTTTGACAATGTTGACTGGAATACTCTCTTTCGAATTCTGAAGGTGGCAGGGGTAAAATACAGGGAGCGAAAGGCTATTTACAATTTGTACAGAAAGCAGATAGCAGTTATAAGAGTCGAGGGCCATGAAAGTGATGCAGTGGTTGGGAAGGGAGTGAGACATGGTTGTAGCCTCTCCCCGGTGATATTCAATCTGTATATTGAGCAAAGGGTAAAGGAAATAAAAGAAATGTTCGGAGTAGGCATTAAAATCCATGGAGAAGAAATAAAAACTTTGAGGTTCGCCGATGACATTGCAATTCTATCAGAGACAGCAAAGCACTTGGAGGAGCAGTTGAACGGAATGGACAGTGTCTTGAAAGGAGGGTAAAATCTGAACATCAACAAAAGCAAAACGAGGATAATGGAATGTAGTCGAATTAAGTCGGGTGACGCTGAGGGAATTAGATTAGGAAATGAGACACTTAAAGTAGTAAAGGAGTTTTGCTATTTGGGGAGCAAAATAACTGATAATGGTCGAAGTAGAGAGGATATAAAATGTAGACTGGCAATGGCAAGGAAAGCATTTCTGAAGAAGAGAAATTTGTTAACATCGAGTATAGGTTTAAGTATCAGGAAGTCGTTTCTGAAAGTATTTGTATGGAGTGTAGCCATGTATGGAAGTGAAACATGGACGATAAATAGTTTGAACAAGAAGAGAATAGAAGCTTTCGAAATGTGGTGCTGCAGAAGTATGTTGAAGATTAGATGGGTAGATCACATAACTAATGAGGAGGTATTGAAAGAATTGGGGAGAAGAGGAGTTTCTGGCACAACTTGACTCGAAGAAGGGATCGGTTGGTAGGACCTGTTCTGAGGCATCAAGGGATCACCAATGTAGTACTGGAGGGCAGCGTGGAGGGTAAAAATCGTATTGGGAGACCAAGAGATGAATACAGTTATCAGACTCAGAAGGATGTAGGCTGCAGTAGGTACTGGGAGATAAAGAAGCTTGCACAGGATAGAGTTGCATGGAGAGCTGCATCAAATCAGTCTCAGGACTGAAGACCAAAACAACAACAAATTGCTATGTGCACTTTTTCAGTAGACGCACTTGTTAAGTAGAAATTAGATTCTTGTTTTGGTCGATACTACTACTTCTCAAAATATGGAAAGCAAGGAGCTTGCAGTAGAAGAAATTTGTCGCACAGTGTCGTAGATGAAGCAGTGCTGACGTGTTCTGAGGTATGCGTTTGAAAGCGCAAATTTACTAAACAGTCTGGCTACGAATCATTTTTGTTCATTTTCAGCTGTTGTGAATAGTTGTAAAGAGAGTGTCTTGAAAGCCATTGTGTTGTTGAGGAGAATACTGTTGATGCAAAGTTTTGTCTGGAATGTTTTTGAGTGTTGTGACCTGATCTTCAAAAGAAATTACAGGAAAATAGAAATACTTTCGAGAAAAAGTTTCACAACGATTCATTTTTAACGATATTGAGAACTTTTTGAGTGACCACCATGCCATTGTTTCCAGTGCGGTTTGCTGAACACTATTAAATCTTATTACTTTTATATTAATAGAATAGAGAGTGTCAGACGTTCCAAGAATTTTTTATCAGATTATTCCTCTTGGTAAGAAAGACTGGTTGATTAGTTCCTCGTTGGAATTAGAACTGACAAGTAGTAAATCATATATGCACATACAGCATGTAGCCTGGGAAGAAATTTATTTTCAGACATGGAGGTAGGGAGGGTGGTAGGGTTGAAATTTACATGGAAACAAATTACTTCAGATGAGAAAATGTGGAATTTAGGCTGCTGGTCTTTCTCTGCGCAGTGAATTAGTTGCATTTTGACCAATTTGATTACTGAATCGCTCTTACGACACCAATGCATACACATAATGGCTTCAGTATTCAAACAGAAATCGCTTCTAATTATGATTGGCAGCTGTTTAGACCTATGATTATCAGAATTTTCATGAGGACTCGCTATGCAGCTAAAATCCGAGGCATGAGAATAATCAACATCAGAGTTGGATTACACCAAAGAAACTGAATATATGCGTGGAACCTAACACAGCAGGAACGAGGATAGTGATCATGGTGGCAACATACACTCCTGGAAATTGAAATAAGAACACCGTGAATTCATTGTCCCAGGATGGGCAAACTTTATTGACACATTCCTGGGGTCAGATACATCACATGATCACACTGACAGAACCACAGGCACATAGACACAGGCAACAGAGCATGCACAATGTCGGCACTAGTACACTGTATATCCACCTTTCGCAGCAATGCAGGCTGCTATTCTCCCATGGAGACGATCGTAGAGATGCTGGATGTAGTCCTGTGGAACGGCTTGCCATGCCATTTCCACCTGGCGCCTCAGTTGGACCAGCGTTCGTGCTGAACGTGCAGACCGCGTGAGACGACGCTTCATCCAGTCCCAAACATGCTCAATGGGGGACAGATCCGGAGATCTTGCTGGCCAGGGCAGATGACTTACACCTTCTAGAGCACGTTGGGTGGCACGGGATACATGCGGACGTGCATTGTCCTGTTGAAACAGCAAGTTCCCTTGCCGGTCTAGGAATGGTAGAACGATGGGTTCGATGACGGTTTGGATGTACCGTGCACTTTTCAGTGTCCCCTTGACGATCACCAGTGGTGTACGGCCAGTGTAGGAGATCGCTCCCCACACCATGATGCCGGGTGTTGGCCCTGTGTGCCTCGGTCGTATGCAGTCCTGATTGTGGCGCTCACCTGCACGGCGCCAAACACGCATACGACCATCATTGGCACCAAGGCAGAAGCGACTCTCATCGCTGAAGACGACACGTCTCCATTCGTCCCTCCATTCACGCCTGTCGCGACACCACTGGAGGCGGGCTGCACGATGTTGGGGCGTGAGCGGAAGACGGCCTAACGGTGTGCGGGACCGTAGCCCAGCTTCATGGAGACGGTTGCGAATGGTCCTCGCCGATACCCCAGGAGCAACAGTGTCCCTAATTTGCTGGGAAGTGGCGGTGCGGTCCCCTACGGCACTGCGTAGGATCCTACGGTCTTGGCGTGCATCCGTGCGTCACTGCTGTCCGGTCCCAGGTCGACGGGCACGTGCACCTTCCGCCGACCACTGGCGACAACATCGATGTACTGTGGAGACCTCACGCCCCACGTGTTGAGCAATTCGGCGGTACATCCACCCGGCCTCCCGCATGCCCACTATACGCCCTCGCTCAAAGTCCGTCAACTGCACATACGGTTCACGTCCACGCTGTCGCGGCATGCTACCAGTGTTAAAGACTGCGATGGAGCTCCGTATGCCACGGCAAACTGGCTGACACTGACGGCGGCGGTGCACAAATGCTGCGCAGCTAGCGCCATTCGACGGCCAACACCGCGGTTCCTGGTGTGTCCGCTGTGCCGTGCGTGTGATCATTGCTTGTACAGCCCTCTCGCAGTGTCCGGAGCAAGTATGGTGGATCTGACACACCGGTGTCAATGTGTTCTATTTTCCATTTCCAGGAGTGTATAAACATTTAGTCTGTTTGCAACACACCCATTAAAAATTCTGCACCCAGAGAGACTAATATATTTAAGGTGAGAAACTGCTGTTTCTCGATTACGTCTATGCAGATACGTCCGAATTTCAGGCTCTGTTAACTTAAGGACCGAGAGAGTCCAAATAGTGACTAGGCGTTTCTGCAACACACTTTATTAGCTCTAGATCCCTGCCTTTACATATTCTAGCATACCTCTATATCTCATGAGGTAGTTTACTCCACACTGGACGTACATAATCGCTTTAAACTAAAAATTCATTTTAGTTCATAAAATTCATGAAGCGTGCAGTAAAATAAATGCAATCGCCGTTCAACAGAAATGATCTCCCTCCTCCACGCTGCGAACCGTCTTGTTTCTATCAGCGTTCATAATTTCGCATGTTGAATATTGAAAGACGCCTTCGTTCTTAGTAGTTACAAAGAACACAGTGAATTAAAAACTGTATGAACTGGAACTTTTACATCCGCGGCTTTTAAGTTACCAAGAGTCACGACAGTAATTTCTAAATGTTGTATCTTGTTCTGCTGCTTATAAATATTTCACTCTTCTGGGAATACTTTCCACAAAGTTTTTTACGTTGGACGCAAATATTGTCTTCATTCTTCTAGGGGCTTGGTGAACAGCCGTTTGCCGGTTTTTGGCACGAATTAATGTGGCATGTATAAGAAATCCTTTTACTTTTTCATTTACTTATCCATTTAATTTGTCTAAAATGGATATTTGGGTAAGTAGCACAAATTCATTTGCTTCACGTAACTCCGTGAAAGAAATAAGAACCCAATAATGGAACATAGAAATACGAAATAAAAAATGTTCCTTCCCCAGAGGAACGAATGTTAAATTATTCGCCGGGAGATCATCTCGAATAATTTCAAATCTTATTCCCATATAATCACTTCACGCACTACGGAGTAAACATACATGCGTCAAACATAACACTGCTGGTAACAAAGAAAGAGGCTAAAAGTAAAGCAAAGAAAGAGCAGAAACAGTGAATTTACTGTGCTAGCAAAGTGTACTGTTTATCATGGATGACTTCCTATGGGAGCGCAGACGCAAAACTAGGGATTTCCTTGATTTGTACACCTGGAAATCCTCGTCTCGGTTGAGCAGGTTGACAACTAATTCTACTTAAACAGCTTCCACGACTACTGAATCCCATTAGGATGAGGCCATGTGCATTTTCTTAATTTTCCGTTAATCCATAGAATGACCAGTGGAAGTACAATGTTCATCCATTGCAGCCTTATTTAGATGAAGGTGAAAATTCATCTATACCCGCTCTCGTAAAAGCAGATCATCCTCCACAAACCCCACAAGATCTTGGCCTGTGGAAGGAAGCTCACATCCTTCGTCATTCCTGTTGGAATTTTTAGAAGAGGAAATTCTCACCTGCGATAGGATGGCCGTAGTTTCGGAACCTACACAGAAAATTGGAATAGAGATCAACATATACATCATTTCCGCCCTTTTTATTGCTCGTGAAAACCACACGTTGCATGTTGTACCACCATACAGCGAGACCTTCAGAGGTGGTGGTCCAGATTTCAGCACACACCGATACCTCTAATACCCAGTAGCACGTCCTCTTGCATTGATTCGTGCTTGTATTCGTCGTGGCACACTATACACAGGTTCCTCTAGGCAATGTTGGTCCAGATTGTCCCACTCCTCAACGGTGATTCGGCGTAGATCCCGTAGAATGGTTGGTGGGTCACGTCGTCCATGAACAGCACTTTTCAATCTATCCCAGGCATGTTCGATGGGGTTCACGTGTGAAGAACATGCTGGCCCCTCTAGTCGAGCGATGTCGTTATCGTGAAGGAAGTAATTCACAAGATGTGGACGATGGCGGCGCGAATTGTCGTCCATGAAGACGAATTCCTCACCAGTATGCTGCCGATATTGTTGCACTATCGGTCGGAGGATGGCATTCACGTATCATACAGCCGTTACAGCGCCTTCCATGACCACCAGCGGCGTACATCGGCCCCACATAATGCCATCCTAAAACAGCAGGCAACTCCACCTTGCTGCGCTCGCTGGACAGTGTGTCTAAGGCGTTCAGCCCGGCCGGGTTGTCTCCAAACGCGTCTCCGAATATTGTCTGCTTGAAGGCATATGCGACACTCATCGGTGAAGAGAACGTGATGCCAATTCTGAGCGCTCCATTCGGCATGTTCTTGGGCCCATCTGTACCGCGCTGCATGGTGACGTGCTAGCAAAGGTGGACCTCGCCATGGACGTCGGAATGAAGTTGCGCATCATGCAGCCTATTGCTTATAGTTTGAGTCGTAACGCGACGTCCTGTGGCTGCACGAAAAGCATTATTCTGCATTGTGGCGCTGTTGTCAGGGTTCCTCAGACCCACAATTCGTAGGCAGCGGTCATCCACTGCCGTAGTAGCCCTTGGGCGGCCTGAACGAGGCATGTCATCGACAGTTCCTGTCTCTCTGTACCTCCTCCAAGTCCGAACAACATCGCTTTGGTTCACTCCGAGACGACTGGACACTACCCTTGTTGAGAGCCCTTCCTGGCACAAAGTACCAACGCGGACGCGATCGAACCGTGGTATTGACCGTCTAGATATGGCTGAACTACAGACAACACGAGCCGTGTACCACCTCCTTCCTGTTGGAATGACTAGGACTGATCGGCTGCCGGCCAGTGTGGCCGAACGGTTCTAGGCACTACAGTTCTAGGGGGCTGATGACCTCACCAGTCCCATAGTGCTCAGAGCCATTTGAACTGATCGCCTGTCGGACCCCATCTGTCTAATAGGCGCTGCTCATGCATTGTTGTTTACATCTTTGGGAGGGTTTAGTGACATCTCTGAATAGTCAAAGGGTCTGTGTCTGTGATACAATATCCACAGTCAACGTATATCTTAAGGAGTTCTGAGAAATGGGGAGATACAAAACTTTTTTTGATGTGTGCATTGGACGTTACATGAGGCTTTTCAAGGATAGATAGTTTTGGATGATGTGGGCAACAGTCATCCAATATTTTTTGAAAGAATAACTGCCGTTTGACTGTGTATAACTGTATTTGTCTTCTGTGCTGTCTAGAATTCGGCTTTTACAACATTACGCAGTACAATGTGAAACGTCCCCTTAGAACAATTTATACATGACTGTGCTTAAACTGGCACACAATATTTTTAGCGCAACGCAATCTGACTTTCAAAAATCCGTACAAAATAGTGGCCCTGACTAACATTAACCTATACGTTTCACAAATCACTTACCTCACAAAAATCTTCGTTACTGGAACTAATGCAATACAGCGAGCGCCACTACTGCCAGCTAAATAAAAGATTCAAACTACTCAAGGCACTAACTACTGATAGGCATAGTTAGCAAATGAAAGATTTTGTTAGAGAACAAACAATGTATTTACCTTAATATTGTTCAAAAGTCATAATATACACTCCTGGAAATAGAAAAAAGAACACATTGACACCGGTGTGTCAGACCCACCATACTTGCTCCGGACACTGCGAGAGGGCTGTACAAGCAATGATCACACGCACGGCACAGCGGACACACCAGGAACCGCGGTGTTGGCCCTCGAATGGCGCTAGCTGCGCAGCATTTGTGCACCGCCGCCGTCAGTGTCAGCCAGTTTGCCGTGGCATACGGAGCTCCATCGCAGTCTTTAACACTGGTAGCATGCCGCGACAGCGTGGACGTGAATCGTATGTGCAGTTGACGGACTTTGAGCGAGGGCGTATAGTGGGCATGCGGGACGCCGGGTGGACGTACCGCCGAATTGCTCAACACGTGGGGCGTGAGGTCTCCACAGTACATCGATGTTGTCGCCAGTGGTCGGCGGAAGGTGCACGTGCCCGTCGACCTGGGACCGGACCGCAGCGACGCACGGATGCTCGCCAAGACCGTAGGATCCTACGCAGTGCCGTAGGGGACCGCACCGCCACCTCCCAGCAAATTAGGGACACTGTTGCTCCTGGGGTATCGGCGAGGACCATTATTCGCAACCGTCTCCATGAAGCTGGGCTACGGTCCCGCACACCGTTAGGCCGTCTTCCGCTCACGCCCCAACATCGTGCAGCCCGCCTCCAGTGGTGTCGCGACAGGCGTGAATGGAGGGACGAATGGAGACGTGTCGTCTTCAGCGATGAGAGTCGCTTCTGCCTTGGTGCCAATGATGGTCGTATGCGTGTTTGGCGCCGTGCAGGTGAGCGCCACAATCAGGACTGCATACGACCGAGGCACACAGGGCCAACACCCGGCATCATGGTGTGGGGAGCGATCTCCTACACTGGCCGTACACCACTGGTGATCGTCGAGGGGACACTGAATAGTGCACGGTACATCCAAACCGTCATCGAACCCATCGTTCTACCATTCCTAGACCGGCAAGGGAACTTGCTGTTCCAACAGGACAATGCACATCCGCATGTATCCCGTGCCACCCAACGTGCTCTAGAAGGTGTAAGTCAACTACCCTGGCCAGCAAGATCTGCGGATCTGTCCTCCATTGAGCATGTTTGGGACTGGATGAAGCGTCGTCTCACGCGGTCTGCACGTCCAGCACGAACGCTGGTCCAACTGAGGCGCCAGGTGGAAATGGCATGGCAAGCCGTTCCACAGGACTACATCCAGCATCTCTACGATCGTCTCCATGGGAGAATAGCAGCCTGCATTGCTTGCGAAAGGTGGATATACACTGTACTAGTGCCGACATTGTGCATGCTCTGTTGCCTGTGTCTATGTGCCTGTGGTTCTGTCAGTGTGATCATGTGATGTATCTGACCCCAGGAATGTGTCAATAAAGTTTGCCCATCCTGGGACAATGAATTCACGGTGTTCTTATTTCAATTTCCAGGAGTGTATATATAGCAGTTCACGACATCCATTCTTATAAATGTACTGTTTCTGATGGACATACGTCCAAATCATCCGCTCTCAAAAATCCGCCATCTCAGTTCCCACATCCACCACTGCTGGCGGCTCACCTCCAACTGCGCAACGCTACGCGCTGTTAACATCCAGCTGCCCAACACTACAATGCCAGACAACAATGCAAACTAGCCACAGACTGCACACAGCACAGTCAGTGATTTTCATATAGAGCACTACATGTCGTTACCAATATAAAAACCTAAACAGCCTACTTACAAATGCTGAAAGTTTTTTGACCATTAACATGTAATCTCTGTTAAGGTAGAACAGAAGACAAACACAGTAATACAGAGTCAAACGTCTGTTTATTCTTTCAAAAAATTGTTCGAGGATGATGCTGTTGCACTCACTGATGTCACGAAGAAAGAAATTTTGTAGCAAAATGCAGGAGTACCTGCAGAGTTTCGACGATTGGTGCAGGTAGCGGAACTTTTGAGTGTACATAGACAGAAAGATCGTTTCTTGTACGACGGTTCCCCAGAAAGTAATGCACCGCGGTTTTTCTGAACCAAAAACAATGCCACGAATGCGAAACGTTACGTATGTGTTATTTGAAGTCTCCTGAGTGAGCGCGCCAAATTTACGTCACTTCCGGCAAATAACGTAGCCGCAGGACAATTTCAAGTGGAATCTGTAGGCGACGTACTTTACAAGCAACGTGTCGTCAGCGAGCTTCTCACTGGAGAGAAGGAAAGTGTGGGGAATGTTCACAGACGCTTGTGCCAATTCTATGGAGCTCTGCTGTCGACAGAAGTAGAGTTAGTCGCTGGCCGCTGAGGGTGACGTCATCAGAAGGCGGTTCGGCGGAGCTGCACGATTTGCAGCGACAGGTGTGACCACCCACACCTGACATGTAGCAGCGAGCTGATGTCGCCATCCGCGAGCACAGACGCATTACGACTCGGCAAGTGGCGCTGCATGAGAAGGCGATTAACACAGTGAAGCACTGGCTACGTCACCAGGACAACGACTGGTACAGCCAGGGCGTACACACTCTTGTTTCGCGTTGGAGGA
Organism: Schistocerca cancellata; assembly: GCF_023864275.1. Classification (NCBI taxonomy): domain Eukaryota; kingdom Metazoa; phylum Arthropoda; class Insecta; order Orthoptera; family Acrididae; genus Schistocerca; species Schistocerca cancellata. Next base: position 4,939,751 of record NC_064632.1, on the reverse strand, counting down.
AGGCCGTAGAACGACACGGACATTACGTGGGAAAATAGGGTGTGTAGATAAAACACCATCCTTTCGTGTGCGTAATTCTCATTATGTTCAATAAAGATTTGTTGAAGAAAAAAATGCGGTGCGTTACTTTCTGGGCAACCCTCCTATGATTACACAATTGCAGAGCAATCACTGAAAGCAATTAGTACTGTAAAATACTTAGAAGTACGTGTGCGAAGCGCTCTAAAGTGAAACGACCACATAAAAGTAATTGTCGGTAAGGCAAATGTAAGACACATTCATTGTAAGAGTTCTCAGGATATGCATTCCATCAAGAAAGGGATTCCAAGACACTTGCTCGAAGCTTACTTGAACATTGCTAGTCAGTATGGTAAACGTACCGTATGGAGCTAATACGGGAAGTACAGAAGATCCAAAGAAGAGTAACACGTTTCGTTACAGTTTCATTTAGTAAGCGGAAAAGCGTTAGGAAGATGACCATCCAACTCAAGTGTCAGCTGCTGTATGAGAGGCGTTCTGGATGATCTACTGTTAAAGTTCCGAGAGTGTACTTTCCTTCCACCTATGAGTATGTCGTGAAAAGGCCGTCAAGCTTAAACAAGAAATATATGAGCCAACACGGAAACTTACCGGCAATCATGACACGCGACTGGAACAGGAAATGGGGGAAGTGACAGTGCTATACATAGTACCCTCCACCACTCACCGCAAGTCATCTTGCGGAGTATAGATTTAAATGTAATGACGTCGTCGGTGACGGTTCAGTAAATACTATTGTGATTTTTTTCCCTTTAGGAATGACCCACTCAGTTTCGGAGAAACCTGAAAAATAAATTTCCACGAACAGTAATTCGTTTCCATATTCCATGGATTTATGGAACATTAGTGAGGCTTCAGTTAAGGTGATGTGATTGATTTACAGCTACCCACACAACACTTCCGAATTAATCCACCCTCCTCATTTCTATCCGCAAAGAGAATGCATTTCCTAATACTGCCATATTGCTCGAAACTATTTTCCCGGTAGGAATTGTGTTGCGTGCCACGACAGATCCGAATGAAATTAGAATAAAATTGGACGTTACTTACCGCAGCCTTCCCGGCCTCATTTGTGAATTCGGACGTTGTTTGGTGACGGGGCGAGGGTAATTCGAGCCCTGCGATTGGACAACGGGGCGCAAGAGATGGCTTACAGTACAGTACATTGAAACGCATGAAATGTTGTTACGAGCTGTCGGATTTAGGTGGACTCCGCGTATTTGCATACACAAATTGGCAATATGACGTCTGCGTGATTGGAGATCTGATGTAGTGATAGCATACCGCGTCGGGCAAAATGAAGGGATTTGGGACTGGGTTTTGTAGGCAAGCAACGACTGTGTATTGGGAGCGGTGACAGTACGTTACTATTTAACGGCAAAGCTACAGGCACGTGATCTGTTGTGTAACTTGGTATTATTTCGTGGATCCTCTCACTGCTATTTGAAACAGTGTTTCGCTAAAGAGCTGGCCTCAACAAACCAAAACGGAGTTGTCCATGGTCAGATGAAGCAAAAGATAAAATGATGTAGGTTTATCAGCAAAACTTTGGAATTACAAAATGATTATTATGCAGAACTATACGCACAGCCTCTGCTTCCTTTCGCTGCATTTTCTGAAATGTTATCGGGGTGATACCGGATACCGGAGGGTAGAGATGTAGAATATGGTCGTAACTTGTATCTCATCTTTCTTTATTAATTCAATCCCATGTTGTCTGCAGTAAATCTCATCATGAGAGAGTGATATTACAGTCTGCTTCTCTAAATTATACAGGTTTAACAGGAAATCGGCTGACAAAATCTTGGAGCGTCGTTCGGGCGCAGTTCCTGAGTACATTTCTACAGGGGAGCCTTGATCTACGGTGGCTCGTTGCAGGGTGTAAGTAGGCTGCTTAGGTTTTTATATTGGTAACACCACGTAGCGCTCTGTATGAAAATCACTCTCTGTGTTGTGTGCAGTCTGTGGCTAGTTTGCATTGTTGTTGGCTATTGTAGTGTTGGTCAGTTGGCTGTTAACAACGCGTAGCGTTGCGCAGTTGGAGGTGAGCCGCCAACAGTGGTGGATGTGGGGAGTGAGATGGCGGAGTTTTGAGAGCTGATGATCTGGAGAGACACAGTAAATGTGTAAGACTGGGTATCATGAACATATATATATATATATATATATATATATATATATATATATATATATATATATATATATATATATATATATATATATAATGACTTTTGAACACTATTAATGTAAATACATTGTTTGTTCTCTATCAAAATCTTTCATTCGCTAACTATGCCTATCAGTAGTTAGTACCTTCAGTAGTTTGAATCTTTTATTTAGCTTGCAGAAGTGGCGCTCGTTGTATTGCAATAGATTGAGTAACGCAGATTTTTGTGAGGTATGTGATTTGTGAAAGGTATAGGTTAATGTCCCCCCCATGAACCATGGACCTTGCCGTTGGTGGGGAGGCTTGCGTGCCTCAGCGATACAGATGGCCGTACCGTAGGTCCACCCACAATGGAGCGGTATCTGTTGAGAGGCCAGACAAATGTGTGGTTCCTGAAGAGGGGCAGCAGCCTTTTCAGTAGTTGCAGGAACAACAGTCTGAATGATTCACTGACCTGGCCTTGTAACACTAACCAAAACGGCCTTGCTGTGCAGGTACTGCGAACGACTGAAAGCAAGGGGAAACTACGGCCGTAATTTTTCACGAGGGCATGCAGCTTTACTGTATGGTTAAATGATGATGGCGACCTCTTGGGTAAAACATTCCGGAGGTTAAATAGTCCCCCATTCGGATCTCCGGGTGGGGACTACTCAAGAGGATGTCGTTATCAGGAGAAAGAAAACTGGCGTTCTACGGATCGGAGCGTGGAATGTCAGATCCCTTAGTTGGGCAGGTAGGTTAGAAAATTTAAAAAGGGAAATGGATAGGTTAAAGTTAGATATAGTGGGAATTAGTGAAGTTCGGTGGCAGGAGGAACAAGACTTCTGGTCAGGTCACTACAGGGTTATATACACAAAATCAAATAGGGTTAATGCAGGAGTACGTTTAATAATGCATAGGAAAATAGAAATGCGGGTAAGCTACTACCAACAGCATAGTGTGGCCAAGATAGATACGAAGACCTCGCCTACCACAGTAGAACAGGTTTATATGCCTACTAGCTCAGCAGATGACGAAGAAATTGAAGAAATGTATGATGAAATAACGGTGGTTGGCCGACCATAGAGAAAAAAAAGGAAAAGCCAACCACCGAGAAACATATTAAAAACTCAGGCTAAGACTGTAGGCCAAAAGCCAGACTCATTACTAAATAAAAATACACACTTAGAGCAAATGATAAAAGCCCTCTGCCCGAATAAAACGCAAAACTAAGCCCGTCATGGCAGTGTCATCTTGTAAAAGGCCAGGGAGCGTATTAGGCAGCGCAAATGTCTGCCTGACCACAGCTAAAAGTGGGCAGGCCAGCAAAATGTGGGCCACTGTCAAAGTCGCCCCGCAGCGACATGGAGGAGGGTCCTCCCGGCGCAGGAAATAACCGTGTGTCAGCCGGGAGTGGCCAATGCGGAGCCGGCAAAGGACAACTGAGTCTCTGCGATTGGCTCGCATGGATGATCGTCACACAGTCGTCGTCTCCTTGACAGCATGGATTTTATTAGGTGCAGTCAGATTGCGCCATTCAGCGTCCCGTAGCGCAAAAACTTTGCGGCGTAAGAAGGCTCGCAAATCAGTCTCCGGGAGGCCAAAGTCCAGAGATGGTTTACTGGTCGCCGCTTTCGCCAGGCGGTCAACATTTTCGTTGCCGGGTATCCCGACATGGCCTAGGGTCCACAGAAAGACCACAGAGCGACCGCAACGAGCAAGAGTATGCAGGGACTCCTGGATGGCCACCACCAGATGAGAACGAGGGAAACACTGGTCGAGAGCTCGTAAACCGCTCAGGGAATCGCTACAGATAACGAAGGACTCACCTGAGCAGGAGCGGATATACTCTAGGGCACGAAAGATGGCGACCAGCTCAGCAGTGTAAACGCTGCAGCCAGCCGGCAATGAACGTTGTTTGGAATGGTCCCCTAGAGTTAGAGCATAACCGACACAACCAGCAACCATAGAACCGTCAATGTAAAACACGCCAGAGCCCTGATACGTGGCTAGGATGGAAGAAAAGCGGCGGCGGAAGGCCTCCAGAGGGACTGAGTCCTTCGGGCCCTGTGCCAATTCGAGCCGAAGGCAAGCGTGGGACACACACCACAGGGGTGTAGGCAGAGGGGCCCAGAAAGGAGGAGGAACAAGGAAAACCCCAAGCCCGGAGAGAAGCTCTCGGACGCGGACAGCGATCATACAACCCGACCGGGGCCGACGTTCTGGGAGAGGGACGACAGGCTGTGGGAACAGGACACGATAATTCGGATGCCCGGGCAAGCTAAAAACATGGGCAGCATAAGCGACCAGTAAATGTTGACGCCGCAACCGCAGTGGAGGGCCACCTGGCTCCACAAGTACGCTATCTACACGGCTGGTCAGGAAGGCACCAGTAGCAAGTCGTATTCCGCTGTGTACTATTGGGTCCAGCACACGCAACGCAGATGGGGATGCTGAGCCATAAGCCAAACTCCCATAATCCAGACGGGACTGGATTAACGCCTGGAAGAGCCGTAAGAGGGTAGATCGGTCGGCGCCCCAGCTGGTGTGGCTCAAGCATCGCAGAACATTTAGATGCCGTCTGCACATCTGTTTAAGTTTGCGGACATGAGGCAGCCAAGTCAACCGAGCATCAAAAACCACACCCAAAAACCTATGTGACTCCACCACAGCAAGAAGTTCGCCATCAAGGTGAAGCCGCGGCTCCAGATGAACAGTGCGTCGCCAGCAGAAATGCATAACGCAGGTCTTGGCTGCCGAAAACTGAAAGCCATGCCCTACAGCCCAAGACTGCTCCTTGTGGATAGCGCCCTGCAGCTGACGTTTAGCAGTTGCAATGCCATGAGAGCAATAGTAAAGGCAGAAGTCGTCAGCATACAAGGACCCTGAGACAGACGTTCCCACCGCCGCAGCGAGCCCATTAATTGCTATAAAAAAACAGGCAGACACTTAAAACAGATTCCTGTGGTACCCCGTTCTCCTGAAGTCGGGAGGAACTATGAGAGGTCGCGACTTGCACGCCGAAGGTACGATGCGCCAGAAAATTGCATATAAAAATCGGCAGCGGACCCCGAAGTCCCCAATCATGAAGTGTAGAGAGGATGTGATGGCGCCATGTAGTATCGTACGCCTTCCGCATGTCGAGAAAGACAGCGACCAGGTGCTGACGGCGGGCAAAGGCCGTACGGATGGCTGACTCCAGGCTCACCAGATTGTCGGCGGCAGAGCGGCCTTTACAGAAAGTACCCTGAGACGGAGCCAGGAGGCCCCGTGACTCGAGTACCCAACTCAACCGCCGGCTCACCATCCGTTCGAGCAACTTGCAAAGAACGTTGGTGAGGCTAATGGGGCGGTAGGTGTCCACCTCCAAAGGGTTTTTGCCAGGTTCCAAACCGGGGATAACAATGCTTCCCCGCAATTGCGACGGAAACTCATCCTCGACCCAGGGACGATTGTAAAGGTCGAGGAGCCGTCGCTGGCAGTCCACTGAAAGGCGTTTCAGCATCTGACAGCGGATGCGATCTGGCCCAGGAGCGGTATCAGGGCAAGCGGCTAGGGCACTGTGAAATTCCCACTCACTGAATGGAACATTGTAGGATTCAGGATCGTGGGTGTGAAACGAAAGGCTCCGACGTTCCATCCGCTCTTTAATGGAGCGGAAGGCCAGTGGGTAATTCGCAGAAGCGGAACTCAGAGCAAAATGCTCTGCCAAGCGGTTGGCAATTACGTCGGAGTCAGTACAAACTGCTCCATTCAGTGAGAGCGCAGGGACGCTGACAGGGGTCCGATAGCCATAGAGGCGTTGAATCTTGGCCCAGACCTGCGATGGAGTGACATGGAGGCCAATGGTGGACACATACCGCTCCCAGCACTCCTGCTTGCGTTCGCGGCGGGCTCGCGCATGCAGCTGTTTGAAGGCGATGAGGTGTTCTATGGAGGGAGGTCGCTTGTGACGCTGGAGCGCCCGTCGGCGATCTTTAATCGCTTCAGCGATGTCAGGTGACCACCAAGGCACAGTCCTCCGCCGAGGGGGCCCAGAAGAACGGGGAATGGCAGATTCTGCGGCAGTAGCGATTCTAGTGGTGACTGAGTGAACCACCGTAGCAATGGCTGCATGAGAAACAGGGTCAATAGCGGCAGTGGAGGAAAACAAATCCCAGTCAGCCTTATTCATAGCCTATCTGCAAGGGCTCCCAGAAGAGTGACGCTGTGGCAGTGACAGAAAGATCGGAATGTGGTCACTACCACACAGGTCGTCATGCACAAGCCATTGGACAGGAGGTAAGAGGCTAAGGCTGAAGATCGAAAGGTCAATGGCGGAGTATGTGCCATTTTCCACACTGAAATGTGTTTAGGCACCATCGTTTAAAAGGGAGAGGTCGAGCTGTGCCAATACATTGTCAACGATGGCACCTCGATCTGTTGCCACTGACCCACCCCACAGAGGGTTATGGGCGTTGAAGTCGCCCAGTAACAAGAAAGGTGGCGGCAATTGGGCGATCAGTGCAGCCAGGACAGGCTGTGGGCCATCACCATCCGGTGGAAGGTACAGACTGCAGACAGTAACAGCCTGTGGCGTCCGCACCCAAACAGCGACAGCCTCTAAAGATGTTTGTAGAGGGACAGACTCGCTGTGAAGAGAGTGAAGGACATAGATGCAGACGCCACCAGACACCCTTTCATATTTCATAAGCTGCTCGGTTCTTATAATAACCCTGATAGCCACGGAGGGCGGGGGTTCGCATCGCCGGAAACCAAGTTTCCTGAAGAGCAATGCAGAAGAAAGGGTGAAGGCTGATAAGTTGTCGGAGCTCAGCTATATGATGGAAGAAACCGCTGCAGTTCCACTGGAGCATGATATTGTCCATAGCTCAGAAAGGCGTGAAGCGACTGGGAAGGCAGTTTGCTCCGCTTGTTCACTCGCTGCCACCGATTCAGTACCAGCACGAGTCATATCCATGGCGTCTGAGGGACCAGCGACATCCAGGTCTTCAGCAGACGCCAGAATCTCGACCTCGTCCTCAGACACTGAGCTTGTAGGAAGCGGTGGGACGGGTGCCACCACAATATCAGGATTCTTGGGAACCTTTTTCTTTTTCAGCTTATCGCGCTGTGCCTTCGGTGGTTCAGGCTGGGAGGGCTTCTCTGTGTCAGTCTCAGGGACGGACGACGACCAGCGACCGGTGGTTGTTTGAGGCATTTGCGGGTGTCCATCTTTAAACTGGTCGGAACTTGCGAAGGGAGGTCCACAAGCGACCACTTCCTGGCGAGAGGAGCCGAAGAAGTCTTACGCTTCTCCAGCTGGGAAGGGGGAACTGGTGGGTGTTGCTCCTGAAGTAGATGGAGCAGGAGCAACAGGGAGAGAAGTGGCCCCCACCATCAAGGGGGGCAGGTGTGGTCCTTCGACTCTCAGAGCTGACTGGATGTGTTGCAGCTGACGTAACTGTAGCAGGAGTGACTGTGGCGGCATAAGAAGACGTAATGCGCACAGGATGAATCCCGTCAAATTTCCGTGTAGCCTCCGTGTAGGTCAGTCGGTCCTGGGTCTTGATTTCCATTATTTTCCTTTCCTTCTGCAGAATCGGACAGTCTATCTCATTTTTGAGACGGTTGTATTCCCTTTTGCCTGCTTCATTTACTGCGTTTTTATATTTTCTCCTTTCATCAATTAAATTCAATATTTCTTCTGTTACCCAAGGATTTCTACTGGCCCTCGTCTTTTTGCCTACTTGATCCTCTGCTGCCTTCACTACTTCATCCCTCAGAGCTACCCATTCTTCTTCTACTGTATTGCACTGTATTTCTTTCCCCCATTCCTGTCAATTGTTCCCTTATGCTCTCCCTGAAACTCTGTACAACCTCTGGTTTAGTCAGTTTATCCAGGTCCCATTGTAACGCCGGAAATGCATATCCTCCTATTTCCATCTATTGTGCTATTATTTTCTTTCCTTGCTTTGTTACCTCAAGATATGACATTTCTGTCTCTTTGTATATTTTAATTGTTTTACTATTTGTATATTTATGCATTTATGTCGATGTATAATTGGTTTGTTTCGTAAATATTATTTGTATTTTTACGCTGGGTCTTGCCTAGGGAAAACTGCTATCGAACGATTACGTCGATAAGTCGTGTGAAGTATCAAAGTGTGTAGGATCTTTGGTAGTGTTAACTCTGCCGCGTGGAGCGCGGGCTGGGCAGAGAGAGTCTGGTTGGAGTAGCGAGTGGAGCAGGTGTGTTGTGTAAAGCTCCCGCGAGTTGCCGCGCTTTCGGGGTTTGGCAGCATGTAATTGCGCTCGACTTGCGATGATAGTTTCTGACATGGTGTCGCGGACGGGAAGCATTAGCTGGCGCACATCAAGAGCCCGTTTCGCCTGGTGACCGTGTCGAGAAGGAGGCGCGCCAACATCCAGCTTCTGCAACCGCGACGGCCGACAATGAGTGACTGTCGCCACCTCCTCGATCGACGGCTTCAAACCTTCAATCAACCAACAAGGAAGACTGGAAGCAAGTAAAGTTTTAGAACTGTATGGCAGACCTCAGCTTTTCGAACTGTACCATTTTGGTAACTATAATTACAGCAACTTAGCATGAACCTTTGTTGCTCATAGTCCCAATTGCATTACCAAGCAGGGTCCCTTCCTTTTCCGGAATGAACCCGAGTGTCATTGAAATTCAAACGCCAGCATTAAAGTAATATTCTATTTCACTGCTTTAATTTCAAAGTTCAGTTAAACTACTCAGAGCTGGCTACAATATTCAGATTACACAAGCACAAATTAAGAGTGCGAGTTTTGTTACCGTATTTTAGCTTACCTGTGACTGCAGCTCAGCTTGGTACGTACTAAATTTTACTATTGTTAATTGTTCAGAATCATTTAATTCAAGTTCAAAGTTAAATCTCTTATTTCTAAATTGCGTAGATTCAAGTAGCTTTTGAAATGATTGTTGAGGTAGCCCAAGACTAACCGTATTTTACTGAATTTCGATGTGCTTCAGAAAGAATGCTCACTATTAACTTCAGTCACTAAATTAACTTTCGATTTTCTGCTTTTATTAATTCTTTTGCTAAATTAAGTCAGGGTGTAGCGAAATTTATTGCTTCTGACAAACTTTCAGTTTTCACACTACACGTGTCAACCTTCAGTTGCCACGCTTCTAGTGCTAATTATATGTGTAATAACCTTTCTTTTTCAGTTGCTATAGTAATTGTCCTTAGGACTGGCGACCGTGATTTCCCCCAAATCTCAAATACCTAATTACCGCTAGTTAATTGTTAACGTAACGGCTGCACATTTACTTTCTTTATTAACTTTACCCCTTTTCAAAATTAATTTCCACCAGTTTCATTAGCACTTTTCCTTTCATTTAGATGTAACTCTTTCCTCCCTCTTTACCGACAGATTAACTTCGGTGACGATTGCTTTTCCGAAATTCCCATTAGGTACACGCGGTTTAATTTTTCACTGTCATTAAGGTCGGTAAGTGAGGGGGAAGGTTACACGTGGCGACCTGGTGACAGGACAATCTTCGGATTTAAGGTTGTTCTGGACACGAATTTTGCATTGTGCAAATCTCGTAACAACGTACTGGTTACGTACAGGCCGTTACGTCAGCGAGAATAAGTAGTGGGAGTAACCCTAATTATATTTGAGATTTGTCATTTATATTGAAAATTATTAAAATGAGTGAAGGCAACAATTACCAAAATTTGGTAGACTTGGATACGGAACAATCGGTCGAACAGTGGGAAACGGGCACGACGGTTCCCATTGTTCAGGGGCAGGCGGCTAGCATGAAAGACGCGACCGCCGAAACGCAACAAAGAGCAGAAATGGAATTCCAAACTTGAGAAAATGTTTCGGAATCGGAAGCGAAAATCAAATCTGTACCCCTTGATGATGAATACGGGGGAACATATATAGAGGAACCAGCTACGGAAGTAAAACCGGTAGTCTCCGGGAATTTAACTGATTTATTGAATGTTTTGATTAATGAAATCAAGAGTCAATCGGCAGAAATTATAGCTCTGTCTGCCAAGCAAGTAGCTCAGTCTGAAAAAATTGAACGGATGCTAGACAATCAGAACAAAGCTATTAACGTTGTTAACAACAATGTTGGAGTTGTTAACGCAAAAAGTTGATAAAATCAAAGAAGATATTGTTGTAATTAATACCGAAATCGGTAATCTTAAACAGGAAATGATAGGCGTTCAGGCGGAAATTGCGAGCATAAATACTCGTTTTGATTCCGAAATTAGCAGAATCGAGAAAAGTGTAGGAGAAGCAGTTGCTCCGATCATCGAGAATAAGGTGACGGAACAAATTCAATTAGTGAAAAAAGAGGATCAACAGAAGGTGGAAACTTTAAAGGCTTTAGTGTCCGAAGTAGACACTAAAGTGAGGGAGCAGGCTAATACCTGCGAAGAGAAAAAGAGGGAGGTGGAAACGCTTGCGACAACCACTTGCCAAGTAATTACGAGAGTGTCAGAATTAGAAAAGAAACTTGACGAAAAACAGAGCTATGTGCCAATCTGTGCACGTAGTTCGGAATTGTTGACGAAAGAGGAGCGGTTCGACCCCTTGAAAAAAGGCGGTATACACGCGACGGATTTCATTAAAAATTGTGAAAGAGTTTTACCCAGATCATGGACTAATGAGAGAAAAATTAATGCGGTTATTGATGTGCTGGCTGGTGATGCCAAGCGTTGGGGCTTAAACCTCAACATTACGAACCTGACTTTTGACGAGTTTAAAAATTTGTTTCTGGCTGAATACTGGTCAGAGCAAAAACAGCAAAGTGTCTGGCGCGAATTTGTCGTATCGAGACCTTTCGATGCGAATTCGCGCGGTTCGATGAGGGAGTTTTGTGAGGGCTGGTTTCGCAAGTTGGAATATTTGCGTGATCGCCGCACGGAATCCGAAATAGTCTGGGAACTCTACAAGAAGCTTCCAGAGGATACAAAACGCTACGTAGGAAGCAATTACAGGACAATCAATGATTTCCTGGAAAGAGTTGAGGACGAGGACAATTGGCGCAATAATCGCGACAGTGGTAGAGGCCGTGGTAACAACAACGGGTACCACCCCAACCATAACAACGATAACCATGGGAATAATGCATACCGCAGCAATAACAATAATGGTTCGGACCGCAATAACAATCGGTACAATGCAAATAATAACAGGAATGACAGAAACCAGTATCATACTAACGTGATACGGGCTTCACAGAATTGTAATAACGCCAGAGGGTGTGATCAGCCGCCTCAGCAGCATCCGGGAAGCGTATCTGCTGGGACGAGACAGGGAAACCATTAGCCGCGCCGGTGAGGGGCCGAGCGGGCGTGGAGAAATTTTGGCGGCCCAATAACAGGAGAAAACCCAGGTATCGTCATTACGATAATTCCGTGTGGAATAATCAACGGCGGGAGTGTGTGCCAGTGTTAGGAGAAAGGCGTTCGCCCACAAGTAGTAGATCAGCTGTATACACGGCAGTAGGTAGTACATTCACTGTCAGTGAGAACAATTTAAGTAGTGTTCCGGAAATCGATTATAAAGTGGCAGCTGTAATACCCACAGCGGAACTGGAGATTGAGTTTAAGAATGATTCGCAATTGTTGAGAGAAGATCAGATGTCGGATAACACGTCCGTCATCGAGCGAGGGGATGCAGAGAGGGATGAGGTCTGGTTAAGGCAGTTCGGTCGCTTATACGACGAACTAAGAGATTATAGGGGTCTGTATGGGAGAAGTGTTTATGGGGAGCGCGTGCAGGATTTGCCGCGTCTCGTCCCGCAGGAAGATAGTGTTTGTGAAGTGATAGAAAGTTCTGGCCCTAACCGGCAGACTTTACCAGAAACAGTTGATGTTAATGGGGAGCACGAGCAAGATTCATCGTGTTGGATGTAGAGGTAGTAACGGAAAGTTCTGGCCCTAACCGGCAGACCTTACCGAACGTTTCAGTGGTAGAAGTAGCCGACCCATCCGACGCAAACCTCCAGTTTAAACATTGCGGGAGTATTAAGGAGAACGATTGCGAAAATTTTAGTGATAGCCGGACACGATTGGTAGAAAAGCACATAGATTACAGCGTGTATGTGGTTAGAGCTGACATTATACGGTCAGACGATAGCAGTGTGGGTTGCGCAGATCTAGCGGAAGTAATTGCAGAAACTACTGGGCACATTCCTCCAGGTAGATTGGCAGATGAGATCAGTCTGACCAAAGAGGAATCAACGAAGGTGACAATTAATGAATTGATAGCAAAGCAACACTCACTAGTTGACGAGTTACAGGAAAAGGTTTCGTTATTGGAGGCGAAGCTACAGACTAAGCCTCAGGACAAACGTGTTGAAATTAAAACTGTATGTGAACAGAGGCTGAAAAAGCCGCCAGATAAGCCGGATTTAGGATCAAAGCCGGATGTTTTTTTCTGGAATGACCTGGATATAGACGAGGATTTACTGTGGGAAAATAAAGAAACAGTCGAGGACAAGTGTAGACTGATAGTAGTGTCGGTTAATATGCACGACCTACAACTAAACGTGTTGATTGACACCGGTGCAGAACTGAGTGCTGTATCTGGGAAAATATTTGAGTTACTGAAAGACAGACCTGGCATCGTAGTTATGCCAGTAACAGGAGTGAAAATTATCGGTGCTACTGGGAAGGCCAGTAAACCGGTCACAAAACAGATTTTTGTCCACTTCGAGACATGTGGGGCACGATTTGAACAAGAGTTTGTCGTCGTGCCAGACTTGACTACGGAAGTAATTATCGGGTTAGATTGGCTATTAAAGTACCGTGCAGTGATTAATTGCGAAAGCAAAACTTTGACATGTATGTCACAAGATAAAACAATAGTAGTTAGTTTTGACGAGGCAGGAGACTGTGTGCATAGGCAATACCAGCCTATACACATTGTTAACTGGCCGGATGACATTGATGTAGGAATGAATTTGAACTGCCGTAACGTGAGGAATTTCGGCATTGAAAAAAGTGTAGAAAGTGAATTGGAAGAGATAATCAAATTCCCTCCACGGATTGACATCAGTATTGGTGGGAAAAAAGATCGTTTGCGAGAAGTAATGAAGCTAAAAGCCGATGCTCGCATACGTCGTCATGACGCTAAAGCGCGTTTTGCTAAGTTTGCAATCGGAGACTTAGTACTTGTAAAATCTCATGAGAAATCGAGCGAGATAGACAATGAAATCTCTAAATTTAAGTTTGTTTATAATGGACCATATAAAGTCATTGGTATACCTCACACAAATGCTTATTGCTTAGAGTATCCAAGCTCTGGAAAACGATTAGGTATACGGAATATTGTAGACTTGAAATTGTACCAACCTAGGATCGATTAATACCACACAATGGGTAATTTGTACAGTATGTAAATATAGAGTGTAAGATTTAAGGATGTGCCATGTTACGATGCTTTTGCCTGACCTAGAGGTCATTAAAGAAGTTGTAATTAATAAGTAATTAATTTTGACTAAATGATTTAAGAGTAACTGATTAGTAATCATCTGAAAAATCCAACCTGCTAGTTTAAGTTTTCAGCTGAGTCACAGTAGATTAAGGAATGTAAATATGATTTTGTAACTTTCTGTAATATTTCATGAATGTGTGTTTTTATTAGTCATTGCCGATGTACTTAGACGCTGTTTTAAGTTTCAGGCTAGTACATGCGTGTGATGATGGACAGTGTTGAGTTATCCACTGTGATAGTGTTTATGGACTCCTTGAGATTACTCGGGAGTGAGTTTTTCCGAAAGAATTCAGTGAAACGGACGTTCTGGAAACGCCGTTACAAGGGCGAGTGAGATCAAGCGTGCCGCACAGGCGGGCGCAACAATACTTGCGGGTACGGAAGGTGGAGTTGTTTTTCTTCCCGGACAGCTGATGTGAAAGAATTCTGCTGTCAATATTTATGTTTTATTTTATCTGCTGTATATTATTTTCTTGTTTAGCGTTAATTGGACGTGACGAGAATATTAATTATGAAAAGGTTACATAAGAATGTGTAATTTATGTAATTAATAATTAATTTAGGTATTTTGATCTATCTGTTTTTATGACCATGTACTCTGATTAATTTTGTAAATAGTATTCCATTTCTTGATAGTGTTACGGATTTTTACGATTTTGGAATAGCTAAACCATTTTCTATATTTTCTATGAATTTTAATATGTTGTCAACCTGTGTTATTTTGATCAAGATGACAGAGTGGAATAAGATTAGGAGTGTCTCCACTCAATTATTATTGTCTAAAAATTGGTTTATGGTTAATTAGACGAATGCTAAATTTTTTTGATGTTTTGAGCATATGCATTTCCGCTGTTTCTTTTTTGGGACATTTTCTGAGTCTGTTTACGTTACAGAACATCCTCAGACAATGTGGGGCACGTGTAACGCCGGAAATGCATATCCTCCTATTTCCATCTATTGTGCTATTATTTTCTTTCCTTGCTTTGTTACCTCAAGATATGACATTTCTGTCTCTTTGTATATTGTAATTGTTTTACTATTTGTATATTTATGCATTTATGTCGATGTATAATTGGTTTGTTTCGTAAATATTATTTGTATTTTTACGCTGGGTCTTGCCTAGAGAAAACTGCTATCGAACGATTACGTCGATAGGTCGTGTGAAGTATCAAAGTGTGTAGGATCTTTGGTAGTGTTAACTCTGCCGCGTGGAGCGCGGGCTGGGCAGAGAGAGTCTGGTTGGAGTAGCGAGTGGAGCAGGTGTGTTGTGTAAAGCTCCCGCGAGTTGCCGCGCTTTCGGGGTTTGGCAGCATGTAATTGCGCTCGACTTGCGATGATAGTTTCTGACATGGTGTCGCGGACGGGAAGCATTAGCTGGCGCACATCAAGAGCCCGTTTCGCCTGGTGACCGTGTCGAGAAGGAGGCGCGCCAACATCCAGCTTCTGCAACCGCGACGGCCGACAATGAGTGACTGTCGCCTCCTCCTCGATCGACGGCTTCAAACCTTCAATCAACCAACAAGGAAGACTGGAAGCAAGTAAAGTTTTAGAACTGTATGGCAGACCTCAGCTTTTCAAACTGTACCATTTTCGTAACTATAATTACAGCAACTTAGCATGAACCTTTGTTGCTCATAGTCCCAATTGCATTACCAAGCAGGGTCCCTTCCTTTTCCGGAATGAACCCGAGTGTCATTGAAATTCAAACGCCAGCATTAAAGTAATATTCTATTTCACTGCTTTAATTTCAAAGTTCAGTTAAACTACTCAGAGCTGGCTACAATATTCAGATTACACAAGCACAAATTAAGAGTGCGAGTTTTGTTACCGTATTTTAGCTTACCTGTGACTGCAGCTCAGCTTGGTACGTACTAAATTTTACTATTGTTAATTGTTCAGAATCATTTAATTCAAGTTCAAAGTTAAATCTCTTATTTCTAAATTGCGTAGATTCAAGTAGCTTTTGAAATGATTGTTGAGGTAGCCCAAGACTAACCGTATTTTACTGAATTTCGATGTGCTTCAGAAAGAAAGCTCACTATTAACTTCAGTCACTAAATTAACTTTCGATTTTCTGCTTTTATTAATTCTTTTGCTAAATTAAGTCAGAGTGTAGCAAAATTTATTGCTTCTGACAAACTTTCAGTTTTCACACTACACGTGTCAACCTTCAGTTGCCACGCTTCTAGTGCTAATTATATGTGTAATAACCTTTCTTTTTCAGTTGCTATAGTAATTGTCCTTAGGACTGGCGACCGTGATTTCCCCCAAATCTCAAATACCTAATTACCGCTAGTTATTTGTTAACGTAACGGCTGCACATTTACTTTCTTTATTAACTTTACCCCTTTTCAAAATTAATTTCCACCAGTTTCATTAGCACTTTTCCTTTCATTTAGATGTAACTCTTTCCTCCCTCTTTACCGACAGATTAACTTCGGTGACGATTGCTTTTCCCAAATTTCCATTAGGTACACGCGGTTTAATGTTTCACTGTCATTAAGGTCGGTAAGTGAGGGGGAAGGTTACACCATCTGCTTAAATTCCCACCTTTTCGCAGTTTCTTAAGTTTTAATCTACAGTTCATAACCAATAGATTGTGGTCAGAGTCCACATCTGCCCCCGGAAATGTGTTACAATTTAAAACTTGGTTCCTAAATCTCTGTCTTACCATTATATAATCTATCTGATACCTTCTAGTATCTCCAGAATTCTTCCATGTATACAGCCTTCTTTTATGATTCTTGAACCAAGTGTTAGCTATGATTAAGTTATGCTCTGTGCAAAATTCTACCAGGCGGCTTCCTCTTTCATTTCTCTCCCCCAATCCATATTCACCCACTATGTTTACTTCTCTCCCATTTCCTACTCTCGAATTCCAGTCACCCATGAGAATTAGATTTTCGTCTCCCTTCACTACCTGAATAATTTCATTTATCTCATCATACATTTCTTCAATTTCTTCATCATCTGCTGAGCTAGTTGTCATATAAACTTGTACTACTGTAGTAGGCATGGGCTTCGTGTCTATCTTGGCCACAATAGTGCGGTCACTATGCTGTTGGTAGTAGCTTACCCGCACTCCTATATTTTTTATTCATTATTAAACCTACTCCTGCATTACCCCTATTTGATTTTGTATTTATAACCCTGTATTCACCTGACCAAAAGTCTTGTTCCTCCTGCCACCGAACTTCACTAATTCCCACTATAAATTTAACCTATCCACTTCCCTTTTTAAAATTTCTAATCTACCTCCCCGATTAAGGGATCTGACATTCCACGCTCCGATCCGTAGAACGCCAGTTTTCTTTCTCCTGATGACAACGGCCGCCTGAGTAGTCCCCGCTCGGAGATTCGAATGGGGGACTATTTTACCTCCGGAGTATTTCACCCAAGAGGACGCCATCATCTATTAATCATACAGTAAAGCTGCATGCCCTCAGTAAAAATGACGGCTGTAGTTTCCCCTTGCTTTCAGCCGTTCACAGTACCAGCACAGCAAGGCCGTTTTGGTTAGTGTTACAAGGCCAGATCAGTCAATCATCCAGACTGTTGCCCCTGCAACTACTGAAAAGGCTGCTGCCCCTCTTCAGGAACCACACGTTTGTCTGGCCTCTCAACAGATACCCCTTCTTTGTGGTTGCACCTACGGTACGGCCATCTGTATCGCTGAGGCACGCAAGCCTCCCCACCAACGGCAAGGTCCATGGTTCATGGGGGAAGGGGACATATGTAAAGATTCAATATTAACTGATGTTAAACATTATGTAACGATTTCATGGGAAAGTGTGAAGCAAGCAGTTGCAATGAAACCTGTAATTTCCCTACCTTGTTGATGACATATGCCCAAGGGTACCTGCTTTTGTAAGAAGGCAGCCAGGATATCCATTTGCAGAGTAATGATCTTCCTATGCCATTTCTAGATTAGTTTTCTTTTCGTTTTGTTAAAAGTGATGCGTGATGAAGTGACGTAAATGCATATGTTAATATTGGCTGGCGTAGGACAGTTTTGGCGCTTGAAAGAACTCGAAGGATTGTTTGATTGGCTGGTCATTTACAACAACCAGTCAGAGTAAGCATTTCCCGCACTCTCTAAAGTAGTTATATGCCCTGTAAAGAACGGCAGTGGGACAGTCGTTGGCTATCTATCGGATTTACAGGTCATGTTGGACGTGTACATCTACGTTACGAGTAAAATGAAGAAGCTACTGGTATTTCGCGTCCCGATTGTATTGCCATGAAGGCAGTTGCATTTACGGACAGAGTGTGGAGATTTGAGTTTTGTGAAGTGTTTGGTTGGAATGATAAACGCGTGTGAACTTTCGGCCTTTGTAGAATTCCGCGTGGCATGTTTCATACCCGTTTATGGAATAGCTGGCGAGCAGTTTCTTTATTAGAAATCCACTGAGAAAGGACTGAATGTGAAACTCGTGTATTGTAGCAGAGTAACGACTGTAGATCACGGAACAATTCGGGTCGGACTTAGGTACATTTCTGGCTGTCTTGCGTGTATACTGGGTTGTATGAACTGTGACCTGAGGACATTGATATTAGTCGTTTAAATAAATATGGGCTGATGGTTAATTCTTTAATTTTGAACCTAAGGAAATGAAGAACTTGTCGCGGAATTTTGGCATTTTTTTTAAAAGATTGAAGCAATCCCCTCCATCCGAAAATTGTTACAAGATAGCTTCCTATCACAGTCTAAGCGGACTTTGCAAACGTGAGTATTGACGATGTTTTTCTTCATCGCTGCATTTAACATGGTCTGAACAGTATCTACACATGCAGAGAATTGGGCTGGCGATCAGAAGCCGCACTGAGGTATGTGGAATTTTTTGTAGTGCGCAGTACGGCGAAAGACATACTTAACACACTACGCAACGCAAAGCGACATTTTAGCCTGCACCGCCGCACTCGGAAATGCTGTGTCCCATCGGTGGTGGGTCGACTATAGCACTACGTTCGAACTCACTTAAACCTTGATAACCTGACATGG
Organism: Schistocerca cancellata; assembly: GCF_023864275.1. NCBI lineage: Eukaryota > Metazoa > Arthropoda > Insecta > Orthoptera > Acrididae > Schistocerca > Schistocerca cancellata. Next base: position 4,921,074 of record NC_064632.1, on the reverse strand, counting down.
TATCAGCAGTAACTGATCTATCAATTGCGCCAGACACATGTGGTCTTGTATAGGCGTTGCCGACCGCAGCGCCATATTCTGCCTGTTTATATATCTCTGTATTCCAAAACGCATGCCTGTAGCAGTTTCTTTGGTATTTCAGTGTACTCGTAGTTCCATTTCACTGCTGCGTGCAAGCTCTGATCATCTGCAGACGCAGATAAGAATCACGTTTCAATTGAGGAATCTTTTCGCATATGTAGTACCAGAAGGATGCTAAGTTCGCTTGAAACAGCACGTCGCCGTCAGTACACAGCAGGGTGAACTAATGAGTGGTGGAGCGCCCGCGCTTTTTACAGTCACCTGTTAACGGATCCTGCTGTTCATTCGCGGAGCTCCGAAGTTGCAGTCTCTTCCTTGGTCTCAAGCCGCTGACTCTCTGCCGACTCACCATACCAGCCCACGCTCGCTCACTTCTTCAGAAAAAAAAAAAAATGGTTCAAATGGCTCTGAACACTATGGGACTCAACTGCTGTGGTCATAAGTCCCCTATACCTTAGAACTACTTAAACCTAACTAACCTAAGGACATCACACACATCCATGCCCGAGGCAGGATTCGAACCTGCGACCGCAGCGGTCGTGCGGTTCCCGACTGTAGCGCCTTTAACCGCTCGGCCACTCCGGCCGGCTCGCTCACTTCTTCCTTCGCCAAACAGCTTTCTCAGTGATGTCCTTGCAGCGAGACTTCTCTGGTATCAATAGTACGTGCCGCTCCGAGAACGGTTAGGCCTTAATAGCATATTAGTCGTGTGTTTCAATTGAACAGATTACGTGAATGATCGAGGGTCAGCTCAGAACTTACTGACCGTAACCTGATACAGACACATTCACCTTGATTCATCGTACCATTTACTGTTGTTGTTGTCAATATCACGCTGTATTTAGTCCATACTCACGCGCGCACATACAAGTAATGTTTACAATAAACCAACACGGAGCACCGCCCATGCTTAACACATAAGCTGCCCGAGTCGTCAACAAGAGGGAAACACACGCATAGTCTACTAGGTGGAGAAGTATGAAACCGAAATTTCCCTATAGATGGTGCTACCCTTCAGCGTACGGCCGGTGAGGCCGTGCCTGTAGCGTCCTCTGCTACCTGCAATGACTGACGACAAATGTCATGACATGGTAACCCAAGTTCCGTGCATCGGTATCTGTTTCAAACATGTAAACATGTCGACTTTTGTGCCTACGAACTACGATTTGCGGACGGCGTTGGTTTTCTCTTATCATTTGAAGAAAACTGCTGCATAATCGCATCGAATGCTTGTCGAAGCTTTTGGCGAACATGCTCCTAGCAAAACACAATGCTTACAGTGGCTGAAAAATTCAAAAGTGGTGATTTTGACGTGAGAAACGACGACCGCGAGAAATCACCGAAAAAGTTCGAAGATAACGAATCGCAGGTCTTATTTTGAAGATGATACTCAAACTCAACAGGGACTCGCGGAATAATTGAATGTGACGCAGAAATCCGTTTCTCTTCGGTTGGAAGCTATGGGAAACGTGTCGAAAGTAGGAAAATCGGTTTCGCGGGAACTGACTGAAAGATAGCAAGCAAATAGAAAGACAATTTGCGAAATGCTGCTCGCTAGATACAAAAGAAAGTCGATTCTTCATCTAATAGTAACAGGTAATGAAAAACTTATATATTTTGAGAATCCTAATCGTCGTAAATCATGGGTGAAACCATCGACATCCACTGCAAGACCAAACCGCTTTGGAATCAAGTTAATGCTCTGTGTTTGATGGGTTCAGAAGGGTGTCATTTATTATGAGCCGCTAAAACCGGGTGAAACCGTTAAATCGCTGCTAATAGCAACTAATCCAGCCGGGGTGGCCGAGCGGTTCTTGGCACTACAGTCAGGACCGCGTGACCGCTACGGTCGCAGGTTCGAATCCTGACTCGGACATGGATGTGTGTGATGTCCTTAGGTTAGTTAGGTTTAAGTGGTTCGAAGTTCTAGAGGACTGATGACCTTAGAAGTTAAGTCCCATAGTGCTCAGAGTCATTTGAACCATTCGTTTTGAAAAACGACCGGAATATAGAAAAAGGGAACATACAGTCATATTGCTCCATGACAACGCCCCTTCATACACAGAAAACAGGTACGGGAAACGGTCGAGGCGTTAAGTTGGGAAATGCACATGCGGCTTATTCTCCAGACTTGGCTCCGTCCGATTAACATCTATTAGCACCACTGGGACACGCTCTCGCTGAACAACGCTTCTATTCGCATGAAAATGTACGAAAATTGCTGGCTGACTGGTTCGCTTCAAAAGAGGAATTTCTTTTTTGGGGTGGCATTCATAGCCTGCTGGAGAGGTGGGAGAATTGTATGAATAGCAATGGAGATCATTTAGAACGAAATATTGTTTATCAGTTTCAATCAAGAGACATGTAATTATTGCAATCAAATTCCGGTTTTATACTTCAACACCTGGTACATCTACATCTATGCTTCGCAATCCACCTTACGGCGCGTCGCGAAGGATGCCCTATCATTTTCTTTCCTGTTCTTTCGGACATCTATGTGCATCCGTATTAGCCCTAACTTCTCATATCGTATCCTCGTGATCCTTACGCACAATTATTTTAGGGAGATAACGAATAATTCTGTCGTCAGCTTCAGAAGTCGGTTCTCTAAATTTTCTTAACAGTGTTCCTCGAAAAGAATGTCGCCTTCTGTCCAAAGATTCCTACTAGAGTTCCCAAAACATCTACGTAACACTAGCGTGTTGCTTGAACCTACCGGTAAGGAATCTAACTGCCGAATCTGAATTGCTTCAATGTCTTCCTTTAATCTGACCTAGTACGGAACCCAAACAGTCGAGCAGTACTCACGACCAGATCGCACTATCTTCCTATATGCGGTCTCCTTTACAGACGAACCATAATTTCCTAGAATTTTCCCAACAAAACGAAGTCAGTCACTTGCCTCCCTACGATAATCCTCACACACTCGTTCCATTTTACATCGTTTTGCAATGTTACGCTCATATATATGAACGACGTGATTGTTTCAAGCAGGACACTACTAATGCTGTATCCAAATATTGGGGGTTTGTTTTTTCTACTCATCCACATTAACTTACATTTTTCTACATTTAGAGTTAGCTGCCATTCTTTACATCAACCATAAATTTGGAGTAAGTCATCTTGTATCCTCCTTACAGAAAGTACCAGGCTGGAAAGAGATATCGTCTAGGGAAACGCAAAGTAACCCTTACCATACGCAAATCCAAGTCGACAGGCGTAGGTCAGTGTGGTGGTGTGGTGTGGTGGACAATGTGTTAGGTTTATAGTGCATAGTGACTGCCATGAACGGAAAATCCAGGTAACTGATCTGGGGTTAGCAGCGATCGCGTGTCCATGGCTAGTCACTGTGGTTTACTCTGCAGTGGAAGGGAGAGGGAGAGGGGTGGAAAGGTCTGCCTGGAGCCACAGCACGCTTGTAGTAACAGGTTCCAGTGTCTGCCAGTGACATCCTACTAAGCAGTGCTTACTGGTGCCGTGGATAGGCTACTCGTCTCTGGATCCATTGGATGAAGCATTTACCAACGAACACGCTTCAGGAATAATTGAATTATTGCCGCAGTCAACTACTATATTGGATAAGACAATGCGGAGTCATAATTGTAATACTGCAGCCACTTTCGCCAAGTCGCTGCGAGCGGCCTTGGAGGAGGAAGGTGCCGGACTCCCTACAACGAGCCCCCAGGTGCAGTCATCCTGCAAGCACACAGTGGGAAGCCGAGACGACGTCCTCGCCTCGCTCAAGAAGAGACACGATGCGAAGGGCCCGTCTGATAACGAGAAGCGTGCCGAGAGTTGATGGACACCTGCAGCCATTAGGGCGGAACACCAAGAATGTACGCGCGAAAGCTTCTGAGTTCTTCTGGCCCATGCGGCAGTCATTTTACCTGCCTTAGAAAATAGGGATGTGCCGACAATTCCAGCACCCCATGGGCACAGGGAAGAGTGGGCAGAAAGCGCAGAGAATCGGCGCGGGGAAGCGTATGAAAGAAGCCAGCATTTTTAAGAAAATGTTTTCCTCGACAGTGAGGACATTCCTGATAAACAAACGATGGACGCCGGCAGATTTTGGGACGTAGCCCAAACATGAGTCTGTCCAGAGCTCACGCAGAGAGAGTGGTTATAAAGAAGTGTTGTGTAGCTGCTCTCCCAACAGCCTCGGAATGCAGGAAAACATAAGAATGTGAAATTGGGAGAAAGATGACAATTCACGAGGCACACGCCAGCCCACGTCAGATACAAAATTTCCACTCTGCACGTAGAGGTGTGGCAATGAAACGGCGATCTGTCATTGGGTTACATCGAAAATTTCGTCCGCCAATGACAACGCCGAAAGGAATAACGTTTCGAAGAGGATTTGAGCTAAGAGATGGATGGGGAGCGAAAAAGGGGCAGTCGTGGAGACACCGCAAAAGAGAGAGGACATGGGCGCTCTTCCGCCCATCGCCAACATCCGCCTTCCAGTGCTGTGACAGCACAGCTGCGGCCACGCACCGACGACGGGCAGACAGTGCGGAGATCGTACCTGGGACCCGCCGCACAGCCGCGACTGCAGATGTGGGCAGCCGACCCCTGCAGCACAGCTCCGACGCGACGCGCCGCACCGACGAAGCGCCTGCCGCCGACAGCAGTCAGTATACGACGAACGATAACGAGAATGGTGAGACGATTCGTCCCCCCCCCTTCCCCTTAATAATTGAGTCGTGTCCACGCCCTGTCAAATTCGCTCAGAGATTTATAAACCTGTTTTGTTTTGTGTAGACAGCACGAAAATAAATACTTGTCTCTCATGTTTTAAACATGTAAGCAATCTTTTGTATTCATGCAGCAACCTCTTAATTTTGAACACTTTGCATTTGACTTAATTTAACTTCTGGAATTCACTACAGTTTTGGCGCCCAACATGGGACTACCGGTATCTGATGTCACAAAATGATTTCACTAGTACACTAAATAATGTTCGGACTCATCACTGTTTTACGGGAAAACGATAGGCGAAATACGATCCGTAATCCAGAAAGAGGATCCTTTGATCAAAGAATTATATGGAATTGAGATGGAATGGTAAAACCCCTGGGTCTTACAAACAAACACAGGCGAACTTTCCCTCAAGTACACTTTTTAGTCCTCTCCACCAACAACTTTTATTTCATTTGTAAAAAGACTTGTTGCTTTACACCGTGACCTTTACATAAAACATTTAATTCTTGATGTTGCCATCAATGCAGCTCTCTATGCTACTTTATCCTGTTCAAGCCTGTTTGTCTCCGAAGAATTACTGCAACCTACATCCTTCTGAACTTGGTTACTCAAGGTATCTCTCTACGATTTTTACACTCTCCCTCCAGTAGTAAACTGGTGATCCCTTGATGCCTCAGCCTCAACCCTTCTTCCAATCAGATAGTGCCACCATTTTTTTTCTCCCCAGTTCTGTTCACTGCCTCCTCATTACTTACATGAACTACGCATCCCATCTTCAGCACTGTTCTGTAGGATCTCGTTTCAAAAGCTTTCATTGTCTTCTTACCCAACCTATTTATCATCCATATTTCACTTCCACATATGGCTACATTTCAGACAAATACTTTTAGAAAAGACGGGTTAAGGATACAGCGTACTTTTCTGGCACAATATTATGTGAAAATCAACACCTACTTCTTTCAGGCACTGTTTACAAGGTACATGTTTTATAGATTTTTTATTGATATCAGGTAACGCAGCACAGTTTCTAAAGAAATTAGAAGTATTTTGAGTGTTTATGAACCTGCGTAGGGTTATAAAAAAATACACAGAAACTGATGCAGTTTTTTTTCCCAAAATGCTTCCTCAAATTGAGGTACCATGTACATCTACATCTACATCTACATGGATACTCTGCAAACCACATTTAAGTGCCTGGCAGAGGGTTCACTGAACCACCTTCACAATTCTCTATTATTCCAATCTCGTATAGCACGCGGAAAGAATGAACATCCATATCTTTCCGTACGAGCTCTGATTTCCCTTATTTTATAGTGGTGATCGTTCCTCCATATGTAGGTCTACGTCAACAAAATATTTTTGCATTCGGAGGAGAAAATGGTGATTGGAATTTCGTGAGAAGATTCCGTCGCAACGAAAAACGCCTTTCTTTTAATGATTTCCAGCCCAAATCCTGTATCATTTCTGTGACACACTCTCCCATATTTCGCGATAATACGAAACGTGCTGCCTTTCTTTGAACTTTTTCGATATACTCCGTCAGTCCTATCTGGTAAGGATCCCATACTGCGCAGCAGTACTCTAAAAGAGGATGGACAAGCGTAGTATAGGCAGTCTTCTTAGTAGGTCTGTTACCTTTTTCACGTGTCGTGCCAATAAAACGTAGTTTTTGGTTAGCCTTCCCCACAACATTTTCTATGTGTTCCTTCCAATTTAAGTTGTTCGTAATTTAATTCAATGTTATACATTTGAAGGAGACGAAATTCTTACCAGATATGCATGACATGATGGCTGAGGTACTAGACCCTTTTAATTCCATCTATTATGTACTTTACAAGGATAAAAAATATCACATAACATTTTAATTTTTATAATTTTTTTCCTAATAATGATGTTATTTTTGCTGTAATTTGGTTGACTCTGCAATAAAGCTTAGATCTACTACATACGTATGGAGTATCGCAAGTTACAGAAAAAAAATAGAGCAATTCTTTATAAACATTGGGAAACATTTGTACCTGAAGTCTGAAAAATACAGCTTGTGAGGAATTGTGAATGGAGATATGAGTACAATTAAACTGTGGCACAGAACATTCCTGAAGCATAGTCCTCATCCTGCAGCATTTCTTCAACTTCGAGCTTCCTCTTGGAATTCCATTTAGCACTTCTTGCTTACTTGGTAGCTTGAAGAGCGAATCTTTCAGCTTCGTGCACCCGTTGTCTGTAACATCCAAGCAATTTATCTTCCATATTAGAGCCACATTTTATGCCTAAATTTCTCAGGACTTCCAACCTACCCATCATTGAAACATATCACTGCATCTAGTGCACCAACTTTTAATGTATTTAGTCCTACAAAAACATTCCTGGTTAATCTTTCCCATATTCAATGGTTGAAACTTTCATTTGTACTCTGAGTGCCCACATGAAGTCATTTACTAAGCTAAACATGGTCACTCAGGGCTCTAAAAATTGGTTTTGTTTCATTCGTAACAGCCTCAAGAATACAATGCTTATGATAGTATATTTGACCACTTTCTTTTGCTGTTTGTAACCACAACAGGAATCTGCTCCTTTAGCAGGGTGGCCATCTGTGGACAACTTATGATAGTAGGTGGCCCGTACAGCTTTTCTCATTGCGGTAACATCATTCAGAGGTGCAGTTCGTCTAAAGGTCAGTCCACAATAACTCTGAAAAAGGTCTGCTTCAGATTCTGTCAATCCGCCCCAGCCAGACAAAGATTTTCCATCATATAGTAACTTTCCTTTCATTTCTCTTCGTATCTTCCTCAAACTAGCACCCATCCTCTTTTGCACATGTCCGCAACACTCCAGTTTTGTTACCAAGGTATCATCAAAAACATTGAACTCATTAATTTTACTCAAAGCTTTAGAATCCCAATCGTCTAGGTACTTCGTATACCTAAAGTAATAAACGGGCACCGACCTCTGAAATATTTTTAGAGCTATCACACTTCATACCTCCACTGCACCCATCATAATTCTCAGAACACTGATATTCAGTATGTTCTTCAGTGTTGCCATGGCAGGAGTGGCAGTACTTAGATAAGCACTCAACATCAACAACTTTTCCATTCTCCAGAGAAGTGGCACTTACAACACCATTCAACGAAGGATGTCCTCGACGTTGCCATGTCCCATCAAGTGCAACAGCCATGTCCCTGGTTCCACTAATATTTACAGTTCCTTCTACTGAACGTTTCATAGATGCTTTAGACACAACCGTCAAGGAACCTAAAAGTATTTTTATGTACTTGATGGACCTACTCGGAGGAGGAGGAAGGTCCATCAAACCACAAAACGTTTGAGCAGACTTTTTGCCTTTTCCTACTGCAAGCGTTGGATACACAAACTTCAAACCGATAGAGGTATTCAAGGTACCCTCCGCCACACACCGTCAGGTGGCTTGCGGAGTTTGGATGTAGATGTAGATGTAGAATTCACATCATATGAATTATGCACAATGTTCGAAGTCATTTTTGAGGTAGATTTATTGCAGTATCTACACAGAACAACTAATTTTGACTCTAAACCCTTCCTACTACTTTGTTGTTCAGTTATTTCCAGACAGCCTACACCATCACTTTGTTTACATTTAGCCACTTCCTTTATCTAAGAAGATAAGACGCCCACATCAACAAGAAAAAATTCACTACAAACAGCGTCATTGTTAACACAAAAATTTGAGTCACCAGGAGGCATGCCATGAGGGAGTTCATTCAAATGGCTCTGAGCACTATGCGACTTAAATTCTGAGGTCATCAGTCGCCTAGAACTTTGAACTAATTAAACCCAAATAACCTAAGGACATCACACACATCCATGCCCGAGGCAGGATTCGAACCTGCGACCGTAGCGGTCTCTCGGTTCCAGACTGTAGCGCCTAGAACCGCATGGCCACCCCGGTCGGCCGGTGTTCCTTCCCTGAAGAACTGATACATAGGTTCCTTTCAACAGTGTGGCTGACTTTGTTTGTGAACTGGTTACCACGGAATTTCTTTTTATTGAATTTCTTGATGCGTGGCATAGTTCATATTTATTGTACACTAAAGGATATGTACTTCCACAAATATATGTAGCACTTGAGCAACAAACATTCAGTAACACGTGAACAAACTGGTTCAGTGAAACAAAAGTAAGTACTAGCAAAGATAATCAGTTACAGACACTAGTATCCTGAATTATTACTAACATATACAACGTATCTTACGTATAATCGCTGGAAACACGAAGTTCACAGTTCGTTTCGAAATAATACTGATTTCTGTAACAGAAATAATGGGGCGTAGCGGCATATCGTAACTTTAAAATTTGGTATATATGTCATTTTTCATTTGAAACCCTATAATGTATAGATGAATGTAATCAGGAAAAACTATAGAATATAATAAAGTCACAAAAAATTTCGATTTTTCACCATTTATAAGTACCCTGTATCCTTAACACTTTTGTTCGTCGCCGGCCGCGGTGGTCTAGCGGTTCTGGCGCTGCAGTCCGGAACCGCGGGACTGCTACGGTCGCAGGTTCGAATCCTGCCTCGGGCATGGGTGTGTGTGATGTCCTTAGGTTCGTTAGGTTTAAGTAGTTCTAAGTTCTAGGGGACTTATGACCTAAGATGTTGAGTCCCATAGTGCTCAGAGCCCTTTGAACCCTTTTTGAACTTTTGTTCGTCAGGAAAGCTTTTCTCGCCATTGCCAGTATACGAACTATATCCTCTCTATTTCTGCCATCATTAGCTATTTTGCTGCCCAAATAGCATAACTCGGCTACTGCTGTAAGTGTCTCGTTTTGCAGTCTTATTTCATAATCGGCACTTGATTTAATTCGACTGGATTCCATTACACTTCTTTTTGCTTTTGTTGATGTTCACCTTTCAGCACAATGTTCGTTCCATTCAACAGCACTTCCAGGTCCTTTGCTGTCTGTGACAGAATTACATTGTCTTCGGCAAACCTCAGAGTTTTTGTTTCTTCTCCCTTTACTTTATTTCCTACTCCAGTTCTTCTTTGGTTTCCTTCACTGCTTACTCGATATGCTGATTGAATAACATCATCGATAGGTTACGGCCCTGTGCCATTACCTTTCGAACCACAGTTTCCCTCTCATTCACCTCGACTCTTATAAATGGCGTCTGGTTCCTGTAAAGGTTCCAAATAGCCTTTCACTCCCACTATTTTACTCCTGCTACCTCCAGAATTTCAAAGAGGATATCCCAGTTAGCATTATCAAAAGCTTTCACTAAGTCTACAAACGCCATAAACGTAGGTTCGCATTTCCTTAACCTATCTCCTAAAAGATTTCGTAGGTTTATTTAATGACCATGCCGATATTGGGACACAGGGTTCATCGTTAGTGGCGCTTAAAACAAAGGACAAAGAACCAAATATATGCTATGGATATCTGCAACGTAATAAAACACGAGGGCCTTTCTTTCTTGAAGCTCTGTTCAGTCGCTAAATGGAAACCACAGAGAAAATCAAAAATGGCTTGTTTGTGACAGTTACCTACCCCTTCCAGCTACTTCTTTACATAGTCGCCACACCGATTTAGATATCTGTCAAAGTATCGTACCGACTTCCCAGTACCCTAGTCACAGAAGGCACCCTCCTATTATTTTCGCAAATTCCCTGCACTAGTCTCCAGTTCTTTTTTTGTGCCAAAATGCTGTCCTCCTAACGAGGGGTTCTTGAGAGCAAAGAGGTGAAAATCAGACGGAGCCAAGTCCGGGTTGTATGATGGGTGATGAAACACTTCCCATCGAAAACGCTGTAGAAGCATCGTTGTTGCGCGTTCCGTGTGCGGCCGATCATTGTGGCGAAGAAGAAAGCGAACGACAGTTACGTTCTTTGGGCTGCATGAAATCAGGTGCAAAGCGCTCTACAAGCGCCTCACATATTGCGATGACTATTGTTTTAAGCACCTGTACATGCTCACTGTGTACTCAGAACTGAAAGAGCAACATCAGGCACTCAACAGGCATATTAGAGACACCATTCAACACATCTGCGCAAAAATCCACCGGATTTTTATCGTGGTTTTAATTTTTCAGCCAATCGGAGGTGGAAAAAAATAGCCTTCGTATGTCTGCTTGACAGTGGAAAATGGTTCAAATGGCTCTGAGCACCATGGGACTCAACATCGTAGGTCATAAGTCCCCTAGAACTTACAACTACTTAAACCTAACTAACCTAAGGACATCACACACACCCATGCCCGAGGCAGGATTCGAACCTGCGACCGTAGCAGTCCCGCGGTTCCGGACTGCAGCGCCAGAACCCCACGGCCACCGCGGCCGGCGACAGTGGAAACTTAAACTTCATATATATTACGCACATCCAAATCAATCGATGTGGTATGAGATATAAATTTCTATGGCACCAAACTGAATTTTAAGTCCGAAGATCTACGTCCCTTGTGAACATCAGTATGAATATCTTTCCTCGTAGCACTCTTGCTATTATTTTGAAATATCCCTTGCTTTCCTCTGTTGATACTTACGTCTTTGACGTACCAGCAGGCTGATTCCATGACCAGTCTGTTCACAAATGTCAGAAACCCATCTCCGCTCTTCATCATTAGGTTTCTAAATTTAATCAGAATCGACAGCAAACCAATACCGACAACGATAGTTCAAGTATACATGCCGACGTCGCAAGCTGAATCTTCAGATGAAGAGATAGAGAAAGTATATGAGGATAGTGAAATGGAGATGAAAATCTAATAGTCACGGAATGCAGTTGTAGGAGAAGGAGTACAAAGAAAGGTTACAGGAGAATAGGGGCTTGGGATGTGGAATGAAAGAGGAGAAAGATTAATTGAGTTGTGTAATAAATTTCAGCTAGCAATAAGGAATACTCTGTTCAAGAATCATAAGAGGAGGAGGTTACTTGCAAAAAGCCAGGTGATAAGGGATAATTTCAGTTAGATTACATCATGGTCCCGGCGGAGGTTCGAGTCCTCCCTGGGGCATGGGTGTGTGTGTTTGTCCTTAGGATAATTTAGGTTAAGTAGTGTGTAAGCTTAGCGACTGATGACGTTAGCAGTAAGGGTCCCATAAGCCTTCACACACACAATCATTGTCAGACAGAGATTCCGAAATCAGATACTGGATTCCAAGACGTACCCAGAAGCAGATATACTCACATCACAATGTAGTAGTGATGAAGAGTAGGCTGAGGTGTAACAGATTAGTTAGGAAGAATCAATACGCAAAGAAGTGGGATACGGAAGTACTAAGGAATACGTGATACGCTCGATGTTCTCTATGGCAACAGACACGCTATAAACACGGCAATGATGAGTAGATCAGTAGGCAGTACAGCTGAAGAGAAATGGGTATCTCTAAAAAGGACAATCACAGACGTTGCAAATGAAACATAGGTACAAAGAAGGTAACTGGAAAGAAAGCATGGGTAACACAAGAAGTACTTCAGTTAATCGATGAATGAAGGAAGTACAAATAAAAATAGGAAAAGTCAGGAGTGCAGAAATACAAGTCGCTGAGCAATGAAATAAATAGGAAGTGCAGGAAAGCTAAGACAATATGGCTGCACGAAAAATGTGAAGAAATCTAAAAAGAAATGATTGTCGGAAGGACTGACTCAGCATATAAGACAGTCAAAACAACATTCCGTAAAATGAAAAGTAGCGGTGGTAACATTAAGAGTGAAACAGGATTCCACTGTTAAATGCAGAGCAGAGTGCGGATATGTGGAAAAGCACATTGAAGGCCTCTGTGAGTGGGAAGATTTTTCTAATGTGATACAGGAAGAAACAGTAATCCATTTAGAAAATATAGGGGATCCAGTGTCAGAATCACAATTTAAGAAATATTTGGAGGACTTAAGATGAAATAAGGCTCAAAAATGGCTCTGAGCACTATGGGACTTAACATCTGTGGTCATCAGTCCCCTAGAACTTAGAACTACTTAAATCTAATTAACCTAAGGACATCACACACATCCATGCCCGAGGCAGGATTCGAACCTGCGACCGTAGCGGTCACGCGGTTCCAGACTGAAGCGCCTTTAACCGCACGGCCACACCGTCCGGCTGAAATAAGGCAGTAGGGATAAATATCATTCGTCGAAGGAAGACTAAAGAAAAACCGAGTTACGTCCATAGAGTTCGTCGACCTGGAAAATGTGTTCGACAATATAAATAGTGCAAGATGTTCGAAACTCTGAGAAAAATAAGGGTAAGCTATAGGGAGACACGGGTAATGTACGTACAATATATACAACAGCTCAGAGGGAATAATAACACTGGACGACCAGGAGCGTGGTGCTCGGACTGAAAACCGTGTAAGACAGGGCTGTAGTCTTTCGCACTAGTTTTCTATATGTACATCGAAGAAGCAATGTTGGAAATAAAAGAAAGATTCAGGAATGAAATCAAACTCCAAGTTGAAAGGATATCAATAATATGATTCGCTGATGATATTGTTATCCTGAATGAAATTGAAGAAGAATTTTGGATTAGAGGGTCTCAGGGAACCACAGAAATGGCGTCCGTCTATAACAGAGCAGGTAAAACACAGTAAGGTAGTTGTAGAAACGATCGGTATTGTAGTTGTTAATTGTCGTAGCTGTGTTAGGAAAGAACCAGAGCTCCAAGCCCTAATAGAAAGCACTGAAGCTGAAATAGTCATAGGTACGGGTAAGTGGCTAAATCAGGAAATACGTTCACACGAAATTTTTCAAACAATCTAACAGTGTTCAGAAAGGATACATTAAATACAGTTGATGGTGGAGTATTTATGGCTTTCAGAAGTAGTTTGCCTTGTAGTGAGACTGAAGTATATAGTTCTTGCAAAATGGTATGGGTACAAGTTATACCTCACAATCGGACTAAACTATTAATTTGATCGTTTTACCGATCCCCCGACTCAGAAGATATAGATGATGAACAGTTCAAAGAAAACTGAAGTCTCACTTCAAATAGGTAACCCACTCATACAATTATAGTCAGTGGTGACTTCAGTCCACCCTAGATATGCTGGAAAAATTATACGTTTAAACCCGGCGGCAATCATAAAACGTCATCCAAAATTGTACTGAATACGTTCTCAGAAAATTGTTTTGAACAATTAGTTCATGAGCCCACTGGAAGAGTAAATGGTTGCGAAAGCATACTTGACTTCATGTTGTTGTTGTGGTCTTCAGTCCTGAGACTGGTTGATTGCAGCTCTCCATGCTACCCTATCCTGTGCAAGCTGCTTCATCTCCCACTACTTACTGCAACATACATGCTTCTGAATCTGCTTAGTATATTCATCTCCTGGTCTCCCTCTACGATTTTTACCCTGCACGCTACCCTCCAATGCTAAATTTGTGATCCCTTGATGCCTCAGAACAAGTCCTACTAAGCGGTCCCTTCTTTTTGACAAGTTGTGCCACAAACGTCTCTTCTCCCCAATTCTATTCAATACTTCATCATTAGTTATGTAATCTACCCATCTAAACTTCACCATTCTTCTATAGCACCATATTTCGAAACCTTCTATTCTCTTCTTGTCCAAACTATTTATCGTCCATGTTTCACTTCCATACATGGCTACACTCCATACAAATACTTTCAGAAATGACTTCCTGACACTTAAATCTATACTCGATGTTAACAAATTTCTCTTCTTCAGAAACGCTTTCCTTGCCATTGCCAGTCTACATTTTATATCCTCTCTACTTCGACCATCATCAGTTATTTTGCTCCCCAAATAGCAAAACACATATACTACTTTAAGAGTCTCATCTCCTAATCTAATACCCTCAGCATCACCCGACTTAATTCGACTACATTCCATTATCCTCGTTTTGCTTTTGTTGATGTTCATCTTACATCCTCCATTCAAGACACTGTCCATTCCGTTCAACTGCTGTTCCAAGTCCTTTGCTGTCTCTGATAGAATTACAATGTCATCGGCGAACTTCAAAGTTTTTATTTCTTCTACATGGATTTTAATACCTACTCCGGATTTTTCTTTTGTTTTCTTTACTGCTTGCTCAATAGACAGATTGAATAACATCGGGGAAAGGCTACAACCCTGTTTCACTCCCTTCCCAACCACTGTTTCCCTTTCATGCCCCTCGACTCTTATAACTGCCATCTGGTTTCTGTACAAATTGTAAGTAGCCTTTCGCTCCCTGTATTTACCCACGCCATCTTTAGAATTTGAAAGAGAGTATTCCAGTGAACATTGTCAAAAGCTTTCTCTAAGTCTACAAATGCTAGAAACGTAGGTTTGCCTTTCCTTAATCTTTCTTCTAAGATAAGTCGTAAGGTCAGTATTGCCTCACGTATTCCAGTATTTCTATGGAATCCAAACTGACCTTCCCCAAGGTCGGCTTCTACCAGTTTTTTCTTTCGTCTGTAAAGAATTTGTGTTAGTGTTTTGTAGCTGTGACTTATTAAACTGATAGTTCGGTAATTTTCACACCTGTCAACACCTGCTTTCTTTAGGATTGGAATTATTATATTCTTCTTGAAGTCTGAGGATATTTCGCCTGTCTGACACATCTTGCTCACCAGATAGTAGAGTTTTGTCAGGACTGGCTCTCCTAAGGCCGTCAGTAGTTCTAATGGAATGTTGTCTAATCCCAGGGCCTTGTTTCGACTCTGGTCTTTCAGTGCTCTGTCAAACTCTTCACGCAGTATCATATCTCCTATTTCATCTTCATCAACAGCCTCTTCCATTTCCATAATACTGTCCTTAAGTACATCGCCCTTGTACAGACCCTGTATATACTCCTTCCACCTTTCTGCTTTCCCTTCTTTGCTTAGAACTGGGTTTCCATCTGAGCTCTTGATATTCATACAAGTGGTTCTCTTTTCTCCAAAGGTCTCTTTAATTTTCCTCTAGGCAGTATCTATCTTACCCCTAGTGAGATAAGCCTTTACATCCTTACATTTGTCCTCTAGCCATTTCTGCTTAGCCATTTTGCACTTCTTGTCAACCTCATTTTTGAGACCTTTGTATTCCTTTTTGCCTGCTTCATTTACTGCATTTTTATATTTTCTCCTTTCATCAACTAAATTCAATATTTCTTCTGTTACCCAAGGATTTCTACTGGCCCTCGTCTTTTTACCTACTTGATCCTCTGCTGCCTTCACTACTTCATCCCTCAGAGCTACCCATTCTTCTCCTACTGTATTTCTTTCCCCCATTCCTGTCAATTGTTCCCTTATGCTCTCCCTGAAACTCTCTACAACCTCTGGTTCTTTCAGTTTATCCAGGTCCCATCTCCTTAAATTCCCACCTTTTTGCAGTTTCCTCAGTTTTAATCTACATTTCATAACCAATAGATTGTGGTCAGAGTCCACATCTGCCCCTGGAAATGTCTTACAATTTGAACCTGGTTCAAAAATCTCTGTATTACCATTATATAATCTATCTGATACTTTCTAGTATCTCCAGGATTCTTCCATGTATACAGCCTTCTTTCATGATTCTTGAACCAAGTGTTAGCTATGATTAAGTTATGCTTGACTTCATAGCAACAAATAATCCTGGACAAATAGTGAATATCGTGATGAATACAGGGATTAGCGAGAACAAGTCAGTTGCTGCTAGGCTGTAACCGTAACACCCACAACCTTCAAAAAGAATCGCAAAGTATATCTGTTTAAGAAGCTGATAAAAATGCTCTTAATGCCTTTTTAAGAGACAGTCTGTACTCCTTCCGATCTGATCATTTAAGCGTAGAAAAGTTGTGGAATGATTTCAAAAGGATAGTGTCGACAGAAATTGAGAGATATACAGGGTGTTAGAAAAAGGTACGGCCAAACTTGAATGAAAAATTCCTCACACACAAAGAAAGAAAATATGTTATGTGTACATGTGTCGGGAAACGCTTACTTTCCATGTTAGAGCTCATTTTATTACTTCTCTTCAAATCACATTAATCATGGAATGGAAACACACAGCAACAGAACGTACCAGCGTGACTTCAAACACTTTGTTACAGGAAATGTTCAAAATGTCCTCCGTTAGCGTGGATACATGCATCCACCCTCCGTCGCATGGAATCCCTGATACGCTGATGCAGCCCTGGAGAATGGCGTATTGTATCACAGCCGTCCACAATACGAGCACGAAGAGTCTCTACATTTGGTACCGGGGTTGCGTAGACAAGAGCTTTCAAATGGCCCCATAAACGAAAGTCAAGAGGGTTGAGGTCACGAGAGCGTGGAGGCCATGGAATTGGTCCGCCTCTACCAATCCATCGGTCACCGAATCTGTTGTTGAGAAGCGTACGAACACTTCGACTGAAATGTGCAGGAGCTCCATCGTGCATGAACCACATGTTGTGTCGTACTTGTAATGGCACATGTTCTAGCAGCACAGGTAGAGTATCTCCTATGAAATCATGATAACGTGCTCCATTGAGCATGACGAATCTAAAATGAGTTCTAACGTGGAAATTAGGCGTTTTTGGACACGTGTCCACATAACATCTTTTCTTTATTTGTGTGTGAGGAATGTTTCCTGAAAGTTTGGCCGTACCTTTCTGTAACACCCTGTATAGCACATAAATTAATAAGTGATCGTGCTGATACCACATGGTACACAAAAGGGCTCAGATTGCTGTTGCAGAAGAAGTGAAAAAAGCATGCCACAATCCCCAAGACTGGCAAAGTTTTGCAGAAGTTCAAAACAGAGCACGTACTTCAATGAGAGATGCTTTTAATAATTTCCACAACGAAATTCTGACTCGAAATCTGGCCAAAAATCTAAAAAGATTCTGGTCATACATAAAGCACACCAGTGGCAAGATGCAATCAATAGCTTCACTCCGCGATAACAACGGTGAAGTTACTGATGACAGTGCCATTAAAACAGAGTTATTAAACATCGTTTTCCGAAACTCCTTCACCAAAGAAGACGAGGTAAATATTCCTGAATTCCAATCAAGAACAACTACCAAGATGAGAAACATACAAGAACATATCCTCGGTGTAACAAAGCAGCTTAAATCGTTTAATAAAGCCAAGGCCGCCAGTCCAGATTGTATACCACTCAGGTTCCTCTCAGAGTAGAGGAAAGGTGCCTATTATGCGGTAGTTCCCTACTATGAGGCACCCCCACTGTGCTCACGTTAGGGGCTGCACTCTGGTGGAGAGTTTCTTAAATACGTCTACCGCGCGCCAGACGACGACACAGCGAGTAGGACGCCGCAGTTGAGCCGCCCACAGTACGTAGAGGTTGATACAAAGTTTCTTGTGTTTGGAGTTTTTGCGACATCGGTGTTAAGACAATATTTCAGCCTAAAGGTGAGTGGATATTACTGCACTCTTTTATTGTTGTTATTTGTGACGGTATTACGTATAGTTATTGACAGTTGAGTCAATTTTCCAATGAACGTTCGTAGCAAGTGCGTGATTCTTAGTCTAAGATGGCGAAATTCCTAATGTGCAATAGTTTGGGGATCCAAATACGCGACAGTGTCGCATATTACCATACCTGTCGCATATTGGGGGAACACGTTGTCTCACGACTTGTTATATGAAATTTACGCAATACTATCATGAGATAATAATATTTTATCATTTACTGTAGTAAAATTTTGGCAACTGCGTTTATTTTAATTCGATTAAATTATCATAAACAGGGACTACTTTGACTAGTCCTATGATCAGAAACTGGAATGTTTTCTGGAACTTTCTTTCAAGGCAGTATTTTGCTCCGAAGTTAATCAATATTACTCCAAATTCATAGCACTGCGTTCACAGTACTTATAAAAATAATCTAACAAATAAAATCATAGAAGTTGAAGTCCTTTAAGAAGTATGTCTGATTGTTGTATTAATTCTTCGTAGATGGCATTAACATCTACAAGGAAAACGTGGAATATAGACGCCATGGTTCGTGTCATTACATGTATGGGAAATGGCAAGATGGCGTACTTTAAAGCTTCAAAATTTTTGCTGTACCAAAACGTAGTTAGGAAAGGTATGTGAAGGATTAAACTCGAACACCCGAGAAGCTGGTTGGTGTTAAT
Organism: Schistocerca cancellata; assembly: GCF_023864275.1. NCBI lineage: Eukaryota > Metazoa > Arthropoda > Insecta > Orthoptera > Acrididae > Schistocerca > Schistocerca cancellata. Next base: position 4,902,274 of record NC_064632.1, on the reverse strand, counting down.
CTTGGCGGAAGGCCTGTTCTCTCTTCTCAACTGAAAGATGAACTAATGAAATACTGCCTTGCAATGGAAGAGCGATTTTATGTTCTTAAATATAAGGACATACGAAGCATGCACTTCCTGTTAGCTGTCAGGAGTAGGCTGAAGAATCCCTTCAATTCAGAAAAGGCTTGAGCAGGAAAGAAATGGCTCCGAGCTTTCCTTAAGAGACATCCCATTTTATCAATGACAACTGATCAGGGTCTTGCAGCAGCAAGAGTGAAAGGTTTCACTCCAGAAAATGTGGGGAGATTTTTTTGATATTTACGAATCTGTGGTATCTGAAGTCAACCATAACCGGCATCGAGTCTTCAATGTTGACGACACTGTGCAGCACAAACACAGCAAGGTTATTGCTATGAAAGGGAAGAGACAAGTTGCTGCCTTGACTTCAGCACAAAGGGGAAATATCATCACAGTTGTAACGTGTATGAACGCAGCTGGCACTTATGTTCCACCATTAATCCCCTTCCCAAGGAAAAATATGAAGCAGGAATTGATGGACGGTGCACCTGCAGGATCAATATCAGATTGTCATCCAAGTGGCTGGATACAAACTCACATTTATACTCAGTGTTTTGATTATTTTGTGCATCATGTAAAGCCATCTTCAAATAAACCTGTCATTTTGATTCTTGATGGGCATTATTCCCACACAAAGAATCTCGATGTGCTACATAAAGCACGTGAAAACAATGTTCATATTGTATGTTTGCCAGCTCACTCGACGCATAAAACGCAACGTCGGATTTATGGGGCCTTTGTAAACCTACTATGCCCAAGGGATAGAAACGTGGTTGGCAAGTAACCCAGGTCGTGTTATCACCCCATTATTAATAGCCAGGTTATTTGGGGAAGCTTAAAACCCAGTAGCAACAATGGAAGCATCTGTGAATGCCTTCAGAAAAACAGGTGTCATCCCATGCAACAGAAACATCTTTAGGGAACGTGAATATTCAATTCATCGCCATCCTGACGCTCTTCAAGATAGAGATACCAAAAACGAAAATGAAACTACTGATGGTGATGGTCAAGCTGTCAGCCCGGCAGACATCAGACCTCCACCCACACATCGCAAAGCCACCTGGAGATAGTCAAATAGATCAAACATCGCGTTCGTGCTGTGCTGCGTTACTAACTTCAACTTCTTATGCGAAGCAATTGCAAGAATCTAAACTGAAGGCTGAAGCTAAGAAAGCAGCCAGAAATGTATTTAGGGAGAAGAGTGGAAAATCTTCAAATCGTAGAGAATCGTCTAGTGACTCGGCATCCGATGTCCATCTTGATGACAAAGGGGATTCAATCAGCAGTGATGACGATGACGCAGAGTGTCTGTTCTGTACTGGGCGCTTTTCTGAAGACAAACACGGGAAGAAATGGGCACAGTGCACAAATGTTATCGCTGGGGTCATGAAGATTGCGGTGTCACAGAAGACAATTTCGTTTGCCCCGGATGTCGTAAACATAAACCTATGTAGTGTGTAATGAGTGAGGGATAACAGAGATGAATGAACATGGAAAAATGTATATTCATATTTCATTATTCTGTAATAAAATAATTAAAGCAAAATATTATTACGGTCTCGTATTAGCAAACCTTGATCTCATTTCTACGAAATGCCTAGTTTGTGAAGATTTAGTAACTTCTCTGAAACATTGTTTATTATTGCAAGTGCGATAATTGTATGATAAAATTAAATAATGCAAGATGTTATTACCATAATAAAAAATGCAGTTGCACTTATTTTTAGGTCTTTTAAATGGGTTTACAAAAGTGTGTCTCACATTAGGCACCTTTCCTCTATGCCGAAACAATAGCTCCATATTTAGAGTTATATACAACCGTTCGCTCACAGAAAGATCCGTACCTAAAAACTGGAAAATTGCTCAAGTCACACCAATACCCAAAAAGGGAAGTAGGAGTAATCCGTTGAATTACAGGCACATATCACTAACGTCGATTTCCAGTAGGGTTTTGGAACATATACTGTATTCGAATATTATGAACGATTTATTGGCACGTAGTCAGCACGGATTCAGAAAATGTAGTTCTTGCGAAACAGAACTAGCTCTTTAAACTCATGAAGTAATGAGTGCTATCGACAGGGGATGTCAAATTGATACCATATTTTTACATTTCCAGAAGGCTTTCGACACCGTTCCTTACAAGCGTCATCTAACCAATCTGCATACCTATGGAATATCGCCTCAGTTGTGCGACAGGATTCATGATTTCCTGTCAGAAAGGTAACAGTTAGTAGTAATAGACGGAAGGTCATCGAGTAACACAGAAGAAATATCCAACGTTCCCTAAGGAAGTGTTTTAGGTCCTATATTGTACGTGAGTAGCCGTCTTAGATTGTTTGCAGATGACGCTGTCATTTAGCGTCTGGTAAAGTCATCAGATGACCAAAATGAAGTGCAAAGTGATTTAGGTAAGGTACCTGTGTGGTGCGAAAAGTGGCAATTGACCGTGTATAAAGAAAAATGGTGAAGTCATTCACACGAGCACTAACAGAAATATGTCACACAAATCTGAAGGATGTAAATTCAACTAAATACTTTGGGATTACAATTAAAAATAACCTAAATTGGAACGATCACATAAATAATGTTGTTGGCAGAGCAAACCATACACTGCGTTTCATTGGCAGAACACTTAAAAAGTGCAACAGGTGTACTAAAGAGACTGCTTACACCACGCTTGTCCGCCCTATTCTGGAGTGTTGCTGTGCGGTGTGGGATCCGCACCAGGTGGGACTGACGGATGACATCGAAAAGTTCGAAGAAGGGCAGATCGTTTTGTATTATCGCGAAATAGGGGAGATAGTGCCACAGACATGATACTTGAATTGGAGTGGCAATCATTAAAACAAAGACGTTTTTCTTTGCGACAGGATCTTCTCATGAAATTTCAATCACCAGTTTTCTCCTCCGATTGCGAAAGCATTCTGTTGGCAACCACCTACATAGGGAGAAATGATCATCACGATAAAATAAGAGAAAACAGGGCCCGCAAAGAAAAATTTAAGTGCTCGTTTCTCCCGCGTGCCGTTCGAGGGTGGAACGGTAGAGAGACAGCTTAGAGGTGATTCACTGAACCCTCTCCCAGGCAGTTTATTGTGAGTAGCAGAGTAATCACATAGATGTAGACGTAGGATCTTCTGAATGGAATGAACAGTCTGATGAGTAGAGAATATGGATTGAGAGTGTACAGAAGAAAGACAAAAGTAACGAGAAGTAGCAGAAATGAGAACAGCGAGAAACTTTTGTATTGATGGTCACGAAGCAGATCAGGTTAAGGAATTCTGCTATCTAGGCAGCAAAATAACCAATGACGGACGGAGCAAGGAGGACATCCAAAGCACACTAACACTGGAAAAAAAGGTCATTCCTGGCCAAGAGAAGTCTACTAGTGTTAAATATAGGCCTTGATTTGAGGGAGAAATTTCTGAGAATGTTCGCGTGGAGCACAGCATTTTATGGGTGTGACACATGGACCGTTGGAAACTCAGAACAGAAGAGAATCGAAGCACTTGAGATGTGGTGCTACAGACGAACGTTGAAAATTAGGTGGACTGATAAGGTAAGAAATGAGGAGGTTCTGCCCAGAATCGGAGAGGAAAAGAATGTGTGGAACACACTGACAAGGGAAGGGACAGGACGATAAGACATCTGTTAAAAAGTTAGGGAATAACTTTCATAAGCTGTAGTGGGCAAAAACTATAGATCAATACAGAGGTTTGAATACATCCAGCAAATAATCGAGGACGTAGGTTGCAAGTGCTGCACTGATATGAAGAGATTGGCACAGGAAAGAAATTCGTGATGGGCCTGATCAAACAAGTCAGAATACTGATGACACACAGAAAAACAATTTAGTCTGAGATTGTGCACAGACTTCATCTTCATTTGATCGCAGCGTTATGATTTTCAGCATCACGGTATACTGCACTTAACACTCACGTTCTTCACCTTCTCTCATGAGTCAATTGTCGCTTTTTGTGTCGGATGGGGGTGGGGCTATGGAAAATCCTAGATGTGACATTGACATTGTCATTTTGTGTTACCTGTGGTTCGTTATAACGCAACAGTGATCTCTGTAACCTCTAGTAGAGGGCGTCAGTAGGGGCTCTGAAACCCTCTATAATATTACCTGTGCATCTCGATTGTCTTCACTAGATTTTACGAGCTGGAAGGAATTGTGATTGCGATTGTGTCAAATGATCACACACATTGAATCACTTACAATACTAGTACTTCATTTTGAAGTAGTTAGTCTGTCAGCGAAGAATATTTATTGCTTTCAGAAGTAGTTTGCCTTGTAGTGGGGTTGAAGTTTAGAAAAAGTGACAAAAAGCAGATTTCAGAGTACCTGTTGGCTCAACACAAAAGTTTTGTCTCAAGTACAGATAGTGTTGAGGATCAGTGGACAAAGTTCAAAACCATCGTACATTATGCGTTAGATGAGTATGTGCCAAGCAAGATCGTAAGAGATGGAAAAGAGCCACCGTGGTACAACAACCGAGTTAGAAAACTGCCGCGGAAGCAAAGGGAACATCACAGCAAACATAAACACAGCCAAAGCCTTGCAGACAAACAAAAATTACGCGATGCGAAATGTAGTGTGAGGAGGGCTCTGCGAGAGGCGTTCAGTGAATTCGAAAGTAAAGTTCTATGTACTGACTTGGCAGAAAATCCTAAGAAATTTTGCCGGTCGCGGTGGTCTAGCGGTTCTGGTGCTGCAGTCCGGAACCGCGGGACTGCTACGGTCGCAGGTTCGAATCCTGCCTCGGGCATGGGTGTGTGTGATGTCCTTAGGTTAGTTAGGTTTAAGTAGTTCTAAGTTCTAGGGGACTTACGATCTAAGATGTTGAGTCCCATAGTGCTCAGAGCCATTTGAACCATTTTCCTAAGAAATTTTGGTCTTATGTCAAAGCGGTAGGTGGATAAAACAAAATGTCCAGACACTCTGTGACCAAAATGGTACTGAAACAGAGGATGACAGACTAAAGGCCGAAATACTAAATGTCTTTTTCCAAAGTTGTTTCACTGAGGAAGACTGCACCGTAGATCCTTCTGTAGATTGTCGCACAGATGACAAAATGGTAGATATCGAAATAGACGACAGAGGGATAGAGAAACAATTAAAATCGCTCAAAAGAGGAAAGGCCTCTGGGCCTGATGGGATACCAGTTCGATTTTACACAGAGTACGCGAAGGAACCTGCTCCCCTTCTTGCAGCGGTGTACCGTAGGTCTCTAGAAGACCGTAGCGTTCCAAAGGATTGGAAAAGGGCACAGGTCATCCCCGTTTTCAAGAAGGGACGTCGAACAGATGTGCAGAACTATAGACCTATATCTCTAACGTCGATCAGTTGTAGAATTTTGGAACAGGTATTGTGTTCGAGTATAATGACTTTTCTGGAGACTAGAAATCTACTCTGTAGGAATCAGCATGGGTTTCGAAAAAGACGGTCATGTGAAACCCAGCTCGCGCTATTCGTCCACGAGACTCAGAGGGCCATAGACACGGGTTCACAGGTAGATGCCGTGTTTCTTGACTTCCGCAAGGCGTTCGATACAGTTCCCCACAGTCGTTTAATGAACAAAGTAAGAGCATATGGACTATCAGACCAATTGTGTGATTGGATTGAGGAGTTCCTAGATAACAGAACGCAGCATGTCATTCTCAATGGAGAAAAGTCCTCCGAAATAAGAGTGATTTCAGGTGTGCCGCAGGGGAGTGTCATAGGACCGTTGCTATTCACAATTTACATAAATGACCTGGTGGATGACATCGGAAGTTCACTGAGGCTTTTTTCAGATGATGCTGTGGTGTATCGAGAGGTTGTAACAATGGAAAATTGTACTGAAATGCAGGAGGATCTGCAGCGAATTGACGCGTGGTGCAGGGAATGGCAATTGAATCTCAATGTAGACAAGTGTAATGTGCTGCGAATACACAGAAAGATAGATCCTTTATCATTTAGCTACAAAATAGCAGGTCAGCAACTGGAAGTAGTTAATACCATAAATTATCTGGGCGTACGCATTAGGAGTGATTTAAAATGGAATGATCATATAATGTTGATCGTCGGTAAAGCAGATGCCAGACTGAGATTCATTGGAAGAATCCTAAGGAAATGCAATCCGACAACAAAGGAAGTAGGGTACAGTCCGCTTGTTCGCCCACTGCTTGGATACTGCTCAGCAGTGTGGGGTCCGTACCAGATAGGGTTGATACAAGACAAAGAGAAGATCCAACGGAGAGCAGCGCGCTTCGTTACAGGATCATTTAGTAATCGCGAAAGCGTTACGGAGATGACAGATAAACTCCAGTGGAAGACTCTGCAGGAGAGACGCTCAGTAGCTCGGTACGGGCTTTTGTCAAAGTTTCGAGAACATACCTTCACCGAAGAGTCAAGCAGTATATTGTTCCCTCCTACGCATACCTCGCGAAGAGACCATGAGGATAAAATCAGAGAAATTAGAGCCCTCACAGAGGCATACCGACAATCATTCTTTCCACGAACAATACGAGACTGGAATAGAAGGGAGAACCGATAGAGGTACTCAAGGTACGCTCCGCCACACACCGTCAGGTGGCTTGCGGAGTATGGATGTAGATGTAGATGTAGTATATAGTTCTTGCGAATGGTATGGGTAGAAGTTATACCTGACAATCGGACTAAACAATTAATTGGATCGTTTTACCGACCCTCCGACTCAGAAGATATAGATGCTGAACAGTTCAAAGAAAACTTGAGTCTACATTCAAGTAGGTACCCCACTCATACAATTGTAGTGTGTAGTGACTTCAGTCTGCCCTCGATATGCTGAAAAAATATCAGATTCCGTGAAAATAAAATATTTATTGTATTTGGCTTTTAAGCACCGTCTCGGATTAACGAAGGATGGGGAAGGAAATCGACTGCGCATTTTCAAAATAATCATCGCGGCATTCGCCTGAAGTGGTAGGTAAATCAAGGATCAAATCAGGATCGCCTGGTGTCGATTTGACCTGTCACCCTTCCGCATGCAAGACACCTGTGCTTACTTTCGACACCTAATCGCAAGCGTAACGTAACCTCTCTGCCGGTAGCCAAGCAGCGTTCTGCTGGACGTCCCGCCAGGGGGAGGCGAGTGGTCTGGAGCGTTGACTTAATCTCTCTCTCTCTATCGACTCCATCAATCTTCGCATACCTCAAACAGGAGGACGGTCATTGAGCAGCTCCGACTGGCAGTTGTGTGAGACCTGGTGGCGGGAACCACCTGCCAGAACCGGGTCATGTTCCGAGTGTAGGTCTAGATCGCCAAATTCACTTGACCGGGAAGCACGGCGCTTGAACGCAAGACGGTCTTGGCTGAACCTTGTCATTTGTTAACTGCCAGTACAAGTGCAGAATGGTATTGCAGAAGAATAATGACTTGTTTGGTGAGCGTCATTCTCTATACTTCAATTGACTCACTTCCTAAGGCGTGTTTTCCGATAGTTACATTTCTGAATTGGCTTCTACCTTATGCGTCTGTGGCCTTTGCGGCATATATGTTCACAATTCACAAAGTGTGAGTTGTGTCTGTTACATGTGATCAGCGTGCAGACATGTTCTATTTTCTTGCCATAATTGATGTTCTAGATGTATTTATATATATTTACTAAATTGCCAGTACCGCAGTTGGTATACTTTACTGTTTATGTTACAAGTGATTTGTTATCAGAAGCCGGCTGGGAGTTTTGCGTTTATTAATGTATCGCCGGCTGCTGGTGGCCGAGCGGTTCTAGGCGCTTCAGTCTGGAACCGCGCGTCGACTACGGTCACAGGTTCGAATCTTGCCTCGGGCATGGATGTGTGTGATGTCCTTAGGTTAGTTAGGTTTAAGTAGTTCTAAGTTCTAGGGCACTGATGACCTGAGATTTTAAGTCCCATAGTGCTCAGAGCCATTTCAATCATTAATGTATCTTTTTCTTTTTCCCCAGTTTGTTTAATATTTGTCTTTCTTAATTATAATTGTGTGAGGTTCAAGCTCATATTAATTTTAGTTGCTCATTATTGACTATTAAGACCTGTTGGCCATTAGTTTGAGCTTTCTAGTTATTAGTGCCCACTTATACAAAGTTAATTCATTCCTGCATCTCTTATAGAGTGAGCATTCTGTTTTAAGTTAATTAATTATTATTATTGCTATTGAGATCAGTTATGTGTTGTCTCGTGAATTTTACTTGTACGTGTTCCAAACCTTTGACCACTTTTCGTACTGAGTTTAGTAATTGTGGCTCACTGTTTGTGCTAAGCTGATGACCAAACAACCACTTGTGTTAACTTCAGTAGTATCTAATTTTAAAAAAGAAAATATTTTCCTTTTTGTTTTAGTTCATACTAACCTTTTCTCCACAGCTTCAACCATACATGCATTAGACACAATATTGCCCACACGTGCTCTCCCCACTCTGTTTCCACCTCATCCCCTGTCTCTCTGCTTACTTCAACCTCCCACCTCTTTCTCCCCATTCTCTCCGTCCCTTCTCCTTCTTCTTCCTCTCGTTGTCCATCCCATCCCCTCCTCTCCCTTTTCATCTCCTCTTCCCCTCATCTATGACCATCTCATGCACCCCCCCCCCTCCCTGATCGTTTCAGCCTTCCCCATTATCTATCCTTCTCCTTCTCCGCCTATCCCTGTTCCTACCGTCCTCCCTCTCTCCCTATCTATCCCTCCATCCAGGCTAACACTTCTCCAACACAACATGCCAGTCATGTTTAGGGCTGCCTGAATGGTTGGAAAACCGTTTCTTGCCCCAGAGGTATAGGCAGCCATGCAAAGCAGGTCGACAAGGTGGGCCAATACTTTTCCAACACAGTAAGCCTTTCGTGCAGGGCAGCCTTCATATAGGGGCTGGAAAAACCATTTATTGCTCGTGACGTGTAGGGTGTTCTGAAAAGCACATCTATCAGGCAGTCAGTTATCTACGAACTTCCAGCATGGTGGAGTACCTTGGGTCAGCAACTTCTGGTACTCAGTAGAACGAAAAACCAGTCCAAGTTGCAAATATTTTATTTTTCATTCGTTGACTAGTTTCAGGACGAGACATTTGAAAATAGGTCTCGGCCCAAACCTAGTCATCCAATGAAAAATAAAACATTTGCAACTTGGACTGATATTCCGTTGTATGAGGAAATTATCTTCCTAAACAATAAGGCTGGCATGGAGGGTAGCGTATACGCCAGGGGCTGGAGAAAAACACGTTTTTGCTCATATCTCCACTCACATTGGACCTGCGAGGTTATAAAGTCCACAATGCTGAATTCGTGAGGCCTGGTGTTTGTGAGTAAAATTAGACTGAAATTGGTACAGGAATTACGGAGACTTTTTACATACGTACACCCATACATATATTCAGCTCTATTTTAAAAATAGATTAAAAAGAGTCCCGACTGAAATAAAACCTCTATTTACAAGGGGTACCATTATTTATACCACGATGGTCGATGGTGGTGGTGAATGGAGCAGGTGTTATGACTCTACAAACTTTCGTGTCGTAATACCTGCTCCGTTCACCGCCAACACCTATTAGCATGATATAAATGGTGTGAAGGCAGTCACATTCTGACCAAAACCGGTAACCATTGAAAATAATTGAGTTATAGCAGTCAGGACTGTTTTTAATCTTTCTTTAAAATATTTTTAGGCAGACTGTTGTTTCTCCACGAGAAATGTTCTCAAAATTTAATCTGCTTTATATATACAGGGTGAGTCACCTAACATTACCGCTGGATATATTTCGTAAACCACATCAAATACTGACGAATCGATTCCACAGACCGAACGTGAGGAGAGGAGCTAGTGTAATTGTTTAATACAAACCATAAAAAAATGCGCGGAAGTATGTTTTTTAACACAAACCTACGTTTTTTTTAAATGGAACCCCGTTAGTTTTGTTAGCACATCTGAACATATAAGCAAATACGTAATCAGTGCCGTTTGTTGCATTGTAAAATGTTAATTACATCCGGAGATATTGTAACCTAAAGTTGACGCTTGAGTACCACTCCTCCGCTGTTCGCTCGTGTGTATCGGAGAGCACTGAATTACGTAGGGATCCAAAGGGAACGGCGATGGACCTTAGGTACAGAAGAGACTGGAACAGTACATTACGTCCACATGCTAACACCTTTTTATTGGTCTTTTTCACTGAAGCACATGTACATTACCATGAGGGGTGAGGTACACGTACACACGTGGTTTCCGTTTTCAATTACGGAGTGGAATAGAGTGTGTCCCGACATGTCAGGCCAATAGATGTTCAATGTGATGGCCATCATTTGCTGCACACAATTGCAATCTCTGGCGTAATGAATGTCGTACACGCTGCAGTACATCTGGTGTAATGTCGCCGCAGGCTGCCACAATACGTTTTTTCATATCCTCTGGGGTTGTAGGCACATCATGGTACACATTCTCCTTTAACGTACCCCACAGAAAGAAGTCCAGAGGTGTAAGATCAGGAGAACGGGCTGGCCAATTTATGCGTCCTCCACGTCCTATGAAACGCCCGTCCAACATCCTGTCAAGGGTCAGCCTAGTGTTAATTGCGGAATGTGCAGGTGCACCATCATGCTGATACCGCATACGTCGACGCGTTTCCAGTGGGACATTTCCGAGCAAGGTTGGCAGATCATTCAGTAGAATCGCGACGTATGTTGCAGCTGTTTGTTACAACACGCAACTGAACGTCGGAGGTTTCAAGCGTCAACTTTAGGTTACAATATCTCCGGATGTAATTAACATTTTACAACGCAACAAACGGCACTGATTATGTATTTGTTTATATGTTCAGATGTGCTAACAAAACTAACGTGGTTCCATTTAAAAAACGTAGGTTTGTGTTAAGAAACATACTTCCGTGCATTTTTGTATGGTTTGTATTAAAGAATTACACTAGCCCCTCTCCTGACGTTCGGTCTGTGGAATCGGTTCGTCAGTAATTGATGTGGTTTACGAAATATATCCAGCGGTAGCGTTAGGTGACTCACCCTGTATATATAAGAGATGTGCTTCTGCAATACAGGGAAAAATCAAGTGCAGTTAACCAAATTGCCGAATTTTGTCATCTGTTCAGTTGAATATGTTGAAGCTCTCGTACTTGCTAGAGATGATGATGATGATTGTTTTGTGAGCGCTCGACTGCATTGGCATCAGCTCCTGTACAAATTTCCAATTGTACGCAGTCCAGTTTTTTCGCAGACCACTCTGGCCACTGTCACAAATGATGATGATGATGAAATGATGAAGACAACACAAACAGTCATCCCGCAGACAGATAAAATACTCAATCCGGCCGGGAATCGAGCCCTGAACCCGTGATCCAGAGGAAGCAATGGTAACCACTAGACCACGAGCTGCGGGCTATTGCTAAATAGGCGTTGACGAAGCACATAAACGTTACTTAGGAATAAATGTCTTTTCCGGTACAGATATTATTTTATCGTCTTGCACCTTACCGCTCCCATCTTCTCAATAGCTGCACTGTGGTGGTGATTCCAGTGTGTGAACCACTCCCTCATGATCTCTCCATTAGGAACAGTGCTGGAGCATGATCATAACAGTAACAATGTGATTTGTTTTAACTGTGATTTCCTATCGGCATATACTTCAAACAGCACGAACTAACGTAATAACTTGCACAGCCGAGTGGCAAAGCACGAAGACTATATCATCTCAACATGAATTTCAGCCAGGAAATCCTGACGTTTCTTTCTATTTATGTGTGCGTTTTACAGCCAGGAAGTGGCGGATAGCCTCGTAGTGAACAGGAAACGTTGATGGAGGCCCTTATTCGTATCTGTACGAGACCTGGGAAGTGGAACGAGCGATAGCCTGCCGATGCCGAAGCCTACCGCCGGGCCCTTGTAGGAGGGGCTGCTGCAGGCGGGGGCCGACATTATTAATCGGCAGCGAGGCTAATGAAGTTATTAGGCGCGCACAATATTCGGCGCCCCGACACGTGTTGTGCCGGCTTTGATCTGCTCGGCGCCAGCCCTCGGCTGCAGGTGTGTCTGCCTAATTAGCCGCAGTCCTCGGCGGCGCCGCCGCCTCAGCTCCACCTGTTCGCGGCGCCTGCGCCTGCGCGCCGCTGCCGACACCCACGCTCACGTGGCCGACTCCCTCGCCGGAGCACGCCGCTACCACGTTACGCGTCTCTGTTCCACAGAGCGGCAAGCCTGTCTTCGTCAACCTGCTAACACTAACTGCGGCATAAGAACCACTACATACACTGGTGGGCACAGAAAGTGTTGCACCGTTAAGGCTCTATTTAATAACAGTCTCATTGGCGTGAAAGGTACTACGTGCATTTTGTATATATGGAAAGATCACGGAGCAGGTTTCCGATTCGGAAATCGCATCTGGATATTGGTTTTATGTGATACGATCGTGTTTTCTTTCGTGTAAGAGGAAGAAATGTCAGTCAGCACATGATGGCATTCCTCAGTAGCAGGATTGTGACCTACCTAAATCCCAGTTTGCCGTTCCGAGGTATTGTTTCACTTGTTGGTTGAAATCCCACTACTGTTTTGCCAATGAGGTGTCGACGCGTTCTGGAGTGTCACAGTCTCTGCCCGAGTTGCAGAACTTTTTCCTCCTATCGAGCAGACCAAGGTAGATTCCAGACTTTCGTGACGTCCAATTATGTGATTTTTTTCCGAGATGCAAAAAAATAAAACGCATAAAGTACATAAACTTTTCTAAGAATTGCGACGACTATGAGATACAAATTTTACGAACTTTTTACATAAGACGCTTGAGTAGAAACATAGGAACATAAACATAAGCCCAGCAATAAACGAAACATATCACTCTTGAGCAGGAACATAAGAAACAGTTAACACATGGAATACATGAAATACTTACTTTGTTACCATGGGACAACTATGAGATAAAAATCTCACGAACTCTACTTTTTGTATCCACCGACATTTTCTACAGGCGCTGTCGACAATGTGGACAAAGCGTCAAAGAAAACGTGGGCCCCGCCGACAAAAGATCTAAGGTTACCGGCTGCTTTGGTGAAAATTATTCATGGAATGAGGCATGGTTCGTTTCAGACTTGAATGCAAAATATTTAATTATTTTGATACGATATATGTTTAAACGCGTATAATGACGCACAATGACGGGTAATTTCCGGCAACTGAGGCTACTCATAGGAACGATTTGGATATAATTTGTTTTAATTTCTAGATACTTTATCTCCAGAAGGTTAGAAGACATTAATAGCCTCGCGAAACACGTGACACGTATTCGCGACGCACCAATGTGACCCGACACGACAGTTCAGAAACACCGCTCTTTGCCGTGTGATACGTCAATGTCCCCACGCAACTAGCGCTCGAGAGACCAAAATATGGTTCACTCGGCCGTGCGGGATAGTACAACCTCGTTATACACCTTGAGTCAAGAAACGGGCATGGCAGCAGCAAGAAAAGTATCAGTAAACACAGTGTGACGACGTCTCGACAAACATAGACTGTCAGCTCACTGATCATTGTTGAAACCTTGCAGAACAGACTAGGGAGTTGCGCTGACAATTCAGGCTTTACACCACGTAGTTATTCCCCATTCTGCATAATGCACCACGATGGACTATCAGTGTACAGAGCATCCGAGGAGACCGAAAGATTCCAGATTCCAGTCATCCTCGTTGCAGTGGGCCATCACCTAAGGTGCCGCTGGGTACACAACACCATCACCTCTGGCTTTCAAGGCCTCTAATTTGGGCTGCATCCGTTACGTTCAGGCCGGCCGCTGTGTTCTATCTCCGACGTCTCCACGGCGGTATCTTTCAAGAAAATAACACAAGAACTGCATTTTGCCGATGCTGTTCTGACACGCCCCGAAACAGACGACATTCAACGACTCTGACCAATACTTTTTCCGGATCTATCACCCTTTGACTACCTCTGGTCATGGATTGCCGAGACAATGGAACGCCACCACTTGCTAGCCACAGTAATTGATGAAATCTCACCTAGAGCTGAAGGAGCATTGCCGATCAGTAGCATGAAATGTTGTTTGCTCTGACTCTCTGAACTGCAATCCCGTGCTTATTCCAAATCACTGAGTTGTGTTTTTGAGTCAGGATAATCTTCTACGTCCCGTAGACCAAGTCTGCCTTAATCTTTTAGGATACAGATTAAGCAGTGGTTTCGGCTGACCACAGAATCGCTGTTCTAGGCTGTCTTTATAGATTATGTTCCCAGTGATGCAAATTATTCGCAAATTCTATGCCTCACAGACTAAGTGAAAGCTCTTATTAATTCATGAGTTTTGTAATTTCACTCCCCACTTGCAAATTTTTCATTGCACCTCTCCAGTTACTTGTTCCTTTACCTGATTAAAGTCTAATGCTATCTCTACAAGTCTGGTCATAAAGCAATTCTTACAGCACTGTCTTCAGTCAGTCTCCATTGGCTCAGATGAGGTGGCGGGAGTGGTCGTGCCGAACTGTGAGGTGTGTAACTACGTTTAGGAAACACCCTTATTAACAACTTAAAACTCTCGACAGAGACATCAAAGTCTAGACTTGTTCCCCTCAGTTTATATTTACAATTCAGTGTGCTCACTTATAATAACCACAACACATGACCATTAAGAAAAATAAAATACAGGGCAGCATCACTACTACAGAACTTTGCAAAATTTAACTCATGCAGTACCCAGATGCCAATTCTACAAATAAAAGAAATATCCTGAATATCTCAGGTCTATGACGTCATCTATATTTTTCTTAATCGCAGAATGAGCATTCGTGATAGCATATTACCAATATACTCACATCATGCAATAGCCAAAACCTCAGCACTAAAAGCAGCTACCAATTATTACAGACGTCTCGATAAAAACTGCAACTGGCATTTGGTCGTCAACGTGAATTACCGCAGAGCCTATGAATTTTAGTCGATAAAGAAAAGAAAAACATATGTACGAATCATAAAATGTTACATTTTAGCTTGACAGTAGCACCTGCAGAGTTTTCCGGGTCACAGTACCTTATAACGAAGTTAACAGGACTTCGTGACACAATTCCGCTGCCACTCCGAACTAGGAATACACCAGTTCATTTGATTCCATTTCGTACAAGCCGAACTGAGTTGATACTGAACCAAGGTAATATAAGGACCAATTAAAAAGTTTCCGTTAGGAAGCCGTAGATTGCAGAACCGATATGCCAGTCGCGCAAAATCACCTTTATCATTGAGGAAATCATTCCGCGGCGCACCTGGATGAAGATACCCATTAGGTAAAACATCGTGTCCTTTTGCGTGAAGAAGTCCGTAACTGCTTGCTGCACATCCTCGTCCGACAGGAACTGTCGATTCTTAAACATCTTTTTTAAGGAACAAAAGGCGTGATAATCACATGGTAAGAGATCAGGACTATAGCGTGGGTGTTCGAGTTCCTCCTTCTTGATTTGGCGCTCACGACATATGCGATACGACGTCGTGCGTTGTCATGAAACAATGACATTCCTTGTCGCAGTTTCCCGGACGTATTGCCTGCTCCATACATATTCTTCATTCTCCGATGGATGTCTACCGGTGTTTGTCCTCCGGCAGCCAAAACAAGATCAACAGCACGGTGGTCCGTTTTGGACGCATTTGGCTATAATCTCGCGATAGAAATGGATCAAATGGCTATGAGCACTATGGGACTTAACATCTAATGTCATGAATCCCCTAGAACTTGTTGTTGTTGTTGTTGTGGTCTTCAGTCCTGAGGCTGGTTTGATGCAGCTCTCCATGCTCCTCTATCCTGTGCAAGCTTCTTCATCTCCCAGTACCTACTGCAACCTACATCCTTCTGAATCTGCTTAGTGTATTCATCTCTTGATCTCGCTCTACGATTTTTACCCTCCACGCTGCCCTCCAATACTAAATTGGTGATCCCTCGATGTCTCAGAACATGTCCTACCAATCGATCCCTTCTCCTAGTCAACTTGTGCCACAAGCTCCTCTTCTCCCCAATTCTATTCAGTACCTCCTCATTAGTTATGTGATCTACCCATCTAATCTTCAGCATCCTTCTGTAGCACCACAATTCGAAAGCTTCTATTCATCGTCCACGTTTCACTTGCATACATGGCTACACTCCATACAAATACTTTCAGAAACGACTTCCTGACATTTAAATCTATACTCGACGTTAACAAATTTTTCTTCAACAGAAACGCTTTCCTTGCCTTTGCCAGTATACATTTTATATCCTCTCTACTTCGACCATAATCAGTTATTTTGCTCCCCAAATAGCAAAACTCCTTAACTACTTTAAGTATCTCATTTCCTAATCTAATTCCCTCAGCATCACCTGACTCAATTCGACTACATTCCATTATCATCGTTTTGCTTTTGTTGATGTTCATCTTATACCCTCCTTTTTAAGACAGTCAATTCCGTTCAACTGCTATTCCAAGTACTTTGTTGTCTCTGACAGAATTATGTTTTTATTTCTTCTCCATGGATTTTAATACCTATTCCGAATTTTTCTTTTGTTTCCTTCACTGCTCGCTCAATATACAGATTGAATAACATCGGGGAGAGGCTACAACCCTGTCTCACTCCCTTCCCAACCACTGCTTCCCTTTCATACCCCTCGACTCTAATAAATGCCATCTGCTTTCTGCAAAAATTGTAAATAGCCTTTCGCTCCCTGTATTTTACCCCTGCCACCTTCAGAATTTGAAAGAGAGTATTCCAATCAACATTGTCAAAAGCTTTCTCTAAGTCTACAAATGCTAGAAATGTAGGTTTGCTTTTCCTTAATCTTTCTTCTAAGATAAGTCGTTGGGTCAGTATTGCCTCACGTGTTCCAACATTTCTACGGAATCCAAGCTGATCTTCCCCGAGGTCGGATTCTATCAGTTTTTCCATTCGTCTGTAAAGAATTCGCGTTCTTATTTTGCAGCTGTGACTTATTAAAGTGATAGTTCGGTAATTTTCACATCTGTCAACAACTGCTTTCTTTGGGATTGGAATTAGAATTTAGAACTACTTAAACCTAACCTAACCTAAGGACATCACAAACACCCATGCCCGAGGCAGGATTCGAACTTGCGACCGTAGCGGTCCTGCGGTTCCAGACTGAAGCGCCTAGAACCGCTCGGCCACACCGGCCGGTTCACTCGATAGATTACGTTTCTACATTTACTGCACCCCAGACGGAAAGACGCATATGACACACGGCTATGGCACACTAATCACTTGCTACGTGTCGATGTTTATATACCAGCACCACGCGGCACATAAGCTGCAGCAAACCATCAAACGGAAACTCTTTGATCCTCCTTCTATAGATGCGACAAATCCAGTTGAAGAGTGCAGTTTCTCGTCAGCTCGAGACACTAACCCCAAATGACGCAAGTCTAATAGCAGACTTCGTTTCCTTGCTAATTGCCCGAGAGTGAACATAGCACTCGAGAAACCACGCCGCCCGAGGCGAGCCACGGAACGCGTCACCACTTATGGCCGTCGTGTATACTTCTGTGACGGCGAGCGCAGCATGCGCCGGAGTCATCTGAAGAGTAAACTGCCTTGTCTGTACGCATATTGCTTTTTCAGCCGTAGCTTGCCCAATAAAGGTCATCTGAAAAACCATTACTAATGGCAATCTCAGTATCAGACTGCACGAGATACATTCGGAGTTGTGTAAGTCACGTACTGGTGGAGTAACGTTTATCAGTTGATTTCAACATCGCTCACCTGAATGGTAGTATCCTACGAAACTGAGCAGCAGTGAAGACACCATCATTTCTGTCACTATGGGGTTATGGTCTTTGACCGGCAGTCGGCTGTTTGGTGCTCCGGTGTCTCGTCAGGAGGCAGCGACTTGCTAGTCTGTTCTATACAGGAGCGAGCATGAGTTCCGTAGGGGGAGAGTCTTCCTGGTGGAGGTGGTTAGCGGGGGCTGTGTAAGTAGGCTGTTTAGATTTTTATGTTGGTAATGCCACGTAGCGCTCTGTATGAAAATCACTGGCTGTGCTGTGTGCAGTCTGTGGCTAGTTTGCATTGTTGTCTGCCATTGTAGTGTTGAGCAGCGGCAGCTGGATGTGAACAGCGCGTAGCGTTGCGCAGTTAGAGGTGAGCCGCCAGCAGTGGCGAATGTGTGGAAGGAAATGGCGGAGTTTTGAAATTACATATATTATGACTTTTGATGATATTAAGGTAAATACATTGTTTGTTCTCTATTAATATCTTTCATTTGCTAACTATCCCTATCAGTAGTTAGTGCCTTCCGTAGTTTGAATCTTTTATTTAGCTGGCAGTAGTGGCGCTCGCTGTATTGCAGTAGTTCGAGTAAGGAAGATTTTTGGTGAGGTAAGTGATTTGTGAAACGTATAGTTTAATGTTAGTCAGGGCCATTCTTTTGTAGGGATTTTTGATAGTCAGATTGCGTTGCGCTAAAATTATTGTGTGTCAGTTTAAGCACAGTCGTGTATAAATTGTTCTAAGGGGACGTTTCAAACTGAACTGCGACCGCTTGGCCTTGGGCTCTTTCTGCAGGGATTTATGTGCTTCATTTGGTGAGCATCCTGTGGTAGTGAGAGTTTTGACCCCTGTAGTGTACCACAGGCTACCGCCATGCTGGTTCTCAGTAAAGTACGCTTTGATTCGAACCCTTCACATTTTACATGCACATTTCGACTATGCTATGTTCAAGCAATGGGAAGTGGCGATTTTTTTCTGAGCCATGCTTAGTGTTATTACGCAAGCAGGTTTTTTTGTGAACTGGTTAGGTTCTGTCTAATTGTTGTTAATTAGGTAGTTGATATACCATTACATAAGATGGGTAAAGAAAGGGAAATATAGATAGCCGGACTCACGACAATCGCATCACTTTTTGTTTAACAGTTCACATTTATTTACAGAACACGTAACACCAGTAAACGGAATACCAAATTAACCATATCAAAGAATGAGCAACAGGAATACCTTTTTATCAAATAACCAGTTTAAGCATCTGACCAAAGGCCCCAAGCCACAAGCACGAAATCAGTAATCAATACAAAATTGCAAGATAATAAGATAAGACAATTCTTAATCAAAGCAATTTGGTCTAGGAATAATTGTGAGAATTACTCTCCAAAATATAGCTCTTAAAACGGATTTAAAAAAGAAATTTAGACTGAATTCAAAATTAATCAAACTAGCCTTTGTAAGTTACATCTGTAGCTGCCATTACTAATTCACATTCAGACTTCAGAACAGACCAGCCATGAAGGTTATGTTATGTGCCAACAGTTACGATCCAGTAACATTTTCTTCGACATGCATGGAAAAACACAAAAGGGAACCGATGGCAAAATAATCAGAAAAACATCTTAAACATTGACCACTAGAGAAAGCAAACTAAAAGTGTCCAGGTATTAGCACAATAGTACAGAGTAAAATAATGTGACTCAGAAAATCTAAAGGTTAATCACAAATGGAATACTATTATCAATTTAAGGAGAGACTTAAGATATTTCGCGGAAAATATTAACATAAAAACTTGTATAGAAGAGCGTAGGCTAAACAAACTTATGAAATACGCTGCTACTCCAAATCGCTCTACTAGGCTAATGACGGGCAGCCACAAACACTCCCGGTAAAATGACGGTATAATAAACGTCTCGCCCAAAACAACTTCACTGAATGGAGTGAAATCATTATTCTCACAAAGCAAAATTAAAATAATTAAAAGGTTAAATAATAAATCCAAGCAAATATCCCAAGGCGTTAAAAACACGTAATAAACCAGGTGTATCACAGAGCTTATGATCAATTTAACAACACTAAACATCCAATTTGAACAAACAATCGGAGAAAAATGCCCGGGCGACCCACAGGAAAATAATATTGATTTGGGAGCTACCAGATATAGGGTACCAGACATCTTGTGGAGTAAACAAGTAACAGTAAAGCAAAACTTCAAGTAGCCCTTGTAATGGCAAGCAGCCACTATTACATCCGCTGAACAAGCACTAACCATTAAATTGAGCAAATTCAAACATACCAGGTGAGGTTAGTAATAATTACAATGAGCGAAATTTTTTTTTAAATCCATAAAGCGAGAGTCACAGTGACAGCAATATCACAGTCCGAGTGATACCATCAAAAATGGTGCAAATGACTCTGAGCACTATGGGACTTAACATCAGAGGTCATCAGTCTCCTAGAACTTAAAACTACTTAAACCTGACTAACCTAAGGACATCACAAACACCCATGCCCGAGGCAGGATTCGAACCTGCGACCGTAGCGGTCTCCCGGTTCCAGACTGTAGCGCCTAAAACCGCTCGGCCACTCTGGCCGGCAGTGATACCATCCTTTGCTACACTAAGAAGTCGTTATTCCAGGCCAGTGCGAAACGCCAGCATCCACAACGGAACAGCATGGAATAAGGGAAGACAATTCAGCTGAATCACACTGAAGGGCGTGATGGAAACTTCGACGAAGCCACTAACGGTACACTAGAAAACTATTCAGTCGGCGCACAAATAGAGCCAAAGGCCTACATAGGCGAAAGGCCTACCGCTGTCCGTGATGCCCCCTCGTCGCGAAACCACCCACTTCCGCACTCCACACGCTCTCCACCGTGTTTCCAAGATAACCGCGCTGGCGATAACACGCGGGAAGCTAAGAAGGGGGAAGGAAAGATCAAATGAAGCCGTCACGACGCACTAGTGCTTGCGAAAGCTAACAACTCCATAGATATGCAGGTTGCGATGTTTGTAAATGTATTCGAGTTACCTCGAAGAACAATTTACGTTTATTTAGACTGGAATTTTACTTGTGTAAGCCGTTGAGGCGTTACTAAATTCCCTTGGTATGATTCTGTTCACTGCTTCGGATACTGGCCGAAATGATTGCTGTTTTCAAAGCTTTGAATGACAAAATTATCTCTCGTACTGATGTTAGATTATGTTCTATTTAATAGGTCTGTTGTCTATTGCTTTTGTATGTAATGATTTTTGTGTGTCGTAGGTAGGTTTGCTGTCCGGTGTGGCCGAGCGGTTCTAGTCACTACAGTCTGGAACCGAGAGACCGTTACGGTCGCAGGTTCGAATCCTGCCTCGGGCATGGATGTTTGTGATGTCCTTAGGTTAGTTAGGTTTAAGTAGTTCTAAGTTCTAGGGGACTCATTACCTCAGAAGTTAAGTCCCTTAGTGCTCAGAGCCATTTGAACCAATTTTAGGCAGGTATGCTGTATTGCACATTTCAGTAGTTGACGTTAAAAGTGGTTACATGGAGACAGTTACGTTTCAAAGTTGGTGTCTTGGTGTCTGTAAGCGGTTGGCTGAATCCTTGTTGAACTCCTTGTTGCCTAGCGGACTGGAACTTAAAAGGAATCACCAATAAAAGTAATAAGTTATTTTGCAGATTTGAAGGCGATTATTTTACTGTATGTTCTGTTGATTCAGTAATGTTCATTTTGTGTTCTAAAATTTTGATATACCTGAACTCCAACTTTAAGAAAATATAAACAACTGTTTATTTTAAATTTAATACTCAGATTTCATTGGGTTCCAACAAAAATTTTAATAGTTCTTAATTTTCCTTTGTGGAGATTCTGTTAAAAGGTAATAAACGGCCTTCTATGTTAATGTTTATTTATGGTAAATAAATTGACGATGAAAGTATATTTATATTTAAATCATGTCCAACACCTTACTACTCCGCCTTCTAACTCCCTACCGTTACAGCCACTTAGTGAACGGTTCCAAGTTGTTTGCACCTTCTATCTTGGAGGTTTAGTGGCACACGAGTTCTACCTATTTACGAACATTCTATTCTTCAGACAGTACCAACAAATGTTAATGTGGAATTAAGTTTATATATGTGTGAGTTCCTAAGGAACCAAAGCGCTGAGGTCATCGGTCCCTATACTTACACACTACTTAAAGTAACTTACGCTAATAAAAACACACACACCCATGCCCGAGGGAGGACACGAAATTCTTGCGGGAGGGGCCGCGCAATCCGTTACATAGCGCCCAGACCGCGCGGCCACTATGCACGGCTATGGAATCAGGCTGTAGTCCTTTCCTTTTATCTCCTCTTCATTGCCACTCGCAGTGTTAAAGAATCGTCAGACTAGTCGACCTCCCATCAAGTGCAATGTCAAAACAGAGATCCATCCACAGCAGCACTCGCGATGCGACACTCACTGAGAATTGTGTTGCCCGCATATCTACATCTGCTATGCAGATTACACTTGAGTGCCTGGAAGATGGTTCATTGAACGCCTTCAAAATAATTCTGTATTATTCCAATATCGAACAGTACGCGGAAAAAACGAACACCTGTATCTTTCCGTGCAAGCTCTGATGACCTTATTTTATTACGATGATCCTTTCTCCCTACGTACGTCGGCGTCAACAAAATATTTTCACATTCGAAGGAGAAAGTTTCTGATTGAAATTTCGTGAGAAGATTTCACCACAACGAAAAACGCCTTATTTTGTAATGACGTTCATCTCAAATCCGTGTCAAATCCGTGACGCTGTCTTCCCCAGTTCATGATAATACAAAACGTGCTGCTCTTCTTCGAACTTTCTCCATGTACTCCGTTGATCCTACCTGTTGTGGATCCCAGACAAGCGCAGCAGTACTCTAAAAGAGGACTTACATGTTACATTTTCTAAGTGTACTGCCAATAAAATACAGTCTTTGGTTTGCTTTTTTCTCAATATTTTCTAAGTCCCTTTTCAAATTTAAATTGTTCGTAATTTTAATACCTAGGTATTTAGTTGAATTTACGGCCTTTAGATTTGAGTGATTTATCGTTTAATCGAGGTTTAGCGGATTCCTTTTAGCCCTCATATGGATTGACAGACACTTTTCATTATTTTGGGTCAAATGCCAATGTTTGCCCATACAGATATCTTTTCTAAATCGTTTTGCAATTAGTTTTGATCTTCCGACGACTTTACTAGACGATAAACGACAGTAGATTTTGCAACCAATCTAAGACGGCTGATCAGATTGTCTCCTAAATCGCTTATGTAGGTAAGGAACAGCAAAGTGCTTGGAACAGTATCTTGGAGAACGCCAGATATCATTTTTGTTTTACTCGATGGTTTTCCATCACTACGAACTGTGACCTCTCTGACAGAAAATCACGAATTCAGTCACATAACTGAGACCGTTTACCATAAGCACGCAATTTCCGTTCAAGCCGCTTGCGTGGTACAGTGTGAAAAGCCTTCTGGAAATCTATAAGTGCGGAATCAATTTGAAATCCCTTGGTCAATAACACTCAACACTTCATGTGAGTAAAGAGCTAGTTATGTTTCTCAAGAATGATGTTTTCTAAATCCGCGTTGACTGTGTGTCAATAGACCGTTCTCTTCGAGGTAATTCGTAATGTTCGAACACAGTATATGTTCCCAAATTATCTACATATGGAGATATTTCATTAGCATACTATGAAAGGAACCTAACTGGCGCCGGTTGGAGTGGCCATGCGGTTCTAGGTGCTACAGTCTGGAGCCGAGCGACCGCTGCGGTCGCAGGTTCGAATCCTTCCTCGGGTATGGATGTGTGTGATGTCCTTAGGTTAGTTAGGTTTAATTAGTTCTAAGTTCTCAGAAGTTGAGTCGCATAGTGATCAGAGTCAACCATTTAAACCTAACTGGCACACAGTATGGACCGCATGGCTTGCCTTTATTAAGTGACTTAAGTTGTTTCACAACTAGTAGGATATCTACTTCTACATCTACATCTACATCCACATGGATACTCTACAAATCACACTTAAGTGCCTGGCAGAGGGTTCATCTAACGACCTTCACAATTCTCTGTTATTCCAATCTCGTATAGCGCGCGGAAAGAACGAACACCTGTATCTTTGAATACGAGCTCTGATTTCCCTTATTTTATCGTAATAATCGTTTCTCTCAACAAAATATTTTCGCAATCGTGGCGATAATACAAAACGTGCTGCCTTTCTTTGAACTTTTTCGATGTACTCCGTCAGTCCTACCTGGTGAGGATCCCACACCGCGCAGCAGTATTCTAAAACAGGACGGACGAGCGTAGTGTAGGCAGTCTCGTTACTAGGTCTGTTACATTTTCTAAGTGTCCTGCCAATAAAACTCAGCCTTTGGTTAGCCGTCCACACAACATTTTCTGTGTTCTTTCCGATTTAAGTTGTTCATAATTGTAATACTTAGATATTTAGTTGAATTTACGGCTTTTAGATTAGACTCATCTATCGTGTAACCGAAGCTTAACGAGTTCCTTTTAGTACTCATGTGGATGACCTCAAACTTTTCGATATTTAGGGTCAACTGCCACTTTTCGCACCATTCAGATATTTTTTCTAAATCGTTTTGCAGTTTGTTTTGATCTTCGAATCCTGCCTCGGGCATGGATGTGTGTGATGTCCTTAGGTTAGTCAGATTTAAGTAGTTCTAAGTTCTAGGGGACTGATGACCTCAGAAGTTAAGTCCCATAGTGCTCAGAGCCATTTGAACCATTTGTCTCCCAAACCGTTTATATTGATAAGGAACAGCAAAGGGCGTATAACACTACCATGGGGTTGCAGCTGTTCTTGATTCGAATTCTGGAATATTTAGTTCGTCTTCCTTGGTAAAGGAATTTCGAAATGCTGTGTTTAGTAACTCTGCTTTGGCAGCACTGTCACCGATAGTATTCCCATTGCTATCGCGCAGACAAGGCATTGATTGTGTCTTGCCGCTAGCATACTTTAATTACGACCACATTGTCTTTGGATTTCCTGCCAGGTTTCGACGAAAAGTTTCTTTGTGGTAACTATTATCAACATCTCGCATTGAAGGCCGAGATAAATTTCGGGCCTCTCAAGAAACTCTTTGTTGGATAGTGCATATTATTTTTCTGGAAGCTGACCCCTTGATCTACATCTACATCTACATCCATACTCCGCAAGCAACCTGACGGTGTGTGGCAGAGGGTACCTTGAGTACCTCTATCGGTTCTTCCTTTTATTCCATTCTCGTATTGTTCGTGGAAAGAATGATTGTCGGTATGCCTCTGTGTGGGCTCTAATCTCTCTGATTTTATCCTCATGGTCTCTTCGCGAGATATACGTAGGAGGGAGCAATATACTGCTTGACTCTTCGGTGAAGGTATGTTCTCGAAACTTTGACAAAAGCCCGTACCGAGCTACTGAGCGTCTCTCCTGCAGAGTCCTCCACTGGAGTTTATCTATCATCACCGTAACGCTTTCGCGATTACTGAATGATCCTGTAACGAAGCGCGCTGCTCTCGTTCGGATCTTCTCTATGTCTTGTATCAACCCTATCTGGTACGGATCCCACACTGCTGAGCAGAATTCAAGCAGTGGGCGAACAAGCGTACTGTAACCTACTTCCTTTGTTTTCGGATTGCATTCCTTAGGATTCTTCCAATGAATCTCAGTCTGGCATCAGCTTTACCGACGATCAACATTATATGATCATTCCATTTTAAATCACTCCTAATGCGTACTCCCAGATAATTTATGGTATTAACTGCTTCCAGTTGCTGACCTGCTATTTTGTAGCTAAATGATAAAGGATCTATCTTTCTGTGTATTCGCAGCACATTACACTTGTCTACATTGAGATTCAATTCCATTCCCTGCACCATGCGTCAATTCGCTGCAGATCCTCCTGCATTTCAGTGCAATTTTCCATTGTTACAACCTCTCGATACACCACAGCATCATCTGCAAAAAGCCTCAGTGAACTTCCGATGTCATCCACCAGGTCATTTATGTATATTGTGAATAGCAACGTTCCTATGACACTCCCCTGCGGCACACCTGAAATCACTCTTACTTCGGAAGACTTCTCTCCATTGAGAATAACATGCTGCGTCCGGTTATCTAGGAACTCCTCAATCCAGTCACACAATTGGTCTGATAGTCCATATGCTCTTACTTTGTTCGTTAAACGACTGTGGGGAACTGTATCGAACGCCTTGCGGAAGTCAAGAAACATGGCATCTACCTGTGAACCCGTGTCTATGGCCCTCTGAGTCTCGTGGACGAATAGCGCGAGCTGGGTTTCACATGACCGTCTTTTTCGAAACCCATGCTGATTCCTACATAGTGGATTTCTAGTCTCCAGAAAAGTCATTATCTGGATACTGGAATCTAATCCAGACACCTGCAATGACTGAACGGAGCTAGTCCTTTCGTCCCGCAGCGCGCCCCTCTCTCTTTGGCGACGCCGCCTAGCAGGACCCCGCCAACGGCAACCACAGCCAGTTCCGCGCGCCCACCTGTTTCACGGGTCCGCCGCGGCTTTGTGCGGGATTCCCGCCCCCCTGCAGACGACCCTCGCAGCAGAGCGGTCCGGCTGTATAGCCGCGAGTCGGCGCCCCCGGCTCCATCGCCGCCAGCCCGTGGCGGCCCTTCATCAAACGGCGCGCTGTTTGACGCTATAGAGAGCGGCCGGCGCCGGCGCCGCCGCCCGCCACGACGCTGAATGCTATCGCGTGGCGGGCGGCCGGCGAGCAGCGTCGCGACGCCACATCAAAGAGCGTCCCGCCGGCATTGTCTGCGTCTCCCCCAAACAGCAGCCGTCGGTCGCCGCAGAAAGCCGTTCATTGCCGCGGCGTGCTGTATTTGTTTCTATTGCTTCGCCCTTCTGCTCCGGGCGATGTCGTACCGTGACGCATTTTCTGTGATTCACTTCATGCGAGGCCCTTTTCATCGACAAATGCGATATTCGTTGAAATTCTTGGTGAATACCTGCAGATGTCTATTATTTTGCACAGTGTTACTAGTTTCAGTCATAGACCGCTTTCAAGCTTAGCAGGCATAAATTGCAGATATGTTGTACTTTGATGTAAAAGAAGACAAGTTGCTGTTGCAGGCCAACCGTAGTCAGCAAAATTGTCAGTATTATAGTGATCGTATTGAACATTTTTCACCGGAAGACTTATTAATATCGAAAGTCAACAAAAAGCTAGGTTTTTATATGTACAGTGGATCTATAAAGTACAGTAACACAAGCTTTTGAGACCGTTCCTCACCCGCGACTTCTAATCAAGCTGCGGGCCTATGGGGTATCGTCTCAGTTGTGCGACTGGATTCGTGATTTCCTGTCAGGAAGGTCGCAGTTCGTAGTAATAGACGGCAAATCATCGAATAAAACTGAAGTGATATCAGGTGTTCCCTAGGGAAGCGTCCTGGGACCTCTGCTGTTCCTGATCTATATAAATGACCTGCGTGACAATCTGAGCAGTTCTCTTAGGTTGTTCGCAGATGATGCTGTAATTTACCGTCTAGTAAGGTCATCCGAAGACCAGTATCAGTTGGAAAGCGATTTAGAAAAGATTGCTGTATGGTGTCGTAGGTGGCAGTTGACGCTAAGTAACGAAAAGTGTGGGGTGATCTATATGAGTTCCAAAAGAAATCCGTTGGAATTCGATTACTTGATAAATAGTACAATTCTCAAGGCTGTCAATTCAACTAAGTACCTGGGTGTTAAAATTACGACCAACTTCAGTTGGAAAGACCACATAGATAATATTGTGGGGAAGGCGAAGCAAAGGTTGCGTTTCATTGGCAGGACACTTAGAAGATGCAACAAGTCCACTAAAGAGACAGCTTACACTACACTCGTTCGTCCTCTGTTATAATATCGCTGCGCGGTATGGGATCCTTACCATGTGGGATTGACGGAGGACATCGAAAGGGTGCAAAAAAGGGCAGCTCGTTTTGTATTATCACGTAATAGGGGAGAGAGAGTGACAGATATGATACGCGAGTTGGGATGGAAGTCATTAAAGCAAAGACGTTTTTCGTCGCGGCGAGATCTATTTACGAAATTTCAGTCACCAACTTTATCTTCCGAATGCGAAAATATTTTGTTGAGCCCAACCTACATAGGTAGGAATGACCATCAAAATAAAATAAGAGAAATCAGAGCTCGAACAGAAAGGTTTAGGTGTTCGTTTTTCCCGCGTGCTGTTCGGGAGTAGGGTGGTAGGGAGATAGTATGATTGTGGTTCGATGAACCATCTGCGAAGCACTTAAATGAGAATTGCAGAGTAATCATGTAAATGTAGATGTAGATGTAGATCCTTAAATAACACCCTATTCATCGATTCGATGTTTTTGTATCAGGTACATCTACTCGTACATCATTACACAACAGTTCAGAGTTAGGTGCATGACAGTGTCTGCACAGAACGATTTCTCTAGTCCCCGCAGAATACCATGGCCAGCAGATGCGCAGATATCAGGGCAGGCGTGAGGAGAATGGTAATGGTGGGGCTTATGTGCAGACGTTGTAGGGGAAATGCGGAGCTCTGAAGGAGAAGCGCCTACAGTCACATTTTTGTAAGTACTATGTGGGGCCCCTCCGCCCCCACATTTGGATGGTGACCATTCACAAAGATCTGTTATCACCTCTGCTTTGGTTAGGATCTAAAAACAATTCCGCCGAAAATGCAACCATCTGTTTTCGCCTGGCGTGTTTACCATTTGTAACATTCATTGAAGTGTCATGATTGGCGAATTCCGAGTAAAACTTATACATTTCTCTGGTTGCCATATTAAAATTTGCTTATTTTGCCAAAACGCAGAGTAAATTACACAATCTCACCTCTCTAGCACGTTGTGCAAACAGAACTGCGAGAGAATCATGAAACATTTTTTTATTAAGATTATTAAGTGAGGAACTTAGGTACAAAAAAGCGGTTAATGTCTTCACTTATGTTGTTCCAAACCTCATAGCATTTATTACTCGTTTCACTAGCTATCGGCGGCCGTTAAAAGTTACATTCTTTCATCAAAAAAGTAGCTAATGGAATAACTCGATGGATAATGAAGTTTCACTTAATAATTATATGGCAAAACACTCTCCTTTTTGCGTGCTATTATTTTCCAAAATGTCATTTCGATATCTGTAACCGTTTATGAAATATGATAAATGTTGTGGTTATTTCACTCGACCTATTCCTGGCGGAGTGCTATCGCAAGTGAGTGTGCTACGTCAGATCAGTTCTCTAGATGTTGGTAAAAGATAGATATTTCTACCCAAGTCTAAAGAAAATTTCAATATGTTAGCTAAATTTCGAAAGCAATAACATATTATGCAACATGCACCAAACGCAAAATCAAAGCGATCACTATTTTTCGTTGCAAACTTCTCCTTATTTCGTGGAGCGACTTACTTCTATGTAAACATCACAATAGCTACGACCATTAACGAAATGATGGGCACATCATCAAGAACCTGACATACAAAGCTACAAGTAAAGCAAAAATGACTTTTTTGCACGAGTAGTTTCTGTAAAATTATTCGAGAAAGATTCTAGGCATGCGCGTCGATTCTATCATCTCTGACCGGCTGAAAGGTGGAACACACCTGTCAGCCTCCCCTCCTGAACAAACCAATGAACTCGCCCAGCGCTTTGGACGAAATCTGGTCACTGCGCATCGGTCACCGTATCCTTCGCTGACTCTGCCCGTTCCACTCTTGAACAGCATTTGGAACAAATTGACACATAGGTTTTCCCGTGGCATGTGTGACTTATTTTATCATGAAACTCATTCCTTCCTATGTAGATGTTAAGGAAGTATGTGACGCAAAGCCTTCACAGAGCTGTTCATTAGATTGCTGGTAAAGTGTATCCTTACTTCGCCATGGCACTAGGAGGAAAGAGTCTTAGGATCATTTTAACGCTGGAAAGATACACGGTACTCTGTTGATAGCAGGCTGTAAGGAACTGAACGTTCAACAATATCCACCTCTGTCTGGAATTGAACCAATGACCCGCAGAAGTGCATTCGTGTGCTCTACACGCCAGACCACCACGGCCTATATACGTGGGAGCCAAAAAGTATTTTGGACTTTAGGAGAAAGGAGTGTGTGACTGAAATTTCGCGGAAAGGTGTCACCACAAGGAGAAAAGCCTTTCTTTTAATGGTCACTAATCCATCTCACTTATCGTATCCGTGACACTCTCTACCCCCTATTTCGCACAATAAATAAAGAGGTCCCATTCTTAGAAATTTTTTAATGTCCTCCTCAATTCTGCCCAGTAAGGATTCCATATAGTGAAGCAGCACTCCAAACGTGACGGAAAAACGTAAGCTAGGCAGCCTCTTCTGCAAATTTGTTCCAACTTCTGTGTTTCGCCAATAATGCAGTCTTTGGTTCGCCTTCGCCACAACATTTTCTGTCTGATGTTTCCGTATAGCGTATGCTTCAAATGGCTCTGAGCACTATGGGACTTAACATCTGTGGTCATCAGTCCCCTAGAACTTAGAACTACTTAAACCTAACTAACCTAAGGACATCACACACATCCACGCCCGAGGCAGGATTCGAACCTGCGACCGTAGCAGTCCCGCGGTTCCGGACTGAGCGCCTATAACCGCGAGACCACCGCGGCCGCCGTGTAGCGTAATTATGTAGCGTAATTATAAACGCTAAGTTAAAAACGAGTTCCTCGTCCAGGACCTGAAGGAATGTCGACCGGCCGCCGTGTCATCCTCTGTCGTTCTGATGCGATCTCGAGCTCAGGTTGGGCGCTGATAACCATGCTATTTAGCGCCCGGAAACCTCAAACCAGTCGACTGCACGTGGTCAATAAATCGCTCTCCCGGCCACTTTGCCGAAATTCCAGACCTTGAAGTCCCTCCTCCTCATTCAAGCAGCTCTTTAATTAGCATCGCGATGTTGTGTGCATCTCGTATCAATTCTCCCACCACAGAAAAATGCTTGTCAGCGGCGGGAATCGAAGCCTAGTCCTCTACCATTCAGCTACAGAGGCGAACTAATCACTGTGTATTTAGTTGGATCGACAAACTTTAAATTTGTCTGATTTATTGGTAACCAAAGTTTAATGGATTTTTTTTATTGTTTAGGGTCACTTTTAACACTATCATTTTGCAGTTTTTTTCACCTTCTGAAAACTTTAGTAGGCGGCGCACGACGGCATCATTTTCGAGGGCTGCCTGTTGTTTAGGGCGAGTTGCGACCTTTCTGACAAGAAGCGCCGAATCCAGTTGCACAACTGACCCCCAATATTCCACAGCCATGCAATTCGATTAAAAGTGTTTGTGAGGAATGGTATCGAAAGTCTTCTGGAAACATGGATTCAACTTGATATCCTTTGTCTATATTACCCATTATTTCGTGTGATGGTTCAAATGGCTCTAAGCACTATGGGACTTAATACTTGAGGTCATCAGTCCGCTAGACTTAGAACTACTCAAACTTAACTAACCTAAGGATATCATATCACACACATCCTTGCCCGTGGCTGGATTCGAACATGAGACCGTAGCAGCAGCGCGGTTCAAGACTGAAGCCGCTCGTGTGAATAAAGAGACAAAAATTATATGTTCTGAATCTACACGTGAGATGTAACTAGGAGCCTTGAAGTCTGTCATGGTACTATAAAATGAAGAGCATTTAATTGTTGTATGAGGCAATTTACTTTTTCTAATTAATCTTGTCTCCATTACACATAGCCCATCACCAATCTAAAATTAAATACAACCACACACTTCTTTCTTCAACCCAAGAACTGCGATAGTATTTGTTTTTAAGAGATGCTGTGTGTCATATAATTGGAGGCTCTGAACTCATCCTATGTCCTGTGTTTATAACTGTCAAAGACTGATTGAGTGCTACTTCAATTTCCTTTGCTTAATACTTTTACTTTTAAATAAGGTATTTATACTTAAAATATGCTTGAAGATAAAGAAATAATCTACCGATATCGGTGGTATTTAGTAACGAACATTGTAGCACTGGCGAACTTTATTTAATGTGGTTAATTACTTCCAGATACAAGTCAACATAGGAGAAGCCGTAGATAGCTACTTTCTTGTTCCATAACCCATATTGACTACAGACATGAAAATTAATGATTATTTCTATTCAAGAATCCTTTTTGTTGTGGCACTAGTTGTTAAAGTGAATCATCGTCAATCTAAATTTGAGAACACTTTCGTTCTTTGTCAAATATGTTATTTCCCTGGGA
Source organism: Schistocerca cancellata (assembly GCF_023864275.1). Classification (NCBI taxonomy): domain Eukaryota; kingdom Metazoa; phylum Arthropoda; class Insecta; order Orthoptera; family Acrididae; genus Schistocerca; species Schistocerca cancellata. The sequence continues at coordinate 4,870,230 of NC_064632.1, read as the reverse complement.
AGAATGTCGAGGTGTTTTATAGCTGTGCCGCAATTATAGTCATTAAAGGGAAATGCTGATCATTTTTCTTTCTGATGTTATAATTGTGAGTGTCTCTGGTGGGATGTTGTTGACAAATTTCATGAGTTAATAAATGTAGTGTGAGTCTGCGTTTCATGTTCCCTGCGGGTCACCTAACCTCTAACATTGTTCTTATTAATTTCTTCTGAGCAAAGAATAAGTTTGCCTAAATAAGGCGTTACGCCAGAACATTATCGCATACAGTTAATGAAAATATGTTTACTAATTCACTTATATATCCCCAAAGTTACACTTATTATTATGGTAAAAGTTGCTGGAACTAAATGTTTCAGCAAGCCTTCCGTATGGTTTTTTTCACCTTATAGACCTTGGGTATCTCTGCAAAACCAATCAGTAACTTCCGCCAGAACATGACTTGCTGTTTTCTGTCGATGCTTCTTTGTTTGGCTTAAATGCAATGCTTGCATCGCCTGAAACATGACTAATTCTGCCTCCTGGTTCAAATAAAACGGCAAATCCTCAACATGAAGCCTATGGTAGCTTGAAGCAATGTGTTTCTTAAACAAGAAGACTGAACTTCACTAATAGAATATTATGACTGAAACGATTGCCTTTAGTAAGTCACAGAAGACCCCAAACGATGATATTTTATCATTTGTAGATTTTATTACGAGGTCATTAAACGTATAGACAGCTGTCATTATAAGATACTTCCTGGAAGATTAAAACTGTGCGCTGAACCAGGACTAGAACCCGGGAACTTTATTTTTCGAGGCAGACTGAAAAATTTCATTATGGAATCTGTCGTTATAACTTTCTGTTGTGTACTGAGACATCACCTGCAGAAAGTAAAATTCATTTGCCGTCGAAATTCCTTTACTACTTAATTTTATAAAAACTTCCAGGCAGATTACAACTGTGCACCAGACCGAGATTCGAATTCCGTCCCTTTGTCTTTCGCGGACAAGTAGTCTAGCGACTTTCTTTCATTTTTTATCGTCATAGCATTCGTGGTTGGGGTTGGGTCATACCCCACCCCTTCATGTTCGTTATTGAATACTTCACTCAGCTTCCTTTATTACAGAGGACAGCAACATTTCTGACCGAACACCCTAAGCCTCTTTTCTGGCAGCGAGTCAGCTCTCCAGGCTCGACACGCGATCTGTGCTCACAGCTTTGCTTCCGCCAATAAGTTGTCACCACCTACCTTCCGCTCAGTAACAGAGTGAAAATTTCATTCTGGCGTTAATGCTACAGTTGTATATATTTCTGCCGTAGACAGTACTTACCCAAAGTCGTAACCTATAGTCAAAAGCTAAAGTACTCAGAAAATGTCTGAAACGCTTGTCGTGATGTTGTAGGGCAGATTGTACTGAGACATAAATGTTAAGAAATAATGCGATACGTTGCTCCGTTTCCGAGTTATTTAGCATAGAATTTAGCCAATCGGGGCGTCGCGCGCTAACATTCAAGCGGCCTGCCAGGGGCGGTGTTACCCAACGAGTGCTTTGTTTGGTTAGCAGAAACTTGAATTCGCACGCGCAACGACCTTATTGGCTAACTTCAATGCTAAATAACTCGCAAACGGCGCAACGTATCGCATTTTTTCTTAAGATTTATGTCTCAGTACAATCTGCCCTACAACATCAGCCGAACGAGAACTTCCTGAATCGTGTCGGCAATACGTGGCCGATACATACAAGAAGAAGTACATAATTTATTCGCTTAACGATATTCGCCAATTTGCTCTGCTGGCAAAGTCCAGAGCAACTTAAGTTTTTTCACAGTCGTGTTTTAACTACTGGAAAGTAAAAAGAACCTTACAACTGAAGTGCTATTTTCAACCTTTCTTCACTTTCCACTTGCTAAACGTGTTAACTGTTTATACCATAAATATATTCGCTGATGCCCGACACGTGCATTCACAGTGTATGCAATTGCTCCACCTCTGCGCCTTGTTGAGTTTTCTTCCTAGTCACCCAGAGTCAATTTTCCCATGAATATTTAACTAAGACCTTCTCTTCGCTTACGTTAATGGGATGTTGTTCCGCTAGCAGCATAACTTGTTGGTGTATGAGGCAACGATCCACGGGGCACAGCAGTCAAGGAGGCCTGCCTGACCGTTACCGACTCGTATGGTGTTCCCTTAAACTCAGCGTAACGTTTAGTGCATCTGCCTAGTGAGCAGAAGGCCCGGTTTTGAATCCCGGCCTTGCTACAAATTTTCATCACAGGTATCCCAGACTTGAAAACGTCTCGAGAACAATACACTTCAATCTGAAATAGGTACGTCATATCTTATGAAGTTTCCTTCTCCGAGTTGTCGGTAGTTCGCGCAACGGACCGGAGATTGTCTGTTATTCACTTTACAACACATAAACTAAGTGACAGTACAACACAACATTAATAATGCACAGACGATTAAATCGCTTAAGGGCCTAAACAGTATTATTACTTTATGAGTATTATTATTGGCAGTGGTCATGCACGAAGCATTAGCAGCATGAAGTCTCGCAGTTTCTGTTAGTTCAGAAGTATTGTTATCATTATGATTATTCTTATTAACAGTGGTCATGCACAAAGCGTAGGCAGCATAAAGTCTTTCAGTTGCTGATAGTTCAGAAGGAAAGGGTCCAGCAATCATATTATTTACAAACAATAAATAGAGAGTGCACATTTTCAATTGGTTGATGTTAAATGGAGATGCCAGGTGTGAGTGTAGCAATTGTCACCAGGGAGAGGAGTGGTACAAAGGAAGCATCTTTTTGTAACAAGAGTATACCCCAAATGTGGATACTTAGCTTTGTTTCCTGAGAAGAAGTTGTGTGTAGGTAGCACTTGCAATGTACTTAGTATTGCTTACTATTGAATAAAAATACACTGTTAGAAATAAATAGTACCAACGGACACATTGGTTCATTAGTTCGTCGTTTAGTAAAACACCTATAAAAATACATATCATTTACCTTCAACTATTTTGAAAATGGAAGTATACATAGGAAACTATTTTTAATGTTAAAGCTTAGTTATGGGCGGGTGGAAGAAGGGAGTACCAGCGTACATGCAGGAGTAACGGTCTACAAAGGTTGGGAACGACTGGTTTATATAGAACGTCGCCTCATCGCTGAACACGAGTCGCGGAGTAAATTTCTCGTCTTCGAATGCTTCCTGAAGATCTCGAAATGCGCGTCTCATGGTGCGGTCGCTTGGCCGCAAATGTTGCAGCAGATGTATCCGATATCGCTTCTGCTGTATCAACTAGCACACAGTCTTCGCCACAGTTGGCTGTGGAAGCCGCAGTTTGCCACTTGCACGACGTTTAGATTTATTTGCACTACGAAGGAACGGCTCTCAGGCACTGTTTCAACTACAATACCTACTTGTCCGGAGTTTTTTCCTTTGCGGAGGCGACCTGTACCCTTGAATTTTAGGTACCACTGCAGAATGCTTTGGTGGGCTGGAGGCTGTGTGCTGTTCTGTATTCGGAACGCACGCTACAAAGTAATGACGGGTTCAGTCTTTCCATATTGCAACACACCAAATTTTTTCTGTTGATTAGTCGCCATTTTGCAAACTGCTATCACCCTGACACCTGATGAATTACAGTGAAGCAAGTAATGACATAAACAAAATGTTAAAATATGCTCTCTACACATGGTTACTAGTAGAGAACGCGTGGCCTTTATACAGATTGATTCAGTGAAGGTGTTACAAGACTTTCAGCGCTAATGGGGAATGGTAAATGTTTCAAATTGAGGTGCGGGACCCTGGTCCGGAAAAAAATGGTTCAAATGGCTCTGAGCATCATGGGACTTAACATCTGTGGTCATCAGTCCCCTAGAACTTAGAACTACTTAAACCTAACTAACCTAAGGACATCACACACATCCATGCCCGAGGCAGGATTCGGACTTGTGACCGTAGCAGTCGCGCGGTTCCGGACTGAGCGCCTAGAACCGCTAGACCACCGCGGTCGGCTGGTCCGGAAAGGAGGCGTCGAAAGTTAGAAGCGGAAATCTTCCCGATATCTCTGACAGTGGAATACATGTATCTGTACAACTGTTGCTAAGATTGTCACGCAGGGTACTTTCAGAGATGGTAGTATGAACCAATTAAGAATATAACGTTTGGTATGTATGACCTCTAAAATGCATACCATAAGCGATATGGGCACCTGTTCTGCAGAAGAGATGTATTTCACAATGTCAAAGATGAACAAGAGCTCATTGTTCTTAGGACTTGCATTTTATAGACCACGTTTGTAAGAAATTTTTTTGCTACTACCTTTGTATGTTGCCTTCTTTACAGTCTTAGCAACAACAGTATCGGTACATGCGTTCGACTGTCAAAGGTATCAAAAGGATTTTCGCATATAACTTTCTGCTCGATCATCCCCGGATAAGGGTTCCTTACCTCTAATTGAAATGCCAATTGCAAAATAGTCAACACAAGATATCTGTATGCTGCAGAAAGTGGCAATTTACTTACATATTGAGAAGTTTGACACCACTGGCGTGAGTACTAAAAGTAACTCCCTAAAAAATTTCCGTCATACGGTAAATCACGAAAACGTAAAGGCTGCCTGTTCAGTTAAATACCTAGGAACTACAGTTATGAACAAATACGTTGCAGCGATAACACAGAAAATGTTGTGGGGAAGGCAAAGCTAAGTTTGCGTTTTATTGGCAGAACACCTAGAAAATGCAACAAATCCATTAAAGCGACTGCCTAAAATACGCTTGGCCCTCCGGTATTCGATCTTTACCAGACAGGATTGAAAGTGGATGTCGAAATACATCAAACAAGGGCAGCTCGCTTTACAGTATCACGAAACATGGGAGAGAGTGTGACGGATATGATACGCGAGTTGGTGTGCCAGTCATTAAATCAAAGGCGTTTTCGATGCAGCGAGATTTTTTCACGAAAATTCAATCTACAGCTTCTACTCCCGAATGCGCACACCTATATGGAGGGAAATGATCTTCGTAATAAGGCGAGAGAAACTTGAGGTCTAACGTAAAGGTTTAAGTGCTCATTCTTCCCGCATGCTGTTAGAGAGTGGAGGGGTAGGTACTTAATGGTGATGCAGGGTAGCTATGAGGATGTATCTGCAGACAGAACGAACTGTTGTGAGTAGCAACTGATACCTGTCGCCAACTGCCAAAAACCTTAAATTTACAAAGCTTAGATGTAAACTGAAGCGCCAAAGAAACTGACATAGGCATGCGTATTCAAATACAGAAATATGTAAACAGGCAGAATACGGCGCTGCGGTCGGCAACACCTGTATAAGACAACAAGTGTTTGGCGTAGTTGCGAGATTTGTTATTGTAGCTACAATGAACCTACAAGATTTAAGTGAGTTTGAACGTGGTGTTATAGTCGACGCACGAACGATGGGATACAGCATCTCCGAGGTACCGATGAAGTGGGAATTTTCAAGTGCGACGATTTCAGGAGTGTACCTTGAACATCAAATATCCGACATCGTTGCGGCCGGAAAAAGATCCTGCAAGAACGGGATCAATGACGACTGAAGAGAATCGTTCACGGTGACCAAAGTCCAACCCATCAGCAGATAGCTCCAGAATTCAATTCTGAGCCATCAACAAGTGTCAGCGTGCGAAACATTCAACGAAACATCATCAGTATAGGCTTTCGGAGCCGAAGGCCCTGTAGTTTACCCTCGATGACTGCACGACGCAAAGATTTACGCCTTGTCTGGGCCCGTCAACACCCACACTGGACTGTTGATGACTGGAAACATTATGCCTGGTCGGACGAGTATGGTTTCAAATTTTATCGAGCGGATGGACGGGTACGGTATGGAGACAACCTCATGAATCGGTGGACCCTGCATGTCAGCATGTGACTGTTTAAGCAGGTGGGGGCTGTGTAATGGTGTGGGGCGCGTGCAGTTGGAGTGATATAGGACCCCTGATACGTCCAGATACGACTCTGACAGGTGACACGTACGTAAGCATCCTGTCTGATGACCTGCGTCCATTCATGTCCATTGTGCTCCAGGAACACTCTTCTGGATTTAAACACTTCCGCTGGCCACCAAGCTCCCCAGACATGAACATTTTCGAGATTATCAGCTTTGCAACATGCTGTTCAAAAGAGCAGTTTTAAACACTCTGTCTCAGGGTGGTCCATTGATCGTGGCCGACCCAAATATCTAACGGAATAAGCGTCAAACGAAAAAAACTACAAAGACCGAAACTTGTCTAGCTTGAAGGAGGAAACCAGATGGCGCTATGGTTGGCGCGCTAGATGGCACTGCCATAGGTCAAACGGTTATCACCTGCGGTTTTTAAATAGGAACCCCTATTTTTTGTTACATATTCGTGTAGTAGGTAAAGAAATATGAATGTTTTATATGGACCACTTTTTTCGCTTTGTGATTGATGGCTCAGTAATAGTCACAAACATATGGCTCACAATTTCAGACGAACAGCTGGTAACAGGTAGTTTTTTTAAATTACAATACAGAACGTAGGTACGTTTGAACATTTTATTTCGGTTGTTCCAATGTACCTTCCTGAACTTATCATTTCTGAAAACGCATGCTGTTACAGCGTGATTACCTGTAAATATCACATTAATGCAATAAATGCTCAAAATGATGTCCGTCAACCTCAACGCATTTGGCAACACGTGTAAAGACATTCCTATCAACAGCGAGTAGTTAGCCTTCCGCATGTTCGCACATGCATTGACAATGCGCTGACGCGTTGTCGATGGATCACGATAGCAAATGTCCTTCAACTTTCCCACACAAAGAAATCCGGGGACGTGAGATCCGGTGAACGTGTGGGACATGGTATGGTGCTTCGACGACGAATCCACCTGTCATGAAATATACTATTCAATACCGCTTCAACCGCACGCGAGCTACATGCCGGACATCCATCATGTTGGAAGTACATCGCCATTCTGTCATGCAGTGAAACATCTTGTAGTAACGTCGGTAGAACATTACGTAGGAAATCAGCATATATTGCACTATTTACACTGCCATCGATAAAATAGGGGCCAATTATTCGTCCTCCTGTTATGCCGCACCATACATTAACCCGCCAAGGTCGCTGATGTTCCACTTGTCTCAGCCATCGTGGATTTTCCGTTGCCCAATAGTGCACATTACGCCGGTTTTCGTTACCGCTGTTGGTGAATGATGCTTCGTCGCTAAATAGAAGGCGTGCAAAAAATCTGTCATCGTCCCGCAATTTCTCTTGTGCCGAGTGGCAGAACTGTACACAACGTTCAAAGTCGTCGCCATGCAATTCCTGGTGCATAGAAATATGGTACAGGTGCAATCGGAGTTGACATAGGATTCTCAAAACCGATTTTTTTGATATTCCCGATTCTCGCGCGGTTTGTCTGCTACTGATGTGCGGATTAGCCGCGACAGCAGCTAAAACACCTACTTGGGCATCGTCATTTGTTGCAGGTCGTGGTTGACATTTCACATGTGGCTGAACACTTCCTGTTTCCTTAAATAACGTAACTATCCGGTGAACGGTCCGGACACTTGAATGATGTCGTCCAGGATATCGAGCAGCATACATAGCACACGCCCGTTGGGCATTTTGAACACAATAGCCATACATCAACACGATATCGACCTTTTCCGCAATTGGTAAACGGTCCATTTTAACACGGGCAATGTTTCACGAAGCAAATACCGTCTGCACTGGCGGAATGTTACGTGATACGACGTACTTATACGTTTGTGACTATTACAGCGCCATCTATCAGAAAGCGAAAAAAGTGGTCCATCTGAAACATTCATATTTCTTTACGTACTACACGAATATGTAATAAAAAATGGGGGTTCCGGTTTAAAAAAACGCAGTTGATGTCCGTTTGACCTATGGCAGCGCTGTCTATCGAGCCAACCATAGCGCCATCTGGTTTCCCACCTCAAGCTAGACGAGTTTCGTTCTTTGTAGTTTTTTCGTTTGACGCTTATTTCGTGAGATATTTGGCCCGGTCACTATCAATGGGCCACTGTATATATGGTGAGACGACTGAGATGCACACTAGGGTCGAACACTTTCGGGTACCGGCAAAATGCCGCGAGTAAAGAGTATAATGGGCAAGGGACACTACATTTGTAGTTTGTGGATAAGTTGAGAATTTGGGTCGGACGGGATCCGCCACTGGCATCTTTGCTCTCCCCTCTCCCTCCCCGTCCCCCTTCTTTCCCTCTTGGCAGGTCCCCGGACTCGCACACGCTACATGGACATTCGCGCGCCGGAGATCATCGCCATCCGTTTCTCGTGTGTGTGCCATCGTGTTTTGTGTTTAGTGTTCGCCGTCACGCTCCAACGTTCACATGTGCCATCGAAATCATTGGTGTTTGTGCGTCGTGCCAACAGTTTGTAGTGTCGATTGTCGTCGAGTGTGAACGGCTTCGTATTTTTTTATGTTCTGTATCTTTTTTTTTTACCCGCCAATTGTTAAATCTCTTATGTGTCTTCTATATGTTTTATCACTGTTAACTGTGAGGCTGAACAGCGGCGTAAGGTGCTGCTGCTAGCCTACGTGATGTACAGGTTTCAAAATCACAGTAAAGAAAAAAAAAGTCGGACGGGAGGCGTACTAGTGTAGTCGGTGCAGTTGCGATGACCGCTGCCTCCGGGTGGCTCAGTGGATAGCAGCAGGGTACCTCAGCGTGTTCGGTCAGAACGCTGGCTGCTCTAAGCAATAATAAAACTAAAAAAAAAAAAAAAAACTGACTGAATGCATAAACGATGAACATCAACGGGTGTCTTGTGACCTTCGACACGACCAAATGCGACGAGCAATGTTTAACAAAATCCAATACCCGTCCGGCACAAATTTTCACCTTTTCCCATTGATTGCAATCAATGCCCTCTCACAGAAAATGTCTGTACTTCCTTTGTGTCTTGAATAATTTGGAGCTATCTGGGTTGTTATTTTTGTTAAGGGGCTCCGGAAAGGCTCAAAATCATGAAAAGTTCAATTTTTACTTTTTTGCGTTTTCTGAATCTGCAGAACCTTTTAATAGATATATAATTTATTCAATTCTGAAGACTACAACTATTTTTAAATTTTTTTTGAAATGTGTTCTACATGGGCGTGACCCACTGTGGTGCTGTTAAACTGCTGTCAAATGGTGTTATTATTAACGTCCGTGTTCATCAGGTACATTTTAGTGATGTGAGATAAAGTATGTGTTGTGGCTAACCTGTGATGGTTCAATATATTTCACTGGTGTGATTGTCGATTGTTTCATGTTTATTTACTCTGTCGTTATCTCGAAAATATTCGTAATTAATTCTGTTTCTTGAGTCTCTGTTTTGTTGAAGTATAATAACGAGTAAAAGTAAAGATATTAGAAATCCTCTGAAGGCTTTTAAGAAAAGGAGAAATGTTGGAAAGCCAAAGGTATGTGTTACTACTGTAAATAATAACATTCTAACATGGTACGAGCGATGCTTGCTTTAGACAAGGAACGCCTTCGGGCTGCAGACAGGGCTGTAAAGAGTCTAGAAATACAAGCAAGAGTAAACAGGAGGAGGAACAAGAGGAGGCTGGAGGAGGAGTTTGCAGAGGATGAAGATAATCCATCCTATGGACCTGGAATGCACTAAAAAGTTAATCCAATCTTTGTCGCTCGATTCCCAAAACTTTTATTTTCTCATACTAATTACATGTTTTCTAAGGATCTTCCAGACATATTTGTTTCAAACTTTCAGTAAATGTTACACAGTACCTTCTGCATAATTTAACACAGCCTTTTTCCAAAAAACTGTATATTTTTGAATATATAAATAAAAAATTGCAAAAAAATGTGAATTTTCATTACAATTGAAAAAAAATCATCTTTAATAACTGAACTAAAATTTTGTAAAATCCCTGTGTTAAGTTGTAGCCCATATTCCAATAAATAATCTGTAAAAAGTTCAACTTCCTACCTCAAATACTTTGTGAGGAAAGATGTAATTTATAAGCGTTATTTTAACATTGCAAGTATAGGGCGTTCCGGACCCCTTAAAACTGATTATGTTCCAGAGTTACGTACCCGCCTTCTTAAAACAATGTGTTTACCGTGTGTTCCACTGTCGTCTTGTATGTTGAGGGGATTCTGTACAATTAAGTTTTCATTTGTTGGTAACAGAGGTGAATGTGTGTGTGTCTGCGCGATGTGTGGGAAGACACAGGGAGATGGGGATATTTCTGTAGGGGACAACGGTACAGAATCCCTGATTCGCAGTGCAGGTACTGGAGGTGTTTCTGTCGGTTTCCAGAACTTAGCAGACCCGGCCCCACTGTGCGGCGCGAGCTGGCAGCAGCAGCAGCAGCAGCAGAAGCAGATGCCGGGCAAAGCACAGAGGGGCCTAACGTGGCTCTCAGAACAGCCGGCAGAGCGCGGCCTCCCGTCCCCAAAAGCAGTCGCCGTCGCCAGCCAGCGGCTACACGCAGCCATCCAGCCAGGCAGCGCCGCGCCGCGCCGCGCTACCAAATGCAATTTCCGTTCTTTGCTGCGCCGGCGCGCCGCACACAGAGCGCCAGGGGTGGCTTCATTAAACAAAGTTAGCGCTAATGAAATATATCGGCCGGGCGGCCGGCAGCGGCCAGTGTACGCACGCGGCGCGGCCCGCGGCCCGCGAGATAGAAAATACCTCGGCGGAATTTAATTACCTATTTCAAACCGCGAAATTATATTAGTTTGCCATATCTCTGCCGTTCCTTTTTCCGCCTCTCCACTCTTCTGGCCCATCTCCGGCTTTTTTCCTCCCCACACCTCGCGACGGAATGGGGCGTCAGCGCGGTTCCATTATGAAATCAGTCCCTCCCGCCATTTTATTGAGTTACAGAGATGTGGCGCGCATGGAGTGATTTCCTTTTTTTTCCCTTCTTATTTACTGCGGTGCCAAGTGGCAGAAGAGCGAGGCATATAAATAAGGTCTGAAATTTGATTCCGTATGCTGGCAGAGTAAATATTAAATAAGCACAGAAAGATTATTCTCTCCGTTCCCAGTACATTCGTTTAACAATCAACAGATATTACTTTTCCTGTACGATATTTAATTAAAATAAAACAACGTCTGGGAATAGAACTCAATTCGATGTTTTTGTACTATTTTATGTCGTAAAATAATAAGTAAAGTAACCTCAAGGTAAACGTAATATCAATTTTTTTAATTTTTCCCCAGGCATGACACGCACCCACACTGTCGCCGCGGCGGCAGGTGTATTGCCACTCCCAGTAAATAATATCTGCCTGTAGCAGAATGAAAAAGTTCATTTTCGAACAACTGTGGACGGAAAATTTAATTAAATTAAAAGTGTAGTCGTTACTCTTTCTAGATATAATACACGGCATTTACAAATGATTCAACAGTATTTGACGTCTTGTTCAAATATACAGACTGGATCCGTGATGGCGGCACGAACTTTCACCGACGACGGAGAAGGGTAAATACACCTTTTAATAACTTTTTTGATGTCTTGACCACACTTTTAGAATTCCCAGGAACATTTTACGCGTTTCGACTTTCCATCACTATCAAAGGCTGTAAAATACAACATAAAACTGGTGTCGGAAGATGCGAAGATATGTTACATTTCACCATTGATAAGATAGTTTAATGAGTAGAATGTGGCTTTCTAGCTTGCCAGTGTTATGTCAGTCATATAAAATTAATAATTAGATACAGTGTATCACGTCAACATTCTCAGTCACGACACAGCAATCAGAGGAGAAAGTTGTAGATTAAAATTTCGTGAAAATGTGTCGCTGCATCGAAAGCGACTGTGTTCTCGTGATTGCCATACCAACTCGGGTATCTTATCCGTGACGCTCTCTCCCATATTTCCTTATACTACAAAAAGAGCTGCCCCTATTTGAACTTTTTCGATGTCGTCAGTCAATCTTATGTGGTAACGATCCTATGTACCAGGGCCAAAAGTACTGTAGGCAGTCGCTTTAGCAGACCTGTGACATTTTCTAAGTGTTCTGCCAATAAAACGCAGTCTTTGCTTCACCTTCCTGACAACATTATCTGTGTAATCGTTTTAATTTATTTGTTTGTGACTGTAATTCCTAACTACTTCCCTAACCTGGCCGCTTTCACATTTCTGTGATCTACCTTCTGACCGAAATTTATCGGATTCCTTTTAGTACTCATGCCAGTGGCGTCAAAATTGTCGATACTTAGGATAAATTACCACTTTTCACATCATAGACATATTTTATCTAAACCATTTTGCAATTGGTTGTGATCTTCTGATGACGTAACTAGACGGTTAGCAACAGCATCATCAGCAAACAATCCAGTCATACATATAGATCTGTAACAGACGAGGAACTGTAACACTTCCTTGGGGAACGCCAGATATCACTTCTATGTCTTTTGATGACTCTGAATCAATTACTACAAATTGTGACCGTTCTACGGTCACGAATCCAGTCCCCCAGAAACGATACCCCATACGCACGCAATATGATTATAAGCCGCTTGTGAGGGTCCCTAATGTTCGAATACAGCATTAATGATTTCCTACACAGATACAACGTTTAAATATCTGGGATTAACTTTGGAAAGCTATAAAAATGGAATGAGAAGGTGAGAATCGTAATAGGAAATATGAATGTTCGTCCTAGGTTTATTGCGTGTGTTCATATGTGGGCGAATTTCTAAGGGACCAAACTGCTGAAGTCATCGGTCCCTAGTCATACACACTACTTTAACTCATGTTAAGAACAACACACACGAGGGAGGACTCGAACCTCCGGCGGGAGGGGATGCGCAGTCCGGTACATGGCTCCTCAAACCGCTCGGTCAATCCGCTAGGTTTACTGGGAGAGTTCACGGAAAGTTCAAGTGGTTCAAAAGGGTCTGAGCACTATGGGACTTAACATCTATGGTCATCAGTCCCCTAGAACTTAGAACTACTTAAACCTAACTGACCTAAGGACATCACACAACACCCAGTCATCACGAGGCAGAGAAATTCCCTGACCCCGCCGGGAATCGAACCCGGGAACCCGGGCGCGGTAAGCGAGAACGCTACCGCACGACCACGAGCTGCGGACTCACGGAAAGTGTGGTTCACCAAGGAGAATGTATATTGTATGCTAGTGAGACCTGTTTGCGATCCGTATCAGTTCGGATTAAAGAAAGACATCGAAGCAATTCATAGGTGGGCTACTATATTTGATACCGGTAGGTTCGAACAACACTCAAGTGTTAAGGAGATGCTTCGGGAGCTCAAATGGGAGGTCCTGGAAGGAAGGTGACGTTCTTTTCGAGAAACGCTATTCAAAAAATTTAGAGAACTGGCTTTTGAAGCTTGCTGCGGAACGATTCCGCTGCCGCTAATATCGCGCAAGGACCATGAAGATAATACACGAAAAATTAGGGTGCGTACGGATGGCTGTAGACAATCGTTACCCCATCGCTGTGTTTGCGAGTGGAACAGGAAATGGAACAGGAAATAAAATGGTATAGGGCACGACGCACAATACGGTGGCTTCCGGAGTATGTCTGTAGACGTAGACATAGATGTGATAAGATCTTACGGGACGAAACTGCTGAGGTCATCGGTCCGTAAGGTTACTCACTACTTAACCTAACTTAGACTAACTTACGCTAAGGATAGCACACACACCCATTCCCGAGGGAGGACACGAACCTCCGACGGGGGAGCCGCATAGATGTATCAAAATCGTTCCGGAAATCTAGAAATATGCAATCAATTTGAGGTCCCCTGTCGATAGCACTCATTACTTCGTGAGAATAAAGAGCTAAGCTGTATTTAGTAATAAATCTTTTTTCTGAGTCCATACTGACTGTGCCAACAGATTGTTTCCCTCCAGGTATTTCATAATTGTGGAATACAGTTTATGTTCCGGAATCCTAATGCAAATCTTCGTCAGTAATATGGAACTGCAGTTCATCGGATTACCTTACTTCCTTTCTTTGGTACTGGTGTGACCTGTGCAACTTCCCAGTCGTAATCTTCGTTCGTGACCTGAAGATGGTCATATAGACCGAAACCGGTTACCAGAAATAAAATTAAATAAATTGTAGCCATCTGAAATGTTTTGCCGTTAAAACTGTAGTTTACGATCGCTGTGGTCATTTTGCATAATAGTAGCATTACACTTGCTGGACCCCATAAACTAGAGCGCTTCAGTACCTTGGGTTCTGCTCTACCACCAAAAGACATAGCATACTGTGATACCGTCAATCCATTACATCATTTGCTTTCCTCTTCTTCTTGTGCCTTCGATCTTCCCCAGCATTGCCCTCTTTTTCCAGCGAATAGTGTCTTCTCATAATGTGTCGCAAATATGTTAGTTTCCGTTTCAGTAGCAGACTTTGTAAGGAGCAAACTGGTTTGATTTGCTGTAAAACCGATCTATTCGTTTTCCTTGCGGACCTTGGAACTCTAAGGAGTTTTCTCCAAAACCACAATTCTAAGGATTCTATTGAACGAGGTTAGGCATTTCCTACGGTCCAGTTCTCACAACCGTACATCACAACTGGAAAGCTCATATCTCTTACTAATATGAGGACTTTGTTTTTCATTTTATGTCTCTACTCCTTATACTATAGTAGAGATTGGACATCGACTTTCAAAAAAGTCTAATTAGGATACATTCTTTACTAAAATTGGTACATTTGATATAGGCAAAAATAATCATTATCTGACGTGTATGCTGCAATTAATGTAGTTTTTTATAACTGAGAATGGTGTTCAGTTTGGCAGGATCTGGTAGCTTTAATAAAGAGATGAGGAACTATGGTACAAAATTACGGTGTTTCAAACAAGACGCCTCAGTAGTCGGGCGTCAGCCACAACACACGCTGCGGCAACTCCCTCGTCACCTCGTAGCTGGTGTTGTCAGCCTCTACGACTATTGTTATCTTGATTATAAACACACAAATGCGTGTCGATCTCCATATCAAATATTTTCCTGGGTAACGTTTACGAGGGCCATCGCCCATTGCTCGACATACAGTCGCTGTTATACACTCCTGGAAATGGAAAAAAGAACACATTGACACCGGTGTGTCAGACCCACCATACTTGCTCCGGACACTGCGAGAGGGCTGTACAAGCAATGATCACACGCACGGCACAGCGGACACACCAGGAACCGCGGTGTTGGCCGTCGAATGGCGCTAGCTGCGCAGCATTTGTGCACCGCCGCCGTCAGTGTCAGCCAGTTTGCCGTGGCATACGGAGCTCCATCGCAGTCTTTGACACTGGTAGCATGCCGCGACAGCGTGGACGTGAACCGTATGTGCAGTTGACGGACTTTGAGCGAGGGCGTATAGTGGGCATGCGGGAGGCCTGGTGGACGTACCGCCGAATTGCTCAAGACGTGGGGCGTGAGGTCTCCACAGTACATCGATGTTGTCGCCAGTGGTCGGCGGAAGGTGCACGTGCCTGTCGACCTGGGACCGGACCGCAGCGACGCACGGATGCACGCCAAGACCGTAGGATCCTACGCAGTGCCGTAGGGGACCGCACCGCCACTTCCCAGCAAATTAGGGACACTGTTGCTCCTGGGGTATCGGCGAGGACCATTCGCAACCGTCTCCATGAAGCTGGGCTACGGTCCCGCACACCGTTAGGCCGTCTTCCGCTCACGCCCCAACATCGTGCAGCCCGCCTCCAGTGGTGTCGCGACAGGCGTGAATGGAGGGACGAATGGAGACGTGTCGTCTTCAGCGATGAGAGTCGCTTCTGCCTTGGTGCCAATGATGGTCGTATGCGTGTTTGGCGCCGTGCAGGTGAGCGCCACAATCAGGACTGCATACGACCGAGGCACACAGGGCCAACACCCGGCATCATGGTGTGGGGAGCGATCTCCTACACTGGCCGTACACCACTGGTGATCGTCGAGGGGACACTGAATAGTGCACGGTACATCCAAACCGTCATCGAACCCATCGTTGTACCATTCCTAGACCGGCAAGGGAACTTGCTGTTCCAACAGGACAATGCACGTCCGCATGTATCCCGTGCCACCCAACGTGCTCTAGAAGGTGTAAGTCAACTACCCTGGCCAGCAAGATCTCCGGATCTGTCCCCCATTGAGCATGTTTGGGACTGGATGAAGCGTCGTCTCACGCGGTCTGCACGTCCAGCACGAACGCTGGTCCAACTGAGGCGCCAGGTGGAAATGGCATGGCAAGCCGTTCCACAGGACTACATCCAGCATCTCTACGATCGTCTCCATGGGAGAATAGCAGCCTGCATTGCTGCGAAAGGTGGATATACACTGTACTAGTGCCGACATTGTGCATGCTCTGTTGCCTGTGTCTATGTGCCTGTGGTTCTGTCAGTGTGATCATGTGATGTATCTGACCCCAGGAATGTGTCAATAAAGTTTCCCCTTCCTGGGACAATGAATTCACGGTGTTCTTATTTCAATTTCCAGGAGTGTATATCAGCTTATCATCCTGCTAGCAACCCGGTTGAAAGGTACATGCGAGAAATCGGGAGATTGTGTAGAACGTACTGCAGTCATAAGCATAGGGCCTGGGGCAAGTTTATATCGGACTTTGAGAATGTCATGAATACCTTGCATCATGAATCTACTGGGTTCCCTCCGGAAGAAATTTTGTTAGGCAGCAGAAGTAAAAGTTTAATTGAGGAAAAACTAGAGTTTCCGCCTTGTACAAGCTTGGGGTTAAGTCAAAAGAAAGAATTAGTCAGAAAAAGGGCAAAGCAAAAAGCTGAATCTAGATCTAACAGACATGATAAAAATCTGAAAGTTGCAAAATTTAAAATTGGGGATTATGTTCTTTTAAAAACCCACGAAAAATCTAGTGAACTGAACCATGAAATTTCCAAATTTAAATATATTTATAATGGACCGTATGTAATACCGAACATTCCACACGATAATGCTTACTACCTGATCTACCCAAAATCCTAAAGACCTTTAGGTGTAAGAAATGTTGCGGACCTGAAACTGTATGTTCCTCGAAGTGAGTGAACTAAGTACAATCAGAAAACAATTTACAGTAATTATGCTGTATATTATGCTGAAGCTAATTTATGCCAAATGTAACAAATCTTTGTAAATATATGTAGATTAATATCAGTGTGCTAATGTAATTATGTGAGTTTCAGATTACCAATTGTACTAGAACTGTAAAGAGGTATGGAGAAAATGGGCTAAAAAGAAAGGATAAATGCTGTCACCAAGATAAAAGATGGGACTGTCAAAAATGAAAATGGGCAGTGTATGAGCCATAATATAAAGGACTGCCAAACACCAATGAGGGCACATAAATAGTCAAAGGAGAATTGTAAGTGTGATACAGGAGATGTGACAATATGAGGTGAAAAGGACTGCCCAAATCTGAATAATAGGCAGCAAATGTGTGTAGTCATTTTCTAAATATTATTGTGTGTTTTTTTAGTAAATAAGGAAATGGTCTGCCATTGAATGCAAGCAGCAACAAATTGTTTTATAACGTATATAGATATTTGTATTTGCTTTTGTAAATAAGTGTTTGTGTTCCAAATTTGGTTTTTATTTGTCTGA
Organism: Schistocerca cancellata; assembly: GCF_023864275.1. NCBI lineage: Eukaryota > Metazoa > Arthropoda > Insecta > Orthoptera > Acrididae > Schistocerca > Schistocerca cancellata. The sequence goes on along the minus strand of NC_064632.1, from coordinate 4,852,658 downwards.
GAAATTGAACAATGATGAGTAGTTTGCTACTTAAATAATGTTGTGATAGGAGGTTGGACTGTGCCAAAGGCACTTAAGCAAACGATAGGTAAATGTTCTTGATATATTAAAAAATTATAGACTTATGTAAAGTGAGTGAAAGGAAGTTTGTGGTACAAATTTTTTTTGATGGGACAATCATACAAAGATTCAGAACCACTGTATAAATATAAAGTTCTGTGTTCCCATCAAATTTACACTTAGTGAAATTTAATGGAAACAGGGGCATGTGTAACAACACTAACGTTATCCTACTGTATATGTAATAAATTTTTTTCTTCTGAATTTCAATAAATTAGTATAATCGATGTTCTGATTTCATTTCTTTTTTGTTTCATGCCATTATGTTGAAGAAGCTGTAAACAATTTTCGATGTAAATTACTAAAATATATGCACAATTTCCCGAAGTCCTTGGGAGTGGACCATATAAATCTACTGATAATAATTCTATGATGTCTTCAGGTAATGTACTTTGCATTGGATCTCTATTAGTTCTGTTCGGTATTTTGGCCCTTTGACAGACATCACACGACTTAATTCGTTCCTTTACCTTCTTACTAACACTACATGCAATGACTACTACATTATTCAATTTATCCAAACATTTATTTGGACCACTATGTCCCAATGCTTAATGAAAATAGTCTATGACCTCGGTATCGAACTGGTGTGGCCAACATACTCTCCATTCCTCAGTGGCTAAATCTTTCCTCCTATATAAAATGCCTTTAAAGATTTTGTAATACTTCTTAATTTGAGGATACTGCACACTGACAAAATTTACCTTCACAGATTTCCATGTCGGATCCTCATTCTGATGGTATCTCATATTTCTACATATTTGTTCAATTTTCCTTTTTCCTGAAATCTCTTTCATATACCTTATCTGAAAAGTACCCTCTTCACCATTTTCATTGGGCACTTCACTTATACCATTAGGCAATCGAGATAACGCATCTGCCACATAATTCTCAGTACCCTTAACATAGCAAATCTCGTAATCAAATTGTTGCAGGTACAAAGCCCAACGAGTTATCCTGCCATTAAGTAAACGACAATCCTTAAGAAAAGTTAAAGCTTTGTGGTCAGTATGTATGATGAGTTTATAGCCCCACAAATAATTTCTGAGTTTCTTTAACACCCATATAATGGCTAAAGCTTCCTTTTCTGATATAGTGTAGTTTCTCTCGTATTTTGCTAGAGTTCTACTTGCAAACGCGATAGTCCTGTGTTCGATTTCTTTGCCATCACAGATTTCCTGGAAAACGTCTATACCAATTCCATAGGCACTGCTGTCAGTACTCATATGGGAAGGTTTTGACAGTATGGGGTGATGCAAAATACTGTCATTCAAAAGTTCACCTTTTAAATTTTCAAAATCTTTCGTGCACCCTTCTGTCCACACAAAAGCACTATTTTTCTTAAGTAGATTATTCAAATGAGGACTATTAAAAACTTGCCCCTTGACGAATTTTCTATAGAACCCACATAAACCCAAAAAGGCTTTCAACTGTTTTCTACTTCTAGGAGCTGGACACTCTGCTATTGCACTTAACTTTTCCGGGTCCTTGCCAATACCGGTCATAGTAATAATGTGCCCCAGGAACTTTATTTCCGATTTCACAAATTCACATTTCTTCCACTTAAGCGTCATGCCACCTGCTTGTAGAGCAACAAAAACTTTCTGCAATAATTCACAATGCTCTTGCCATTCTTCTGTAGCAATCAGTAAATCATCTACGTAAATGGTTAGCCGGGAACTCAATTCTCTCCCTAACACAAAATCCAGTGCCCTAATAAATACTGCCACCGAAGTGCTAAGCGCAAATGGTACTACTTTATACTGATAACATTTCCCAGCAAATAGAAAAGCGGTATATTTACGGGATTCTTTGCTCAAAGGAATTTGCCAGTATCCGGCGGTCATGTCCAGACTGGTTAAATACTTCACGTTATAAAATTTTTGGAGCATTTCGTCCAGATTTTCAGGTCTGTCTATTTCCTTTTTTACAATTTTGTTCAAAGTCCTGGCGTCAATAACTACTCTTACTCCCCCATCCCTTTTGTTCACGATGATAAGGGGACTATTATATTCGCTGTTACTCCGTTCGATAACACCCCATTCTATCATTTTATCTATTTCCACTTGCACAGCCTGCCTCTTTGATATGGCTATCGAAAACGGTCTTACAAAGACAGGTTTATGCTCTATTGTCTCAATCTGGTATTCAAAGTTCTTAACTAGGGCAGGTTTGTCCGAAAATACGATGCTGTTACTTTCTAAAACATCAAGCAATTCTTTTTTCTGTTTGGGAGATATTTCCTTCAAATTTTCCACCATTTCTTTAAAATAATGCCCTTCCTTGTCACTCTCATTTATTAACCTCTGGACATGGTACACCTCATACTTGTTTGTCAAACCATCATTCCCTTGGTCAATCTCCAACAATAAAGAATCAATTTCTAAATCGAACACCTTCCCATATTCCTCAAATTTTACTTCCAAATTCCTAGATGCACTATCAATTTTGATCACTTCCTGGCTACAATCAATAATAACCTTTTCTTTATCTAACCAATCTATTCTCAGAATCATTTCAGTACTCAAGTCTGGCACAACCAAAAAATCGTGTTCAAAGTTTTGTCCTTTTATACTAAATTCAACCAAAATCTGGTTTTTTACCGGCTTGCTAGTCTTGCCAGTAGCACCAACAATTTTTACACCCTTCACTGACATAATTACTATTCCAGGCTTATCACAAATGTGTTCGAAAAACGACTGGGAGATTGCGCTTATCTGAGATCCCATATCAAGAAGTACCTGCAATATCACATTATAAATTTCAACTGGTGTTATAGTTTGTTTCACCGTCGAATGTTTTTCATTGTTGTGATCTTCCCTAAGCAAACCCAGGTCGACGATAACATCTTCCCAAGACATGCTTTTAACATTCACCCCACCTATATCTGGCGGTTTCTTTGGTTCCGGGAGTTCAAAGTCATTGATTACTTGAACTCTTTGTAAAATAGACCCGGAGTCGTCAGGTGGCTCTTTCTTTCTTTGTTCAGTCTCAACATCTGGATTTAGTTTTGAAACTTCATCATCATTAGGTACAATATCGCAATTAGCTATATCCCCATTATTTTCACTAGTACCGAAATATTCGTCATCTGAACTATCGTCAGAATCCGACCATTCTGGATCGCTTTCAGGTTCTAACATAAAAGCTTTTCTGAGACAGGCACTAAGTTCTCCCTCTGCATTTTCGTCAGGTTTTGATTTTAACTCAATATCTTCATTCGGCAAAACGGCCTCATTGTCAGCTTTACTCACATCTACTGTTACTTCATATTTAGTGTAATCCTCGTGGACTTCAATTACTTTTAGGTAATTACCAGCCTCTTCCTCACGGTGCCTTTCGGTAGCAGCTTGTACTGTTGGCGGATCGTTAACAGAAGTTACTTCCTCGTCAATGCTTAGGATTTCATCCTCTAATTCCTTCCTTCCTTTAATCATTGTCCTATCGGCAGTACGCGTACTCAGCGCAGCGCTGTTTACTCTCTCCTCTTCAACTTTGGGCCACGTCACCTTATCGACGTCCCTATTATCTCCTTTTTCACTATTCAACTTCCTTGCCTCATACTCCTTCTTAAAATCCTCCCACTCACATTGCTTTAGGCCCTTGTACAGATCGTCGATCTGCACCCACCAATCAGTTACTTCTGCTAGATCATTCTCGCCATTTACTTTTTTGCTAACACTGCTAACCGCGCCTCTCTGTGTCTCCACCGTTTCATCTACTATTTCCTTCGCCACGGATTTACCACCCGTAGTGTATTCATCAGTTCTTACGGCAATGTTCGTATCTAATGCTGCCGCATTGCTAGCGGCTTCTCTCTGAACAGCTGTTCTGCTAGGCTGGGCCGTTGCCCTCTGATGCTCCACTCGCCTGTTAACGAGTATCGCTCTGCGCGGCGATGATGACTCATCGCTCGCCCCTGACGCTTGTTTCGCAATAACACGTTGCGTCGTTCCACGCATGTCTCTAACCTGTCTCATAACATTACTGTCAGTTCGGTACTTTTTCTTAAATCGGAGCCGGTATGTACTGTCCGCTTCCGTTTGGCCCGCAATGTTCGCGGAAATCAGTTTCCCGCGTCATTATTATCTTGCGCGGTATACCCTCTACCGCGACCTAGTTAACTTCCCCTTCCACTGCCTCTGCCTCTTCCTCTCTGTATCACGTTGACGCGAAACCCTTCGCCGTCATTTCTCTCGTCCCTATTACGATTATTTCTATTGCCAACATTTGGTAATTGGCACGACTTTCGCGCCAATGGTCTTCGTCTTCGACCCTTTCGAGAAACGCTTGGAAGCTGCGATGGTTGCTTCCCACGTATCTCTTTGAATCTTCTGGAAGCTTTTTATATAGTTCCCATATTATTTCAGAATCGGATCTTCTTCCTCTTAATTGCGTCAACTTCCGGTACCAACATTCGCAGAAATCTTTTAAAGAATTCCTGCCCCTGTTATCATGAAGTTTGGCCATGATAAACCCGCGCCACAAATGATCCTGTTTTTGTTCGGACCAATATTCTTCCGTAAACTTTCGCTTAAATTCTTCGAACGTCATTCGTTTGGTATTCAAATTAATTCCCCAGCGCTTAGCGTCACCTGCCAAGGCGCTTATTACTACGTTTATCTTTTCCTGATCAGACAAGTGTTCAGGAAATATTCTCTCGCAATTTTTGATGAAATCTAACGGATGCCATCCGTTTTGTTTCTTGGCGGGATCGAAGCGTTCCTCACCTTCCAATAGCTTCGTAAGTGGTGTGCCATTACAGACAACACCAGGCCTATCTTTAATTTTACCCTCAAGATCGAAAATTTTGCCTTGAATTTTCGATGTATTTTGTTCACACTTTAGTACACATCCGGTCACCTTTTCGCCTAATTCTTTTTCAGTATCTGAAACTGCCTTTTTCAACTGTGATATTCCGTGTTGACATTCGTTTACGATCTCAGTTTTAAGACCGAAAACTTTTTCGTCTACTTTCGTTTCAACTAGAGGCTCTACTTTCTCTTGGATGTTGAGAATTTCAACATCAAACCTACTGTTAATGTTGTCAATTTCCTCCTGCATAGTATCCATATTTTTGTTAATTGTGTCAATATCAAATTTCATAGTATTTACCACAGAACTTAAATTACCCACTTTTTGTTCTACCTGTTCTATTAGTTTACTAATTTTAATTCCTTGTTCTTCGACCTGTGCTTTAATCTGATTACTTTGTGTTTTAAGCTGCTCGTCAACGTGTGTTTGGAGCTGACTAACCTGTGTTTTAAGCTGATCATTCTGTGTTTTGAGCTGCTCTGCAACGTGTGTTTTAAGTTGATCATTCTGTGTTTTGAGCTGCTCTGCAACGTGTGTTTTAAGTTGATAATTCTGTGTTTTGAGCTGATCATTCTGTGTTTTGAGCTGCTCTGCAACGTGTGTTTTAAGCTGATCATTCTGTCCTGCAATTTGTTTAGTTAATTGTTCAAATAAATCGTTCATGCTTAAAATTTTCACACTGTCTTGTTCTACGGAATCGGTGTGTTCCGATCCTACTTAAAAATTTTCTTTCGGTTCTTTCTTCCTCTGTGGCGAATCAAACATGTCAGTGGATTCGTTCACGTACCCACTATGATCTACAAAGTCATCCCCTACTTCTTGTTTTATCCCTTGCTGTGTTCGAGGCAATCTCGACATTTCAATCTGTTCATTGACATGTTCGTGATATTGTATGTATGCCAACTGTCTTCCGCTAACGCTATCTTTTATCTGGCAGCTTAAACTTCTGCTATTGCCATGCGCATCTCCCATTACTCTCGGCACATCTACCCTGTCTACTTTCCTGTCCATACTGAATGCAAATTACACCACCCTATCGTACTTGGCGTTCACTGCTATTTATTTTACTTACTAATATTGCAATTCGTGCCACTGAACATCCACTGTTGGGTATTCACATTAATTTGTGACCGACAACAACTGGATGTCCTGTCACCGGGAAGCCACTTGTAACGTCTACGCTCAGGCGTACGTTAACTCTTTAAAGCCTGTACTATGGTAAGTTGACGGGCTTCACCTTATAAGAAATGATTTTAGTAAATATGTTGACCGCGTGTACCTGAATGGAAGCAAAATCAGACTTATACCCACTCAGTAACAACAATGATACGTCAAGCAAGACTAAAGTGCAACTACACGTTAGGACGGGCAAGAAACATACACAGCAGATGCTACCTATTGTTAATAATAAGGTCGCCAGCCTAATTAGGCATTAAGTGAGTTTTTTCCTTGTACAAGAGGATGTACGTACAAGCATAACAACACGTAGTAATACTGCATTAAATGGTAAATTTTAGAAGCAGAAAAATCTACTGAACTAATATTTTCACTTTCTGTACTAATTTGGACAAGCTGTTAATGCACAACATTACACTATAACGATTACTACAATCTGCGTTTTGTCTATTGATCCGACTGAAATCCGGCATAGGTTACCCTAGAAACAGCACTTTTGAAACACACATACAATGTCAATTTTAAGAAGGGTAAAACACTGATAAATTTAGGTTTTATATTGACTTTAACTTTTCTGGTCAAAGCAGTTCAGTACACTTCAGGATTAAAATGAATAGAAAAGAAAGAAAGGAGAAGGGGGGAGCCTGAAACTGTTATGATCACTGTAGTGAAAGTTTGATCATTGAGAACCTTAAGCATTCTAGATTTCCAATATATGATTTACCACTGTTTTTGTCTTATTTCCTGCTCATTTAACTACCGTTATTTTCGTCTCAATTTAAATAAACTTCATTACTAAACCAATTTCAATATTATCTTCCAACTTGGTCAGACCTATATTATTCGTCCAGTATATCATTAACAACAAAGTTCTTTAAACATCATTCTAACATAGATAAGTCTGCAGGTAATTATTATTAACATAAACTTTAAATCTTCATCTTGGGATACTCGAATTGCACAACATGTGGAAAGGACCCTGTCTAGGTTAGTTGTGAGGATAATTAATTGATAGGACAGTTCTGGTAAAATTTAAGTTATTATTGAACAGTATGTAGTAAAAGAGACACTGGTCCACACGAATACAGTACTGAAAGTTTCAACCTGTTCGTATCGATGAGGCTGTCGGCAGGCGGCGAGATGGCGAGGCACAAAGCACACATGCAATTACAGCAATGACTTATGAAATATCGGCACTTTACTTCTTCATGGCGTCGCAATGCTTTTTCATTTAGTGCCTATGGAATATTGCCATGCTGTATAGGCGTCGGAAACAGCGCATCCGAGGCTCAACGAAACCACTTTTTCCAGGAGTGACTCCTCGACCCAGCACGTGTTTCTCAGATCGATGCCCAACGCCGACTAACTCTGCTGAGCCCGTTATGCCGTGCAGCGCCCGTGTGCGTTTTCCCGCGCTCGCCTGCCTCCACCTTTTACCACTCCCCTACAGACAGGGTATTTACCAAAGGTTTTACATTCCACATATTCTAATACATTGCCTACGTATGGACCAGGCGTACAAATACAACTTTCACATCTTACAATAGTTTCAACATTAGGTACACTTCCCTTCGATTACAACATTGCTTGAAATTTGACATAAATATTAAAATTTACATCGAAAATTTTTTACAGCTTCTTTAATATAATGGCATGAAACAAAAAGGAAATGAAATCAGAACATCGATTATACTAATTTATTGAAATTCAGAAGAAAAAAATTTATTACATATACAGTAGGATAACGTTAGTGTTGTTACAAACCCTCATGAGTCATACAGCCAAGATTTTTGAAAGAATTTTACTGAATCGAATAAGTGAAAAGATAGAAAAGGAGCTGAGTGAAGAACAGCATGGGTTTAGGAAAGGAAGGAGCATGATCGACCTGATATTTTCTATCCGTCAACTCATGGAAGAAAGTTGGGAGTATAACAAGAGGGTGATAATGGTTTTCATAGACATAGAAAAGTCATATGACTCAGTTGACAGGGAATGACTCTGGGAAGAATTGAAGAAGATAGATATAGAAGATGGATACATTAATGTTATAAAGTCAATGTACAGAGGCCACAATTGTAGAATTAGAACACCATTGGGGAACTCTGAATACTTCGAAATAAGACAAGGACTTAAGCAAGGAAGTATTCTATCTCCTGTGCTTTTTAATGTTGTGATGGAGGGAATGAGTAGGGCAGTTAAAGATATAGTAAAAGAAAAGACAAAAAGATGATTTTTGCAGATGATATGGTAATAAGGGGTGATAAAGAGGAAGATGTACAATTACAGCTTGATGCGTGGAGGGAATTAATGAAAAGGTATGGATTAAAAATAAATAAAGATAAGAGTGAAGTAATGGTATTTGGAAGGGAGAAAGGAATCAACGGAAATATTACCTTGAATGGAGAACCCCTCAAAGTGGTAGAAAGTTTCACTTATTTAGGGAGTGAAATATCTAGGGATGGAAGAATAACTAACGAAATTAATAGGAGGTTACAGAAGGGAGGCAATTTCTACCAAACAATAAAACATCTGATTTGGAACAATGAAGTTTCAGAAAGAGCAAAACTCCTTATGTATAAGAATTATTACATCCCTATTGTCACCTATGGTGGAGAAACATGGACAATGACAGAAAGGGACTGGAGCAGACTGCAATCAGGGGAAATGGAATTTCTCACAGCAGTTAAGGGAAAAACAAGAATGGACAGAGTAAGGAATGTAGAGATTAGAAAGAACCTCAAACAAAAACGTATGAGAGAAGAAATTGAAAGAAAGAGATTAAGATGGTATGGGCATGTTAAGAGGATGCATGGGCAGAGACTCCCCAAAATTATGGAATAACTAAAGATGGATGGGAAAAGACCTAGAGGGCGCCCAAGAACACGGTGGAAAATGGTAGTGAGAATATCTGTTGGAAGGAGAGGTGTGACCTGGCAGCAAGTGGAGGAAGAAAAGTGGTGGGAGGACCGAGCTAAATGGAGAGGACTCGTCAGCACCCAGACCCGGCAGTAACTGGAGCGGGATTCGGGTATAGACAGAAACCAGATGGCAGTTATAAGAGTCGAGGGACATGTAAAGAAGCAGTGGTTGGGAGGGGAGTGAGACAGGTTTGTAGCCTCTCCCCAATGTTATTCAATCTGTATATTGAGCAAGCAGTAAAGGAAAAAAAAGAAAAATTCGGAGTAGGTATTAAAATCCATGGATAACAAATAAAAACTTTGAGGTTCGCCGATGACATTGTAATTCTGTCAGAGACAGCAAAGGACTTGGAAGAGCAGTTGAACAGAGTGGACAGTGTCTTGAAAGGAGGATATAAGATGAACATCAACACAAGCAAAACGAGGTTAATGGAATGTAGTCGAATTAAGTCGGATGATGCTGAGGGAATTAGATTAGGAAATGAGAGATTTAAAGTAGTAAAGGAGTTTTGCTATCTGGGGAGCAAAATAACTGATGATAGTCGAAGTAGAGAGGATATAAAATGTAGACTGGCAATGGCAAGGAAAGCGTTTCTGAAGAAGAGAAATTTGTTAACATCGAGTATAGATTTGAGTGTCAGAAAGACGTTTCTGAAAGTATTTGTATGGAGTGTAGCCATGTATGGATGTGAAACATGAATGACAAATAGTTTGGACAAGAAGAGAACAGAAGCTTTCGAAATGTGGTGCTACAGAAGAATGCTGAAGATTAGATGGGTATATCACGTAACTAAAGATGAAGTATTGAATAGAATTGGGGAGAAGAGGAGCATATGGCACAACTTGACAAAAAGAAGGGACCGGTTAGTAGGACATGTTCTGAGGCATCAAGGGATCACAAATTTAGCATTGGAGGGCAGCGTGGAGGGTAAAAATCGTAGAGGGAGACCAAGAGATGAATACACTAAGCAGATTCAGAAGGATGTGGGTTGCAGTAAGTACTGGGAGATGAAGAAGCTGGCACAAGGTAGGGTAGCATGGAGAGCTGCATCAAACCAGTCTCAGGACTGAAGACCACAACATCAACAATAGTAGTAAAACTTTCTGATCACCCACCAGCTCCCCATTAATGGTGATTTATAAAGTAGGGAAGTGATTTGACTTACAAAATGTTGTAAAGCAGAGCTACAACAAGTTAAAGTATTTAATAATAATTACTTATCAAATACTTCATGTCAAAATTTTACGGAAACCTAATGAAAATGTTTTTACCAACTGCCTACCGCCCACCATGAAAGCTGGAACGTTCACTAGTGGGCGGTAGACACCAGACTGACCACCACTGATCGAATGTTTACAAGGTAAATCAGGCGAAAGTGTGTTATGCCTGTAATTACGTGATATGAAATAGTACAGAATTACTGGTGACCGTTAAGAATCCCAGTCTGTTACTGTGTGGATGTACGACCAGAACATCAGACACACTGCGACCCTGAGCACTTTTTCATGCATTACATTGGGGCTTGTGCTTACATACCTTGAGGCATGGTTTTGAAACAAGTTTGTTCTGATGAGAAAAGAGTAATTCCTAGAGGGTTGCCTATTTGATTTCCCCATAAAACTCCAATTCCTTTGATAATGAGTGGGACTACAAACGCTGCCTGCGTAGTGTTTCTTAGAATCTCGCGAAAACTTATCTGAAGTCCGGTGTGAGTTTTAAGAAAATTATCAGTTCTAATTTATGAAGAATTTAAATCTAATTTATGAAGAAATATAGTACTGGCAACGCCCTGTTGTGTATAATACCTATTGTCATCGTTAACTCGTATGCGAGCAAATCTTCGTTCTTTATTTGTAAGCAGTTTCTAATATGGCACTGAGTAAAACATTACAACTGACTACCTTCTTAACTTTGTTGAAATACTCCACAGACCGTTTGTTGTTTAGGTAGTTTCTTACATATCTTCCAAGATATCAGCTAAAGGCATCTGAAAATGTAATAGTCTTACTGACTGTAACAATTTATTCTCTCAGCTCAATGCCGTCATAGTTCAATACGTCATTCCCACCCCCTTTCTCTATCTCTGTCTATCGATCTATCTGTATCTCTTCTCCTGTGTCAGTAGGTCTGTCCACCTTTACCCCTCTATAAGTGCCGGTTTTGAAAGATAATCACTACAGGATAACTTTATCAAATTAAATTAGGGAATTTCCACTAAGATTCTGGTTATATTTAATTTTCTAAATGCAACTATACTTTTGGCTTCCTACAAGTTACATGTAAAGGGTTTTTCAGTACCACAGTTACATATCACTAAATTTATTTTGCGTCTATGGATAATACTACCTCCATTCCAGTTACTGTTACATCACCCTCATGACGACTGTCAGTAGTAGCAGCTGAATCGTTGACAATTTAGGAACAGCACTACATAGTTGTTGTTGATATGGTCTTCAGTCCTGAGACTGGTTTGATGCAGCTCTCCATGCTACTCTATCCTGTGCAAGCTTCTTCATCTCCCAGTACCTACTGCAACCTACATCCTTCTGAATCTGCTTAGTGTATTCATCTCTTGGTCTCCCCCTACAATTTTTACCCTCCACGCTGCCCTCCAATACTAAATTGGTGATCCCTTGATGCCTCAGAACATGTCCTACCAACCGATCCCTTCTTCTGGTCAAGTTGTGCCACAAACTTCTCTTCTCCCCAATCCTATTCAATACTTCCTCATTAGTTATGTGATCTACCCATCTAATCTTCAGCATTCTTCTGTAGCACCACATTTTGAAAGCTTCTATTGTCCTCTTGTCCAAACTATTTACCGTCCATGTTTCACTTCCATACATGGCTACACTCCATACAAATACTTTCAGAAATGACTTCCTGACACTTAAATCTATACTCGATGTTAACAAATTTCTCTTCTTCAGAAACGCTTTCCTTGCCATTGCCAGTCTACATTTTATATCCTCTCTACTTCGACCATCATCAGTTATTTTGCTCCCCAAATAGCAAAACTCCTTTACTACTTTAAGTGTCTCATTTCCTAATCTAATACCCTCAACATCACCTGACTTAATTCGACTACATTCCATTATCGTCGTTTTGCTTTTGTTGATGTTCATCTTATATCCTCCCTTCAAGACACCATCCATTCCATTCAACTGCTCTTCCAAGTCCTTTGCTGTCTCTGACAGAATTACAATGTCATCGGCGAACCTCATCGTTTTTATTTCTTCTCCATGGATTTTAATACCTACTCCGAATTTTTCTTTTGTTTCCTTTACTGCTTGCTCAATATACAGATTGAATAACATCGGGGAGAGGCTACAACCCTGTCTTACTCCCTTCTTAACCACTGCTTCCCTATCATGTCCCTCGACTCTTATAACTGCCATCTGGTTTCTGTACAAATTGTAAATAGCCTTTCGCTCCCTGTATTTTACCCCTGCCACCTTCAGAATTTGAAAGAGAGTATTCCAGTCAACATTGTCAAAAGCTTTCTCTAAGTCTACAAATGCTAGAAACGTAGGTTTACCTTTCCTTAATCTTTCTTCCAAGATAAGTCGTAAGGTCAGTAATGCCTCACGTGTTCCAACATTTCTAAGGAATCCAAACTGATCTTCCCCGAGGTCGGCTTCTACCAGTTTCTCCATTCGTCTGTAAAGAATTCGTGTTAATATTTTGCAGCTGTGGCTTATTAGACTGATTGTTCGGTAATTTTCACATCTGTCAACACCTGCTTTCTTTGGGATTGGAATTATTATATTCTTCTTGAAGTCTGAGGGTATTTCGCCTGTTTCATACATCTTGCTCACCAGATGGTAGAGTTTTGTCAGGACTGGCTCTCCCAAGGTCTTCAGTAGTTCCAATGGAATGTTGTCTACTCCGGGGGCCTTGTTTCGACTCAGGTCTTTCAGTGCTCTGTCAAACTCTTCACGCAGTATCGTATCTCCCATTTCGTCTTCATCTACATCCTCATCTATTTCCATAATATTGTCCTCAAGTTCATCGCCCTTGTATAGACCCTCTGTATACTCCTTCCACCTTTCTGCTTTCCCTTCTTTGCTTAGAACTGGGTTTCCATCTGAGCTCTTGATGTTCATACAAGTGGTTCTCTTCTCTCCAAAGGTCTCTTAAATTTTCCTGTAGGCAGTATCTATCTTACCCCTAGTGAGATAAGCCTCTACATCCTTACATTTGTCCTCTAGCCATCCCTGCTTAGCCATTTTGCACTTCCTGTCGATCTCATTTTTGAGACGTTTGTATTCCTTTTTGCCTGCTTCACTTACTGCATTTTTATATTTTCTCCTTTCATTAATTAAATTCAATATATCTTCTGTTACCCAAGGATTTCTACTAGCCCTCGTCTTTTTACCTACTTGATCCTCTACTGCCTTCACTACTTCATCCCTCAAAGCTACCTATTCTTCTTCTACTGTATTTCTTTCCCCCACTCCTGTCAATTGTTCCCTTATGCTCTCCCTGAAACTCTGTACACCTTCTGGTTCTTTCAGTTTATCCAGGTCCCATCTCCTTAAATTCCCACCTTTTTGCAGTTTCTTCAGTTTTAATCTACAGGTCATAACCAATAGATTGTGGTCAGAGTCCACATCTGCCCCTGGAAATGTCTTACAATTTAAAACCTGGTTCCTAAATCTCTGTCTTACCATTATATAATCTATCTGATACCTTTTAGTATCTCCAGGGTTCTTCCATGTATACAACCTTCTATCATGATTCTTAAACCAAGTGTCAGCTATGATTAAGTTGTGCTCTGTGCAAAATTCTACCAGGCGGCTCCCTCTTTCATTTCTTAGCCCCAATCCATATTCACCTACTACGTTTCCTTCTCTCCCTTTTCCTACACTCAAATTCCAGTCACCCATGACTATTAAATTTTCGTCTCCCTTTACTATCTGAATAATTGCTTTTATTTCATCATACATTTCTTCAATTTCTTCGTCATCTGCAGAGCTAGTTGACATATAAACTTGTACTACTGTAGTAGGTGTGGGCTTCGTATCTATCTTGGCCACAATAATGCGTTCACTATGCTGTTTGTAGTAGCTTACCCGCACTCCTATTTTCCTATTCATTATTAAACCTACTCCTGCATTACCCCTATTTGACTTCGTGTTTATAACCCTATAGTCACCTGACCAGAAGTCTTGTTCCTCCTGCCACCGAACTTCACTAATTCCCACTATATCTAACTTTAACCTACCCATTTCCCTTTTTAAATTTTCTAACCTACCTGCCCGATTAAGGGATCTGACATTCCACGCTCCGATCCGTAGGACGCCAGTTTTCTTTCTCCTGATAACGACATCCTCTTGAGTAGTCCCCACCCGGAGATCCGAATGGGGGACTATTTTACCTCCGGAATATTTTACCCAAGAGGACGCCATCATCATTTAATCGTACAGTAAAGCTGCATGCCCTCGGGAAAAATTACGGCCGTAGTTTCCCCTTGCTTTCAGCCGTTCGCAGTACCAGCACAGCAAGGCCGTTTTGGTTATTGTTACAAGGCCAGATCAGTCAATCATCCAGACTGTTGCCCTTGCAACTACTGAAAAGGCTGCTGCCCCTCTTCAGGAACCACACGTTTGTCTGGCCTCTCAACAGATACCCCTCCGTTGTGGTTGTACCTACGGTACGGCTATCTGTATCGCTGAGGCACGCAAGCCTCCCCACCAACGGCAAGGTCCATGGTTCATGGGGGGGGGGGGGTAGTAGAAAATTCATAATAAATTTTTTGTGGATGTCCATCTTATTCCATGGACAAGGGACTTTAGTTGATGAAATATATAAGAAAGACTACGAACACGTGGGCTTTCATCAGGAGTCTATAATCGACAACGTGTATGGAGGAGTATACACTCTTGTCGAAAGCCCACGTGTGCCAGCAATAAGAATCCCATAGTAAATGCGACAAGGAAGTCAAATACTCTTTTGTCAGCGGTGGGGCCTGGGAATGGTGGGGTACTGTGCCGCCGGAACTAGTCGTGTGATAGAATAAATAAATTCTCAAGGCACAGCTGTGGTGGTACTTGTTCTCATATTCATAATAAGTCTATTTAAACAGTGTCCAGCCACAAAATCTTGCGATCTTATAAACCGCACAAAGCCAATTACCAAATTCTACCGATATGCTGATAACGACGAACATATAATCGAGAGAACTCAGTGTAATGAAACAGCAGATGAAGCAACTAAGGACGCCTCCTTAGAAAGTAAAGATTCCCAACGTGCTGCCCCTGAACATTCCGTTACCTCGCTTTTCAGATGCGTCTGCTGAAGGAAAGGTTTGAGAAATAACAATATGCGTTAAGTGAAACAAACGACAGAGTCACGACGATTCGTCGTCACCGCCGCTGCGTCAGGATGAAGTATCTTAATGCGCCTCCGGATATGGCACTATCCTCTTTCGTCGATGAGAATCGCCGGTATGAAGTGTTTGTGGAGAACAGCTATCTGGCTACCACATGTTAAAGAAATTTATTTTATATCAACATACGGGGGCTCTCTACTTTATGTGACGATGAATCTAACTGTACTCGAATTTTAAGATTCTGAGTGATTTCTGACCAACATGGTTAATTAGGTAGAAGATTTCAATATGTTCCTGGGTTGACTAGTTCATCTATTATTTTGCAGTTGATCAACCCGACACGATTTCCTTTTGCATTTTTTTAGCCGTATAGCTATAGTTTATGTACTGTAACAATCAACAATAAAATGGCATGAGGCATGAGTATTTTGCTCTTCTATGTGGGAGTGCGTACGCAGGGGACAGAAAATGTAGCATATTGACGGAGAACTATGTTTTCCCTTTTGGTGCATAATTTAAAAAGAAAACACCATTTTCGTCTCTAGTTAGTTTAATAAGGACCCTGATGGCATCGCTAGGGATCGCGCTACACGTAATACCGCCATCACTACCACAGATATAGTATGTGAACAATTTGATTACTCTTCGTTGATGCTACAGTAACAATGCTTCACTTTATTCGTAATAGAGTATACAATAATTTAACATTCAAGAGCAGTTGACAGACGAACGTTGATGCGACGAGAGCGAGAGCAGAATAACAAAAAGACGGGCGGGAAGGGAACTTGTCCGCGAAGTTACTCTGGAAGAAAGTTAATTGGATCTCGTCTCCGGGAGCGGCGCCTGGGCGCTAGGCCACCGGCAGCACAGGTGGCTTGGAGCCGGAAGTTTGTCGGACGCTGCGGCAGGGCTGTGCGATAAAAAAGAAAGAGTTGTGTCTGCGGCGGGGCGGCGGAGGCAGAAAGAAAGTCCGCACCAGAGGTGTGAGAGGAGCAGGTGGCGGCAAATAAGTGGGTTTCCTTCCAGACTGCGGCCGGCAAAATTAACTGAATGAGAACCGCCATGTTAACGTGGCATCATACCCAAGTTTCCTTTCCGCTGTTTACAACCATCATATTATGCACTGGATCGGTCCAGTATTGCCCTCACAATTATGATTTAAAAACCAGTATAAGTTTTTTCATGTCTCAAGCACATTTGGTTTCATAGTTCCGTCTTCCCTGATATAAAAAATGTTCTGACACTTTTTCGGCACTCAGATATGTTTCAGAATCTGTGTGACATCTCCTGCTGATTAACATCGCCTGCTAATCTCAGTTTATTTTTGTAGAACGTGAGAAAGATTTTAAATAGCATCGAATGCTTTTAATTTCATTAATTTCCTTAAATTTTGTCTGTAATGCGTATATTTACACACATTTAGTGAATCTACAGGAGATCATACACAAGTGCAAAAATAGAAGTGGGAAAAATTTTTTGAATGTCGTGTGAGATGCTGTTGCATAAATTTATTTCCTACAGATAGGTCCAAACAACGACTTCACCACTTGAAGAGATTATTTCAACCAATAAAAAACACAAACTACATATAGAAATCTAAGCTCTTTCTGTTACACCTTTATATGCTTCTGGAAAATTAAGTACATGAAATAAAACTACTTAAGGTAATGACACAGAAACTGAAAACTGTTTTTCTCTGTGTGGTTAAATATCGACCAATTAAAAAATTATGTTAATGCTACTGAATATTGTGTACTACTGACATATCGTTTCTGCAGTAATTGTTAGATGTATACTACTTCAGGATTCAAACTGGACCCAGATGGGCATTTGAGCACAGACCTTTCCCAATGTCCACGACTGAAAATTCTGAATAGCGCAGTTTACCTAAAATTCCTGCTACAGGTAGTTCCAAGCGTGCATAGCACAGGAACCTCGCACCTAGTTAACATACTTGCTAAGTTGGGGGTAAAAGAAGACCGTTGACTTCTGGTTAGTTAGTTCTCAGATGGCAGCAGAAATCCTAAACTGAGATGTCCTATGAGCTATCTCGCACTGGTTTCGAACCACAATCGTCCGGCATCATACTACTGAACAAGAAGAAGTGCATATTTTCAGTATAAGTATCCTTTATCGAACACTAACAAGGGAGTTCTGGACTCATGAATTTGTTTTGCCCCTTTTTCAGCTTTCATTTTATACATTGTAAATGATGTTACTCTAAATCTATGATGTCTGAACATAAACTGAAGAGACCGAAACATAAATCGAAAAGAGCGAAATCTCTGTCACGACCCTGCAGTCACCAAATACGTATCTGAGGCATTACATTCTGTTCTTGCGATCCAACATACGATTTGTATTCTCTGAATATCATTTTTCGTTAAGATATTGTCTGACTGAGATTTGGATAATTTAGAAATAATATGAGTGTGTCCTCGGAATCAGGGTAATCACACAGTGACAGTACCTTTTGAACAAAAATCTCAGTTTGAACAAAAGTCATTCTCTTACAGTGAAGAAAATAATGGTATGAAGCTTCTTTGATAACTTTCCAGTGAGAATACAAAGGGCGTTCAAAAAGTTTTTCACAGTCTTCATTATTTTTTTTTATTTTTTGCAGGACAAGAATAAAATTTTTTGTAAACATATTTGGAACATTTAGCTATATATTGAGTCTACTCAGTGTAGCCTCCATCAGCTGTGACGCATCTGGCCCAACGTTCTTTCTATGATGTATACGTACTTTGGTACAATTCTGGGAATTGACTTTTACCCCATCGCTTGACACAGGAAATAAGGTATTTCTCAGTATCAAATGTTTTACCGTGCAGGTGGGCCTTCAGACGACCAAAGAGGTAAAAATCTAATGGAGCCAAGTTCGGACTGTAGGGAGGATGAGGAACAATTTTCCAACTCATTTTCCTGATTTTCTCCTGTGTCATAAGGGCTGTATGGGGTTTGGAATTGGCATGGAGTAGCCTGATGAACTGACCCTGCAGCTGTGGTCTGTAGGTCTTGATGGATCTCCGCAGCTTTTACAATGACAAACGGTAATGGTCCCAGTTAATTGTGGAGCCAGGTTTCAAACAGTCAATGAAACTGACACCACACTGATCCCAGATGAAGGAGGCCATCACCTTTCGGCTTGCTGTTCATGAAAGTCTTCCGAGCAGAACCCGGATGACGCCACTCCATGGATTGGGTTTTGCTCTCAGGTTCGGACGAAAACAACCATGTTTCGTCCTGGTTCATGAGGCCGTCAAAACGCTGTTTCAACTCTTCAGTAAAGGTCTTCATAAGGCCCTTGAACACATTGTTCGTCATCGTTTCCTTTCTCTTTTCAATAATCTAGGCACCCAACGTGCACAGACGTTTCTGTACCCTAGTGATTCTACCAGTGACACCACACTACCCAATGATAAACTTGTCATTTCAGCAAGCTGTTGTGTCATCACACATGTTATTTTGGGTGATTTGATCAATGGTCTCCTTATTTACATCACTCACTGCTGTCGATGGTCTACCACATTGTTGGTTGTCCAGTAGAGAGAAATCACCTTCATTAAACCTCTGCAACCACCGATGGATACTGCTGTTATCCACTGTGCCCTCTCATAAATAGGGAGCAACTTCCTGTGAATCGAAGTGGCAGAATCATCGCGAGCCTTGAAGAGGAACTCCATCACCAACTGCTGTCGCAACCTGACATCTACGTCATGGTCGATTGTGGCTCATCTGTAAATAAAAGAAAATATTTTTATATATCAACTTATAGCTAAATATTCCAAGTATGTTCACAAAAAATTTTCATTCCCCTACTGCAAAGAATGAATAATTAGAGACAACTGTGCAAAACTTTTTGAACGCCCTGAACATTCACACTAATTGGTTCATTGGACTTACAAAATGTTCATACTCTGTGTCGACCAGTAAATCTTCTCATGTACAAAACAGTTTCAAACTTCTGTACTGGTAGCTCCTGCCACCGAATGTATCAGGCTGACCACATGTAGCGGGAAGAGGTAGAGGTACAGTATTAAGACTCGTCCGAGCTTTCCAAATGATTTATTGTTTCCAACTACAGTGCCCTCGTACAACTCGGTCTGCGTCACAGTGCCCCGCGATGCTGAGGAAGCACCCCAGCTGCCGGTGCAATGCAGTGCAGTATTGAGCCAGCCTTGTACGCCAGCGGAGTTGTGGCATTGTCAGGATGCCCGCAGTTGACTCGGCAGTCTGTGTCCCTCCCGACTCAGCTGTCCCCATCCTCATTGCTTCCACGTCACTCTGATGAACTGCCTAGCGGCCCGCTGACAACGTCAGGATAGTCTGCGCTGTGTCCCCTCGCTGGCATCACTTAGGACGTGGTGACAACAAGCACGCGTGATCCGGCGTCCGAATCTGTGGCCCTCGCCCCGGATGTCACTGTTGTATGTTAGAGCCCAGAGACTGCCTGTGGTAGTGAGCCAAAGAGTGACCTGCCACTGGCTGGCTGCCTACGGGCCCTGTGTAGCCCTCAGAGGGTCTAACCAATGACCTGCTGGGGACTTGGATGCTGGTGCCCCATCTGATGCTGCGTGAGCGTAATTTAGTGTAAACAGGCCCACACCTGGCTGTAACTTGTGTTCAGAATATTGCACAAAACTAACTTACCCTATCCTGAACGGTGGTGCCGCTACGTGTCTAATTACAAGTGACTTAATGTGTTAAATATTACCTTGAAGAATTTAAGCCACAAAATGTTTAGGAAAAGTTTGAAATTACGCTTAAAACTTATCAGAAATCACAAAGTGCTTTAATTATGAAACACAGATGAGTACAGACTGAGTAATTTGTTTTGATTTTTAAGCAAAAGATAGTTTATACGCATCTCAATGTTTACGATGTCATAACTCCTGCACTTTGCATTACACAGTGATACAGTTTTCCAGGTACATTCAGTGATATTTGTATAATTTGCATGATAACTGTACTATGAATAGAGTTAAAGGTAAAGGAGTAATAAAATATAATGTCATGCTTGATGTTGAAGTTTTATTACGTTCCACATCAAGCAAAAGTTAATGATTTCATATCTCCTTAAATATGTGTCGTATAATTACATTATTTTGCAGGTTCATTCGGTGGTGTATGTGAGCACTGTCTGAAAACTATGTTGCTAATGGAGTTACTTATAAAGAAGTAATAAATTAAAAGGTCATGCCTCATGATGCATGAAAATAGTAACCGATATGAAACATCCTGGCAGATTAAAACTGTGTGCCCGAACTTTGCAAAGGTCCCGAGTTCGAGTCTCGGTCGGGCACACAGTTTTAATCTGCCAGGAAATTTCATATCAGCGCACACTCCGCTGCAGAATGAAAATCTCATTCTGGAGTAACCGATATACTTTTATGCTTTCATCATTTTATAAGGGTATCAGCGAGGAAACGTTTCGAAAAGGTTAGAAATTATATATAAAGGTTATTTAAGTTGTTAAGTGCTCTCTTTCTTAAATAATGGCTGAATGAAATCCAGGCATTCGCACGCCCCCAATTACTTTGCCTCGAGACAAAAGCACAGTTTCCAGTTGCAGTGCGTGACTCACTGTGTTAAACTTTTAAACTCAAAGTATACTTTTTAACAAGCAGATTGTGACAGCATTTTATTATTTTTTTAATTCTTCAGTAATTCCGCGAAATACTAAAAATGAAACTCTCAGTGGCTCTGCGAGCCGTTAGATAGGCAACCTGTAGGTGAGTCTAGGTACCGTAAATCCGTGACGATTTTACAAACTTCCAGGGATGGTGGATAAGGGTAAATTTGTCAGTTTCAAGTCAGGGACACTTGTGAGGAAACGACCGATCGAACGTTATCACTCTGCAAAGTAGATCGCTTAAAAATCAATTGTGTGTTTTGTTCTAGAATATTACTCAAATGTGTGGGATGCGCATCATATAGGACAGACAGGAGATACTGAACGTATACAGAAAAGGGCAGCACGAATGGTCACAGGTTTGTTCGATCCTTGGGAGAGTGTCACAGAATACTGAAGGAACTGAATTGGAAGACTCTTGAAAGTAGACGTAAACTATCGCGAGAAACTCTATTAACAATGTTTCAAGGACCAGGAATATACTACAACCCCTACGTTTCGCTCACATAGAGATCGTGAAGATAAGAATAGAATAATTACTGCACGCACAGAGGCATTCAGATAATCATTCTTCCCGAGGTCCATACTTGCACGGAACGGGAGAAACCCTAATAACTGATACAGTGGAATGTACTCTCTGCCATACATGTCACGGTGGTTTGCAGAATATAGATGTTGGTTGGTTGGTTGTTTGGGGAAGGAGACCAGACAGCGAGGTCATCGGTCTTATCGGATTAGGGAAGGACGGGGAAGGAAGTCGGCCGTGCCCTTTGAAAGGAACCATCCCGGCATTTGCCTGGAGCGATTTAGGAAAATCACGGAAAACCTAAATCAGGATGGCTGGACGCGGGATTGAACCGTCGTCCTCCCGAATGCGAGTCCAGTGTCTAACCACTGCGCCACCTCGCTCGGTAATATAGATGTAAATGTAGGCGTAGATGTAGAATTGGGACTCGTTTTGATACCAGTACTGTTGTTGCTAATATCGTAAGGTAGACAGGGACGGTATTACGGACGAAACAAGACAAAAATGTCTACTTAACATGGCCTATAAGGTGCTTAAGAGCTATTGACACTTGTTCATCTACGATACTGTAAAATACATACTACCTACGCAATCTCTTTCGTTTCCATGTGTTTGGAAGGGATAGTATGAACCAAAACAAGAATAAATTATCTGATACACATGGGCTCTAAAACGCATACCTTAAGAGCTATGAGCACTTGTTCAGTGGAGCAGGTGTATTTCGATCCATACTACCACCTATGAAACTTGTCTTTCAGATTGGTGGGAAAGGTGAAAATCAAACATGGATTAGTTTACAATTTCTAGCATGGCGTTTTGAACACGACAAAGATGGCTGCCCACTCCGTTTCAGCGACTGCTCATGCCCATCCAAAAAGTTCGTCAAACCGAAGAAACGGTGGACATGCTAAGCCTGTGTCAGGTCAATCCAGATGACTCCTTCAGCGTCTAACCGCAATGTACGAGTGCTGGGTGTGTCATTACGATCCCAGCATAAAGGAGTACAGCAAGCAGTCGAAACGTGGATTCACCATCGCCAAACAATAAGTTGACGAGGTTGCGAAAGGCTCTCAAGATAAAGTGTGGCGAAAAGCTATCCATGATCCTCTCCAGATTCTCCTGCACAGGGGGCAGTCACACAAGTTGTTTCTTCGGGTTTCCAAATTTTGCTTAAATCTTTGTATTCTTACAACAAGCCTCTCACTAAATTCATCCTCTTTGCTCGGTTGAAGAAGCAACTGCATGATAAAGATTTAGAGAATGTCAACGGGGTGATTTTTTACTGTCAACGTTGCTGAACAACCAAAATGCAGAATTCTACAACAAAAGTCTGGATCACGTCATTCATCACTAAGAAATGTGTGGCACTGAAGGGTGGACAGTCTAATGAGATTCCGTCCTGCATGAAAGCCAAATATGGTTAAATGAGTGACGAAATGAAGTTTAGATACAATTCTGTAGGAGAGAGTTTATCTGACATAGATTTCTTTTTCAGTCAGTTGCAGGACGAAGAAACTAGAACAAGTTCTGTTAACACTTTTTTGTGGAATGTTCATAATTACAATAATACCCACTTTTTATTCGATGCTGCTGTTTCTGTTTCTTTTGTTATTGTTGTTGTTATTGCTGCTCGTTTTTGTGTAACTTAATCGGGTATTATATCACAAAGACATTCCTTTATCTTGTAAGTGTTTAGCGACAATAAGTAAATCTTTTTTAGATATTAGATGTAGCTTTTCCAAAATGAAACACCACATTAAAATAACGTCCACATGTTTTCTGGAGTTTTAAGTCATCACAAAAAAATTTTCCTTATATCTTGATACATTAACAATGTACCTCACTTAAGTGCAACGGAGATAGACAACTTTTCGACTACTCTCTTACACAGCACAACGACTCTCTACTACCGCTGCTCGCAGCAGCATAAACGTAAGCCAAATATATATTTATACCGACAGTTCACAGACTATGATTCACATCGATAAATATATTTAGGTATTAAGGGGAGTCAGAGGCGCCTATGCTGCCCATGTTAAAATCACTAAGTTTGAGGAACATTTATGAATAAACTACCAAATAGAAAAATTTGAATTTTTTTGCATATAGAGTGGTTTAGTATTGCAGTTTTGACAGAGGGATTTTGGAGTATCTTTTCTAGTTTCTTTCCAATTATTTTTTTTATTAATGACCCAATTTTTTTACAAATAATTGCTTTATAATTAAACTGAAATGAAACTACTGAACATATTGCCAAATGGCTGTGTTACAATGTAAGTTTGGCAACTAGGAGTGCTGTATAAAAATTTCATCTCTCTAGCTTGAGTGGATTTTGAGAAAATGTTCCTTATATTCGAAAAATTCTAATTTACAGGAAATGGCTATCAAAGTTTCTCAATACACTCCTGCACTATAGGATGGATTATCAGGGTCTTCTTCTTCATCCTCCAAAAGCTTCCTCTTCTGTCTTCTTTTCTGGCCTGTTGTTCCATCACACTTCATATGCCTTTCTCTTCTTTCTGCTCCTCTTATCCTTTCTCTGTCAATATTTCTTAGTGCTCGTACAGTGTTCATCCCAGCTGTAAATCCTAATGCCTTCAGAACTTCACACTTCACACTGTTCCCTTGGTTGTAGGTTGCTATTGCATCATGCATGCCAAAGTGCAGTTTTTTTATACTTACAAACACCCTTTTAGGAATCACTTTCGAAATAAAATTGTTTACACTTTCATTAGGATTCTGCGTCTTTCCATGTAGACATTTGTGTAAAAATTCTGGCTGTGCTAAGTCATGACAAATTGGTTTTATTCCATTAATCACAGCTGCTGGCAAACCATATTTGTGATCATAGTCCTTTTTTGCATTATATTTGCACCAGGAAGCTTTTGGGCACAGGCTGTGTTGAGGGTATTCATTGGAAGAGGCAGTATGAAGGAACAATGCCCACACTGCTTTTCGCATGTCACTAACATTACTAGTATTTTGCCTTATAGCATACCCATAGTATCTCTGTAGGCGTTCAATCACCTCATCAGTAAGCCTGCCTCTCCCTCCTATTGTCTTTCCATCACTGAGCTTACTTGAACCCAAAGTTTGTTTGAGCCTTCGAAGCTGTGCACCCATACGCTTTCGCACATGCCCAGTGCATTCCAACTTTTCAACTACAAATTCATTTCCATATGGTTTCAGTTCCTCTATAGTCTTGACCCCCCATGAACCATGGACCTTGCCGTTGGTGGGGAGGCTTGCGTGCCTCAGCGATACAGATGGCCGTACCGTAGGTGCAACCACAACGGAGGGGTATCTGTTGAGAGGCCAGACAAACATGTGGTTCCTGAAGAGGGGCAGCAGCCTTTTCAGTAGTTGCAGGGGCAACAGTCTGGATGATTGACTGATCTGGCCTTGTAACATTAACCAAAACGGTCTTGCTGTTGTGGTACTGCGAATGGCTGAAAGCAAGGGGAAACTACAGCCGTAATTTTTCCCAAGGACATGCAGCTCTACTGTATGATTAAATGATGATGGCGTCCTCTTGGGTAAAATATTCCGGAGGTAAAATAGTCCCCCATTCGGATCTCCGGGCGGGGACTACTCAGGAGGACGTCGTTATCAGGAGAAAGAAAACTGGCGTCCTACGGATCGTAGCGTGGAATGTCAGATCACTTAATCGGGCAGGTAGGTTAGAAAATTTAAAAAGGGAGATGGATAGGTTAAAGTTAGATATAGTGGGAATTAGTGAAGTTCGGTGGCAGGAGGAACAAGACTTTTGGTCAGGTGATTACAGGGTTATAAATACAAAATCAAATAGGGGTAATGCAGGAGTAGCTTTAGTAATGAATAAAAAAATAGGAGTGCGGGTTTGCTACTACAAACAGCATAGTGAACGCATTATTGTGGCCAAGATAGACACAAAGCCTATGCCTACTACAGTAGTACAAGTTTATATGCCAACTAGCTCTGCAGATGATGAAGAAATAGATGAAATGTATGACGAGATAAAAGAAATTATTCAGGTAGTGAAGGGAGACGAAAATTTAATAGTGATGGGTGACTGGCATTCGTCAGTAGGAAAAGGGAGAGAAGGAAACATAGTAGGTGAATATGGATTGGGGGGAAGGAATGAAAGAGGAAGCCGCCTGGTAGAATTTTGCACAGAGCACAACTTAATCATAGCTAACACTTGGTTCAAGAATCATGAAAGGAGGCTGTATACATGGAAGAAGCCTGGAGATACTGACAGGTTCAAAATGGTTCAAATGGCTCTGAGCACTATGGAAGTCAACTGCTGAGGTCATTAGTCCCCTAGAACTTAGAACTAGTTAAACCTAACTAACCTAAGGACATCACAAACATCCATGCCCGAGGCAGGATTCGAACCTGCGACCGTAGCGGTCTTGCGGTTCCAGACTGCAGCGCCTTTAACCGCACGGCCACTTCGGCCGGCATACTGACAGGTTTCAGATAGATTATATAATGGTAAGACAGAGATTTAGGAACCAGGTTTTAAATTGTAAGACATTTCCTGGGGCAGATGTAGATTCTGACCACAATCTATTGGTTATAAACTGCAGATTGAAACTATAGAAACTGCAAAAAGGTGGGAATTTAAGGAGATGGGACCTGGATAAACTGAAAAAACCAGAGGTTGTACAGAGTTTCAGGGAGAGCATTAGGGAACAATTGACAGGAATGGGGGAAAAAAATACAGTAGAAGAAGAATGGGTAGCTCTGAGGGATGAAGTGGTGAAGGCTGCAGACGATCAAGTAGGTAAAAAGACGTGGGCTAATAGAAATCCTTGGGTAACAGAAGAGATATTGATTTTAATTGATGAAAAGCGAAAATATAAAAATGAAGTAAATGAAGCAGGCAAAAAGGAATATAAATGTCTCAAAAATGAAATCGACAGGAAGTGCAAAATGGCTAAGCAGGGATGGCTAGAGGACAAATGTAGGGATGTAGAGGCTTGTCTCACTAGGGGTAAGATAGATACTGCCTACAGGAAAATTAAAGAGACCTTTGGAGAGAAGAGAACCACTTGTATGAACATCAAGAGCTCAGATGGCAACCCAGTTCTAAGCAAAGAAGGGAAAGCAGAAAGGTGGAAGGAGTATATAGAGGGTTTATACAAGGGCGATGTACTTGAGAACAATATTATGGAAATGGAAGAGGATGTAGATGAAGATGACATGGGAGATAAGATACTGCGTGAAGAGTTTGACAGAGCACTGAAAGACCTGAGTCAAAACAAGGCCCCGGGAGTAGACAACATTCCATTAGAACCACTGATGGCCTCAGGAGATCCAGTCATGACAAAACTCTACCATCTGGTGAGCACGATGTATGAGACAGGCGAAATACCCTCAGACTTTAAGAAGAATATAATAATTCCAATCCCAAAGAAAGCAGGTGTTGACAGATGTGAAAGTTACCGAACTATCAGTTTAATAAGTCACAGCTGCAAAATACTAACACGAATTCTTTACAGACGAATGGAAAAACTGGTAGAAGCCGACCTCGGGGAAGATCAGTTTGGATTCCGTAGAAATGTTGGAACACGTGAGGCAATACTGACCTTACGACTTATCTTGGAAGAAAGATTAAGAAAAGGTAAACCTACGTTTCTAGCATTTGTAGACTTAGAGAAAGCTTTTGACAATGTTGACTGGAATACTCTCTTTCAAATTCTGAAGGTGGCAGGGGTAAAATACAGGGAGCGAAAGGCTATTTACAATTTGTACAGAAACCAGATGGCAGTTATAAGAGTCGAGGGACATGAAAGGGAAGCAGTGGTTGGGAAGGGAATAAGACAGGGTTGCAGCCTCTCCCCGATGTTATTCAATCTGTCTATTGAGCAAGCAGTAAAGGAAACAAAAGTAAAATTCGGAATAGGTATTAAAATCTATGTAGAAGAAATAAAAACTTTGAAGTTCGCCGATGACATTGTAATTCTATCAGAGACAGCAAAGGACTTGGATGAGCAGTTGAACGGAATGGACAGTGTCTTGAATGGAGGATATAAGATGAACATCAACAAAAGCAAAACGACGATAATGGAATGTAGTCGAATTAAGTCCCATGATGCTGAGGGAATTAGATTAGGAAATGAGACTCTTAAAGTAGTAAATGAGTTTTGCTATTTGGGGAGCAAAATAACTGATGATGGTCGAAGTAGAGAGGATATAAAATGTAGACTGGCAATGGCAAGGAAAGCGTTTCTGAAGAAGAGAAATTTGTTAACATCGAATATAGATTTAGGTGTCAGGAAGTCATTTCTGAAAGTATTTGTATGGAGTGTAGCCATGTATGGAAGTGAAACATGGACGGTAAATAGTTTGGACAAGAAGAGAATAGATGCTATCGAAATGTGGTGCTACAGAAGAATGCTGAAGATAAGGTGGGTAGATCACGTAACTAATGAGGAGGTATTGAATAGGATTGGGGAGAAGAGAAGTTTGTGGCACAACTTGACCAGAAGAAGGGATCGGTTGGTAGGACATGTTCTGAGGCATCGAGGGATCACAAATTTAGCATTGGGGGGCAGCGTGGAGGGTAAAAATCGTAGAGGGAGACCAAGAGATCAATACACTAAGCAGATTCATAAGGATGTTGGTTGCAGTAGGTACTGGGAGATGAAGAAGCTTAAACAGGATAGAGTAGCATGGAGAGCTGCATCAAACCAGTCTCAGGACTGAAGACCACATCAACAACAACATAGTCTTGAATCCTTTGGAGTCACCATCCCCAAGGTAGTATTTGTACCTAACGTTGTATCTGGGAACTGAACGTTCAAAAATTTGTTTCACTCCACCCACTTCCATTGCTCCACTTGATCCACTAAAATTTGCCTCAAAGGTTCCACTGTGCTCTCCTTTGATTTTATTTTTGCACCTACAATGTTTTGATAATATTGGAACATCTATCACTTTTGCACTATCACTACAAGTAGCAGTTACAACCCCATTCAGGGATTTATGACCCCTCTTTTGTCAGGAACCATCTAATGCCACTACCAAATCCCTACAACCACCGTTCAATTCTATAAATTCCTCCACTGCTTCCTTCATGGTTTTCAAAGCCACATCTGCAACAGAGGATCCTACCAGTTCACAGTAGTACCCAAATTTGCTTGGAGGTGATGGCAAGTTCATAATACCACAAAACAGTCTACCACCAGCAGACCCTTTTCCAATGGATTGAAGACCATACACAAGTCGAACATTCACATGAAGCACTCTAGATCGTCCATTTTGACCAAAGAGACTGGCATATGAATTGTAGAAAGTCACTTGATACTTGCAACATGCACAGATTATCTTCATCTCACAAGCTAAACCAAAGTGCCTTAAATCCCTAGTCCCACTCCTACACTTGAACACATATAGAACAGAACACTTTCTTTCAGCACAGAAGATAATAATCCATTATTCAGTACTTTGTTAATATCATCACTGTCACTAATATTTTCACCAAATCTGTCACTTCCACCAGTCAGCTTCTTGCTAGAAGATGTCACAGGGCTATGGCCGGCCATGTGTTGCTTAGCAGACGAACGCACTGTTTCAGTAATTCCAGTATCGCAACTTGGTATAAGTGTTAATTTTCTTTTCCCTACGTTCTTCTTCTTCTTATATACACGGTTACTAAAACGTGGCTTGGTAACCTGAACAACGCTTTACACAAGAAGTATAATACTATCAACAACAGGCGCAACACTGAACTAATTCGAAACGGTAAACAGCAAAGAGACGATGTTCCGCGATCTTAGCGCTTCATTTGTCACAGAAAACAATGTAGCCAAAACTTGCACACTCGCTGTATGCGTAACATAAGGCACTGTATGCGTAACAGGCTGAGAAAATCCAAAGCAGTTCGCCAGGAAGTCACGAGAGGGTGTTAGATGTATTCAGCGGCCGCCCATTTCCTCTGCAGGCTATAACCTCCCCCTCACTTATCGACCTTAATGACAGTGAAAAATTAGACCGCGTGTACCTAATGGAAATTTGGGAAAAGCAATCGTCACCGAGGTTAATTTGTCGGTAAAGAGGGAGGAAAGGGTTACATCTAAATGAAAGAAAAAATGCTAATGAAACTGGAGGAAATTAATTTTGAAAAGGGGTAAAGTTAATAAAGAAAGTAAATGTGTGGCCATTACGTTAACAATTAACTAACGGTAATTAGATATTTGACATTTGGGGGAAATTACGGTCGCCAGTCCTAAGGACAATTACTATAGTAACTGAAAAAGAAAGGTTATTACACATATAATTATCACTAGAAGCGTGGCAACTGAAGATTGACACGTGTAGTGTGAAAACTGAATGTTTGTCAAAAGTAATGAATTTCGCTACACTCTGACATAATTTAGCAAAAGAATTAATAAAACCGGAAAATCGAAAGTTAATTTAGTGACTGAAGCTAATAGTGAGCTTTCTTTCTGAAGCACATCGAAATTCAGTAAAATATGGTTAGTCTTGGACTACCTCAACAATCATTTCAAAAGCTACTTGAATCAACGCAATTTGGAAATAAGAGATTTAACTTTGAACTTGAATTAAATGATTCTGAACAATTAACAATAGTAAAATTTAGTACGTACCAAGCTGAGCTGCAGTCACAGGTAAGCTAAAATACGGTAACAAAACTCGCACTCTTAATTCGTGCTTGTGTAATCTAAATATTGTAGCCAGCTATGAATACTTTAACTGAACTTTGAAATTAAAGCAGTGAAATAGAATTAGCTATATTACTTTAATGGTGGCGTTTGAATTTCAACGACACTCAGGTTCATTTCGGGAAAGGAAGGGACCCTGCTTGGTAATGCAACTGGGACAATGAGCAACAAAGGTTCATGCTACGTTGCTGTAATTTTGTGATTTGAACAGTTTTAAAAGCTGAGGTCTGCCATACAGTTCTAAAACCTTACGTGCGTCCAGTCTTCCTTGTTGGTTGACTGAAGGTTTGAAGCCGTCGATCGAGGAGGTTGCGACAGTCACTCATTGTCGGCCGTCGCTGTTGCAGAGGCTGGATGTTGGCGCGCCTTCTTCTCGACACGGTCACCAGACGAAACGGGCTCTTGATGTGTGCCAGCTAATGCTTCCCGTCCGCGACACCATGTCAGAAACTATCATCGCAAGTCGAGCGCAATTACACGCTGCCAAACCCCGAAAGCGCGGCAACTCGCGGGAGCTTCACACAACACACCTGCTCCACTCGCTACTCCAGCCAGACTCTCTCTGCTCAGCCCGCGCTCCACGCGGCAGAATTAACACTACCAAAGATCCTACACACTTTGATTCTTCACACGACCTATCGATGTAATCGTTCGATAGCAGTTTTCCCTAGGCAAGACCCAGCGCAAAAATACAAATAATATTTATGAAACAAACCAATTATACATCGACATAAATGCATAAATATATATATAGAAATAGTGAATCAATTACAATATGTAAAGATACAGAAATGTCATATATTCAGGTAACAAAAATAAGGAAAACAAATTTATAGTACAATAGATGGAAATAGGACGATATGCATTTCCGGCTTTACACATGCCCCACATTGTCTGAGGATGTTCGTGTAACCTAAACAGACTCAGAAAATGTCCCAAAAAAGAAACAGCGGAAATGCATATGCTCAAAACATCAACAAAATTTAGCATTCGCCTAATTAACCATAAACCAATTTTTAGATGATAATAATTGAGTGGAGACACTCCTAATCTTATTCCTCTCTCTCATCTTGATCAAAATAAAACAGGTTGACAACATATTAAAATTCATAGAAAATATAGAAAATGGTTTAGCTATTCCAAAATCGTCAAAATCCGTAACACTATCAAGAAATATAATACTATTTACAAAATTAATTAGAGTACATGGTCATAAAAACAGGTAGATCAAAATACGCAAATTAATTATTAATTACATAGAATACACATTTTATATAACCTTTTCATAATTAATACTCTCGCCATGAAAGTCCACGCTAAAAAAGAAATAATATACAGCAGATCGACAAAAACATAAATATTGACAGCAGAATTCTTTCACATCAGCTGTCCGGGAAGAAAAACAACTCCGCCTTCCGTTCTCGCAAGTACAAAGAATGCCGACAGCGGCACAAGAGCCGACAGCGGCACAAGAGCCGACAGCGGCACAAGAGCCGACAGCGGCTCTGCCTCGCCAGTATTGTTGCGCCCGGCTGTGCGGCATGCTTGATCTCACTCGCCTGTGTAACGGCATTTCCAGAACGTCCGTTTCACTGAATTCTTTAGGAAAAACTCACTCCCGAGTAATCTCAAGGAGTCCCTCAATACTATCACAGTGGATAACTCAACACTGTCCATCATCACACCCATGTACTAGCCTGAAACTTAAAACAGCGTCTAAGTACATCGGCAATGACTAGTAAAACACACATTCATGAAATCTTACAGCTATTTACAAAATTATATTTACATTCCTTAATCTACTGTGACTCAGCTGAAAACTTAAACTAGCAGCTTGGATTTTTAAATTGATTAACATTCAGTAAGTCTTAAATCATTTAATCAACATTAATTACTTATTAATTACAACTTCTTTAATGACCTTGGTCAGTCAAAAACATGGCAATCTAGCAAATCGTTAAATCTTACACTCTATTTTACATATTGTACAAATTACCCATTGTGTGGTATTAATCGATCCTAGGTTGGTACAATTTCAAGTCTACAATGTTCCGTGTACCTAATAGCTTTCCAGAGCTTGGATACTCTAAGCAATAAGCATTTGTGTGAGGTATACGAATGACTTTATATGGTCCATTATAAACAAATTTAATTTAGAGATTTCATGGTCTATCTCTCTCGATTTCTCATGAGCTTTTACAAGTACTAAGTCTCCGATTGCAAACTTAGCAAAACGCGCTTTAGCGTCATGACGACGTATGCGAGCATCGGCTTTTAGCTTCATTACTTCTCGCAAATGATCTTTTTTCACACCAATACTAATGTCAATCCGTGGAGGGAATTTGATTATCTCTTCCACTAAACTTTTACTTCTGTCATCCAACAGGATATCCTCTGGAGAAAATCCCGTCGATTCATGTCTCAAGGTGTTCATAATTCTCTCAAATACTGCTACATATTTGCCCCATGCCCTATGATTGTGATGGCAATAGGTACGGCAAAGTCGGCCTAGTTCGCGCATATACCTCTCAGCGGGATTTCCAGCCGGACAATAAGCAGAAATATGGATCACCTCGATCCCATTACTTTCCATGCCTTCATTCCACAACTTAGAAGTAAATTGTGCCCCATTGTCTGATAGAATCGCCTTGGGCTTGCCAATATTAACAAAGTAATCGTTCACAAGCTTGCTATAGACCGCTTTGGCTGTAGCTTTCCTAATCGGGTATAGTTTGATGAACTTGGAAAAAGCTTCTAGCACTACTAAAATGTAGGCAAAGTTTCCTGATGACTTGGGCAAAGGTCCGTACAAGTCACGGCACAGTAATTCAAAGGTGTCGTTAGGCCTTATACTTTGCATAGGACCACGACTCGTACAGTTGGTAACCTTCACCTTCTGACATAAATCGCAAGTTTTCACTCTGTCAGTAACGCGTTTTAACATGTTGTTAAAATTCACTACTTTACTCAGCTTTTCCGTACATTTCTTTGGTCCACAGTGACCATACGCCAAATGGTAGTAGTCTATTATTTTCGTGATGTATGTGGTGAGCCAGCATACCCGCCAAATATTACTATCTTCACCCTTACGTATGTGCAAGATATGATCGTATATCTTGTAATACTTCCTTAATTTCTCTCCTTCTGGACTCCTTTCGTCATATCGGGTTTTCACCATATTTAAACAACCGTCCTCGTTCTGATGACGACGTAGATTCTTACAGATGTTCATTATTAATTTACGTCCCTCAACTTCTTTAAAATAGTATAATTTGACCACTCCGTCTGCCTCATCTTTCAATTCATCTTGATTAGACTCGGGCAACCGCGACAGCGCATCCGCTACGCAATTGTCGGTCCATTTTACGTAACAGATGTCATAGTTAAATTGCTGTAAATACAGCGACCACCTAGTCAGTCTTTCGTGAAGTAGTTTACAATCCTTCAGATAAGTGAGCGCCTTATGGTCCGTATGAATAATCACCTTACGGTCCCATAGGTAACCCTTGAACTTCTTGAATCCCCACACGATAGCGAGACACTCTTTCTCAGAAATCGTGTAGTTTCGCTCACTTTTTGATAAAGTTCGACTCGCGAACGTTATCGTCCGGTGTTCCTTATCCTCCCCTTTACCAACTTCTTGGAACAGTTCTATCCCCACCCCGTAATTCGACGAATCCGTTCACAGGTGGAAGGGTAGCGATAAATCAGGATGAAATAGTATGTTAGATCTTAACAACTCGTCTTTTAATCTCTCGAAAGCGGCCTGACACCCGTCAGTCCACACAAACGGAACATTTTTGCGTAAGAGGTTATTCAAATTTTCATCATTAAACACTTGTCCTTTTACAAATTTACGGTAAAATCCTGTTAACCCAAGAAAACTTTTTAACTGTTTCCTAGACTTGGTTGGAGGACAATTCCTTATTGCCTCTAGTTTCTCTGGGTCCTTCGTAATACCAGCAGTGGTAATTACATACCCTAAAAATTTCAGTTCCTGCTTCACAAATTCGCATTTCTTTAACTTTAGAGTCATTCCGCCACGGCGCAATGCTCTAAGAACTTCATCTAACAGGTCACAATGGTCATGCCAAGTGGCATTGGCCAACAACAGGTCGTCAACATATACAGTTAATCTTGAACTCAAAGCCGGTCCTAGCACTTTATCTAGGACCCTGATGAATACGGACACAGATATACCGATAACACCTGCCCGCAAACAAGAAGGCGGTGTATGGCCTAGAATTTCTTCGAGTTCTATTTGCCAGTAACTAGCCGTCAGATCGAGGCTAGTCATGAACTTAACGTCATGAAAACGTTGCAAAATCTCCTCCATACTCTCTGGTCTGTCTGTTTCGCGTTGAACGACCCTATTCAACGTGCGTGCGTCAATCACAATACGCACTTTACCATCCCGTTTTGCTACAATGACCAAACCGTTATTGTATGGACTCGTACTTCTTTCAATCACTCCCCATTCGATCATCTTATCAGTCTCCCGTTGCACTGCTTCCTTTTTGGACAGCGGTATAGCATACGGTCTCACGAAGAATGGTTCGTGCGGAATTATATGCAACTTGCATTTATATCCTTCCACAAGTCCCGGTTTGTCTGAAAACACACTCTTATTCCTCATTATCACGTCATACAGGCCTCGTCTTTGTTCGTGTGTTACGTTTGACACACCGTCTACAATACTTTCCAATTCACTTTCTACACTATTGTCAATGCCGAGATTCCTCACATTACAGTAGTTCAAATTCATACCTACGTCAATAGCATCCGGCCAGTTAACAATGTGTATAGGCTGGTATTGCCTATGCACACCGCCTCCTGCCTCGCCAAAACTAACTACTGTTGTTTTATCTTGTGACGTACATGTCAAAGTTTTGCTTTCGCAATTAATCACTGCACGGTACTTTAATAGCCAATCTAACCCGATAATTACTTCCGTAGTCAAGTCTGGCACGACGACAAACTCTTGTTCAAATCGTGCCCCACATATCTCGAAGTTGACAAAAATCTGTTTTGTGACCGGTTTACTGGCCTTCCCAGTAGCACCGATAATTTTCACTCCTGTTACTGGCATAACTACGATGCCAGGTCTGTCTTTCAGTAACTCAAATATTTTCCCAGATACAGCACTCAATTCTGCACCGGTGTCAATCAACACGTTTAGTTGTAGGTCGTACATATTAACAGACACTACTATCTGTCTACACTTGTCCTCGACTGTTTCTTTATTTTCCCACAGTAAACCCTCATCTATATCCAGGTCATTCCAGAAAAAACCATCCGGCTTTGACCCTAAATCCTGCTTATCTGGCGGCTTTTTCAGCCTCTGTTCACATACAGTTTTAATTTCAACACGTTTGTCCTGAGGCTTAGTCTGTAGCTTCGCCTCCAATACCGAAACCTTTTCCTGTAACTCGTCAACTGGTGGGTGTTGCTTTGCTATCAATTCACTAATTGTCACCTTCGTTGATTCCACTTTGGTCAGATTGATCTCATCTGCCAATCTACCTGGAGGAATGTGCCCAGTAGTATCTACAATTACTTCCTCTAGATCTGCGCAACCCACACTGTTATCGTCTGACCGTGTAATGTCAGTTCTAACCTCATACACGCTGTAATCTATGTGCTTTTCTACCAATAGTGTCCGGCTATCACTAAAATTTTCGTAATTTTTCTCCTTAATACTCTCGCAATGTTTAAACTGGAGGTTTGCGTCGGATGGGTCGGCTACTTCTACCACTACGACTTTCGGTAAGGTCTGCCGGTTAGGGCCAGAACTTTCCGCTACTACTTCAACATCTAACTCCTGCGGGACGAAACACGACGAATCTTGCTCGTGCTCCCCATTAACATCAACTATTTCTAGTAAAGTCTGCCGGTTAGGGCCAGAACTTTCTATCATTTCACAAACACTATCTTCCTGCGGGACGAGACGCGGAAAATCCTGCACGCGCTCCCCATAAACACTTCTCTCTTACAGGCCCCTATAATCTCTTAGTTCGTCGTATAAGCGACCGAACTGCCTTAACCAGACCTCATCGCTCTCTGCATCCCCTCGCTCGATGTCGGACATTTTATCCGACATCTGACCTCCTCTGAACACTTGTGAATCATTATTAAACTCAATCTCCAGTTCCGCTGTGGGTATTACAGCTACCACTTTATAATCGATTTTCGGAACACTACTTAAATTGTTCTCACTGACAGTGAATGTATTTTCTACTGCCGTGTATACAGCTGATCTACTACTTGTGGGCGCACTCCTTTCTCTTAACACTAGCACACTCTCCCGCCGTTGATTATTCCATACGGAATTTTCATAACGGCGACACCTGGGTTTTCTCTTGTTATTGGGCCTCCAAAATTTCTCCACGCCCTGTCGGCCCCTCACCGGCGCGGCTAATGGTTTCCCTGTCTCGTCCCAGCAGATATGCTCCCCGGATGCTGCTGAGGCGGCTGATCACACTCTCTGGCGTTATTACTATTCTGCGAAGCCC
Source organism: Schistocerca cancellata (assembly GCF_023864275.1). NCBI lineage: Eukaryota > Metazoa > Arthropoda > Insecta > Orthoptera > Acrididae > Schistocerca > Schistocerca cancellata. The sequence continues at coordinate 4,815,949 of NC_064632.1, read as the reverse complement.
GTATCACGCTAGTATGATACTGGTTTCCGTCATTCCTGTTATTATTTGCATTGTACCGATTGTTATTACGGGCCGAACCATTATTGTTATTGCTGCCATTGTTGCGGTATGCATTATTCCCATAGTTATCGTTGTTGTGGTTGCTGTGGTACCCGTTGTTGTTACCACGGCCTCTACCACTGTCGCGATTATTGCGCCAATTGTCCTCGTCCTCCACTCTTTCCAGGAAATCATTTATTGTCCTGTAATTGCTTCCTACGTAGCGTTTTGTGTCATCTGGAAGCTTCTTGTAGAGTTCCCAGACTATTTCGGATTCCGTGCGGCGATCACGCAAATATTCCAACTTGCGGATCCAGCCCTCACAAAACTCCTTCATCGAACCACGCGAATTCGCATCGAAAGGCCTCGATACGACAAATTCGCGCCAGACACTTTGCTGTTTTTGCTCTGACCAGTATTCAGCCAGAAACAAATTTTTAAATTCGTCAAAAGCCAGGTTCGTAATGTTGAGGTTTAAGCCCCAACGCTAGGCATCACCAGCCAGCACATCAATAACCGCATTAATTTTTCTCTCATTAGTCCATGATCTGGGTAAAACTCTTTCACAATTTTTAATGAAATCCGTCGCGTGTATACCGCCTTTTTTCAAGGGGTCGAACCGCTCCTCTTTCGTCAACAATTCCGAACTATGTGCACAGATTGGCACATAGCTCTGTTTTTCGTCAAGTTTCTTTTCTAATTCCGACACTCTCGTAATTACTTGGCAAGTGGTTGTCGCAAGCGTTTCTACTTCCCTTTCTTTTCTTCGCAGGTATTAGCCTGCTTCGCCACTTTGGTATCTACTTCGGATACTAAAGCCTTTAAAGTTTCCACCTTCTTTTGATCCTCTTTTTTCACTAATTGAATTTGTTCCGTCACCTTATTCTCGATGATCGGAGCAACTGCTTCTCCTACACTTTTCTCGATTCTGCTAATTTCGGAATAAAAACGAGTGTTTATGCTCTCAATTTCCGCCTGAACGCCCATCATTTCCTGTTTAAGATTACCGATTTCGGTATTAATTACAACAATATCTTCTTTGTTTTTATCAACTTTTGTGATAACAACTCCAACATTGTTGTTAACAACGTTAATAGCTTTGTTCTGATTGTCTAGCATCCGTTCAATTTTTTCAGACTGAGCTTCTTGCTTGGCAGCCTGAGCTTCTTGCTTGGCAGCCTGAGCTTCTTGCTTGGCAGCCTGAGCTTCTTGCTTGGCCGATTGACTCTTGATTTCGTTAATCAAAACATTCAATAAATCAGTTAAATTCCCGGAAACTACCGGTTTTACTTCCGTAGTGGCTTCCTCTTTAATTGTCCCCCAGTATTCGTCATCAAGGGATTCAGGTTTGATTTTCACTTCCGATTCCGAAACATTTTCTAAAGTTTGGAATTCCATTTCTGCTCTCTGCTGCGTTTCGACGGTCGCGTCCCTCATGCTAGCCGCCTGCCCCTGAACAATGGGTACCGCGATGCGCGTTTCCCACTGTCCGACCGATTGTTCCTCATCCAAGTCTACCAAATTTTGGCAATTGTTGCCTTCACTCATTTTAATAATTTTCAATGTAAATGCCAAATCTCAAATCTAATTAGGATTCCTCACACTAATATTCTCGCTGACGTATCGACCATTTCGTAACCAGTACTTTGTTACGAGATTTTCACAATGCAAAATTCGTGTCCAGAACAACCTCAAATCCGAAGATTGCAGGTTCGAGTCCTGTCACGGTCGCCACATGTAACCTCCCCCTCACTTATCGACCTTAATGACAGTGAAAAATTAGACTGCGTGTACCTAATGGAAATTTGGGAAAAGCAATCGTCACCGAGGTTAATTTGTCGGTAAAGAGGGAGGAAAGGGTTACATCTAAATGAAAGGAAAAATGCTAATGAAACTGGTGGAAATTAATTTTGAAAAGGGGTAAAGTTAATAAAGAAGGTAAATGTGCGGCCGTTACGTTAACAATTAACTAGCGGTAATTAGATATTTGACATTTGGGGGAAATTATGGTCGCCAGTCCTAAGGACAATTACTATAGTAACTGAAAAAGGAAGGTTATTACACATATAATTAGCACTAGAAGCATGGCAACTGAAGGTTGACACGTGTAGTGTGAAAACTGAGAGTTTGTCAAAAGTAATGAATTTCGCTACACTCTGACATAATTTAGCAAAAGAATTAATAAAACCGGAAAATCGAAAGTTAATTTAGTGACTGAAGCTAATAGTGAGCTCTCTTTCTGAAGCACATCGAAATTCAGTAAAATACGGTTAGTCTTGGACTACCTCAACAACCATTTCAAAATCTACTTGAATCAACGCAATTTAGAAATAAGAGATTTAACTTTGAACTTGAATTAAATGATTCTGAACAATTAACAATAGTGAAATTTAGTACGTACCAAGCTGAGCTGCAGTCACAGGTAAGCTAAAATACGGTAAAAAAACTCGCACTCTTAATTCGTGCTTGTGTAATCTAAATATTGTAGCCAGCTATGAATACTTTAACTGAACTTTGAAATTAAAGCAGTGAAATAGAATTAGCTATATTACTTTGATGGTGGCGTTTGAATTTCGACACTCGGGTTCATTTTGGAAAAGGAAGGGACCCTGATTGGTAATGCAACTGGGACAATGAGCAACAAAGGTTCATGCTACGTTGCTGTAATTTTGTGATTTGAACAGTTTTAAAAGCTGAGGTCTGCCATACAGTTCTAAAACCTTACGTGCGTCCAGTCTTCCTTGTTGGTTGATTGTAGGTTTGAAGCCGTCGATCGAGGAGGTTGCGACAGTCACTCATTGTCGGCCGTCGCTGTTGCAGAAGCTGGATGTTGGCGCGCCTTCTTCTCGACACGGTCACCAGACGAAACGGGCTCTTGATGTGCGCCAGCTAATGCTTCCCGTCCGCGACACAATGTCAGAAACTATCATCGCAAGTCGAGCGCAATTACACGCTGCCAAACCCCGAAAGCGCGGCAACTCGCGGGAGCTTCACACAACACACCTGCTCCATTCGCTATTCCAGCCAGACTCTCTCTGCTCAGCCCGCGCTCCACGTGGCAGAATTAACACTACCAAAGATCCTACACACTTTGATTCTTCACACGACCTATCGATGTAATCGTTCGATAGCAGTTTTCCCTAGGCAAGACCCAGCGCAAAAATACAAATAATATTTACGAAACAAACCAATTATACATCGACATAAATGCATAAATATATATATAGAAATAGTGAAACAATTACAATATGTAAAGATACAGAAATGTCATATATTCAGGTAACAAAAATAAGGAAAACAAATTTATAGTACAATAGATGGAAATAGGAGGATATGCATTTCCGGCGTTACAAGGCATGGGGGAAAATGGTAATAACTCCACTTCTAGGGAGAGCAGAACAATAATTACAAATTTTACATTAAAGAGGAATGTTCCAATTAATTTTCGGTAGCAAAAAAAGAAAATCTTAATTTTTTTGTTTTGACCACCTCTGGCTCCCCTTAATACAGTTTCTTAAGTTTAAGTAATCAGATATTTTTCGAAACATTTTTAAATTAAAAGACCGTAAATAACATGACATACTAATTATAGGTTCCCAGACACGGATTTTAGCCAATAATCTAACATCGCCCGCATCTCGTGGTCGTGCGGTAGCGTTCTCGCTTCCCACGCCCGGGTTCCCGGGTTCGATTCCCGGCGGGGTCAGGGATTTTCTCTGCCTCATGATGGCTGGGTGTTGTGTGCTGTCCTTAGGTTAGTTAGGTTTGAGTAGTTCTAAGTTCTAGGGGACTTATAACCTAAGATGTTGAGTCCCATAGTGCTCAGAGCCATATGAACCATTTGAGCCAATCTAACATCGAAGAAAATATCCATTGCAAAAGTTACGAAATATAAAAGGAATAGATGCTGTAACGTTATATACGATAAGTTTGTGGTTGTATCGTCAAGTGCAATACTCAATGGTTGTTTTAGTTAAGTCCCATTGTAATATATAGACATGGATTACGTCATCGCCAATATTCACGGTCGCAGATGGATTGTTAAAGATTGAAACGGTCAAGCCAACTGTTGGCTGGGAGATAATGATGTCTCCCAGCCAACAGTTGGCTTGACCATTTCAATCCCCGCCTCTGAACAATGTTTAATTTCTGTCGACGTATAAGAGGAAGGGAGCGAAGGCAATGATAACAACTGGCAAGGGCAATCACTTGCCGTAGCTTCCTTTGTAACACCCCACCCGTTGCTTGTCCGATTTTTGCGTGTGTTCGCCCCTGACAAACAACTTACAGAGAAATTGGGAGTGGAACTGTACACAAAAATGGATAACGCTAGATTTAAATGTGGCCCTGTAACCCCTAATTAAACTTGGGTGGTAGCGTTGACAATGAATCCCACCTGTTTTTACTTCCAAACATGAATGAGCATGAACACTTAGAATGTTCAATGACATCAAACACATACACAAATTAAAATAACGCAAAAGGGTGATTTCAGGGTCAACTACAGAAAGTAAAGGCTCTACTGAATCACAATAACCTTCAGATCAATGCTGAATAAAACACAATGGACAATTAACAAATTATCCTCCTGATTGGCATTGGCAGTGTGTCACATTCTGCGTGTTGTCTGTTTGTTCTATATCGTGTCTCCCTACCACTTTCGCGCAACGACGCTCTGTGCGTGTTTTTTAGGGAATTGTGACCTATGCCATATCACATCTATAATCTAGGTTTAAATTAAGTTTCACAAAAGAGAAAACTATCAAAATGGTCTACAGTGACCCTCAATTATCTTTAATTACTTATCTAACTTGTCGTAAATCACAGTGGCTGATGTGGCTTCGCAATAACTATATAACAGAAAAATCATTGCGCTTCAGATTTTTACTTCAAGTGGCAAATGTGAACACCATGAGCTTTAATTGACGATCGACACTAGTATTACGCAAAAAGGGGATGTAACAGATGAGGCTTCTGCAGTTCTGAGTGAAGCTTCATGAGCTGTTATGCGACATCACGTGCGTTCATTACCTTGTCGGTGTTCGTCAGGGGGCGGCAGACAGCACAGCTCCGCTCACCTCGCCGTCTTGGAAGCAACTCTCCCCTAACTTCTCCTTACAACAATTTACCGAACTTGGTTTAAAAAAACTATCTGGCTGTGTTTTCATCTGACCAATCAGGGTCTCACTGTTAACCTTAAGCTCGGCCTACAAAAATTCTGTCTATCCAATGAGAAAGGTTATACTTTTCGTGGTGGGGCAATGTTTTTAAGGTTTGCAACGTAACAGAGACGCGAAAAGGTCTCACGCTAAAACTTGCAGCTGGTGTGATCCTTTTTGTGTTATCGTAAGATTTATACTGTTCTTCTGGAGGGCTCTATCTTTTAACATGGGTTGGGGGGTGATCCTGACGTAAAAGAGACGCGAAAAAGTCTCACGCTAAAATATGCGGCTGGGGTGGCCCTTTTTGTGTTATCGTAAGATCTATACTGTTCTTCTGGAGGGCTCTAGCTTTTAACATGGGCTGGGGGGTGGTCCTGACGTAACAGAGACGCGAAAAAATCTCACACTAAGGCTCTAGCTTTTAACATGGACTGGGGGGTGGTCCTAGCGGTTACTGGCGACGTGGGTGTCCGTCCCTTATCGTAGGGCCTTCTAACTTAACACGGATCTGCTCTCGGCTTCTGTTCTCGTTACTCCCCTCGGACCTGCGTCTGTCTCACGGTGTGAAGGTATAACATACATTTAGGCATTCTTGTGTTAGTCTGTGGTATTCCATTTGCTCACTCGTTACTCGAATTACTTTGGTTAATTTAATGTCAGGATTTATTCGGAGCTCTGTGACATACTACTGGATTTGCTTATCATGTCAGGGTTTTCATGGAAGGTGTTGGATTTGCCTGACACCTTACAAGAGAACTGTGTTAATATTGGGTCAAAACACGATCTCTTATAACTTGGCTGATCGACTGACGTCGACACTAAATATGAAGAACCACTACACCCCAAAGTACCGTGAAACCTCTGTGGAAACAGCAATTGCACGTGATCCAACTATTTAACGTTACTCCTAACACAGGCGGAAGCGGGAGCGATCTCATCGTAATGTTCCTGTTGCAGCGGCGGTCTCCGACGGCGACGGCGCTGCTGTGCGGTCGGCGTGTGGCGTCTCGGAAAGTACACTCTTACACTACTTGGACAACAGACCGCTGTGTCCATAAACTTCTCTATTTGCAACGATCTTCCCGGCAGCAAAGAGCTGGTGCGGCTAACGTCGACTCACAACGAAAAAATCAAGACGGGAGACGACTTGGCTAACGTCCTCTCAGTACGAGAGCCGAGAACGGAAGACCTTTTCCGAGAGTCCAGCAAGAACGCTCTACACCTTTGTTTCCTCCCCTCAACTTTTACCGAGCGAATAACATCACTAGAAGCTCTCAAAATACCCAGTTTGCCAGTGACGACCAATGTACGGCCTGAGAACAGAACTCTTTTCCACCATTCTTTTATTTCTACAAAATTTCACAAGTAAACTCCGCCCTCGCCGGCTGCGAAGAACCACAGCTGTTGGCAATAACACGTTTACTCGAAGTTTTCTCCCAAGAGACCACTCGAGATTTTCCCGGCAAGATTCCCCGTCGTAGTGAACACAGATTCTTGCATTGAAAGTTTGTTATTCGGAACTCCGGGCCTGCCCCACTTGAGTTACTCGAAGGCGTAAAATTAGTGGGACATAGGAAATCCCGTCCAGCTGTCCACTGCTCTGTTTTGGTAAACACTTGAACACCTGCAGCCGCACTTCCTTCAGAGGTTGGCGACCGTTGTGGCCGCTCTAAATATATTACAGAAATCCCCCAGTTCACCATTCATACCGTTAGGCTGTGGCCTTTGGCGGCTTGGCGGGGAGGTAGCCCAGCTCTGCCTTTCCGTAAAATCTTATAATTACAAAATCGCGGAATTCTCGCGTCCCGATGCGTTTCCACATAGATTTCCTACACCGTAATGTAGAGTATTACTCCAACAAAACCTAAAGTGTCATGTTAAATGGACTCATGTAAGGTGCAAGGCCGTTGCCACCTTTCACCTTATTTAGATGCACTTTTTAGCACACATAAATCATGGGCAGTTCTAAAAACTCGGTATAGGAGAACGAGAATCTTGCAGACGATCTTAGGCCTTCGGCTGTGGCAGGTCCCAATGAGAGGAAAGTCCATACATCAAGTTGACTATGTCTCGCTATTCGTCTACGAGACACAGAGGGCCATAGACACGGGTTCACAAGTAGATGCCGTGTTTCTTGACTTCCGCAAGGCGTTCGATACAGTTCCCCACAGTCGTTTAATGAACAAAGTAAGAGCATATGGACTATCAGACCAATTGTGTGATTGCATTGAGGAGTTCCTAGATAACAGGACGCAGCATGTCATTCTCAATGGAGAGAAGTCCTCCGAAGTAAGAGTGATTTCAGGTGTGCCGCAGGGGAGTGTCATAGGACCGTTGCTATTCACAATATACATAAATGACCTGGTGCATGACATCGGAAGTTCACTGAGGCTTTTTGCAGATGATGCTGTGGTGTATCGAGAGGTTGTAACAATGGAAAATTGTACTGAATTGCAGGAGGATCTGCAGCGAATTGACGATGGTGCAGGGAATGGCAGTTGAATCTTAATGTAGACAAGTGTAATGTGCTGCGAATACACAGAAAGGTAGATCCTTTATCATTTAGCTACAAAATAGCAGGTCAGCAACTGGAAGCAGTTAATACCATAAATTATCTGGGAGTACGCATTAGGAGTGATTTAAAATGGAATGATCATATAATGTTGATCGTCGGTAAAGCAGATGCCAGACTGAGATTCATTGGAAGATCCCTAAGGAAATGCAATCCGAAAACAAAGGAAGCAGGTTACAGTACGCTTGTTCGCCCACTGCTTGAATACTGCCCAGCAGTGTGGGATCCGTACCAGATAGGGTTGATAGAAGATATAGAGAAGATCCAACGGAGAGCTGCGCGCTTCGTTACAGGATCATTTAGTAATCGCGAAAGCGTTACGGAGATGACAGATAAACTCCAGTGGAAGACTCTGCAGGAGAGACGCTCAGTAGCTCGGTATGGGCTTTTGTCAAAGTTTCGAGAACATACCTTCACCGAAGAGTCAAGCAGTATATTGCTCCCTCCTACGTATATCTCGCGAAGAGACCACGAGGATAAAATCAGAGAGATTAGAGCCCACACAGAAGCATACCGACAATCCTTCTTTCCACGAACAATACGAGACTGGAATAGAAGGGAGAACCGATAGAGGTACTCAAGGTACCCTCCGCCACACACCGTCAGGTGGCTTGCGGAGTATGGATGTAGATGTAGATGTAGATTGCCACCTCTTATAAGGTGTTTTGCACAGGTGGGAACGCCGCTACGGCTACGACTGTGCTACGGGAAGTCCCGCAGACAATAGGAGCTGAGCCTCGTACATATTCTGTATAGGTGGGCTGACACGGCTTCGGGCTGCAGTGGCGTTGCAGTGGTGAACCCCAGAGGCAGTGGTGCCTCCTTTGCTGATCCAACAACTGGGTCGTCAAGGGAACTGCTACCAGCTGTCACCGAGCAGGGTGGAGTTGAGCAAATACGTCTCCTCAGTAGAGGTTCGGGAACCGCTCGAGTAAATGAGTGGAAGAAGAGGAGTTTCTTTTCTACGTTCCGATTCAAGCCAAACAAAAGAATATTTTCTAAAACATCAAAATTCGTCAACAACGAGGTACTCGAGAATGGGTCACGTAAACACGTGCTGCCCCTCTCGTATTTGACTTATTTTTCTCTATCTGACCTTAAGTGCTACTTTTTCACTGGAGTTTGTTCAGAGGGAAGGTCTGAATATTCAATTTCTCTGAGTCCCATTGGCTCTTCTCCGAAAATTAACATACAGAGGAGATGAACTGCCATTAGCTCTAATCCAGTTGGTGGAACAGTTGTCCTTAGTATCATTGGCTAGTAAGAAAACATACGCATTATTCCTACGCAGAGAGCGGGGAATTAAGCTCAGGGAGGAAGTGGAAAAATTTTTGGACTTACTAGTGTTGGTGTTGGTCGCTGATTGAAAGAGAGAACTCGATTGCTGGTCATGGTTGCAGAAGGAAGCAGACTTGAGATGCTACATCGATTCCCCAAGGGGTAAGCGTGGGCTAACGCAGCTCACTACAGATACATCCAGACTGTGTAAGTATGTCGAGGTGCGAAATATCCTGGTACAAGCCTGGAAGGCAAGTGCTCACCCACGGAGCTATCCAAGTACGACTTACGACATGCCCTCACAGGCGGCCCACGTAGAAAGGCAGGTCGTCAATCTTGCTTGGATAGCTCAGTCGGTAAGCGTTTGCCTTCCAAAGGCAAAGGTCCGAGGTTCGAGTTCTGCTACGGCACACACTTCTAATCCACCAGGAAATTTCGCCCCTTGATATATTTACACAGTCTGTATGTATCTGTAGTGAAGTTGTTAGCCCACCTCAACTTGTTTACATCTAAATTTACATAGTTCTCTGCAAAACAAATGTGAAGTGCATGGAAGATGTAATTTCATATTGTACCACTACTTAGAGCTTCTTACCATTCGATTCGCATATGGTGTGCGGAAAGTAGGATTGATTAGATTGATTAAGTGCCCGTGTGCACGCTGTCTCATCTTTCGTTCCCGATCCCCGCTGGAGCGACACACAGGGAGTTCTAGTGTATTCCTAAATTCATGAAGTAAAGCTGGTTCTAGAAACTTAGCAAATACGCTTTCTCAGGACAATTTGCGTCTATCGTCAACTGCCTACTAGTCCAGTTTCTTCAGCACGACACACAGGGAGTTTTAGTGTATTCCTAAATTCATGAAGTAAAGCTGGTTCTTGAAACTTAGCAAATACGCTTTCTCAGGACAATTTGCGTCTATCGTCAACTGCCTACTAGTCCAGTTTCTTCAGCACGACACACAGGGAGTTTTAGTGTATTCCTAAATTCATGAAGTAAAGCTGGTTCTTGAAACTTAGCAAATACGCTTTCTCAGGACAATTTGCATCTATCGTCAACTGCCTACTAGTCCAGTTTCTTCAGCATCTCTGTGACACTTCTTATATCGTCTATGTTGAACTGTTGTAACTTCTGTACTTACGACAGAGACTATGTTATCGTTCCAGTATCATATATGTAAGAGTTGACCGATTCCGATTGTGACTCGTTGCTAGTGCAGTCACAAAACGTTTCTTCTTTCGTGAAGTGCACAGTTTACACATACGAACATTGAAGGTAAGTTGCCATTCTTTGTAACTATGAGACTTAACAGCTGAGGTCATCAATCCCCTAGACTTAGAACTACTTAAACCTAACTAACCTAAGGACATCCTACACAGCCATGCCAAAAGCAGGATTCGAACCTGCGACCGTAGCAGCAGCGCGGTTCCGGACTGAAGCGCCTGGAATCGCTCTGCCACAATGACCGGCTCCTTGTACCACTTCGAAATCCTATCAAGATCCGACTGAATGCTAGTGCAGATTTCTTCAGACAATGTTGCGTTACAGATAATTGTACGGTATGTGAAAAGTGTGTGGACATTCTATTAGAGGTACCCCATTCCGTCAGAGCTCGAAATCTGTTCTATGATTGCACACCAAATCGGTCTCAAGAATACTGGTTAGCAGTTTTTTGAATCACTTCTGCTATACCTCTTGAGGACTGGTAACGATTTTTTGTTTTGAATTAAAAGAGGGGTAACTCAGCGGCAACGTTGGTACAGAATATAACAGGGATTCCTTCGGGCATTGGAGCTTTGTTGAATTTCAGCGATTTGAGTAGTTTATCAACACCATTGACATTAACATCTGAAAGCCTATTCCTATTGGCAGTGGTGTGTGAAATAAATCTGGGCAATACTCCTGGATTTTCGGTAGTAAAAGGATTTTTGGAAAAGGAGTTCACTATCGCCGCTTTTGTTTCACTATCCTCATTTTCAGTTCTCGTCCAGTCCATGAGTCTTTGGACATTAACTTTGGTACAATTAACAGCCTTTACTTAGGACCAGAGTTTATTTGGCTTGTGTGAAAGAGCTTTTGATAATGTTCTGCTACGGCAATCAATGAAAGCCTCACGCAATGCCTTTTGATAGGCAAACGCGTTTCGTTTCCGAAATGAGAAGCAATAGGACCCTACCTACGATGACTCAATCCGTAAAGACCTGCAAGCCGAAGGCAGCTGTATACATTTTTAAATTAAAGAGGGGCAACAGAGAGGGAAGTCATATCTGGACTGAGAAAGAAACCAAAACAAAGAGAACCGTGTTGTGGGGTGGCGGGTGGAATAATTGTTTATTTAAATGTTCCTATTTTTATGCTGTTTGCCATTCTCAACACTGGCTCTCTAGCTACAATATTGGCAACCAGAAATTAGCAAAACGTGAAGCCTGTAATTAGAATTCCTAGTGCCCACTTCATCTGAGAAATACATTTATAGCTACAGCTTATAGCTCTGAGGAATTAGAAGATTGTCTGGGATTCATTATTAAAAAACCATTCTCTCTAAAATGTTCACTATATTCTGAAAGTCACAGACCAAAAAGCATCCACACAATCCAACTACCAGAGCAGTTCAGAATCTAATGCGCTGATGCAACTATAACTGTTCAAATTAAATGTTTAAGTGAATGCTCGCCATAATTTGATGATAATGTTCATCAAACGCCACGCTAAATAATGGTAGAATAACTGTCCCGCGGCGGCACATGAAAATACGACATACACAAACTGAACATAGATCATTAAAGTCATCCCAGAATTAACACTTCACTCGAAAACGATTTCAGGTTACGCGTATCCCGAGTAACTTATTACCGCATCCGAGGCTGTTTATAGCAATGATACAGACGCGACACGACTCCCGGCACAGGCGGTGCGCTAATCAGCGTATGGAGGGAACTGGGGCCTTTTTCTCTCACGCAGCGTTCTTACATATAAAGCCGCGGTGCGGACGGCTAAGGGAACGCCTGATCAAATCCGCTCTACCGATTAGCCTCTGGGCTAGTAATGCACCACTTTAAGTTATAGAATAAATCACTGCTTCCTTTGCTGATGGCTGATGAAACTCTCAATTTAAGTGTGCAATCAGCACACAGGTAAGTAACCACAATGAATGTCTGACGTGGCTAAGACAAATATTTTGGGCGAGAGAATTAATTTAATTACACTACACGCAGTAGACAAGCTCTGAACTTGCCTTTTGGAGATACGCTATCGCTATAGTTTTATAGTTATTCAGTTGAAACTTCTCACATCTTTATGATTATAGCGGATCTGCCTTCTACTTAAATTTAAACACCCTAGCCTTATTTATTCGCCTACTTAATCTGTCTTGCTTCCTTAATTTCTAAGACAAAAACCACAAAATCCTGAATTTCAACTAAAATTTTAATTTGTGAGATCCAGAATACTGTTTCTACTAAATTATTATGCAAAGGGAATCTAAATCAAATTTTTAAGTTTCTAGCTCTTTTCTGATGCGCCAATGATTTTTACAGAAAAACGTCCAATTTTCGAAAATGGTTAAAGTTATTGAACTGTTATTCAACACATATTGATTTAGTATTACTCCTGACATGCTAGAAACGTTTCAGGTAATTTAGTTGATTTTTCAAGTATTGCACAACATTTATGACGTCAGAGGTAGTTACAGCGGACTGGATGGCACACAATGGAAAGACTGATGTGAATTTTATATGGCGTGAGTAGGCTGCTTTCCTACATCACCCTCTACTTATTTTTTTTTTAATGTAAATGGAAAAGAGAAAAAAAAATTAATTACAAAAAGGGAAGCAAGAGTACAGCTTAACACCCTACGAAATTTAAAATTTACATGTAAAAATATAGAAATATTAAAGGAAAACTGATTACCTACTTCAATTATTTAAATTGCTGGCATGTTCACTGCCTCTTAAGCAACGTTATCACTCAAAATTTAAGCAAAATCAATTAAACACTTAAACATACATATTGCCTTAAACAAACAAACACATAAAATTATGTAAAATTATGAAAATCTTAAATCCATTAAATACATTTTTACATACACAAATTCAAAGAAAATAACACAGTTATTCATGATACATAAACAGATAATTATATCTTAGCAGTCTTTTCTAAACCTGAAAGAAAATTTCATAAATCATGACAATTTCATTTTTACACACGTGGTTGTAGCCGCTTTGGCTGCCGTTCTACACTTCCATTCACAAGGGTAGAGGAGGTGAAGTTGCTATGAAGTGCGTCCTTCACGTTCACACTAAATTACATGGAGAAAGGGGAGGGGTCACTGTGAGTTGTGTCCAAGTCACTCGACGCTTTCACACAGCTACCAGGCTGCCATTATCTGGTTTGTCCTGTAGAACAAACAAAAAGAGTGCCTCAGACTCTGTTCACATAATATCTAAGGGTGAGTCACAATGAAATGGGGATATATACATTTTATCTTTCAATATGTTACTGGAACAAAGTTAACAGAACTTTTTCAATTTTACTCTCGCAGTTACTTAACTGTCATAAAATCGATAAATAAATGGCTCAAAACGCCGTTAGTCACATACTAGAGAAAATTTATGATCAGGGCATACAGTCATAAATCCTACTTAATTTCAATTTATTATTTCTGGCCCAGAACACTGAACCAATGTTCGGTACATTCCTGATACATTTGTATTGTATTTACTCAGCTGACTCATCTTCGATTACCTTATTCTTAGAGATAGTATGAGTATATTTGATTAGTAGTTGTCTTCTCAGCTTCTTTGTACATGTGAGTAACTTGTGGTAATAGTACAGTTCTGAGTGTTCAAAACACACTACGTTTAGTTGACTACTAAATCCACTTATTGGTCCTCTGCTGCTGTGTCAGTTCCACATCTGCAATTATGTACTTACTTCATCGAAGTGTATTTATGCTGAGCTATAAATAATGTTTCACGTCTGCCATTATGTTACTGAATTATGTTGCTAGTGTATGTACTTATTTAACACTCACTCTATTAACATTATCAAGCATAGGATAGCACATTTATTTCATATCTGTAGGGTATTGCAGCTGATCAGTTTCCTCACGTGGCAATCCATTTCCAATCGATCGGACTCTGAAACCACAGGTATTCTCTCTCGACCTACCACTAAAGTGCATTAAGTAATTATGGATGAGCGTAATGCTAAATTCCTTAAACCTATTGGACATCATGAGCTGCTCTGTCTCATCTAACATAAGGGTACCTATGGTCGCATTCACGCCTCCAACTCATAACCTCAATACATGTAAATGTGTTCTGTTACACACTACACCAAATAATGGCCAGCTCCAACCATATAAATATTTCAAGGACGTGTCCTTCACGTCTCAACCACAAACACTACTCAATTCTATTACACTGCCATTCTTTGCTACACAAGGTGAGTTCATTCTTACAACTTATTTGCATATTTTTCATAACACTAAGCAATCTCTTTTACTATTAATTAGTTAGCTCTACAGCATACAATAGGTTTCACTACCCCTTCAGATCCTGCTTGTACACGAATTTGTATATCTTTTAAAATTACTGTTGGTGGACCATTTCCAATAAAACAACAATTTTCTACTTATAATATTACCAGGGTTCTATACATACTTGTTACTCAAATACATTTGTATCTTAATTACGTCATACATCTCTATTGTTTATGTCACTGTTAGGTTTGTCACATTAGGTTTTTTTTTTTTTACTAATCTTGGATAGAATGGTTACAGAACTCATGGCTTGATAGCCATGACGGAAAATTTTTGTATTGCAAAGAAGGAGTCGAAACTTTGGTGGATACGAAAGATGAAGATTGAGTGAGACCTGAAATGGGAAAGAAGATCTCACACAGCTGGGACTGCACAGCTACCACACTGTGTAGAGGTTACAGAACAACCTCCTCCCTACAGAATTCATTAGTTTATTATTTGGTTCGATAACCATAATGGAAAATTTAATGTGTTGGAAAGAAGAGGTCAAAATTTTAGGTGGATAGAAAAGATGAAGAGTGAGTGAGACCTGAAAAGGAAAGATGATCTCACACAGCTGGGACTGCACAGCTGCCACACTGTGTAGAGGTTAGAGAACAACCTCCTCCCTACCGAAGTCATTAGTTTATTATTGACTTGATATCCATAACGGAAAATTTAATGTGTTGGAAAGAAGAGGTCGAAATTTTAGGTGGATAGAAAAGATGAAGAGTGAGTGAAACCTGATAAGGAAAGAAGATCTCACACAGCTGGGACTGCACAGCTGTCACACTGTGTAGAGGTTACAGAACAACCTCCTCCCTCCAGAATTCATTCACTACCTATGAACATCTTTAGGTCGATCACGTTCCTGAGACCTAATATCTTTTTACTCTTAGGGTACTCTAGCCTATGTGCATTGGCATGTGGTTTTCCTATGATCCTGAAAGGTCCTTGGTATACGAACATGAATTTCTTTGTTTCTGCATTTATTTTCTTTGATTTTTCCTTATGATTAGCTGAAATTTTATCGATTTCCTGCAATTTAGCTTCTACCTTGTCCAAAATAATTGCTTCTTCTTCTTCTTCTTCTTCTTCTTCTTCTGTGTTTAGCTTACTATTAATAAGATTAACACCTTCGTCCCAATATCTCCTATTTTTCAGAACTCGTATAGGCAGCTCCCAAGTTTCCTCATTAGTTACTATATGTTTACCAATAAAAGGTACCATAATTACTCCGGTTATCGGCAAGACCATTTTTAACTGGCTTCTTTCAAAGTCAACAACACTGTGATATTTCGATAAGAAATCTATGCCAATTAAAACCTCAATACTGAGATTATTTAGAATTAAGCATGGATGATCAATTAAATTACCATTAATATCAAAGAGCAGCAAAGCTTCTTGCTTTACAGTTTTTGACACCTTGCCAGCAGCACCAATTATTCTTAGTCCTGATATCCTCATTACTGTAAGCCTGTCTTTACCTGGTAATGCATCAAAGAAGGACTGAGATATCGCACTCACCTCACCTCCACTGTCTACGAGACAACGTACATTGAGACCCAACATATTCACGATTATTATAGGGTGGCTTATTCTAGTTTGTACAGGTGGTTCCTCAAACTCATCCAATAGTTCCTTTTGGATTTGTCTCCAACTAAAGTGATCGACATCTGTCTTCATTACATTTAAGTCAAAGTGTGTAGGGGTTTCCTGAATTACATTTTCAGCTGCCTTTTCCAGTCGGTCTATTAATTTCAAATCGAAACACCGCACGACTTCATTACATTTAGTTTGCTGAACATGACCCAAATTACTGTAGTCTGAGCGATTCTTCGCCTCCAGACCGGGCATAACATTAGTTACAGCCAAACCACTTTCACTATTATCGTCGGGTTCCTTCTCCAGTGACAACTGGTCACAGCTACTGGGTTCATCGACCCCCAACAGGCTATCCTCTACATTCTCACTTACCTCCTGCCCTAAATCTATTAGTACAGTATCAACATCCTGCACAGGCACTTTAGATAAGAGCACATCATCCTCATCGTAAATATAAGCATGAATTTCTTCTGCTTCTTCACCTGATAATTCAGTCAATTCAGTGTTTTTAGCTCTTCCCTACCGTTACACTGCTGCGCCTTCTCTTTCTCTTCCTACTTAGAAAGCGTCTCTAACACGGTATCTATCAAATACTGTGAGTGATATAATATTTCTGCTGTATCCTTAGATGCTACCGACCCCTCATCCACATGTTCAGTCTGAGTATTCTGATCTGTCTTACCAATTACTGTAATTACTGGCTTAGAAAAAGTAACCGCCTGGTGAGCGCCAGTGTCCTCATAGACGGGAACTAGTTTTCCTGCCTCGGCCTACTACTGTTTCCTTTATAGTTAACTGGCACAGCATTGCTTTCCACACTGTTGTTTACCTGCATAATTTTGTTCGGAACAAAATTGCTATCATTTGGATGCCATTGTTGGTTCTGATAATTATTTCTCCAATTCCTACCTCTCTTAGGATGGCGAACACCTACTGTTCTAATGTTTATATTGCCATTCTGCTCGTTCTTAAAGTTACTACTACTGTTATTAGCATTTCTGTTATTACGTGATTGCTCCTCATTGGCAGCAACACGCTCTACACGTTCCAAATACTCAATGAAACGATCAAGATTGTCTCTAGGTGCAGATATAATTCTAGTTTGCCAATACCATGGCAGTTTGGCTTGAAGACCTAGTATTATCATTTCAGGTTTTAGCTTTTCGGCCAAATGTGACAAACGTGAGATCCATGACCTGGCAAACTCTTTAATAGATTCCTTGCCTGCATTGAAGCGTTTTCCACTCCAAAATTCTCTCAACACTTCATTTTGCTTATTACTCGACCAATACTCATTAATGAAAGCTGTTTTAAATTCCGCTAATGTTTTACATTTCAACATAACATCAGCTGACCAACGCATGGCGTCAATTGCTAAATGGCTTCTAATAAATGAGATTTTCTCTCGTTCAGACCAAGTTGGTGGAATCACATCTTCAAAATCGTTCCAGAAATCTAGCGGGTGGATATTTTTATCTGCATCGAACCACAAGAACTGCCGACACCCGATAAAAGCGGCGTTTGCAGCTACAACTTGTTGTATACTACCATTACCAGAAGTTACTGAAGCTACTTTACTCTCAATGTTGGCAATGTTAGTACTAATATTTTCTACTCTCACGTCAACATTATCTACT
Source organism: Schistocerca cancellata (assembly GCF_023864275.1). Lineage (NCBI taxonomy): Eukaryota > Metazoa > Arthropoda > Insecta > Orthoptera > Acrididae > Schistocerca > Schistocerca cancellata. The sequence goes on along the minus strand of NC_064632.1, from coordinate 4,798,135 downwards.
CTCTGCACAATATGAGTATTATCAGTTTTGATTGCATCTACTTCTGCTTGACATATGTTTACTTTTATATTAACATCTTTAAACCTATCTGAGCACACTTCAGATTCCGCCTCGATCTTTTCTGTTAACTTGTGCTCCAGCTTCGCATCTTCCATTTGGAAGTCTCTGTGAACCTCAGCAACTTCGGATTTTACTGTTTTATACATTTCAGAAAATTGTTGAGCAACCTTTTTCTTAATATCCTCATAATTGTAATTTATTTTATAATTCAAACTGTCCAGATCCTCTTTGAACTTATTGCAACCAGCCTTGAAGGTACTGTCCATTACCTCCAATCGTTTATTAAAATTAGTTTGGCTGGCCACAATCTCATACTTTAGTTCAGCTGTCATTTTAGCATTACTGGCTGACATTTTTGCATTACTGCTTTTGACCTCAGTTATTTCAGACTTAAATTCAGCTGTCGTTTTAGCATTACTGGTAGTTACTGCTTGTAATATAACATTTAAATCAATAGCCCCAGTATCTTTGGGTTGCTCGCTAGCTGGTTCTGTATCACACTCAGGTGACGAAAAACTAGCTCCAATACCAGAATCATCAAAACTAAATGAAACTTCTGATTGATCAGTCATATCTAACTTATCCTTTTTAAACTCTACCACCTCTGATGACTGCTTCCTTTTTAACTCATCAGATAAACTATCATCCAATAAATTAACAACTCCTGATTTCTGCTTTACTACAGGGGTCTCTATTATTGAATCATTGCCCCTTTTCACTCTACTGTCATGAGAAAATACTTCATATTTCACTTTAACATTACTGTTTTCATGCATATTTACACTTGAACCGTTGTCTGGATTTCCAGTTCCCTCAACAGACATAGGTTCTGATTTAAGTTTAACCTCAGTTCTTTCTGGCGGTTCCATCGCAGACAGTCTTTTAGTGCAGGTTAGTAAAAATTTTAACAGCTTTTCACTTAACTTAGTTCCTTCTGCATGACGTATGGCGTTGCCGGCGCGGCGTACCAGGATTACTGATGCGACGTGGCGCGTTGAACTGCAGACGACACTTCGACGGCTGCTGTGTTTTTGCATGGCCCACAACTGCAGGCACGGCTCTGGTTGCTCCGGTGGACGACTGCGGTGAGGCAAAACTGGCTTCCCGCATGCCGGCAGTGCCGCTAGACTCAGTGCCAGCTCCGTCAATCCAGATGCGTTGTTAATCCAATTGCGTCGTCCACATACACACGTAACACTATCACTGTTCTATTACTCAGTTGCGTGTCGCATTTCACTCCCAAATCCGAATATTTAAAAATCACTTTCACTTTTACTCAGTTTCTTTCACAGCCGATGCACCATATGTGGGGCGGCGGGTGGAATAATTGTTTATTTAAATGTTCCTGTTATTTATGCTGTTTGCCGTTCTCAACAGTGGCTCTCTAACTACAATATTGGCTACCAGAAAGTGATTAGCAAATCGTGAAGCCTGTAATTAGAATTCCTAGTGCCCACTTCATCTGAGAAATACATTTATAGCTACAGCTTACACCTCTGAGGAATTAGAAGATTGTCTGGGATTCACAATTAAAAAACCATTCTCTCTAAAATGTTCACTATATTCTGAAAGTCACAGACCAAAAAGTATCCACACAATCCAACTACAAGGGCAGTTCAGAGTCTAATGCGCTGATGCACCTACAACTGTTCAAATTAGATATTTAAGTGAATGCTCGCCATAATTTGATGATAATGTTCATCAAACGCCACGCTAAATAATGGTAGAATAACTGTCCCGCGGCGGCACATGAAAATACGACATACACAAACTGAACATAGATCATTTAAGTCATCCCAGAATTAACACTTCACTCGAAAACGATTTCATGGTTACGCGTATCCCGAGTAACTTATTACCGCATCCGAGGCTGTTTATAGCAATGATACAGACGCGACACGACTCCCGGCACAGGCGGTGCGCTAATCAGCGTATGGAGGGAACTGGGGCCTTTTTCTCTCACGCAGCGTTCTTATATATAAAGCCGCGGTACGGATGGCTTAGGGAACGCCTGATCAAATCCGCTCTCCCGACTAGCCGCTGGGCTAGTAATGCACCACTTTAAGTTATCAAATAAATCATTGCTTCCTTTGTTGATGGCAGATGAAGCTCTCAATTTAAATGTGCAATCAGCACACAGGTAAGTAATCATAATGAATGTCTGATGTGGCTAAGACAAATATTTTGGGCGAGAGAATTAATTTAATTACACTACACGCAGTAGATGAGTTCTGAACTTGCCTTTTGGAGATACGCTACGCTATAGTTTTATAGTTATTCAGTTGAAACTTTTCACATCTTTATGATTATAGCGGATCTGCCTTCTACTTAAATTTAAACACCCTAGCCTTATTTATTCGCCTACTTAATCTGTCTTGCTTCCTTAATTTCTGAGACAGAAACCAGAAAATCCTGAATGTCAACTAAAATTTTAATTTGTGAGATCCAGAATACTGTTTCTACTAAATTATTATGCAAAGGGAATCTAAATACAAATTTTTAAGTTTGTAGCTCTTTTCTGATGCGCCAATGATTTTTACAGAAAAAAGTCCAAATTTCGAAAATGGTTAAAGTTATTGAACTGTTATTCAACACATATTGATTTAGTATTACTCCTGACATGCTAGAAACGTTTCAGGTTATTCACTTGATTTTTAAAGTATTGCACAACATTTATAACGTCAGAGGTAGTTACAGCGGACTGGCTGGCACACAATGGAAAGACTGATGTGAATTTTATACAGCGTGAGTAGGCTGCTTCCCTACAGTGTCCTTTTGGAAAAAAATCACATTCACCGCCAGTGATTTTCGTAAACTACGGGAAACCTATGAATGGCGACTAATAGCTGTAACTGTCGCTAAAAGCAAGACGGATCTCTGGTCGGGGACTAGCCAGGACGATGTCGTCATCAGGAGCAACAAAACTGGCGTTTTATAGATCGGAGTGAAGAATGTTTGAACCCTAATCGGGCAAGTAGGTTCGAAAATTTAAAAAGTAAATTTACAGGTTGAAGATAAATATATTATGAATTACTGAACTTCGGTGGCGGGAGGAACAGGACTTGTGAACAGTTGAATATGGGCTTATAAACACAAAGCCAACAGCGGTGATGCAGGGCTGGGGTCAGTAGTCAATACGAAAATAGGAATGCGGGTAATCTACTATGAACGGCATATTGAACGCATCGTCGTAGCTATTGTGGACACGAAGTCCACTCCTTACTCAGTAGTACAATTTTACATGACAACTAGCTCCGCCGATGATGTAGAGGTTGAGGAAATGTGTGATGAGATAAAAAAAAATTACTCAGATAATAGAGGAAAATCTAATGGTGATGAGGGACTGGAATTCGTTAGTATAAAGAAGAAGAGAATGAAAAATAGTAAATGTATATTCACTGGGGTAAGGAATGAAGGAAAAAGATACCCATAATAATTATGCACTCAGCTTAATTAAATCTTCGCTAACACTTCATTCAAGAACCATGAAAGAAGGCTGTAAACATGGAAGAGTCCTGGAGACACCGCAGGCCTTCAGCCTAATTAAATAAGACAGAGACTTCGGAACCAGATTTTAAACTTAAAGATTTTTCAATGGAATAGTTGGACTGTGACTGTTGAGTCTTGCCCATTCCTCACTTATGGCGTGCCTAAAGAATGCTACTTTCTTGGAGTGCTGTACAACAATTCAAACAAATAAGATTAGAAGTTTTATTTAAATGAGCAGATTGACGATACTTAACTTTGAGATTTACGAGTAGTAGTCGCAAACACGTAATATAATTTAGAGTACTTGGCTATGCGTAATGTTCCTGCAAGTTGATAACGCCACTAATACTCGGCACATCCTCTCCACTACACGGAGGGTGGCTGGAGCGGCGCCTGTATTCCCTCCTCGCAGAGGTCGCTTCTGGCACGGCGCGGTCCTTGTCAGCCGAGTATTGGCTGACGTTTCCTCACCGCCTTCTCTGGTCTTCCGTTCTACATCTTCGTTCCGGCACTTTTGGTAACGCCAGAACAGTGACTATTATTTATTACTTACAAATTGTGAATTAAAACTAAATAAATTCCAGAAAAGGTAGGAAATTAAGGAGATGGGACTTGGATAAGTTGAAAGAACCGAAGGTTGTAGAGATTTTCAGAGGGAACATTGGGAAACAGTTGACTAGAAAAGGGGAAAAAACGGTAGAAGACCTATGGGTAGCATATTGAAAAAACTCAAAACTCGCCTCGATTGCGAAAAAAGCACCTAGTGTTAAGTGTTAACCCAGGTTTCGGGGTAGATAACTATCCCTTCTTCAGAACAACAATAAAACCCACAAGTGCCTAAGAAGACCTTTGTCAATGATTAAAAGAACACCATAGCTGTACATTTACAAACGAAAAAAGGGAAACACAAACAGTACATGTATACAAAGTCAAAAGCGTTACTTAACTTAATGGTGTACGCTCCACCTCACACCGGCCTATGTTCGATGGGCCATAAACTGCAGCTACAAACGGTCGCTCACTTACAAGCCTGACCCACTATCTATGCACATGAGCAAGACCAAGGAAGTTACTTGAATGCGCATGCGCATACGAATAGAAGAAAGTTTATACATGGGTCGGGGCAAAATAGCCCATATATTCCCAACCGAGGATCAACGTTTATCAAAAAATGAAATGGATAGAACAAAAGACGAGCTAAATACGAGATGAAAACTAAAAATAACCGCACACGGTTGCTTATGCTAGTAAAGAAACTTATATATGAAGCTACCTAGGACAACAGGAGGAACTCTTAAAAACTGTATCTAAAGCCAGTAGTTGGCCTGGGGGGAGGGGGGGGGGGGTTCTGAGGGGACGTAACCTAAAGACCTCGTCGTAATAAAGATATATGGATAAAACGTGAGGTGGTCAACGGGCTAAAATCACCTTCATCGTAAAGAGAAAATGAGAATAAAAAGAAAGAAGATGAACAGCTTGAGCAACCGCGCTCGCAGATCAACGCGCGCATGTGATAATCCCCAGATCATCAGATTCACAAGTATGAAGAACAAAGTAAAGGTGCGAAACCTTCAAAAAAATTCTATTTCTTAGGAGGAGTTGGTCATTGAGGATGTTGTCTTTAACACGTTGCAGATGCTTAAAGATGTGCATTTCTTCCAAAAAATCCAGTTTTAAGCCTTTAACCTCGGCATGAAGTAACTCGATATTAACTGGATTGCTCGGCGCATGAGCCGTTTGCACAACGTGTTCCGCATAAGTAGAGCCCTTAGTACCGTCACCGCTTCTAGTAGGAATATGCTCTTTATACCTGAGACCCAGAGCTCGTCCTGTTTGCCCGATGTAAAATTTTGGACAATCCCCGCATATAAATTTATATATTCCTGATGGGGAAAGTTCATCGCTTTTATTGTGCAAGGAGTGGATTAAATTCCTATGTAAACTATTATTAGTAGAATAGGCGACTCTGAAATTATGGGCTCTGAATAAACTCCCCCATTTGTAACTTATATTGCCTATGTAAGAGATAGATATCGTGGCCACTTGTTTGTCATCTAACGCATCCTCTAGGGTGGAAGAAGTAATATTATTTTTATTTATTTTCTTCTTATACATCTGTCTTACCAACTGAAGCCTATATCCATTATTTGTAGCAATATTCTCAAGTGTGACCAGTTCAGTTTCTACTGCATCTGGTGCAAGAGGGATAGCTGTAACTCGATGAATATTAAAATGAAAAAGGCCATCTTATGGGCGTACGGATGGGCCAAGTCTGCAGGTATAATATTGTTGCAAAACGTATTTTTCCGAAAAATGTTAAATTCAATGCGGTTGTCAACAACAGTTAAAGTAAGGACCAAAAAATTTAAGGACCTAGTATCGGATTCTCGCTCAATTGTAAAACTGATATTATGGTGAAGCTCATTAAAAAATCTAAAAAATATGGTCTACATCCTTTGGAGAACCATCAATGATTAATAAAATGTCAACATATCTTTTGTAAAATTTTATTCTCCTAAGAATCTCTCTGTCACTGGCAAAAAAATCAGACTCTAATTAGTTCATAAAAATTTCTGATGAAATCCCAGCTAGGGGGCTTCCCATAGCAAAACCTGTTGGTTGTAAGTAAAATCTCCCATTAAATGTAAAGTAGTTGTGTTTTAAAACGATCCGTAGCATCATCATCAACTCATTGACCTCTTTATCCAAAAATTTTTTATGGTGACGTAAATTTCACTCTAGTATTTGCAGTGTGTGGTCGACCGGTACATTAATGTATAAACTTGTTACGTCAAACGACACTTGTTTAGAATCTTCAGGACAAGATGCCTCGCGTAAACTGGTAGCTAAATGAATGGAATTTTTAACGGAACAGTTTTTACTAAAAACGATATTTTCTTTAATCTTAGTATGCAAGCATTTCGCCATCTTCTTATAGGCACTTCCCGTACTGTCAACGATAGGGCGAATTGGGTGATTTAACTTATGAACTTTAAACTGGCTTCTCAATTTAGGGGTCTTGGGATTCATGTTTATCAGCCCTTTCTTTCGGAACTCTCCTATCAAATTTTTAGTATTTTGGATCCCACTTCTAATTTATTTTTGGAGAGTAATAGTGGGGTCTTTGTTAAGCATAACTATCCCGTTGTCATTGAAAAAAGCTTCGGTATTATCGATGTATTTTTGCTTTGTGGATATAACTTCGGAGTTTCCCTTATCGGCTTTAGTGACAATAGCATCATTTTGTATTAGTTTGCAGTTAATACTCCTTAAAACCTTATTTGTGTTATCCTCTTTATGTGAACTGTGTGCGAGCTTACTCATAATTTTTAAGGGTTTGTTTCTCGTTAGGGATTTTGGCATAATCTAGACCGATTTTCAAGTCAATTGTTGTGTCTTGTAGAACGGATTTGCGGTGCTAGGCTTGAAATTAAATTTTAATCTTTTAGAGAGGAAAGACTCCTCTTGGGACGAAAATACAATTTCTGTCTTATTAATGACCCGCTCAAAGAATGTTTTAGGTTCAGCTGTAAAATTACTGTGATTCACTTTGTTAGCACGTTCCTGCTTCTCAACTAAGTTAGCAATTTTTTTGTCACGTCTGTTGGAAATCTCTTTTATTTGTAGAGCCAACCATTCATTTGCCCTAAACCAAAAAGCATCTATTAGAAAGTTAAAGTGAACAGAATAAAACTTCGAAATTTCTATGTACATCTACATGCTCTTTCATTCAAAATATCTTTCTTGGCATATAAATCGAAGATTCTATCATTAAATAACTGGTAACGCAGCTTCTTTCTAAGGATTGGCATTTTACGGCAGGATTTACCTATGAAACCACCAATAAAACTTGGGGAGAAGTTGAGCACTCTACACTGTTTAATGCTTGCCTTAGCTCTTTTCAGAATGACATCTAAGTATCTACTTGCTGCATCTGACACCTCGGCTGGTATGAATTTAAGAACCTCTAACATCGCAGCGCGTCAGCAGTCGTTGGTTACTATATTAAAAAACTAAAAACCCGCATCGATTGCGAGGTACTTTTTTCGCAATCGAGGCGGGTTTTTAGTTTTTTAATATAGTAACCAACGACTGCTGACGCGCTGCGATGTTGAAGGTTCCTATGGGTAGCTTTAAGAGTTGAAATAGTAAAGGCAACAGAAGGTAAAATAGGTAAAAAGACAAGGCCTAGTAGAAATCCCTGGATAACACATGATGTATTGAATCTAACTAATGAAAGCAGGAAGTATAAAAACGAAAAAAACGATGCAGGCGAAAGGGAATACAAACGCCTAAAACGCGAGAGTAAAAGGAAATGCAAAATAATGGATAATCGGGACAGGCTAGTGGGAAAATTTAAGTTTTTAGATCCATGTTTCGCGAGGGGAAAAGTACATACTGCTTATAGGAAAATTAAAAAGGCTTTCGGAGAAAAGAGAAGCAGCGGAATTAAGAGTTGAGGCAGAAAACCAGTCCTAAAAAAAGAAGGGGAAGCTGAAAGGTGGGAGGTGTCTATAGAGGGCCTATACATGTCAGATGAACTTTGATGCAGTATTACAGATATGCAGGAGGACGTAATTGAAGACGAGAGGGGAAATGCGATACTGCGAGAAGAATTTGACTGAGCACTGAAAGACGTACGTCGAAGCAAGGCCTCGGGGGTAGACGACATTCCTCAGAGCTATTGGTAGCCTAGGTAGAGACCGCCATGACAAATCTCTTCTGCCGGCCGGTGTGACCGAGCGGTTCTAGGCACTTCAGTCTGGAACCGCGCGACCGATATGCCTCGGGCATGGATGTATGTGATGTCCTTAGGTTACTTACGTTTAAGTAGTTCTACGTTCTAGGGGACTGATGACCTCAGATGTTAAGTCACATAGTGCTCAGAGCCATTTGAACCATTTTTGAAACCTCTTCTATCTGGTGTGCAACATGTATGACACAGGTAAACGACCCTCAGCCTTCAAGAAGAATGTAATAATTCCAATTAAAAAGAAAGAAGTTACTGACAGATGTGAAAATTACCGAACTATCAGTTTCATGATTAGTGGGTGCCAGCTACTAACACGAATTCCTTATTGAAGAATGGAAAAACTAGGAGAATCCGACCTCGGGGAAGATCAGTATGGATTTTGGGGAAATGTAGGAACACGCGAGGAAACCCTATGTTTATAGCATTTGTAGGCTGAGAAAAACATTTTAACATTGGTGACTCTCTTTGAAATTCCGAAGATAGCAGCAGGAAAATAGAGGGAGCCAAGTCTATTTACAAAAGGAATATGTGAAAGGGAAGCAGTGGCTGAAAAGGGAGTGAGACAGCGTTGTAGTCTTCCCCCCCCCCCCCCCCCCTGTTATTCATTTTGTACACTGAGCAAGCAGTAAAGGAAACTGTAGAAAAAATTGAAGTACGAATTAAAGTTCAGGGAAAAGAAAAAAAACAAAAGACTTTGAGGTTCACCGATGGCGCGGAAATACTGTCAGAAACAGCAAAGGAGTTATAAGAGCAATTGAACGAAATGGACAGTGTCATGAAAGGAGGTTACAGTATGAACATCAACAACAGCAAAACCAAGCTACTGGAATGTAATCGAATTAAACGAGGTATGCTGAGGGAGTTAGATTAGGAATCGAGATATTTAAAGTAGTAGATGAGTTTTGGTACATAGGCAGCAAAATAACTGTTGATGGCAGAAATAGGGAGGATATAAAATATAGACTGGCAATTGGAAAATCAGCGTTTATGAAGAAGAGAAATTTGTTAACATCGATTATAGACGTAAGTGTTACAAAGTCTCATCTGAAGAGATTTGAAGTGCAGGCGTGTATGGAAGTGAAACAGCAACGACAAATATTTTAGAAAAAGCAATTCAAAAGTGATGCTACAGAGAAATCATGAAGATTAAATGGGTAGTCCATGTAACTAATGAGGATGTGCTGAACACAACTGGGGAGACAAAAAATTTATGACATTACTTGGCTAGAAGAAGAGGTCAGTTGGTAAAATAAATTTTCAGACATCAAGGGATCACCAATTTTGTGTTTGAGGGAAGTGGGGGGGAGTGGATTGGAGGGAGGGTAAAAATTACAGGGGAAAACCACGAGATGAACACAGTAAGCAAAATTAGAAGGATGTACGTTGCAGTAGTTATTCAGAGATGAAGAGGCTGACACAGGATAGAGTACCACGGAGAGCTGCATGAAATCCGTCTTCAGGCGGAAGACCTCAACAACATCTGTAACATGAATCCAGAGCCATGATTTACTTAAGAAATGTGCCAACTTGTTCGGTGTTTCGAGACCTGGAACAGCGAACAAGGGTAACCATACCGGCAGTCCACCAATAATAAAAGGTAGTGTGTCTTTGGGTGGGTGCAATGGGAAGATTGTTATGTAACTACCATTTCTGAAGGCTGTGCGGAAGCAGAAGTCCAAAACTAAACAAAGAAACCTGTATTTTGTCGAAGAGTTACAGCACAAGGAAATGAAGAAAGGAATCGCCTTAACATATTCTGCCTGGACCCCGTGGCAGAGGAGTAATGAGAAAGTGGGTGAGGGGGGGGGGGGGGGGGGGTGGTGGCGGCGAAGACAAACGAGAGGGGCGAGTGGATGCAGCACTGCTGCGAGAGTCACTGGTAATTACAGCGTCGCTGTTACGAAAATGAAATTCTCCTCCGGATGGAATGCGACAATAACAAGAGATAGTTCTTTTATGTACGTCGCAGGGGCGCGCTCTTCCGCCTGCCGCTAGGAGAGCAGCGGTCTCCATGGCAACAGCAGTCTGCTCTCGGCGTCCCCCTATCTCGCAGAATTCTGCCCCACAGGACGCTGATTTAATAAAGCTGATATATGAGCCGCTTGCTCGGTCTCCATTAATACCAAGTGGCTTGTATTTCACAGTAACCAGACGCCATTTTCTTTATTGCGACCGCTGCTACTTGCGCCGGCGGTGATCCAGTCTCCTCCTCGTTAATAATCTTTATATCCCTCTGATGCCAGCGGTGCATTACTGCGATGAGAACCCCAGCGAATGGTGGGTACTGCAACGATGGGACTCTGAAATGGGCAGCGAAGCGAGCTGAAAGTTGGCGTGCGTCTCGATTTGGCGAGGGGGCGGCGGAAGAAGAAATAAGGGCAAGTGCTCGTCCGTGGAGAACTGGCGCCGGCAAGGGGTTGCAGGGAGAGGCGCAGCCGATGGAGCGTTCCTTGTCACTCTGCACGACTTCCATCGCCCTTGCTCACTTCTCCCAAGTGCTGGCGTTGGTTCGTGTCCACGTAGCACGGATCACATCTACTTCGTCTGTGTATCACCACTCTGCTCGTCAGATATAGCGAAATAACATCTAATTCCGCTAAGATCTTCGTTCCACCATCTATTTTTGCAAGTGAAGCAATTACGCTGAAGTGTGTCGAGTAGGTCCTTTCAGCTTAGAATATTTAATCTAAAATGATCATCTAAATAATGTAACTTGAAGCGTTATGTCCAGCCCAGTAAATAAATCATCCTGTCTTTGGCCGTGGTGCAGCAACTGCGGTTCATTTTCAGTACGAAAAACAGTCTAGTTTGCAAAAACAGCATAACCCTTATTGATGCGTTTCACTTTTCTGACGTATCTTCAGAATAGGTTAGTCATAAGTAGTCGAAATTTTGGTGCGCACCTTTGGTGACAGGGTCAGCCAGGAACTTACCATGTACATCTACATAGACTGAGACTGTACCCAGACGGATTGGAAAACTGTTTTATTTCTCAGTAAGGGAGCCAAGCATTGTAATGCTGCCTCCATCACACCGGCGCGGATCTTACGTTATTTTTCAAGTAAATATGTGAAATGTTTGGAAGGTCCCAGCACATCGAGGACAGAAAGAGAATTCCAATAAATATAGACCTGAGATTTGATCAGGTTAATGATTATTGAAGTCTGCTATTGCTCGATTCATTTCATTCTATTGAGATCCGTTTTTTATCACGTTATTAAAGCAACAGACTCAGCATTCCACGTTAGTAAGTGGCATGCTTGGTGACGCAAAACCTTCTAATTGTTAAATGTTAATGCAAAGAAATGTTTTGCATTGTAAGAATAATGATAATCGGACTTCAATAAGGTCATGGACTGTTGACTCGACTTACAGAAACTGAAATGCACAAACGATAACACGCTCATCGCGCACGATCTTTGCCTCGCCAAATCGACCACTTCCAAAGTATTTAAAAGACTGAAAAATGTGCAAAAAGTTGAATCATTACTGATGTACTGGAACAGATTCAGAACTACCAGACAACTACATATTTAAGATAAACTTAATTGTTACTTCTCGGTACAATACGTGACCTTCTCGTAGTGAGTCCCAGGTAAGAAGAAAGAGGAAGTGGCTGTTCATTTTTCCATTAATACACACATGTATTAATTGCGATACCGAAATAAAGTCTACCACGACCCGACCCATAGTTGTAACACTGGTTAGCGTCACATCATTGAAGTTAAGCGCTCTCGGGCTTAGCTAGCACTTGAATGGGTGACCATCTGTGTCTGCTGATAGCTGTTGGCAAGTGCTCTTAGCCCTTGTGAGGACAATTGAGGATCTTCTTGATGCAGAAGTGGCCGCTTCGATCATGAAAACTGACGACGGCCACGAGTGGTAACTACATGCCTATCCATATACTCATCCAGTGATTTATTGCATCATAACACTTAAATGGTTCGTTTGAACCAAAGACTGAGATTTATTGGCAGAACACTTAAATGAACCAAAGACTGCGATTTATTGGCAGAACACTTTTATTATTCAATAAGTCTACTGAAGTGATTGCGTACACCACACCTTGTCTTCCCTTTTCTGGAGTACTGCTGTGCGGTGTGGGATCCGCACCAGATAGGATTGACGGAGGCCCTAAAAAAAGGTCGAAGGAAGGCAGCCCGTTTTTTATTATCGTGAAATAGGGGAGAGAGTGCCACGGATGTGATAGACGAATAGGGTTGCTAATCATTAAAACAAAGGAGTTTTCCTTACTGCATGATCTTGTCATCAAATTTGAATCACGAACTTTCTCCTCCGAATGCATTATCTACGCGGTCGTTCCAGTTTAAGTTATGCGTAATTATAGCCCCTAAGTATTTAGCTGAAATTACAAACTTAAGATTTGTGTAATTAATCGTGTAACTGAAATTTACCTATTTCATCGTAGTACTCATGTGGACGATTTCCACAGTTTTCGTTATTTAAGAATCGATTGCTGCTTTCTCGAACCATACAGTACCGCTGTCTAAATCATTTTGCAATTCGCTTTCATCATCTGATGACTGTAATACACGGTAAATGACAGCATCGTCTGCAACAATTCAAGAGAGCTGCGCAGACTGTCTCCTTGATCGTTTATGTATATCAGGAACCAATGATGGCGTGTAATTTCCATGGAGAACGCCAGATATTTCTTCTGTTTCACTCTTTGACTTTCTGTCAGTTGCTACGAACTGTGACCTTTCCCACAGGAAATCAAGAATCCAATCGCACGACTGAGACGATACTCCGTATGCACGCAATTTGATTAGAAGTCGATTGTGAGGAAAGGTGTCAAAAACCTTCTGAAGTCTAAAGACATAGAATCAGTTTGCCGTGCCTTGTCGATAGCGTTCACTACTTTGTCAGACTAAAGAGCTACTTTTGCTTCCAAGAACGACATTTTCTGAATTCGTGTTGGCTATTTGTTAATCAGTCATGTTCTTTGAGGTAAATAATAACATTTGAACACGGTATATGCTACAAAATGATACTGCAAATCGACGTCAATGATGTGGGTCTGTAATTCAGCGCAATACTGCTATTTCCTTTCTTGGGTATTAGTGTCACCTGTGGAGCTTTCCACTATTTATGTAAGATCTTTCTATAATAAGGCAGTTTTATGTGATTGCTAAGTATGGAGGCATTTTATCAGCATACTCTGAAGGAGCATAACTGTATTCAGTATGGTCCGGAAGATTCGCCTTTATTCCTTTAAGCTGCTTCGCTACATCTAGGATATTTTGCTTCTAAATTACCCATGGTGGTAGTTGTTGTCGATTGGAGATGTGAAATATTTACTTATTCTTCTCTGGTGAAAGAATTTCGGGAAAACCGTGTTTAGTAGCATTATTATTGCTGTCGCGCAGTGTGAAATTTATTGCGTCAAGACGCTGAAAATAACGTTTTAAGGGTGATTTTCGTATCGTTAGTTGGACCCACTCACAGATTTGAATGTTTATTTCAGTATTCTTGGTGACCGATTGTTGCCCTTCGTTGTACGTATTCATGGTGAGTATGCTGTTATTACAACTCGATGCGACACATTTTCAGTGTCCGTTACGGAGTTTCTTCACAGCTGAAGTCACTGTTGCACTGATCTTGTAGCGGTCCTACACGCAGGACGTCGAGTTACTCGAGACTGCCGCCTTCCAAGATGGTACCAACTACATTCCCAGGTCGGCCCGCATTGGTTCCTCGTTTGAAAAACACTAAGCCATCCAGTCAAACAATGGCACGCTAAACAACCTGAACTCAATCACACACAGAATAGCTGGAACTATTTCCAACAGCGAGTGGAATGCAGCAACCAAACGAAACATTCCTGCTCGTCTGCATTTCTAGAGCAGAGTCGGGATAAATCCACGCTCTCACAGCGTCGTGCTGTGCGAGAGACAAGTCACGTGAAGTACTGGGGACAAATCCACACTCTCACAGCATCGTGCTGTGCGAGAGACCAGTCACGTGACGTATTGGGGACCAATCCACGCTCTCACAGCGTCGTGCTGTGCAAGAGACAAGTCACGTGAAGTACTGGGGACAAATCCACGCTCTCACAGCGTCATGCTGTGCGAGAGACAAGTCACGTGACGTACTGGGGACAAATCCACGCTCTCACAGCGTCTTGCTGTGCGAGAGACAAGTCACGTGAAGTACTACTCCGTAGACTTCCTCTGAATGTTTCGTTGGCGGACCTAGATTACTTTTGTGTATTGTTACACACTAATTACCCAATCAGTCGAGACAAGGGTAGCCAGCCTCTATTTGACCAGCGACGCACGGTTGAGCTCCTCACTAATCCAAAGGCAGTAATAGGAACCATTAGCAATCCACCTACACTGTCCAATCCCGTTAATGTGACCACCGCCCATATTCGACGTCAAAGTGCAATAACCTCTCACAAACGTCAGGTGGTATCACTAACAGTGGAGGGTATACAAAGTGCATCGAGAAGACGTGGAAAAACAGTGCACCCGTTGTCGTAATGAGAATGTTATTTATCTGACATCCAAAACGAATTGACCTTTTACTTTCGGGCCAGAGGTGAAAACATTCCCAAGGCGGCTTACTTCGTAAACTGTTCACGTGTCGACGGGGTTAAAGTACGTCGTGCATTTCAAAATGGTGCTGTTCAAAACCGGCCCCGAGGTAAATGCAGTGCACCGTGGGCCAGTGAACGACGGCCGCAAAGATGTGTTGAGCAGCTGACCGCCCAGATACACCAAGGTGCTGTAAACTGTGTCTCCTCAACGACCGTTCAGCGAGCTTTGTTGCACATAGGCTTCTGCAGCCAGCACCTGGCTCATGCACCCGTGCTGACTCCTGCAAAGTCTAGATTGGTGCGCCAGAACCGTAACTGCACGTCTACTAAGTGTCGACAAATGGCCTCTCCACATGATTCACGCTGTAAGCTTCATAGACCAGATGACCGTTAGCATCTACGCCGTTAAACGTGTGAAAGCAAACACCCTAGAACGAATGTCGGAAGAGTCCAGAGTAAAGGGTTTGTCAAGGTTTTGGAAGGTACAGTGCATCAACACAAGTGTACATCTATTCTTAGGAACCACATCCACTCCACATGCTGTTTGCTTTTCCTTGGCGTGATAGCATCTACCAGCAGGACAATGCAAGCGTCACACAGCTCGCAGTGCATGTGGGTGGTTGTAAGAGCAAAATGATGATACTGTTCTCTCCTGGCCACCAAACTCCCCGTATGCGAACCCAGTCAAGTATCTGTGGGACCACCTCGATCGGGTTTTTCGCCCCATGGATCATTAACCTAGAAGCTGGCCACAGCACTGGAACTAGCATGGCTGTACACATCTGTCGCTGCCTACCAGAAACTGATTGCCTCTTTCCCTGCAAGTCTTGCAGCAATCAGTGTTGCAAAATTTGGCTATTCGGTCTTTTGACACGTGGTCAGATTAATGTAACTGGACAACGTATTTTCAAAAGACCCTCTGATCCAACGGCGGCGGCGCGGTTCCTTCCGTCCCTTTACGACGAACCTGCATCTACCTCTGAACATTGTCTCAGCAGATTATCAGTAGGGAAGCCAAGCGAAACCTACTATACTTCGACGTGAACCAGACTGCAATTAAAGTCACTAAATCTAAGTTTCGGGAGAAATGAAAAGTTGGAAATTTTGTTCTTAATTAATATTTTCTGAAACTTAGGTGAACAAGTATTACTGCCAAGCCCGTGCTAGTCTCAACACAGTCACTCACAATGCCTTTCACTCACGTTAGCAAGTTTATAGTGTTGCATTCCCCAAAAACGTAATAGCTACTAAAATACGGATTGTTTTTGATTGAGAATGCTCGACAAATATTAAGTCTGTCGGTACCTGATGCAGTCGCAGTTTTTAGCCACCGACCTGCTCAATACGCCACGCGGAATTTATGTCTTTTTCTCGTCACAAAATTCATTAAAAATTCCGAAATTTCTACACACCAATCGGAATAATTATGCCGTCACTTTACAACACTTTTGATGTATGAAACACTGCTATATCCGGCAACTTATCATTTCCGTCGGAACTACTACTACACACGTCCGAACTGTTTCATGGTTAGGCTCCGACTCCTCTCTAGAACACACCAAGCCTTCTCTACCAGCAGAGAAAGGCGCGCGAAGAATATTGATTCACCATTGGTCAGTTTACTCAACAGCCAATAGCAAAACAACGGTCTCCAGCGTCAGTCCGCACTTATCATCAATAACCAATCGTAAAATAGTAAACCTCACGACTGCACTTTTTACCGACGTAACTATCTAATATACTGAAGTTTTATTTATGCATAAAGTTATTTACTATTGTTATTTATACCTGAATTAAATTTCCCTTTACCATAAACTTACTTTACAAATCTATTCTACAAAAATCCCCTTTGTCCATCTCCATACTTCTTCTAAATATTCCCACACTAAATCCCACTACATAACTTGTTAAACAGTTATCTTCATATTAACCTTAACCCACATTCACGCATCATTCATAGTGCTAAAACACATTTATAACATTTCACATACACAGAAAGTCAAAATAACACTTTATGAAAAAACTAGAACAATTTATGAAAAACATTCTATTACTCTAGTGCACTCTAGCGGGCACAATAGAAACTAAATCACAGTCCCCTAACCAATACTGTCCTCTATCGGCTGATACATAAACTACGTGGGCGTGCAGTCTCGCGTCACCATCTGTCACTACCCAGCTCTGAGACACATCTCCCACTGAACTGCCTCCATGGCAGGGTCGGTATACGGCGCTACGCCTCACAACCTCTAAATTTAAAAACAAGCACCACTAACCGTAACTACACTGCCACTATGCGGGTTCTGCCATCTCCTTTATACACGCCACAGGATCACAGTCTACGGTGAAGATGGATAATTACCACATGAGACCCTGAAATATCCATTGGAATTTATCATCTTCTGAAAACTCTCACCAAGCCAGTACGTTCGTGGAAATACACTTCCAGCTGCCGTCCTCACAATCTTCTAGACAGCATCTTCCTACAGAATAGCTGCACGCCCACTAGACAGCAACACACGGCTTGACAACGGTCAGACAACTAAGCCAGTACCCATGCCAGCGCACGATAAAGCACTCTGGAACGCTTTCGAAACTTGCCACACGCAGGGCACTACTTCACTGATCAATGACTACCATCTTCCAATATCTGTGCCCGAGGGCAGAAAATCTAGTCGCATATACTCAACGAAGTCTATCGCAAATTTCGCGGGCTACCAAACCCACTCATTGAAGTTATTTACACTTGCAGAACTTTCGACCAACTAGCTTCAGGAGAAATGTTGAATTGGTCATTTCTCGCTAACGCTCATAGAACGTGGTGTAAAATGAAGCGTTTTGACAACACTTTCAGCAGTTTGTTTCCAGAAACGTATCTGAGAATACCGGCCGTTCTGTGGAAACTACTCGCCTTTGCTAACAGTCTGGTAGGACCAGACCAACACAATTAACCTGGATAAAAGAAAGACAGTGCCGTTTTTCCCAGACTGGAGAACAGACGTCGTCCCAGGAATTTGGAAAACCGGTGTTGCCCTTCACAGTAGCGACCGCCACCACTAGGTGGGTGTTGCTGCCCGGAAATGATACGCTAGGTAACATTCCCGCAGTTCGGTAGGTCTGTGAAATATAAAAGTCTGGGAATCGAATACCTGAGGCCACTTGAGGTCTCTCGTCCTCGATGAACTGAGGCTGGTATCAAAGGTAGAGAAGGTGGTCTCACTGTCATGGTTTATTGAGGTCAATAATTTTGAATTTTTGAAAGCTTTCTTACAGAATATTTGAAAATTAAAATTAGAACAGTCTTGATGGCAATAACAAATTTGTTAAAAGTGACAACCGATTTCGGTCAAGTAGGTACCATCTTCAGGCAGTATGTGCAACATAGATTTAGAGGTTTACTTAATAATAGAGGGGCTATAAGCTAAGTACTTCATGGTCCGCCCAGCGCTTATCGCATTATGTCGGTAGCAGCTAATGAGGCATAAAGTACGTAAGACGCGTTATTATAAATAATGTACATATAAAATAACTGTAGAAAAATTAATAAAACAGTCACATAACAGCACATAGTTATCTGCTATTTAAAGTTGTTTGTCAAATTACATTTACATCGATGCGGGAGAATATAGATGAGAATAGCCAATGGAAATTGGCTGTCGATACACAGACTCCCTTTACGGACATTTCAAGAAACCTCGTAGTGGGTAAATCGTAATTATAGCAATGATAGAGCTATGTGGCTCCGGTTGTTTTCAACGGAGATGGTGCTTATCAACTGCTTTTCAGTTATTTTATTCTGTATGTAAATTGACTTTCATGACTCATAATAAGACTGTTTATTTTATAATATTTGACCTGTGAAAGTTTGGTTTTATGTTTGCTTGCAGTCTGCTAGCCGACACTCATGTTTTTTACATATTATACTGCTTTACACTTAAAGCTACCTAAGCTTCTGTACCAGCTGTTATGCCACTGTTGAGCTCTTTGTAATATACTGCTTTATAATTAATATGATATACGCATCTGTCACCAGTCAGTACTTCAGCGGTTTTAATGCATATCAGATGCTTTCTGGCCTGCATGCTGCCACACTTCGGTGGCCAGTTGCTATCGCGTCTTTGACATCGTTCTTCACCAGCCCTGGAAAACAACGGCATCACATAGCCGTATCTTTGCTATCTATGATTAAGCTCTATGAGTATTTTTTTTTTTCAAATGCCCATTGATGAAACTCTGTGTACTGACAGCCAATACAATTGGCTGGTCTCCCATACATTCTATTTAAGGGTAATTTTACAAACTGCTTTATATAGCAGATACTCATGTGATGTTATATTACTTTTCTGTTAACCTTTGTACAGTTGTTTTATCCGTAATTATTTGTGACAAAGCTTTTTACGCACTGGATGCTGATTGGCTGTTACCGCCGTAATGCCACAAGCAGTGGGTGTAGCATCCACCACGTGACCCATAGTCCCTCTACCCCAAGCACCGATTGACGCTCGTGCATCCACAATACTTGCTCCGTTCACTGCCACCACCTGTCATCATGAGTATAACGTTTCATTTTGGTTATATTTTACGTGTCTTACATTAACTCTAAGTATGTATCGTACTTACATTTCAGTGCATAGTGCAAATGGTCTGAAGATTGTCGCTATTAGATGGAAACCGATTGCCATTGTAACAGATGTTTTAATTTTGAATAATTTTTGTCTGTTGTGCATCTACGTGAAACTTCCCTGTCTGAAAAGTGATGCAGTTTACTTTTCCTCGCCGAAAGAGGTCCAGCAGAAATCGAGTTGGCCTCTCTGCAACGGTTCCAGTTTCTCGGCTCTACGTCTGCACGCGACTTTAGATTATATGTATACCACGCTTGGAAACACGCTGCGGTTTAATTTCCGCACGCCTCCTGCTATTGTCAGAGAGCAGTAAAGCAGGGTCCTGCGCACAGGGGGGCGCGGGCTCAGCTGCCTGCAGCCGCCGGCGTGCCGGTGTGACGTCACACTTTACGACCCACGCCGCGGCGCCCGCTTCTCGCCCCAGCTCTTTGCCTCCACTAATTTCTCCCCCACCTCCGGCAGCCTCCTACTACCCTCACCTAGGCCGAGCCCGCTCCCTTATCGCATGCTGCGGGCGTCTTTATCTCGCAAAAACTTTTCCTCCTGAATTTCAATTTCGCAGCAGATCTGCACACTAAAGAGTGGCGCAGTTGGAGCGAAAGCTTCGCCTTTGAGCTCACCCAGTGGAGGAAGGGACTGAGCAGCGACTGGAAACGACTGGGGCGAAGCAAGTGCTGTGTAGGCGATAGCCGCGTGTCACTGCAGTACCACACCGACTCACATTATTGAAAGATCTAACGTATGAAGAATCGAACGGAATTTATGACCAGCCAGAGGACTGCTATATCTATTTCAGAATAAGTAATCTGCAAGCCATTGAACAGTGCACAGCGGATGATAAATCGTACCAATATAATTAATTTTCTTTCCTACTGCATTACACTGAAGTGCCAAAGAAACTTGTATAAGCATGCGCATTCAAATAAGGGGACATGTAATCAGGCAGAATACGGCGCTGCGGTCGGCAAGGCCTATTGAAGGAAACAAGTGTCTGGCGAAGTCATTAGATCGGTTACTCCTGCTACAATGGCAGGTTATCAAGATTTAAGTGAGTTTGAACCTCGTGTTATAGTCGGAGCACGGGCGATGGGACACAGCATCTCTGAGGTAGCGATTAATTGGGCATTTTCCCGTACTGCCATTTCACGAGTGTACCGTTAATATAAGAAATTCGGTAAAACATCAAATCTCCGACATCGCTGCGGCAGGAAAAAGATAATGCAAGAACGAGATCAATGGCAACTGAAGAGAATCGTCCAACGTGACGCAAGTGCAAGCCTACCGCAAATAGCTGCAGATTTCAGGGCTGCGCCATCAACACGTGTCAGCGTGCGAACCATTCAACAAAACATCATCGATATGAGCTTTCGGAGCCGAAGGCCCACTCGTGTACCCTTAATTACTGCACGCCTCGCCTGGGCCCGTGAACTCCGACGTTCGCCTGTTGATCACTGGATACATGTTGCCTAGTCGGACAAGTCTCGTTTCAAATTGTATTGAGCAGTTCTACGTGTACGGGTATAGAGACAACCTCATGATTTCATGGACCCTGCATGTCATCAGGGGACTGTTCAAGACGGTGGAGGCTCTGTAATGGTGTGAGGCGCGTGCAGTTGGAGTGATGTGAGATCCCTGATAAGTCTAGATACGACTCTGACAGGTGACACGTACATAAGCATCCTGTCTGATCACCTGCATCCATTCAGGACCATTGTGCATTCCTTCGGACTTAGGCAATACCAGCAGGACAATGCGACACCCCACACGCCCAGAATTGCTACAGAGTGGCTCCAGGAACACTATTCTGCGTTTAAATACTCCCGCTGGGCACTTTATTGAGCATATCTGGGATGCCTTGCAACGTGCTGTTCAGAAGAGATCTCCACCCCCTAGCGCTCTTGCGGATTTATGGACAGTCTAGCGTTTCCTCTATTTACGTCTCTTGTGCCACTGTACCATAGGGGGGATTTTGCATTAAAATCAGCAGTTACAGTTACTTTTCGTCCCCGCAACGCCGCGATTACTCTGGTGAGGTGGTCCAAGTATTGGCAGATATTATCTCCGTACCGGAAGTACATATTTACGAGAGTTAATACTCTCGTGGGAGATTTCATTTCCACGACGTTGCAGCGACTGTTTGTGTACAGCGAGAGAATTGTTACGAGCAATAATTTGTTTTTAATTATTATTTCCATTCACGGGTCGTTCCCGCTGCTGACTGCCATTTTGCGGCTGCGAAAGCTATTTACGCAGCTTTTCAAATGGCTCTGAGCACTATGGGACTTAACATCTGAGGTCATCAGTCCTCTAGAACTTAGAACTACTTGAACCTAACTACCCTAAGGACATCACACACATCCACACCCGAGGCGGGATTCGAACTTGCGACCGTAGCAGTCACTCGTTTCCAGACTGAAGCGCCTAGAACCGCTCGGCCACAACGGCCGCCTTTCCCAGCTTGGGAGTACGCCTCCTGCAGGCAGAGCAGGTCTACTCTCTTCTCCTCCAGCACCTTATGTAGCTCCTGCATCAAGAGACTGCTATTCTGAGTGTTTAGTTGACCAATAGTTATTTTCGTCATTACGGGAAGTATGAATGTATGTGGCCATCTGGCCAGTTCTTTTTCCAATCGAAAGCAATGCGTCCGTTTGCGGAGACCGATTATGTGTAGGTATCATCAAGATCAAATTTTTCGCCTCGTCTTTCAAAAACTTTCTTCACCAGATACTGCAGGGCTCCGAAGTCTGTGGGGAGATTCATCTCGTAAAATATTTATGCCTATCCGGACCAAATTTCGCAACGCAGTGGCCAGGGCAGTGGTCAGGGTAGTCGGCTTCTCCAACCTTGCCAATTGCATGACGTGTTCTATGTTCGAGTGCACTCTAACAGGGTCAGAAGGCGTTATTCTGACAAGCGTGGCGTCTTGTGTAGCTGGGAGCACACCGGTGCTTGTTACTGTAATTTATTGAAATGGATGTTGTTCCACTCTATGTAGTTCGTTTTTCTGTATGGCCACAGGTGGGGCCACTACCACAGGACGCCCTGGCCGCTCTGGGTCTTCCATCGGCCTGTAGCCCCGACTTCGGGAGGAGGGAGCTGCAACCATCGTGGGAAGCTCTGTCTGTATCCCGATGCCAACCACTTCTATTTATTGGGTGCCCGAGAGTGATCTCAAGAATTCTCTGAATTCGCGTGCCCTCATAGCGTCCCTCCTCCTTTTCCTCTGGGATTTTCGCTTTGGCATTCTGTCCTCATTTATGTTTTCAGCCATAATCTATTGTTGAAATGAGCCTCTGGTCAAGCAGCCTGTAAGTAGGGCGATTTCGACCAGTCACTCCATACGATCTTTTTCCTCGTTTCTTACGTGGAATGCATACTCCTGCTACCTTGCAGTCTTTGCGTATGTGATTTTCCGCACCGCACTTGGAGCAAGCCGACTCACTGGTGCAGTGCATGGGAAGGTGGTCCTTCTCACCACAGTTATGGCAAAGAGGTACCACGAGAAAGCCCCTGACGTTGACCACGTGAAAAGCAATACAGATTTTGCCCACTGTCTTTACTTTCTTCCACATAGCTCCGGTGACCTCAGCAACGTGATGGACGACATCACGTTCCCAAGGCCCCGTCTTAAATCTCAGCTTAAAACTCCTTTTAAACTCTTCGTCCTCCATATCTTCAAAATTCTGTCTTTTTATTGTTTCATATAATTCCTCGTCCTTCATTGAGTTCATGACAATAATTTTCGACACGCGTTACGAGTTTTTCCAGAAGAATTGTCCTCGTTTTACGTGTCAATCAAGTCGCCGCACCGCGCGGAGTGGCCACGCGGTTTAGGGCGCCATGTCACGGATTCCGCGGCCCCTCCCGCCGGAGATTCGAGTCCTCTATGGGGCATAGGTGTGTCTGTTGTTCTTATCGTAAGCTAGTTTAAGTAGTGTGTAAGTATAGTGACTGCTCACCTCAGCATTTGGTCCCTTAGGAATTCACACACATTTGAACAAGTCGCTGCAGGCGTCAATGTGTCGTTCTATTTATTCGGGAATCAAGATTTTTGAGACAAACAGCACATAAATTACCCTTTTTCGGAACGTTTTGAAGAATGTTTTGAACTCTTTCATTAGAGAAGTTGCTCCATTGCCTTAACAACGTCCACACAGTACGATCGCACTTCCACTATTTAACACTGCCTGTTCGTAATTAGTTGGTCGAATGCACATCTGTTGTTTACAGTTTAAGCTACCACTTCAGCTCCGACGTCGCTTTACGTAAGGAATAAAATCAAACCCGTATCTTTTTGAACGGACGGTGTAGGTTTTTCATGGTTTAGTTGCTTCACCCTCGACTGGGATAGGAACGAAAATGCCTAAATCTGTAGATGTAGAGGAAATCGTAGCAGAGACTCCTCTTGCGTCCGTAAATTTTTCCACCGTCCGATAATATTTTGCACCAATACAAGTTCTATATTTGTTGCAAGATAAAAGTCTGTCATGATCACTTTTTTTTTTTTTTTAACAGCTGTTCGGCTTTGTCTCTGTTTCGTTACCTCACGATTAGAGCATGCCCATGTGCTGAATTGTGTGTGTGTGTGTGTGTGTGTGTGTGTGTGTGTGTGTGTGTGTGTGTGCGTGCGTGCGTGTGGGATTGGTGGGAGGGGAGGATAAAGTAGGAGTGGAGGAGCTTAAATCTGTTTCGTGAAATTTTTCTTCTTTGTGGGCAGCAGCGTAACATATGTCTAATAACGATATGATTATTAGATTAGATACACCAAATAGCTTCTTACAATAAGTAATCTTTAATTACGACAGACTATTTCGGCTTAATCGCCATTTTCAAGAACGGCTAGAGCGATGTGACGCCCATACTGCATGTCCACTCTAACAAACATGTTTCGTGAAAGTAGGAGGGGAGAAGGAATTAATTTTATAATAGATGTCTACTACATACAACTTAAACTGAAGTATTGTGGTTTGCGTGAGAGTCTTTGTATCATTCGCCATTATTCAGATAACGTTCAGATACATGCGAATAGTATATTCAGATCTTAATGACTTTCGATGTTAGATACTAACACGAGAAACAACATCCCGAATTGAAAGTACAGTGCTGCTGGAAGCTTTGACAAGTCTGAGCTATCGAACGTATTCCGTTGCCAGGAGAAAAGCGGCAGATAGAAAATGGTTTTGATACATCCACAACAAGTGACTGCGGGTATACTTACTACTAGACAATATGCATCTTCACAAAATGGTACTCTGAATAGTAAGGGGAGTGTGTCGGAGCAGGATTGGAGCTCATCTGTAATAATAATCACAGGAGAGGCTGTTGTGGCCTGGTATACTTACCAGAAGTTGGCATCTAGCCAGCCTTATACTAGAAGTTGAATGAATTTTCTTATTCCATTTTTCAATGATGACACTCATTTTTTATGTACAGTTCTCTTTTTACAGTGATTTTTTTGGATCCGAAGGTGACTCTGTGACTGACATAACATTTTATTAATTAAAAGTGTTACAGACTACAGTCTTGCAGAAATTGTTGGACAGCGCGAGGCAGCTAAGACAGGCCACCCGAAATACATCGAGAACGAATACATACGTCGAGATGCGGTTTTTTTCGGTTTACAGGGCGAGGAAGCTAAGACAAGTCATCCCAAACTATATCTAGAACGAATAAATATATCGAGATGCGGTTGGTGCCAAATTATAACGGACAATACGGCAAATTTTGTGACGATCGGAAGTACAAAGAAAAAGTGGAAAATATGGGACTAATGTTCCTTCGAAATAGAGCTCATTACAAACGGAGCACATACTCGGATTATTTCCAATGTAGGGAAGAAAATCTGTCGTGCACTTTCAAAGGAACCATGCCGGCATTTGCCTGAGCGATTTAGGGAACGGAAAACACATATCAGCATGGCCGGAAGAGGGTTTGAACCGTCGCACTCCCAAATGCGAGTCCAGTGTGTCAACCTAGGGCATTGACTATGTATATGGCAGTCGAAAAAGCTATACCGTTTATGGCGAATGTCGCCAAACTACTAGAGTGGCGGTGCGCTTGTACGCTGAAGAGGATCCAGATTGTACCAAACACTCACACTCTTTGTTTGAAAATATTAGAAAAACAAACAAAGTATGCCAAGGAAATGAAGAGTAACTGATGAAAACAAATGAGACTTACGTTTTAGCAGCAGCAGTGCGCAATGCAAATATTGTTAAGAGGTATCTAGGAAGTACGAGAGACATGCATCAAAAGAGCGTGCTGCGATCACTACATTCCATGCTGTTTCAACGGCTTTCGGGTGTTAAGCCGGATGCGATCGTTGAAGTCCCACGATATTTCGGCGAATAACCTTTCCCTTTCCGCTCCTTGGGGAAGTTTGTGGAGGAGTTTATAGCCTATTGGCTTTTACTCCACAATATACGTTGTGTGTGTGTGTGGTTATCTTGGATAATTTTGGCTGTCTGTGTATTGTGGTGATGTTCTGGTGGTGTCTTCTACTGACTGAGGTTAGCAAGATGTTGGATATTTTAACGATTAAGGATGGGTATTAGGACTTCGAAATTTTGGGACTTTTCTCTTCGACTTAGTCGTCGAAGATTGTTATAGGGCGTTTGTGCTTATCATACCGACTTAGGGAGTAGATGAGGTTATTTCCAGATCTGGAAGGGCTCTCGTAGAAAGCCCTTGCCAGATCTTGGAATCTTTCTTTGACAAGGGGGATTTCGGCAGCGGCATGCAGATCGTCGTTGGGGAATCAAATGGGTAGATGCAGTGCCCTCATGAGGGCTTGGTTCTGCAGCTTCTGGAGTTTGTCCAAATGCTACTTCGCCGTGTATCCCCAGACAGGGCAAGGTATACTCCATTACTGGTCGTATAAGGGCCTGATAGACATTTACTCCTACAGAGCAGGGAAGGGAGTTAATTGTGTTGAGGACTGAGGGCTGGGTATAGGATGGACATTCTGGCACAGACCTTCCTGTGGACCTGATCTGTGTGTGGTTTCCACGTCAGTCTAGATCCAAGGTTATGGCAAGATACTTGGCGGAACTGCGCCAGGGAAGTCGGGATTCATGTATGTACAGGTGAGGAGGAGGGGGGGGGGATGCCGGAAATTGAGGGGGCTCACATCTCCCGAGTCTCCAGGTGATCCTCACAGCCTGTGTCTTTCCTGGGTTGATGGTGATGCGCCAGCGACGGACCCAGGTTTCTGTGTTATCTAAAACCGTTTGTAGCCTACGAATGACCAGATCCTTATTGGCATTAGGAGTGTAACAGGCTATGTCGTCAGCATACCGTGTGGTGTGCACCAGAGGGGCCGTGGGAGTGTCCGCAGTGTACAGACTGTACAAAACGGGCTCCAGGACCAATCCTTGTAGCACCCCAGCACGAATACGCCTTTTCGTGGAGGTGGCTGTTTCTAAATTCACAGAGAAAATTCTGTTCGTGTGATAGCTTTGGATTAACCAAGCTATGCTCTGATCGCCACTGGCTGTACTGCCTTTTCTTATTCGTGTTTGATTGTGTATTTTTAATGGCTTATAGCCGATGGTTTGAATTTGTATGCTTTTAGTTGGGTTTTTAATAATGGGCCTTCAGCCACCTTAAATTGAAAGTTCGTTACTCGTCAAGTCTTGCATTGCTCGGGCCTTCAGCATAATTAAAAACTTTTTTTTTTTTTTTGAAAAAGCTTTGGGCCTCCTGGCTTTTGAAAAATCATTGTAGTCGTGTTTTTCAATATTGGGCCTTGAGCCGCTTTAAAATTTTGTGAGGTAACGGGCGAGTCGTCGCGCTCTGAAACTATTCTAAGTTCAGAGAAAGCAGTGGCGACACGGGCCGCTCGACGGGTCGACCACGTGGTGCAACCCGGACACTGGCCGAAGCAGGAGGGGTCCAGCCAAAGAGTGGCTGGGAACTCCATGGTCACGCTATTTGATGAAGGAGACACCCCGGTAGTGCCAAAGATGGCGGACTTGGTGAAACCTTAATAGTAGACATTTCACAGTTCGTACAGCAATTACCAGTAGCCAGATGAATCATGATACATCAAAAAGAAACATCTACATTTTTATTATTTGCACGACGATTCTGAAGGTGTAATCAGATTCTCGGTCTCTTCATTAGTTTAAAGTTTAGTATCTGACGGTAAATTATACAAGTAACACCCAGTAACGAATTTCCAAAATATAAACTCTTTATTCGATTTTGTCGATCGCCATGTCTTTAGAAAGCTATTAGTGTAAACCTAAATTAGTATGAATTACATTCATGTAACTTGAATTGTACATGAGTTATTGGATGTGAGAGTGGCCGATTACTTTAGATCGCGTCAGGCCATAAGAACTCCACAGTTACACGGAAAAACGGTAGCAGCATGATTATAAATATATTTATTCATCTATGTCCTTGTTTATATATGATATATGCTATTCATGAAGAAATCGGTTAAATATTTAGTGTGTGTTAGAAAGCACAGAGTCATTAGGCGACTGCACTACCTTTCCTTCTGTTCCTTTTATATATATCTTGATGTAATTTGTTTATGTATCTAATAATGTGTGTTAGAGCGTATTTATGGTCCAGCCGTAGGAATATTTATATAATTTCAAGTTATT
The DNA here is from genome assembly GCF_023864275.1 of Schistocerca cancellata. NCBI lineage: Eukaryota > Metazoa > Arthropoda > Insecta > Orthoptera > Acrididae > Schistocerca > Schistocerca cancellata. Next base: position 4,770,034 of record NC_064632.1, on the reverse strand, counting down.
TTTAAAAAAATGGCTCGAAGCACTATGGAACTTAACATCTGAGGTCATCAGTCCCCTAGACTTAGAACTACTTAAACCTAACTAACCTATGGACATCACACACATCCATGCCCGAGGCAGGAATCGAAGCTGCGACCATAGCAGCAGCACAGTTCCGGACTGAAGCACCTAGAACCGCTCGGCCACAGTGGCCGGCTTCAAGTTACTTAAATGTAAATCCAGTACTTCGAATGTGTTTCATTATGTTTGTGTGGGTGCGTTGGCATGAAGACGTGGCGCCAGTGCTCTAACCAGTCACAGCGGTCGTGAATGGGCAGACTGGATGGAAGGGAGTTCGGAACGGTGCGGCGCGAGGGACAGTCGCTCGGGACACGGCAAGTGCTGGACGCGACGGCGCGGCGGACGCACGGCCGCGAGGCAATGACTTGGAGAGAGCGGAGCGGTTCGCGCGTGGTCGCGGGAGACAGAAATACTTCGGAGTGCGGACTTGTGCACTTGTGAGACTTCCGCGGCTTCTAAAGTGTAGAGTAGTGTGCGTTTAGAATTCAAAAACTCGCGACCTGTGTTGTGCTTCATAACTAATTGCGTGCTGTAGGAATTTATTTTTTCGCTGCTATTCCACCCACATTTTATTTATTCGCTGGACCATCGACACCAATAAGTGTTTTGCAGAAATATACCGCTTTCTCAGAAGTACTTCTACTCTCGTACTCATCCTTTAAAGTCGTTAAGATAGTACCTGCAGATTTTATTTAATTGCAATCTTTCATTTGTAAGTTAATATGTTACATTCAGAATTCGCAATTGCCGAGTGGTAGAAACTATCGACCATTCGATTGTATTCTTATCGCATACTGTAGACTCAGCAGTATTTGGCCTGTAATGCGGCAGCTACGTATCCCAGCCCCTAGACAGCGAAACCAGCCAAAACTTTTAATGTTTCAACTCTGAGTCGGATGGTACGTAGTTAAGGGCCATCACACCTCATCACCATCCTTTCAATTTACTATTTGAAAGCCCGCAATTTAAATTCCTTACTTGTTAAATCCTATATTGTTTTTGCCTTCAGCCTGTGTAAAATATTGTTTAAAGATAAAGCTTTGGGCCTTCTGCCTACTAAAAATTATTTTAGTTGTTTTAAGTCATCGGCCTTCAGCCGTTTTTAAATTCCGGTTTTGTCTTTCAAGTATCAACTGTGTGGCGCCTTCAGCCTAATTGAAGATAAGGCCTGCTACCTAGTGTGTGTGTTTTTTTTAATTAATTTTAGCTACAGTCTTAAATCATGGGCCTTCCACCGCCTTTAAATTGTTTGCTTTTCAAGTTTTAGATTTGTTGGGCCTTCAGCCAAGTTACAGAACTTACTTACGTCTGGCCTTCTGCCTACTAAACATTCTGTTTTAGTCTGCATTTTAAGTTAATGGCTGTCAGCCGTTTTTAAATTTAAGTGATCGTGCCCTTAAGGCATAAGATAGTGTAGCCTATTCAGCCGATAACTAAATTTAAAAAATTTAACTGTATTGTTCGGACAACTAGATATGGTTATATGTGTTTGAGTGCTATTGACAGCCTCCTCTTGGTCCCTTTCCACAATTCCAACTATGAAACGTGCCCTTTGAAAAATTATAGAATTACTGTGCTTAAACTGGCACACAATATTTTTAGCGCAACGCAATCTGACTTTCAGAAATCCCTACAAGGAATGGCCCTAACTAACATTAACCTATACCTTTCAGGAATCACTTACCTCACAAAAATCTTCGTTACTCAAGCTACTGCAATACAGCGAGCGCCACTATTGCCAGCTAAATAAAAGATTCAAACTATGGAAGGCACTAACTTCTGTTAGGCATAGTTAGCAAATGAAAGATTTTAATAGAGAACAAACAGTGTATTTACCTTAATAGTCATAATATATATAGCAGTTCAATTTCAAAACTCCGCCATCTCTCTCCCCACATCCACCACTGCTGGCGGCTCACCTCCAACTGCGCAACTCTACGCGCTGTTCACATCCAGCTGCCGCTGCCCAACACTACAATGGCAGACAACAATGCAAACCAACCACAGACTGCACACAGCACAGCCAGTGATTTTCATACAGAGCGCTACATGGTGTTACCAATAAGAAAACATAAACAGCCTACTTACATAGCCCCCATGCTCCCCACAAAAAATTTTACAAATTGTTTTGGGCAGTGGCCAATAATGATTTGATAAAATTTTTCATAATTACAATAACAGAGATATCAAATGCACACACTTATTGATACAATGTTGGTCAAAAGCTAAAATTTTCTCACAGTCCATAAAGATAGTCCTGATCTTTCATCATAATAGTACTTCCAGTTTTTTTCACAAAGTCTCATTAGTAAAAGAAATTGCACACAGAAGTAGTGGATTTCCATGCACTCTTGAAGTAGTAGTGTTGTCCTTCCAACGGAAAGACAGTGCTGACTCTTGACATGCTGACAGGTAATGGGCCACAACAGAGCAAACCCATAGCAGAGTCATTCGACGTTTTGAAGAAGATTGGTAGGTAGGTCATCACAGAGCAGACCCACTGTAGTCCTGGTAGAGATTGTGGTATTGGTGAGTCATCAAAGATGCAGACCCACTGTAGTCCATGTAGAGACGGCCAGCAGCCATCTGTTGCGACTGTGCAGGTGCACAATCACCATTGAATAGTCTTGCGCAGAATATAGCAAGTCCATAAACCACCACACGTGCACTCACAAAGTTTTTGGAATTGTCCTTAGAACCAGCAATGCTGATATCCAGTCCCTTGCTGAATTATCAACACACGTGCAAACACTAATAGTCTCTGCTTCTCACATATTGTCCATATACTATGACCAACAGAAACGTGTGCAGTGAAATGTAACTTACAAGTTAATAATTTGATGAACTGGTGTCAATTACAATTTTATAACATAAGAATACAATAACAAAGGTACAAAATACATCATTAAAGAACATAACAATTACCTCACAAAAATCTTCGTTACTCAAGCTACAGCAATACAGCGAGCGCCACTACTGCCAGCTAAATAAAAGATTCAAACTACGGAAGGCACTAACTACTGATAGGCATGGTTAGCAAATGAAAGATTTTAATAGAGAACAAACACTGTATTTACCTTAATAATCATAATACATATAGCAGTTCAATTTCAGAACTCCGCCATCTCTCTCCCCACATCCACCACTGCTGGCGGCTCACCTCCAACTGCGCAACGCTACGCGCTGTTCACATCCAGCTGCCGCTGCCCAACACTACAATGGCAGACAACAATGCAAACCAACCACAGACTGCACACAGCACAGCCAGTGATTTTCATACAGAGCGCTACGTTGCGTTACCAATAAGAAAACATAAACAGCCTAATTACATAACTACCTGTTCTGTCATGCTGGCTTAAGCAGGGCGTATCAGTAAATACATGCCGGAAAAGTTTGGTCAACTCGGGACCAAATTTCTCGCTGATAAGGTCGATTGAATCTTCTAGCGGGACCCGTGTGAAAAGTGACACGACATCAATGCTGACCATGATGTCTGTTTCTCGTAGCGTCAGCTCCTTAATACGACGAATGAAGTCTGTTGAGCTCCAAATGTGGCGTTCGAACTTCCCCACATACGGTCTCAGCAGGCCTGCCAGGAGTTGTGTTAGAGGATACGTGGGTGCCAATATGTTGCTGACCATGGGACGCATCCCTTCCTTATGTGTCTTAGGCAGGTGTTGTGTTAGAGGATACGTGTGTGCTCCTATGTTGCTGACAATGGGATGCATCCCTTCCTTATGTGTCTTAGGCAGTATATTCTCGAAGCTACTGCAGAGCGCTGTCGAAGTCTCTTGATATCCTTCTCCTCAACTACGCCATTTTTCAGTAGGGTGGCAGTGCTTAGTTGTATCCCATTGGTCGGATCCCTTCCGGTATGCCAGGTAGTCAAATAGTTGGAGCATCTTCTGTTCGTAGTCCTGTCTGTTCAGAACGACTGTCGTTTATTCTTTGTCGGCGGGCAGGATGACGGTCTCTTTGTCTTCTCTGAGGGCCAGAAGTGCTGCTCTTTCTTCCTGTGAGATGTTGCTGGTGGTCGGTTTCGGCTTGGAGACAATGCGACATGTTTTCCTCTTGACTTCTTCAGCCTTGTCCTCGGTTAAGCCCCCAGACCGCCTGTCCCACTGTGGAGATGGTATCAGTGGAGGAGATGTGAGCTGGCGTCTGTGCAAAGTTGAGTCCTTTTTCGAGCATGGAAGTGGCTGCGTCGCCCAGTGGCTTTCCCCTGAGGTTAATCACGGTTTGTTTCATCGGCTTCGTCTCTTCTTGTTGTTTGCCTGGTAGCCTTGCAAACTTGTCAATCTGTTTGTCGGTGGATTTCAGGTGAGTCCAGTCAGCCTGGGCCCATGTGACGCCATCCACACATTCCCACGAATGGTCTTGAAGCTTGGAGGTTAGTTGTAGGTGAAGGTGCAGCAGTTCCCCTGACAGCAACCCCCCATTCCGCTACAGACATGGTGACGTCCACACAAAATGCGACTACACAGAGAACACAAACAAATAACTACACTGTCAGTATTTGCGATCCTCTCCCTCCCTCACCTCCCCTGAGCCCGCTCCTGCTAGCCAGCTCCCAAAACCGATCCGCCCAACACATCCTCGACCTAAATGATGGCAAGCAGAAGTCCCGTCAACCGACTAAAACTGCGACGCAACCCCCTGCCCGAGACCAATTCCCTAAATCCCCCACACCAACTGCATGTCCACGAAGCAGCAGCGTGCAAAGAAGGACCACAAGGATACACACAAGAATTGCAGGATTCCCACCCCCCCTCCCAACCCAAATGACCCCCCCCCTTCCCACTCGAGGAGGCCGCTGTTCCTGAGCCACCGTCCTGGAAGTGAACGACGAAAGCGCTGCGCTGGAAGGGGACCGTGGAACCGGGGAGGATTCGGAAGGCTTTGTGCTGGCGAGAAAAACGTTTCGCCAGCGGAGACTTCCACCTACTAGAGGAGTGAACCCACACCGAACAGGTTTCAGGCGGTGGCCGATGCGCCAGAGGAACCACACGAAACAACAACAAAGAATCACACACTCCCACCGAACGTCACAGAGTTTTCCCGTAAGTACGAGGAACTCCACGACACCATCAAAACACAAATGAAGGGGGACAACTTCAAAGCAAAACCAACAGGGGAGGACAAAATCAAAATCACACTACACAACATAGAAGACTACAACACCATGAAGAAGCCCTCACTGACAAAAATACACCACACTACACGTTCCCCATCACCAAGACAGGAAACAAATACATCGTTATTAGGGACCTCCCAAGACGGCTCTCCCCCCCCCCACCCCCCCACCCCCCAAGTATTCAAAAGGGACCTGACTGCCCAAGGATTTTTTGTAAAAACCATTGAGCGGATGAGCAAAAAAGGCGCAGATAGTAAGTGGCCATTATTGGTTCATATGGCTCTGCGCACTATGGGACTTAACATCTGAGGTTATCAGTCCCCTAGAACTTAGAACTACTTAAACCTAACTAACCTATGGACATGACACACATCCATGCCCGAGGCAGGATTCGAACCTGCGACCGTAGCAGCAGCGCGGTAACAGCCAGCTGGCCATTATCCAAGTCACTCCGCCAGACATACCCCAGAACTGGCGTGAGCTCAAGATTTTTCTGGCAGTCCCTGTCACCACAGAGTCGCTCCGCCACAACAACCATATGGCGGAATGCTTCAGGTCTTAGGAACTGGATCACATAGCCTCCCATTGCCAGATGCCCGTGCAATGCAGAAAATGCGCCGAACACCAGGACACCAGAACTTGCAGAGTAAAACGCATGGAGCCTAAGGTAAGGGGCATACTGTATGGGAAAAACCACAATGTAGGGCACCAAGGCCGTGAGAGCCACATCAAACACACAGAGGAGGTAAAGAGTATGAAGGCGGCCCTCCACACACGAAAACAAGACACCAAAACCCCATCAAACCACAAAGAGATACAAAACAGGAACACACACACAGACAAAACTTGGGTAAAACTAAGGACTGACACATCGGGGGTAACATAAGTGTAAGTGGTTTCTCCACCAAAAAGACATGGAAACGTCGAGATATCGACGCAGTCCCAGTCACCACAACACCAGCCACACACGCAAGAACAACACAGAGAAAAACACTACAATGACCAGGTCCACAGAGACAGAGGAAGTTCTAGGGAAACCCACATTCATTCCACTCTCTCAGATCAGTTGTTAGGCATTATGATCCAGACCATGAACCACGTCATGAAAATGAATTCAGGAATGCCCAGAGGCAGAATAGTAAGATCCTCGTTGCCCACCAAGCAGCAGTCGCTCCCTTCTGCGATTTCCTCAGCAGTTTGAAAACCCCTTAAGGGATAGACGACCAAACATCCAAGGCCTGACAATGTGCGACTTTACCGCAGACGGCATTACTAATCAAGAGGTCGAGTTCAGAGAACTCATGGCGGAGTTCTCCATCGACATATGCATGATGAGTAAACCCACCCAAAACCGGGAATAAAAGCGACAGTTCCCAACTACATTAGTTACCGTAACGACAGGCCGACCCAAGGCAGAGGAGTGGCCATGTACATAAAAATAGGAATCCCCAAACCACAAGGTACACTTACCAGCTACCAATAAAATCGAAGAAGTGGCAGGGGAAGCAGCCACTGCCACCGGACCCCAAACAGTTGTTGCAATCTACCGACCCCCACAAGACGAGATAGACGTGGGAGTCATAGGTGCTCTAGGGGAAATTGAAGGCATACTCCTAATAGGAGGCGTCTTCAATGCCAAACACCGCGAATGAAACTCCATAGCAGACGCCAAACTGCAACGGCTAGTTCACGACCACCACTTCGAAACATTGGGTCCGGTCGCCCCCTAACATTTTCCAAAAAATGGAGGTGGGCCAGATGTGTTAGACATAGCCCTCACTAGGAGAATCATGGGCTTTGTGGCCGCAAGGACAATCAACAGAATGTCCTCCGACCCCACCCAGAGATTCTAGAGTTCGATGTGGGAGAATGGGTAGCACTCCCACACTATAAGACGTCTTAAAAAAGTACAGACTAGGAGCGATACCGAGAAACTGTCGCCTCTGATATCCTCGTGCACCGCCACCTACTGCCGAAACACTTAAGCAAGCGCTATGAGACCTAACAGGTACCATCTTGCAGGCAGTGGAGGATGCGACTCCCCCATGAACGGATGGCATGCCCCCACAAGTACAACTCCCGGAACATTTGCTGGCCCAAATCCGACAAAAGAAAAGAGTGGCAAAATACCGGAAGATTACCAGTAATCAGGCAACCAGAAGTCTGCTCAATCATCTACAGTGAGACCTCAAAGTAGCGCTCAATGAGCATAGAAACCAGCAATGGCAAAACAGTCTCACAGCACACAGTAGCAAGAAAATAAGCAATTAACCAAAAGATGCGCTAGGACGCCGCCCGTGCACGGTGAGTGGGATCTGGGCTACAGCCATGCTGAAAAGGCCAAAGCGCTCTCCAACTCCTTCGAGAAGCAGTTTCAAGCAGCGGAATCCGAGGAAGATGAACATGAACAGGAAGTCCGTCGCCAACTGGCTGCCTTCCTCAATGCTGAGGAGACCCCAAAGGACGAACCCCCACTTTTTGCTCCCGAAGACGTGCCAAAAGTAATTAGGTCCCTCCTTACAAAAAAGGTGCCAGGATACAACAGTGTCACCAAACAGCTAGTCAAAAACCTCCCGCCCTCGGCTATCGAACAGCTCGCGAACTTCTTCAACGGGTTTACTCGTACCTGTGAGTTCCCAGATCACTGAAATCACGCGGAAGTGGTCGCGATACACAGACCACAGAAGGACACTTTATTCCTGCAGCAGTACAGGCCGATTAGCCTCTTGCTAACACGCAGCAAGATCTATGAGCGCCTCCTGCTAATACCCATACGAGATCACATCACCAACAATCGACTTCCGCCGGATTTCCAATTCGGATTTCGACAGAAGCACTCTGTCTCACAACAGACCATGAGACTGTTGGAACCAGCCACAGAGGCCTTCAACCACAGAGGCTACTGCTGGATGGTGCTACATGATGTAGCCGAAGCCTTCGACTCAGTATGGCACAAAGCGTTATTATACAAGTTATACACACAAGTGGTCCCTGGGAGCCTAGTCAGATTAATCCAAAGCTATCTCACGAACACAAGAGTTTCTGTGAAGGTAGATACAGCCACCTCCAGCAAACGGCGCATTCGTGCCGGGCTGCGACAGGGATCGGTCCTGGGGCCTTTCTTGTACTGCGGACACTTCCACAGCCGACTGGTGCACACTGCACAGTATTCTGACGACACAGCATTTTACACTCGTAATGTGAACAAGGACCTGGTCATTTATAGGCTACAAAGGGTTTTAGATGGCACAGCAACCTGGGCTCATCGCTGTCACATCACGATCAACCCTGATGGCTATGCTCATCACACAGAAGTTCGGGAGACGTGGACCCCTCAATGCCCCCCCCTCCCCATTCACCTACACTTATATGGATCCCGACTACCCTTGCGCAGATCTGCCAAGGATCTCGGCTTAACCGTGAACTATAGACCAACGCTGAAGCCCCACATAGATTTGGTCCGTAGAAGGTCTGTGCCAGAATGTCCTTCCTATCTCAATCCTCAACACAACCACGTCCCCATCCTGCTCGATAGGAGGCAATGTATACCAATTACTCATACATCCAGTATTGGAATATGCGTCACCTACCTGGGGATATCCGGCGAAGCAGCACCTGGACAAGCTCCAGAGGCTGCAGAACCACGTCCTCAGGAGGGCACTGCATCTACCCATGGGATTCTCCACCGACGATCTCAACGCCGCTGCCGAAATCCCCCTCCTCAAAGAAACATTCCAAGATCTGGAAAGGGCTTACTACGAGAGTTCCTCCAGATCTAGAAATAACCTAATCCACTCCCTATACGCCCGAGTTCCCGGGTTCGATTCCCGGCGGGGTCAGGGATTTTCTCTGCCTCGTGATGACTGGGTGTTGTGTGATGTCCTTAGGTTAGTTAGGTTTAAGTAGTTCTAAGTTCTAGGGGACTGATGACCATCGATGTTAAGTCCCATAGTGCTCAGAGCCATTTGAACCATTTGAACCACTCCCTATGTCGGTTTGAGATCTAGAGTGATAAATACCAACGCCGTACGACGATCTCCGACGACTAAGTCGAAGAGAAAAATCCCAAAATCTCCAAGTCCTAATACCAATCCTTAATTCTTAAAATGCCCAACATCTCGCCAACCTAATTCAAGTACAAGACACAACCAAAACACCATCACTATACATAGACAGCCAAAACTATCCAAGATAATGACACAGACACACAAGTATACAATGTGGAGTGAAGGCCATCAGGCTACAGACTCCTCCATACTCTTCCCTAAGGAGGGGAAATAAAAAGGTGTGTGTGAGAGAAAGAGAGAGAGCAGATAGACCATTCCATCAGAACCCCCTGATGATGGCGAAATGATTATTCGCCGAAATATCGTGGGACTTGAATGATCGCATCCGCTGGACACCCGAAAGCCCTTGAAACAACACATAAGCAGGGAAAGCCTCCGGTCACATAACATTCCATGCTATTTCACCCTTTTCACATTTCGCTGCCTCTACAGCTTCATAGCAGTAGCCTACATTTCTGTGAATGTTAGCCACGAAAAGTGCAATATGGTGTGAAGAAGCATCACTTACAAACGACACGGTTCACGCGGCTCCCCTCTCCGGAGGTTCGAGTCCTCCCTCGGGCAGGGCGTGTGTGTTGTCCTTAGCGTAAGTTGGTTCAAGTTAGATTCAGTAGTGTCTACGCCTAGGGACCGATGACCTCAGCAGTTTGGCCCCATAGGAACTTGTCACAAGTTTACTATTTCCTAAAGGATGCTGCTGCCATAGTTATTTGAAGACACCGCACTGGACATAAGGAAAACAGTTTGGTACCATCATGGTGGAGGACCCTCCCCCCCCCCTTTCTCTCATGTAATGACAGACCCACGCTATAAAATATTTGGAGGGTATTGCAATGGTCGTTCAGGAAACGGAAAATGATTCACATATACACCAGATTTAACACTTCTATAATTTTGTCTGCGGGTAAAATTGAAACAAGAGGCCTATTAGAAAACATCAACGACTCCCGAAGGAGCAAAATGCCTTATAACTATAACCAGTGCTGCCGCTAATTCCAGATGAAATTCAACGTGCAGTATTGTTTCTCCAGAATCACTTTATGGCGTGTAGTAATGCTCGAGGTCAATATAGTGATGACTTGCTTTGACAGCCGTGATAATGAACACACAGACCGTACCTGAGTTGCGTGTTTGGTTACATTTGGTTTTATAGGACAGACGTCTGTCGAACCTATACTCGTGTATGTGTTTGGCGACAGTGGTTTGCTGATACTATTTCACCAAGTCCCATAGGTGTTATGCCGTGGAAGTTCCCTTAGACGCTTCTTTCAAATGCCGCACAAAACAAGTATGTAGTACCTTTAGAAAAAAATCACGTTTTATTTATTGTTTGTCGTGTTCTCTGCTCGTTAGCGAAGTTTTGTATCGCTGGGCCGTCGAGAGTTCGAATAATGATTCATTTGGTGACACGTGCTTTGTGAAAATCAGTGTACTTCACATACGGTAGTTAGATGCAGAGATGGGTCAAACAGAAGTGCTTGTAGGGCTCAGTACGCTCATTACGTCGAAAATGTGTCAGCCTGCCGCACACGGTGAGTAGCCAGAGCGGGCTATTACGATCACTAGCAGTGCACCGGCGACGGAACAAAGGCGAGAGTTGGTGCGGGCAGCCTTCCGCACCGGCGACCGCCCGCACAGCGGCGCACAGAGAGCGCCATCAGCAAACAGCGCGCTGATCAGCGGCAATTTGTCCGCACTCACAAACAGCGGCTGGCGCCCGGCCGCGCTCGTCTGCTGCCGCGACGCGCTAACGAACGGCCCGCTCCGGCGCTGCGCGGCGCGGTTGCCGCGGCTGCAGGGGCTACGCCGCGCCTCGCCGGCAAGATTGCCAATCAGCGTCACTCAATTTGCGACGCTCGGCGCCGCTCGGCGCTGCGACGCAGACGTCGTCGCGGCATCGCAGCGACGCGGTGCGACGCGACGCCAGGCGAGGCGCCAATTACGGAGTCGGTTAGCCGGCACGTTGGCTGTTGCCTGCACGGGCGCCACTTCCAGCACGATAACGCAAAGTGGAAGTGTGGCAATTCAGATGCACCTGCTACACTGATAGCTACTCATTCTTACAGGTGATCCCGACAGCGCGTAAACCCGAAACTTTACCTGCTCATGAAGAGTTCAAATGGTTCAAATGGCTCTGAACACTATGGGACTTCTGAGGTCATCAGTCCCCTAGAACTTAGAACTACTTAAACCTAACTAACCTAAGGACATCACACACATCCATGCCCGCGGCAGGATTCGAATCTGCGACCTTAGCGGTCGCGCCGTTCCAGACTGAAGCGCCTAGAACCGCTCGGCCATCTCGACCGGCTCATCGAGGGTAAACTGCACTTGCTGTCAGTTTTCGAAGTAGATCATCTCTGCTTGAAGGTCACTTTTTAAATTGCCACTACAGCATTAACGGGTTATGTTAATACTTTTTCGTAACGTTTTTTCTTTGGGGCCCACAGTGCAAAATATGTCCTCTGATGACTTCATTATCAATATCAGCTAGCTACACTGTTCTTTAAATGGTTTTTATTTTATAAATCATTCACGATGAGCCCATTTCGGCATATTGCAATCATCGGGTGCTCTTACATGCAATATCATTGTTGCCGTGTCCTGTCTTTTTTTTTAGAATTATTAGTTTCTACTTAGATGTAGGTAGGAGACGTATATCTGACTTCAGTCGGTTTTTGTGTATGCTATTTTTCTCTTGACATCTGATCCAGTGTCATCCAAGCTGTCAAGAGCAAAATACCATACATACAAACTGACTAAAGTCAGATATACGTCTCCAACGTACAGCTAAAAAAAATTTAAAAAAAATGAGAGACAGGACATGGCAGATGCTGAATTGGGTTAATTGTGATCCATTCAAAGAGTAGTAACTAGCTGATATTTATAAAAATGTTTTATGCGTAACTGATTTTTTGTTACGCAACAAACAAAATACTACGAGGATATAATTAGCGTTGTCTGAAACACCATGTATATGAATGCAGACTGGAAAATTATGGCGCCCATGTGCTTGACATTGCACGCGACCCAAGCTAGGAGATGAGGGAAGCAGGAAAGTCAAAGTTTATCCTTTGACAGAATTTACAGAATATCGGTGTTACATGTAGTTGTTATAGAGCAAGCAGCGTTACCGCAGTGGTATCACCGGTTCCCGTCAAATCATCGAAGTTAACCGCTGATGGACTGGGCTAGCACTTGGATGGGTGACCGTCCACTCTGCCGAGCGCTGTTGGCAGCGGAGTGCACTCAGCCCTTGGGAGACAGACTGTGGAGCTAACTGACTGAGAAGTAGCTAATCCGGTCTCGTAAACTGACATACGGTCGGGAGAGCGGTGTGCTGACCACATGAGCCTCCATATCCGCATCCAGTGATGCCTGTGGGCTGAGGATGACACGGCGCCCAGTCGGTACCGTAAGGCCTTCATGGCCTGTTCAGGCGGAGATTTTTTGATGTACTTGTTGCAGTTTACTGTTGACAAGGTTTAACAGACGAGGGCAGCCCTCGATTTCCTCAGCAGCTATGAAAATTGGAACACGCGTGACCATGTGTGGTGTCTGTCGTATCGGCAGAAATCCCCACAAAGTTAGAGAAATTTCTTACGTTGAGGTTAAAACATGCAGCTCATTCGCCCAAAGATTAGTGGAACTAACCTTAAAACGCAGCATTCAATATCGAGTGTGCAGATGTCCTGTGCAAACAAGAGCATTACCATAGTTGTTCCGGCGTATCGACAAGTGCTGGCACGAAGACGAAGGTCGCAAGAGCACAGGACGTCGGCCAGTGGTGCGCTGATCAGGACCACAACACGGCAGGAGCGCCCCCTAGCCGAAGACAATATAAGCGCCGCTCCTGCCAGCGTCAGTCGGACAGAATTAGCGCAATACTAACAGAGAGCACCACGATAGCAGTGACGTGTCATCCACATCAGTTGCTTACATGAACATTGTCTATAGCAAAGGACTTATTTGCATGTCGCCCGTCGGTTGCGGCACCACCGTAAATTCAGAGCTAAGTATTGTAAATCTGCTTTATTGAAATAAAACTAGTACTGTTATTTGCTTGGATTGTTGTATAGCATTCTGAGAACGCAGCATCCCCTAGGCACCCCATACGCGACGAGTGGGCAAGACCCCACAGTTGTAACTAGTAAAAGTTCCATCCGGATTACGTGAATGGCCCTAAAGTAAAGTTTTTTGTATACTAAGATGGTATCTATTCTTTCGGACATGTACGAAACAACACATACCTTCGGTGACCATACACCTCGTTAGAATGAAATTACAATGAAATGAACACCCTTAGCTGCTTACAGGCGTTGACATACGTCAACGTGCACAGATAAAAATATGTGCCCCGACCGGGACTCGAACCCGGGATCTCCTGCTTACATGGCAGACGCTCTATCCATTTGAGCCACCGAGGACGCAGAGGGTTGCGCGACTGCAGGGATTTATCTCTGACACGCCTCCCGCGAAACCCCATTCTCAAATATAAATCCCTGCAGTCGCGCTACCCTCTGTGTCCTCGGTGGCTCCGATGGATAGAGCGTCTGCTATGCAAGCAGGAGATCCCGGGTTAGAGTCCCGTTCGCGGCACACATTTTCATCTGTCCCCGGTGACGTATGTCAACGCCTATAAGCTGCTAAGGGTGTTCATTTCATTGTAATTTCAGAAAAACTTTTGTTGTAAGGTGGTAACTATAACGGACAGTGTACTGCCCGAGACGTGAAGCAGAATTAATACTGCAATCAGCATATTCGTACAGAACTGAACTTTCTGATTGCCGGCGCTGTGGTAGGAGGCGACTACAACTCCTTCATTCATGAAAACGTTTGCGGATGCTGTCCCATAATATCAACACACAGACCGTGTCAAACTGGCGGCCTATCTTGTGCGCGCGGCGTCGAGAACCAGACGCGAAAGTAGAGCAGAGTCACCAGCCATCTGGGAGGGTGATTACCACCGCAAAGTGCTGAAGGGCTGCGAGACAGAACTTTGCGACTTTGTACTGCTTTTGTTCTCCCCTATGCCTGTTGTTACCGAAACCATAGGTACTGTAGGTACTGCTGTTGCACGTGAATGGTAAGCAGGAATTGCAAATAACTGATCAAAGAATTCCCAGCAGTAGTCGAACGTATCGTGAACAAAAATTTTGTCACTGTCACAAAGCAGTCGCAAACTGCTTTCAGCTGAAAAGCACAAGAGGTTACAGTCACTGATGAAAATTGTGTTTTCTTTTTTTTTACACTGAAAATAGACGTATGCTGTAACACACTACGAAATGCATTTAACTTTTTTGTCAATGGCAGCAGAATAGACCTACTGGCCCGATGAATACATTTTGTAATCTTTGTAACATCGTAGCTGGAAATGAGTAAATGAGTCCTTTGGAGGCAATATCTCTACGCATTAATTTTAAAGATTTCGCATATAATGCAACAATAGCTATTCCTTAATACTGGAAGTTATTTCTCTATTAAACTTATCAATGGCTCCATGCTTATTGCCAGGTGGCAATGGCATGGTGGTGCTGGGGTTTACAGGTTGAAACGTCCACTTAGAAAAAATTATGAATTACTGTGCTGATAAACCTCTTACATTATTTGCTTTTCAAACAGCTGAGCAAAACTGAACGTACTCAAACATTCACTAAAGTGACACACAATATTTTTAGCGCAACGCAATCTGACTTTCAAAAATCCCTACAAAAGAATGGCATTGACTATACGTTTCACAAATCACTTACCTCACAAAAATCTTTGTTACTCGAACTACTGAAATACAGCGAGCGCCACTACTGCCAGCTAAATAAAAGATTCAAACTACTGAAGGCACTAACTACTGATAGGCATAGTTAGCAAATGAAGATTTTGATAGAGAACAATCAATGTATTTACCTTAATAGTCATAATATATATAGTAGCTCATGACATCCAGTGTTACAAATTTCAAAACTCCGCCATCTCACTCCCCACATCCACCACTGCTGGCGGCTCACCTCCAACTGCGCAACGCTACGCGCTGTTCACATCCAGCTGCCCAACACTACAATGGCAGACAACAATGCAAACTAGCCACAGACTGCACACAGCACAGCCAGTGATTTTCATACAGAGCGCTATGTAACGTTGCCAATAAGAAAACATAAACAGCCTACTTACAAGGTATACGTAATGACATACCAATGAACAAAGTCTCATGCTTTTATTACACACAGATTTCTAACAAGAAAAGTCAAGATGTCAACCCCCAGTTAGACTCATAAGAGAATCGAGACACATTTGTAATGCAACTTTTAAGATCTGTGATCAGAGAAAATTTGAATGTAAACTTTCATTCGCGTTTTACCTTTAAGAAAGAACTCATACTGGAACAGCAGCTAATGAACCAGCGTGACGTAAACTACTTGGAATGAACCGAAACAACTTTCAGTGTATGTACTGGGTTCACCTTCCTGCATTTAGAATAAACAATTTTAAAGAATTCACAGACAATCTTTAGGTAAGGAAAAAATCGCATTAACATGGCAGACAGAAATCGCACAGATCTCATTAGCAATTAACAAGAAAGATTTAAAATTACGCAGTGAGTTCACCGTGTTGCATATCAGAGTAAATAACATTAAAATGACCACAGGCAACCCTTGCACAATAGACAAGTCCATTAACACACGTTAACAATACCCATGTGCAGCCGTCCTTCCAAAATGTGAACGAAACCTTGTTCAACAATAATGAAAAAAATTGCATGATACACAGGAATCAATGTAATAAAAATGGTTCTTGTCAAGACAATCACGCGCATTCAAAACCCCGTGGACTCAATACAATAAACACGTCACGCACCAGTAACGTACTTCACTACAACCAAGATACTCAATCGCGTGAGCAGTAAATGCGCCTTCACAAGCTGTAACGGCCACACCAATCCGCACGGGCTAACAGCTGCAAACGGCCATCTCGATTAACATCACACTTTTTTTATGTGGCTTTTTAACATCGCTCAGGGTCCACAATCCGGCGGATGGCGTTTTGCAGCAGTGCCAGCGGGCCTCTTCATAAAATTCTTCGTACCCACTCCATCCAACACCGACGTAGATCCTCCGGTTAACCGACGAGTCCAACGGATCACCAGGGCAAAGGACTGCGGCCACTCTTCCTCAGCCGCCTCTGTCGCAGCGACAGGTTTCCGTCGTCCCCCTGTGGAACGTTCTGCCAGCAGGGCGGACGCGACAGATGCAGGGGCAGCCTCTCAGTCGATGCGGCCGCCGGAGGCGCCATTCGACGGGAACTCAAAAGTGGCTGCCTCTGGCGCCGAGATCAAACCGTCACAGTTATAACTGACTTCATTAGTAAGCAGAATGTGGCCTGAAGAACTGTTTAAGTAAATACGTGACTCATACAGGGTGTTTCAAAAATGACCGGTATATTTGAAACGGCAATAAAAACTAAACGAGCAGCGATAGAAATACACCGTTTGTTGCAATATGCTTGGGACAACAGTACATTTTCAGGCAGACAAACTTTCGAAATTACAGTAGTTACAATTTTCAACAACAGATGGCGCTGCGGTCTGGGAAACTCTATAGTACGATATTTTCCACATATCCACCATGCGTAGCAATAATATGGCGTAGTCTCTGAATGAAATTACCCGAAGCCTTTGACAACGTGTCTGGCGGAATGGCTTCACATGCAATGACATGTACTGCTTCAGCTGTTCAATTGTTTCTGGATTCTGGCGGTACACCTGGTCTTTCAAGTGTCCCCACAGAAAGAAGTCACAGGGGTTCATGTCTGGCGAATAGGGAGGCCAATCCACGCCGCCTCCTGTATGTTTCGGATAGCCCAAAGCAATCACACGATCATCGAAATATTCATTCAGGAATTTAAAGACGTCGGCCGTGCGATGTGGCCGGGCACCATCTTGCATAAACCACGAGGTGTTCGCAGTGTCGTCTAAGGCAGTGTGTACCGCCACAAATTCACGAAGAATGTCCAGATAGCGTGATGCAGTAATCGTTTCGGATCTGAAAAATGGGCCAATGATTCCTTTGGAAGAAATGGCGGCCCAAACCAGTACTTTTAGAGGATGCAGGGACGATGGGACTGCAACATGTGGCTTTTCGGTTCCCCATATGCGCCAGTTTTGTTTATTGACGAATCCGTCCAGGTAAAAATAAGCTTCGTCAGTAAACCAAACGCTGCCCACATGCATATAGCCGTCATCAATCCTGTGCACTATATCGTTAGCGAATGTCTCTCGTGCAGCAATGGTAGCGGCGCTGAGGGGTTGCCGCGTTTGAATTTTGTATGGGTAGAGGTGTAAACTCTGGCGCATGAGACGACACGTGGACGTTGGCGTCATTTGGACCGCAGCTGCAACACGGCGAACGGAAACCCGAGGCCGCTGTCGGATCACCTGCTGCACTAGCTGCGCGTTGCCCTCTGTGGTTGCCGTACGTGGTCGCCCTACCTTTCCAGCACGTTCATCCGTCACGTTCCCAGTCCGCTGAAATTTTTCAAACAGATCCTGTATTGTATCGCTTTTCGGTCCTTTGGTTACATTAAACCTCCGTTGAAAACTTCGTCTTGTTGCAACAACACTGTGTTCTAGGCGGTGGAATTCCAACACCAGAAAAATCCTCTGTTCTAAGGAATAAAGCATGTTGTCTACAGCACACTTGCACGTTGTGAACAGCACACGCTTACAGCAGAAAGACGACGTACAGAATGGCGCACCCACAGACTGCGTTGTCTTCTATATCTTTCACATCACTTGCAGCGCCATCTGTTGTTGAAAATTGTAACTACTGTAATTTCGAAAGTTTGTCCGCCTGAAAATGTACTGTTGTCCCAAGCATATTGCAACAAACGGTGTATTTCTATCGCTGCTCGTTTAGTTTTTATTGCCGTTTCAAATATACCGGTCATTTTTGAAACACCCTGTATGTTTTTATTGGTACACCTATACGCCAAGCTGTGTTTCTTATGTTTCTCTGTCTTTCGGAAATTAATTTCTTTCAACAACGATCGACTTATGGCGTCTTTCACTGGTGACATGCTCCACAGCAACGTTAAAGCCCTTTTCTAGCTTAATGTAGTTCTCGACAGTGTTTATGGCTTCTGGGAAGTAGACAGTGGCGCAGTTAGACAGTCAGTGCTCAGTCTGTTTCCACGTTCCGTACTATGTAACCTTTCTTCATATTCGATGATTCATTATGCGCCCGAAATTACAATTCGCTGATTTCTGTAGTATGCCTGTGCGTTTTCTCATAATGGTTGAAACATCTAGAAAGCGCCAAGTGTTTCATATTCTGGCAAGGTCCTTCATTTTTAAAGTTTATACGTGCTTCAGGCAGAGGCAGATTCTGGTGACCCGGTGGCGAGGTACAGCGTAGTTGCCGGCTATGCACTTTCAGCCGAGTTGACAACGCAGCATTGCTAGTGAGTAGAGCAGCCACAGCCAGTAAATGCTGTCGCCGTCACACATCCACATACGATGAGTAGGAACTCATACAACCCAACTCAGAGCAAACATGACCAAGTGACAAATAAAACAGTCGCAGTCGACCTGCTTTTTACGTATCTTGTCGCAAGTAATCGGCCTGTTTGCTCAGATAATGTTGAATGTCCTCCCGCATAGTTGAGAAAACAGCAAACCTTTTCCCGGATTGTCGCCACCTAGCCTCGTTTGTATACCTAAACTGGAGCAGCACACTGGTGCCGTCGTAAGTGAGCACTGTCAGTTTACGTTGTACACTAAAGCGCCAAAGAAACTAATAGAGGCATGCGTATTCAACTACAGATATTTGTAGCGGCACCACCGTTTAGGATAGGGAAAGTTACTTTTGTGCGATGTTCGGAGCACGAGTTACAGCCAGGTGCTGGCTGGATTGCAGTAAGTTACGCTTACGACGGGCGTTTGAAAAGTCCGTCTAAAAATAAAAACTACTCACATGTTTGGGGTATATCTTTCTCATTTTTCGACATAGTCTCGTTTTAGACTTATACACTTCGTCCAACGCTGTTCTAATTTGTTGATCCCTTCCGAATAATAGGAATTGTCCAAGTCTGCAAAATAACTGCTAGTTGCTCAATCACCTCCTTGTTTGAATAAAATCTTTGTCCTGCCAGCCATTTCTTCAAACTGGGTAACAAATAGTAGTCCGAGGGAGCCAAGACTGTAGAATAGGGAGGATGTAAAACGAGTTGGAATCCTATCTCCATTAATTTGGAAACCACAACTACTGAGGTGTGTGCTGGTGCATTGTCGTGATGGAAAAGAACTTTTTTGCAGTTCAGTCGCCGGCGTTTCCCTTGCAGCTCGGTTTCCAGACGGTCCAATAACGGTGAATAATATTCACCTGTTATAGTTTCACCCTTTTCCAAATAGTCGACGAGGAGTGTCCCTTGCGAATACCAAAAGACAGTCGCCATAACCTTTCCGGTCGAAGGAATGGTTTTCGCCTTTTTTGGTGAGAATTCTCCTTTGGTAACCCATTGTTTAGATTGTTGTTTCGTCTCAGGAGTATAGTAGTGTATCCAAGTTTCATCCACAGTGATGAAACGATGCTTAAAGTCCTGCGGATTCTTCCTGAACAGCTGCAAAGCATCCTTGCAATACTTCATACGATTCCGTTTTTGGTCAAGAGTGAGCAATCGTGGAACCAATCTTACGGATAGCTTTCTCATGTCCAAATGTTTATGCAAAAATTATGTACCCGTTCATTCGAGATGCCCACAGCACTAGCAATCTCATGTACCTTAACTCTTCTGTCATCCGTCACCATATCATGGATTTTATCAATGATTTCTGGAGTCGTAACCTCCAGAGGGCGTCCAGAAAGTTCAGCATCATTTGTGCCCATATGGCCACTCCGAAAATTTTGAAACCACCTATAAACTGTTCTAATTGAAGGTGCAGAGTCACTGTAATGTTTATCAAGCGTCTATTTAGCCTCCTGAGGCGTTTTGCCTTTCATAAAGTAATGTTTAATCACCACACGAAATTCTTTTTCGTCCATTTTCTGACAATCACTCGACTTCCTTGATTTACACCAATGCCAAACACAAAGAAATGCACCAATATGGCTGAAACGTGGTGTGCGTTCTTCCCAAAGATGCCACTAACTAAGTTGACCTCGATACGCGCCGGTGGTACCATCTTTCGGACTTTACACGGACTTTTCAAACGCCCCTCGTACCAGCAGCTGTAAAGGCAAGTAGAGGCCACGGGGGCGTAGAACTGCTGGAGAGGGCGCGCACAGTAGTTTCCATGGCGCAAGTCACAGGCAGAAGGGGGCCACTGGCCACCCTAAGTGTCAAGCGTACGTGACGCGAACCGGTGCACTTCGCAAAACTGAGGCACACAGCCGAGTATAAATAGGTGTTGTTTGCTAATGAGAGTCACTCAAGTTTGGCAGCTCTCCTGGATGTCGGGGCGTGTCACACTGCCAGCGACACACAGCACCAGATGGGGCGCCAGCGTCCCAGTCCACGGCGGGTTGTTGGTTCGACCCTCTGAGGCTGATGCGGGGTCCGCAGCCAGCCAGCGGCGGGTCACTCTTCGGCTCGCTACCGCGGGCAGGCGTCTCGGCTCCCAACATACGCTGGAGACTTCCAAAGCGAGGGCTGCAGTCAGCAGGGACGCAGCCCGCCGAGTCAACTGCAGCATCCTGAGGATGACGCAACTCCGCGGCCGGCACGACGACACAGGCCGCTGGGGTGCTCCCTCAGCTTTTCGGGGCGTTGTGACGCAGAGCGGGGGGAACGGACCACTGTAGTGGAAACAAATAAAATCATTTTAAAAGCACGGACGAGTTTTAATTTGGCACATCCTGGCACTCATCACTACATTTTGCTTCTGATACCACAACAGATATGAAAACAGTCAGAATATGGCGCCGCAGTCGGCGATGCCTATATAAGAGAACAAGTGTGGCGCAGTTGTTAGATCGATTACTGCCGATACAATGGAATGTTCTCAAGATTTAAGTGAGTCTGAACGTGGGTTTAGAGTCAGGGCATGAGCGATGGGAAAGAGCATCTCTGAGGTAGCGATGAAGTGGGGACTTTCCCGTACGACCATTTCGCGAGTGTACTGTGAATATCGGGAATCCGATAAAATATCAGATCTCTGACATTGCTGCAACTGGGAGAAGATCCTGTAACAATAGGACCAATGAAGACTGAAGAGAATCGTGCAAACTTGACGGAAGTGCAAGCCTGTCGCAGATTGCTGCAGATTTCAATCCTAGGCCATCAACAAGTGTCAGCGTGCGAATCATTTAATGAAACATCATTGAAATGGGCTTTCAGAGCCGAAGTCCACTCGTGATTTAGGGCACGCCTAGGTTTGTCAACACCGATATTGGACTCTTGACGACTGGAAACATGCTGCCGGGTCGAACGAGTCTCGTTCCAAATTGTATGGAGCTAATGATGAATCCATAGACCGTGAATGTCAGCAGGAGGCTGTTCGAGCTGATCGAGGCTCTGTAATGCTGTAGCACATATGCAGATGGAGTGATATGGGACCGCTGAAACGTTTGGATAAGACTGTGACAGGTGACACGTACGTTACGATCCTGTCTGACCACTTGCATCCACTCATGTCCATTGTGGATTCCAACGGACTTGGGCAATTCCAGTAGGACAATGCGACACGCCACACGTCCAAAATTGCTACAGAGTTTAAACGCTTCCGCTGGCCACCAAACTTCCGAGACATGAACATTATTGAGCATATCTGGGATGCCTTGCAACGTCACTGTTCAGAAGAGATCTCTCTCTCGTACTCTTAGAGATTAATGGACAGTCCTTCAGTATTCGTGGCGTCAGTTCCCTCCAGCACTACTGCAAACATTAGTCGAGTCCATGCCACGTCGTGTAGCGGCACTTCTGCGTACTCGTGGGGGCCCTACACGATATTAGTCAGGTGCACCAGTTGCTTTGACTCTTCAGTGTAATGCTCCTTACCTTTTCTATTTATCCTCACCGCTTTAATATATCATTGCAATTTTACTTGAGGATAAAGAAGGATCAGTGCAATAGCCAACTATAAAAATCAACAGCAGTAGTCAAACAAAAGCAACGTGTAAACTTGAGGATTTATTATTATCCAGTCTTTATGTGGGTACCACTAAAAGAACTGTTTCTCAACGTTTGGAAGAGTACAAGGGAAATTGTAGAAGAGGAGAAACGGAAAGATCAGCTGTTGCGGAGCATGCTTTCCAGCCAGGGAACCACAATATTCGTTTCGAGGAGACGCAAGTACTGGCGGCCACAAGCGGATATTACGAAAGGCTCTACAGGGAGGCAATCGAAATCGCTAAACACCCAAATAATTTCAACCGAAAGGAGGAGGGCGTGAAATTAAACGGTATATGGATGCCGGTGTTGAAGATGATGTGTACCACCCGTCCACTACTGGGTGATGGCAACGGCGATCGACGGCGACGGACAGCGGCCAATTGCACTGACGTTTTCAAAACACGTGACGTCACGCCGCGGCGTGGGAGCGCGCGGACACGGAATTTAGCGGCAGTCAGTAGCGAGCCAGTGGGTGTGTTGGACCTTCCATCGAGCTACGGACCCCCTTGAAGATGTCTCCCGCAGTCTGAGACGAAGCGTTGGCAATTGAAACAGAATTCATCAACCGACCACGGCATAACAGCCCGGATAATTATAAGGACATGATATTTCCGGCCGTGAAAGTCTACATTTTAGTGTCAAAATATATAGTGTTATGTGTATTTGCCTTACAGGATCTGTAAATTGTAAACGTACAGTAAATAGTACTAGATCGATCCAAAAATTAGACCTAATAACATTTTATATCTATTTTTCATTTACATTGCTAATCAGAATGTTAGGTTACGTACGACATTTTTGTATACTTATATAGCATTTCCATCTGCGACGAAACTGTTTTCAGACTAACTGGGTGTTCAATAATAGATATTTTGTTCTGTAGAACGAAATATTCAAAACAATAATGCAAATATCATAATAGACGTAAAATGTTTTACTTTTATTTTTCTTTGCTTACAGTTACTAAGTAAAACATGTTTACCCTCTTACTGATGTGAATAAAAACTGTACTCAATGAAGATGGCACATTTGGGCATAAAGATGATTAGTTTTTACGTAACAGGCGCACATGAATGCCTATCATATTAGCTGCTAACTCGGTTGTGTTAATGCTTCAAAACAGAACGATGATGATAAAATTGCTAATAAACCAATAGCTCCATTCCGTGCATGAATTGCATTTCCTTAAGATTCTCCCAATAAAAATCTATCGAGCATTTGCTTTTCCCACTTTTTTTGTTTTTGTTTTGTTTATTCAACTTTACGTCGCCCTGCGTCATTACTTCTAATTATTTTACGGTCGTTGCTGTTCCCAGTGATTTGTCTCTAATATTGTTATCTTACTATAGTGTATCTCTACGCCTAATTAAAGGCAAAGCATTACCTTCACAGTCAAATGTCAATATCTTCGCCTAACACAGATCCTTTGCAGACGCCGTCTTCTGGCGTTCCAGCCTTCCTAAAGGCAACAGCGGCCTCCGAGTATATCATCGTGGAACCTCCAACGTTATCCGCTACATCCATAACGTAAATTTTCGTGGTGTCGGAATCGTATCGAATGACCGTAAGGCTTTTAGCTGTCGTTTATTTATTCCAATACAAGTCAATTTCGTACAGCTTTATATTTTATTTTATTTTAATGTTAATCTCTTGTGTTTGCAATAGATTTCGTGACAATACTGTCTCTTATTTTGATACCTGTTATGAGTGTTTCGTGAATCTAATACCGAGATCACTGTAACTGCCGTTCATCACGTAAAGCACTTACAATGCGCCTGCCACACAGCTTGGCAACTCGTGTTTGACAATCGTCTGACCCTCTTCTTTAAAACTTCAGTACGTCTCCAAACCTGAGCAGCGCAGTCGGGTGTGGGTAGGACGCTGCAAAAGGTGAGGTGTGCTTAACATGCCATGTGAGATGCCATCACCAATCCAGCCAACGGCTCAAAGGAACCGAGGATAGCCTCAAACACACGAGGTAAGTATCGTTCGCGCCGACGTGAGCCGCTTTCCGTAGCTGGCACCACCCAGTGTGTTCAGCTACCTCACATCTCGGACTAGACCTCACGGCGAACATAGCGAGCGCACACTGGTATTTTTCCCTGACCTTTCCGACACTTCCTTGACGGGCTCCATCGGCCGCCTAACGCTGGAGCTCCCAGCAAATCAGATCTCTCTGATCCAGCTGACAACCGGAAGATCGGCTACTGACCAACGACGAGGACTCCTCAATGGAGTCAGATGCAGTGAGTGCTCTGTTCAATAATTATTGCCTGCTGTTTCAAAAGTTCCGTTTTTACGAGCTACTGTTGTAGTATAGGTGAAGTTAGACACGAAGCGACAGTTATGGCTGGCGTTTCTTTGTGGTACAATGATAGGCAAGGGATATTTTGTCGTGAGCGAGGTGTAGAAAGCTTGAGTACAGATTTTAGTACGAGCAACGCCTTCGTTACGAGAGGGCTGCGAGGTTCCTCTTGCCCGGGAACGCGCCGGCACAGGTGGTCTGCGCAGGTGGTGGGTGAGAGGGGAGGGGGGGGGGGGGAGGTGGCTGGTTTGTATGTGCAGCTCGCGGGGCCAGATTAGCTGCGCGCATTCCTGCACAGTCCATCAGCGCCGCAGCACTGCCTGAGAGGCTTAGCGGCTTATGCAAATCTTCTTACAGTAGTTGCGCGCCCGCCGGGACTTATACACGACTTAATATGCTGCCGGCCCAACTCCAAAGTTCAACAGCGCGGTGCTCGGCGGTGCCCACTTGCCGGAGTCCGC
Organism: Schistocerca cancellata; assembly: GCF_023864275.1. Lineage (NCBI taxonomy): Eukaryota > Metazoa > Arthropoda > Insecta > Orthoptera > Acrididae > Schistocerca > Schistocerca cancellata. Next base: position 4,744,909 of record NC_064632.1, on the reverse strand, counting down.
CAGCCCCGGCCGCTGCAGGGAGGACTCGGCCACTTACCTGGGTAAGCACACCATTAGGGTAGTCGTCGGGCTCTCGACATGCGGCCCATCCCAGCACAGTGGCAGCTGGGCACTCGGCAAGTCAGGACTGCCAGTACCAAATGGCAAGCGGCTCAGTAAGGTTAACACGAGCAAGGAGAGTGTGAACGCTTGATGACATGTGACAACAAGCACATATTACAAGCCATTAAAAGGGGTTGACACAAGCAGCAAAAGACATGACACGTGAGTTCTGACGTATGCCTTAATTTACCTTAACATATTAGGAAAAAGTTAAGGACGAAAATAACTTCCATCCGATGTATCACTGCCCACTAACACAGATCGTGAAACTAGGACCATACGTATTAGGAACTGCTACATTGTAATACACAAGGTAACAAAGAAATACGCAATGAGGCGAATGTATACGGTACTTTTATTGAATGATAACAATTAGGGAAGTTACCGTGATCATCATAGTCCACTATTCATGACAGAATGCGGGACATACTTCTCTAACATCTGCTAGATGAAACTAGGACCGAGACTCGAACTCGGGCCTTTGCCTTGCGCCGGCAAGTGCTCTACCGTCTGAGCTACACAAGCACGACTCACGACCCGTCCTCACAACTTCAGTTCTACCGGTACCTCGTCTCCTACCCTCCAAACGTCACAGAAGCTCTTCTCCGAACCTTGCAGAACTAGCGCTCCTGAAAGAAAGGATATTACGGAGACAAGTGTGCGAGTTAGAGTCCGGCACACACTTTTAATCTGCCAGGAAGTTTCATGTTAGTGCACACTCCGCTCTCATTCTGGAAACATCCCTCAGGTTGTGGCTAAGGCATGTCTCTGTCATATTCTTTCTTCCTGGAGTGCTAGTTCTGCGAGGTTCGCAGAAGAGCTTCTGTGAAGTCTGGAAAGCAGGAGACGAGTTACTGGTAGAACTGAAGCTGTGAGGACGGGTCGTGAGTCATGCTTGCGTAGCTCAGATTGGATTGGATAGTTTGGGCGGAAGAGACCAAACAGCGATGTCATCGGTCTCATCGGATTAGGGAAGGATGGGGAAGGAAATCGGCCGTGCCCTTTCAAAGGAACCATCCCAGCATTTGCCTCGAGCGATTTAGGGAAATCACGGAAAACCTAAATCAGGATGGCCGGACGCGGGAATGAACCGTCGTCCTCCCGAATGCGAGTCCAGTGTGCTACCACTGCGCCACCTCGCTCGGTGTAGCTCAGATGGTAGAGCACTTGCCCGCTAAAGGCAAAGGACCCGATGTCGAGTCTCGGTCCGGCACACAATGTTCCAGGAAGTTTCATATCAGTGCACACTCCACTGCAGAGTGAAAATCTCAATCTGCTAGATGGTCGCTGGTGCATTTAGACATGTTGCAATACGTCTTCCCCCATCGCATCCCACACGTGCTGCATGAGATTTAGGTCGGGGAGTGGGCACCCCAGTACATTCGCCGAATATCCTCTCGATACAAGAGCCCCCCCCCCCCCCACCGGTCCAGTTTGATGCTGCCGCGCATAGTCATTCATAAAAGTGAAGTCAGGACAGAATGAACCCCTGAGAAAACACAGTGGGAAAGAGTGCGGTGTCATAGTAACGATGATCACTGAATGTCCCGTGTTCAGAGATCTGGAAATCAGTACGGCTATGCAGCATTACGTCTCCCCACACCATAAAACCTGTATCAGCAGAACGATGATGTGCGGTAATGCTGGACATACCCTTGTATGGCGACAGGTGGGAACACATAATGCTCCCAGAACTCTTGTCGAAAATGATCGTTTCGGTGGTCCTGATGTTATGCAATTGGGAGGCTTACTCCAAATTTTTGGACGCGGTACAATCCCCAGTCGATGTCCCTTCCCTATTTTGTGTCTCCTCATAGTGCGGAGGGGGGGGGGAGGGTTCTGAATGTCCTGCAAATTGATTGGCCTGCCCAATCCCCTGACTCACAACCGATGGAGCTCGTTTGGTAAGCTTCAGGGAGACGTCCACATGCACCATCCACATGCACCAACGGCCATACAGCAGTTATCAGTCGTGCTGTTGGAGGAATGGAACACGGTACATCAAGAACCCCCTACACACCTTGAGGCCAGCATGGGATCACGTTGCATAGCACGCACTGCCGTCCGCAGTGGTCGCACCCTCGGTTAACAAATGGTTCAAATGGCTCTGAGCACTATGGGACTTAACATCTGAGGTCATCAGTCCCCTAGAACTTAGAACTACTTAAACCTAACTAACCTAAGGACATCACACACATCCATGCCCGAGGCAGGATTCGAACCTGCGACCGTAGCAGTCACGCGGTTCCAAACTGAAGCGCTTAGAACCGCACGGCCACACCGGCCGGCTCATTCACGGACCAAGCCTCCCGCATGAACTCTCAACAAAATCCTCCCGAAAAAACCTACTCCCCGAAAATAAACTTCACGTGGAGCACAACGGAAGTTACGCGCTAGCAATTTACACATGGTAGGTTGTCTTTACTCCAATCCCATAAACGTATTTCGACACACAGCCTCGATCTATGAGTTGGGCAAAATTACTCCCTTTGGTTGCGAGAATGATCAGTTATGTCTAAACGTAAAACACACTGAATTCTACATGATAATTCTACACAATAAGGATATTACAGCTACACTTAAGTTTAAAACATGTACTTACTTTGATCACATTACTGCACTGCAGGTGGGTGGGAATCAAATTTTACGTAACAGATATTTAAAAATTTATTGACAAATAATTAGATGGTACCTTCTAGTGATGTCCATAAGCACTTCTTTTTAAAGGTACACTTCATTTAGTATCTATGGTAGGTTTGTATGATGTGAAAAAATGTATCTAGTAATGTTACTGATGAAATATTATTAATACACACAGGAAAAAGTATGGTCCTAAGATGAACCCTTGTGGGACATCAGGACACCACACGTGGAAATTTCAGATAAAATTAATAACACTTTGCAAATACACTTACAAGCAGTCATTCTACCCATGCTGCGTGTATGCGAATGGGACAGGAAGAAACTGTAGCATGTTGGATCATGAAAAGTACCGACTGCCATGCAATTCAAAGTGATTCAGGTAGTACTGCTGTAGATGCAGAAGTAGTACTGCAGTCATGTACTTAGGTAAAGTATGGCCTTCTGTTTGTTACACAAAAATATTTTGTTAGGCGAAAATATTTGGTGGTTTGATACCAGGTGAACTTTCATAAAGACTTGTGTCTAGTACGATAGAAAGCTGCATTACGCAAATAGTGCTATGATACATTTGTCTAGAAGAGCACCCCGTTTCGAAACGTCTATTTGACACAATTTGGTAATATATCATCCGACCAGATGGAGGGCTATCCTCGAGCACCGCCGATTTCACTCGGTGACCAGTACGTACCGGTAGGGAAGTTTGCAGTAGGGAATCTGTTTTCCCGCCGTCCACTCCCGCAGCTAAACAGCAACGCCGATGCTGATAACAGCGGGTCGCCGCGGCGGCGCGCGGTGAATGCAGATGTACTTATGCAGATGCAGGCTAATCTGAGTGTCTGCTGCGGCGGCACGGGCGAGCCAGCCAGTAGCTGGGCAACCGGGCGACCTTTCCGAGGCGGCGGCGGCGGCGGCGGCGGCGGCGGCGGCGCCCGCGCCCGTCCCCTTTGTCCCCGGCAACCCGCCGCTCGCCACTCACCTGCTCCCCGGCCCGGCGCGGCTCCGCCCGGACCCTACCTTCAATCCCGCCTCTCCACGGGCCGGCGCAGGCATTAGCAAGTTTATGCGCCGCCGGCCGCGCGATAAACACGGCCCCGGATATGGAAATCCTTCCTCTCTACCTGTCCTCTCCTCTCCTGTCTCGTCGAGTCCGCAGCGCGGTACACGCCGCCGGTGCTGAAGGCGCCCAGCCAGGCGCACCGACTACAAAAGCGCTGTCCCCGCTGTCGTACACACATTTCTCCGCCCCCACCTCAGCCCTCCCCCGCCCCCTCCTCCAGCCCCTGCTGACTACCTCGCTACTCTGCTACCCTTTCAGCGTTGATGGGACACCATCCCGCGTAACGTCTCTAACTGGGGGTCTGTCCTCCGAGGCAGAAATTCTCTCTGCAACAAAGAAGGTAAAATGTACTCAGTCATATATACTTTCCCGACGTAAGCTATCCCTTGCATACAAAAAGCTACTCAGTAGTGATCTGTGCTTTACGTAAATGGATCCATAAAGATGAGAAGGATAATCGTAAAGTTTTAATTACCTCTAAAAAATAAGAATACGTAATTAAAAAATTACAGAGGAGCCACGAGTCGCATGTGACTTTTTGCTTTATTCTGACATGTTTCGCTCGACACAGGCGAGCATCTTCAGAATTGTGGAAATACAATGTGTCACACCAGTGTACTATGAAACAAATTCGCATACTCGCCTTACAACCGGACAACTTACATTATGTAGCCAGGGGCGCACATTACAAATATCATGCTGTGTATAGCGATGCCATTATACATAAAATGGAGTACATTGTTTCTCGGCAGTTAATGTAAATTTTCTGGTCAGGAACAGTCTAAGATTAAGCAGAAAAACATGCCATTTCATGTTGAGCGAGTCAAAGCGCTATCGATAATTGCTTTGGCTGAAACTGCCTCAAGACGCCTAAGGTAAAACCATGTAATACAAAGAGCTAAAATCAATAAAATCTAGCAAATATCTTCTTCTTTTCTGGGAGTTCAGATATACAAATCCAAGAAAATCTTACCTGGTTATTAAAACAATTTTGAAAAGATGTAATAAAATTACAGATTTAATTTATAACTGCCCCTTTTACGCGAAATGACACACATATGTCATGTATATAACAGATTATTAATGCCATGAAAACTAAGTAACGTTCGCGTAGGTTACAAGTACCATTCGGACATGGCCACATCGTTCATCTGACGTCTATGGTTATTAAAGTGCAATATATGGAGAGGATATATCACAGCCATAGGAATATATTTTACATGAAATCTCATTTAATAACTGCAAATAAGTGCCCATTTAATAAACTGAAAATAACTCCACTGTATGACCACGAGCTCAAAAGACGTGTCCACATGCGTTTCTTGCGTTAGCATTATTAATAATCAATAGCTCTATTGCTGGAATACTCTCTTTCAAATTATGAAGGTGATAGGCGTAAAATACAGAGAACGGAAGGCTATTTACAATTTCTACAGAAACCAAATGGCAGTTACAAGAGTTGAGGGGCACGAAGGGGAGCAATGATTAAGAAGGGAGTGAGACAGGGTTGTAGCCTCTCCCCGATGTTATTCAATCTGTACATTGAGCAAGCAGTAAAGGAAACAATACAAACATTAGGACTAGGAATTAAAATCCATGGAGAAGAAATAGAAACGTCGTGGTTTGCCGACGACATTGTAATTCTGTCAGAGACAGCAAAGGACCAGGAAGAGCAGTTGAACGTAACGTACAGTGTCTTGAAAGGAGGATAGAAGATGAACATCAACAAAACCAAAACGAGGATAATGGAATGTAGTCGAATTAAATCGGGTGATGCTGCGGGAATTAGATTAGGAAATGAGACACGTAAAGTAGTAGATGATTTTTGCTATCTGAGAAGCAAAATAACTGTCATGATCGAAGTAGAGAGGATATAAAATGTAGACTGGCTATGGCAAGGAAAGCGTATCTGAGAAAGAGAGATCTGTTAACAACGAGTATAGATTTAAGTGTCAGGATGTCGTTTCTGAAAGTATTTGTATGGAGTGTAGCCATGTTTGGAAGTGAAACATGGATAATAAATAGTTTAGACAAGAAGAGAATAGAAGCTTTCGGAACGTGGTGCTGCAGAAGAATGGTGAAGATTAGGTGTGTAGATCGTGTTCCTAGTGAGGAAGTACTGAACAAAATTGGGGAGAAGAGGAATTTGTGGCACAATTTGGAAATAAAAAGGGATCGGTTGGCAGGACAAGTTCTGAGGCAACAAGGGATCTCCAATTTAGTATTGGCGGGCAGCGTGGAGGGTAAAAATCGTAGAGGGAGACCAGGAGATGAATACACTAAGCAGATTCAGAGGGATGGGCCGGCCAGTCTGGCCGAGCAGTTCTAGGAACCGCGTGACCGCTCCGGTCGCAAATTCGATTGCTGCCTCGGGCATGGATGTGTGTGATGTCCTTAGGTTAGTTAGGTTTAAGTAGTTCTAAGTTCTAGGGTACTGATGACCTCAGATGTTAAGTCCCATAGTGCTCAGAGTCATTTGAGCCATCAGAAGGACGCAGGTTGCAGTAGTTACTCGAACATGAAGAGGGTTGCACGAGATAGAGTGGTGTGGAGAGCTGCATCAAATCAGTGTCTGGACTGAAGGCCACAAAAACAACATATATATTACATCTAGTGTTATCTCCATCTGTGGAAAATAAATACCCCCACTGCGACGCACATTGTCTCGGCCAAAGACTCTACTAGCTGGGGCATAATCATCTGTGGTAACGCACGACCGCTACGGTCGCAGGTTCGAATCCTGCCTCGGGCATGGATGTGGGTGATGTCCTTAGGTTAGTTAGGTTTAAGTAGTTCTAAGTTCTAGGGGACTTATGACCACAGCAGTTGAGTCCCATAGTGCTCAGAGCCATTTGAACAATTTTTTTTTCATCTGTGGCAAGCTGATATACACCCACAAGCGACAACATCGGCAAGCCCCTCATATCAGCAACGTTGACTGGATAAGCCAGCTGCTATTAAAGCCAACCAACAGGCTGTAGCAGGGAAACCGACAAGCTCGCCCAATGACGCACAAACAAACCGCGAACATTACCCTACACTTTAAATCTGATATATGACCTATCAGGCACAAAACGATGATGAACCTAACTGTTACAGGTATGCTTGTGTCGTGCAGTTATCAAAGGTATACGAGTGGGCCTTCGGCTCCGAAATCCCGTACCAATGATGTTTCGTTGAATGGTTCGCACGCTGACACTTGGTGATGGCCGAGCACTGAAATCTGCAGCAATGTTCGGAAGGGTTGCACTTCTGTCACTTTGAACGATTACAAGGTACGATTGTAGTGAACGTGATTATGGAAGCTACTTGTACCGTTTTCCTTCACTATCACTCAATTTAAATGAAGCCACATCATCTTTGCCCAAAATTTGAGGTGTCATCAACAAAATAATGATTACAACGAACAAGGATATAAGTATTCAACTGAGTGATTTGGCGCGTTGGTTAGCATACTGGCATCGCATCCACAAATGGCCACCCGGATTCAGATTTTCCGTAACTTCCCTAAATCGCTGGAGGCAAACGCCCGAATAGTTCATTCGAAAAGGGCACGGCCAATATTTTTTCCCTCCCTTCAGTAACCTGAGCTTGTGCTCCGTTTCTGACGACCTCACTTCTTCTTTCTAAGTGTTCAGCTGCAAAGACTGCAAGGTATTTCCAGATTGTGAACAACAAAACTTGGAAAAGTTTGAGTTAAGAGGGTTTTCCGGTCTCGGAGACATGTTTTATGAACCGAGTAAGGTGGCGCAGTGGTTAGCACACTGGACTCGCATTCGGGAGGACAACGGTTCAATCCCGCGTCCAACCATCCTGATTTAGGTTTTCCGTGATTTCCCTAAATCGCTGCAGGCAAATGCCGGGATGGTTCCTTTCAAAGGACACGACCGAATTCCTTCCCCGTCCTTCCCTAATCCGATGAGACCGATGACCTCGTAGTTTGGTCTCTTCCCCCAAACCAACCAACCAACCAACCAACATGTTTTATGCTCATGTTCAGCAACTTGTTTTACAATATATTATTTTCTGTACAAAGTTTGATGACAAACAAAAGTACGCGTCTTAAATGCTATGTAAATAATCTTTGGATGGTAAACTGATGAGAGTATGCAGCACGAAATGGTGGCCAACATACAACTGCTCGGACTGCGCAACTAAACATTTCGTACGACTGAGGATGAAGTACAGGTCCGCAACGAAAATGAAGGATTTGCACATTACCAGAAGTAAATTCTCTACCGCGTGAAGCTCTAAAATCAAATTTTCTGAGGTTCATTTAAAAATGGCGGCTATATGAAAACGGAGGTACTGAGAATCGACATATTTTATCGCTTTTACATGTAAATAAACGACAAACATTATGAAAAATGTATGTTTTTTTAGGTACACACCAAAATTACAAGTGCCTGTTTTATTAAACCTAGAAAGACTTCCTATTTTACCAAGTAGTTATTTTATAAATATGCGAAACATTTTAACAAAAGTCGTCACGAGAAATACGCATTTAAAGTTTGGAGTTCGATTTTTGGATACATACCTTCAAAAATTTTTAACTCGCCGTTAATGTGATATACCTGGCGCATACACTAAGACTTCGTCTTCTTCGTAGATCGTATTTTCGAAAGCTGCAATTCCACCTTCGGCGCTGCTCTGGAATGAGCGCCAGTACGAAAGCTTGAGGCGTTTCTGGTCCTTCCTCGCGACACATGAGCAAGTAGCGGCGTCGATAAAGGCGCCCATGTTATGTAGGACACCTTTAAATCCTTCGTGAAAAATGCCGCACGCCTGATCGTTAACAATCTGGACGACTTTTACACTCTAAAACATGTGCATTAGTTCGTAAGTCCAAATTAATGAATTAAGTGCGTCATTGTTGCTCTGCGTATAGGCTCCAAGGCACCAATAGATCAAATTGTCGACAGTGAGATGTCTCTAGACATCAGTAGTAGCTTCAGTAACTTCACTCCTCAAATTTGGCTCATGATCAACAGTGTCCTGGGCCCCGTTTGTCTCAGCTTTCTTCTATTTACACCAACTTTCAGAACAGTAATTCTGGTGCGGATTATCATTCGCTGAACTTGTGTGATAACCGTTTTTTCCATCTTACTTTTGTCGACGGCGTACACTTCAAATTTCTGGTGGGGAAGTAGTACACCTGTATCGACAGTTTCTTCGACCTAGATTGTTCCAACAGTTTTGCAGAGAAATCAAACGGCTCAATCGCAAAGATCCGTTAGAGTGAGCACATGCGCGCTTCTACTGAAACATGGCTCTCAGGTATAAAGCGTAAGTTCCCGACAAAATCGATTTACTCACGTACTCTGTAAGAGTGGAAATATGCTAAAAACGATGATTTTTTTAAACTGGAGAGCGAAAAAGACGCTGAATAATTCAAATAAAATGTATGTCTTGCGTTAGCTGAATAAGACCAAGAAAGACTCTCTTTGTAAGAAGTGAGGCAATGAGGTTCTGACTGCTGTGATGTCTTTCATTGCTAGAGGTAAAAATAGTGTGTTATAATTACGTTCTGTGGGGGTAAATATTGAAATGAATAGAAACACTATACAGAACAGGATATGCGTCAACGGTATGCGAATAGTTGAAGTTGCCTTGTAATATACTAGCAAGCGGCCTTCGGCAGGCGGATTGTTTGAAGAAGGAACACCATTATGAAGAAAAAATTGAACTATAAATTCAGGCACTTTCCAAGAGCTACAAGACGTGTATTTGGTGTAAAAAAAAGGAGGCGTTGAAGACTATACAGGAAAAAGTCACATGGATAAAGGGAATCGTTTTGCAGCGCAGGATGTCAATGAAACTCGTGCCATAAATATTTGCATACATTACATTCTCCTATCATTAATATGCTGATACGCAGAACATAACTGCATTATAAATTCTGGTCGTAAAGAATTAAAAAACATTTTGCGCAACAAAACTGAAACGTGTGATACAGCTCCGTTATTTAGCATTCCGCTCGTAACTATTTTAGCTGCAGAACAGAAAGATTCACGAGCGCAGTTAAAAACACTATCGGTAAATCGGCCTGCAACACTAACTAATTTATCATTACGATGGGCATACATAATTATGAAGGAGGACGGCTATAAAACACCCAGAGAGAGAGAGAGAGAGTGACTTAAATATGAGAATTATTCCTGTTAATCGTTACCTAGGGGTGATGAAAAAGTTCCCGTTAGAAGGCCACACAGTCCAGAATCGGTATACCAATCAGCCGAAACCCCCGTGAGCACGGACGCAATGATCTCAATGACGAACCAGGTTGACGATACCCACTTGGTAAAGCACAGTATCCTGGTGCGTGGGGAAGTCCGTAATCGCCCGCTGTACGTCCTCGCCCGACAGGAATCCTCTATCATTCAAGGCCTTTCTTAATGGACTGAAGGCGTGATGGTCACAGGGGGGGGGGGGAGGGGGGGGAGACGAGGACTACAGGCCGGGTGCTCGAGTGCCTCCTAGTTGGCGAAACGGATGAGGCTGACCTCCCAAATAGACCGGATCCTTGTGTCGAACAGCGACCAGCGTGAACTTGGAGCACTATTCCACAACGGTGGTTTCCGTCAGGCATGCTGGCAAATACATATTCTACATTCTCCGATGGATGTCTACCGGTGTTGGTCCATCGGCATCCAAGATGAGAGTAACGGAGTGTTGGTCTTGTTTGGACGCATTTGGTAATAACATTGCCATAGTTCACGTTTCCGCACTTAACCGCACTCACATCGGAAGGCCCCGGATGCAACGCTAACTCCTTGCCTACATGTCGTCGATACACCCGCTTAAGAGTCGCGTTGCGTTACACGGACGCTGTAGCAACGCCCTGAAATGGAATCTTTTTGACCGCCCCTTGTACACTACTGGCCATTAAAACTGCTACGCCAAGAAGAAACGCAGATGACAAACGGGCATTCATTGGACAAATACATGCCGGCCGCGGTGGTCGTGCGGTTCTAGGCGCTCCAGTCCGGAGCCGCGCTGCTGCTACGGTCGCAGATTCTCATCCTGCCTCGCGCATGGGTGTGTGTGATGTCCTTAGGTTAGTTAGGTTTAAGTAGTTCTAAGTTCTAGGGGACAGATGACCACAGCAGTTGAGTCCCATAGTGCTCAGAGCCATTTGAACCATTTTTTGACAAATATATTGTACTAGAACTGACATGACATTACATTTTCTCGCAATATGGGTGCATTGATCCTGAGACATCAATACCCAGAACAACCACTGTAAGTAGGCTGTTTATGTTTTCTTTATGTAAGTAGGCTGTTTATGTATTCTTCATGTAAGTACACTGTTTATGTTTTCTTATTGGCAACGTTACGTAGCGCTCTATATGAAAATCACTGGCTGTGCTGTGTGCAGTCTGTGGCTAGTTTGCATTGTTGTCTGCCATTGTAGTGTTGGGCAGCGGCAGCTGGATGTCAACAGCGCGTAGCATTGCGCAGTTGGAGGTGAGCCGCTAGCAGTGGTGGATGTGGGAAATGAGATGGCGGATTTTTGAGTACAGAATGGATATTATGAACTGCTATGTATATTATGCTTTTTCAACACTATTAAGGTAAATACATTGTTTGTTCGCTATTAAAATCTTTCATTTGCTAACTATCCCTATCAGTAGTTAGTGCCTTACGTAGTTTGAATCTTTTATTTATCTGGCAGTAGTGGCGCTCGCTGTATTGCAGTAGTTCGAGTAATGAAGATTTTTGTGAGGTAAGTGATTTGTGAAATGTATAGGTTAATGTTAGTCAGGGCCATTCTTTAGTAGAGATTTTTGAAAGTCAGATTGCGTTGCGCTAAAAATATTCTGTGTTAGTTTAAGCACAGTCGTGTACAATTGTAGAAAGGGGACGTTTCACCACCTCTGGCCGTAATAACGGCCTTGATACGCCTGCGCATTGAGTCAAACAGAGCTTGGATGGCGTGTACAGGTACAGCTGCCCATGCAGCTTCAACACGATACCACAGTTCATCAAGAGTAGTGACTGGAGTATTGTGACGAGCCAGTTGCTCGGCCACCGTTGACCAGACGTTTTCAATTGGTGAGAGATCTGTAGAATGTGCTGGCCAGGGCAGCAGTCGAACATTATCTGTATCCAGAAAGGCCCGTAAAGGACCTGCAACATGCGGTCGTGCATTGTGCTGCAGAAACGTAGGGTTTCGCAGGGATCGAATGAAGGTTAGAGCCACGAGTCGTAACACATCTGAAATGTAACGTCCACTGTTCAAACTTCCGTCAATGCGAACAAGAGGTGAACGAGACGTGTAACCAATGGCACCCCGTACCATCACGCCGGATGATACGCCAGTATGGCGATGACGAATACACGCTTCCAATGTGCGTTTACCGCGATGTCGCCAAACACGGATGCGACCATCATGATACTGTAAACAGAACCTGGATTCATCCGAAAAAATGACGTTTTGCCATTCGTGCAGTCAGGTTCGTCGTTGAGTACACCATCGCTGGTGCTCCTGTGATGCAGCGTCAAGACTGCAGCCATGGTCTGCGAGCTGATAGTCCATGCTGCTGCATACGTCGTCAAACTGTTCGTGCAGATAGTTGTTGTCCCCATCTGTTGACTCAGGGATCGAGACGTGGCTGCACGATCCGTTACAGCCATGCGGATAAGGTGCCTGTCATCTCGACTGCCAGTGATACGAGGCCGTTGGGATCCAGCACGGCGTTCCCTATTACCCTCCTGAACCCACCGATTCCATATTCTGCTAACAGTCATTGGATCTCGACCAACGCGAGCAGCAATGTCGCGATACGATAAACCGCAATCGCGACAGGCTACAATCCGACCTTTATCAATGTCGGAAACGTGATGGTACGCATTTCTCCTCCTTACACGAGGCATCACAACAACGTTTCACCAGGCAACGCCGGTCAACTGCTGTTTGTGTATGAGAAATCGGTTAGAAACTTTCCTCATGTCAGCACGTTGTAGGTGTTGCCACCGGCGCCAACCGTGTGTGAATGCTTGAAAAGCTAATCACAGCAACTTCTTCCTGTCGGTTAAATTTCGCGTCTGTAGCACGTCGTCTTCGTGGTGTAGCCATTTTAATGGCCAGTAGCGTGAAAGTGATATTACAAAAAGGACGTTTTTAACTGCAAGTGCCAACTTCAGTAGCTTTGGAGGAGGAGGAGGAGATTACTGTTTAACGTCCCGTCGACAACGAGGTCATTAGAGACGGAGCACAATCCCGGATTAGGGAAGGATGGGGAAAAAAATCGGCCATGCCCTATCTAAGGAACCATCCCGGCATTTGCCTGAAGCGATTTAGGGAAATCACGGAAAACCTAAATCAGGATAGCCGGACGCGGGATTGAACCGTCGTCCTCCCGAATGCGAGTCCAGTGTCTCAGTAGCTTTGGCATGAAAACGAAACGTCATACTTGTTCGCAAGATTTTACCTGATTAGGAGGTAGAAAAATTACAGATTTATGGTTATTAACTTGATAGGATAGGACATGCTCTATGCCAGCCGTCGCGCATTGTAAGACAAGTTGGTGTAGTAGACCCGTTAAAAAGGTAAGGTGGGTTGTGATGCCGGTAATCGTTGTGTTGCAGAAGTACACTTTCTGTCAGTGTTTGCTTACAAATATGTACTTGTGTAAACACGATTCCGATTTGGCCGACACAGTTTTCTTCTACAACATGCGTACGTGAAATTTTATCGTCAGTGTTTTCGTGTTCAAACAATGAGTGTGGAATCTTATGGGACTTAACTGATAAGGTCATCAGTCCCTACGCTTACACACTACAGAACCTAAATTATCCTAAGGACATACATACACACACCCATGCCCGAGGGAGGACTCGAACCTCCGCCGGGACCAGCAGCACAGTCCATGACTGCAGCGCCCTAGACCGCTCGGCTAATCCCGCGCGGCGTTTTCTTGTTATTCCCCTATTACCACGTAATCAAGTTGGTGTAGCTGTTGTCTTCTGCAGTGCAGCCGGCGTTATGCTACGGTTTGTCATCCATATTTTCATTGTTTCCACTTCGTCATGCCTCTATGCAGTGTGCTTTCTAGCACCTAATGTGTCACTGTTTATGAAGTTGGTCCGCCATCTTGTTTTATGAAAATTTCGTAGGGTTAATTTCTCTGACCATACGACAACTTATTTACGAGGTAATACATAATTTTGCTACTGTATGCAAGTGCTTCCTTCAAATGTTGACTGTATACACATTTCGAGCGGTTATAGCATTGTCTCCGATAAAAAATAGGAGAAATACATTTCAAAGACTTTACAATGGAGAAGCGTTATCTGCCCTATCAAAATTACAAACATTATTATCTATATTCTTTTGTAGAGGAAGAACGTTTTTTTGTTTCATTGTCTTATCGATTCTGCTGTTCTCGCTGACGGACGTTAATGGTTCGCGGTCTGTAACTTATAAAGTTATTTGTAGTAGAAATATAATTGTGCTGAATATATATGAGATCAATAGTTGTAGTACGTGTTTTTGTGAATAGCGAGTTCCTATCCCGTATTGATTCAGTACGTAATGATTAAGTGTTGCCTTGGCCATTTCTGTGTTGGTTCATTATTGTAGCGACACTATTAATGACAAAAATTATATAAATTCTTCCAACAGTCATATAATACTAAAAGTATGAAAAGAATAACATTAAAAATTACAAAACGGCGTCTTGTAGTGTTTTGCAATTCATATTAGGCCAGAGGTACAGTTTTTTTTTTTTTTTTATTAATCACAATATCAATGAATGCTTACGCTGCCACTGCACATAGGCAGCTGTCCTGGAGCATCAACCCCCGCAGACAAAATTAATTAAAAATTGGTTAACTGTATTATCGTGTAACATTAAAATAGAGTTTTAATCCATCGTGAGGAGGACTGATGTCCTCACGTTGGGATATGTGTGCTATTGTTGGTGAGAGCGCCCTGAGAAAAATCAGCCGTGGCTTTTAACAAATATAAAAGAGAAAAGATTTATTGTTTCTATTTTTCAAAACCATGTCATACAATAAGGATAACGGCACAGTTATCATTGTATGAAGCATTCAATTAAAAATTTAATTATTCATTACGCGATACGGTGTCAACTTTCAGACAAAATTTTTGTGTGACAGTCTCATTCAGTTTCTGCGCATTTTAACAATTATTTTGCTTCACTTATTCACAAAGTGAGGAGAAAGTTTAATACAATTAATTATAATTAATATCAATACGATTAATTATAATTATAGCATGTAACCATGAATGAAGATTAAAAATATAATACGGTAAAGTAATACAGGACGAACGCACACCATAGAGTTATTTGAAAGTGTGCCCAAAAAACTTCACACAAGCGTATTTTGGTAGGAGGATGTTTAAATGCGTGTATCCGTGTGTATGTTTGGAAAGAGGGTGGGAGATTATGTTTGCACACAGGAGAGCGCTTTTCTGTGTGTGTGTTAATTATCTCTGTTCTGCAGTCTTTCAACTAACTAAATTAATTCGCATAATATTAACTGAGTTTTATTCTGTAATTTAGAGGCAACTTCAACGTAAAATGCGCCAAATATTTGTGTTTAAATGGTATATCTTGCTAAGTGCTTGTCTATTATAAAAAAAAGTAAGAAGAA
Organism: Schistocerca cancellata; assembly: GCF_023864275.1. Classification (NCBI taxonomy): domain Eukaryota; kingdom Metazoa; phylum Arthropoda; class Insecta; order Orthoptera; family Acrididae; genus Schistocerca; species Schistocerca cancellata. The sequence continues at coordinate 4,729,485 of NC_064632.1, read as the reverse complement.
AAATTAATAAAAAAATTTTGGTAAGCCTGTGGTGCACATCGTTCACTCGCTGCATATCATAGCTAAACATTAAGTGTTGTTTGATAGACTTTCTTTGACACTGACAGGCTATGAAATACTTTGGTTGTGGCGCTGTAGCACATTTAACTAGTACAAACACTTGAAAAATAATCTAATGCGGTATAAATATTAAACAATAACTATTTCTATCCCTTCCTTTCTCATATTAGAAACACTAATGACAACTGAGTTCACACTTTTCCGCAATAAGCGAAACGCCGGTGAATTTGTGGTTGAAAGTTTGATACTAGGTATCGAATTCAAAGAGCTAAGGCTCGTATAAAACGCGTATTAAAATCTATCGTATTTTTGTACGGGATTTGTTTGTACTAGCGACGCAATGCCACTTACAATTTGCAGAGCTCTTGTGAGCGAAACGTAAGCCGTACCGAAGTCAGGTGAGTTGAGAGACAATGTATGTTGACTAGGAAAATCGTGAAATGCGCATCTGAATGTTCACCGCTATACCAGAGATACTGCCCCAATGTAAAACAAACTTCCGCTATCCTCAACGCTGTTCAAAGTTTGTGCAGTGCTGAGGTCGCCAATATTCACCTAATTACGCAGTACCCTGCGAAATTCACTATCTTGATGATTCGAGTGAAAAATCAGTGTATCTCGACATCAGCTTTTACCTAGACAAATAATAACTTCCAGTGTGGTTCACGTAGAGGATTTTGTTGTGCTGTTCAGAATGAAATGCTACAGGAGATAACTACATTGCGTTCCACTGCCCACTTCACGGAGAAAAATTTGAACGATGCAACGCTATCTCTTTAGGTAAAGGATATAATTTTGCACGTACAGCTATCCCTACATGACTAACAAGTTTCGTGATTGACGTTGAAGAAGCCGTACCACGTTTCTCTTCTGACGCTGCAGAAGAAATAAGAAGAGAATTTTGTCGTGCTCTCTTAAAAGCTTTTTCTCAACACAGAACGGGGCGCAGTACGAAATCGCTGAGATGATCTAGACGTAGTGGTACTAGGAGCTGATGAAGAGTGTATGTTGATAAGATGTATGGTCTGCTAAGAGATTTCACCTATAAGAACGTTGTTTGTGAACCTTTCAAGGACTCGCCTCACGGTGAATATACCTCAAATCCATTCATAAGAACATCCAGTTCACTATTATATTATAGAAAGATGGTTAAATTGTCTTCCTTGGATGGTTTGGTCAGATGAAAGAACAGTAGGTTTCTGGGGCATTCAGTTTATCGTGTGCCCACATACACCAACGTGTATTTACAGTAATTGTCATCGCACGTCACGAGCTATGTGTGTCATGAAAGCACCTTCGGTCGCAGCACGCGGCAACGTAGAGGTCAGCTGAGTTTCGCGGCTCCACCAGCAGGTGCGCTGCTGCCACAAAGTGTGGTGCGTGTGTGTCCACTTGATTTCGAAGTATGCGCGGAATACTCGCAGCGCTCTACACAGGTGGTCGGAAACAGTCTGAAACGCTCATAAGGGTACATTGTGCTGAGATATAATCGTTAAGAAAACAATTCGCTACGTTGCGTCGTTTAGGAGTTAATTAGCATTTAAGTCGGCCGAGCAGATTTAAGCGGTCCGCCAGATGCAAGTAGTATCAACTGTTCTCATAGTGTAGGTAATGGCGCACGAAACTTCGCAGCCTCTGGCTCGGGTTCAGTTCTCAGTACCATCCCACGTACAGTTTTTGTATAGCTCTCTTGTTCGGTGTTTCTTTTTTTTTTTTTTTTGTTTTTTTTTTTTTTTTTTGCTATCGTTTCTCAGCACAACATATCCTGCAACACTGTTACAAGCTTTTCAGACCACCCCGCACATGCGTTTCGATGGCTAACCTGAAAATGACTGGCAAGTGCACAGGCGAGATATCGAGTAACTTCCAGGCAGATTAAAACTGTATGCCGGACCGAGACTCGAACTCGGGACCTTCGCCTTTCGCGGGCAAATGCTCTACTATCTGAGCTACCCAAACACGAATCACGCCCCATCCTCACAGCTTTACTTCTGCCAGTACCTCGTCTCCTACCTTCCAAACTGCCTGGAAGTTTCAAACCAGCGCACACTCCGCTGCAGCGTGAAAATCTCATTCTGGATATATCGAGTACCTGAAGAGCTCTAAATTTCTTCGAACAGTCAATTAGCAGGTAGAGGGGGCAGAGTATAATTTCACAACTGAACAGTAACGTCACAAGATGACGATGACCGTTTCATTGTTTCCTTGAAGAGCTCATGCGGAGGCTAACAAAATTAGTTATTTCTGTGCATCATTCGCCAACGGTACAAGAATGGTTTGAAATAACAGTGGTACACAATGTACCCTCGGTCACACACAGTAATGTGGGTTGCGGATAATAATGGTAGTAAATGTAGATCTAGCGATATGTTAAATGATGTGCTGTGCACGCAGACTGAAATAAATAAAGGCTAATTTTACATGAAGGCCAATCCGCCACACGTGTTGAATAAACGGTGTTGTAATTTAATCGTTGTTTTTCGCCGTATTAATGTTAAGGAACGTCGCTCGATAAAATCAGCAGCAATTTCTTAGAAGTACGGCATTTGATGTGGAAAGTGAGGCCTTACTTGATATGCTGCCGTGAAATACGTTTTTCTCACGCTTATAATTTATATTCTTGTTTTACGTGTCTATACAAGAAACCTTTTCTGCCGCTCTGTGTTGCTTCCATTCGTAAGCGTAATACGAAATGGGGGGAGGGCAGATTCACGCAACGGCGAAAGCAATCCTTTCGGCTGCCGCCCGTAGGACGCCTGAATAAAGGACTTCCAGTTTATTTTCTTAACCGGGTCGCCACGTAACCGAGTTCCTATGCGCCGAAACGTCCCATAAGAAATCAGGCAATAAATTACGAAGAAGTTCAACGACAGAGCCTGCGAGCAAGGGAAAGTTCCTCTCTCTCTCTCTCTCTCTCTCTGTGTGTGCCTCCAAGCTTATTTATGTTGCCGATAACGTTGCCGCAGATCAAAAGTCAGGAACTCAAGAGTACGAGCCACGTGACTGATGCCTCTTTGTGTATGTTATTTCAGAGAGTTTCCTTTCCCTGTGACGCCGACTAAGCACAGGCAGGGCTGTGGACTGAGCCACATCGCGGCCGGGGTGGGGTTGGCAGGAGGGGGGGGGGGGGGGCGAAGACGTTGCGCTTATCGGGAGAATTTATCCCCCGTCTCCGTTTCTCTGCCTTTCTGGAAGTGATTTCAATGCACCACAGCTCTGCCAGTCGTACTGGGCGGCTGAAAGTTCCGACAGCGAATTTGTGAGGGAAATTTCCAACAGGAAACTTTGACGGACACCAAGTCTTCCTGCTTCTCCCTCTGTCCGTCTGTTTCTCCCCTCCCCCACCATCTCCCCAATTCTCTCTCTCTCTCTCTCTCTCTCTCTCTCTCTCTCTCTTTTTCCATTTCTCCCTTCGTTCACAAATGCACAAGCTGAGGCACACACAAACCCAGACGATAAGAAACGGAGAAATAGTCTTCGTCGCGTGGGTAGTAATGTTGCACTTTATATTTCTTCCTTGAATAGAAAACTTTTACGTGGACTCGTTCCGCTTTTCTCAGTGCGATCGCAGAATGCACACGAGTTTAACAACACGATTCTGGGGACGCAAGCGATTGACAGTAAACCTTCCTGTCGAAAACTTCCTGTGATGTGTCTGACTGCAGTGGGCGGTCGAAGCTAGGCTTTGTTGCTCTTCGGAACTCCTTCAGATTTACAAACAGGTGGGAAAGGAAAAGTGAATCCGATAAATTCTTTTAGCTCGAGAGGAGCAACGTGTTGGGGAACATGGAAGATATCTCTACAGAGATGCGAAACAACTATTTTATTTCTATGTTTGGCGTTTCAGAACAATTGAATACAATCTGATACCAGTCGTTACTGTAGCTTTATTTTAAACAACGTGGATTAATACACATCGCTAGGCGTTTCGAGCCTCATTTTACCGTAAGGCAGCCATTAAGAACAATTGCTGCATTTATATGCCAAGCTTAACATAAATGCATACGTTATTCAACCTTAATGTAAACATTTAATGGACAAATTAATGTTAAGCTTAGCATTTCAGTGCAAAATTTCCTCTGAATGATCGCCTTACGTTAGGCAGGTGCTCCAACATTGTAGCCATATGTTTTAATCGACTTAGCTTCAAATAAAGCTTGATTAGCAACTGGTATCAAATGGTTCAAATGGCTCTGAGCACTATGGGGCTTAACTTCTAAGGTCATAAGTCCCCTAGAACTTAGAACTACTTAAACCTATCTAACCTAAGGACATCACACACATTCATTATACCATGACATGGCCAGAAGAGTATCCTATCTGTATGACTATTTGCCTATCCTGACCTATCTAAACAAGAATTGCATTTTATAAATTGATGGATTATTGCTTTCATTGTCAATAATTTAGGATGGCACACATAAAACATGGATAACCATTGTGTAGCACTGAATTCCAGTGTTAATTGCTAGTCATTGTATTCAAAATCTCGACGTAAGTTACCGTGGGAATCGCGACGTATGTAGCGGCGGAAGGTCTGGGATCCTTTCCAGTTCGAATATTGACGACTGGTTAAATTTGTAACGTAAGAATTTGGTTGGTAAGGGCCGTTAGGCTAATTCTACGATTGCATTAGTAAGTTATTCATAGCGCCTCTTAGTCAGGGGCATGATACGCTTGTCAGGTAGGAATACGTTTTGACCGCTCTGCTGCGGTCGCAGGTTCGAATCCTGCCTCGGGCATGGATGTGTGTGATGTCTTTAGGTTAGTTAGGTTTAATTAGTTCTAAGTTCTAGGCGACTGATGACCTAAGAAGTTAAGTCGAATAGTGCTCAGAGCCATTTCATTGTTTTTGCAGTGCGCTGTTAAGGTCCATTGGAATATTAATTCAAATATCAGTTCTAAATAAAACAGGAAAAAGTGAGTAACATGTAGTTGCGAATTGTATACAGATTTACTACCAATTAAATTGTTATATGCTTCAAAATCTAAAAAAAAAAATCTTTAGAAATGAAATCGATCGAGTCACTTTACGGGCTGTGTATTGGACTACATACCTGAAATAGGCATCAGCGAAAGAAAGTAACAACGCAATACAGATGATTAAAAATTGGAAGCAAGGGACCATGTGAATTAAAAACGATTCTAAATGAAACAACAAGTTTACTGTTACCAGTCACCGTTTTATTTTATTTTTTCCACGACGCGTTTCGAAGGTTTAAACCTCCATCATCGGGTAGATTTACATTAGTTAGTATTACATATGTGTGTATGTTGTGTTACGATTTTGGAGGAACTTGTGGCACTGCCTAGTGAGGAAACAAGACACTATTTCTGAATATGGTTTTGGATAACTTTTGACAAAAAATAAACTGATATCTAATGGTAAACTTTAATAAGTAAACTAGAGTACCTCCAGTGGTCACAGGTTCCTTTTTCTATCGCAACACTTCACATATATACTGCCACATTTGTAAACAAATATGGCGTCTGGAATCAGCTGGGTGCAAGGTTAGTACAGCAGAAGAGAAGACATAATCGCAAAGTGCAAAGAATTTAGATCGTAACAACATTATTACAGAATAATCGTTTAAACCATTTGGGGGTGTTTGTTTTGAGGTGTCCAATATATGTGTGTGTACTTCAGGTGGTATATAAATCCAATTTTGAAAGATTAAAACAGCTAAACATTCGTACTCGTTTATGTAATCAGGTGAAATGTTAAAATGGGTTAAACTTCATACTTGCTAATACCAATTAGGTGAAATGTTACAGGCTTGAATTACAATGATCATATTGGCTACAGCAGTAAAATCATAAATAGATGACACTCTCTGAAGAAAGAGAGAGAGAGAGAGAGAGAGGAAGGAGTGATTATATGAGAGCAAACATTTACATGGCAAGGAGTCTTAAGATTACATGTTGCATATATTAGCTGCCTAAAGGTTGGGGTAATACACTGGTTAATGTTATAAAATATGCAGATAGATATACATTTGTGCCAGTAGTTGATGTACCTACAGTTTTAAGCTGACAAGGGGTACAAGCTGTTGGTGTGATGAAATATCTGTGAATGAGGTCAATCTCTTGTACTCTTGGCGGCTGTCAATATTTATGGTAAATATTAGCATGTGTGCACGTGTGTGTGTGTGTGTATTTTTAAGAGTGTAGGCAGTTGCTGAAAACAGAGATGATACTATTGTAAATATTGTCATTTTTGTCATTTAAGATGGATTCTGGTTGTTTCATTTGGTGTTTGTATATTTGCAGTGTTGCAAGGATGTCTAGTTTTCGCCTTTTGGTTGGATGTGTAAGATGCTAATACTTGTGTTGTTAACATGGTGTTTTGTTTCATGTAGGTGGGTAGCTATTGCTGATGTGTGGTATTTTTTGTTTTTTAGTGCTGCCATGTGTTCCTTGAACCTAATCTCAAATGATCTGCCTGTCTGGCCAATGTAGAAGCAGTCACAGTCCAGACATTCAATTTTGTACACACCTGTGTGATGAAGTGGGTTTTGTGTGCCGATGTTGTGGGGTAACTTCTGTCCAATCTTGTTGTCTGTTGTAAAGGATATGCTTATGCCTTTCCATTTGAAGACATTGGCAGTCTGGTATGAAATGTTACCCAGAAAGGGGTTGTATGGAAGATGTTATTTTCTTTTTGTTTTTTGTGTTGTGATTGCTTTGCCATTATTGAGTGTTTTAGAGTGTCTACTATGGAGGTGTTATAGCCATTTTCAATAGCTGTTTGTTTTATTATTTCAATTTCTTTATCACATTTATCTTCTGAAAGTGGTAGTTGGATGGCTCTATTAATCATGTACCGGTATGCTGCCATTTTGTGTGCTACGGTGTGGCAAGAGGAGTTGTGGATTTTGGTATGTGTTGTGGTAGGCTTCCGATAAATTTCAAACTGATGTCTGTTATTCTTTATTGTAATGGTAAGGTCTAGGAAATTTATACTGTCATCTTTTGGTGTTCAACTGTGAATTTTATGCTTTCATGGGAGTTGTTGAAAAACTGATTCAACTCACTGATGTCATCTTTAGTGCCTTTGATTAAAATTATGGTATCATCTACATATCTGTAGTAGTAGACGATTGCCAGATTGCCAATGTCTTCAAACGGAAAGCCATAAGCATATCCTTTACAACAGACAACAAGATTGGACAGAAGTTACCCCACAACATCGGCACACAAAACCCACTTCATCACACAGGTGTGTACAAAATTGAATGTCTGGACTGTGACTGCTTCTACATTGGCCAGACAGGCAGATCATTTGAGATTAGGTTCAAGGAACACATGGCAGCACTAAAAAACAAAAAATACCACACATCAGCAATAGCTACCCACCTACATGAAACAAAACACCATGTTAACAACACAAGTATTAGCATCCTACACATCCAACCAAAAGGCAGAAAACTAGACATCCTTGCAACACTCCAAATATACAAACACCAAATGAAACAACCAGAATCCATCTTAAATGACAAAAATGACAATATTTACAATAGTATCATCTCTGTTTTCAGCAACTGCCTACGCTCTTAAAAATACACACACACACACACACACACACACACACACACACACGTGCACACATGCTAATATTTACCATAAATATTGACAGCCGCCAAGAGTACAAGAGATTGACCTCATTCACAGATATTTCATCACACCAACAGCTTGTACCCCTTGTCAGCTTAAAACTGTAGGTACATCAACTACTGGCACAAATGTATATCTATCTGCATATTTTATAACATTAACCAGTGTATTACCCCAACCTTTAGGCAGCTAATATATGCAACATGTAATCTTAAGACTCCTTGCCATGTAAATGTTTGCTCTCATATAATCACTCCTTCCTCTCTCTCTCTCTCTCTCTCTTTCTTCAGAGAGTGTCATCTATTTATGATTTTACTGCTGTAGCCAATATGATCATTGTAATTCAAGCCTGTAACATTTCACCTAATTGGTATTAGCAAGTATGAAGTTTAACCCATTTTAACATTTCACCTGATTACATAAACGAGTACGAATGTTTAGCTGTTTTAATCTTTCAAAATTGGATTTATATACCACCTGAAGTACACACACATATATTGGACACCTCAAAACAAACACCCCCAAATGGTTTAAACGATTATTCTGTAATAATGTTGTTACGATCTAAATTCTTTGCACTTTGCGATTATGTCTTCTCTTCTGCTGTACTAACCTTGCACCCAGCTGATTCCTGACGCCATATTTGTTTACAAATGTGGCAGTATATATGTGAAGTGTTGCGATAGAAAAAGGAACCTGTGACCACTGGAGGTACTCTAGTTTACTTATTAAAGTTTACCATTAGATATCAGTTTATTTTTTGTCAAAAGTTATCCAAAACCATATTCTGAAATAGTGTCTTGTTTCCCCACTAGGCAGTGCCACAAGTTCCTCCAAAATCGTAACACAACATACACACATAAGTAATACTAACTAATGTAAATCCACCATATGATAGAGGTTTAAATCTTCGAAACGGGTCGTGGAAAAAAAAATGAAATAAATAAAACGTGTGACTGGTAACAGTAAACTTGTTGTTTCATTTAATGTCAGTAACAGTCACGGTAAAGCCTAACCTAAAAATGTTCGCATTTAAAGTAAAAACGATTCTATGTAAGCTGAAATAAAATAATATTTATAGAAGCGTGGAGGCTGGTTGTAAGAGATACGATAACAAAACAATAAGTCTTCCAAGGTTTGAGACTAACAGGAACAGTCCCCAACAAATTTTACTCTGTGCTGAAGCATTTGGAATAACATTGTTGTTCTTCTCTAATATTTTTCTTTCTTCTTCATTTCCCATCGTGTAGCACGATTTCACTGCCTCAGAATTTTCTCTTTTGTTTCCCTCGCCACCTATTTCACTAAGAGCTAATGCAGCGATCGACTGCGCGCCGTGTCGGGACGTGGCCTGCGGGCTCCTTCTGGCTGCAGCAGCAAGGAGCGGTGCTCGTTGACGGAACGGCCGCAGGGGCGCAGCACCGTCGCGGCCATTCGCAGCAAATGGTCCGGAACTCTGCTAAACAGTTTGCTGCCGTTACAGGGGCTGCGCGGTTTATTTTTATTGGGCCGATACTGCTTCGGCGGAGCTCTGTCCCAGTAGCGTCAGTGGGCACAACACTCTGATCCGTGCAGATAGGCGGGCGGGCCTGGACGCCAACTCCAAACTCTCGCAGCAGTCCTGACCTGAATATCTCTCTCAGTGGATCGTGGACAAACTGCACAGAGGTGGACTCGATAATGTAACAGTTGAGCGTTAATGGGAGGTGAATGCTAAACAAAAAAAGAGACAAATATGTGGGAAGATAATGTCGGAATAATAGAAATAAAAAATTGGGTAAATCGCAAAGGACATGAGAAATTCTGTGACAGACTCACTGGATGTGCTATTGGAGAGAATATGTTAAAGGTTGTCTCTAGGTTTCACCTTTTACCTGGCCTCCCATCATTGTCATCAAAAACCCCAATGTTTTTGTTGTGATCTTCAGTTAGATTGTTTTGGTGCAGCTCTCCACTAATGCCTGTCCTTTGTAAGCCTCTTAATTTCAGCATAACTACTGAAACTTACATCCATTTGAACCTCCTCTCCGTCTTCCTGCCTTGGTCTCCCTCTAAAGTTGTTACCCTCACACTTCGCGCTACAACCAAACTGACGAGTCCTTGACACACCAGCATTTGTCCTATGAACGAATTCCTTCTTTTAGTCAATGTGGTGAAACTGCGAGATCCCATATACTGACAAATTCACCGACACCACATAACAGTCGGTTAGAGTTGTGAAATTACCGTACGTAGTATACAAGAAAATGCAGATTACGGTAGCTTTCCTAGGACCTTTAGTCAGTTAAGGTCGTACCCATGCTACATGTGCAGGGTGTTTCAAAAATGACCGGTATATTTGAAACGGCAATAAAAACTAAACGAGCAGCGATAGAAATACACCGTTTGTTGCAATATGCTTGGGACAACAGTACATTTTCAGGCGGACAAACTTTCGAAATTACAGTAGTTACAATTTTCAACAACAGATGGCGCTCCAAGTGATGTGAAAGATATAGAAGACAACGCAGTCTGTGGGTGCGCCATTCTGTACGTCGTCTTTCTGCTGTAAGCGTGTGCTGTTCACAACGTGCAAGTGTGCTGTAGACAACATGCTTTATTCCTTAGAACAGAGGATTTTTCTGGTGTTGGAATTCCACCGCCTAGAACACAGTGTTCTTGCAACAAGACGAAGTTTTCAACGGAGGTTTAATGTAACCAAAGGACCGAAAAGCGATACAATAAAGGATCTGTTTGAAAAATTTCAACGGACTGGGAACGTGACGGATGAACGTGCCGGAAAGGTAGGGCGAACGCGTACGGCAACCACAGAGGGCAACGCGCAGCTAGTGCAGCAGGTGATCCGACAGCGGCCTCGGATTTCCGTTCGCCGTGTTGCAGCTGCGGTCCAAATGACGCCAACGTCCACGTATCGTCTCATGCGCCAAGAGTTTACACCTCTATCCATACAAAATTCAAATGCGGCAACCCCTCAGCGCCGCTAACATTGCTGCACGAGAGATATAGTGCACAGGATTGATGACGGCTATATGCATGTGGGCAGCGTTTGGTTTACTGACGAAGCTTATTTTTACCTGGACGGCTTCGTCAATAAACAGAACTGGCGCATATGGGGAACCGAAAAGCCCCATGTTGCAGTCCCATCGTCCTTGCATCCTCAAAAAGTACTGGTCTGGGCCGCCATTTCTTCCAAAGGAATCATTGGCCCATTTTTCAGATCCGAAACGATTACTGCATCACGCTATCTGGACATTCTTCGTGAATTTGTGGCGGTACAAACTGCCTTAGACGACACTGCGAACACCTCGTGGTTTATGCAAGATGGTGCCCGGCCACATCGCACGGCCGACGTCTTTAATTTCCTGAATGAATATTTCGATGATCGTGTGATTGCTTTGGGCTATCCGAAACATACAGGAGGTGGCGTGGATTGGCCTCCCTATTCGCCAGACATGAACCCCTGTGACTTCTTTCTGTGGGGACACTTGAAAGACCAGGTGTACCGCCAGAATCCAGAAACAATTGAACAGCTGAAGCAGTACATCTCATATGCATGTGAAGCCATTCCGCCAGACACGTTGTCAAAGGTTTCGGGTAATTTCATTCAGAGACTACGCCATATTATTGCTACGCATGGTGGGTATGTGGAAAATATCGTACTATAGAGTTTCCCAGACCGCAGCGCCATCTGTTGTTGAAAATTGTAACTACTGTAATTTCGAAAGTTTGTCTGCCTGAAAATGTACTGTTGTCCCAAGCATATTGCAACAAACGGTGTATTTCTATCGCTGCTCGTTTAGTTTTTATTGCCGTTTCAAATATACCGGTCATTTTTGAAACACACTGTATATTTGGAGTGTTGCATACCTATGGGCCGTAACCTCATGACGATCGCTTTCTTCACGTGTGCGATCAGAGTCTAAATTACAGTCCCCTAAAAACCGGATATGGTGAACCGTCTAAATACTGGGTGAGGATATACAAAGGGCCGGGTAACCTACAGAACGTATTTGTTATACATAATCATCCTCCAGTCTGTTACTTGAAATTAAACAATATGTATAGCAAAATTGAAATTGTCAACGTTTAATTCAGATTTTATTCGAAAACTGTAGATCTGTAACGTGAAACAACTTACGCATTAAACAGTAATAAGAGGAAACTCTTGCCTTTGGTCATGATAAAGAACTTTCTAATGAGCACGAACTAAGAGTGGACTAACACTGAATGATGTGCGGCTCTAATTATGTGCAAAACCAATGACCAAACAAATAGAAAAACAAAGAGAAGTCGTCGATTCCCACATTCTGTCTTACATTTTCATTTATGATTCTTTCTCTACCAGTCCTGCCAGTACTACTGATGATTCTACCATCTACTACTTCGTTTCTACCGAGAGAGATGGCGCAGTGGTTAGCACCCTGCATTCGTATTCGGGAGGACGAAGGTTCAATCTCTCTTCCGGCCATCCTGATTTATGTTTTGCATGATTTCCCTACGTCACTTCACGCAAATACCGCGATAGTTCCTTTGACGTCGATGTTTTGTCTTCCGCCAAATCAATCCAACCAACTTCATTTATGTAGCGTACCAACACTACCGAACCGTAGTTTTGATAGATCGCAGCTCTACACTTATCACATCACAGTCACCACATCATTTGTCGAGTGTAACCCCCCGAGGTACCGAAATGACGTCCAGCGGATGGGTTTACATCAGACAATGACCGAAATGAAGTATTTAATGATGTACAGCTCTAATGGATACTGTTCAGTGTGTATAGGGATACAGGGGTGCATACACAGGGATTTCTCATTTTTCCTTAAAACAAACCTCAATTATAGCAGTTATTAATTATTGCTGAGCAAAGACAATTTCCAGTAATAGTTCGTAAACAGCTGTTACCCACTGCTGCGCTTGCATATCAGTATTTATTTTATCGTGGGTGATGGTGAGTAAGTAAGTTAGAAATTCATAAATATCTTGATGTGTAGTGTTGTAGATTGCATGTGTGGATGTATAAATGTGTGGAGTGTCAGTATATACAGGGTGCTCCATTGATCGTGACCGGGCCAAATATCTCACGAAAGAAGCGTCAAACCAAAAAACTACAAAGAACGAAACTTGTCTAGCTTGAAGGGGAAAACCAGATGGTGCTATGGTAGGCTCGCTATATGGCACTGCCATAGGTCAAAGGCATATCAACTGCGTTTTTTAAAATAGGAACCCCGATTTTTATTACATATTCGTGTAGTACGTAAAGAAATATGAATGTTTTGGTTGGACCACTTTTTTCTCTTTGTGATAGATGGCGCTGTCCTCTCAACAGCGATTAGTTCGCCTTCCATAATGTTCGCACATGGATTGACAATGCACTGACGTATGTTGTCAGGCGTTGTCGGTGGATCACGATAGCAAATATCCTTCAACTTTCCCCACAGAGAAAAGTCCGGGGACGTCAGATACGGTGATCGTGCGGGCCACGGTATGGTGCCTCGTCGACCAATCCACCTGTCATGAAAATGCTATTCAATGCCGCTTCAACCGCACGCGAGCTACATGCCGGACATCCATAATGTTGGAAGTACATCGCCATTTTGTCATACAGTGAAACATCTTGTAGTAACATCGGTAGAACTTTACGTAGGAATTCAGCATACATTGCACCATTTAGATTGCCATCGATAAAACGGGGGCCAATTATCCTTCCTCCCATAATGCCGCCCCATACATTAACCCGCCAACGTTGCTGATGTTCCACTTCTCGCAGACATCGTGCATTTTCCGTTGCCCAATAGTGCATATTATGCCGGTTTACGTTACCGTTGTTGGTGAATGATGCTTCGTCGCTAAATAGAACGCGTGCAAAAAATCTGTCATTGTCCCGTAATTTCTCTTGTGCCCAGTGGAAGAACTGTACACGACGTTCAAAGTCGTCGCCATGCAGTTCCTGGTACATAGAAATATGGTACGGGTGCAATCGATGTTGATGTAGCATTCTCAACACCGACGATTCTAAGACTCCCGATTCTCGCGCAGTTTGTCTGCTACTGATGTGCGGATTATCCGCGACAGCATCTAAAACACCTACTTAAGTATCATCATTTGTTGCAGGTCGTGGGTGCCGTTTCACATGTGGCTGAACACTTCCTGTTTCCTTAAATAACATAACTATCCGGCGAACGGTCTGGACGCTTGGATGATGTCGTCCAGGATACCGAGCAGCATACATAGCACACGCCCGTTGGGCATGTTGATCACAATAGCCATACATCAACACGATAACGACCTTTTCCGCAATTGGTAAATGGTGCATTTTAACACAGGTAATGTATCACGAAGCAAATACCGTCTGCACTGGCGGAATGTTACGTGATACCACGTACTTATACGCTTGTGACTATTACAGTGCCATCTATCACAATGCGAAAAAAGTGGTCCAACTAAAACATTCATATTTCTTTACGTACTACACGAATATGTAATAAAAAATGGGGGTTCCTATTTAAAAAAACACAGTTGATATCCGTTTGACCTATGGCAGCGCCATCTAGCGGGCCAATCATAGCGCCATCTGGTTTCCCCCTTCAAGCTAAACGAGTTTCGTTCTTGGGGTAGTTTTTTCGTTTGATGCTTATTTCGTGAGATATTTGGCCCGGTCACTGTCAAATGACCACCCTGTAGATACCTAATGTATTCTGCATAAGGTCAACAATCGATGAATAAAATAGACAATTAGTGGATCATAATTAGATGCAGCCTCGCTAATAGCTTCCCATCTTCTTCATGTGAACGACGCAGTCGCTGTGGGTCTTCAAGCGTCTCAGAAGCCATATGAGGCGAGTAAAACTCATCGACTAGAACCCAAGTGTCGTGTGACTATTCTAATATCTCTGTAGCTTTCCAGGCCGCAGGACGTTCTGTATCCAAGTTCCAGTGGATCTATGATTGCTTGGCAGTTCGAACTCTCTTAGAACTATAGCGTAAATCAGACTTAGAATTGTGAGGCACGTTATAAAGTAAACAATATTAACAATTATGCTTCCTAAGGCTTTGCCTAATCTATCAATCCCAGGTCACCGACCTTCGTGGAAGCGTCCTCCGCATTACACCCGCGTGTACCTCTAAGGTGATGATTTTTTTTTTTTTTAATTTGTAAAGTACCCTTGTTCTTCCACAGAGTTCAAGCTATCTCTATACAAAATTTCATCAAATCTTGTTGAGGGGTTTACTGGTGAAAAGGTAACAGACAGACTTAGATTTACGTTTGGAATATTGGTATGGATTACGGAAATTAATTTAATTTCTTTGAAACGTACTTCATTGCGAGTTGTGATTTTACATGAAAGTGTAACTGGAAAGTGGAAAAGCGTTACAACGCACTGTAGGAGATCAAGTGGAAAATTGGACTCCTTCCTTTTGAGTCTGACACTTAGCTGCGAGGGTAGTATGACATCATGATATAATCTAAAATTAATAATACATCATAATGTTACACATTTAAACACATATTGCACGTTTTAAATATTTTAAAATCCTGCATGGAGTTAATAATAGAAGATAACTAGTAACTCTTGCAAGGCAAGAGATGTACATTGCTTAATGGAACGGTCTAGATAAACTGTAGGAAGGCCACAATGAATTTGCAGATAGGAGCATTTTAATAATTGTGGCATTTCATAAACACACTTTATTTCCTATACTACCTGAAGCTCGATGTATGAAGCTGTTCATTAAAAGCTGCTTTTCAGGTTATTCACATTTATGTAGATCGTGGGTCTCTAAATTGTTGCAAAGACATCCTGTATCCGGGTTTTCGATTGCTTGGCACACTACGCTTTGGCTGGTAAAGTGAACGTAGGACTACAGTCGACAATTTGGGAGTGTAGCTGGCAATGGGATGCACACCTGCCAGAACTGGGGCGTAGCGTTCGCTGTTGAACGCGGGACTAGGGCAGCCTGTTCCCGGCTTTCTACTGACGACTTTCTGTCACCTGCATTAGGCGTTTTCTGTTCTGGTTCTGTACCCATGTCGGCATGTGCTTGTGCGAGCTGTGTATCGAGCTGAGACTACGTTCTGATGGCCAGTGGCGTGTTGGAAGGATTATGGTGACGTCAATGCTCGCGCAGTTTGGCGTAACTTTTTTTTTTTCAACCGATTGATTTACTTTTAGTCGTGCCCAGAATTATCATCCTTTGTTCTGGAGGACACTTCTTGCCCCATGCTCGGGGCGCAGTATAAATATTTCAGTCGTCCATCTTTGAGGTTAGCGTACGACATTCGTTATATTCCCACAGATTTAACATTGTTCAGAGTATCCATCTTGTGGTTGAAGATATTTCTTTTTATCCGTGTTTGCTTCCTAATATATAATATCGAAACTATGGATATACCTTGAGCAAATACGTTACACAGGTTGAATAAAACTTCCCTCAACGAGAACAACTACAAAAAGGAGCTAGAAATAAATAGGCACTGAAAATGTATACAAAAGGAATATGATGGATAAAGTAGACCCAAAAATTAAAACAAAAATTAAAAGTACACCCAGCATACAGCAGGAAATAGATCAACACCATCACACATCCATACGCACACAGAACATGATCACACAGAACACAAAGACACACAACACATCTCAAAAAGTAACATCCATAACAGCAAACAAATGACATGCACTTACCTACAACAAAAAATCAGCTCACAGGACTGGCAACATATTCAGAAAACAAGGACTGAAAATAAACTGCAGATCATAACTCTGTACAAAAGAAACTAAGGTGAACAAACATTAACACAGGCAAACACGACACCTTTTGAATCTACCAACTCACGCGCTAAGACTTCTACTCTATTTACAGTGGACAGACAAGTAGAAATTTCAAGTCAGGTACACTGAACACATGACCAAACTTAAAAGTAACAGCAATCATTCAACATTTGCTGCTCACCTCATGGACATGAAACACGGACCAACAGACAAAGAACACAGAGTTAAAAATTCTTAAAAGCAGACAACAGCCCTCCACAAAAACGTATAACAGAAGAAAACTTACCACGCACAAAAAGTCATACAGGAAGTAAAAGAAGTAATGAATGAATACTCATTGCAATAGAAATCCTGCACGCAGGTCTAAAACAACTATCAGGAGATCAAGACACACACACACACACACACACACACACACACACAAACACGTGCGCGCGCGCACGCGCGAGCGCGCGCGCGCTAGGACACATCTCCCAAAGCCCAAAATGAAACACACACACACACACACACAAAGATACATCCCCCAAAAGCACAAAGTCAATGCAAAATTCGAAATTACATGCGAGAACACACAGAACAGGATGGCGGAAAACGTAAATATCAGACGAACAGTGTGTTAGGAAACACATTTCAAGCATGAGAATCTTTACACATTAATTCACAAACCCGATTCACAGTCATCATATCTCCGACACATTTTCGAAAAATTGTACTTTGTCCTAAAAAACGATAGTTAAAGAATAAAAAGGCGAATCTTGGTTGACAAAATAACCTAATATAAAGACGGTAGAACTATAACAACAGGAAAAGTAAAAACTAATAACTTCATTTTAGGCATAAAATTTGGCAAATTACGTAACATGAAAAATTCTGATTAATTGTATGTAACAAAATAGATGTTCTGTAAATGTCAGACAGCCACATGAACATCTGTATGTTATACTATGTTATATATTTGTCCTGTTAATATTTTTCTGTTATTATTACCATTATTACAACGGAATTGTAGAAACGACAGAGAACATTTCATTAATGGTATCTGTAATGAAATAGAAAGCATCATATTCGCGATAAGGTACCTGATCTCTTCAAGATAATCAGCAGCATCACCGGTGAATTTAAGCCTCGTACGTGGGTGGTAGATGACGAGAAGGAGACAAGGAAGACGTTGTTGCGAGGTGGAAACAGTACTGTACTGTGAAAAGCTGTACTCTGGAGTTAAGAACAGTTGAGCAACTTACTTTGGAACCTACAATTTTCGCAGTGAAATACAGAATGCGATTCAACTTCTGGAGAATTATAAAGCCCCTGGTGTAGACGGTATAGCTGCAGAAATGATCGAGGAAATGGGACAGGAAGGTATTGATGTGCTGCATTCATTGTGTAAAAGAATATGGGAAACAGGGGAGTGGCCGGATGACTGGTCAAGGTCTCTCTTTATCCCCTTACACAAGAAAGGGTCTATCAGGAGCTGTTCCAACTACCGAGCTACTGCCGTCATGTCTCACGCAAGTAAAATTTTGCCCTACATCTTGAACCAACGTTTGAAACCGTACATTCAGCTTGCCATATCTACAGAACAAGCAGGTTCCTTTGTTGAAGAGAAAGGAGCTCGTGAACAGATCCTCAGCATAAGACAAATAATAGAAAAATCGCGGGAGTTCAATGTTCCTGTTTTCTTCTGCTTCCTTGACTATAGCAAAGCCTTTGACTGTATTGTCTGGGAAAAGTTGTGGCAGGTGCTTGCAGAGTTCGGTGTCCCACCCCACTTGATAGCACTGATCAAAAGTCTATACAATAATCACTTCGCAGTTGTAAAGTGCTGGCACGTCTGATTCCTTCAGACTACCAAAAGGTGAGAGACAGGGTTGTGTCCTATCACCACAACTGTACAACATCTGTGCAGAACATATTAGGAAGGCTCTTGATGGCTGGACCAAAGGTATCTCAATTGGTGGGAGAACTATCAACAACCCCCGCTTTCCTGTATCTGGTTCCTGACTTAACATCAGAGGTCATCAGTCCCCTAGAACTTAGAACTACTTAAACCTAACTAACCTAAAGACATCACACACACCCATGCCCGAGGCAGGATTCGAACCTGCGACCGTAGCGGTCACGCGGTTCCAGACTGTAGCGCCTAGAACCGCTCGGCCATAGTGCATACTGGCACTGAGACGGAGATGACATACGAGCTGTTCACAGACATGTCCTGTCACTACGGTCGCAGGTTCGAATCCTGCCTCGGGCATGGATGTGTGTGATGTCCTTAGGTTAGTTAGGTTTCAGTAGTTCTAAGTTCTAGGGGACTTATGACCACAGCATTGGGTCCCTTAGTGCTCAGAGCCATTTGAACCATTTTGAACCATGTCCTGTCAGGGCAGATTTGGGGTCTTCCTCGTCACGAGAGGACCGCAGCATCTTGAAAACCTTTCACTGAGGCACCTGCTATGTGTGAACGAGCACTGTCCTGTTGAAAAATGGCGTCATGATACTGTTACACGGAACATAGCTCATGAGGAGGCAGGATATCCGTGACGCGACACCGTAACGGCCGAAGTAACACTCCTATACCCCTACAGATCAATGGAATAGTTGTACATCTTCCGAGGTCGCCGACATACTTGTCTACAAAGGCCATCCGAGATAGTGTAGAACAGTGATACATCTCTGAACACAATGCAGCGCCACTCTTCAACACACCATGCTTCCCAGTCAGGGCGATAATTTCGGAGTCCGATTGCTGCTAGTCTCCCACAAATGGTGAGGCTTGACACATAATCTTTCTGGGAGTGCCATAGGTGTTCTCAGATCGTAGGTGCAAATAAAAATAGGATACGATCTCCTAGGGGCACAACTTGGATATCCTCCTTTGTACAATATAGAGCAACTGTCCAATCGTAATGCCCAACAGATCTGGATGGTCCACGATTCAACTAGCCGCCTAAACAGAGTTCCACGATGATGCCGTTTCCAGAGTTTCTCAGGTGCTGACAACGCTCTCTCATAACAGTACGCGGCGCCTCTGTGTTCTTTACAGTGATCACTGGACATCTGGTGCTGTTCACGTCCCTTGGAAACAACACCGAAGACGAGCAACACTAATGGACTCTAGTGCCTTCTACCTATCACGGAGATTTGGTACGCTCATCATTTACATACCCACCAATTCTGTGTAAGTGTACGAAGTTACATTGACGTCCGACCCTGTATTCACTTCTTTTGTCTGGCATCGCATAGTCCTGCAGCAAATCAGGACAAAAGAATGATCCATACATTCTAGAATACTGCGAGCAGAATACGGTTTGTTCCAGGAGGAAAGATCATTACTCAGAGGTATCACAGGAACGAAAGATGTCTTGCAAACATGAGCTCCGGAATGCATACCTTAAGAGCAATGAGTTCTTCTCCGTCTTCGATACTGTAAAAGAAATCTCTTCTACTGTAAGCTCTTTGGTTTCCGTTTTTTGAAAAGTGGTGATACGGACGAAAACAAGCTCTAAAGCGCATATATTAAGAACTGCGAACGCTTGATCATCTTCCCTGCTGTGAATCTTCTACTGAACAAGTGCTCACAACTCTTGAGGTATGTATTTTACAGACCATTTTACTAGACTATTTTTTATTGTTTTGGTCCATATTACTCCTCTCAAAACGTGAAAAACCAGAGATGTTGCAGTAGAAGAGATTTCTTTGACATAATCAAAGATGAATAAGTGCTCATAGCCCTTAAGTAAGCATTTCAGAGCCCATATTTACTAGCTTTCTTTACTTTGAATGATTGTTCCTCTCATATCCCTGAATACTGTCATGCCTGCCTGGGACATCCTGTATGTGGAAAATGTGGGACATCTTGTTTAAATACCTAAATATTTCGGAGAAGTTGTTCCATCGTCAATGGGTTCGTTTATTCTCTGGGAAACAGCATAATAAAAAACTTTTGCATCATAATACATAAGTTTTTGGGATTACGGTGACTACATTATTAATATCATCACCACCATAAGTCGTTGTGCTCATTGCTGAGCGTCGTGACCCCACGAACCAAGCGTCTCTATCCCGGACGGTTGCCAGCTCCTTCTAGTGCCTGCTGAAGAGGTAGAGTGGAGATCTTCTTGCTTTAATCTATCCATCTCCTCACTGCTCTTCCTCTTGGTCTCGTGCCCTCTATCTTTCCTTGCAAGATTATTTTCTCTAGATTTTCTCCAACACTTCTCACAATACGGCCAAAAAACTGGAGAATTTTTTCGGTGACTCGAAAAGAAAGGCGTCTGGAGACATCGAGTTGTTCAATATTGGACACATTTATTCTTCTTTCGGTCAATTTTATGCGTAGCATCCTATGCCAGCACCAAAGCTCAAACGAATCAGTGCGCTGTTTGTCTCTGGGCTTGAGTGTCCATGTTTCGCAACCATAAAAGAAGACAGGAAACACAAGTGTTTCAACTAGCCGGATCTTTGTGCAATTTGTTATTGCTCTGCTCCGCCAGATCTTGGTGAGCTTCTTCATAGCCACTCACCCTAGCGTGATCCGTCTTCTTATCTCATCTTCACAACTTCCCGTGCTGCAGACGGTTGACCCAAGATAGCTCAGGGAACGCACGACTTCCAATTCCTTTAATCGACCTGTGAGCTGGATCTGTTCTTCACGAACAATTATCATGTGTTTGGACATGCTGGGCTTGATGTCTAATTCATATGCTAGACTGATGTCCTTTATTCTCGTTACTAGCTGAGCAAGTTCATCTTCGCCGTTGGCTAAAAGCACAGTGTCATGCCTCAGGAGAAGATACAACGGCTCTATGGCACTCTTTTCAACGGCATACTCCAGGCCGCACGGGGTGCAACGTCGTACTGATAAGTGGGCTCATCCTGCCAATTTATTTGTATATATGACTCGATTTTATAATCACTGAAGTAGTATTACTAGACCTCTCAAACAGCAAACTTTAATTTCGTTTCCTTCTCTCCTCCCATATGCTTCTCGCTTTTCCATTATGGTATGCAGAATCTAGTCAATAAAATATTTACGTTGGCTCCTTTCAATTTTATTTCATTTGGTTAAATAGATACTCAAAGCTCGCATGAAGGATTAGTTAAAGGCCCTCTAGGGGACGAGTATTTATATGTATGACGCTCGTCCTTTATCTCCGTTGATAATGTCAGTTACTCACTGTGCTTACTAGTGCTATTACCGTATGATATTTCTATGTTTCAAAGGCTTTACGAGGGCGTGATGGAAAGTGATGCGTCCGAAAATTTTATGTGAAAACTCTTCAAGATTTCTAAATGAAGCAAACGTTATTAATATACTACAACTTTATTCTTCTTGTGTACACATTTATTTCTCGTCATAGTCACTCTGGCGCCGAAAACATTTCTCCCAACGAGAACCAGATTGTTGATACCGTCACTGCTCAATGTTTAACCCTGGTGACGGAGCCATAACTTCAGGACAGCTCGGACCGCCTCATCACTATGAAAGTTTATTCTTCGTAGGTGTCCTTTAAGTTTCGGAAACAAATGAAAATCGGATGGGACCAAGCAGATACTGTATGGAAAATATTCGCTGACAGTGAACCCAGGATGGCGGACTGCTGCAGACGTCGCAGCGCTCGTGTCCGGTCTGGTATTGTCATGCTGAAGGAGATGTATCTCCGTGTGTGGACCAACTCTTCGAATTTGAAAACAGATTACAGAGCGCTGTTTACCACGCCTCGAGTCAGTTATATTACACACCACTATGATACACGCTTCAGTTCGCAACCCTCTAATGGCAGAGGACTGTAAATTTGTAGACATGAATAATAAAGATGTAGAATGTCAATAACTTTTACTTTGTTTAAAAAGCTGTAACAGTTTTAACATAAAAAAAATATTACGTTCCATCACTCCCTTGCAATTATTTAATTTTTCACTTACATTCAACTTTCGTCATTGGTCTGCATACGGCTGGTAGCGGCGAAACTCACAACGTGTTTGAAACGTATGTCTCTATGCCTGTGAATACACAATTTAAAGAAAAATCAGTCGCAGACTGCTGAAATGCTGTTCTGTACAAAAAATTGAGGTGGTTTTATTGTACCATCTTGTGGATTGTTAGAAGTAGTGACTTCGCAAGCTGCAGTTGAAAATATGGATTGCGAATTAAATATAGAACCTATGTCGTTGTGAATGTGCACTGATTTTTAAGGGAAAATGTTACTTTACAGTGCCAGTTAAATTTATTTTCTGTAATATTTTTTGTTAAAAATTGATTGAACTGTTCTACAGTTATTTCTTTGCGTTAATAGTTGCAACAAAAAAGTTAAAGAGACAGTGTAGTAAAAGGATGAAACACGAAGTTTGCAGATAATGACCACCTTGGCTGTAGTCCACTGTGTTAACATTTCTATTCGTAGAAGTAGTTTCAAGCGACTTGGCTCATTGTCAAATTGTCAGCTCATGTATTGAATAATGCACTACTCAAATGAGATTAGATTGTAACGAGACTGCGTGAAAAAAGTGTCCGTTCCAGATAACATATAGCCTTGTCTAAATTTTGTGATTGGTTCGGCTCTCGGTACGTGGCACTACCACCTTTTTCAGTTCAGATGCTGATTTCGTGGAAGTTTCCTTATTCATTTTGGTTACGGCCGCAGCAAGGATTTAATTACAGTAACTGTTGAATCAGTACGCGAATTTTATAGAGGGAGTCATCCTACAGTGATTCTAAACTGAACTACTTTTTGTATTGTTCGGTGGTGCTTATGCTTCGGATCACTTCATGCACTACACTAGAACCAAACACGATTTCTTGTTATATCCTCCTTGATTTAACTAAACGATGACGTTGCGAGGTGAGCAGTTACTGCAGTAGTTCTTAGTACACCGAAGGAAGACGTAGAACAAGCGGGACCCACTTCAAGCAGTTAAGACTTCTGTCTCCGCAGCGTCACACCGGCTTAGTTGTTTTGCAGCTGCAGAACTCCTGAGTCGTCATTTGCATACGAAATTGCCAATAGTTCCACCCTCCGACTCGGCGACACTTGGTAAAGTTGGTCCCACGAGAACATGCAATCGTGACGTCTGTCTCCTCTGGACTTCATTCGGAGCTGTTTTGCATTCCACTAGCTTCAACGTAGAACCTGTTACGTGTAGTATTGGTCTGGACTTCCCAGCTACTCACTACGTGACCTTTTTTTATGGTACAGTTCTTGCCAGGAAAATAAAAACGAATTCGGTTCCAGAGAGTTCATTCCATTACACTGTGCTCAAGACATCTTATTTTCTGCTACTGTTTGACATTGTAGTGAGAAATCTACCAACAGCAGTTTCAGAAAGTTGAAATACACATACCGTCTTCTGATACGGCTACACTCTCTCCACCTTGTAATATAGATACTGTTATTTAATCCTTCATTTGAATATCCTCCCAGACAACTTTCATGTGCAACTGAAAATTTTCCAATATATGTAACACGAAAAGCATTCGTGTAATGATAGCACCTGTATAGCTATCTTTAGTTGGTTGTTGCTAAATTAAAGTCTGTTTCTTTCCTTGGCATTTTGTGTAGAGTCGACCATTACAGATTATTTGTCAGAATTCCACAAAATTTTGTTAATTTGACCTTTATTACTTTTTTCATTTCTTTCAACATGTGAATCATTTACTTTATCACGTCACTCTGGCCATTAGCCTATTCATCTACACTACTACATAAAGACAAATCGTTGTTTAAAGTTGTTACCAAGAAAACGCGAAAAGTTCTCACCCGATTTATTTCAGATTTCTGCACAACACTTAAAGTTTGGACGGACATAGTCTACATAGTTCTCTAACAGGTGAGGTACCTCAGGATATATACAATACACTACGTGATCAAAAGTATCCTGACTGTCCCAAAAACACACGTTTTTCATATTAGGTACATTGTGCTGCAACCTACTGCCACGTACTCCATATCAACGACCTCAGTAGTCATTAGACATAGTGAGAGAGTAGAATGGGTTGCCCAGCGGAACTCACCGGGTTCGAATGTGGTCACGTAGTTGGGTGTCACTTCAGTCATGCGTCTCTACGCGAGATTTCCACATTCCTAAACATCCCTAGTACCAATGTTTCCGATGTGACAGTGAAGCGGAAACGTGAACGGACACGTACAGTACAGGCCGACCTCATCTGTTGACTGACAGAGACCATCGACAGTTGAAGAGGGTCGTAATGTGTAATAGGCAGACATCTATCCAGACCCGCACACAGGAATTACAGAATGCATGAGGATTCACTGCAAGTACTATGACAGGCGGGAGGTGAGAAAACTGGGATTTCATGGTCGAGCGGCTGCTCGTAAGCCACACATCACAGCCGCGCGGGGTTGCCGCGTGGTCTGGGGCGTCTTGTCACGGTCCGCGCGCCTTACCCCTTCGGAGGTTCGAATCCTCCCTCGGGGATAGGTGCGTGTGTCGTCCTTAGTGTAAGTTAGTTTAAGTTAGATTAAGTAGTGTGTAAGCTTAGAGACCGATAACCTCCGCAGTTTGATCCCATAAGAGCGTTCCACAAGTTTACAATTCCACACACCACGCCGGCCGCTGTGACCGAGCGTTTCTAGGCGCTTCAATCCGGAACCGAGCTGCTGCTACGGTCGTAGGTTCGAATACTGCCTCGACCATGGATGTGTGTGATGTCCTTAGGTTAGTTAGGTTTAAGTAGTTCTAAGTTCTAGGGGACTGATGATCTCAGAAGTTACGTCCCATTGTGCTCAGAGCCATTTGAACCATTTGTTTTGGGTGGCACTATCACAGCACAGGCCTACATTGATATATTAAGCACCTTCTTGCTTCCCACTGTTGAAGAGGAATTCGGGGATGGTGACTGCATCTTTCAATACGATCGAGAACCTGTTCATAACGCACTGTCTGTGGCGGAGTGGTTACACGACAATAACATCCCGTTAATGGACTGGCCTATACGGAGTCCTGACCTGAATCCTACAGAACACCTTTGGGATGTTTTGGAACGCCGACTTCGTACCAGGCCTCACCGAACGACATCGATATCTCTCCTCAATGCAGTACTCCGTGAGGAATATGTTGTCATTCCTCAAGAACCTTCCAGCGGCTGATGGAACATCGCCTGCGAGAGTGGAAGCTGTCACCAAGGCTATGGGCAGACCAACACCACATTGAATTCCAGCATTACCGATGGAGGGCGCCACGAACTTGTAAGTAATTTTCAGCCAGGTGTCCGGATACTTTTGATCACATTGTGTATATAAATCGTAATTGTTGTTTGAAAACAAGTACGAAGAGTTCCTGACCAATTTCATTCAGATTTTTACGTAACACTGTAATAAACGTACAGACGCACATAGGCTTTACATTTCCTAATTATATGTGGTATATACATACATAAACACAATATAAAAACGGGAAAGGTTTTCAGGAATAATATCGACAAGTTCATCACCGATTTACTTCAGATTTTTAATTGGTACTCTAATAAATATTCAGACTGACATAGGTTGTATATTTTCTCAAACAACCGACTGCAGGGTTTCTACTAAAATCGACAGCGAGGAAGAAAAATTTGTGATATGTCGTACTGCGGAAATGTGTGGCTTCATCGTCTCTTTTGCAGTCAGTCTTAACTACAATAGCAGAGCCTTTAAACATAGACTAATTGTTACAAACATTCATATCTTTACTCCTCATTTATAATTTTAAAGGAAAATTGTGTACTTACCTAATGCTCTTTTGTTTTCTTCCTCTTTGTAGTTTTTAATAGAAAACAAGGAGGTTGTATTTATGGCTTATTGGCTTATGATTAGAATGCTGCCAAGGACTGAGTCGTCCGAAACTTTGTAATCGTACCCTTTCACAGATTAAAACTATGCGAAATACTGTCGTTGGAGGTACTAATCTCACAGATGCTGCAGCAAGGTAGGTTTGACGTAGCTTATATAGGACTTATCCATTCATTTTAAGCGAATTGAATCCCCAGTCAAGAATTCGTAGGGAGTAACAATAAACAAAGTTTGTCAAAGGGCTGAAGAGAAAATGGACGGGGTGGAGAGGGGGTGGGGGGTGTAAAATGATATAGTGAATAGCGAGGAGGAGATGGTCAAGTAGAGGGGGAAGAGAGAGACAGGGGAAAGAGAAAGGGGTTGGAGGTGATGGAAAGAGAGACGTGGAGACGGATGGAAATGGACAAACGGAGGTGTGATGAGAAGATAGACGGAGAGGGGTGGGAGAAAGAGATTAGGAAGTATATCCAGTTACCATACATAATTAGCGTGGCGCCGCCGGGTTCGCTAATTAGATATTTTCATGATGGATATGCCGTCTAAGAAACATGCTAAAACACGAAACAGTGACAAATGTAACATAAATTCATTGATTTACAGTAGTACTACAGGGTAAACTGTGTTTTAATGCAATAAAAAATCGAGATCATCGATATGCAAGACTTCCTTTATGAACATATTCAACCATGGGACAGGAAACCATCAAGTACCTTTAGGCTCAAATACAACTTGACGTTGTCTTACTGAAAGGAAGTCCCCGTTAACTTCTATATCTATCACTTCACTGTGCATTGTTTCTTTATTTTTTCACACATTTGTTTGCTTCATCATAAACTCACAGCTAAATATCAATGACACCTTCCGCAAGCTATCTTTATCTTAGATATTCGTACAATACTTCAGTAACATCTGTTGTAGCTTTACTTGTGGTCACTCTTCTCTTCATGGCAGAATGTGGCGTTATCAGTTAAACCATCTCATATTATTTAATGATATCCGCTGCCACTTATTCTTCATCTGATGAGAATAGACTCCGTCGCCAAAATGTATGAGGAAGAAAGTAGAGGTTCTGACGCCTGCCCCTAGGAAGCAGAAGTATTTTGTCCGATTGGTTTTTGATTCCATGAAACAGAGTAACCAAGTATTCCACGAAAGAAACCAGGTAACATAGTTTTAAATAGCTGTAATAATATTTAGTAGAACTGCAGAGTACAAAGTCTTTCTTAAAATCACGTTCTGCGTCTCGAGAAATGTACATAATAGGGACTATGAGCTTCATGTAACTCCAAAAATCGCTTACAATCAGAATCAGTCCTACGCTCAACAAATTGACATTGGAAGCAATGCTGGTGTCCCTTACTGCTTTCCTGAAAAAGTCCAGCAGAGATGACAGGTCGTATCTTCCCCTATTAGGTGTTAGTACGGTTTTCCTGTTGCAGTGTGGAGGCAGCAGTGAGTGCTTGTGCGCTGTAGTTTTTGTGGTGTTCTGGATGAAGGAAAGGCGGAACGTGAAAGCTGACGCCGTCACAAAGCTTTCTCTCTTCGTAAAACCTGGATGGAGCAGTCCCGGTAGCGGCTAAATTCTGCATCTGGTTGAAAGGGCAGTATCAGATCTGTTACATGACCCTACTCTACGACAAACTGCGATGAGGTTTTAGATTCCAAATTTTGTTGCCACCCATAACGTAAAATTACATCCAGAGCAATTGAAGATAAGGTTTCATTAGAAAATTATATCAAACTAAAAACACATTTTGGGAAAATTGCAATTTTTTAAATAAGATCATTTTATATTTCTTATTGACATATCATTATATTTCTTATTTTTCACGCAGTAACTCGTTACTGGTGTTGACCCACGAACTATGGGTGAAGGGCAACAGGTAGGTTCCATATTCTTAAATTTCAGGAAAACGTTTGACTCGGTGCCCCACTGCAGGCTGTTAAAGAAGGTACGAGCATATGGGATAGGGTCAGAGATATGTGAGTGGCTCGAGGACTTCTGAAGTTGTAGAACCCAGAATGTTGTCCTCAAGGGCGAGTGTTCATCAGAGACTAGGGTATCGCCAGCAGTGCCTCAGGGCAGTGTGACAGGACGGCTACTATTCTCTGAACACATAAATGATTTGGAGAACAGGGTGGGCAGCAGTTCGTTGTTACTTGCTGATGATGCTGCAGTGTACGGTGCGGTGTCGAAGTTGAGTGATTGTAGGAGGATACAAGATGATTTACACAAAATTTATGGTTGGTGTGATGAATGGCAGCTAGCTCTAAATGTAGAAAAATATAAGTTAAGGCGGATGAGTAAGAAAAACAAACCCGTAATGTTCGAATACAGCATTAGTAGTGTCCTGCTTGACTGAGTCACGTCGTTTAAATATCTGGGTGTAGCGTCGCTAAGCGATATGAAATGGAACGAGCGTATGAGGGTTGCGATAGGAAAGACGAATGGTCGATTCGGTTTATTGGGAGGAGAATTGGGGGAAAGTGTGGTTCATCTATAAAGGAGACCACGTATAGGACGTTAGTGCGACCTATTCTTGAGTACTGATTGAGTGTTCGGAATCCCAACCAGGTCGGAATAAAGGAATACATCGAAGCATTTCAGAGGTGGGCTGCTAGCTTTGTTACAGGTAGATTCGAACAGCACGCAATTTTTACGGACGCGCTTCAGTAACTCAAAATGGGAATCGCTGGAAGGAACTCGACATTCTTTTCAGAAAACGCTACTGTGAAAATTTAGAGAATCAGCATTTGAAGTTGACTGCAGAACGATTCTACTGCCGAGAACATACATAAGCACGTAAGCACCATGAAGGTAAGATACAAGAAATGAGGGCTGTCTTTTTTTTTTTTTTACCGGTCTTCTGACTAGTTTGATGCAGCCAGCCACAAATTTCTTTCCTGTGCCAACCACTTCATCCCGGAGTAGCACTTGGAACCTAAGTCCTCAATTACTTGCTGGATGTATTCCAATCTCTGTCTTCTCTGTCTTCCTCTACAGTATTTTCCCTCCACGGCTCCCTCTAGCACCACTGAAGTCATTCCCTGATGTCTTAACATATATCCTACCATCCTGTCCATTCTCCTTGTCAGTATTTTCCACATATTCCTTTCCTTTACGACTATGCACAGAATCAACTCATTACTCACCTTGGCTGTCTACCTAATTTTCAACATCCGTCCGTAGCACCACATCTCAGATGCTTCGACTTCATCTGTTCCGGTTTCCCACAGTCAATGTTTCACTGTCATACAATGCTGTGTTCGAAATGTACATTTTCAGATCCTTCTTCCGCAAACTAAGACCAATGTTTGATACTACTACACTTCTCTTCGCCAGGAATGCCTTTTTTCCAGTCCTAGTCTGCTTTTGATGTCCTCCTTGCTCCGTCCGTCATTGGTTAGTTTGCTGCCTAGGTAACAGAATTCCGTAACTACATCTACTTCGTGACCATCAATCCTGATGCTAGGTTTCTCCCTGTTCTCGTTTCTGCTACTTCTTATTACTTTCGTCTTTCTTCAGTTTACTCTCAATCCCTACTCTGTGCTCATTAGACTGTTCATTCCATTCAGCAGATCCTGCAATTCTTCTTCACTTTCACTCAGCATGGCTATGTCATCAGCGAATCGTATCATTGACATCCTTTCACCTTGGATTTTAACTCCACTGCTGAACCTTTCTTTATTTCGACCATTGCTTCTTTGATGTACGTATTGAACAGAAGGGCCGAAAGACTGCATCCCTGTCTTACACCCCTTTTCATCAGAGCACTTCGTTCTTGGTAGTCCATTTTTATCATTCCCTCTGGGCCCTTGTACGTAATGTACTCGTATATTACCCGTCTCTCCCTATAGCTTACTCCTATTATTCTCAGAATTTTTAACGTTTTGCACTATTTTCCATTGTGGAATGCTTTCTTCCAAGTCGACAAATCCTAAGAACGTGTCTTTATTTTTCTTTCGCCTTCCTTCCACTATCAACCGTGACGTCAAAAAGCCTCTCTGGTGCCTTTACCTTTTCTAAACCCAAAGTGATCGTCATATAACACATCCTCAAATTTCTTTTCCTTTCTTCCGTATACTATTCTTGTCAGCATGAGACGTTAAGATGATCGTACGATGATACTTGCACTTGTCAGCTCTTGCAGTCTTCGGAATTGTGTGGACGATATTTTTCCGAAAGCCGCATAGTATGTTGCCAGACTCATACGTTCTGCACACCAACGTGAATAGTAATTTTGTCGCCACTTTCCTCAATGTTTTTAGAGATTATGGTGGAATGTTATTTATACAGTCTGCCTTATTTGATCTTAGGCCCTCCATAGCTTTCTTAAATTCTGATTCTAATCTCTTCTAAACAGACTCCTCTTCCTTCTTCTGTCACAGAGGACAAATCTTCCCTGACACGGAGCCCTTCAATGTACTCTTTCCACCTATCCGCTTTCTCCTGTGCATTTAACAGTGGAATTCCCGTTACACTCATAATATGACCACCGTCGCTTTTAATTTCGCCGAAGGATATTTTGACTTCCTGTATGCTCAGTCAGTCCTTCCGACAATCACAAAATTTCGATTAACTTCTCATAGTTGGGATTCAGAGTCATATAATATTTCTTAGAAGACATCACAGTCGCCATTCACTGTATGAAATATTTATTATTACGATTGCAATTTCGGCCATTTTCAACTAACACAGCAAAAGTTACATTCTGTCAGAATAAAAGACTATCTGACATGAGTACATGTCGTCAGAGTGCAGCCTTTTGACTGCGAGAGCCCCCAGAGAGACTTATTTTTCGATTTCTTCACATTTTTCATGCAGCCATTTCGTCTTAGCTTCCCTGCCCTTCCTCTTTATGTCATTCCTCAGTGAATTGTATTGCTGTCTTTCTGTATTTTCATGAATAGTTTTGTACTTTCTACTTTCATCGATCAGGTGAAGTATTTATCCTGTTACCCATGGTTTCTTCTTACCTTCTATGTACGTATGTTTTTCTTTCCAACTTCTGTGCTTGCCCTTTTTAGAGATGTCGAGTCCTTTTCAGCTCTACTGCCTACTGAGATATCCCTTATTGCTGTATCGATAGTCTTAGAGAAATTCAAGCGAATGTCGTCATTCCTTAGCACTTCGTATCCCATTTCTTTGCTTCTTGATTCTTCCTGACTAATCTCAAAACTTCAGCCTCCCCTTCGACGCCACAACATTGTTATCTGAGTCTATATCTTCTCCTGGGTACGCCTTACAATCCAGTGTTTGATTTCGGAATCTGTGTCTGACCATGATGTAATCTAACTGAAATCTTCCCGTATCACCCAGCCTTTTCCAATTATACCTCCTCCTCCCCTTATGATTCTTAAATAAAGCATTCGCTATTTCTAGCTGAAATTTATTACGGAACTCAATTAGTCTTTCTCCTCTCTCATTCCTTGTCCCTATCCCGTGTTCTCCTGTAACATTTTCTTCTATTCCTTCCCGTACAACTGCATTCCAGTCCCTCATTCCTATAAGATTTTCATCTTTCTTTACTTACTGTATTACCCTGTCAGTATCTTCAAATAATTTCTCCAGCTCCTCATCTTCAGCATGCGACATCGGCATGTATACCTGAACTAACGTTGACGATCTTGGTTTGCTGTCGATTGTGATAAGAACAACCCTATCACTGAACTGGTCACAGTCACACACCCTCTGCCCTATTCCTATTCACAACGAAGCCCAGCTGCAGAAAATTAGCATTTTCTGCAGCTTTTGATGTTACTCTGTACTCATTTGACCAGAAATCATTACCTTCTTTCCGTTTAACTTCACCCCTACTATATCTAGATTAAGACTTTGCATTTCCCTTTTCATATTTTCAAGCTTCCCTACCACGGTCGAGGTTCTGACATTCCACGCCCCGACACGTGAAACTTTATACTTTCGTTGGTTATAGAATCTTTTTCTCGTAGTCTCTTCCGCCGTGGCAGTCGCATCCCGGAGATCCTAATGGGGGACTACTCAGGAATCTTTTGCCAATGGAGTGACCATCATGACACTTTTCAATTACAGGCAGTTATTCAAACTATTTTCATTGGTGGTGGTGGTGGGGGGGGGGGGGAATGCAGTGGGGAAGCCAGTGGGTATTCTAGCGTGATCCTGTCCTGGAAATGCAGAATGTGTAGTAGAAATAAGTTGATAGAGGAGCGGGTGGGTAAGATCTGTGCCATTCAGGTGAAGTTACAACACATAAAAGAGAAGCTGGATAGGTTTAGGAGGGTGAAGGGTGCTGGGGAATGGGCACTGGCAGTTGGTGAGAAGGCAGTTAGGAGGAGGAGGTATTCAGATAGTTGTACTTTCGTATATGCAATAGATTTGACCAGATGTCAGAGCTGAGTAGACAGGAGCCTCTTGTGGCTGTAGGTGTAGGGAACATGCAGCAGTCCGCAGCAGTTAGGAGGCCGAGGTCAGTTGCAAAGTCTAACGGAAGGAAGAAGGTTCTGCTGCTAGGTAGTTCGCATGGTAGAGGTGTGGGCCAGCAGTTGCAGGAAGTGTTGGGGAGTGAGAACCATTCGCCAGTATTGTGAAGCCTAGTGCATGGTTGGGTCAGGTGACTGACACCATATGGGAGTTATGTAGGAATTTTACGAAGGAGGATCAGGTAGCGATAGTGGGTGGAGCAGATAACAGTACTTGATAGGGACGGGGTATATAATGTAGGTGGTGACCTGGTAAAGCAAGCTACTCAAACTAGTGCCACTAATGTACCTTTCGTGCAACTGTCAGCGTCATGATCGGCCTCATCTCAGTGCGGCTGTTAGGCGCGTTAACCTGGGGCTGGAGAAGGCACTGATGGCAGAGGGCATGGGTCACATTTCAGTGGTGCCAGTCGAACCCATCAGTAAATCGGGCTTCACTAGGCATGGCGTGCACCTCAATAGATTTTGGAAGGGAAGACTGGCAAAGCTTATACGTGACAGTGTAGTGGGTAATAGTGGGATCACTCATGTAAAAACTCCTGTAGAAGTTGGAGTTAGAAATGCACCTTTTTTAGATTGAAGTCTGCTGATAGGTATACCTGCTTAAAGGAAGCCCCAATAACTAAGGGCTCATCTTCAGAGGACTTCATGTTTCAAAGTAGAGAAGGAATTAGCATATTTCATCAAAATGTAAGAGGTATAAGAGATAAAATTATTGAACCACTTATAGATGTTGATTTTGAAATTATTGGTATATCGGAGAACCACTTAAATAATTTGACAGTTCAGGGGCTTTCTTTAGCAAGATACGGACTGGCTGGCTGCATTTCAAGGAGTTCCTTGAGGGCTGGAGGAGTCCATAGACGTATCAAGGCACTGCACTGAACAGATATTTGAATGTTTTGCAGGGGCAGTTGAATTTAGCGAAACTAAACTTCTAATTGTTACTGTTTATAGGTCCCTTACTCTGACTTAAGAGCGTTTCTCCTCAAGCTAGAGAGGGCTCTTGATTAACTTTATAGGAAGTACCAGAAATTAGTTATATGCGGTGACTTCAATATAAATTTTGTACATTATGGAGCTAGAAAGAAGATGTTGGTCTGATTAGCTGCAGAAGGCCGACGATATAAAGTCCGTTCGTAGAAAAAAAACTGTTACTGATAAATCAGATATATTTACAATATTTAACAATCATTTTCTGAGCACTGTTGGTGAATTAAATAAAAATTTAGTTTCTACAAAGATTCATATAACTCTCTTGACAAATGCCTTTCCGAGATTGATGTATGAAATATTCCTCTGTAATACAGACAATGGGGAGATTAAGTCAATAATTATATCACCTTAGATTAAGGACTCTCACGGATATCTTGGGATGCCTAGAAGAATATTAAAGTACTGTGCTGCACATGTTAGCTCAGTATTTAGCCATATTTGTAATTTTTCCTTTAGGAATGGTCAGTTTCGTGAACGATTAAGGGATAATGTAGACAGGTTCAGACCTATTTCTTTGTACTCAGTGTTTGCTAAAATTATTGTATACGCTGTGTAGGTAACGATAATTGATCGTTTTATATCACACGATTTGCTATCAAATGTACAATTCGGCTTGAGAATTCGTTTAAGAGTGAAAAGGCTATATTCTCTTGATTAAGGGATAATGTAGACAGATTCAGACCTATTTCTCTGTATTCAGTGTTTGCTAAAATTATTGTATAGGCTGCGTATGTAACGATAATTGATCGTTTTATATCACACGATTTGCTATCAAATGTACAATTCGGCTTGAGAATTCGTTTAAGAGTGAAAAGGCTATATTCTCTTTTCTCTTTGAGGTACTGGATGGATTTAAAAAAGGTTTCGAACGCTAGGCATATTTTTTAATTTAACTAAGACGTTTTATTGTGTTGATCACAAAATATTGCTTCAAGAATTGGACCATTACGGTATATGGGGAGTAGCTCACAACTGGTTCACCTCTTACTTTAACAACAGACAAGAAAAGGTCATTATTCACAGTGTTGAGAATGTTTGTGATGTGGTATCTGAGTGGGGTATGGTCAAGAGGAGGGGGTGACCCAGGGATCAGTGCTGGGGCCACTCCTGTTCCCTATTTATATAAATAATATGCCCTCTAGTATTGTGGGTAATTCTAAAATAGCTTGGTAGTAACGGATGTTGTATGCAACGTTGGCTCGGTCTCAAATAGTGCAGTTCATGGCATAAGCTATTGGCTTGTAGAAAATAAACTAACCCTAAATCATAGTAAGACTCAGTTTTTACAGTTTCTAACACACAATTCAACAAAACCTGACGTTTTAATTTCACAGAATGGGTATAACTTTAGTGAAAATGAACAGTTCAAATTTCTAAGTGTTGGGATAGGTATTAAACTGTCGTGGAAAGCTCACGTTCAGGATCATATTGAAAGACTTAATGCTGCCATTTTTACTATTCGTACGGTATGTGAAGTGAAAGATCGTTCGACACGAAAATTAGTCTACTTTGCTTATTTTCGTTCGCTTATGTCATATGGTATTATATTTTGGGGTACATTCTCCCCTTCTAAAAGGATATTTTTGGCTCAGAACCGGATGGTTAGGGCAATAAGTGGTGTAAGTTCAAGAACCTCTTGTCGACCTCTGTTGACGAGTCTGGGTATTTTGACATTGGCCTCTCAATATATATACTTTGCTGTCATTTCTTGTTAACAATATTAGTTTATTCCCAAGCTTATACCCAGCTTTCACGCAGTTAATACTCGGCAGAAATCAAACCTGCATGTGGATCAGTCTTCCTTAACTCTTGTGCGGAAAGGTGGGCTGTATACTGCTGCATCCGTTTTTGGTAAGCTACCACTAGAATTCAAAAATCTTAACAGGAATCTACGCTCTTTCAAATCGAAACTGAAGAATTTCCCCATGGGTCACTTCTTCTATTCTGTCGAAGAGTTCCTTGAAAAATTAAGCTGATTCTTGTTTTGTTGATTTGCGTTGACTTCAACTTATGGCTTGACGTTTTTTGTGGTTCATAAACATTCTATTTTTATCCTTTATTACTTCTATGTTGTAATTTCATGTAGATTGCTCCTCAATTTGGTCCTACGGAACTTGACGTGTAAATAAATAAGGCCATAAGTCCTGTGGATACGCTTTGTGTGTCTTTAATGCAGTGGTTTCCGTTGTGTTCTGCATCATCATCCCGTTGATCATTGCTGATGCCTTTAGGAGCAGTTTCCCACTCCAAGGACAAGAGAGTGCCCTGAAACTCTGTTCGCTACTCCGCATTCTTTGAGAAGGCAGTTGGCAGAATGAGGGTTACTTCTTACCCCGGAATTCTTCGGTAGCCAGTGCTGATTATTAATCAAAATTGAAGCTGTGGCGGGTTTCGAATCCGGGACCGAGGACGTTCGATTACTGATAAAAGACGCTACCACCTTCTTTACTTTTATTTTTTTGTTTATTTATTTATTTATTTGTTTTTGCCAGACGCTCGATCTTAGTGAGCCTTTTTTTATACTTACCAAGTGGAAAAAATTTTTTTGACCCAAGTGGGAATCTAACGTGGGTGCTTTCACTTTACAAACCTCCACTTTTTCCCCTCCAAAGCACTTATTTAAGGTAGTCAATTAAAATAAAACAAAAGAAGTCATTTCGACAAAAACAAAACGGTTAAATCAGAAAAGTTATACGAAGACATGTGGCGTTAATTTTAACGAGCCCACATCTTCTTTCCTCAGTCACTTCTACATCGTGTAACATTTAAATCCAAACAAGAGTGTCCACAAAAAAAGGGGGGGATTTCAACTCATCCAACTCCTTGTCGATGAAAAACAAGATACAGCACATTACAAAAAAAGCTCACGATAACGTGGCATCCGGAGCCACGCCCAATGGGCTGTGGCCATATATTGGGAAAAGGCACACGGGTCTGCGTCATATCAACTCACCACCACGTAGTGGACATAATGTCCAACAAACCACATGATGACATTGTTCTTCGCTCGGGGAAAGAAGGTTGAATCGGGACGCACGAGAATCTCCCCCTTTGATAGCCGCCTCCGACGTTCTGAGGAGAAAAGCCAGTTGTCGGCGAAGCCATCTCCAGTGGCCATGAGCGCAATAGATCAACCAATGAAGCACCAGTTTCATGGCAACGACTGCAGCGATCCATTACACTGAGGCCAATACGAAAAAGTCGCACGTTGGTAGGTACAATATCATGAACAACTTGGTACCACGAGGACGTCACTTCCATCGGGAAAATCGGGAGGCTAACTTTAAACCAGTCTTCCAATTCGTTTCTGGCGACAGGGCTTCCAAAGAGAGAATGCTACGAGGAATTGGCCAGCGGCTTAACAGCATTTTTAGGGAGAGATTCGGTGTGGAAAGGATATTTACTCCTAAATCACTGACTTCAAGAAAAAATTCCTTAAAAGTGCCGTAGTTTATAACTAATCCTACTAATATCTACTGGAGATGTTAAATTCGCCGGTCGGATACACTCATGAAGGTGAGCTGTAAGTGACTTGAGGGGGGGGGAGGGGGGGAGCTCATAGACATGTTAAAACGGTGCGACGGATGAATAAGGCAGAAGCCTTAACCCGAATGTCAGGGAGGCTCAAACCTTCCAGCAGACGGGGGTGCGCCATGACCCCATAACGCACGTGAAATATAGAGTTGCGCCATATAAACATTCCAATTAAACTTTTCAACTTGCGGTACATCATTGCAGGAAATGGAAAGATTTGTGCAATAAAATAAGCCTTACTTAACACATACGTTTCCATGGCTCTGACCTTATGAAGAAGAGTTAGGGAGCAACGCTCGTGTTCAATGATTGTTCCCTGAATCTTATCCGTGAAAGACTTCC
Organism: Schistocerca cancellata; assembly: GCF_023864275.1. Taxonomy (NCBI): domain Eukaryota; kingdom Metazoa; phylum Arthropoda; class Insecta; order Orthoptera; family Acrididae; genus Schistocerca; species Schistocerca cancellata. The sequence continues at coordinate 4,691,924 of NC_064632.1, read as the reverse complement.
AGTTTATCGTAGCCATCTTCAGCGGACAACTGTCAGTTATAACACCTAACGATCGATATCGGGTGACCTTCAAAGCCCATGGAATTTCAACAGTGTCAAATCCTCGAAAACTGAGTAAGCGACATTTCTGATCATTAACCCGCGCTCCCGTAACACGGCTAAAGGCATCCAAAACTTCCTTCAGCAGTGGTATATCATCATGGGTAAGGCGAAGAACCATGACGTCATCGGCATATGCACGAACGGTAAACTTTTCTCCGAACAGCGACCATCCACCCAAACGAGCAGCTATAGATCGCAGTAAGGGTTCCAGAAACAGCACGTAGAGCGACATAGATAATGGACTCCCTTGAAGGAGGCCCCGACACACCGCGATGGGGGAAGTAAGACGGCCATTTACGTCAATGGACTGCCGAGTACCAGAAATTAGAGTGCTAAACAGCCGTTGTGCGGCATCGTTAAAACCAACAGTCGTCAATACTCGCGTAAGGAACCCATGATTAACGCGGTCGAACGCTTGGTGAAAATCAATGAAAAGCAAAGCGCTTGTCACGGGAATTGTGGAAGCAATCGTAATAAATCACGACATTCAGCAACGGGAGTCAGGAGAGCATGACCCGGAAGACAACAACGATGGATCGCAATGATGGTAGCCAACGACACCGATAGTCGGATATTTACCGCTCGCGCCACTATTTTATAATCAGTATTGAATAGGGTTATCGGGGAGACCCGATCCACACGCAAACGTCCCGGCTTTTTGGGGATCAGGACAATTTTGGCGACCTTAAAGCTGGGTGGGACAAGGCGTCCGTGGAATACTTCATTCACCATAGAAGTTATCGTATCTCTTATCAGGGGCCGAAATCGAATACAAAATCCTTTGGGAAGGCCATCAAAGCCAGGCGATTTGTGGGAAGGCGAACGAGCCACAATATCAAGTATATCATCGCGATGGAGTACAGAGAAAAACTCTTCCTGGAGAGCTGGCGTAACAACACGATCAAGGAGGGGGTGAAATCAACAGACGGTGGACCGTCTGAATTGGAAGACTGGTTTAACGCTACCCTCCCGATTTTCCCGATGGAAGTGACGTCCTCGTGGTACCAAGTTTTCATGATATTGTACCTACCAACGTTCGACTTTTTCGTATTGGCCTCAGTGTAATGGATCGCTGCAGTCGTTGCCATGAAACTGATACATCATTGGTTGATCTATTGCGGTCATGGCCACTGGAGATGGCTTCGCCGACAAGTGGCTTTTCTCCTCAAATCGTCGGAGGCGGCTATCAAAGTATAAAGTATAAAGTATAAAGTATAAAGTTCGTAAAAGTACTGGGAAAGTTCACGCATGATATCAGATTGGGAGGACCACTCACGCCTATCTGGGGAATGAATGGTAGTAAGAAACTTCCTCTGAGAACGATTGTGAAGCCAAAGAAGATGATACAGGTCAACTCATCGTCTACGATTGAACGAGGCTGGGAACGCAATCGGACACCCTGCATTTGCCTACGTTTGAGTTGTAGAAGTTTCGTCTTCACACGGTGGGCGTCGACGACTTTCAAGGGGCACCACCAGCATTAACGTAAAGATCGTGATGACAGCATAATACAATTCCCTGTTTCGCCTTATTTCAGCCGCTTTTTCAGCGCTAAGATGCTTGAGTGTCTTTCTAATCCGGGGTTTAGCAAAGGTAACGCACCATTCTAGAAGTGCGGGATAACGCGCCTGGGACTGGGTTGTCCGCCGCCTTACGACTGCTATGATGGCTTCCACAAGGGGTCCGTGAGATGTAGAGTATTAAGCTTCCATAAAGGGCGAGAGAGATCGACCCGCCGCGGAACGTGGTTAAAAGTCATTGAAACAGCACAGTGATCTGTGAAACTGGCAGGAATTACATCACTCGATAGAAGCTGACTGCATAAAGGGATAGAGAATTAAAAGCGGTCAAATCGGCTACTTGAAGTAGCTGTAAAAAACGTAAACCGCACCAATCTGCAAACCCGAGCATCTTGGAGACGTAAAGACGCCGCCATATCATTAAGTTCACGACAATATGTATAATTGGGGGTCTAATCTACACGATGTAAGACGCAGTTAAAATCGCCTCCCAATAAAACTTTGCGCGGGTTCCGTCGGAGTAAAGAAACAACTTCTTCCTTATAAAACCGCACGCGATCGGATGAACGACCGGATCCAGACGGAGTGTAAAGAAAAATTAAGGCGAGGTCATAAAAACTACAGCCTATACAGCGACGATCATCTAGCGTTTCGAAGTCCGTCAGCGGGATTCCATCTCGATAAAGCAAAGCCATACCGTCAGATTTGGCGATTTCTACGAACAGCTGGAAGGCGTCGCCATGGGTAGTCCTCTCAGTCCAGTGGTGGCCAACTTCTTCATGGAACAATTCGAAGCACAGGCACTGGACTCGGCGACTTGCAAACCTAAGGTGTGGTACAGGTACGTCGATGATACTTTCGTGGTGTGGAGCCATGGTGAAGAACAGCTCGATGAATTCCTGAGACACTTGAACAGCCTCCATGCCAACATAACATTTACCATGGAAGTAGAAAAGGACAAGAAAGTGCCATTTCTAGATGTGCTGGTCACAAGGGACGGCGAAAACCTGGGAGACAGCGTGTATCGAAAACCGACAACACGGACCGATACCTGCACAAACTGTCAAACCACCACCCGAGCCAGAAAAGAGGCATGATTAGTACGCTCGTAACGAGAGCAGGACGAATACGTGAGCCTCAACACCTCAAACGAGAAATGCAACACCTGGAAACTGTTCTGAGGAGCAATGGGTACTCCACAAATTACATTAGAAGTGTAACAGAGCCAAACACTCGGCGAAGTAAGGAACCAGAAAAAGAAATGTCGGGTACGGCCTTTCTGCCATACATTCCCAGAGTGACGGACAGAATCGGCCGTATATTGCGCAACCACGGCGTAAAGAGAATTTTCAAACCGACAAGGAAGATCAAAGAGTGTCTTAGATCGGCGAAGGACAAAAGAGACCCACTTGCAATGTCGGGAATATACCGTATACCTTGCACATGCGGAAAAGTTTATGTCGGAATGACTGGACGATCCATTAACACCAGGATCAAAGAGCATAAGCGACATTGCAGGCTGGGGCAGGTGGAGAAATCGGCCGTGGCAGAGCACGCACTGAATGAGACCGACCACGTAATAAAATTCGCCGACACGGAAGTTCTGCCTGTAGAGAAGCACTATCACACGCGCTTGTTCAGAGAAGCTGTAGAAATCCAAAAACACGCGAACGGTTTGAACAAGAAAGAGGAAAGCCTTAAGGTAAACAGATCCTAGCTTCCCGTACTGCAGCGAACGACCGTCGCAAGTAGCAAGAGGAGAAACGCACCGGAAATGACCGCGGAGAAGCCCTCGGACGTTAACGCACCAGGTACATACAGTCTGCGGTCGCGAGCTCGGCTCCAGTTCACCACTGGCAATGGAGGGTGAAGCTTTGACAATGCCAGCCACTCGTGCTGGCGAAACGTCAGAAAAATCATTAGATGAACGTCGGCCGAAGAACCCGAGACAGAAGCCAATAGGCAGTTTGTCATACCGTTAGAATTTTCAGGCGCTACATTGAAAAACATAAAGAATCCAGGAAAACAAAATAAATGAAATAATACCTCTTGTAAACACACGATATCAGCTTCGGAATCATAAATAAACTGGCGTAACGCAGAAAGCCGTAATTGGGAACCTATCCTATTAACATTCAGGGTTAGAAGTGTGTATGCCTGCGTCCGTTAGCACAGGTAAGGTCAATGAAACAGCACTAAGGAAAGTGCACTCAGCAAGTCATTCTCTCCTCAACGTCCGGGGGCGGAGGAAAGAAGGTATAATTCTAATGCACCCCACCGGATGCCGAGGAATTCTCGTTTTTTTTTTTTCTTTTTACGACGCGCCGTTGGACGTGCAGGTTGAAAACGCAGTTTCACGCCACTCCGTGAAAACATACACTCCTGATGTGGAACGGCTGGGGGGCACGTGAAGCTCCGATTTCATAGAGGAGCCATCGCAACTGCGCTCATCGCAAATCGGAGAACACAACTCAGAAAGGCTGACAGCAACGTCAGGTACAGAAGAGACAGGTAATGCAGTGCCGGTGTCGGATGGCATCTCCTGAACATCAGGAAGAGAACCGGTAGAACCCTGTTGCCCCACGGTCTCAGCGTGGAGGAGGGGCGGTGCTGCACTGGAGCACTGGAAAGGCTGGCTGGCAGGCGACGTCTCTGCGGGAACAACGGAAGCCACGGGAACCGTCACGTCGACGGGTGAAGTGGGGGACGCAGATTGAACGCACATTTCAACATCAACAGAAGCAGCTACATCATCTCTGGTAATACTGGAATCACTATTAACGTCAGTAGACAACTCATTACCGCCAGAAGGTGCACCTTCTGTCAACGTCGCATCAGAAGAACGAGACTGGAGTGGGGCGTCCTCGACATCTGCACCGTGCTCAGTCCGCCGGCTCAGACTTGCGCTGCAGGAGCCGTCGTCCCCTCGTGGACAGAGGCCACACTGGGACGCGCCGGTAACGGTGGAAATTCGCGAGGAGTAGGGGGTAATGTTGCCCCTACATCGCTTAAAGCTGGAGACTGACTGACAGCTGACTTCGATTACACTATGTCTGCTAATGTTAAAGGAAGGCGTTTTTGATAATAGGACGTCAAAACAGTAGTACGTCGCGGACAATCGGATCTGAGACGACCGCTTTCGTTGCAGAGAAAACAAGTTCCTTCTTGCCCTGCGTACGTAACATGCATACGGTAACCACAAACAGTTAAGTGGGAAGGAATGTTCTTTTTAACGCACACGTTTGCAGTCCGGATACCACTATAACACTGGAAGCGATGTTGTGCTGACCAGCGTTCCCATCGGACATGCTGTATTACTCTAAAAGGAAGCAACGCTGTTTTAAGAAATGAATCGTCCACTTCAGGAGTAAGGTTATAAATTCTAACCATAGTATGCTCGAGTGCCGCATTTTCAAGAAGGACTTGATTAACGGAACGACCTCGAAGTGTAAACAATACTTTAGAACCAACCGGAGAGAGAAGCCGTTCTAATTGAACAGTATCATAAAACTTCACAAAGAAAGCATACAAATCAGAATCAAAGTAATCAGTATCTACCTCATCAGGTGTAACACGGATAACATCAGCCAACCAATCGTGAATTTCTGAAGAGCCGGGCTGAACTCGACGCGTACTCTAGTTCAAATGGTTCAAATGGCTCTGAGCACGATGGGACTTAACATCTATGGTCATCAGTCCCCTAGAACTTAGAACTACTCAACAAGTTTTTTTAGGCATTCACAAATGTTCGATATGTGCCCCTTTAGTGATTCGGCAGACATCAAGCCGATAATCAAGTTCCTCCCACACTCGGCGCAGCATGTCCCCATCAATGAGTTCGAAAGCATCGTTGATGCGAGCTCGCAGTTCTGGCACGTTTCTTGGTAGAGGAGATTTGAACACTGAATCTTTCACATAACCCCACAGAAAGAAATCGCATGGGGTTAAGTCGGTAGAGCGTGGAGGCCATGAGATGAATTGCTGATCGTGATCTCCACCACGACCGATCCATCGGTTTTCCAATCTCCTGTTTAAGAAATGCCGAACATCATGATGGAACTGCGGTGGAGCACCATCCTGTTGAAAGATGAAGTCGGCGCTGTCGGTCTCCAGTTGTGGCATGAGCCAATTTTCCGCGGGCTACGCGTGAAACTTGCCTGCACGCGTTCAACCGTTTCTTCGCTCACTGCAGGCCGACCCGTTGATTTCCCCTTACAGAGGCATCCAGAAGCTTTAAACTGCGCATACGACCGCCGAATGGAGTTAGCAGTTGGTGGATCTTTGTTGAACTTCGTCCTGAAGTGTCGTTGCACTGTTATGACTGACTGATGTGAGTGCATTTCAAGCACGACATACGCTTTCTCGGCTCCTGTCGCCATTTTGTCTCACTGCGCTCTCGAGCGCTCTGGCGGCAGAAACCTCAAGTGCGGCTTCAGCCGAACAAAACTATATGAGTTTTTCTACGTATCGTTAGTGTGTCGTGACCATATGTTAATGAATGAAGCTACAGTGAATTTATGAAATCGCTTCAATCATTTGTAATAGCCCTGTATGCTCGAGTGCCGCATTTTCAAGGAGGACTTGATTAACGGAACGACCTCGAAGTGTAAACAATACTTTAGAACTAACCGGAGAGAGAAGCCGTTCTAATTAAACAGTATCATAAAACTTCACAAAGAAAGCATACAAATCAGAATCAAAGTAACCAGTATCTACCTGATCAGGTGTAACACGGATAACATCAGCCAACCAATCGTGAATTTCTGAAGAGCCGGGCTGAACTCGACGCGTACACTAGTTCAAATGGTTCAAATGGCTCTGAGCACGATGGGACTTAACATCTATGGCCATCAGTCCCCTAGAACTTAGAACTACTTAAACCTAACTAACCTAAGGACAGCACACAACACCCAGCCATCACGAGGCAGAGAAAATCCCTGACCCCGCCGGGAGTCGAACCCGGGAACCCGGGCGTGGGAAGCGAGAACGCTACCGCACGACCACGAGCTGCGGACGTACTCTAGTCAAAACTGAAACAAACAGTAGCTCGATGAGGAACAGACTCGAAAGACACCATGGCGCCGGCAGAAAGCACCGCCACCAAGAGAAAAACGACGACAAACTCCGCTCCGCAACTACGATGTGACTGCGGCCGATACTCCAACAAGACTGAGTGGCTTCGACACAAGCGGCGCTGCGGCACCAGCTGAAGTTAACTACGACCTGCTCGCTCGACGCGCAAGGCGACACTGTGAAGTCTTCGGTCACTAGACTTACAAACTACTTAAACCAACTTATCCTAAGAATGGCACACCCATGCCCGAGAGAGGAATGAAACCTCCGGAGGGAGGGAGCCCTAGACCACAGGGCTCATAGCGAGGCATATAGACAGTTCTGTTAGCCATTGGAACAGGAAAGGAAATGACTATTACTAGTATTGGGTATCCTCCGTCACGCACCTTACGATGGATTCTTGAGTGTCTATGTAGATGCAGACACAAAGCCCTATGGAACTGGCATGCTATGATCAATCTGAGAAACGAAGTCAACGAGCAACCGGAGCTACACGATGTGACCACACATTTCCTCCTATTCACTGCGAATCACGTGTGCGATACAAGTCACATTGTGTTTGTGTTGCTTTGACGTGACTAGAAGCAGACGTTACTGAAACAGAAATCCTGATATTTCTAGAAATTATTTTACTGCTTCATTAAACTATTGACTTTTTTATATTTAAGATTGCTTTCCAATAGATTCTTCTACAGTCTTTTTTATTTACTCCTTCTCTACCTCTGTACTACGATCAATAAAAAGTGGGTTTTAATTCTGCATGGTTTTTTCTGGATTATTCTGACGCTTCCACTGCAGCTCCTATACTCATTTCTGTTATGTGTTATCTCTGGCTGGATGGCATTGCATTCATTTCCTTTGATATTTATTCTACATCCTAAGATAAACATATTTGCTCATCTGTTTTGTTCTCTCTGACACAAACGTCCACAAAATTCCAGCCTTCCGTTCCTCACTAGGCCTGTGTTACTCTTCGGTATGTTTTATGTATGAATTTATTACGTAATTTCATGTGCCCTTTTTTAAGTTGGTGAAATTTTCCTCGAGATGGTCCTTTCCGCTTTTTGAAGACTTGGAAGGTCTACTCTCTTGTTCAGTATAAGATACTCTGAGCCATTTAAGCCTTCTGGTTTCTCTATCGCATTGCACTATCCAATTTTGGCCTTGTAATTTACCACTTGGGTATTGTGCGCATCCTAGATGATTTTGTCGGCTAATCTGAGATTTTTGGTTCCTTCTTTGTTACTCATTCCCCCCAGATATCTAAATTTTTCAGTTCACGTGATTTCCCTTGTGTTTGTCTCATGTCAATCTCTCTTTGATATTTACGTTTTTCGTTTTTAATCTTTTCATTGGAAACTTTCAAACTTGGTTTTAAAGCAATGCCATGCAGGATATCCAGCATCTCTGAGACTTTTTATCGGTTATGAGTTAATAGGCCAAGACCACCAGCTGGGCTGACACACCAGTCTCCCAGGTTGTTTTCTTTCCTCCAAGTTGTACACTTTTCCCCTACATAATGCTGAAGAGGACTGAAGACAGCTGGCTGCTGTGGCCGAGTGGTTCTAGGCGCTTCAGTCCGGAACCGCGCTGCTGCTACGGTTGCAGGTTCGAATCCTGCCTAAGGCATGGTTGTGTGTGATGACCTTAGGTTAGTTAGGTTTAAGTCGTTCTAAGTCCAGGGGACTGATGACCTCAGATGTTAAGTTTCATTGTGCTCAGAGCCAATTGAACCATCTGACTGATGACAATACAATTACCAAATATGCAGAACCAGTCGTAAAATCGTGTTTAATTTATTCGCTTTTGCAAATCGATTCCAGCTGATTAACAGCCATCATCGGTGCTACATATACAAGAATAAAAATAATTAATGACACTGACCAAATGAATAAATGTACATAAAGCAACGTAAAGAAATTAAATGTATATAGACGTATTTAACCATTTAAAATGAACATACAAATTTACCTTTTAACTAATATGTGCCTTGAGTAGTAATACTGTCTCAAGCACAGGTCAAACATAAAGTGATACATCGAGAATTGACTATGACAACGAGAAACCATAAGGGGGCGCTGCAAAGCCCACCCGCCCTCTATACGAAAAGATACAGCTAAAATAAAAATGCGACGATGATGATGATGATGATGATGTTTGGTTTGTGGGGCGCTCAACTGCGTGGTTATCAGCGCCCGTACAATTTCCCAACCTTTGCTCAGTCCAATTTCGCCACTTTCCTGGATGATGATGAAAGGATGAGGACAACACAAACACCCAGTCATCTCGAGGCAGGTGAAAATCCCCGACCCCGCCGGGAATCGAGCCCGGGACCCCGTGCTCGGGTAGCGAGAACGAAAAATGCGACGAGGAAGAAAGAGGTATGACATACAAAGTGAGGTAAAATTAGATATAATACTAAAATATTAACATTAAATGGATATATTGAGAAAGATTATGTCAAGCACATAGTACAGTTATATACGCCAAAAAGCGATTGCACAAATTACTAAAAAGGAAAAAAACGTAGATGAGAGGCACACCATCGAAAAAAATTTTAAAAAAAATTTTAAAAAATTTTGAAATTATTTATCATATTTTTATCCAAGAGCAAAAGTTAATCATAATGTCAAAACGTAAAACGGAGTTGGCATCCATCTACCGTACAGTTAATGTCATTCTGGGAAATCGGATTTCTTTTTCTCTTCGGCAGATGGCGCCACATTGCTGAATGCACATGTAATGTAAACTATGTTGAGATAAGAAAATTACGGACACGAACGAAACAAACGTATTAACGAAACAAGACCAAATCCAAAAATAAAGTGCTAGTACGCTACATACGTGGGAAAGTTAACACTGGCTCGATAGGATGAATTGAGAACTCGTAGGGAGGTCGCCTCCCTTCGTCAGCAGCGGAGTGGGGATTCGGCCCCAGTCAGCGTTTCGTCGTCTTCGTCCGTCTACGTGAGTTCTTAGTTTTCTTCTTTCGTTTTGTCCGGTTCTATCCTGTTCTTTTCCTTGTTTTCCCGTTGTCATCATGACAAGACAAGAAAAATTCGGAGTAGGTATTAAAATCCATGGAGAAGAAATAAAAACTTTGAGGTTCGCCGATGACATAGTAATTGTGTCAGAGACAGCAAAGGACTCGGAAGAGCAGTTGAACGGAATGGATGGTGTCTTGAAGGGAGGATATAAGATGAACATCAACAAAATCAAAACGAGGATAATGGAATGTAATCGAATAAAGTCGGGTGATGTTGAGGGTATTAGATTAGGAAATAAGACACTTAAAGTAGTAAATGAGTTTTGGTATTTGGGGAGCAAAATAACTGATGATGGTCGAAGTAGAGAGGATATAAAATGTAGACTGGGAATGGCAAGGAAAGCGTTTCTGAAGAAGAGAAATTTGTTAACATCGAGTATAGATTTAAGTGTCAGGAAGTCGTTTCTGAAAGTATTTGTATGGAGTGTAGCCATGTATGGAAGTGAAACATGGACGATAAATAGTTTAGACAAGAAGAGAATAGCAGCATTTGAAATGCGGTGTTACAGAAGAATGTTGAAAATTAGATGAGTAGATCACATAACTAATGAGGAGGTGTTGAATAGGATTGGGGAGAAGAGACGTTTGTGGCACAACTTGACTAGAAGAAGGGATCGGTTGGTGGGACATGTTCTGAGGCATCAAGGGATCACCAGTTTAGTACTGGAGGGCAGCGTGCAGGGTAAAAATCGTAGAGGGAGACCAAGAGATGATCACACCAAGCAGATTCAGAAGAATGTAGGTTGCAGTAGGTACTGGGAGATGAAGGTTACACAGGATAGAGTAGCATGGAGAGCTGCATCAAACCAGTCTCAGGACTGAAGACCACAACAACAACAACAACATCTGTGACTACCCCCACCACCGCCGCCGTCATCTATACATCACTGTCCGCTGCAGCCACCACGATTACATGGTTTGCCCAGTCACCACCCCCTCATCCCATCTCCCCGCTTCTCACCCTCCCCTCTCCTGCACTCTTAGTCGCTCCGTCCTCGACCCCTTCCTCCTCCTCTGATCCCTTCCCTCCCCTCCCTCATCCTCACTCTCCCAGCAGCACCTGCCAGGGCGGTGGCCCAGAGGGCCATGGTCCATGCACAATTGTCTCCATCACCTTCGCCTTCACCATCGCCTTCACCGTCGCGTTCGCCATCGCCTCCGCCAAAACCAGCACCAGCGCCCGCAACAGGACCTGCCACCTCCAGCCATCACCCTGTTGCTCCTGTACCCCACGCCTCCTCTCATCCTTCTGTAGCAGTCAAACATCCCAGTGGTACCCCTGCCTCTTCTGGTCCCAAAAAGTCCCAGCCTCTTCCTCCTCCCACACCTGTAGATGCCATGGATGTCTCCCTGCCTGTCCCTTCTATCACCTCCTCTTCCCTCCTCCCCATCCTCCTACAAGTATCTCCTGACCCATCCAGATCCCATGCTCCTTGAAGCCCAAAACCACGCCCTTCTCTTCCACCAGCACTTTCCTGGAGCCCCTATCTGCCTCCTAACTCCCCGCCGAGACTCTGTTCTCATCACCTCCCCCAGCCTCAACATTTATAGAAACATCCTCTCCAGAATCCCTGTTACCCACTTTGGCCCCAATGCCTCCCCCATCCCTGTTCCTTCCCTGTCCCCCTCCCACCAACACCAACCCCCACATCGCCCACTGACCCTCACTGCCATGATCACTCAGCTTAGTCCGACGACCATGGGGGAGGAGATGTTGGTGGAGCTTAACGCGCACCCATATTTAGAAATATGGGCAGTAAGCCAGATCTTCAACCCCACCGCCCCATCCGCCGTATATGGCTGGTCTCCGAACATGCAAGGTCCATCGACCGTCTCCTGAAAGAGGGTACCCTCCTCTTCCATCAATGGTACAAAGTCAACCCCTCCCGTACCCCTCCTCAATCCCTCCACTGCCAGAGGTGTCTGCGCTACAATGCACACCCAACATCTGAGTGTCACGAAGCCCCCGACTGCCCGCACTGTAAACAGGCGCACTTCCTCCGGCAGTGCCCCAACCTACAGCCCCTCCTTCCTGCAACACCTGCAACCTCCCACATCCCACTTACTCCCAGAAATGCAAGGCCCAACCGCCCCCCCACCACCACTCCTGAACTCACCATCCCTGACCGCCCTCTGGATGCTGTCACCCTTCTTGACAGTTCCTTTCGTCCCCGCTCCCCCACTGCTGAGGATATCATCAGGTTCGTCACTACTGTCCTCCAAAACGTCTACCCATTCCAGTGCCCCCACACCCTCCAGCAGATATCCTTTGCTGCCCAATCCGTCTTCCACCTCAACACATATGACCCCTACTCCAATAACCAAGCCCACTTCACCTTCACCCGTCTCGCCACCCTTGTCTAAATCCCTGTCATGGTGCGACAGCACTATATCTTGTTTAATAACATCCATTCCCTTCCCACCAATAAGAACCTCCTCCTGCACATCCTCACAACCCGCCGCATGGATGCCTTCCTCCTCAATGAAACCTTTCTTCAGCCCCAGGACACTGTACACACTTCGCCCTACCTCCTTCACCACTCCGATAATCCCCTTCTGATAGCACGTAGCAGAGTAGCCAATGGCCACCACCGCCAGATCCCTGTTTGCTCCAGCCCCTCCTTCCCGATCCCACAGAACACCTGATCCTTAGTCTCTTCTTCCCTGGCCTTACCATGACCTGCACCACCATCCATGTCCACCCTAACGACCCTATTCCTTTTGATTTCCTCTCCCACATTGACCACACCTTCTCCTCCTACATTATCGCCGCCGACCTCGACATCCATAGTCGTTCCGCCGCCCAGTTACGCCGGTGGCATCAGTTCCTCTCCTCCCTCCAAGGCGACCTCGTTCCCATTCCCCAGCACACCCACCCTGAATCCAACACCACTCCTGATGTCGTCCTCTCCTCCCCTAATCTCCTTGGCTGCATATTGGTGGATGTCCTGGATCCCATTGGTAGTGACCATCTCCCTGTCCTCTTCACTGTTTCAGACGGTCGTTGCCCCCATCCTGATCCTCGTAGTGACCCTCCTGCAGAATACATCCATGATTATTCCTGTGCCGACCGGAATGCCTACCAGAATACCTCTGTACCCAGTTTTTGTACCCACCCCTCACCTACCACCACCCTGATGATGTTACTCCATTCTCCAGCAGACACTGTCTGACACCTCTGTCCCTCCCCTCGCCCATGGCTTCCAGTACTTGGACAACATTGCACGCAACGAACTCAATGCACCCATCACTACTCAGGATATCATTACTACACTCCACACAAAACGCAACACCGCTCCCAGTCACGATCGTGTCACCTATCGCCATCTTTGTGAAGCTCCTGCCTCCTTCCTCTCCACACTGTCCAGGCTAAAAATGTGGTCCTGTCCACCGGTTACTACCCCAACCTGTGGAAAACCTCCCATACCTTGATAATCCCTAAACCCGACAAACCACCATCAGCTGTCTCCTCCTACCATCCCATCAGCCTTACCTCGGTCCTCGGCAAGGTCCTGGAATCCATCCTTACCCGACGCATCCACCTGCATCTCCGCCAGCACTGCCTCCTTCCCACTACCCAGTGTGGCTTTCGACCATTCTTCTATGTCGATGACCTTCTTCACCTCACTCATCTCCTCTCCAAACAGCTCACCTTTTGTCAATCCGCCATCTTCCTCTCCCTCAACCCTAAGCATGCTTACGACCTAGTATGGCATTCTGGTTTCCTCTTAAAGTTCCAAACCTTCGTCCTTCCTATCAACTACATCTGTCTGATTAGGTCTTTTCTTTCCCATCGTCCTACCTACGTCACCATCCATAAACCAGAGTCCTACATCTTCTACCCCTTCGCTGGTGTGCCCAAAGCGTCTCTCCTCTTCCCTCTTCTCTACTTTCTGTAGACGGCGGACATGCCGCCACCTTCACTCCCCATCCACCTTCTCCAGTACACCGATGACACCGCCTTCCACGCCCTTGCCCCTACCCTGCAACGCTCCCAACACCTTCTCCAATCCCATCGGTTCACTGCTTGGTGCAACCAGTGGTTTCTCAAGGTCAATCCTTCTAGGACCCAGGCGATCACTGTAGGCAAAACCACCCCTTCCTTCCGTCTCTTCGATTTCTATGTCACCATTTATGGTCGTCCTATCGCCCTCACCCTCACCCCTACCCTTAAGTACCTTGGCGTCACCCTTGACCGTCGCCTCTCCTGGACCCCCATCTCCGAACAATCCAAGCCAAGGCACGCTCCCGACTCCATCTCCCCAAGCTCGTTTCTGGCCGCACATGGGGTCTGGACCCCTCCACCATCCTCCACACCTATAAATCCCTCATCCACCATATCCTCTGCTACACTCACGCTGCCTGGATCTCTGCCCCTTCTACCTTTTACAAATCCCTTCAAATCCTAGAAAGCCATGCTCTCCGCCTCACCTATCACATCTGTCTCCCCTCCCCCACGTGGATCCTGTATGACCTTATTGTGTTCCTGAACCTCCTTTTCCTCAAACGGATACAGATCCTCTACAACTCCCGTGAACTTGATCCCCCTCACCCACTTGTCTCTCCCATTCTCTCCAACCCCCATCCACTGCCGCACCTGTATTCTCACATCCCACCTGCTCTCCATCTCTCCACTCTCCATATCCTCTGCCAAGATGGCTTCTACCAGCTCCCCCCCTCCTGATGATGTCCTCATCCCTTCCCTCTACCCCTCCTATCAACTTTGATCCTACTCTTCCACATCCTGTGTTTTTTTCCTTAGGGCACCCTCTCTCCCTTCCCTCCCTCCTCCCTTCCTCCCCCTCCTCCCCCCAGGCTTCCCCTACCGCCCATGCCTTATTTCCTCCCCCCATCTCCTCTGCCACTGGCATCTACACACTCCCCTCTCCCTCCTCCCACACCTTTTCCTATTTGGCAGGTCCCCAGATTTGCAAACATCACTTTAACATTCCGGCGCCGGAGATCATCGCCATCGGTTCTTTGTGTGTGTCGTCGTGTTAGTGCTTCAATGTTTTTCGCCGCCCACGCTCTATCGTTCACGTGTGTCATCTCAGTCATCAGTGTTCGTGTACAGTGCTGACAGTTTTTTTTTTTTTTTATTTTTCTACGCCTGTGAACGGCTTCGTGTGTTTTGCTGTTGTGTCTACCGTTTTCGTCCACCGTTATGTTTTGTGTTTCTATGTCTTCCTAGTTTCTATTAGTACTGTCTGTGGCAGAAGAGCGGCGTACTATTGCTGCTGCCGACCTACCTTATTAATGTAAGGTGCTGAAATAACAATAAAGGGAAAAAATACACCTTATGACTGTTGGTACAGGCGACAAGACAGCGAAAGTCCAATTAAAGGGCGTCAACGCGAAGTAGGTTACCATAACATTATTCATATCACCCCCTTTCACTCTTCCCACCTCCACCCCTCTCTCGCCTTTCCTTGTCTTATAATTTCCATTCCCATCAAGCAAATGCTCGGCAAAGAGCTCCCAAAAATGAACTCCATTCACTGTCACCTGCTCATTGAGAAGGCACACGCTTGTTGATTTATGATGACAAAGGATCTCCATATCCACTAGCAAATCAAGATAATTTCCCTTTTCCGCTCTATGTAATGACCTCACATGCATCTCAATTCGAGGAAGTTCATGTCCACTGTTTATAATGTGGGCCGCAAAATTCGACCTATCAGCCGCATCTTTTCTGTCAACGGCGACATGATTAGCAAAACTAGTTTCAATTTGTCATCCAGTCTGACCTACGTAACGTTCTTTATAGCTTGGACAAAGTATTTTGAAAACCCCCGACTCGTGTAAAACTTTTACTTTATCTACGCCATGATCAAAAATTTATTTTTAGTAGAAAAAGCAATCTGAACCTTGAGTTTCCTGAAAACAGCTGCATTTTTAACTGCCCCATAGTATGGTAAAGAAATATATTTCATTGTTTCATTTTACCCTACAATTGCTTGATTTGCTCCCATGTCTTTATATTTATTGGCAAATTTTTCATAAATTTTTTTGAACAAAGTAATTGTAGGGAAAGTAACCCATACTGGCCGGCTGATACATCAGCCAGGATTTGTTGAATGACTGTTCCCGTTTTGTTGTCAATCTCAGATTTCTTCAAAAAGCTGGAAAATGCTTGCCAGCCAATTGAGACATACAGATTGTTACTGTTAATAAAAATGACCCATGTATTCTGATTCTTATGGTGAGTTTTCTTAGAATGCTCTTAAGTATCGATTCATACATAACTCCCAGGGCTTGGTGACGTTTGTCTACATGTTCTTTGGCTCTTTTCATTAGGGTCCACATAGTGCTAAAATTATTTTGATTGCTCATGAAGAGAAACTTGAGGTGCAACCTGTAATAAGTAAAATTACTCCAAAATTCTAGGAATAATGTTATCCAAAAGAAGAAAAGGCAATCAATATATGTGACTTCGTCATTTTAATTCAGACCTGTAAGTTAACGTATAAGTTCTATTTCCTATTTGGTTGGAAAACACTTTACATCAAATCTGTATTCTCAGAACGGAAAAAATATTTTAATAACATCAAGGTAATAAGCGTTTGAGTAAGCAGTCTGAGAGATATTGTAATATTAGCTGCTGCCCTGAACAACGGTTAGCAACCAATTACATATTAATTTACCCAGTGTGCATTTCATTGCCCCTCGCAAAACGAATGTAATCAGTTCAATTATTTTAGAACCAATTCGACAAAGATTCTCTGAAGGTCAAATGTGTGCCCAACGCAAAGGAGAGCACAGTCAGTAAATAATACGCTACCGTCCGTTGCTGAATCAACACAGTCAAAATGAAATTTTTTTTCGGAGCAGCACAAAAATAAAAGAACATTTAAGTACTCGTGACGACCACAGCCGCAATCGGAATAACGGTGAACGTGGAATGGAGGAGGTGGTAACACAGAGAGGCAGACACCTTGTCTGTTTCTACCAGGTTTTGCAGCACGCATAAACGAGCGTGGCTATATCGAAATTGCAGCAATCGTCATCCAGCGATCCTCATGGACATGCGTCCAAAAGGATACTAAACCTCACAGGCCGCATACGATCAGTCTAGCTGGATGTTCTGCCAGTTCTAAACTAACCGTCTTCCGACGTGACATGCCACATACTATAACGACTGTAAGGAGAAGCGAACATTTGATACCATTTCTTATTTAACGGTAATGAGGATGTTCCAGCGTGGGAGGGCCACAGTGCACAGATTCCAACCAACACTCCTACTCTGCACAAGCAGTGGCCTGTACGCAAGACAGCACTCTGGAATGTGTTACCTTCTTCGTCGTATATTTCCTTCATTTGGCTCTGACGACACTAAGCTCTCCTACTAACAATACCTTAAGGTTTCTCTGTCTGTTTATGACGCATCGATACAGTGCAAGTAAACCGCTAATGGAAAGTATTCGGACATCACAACTGCGTACATCAGTTACATGTGCGACGCAGCCTACTTCCGCTTCATCTAAGCCGTTTCCATTAGTCTAGAACCTACTGCTGGTTTTTCTTATTTGGGCTGCTCTTAAACGTTTGCATTAACTTGAAATCTTTATGTCGAGAAATAGATTCTGTTTTCGTGGTGTTCAAAAGATCAATTCAAAATCCAAGACGAAGACGTTAAAATGACAATGAAATCAGGTATAAATGTCCAGTGGTCAGCTACACTCCTCGAACAGATACTACTACAATTAGTAATGAAAATGAACTTTTAGAAATGTCTGACGATTTAAACGGGGAAACTGGAAGTCAGTACAGTTGCAAAATCTAAATGGATGAAGTTTCTGACAGTTTGCGTGTTCGTAGAGGACACGATACGAGCTGTGACTACCAACAGACCAACAGATTGTTATTCTCATCTTCTTGGTCGTCAGAAAAATTGCACCTTTTATGACTGATACAGAATTATTCCAAGGCAAATTGACTGAAGAGACTATACTAAAAATTATAAATAATAGGCCATGCAAACCTCAGGCTCATCACCTTACAGACACTAAGAACGAAAGGTCGTTAATCTGCGATTATTATTACAATTAAACTAAAACAGGTCAGAGTATTGAACGATTTTAACAGTGCTATTCTCACGCTTTAAGTGCTGCGTGTTGCATAGCGTGCTGCTTATTCGGAGACGAATAAAATACTTGGCGTGATGGACAAATAAATGGGTTCATCAATAGATGATTTTATTTTACTTTAACCTGAATTATGGCGTGTGAATGTCCAATGTTGCATACAACTTCTTTGAGGTAAAAATGGTTCCGAAACCTTAGTGATGAGACTGGCTGTTGCTATTAAAGAAGAAACTAGAACATTATGCATCATGAAACTAGCACATGTCCGCTACTTTTGTTAAGGAACGATAAACTCTAATTTTCCATCCTTTCTTTTCTCGATTACGGAAACAATGTAAGTCTCTGGACATTTTTTTTTGGAACATATCACGTTCTCAGACACTCACAAATACACACACACACACACACACACACATATATATATATATATATATATATATATATATATATATATATATATATATATATATATATATATATATATCAGTGGAATGTGCGCTGAAACGGACCTTCCGGCAGATTAACACGGCTGGTTCAGCTGCAGGACCTTCCGCGGGCAAGTGCTATACCGACTGTGTTAGCCAAGCACGACTCACATACGTCCTCACAGTTTTATTTCAGCCAGTATGTCGTCTGCTATCTTCGAAACTTGACTGAAGTTCTTCTGCGAAACTGCAGGAGTAGCACTCTTGGAAAAGAGGATATTGCGAAGACATGGTTTAGCAACACCCTGGGCGATGTATCCGGAATGAAATTTTCACTCTACATTGGGAAGCGTGGAATAAAGAATCCGGCATGTCATACTCTTGCCTCATGGAGAGGAACGTTGCTAGTGTGATCCGGCAACGTTTTAACAAGCAGTAGTTAGGAGACAAGAAACTGTCTGAAGTTAAAAGTCTGTATTTGGTCGTTTCTTTAGTTATAGTGTAAGCGTGTAACGCCGGAAATGCATATCCTCCTATTCCCATCTATTGTACTATAATTTTTTTTCCTTATTTTTGTTACCTGAATATATGACGTTTCTGTGTCTTTACATATTGTAATTGTTTTACTATTTGTATATATATATATATTTATGCATTTATGTCGATGTATAATTGGTTTGTTTCGTAAATATTATTTGTATTTTTATGCTGGGTCTTGCCTAGGGAAAACTGCTATCGAACGATTACATCGATAGGTCGTGTGAAGAATCAAAGTGTGTAGGATCTTTGGTAATGTTAACTCTGTCGCGTAGAGCGCGGGCTGAGCAGAGAGGGAGTCTGGCTGGAGTAGTGCGGTTGAGCAGGTGTGTTGTGTGACGCTCCCGCGAGTTGCCGCGCTTTCGGGGTTTGGCAGCATGTAATTGCGCTCCACTTGCGATGATAGTTTCTGATATGGTGTCGCGGACAGGAAGCATTAGCTGGCGCACATCAAGAGCCCGTTTCGTCTGGTGACCGTGTCGAGAAGAAGGCGCGCCAACATCCAGCTTCTGCAACAGCGACGGCCGACAATGAGTGACTGCCGCCACCTCCTCGATCGACGGCTTCAAACCTTCAATCAACCAACAAGGAAGACTGGAAGCACGTAAAGTCTTAGAACTGTATGGCAGACCTCAGCTTTTCAAACTTTTAAAATTGTTGCATCACAAAATTACAGCAACTTAGCATGAACCTTTGTTGCTCATTGTCCCAATTGCATTACCAAGCAGGGTCCCTTCCTTTTCCGGAATGAACCCGAGTGTCGTTGAAATTCAAACGCCAGCATCATTCCACTTCACTACTTTAATTTCAAAGTTCAGTTAAAGTATTCATAGCACAAATGAAGAGTGCTATTTTTGTTACCGTATTTTAGCTTACCTGTGACTGCACCTCAGCTTGGTACGTGCTAAATTTTATTATTGTTAATTGTTCAGAATCATTTAATTCAAGTTCAAAGTTAAATCTCTTATTTCTAAATTGCGTAGATTCAAGTAGCTTTTGAAATGATTGTTGAGGTAGTCCAAGACTAACCGTATTTTACTGAATTTCGATGTGCTTCAGAAAGAAAGCTCACTATTAACTTCAGTCACTAAATTAACTTTCGATTTTCCGGTGTTATTAATTCTTTTGCTAAATTAAGTCATAGTGTAGCGAAATTTTTTACTTCTGACAAACTTTCAGTTTTTCACACTACACGTGTCAACCTTCAGTTGCCACGCTTCTAGTGCTAATTATATGTGTAATAATCTTTCTTTTTCAGTTACTATAGTAATTGTCCTTAGGACTGGCGACTGTAATTTCCCCCAAATCTCAAATATCTAATTACCGCTAGTTAATTGTTAACGTAACGGCCGCACATTTACTTTCTTTATTAACTTTACCCCTTTTCAAAATTAATTTCCACCTGTTTCATTAGCATTTTTCCTTTCAGCTAGATGTAACCCTTTCCTCCCTCTTTACCGACAGATTAACCTCGGTGACGATTGCTTTTCCCAAATTTCCATTAGGTACACGCGGTTTAATTTTTCACTGTCATTAAGGTCGGTAAGTGAGGGGGAGGTTACAAGCGGTATGAATGTAAACCGTTTCTAGGCATCACCTCCAGAACATTGAAGCTCTCTCGAAAAACCGTCGCGTTAGGTACGAATTGTTGTAATAAAATGATAGGAAACTGCATATACGTAGTTCCATTATTTGATGTTTTTAGTGTTATAACTTATGTGCCACGAAAGTATAGCATTTCAATCATAGGAACATAGTATACATCAAAAGCACGTCGGTTTACGTATAATTTAATAGAAGTATTAACTACAATAGTCGATGTTATTTATTATAAATAATGAATCTGCTGCGATTCTTGTTGCAAAAGCCAACGATTAGAATGTTTCCCTGGTGCCCATAAATCTTAACGTGACAACCCGTCTATAGCAGAAAGTAAACACATGTTTACGCTATTGTGAAACTTTCGTAAACTTTCTTGGTTTTGTTGACTGCCTCGTATTTGTATCTTGCTGGTAAATATCTTTTTCGAAGATGACGAGCAGCTGCCAGAAAATCTCCTCATCCATGTAAGTGAAATTACGAAACCAATCCCATCTTGAAACTTATGTGAAGCACTATACTTGAGAATGATGATAATCAATATAATAATGAAAATGTGGACATTCTGTATTTACAAACTGACACTAGACACTATACTTTAACTATATTCGTTTTAAAACCGAAAGTCAGATGGAGATTCAATTGAGTTAGCGAATAATTTCGTTTTGCAGCGTTCTGCTGCCAGCAATTTTCTGTTCGAGCCATCAACGAGTCAAGAATCTTTAACCCGATTACATCTATTCTTCTTCGATAGTCGATAACAGAATTACCGCAGCTATTGTACGCGCGTCCATTTTATTAACTGTGTGATTTGTGCGCTAGCTGAGCCAAGAACTGCCGCTGGAGAGCGTTGTGGTCGGAAATCACGACGACAAGCTCATTTCGTGAGCTGTAGCAGTTCGTTTCAGAGCGTGCAGCAACCATGCCGGACCCCACAAACTCCGTGCTTCACGACGAGAAACACGTCCCGTGTGGGAACGAAGTTTTTCGCGACGGCACTTACATGTAAAACATTGCAACTGATTGTCTTCACTGCTGCTGTGGTAGCCTCTTTATAGTCCATGGACGGCTTCTGATTGGTTGGCTTATGATTGGTCGGCGATTACGTACTGCTGTCGCAGACAGTGTCACCGCTTTCGTTGGAACGTAAACCTTGGAAGAGACGTCTCTGCTACTTCTCTGCATCAAGCGCGCGTTTCCATGCACACTCAGATGGCATCCGCTATCGCAGTTTAAGTTCTTTTTGGCTCATTCTTATTTCAACAGCCTCCTTAATAACAGAATCGCAGTACGTGGGGGCATGCGACAGAATATTTGCTTCATCGAACAATATTCTATGTTTGCTCGTGAAGCTGTGCTCCGCAATTGCTGATTTCTCCAGTTCTCTGTTTTTAATATGGCGCTGGTGTTCTGCACAGCGGTCGGAAACGTACGATTCGTCTGACCTATATAATTGCTTCCAGACTCACAGGGGATATTATAAACTCCAGGGACCCTGAGGCCGCGATTGTCCTTAACAGGGCGCATCATCTCCTTAATTTTCTTAGGAGCAGGAAAAATAGGTTTTATACTTCGTCAACGCAGGACTCTTCCTATTTTGCTGGAAGTCGCACCACAAAAAGGAAGAACCGCAATCAGTGTTACATCCTGTGTGTGTTTCACGTTTCCTTTTTTTGGAGAACGCTGCCTTTATATCGCGTGCACCATAGCCATTCTTTCGGAACACGTACTTCAGATGGTTAATCTCGGACTTTAAGTGACCCTCGTCAGAAAAAGTTTCTGCTCTATATACCAACGAGTTCAAAACGTCTCTCTTTTGAGCAGGATGATGGAAACTCTGTGCATTCAGGTATAAAATAAAATATTGTTCTATGAAACACAAATTCTGTCCCATGCCTCCACGTACTGGGACACCGCCTGCTACAGCAGTACGTAGACGCCGACCAATCAGAAGCCGCCCACGGGCTATAAAGAGGCTACCACAGCAGTGGTGAAGACTATCAGTTGCTCCTGACGATGACGATGGAGGTAGTCGTCGAAAGCTCGAGATTTTATCCAGAACTGACGTGGCAAGAATACCGAGAATGTTTCACATACGTCCCATGTGAAAACCAGTGAAGTCTATGTCTGTTCTTCACCACTAAACCACTTCACTCTCGCTCTATTCAGCCTCTGCTCCGTGGTCAGTTCCACTTGAAACTTTCTCCTTATGTGCTTCTTTGTGATCGTCCCTTTTTGATTTTTGTAGAGATGGGCTAAGAAATTAAACCGTCCAAGTTTGCAGTTGACTTGCGAGTCTTCCGTTTACCACTCAACTCTCCAGATATTTATGCCACAGCCAAACGATTTTACTAGCTGTTGTGCTGTTTCGTAAGCCAAGTGATCAATGGAGTTGTAGCCTAAATGGTTCGTTGACAGCAACAACGCACACACGATTACGGAAAAATTGTTAGTATGTCATGCACCGATTGTAGGCACAGTTGGCTGCAGTGGAGATCTTTGGCTCGAAGCAGTGACGTCATCTGTAGGCCGTGCCAGAAGGAGAGTCAGTACGTGGTGAGGCGTGAGGCAGCGCGTTCTGGCAACCGGTGGTAATGCGGGGCCTGGTTAGCCGGGGTAGGTTCAGGATGTGAGTTGTGGTAGTGGTCCGCTCTGCGTAGGATACTGCGACATGTTTGTGGAATGGCATTGGTATCACAATCACTATTACCGGACAGTATTGACTGAAGTGGAATTAGCTATGAGGCTGTGGTGGATTGCATCAGTACAGCTAAACTGCCAGGTGTGGAATTGGTTCCTCATTGAGCCAAGCCAGTGCAAGGAACATTAAATATACCGATACGTTTCCTCAGAAACTTAAAAGTGCTTCTTGTTGTTCTGGTATTCAGTCCTGAGACTGGTTTGGTGCAGCTCTCCGTGCTACTGTATCCTGTGCAAGCCTCTTCATCTCCCAGTACCTACTGCAGCCTACATCCTTCTGAATCTGCTTAGTGTATTCATCTCTTGGTCTCCATCTACGATTTTTACTCTCCACGCTGCCCTCCAGTACTAAATTGGTGATCCCTTGATGCCTCAGAACATGTCCTACCAACCGATCCCTTCTTCTAGTCAATTACTTGTCTTTGCTAAATCATACTTGACTGCTGTATTTCACACTTCGTGAGTTGAGTAACTGCATGTGAGTCATTTTGACGAATTCTACCGTTTGGTGAAACTATTACTTCATATGTAAATTGACGGTGAAGAGGGGAAGAAGCGAAAGGAAAGGAAAGTGAGGAATCATTGCTGTCAGCTGCATCGGGACATTATGCGAAATTAACGGCGACGAATGAAAATGTGTGCCACACCGGGATCCGCAGGTGTGGTAACCAGTGCTCCATCCGGTACACGGCGTTGTAGCAACTTGCGCGGACTATTTCGGGCGATTCACAACTCCATCGAGCGCCACCCGTTCGCAGTGAATTTACATACGATATACAACAGCTGCGGATTCTCCGTGGTGTCTATTCTTTCGGACATGTCCGGAAGAAAAGACACCAAACATTCATATAATCATATAATGTAAATAATTACTAACACACTGGTTACAGGTGACATCTCCGCTTTGACGTTGGGATTTCTCCTTCCAGTCAGACGTTGGGGCTTTTATTTGTCCCCGGCCAGTGTGGCCGAGCGGTTCTAGGCGCGTCAGTCTGGAACCACGCGCAGGTTCGAATCCTGCCTCGGGCATGGATGTGTGTGATGTCCTTAGGTTAGTTAGGTTTAAGTAGTTCTAAGTTCTAGGGGACTCATGACCTCAGATGTTAAGTCCCATAGTGCTCAGAGCCACTTTTTTATTTGTCAACGTATTGTCACCACGTGTAGCTGGCATTAATTATATGCCGTCACGTTTAGCAAATCATTAAAGTACATACGTTTCAGTTGATGTTTAGTGCACCCAATGAGGACTACACAATAAAAATTGTGTTTTGTAATTGTTGCTGTTGGATTTTTGTGATTTCCTTTTATGGGATGACGAGATCTTTAGAAGTTAAATGCTATTATGTTCTACAGTAACTTCATGGAGTATAGTGTTAAATTGTTTGTTCTCTGGTTTCGTAGCAAACTGGTTAGTTCGAGTTGCTGTAACCTTATGGTAAATAACAATAACATTTTAGTTAAAATTGCTTGTTGTAATCTGGAAAATAACTTTGAGTGTCATTGGTTTATTGTAACTTGTGTAGTGGTGAAATCTACTGTAATAATAAGCACAGGTCAGAGTTGTGCGATACGAATGTAATGGTGGTTTGATGAAGGCTAGTAGTTTTTATGTATCAGATGACCGCAGCTATCGTCTTATGTAACCTGTTGTGATGCCTATGCTGAAATTAGACACTAAACTTGTGGACTTACTACGAGAAATTCTCATCGGTATTTTTTGTATGATACTGCACACGTTGTATGCTGCTTTCGTTTGACCTCTCATCCCGGTTGCTACAGATTATTTTATTAACCGGTTGTATTTTCTTAAATTGCCAAATTGTGACTGGTTTTAAAATAATTTTACCACTTTCAATATCAGTTCCTCATTCCATTCGAAAAATCATTGTTAACTAGTTGTGTTGTTTTATAATTGTACAAATTTTGCGTAGGTATTTGGCCATAAACAATTCATTTAAAAAATTTATTTCCTTTTATCTAGTGTATGTTTTCGAAAAAGAAACGCTTGGAACTGGCATTCTCCATACTGTTCACCCTGACCTCGCTCCACATATCCTTGTGGCTCAGTCGAAATCTTTGTTTTCAGGGTATTTTAGTCCATTTAGTATGTCCGTAAGTTCTACATCTACATCTACGCTACGCTGTACCACTATTAGTGACTTCCTTTCCTGTTCCACTCGGAAATAGAGCGAGGGAGAAACGACCGACTGTCTACATGCCTCCGTATGAGCGCTAATTTCTCGTATCTTATTTTCGTGGCCCCCACGCGCAGTGCATGTCCTTCGGCAACTAACTTTAGTTGCCTTCTCTCTAAATATTCTCAATACCGCTTCTCTAAGAGAATGTCGCCTTCCCTCCAGGGATTAGTATTTGAATTCCCAAAGCGTAGCAAATCTAGCAGCGTGTCCATGGATGGCTTCAGTTAGATCTGGTACGGATCCCAAACACTCGACCACTACTCGAGCGTCCTATATGCAGTCTCCTTCACAGGTGATCCACTCTGTCTTACAATTCTCGCAATGAACCGAAGTCGGCCATTCGCCTTTCCTACCAAATTTCTCATATGCTCGTTCCACCTCGTGTTGCTTTGCAACGTTACGCCCAGATATTTAAACGACGTGACTGCGTCAACCAGGACACTAGTAATACTGTATCCGAACATTACAGGTTCGATCTTCTTACTCATCGGCATGAGATTACATTTAGCCACATTTAGGGCTACCTGCCATTCATTACACCAACTGGAAATTTTGTCTAAGTCGTCTTGTATCTTCCTTTAGTCACTCAACTTCGACACCTTACCGTACTCCACGGCATCATCAACTAATAACCGCAGATTGCTGTCCGCCCTGTCTGCCAAATCATTTATGTATGCATAGAACAACAGAGGTCCTACTACAATTCCCTGGGGCACTCCTAACGATTCCCCTGTCTCTCGTGAACATTCGTTCGAGGACAACATACTGGGTTCTACAAGGTGCATTCAAGTTCTAAGGCCTCCGAATTTTTTTCTAATTAACTACTCGCCCGAAATCGATGAAACTGGCGTTACCTCTCGACGTCATCGTCCTGCAGACGTACACATTTTTCACAACGCTGACGCCATGATTCCATGGCAGCGGCGAAGGCTTCTTCAGGAGTCTGTTTTGACCACTGGAAAATCGCTGAGGCAATAGCAGCACGGCTGGTGAATGTGTGGCCACGGAGAGTGTCTTTCATTGTTGGAAAAAGCCAAAAGTCACTAGAAGCCAGGTAAGGTGAGTAGGGAGCATGAGGAATCACTTCAAAGTTGTTATCACGAAGAAACTGTTGCGTAACGTTAGCTCGATGTGCGGGTGCGTTGTCTTGGTGAAACAGCACACGCGCAGCCCTTCCCGGACGGTTTTGTTGCAGTGCAGGAAGGAATTTGTTCGTCAAAACATTTTCGTAGGATGCACCTGTTACCGTAGTGCCCTTTAGAACGCAATGGGTGAGGATTACGAGCTCGCTCTTCCAGAACATGGACACCATTTTTTCAGCACTGGCGGTTACCCGAAATTTTTTTGGTGGCGGTGAATCTGTGTGCTTCCATTGAGCTGACTGGCGCTTTGTTTCGGGATTGAAAAATGGCATCCACATCTCATCCATTGTCACAACCGACGAAAAGAAAGTCCCATTCATGCTGTCTTTGCACGTCAACATTGCTTGGCAACATGCCACACGGGCATGTGGTCATCCGTCGGCATTCGTGGCACCCACCTGCATGACACTTTTCGTATTTTCAGGTCGTCATGCAGGACTGTGTGCACAGAACCCATAGAAATGCCAACTCTGGAGGCGATCTGTTTAATAGTCATTCGGTAATCCCCCAAAACAATTCTCTCCACTTTCTGGATCATGTCGTCAGACCGGCTTGTGCGAGCCCGAGGTGGTTTCGGTTTGTTGTCACACGATGTTCTGCCTTGATTAAACTGTCGCACCCACGAACGCACTTTCGACAGATCCATAACTCCATCACCGCATGTCTCCTTCAACTGTCGATGAATTTTAATTGGTTTCACACCACGCAAATTCAGAAAACAAATGATTGCACGTTGTTCATGTAAGGAAAACGTCGCCATTTTAAGTATTTAAAACAGTTGTCATTCTCGCCGCTGGCGGTAAAATTCCATCTGCCGTACGGTGCTGCCATCTCTGGGACGTATTGACAATGAACGCGGCCTCATTTTAAAACAATGCGCATGTTTCTATCTCTTTCCAGTATGGAGAAAAAAAATCGGAGGCCTTAGAACTTGAATGCACCTCGTATAAGTTAAGAAGTCTAGGAGCCATTAACATATCTTCAACTTATTTCGTGCTGTCGTACCTTCATTAACAGTTTGCAATGGGGCACCGTACCAAATGCTTTCCGGAAATCTATAAATACGGGATCATCCAGTGTTTGCAGTATATCATGTGATAGAAGGGCAAGTTGAGTTTTCTAAAACCATGCTGATTCGTGAAACTAAGCTTTTCTGTCTCAAGAAAGTTCATTATACTCTAACTGGGAATTTCTTCAAAGATTCTACAGGAAACGGAAGTTAAGGATAATGGTCTGTAATTTTGCGGATCCGTTCTTTTTACCCTTCTGATATACTGGAGTCACCTGCGCTACTTTCCAGTCGCTTGGTACTTTGTTCTGGGCGAGAGATTCGTGATAAATGCTAACTGTGTTGAGACTGAGGCTTCTGTTTAAAATCTGTCGCCACTGCTGTTGCGTCTTTTCATTATAGTACTCACTACCCGCGGTTTCAGTCGTACGCGATCCATGTGTACCGGAACGACCTAGTTAGCCGGCCGTTGAGGCGGGCCACGGTGGCCAAATGTCAAGAGGTCGATGTACCGCTACGCCAGGGCAAGTGAGGGTGAGCAGTGGTGAGCGAGCGGATGGCTGCTGGACGACCGGTGAGTCGTCACAGAAACAGTACCGGCAGCACAGACGTCTATTGTTCAGGGTACAGCGACAGTGGAGCCGTCACTCCGGGCAGCGAGTCGGCGCTCTTAAGGTAGGACACGGCGCGCGCCCCGCCGGCGGATGCTGCAGCCAGCGCGTGAGACCTGATGACGTCAGAGGTACAGTGCGACCGCCGAGGTGACGCAGTGGGCTCCCCGGCACGCCTGGTGCGCCGCTTAAGCCATCCTCACACGGAACGCGTTTGTCATCGCGAAGCACGCCACACGTGGTATCCGTCGTGGCTGCTGCACGCTCTGAAAAGGCCTGCTACATATCACTCCAGCGCTCTCCAGCGACTATCTGCGATTTCTACCGTCTTAAGGGGACCACACCCCGCCTATTTAACCCATGTTAATTTAGGCAAGTATTTGACGCATTTCTGAAAAAAAAACTATTTGATACACGACCTTAATATTTTTACTGAATGTTACACGATGCTAACAGAGTCAACTGTACTAAAATCTACTTTATGCATTTTATAGTTTTTAAGAAATACTTTTTTAAATTTATTAACAAAAAATATTAAGTTTTTTCTGCCGAAAATATTTTTGTGAACTTCCTAATGGGGGGATATTAATGAATGTAGTACCAGAGGTGGAGTTTTATCATTCATTTATCTATGAGAGTTTCTGATATAATGGGGCATACGTACTGAAAATTTTAGTTAGCGGGGAATTGTCTTTAAAGAAAAAACTTTTGAAATTTGTTACTTACAGTTAATTGAAACTGTCCTGCTGTATACAATGGCCCTTCTTTGGCCTTTTGCAGGTCTTCCAGCTTCTTTTTCACCTTCCTGGATGTTTGTCTTGCTTTCTTGGCCATATTAGATGCAGACCTGTCTGCATCGGCTATCATCATTTTATCGCAATGTTGCAGCCCAGTGATCATATTTTCACCAGGATTAATTCCCAGCTTTATCAGTACAAACACTTTCCAATATTACCACAACTGAATGTAATAACAGCATCATGAGCTCCTAGTTTCATTGTATGCATGTCTACAAATACAGTTTTAGGAAGGCAGTTCCTAATTATGCTGTTGAGACATTCATTTGGGTTGTGTGTCTGCCCATGCACACATTTCCTTATAAGGTCAGGATCAGCCAAGTCTCTGAAAACAGGTTTAATTGCTGTAATAACAGCAGCAGGGAGAGAATGCTGGTGAGAATAAGATTTTCCAGTTGCCTGAGACCTATTGTATTTGCACCTCGAATTTTCTCCTGATGGACACAATCAATGACATGGTTTATCATCAGTAGAGGACGTATCGAAGAATATGACCCAAACATCTCTCTTCATTGCCTCCAGATTCTCTTCATTTCTCTTAATTGCCTGCCCATAGTATACCGGCAAGTTTTCAATCACACTTGAACAAAACTAACTGCGTGTTTGAAAGAGTGTTGTTTACTAACAGCAGAAGCAAAAGAATACCGACCGTTGCATTCGAAGGATAGCCAACACACTTGGGAGTGAAAAAACTCCCTAATGTGCAATGTAGGGGATACAAAGATCTAAAATTTATGCAGAAAGGTGTGTGACAGAAAAGTGGGCATGGCACATAAACACACGTGGTATGAAAATCCTCTTTAAATGCTGAAAAAAATTTTTTTTCAGCAAAATCCTTTTCAGAGTACTTAAATAAAAGCTTAATCTTCCGAAATATGATGAAAACCGAAAATCGATTTTTTTCAACCTGAACCACGGTGTGGTCCCTTTAATTACACAGTTTCTTTACGAAAGTGGACGCGCATTAAACATCTGCGTTAACTCAGTGATTGTCGAAGAAAACCGAAGGAAATCGAGAAGAAGATTCTGGACCTGTCGATGGTTTGAACAGCGACTAACGATGTACAACGATATGACGTACATACAAGTAATTCTTCGTTAACTCTGTTGCAGCTTCGTGGCATTTTCGGTTTTAATTCAATGCAGTTGGCATATAGTGTCTATTGTCAGTCTGCGCATACATAATATCCATATTCTCAAAACCGCATTAACTAACATCACTCTGAAGTAACGAACTTCACCACAGATTTAAAGATCGAGATCCGTTTCGTAATTTCATTTGAATGAAGGAGTAGTTTATTTTCTAAGTTGCTCAAATTCATTGAAAAAGATATTTACCAGCAAGATACAAACATGATGCAGTTGTAACCCCCCCCCCTCACTTATCGACCTTAATGACAGTGAAAAATTAAACTGCGTGTACCTAATGGAAATTTGGGAAAAGCAATCGTCACCGAGGTTAATTTGTTGGTAAAGAGGGAGGAAAGGGTTACATCTAAATTAAAGGAAAAATGCAAATGAAACTGGTGGAAATTAATTTTGAAAAGGGGTAAAGTTAATAAAGAAAGTAAATGTGCGGTCGTTACGTTAACAGCTAAGTAGCGGTAATTAGATATTTGAGATTTGGGGGAAATTACGGTCACCAGTCCTAAGGACAATTACTATAGTAACTGAAAAAGAAAGGTTATTACACATATAATTAGCACTAGAAGCGTGGCAACTGAAGGTCGACACGTGTAGTGTGGAAACAAAGTTTGTCAGAAGTAATAAATTTCGCTACAGTCTGACTTAATTTAGCAAAAGAATTAATAAAACCGGAAAATCGAAAGTTAATTTAGTGACTGAAGTTAATGGTGAGCTTTCTTTCTGAAGCACATCGAAATTCAGTAAAATACGGTTAGTCTTGGACTACCTCAACAATCATTTCAACAGCTACTTGAATCTACGCATTTTTGAAATAAGAGATTTAACTTTGAACTTGAATTAAATGATTATGAACAATTAACAATAGTAAAATTTAGTACGTACGAAGCTGAGCTGCAGTCACAGGTAAGCTAAAATACGGTAACAAAACTCGCACTCTTAATTTGTGCTTGTATAACCTAAATATTGTAGCCAGCTATGAGTACTTTAACTGAACTTTGAAATTAAAGCAGTGAAATAGAATAATATTGCTTTAATGCTGGCGTTTGAATTTCAATGACACTCGGGTTCATTCTGGAAAAGGAAGGGACCCTGCTTGGTAATGCAATTGGGACAATGAGCAACAAAGGTTCATACCACGTTGCTGTAATTTTGTGATTTGAACAGTTTGAAAAGCTGAGGTCTGCCATACAGTTCTAAAACTTTACGAGCTTCCAGTCTTCCTTGTTGGTTGATTGAAGGTTTGAAGCCGTCGATCGAGGAGGTGGCGACAGTCTCTCATTGTCGGCTGTCGCTGTTGCAGAAGCTGGATGTTGGCGCGCCTTCTTCTCGACACGGTCACCAGGCGAGACGGGCTCTTGATGTGCGCCAGCTAATGCTTCCCGTCCGCGACACCGTGTCAGAAACTATCATAGCACGTCGAGTGCAATTACATGCTGCCAAACCCCGAAAGCGCGGCAACTCGCGGGAGCGTCACACAACACACCTGCTCTACTTGCTACTCCAGGCAGACTCCCTCTGGCCGCGCTCCACGCGACAGAGTTAACACTACCAAAGATCCTACACACTTTTGTTCTCCACACGACCTATCGATGTATTCGTTCGATAGCATAGTTTTCCCTAGGCCAAACCAAGCGTATAAATACAAATAATATTCACAAAACAAATCAACATAAATGCATTCAATATATATATACAAACAGTAAAACAATTACAATATATAAAGACACAGAAATGTCATATCTTCAGGTAACAAAATAAGAAAAAAAATTTATAGTGCAGATAGATGGAGATAGGAGGATATGCATTTCCGGCGTTACACAGTCCATAAACCAATACAAAGCTATATATATATATATATATATATATATATATATATATATATATATATATATATATATATATATATATATATATATTACAGAAAAAAGTGTCATAACAAGTAAATCTTCCATTCTGTAACTTGTGGCAGTCATGATAAGATTTGTGGCAACTGCGAAAACATTCCAGTTGTTGGCCTATTCAACGAGAATTGTAGCAAATACGTAATTTATAATAACATCGAGTATTGCAGATAATAGTCCCATTAAATTATGGGAGCGCATTGAAAGGTAATGCCTTCGAAATTTTAATTTAAAAACTGTTGAAGCTTTTTAAATAAGACATACGTTATTAACATTCTATATCTTTATGCTTCGTGTCAACATATTTACAGCCCTCTTCCGCAAGAGGGCTTTCATTTGTAGAGTTAAGTTTTCTTTTTTTTTTTTTTTTTGAGTCTTCTGAGGTTTTTTGACTGGTTTCATGCGGCCGAATTCCTTTCCTGTGGCTACGTTTTCATCTCAGGGTAACACTTGCAACCTACATCCCCAATTATTTGCCACTTGTATCCTCTCTGCAGCTCCCTCTATTACCACGATCTTAACAGATCTTGTGTCGTCCTGTCCTCGCTTCTTGTCAATAGTTTTCATACATTCCTTTGCTTGCCTACTCTTCGGACGACCTTCTCATTACTTACCTTAGCAGTCCACCTAATTTTCATCATCCTTCTGTAGCGGCACATCTCAAATGCTTCTATTCTGTTTTTCCACAATTCATGCCTGACTACTATACAATTTTGTGCTCCAACTGTACATTTTCAGAAATTTCTTCCTCATACTAGGACCTATGTTTGATACTAGTAGACTTCTCATGGAGAGGAGTGCGTTTTTTGTCGCTGCTAGTCTACTTTTTATGTCCTTTCCGCGCCCGTCGCGGGCTATTTTCCTGCCTAGGTTGCAGAATTCTTAAGTATCACCAAATCTGATGTTAAGTTTCTCGCTATTTTCATTTCTGCTAGAACACATTTAGTGTTTCTTCGATTTACTCTCAAACCATATTCTGCACTCATTAGACGATGCATTCCGCTCAGCAGATACTGTAATTCTCGTTCCCTTTCACCGTGGATAGCAATGTCATCAGGGAATCTTAACACAGATATCCTTTTTACCTTGAATTTTAATTCCAGTCTTGGCTCTTGCTTTTATTTCCGCTATTGCTTCTTCGACGTACAGATTCAACACTCTTCGTTCTTGGTCTTCCAGTCTTGTCGTTTCCTCTTCGGTCTTGTTCAAATTGTAGATTACCCGTCTTTCTCTATAGCTTATTACTATATGTCTTAAGCATTTCCATCATCTTGCACTATTTTTCATTGTCGAACATGTTTTCCAGGTCGACAAATCCTATGACAGTGTCTTGATTTTTCTGCAGATTTGCCTCCGTTATCAACCGCAACGTCAGAACTGCCTCTCCGGCGCCTTTACATTTCCTGAGGCCAAAGTAATCATCGTCTGTCCCATCCTCTATTTTAGTTCTCATTTTTCTGTGTACTATCATTGCGAGCAGTTTGCATGCATGAATTCTCGCACTTTTCGGTTCTTGCAATCTTGAGAATTGTATGGATCATGTTTTTTCCGAAAGTCTGATGGTATATCGCCAGTTTCATACGCAGAGAGTGGGCTCTCCTGTAGGACGCCTCGACAGACTTCTATGGGCGGACTAAGACGACCATTCACGTCAATAGACGCCTGAATAGCAGTAATTAAAGAAGTGAATATCTGTCGTGCAGGACTATCAAAACCAATAACCATCAGCACTGGCAACAGAAAATCAAGACTAACACTGTCAAATGCAAGATTAAAATAATTAAAAAAGTAAATCTCCCGACACAGAAACAGTGGAAGCAATATATGAGATCACAACGTTCAGCAACTAGAGTCAGGGACGTGCGACACGGGAAACTACTTCGATAACAAGCCGCAATGTCAGCAAGCACAACCGACAAACCACAATTTACACTACTGGCCATTAAAATTGCTTCACCACGAAGATGACGTGGTACAGACGCGAAATTTAACCGACAGGAAGAAGATGCAGTGATATGCAAATGATTGTAGCCTATCACGATAGCGGTTTAACGTATGGCGACATTTCTGCTTGCGTTGGTCGAGATGCAATGACTGTTAGTAAAATATGGAATCGGTGGCTTCAGGAGGATAATACGGAACGCCGTGCTGGATCCCAACGGCCTCGTATCACTAGCAGTCGAGATGACAGGCATCTTATCCGCATGGCTGTAACGGATCGTGCAGCCACGTCTCGATCCCTGAGTCAAAAGATGGGGACGTTTGCAAGACAACAACCATCGACACGAACAGTTCGACGACGTTTGCAGCAGCATGGACTATCAGCTCGGAGACCAATGGCTGCGGTTACCCTCGACGCTGCATCACAGACAGGAGCGCCTGCGATGATGTACTCAACGACGAACCTGGGTGCACGAATGGGAAAACGTCATTTTTTCGGATGAAATGAAATGTCGTGTGACGAGGGCCTCCCGTCGGTGCAAGTCTTTCCATCTGACGCCACTTCGGCGACTTGCGTGTCGATGGGGATGAAATGATGATGATTAGGACAACACAACACCCAGTCCCTAAGCGGAGAAAATCTCCGACCCAGCCGGGAATCGAACCCGGGCCCTTTGGATTGACAGTCTGTCGCGCTGACCACTCAGCTACCGGGGGCGGACATTTTTTCGGATGAATCCAGGTTCTGTTTACAGCATCATGATGGTCGCATCCGTGTTTGTCGACATCTCGGTGAACGCACATTGGAAGCGTGTATTCGTCATTGCCATACTGGCGCATCACCCGGCATGATGGTATGGGGTGCCATTGGTTACACGTCTCGGTCACCTCTTGTTCCCACTGACGGCACTTTGAACGGTGGACGTTACATTTCAGATGTGTTACGACCCGAGGCTGTACCCTTCATTCGATCCCTGCGAAACCCTACATTTCAGCAGGATAATGCACGACCGCATGTTGCAGGTTGTGCACGGGCCTTTCTGGATACAGAAAATGTTCCACTGCTGCCCTAGCCTTCACATTCTCCAGATCTCTCACCAATTGAAAACGTCTGGTCAATGGTGGCCGAGCAACTGGCTCGTCACAATACGCCAGTCACTACTCTTGATGAACTGTGGTATCGTGTTGAAGCTGCATGGGCAGCTGTAGCTGAACACGGCATCCAAGCTCTGTTTGACTCAATGCCCAGGCGTATCAAGGCCGGTATTACGGTCAGAGGTGGTTGTTCTGGGTACTGATTCCTCAGGATCTATGCACCCAAACTGCGTGAAAATGTATAATATATTTGTCCAATGAATACCCGTTTATCATCTGCATTTCTTCTTGGTGTAGCAGTTTAAATGGCCAGTAGTGTATCACCCGCGCTACGATCTCATAATCAGAATTGAGTAGCGTTATCGGTCGAACCCGATCCACTGACAGACGTCTCGTCTTTTTGAGAATTAAACAATTTTTTCGAACTTAAAGGATGGCCAAACACTCCTCAGGGGGAGCTGGCGTAGCAACACTATCATGGAGGGAAGTAAAATCAGCACGCGGTTTACCATCTGATTCCACTCCAGTGTGAAGGTCGGAAAAATACTGGAAAAGTTCACGTATTACATCAGGTTGGGAAGACAACACACGCCCATTTATAGAACAAATGTTATTGGTACACGGGCTATGAGATTGCGTTCGAAACCGAAATTGACGATACAGAAACGCCAACTCATCCTGGAGAATCTAAAGAAATCGAAGACCATCTAATTGTAGTCTTTTTAGCTGCAGGAATTTCGCCTTCAAGCGCTGAATATCCGTAACTCTCAAATGGAAGTCTCCAGCACATTCATAAAGATCACGAAAGACAGTACAATAAAATTAGCGAGTCCTATTCTTTTCAACCTCTTTACCAGCGCTAAAACCCACGAGTGCAGTACGAAACCGAGGTTTGACAATAGCAACCCAGCATTTCTTAACCGAGGTATATTGTAAATGGCCCCCACACGGTAGCGATGATATCATCCAGACAGAGGGCAGCGGCACGGTTACGTTCATCCAATACCTGCGCCTACCTGTGAACTCGCTGCAGCAGATCGCCGGTAGGAAAGCCGAGCAGAAACCTGCCGTACTGCAAGTCGCACCAGTCTGAATACAACGTAACTATTCCAAGAATCGGCGAAAGGTCTTTATTCTGAATGAAACATCGAAATACTGACAAAACTTCGGTATATTCTGAACCTAGAGACGTACACGTTCACTGCCAAGCCCGTGCTAATCTTAACACAGTCATGCACAGACCCTTTCATTCACGTTAGCAAGTTTATGGTGACGTATTTCCCGAAATCTGAACAGCTACTAAGCAAGGATTGTTCTTAAATGAAACTGCTCGCCATAGTGTTAAGTTTATAGGTGTCTAAAAAATTTTAAAAATAGATCTTATCAGTCCAAACTGCTTAGATCATCGGTCCCTGAGCTTGCACACTACTTAATCTAACTTAAACTAACCTACGCTATGGACAACACACAGCCATGCCTGAGGGAGGACTCGAACCTCCGACAAAGGGGTGGGGGGGAGAGGGCGGGCTCGTGGACCGTGGCAAGAGGCCTGAGACAGCTCGGATACCCCTATCGTTGTCTAATGCACTCAAGGTTTTTCTGGCATTGTAGTGTTGGGCAGCGGCAGCTGGATGTTAACAGCAGCGCGTAGCGTTGCGCAGTTGGAGGTGAGCCGCCAGCAGTGGTGGATGTGGGGAGAGAGATGGCGGAGTTTTGAAATTTGTAAGACTGGATGTCAATTATGAATATTAAGGTAAATACATTGTTTGTTCTCTATTAAAATCTTTCATTTGCTAACTATGCCTATCTGTAGTTAGTGCCTTCCGTAGTTTGAATCTTTTATTTAGCTGGCAGTAGTGGCGCTCGCTGTATTGCAGTAGTTCGAGTAATGAAGATTTTTGTGAAGTAAGTGATTTGTGAAAGGTATAGGTTAATGTTAGTCAGGGCCATTCGTTTGTAGGGATTTTTGAAAGTCAGATTGCGTTGCGCTAAAAATATTGTGTGTCAGTTTAAGCATAGTCTTGTATAAATTTTTCCAAGGGGACGTTTCAGTACTTCCTAAAAAAAGACACCGGAATAAATAGGCCTTCCCTCTAAAACACTTTTGAAACATGTGGCACAACCAAAACAGGCAAACTGTAACTTCTTTTGGAGATCATACTGCACACGACCGTACCACTGAAAGGCTGGGCTCCGACTACTTAGACTGTTGAAGGCATTGACGTGGCGTGGCTCTGAGCACTACGGGACTTAGCTTCTGTGGTCATCAGTCCCCTAGAACTTAGAACTACTTAAACCTAACTAACCTAAGTACATCACACACATCCATGGCCGAGGCAGGAATCGAACCTGCGACAGTAGCGATCGCGCGGTTCTAGACTGTAGCGCCTAGAACCGCTCGGCCTCTCCGGCCGGCACTCAAGCCATTCTCCATCTCCAAGAGAACGACGTGCGAAGAATACTCCGTTCCGATTGGCCAATTTTGTATAAGGCCAATAGAAAAACTTTATTTTCCCGCGTTAGTTCGCGATTTTGATGACTAGCCAATCAACAAATAATACACCCTCGAACTGTACTTTATCCCGAAATAAATATTTAACATTCTGATATTTTGTTTATACTTCACGTTGTTAACTATTTTCATTTGCACTCGAATTAGCTTTCCCTTTACCATAAACTTACTTAACATATTATGATTTATCACACTAGTTCGTACAGCGTTCATCTGTAGAACAACGATCTACATTCTTACTTCAGAATACATTCACGCATCATTCACATTACTAAAGGCATATACAAAACTTTGCAAACATAAACAAACAATACAATCTTGAAGAAATAAACGGAATAATCCACAAAAACATTCTCTTGGTCTGTTCTATGAATTTCTCTGTGGTCAAAATTCTTAACTACATTATAGTTCCTTCTGAGTAGTCCTGTCCGCTACTGTCCTCTAGCAGCTGAAAATTAGAACCACGTGCTCGACTGAACCCGCT
The DNA here is from genome assembly GCF_023864275.1 of Schistocerca cancellata. Classification (NCBI taxonomy): domain Eukaryota; kingdom Metazoa; phylum Arthropoda; class Insecta; order Orthoptera; family Acrididae; genus Schistocerca; species Schistocerca cancellata. The sequence continues at coordinate 4,654,002 of NC_064632.1, read as the reverse complement.
TCAGACGATGTGTCACTGTGCACGCACGAGTCATTCTCTCGATACACAGGCTCTGAGCAGGAGCGTTATAAGTCCCCAGGCCTCAAAGGGTCCGCCAAATAGGGCGAGAAAGATGTACCCTCTGCGGGACGTGTCGAAGAGTCATTGAAACACTACACTGATTAGTGAAGCTGGCAGGAATTACACAAACCGACAAATGTAGGCTACATAGGGAAGCAGACAAATGAAAACGGTCCACTCGACTACCAAAATCAGCTGTCAAATATGTAAAACGTCGTAATGTGGTGTATTTGCAGATCCTGGCATCCTGTGGACTCAACCACTCCACTATATTATTAAATTTCACGAAAATAGTTATGATTGGGAGTCTGATCCACTGGACCTAAGACGCAGTTGAAATCTCCCCCCACAAAATGCTTTCGCGGATTCTGACGAAGTGAATAAAATACGACCAGATCCGGATAGAGATTAGAGAAAAATTAAGGGGAGATGATAGAAACGCCAACCTATATCCCGACCGCTGAGCAGCGTTTTAAAGTTAGGTCGGAACACTGCTGCAGAGTCAACGAAAAAAGCGTACGGGATTTAACAGAATGCTAAATCCCCAAGGCGGCGGGTTTTTACGAAAAATCGACATGTAGCGCGGACTTCAATACGAGATGCCTTCAACAGTTTCCACAACGAAACTCTGTCTCGAAATCTGGCAGTAATTACAAAGACATCCTGGTCGTGTGTGCAGGACAACAGCGACAGACAAAATCAATAACTTCACCGCGAGATAGCGATGGTAATGTTACCGATGACAGTGCCGTTAAAACGTAGTTACAACATACAGTTCTCCGTTATTCCGTCACCAAAGAATACAAGTAAATATTCCAGAATTTGAAACGAAAGCGGCTGCAAACTTGAGTAACTTCGAAGTGGATATTTTCTGTATAACGAATCACCAACATTCAGGGAAGGAAGCAGGAGTAATCCAGATCCATATCACTGACGCTAATTTGTACTAGCATTTTGGAACGTATACTGTGAATTTGTGAATTTCCTCGTAGTAAAAGATCTATTGACAAAGAGTCAGACAGGATTCAGAAAATATCGTACTTGTGCAATACAACTAGTTCTTTATGCTTATGAAGTAATGTGTGACTTCGACACAGGATCTAAGATTGATTTGATTTCATAAATGGTTTAGCACTTGCAACCTTCAGCCTCAGTTATTTGCTGGTTGTATTCCAATCTCTGTCTTCCTCTATAGTTTTTGCCTCCACAGCTCCCTCTAGTGCCATGGGAGTCATTCTCTGATGTCTTAACAGATGTTCCTTCTACTTGTAAGTGTCTTCCACAAATTCCTTTCCTCTCCGATTCTGCGCAGAACTCCCTCATTCCTTATCTTATCAGTCCAACTAATTTTCAACATTCGTCTGTAACACCACATCTCAAATGCTTGGATTTTCTTCTGTTCCGGTTTCCCCACAGTCCATGTTTCACTAGCATGCAGTGCTGTGCTTGGTCGTCCACTCTTATCATGCCAATCTTGGCTCTTGTACATATTGTATATTCCTCAACTCTCTCTAAAGCTTACCCCGTTTTCGAACGCCTTGCACCATTTTACATTGTCGAACGCTTTTTTTAGTTAGACAGATCGTTTGAACGTATCTTGATGTTTGTTTAGTCTTGCTTCGATTATTAACTGCAACGTCAGAATTGTCTCTCTAGTGCCTTTACTTTCCCTAAAGCCAAATTGACCGTCATCTTCAACTTTCTTTTCCATTTTCCTGTATAATATTCTTTCAGCAACTTGGTTGTATGAGCTATTAAGCTGATTGCGCGATAATTCTTGCACTTGTCAGCTCTAGCACTCTTCGGAATTGTGAGGATGATATTTTTCCGGAAGTCAGATGGTGTGTCGCCAGACTCATACACTCTACACACCAATGTGAATAGTCGTTTTGTTGCCACTTCTCCCAAGTATTTTAGAAATTCTCATGGAATTTTGTCTGTCCCTGCCGCCTTATTTGATCTAAGTTCCTCTAAAACTCTCTTAAATTCTGATTCTAATACCGGATCGCATATCTCTTCTAAATTAACTACTGTTTCGTCATCTATCACATCAGACAAATCTTCCCCCTCGCAGAGGCCTTCAATGTACTCTTTCCACCTATTCGCTCTCTCCTCTGCATTTAACATTGGAATTCCAGTTGCAGTAATAACGTTGCCACCCTTGCTTTTAATTTCACCGAAAGTTGTTTTGACTTTCCTACTTGCTGAGCCGGTCCTTCCGACAATCATTTCGTTCTCGATCTCCTCACATTTTCCATGCAACCATTTCGTCTTAGCTTCAGTGCACTTTCTATTTACTTCATTCCTCCGCGACTTTTAATTCTGTATTCCTGAATTTCTTTGAATATTATTGTACTTCCTCCCTTCATCAATCAGCTGAAGTATTTCTTCTGTCACCCATGATTTTTGCACAGTTACCTTCTTGGTATCTATGTTACTCTTTCCTGATTCTATGATTACCCTTTTTCGACATGACCATTCCTCTTCAATTGTACTGCCTACCTAGATATTCCTTACTGTGTGTCTATAGCCTTAGAGAATTCAAGATAATATCGCCATTTCCATAGCGCTTCTGTATCCCACTTCTTTGCATATTGATTCTTCTTGACTAACCTCTGAAACTTCAGCCTATTCCTCAATAGTAGCATATTATGATCTGAGAATACAGTATATCTGCTCCTGGGTGTGCCTTACAATCCAGTATCTGATTTCTGAATCTCTGTCTGACCTTGATGTTCAAATGGTTCAAATGGCTCTGAGCACTATGGGACTCAACTGCTGAGGTCATTAGTCCCCTAGAACTTAGAACTAGTTAAACCTAACTAACCTAAGGACATCACAAACATCCATGACCGAGGCAGGATTCGAACCTGCGACCGTAGCGGTCTCGCAGTTCCAGACTGCAACGCCTTTAACCGCACGGCCACTTCGGCCGGCTGACCTTGATGTAGTCTAATTGAAATCTTCACGTGTCACCCGACCTTTTCCGAGTACACCTCCTCCTCTTGTGATTCTTGAACAGAGTATTAGCTCAAATTTGTTAGAGAACTCAATTAGTATTTCTCCTCTCTCATTCCTTGTTCCGAAGCCCGTATTCTCCTGTAACCTTTTCTTCTTCCCCTACAATTGCATTCCAGTCCCCATGGCGGCTAGATTTTCATCTCCCTTTACGTACTGTATTACCCTTTCAATTTCCTCATATACTTTCTCTATCTCTTCATCTTCAGCATGCGACGTCTGCATTTATACCTGAACTATAGCTGTCGGTGTTGGTTTCCCGTCGATGCTGATAAGAACTTTATTGTTCACAGCAACACACTTCCTGCCCTACCTTCCTATTCAGAACGAAGCCGACTCCCGTTATACAATTTTCTGCGGCTGTTGATATTACCGTATACTCATCTGACCGGAAATCCTTATCTTGTTTTCCATATCACTTCGCTGATCTCTACTGTATCTAGGTTGAGCCTTTGCATTTCCCCTTTTCAGATTTTATAGCTTCCCTACCACGTTCAAGCTTCTGAAATTAGAGGCCTCGACTCGTAGAACATTATCCTTTCGTGGGTTAATAAATAGTATCTTCATGGTCACCTCCCCATTGGCAGTCCCCTCCCGGAGGTCCGAATTGTGGACTATTCCGGAATCTTTTTCCAATGGAGAGATCATCATGACATTTTCTTCAGTTAGAGGCCACATGTCCTGTGGATAGACTTCTGATGCTGGAAGATTTTTGGCCGCCAGTGCTGATTGTTATTCAAAATGTAAGCGGTCGCGGTTTTCGAACCCGTGACCGAGAACGTTTTTATTACTGATCAAAGGCACCACCCCATTTTTTTTTCTTTTTTTCTTTTGAAGAAGCTTCCCGGCACCCAAAGAGAGGGTGGGGCGCAGTGGGCAGGGCTTGCAGCTCGAGGCCTTGCCACCATGTCCCGTTCTGACGCCCAGGAACAAAGGAGCGTAGAGAACGTGGAGTAGAGGTAGAATGAACATCGTTTATTTATGTATTTTCCATTTCTTTCTTTCTTTTTTTAATTTTAATTTTTTTTATTTTAACATTAATACTACCGAGAATAGCGGGAAACCGGCGTCGCGAGGAGGGGGGCCCAGCAAGACGTCAGACCCATTGAGACTACCAACGTATACTTCTTCCGATGACCGGAGAATATATCGGTTCAAAGTGTGGAAGAGGCGGGGATCAACTCTTCATGATAGTGAAACTTCTTGGTTTCATTCTAAAACTGCTGAATGCAACTGAACCGTCTTAAACTGCTGTGTGAAACAGAGTGTAACTGAACCTACCGTCTCTTCATTTGTTTTCTTCATTTCAACACTGACCTACAGAAATTTCTCTGACAGGTACAACTGAAACTATCGATTTATGACCCACACTATACAAACGCAACGCAATCTGACTGCAAATAATTAACGCAAAACAATGCCCGTAAATTAGAAAAAATCCTAGCAATAGCCCGTACATTTCATAAGTCACTTACCTCACAGAAAATCTTCACGACACGAACTACAGCAAATACAGCAAGCAGCAATTACAGTCAGCTAAATGAAAAGATTCTAACTAGCATAGGCTCTAACTACTGATAGACATGTGATTAGCAAAGGAAAGATTTTTTTTGCAGCGCAAACAATGTATTGAGCAGATTTTACCTTATTCATGAGACATCCAGTTCCAAAAATTATATAATCGTCATTCCATTATCCACGCATTAGCAAATACATCAATTATCATTTTACAGTCCATATCCAACCAATACTAAATCTCCATGAAGAACACACGTATAAATCGTCCACTCGCGCTCTCTCTCCAAACTTCCACCACTGCTAACTATTAACTTCCTGACTGCGAGTCCGTCCAACCGCAGAGCCTCTTGGCCAGGGCTCAGAACACTGTCAGTGATATTAATGCAGTCCACAGGGCTGCCAACATCAGAACGTATAAACAGGCTACTGACAACAGGAACACCCCAGCTGTGGGGTGTGTTAAGGAAGACGGTGCAAAGGAAATTTGTATTTTGGATTGCGGACAATTGCAAAATGGCGTTCAGTAAGGAACTACCAAAAATCAAGAACCCTTTTCTCGCAACCAGCAAACAATTAGTGAGCTGAGTGTCCGCAAATCCACTTCACGGCGTTCGTCATCGCTTGTGAGATGTACCCTTTGCCTGGGAAGAAGGAGCAGTTAAGTAGGTATCTGATGAGTAGTCGTACGGGTAACTAGGGACAGCATCTGTCGCACCAAGAACCAGACACTTCTCTCCGATCTGCACACGAGGCGGTGATCGTCTGTATCCAGAACGTCACTGGCGACACACACCAGGGCGTCTGGAAGGTGAAGCCAGTAAATGCGTGACCGGCATGCTTGTTTCCCATTGAGAGTAAGGTACAATGCAGACTGGACGCCGGTGTCAAGACAAGGAGCGCACACCAATGGCCAAAACACATGCCAGCCGACGGGGGATGCTTCCCCTCAACCACATTAGGTGAGCTATGCTGGTGAAAGAAACCACAAATCGCGTTCGTGGATGGCAAGTGCGCTGGCAGTATCACAGTATGGACGTAATTCAGTTCGAGAAGAGAGTCGCAGAAGTAAAAGTAGGGCGCCAGAACTTTGAAAGCTGGGTAGGTGCTGAGAGTGAGTGTGGCGCAAGGGCCTCCAGCGGTAGGCTGGTAAGTCACGTAGGGCTACTGCGCCACAACGTCATGTCAGAGCCACTGAAAAGGGCTACCGCTCTGACAGGCACACGATACAGACCTAAACCGCCACTGCACCGCGGGAAGGGAGAGTGTCTCGTACCTTATCTTGAACAGCAAGCTGTGGCAAGCAGATGAGCCCAAAACCACTAGCATGCGGCGGGCCATGGATGGCGGGATAGGAAGTGGGGGATACGTGACGCAAAATATACATTTACGTATTGTTTCTGTTGCAGAGGATCGAGTGCTAGTAAACGGTGATATAACAGCCCAGCTCGTAGCTGTGAAAGTAGACGTCGGCGGTTGTGGGAAATAGTCCGCCGCAGATCACCTGCGAAATCGAGTCCTAAGCGTCAGAGAGCATCAGCAGACGCAAAGGGGCAGCATTGACCGCAGGAAGCCCCACACCTGTAGCCATGGCACTCGATTTGCGGACGTTACGGCAGCTACCAGAAGCTTCGCCGTAGGTGGTAATACATGCCTGTGACTTCCTGATCTCATCACCGCTACAAAGACATCGAAATAAGTGTCCAAGGAATAGAAAATCAACTGAAATCACTCAACAGAGGAAAGTCCACTGGACATGGAGGGATACCAATTCGATTCTACACAGAGTACGCGAAAGAACTTGCCCCCTTTCTAACAGCCGTGTACCGCAAGTCTCTAGAGGAACGGAAGGTTCCAAACGATCGAAAAAGAGCACAGGAAGTTCCAGTTTTCAAGAAGGATCACGAGTACATGCGCACACTATAGGCCTATACCTCTGACATCGATCTGTTGTAGAATTTTACAAGATTTTTTTGCTCGCGTATCATGTCATTTCTGGAAACCCATGATCTACTCTGTAGGAGTCAACATGGATTCCGGAAACAGCGATCGTGTGATACCCAACTCGCTTTATTTGTTCATGAGACCCAGAAAATATTAGATACAGGCTCCCAGGTAGATGCCATTTTCCTTCACTTCTGGAAGGCGTTCGATACAGTTCCGCACTGTCGCCTGATAAAGAAAGAGCCTACGGAACATCAGACCAGCTGTTTTGCTGGATTAGAGAGTTTCTAGCAAATAGAACATAGGATGTTGTTCTCAATGAAGAGACGTCTACAGGCGTTGAAGTAACCTCAGGCGTGCCGTATGGGAGTGTTATGGGACCATTGCTTTTCACAATATATATAAATGACCTAGCAGATAGTGTCGGAAGTTCCATGCGGCTTTTCGCGGATGATGCTGTAGTATACAGAGAAGTTGCAGCATTAGAAAATTTCAGCGAAATGCAGGAAGATCTGCAGCGGATAGGCACTTGGTGCAGGGAGTGGCAACTACACCCTTAACAGAGACAAATGTAATGTATTGCGAGTACATGGAAACAAGGATCCTTCATTGTATGATTATATGATAGCATACACTGGTAGCAGTTACTTCTGTAAAATATCTGGGAGTATGCGTACGGAACGATTTGAATTGTAATGATCATATAAAATTGTTGGTAAGGCGGGTGCCAGGTTGAGATTCATTCGGAGAGTCCTTAGAAAATGTAGTCCATCAACAAAGGAGGTGGCTTACAAAACACTTGTTCGACCTATACTTGAGTATTGCTCATCAGTGTGGGATCCGTACCAGGTCAGGATGACAGAGGAGATAGAGAAGATCCAAAGAAGAGCGGCGCGTTGCGGAGATGTTTAACAAACTCAAGTGGCAGACTCTGCAAGAGAGTACTCTGCATAGCGGTGTAGCTCGCTGTCCAGGTTTCGAGAGGGTGCGTTTCTGGTTGAGGTGCCGAGTATATTGTTTCCCCCTACTTATACCTCCCGAGGAGATCACGAATGTAAAATTGGAGAGATTCGAGCGCCCACGGAGGCTTTCCGGCAGTCGTTCTTCCCGCGAACCATACGCGACTGGAACAGGAAATGGAGGTAATGACAGTGGTACGTAAAGTGTTCTCCGCCACACACCGTTAGGTGGCTTGCAGAGTATAAATGTAGATGTAAATGTAGATGTAAACGAGATGCTCTGCGTAAGCAGTGCAACTGAATTCATGATCACCGAGAGACATCCAAATGGCTCAAATGCCTCTGAGCACTATGGGAAGTCTTAAGTCCCCAAGTACTTTGAACTGATTGAACCTAACCAACCTAAGGACATCACACACATCCATGCCCGAGGCAGGATTCGAACCTGCGACCGTAGCGGTCGCGCGGTTCCAGACTGAAGCGCCTAGAACCGCTCTGCCACACCAGTCGGCCAAGACAGACATCCCAGAGAGGCGTTGATGGAGGCCACAGCTCAATGGTTCGGCGGAAAAAGCATACAACAGTGCACAGAGCGGGCAGCCTTGAAGCCCTGGTAGACAAATCGAGATGGCAGGAGTGATACGGCCATTTTTCAATACACGGGACTTAGCTCGAAGAATGAGACGCATTACGACGTCGACGGTAGTATCAGGGTAGCCGATATTGTGGAGCACCGCTTCCAGGTAGTCGTGATCGACCCTATTGAACGCCTGGCTGAAGTCACTGAGCTGCTAAAAGTGGAGGCACACGACGAGCGTGACCAAGACCCATTATGTGACGATAGCGGCAGAGGAGATTACGGATGTTATTGGTACCTTCCAATGATCTGGGGATAACACGTACCGGGCTGTCTGTTTAAACCAAGCAGCCAACAGCCAGGTAAAGATCGTCGTGCCACTGTTGAGTAACATCAAGCAGTAATCACCTATCCATGCTGTAACTCGAGGCTTGTAGATGGAAATAAGGAATCCATCAAGGAAGGCATCTGGAACAGGCACGAAAGGTGGTATGAGATTCTGACAAATCTCCGTCCACACTGGCGCCATAACGACACGAAATGTCTGATAAAAGTCCGTTGTGAGGTCGTCAGGTCCAGGTGACTTGTTCATAGAACCGCATGGATAGTGTCATGGACTTAGTCCTCCGTGATGTTAGCAAGCAGATCCATCGTCGAATCCTCGGCAACCGAGCCAAAGTCTGGAGACCGTCGTAATGTTGGCAGGGTGGTGACGTTGTTCAGAGTACAGCATAACATAATTTGTATGGAGGGCAGACCCGATTTCCCACTGGGTATCAAAACGCTGCCCATCATCGGTCGTGAGAACATCAATAATGGTGTAGTCATTCCGCTATGACATGATACGTAGATGGACGCTCTTGCACTAACTCTCCTATGTTGGTACTGTGACCATAGCTCCTTCAAGGTGGCGGCGAGAGAGGGATGTGAGCTGTGCCTTGCCACAATTCACCATCGCCAGTCGCTCTGGAGAACACGGCATTATAGTAAATTCCCGGAGAATGGTGAAATATGATTGGTGAGTCCGTAGCTGCCAAGCCACAGCCTCCCTTCCGTAACCAACCAAGGCCCTGCGGATGGCAGGCATTGCACAGAGCACCCACACAGACAGGGCACACAGACAGGGCACACAGACAGGGCACACAGACCGTGCACACAGACCGTGCACACAGACCGTGCACACACACCGGGCACACAGACCGGGCACACAGACCGTGCACACAGACCGGGCACACAGACCGGGCACACAGACCGGGCACCGCAGCGTCGACGACAAGCTGTCCACGTCGTCTCGATAAGCTGCCTGCAGTCGGGTGAAGTAAGGTGGCTCGTGTTCAGTGTCCATGTTCCACGGCCGCGCCTCACTCTATGGCGGCAGAGACATCGGCTAGGCTTCAATAGTCAACACCCCACCGACAATATCGCGGGAGACGTAAACTCGATCGAGTCGGCTGGAGTAGTGAATAGTGAAATGCGTAAACTCCAGACGATCGCCATGAACATGGTCCTAAGAGGCTGAGGTGCTGGAGAAATGTCGCTAGCGCCGCGCACGGAGAGTGACGTGATAGTTGATCTTTGGGTAACTGGATGCAGTTGAAATCTCCTCCCAGGATCAATGCATCCTGCCGACCCAGTAAGAGAGGCGTGACTGTCTCTGAGAAGAAGGTGGAACGTTCACTGCGGCGACACGAACCAGATGGCGCAGGCACTGATGATGCAGCCGCCACTAAAAGTGAGAGCCATACAGCCAGCATCGGGGAGATAGACAATTGCATCAGCGAGGATACCATCATGTAAGAGGATCGCCATCCCACTACCAGTATAGGAAGCATGATAGACATGTGTTGTAAAACCATGGAGACCACAGAAAGTTGCAACGTGCACTTCCTGACGGACAGCAATGTCCACATCTGCGGTATATGTCACGTAGTAAAGCCAGGTTGTATTGCACGCAAATGGTGTTGACATTGACCGTAGCTATGCGATATCTCTGGGACGCTGCCATCGGCGCGATTCAAACGCGGGGCAAGCACAAGGAACTGCCTGTTAGTTCCCAGTGGAAGGCCACACCACGCTGACGGGGAGAGAGCCGACCCCGCCAAGAGGGGTGCATCGCCCTCTACACCTCCAGAATGTCCACCTCAGCATCGACGCCGTCCGCGCAGGAGACAGACGCGTTACCAGGTGGGTTCTACGTCTACATCTACATCCATACTCCGCAAGCCACCTGACGGTTTGTGGCGGAGGGTACCTTGATTACCTCTTCTATCGGTTCTCCCTTCTGTTCCAGTCTCGTATTGTTCGTGGAAAGAAGGATTGTCGGTATGCCTCCGTGTGGGCTATAATCTCTCTGATTTTATCCTCATGGTCTCTTCGCGAGATATAAGTAGGAGGGAGTAATATACTGCTTGACTCCTCGGTGAAGGCATGTTCTCGAAACTTTAACAAAAGCCCGTACCGAGCTACTGAGCGTCTCTCCTGCAGAGTCTTCCACTGGAGTTTATCTATCATCTCCATAACGCTTTCGCGATTACTAAATGATCCTGTAACGAAGCGCGGTGCTCTCCATTGGATCTTCTCTATCACTTCTATCAACCCTATCTGGTACGGATCCCACACTGCTGAGCAGTATTCAAGCAGTACTGTAACCTACTTCCTTTATTTTCGTATTGCATTTCCTTAGGATTCTTCCAATGAATCTCAGTCTGGCATCTGCTTTACCGACGATCAACTTTATATGATAGTTCCATTTTAAATCACTCCTAATGCGTACTCCCAGATAATTTATGGAATTAACTGCTTCCAGTTGCTGACCTGCTATTTTGTAGCTAAATGATAAGGGGTCTATCTTTCTATGTATTCCCAGCACATTACACTTGTCTACATTGAGATTCAATTGCCATTCCCTGCACCATGAGTCAATTTGCTGCAGATCCTCCTGCATTTCAGTACAATTTTCCATTGTTACAACCTCTCGATATACCACAGCATCATCCACCAGGTCATTTATGTATATTGTGAATAACAACGGTCCTACGACACTCCCCTGAAACACACCTGAAATCACTTACTTCGGAAGACTTCTTTCCATTGACAATAACATGCTGCGTCCTGTTATCTAGGAACTCTTCAATACAATCAGACGATTGGTCTGATAGTCCATATGCTCTTACTTTGTTCATTAAACGGCTGTGGGGAACTGTATCGAACGCCTTCCGGAAGTCAAGAAACACGGCATCTACCTATGAACCCGTGTCTATGGCCCTCTGAGTCTCGTGGACTATCAGAGGAGCGCCCACAGACACAGAAAGGGAGGGAACCGCATCAGTCGCATGCGGGCGAATGTCGCTGTCCGGAGATGGAAGCTGACGTGATGGAGGCGGAGAAGGACGTCGCGGCGTCAGGGGGCAGCGCACCTTCAGTAGCAGGGTCGTCATCCTGCGCAAATCTCCGATGGACGCAGTCATCAGAAGGACTACAGCGTTGTCTCTTCCGTTGCCTCGGCTACTGTTGCTTCCTAACATTCTGTAGAGTGTGGGGTGGCGGGCGGCCAGATGACACGAAAGCGGAGGTATGTGCAGCTGCGTGATCAACAAGTGTGCGGTCGAGACAGACAGCTTGTGCCTGCTGACGGTCGTCCTTCATTGGTATTTCCTCCGGCTGGAGTGCAGGAGAGGCGGGCGAAACGTCCATCGCGTCGTCGAGCGGAGTCGACGCTGTGTTCACTGATTCGGAGGGGGCACAGCTGGCAGCACCGCCGCAGACGCGTATGACGGAGGTAACACAGTAGGCGCCGCAGGAAATGGAAATTTCTGGTAAGTTCCTGTGGGACCGAACTGCTGATGTCATCACTCCCTAGGCTTACACGCTACGTAATCCAACTTAAACTGACTTACGCTAAGGACGACAGACATAACCATGCCCGAAGGAGGACTCGAACCTCTGGCGGGGCTGGGCGCAGCAGGAAGACCGACGTCCCCTATCAGCGTGTGAACCAGTCTACGTCGGAAACATTCGTAACGGACGTGGCCTTCATGGCGACAACCTGCACAGGTGCGCGCCTGGCCGTCCTACATGACGACGGTCCTGCAGCCAGCAGTGACCGAGTAGAAGGGCGCCTGTTTCCGTACTTCAGTTTTCATCTGACGGACACCACTGACGTCACGGTATGTTTCGAACGTGTTCCACGTTTCAGCCATAAGGTTTACTGGCGGCCACCACAACGTCCGAAGGTAGATCAAACGGAAATTGCGCAGATCGCACCAGTGTTTAAAAAGGGTAGTTGGAGTAATCCGTCGAACTACAGACCTATATCATTGACGTCGGTTTGCAGTAGGGTTTTGGAGCATATACTGTATTCAAACATTATGAATCACCTCGAAGGGAACGATCTATTGATACGTAATCAACATGGTTTCAGAAAACATCGTTCTTGTGCAACGCAGATTGCTCTTTATTCGCACGAAGTAATGGCCGCTATCGACAGGGGATCTCAGGTCGATTCCGTATTTCTAGATTTCCGGAAAGCTTTTGACACCGTTCTTCACGAGCGACTTCTAATCAAGCTGCGGGCCTATGGGGTCTCGTCTCAGTTGTGCGACTGGATTCGCGATTTCCTGACAAGAAGGTCGCAGTTCGTAGTAATAGACGGCAAATCATCGAGTAAAACTGAAGTGATATCAGGTGTTCCCCAGGAAAGCGTCCTGGGACCTCTGCTGTTCCTGATCTATATAAATGACCTGGGTGGCAATCTGAACAGTTCTCTTAGGTTGTTCGCAGATGATGCAGTATTTCTAGATTTCCGGAAAGCTTTTGACACCGTTCCTCACAAGCGACTTCTAATCAAGCTGCGGGCCTATGGGGTATCGTCTCAGTTGTGCGACTGGATTCGCGATTTCCTGTCAGGAAGGTCGCAGTTCGTAGTAATAGAAGGCAAATCATCGAGTAAAACTGAAGTGATATCAGGTGTTCCCCAGGAAAGCGTCCTGGGACCTCTGCTGTTCCTGATCTATATAAATGACCTGGGTGGCAATCTGAACAGTTCTCTTAGGTTGTTCGCAGATGATGCTGTAATTTACCGTCTAGTAAGGTCATCCGAAGACCAGTATCAGTTGCAAAGCGATTTAGAAAAGAATGCTGTATGGTGTGGCAGGCAGCAGTTGACGCTAAATAACGAAAAGTGTGAGGTGATCCACATGAGATCCAAAAGAAATCCGTTGAAATTCGATTACTTGATAAATAGTACAATTCTCACGGCTGTCAATTCAACTAAGTACCCGGGTGTTAAAATTACGAACAACTTTAGTTGGAAAGACCACATAGATAATATTGTGGGGAAAGCGAGCCAAAGGTTGCGTATCATTGGCAGGACACTTAGAAGATGCGACAAGTCCACTAAAGAGACAGCTTAACACTACACTCGTTCGTCCTCTGTTAGAATATTGCTGCGCGGTGTGGGATCCTTACCAGGTGGGATTGACGGAGGACATCGAAAGGGTGCAGAAAAAGTGCAGCTCGTTTTGTATTATCACGTAATAGGGGAGAGAGTGTGGCAGATATGATACGCGAGTTGGGATGGAAGTCATTAAAGCAAAGACTTTTTTCGTCGCGGCGAGATCTATTTACCAAATCTCAGTCACCAACTTTCTCTTCCTAATGCGAAAACATTTTGTTGAGCCCATCCTACATAGGTAGGAATGATCATCAAAATAAAATAAGAGAAATCAGATCTCGAACAGAAAGGTTTAGGTGTTCGTTTCTGCCGCGCGCTGTTCGGGAGTGGAATGGTAGAGAGATAGTATGATTGTGAATTGCTGAGTAATCATGTAGATGTAGATATAGAGCCGGCCGGAGTGGCCGTGCAGTTCTAGGCGCTATAGTCTGGAACCGCGTTACCGCTACGGTCGCAGGTTCGAATCCTACCTCGGGCATGAATGTGTGTGATGTCCTTAGGTTAGTTAGGTTCAAGTAGTTCAAAGTTCTAGGGGACTGATGACCGCAGCAGTTAAGTCCCATAGTGCTCAGAGCCACTTTAACCATTTTTTGTAGATGTAGAAGTTTGAAAACCCACAAAGTTCGGTGGCCAGAACCAACGTGATCAACCTCGACAGTCCCTTTACGTCCGTCAGAGTATCGGAAGTTGAGAGCGTTAGCGCACAGCTTGTGATTCTCCGGTTTCATGTACACAGTAGTACTGTGGACCGAAAAATTAATTCCGAGAACATCTTGTGGCGGGAGAGGCATTTCATCCTGTATAACATTTTCTACTTCATACGCCTTCAGCCGTTCGTTATCCAGTGGGAAAGTGAATTTAATTGTGGCTTGGCGGTAAGAAAAAGCGATGATGGTCGATGAAGTCAGACGCTGAGACAAGCCGCTACGCGGAAGTAAACAAACGTGCGCTCGCTCGCAAGTAACCCAACAGGCGAGAAGCAAACAAGGCGTGCTCACTTCGCCACAGCCAAAGGCCGACTGCCATTACACCACGGATTCCCTTTACAGTCTAGCAAAGTCATCAGCAGATATCAAAACCAATGGCAAAGTGATTTACACAAAATATCTATATAGTGCAATAAGCGACAATTGACGCTCAATAAGAAGAAGTGTGAGTACTAAAAGGAATCCGTCAAACTGCCACAAAAGTAAAGGCTGTCGATACAACTACACGTCTAGGGATTACAAATACGAATCTCTTAAATCGGAAACGTCACGTAGAGGATGTAGTGGGAAGGCGAACCAAATACCGTCTTTTACTGGTAGAACACTTACAATGGACACCTTTGATCTCGAACGCTCAGAACGGCTTAGAATAACACTCGATCACTAAAAATAGTGTCTTGTGTAATTTCCACGCAAAATGTACATTCTGTCACAAACGACTTTTTAACAGAGTGAAACAAGCAACACGATATCAAATTACAGGAGAGAAATTATACATAATTCAATTACGTTAGTGTATTATTTTATTTTTAAGCAACAGTGCTAAAAAGCCTCTGCTTAGATTAATAACAGTTGCGCAAAACGAACGTATCCTGCTCACCTGATGGCACTTATATTACTGCTCGTAGTGCAGATGCGGGATTTCGATGAAGTGGTTAAAACGAAGTGAAGGAGAACAAATGCACGCCTCACTAAAGCCGCGTTTTTACATTCAAAATCACTTCTGCACGTAAGCAGTCCAACATCAAAAGCAGCACTAATTATATTTTCAAATGATGATGTGGGTATGTCAACATCATCATCTGCCTTTCGCCAAGTATACTACAACATAGGAGTGTACTCTGGTGCAGAAAATTGACTGTAAATCGCAGAGTGAAGTTTGATGATGGAATAAGGACCATGTATCTTCACTTGTGATTTGGTACATTGTATGCTTTCATAATCAGTAGTCCCTCTGATATAGAGCTTACGTTGCGGAAAGAAGTAAACATGAAGGCGCTGGCAATGTTTTGTTGTTTTCGGTGGCAATATCTTCAGTATAACATCTTTGTTTGGAAAACTTGCGTCTAGGAGGGTACGATCTTTATGGCCTGACCAGGAATCACACAGCAATAGACTCTTCTGTTACATTATAGTGAACGACTGAAGATAGAAAACGATCCGTGTGTTCTTTAGTCATTTTTCTACATTTCCTTGACTCCACACGACGTATCGTGGGCAGGTTGTTTCACGTTTCTTTGATATATTTGGTCCAAAAGTGCCTTGTGCCACTTGAAAGCAGATGTACAGCTTATTGGCTAGTCTACCTGTCAATGACGAAGCCGTATCACTTGTGCAGCTGTGGGTAGCGCTATGTACAGACTGCGACACACGACGTGTAGTTTTATCCTCTCTGTGAGGCAGTGTTGATGAAGAAGACATTTCATTAACTGTGTTCACTGCTCCAAACGTTTGCTTTCTCCATACCCTGCTCTGTCGTAAATTTGTTCAATTACTCCACAAACCGTTGTGCCTTCTGACGTATACTATTATCGTCTTCTGTGTCCTTCCGTGTGACAAATGTAGTAATATGCCTGGATGAAATGCCATATTCAGCCTTAAGATTGTCGATAAAAGAAATCGAATCTTTGAAATTGCCCAAGCCAACGCTTCTAGTACCCACATTTGTAGGTATGATAGTGGACAGTACAATTATACGACGTTCCTCTATCGCATTGCATTATTACATTCTCCTTTATATTTCGTACTTGAGACAGTCTGTTTCCTTTCAAACGAGCTCCCAGTCGCCTCTTGCTAGACACATAATTTAGAATTAATGTACAAGTTTATTTACTTTTAATTTACTTATAGCGCTTCATTATTTTGCTATAGGAATTGAAGCCATGATTGTAATAAATTAGTGGTAAGATCTTATGGGACCAAACAACTTAGGTCATCGGTCCCTAAGCTTACACACTACTTAATCTAACTTAAACTAACTGACGCTTTGGACAACACACACACCCATGCCCAAGGGAGGCTACCCCGCGCGGCACGATTGTAATAACCTACATAAATGTTCTCTAACGCGATGTCATCAATACCTTCTAATACACTGGGCCTCGACTGTTTGGGTGGAGATAATTTGTACTCACTTTGACAGGACTGTTCCTCTGGCGATGAACGTCGCGTATTGTTTGAACAGGTTCTTCATGTCCTTCAAAATCAGTATATCTATCCGGAGTAACGCCATGTGTTGTGTCATCTTCATTCTATTTCTGCATTATTATGTCATATAATACATCTTCAAACCGATGCTTACACACGATCTGCAACAGCTTGGTACTTACTATAAAAAGAATTAACTCGCACCCAATCCTAAGAAAAGTCAAGTGTGTTCATTCCATCTGAAACATAAACAAGCTGACAGGAAACTTGAAATATTTTGGAATGGAAATGAACTAGAATATTATTCCCACCCCAGGTATCTGGGTGTCACTTTCTGTCACACACTGACCTACAAGGAACATTGTCTGAAACTGTAGCAGAAAGTATCCTCCAGAAACTGCCGTCTTCGGAAACTAGCGGTACACATCGACAAACGTTAAGGTTAAAAAATGGTTCAAATGGCTCTGAGCACTATGGGACTTTATATCTGAGGTCATCAGTCACCTAGAACTTAGAACTAATTAAAGCTAACTAACCTAAGGACCTAACACGAATTCTTTACAGACGAATGGAAAAACTAGTAGAAGCCGACCTCGGGGAAGATCAGTTTGGATTCCATAGAAATACTGGAACACGTGAGGCAATACTGACCTTAAGACTTATCTTAGAAGAAAGATTAAGGAAAGGCAAACCTACATTTCTAGCATTTGTAGACTTAGAGAAAGCCTTTGACAATGTTGACTGGAATACTCTCTTTCAAATTCTAAAGGTGGCAGGGGTAAAATACAGGGAGCGAAAGGCTATTTATAATTTGTATAGAAACCAGATGGCAGTTATAAGAGTCGAGGGGCATGAAAGGGAAGTAGTTGTTGGGAAGGGAGTAAGACAGGGTTGTAGCCTCTCCCCGATGTTATTCAATCTGTATATTGAGCAAGCAGTAAAGAAAACAAAAGAAAAATTCGGAGTAGGTATTAAAATCCATGAAGAAGAAATAAAAACTTTGAGGTTCGCCGATGACATTGTAATTCTGTCGGAGACAGCAAAGGACTTGGAACGGCAGTTGAATGGAATGGATAGCGTCTTGAAAGGAGGATATGAGATGAACATCAACAAAAGCAAAACGAGGATAATGGAATGTAGTCGAATTATGTTAGGTGATGCTGAGGGAATTAGATTAGGAAATGAGACACTTAAAGTAGTAAAAGAGTTTTGCTACTTGGGGAGCAAATTAACTGATGATGGTCGAAGTAGAGAGGATATTAAATGTAGACTGGCAATGGCAAGGAAAGCATTTCTGAAGAAGAGAGATTTGTTAACATCGAGTGTAGATTTAAGTGTCAGGAAGTCATTTCTGAAAGTATTTGTATGGAGTGTAGCCATGTATGGAAGTGAAACATGGACGATAAATAGTTTGGACAAGAAGAGAATAGAAGCTTTCGAAATGCGGTGCTACAGAAGAATGCTGAAGATTAGATGGGTAGATCACATAACTAATGATTAAGTATTGAATAGGACTGGGGAGAAGTTTGTGGCACAACTTGACCAGAAGAAGGGATCGGTTGGTAGGACATGTTCTGAGGCATCAAGGGATCACAAATTTAGTATTGGAGGGCAGCGTGGGGGGTAAAAATCGTAGAGGGAGACCAAGAGATGAATACACTAAGCAGATTCAGAAGGATGTAGGTTGCAGTAGGTACTGGGAGATGAAGAAGCTTGCACAGGATAGAGTAGCATGGAGAGCTGCATCAAACCAGTCTCAGGACTGAAGACCATAACAACAATAACAATTTAAGGACATCTTACACATCAATGCCCGAGGCAGGATTCGAACCTGCGGCCGTAGCGGTCGCTCGGTTCCAGACGGTAGCGCCTAGAACCGCACAGCCACTCCGGCCGGCACAAACATTAAGAACAAGAGCTCTTGCCTTATGCTATTCTGTAGTAGAAGATGCTATCCCAGTATGGTACAATCCAGTACATGCGAAGCAGGTTGATGCAGCCTTAAATGACGGCTGTAGGATTGTTACAGGCTGCCTAAGGCCAACCCCCCATGGACAAAGTTCAGTGTCTCGCTGGGATTGCTCCATGTGACATCAGAAGAGAGGTCGCCGCTAACATCGAGTGGCATAAATCAAATACAGTGACCTCTCATCCACTCTTTGGACATCAAGCTGCCAAGCCAAGACTGAAGTCGAGGAAGAGTTTGCTAACAACTTCACAGCCCTTAGAAGGATCAACTGCGGCTACGCGACTCACCAAGTGGAAAGAAAGATTCCGACACCTGTCAAACTGGATGACACCACAAGAATCCCTGCCGCCTGGATACATGGAGAAGTGGGTCATCTGGAAGTCCTTGAACAGACTACGGGCCGAAGTCGCAAGATCGAGGGACCATCTCCTTAAATGGAACTTCCAACTTCCAACTGCCAACATAACACTGTGCGAATGCGGTGAATTGCAGACAACCCGGCATCTCTTCAAATGTAACTCAGGCCCAAACAGCTGTAGCATGAAGGACTTAACGTCTACAGTACCCAATGCTATCAAAGTTGCCCAGTTCTGGGTGAATACTGTATAGTTGTATGTATTGTACATGTGTTCATTTTAGTGACCTCTGACACGAATAAAGAAAAATATAATATATCCACGAAATCTCTATTCACAACACCGATTTCATTTCCATATGGAGCACGTCGTAACTATGTCCCTGAAACTGGGATCACATTCGTAGGATTAATTCTCTTCGTGATAAGGGATGTGACATTGTACATAGTTTACAGAGTAAACCGCATAAGAACCCTCAAAGAACCATTCGTATTGCAGTTATATCATTCACGCAACTCGAACACTTATTAGTGCAGCTACAATTTGCCAACATCTGATCGCGCGTGGAGCCAAGTGCGTAGTTTTGCATGGAAATGACGCAGACAACTGTCGCTTTTATGATCGAGTGTTAGTCTAAGCCCAGGGGCAAAGATGTCCTTTGTTGGATGATGAAACACATTCACTAAAGAGACTGCCTCAAAAACACTTCTGCTGTGCGCCAGAGTGTTCTTGTGCGGTATGGGACCTTACCAGACAGGACTGATGAACGGCATCGAAGAAGTTCAAAAAGTGTAGCTTGTTTTGTACTATGCCAAAATAAGGTTCGAAGTGGTTCAAATGGCTCTGAGCACTATGGGACTTAACAGCTGAGGTCACCAGTCCCCTAGAACTTAGAACTACTTAAACCTAACTCACCTAAGGACATCACACACACCCATGCCAGAGGCAGGATTCGAACCTGCTACCGTAACGGTCGCGCGGTTACAGACAAATGCCTAGAACCTCTCGGCCACACCGGCGGGCCCAAAATAAGGGAGAGGGTGATATGATACACTTGTTCTGGTGGTAATCATTAAAATAACGGCGTTTTCTGATGCGGTAAGATCTTTCCATGAAATTTCAATCTTCAACTTTCACCAACAAATGCGAAAATATTTTTCCTATTTAGGGATAAATATTATCATCGTAATAAAATAAGAAAAATCAAAGCTCGCACGGAGAGACTTGTGTGTTCATTTTTCCCGCACGCTCTTCGAGAGTGGAACGATAGAAAAATAGTGTGAAAGTGGTTCAGTGATACTTTTGGCAGGCACAAATAAGTGTGAATTGCAGGATAGTCATGTAGGAGTAGGTATACGCAGTTGTCGCCATTGACTGTCGATGATTTCATTCTTTCTTTTCTTCCTGTTATGTCAGCTAATGAAGGAACCAATCCCGAACTGTAAGTTGCACAGCTTCACTCTTCAGATGTACTGGCTAGCTCCTTCCACTTTGTCGGCTTCCCGAACAATCGTTCGCGCAGTCTGATTTAGTCTCCTAACCTCGCAGTGTGTGGTCACCACAATGATGGAACCGCTCTCCCTATGAAGTCGTTTTGCCGCTTTGCCACCAGACTGTTCAGTCCCTCAACACTCCTCCGCTCCGTGGCTTCTTGTGTTGTCAGGGAAGCCATCTTAATTTTTACACGACTACAGCAAGTACCAAATACACGGAAATACACAGCCATAAGGTTCCAAAGAACTGTTTCTTACAATTGACTTAAGTCTCGACACCTTCTAAGGGTGTCTTCATCAGAATGGAACTTTGAGAAATCGTGAAATTACTTGCTAGAAAGCAATGGTCTAAAATTAGACAGCTTTGTTCAAGTCAAAAATAAAATACTTTCGAGCCTTATTACGTATGCCTAGCTAGGAATAACATCTCCACACCAAGTACACTATTCTGCGACATTACAGTACAGAGGCGTCTTGCACTTTGAAACTGTGCAAAAAATTCCTTCAACTGTTTTGCAGTCCTGTAACAAACCATGATAGGTGTTTTCGCTCATGTGCTCAAACCCATTATTGCATTCTGATAATCCGTAATAATGCAGTGATGGTGAAAAAATACTGCAGTTCCAATACAGTAGCAAAAATCGTCAACAATATATTCCAGTGGTGGAAGCTTCATTTAACACCGATATGTGCTGCTAAAGCATTTCGGTTTGTTCATGGGTCATCAAATGAAAGACGTTGTTCTTTTGAAAGAGTTTGAAATTAATACATGGTCTTGATTGATCTACATCTACATCTACATGACTACTCTGCAATTCACATTTAAGTGCTTCGCAGAGGGTTCATCGAACCACACTCATACTATCTCTCTACCATTCCACTCCCGAACAGCGCGCTGGAGAAACGAACACCTAAACCTTTCTGTTCGAGTCTGATTTCTCTTATTTTATTTTGATGATCATTCCTACCTATGTAGGTTGGGCTCAACGAAATATTTTCGCATTCGGAAGAGAAAATTGGTGACTGAAATTTCGTAAATAGATCTCGCAGCGATGAAACACGTCTTTGCTGTAATGACTTCCATCCCAACTCACGTATCATATCTGCCACACTCTCTCCCCTATTACGTGATAATACAAAACGAGCTACCCTTTTTTGCACCCTTTCTATGTCCTCCGTCAATCCCACCTGGTAAGGATCCCACACCGCGCAGCAATATTCAAACAGACGACGAACGGGTGTAGTGTAAGCTGTCTCTTTAGTGGACTTGTTGCATCTTCTAAGTGTCCTGCCAATGAAACGCAACCTTTGTTTCGCCTTCCGCACAATATTATCTACGTGGTCTTCCCAACTGAAGTTGTTCGTAATATTAACACCCAGGTACTTAGTTTAATTGACAGCCTTGAGAATTGTACTATTTATCGAGTAATCGAATTCCAACGGATTTCCTTTGGAACTCATGTGGATCACTTCACACTTTTCGTTATTTAGCGTCAACTGCCACCTGCCACACCATACAGCAATCTTTTCTAAATCGCTTTCCAACTGATACTGGCCTTCGGATGACCTTACTAGACGGTAAATTACAGCATCATCTGCGAACAACCTACGAGAACTGCTCAGATTGTCACCCAGGTCATTTATATAGATCAGGAACAGCATAGGTCCCAGGACGCTTTCCTGGGGAACACCTGATATCACTTCAGTTTTGCTCGATGATTTGCCGTCTATTACTACGAACTCCGACCTTCCTGACAGGAAATCACGAATCCAGTCGCACAACTGAGACGATACCCCGCAGCTTGATTAGAAGTCGCTTGTGAGGAACGGTGTCAAAAGCTTTCCGGAAATCTAGAAATACGGAATTAACTTGAGATCCCCTGTCGATAGCGGCCATTACTTCGTGCGAATAAAGAGCTAGTTGCGTTGTACAAGAACGATGTTTTCTGAAACCATGCCGATTACGTATCAATAGATCGTTCCCTTCGAGGTGATTCATAATGTTTGAATACAGTATATGCTCCAAGACCCTACTGCAAACCGACGTTAATGATATAGGTCTGTAGTTAGATGGATTACTCCTACTACCCTTCCTAAACACTGGTGCGACCTGCGCCATTTTCCAATCTGTAGGTACAGATCTATCGGTGAGCGAGCGGTTGTGTATGATTGCTAAGTAGGGAGCTATTTTATCAGCGTAATCTGAAAGGGACCTAATCGGTATACAATCTGGACTTGAAGACTTGCCCGTATCAAGCGATTTGAGTTGCTTCGCAACCCCTAAGGTATCTACTTCTAAGAAACTCATGCTAGCAGCTGTTCGTGTTTCAAATTCTGGAATATTCCATTCGTCTTCCCTGGTGAAGGAATTTCGGAAAACTGCGTTCAATAACTCCGCTTTAGCGGCACAGTCGTCGGTAACAGTACCATCGGCACTGCGCAGCGAAGGTATTGACTGCGTCTTGCCGCTTGTGTACTGTACATACGACCAGAATTTCTTCGGATTTTCTACCAAATTTCGAGACAATGTTTCGTTGTGGAACCTATTAAAGGCATCTCGTATTGAAGTCCGTGCCAAATTTCGCGCGTCTGTAAATTTTAGCCAATCTTCGGGATTTCGCGTTCTTCTGAACTTTGCATGCTTTTTCCGTTGCCTCTGCAGCAGCGTTCGGACCTGTTTTGTGTAGCACGGGGGATCAGTTCCATCTCTTACCAATTTATGAGGTATGAATCTCTCAATTGCTGTTGCTACTATATCTTTGAATTTGAGCCACATCTCGTCTACATTTGCATAGTCAGTTCGGAATGAATGGAGATTGTCTCTTAGGAAGGCTTCAAGTGACACTTTATCCGCTTTTTTAAATAAAATTATTTTGCGTTTGTTTCTGGTGGATTTGGAAGAAACGGTATTGAGCCTAGCTACAACGACCTTGTGATCACTAATCCCTGTATCAGTCATGATGCTCTCTATCAGCTCCGGATTGTTGGTGGCTAAGAGGTCAAGTGTGTTTTCGTAACCATTTACAATTCGCGTGTGTTCGTGGACTAACTGTTCGAAATAATTTTCGGAGAAAGCATTTAGGACAATCTTGGAAGATGTTTTCTGCCTACCACCGGTTTTGAACAACTATTTTTGCCAACATATCGAAGGAAGGTTGAAGTCCCCACCAACTATAACCGTATGAGTGGGGTATTTATTTGTTACGAGACTCAAATTTTCAAAAATGGTTGAAATGGCTCTGAGCACTATGGGACTTAACTTCTAAGGTCATCGGTCCCCTAGAACTTAGAACTGCTTAAACCTAACTAACCTACGGACATCACACACATCCATGCCCGATGCAGGATTCGAACCTGCGACCGTAGTGGTCTCGCGGTTCCAGACTGTAGCGCCTAGAACCGCTCGGCTACCCCGGCCGGCTTCAAATTTTCTCTGAACTGTTCAGCAGCTATATCATTGGAGCCTGGGGGTCGGTAGAAGGAGCCAATCATTAACTTCGTTCGGCTGTTAAGTATAACTTCCACCATACCAATTCGCACGGAGTATCTACTTCGACTTCACTAGAAGATAAGCCACTACTGACAGACTCAAACACTCCACCACCAATTCTGCCTAATCTATCTTTCCTGAACACCGTCTGAGACTTCGTAAAAATTTCTGCAGAACTTATTTCAGGCTTTAGCCAGCTTTCTGTACCTTTAACGATTTAAGCTTCTGTGCTTTCTATTAGCGCTTAAAGCTCAGGGACTTTCCCAGCACAACTACAACAATTTACAACTACAATTCCGACTGTTCCTTGATTCAAGCACGTCCTGTATTTGCCATGCACCCTTTGAGATTGCAGCCCATCCCGTACCTTCCCGAGGCCTTCTAACCCAAAAAACCTCCCAGTCCACGCCACACAGCCTCCGCTACCCGTGTAGCCGCCAGCTGAGTGCAGTGAACTCCTGACCTATTCAGCCGAACCCGAAACCCCACCACCCTATGGCGCAAGTCAAGGAATCTGCAGCCAACATGGTCGCAAAACCGTCTCAGCCTCTGATTCAGACTCTCCACCCGGCTCTGCACCAAAGGTTCGCAGTCGGTCCTGTCAACGATGCTGCAGATGGTGAGCTCTGGCTTCATCTCGTAAGCAAGACCGGCAGCCTTCACCAAATCAGACAGCCGCTGGAATCCAGAGATCTAGTCGAGCCTGATTGGCTTTCACGAGGAGAGCATGTAAGTTGTGTCAGTGGGCCCATGCAGCTTCTTAACGGTCTGTACCATCTCTCACGAGTTCCCGGTAGAATGCACTGATTTCGCATTGGAGAAGGTGGTTTAAATCCTCGTCCATCCCTCCAGATAATTCGTTTCAGAAGAACAAGACTGACGTCTTTCCCCCTAAAGAACTTGTTTCTAATTACGTCATCATTCTCGGTTTGTTAAACCCTATCGTTCATATTTCTTATCTTTTTCAAACGTAGAGGATGCGTTACTAAGCCACAGATATTTCAATCACGGAGACCAGCTATGGATTTGAGACCCATTCATTTTCAATACAAGTGCGACAACTGCGTCACTTTGATTGGTGCAAATAGGTACAGAGTTTGAGATACCACTTCTACTGGAAATTTCCTTCAACTGTCAGATATGATTACAACAAAACAGTTCCGGCCGGTGTGGCCGAGCGGTTCTAGGTGCTTCAGTCTGGAACCGCGACACCACTACGGTCGCAGGTTCGAATCCTGCCTTGGGCATGAATGTGTGTGATGTCCTTAGGTTAGGTTAGGTTTAAGTAGTTCTACGTTCTAGAGGACTGATGACCTCAGATGTTACGTCCCATAGTCCTCAGAGCCATCTGAGCCAACTACAAAACAGAGACACTGGATAACAAATTAGTCATCCCCAGAAGACACGCCTCCGAACTTAACTACACCCTCCCCAGTTTGGGTGTTAAACGCCTCATTATGAAGCCGGTGTTCTCTGCATTTCGTATCACTCGCAAAAGAGGCAAAATCGCAACTCGTCAGACCACACCACACGCCTCTACCCAGCTAGTGTCCAGTTTCGGCGTTCTTTGGCGCACTGAGGACGGGCAACTTAATGTGGTGCTGTGGGCAGTGGCGCTTTCCCGCGTACCCGACTCGTAGTTGCTGGTAACCCCATGGCGCATAGCTTGCACTACTCTGAACGGCTGTTAATGGTAGCTTCTTTAGGGTTTTCAATCTCTCCTAAGGCTGCAAATGCACGGAGTCCACTGCAGTGCTCGCTCCTTGCTGGTGATGTGCCGTGCATGCATTTTCAGCCACATGATCGATTGAAATCGCAGAGAACTGACCATCAACAGCTGTCCACTGCATTGAGAATGGTGCACTACAGGGATAAATTGTCGTTATGTCCGCACTGATTGGGCGGAGACTCATTAATATGGACCTGCATTTACTGTGAATAACAATTCCTCTTGTGTTTGAAACCATCGGTCACTGACAAGCCGAGCGGTCCAAGGCGCTGCAGTCATGGACTGTGCGGCTGGTCCCGGCGAAGGTTCGAGTCCTCCCTCGAGCATGCGTGTGTGCGTTTGTCCTTAGGGTAATTTAGGTTAAGTATGTGTAAGCTTAGGGACTGAAGACCTTAGCAGTTAAGTCCCGTAAGATTTCACACACAATTTGTAATGTTGATGCATTGATTTGTTCTGAAAGCGGTGCTGATATTCAAGACAATAAAAGCGGGTTAAAAGCTATGAGCTATATGGGGAAGTTAACCTTGCATTACAGAGAAACTGTTTCACCAGGTATGCAGTGTAGCATACCAAATTCCCAACCAGAAATAAACCAGTTATTATTTGGACATTTATTTTAACATTCATCATTGTTCCGTTAAAATTTCAGCATATTACACTTGATTCCTAACTAAACTGGTGCCTTCTTTAGGATTGTGAAAATGTGAGTTTGTAATCTTACGGAACACATCAAATATGGAGCCAAGATTGGGAGACTGCATACAACATTGTATTCATAAAATAACACACGAAGAACGTTGAAACATATGCAAGAGGAAATTAACCACAACCATCCGATTCAATTTTCACCCACAGAAATTACGTTCGTAGCGCAATCCTGTCCGTCATGAAATTACCACATACTGGTATACTAAATTCATACTAACTCTCTGTGAAAACTTCCCGAAAAGAATAGCTGAGGGCTACTTTGATGATTACACTACATGCTTCACGTTGTCAACTTGGTTTACACAAAGAGTGTAACTCCACAATAATCTTGATAATTAAAATAAATTACATCGAAACACAAATTACAACAGAAAAACCTCGAACTGGTTACTATCATCTTACTATTAACCTGATGGGTCAAACAATTGTATAAGCACGTGGTACTGGTCTCACAAAGTACACCCCACGTGGGTTGAACATAAAGAAAAGTTGCTATATTGAAAACTATTGTCAAGACGAGACGTTATAATCTCACGCACATTCGCATTTAAGATTGATGATCTTAGTTAGAGTTACGGATCATCCACAAGTGGTTCCACTTTACTCACAAAGTAGTGACACAGCAACTACTGGGATCTTGACACTTCAGACGTTCGCCGCAGACAGACTGCCCGTGGGCCCCTACCGAGGGTGCTTCCAGATACAAAACGGAAGTGAGCAGAGAGGCAGCTTCCTATACCAACATGACAAGGGACGGACAGGACCATACTAACAATAGAAACCTCTTTGCTTTTAGAAAGGGTATCTACCTGTTCCGACGTTGGTCCTACTGTTCTCTAGCAGACAGGCTTGTCTGCTACCATCAAGCATGCAACTAGAAATACTTTTACTCATTCATCCTTTCACACAGAAGGGAAGGGGGATGACAGTATCTTATCATATACAGTATTTAAAAGAAAGCGGATGTAGGTTCCGTATAATGACTGTGTGACATGAATTACATATAAACTGTGTTTTAAAGTGTAGTAGTGTGGCAGATCGTTCTTGATTATGTGTAAAAGTAACACGTTCCACTGCTCAGTCTCCTCCCAGATATTCAGAAACACCACAGTAAATTTAGAAGTGGAAAGTATGCCGTAAATGACAACAGTTTCAAAAAATTAACATGAAAGGAATCCAGCAGAGACCTTTCAAATTGAACATTTTCATTTGTCACTGACAAGATTTGACTGTCGTCCCTGGTCGATAATAGTTCGGATCTCTTTAGAACAACAGTTAGTACGCCGTGTTGCTCGGCTGCAGCTGGTACACCAGACCTCGTGCCGCGTAGATACCGCAAAGAAGCGGGTAGCTTCAGTCATGTGCAGGACCACACACGACAGTTCGTTTCTGCCATACCTCCCTGTCGACCCCTCTCAATGTACAGACATCACACGACGGGCTGGTCTGCTTGGTTGGTTGATCTGGGGGGAGGGGACCAAACAGCGAGGTCATCGGTCCCATCGGATTAGGGTAGGATGGGGAGGGAAATCGGCCGTGCCCTTTCAAAGGAACCATCCCGAAATTTGCCTGAAGCCATTTAGAAAAATGAAAGAAAAGCTAAATCAGGACAGCCGGACGTGAGTTTGAACCAACGTTCTCCCGAAGGCGAGTCCAGTGTGCTAACCACTACGCCACCTTGCTCGGTTCACACGAGCGACTGCCACGTAAACACCACTTCACTGGCGGGACGCACATCGTCGGTGGAGAGTCACGTGAGCATCTGGTACGCGTCCTGTACCGCTTGCAGCGTGACAAAGCGACTAGTGTGCCCCTTTAACCCGGCTGCGGTGTGACCTGGTGTTCTAGAGGTAGTGATGTGTGGGGTGTAGCACACGTAAGTTATTACTATGGATTAATATTGTTGCATGTTATTAACATGCGATGACAACTACAAAGTGGAATATTATTCATTAATTGTTAGTCAGATACCAGTTACAAATGTTGGGACATACGCATCTAATTTTTCATCCCGTCTAACATGTTTATTAACAAAGAAAAATTTCTTAGAGATACTCATAAACTGCTCAAGAATTTCTCTAATTGAAGCCAATGTTACTGCTGTCTGGCCGCTTAGAGTATCATGGTCATCAAAACGAGGACAGCGCAAAAGTAGTCTAAATGTTTGGAAGAACGTAGTAGCCCTAAAAAAATCTTCTTTCCCTTCCATGATATGCCCAAATCCATTCTACTTGGCTTTTAGTACAGGAGTCCACTGCCGTCATTTCGTGCTTCGTTATGCGTTTCAGTACTTTCCCAGTGAGTAGCTTCTCTCTGACTATCCATCCGCTTACAAGTAAACAAAACAATTTCTTTGCAGCGTTTTAATGGTGGAGTTCATTGTTTGGCACCACCGAAAACGCCTGAAAAACGGGTAATAATATGCGACCTCGTTCCAAAATTACGCCGTGGAAATTCTTTCTCCATTTACTCGTTCCACCTTTTCCCAGATAACATCACTGACCTCATTATCATCGTTTCCATCTTCTTCTTGTTCTGCTGATGTGTCGTGATCACTGACAACGGCATCCTCTTCATGTCGATCATTGGGATCAGCTCCTAATCAAGTACATAATTGGTAGAGCACTTGCCCGAGAAAGGCAAATGTCCCGAGTTCGAGTCTCGGTCCGTCACACAGTTTAAATCTGCCAGGAAGTTTCATATAAGCGCACACTCCGCTGCAGAGTGAAAATCTCATTCTGGAAACATCCCCCAGGCTGTGGCTAAGCCATGTCTCCGCAATATCCTTTCTTTCAGGAGTGCTAGTTCTGCAGTGTTCGCAGGAGAGCTTCTGTAAAGTTTGGAAGGCAGGAGACGAGATACTGGCAGAAGTAAAGCTGTGAGGACGGGGCGTGAGTCGTGCTTGGGTAGCTCAGTTGGTAGAGCACTTGTCCGCGAAAGTCAACGGTCCCGAGTTCGAGTCTCGGTCCGGCACACACTTTTAATCTGCCAGGAACTTTCATAATAGCTCACACTCCGCTGCAGAGTGAAAATCTCATTCTGCAAGTACATAATCGTTCAACACTCGAACTGTTCCCCACTCCAGGTCATAAGAATCGATATATTGCTATTAACTCCGCCTCACGAAGTTCTATCCTCACCTAATGTTACAGAAACACACTTGTACCACTCTGGTGACATCTCGCAGCAGCTACCTGCAACCAAAAACCAGTGCGGTATGCCATCGAGCGATTAACTGCAGGAGGTCGTCAACGGGCTTGTACCACAGCTTGACCCACCCACACACGACTGACGGGTTAGGGTTATTAATAATACTGCACCCGGCAAGCTCATATAATATCCGGGCTTCTGACACACTGGTCCACTGGTCCACGTGCACCACCCCACTGCTCCTCGAGTTCGCTCCCGCCATTGCAACTGGCCGCTTTGACACGTACCCCAGTGCAGTCGTGCCACGTAATAACTCTCCCGTTAATATTTAGTGTTAATTAAAACGGCCACTCGCCGGTCCCCGGGGAGCGCGTGTTTAGCTAGTAACGCATGCGTGTTTATGCAGTGTGGTGGGCGCCGGCGCATCGGACGCTGCTGCGCGCCGGACCCGTGACGCAGCCGCGTGCCTTATTCAGTGGGGGGGGGGGGGGGGGGGGGCGGGGGGGCGGCGGCCTGCAATACGGCTCCCTGGGGGCGGCGCTTCCCGTCAGCACGCGTCGCCCCCTGGACACGGGGCTATCCCTCAGGCCACGTGGTGTCTTCAGCCGCCAGTCCTGTCTCACTGCCCAGCGCTGGAGGACGCCTCCCTATCGTGATGTACGCTCACAGGCGTTCGCAAGGAAGAGGGGGGGGGGGGGGCGGCAGCTATTGCTTGTGATTTTACTAAACCGTGTATTTGACACTGCCAAGCATTGCCAGACATATTGGCATACTAATTAATTTAGAGAGATCTGCTTCAGTTGTACTAATTATTTATTCAAACCAAGACCGAATTCAGCGTTATAAAATCCCTTCTAGGCGCTACAGTCTGAAACCGCGAGACCTCTACGGTTGCAGGTTCGAATCCTGCCTCGGGCATGGATGTGTGTGATGTCCTTTAGTTAGTTAGGTTTAAGTAGTTCTAAGTTCTAGGGGACTGATGACCTCTGAAGTTGAGTCCCACCGTGCTCAGAGCCATTCGAACCTATTTTTTTTTTTTTTTATGTAGGCACAGAGATTTTGGCGGTTTCCTTCCGCCCACTGGACTGGCCCTTCCGCAAATTTCTATTCCGGTCATTGAATGTTGTGGGTGAAGCCACGTCCAGCGAGTCATCAGTAGTTTGAGAACCACACACGAAGTGTTGAGTGCCATGGGCAAGGGGTTTCAAATTGATTCCGTATTTATAGATTTCCAGAAGGCTTCTGACACGGTACGACGCAAGCAGCTTGTACTGATATTGCGTGCTTATGGAATATCAAAGTGACTGGATCCGTGATTTCCTGTCAGACGTGTCACAGTTCGTAGTAACTGACGGAAAGTCATCGATTAAAACAGAAGTGATTTCTGGCGTTCCCCAAGGTAATGTTATAGGCCTTTTGTGTTTCCTTATCTATACAAATAATTTAGGAGACAATCTGAGCAGCCGTCTTAGGTTGTTTGTAGATGTTCTGTCCTTTATCGTCTAGTAAAGTCAGCAGAAGATCAAAACGATTTAGAAAAGATATCTGTGCGGTGCGAAAATTGGCAGTTGACCATAAGTACTGAAACTCGGAGGTCATACACATGAGTGCTAAAAGGAATCCGTAAAACTTCGGTTACACGATAAATCAGTCAAATCTAAAGGCCGTAAATTCAACCAAATATCTAGGAATTACAATTACGAAAAACTTAAATTGGAAGGAACACATAGAAAACGCTGTGGGAAACGCTAACCAAAGACTGCGTTTTATTGGCAGGACACTTAGAAAAAGTAACAGATCTGCTAAGGAGACTGCCTACACTACACTTGTCCGTCCTATTTTAGAGTAACGCTGCGCGGACTGGGATTCTTACCACATGCGATTAACGGAGTTCATCGAGAAAGTTCAACGAAGAGCAGCACGTTTTTTATTACCGCGAAATAGGGGAGAGAGTGTCAGTGACATAATGCAGGATTTGGGGTGGACATCATCACAACATAGGCGTTTTTTCGTTGCGACGGAATCTTTTCACGAAATTTCAATCACCAACTTTCTCCTCCGAATGCGAAAACATTTTGTTGACGCCGACCTAGAAAGGGATAAACGATCATCGTGATAAAATAAGGGAAAGATACCGGTGTTCGCTTTTTCGCACTCTGTCCGAGATAGGAATAAAAGGGAATTACTGTGAAGGTGGTCCGATAAAGGCTCTGCCATGCACTTAAGTATGATATGTAGAGTATCTCTGTAATTGTAGATGTATATGAATCTCTTTTGTTCAGCAAACTCTTTGGAATGTGTTAGTACCACATTATTAGTAGTGGGCATGCCTCTGATGGAAACGAATGTGTTTTTAATTGTGGCAATAATAATGTAATTTTTTGTTTTTATGAAAATGGAGATTGTGAAGTCAATGTGATATAGAAGAATGCGATAAAATTTAAAAAAAGTCATAGAAACAGAAAGTACTTCATTAATTATTATGTCAATTGGAACCCAGAAAGTCAACATTGTAGCCTCAAGAGGCTACACCCAGGCGTACTGCAGCCAACAACGAGAAAATGAGGATAAATAAAAAAATTGTATTTTTTACGCCTCTCGAAGCTTTTGAAAGTAATGAAGAGACCGAAAATTTACTGGTGACGTATACACCATTCAGTATATTATTACTATTCAGTTATAGATTGTATATGGGGTGCGTCAAAAGTACATTTCCAAAAATTGGAGACAGGATTCTTATTCTAAAACAAGGAAAAACAGATAATGCGGACATATGTCCGAAAATCTTTGGTTTTTCGAGTTATTAATGAAATTTGACGTCAAACGTCTTTCGAGGTACAGCGGAGCAACTTCACTTACCTACGCACCTGTTTGAGTCACTGTATCGTAGACGGCAATTTTTTTACAGGAGACATGTTAACATTGGTCATTAATCTGTCAGAAACGTGTTCATTGCGTACATGCGTACATGTACCACAGGTAGTGCGCTGAGTGAAACTGCTCCGTTCAAACACGGCAGGCTAATCGTTTCGTGAACAGGCGTACATGATTTTTAGGTATGGCGCCACGAATGTTAGTGGACGCTAGGTTGCCCCCGGTGATGTGTACCGTCGCATTGCAGAGACAGGATCCGCAACACCCCAAACTATTGAGCGAGGAAGCCCTGTGTTGGTCGTATGCCTGACCAGGAAGAGCACTTTCTACGGTCTGTGGAAGAAGGGCCTGGTATCAGCTCAAGACATGTGCCCTGGCATGTTGTCCAAGTTCAGCATGGAGGATACTTAGCGAGGAACACACGTAGCCGTACCATCTTCATCACGTGAAGGGCCTTAAGGCTGCCAATCATACACAACGGGAGAACTTTTGCATATGGCTTGTTGCATAAAGCTTGTTGCATGAACGGTCAATCCGTTGTTTGTCTTCTCAGTTTTATTTACAGATGAGGCAACGTTTGGAACGGGTGCCATAACGAATGTCCGCAACCAACAGCTCTGGGCCATTCGCAGTCTTCATGCCATGGCACAGGCCAGACATCAGCGTCAGTGTAACATTGATGAGTGGGCTGAGACTGTAGGCGACTGTGCGGTCGCACCAGGCGCTCCCTCAGCACCTCTTGCAGGCGCTGTCTATAGGGAGTTTATTCAGAACACCCTTCAAGACGTGCCAGCAGATGTGTCCCTGCAAATAAGAAGAACTTCATGCACGATGAAACTCCAATACATTTCAGTCTCAGAGTTCGAGGCGCTCTAACTCATATCTACCATGACAAATGAATAGGTAGAGGAGAATCATTTCCATGGTCTGCACGATTTCCTAACGTCGATCCTATGATTATTATCTCTGGAGAATCTTATAAAATAGCTCTATGTAGCACAACATCCGGATACAGAAACTCTTCATCGACGTTTCATAAAAGCCTGCGAAACCATTCAAAACTGTCAGGGAGTATTTGAAAGTGTACGTCATTCCATGATTCGACGAGTGCATGTATGTTTACAAGAAAGAGGAGGACGTTTAGAGCTTTTATTATGAGTTTATGTGTTGTTGAGCTCGAATCACCCAAATTGTAAACATTCATTAATAACTAGAAAGCGAAGGATTTTCGGACAAGTGTTAATCTGACCGTCTTCTTTTGTTCTGTGGTAAATAACCTGTCCCCAAAGTTCTTGAAGCATTTTTGAAACATCCTGTACATAGGTTGGATAACTTAGATCCTGCACCCTTTCATTTTAAGAACTTTTCAAAATATTGAGTCATAATTTTCGACAAATGATAGTAGGAAAGGAAGCCTGTACTACCCTCTCTTGTAACAAACGAGATGCTGAAGCAAGTACAGCCACATTTTGCAGGACGAACCGCTGCAGCACGTGCAGTAACAGTGAGTGGGGCTGTGGAGGGCACAGACAGGGATGTAGAGCAATGCTAACTCGAGTGCCGTAGACAGCTGCGGTATGTTTCTCGGTTGAAAATCCATGGTGCCAACAGCCGCATCGGTGTGCTCTCACAGATTGTCGATTAGCGTCCAAAGTCTGGTGCCCAGGAGAGTGCCGGAAACTCGTCATGGTGCTCTGCGGACCACCCACGTGCAATGCGAACTGTGTTACAAGTTGGAGTGTCCTGGTGGTACGTGTCATGGTGCCGAGGAAAAAACAAACTCCATGTAGAGGTGGATACGGTCACCCAAGGATAGATGCAAACACGTAGTGATCCATTTTGCCGTCCAGAATGATGATGTAATTCGGGGAATGTAACGAGAACATTCCCCAGACTCCCTCCTCCAGCCTGGACCCTCCAGGCAACTGTAGTGAGGTGTTTGATTTCGGACGCTTCACACCGTATACGGCAACGTCCTTACGTCCACTGTAGCACAAAACGTGATTCACTTGGAGAGGCCACCTGTCACCATTCAATGTCCAGTTCCGGTATGACGTACAAGTTCCAGCTTTCGTCGTCAAGCAACAGCAATTAGTATGAGAGTGTCAACCAGGAACCTCATGTGGACGCCCGTACGCAGCAAAGTCCGCTGAACGGTCTTTGAGAAGACACTACCTGTACCTCCTTGGTTCGTCTGTCTAGGCGGTGAGTTGGTCCTCAACTGCACGCCTTCTCGACCGCACGCGCCTCTGCATCCGCCGTCCACCCCTGTCATCTGTGACCCGTGGTGCACCAGAGCTACCTTAGTGCCTGTTTTGGGTGGCACTACTTTGCCATACACTGAATGCTTTCATCACGTCGGCGGACGAACAGTTTACAGTATTAGCTGTTTCGGAAATACTTCCATCCTTGGCACGAATACCAGTGATTATGCCCTTCTGGACGTCAGATAAATGGCTCCGTTTTTACATTACGATAAAGAATGCGCTGTTTCCCGCGTGCACCTGCCCGCCCCTTTTCCCGACACACTTCACATACCCTCCACTGCTGGGGCTTCCAGCGGTCGTCTGTGACTGGTTGTTGTATGCTGCCGCCTAACATAGGCGGTGCTCAACTCAATATGACTGTATTGTGTACTAACCGTAATGTCAAAAACAAATAACATAATTAAATTTCACCGAGGCAACCTGTCGAATGAGAACAACTTCAAAACACATAAGTAGCAAGTCGTCCTGACTGGACGTCAAGGCATTGTACTGCGGAAAGTTTGTCTCTCGCGCATCTTCTGCTATCTACTGAAATTTAGTTTTTCTAAACTTATAAAAAAT
This sequence comes from Schistocerca cancellata, assembly GCF_023864275.1. Taxonomy (NCBI): domain Eukaryota; kingdom Metazoa; phylum Arthropoda; class Insecta; order Orthoptera; family Acrididae; genus Schistocerca; species Schistocerca cancellata. The sequence goes on along the minus strand of NC_064632.1, from coordinate 4,618,746 downwards.
GTTAAATCGGTTTACATCTCCCTCCTACAGCTTCTATACCAGAAGATGCTGTATATTTTGTTAACGTAACCGAATGATGAAATAATAATCAGATTCTTTAAATGCATTATGTTCTATTTAGCAGAGTATATTTAATACCTTACTACACTATTCCAATACTTTTTATGTACTTTTCAGCCTGTTAAATTATTTCTAAGTGGTCGGATTCGTGATGCAACGATCGCGCACCATGAGTGCAGTCTACAATTTCAGCGAAGTCCGGTCATTATTTCTATTTTCATGGAAAGCTGCCGTCACCAAGCTTACTCTTTCCAAACTATGACCTCTGGCTATGACAATCTCAACGCTACGACTAGGAAAGGTATTTTATGGCTACATAGATAAACTTGCAACATATAATTGAATTTACCAGCGAAATATTTTGCTTTCCTTGTCACTGTATGACGCGTTACTCCTTTGTCAGCAATTTAACTTTCAAATGTTTAATACTTAGCGAACGTAACGTCACATAAAAAGGGAATACATTTTACGGTAGCAGAGACACTATGGAGAGGGGAAAAGCTGCTTTATGTGTTAAATTCTCTCACAGTGTGAAAAATTAGGAAACAAAAAAATTTTGGGTACAGCAACTTATAGAAGCATATGCGTGTGACTTTTAACTAAATAATGGTACTTTTATAATTATAGCCTTGTATAGGTCCCCACTGAAAAATTTACAACTTTTTTAAAAAAAACTTGCATTCTTTGTTGTGCTGTCTGTCAGACAGAGGAAAACAAATTATAGTATTTGGGTATTCCAATGTAGATTTTCTGAAAGAATCCGATAGAAAGGTTGACCTTGAAATATTACTTGATTCCTTCAAATTGACATCATTTTCATAACCAAGATAACTTGAATCAAATAAAAATTTTTCCTGTTAACAATGGTCTGCCTGATCAGGATGCACAGCTGGTTACAGCATACAACATAGCTCAATACAGTAATGGAAAACATTTCTCCAAAATATCGCGTTCAATTAATGATTTAACAATTGAAAATTTTAGGGTAAGCTTGCAACAGCTGGGATGACGTGTACAGGGAACCTGATCGTAATTTAAAATTTAGCCTATTTCATAATACCTTTGTGAGTATATTTGAAAACAGTTTCCCACAGAAAACAGTGCAATATATTTGTTAGAAACCATGTAAAAAACCATGGCTTACTAAAGGGATAAAAATATCTTATAAACAGAAAAGAGAAATGTATCTTATTGCTAGGAGGAGTAATGATCCTGAAACAGTGAAACATTATAAAAACTACTGCACTGTATTAAGAATAGTTATCAAAAATTCCAGAAGTATGTGCATTATATCTGAGATTAGGACATCTGGTAATAAAATCAAGACAATTTCGAATATTGTTAAAAGTGGAACAGGACAACCGAGAGCACAGGAAGACTGTATTTCTGTCAAACTCAATGAAAAGTTTGTTAGCAAGAAGTCAGAAGTATAAAACATTATTAATAATCATTTTTAAGTGCTGTAGAGAAAATGGGATCCAGCTAATCATTAGAAAATGTAAAGCATTATATGGAAGAGGCACTACCTACGCAATTTGATAAAACTGAAATTCAACCCATCTCTCCTGCTGAAATAAGGAAAATAATAAATTCGCTCAAAGTGAAAGCTCACATGGAACTGATTGCATTTCCAACAGAGTACTATAAGCTTGTTCCCAACAAATCAGTAGGATTCTCAGCCACATATGTAGTAGCTCACTGAAACAGGGCATTTTTTCAGATAGATTGAAATACGCTATTCGTAAACCATTGCATAAGAAAGGGGATACGTCTGATGCTAACATTTACCGCCCAATCTCACTTCTGACAGCTTTATCCAGAATTATTGAAAAAATAGTATATTCAAGAGTAGCATCACATATTCGTAAAAATGAAGTACTAACAAAACGCTAATTTGGTTTTCAGAAAGTTTTTCAACGGAAAGTGCTATATATTCTTTCACTGATCAAATATAAAATGCATTGAATAGCCGAACATCACCCATTAGGGTATTTTTTGATCGCTCAAGGGCTTTTTACTGAGTGAATCATGAAATTCTTCTAGATAAGCTTAAATGTTGTGGTATGAGTGGGACAATGCACAGATGGTTTAATTCATATTTAACTGGAAGAATGCTGAAGGTTGAAATTAACAGTACAGATGGTCTGCAAATATCAAGAATGGGGTCCCACAGATTCAGTCTTGTGTTCCCTATTGTTCTTAATATATATCTAAGACTTCCCATTCTATATTCATGAAGATGCAAAGCCAATTCTTTTTGCTGATGTTAAAAGTGCAGTAACCACACCCAACAAGTAAGAATCAGCTGAGGAAATTGTAAATAATGTCTTTCAGAAAATTATTAAGTAGTTCTCTGCAAATGGACTCTCACTAAATTTTGAGAAAACACAGTTTATACAATTATGTACAGTAAATGGCATAATACTATTGATAAATATAGACTCTGAACAGAAGTCTGCTGCTAAGTTCGAATATTCAAAATTTCTGGGTGTGTACATTGATCAGAAATTGAACTGGAAGAAACACATCGATGATCTGCTGAAATGGTTAGGTTCAGCTACTTATGCTATTAGGATTATTGCAAATTTTGGTGATAAACGTATCAGTACATTAGCCTACTATGTCTATTCTCATTCACTGGTTTCATAAGGCATCACATTTTGGGGCAATTTGTCACTAAGAGAGAAAGTATTCATTACCACAAAAGTGTGTAATCAGAATAATAGCTGGAGCTCTCCTAAGGTCACCTTGCAGTCATTTATTTGAGTAACTTGTGATATTCACAGTACTTTCACAATACTTGTGTTCACTTATGAAATTTGTCGTTAATAACCCATCCCAATTCAAAAATAACAGCGAAGTGCTTAACTACAACACTAGAAGAAAGGATGACCTTCACTATTCTAGATTAAATCTCACTTTGGCACAGAAAGAGGTGAATTACGCTGCCACAAAAATTTTTGGTCATTTTTCAAATAATTATAAAGGTCTGACAGATGGGCAACCAACATTTAAAAGCAAATTAAAAGAATTTCTGAATGAAAATTCCCACTCAATAGATGAATTTTTAAATAAGAAGTAGTAACTGTAGAAAAAGAAATTTATTATTTTGTGTAAAGATAAGTTGTGTTAAAGTGACACGTTCCACATCATTACGAAATGTCGTATTCATGATCTCTGGAACAAGGATTAATGAATGAACGGAGAAGATTCAGAAATGAATTAGCATCACACGGACCAGTGCATCAAATACAGTATCACTAACAATGAGAACCATGAATGGCTAACTACAGAACCTAAACATGTCCATAATTTTCAAAATGCGTTTTATTGTATCAAAGAAGTCCTACCAGGTAGGTGCATCGTTTGCTACTTGTACGGAACATATCCATAGTCAATACAGAGTGCGTGTAACAACAGATGTACTTCAGTGCTTACTGCAGGAAGGGAACATGTCCTGGGCGATTTCCCTTTCTGCTGTAAAGAACATTTCCTGTAGGCAGCGATATTGCTATGTCAATGAGGTGATATGCCTCACACTGAATTCTTCGCAGAAGAAAAATTTAGTGTTGTTCTCATGAAAACCAAAGATTTTGAATAGTATAACGAGTGGTCTAAATTCTATAACAAACTTGTCTATAGTTACGATTCTTACGGAAAAGATTATCCAAAAGAGCGAAAGATCTCTTTTGTCTTACCAAAATAGCATCACTTTAGGTTCAGGAGAGATACACCACAGGCAGCTCACAGTAAAATAAACATCCATGGCCAACGAGCTGAATCACTTATATATAAAGAATTCTCAGATGAATGAAGAAAATCCCAAGGAACCTCCCCGAAAAGCTAGATTACACATAAATGTCTTTAAAATGGTAGATATTGAATACGTTTAACTTATTTATCGGAAGAAAAGTTGCAAAGTTGTAATGAAATTTAGACGTATACGACAACAAAAAGAGATGAAACAAGGTTTTCTGTTGTAATAATTTTTTAACGTATTTAGCTTGTGGAATATATGTAAAATAAATTTGTGTCCTCAAACCACAAGGCTTCTAATTTATACACATCCGGAGAAACGTCATTACACCTGGAAGTAAGTGGCGAATCTGATCTGATAACGGAATATACCACCTGGGGGATAGTAGATATATTGATAACGGTTTCAACGTCGTCCAGCAACAGGCAGCGTAGTGGCGTAGCTGCCAGGGTGACGTCTGTGTCTACCCTTTAATGGGGAACATTCACAACCAGAAGGCTCAGCGTGGCCCAAACGTGTGAAGGAAGAAGGCAATCATACCACGGACACGCACTCGTGCTTTCTACATCCAACTGAGCGAGAGTGAAAGGAGCCAAATAGTACGCATCACACTGGCGAGAGGGTCCTCTCGGAGAACTGTCACACGTGTTGCAGATGCTGCATCAGCTGTGGAACGATGCTGGTATTAGTGATCACGTAAACACTCTCACACCCGTAGTCGAGGTTCTGAACGTCCAGGCATCACAGACGTTCACCAGGATCGTCATGTTGTAAGGGCAGCAGTGGCAGATCACACAGCTCCGTCAGCACAGATAAGGGAGTTTGTGAGCCAAGACGTTTCAATACTAACCGTCACGGGTTCACTTGCAATGGCGAGCCGTGGTCTTCGGCGATGAAAGTATATTCTGGCAATTAAAAGCCTCTGCTGAGTTCGAATCTCGATCCGGCAAACAATTTTAATCTGCCAGCAAAGTTGCATGTCAGCGCGCACTCCACTGCAGAAAGAAAATTTCATTCTGAAAGCAGATTCTGCCTGCATGCCAGTGATGGCCGTTTGCGCGTCCCAAAGCGTGCATTCGCCCAAAACACACTGGTCCCACACCAAGCCTTATGGTCCGGAACGCGATAAGCTACGAGGTGCATTCAAGTTCTAAGGCCTCCGATTTTTTTTCTCCGGACTGGAAAGAGATAGAAACATCCGCATTGTTTTAAGATGAGGCCGCGTTCATTGTCAATACGTCCCAGAGATGGCAGCACCGTACGGCAGATGAAATTTTACCGCCGGCGGTGAGAATGAAAACTGTTTTAAATATTTAAAATGGCGACGTTTTCCTTACTTGAACAGCATGCAATCATTCGTTTTCTGAATTTGCGTGGTCTGAAACCAATTGAAATTCATCGACAGTTGAAGGAGACATGTGTTGATGGAGTTATGGATGTGTCGAAAGTGCGTTCGTGGGTGCGACAGTTTAATGAAGGCAGAACATCGTGTGACAACAAACCGAAACAACCTCGGGCTCCCACAGGCCGGTCTGACGACACGATCGAGATAGTGGAGGGAATTCTTTCGGGGGATTGCCGAATGACTGTAGAACAGATCGCCTACAGAGTTGGCATTTCTGTGGGTTCTGTACACATAATCCTGCATGACGACCTGAAAATGCGAAAAGTGTCATCCAGGTGGGTGCCACGAATGCTGACGGACGACCACATTGCTACCCGTGTGGCATGTTGCCGAGCAATGTTTACGCGCAACGACAGCATGAATGGGACTTTCTTTTCGTCGGTGGATGGATGAGACGTGGATGCCATTTTTCAATCGAGAAACAAAGCGCCAGTCAGCTCAATGGAAGCACACAGATTCACCGCCACCAAAAAAAAATTTCGGGTAACCGCCTATGCTGAAAAAATTATGGTGTCCATGTTCTGGGACAGCGAGGGCGTAATACTTACCCATTGCGTTCCAAAGGGCACTACGGTAACAGGTGCATCCTACGAAAATGTTTTGAAGAACAAATTCCTTCCTGCACTGCAACAAAAACGTCCGGGAAGGGCTGCGCATGTGCTGTTTCACCAAGATAACGCACCCGCACATCGAGCTAACGTTACGCAACAGTTTCTTCGTGATAACAACTTTGAAGTGATTCCTCACGCTCCCTACTCACCTGACCTGGCTCCTCGCTACTTTTGGCTTTTTCCAACAATGAAAGACACTCTCCGTGGCCGCACATTCACCGGCCGTGCTGCTATTGCCTCAGCGATTTTCCAGTGGTCAAAACAGACTCCTAAAGAAGCCTTCGCCGCTGCCATGGAATCGTGGCGTCAGCGTTGTGAAAAATGTGTACGTCAGCAGGGCGATTACGTCGAGAAGTAACGCCAGTTTCATCGATTTCGGGTGAGTAGTTAATTAGAAAAAAAATCGGAGGCCTTAGAACTTGAATGCACCTCGTACAACACTTTTTCACCTATGGTATTTTTGGAGAGGACGCTAACCAACGCTCGGTACGTGCAAAATGTTGTTAGACCGTTCTTTCGCCGTAATCGCAGCAGAAAGGTGATGCGTTGTTACAACAGGATAATGGTCGCCAACACATTGCCCGTTAATCTCAACGTGCTCAGAAAGACGTGCAGCAACTTCTCTGACCATCAGCAGTTCCGTACTTGTCTCCAATCGTGCACGCGTGTTATACGATCAGCCGAGAAGAGACTCGATAGACCCGTCAACCAACAACGCTTACGGAACTACTAAACCGGTCGAGCAGGCATGACGTAGCGTATCCCAGGACAGTATTCGCCATCTATACGACCACCTGGGTGGCGAAGTTAGCGCCTACAGTGCCGCCTGTGGACGCTACACCACAAACTAATATGGATCTTCCAGCAACTAAAGATACCTGGGACCACAGAACCGCTTGTGATACTCATCTGTAAATGTAATCATTTCATGTACTCCATATGAACTGTTGCAACAATGAATCATAGTGAATTGGAAACTTCTAAAATGGAGTACTATAAAAAAAAGAAAGAGAGAAATTAAAAATACAAAAAGCTAAGTGGAGTAAAAAGGTCGGTAAGAAATAATTACACACATCAAGAAAAGTTTTGCATCGCCCAGGTTCCCATAATTTCTGAAGACAGACGTTGACTGTGGATATAGTATCACAGACACAGTCCCTTTGACTGTTCACAGATGTCACTAAACCACCCAAAGATGTAAACAACGATGCATGAGCAGCTCCTCTTAGACGAAGGGTGTCCGACAACCGATCAGTTCCAGTCATTCCACCAGGAAGGCTGTACACGGCTGGGGCTTTTGTCTGTAGTTCATCCATGCCTAGAAGGGTAATACCGGTGTTCGATCACGACCGCTTTGATACTTTGTGCCAGGAAGGGCTCTCAACAAGGGAAGTGTCCAGGCGTCTCGGAGGGAACCAAAGCGATGTTGTTCAGACATGGAGGAGATACAGAGACATTAGAACCGTTCATGACATGCCTCGCTCAGCACACCTAAGGGCTATTACTGCAGCGGATGACCGCTACCTACGGATTATAACTCATAGGAAGCCTTACATTAACGCCACCGTGTTGAATAATACTTTTCGTGCAGCCAGAGGACGTCGTGTTACGACTCAAACTGTGCACAATAAGCTGCATGATGATCAACTTCACTCCCGACTTCCAAGGCGACGTCCATCTTTGCAACCACGACACCATGCAGCGAGGTATAGATGGGCACAACAACATGCCGAGTGGACCGCTCAGGACTAGCATCACGTTGTCTTCACAGATGAGTGTCGCATATGTCTTCAACCAGACAATAGTGTTCTGAGGCAACCCTGTCAGGCTGAAAGCCTTAGACACATTGCCCAGCAAGTGCAGCAAGGTGGAGGTTCCCTACTGTTTTGGGGTTGTCATTTTGTGGGGCCGACGTACGCCGCTGGTGGTCATGGAAGGCGCCGTAACGGCTGTGCAATACGTGAATGCCATTCTCCGACGGACAGTGCAACCATATAGGCAACATATTGGCGAGGAACTTTTCTTCATGGACGAAAATTCGCGCACCCATTGTGCACATCTTGTGAATTACTTCCTTCAGGACAACGACTTTGCTCGACTAGACTGGCCAGCGTGTTCTGCAGCCATGAACCCTGTAGAACATACCTGGGATAGATTGAAAAGGGCTGTTTATGGATGACGTCACCCTTCAACCAGTCTGAGGGATCTACGCCGAATCGCTGTTCAGGAGTGAGACAATCAGGACCAACAGTGCCTTGATGAATTTGTGGGTAGTATGCCACGACGAATACAGGCATGCGTGAATGCAAGAGGACGTGCTACTGGATATTAGAGGTACCGGTGTGTACAGCAGTCTGGACCACCACCTCTGAAGGGCCTGATGTATGGTGGTACTACATGCAATTTGTGGTTTTCATGAGCAATAAAAATGGCGGAAATGATGCTTATGTTAATCTCTATTCCAAATTTCTGTACACGTTCGGGAACTCTCGGAACCGAGGTGATGGAAAACTTTTTTTGATATGTATATCTAAAGCACCGTACCACTACATATTTTGAGGAAAAGTACAGAGTCATTTTGCTTTAGAATTTTTGCATAAAGCAGTTTTCCGTCTGTCCTGCAATATTTGAAAGGTGAATTTGTTCTCTTTCTGCAGTTAGTAGTTCATATACTGCATCTGAATATTTGCTCTAAATAACGATGGTCAATGTCTCTGCCAAAAACCACAGTGACAAGAAACCAGAAACACAATAAGGCGTAAAAATGGCATCACGGTTCAGAATAAAAAAATAATGAGAGAACCTCTCCAAATAACTTCCCAAAATGATTTTAGGCCTTATACTCAGACTTGGCATTATGGTGTTAGCAAGATTTTGCAGGGTTCATAACTCACTCTGCAGAAGGAACCAGGACGGTAATTACAGCAAGATCATATCGAAGGCAGAAAAATATCCCTAGGGTTTGCTTTACTTAGACGCGCTTACCTCGTATGGCAAAAGGTACAATTACGTAACCTGGCGGTTAAGTACATACTACAGCACAACAGACATACAGTTATAAATAGTCAACCTTGGACAGAGCAAGAACCAATGGACACACGAATAACATTCTCTGCTCTTTCCCATAAGTCATTACCAGTGGTGTAAGGGTTGTAAGTTGACGACCAGCACCAGAAACGAAAGAAGCACTGTATGACAACAATCTCACACAAAAGAGGACGCTGCGCAATTCGTGCCTTCCACGAACCGCCAGCAACACACTGCCCCATAGCAAACAGCATCGGGCGTGCCGTACCTTCACTATTCGGACAGCACACTCTTACTATCAGCCGCTGCGTAGACTAGGGCTACCCAGGCGTCCCGTCTGATCCGCCCCTTTCGGATGCTCTGTGGTACTCCGGAGTTCGCTATCATGTTAGTCACTCGGTCGCACTCCCAGATCTTCCGATGTGTCCAGCTGGTCTCGCAAGTCGCACTGCGCCGGTGTTGGCGTCGGGGTGGTCTCGCGAACAGCGCCCTCAGGGAGGCCGCTGCTCTCTCCGCACTGCTTCTCAAACTGCCGCAGCTGAGGGACGCCCTGTGATGACGCACAACAGAAGCGATTCACTCAAATAATACTCTGTTCCCATATAAGAAATAGTTTTCTGGTGCCCATTCTGATTCACTAGATGTTAGCATGATTTCTATTTACCACAATGGTAACTGACGTGAAACTATGTCCTATGAAGCAAGGTCAAGAGGAGGTATGCTTTATCTTAAGCCTAACTTCTTGCAGCTTCTAACGATGGAATCTGATGTGAGACTCCCATATGAGGTAGCGAAGGTAATGGTGTGAAAGTAGATGATATGTGGATTCTGGTACTGAAGGAAATGTGTAACAGCCATCCACCACGGGATGATACTAACAGCGGAGGACAGGAACCGGCAATGGCTAACTGCACATGTGACATCGTGCCTCTGAGTGGGACCACGCGGAAACGATATTTTGTTTCAATTATCAGCGACCACGGTGTGCATTGGACCTTAGAAAAAGCTACATCTATCTACATCTACGTCTACATCATACTCCACAAGCCACCTAATGCTGTGTGGCGGAGGGTACTTTCGGTACCACTATCTGATCTCTCAAACCCTGTTCCACTCGCAAATAGTGCGTGCTAAGAATGATTGTCGGTAAGTCTCTGCATTGGTTCTAATTTCTCGAATTTTCTCCTCGTGGTCAATGGACGAGATGTATGTGGAGTGAAGTAACACGTTGACCGATTCCTCCTGGAAAGCGCTCTCCCGAAATTTCAAAAGTAAAATTCTCCGCGACGCATAACGCCTCTCTTGTAGCGTCTGCCAGTGGAGTTTGTTCAGCATCTCCGTAACGCTGTCTCGCCACCTAAACGATCCCGTGACTAAACGTGCCGCTCTTCGTTGGATCCTCTCTACCTCCTCTATCAGCCCTACCTGATAGGGTTCCCAGATAGATGAACAGTACTCATGAATGGGGCGAACAAGCGCCTTATAAGCCACTTCTTTCGTGTATGAGTTACATCTCCGTAAGATTCTTCCGATGAATTTGAGTCTGGTGTCTGCTTTTCCCACTATCTGTTTTATATGGTCATTTCACTTAAGGTCGCTCTGTATAGTTACGCCTAGATATTTTACGGCAGACGCTGTCTCCAGCTGTTTCTCACCAATAGTGTAGCTCTACAGTAGTGGATTTCTTTTCCTACGTATGCGCGATACGTTACATTTATTTACGTTCAGGGTCAACTGCCAGAGTCTGCACCATTCATCAATTGTCTGCAGGTCGTCCTACACATCTTCAGGCGATGCTACTTTGTATAGACAACTGTATCATCTGCGAATAGCCTTAAAGAGCATCCGACGATTTCTACTTGATCGCTTATACATATTGTAAACATAAAGTTCCTACCACACTTCCATGTGGTACTCCGAGTATTACGTTTAAATCTGTCGATTTAGCTCCGTTAAGAGCGACGTGTTGAGTTCTATCTGCAATAAAGTCTTAAATACAATCGCAAGTCTACTATGATACTCCGAAAGCTCGTATTTATTAAACGGCAATGCGGGACGGTGTCAAATGCCACACTGAAATCAAGGAACACGGCATCAGCCTGATCGCCGTTGTCCACTGCGCTGTGGAACTCATGGAGGAACAGAGCGATCTGAGTTTTGCAGGATCTCTGTTTGCGGAATCCATGTTGATTTTTAAAGAGGATATGTTCATTTTCACAAAACGTCATAATTCTTGAGCATAAAACATGTTCCATAATTCTACAAGAGACTGACATCAACGATATAGGTCTATAATTGTGTGGAATTGTCTCACGGCCTTTCTTAAAAACCGGAATGACCTGGGCTTTTCTCCTGTCGTTAGGTAACTTTCGTTGCTCAAGCAATCTACGATAAATTACTGCTAGAAGGGAACGGAGCAAGTTCTTTCGCATAATCTTTATAGAATCTTATAGGTATCTCATCTGGTCCTGAAGCCTTTCCACTACTAAGCGATTGTAGCTGTTTCTCAACTCCACGATAGGTTATCTCAATATCTGCCATTTCGACGTTCCTACGACTATTGAAAAGAGGGATAGTGTTTCGATCTTCCGCGCTGAAACAACTTCGGAAGACCGAATTCAGTATTTCGGCCTTCTCTCTGTTATCTTCCCTTTCGGTGCCAGTGTGGTCGCTGAGAGACTGAATAGATGATATTGACCCACTTACTAATTCTAATTACTCAGGTGGGTTGACATTGTCTTACTTTCAAAATCATTGAACGCTGCTCTCATTACTCTCCTTACGCTCATTCCGCTGTGTTCAGCTTTTGTTTGGCAGCTAGGGTTTCACTTCTCTTGAAACTGAGATAAAGTGCTCTTGGTTTTCGTAGCGCTTTTCTAACACGACTATTAAGCCATGGTGGATCTTTCCCATCCCTTAAAACCTTAGTCGGAACATACTTGTCTAGGGCATATTGAACAATGCCTTTGAATTTTTTCCAGTTGTTCTCCACGTCTTCGTCATCACTGAATATTTGATGCTGACTGCTGAGATATTCTCAAATTTGTATCTGTCACTCTTGCTGAGTAAGTATATCTTCCTACTTTTCTTAACATTCCTTGTAGGACCCGTCGTCATAGGTGGTGTCACATCCTTTTGATCACTGATACAGGGTGTTTCAAAAATGACCAGTATATTTGAAACGGCAACAAAAACTAAACGAGCAGCGATAGAAATACACCGTTTGTTGCAGTATGCTTGGGACAACAGTACATTTTCAGGCAGACAAACTTTCGAAATTACAGTAGTTACAATTGTCAACAACAGATGGCGCTGCGGTCTCGGAAACTCTATAGTACGATATTTTCCACATATCCACCATGCGTAGCAATAATATGGCGTAGTCTCTGAACGAAATTACCCGAAACCTTTGACAACGTGTCTGGCGGAATGGCTTCACATGCAGATGAGATGTACTGCTTCAGCTGTTCAATTGTTTCTGGATTCTGGCGGTACACCTGGTCTTTCAAGTGTCCCCACAGAAAGAAGTCACAGGGGTGCATGTCTGGCGAATAGGGAGGCCAATCCACGCCGCCTCCTGTATGTTTCGGATAGCCCAAAGCAATCACACGATCATCGAAATATTCATTCAGGAAATTGAAGACGTCGGCCGTGCGATCTGGCCGGGCACCATCCTGCATAAACCACGAGGTGTTCGAAGTGTCGTCTAAGGCAGTTTGTACCGCCACAAATTCACGAAGAATGTCCAGATAGCGTGATGCAGTAATCATTTCGGAGGATGCAGGGACGATGGGACTGCAACATGGGGCTTTTCGGTTCCCCATATGCGCCAGTTCTGTTTATTGACGAAGCCGTCCAGGTAAAAATAAGCTTCGTCAGTAAACCGAATGCTGCCCACATGCATATCGCCGTCATCAATCCTGTGCATTATATCGTTAGCGAATGTCTCTCGTGCAGCAATGGTAGCGGCGCTGAGGGGTTGCCGCGTTTGAATTTTGTATGGATAGAGGTGTAAACTCTGGCGCATGAGACGATACGTGGACGTTGGCGTCATTTGGACCGCAGCTGCAACACGGCGAATGGAAACCCGAGGCCGCTGTCGGATCACCTGCTGCACTAGCTGCGCGTTGCCCTCTGTGGTTGCCGTACGCGGTCGCCCTACCTTTCCAGCACGTTCATCCGTCACGTTCCCAGTCCGTTGAAATTTTTCAAACAGATCCTTTATTGTATCGCTTTTCGGTCCTTTGGTTACATTAAACCGCCGTTGAAAACTTCGTCTTGTTGCAACAACACTGTGTTCTAGGCGGTGGAATTCCAACACCAGAAAAATCCTCTGTTCTAAGGAATAAACCATGTTGTCTACAGCACACTTGCACGTTGTGAACAGCACACGCTTACAGCAGAAAGACGACGTACAGAGTGGCGCACCCACAGACTGCGTTGCCTTCTATATCTTTCACATCACTTGCAGCGTCATCTGTTGTTGAAAATTGTAACTACTGTAATTTCGAAAGTTTGTCCGCCTGAAAATGTACTGTTGTCCCAAGCATATTGCAACAAACGGTGTATTTCTATCGCTGCTCGTTTAGTTTTTATAGCCGTTTCAAATATACCGGTCATTTGTGAAACACCCTGTAACTTTTTTTTTTTTTTTTTCTTGCCAGGAGGTCTAAGACGTTAGCCTCACGACTTGGTTCTCTGCTATCTGCTCAAGGTAATTTTCGGACAACACATCCAGAACAATGCCACACGAATCCCTGTCACTGGCACTAATTTTGATGGCATATCACTGCCAGCCTATACCTGGAAAGTTTCTATTACAACGGCATGATCAGGAAAATTTCTAATGATATTCTGCAAGTTCTGTCTGAATCCCTCTACAACTACAGCTCCTGACTCAGGTGACCCATAAAGCAGCGCGGGATTAGCCGAGCGGTCTAGGGCGCTGCAGTCGTGGACTGTGCGGCTGGTCCCGGCGGAGGTTCGAGTCCTCCCTCGGGCATGGATGTTTGTCCTTAGGATAATTTAGATTAAGTAGTATGTAAGCTTAGAGACAGATGACCTTAGCAGTTAAGTCCCATAAGATTTCACACACATTTGAACATTTTGATCCATAAAGGCACCCGATCACCATTTGTGACTTTTCTTTGACACTCAGTTTCATCCAGATTAATTCACATTCGGAATCCGTGATAACCTCGCTAGAATTTATCGAATTTTTTACTGCAATAAACACGCCGCCACCATTGGCGACTAGCCTATCCTTACGATAAACATTCCAATCTGAACTTAGGATTTCGTTGTCATTGACGTCTGGTTTCAACGAGTTTTCTGTTCCCATTACTATCTGTCCGTTATAACCTTCAGTAAATGATACTAATTCTGGGACCTTCCCTTGGATGCTCCTGCAGTTTACTAAAATCATATTAATCTTTTCTATGCGTGACCTGCGAGAACCAAGATTCTATGAGGTCAAGTATGGCTGATTTAACAGGCAAATGGTCTTTCATGCCAATGGTGGGTTTATCTAACCTAAAAGAGCCCTCTGCGCACGCCACGCATACTCCGCTACGCTAGTAGCCGCTTCCTGCGTGTAGTGCACGGCTGACCTATTAAGGGGAACGCTGCAATTCTGCACCCAATAGCGGAGGTCGAGAAATTCACATCCGATACCGTCGCAAAATCGCCGGAGCCTCTGGTTTAGACCTTCCACTCTGCTCCCAACCAGAGGACCGCGACCAACCCCGGGTAGGACGCTACAAACAGACAGCCCGGCCTGCACCCCGCGCGCGTTCCCAGTTGCCTTCACGTAATCCGCCAGCCGCCGAAAAGAGCCGAGGATGTCCTCAGAAGCCAAGCGACAGGCGTCATTCGAGCCGTATGAGCCACTACATGCAGCCAGTGGCACCCAGTGCGCTCGACAGCCGCCAGCAGGGCCTCCTCCACATCACAGATGAGACCTCCCGGCAAACGTACCGAATGAACACTGGAGTTCTTTACCGCCTTGTCTGAGATCTCCCTGAGGGGCTCCATCATCCACCTAACATTGCAGCTCCCAATGACAAGCGTATCTACCCTCTGCACTTATCCAGACTGGGCAGGAAAATCTACCTCTGACCCAACAGGAGAGGCATCCCGTGCTGGCTCAGAGTTACCATCAACACAAGCCCAGTCCCTAGCCATATTGTACTATGTATGAAATAGATACAAGGTCTTAAATGGGGCTACTGAGTTTAAAATGTATACCAAAATATTCCAAAGCAGAAATGAAGGCTGCTGTGCAGATTTCTCATTGTACTCTGAGAGCGCAAGCTCATTCATCATTTTATTATGCTTATCCATTACGGATATTTTAGAACCGTGACTGTGTATTAATGTAGATAAGTTATACACAACTGCAACCAGTCACTTTTTTCAATAATAATGCTTTATTACAAGAACCGGTTTTCGAACTCTTTCAGGTTCATCTTCAGATGATTTCTGGAGGATCCGGGAAGTTACATGTCTGCTAGCAAGCCTGCAAGACAATGGGTAGTAGTCTTGCACGCTTGCTAGCAGACATATATATCAACAACCTTGAAGATAATTTTTTCAGGTCCCAAACCCAACTAAAAGATAAGCTGCTTTATTAAAAACGCTATGTTGATGACACTCTCATTCTGTTCAATGGAGCAACAGAAGAAATACATAATCTAGCCAAGGAACTTAATAAAATACACAATAAAATCCAATTCACAGTAGAACATGAAACACCAGAAGGCATTAACTATCTTGATCTAACAATCTCAAATAAAAATCAGAAGCATAAATTTCAAATTTTCAGAAAGCCAACAACCACCAATGTTACCATACACAAATCCTCTTGCCATCCAGACCAACATAAAAAAGCATTCTTCAGGACAATGGTCAATCACATGCTTAAAATCCCAATGGACACAAATGAAAGACAAAAAGAAACAGAAATCATTAAATCAATTGCCTCCACCAATGGGTACAACCCTGCAATAATAGATAAACTAATCCATACAGCAACACTAAATCAACCAACTGCTGAACAACCACCCACAAACAAGAAAACTACATTTTTTAGCCTGCCTTTCTTAGGGAATATTTCTCACCAAATTGCCAACCTCTTCAAGATATACAATATAAAAATAAGTTTCTTCACCAACAACAAAGTACAAAATAAAATCATACACAGCACCAAAACCACTATACAAAAATATCAAAAGTCAGGTGTGTACAAGCTCACTTGCAACTCATGTCCAAGCTTCTATATTGGACAAACTGGTAGAAGCTTCACAACGAGATTTAAAGAACACATGGATGCACACCGTCTTAACAACCTGAACAAGTCCAGCTTTGTCTCACATCTTGCCCAATACAATCATTCTGCAAACAACATAGAACAGAATCTCCAAATACTACATTTTGCCAACAAAGGCACAATGCTTGACCTTCTTGAAGAAATTGAAATGTTTATCTACACAAATACAGCACCTGACTACCTACTCAATGATCAAACTGAACTGAGAAACAAATTTTTCCTTCAGAACTTTGAAGATCTACTGGTTCAAAACAAGTAACCACCCAACGAACCCTACACCGGCTCCCCAACCCCAACCCCCCTCCCAATGACCCACCCCATTCCTCTCCTTACATCCTAACCACACCGGTGTCAATGTAATATACTACCACAGAATAAGACATGTACCATATCTCTAAATGTTAAAGCCCTCCATTGATAACATAAATCAGTACTTTATACATATTAATTCTAGCTGGAACAAACAGAAGCTGCCTTTACCAATATCCCATATCACTCTAATGTTAGAATAAAAATAAGTCAACAGTTAAAGAATTTTTGTTCATGATTTTAAAATATTAAATGTACAGCCATACAAACAGCTTTAATCCATTACAATCACTATAACTCTTATACATATACATTTAGCTAAAATAAACAGAATCTGCTCTTGATAATACTCCAGATCACGTTAACATAACAACATAAATAAGCCAACAGTTCATCTGCATCTCACTGCAGATACAATAACTCTGTGTTATTGATTCCTTGGGATTCATGTTCATGCCAAACATGATAATTGCTATAAATAAAACTGCCTGTAACATACAAGTAGAAATAACATATCAGATCACCTGAAATTTGTTCTTGTAGTAATTTATTATTATTTTATCTAGTGCTCTCATGTTATCGCCATTCTGATAAAAAACTTGCCCTTATGTCGACTTTAACACATGTAAAGAACAACAAATTACATCTCTGTACAAAGTAGGCTTATGCCATATCTCTCTGTCAAGATCTTTGTTACAAGCAACAGTTGTAAAGCACATGCTGGATGCTGGTAAAGTGTCACTGTTAAGGTGTGAACTAATATAGTTCGTGTGAAAGTGTTCTGGACATCAAAATGGAGGTAGACAGATACGAAAAAAACCGCCTATACTGTCGCAGTAAGTAAAAACTAAATTTACATCCATATCGACAGATAAGCTATAGTCATGGCGATACATTAAAGTGTGACCCATCTTTCTGCCATACAACCAGCACCCAGCATTATGCTACTACCAGTAATGATGTAACTTCCCGGATCCTCCCGAAATCATCTGAAGATGAACCTGAAAGGGTTCGAAAACCGGTTCATGTAATAAAACATTATTATTGAAAAAAGTGACTGGTTGCAGTTGTGTATAACTTATCTACATTCATCATTTTCCTGAGGCCTTATTCCTGCTGCAGTGCAGGCGCGGCTGTTTTACTGATTATTTGGCAGTGTCAGCTGCAGAGGGTGGCCGGATGCCCTTCCTGCCACCCCTCCCCCCCCCCCCTCCGCCGGGACAGAATTAGTGTACGGCAGCTGTCTGGATGCAGTGTAAGTCACAGAATAGTGCGAACTTTTTTTTTCAATTGTCTGAGAATCTTGTAACTGCAACGGCACGTGAGGACCAGCCCGGTATTCACCTAGCGGGATGTGGAAAACCGCCTAAATACCACATCCAGGCTGCCCGGCATACCGGCCCTTGTCGTTAATCCGCCAGGTGGATTCGATCCAGGGTCGGCGCGCCTACCCGAGTCCAGGAAGCAGCGCATTAGTGCTCTCGGATACCCTGGCGGGTGAAAGCGCAAGCTATTAAACAGAAATAAATTTCTCTACTGAAACTGATGTATTTACAGATACCCGTCAGTAAAAACCCTGTTTACCGAAAAGTTACTGCACGAGATAAATATTCAAACTAGAATGCACTGATCTAGACTGTGTGCTGTCTACTAGAACAAAAGTAAAACTTAGTGGCATGACAGAGTTTCTGGCGACGGGAAATTTCACACAAACAAAAACTATGATTAACTTTCTAACCACTAGTGTACACAGTAAAATACGCACGTGTAGTTCACTTGTTTGCAGAAGCGTGTGAAAGAGAAACAAAGACTAAATTAATTTACTGTTTATCATATAAGTGTTGCTCCTGCTGCCCCGCGTCCTCTAGTCTCGGCGGCTACCATCACCCTTGAAGATGTCTTCCACAGCAGGGGATGTAGCGTTGGGATTCAATAATGAATTCATTAGACGGCAGCGTAATAGCCCGCAATATTTCAATGAGAGTGAGATTTACGGCCGTGAAAGTTTACGTTTTACAATTCGATTGGTCGGCCTCGTTTTATAGGGAGAATTCGTGCAAACCATGTCTCATACGTTGCAGTCAAATGAAAGCAAGACAGCTGGAACATAATACGATCTACGGTCCCTTGGTGGTGTAAATAATTTAAAACTTACGCGAATGCAATCAAAAGATATGACCATTTACGTCAGATACTTTGATACAAACTCATCGAAACACATAGGATGTTTCGTGTTGATCTACAGTTATGGAATTTAACAACAAGCAAGGTTTCACAGTACAAGTAACCAAAAAAAAAAAAAAACTGGTAAATGTTAATTTGACCTACATCATGCGAATTCTTTTCTTTTTTTCTCATTTGTTATCCGGCTGTCTGTGTCCCCGTTTGTTAACAGCCCTTTCTCTCATGAACGGGTGGACGATCAAGTTGAAATTTATGTCACTTATAGATCCTCGGTGGTGTAAGAACCTTCAGCTTCTACGTCAATGCGATTATGGCTCAAATGGCTCTGAGCACTATGGGACTTAACTTCCGAAGTCATCAGTCCCCTAGAACTTAGAACTACTTAAACCTAACTAACCCAAGGACATAACACACATCCATGCCCGAGGCAGGATTCGAACCTGCGACCCTAGCGGTCGCGCGGGTCCAGACTGTAGCGCCTAGAACCGCTCGGCCAGTCCGGCCGGCAATGCAATTAAAAGATACGACCATTTATTTCATATAATTCGATTTCTTGCCAGTATCAGTATTGATAACAGGCAAGAAACATTGAAATTCTCTATTCCCGAGAGGGAGAAATTATCTGATACACAGGTAAGTGCTCTTAGCACGTATCCAGACTTTTATTTCCACCTCTCTCGTTGTCATTCGATTGCCCCTTATAAACAGAAGACATGCTACAAGACACTTGTGTGACCCATTCTTGTGTGCTGCTCTAGTGTTTGGGATGCCCTCCAGGACGAAGTAAAGGAAGACATCAAAGCCAATCAGAGGCGTGCTACTAAATTTGTTATTTGTTATCAGGGGTTTCTAATAAAATAGGAGTATTAATAACATTTTCCGTGACCTTAAATGGGAATCGCAGGAAAGAAGAAGACGTCCTTTTCGCGAAACAGTATTGAGAAAGTTTCGAGAACGGCCAGTTGCGACGAAGTTCACAACGTGTCTACAGCCACCAACAAACAGCAGCATAGAGACGGCGAAGACAAGGTACATCAGGATGTATGAGGAACGATGTAGACAGTCACTTCACTTGAGAATGGAAAAGGAAACAGAACTATTGTCAGAGAGCGGAGGTACCCTCTACCATTCACCGTAAGGTGTTTTCCGATGTATGTAAATTTCGATACAGATTTTGGTGTAATATATCTGCTAATAAATAAAGAATTTAATTCGTATCTTTATTTTTCCAAACTACCCTGGTAGTCTACAACGAGCCACTTGAGACCACGATTAGCGTATACTAAAATACACTACTGGCCATTAAAATTGCTGCACCACGAAGATGACGTGCTAGAGACGCGAAATTTAACCGACAGGAAGATGATGCTGTGATATGCAAATGATTTGCTTTTCAGAGCACTTACACAAGGTTGGCGTCGGTGGCGACACCTACAACGCGCTGACATTAGGAAAGTTTCCAACCGATTTCTCATACACAGACAGAAGTTGACCGGCGTTGCCTGGTGAAACGTTGTTGTGATACCTCGTGTAAGGAGGAGAAATGCGTACCATCACGTTTCCGACTTTGATAAAGGTCGGATTGTAGCCTATCGCGATTGCGGTTTATCGTATCGCGACATTGCTGCTAGCGTTGGTCGAGATCCAATGACTGTTAGCAGAATATGGAATCGGTGAGTTCAGGAGGGTAATACGGAACGCCGTTCTGGATCCTAACGGCCTCGTATCACTAGCAGTCGAGATGACAGGCATCTTATCAGCATGGCTGTAACGGATCGTGGAGCCACGTCTCGATCCCCGAGTCAACAGGTGGAACGTTTGACAACAACAACCATGTGCACGATCAGTTCGACGACGTTTGCAGCAGCATGGACTATCAGCTCGGAGACCATGGCTGCGGTTACCCTTGACGCTGCATCACAGACAGGAGCGCCTGCGATGGTGTACTCAACGACGAACCTGGGTGCACGAGTGGCAAAACGTCATTTCTTCGGATGAATCCAGGTTCTGTTTACAGCATCATGATGGTCGCATCCGTGTTTGTCGACATCTCGGTGAACGCACATTGGAAGCGTGTATTCGTCATTGCCATACTGGCGCATCACCCGGCGTGATGGTATGGGGTGCCATTGGTTACACGTCTCGGTGACCTGTTGTTCGCATTGACAGCACTTTGAACAGTTGACGTTATTTTCTGATGTGTTACGACCCGTGGCTCTACCCTTCATTCGATCCCTGCGAAACCCTACATTTCAGCAGGATAATGCACGACCGCATGTTGCAGGTCCTGTACGGGCCTTTCTGGATACAGAAAATGTTCGACTGCTGCCCTGGCCAGCACATTCTCCAGATCTCTCACCAATTGAAAACGTCTGGTCAACGGTGGCCGAGCAACTGGCTCGTCACAATACGCCAGTCACTACTCTTGATGGACTGTGGTATCATGTAGAAGCTGCATTGGCAGCTGTACCTGTACACGCCATCCAAGTTCTGTTTGAGTCAATGTCCAGGTGTATAAGGCCGTTATTATCACCAGATTTGGTTGTTCTGGGTATTGATTTCTCAGGATTTATGCACCCAAACTGCGTGAAAATGTATACACATGTCAGTTCTATTATAATGTATTTGTCCAATGAATACCCGTTTATCATCTGCATTTCTTCTTGGTGTAGCAATTTTAATGGCCAGTAGCGTACTTCTATGAATAACCTCCAAAGTGTGGTCGGTGCAATTAGGACTCACCTTGAAGACGCCGCGCCGTCAACGGTAACCACGCGTCCACAGCTGCAGCCCCTGGACGGGGTGGCTACCCGTGCTGCCTGCTCCTGCTACACAGTATGCTGGCCGTGTAAGAGGGCGCAACTCGGCGCATGGGAATACGGCGCGATGCGATGCGATGCGATGCGATGCTATGAGGGCGCGCTCGCTCGATAGACGATCGACCTGCGGTGGCCTCTGCTTCCTCCTGCGCGCAACGGAAAGGAAAGGAGGACGTATACCTAAAATAACCCATCCAATCTGCCCCGAATGAAGATAAGGGAAGCCCTTCTGGATAATCCAATTTCTTTGAAGCGTTTCCATAGATACGCGGTTCCGCTCATTTCGCAAGAAGTATGTGCCAGCGACGCGCCTGCTGGAAGTTTGGCAGAGGGCGTGAATATCAAACAGATTAGGGAGGCAGTTTCAGCTCAAGGGCAGGGAGACTGCAGCCGTTTCATACACATTCGATTTCGTCTAGTGCAACTACTTGATAAGAACAAGGCAAAGAAGAAAAACGAATATTGTTTGACTCATAGAATATACGAAAACTTTGTACGTAGAATTCGATGAACTTACATAAACGTAAAAACAACTTTTGTAACCTGAAAGATGTGTACACAAAACAGGCAAGCTTTCTCGTTCCTTATTTAACTTCTGAATACTTCTCCACAATGGGACATGTTTACAATAAATATTGTTTTCTAAAGTGAACATAGCAGGAAACATCCATGCATACAGGTACTCTTAAGACGTGTTACTAGTGTTAGGATTTCTCAGTCATTTGAGAATGTCCTACACTCAATGATATTTTGTATTTCTTTGAGTGACTGATCTTCTGTATCCTCTGTATTAGACCGAACGGAAAGAGGAATTTATAAGTCCGAAGCCATCGGGTTTGGCCTGTGACGTAATGGCTATTGTGAGGACACGTTTTGATGCGTATTCCGAATTGAATTTCTGTGTAGTCTTACTATCTATCGACAGTAATCTCGTTGATTTACGTATAAAGTAATCTGTTAATCTTTGTGCGGCGCTTGGAATTGCTTTTCAAGTATTAGTAGCATCGCGAAATATGGAGGCAAATGCGGGCCAAGTTCTGTTCCTGATTTTGAAGATGAAATAATGGGAATAGGCGTAGTGTACAACATTTTCCTCGCGTTCGTTTCAGTATTGTGAAACTGCCTGATGAGCTGAGGGAAGCAATGGATACCATTAGTTCTGCCAGATGGAATTAATTGCTTGCTGTTGTAAGTATAGTGTTTGTTGCAAAGAGATGACATTATGTAATGTTTGGAAGAAACGCAAGAGCGACTTGTGTAAGAGGCGTTGTGCAAAAGATTTGGCGGTCTGTTCGTAGAGGGACGCGGTTTGAGAAATCAAGGCTTCTTATGAAAATTATTTTTTTACTTACTTATTTCTTTGTCTAGGATCTCCTATTTGGCTTTCTACTCATGACACAGAAACCGACCGAAAAACTGTTTTAGACTGGTATTCGTCTTGCCAGAAAGTTTGTTCCGATTAGGTTATGATGAGGGGTAAAATTGATGGGCCGAGTATTATTAAAATTATTGACGAATCGTTATTTGAAAAAAAAAGGGGGGGTGGGGGGTGGTAGGGCATGATGTTGTTGGATCATGTGTGTCTGAGGGAGAGGGGCGCAGTTGTTTCAATGAATCTCTCTACTCCAAACATTATTTTTAAGGTAATTAAAGAAAGAACACTAGAAGGAGGTTTCAGTTTCTAAACAGGAGTAGCAGATGGGTCAATCATAATGTCAGATGGGTGGTCTAGTTATAATGGATTAGACGAAATTGGGTGCATGCATTTGGCTATGAATCATTCCGCTGAAGTTAGAGACAAAAAAAGGGGGAACGTAGAAACACAGGTCAAGGGTATTGGGGGCAATAAAAGGTGTTATTGAGCGAGGAAAAAGGAAAGTTCCAGCATCACGTAGCTATCTAGGTTAGTGTATCTGGAGGAAGAATGTTCCACAAAATCGGCGCTTAAGTTGTTTTCGGAAAGTGTGTGAAGAAAGGATGTGTCAAAGAAAGAAAGTTAAGTTTCTATTTTGGAAGGGAGGTGCATTTTTCGTTTTTTTTTATTTTAATTTTTGCATTTACTTTTATTTCGTTAATTTTGTCTCACGTTTGGTTTTCAAGAATTAGGATCTTTTTAATAGTTCGTAGGTAGCCTTGATTTCTTGGACGTCAACCTACTGGGGATACTAATCTGCTATTGGTAAGTACTGCTGCGTACCCTGTTACAATAATTTTCATTTTTATATTTGTTTTATCTAAGTGACTTGCTGTGCAGTGGCTCTTGCACTGTGTGCTGATGTTGGTAATTGTTTGACGTAGGTGATAGCGAATTTGTAGATAGCAGTTGGGTACATATCGAGAAGAAGATGGAGAGGAAAGAGAGGTGTATTTTTTGAGATTATTGAAGAAGTTCCGAATTTCCGAGAGAGCGGCTACCTCGTGAGTGAACAGACCAGCTTAATACCACGATCATGCACTGGTTTAGCCTGGTACTTACGTTAGGATGAAATGTGACGACTGGGGTGAAAAGCCGACGAATCTTACAATGGAAAAGTTATCTATGGTGACACACTGACACGTAGCGTAACCCGACGTCTGGGTTAGATAGGATGGAACGCAACAGTTTGGATGTACGTTGGAGAAGCCAACGAATGTGACAGCGGAAAAGCTTTCTGTAGTGACAGACTGAGGTCCAGGTTAGGTTGGAATGCCATAGTTTGGTGTGAATTGCCTACTAGTCTGATAGCGGTAAGGCTTTCTGTGGTCCCAGGCTGACTTTTAGCGTAACCCGTGGTCTTGATTAGGTTATAATTCAACATTTTTCTTGTCAACACGAATGTACGGTACCTGTGCGAGATCTGTATCGGTTGTCGTGATATACGATGTTCTTCGCAACATTCTACCTGTATTTACTATTTCGCCGAATATGTGTACTGTGTGGATCAATTAAGAGTTATTAGTTGAAAACTGCAGCTGATATTATCTACGAATGAATATTTTCACTGGCTGACAGCATACTAACGATTTAACGTTTTGTGATACTTCTTTGACTTAGTTCTGAATCTGACTCCTTTTGCTAGGAATTATTTATTAGAAATATTTCGCTGTTCAGTGAATATTATGAGCTACGTTTATTCTCGACGCAAATATTATTTCCGAGTATCATCGAAGTTATTTTCAAAGGTACCAAACTTAGGAAAAGTAGCTGAGCCTACCTCTACTTTACATTTTTGTGTGATAGTTTCGACTCTTTCGTTTAGTAGCATGGTTTTTTCACTTCCGTGAACTGTATTTTGAGAAAATTAATGTGTATTTTTTACTTTTATAGTTTCTTGCGTTTTCAACACATATCCGTTGTTATGGTTCTCCATTATGGTTAGATGTAGTTTCTAACAGTTCATCTACAGTGCTTGTAAATCCGCAATGAAATTATCTTTATATAATTCTTTTATTACAATACTCGTAGATCGAAGCTTTTGTTTTGCGATTTTGTAATTTTTTTTCTATTTATTTTCTTATGTTATTTAATTTTTTTTCTCACTGTTTCTCTTACGATGGAGAAATCCATATATGACGTCACAGTAGGCAAAATATTTACCTCGTTTGTCGCATGTTTATTACGTCACTTGCCGAAGCCAACGACTCGTATCGAAGACTCCTCCTTATCTGAAGGGTATTATTTGATATACAGTTGCGAGAGCACTGGTTTACAGTGTGTCGCTATGAAGTGTTGTGTGGCGTAAAGTTCAATTCGGAATATTTAGGGGCGACATAGTAGGTGGTAACGCTAGAATTTGTTAGAAGAGTTATATTGATACGAGTAAAACGAACAGCAGCGATATTCACGCAATAAGTTACGACGTATCCCGGACAATGACAGTATTCCACGAAGTACAGAATTTATTTTTCTTAATTCCAATCAATGATCACAAAGAAACTGTCGTCAGACTATCGATTTCAGTCAAAAATGGCAAGCTTGGCATATGATTAATACACCCTTTCCCTGTGAGGCAGAGAGAAGTTCCTTCAGCCACAAGCAGCTTTTACGAGACAACATTAGACGGCTTGCTTTCGAACACCTAAAATGTAGAGCGATTCTCAAGTGTAACAGAAGGGAAGTGGAAAACTAATTGTGAGTACGGTAGCTTTCCGTAAATTAATATCAAATACTAGTTCAATTGCATGATTTGTTTACGTTTCTCTGTGAATGATTCACAGTCATTTAAGTAAGTCCTTTTTGTACTAAAACGATAACAGTTCAGCTTCTACATCATTTTATGCGAACATGTTACGTGCATATTTTATGTGCATAGTATTGATTCTGTGCTGTATAAATGCATACGTATTCAAGGGACTGTTACTGCATTAAAATCCGAGCCCTAAGATGATAACGTTGCGGTCTACGAAAATGTGTCGTCGCTGTGTGACGGAGGGAGGATACGAGATAACTATACAAAATTTCAGTTTGATATAATGAATGGCAGTTTGCTTTAAATGTAGGTAAAGGTAAGTTAATGCATATCACTAGGAGTAACAGTCTAGTAACGATTGAATTCAGAGTAAGTAGAGCTCTGCTTGGCACAGTCATGTTGATTAAATACCTAGGCGGAACGTTGCAAATCGACATAGAATGGAACGATCACGAAGAACGGTATTAGGGAAGGCGAATGGCTGACGTCGTTTTATTACGAGAATTTTACGACAGTATAGCTCATCTATATAAGAGACCTGGTATGGAGAAATAGCGCGGCCCACTTTTTAGGAGTGGAGATCTGGGCACATTTCCGCGGATTTCTTTACGGGATTTTTTAAGCTTTTTTGCTTATATTAGTTGTGTTTGAAGTTGTTTAGTCTTATCACATGGCTAGTGGAACATATATTGCTAAATAGACTTCAATTCACACGCCCCCACCCACGAGCCATGGACCTTGTAGTTGGTGTGGAGACTTGCGTGCCTCAGCGATACAGATGGCCGTACCATAGGTGCAACCACAACGGAGGGGCATCTGCTGAGAGGCCAGACAAACGTGTGATTCCTCAAGAGGGGCAGCAGCCTTTTTAATAGTTGCAAGGGCAATAGTCTGGAAGATTGACTGATTTGGTATTGTAACAATAACCAAAACGGCCTTGCTGTGCTGGTACTGCGAGCGGCTGAAAGTATTGGGAAACTACTGTCGTAGTTTTTACCGAGGGCATACAGCTGTACTATATTGTTAAATTATGATAGAAACCTCTTGGGTAAAATATTCTGGAGGTAAAATAGTCCCCCATTTGGACCTCCGGGCGGGGACTACTCAAGAGGACGTCGTTATCAGGAGAAAGAAAACAGGCGCTCAACGGATCGGATAGTGGAATGTAGGATCCCTTAATGGGGCTAGTAGGTTAGAAAATTTAAAACGGGAAACGGATAGGTTAAAGTTAAATATAGTGGAAATCAGTCAAGTTCGGTGGCAGAAGGAAGAGGACTTTTGGTCAGCTGAATATAGGGTTATAAATACAAAATCAAATAGGGGTAATTCAGGAGTAGGTTTAATAACGAAAAAAATAGGAATGCGGGTAAGCTACTACAAACAGCATAGTGAACGCATTATTATGCCCAAGATAGACACGAAGCCCACGCCTACTACAGTAGTACAAGTTTATATGCTAACTAGCTCTGCAGATGACGAATAAATTGATGAAATGTATGATAACATAAAAGAAAGTATTCAGATAGTGGAAGGAGACGAAAATTTAATAGTCATGGGTGACTGGAATTCGATAGAAGGAAAAGGAAGAGAAGGAAATGTAGTAGGTGATTATGGATTGCGGGTAAGAAATGAAAGAGGAAGCCGCCTGGTAGAATTTTGCACAGAGCATAACTTAATCATAGCTAACACCTCTTTCAAGAATCATGAAAGAAGATTGTATGCATGGAAGAAGCCTCGACATCCTAGAAGGTATCAGATTGATGATATAACGGTAAGACAGAGATTCAGGGACCAGGTTTTAAATTGTAAGACATTTCCAGGAGCAGATGTGGACTCTGACCACAATCTATTGGTTATGAACTGTAGATTAAAACTGATGAAACTGCAAGAAGGTGGCAATTTAAGGAGATGGGACCTGGATAAACTAACTAAACCAGAGGTTGTACAGAGTTTCAGGGAGAGCATAAGGGAACAATTGACAGGAAAAGGGGAAAGAAATACAGTAGAAGAAGAATGGGTAGCTTTGAGGGATGAAGTAGTGAAGGCAGCAGAGGATCAAGACGATGGCTAGTAGAAATCCTTGGGTAACAGAAGAAATATTGAATTTAATTGATGAAAGGAGAAAATATAAAAATGCAGTAAATGAAGCAGGCAAAAAGGAATACAAACATCTCAAAAATGAGATCGACAGGAAGTACAAAATGGCTGAGCAGGGATGGCTAGAGGACAAATGGAAGGATATAGAGGCTTATCTCACTAGTGGTAAGACAGATACTGCCTACAGGAAAATTAAAGAGACCTTTGGATAAAAGGGAACCACTTGCATGAATATCAAGAGCTCAGATGGAAACCCAGTTCTAAGTAAAAAAGGGTAAGCAGAAAGGTGGAAGGAGTACATGGAGGGTCTATACAAGGGCGATGTACTTGAGGACAATATTATGGAAATGGAAGGGGATGTAGATGAAGATGAAATGGGAGATATGATACTGCGTGCAGAGTTTCACAGAGCACTGAAAGACCTAAGCCGAAACGAGGCCCCGGGAGTAGACAACATTCCATTAGAACCTCTGACAGCCTTGGGAGAGCCAGTCTTGACAAAACTCTACCATCTGGTGAGCAAGATGTATGAGACAGGCGAAATACCCTCAGACTTCACGAAGAATATAATAATTACATTCCCAAAGAAATCAGGTATTGATAGATGTGAAAATTACCGAACTATCAGTTCAATAAGTCACGGCTGCAAAGTACTAATGCGAATTCTTTACAGACGAATGCAAAAACTGGTAGAGGCCGACCTCGGGGAAGATCAGTTGGATTCCGTAGAAATGTTGGAACACGTGAGGCAATACTGACCATACGACGTATGTTAGAAGATAGACGTTTCTAGCATTTGTAGACCTAGAGAAAGCTTTTGACAATGTTGACTGGAATACTCTATTCCAAATTCTGAAGGTGGCGGGGGTGAAATACAGGGAGCGAAAGGCTATTTACAATTTGTACAGAAATCAGATGGCAGTTGTAAGAGTCGAGGGACATGAAAGGGAAGCTGTGGTTCGGAAGGGAGTGAGACAGGGTTGTAGCCTATCCCAGATGTTATTCAATCTGTATATCGAGCAAACAGTAAAGGAAACAAAAGAAAAATTTGGAGTAGTTATTATAATCCATGGAGAAGAAATAAACTCTTTGAGGTTCGCCGATGATATTGTAATTCTGTCAGAGACAGCAAAGGACCTGGAAGAGCAGTTGGAGGAATAGTCAGTGTCTTAAAAGGAGGACATAAGATGAACATCAACAAAAGCAAAACGAGGATAATGGAATGTAGTCGAATTAAGTCGGGTGATGCTGAGGGAACTAGATAAGGAAATGAGACACTTAAAATAGTAAAGGACTTTTGCTATTTGGGGAGGAAAATAACTGATGATGGTCGAAGTAGAGAGGATATAATATGTGGACTGGCAATGGCAAGGAAAGCGTTTCTGAAGAAGAGAAAGTTGTTAACATCGAGTATAGATTTAAGTGTCAGGAAGTCGTTTCTGAAAGTTTGTGTATGGAATGTAGCCATGCATGGATGTGAAACATGGACGATAAATAGTTTGGAAAAGAAGAGAATAGAAGCTTTCGAAATGTGGTGCTACAGAAGATTGCTGAAGATTATATAGGTAGATCACATAACTAATGAGGAGGTATTGAATAGAATTGGGGAGAAGAGGTGTTTGTGGCACAACTTGAATAGAAGAAGGGATCGGTTGATAGGACATGTTCTGAGGCATCAAGGGATCACCAGTTTAGTATTGGAGGGCAGCGTGGAGCGGAAAAATCGTAGAGGTAGACCAAGAGATGAATACACTAAGCAGATTCAGAGGGATGTAGGTTGCAGTAGGTACTGTGAGATGAATAAACTTGCACAGCATAGAGTAGCATGGAGAGCTGCATAAAACCAGTCTCTGGACTGAAGAGCACAAAAAAAATACTTGAATTTCAACATTACATTTAAGAGTGGAAAATAATTTTATACAGTCTCAGGTCGAGTGCGTAAATGTGTGCCGGGCATGGGACTAGTTTACACATCAATGGGGACAATTTACGCCTATCATACAACATAATGTGTGAACAAAATCCAGTACCAAAATTTTCAATATGAGTTTCATTTGGAGTACATGAAATTACAGGCTTGTTTTCACCAATTAACATGGTAAAATACATATATTTTTCTTCTAGTGATCAAATCTTTTGGCGAATTCCACCTGTTACTGTGAAGGTCCATAGAGAAGTTTAAAAGTTAATTAAAGCTCTATTCCCCATCACTGTCCGAGTTGCTATTAATGCGCAGAAGAAAGTAATGTATTTCCTGTGGCATAATCGTCGTGAACGCACCTTTTCCACGTAATGAAGGCAATGGACCCCTTCTTGACTTCTTTTGATTGGTTGTTTCGTTTCAAGCAGCAGATACAATGTCGGTTTTCAACATCTTTATCAGAAGGCAACAAGTTATAAGAGAAACGAAGAAGAGCTGAATAGGCCATTAATTAAGACGAGAATGCTTATTAACAGACGCTTTGGAAGAAGTATTTTGTGAGAGGAGATTTAGAGGAAGGAGGAGATACAAGATGACGAACGACATAAAGGGGACAGGATATTACGCTGACCTGAAGGGGATGGCAGAAAACAGGATTGCATGGAGAGTTACTGCGTGAGAATCCACCTTTGGTCAGAACACTAAAGTTGACGTCAAAGTAGGACAATCCTCATATTGCCTTATTCTTGCTTCTAGTAATATCTTGCACTTGTCTCTGTGTTATCACAGAAATAATTATCTCTGCTTGAGACTCATTAGGCTCAAATAGTTTTATTAGCAAATTCTGCGTTTTATTCTCGTGTGCCTTTTTTTTTTTTACTTTCCCTTTCCAGCGACTATCGTCCTAAAGTTTCCTTGACTGTGGTATTAGTTAGGACGTCAATGCAAAACAGTGCGTAAACGTGTCCCTGGATAACTGCATAATTGTGCCCCATTGCAATGCTTGAGATGGTTTTGAAACAACAGTAGCAACTTTCAGGCTTTTAAATTGTACAAATGCACTTTGTAAAATAGAATAAGCTCCTGCAAACCAACATATGTTTAATTATTCCACATTCTAAAAGGTATGGTCACTAGGAGCTTCGATATTTGAGTACCAAAACTTTCTCACATTGCCCAAAAACATAAACATGTTCTCCACGCTAAGAAGTTTACTCAGCTGGTTCCGTGATGTTTGTGGAAACGTGCCCCGGGTTCCCCCACTCCTCAAGTGTTCGGAATCCCCCGTAGGCCAGACTGAGGAGAGAGACCGAAGCAATACAAAGGCCTGGTGCTGGATTTGTTTCTGGTGGTATCGATCAACACGCACGTATTACTGAGATCCTTCGTCAACTCGAATGTGAATCTCGGGAAAGAAGGCTACACTTTTTTCGCGATACGCTGTTGAGAAAATTTAAAGAATCGGCATTTGAAGCTGGCTGCGGAACCTTTCTACCGCCGACAGCGTAAATTGCGCATTATAACCACGGTGATAGAGATTAGGGCTTGTGTGGAGGAATATGGACAGTCGTTTTTTGCTCGCTCTGTTTGCGAGTGGAATGGCAAAAACATTGCTACTAGTAATACAAGGTACCCTCCGTCATGAAGCATACGGTGGCTTGCGGAGAAAGTATGTAGATGTAGATGTATGTTATGCGCCTCCTCGTACTGCCTCGGACTTTAGTTAATAGACCATTTCATGAATTACAATATCTCTCTTGTAGCGTCTGTCGCTGGATATTTGTTGAGCTCCTTCGTAATGTTTTCCTGCCGACTAAACGACCCCGTAACGAAAAACGCAGCTCTTTGTTGGATTTTGTGTATTCCTTTAACAAATTGAACCTGATAAGTGTCGCAGGTTAATGAGCAATACTCAACGACTGCTCGAGGAAATGTTCTGTAAGACACTAGTTTCGTCGATGAATTACTTTTCCTTTAGATTCTTTCTCTTCAACTCAGATTAACAAAAAAATGGTTCAAATGGCTCTGAGCTCTATTGGATTTAACATATATGGTCATCAGTCCCCTAGAACTTAGAACTACCTAAACCTAACGACATCACACAACACCCAGTCATCACGAGGCAGAGAAAATCTCTCACCCCGCCGGGAATCGAACTTGGGAACCCGGGCGCGGGAAGCGAGAACGCTACCGCACGACCACGAGCTGCGGACTCAGATTAACATCTGATTTGCCTGCAATGAGTTTTGTGTGGTTATTTCTCCTTAGGTCGATATGGTTACTAATAGCTATTTTACGGTAGTTGCTGCTAACAGCACAAATCACAACAGATTTGTTTATAAATAACTCATCTGCTTCCAGTCACTATTTTTCTTTATTTTATTTTTCGCACGACGCCTTTCGGGAAATGATTCCCATTTTCGAGAGAAAATGGGAACAAAGACTAATCGTGACTGGCAGCAGATGAGTTATTTATAAACAAACCTATTGTTTTCACAGTCGCAGGCTTTCAGAACCATTTATAATGGATCAAATTAGATTAACACAAATCATAATACTGATACTTGAAGACGAAAACTGAAGTACCGATTTTCAATGTGAACGTTCAACTATCACGTTTGGAGTGGTCTTTGATGATATCCCAGTAGTTACGCATCCTCTGGATGTGTTATACCTTCCTCTCCTGTGTCCAGAGGACCAATAATCCTTATACGATTCGAAAGGTACCTTACCACAGATGTGCGCAAAGCAAAATTAATGTGTTGATGTAGTCTCTTAAGAGTGGCAAGAGGAAGAGAAGCTTTCACTTTCATAACATTGATGTTACATTCTCTATCTTCTTATTTCGTATAGGCCAACTAAGGACCACGACGTTCAGCTATTGCGCTTGGAGTGGGCTTTGAAGTTTTCCCAGTAGTTACGCATCCTCTGACTGTGTTCTTCCTTCCTCTCCTGTGTCCAGAGGTTACCAATCTTCTTTCTAGATAGTCTGTCCTTGAACCTCTTCTGTCTAAGCTTCGTCCTGATTATTGTCCGATCCTTCAATTTTCCTTCTGTTTTGGCCAGTTCCTGAAGATCTTTCTCCACTTCCATCAACCATGCTGACTTGGTCTTCCTCTTTTGCCAGTAACGGACAAGCTGGTTGGTCAATCTGTCACGATACATCCTGTAAACGTGTCCCTAAAATGCTAGACGTCTTTTCCTAGCTACATCTGTGATTCTTTCACAGTACTCGTAGAACTCTCGGCTGGGTCGCCTTTTATAATTGTCGCCTTCCTTTACTGGCCCCAGTATCTTCCTCATTATCTTTCTCTCCTAGATTTCAAGCTTTTCAGTAAGTCCCTTCCTACTGAGTATTAAACATTCTGATGCATATAAGGTTTCAGGACGGGTGCTTCAGTTTAGTGTTACAGGAGAAACATTCTTTATTATAAGTATTCTTGGTCAGCTGGTATGCCAGCACCAGCTTGTTGACTCGAGTTGATAGTGCTGTTCCTTCAGATAGATTAAGCTCCAGCCATTCTCCCAAGTATTTAAACCTGTTGGTTTTCATGATCTTTCCATTGTCTAGATGCAGTGTAAGAGGATATTCACCTATGTTCGTGGTGTACTGCGTTTTTACAAGTGATACACGAGGCGCAAACCTGGGCGCTTGCTGTCTGAGAACGTTGAGTTGCTTCACGGAAGTTTCCATTGAATATGATAGTACTAGGTTTTCGGCAAATGCCAGGTAATCAACACTGCGTCCATCGCACTTATGTCCCAGAGAGATGCCATTTGGAATCCCCTCTCGAGCTGACTGCTTCCGCCCCTCTCCTATTACCTTTTCCAGGGCACAGTTGAAGAGGAGAGGGGACATACCACCTCCTTGTCGTATTGCCGATTTGATTTCATAACTTTTTGGGAGGTTTACTCTGAACTTTACTCGTGACCTGGTGTTGCTTCAAGTCTGTTGGATAAGGCTGTGGGTCTTCTCGTCTAGCCCGAGTTCTCGCAGGATCTTCTTGAGAGTGGGCCTAGCAACTGAGTCATATGCTTCTTGAAGTCAACGAAGATGACGACATACTTCTTACCAGCCATTCTTACTTGTCGTAGCACTGACATCAGGGTTAGTATCTGTTCAGTACAAGACCGTCCTTTTCTAAATCCTGCCTGGTATTCCCCTACCTGTCGCTTCAGTTGAGGTTCGGTTCTGTTTAATAAGGCCTCGGAAAAAATCTTGTATGTGACAGGTACCAATGATATTCCTTAATAATTAGTGATGTCAGTCAAGTCCCCTTTCATATGTAAGGGATGAATCAGGGCAGAGGTCCAGTCACTGGGTAGTATTTCAGTCTCCCAAATATTTAAGACTTCCGTCAACTTGCTTACAGTAATGTTTCCCGCTTGCTTCCATAGTTCGGCCAGTATTGTGTCTTCTACTGATGCGTTGTCGTTTTTCAAGGACTGGATGATTTCTATTACTTCTTCTTTCGTCGGTGGTTGCGAGTTTGGATGCATGGTGCTGTCCTGGTAATAAAAAAATGTGTCAAGTGATTCATAGTTCAGGATATTCTCAAAATACGTCGCCACAAGATGGCAGTTGTCTGTATCGTTGTAGGCTAGCTTCCCATCTGGTCCTCTGTCTGCCTGTAGTGGCTTTGGTTCCGTTTAAAACTTCTGTAGAAATTCGTGGTGTTGTTTTTCTTGAAGTCATCATCCAGTTGTGTCAGTTGGTCTTTTGTGACCTGCCGATTTACTTGTCTGATGGTTCTGACAGATAACTTTCATTGTTCCATGAACTATTCTCTGTTCTCTTGTGTCTTCTGCTAGTTCCACTGCAGCCAAGCCATCTATCCCAGCATCACTGCTTCCTCAAAGGTAATTGTCCACCAAGCATGTTTCTATAGTTTCAGTAATGGTGCAGTCACTGTGGCAACTTTCACTATGTTCTTCCTCAATTCTCCCCAATCTCTACTTTCCAGTGATTCCAATTCTCTGCGAACTGGTTGCAAGTTGAAAGTTTTTCTATATAAAACTTAGTAAGCTTGAGTGACTTGGTTCTCCTAGTGTTCCTAGGCAGAAATCTCAGCTTTATTTTGGAGAGGTAGTGATCAGAGTCCAAATTAGCTCCTCTCAACACTTTTACATTCCTCTATCATTCATCAAAACCTCCAATATCTGAACATCGAAAACTGAAGAGCTACCTACCTCTGCCCTGCGCACCGATCAGGCGCTATGATAAAAATAGCACACGAAAGTAACAACATCTCGTGAAATCGCATTCTAGGGGCTTTCATGTTCACATCGTTCATTTGCAGTGAAACAAGCGTAAAACTGCTAGGTTGATGATGTGAGCAGTAAAAATCAACATATCGCAGTAACGAAGTCTGTAAATAACGTTGCATATTGGCGTCGTTATTTTGCTTACTTTTCTCTAAGAGTAATTGTGTGGTCATTTGCTACCACTACCAGAAAATTTCAAGTAAGTTCCTAATTTTTAATTACTTCATTTTGAATAACTATAACTTCCAACTTCCCTTATTATGCGGAAACTATATTTTTTATGGTATGCCTAGAAGTAGAATGCCAGCGGATCAGAGTGAAAGACGCAGAGACAGATACACAATTTTTGCATAGAGAAAGTAATAGCAATGTGGACATTCATAACGGTAATGCATCTGCTTTATTTGACGATCATAATATCAATACGCGAGAATCGAAAATTGAAGCATCGATTTTTTAAAATTAATTATAGAAGGTGGCCAATAAAACGTACACAATTCGAATAGAACTGCGCTTCAGATGTGAAGAAAAGAAAAAATCGTGTTTACACATAGCCATTAGGAGAGGTCAAAGGAAGTAGACACACATGTGAAAAGTTTTTCTTTGCCTCCGACATTGCTACAGACTTCTACGACGGGTAACGATCGGGTGCTATGGTAGAAACGACACATGAAAGTAACAAAGTTTCTTGAAGCTACATGCTATGGACGTTCATGTTTAAATATTGCAGGTAGTTCATCTTCAGTAACGCACTTATACCGGACAACTAAAATGACACAAATGCTATGACGTTGCTATTGTCGACAGTGGAAAACGAAACGTAATTACCGTCGGGCACATCGAACGTTGTGTATTAGAGTGATTTTTTCGCCTACTTTGGCCTACGACTAAACGGAACTACACTGCTGGCCATTAAAATTGCTACACCACGAAGATGACGTGCTACAGACGCGAAAGTTAACCGACAGGAAGAAGATGCTGAGATATGCAAATGATTTGCTTTTCAGAGCATTCACACAAGGTTGGCGCCGGTGGCGACACCTAAAACGTCACGACATGAGGTAAGTTTCCAACCGATTTCTCATACACAAACAGCAATTGACCGGCGTTGCCTGGTGAAACGTTGTTGTGATGCCTCGTGTAAGGAGGAGAAATGCGTACCGTCACGTTTCCGATTTTGCTAAAGATCGGATTGTAGCCTATCGCCATTGCGGTTTATCGTATCGAGACATTGCTGCTCGCGTTGGTCGAGATGCAATGACTGTTAGCAGAATACGGAATCGGTGGGTTCAGGAGGGTAGTACAGAACGCCGTGCTGGATCCCAACGGCCTCGAATCACTAGCAGTCGAGATTACAGGCATCTTATCCGCATGGCTGTAACGGAGCGTGCAGCCACGTCACGATCCCTGAGTCAACAGATGGGGACTTTTGCAAGACAACAACCATGTGCACGATCAGTTCGACTTCGTTTGCAGCAGCATGGACTATCAGCTCGGAGGCAATGGCTGCGGTTACCCTTGACGCTGCATCACAGAGAGGAGCGCCTGCGATGGTGCACTTCTCGGTCACCTCTTGTTCGCATTGACGGCACTTTGAACAGTGGACTTTACATTTCAGATGTGTTAAGACCCGTCTCTCTACCCTTCATTCGATCCCTGCGAAACCCTACATTTCAGCAGGATAATGCACGACCGCATGTTGCAGGTCCTGTACGGGCCTTTTTGGATACTGGCCAGCACATTCTCCAGATCTCTCACAAACTGCAAACGTCTGGTCAATGGTGGCCGAGCAACTGGCTCGTCACAATACGCCAGTCACTACTCTTGATGAACTGTGGTATCGTGTTGAAGCTGCATGGGCAGCTGTACCTGTACACGCCATCCAAGCTCTGTTTGACTCAATGCACAGGCGTATCAAGGCCGTTATTACGGCCAGAGGTGGTTGTTCTGGGTACTGATTTCTCAGGATCTATGCACCCAAATTCCGTGAAAATGCAATCACATGTGAGTTCTAGTATAATATATTTGAACAATGAATAACCGTTTATCATCTGTATTTTCTTCTTGGTGTAGCAATTTTAATGGCCAGTAGTGTAACTCTGTGTTCGTTTGCCGGTGTCACCACAAAATTTAGTGTGTTCCTAATTTTCAGTATCTTCATTTTGAGTAACTACAGTTCATGTGTTATGACCAGAAAGATCTTCGCCACACAATCTGTGAAGATCTTGTGGATTACGCATATGCGAAAAAGATGTTCCGTAAGAGAATCATAACTGGTGATGAGACGTGGGTCCACGTATATGATGTTGAGACCGAGGTTCAGTCTTCACAGTGGGTCGGGAAACGTTCCCCGAGACCAACAAAAGCTCGTCAGGTCAGGTCAGGTGTAATGTCAATGTCAGGCTGATAGTTTTCTTCGAATCTGGAGGATTAGTTCATCATGAATTCGTTCCACAGGGACACACAGTGCAGCGCGGAGTGGCCAGGTGGTTTCAGGCGCCATGTCAGGGGTTGCGAGGCCCCTCACGACGGAGCTTCGAGTCCTCCCTCGGGAATGGCTATGTGTGTTGTTCTTAGGATAAGTTAGTTTAACTAGTGTGTAAGTCTTGGGACCGATGACCTCAGCAGTTTGCTCCCTTAGGAATTCACACACGTTTGAAAATTTGAACAAACTGTTTATCGATGGAACTATCGGGACGTGTTGCGAAACCTGCGACGAAATATGAGAAGGAAACGGCCTGGAATGTGGCGAGACAATTCACAGCTCTTGCATCACGATAATGCACCATCCGTGGTGGTGTGAGGCAACTGCACAAAAAACTAAATCACCATGCTGCCTCACCCTCCGTACTCTCCAGACTTGGCCCCTGCAGATTTCTTCTTTTCTCCCAAAGTTCAAAACCATGTTTAAAGGACGAAGATTTGCTACTATAGATGAAATAAAAGAAAATTCGCATACCGCGCTTCCCGCGATCGAACGACAGACTCTTTCCGGAAGCGGAAAAGGCGTTGGGACCGGAGTATCAATTGTGGATGAGAGTATTTCGAAGAAGACCAAGCACAATAAGTAAAAGGTAAGCGCAGAAAAATTTCTTGGACAAAGCTCCAGAATTTTTTCGACTAATCTCCTGTTTTATCAAAGTGGTACATTGTGATTTCAAACAGATTTAAGGCCGGTATTGCACTATCATATTTCTTTGACTAACAAATATGATCAAATATTCGTAAAATTTCTTTGGCAAACATCTCTGAAGCGGAGCTTAAGGGAAGTTTGATCGGAAAAATTATTTTTCACATTTCCGGATTTTTACCTCATTATAAAATTTACAATTTCCCGAATAATTATAAACATACATAGGAAGTATTTTATTTTCTTAAATATAATCTACAACACCTTCCCCATGAACGATGGACCTTGCCGTTGGTAGGGAGGCTTGCGTGCCTCAGCGATATAGATGGCCGTACCGTAGGTGCAACCACAACGGAGGGGTATCTGTTGAGAGGCCAGACAAACGTGTGGTTCCTGAAGAGGGGCAGCTGCCTTTTCAGTAGTTGCAGGGGCAACAGCCTGGATGATTGACTGACCTGGCCTTGCAACATTAACCAAAACGGCCTTGCTGTGCTGGTACTGCGAAAGGCTGAAAGCAAGGGGAAACTACGGCCGTAATTTTTCCCGAGGGCATGCAGCTTTACTGTATGATGATGGCGTCCTCTTGGGTAAAATATTCCGGAGGTGAAATAGTCCCCCATTCGGATCTCCGGGCGGGGACTACGCAAGAGGATGTCGTTATCAGGAGAAAGAAAACTGGCGTTCTACGGATCGGAGCGTGGAATGTCACATCCCTTCATCGGACAGGCAGGTTAGAAAATTTAAAAAGGGAAATGGATAGGTTAAAGTTAGATATAGTGGGAATTAGTGAAGTTCGGTGGCAGGAGGAACAAGACTTTTGGTCAGGTGAATACAGGGTTATAAACACAAAATCAAATAGGAGAAATGCAGGAGTAAGTTTAATAATGAATAAAAAGTAGGAGTGCGGGTAAGC
Organism: Schistocerca cancellata; assembly: GCF_023864275.1. NCBI lineage: Eukaryota > Metazoa > Arthropoda > Insecta > Orthoptera > Acrididae > Schistocerca > Schistocerca cancellata. Next base: position 4,579,752 of record NC_064632.1, on the reverse strand, counting down.
TACTACAAACAGCATAGTGAACGCATTATTGTGGCCAAAATAGACACGAACCCCACGCCTACTACAGTAGTACAAGTTTATATGCCAATTAGCTCTGCAGATGATGAAGAAATTGATGAAATGTATGATGAGATAAAAGAAATTATTCAGATAGTGAAGGGAGACGAAAATTTAATAGTCATGGACGACTGGAATTCGAGAGTAGGAAAAGGGAGAGAAGGACACATAGAAGGTGAATATGGATTGGGGCTAAGAAATGAAAGAGGAAGCCGCCTGGTAGAGTTTTGCACAGAGAATAACTTAATCATAGCTAGCACTTGGTTCAAGAATCATGAAAGAAGGTTGTATACATGGAAGAATCCTGGAGATACTAGAAGGTATCAAATAGATTATATAATTGTAAGACAGTGATTTAGGAACCAGGTTTAAAATTGTAAAACATTTCCAGGGGCAGATGCGGACTCTGACCACAATCTATTGGTTATGAACTGTGGATTAGAACTGAAGAAACTGCAAGAAGGTGGCAATTTAAGGAGATGAGATCTGAATAAACTGAAAGACACAGAGGTTGTACAGAGTTTCAGGGAGAGCATAAGGGAACAGTTGACAGGAATAGGGGAAAGAAGTACATTAGAAGCAGAATGGGTAGCTCTGAGGGATGAAGAAGTGAAGGCAGGCAGAGGATCAAGTAGGTAAAAAGACGAGGGCTAGAAGAACTCCTTGGGTAAGAGAAGAAATATTGAACTTAATTGATGAAAGGAGAAAATATATAAATGCAGTAAATGAAGCAGGCAAAAAGGAATACAGATGTCTCAAAAATGGGATCGGCAGGAAGTGCAAAATGGTTAAGCAGGGATGGCTATAGGACGAATGTAAGGATGTTGTGGCTTATCTCACTAGGGGTAAGATAGATATTGCCTACAGGAAAATTAATGACACCTTTGGAGAAAAGAGAACCACTTGTATGAATATCAAGAGCTCAGATGGAAACCCGGTTCTAAGCAGAAAAGGGAAAGCAGAAAGGTGGAAGGAGAATATAGAGGGTCTATACTAGGGCGATGTACTTGAGGACAATATTACGGAAATGGAAAAGGATGTAGAGGAAGATGAAATGGGAGATACGATATTGGGTGAAGAGTTTGAGAGAGCACTGAAAGACCTGAGTCGAAACAAGGCCCCGGGAGTAGACAACATTCCATTAGAACTACTGATGCCCTTGGGAGAGCCAGTCCTGACAAAACTCTACCATCTGATGAGCAAAATGTATGAGACAGGCGAAATACCCTCAGACTTCAAGAAGAATATAATAATTCCAATCCCAAAGAAAGCAGGTGTTGACAGATGTGAAAATTACCGAACTATCAGTTTAATAAGTCACAGCTGCAAAATACTAACGCCAATTCTTTACAGACGAATGGAAAAACCAGTAGAAGCCGACCTCGGGGAAGATCAGTTGGATTCCGTAGAAATATTGGAACACGTGAGGCAATACTGACATTCCGACTTATCTTAGAAGAAAGATTAAGCAAAGGCAAACCTAAATTTCTAGCATTTGTAGACTTAGAGAAAGCTTCTGCCAATGTTGACTGGAATACTCTCTTTCAAATTCTAAAGGTGGTAGGGGTAAAATACAGGGAGCGAAAGGCTATTTACAATTTGTACAGAAACCAGATGGCAGTTATAAGAGTCGAGGGGCATGAAATGGAAGCAGTGCAGTGATTGGGAAGGGAGTGAGACAGGGTTGTAGCCTCTCTCCGATGTTATTCAATCTGTATATTGAGCAAGCCGTAAAGGAAACAAAAGAAAAATTCGGAGTAGGTATTAAAATCCATGGAGAAGAAATAAAAACTTTGAGGTTCGCTGATGACATTGTAATTCTATCAGGGACAGCAAAGGACTTGGAAGAGCAGTTGAACGGAATGGACAGTGTCTTGAAAGGAGGATATAAGATGAACACCAACAAAAGCAAAACGAGGATAATGGAATGTAGTCGACTTAAGTCGGGTGATGCTGAGTGAATTAGATTAGGAAATGAGGCACTTAAAGTGGTAAAGGAGTTTTGCTATGTGGGGAGCAAAATAATTGATGATGGTCGAAGTAGAGAAGATATAAAATGTAGACTGGCAATGGCAAGGAAAGCGTTTCTGAAGAAGAGAAATTTGTTAACATCGAGTATAGATTTAAGTGTCAGGAAGTCGTTTCTGAAAGTATTTGTATGGAGTGTAACCATGTATGGAAGTGAAACATGGACGAAAAATAGTTTGATCAAGAAGAGAATAGGAGCTTTCGAAATGTGTTGCTACAGAAGAATGCTGAAGATTAGATGGGTAGATCACATAACTAATGATGAAGTATTGAATAGAATTGTGGAGAAAAGGAGTATGTGGCACAACGTGACAAAAAGAAGGGACCGGTTAGTAGGACATGTTCTGAGGCATCAAGGGTTCACAAATTTAGCATTGGAGTGCAGCGTGGAGGGTAAAAATCGTAGAGGGAGATCAAGAGATGAATACACTAAGCCGATTCAGAAGGATGTGGGTTGCAGTAAGTACTGGGAGATGAAGAAGCTTGCACAGGATAGGGTAGCATGGAGAGCTGTATCAAACCAGTCTCAGGACTGAAGACCACAACAACAACAATCTACACCAGTTGAAAATGTTATTAATTTTACGTGCATTACTTGAAGACCTAATAAAATCGGTAACTTTTTATCTCGAAGGCTTGGGTAGTTGTGTTATAAAGGTTAAATTACGTGATCGTATTGGTAGCACTGTCAAAAACAGTATCGTATCGTTTCATAGCATAAACACGCGTTGTATGTCGAAGTGCTAACGTTTGTCTGAGGAAAAGTGGCGAATAGATTGGTAAATATCTCAGAAAGTAATGTGTCACCCCAAAACGAAGTGTTTTTAAGAAACGTGTGTTTCATGGTAATAGATTTTCGAATAAAGGGAAACATTGTGTTCAACATGTGGTGTGTGAAGTTACAGATAATGAAATACACACAAACTCGTCAGTATCTAGAGAAACACCCATTAATACTTCAAAGATGAAAATAAAACGTTGTTATACACAGTTTTCTCAAAACGAAAGCGATGACAATGGTAGGTTAGGTTATATTCTGATAGATTTATTCATCCTAACAAGAGTGTTACGTGAATGTGTGTGTTATAAAATATGTGGAGGACCAGTTAGTTTACATGAAGACACTGTGGTATTAAATGGGCTAGCCAGGAAACTTATTAATTGTGCCAGTTGTAAATATACCCATTCATTTTGGAATTTTGATAGGTGTACAGATAATTATTTTGAAGCTGAAGTTAGGTAGTTTTATGGATTGAGAGCTATTGGCAAAGGACACACTGCAGCAGACACAATGTGTGCCATGATGAATACGTCACACCCACCTTGTAAAATCGACAAGTAAGCAGGATCTGTTGCAGCTGTAGTGGAATCTGTTGCATGTTAGTCAATGAAGGGTGCTGCAAACAAAACTGTTGAAATAAATGATGGTATGACAGATATACCAGTAGCTTTTGATGGCACTTGGCAGAAGTGTGGCTACAGTTCTGAGAATTCTGTTGCTACGGTGGCCAGTGTGGATACTGGAAAGGTAATAGATTTCCAAATTTTAACCAAACATTGTTATAAGTGTAAATCAGGGAATGAAGAAGGGCATATCTGTGACAGAAATTATAAAGGAACAAGTGGTGGTATCAAGGCCTCTGCACCTATTGAAATTTTTAGTCGATCTGTGAACAAATAGGGAGAGTGTTACACTAAGTTCTTGGTTGATGGAGACTCAGAAGCATATAACAGTGTAGTAGCTGCTCAGCCTTTTGGTAAGAAGAGCATCGGAAAACTGGAATGTGTTGGTCACGTCCAGAAGAGGATGGGCACCAGGTTGAGGAAGTTGGAACGATGTTTGACAGACAAGAAATTTTATGATGGTAAAACCATAAGAGACAGGTTGACAGACAAAATGATTGATGAACTACAGCATTGGCAGCATTGGTAGGGTAAAAGTAATACAGCATATGTGAATTAATCCTGGAGCACACTGCATTATGGGATGGCCATTAGAAATAATAGTGAAGATTTGTTGAAAATGACCTAGCTAGTATGGCCTACCTTCTTCCACAGACTGTCATCTGATGAAAAACGAGTACACCAACTTTGCCCTCCCAGAGCTGATTCATGGTGTAATTACCGCAATGCCCTGTACTCAGACAGTTCATACAGTCATAATGTCCGTCAGTGATGCTGTTGGCAGCATTGGTAGGGTAAAAGTAATACAGCATATGTGAATTAATCCTGGAGCACACTGCACCAGAGTACTTGAACGGATGGACAAGGTTCGCATTGATAAAGCAGAGTATGCAGCACAGTAGGCCACTAAGGAGCCCAGAAACAAGAAAAGGAGAAAAAACTTGGAAAAAGATCAAGAGGAAGATTTACAGTATGGTGCAGGGTGCTTCCCAGTGACTAAAATTAAAAAAAAAAACTAAACATATTCTAATTGAGTTACAACCCTTTGAAACTTTAGAAGCCGTTCCTGGAAATATACATTTTCTGTTGCATTTTTTCCTAAATGTCAGAAACCACTTCCAGTAGAGTACTAAAATTTTCTTGGAGTAATAACATACATATCCTGAGTCTACTGAACAAAAAGAAGAATATATGTAATGTATAATTAAAATTATTAGGATAGCGTACAAAAAAAGTACACAACATTTCAACTGTGTAATTAAAATATTTTATTTCCGAACGTAGAGGCTGAAATACAAGTATTGTAGTTCAGTAGACTCAGAACATACAGTTTAATGTCCTGCAAAAGTTTCATGTCAATGGCTACAGTGGTTCCTGAAATACTGGGAAGCCAAGTCACTAAACTTAACGTTGTCGGGATAGAGCGTTTCAATTCACCTTAAAAGGGGTATAACACTGCCGTCAAATTTTTCGTCAGATTTCAAGATGGCGAACAACAGCTTGTTACTATGTGCTGCAGTTACTAGCACCACATTTGTACTGTATGTACATTTGGAAAAAAAGCAGCAGAAAAAGGGGAAACATGTATGGATGAAGCCAAAGGTATTACGCCGACATAGCAAAACCATTGAGCATATTACTTGCAATGTATGAGAGCGTATTTCAGTATTTGCGCAGCAAAGTGTCTTCTCATATTACTAAACAGCATACTCTCTTGAGTAACTGTATACGTGTAGAAGACAGGCAAACTGTGACACTGTGATTTCCTAACAGAGGAGAGAGCTACTCTAGTTTACAACACAGCACTCGAATATCACCTTGCCCATTAACCAAAATAATCCCAGAAACGTGTAAAGCGATTTATAAACAACTGAAGAGGGAATGTGTAAATAAGTGTTTCGTACAATAAGAACTATTTTCTTTTTTGAATAATTTAAGTAATGGATTAGTGTTCCAACAACTACAAAATTAATAAACAATACGAAACAGATTAAGCGCTTTTTAGCTTGTGACATCCAGAGTTCAAAAGTAGAATGGAAAGTTAAGAAAGAATTTTTTTTATTTTAGAGTGTGACCATGTCGTCTATTCCGGCTTGCTGAAAAGCTGCCTGGATGTTTCCAGATGTGGAAGTGGATGGTTGTACCGGTGACTGAAGTCGCCTGCAGCATATTCCGCCTGCCCATCAACACACAATTAATAGCATGGAATGTGCCTCTTGCTCAGCCCCCAGCCTAGTCGAAGAAAGTTTACTAAAGAAAGAAAAGAATCGAAGGAACACACCAACTTTGAACCCATTCTTACAAACACATCGCAGAGACGTCGAATAGTTGTGGAGACGCCAGCGCTCCAAGAGGTTACATTTCACATTGCAGTGAACAGAAGATGAACGACTTTTATGGGTCAAATCTACGGCGAGGCTCTAGATTTGATCATATTTATTTGACGACAGGCGAGATTTGTCAAAGTTCCGTATTAAACCATAAATATTTGGTACATGACCAAAAAAAAAAAAACCATAGCGTAATACCGGACCAACAGATAAAGTCAGATGCGTTTTATTCAGTGATAATCGTTGTGTTATTAAGAATAACAATTCAAGTATACAAATTGTTTTCTAAGCTAACAAAGATTCGCAACATTCATAGCTAACATTTAACACAGTCATTTTGTCACAGATAGCATACGTAAATTTTACTGAGAGCAGGACATAATTAAAAAAGTATGGATTAAAAATAAGTAAAGATAATAGTGGAGTAATGGTATTTGGAAGAGAGAAAGGGATCAACGGAAATATTACCTTGAATGGAGAACCCCTCAAAGTGGTAGAAAGTTCCACTTATTTAGGGAGTGAAATATCTAGGGATGGAAGAATAACTAACGAAATTAATAGGAGGTTACAGAAGGGAGGAAATTCCTACCAAACAATAAAACACCTGATCTGGAATAATGAAGTTTCAGGAAAAGCAAAACTCCTTATGTATAACAACTGTTACTTCCCTATACTCACATACGGTGGAGCTACATGAACAATAACGAAAGGGACTGGAGCAGACTGCAAGCAGGGGAAACGAAATTTCTCAAAGCAGTTTAGGGAAAAACAAGAACGGACAGAGTAAGGAATGTAGAGATTCAAAATGTTCAAATGTGTGTGAAATCTTATGGGACTTAACTGCTAAGGTCATCAGTCCCTACGCTTACACAGTTCTTAACCTAAATTATCCTAAAGACAAACACACACACCCATGCTCGAGGGAGGACCAGCCGCACAGTCCATAACTGCAGCGCCTTAGACCTCTAGGAATGTAGAGATTAGAAAGGACCTAAACCAAGAAAATACGAGAGAAGAAACTGAAAAAAAGAGATCAAGGTGGTATGGGCATGTTAAGAGGATGCATGGGCAGAGACTCCCCAAAATTATGGAAGAACTAAAGATGGATGGGAAAAGACCTAGAGGGCGCCCAAGAACACGGAGGAAAATGGGAGTGAGAATATCTGTGGAAAGGAGAAGTGTGACCTGGCAGCAAGTAGAGGAAGAAAAGTGGTGGGAGGACCGAGCCAAATGGAGAGGACTTGTCAGCACCCAGACCCAACAGTAGCTGGAACGGGATCCAGATATAGATAGATTTATTTCTCGCAGTCGTATGGTTTCAACAGTCGGTTACTTGATTTCACATCGTATACCGTGATCTTCACGCATTTCATTCTCAATTAAAATTCACAATCTTTCAGGCTTCACACGTTTCATTCACAATTAAGCTTCACATACTTTCAGCCAAAATTCTCATTTTCTCAGATTTTCGCATATTACGGTCTGACCCCACCATTATACAAGTATTAAAATATTTGGAGGATACTTTCACACTGAACTGAAAAGCCCACTGATTTTAAACCTATTTACTAAACGTTCCATTACGAAACTCATCCCACTGTGAATTGCTGACCGTGATGCAATAATTGCTCACCTGTGCTCGCTAGTTCTCCACCGAACTGATGAGCTAATTTCCTAACTACATACATTGATTCTCTGTTCAAACCTGAAGTTAATTGCCCCCCAAAGTTCTGAATCTGTTTGCTAAAATAACGTTCGGCTTCACCCTGGCAGTACTGCAATGGATATACGCGATATGATATTAATAAAAGCAGAAGAGGTTAAATTGTCTTCCCCTCGAGAGATGAACCGACATCCGAAGTTAGGATAAATTGTGACTGTTGTAGTATTTATTTCCCGTCGTACAAACGCCTGCTACTCCTCGTGTCTTCTTTTCTGCTCATAATATTAAGCAGAGGACATTCCGGTTACTTCTTCACTGTGCAAAAACACTCAGGTTTATATGTCTATACTGGCTAGCACTTTATGAGTTTCGTTAAGCGTAGCCTTTTGATATTTTCGTGTTACAGAACATGTTCATTTCTCTGTAATTCCGTGTACTACTGTTTCATTTCTCTATTTGTCAAGTTTTGTTATTGCTAAGAAGAAGTGGCTACATTAGAGAAGAGAACTCCACTGGATTATAAGCAACATAAGGATGTTCGGTATTATTTGTTACTAGGGCTGTTCGGAAAATAAGTTCCGATCGGTGGCGACGTGAAAACCACAGCAAAAATCAAACATTTTTTGTTCGAGACAGTTAGCAACACCTTCCAGCTATCTCTCTAAATACCCACCACTGCGACTTACACATCTGCCGTGCCCTTTTATAAACTTTGAAGTACCCTTGTCACAGGAAACAGCCTCCTGCGCTGTCTGCCAATTGTCTACGCTGGTCTGCCTTTCGTTGTTTGTGCCAAAATGTTGTCTTCGTAGCCAGTGGTTCGTGTGAACAGAGATGAACAACGAAGGCAGCCAATTAAAGGCTGTATTGTGCGTCATCAGACACTTCCCATTGAAAATACTGGAGGAGCGTCTTCATTGCCCCAACAGAATGCGGCTGAAAATTGTCTTGAAGAATGAAACACATGCCATTTATGTTATGTGGGCTGCATAGCTTCAGGCGAAATCTCACCAGACTCACATACTTGGCGGGAGAAACTGTTGTTTTAAGCATTTTTGCATGATCACATTGCGCTCCGAACTGAAAAGAGCGAGGTGAAACGATCGACAGGCACACTAAAGACCCTGGCCAATACATCTGTGCAAAGTTCCATCGAATTTGCACAGTGGTTTCCATTTTGCACTTAATCCGACCTTAATTTCGAAATACGCCTCGTATTAATTTAATATTAGGCTTGCATCTGTTCAGATCTCCCTGACAAGAACAGAACGAATTTCCTGCACAATCTCCTCCAGGCCATGGCACTATGGATCACTGGACACCGGTGAAAGGGCGAATTTCTTTGCTTGCGAGGCACAGAGATTGGAATGAGTTCCAAGAGTGAGAACTTGGCAGAATAGGTTTGTGCGAAAGTTGAGATCTCTGGATTTAATGACAGTAACTTCATGAAGCTGATATGTGCGAGTTACTTAGCAAGTGAAAACTTTTTACCTTCTTTGATTAAAGCGTCAAGATTCTGGATTGGTCTGATTTGGAGAGTAAGTAAACGCACCTCGTGGAAGCAGTTGGTTGAAAGTAAGAAGAAGTCGGTGTTGAATGCACATAATATTTATTAAAATCTTCTTGTCTCGTCTGGATGTTCTTTGCGTTTTTGTTGAGATGTTGGTAAATGGAATTTCGTTTCGGAGGTCTCGGTCAGAATGATTGAATCACAAATGATGCTTGAGCTTCTTTCTTGGAGGGGGGAGGAAGGGTGTCTGGTGATGTCCGATGGCCTTGAAAACAGAGACGGTAATGGTGTTCGTGACAGAACTGGTGATGGTGCTACGTTTACTACTGCATATGATTATCCTGATAGTCGTGCTTCGGACTTTGGTGGTTTGTTTGGTGGCGATGTGGTTAGAGGCAGAAGTGGTGAAAGATTTGACTGATTATCAGAGCCCATCTAGTAGCGATGTACAAGTGTTAGTTGAGGAGGCGAGGTACGTGAAGAGGTGGGGTAAGTGAAGGAGTATATGACTGCAGGTAGGGGCGGTGGCAAGGGCGGGGGGGTTATGGGGGCTATAGCCCCCCCCCCCCCAATGGAGTGCCATATTACACTGGATAAAATGACTTCAGAAGTCAGCCAATATTTTTTTATAATTATGTAGCAGTATAGGTTGCAATGTATTTCAAACACATTTTAACAAAAGAATAATAGCGACAAATAGCTTACTATCCAAACCAATAAATATAATTTAAAATGGGCGTCTTATTATTTATTAATATACACTGGATGTATATTAATGTAAGAGTACCACTTGCAATAATCAAGCAAGCTAAATATGCCGGGTATGCCTACCTACACGTGAACTGCTGACCCCAGACAAAAACTTCGAAATCGCCGGACGCCTGGGTCAAATCGTATTATTTTCTGGAACACATATTCTGTAGACACGTTTTTACCCTGAACTCCAAAACAGTTACCAAAAACTACTCTAAGCAACACCAAATTTTACCAATTTGTCGGTGGAGGACCCCAACTCTCCTTTGTTAAGCGATATTCCATTCATCCAAACCTCCTCCCCCCCCATTAGCCACCCCCCCACCGCCCACCTTTGACCGACTTCTAGAATCGTCCGTGACTGTAGGAGTGGAATCTAGATGCATTTATATGGCCTTTGGTTGGACAATTCATCACATCATGGGTTGTACGGCGGTTACGTGGACAGTGACGATACAGCTGATGCTGCTCGGCCATGTGAACAGCACGAATGAAGACGAGATACCAGATGGGAAACTTCAGTAGATACCATCCCAGATTAAGGAAAGGTATCACTTACGTTGCAACCGGAAACGTGATGTGGAGGAGGCTATGTAAGCAAAATTATGATCGTTGAGGAAAATCAAGACGGAAGATGGCATTAAGGGGCGAAGAGGCGGCGCGAGCCGCAGATAATCCGTAAGAATTTGTCTCTGGAACGTTTTGGTCACACAAGGTCTCATCTCCTGGAATGATGTGGATAGCCGACAACGTGTGAGCAAGGTGCAGCTAGAAAATCCACAAGAAGGATTTTCTGACAGTTTCCAACAGCTATACAACCGATGCAATAAGTGAGCTGTACCTTTGCTCAGTACTTTGAAAGGCAGTAAAGGTACTTCGTTTGTAACTCTTGTTTCCTTTATTTTTTGAGACCACTCACCGAACTTTCCAGATGCACCTTGTATTCCACACAACAAACCACTATATGCAACTTATCCTCTATGTGATGAAAACTATCCAGACACCTGGTTGAAAATGACTTGCAAGTTCGTGGCGCCCTCCATCAGTAATGCTGGAATTTAGTATGGTGCGGGCCCAACCTTAGCCTTGATGACATCTTCCACTCTCGCGGGCATACGTTCAATCAGGTGCTGGGAGGTTTCTTGGGGAATGACAGCCCGATCTTCACGAAGTGCAGCACTGAGGAGTGATATCGATGTCGGTCGGTGAGGCCTGGCATGAAGTCGGCGTTCCAAAACATCCGAAAAGTGCTCTATGTTTCTGCTCAAGACTCTGTGCAGGACAGTCCGTTACAGGAATGTTATTGTTGCGTAACCACTCCACCACTGGCCTTGCATTATGAACAGGTGCTCGATCGTGTTGAAAGATGCGATCGCCATCCCAGAATTGCTCTTCAACAGTGGGAAGGAGGAAGGTGCTTAAAAGATCAATGTAGGCCTGTGCTGTGATAGTGCCACGCAAAACAGCAAGGGCTACAAGCCCCCGCCGTGGAAAACACGACCACACCATAACACCATTGCCTCCGAATTATATGTTGGCACTACACACGCTGGTAGATGACGTTCACCGGCCATTCGCCATACCCACACCCTGCCATCGCATCGCCACATTGTGTATTGTGATTCGTCACCCCACACACCGTTTTTCCACTGTTCAATCGTCCAATGTTTACGCTCCTTGCAGTAAGCGAGGCGTCATTTGGCATTTACCGGCGTGATGTGTGGCTTATGAGCAGCCGCACGACTTTGAAATCCAAGTTTTCTCACCTCCCGCCTCACTGTCATAGTACTTGCAGTGTATCCTGACGCAGTTTGGACTTCCTGTGTGATGGTCTGGATAGATGTCTGGCAATTACACGTTACGACCCTGTTCAACTGTCGGCGGTCTCTGTCAGTCAACAGACGAGGTCGGCCTGTCCGCGTTTGTGCTGTACGGATCCCTTCACGTTTCCACCTCGCTATCACATCGGAAAGAGTGGACCTAGCGATGTTTAGGAGTGTGAAAATCTCGCATACAGACGAATGACACAAGTGACATCCAATCAGCTGACCACTTCCGAAGGCCGTGAGTTCCGCAGAGAGCCCCATTCTGCTCTCTCACGATCTCTAATGACTACTGCGGTCGCTGATATGGAGTACCTGGCAGTATGTGGCAGCACAATGCAACTAATGTGAAAAACGTATGTTTTTGGGGGTGTCCGGATACCTTTGATCACATAGTGTACGTACTAGTGCTAATAAATTTTGTAGGTAATTATTTGTCAGTCTGAACTTGGAGTGATTTATTTTATCTGCCTCATGCTCATAAAACTAACATAATTTTGAAATGACTGTGGGTAAATAAACAGACAACTATGTTATAGGCTCACTGAACGACTCCATTGCAGTCGATCATTGCGGTAGCGGTGCCTCAGTATAGTTCCCCATCTGTCAGCAGGCAGCACGAGTGCATAGGGGCGGGGAAGTTGAGTTCTGGCGCCTGTGTGTGCTGTACCGCAACAGGTGGCAACAGGCCGCGCTTCGATTGCCTCCGGCTAACTCGATAATCGCACCTGCGCGACTCTGCGCCCGCGGCTCGCCAGTATCTCATCTCACACACCTGCCGGCTGCGAGAGCCCTTGTGTCGGCGACAAACCCATTTTTGAAGCCGAGGCTGCAGCCTGTTGATTCTCTGCCGAAGGGGCAACATTTGTCACTGGAGACCAGTAGAAAGCCACCTCTTGTTTCTGGAGAGCTCCCCAACAAGTATGAGGTCGTAGCACGCTTAACAGCACATCCTCTATGTTACCACACGCGACGTCTGTCTGCAGCAGAGTCAGTGTGTGACCATGTCAACAACAAGGAGCACATAACTGAAAAGAACTTTATACAACAGACTGGGCAAATTAATTTACGCAGTTAGTAGGGACTATGAGAGCCTCAGTTACTTTTTCATGGAACGAGCCAGTAAATACTTCACAGGAAGGACCTCAAAAAAAAAAAAAAAAAAAAAAAAGATTTATAATAGTACATGCAAATGAATGAGAACAAGTTTATGAAGAAAATCTTCCCGTATTTCTCAAAAAGTAAATCAACAATAACATGGACTCGATATTGAGAATGTTGCAAGTACGAAAAATAAGGAAGTTTTGCATTTCTGTGCCGGAGTTGTTTGCATTACTCTTATAATAAACTTGCCCCCCTTCTAACAGCCGTGTACCGCAAGTCTCTAGAGGAACGGAGGGTTCCAAATGATTGGAAAAGAGCACAGATAGTCCCAGTCTTCAAGAAGGGTCGTCGAGCAGATGCGCAAAACTATAGACCTATATCTCTTACGTCGTCTCTTGTAGAATTTTAGAACATGTTTTTTGCTCGCGTATCATGTCATTTCTGGAAACCCAGAATCTACTATGTAGGAATCAACATGGATTCCGGAAACAGCGATCGTGTGAGACCCAACTCGCCTTATTTGTTCATGAGACCCAGAAAATATTAGATACAGGCTCCCAGGTAGATGCTATTTTTCTTGACTTCCGGAAGGCGTTCGATACAGTTCCGCACTGTCGCCTGATAAACAAAGTAAGAGCCTACGGAATATCAGACCAGCTGTGTGGCTGGATTGAAGAGTTTTTAGCAAACAGAACACAGCATGTTGTTATCAATGGAGAGACGTCTACAGACGTTAAAGTAACCTCTGGCGTGCCACAGGGGAGTGTTATGGGACCATTGCTTTTCACAATATATATAAATGACTTAGTAGATAGTGTCGGAAGTTCCATGCGGCTTTTCGCGGATGATGCTGTAGTATACAGAGAAGTTGCTGCTTTAGAAAATTGTAGCGAAATACAGGAAGATCTGCAGCGGATAGGCACTTGGTGCAGGGAGTGGCAACTGACCCTTAACATAGACAAATGTAATGTATTGCGAATACATAGAAAGAAGGATCCTTTATTGTATGATTATATGATAGCGGAACAAACACTGGTAGCAGTTACTTCTGTAAAATATCTGGGAGTATGCGTACGGAACGATTTGAAGTGGAATGATCATATAAAACTAATTGTTGGTAAGGCGGGTACCAGGTTGAGATTCATTGGGAGAGTGCTTAGAAAATGTAGTCCATCAACAAAGGAGGTGGCTTACAAAACACTCGTTCGACCTATACTTGAGTATTGCTCATCAGTGTGGGATCCGTACCAGGTCGGGTTGACGGAGGAGATAGAGAAGATCCAAAGAAGAGCGGCGCGTCTCGTCACTGGGTTATTTGGTAACCGTGATAGCGTTACGGAGATGTTTAATAAGCTCAAGTGGCAGACTCTGCAAGAGAGGCGCTCTGCATCGCGGTGTAGCTTGCTCGCCAGGTTTCGAGAGGGTGCGTTTCTGGATGAGGTATCGAATATATTGCTTCCCCCTACTTACACTTCCCGAGGAGATCACGAATGTAAAATTAGAGAGATTAGAGCGCGCACGGAGGCTTTCAGACAGTCGTTCTTCCCGCGAACCATACGCGACTGGAACAGGAAAGGGAGGTAATGACAGTGGCACGTAAAGTGCCCTCCGCCACACACCGTTGGGTGGCTTGCGGAGTATCAATGTAGATGTAGATGTAGATAGCGAAATCTAGTTAATACACTGGATCCGGAAAGCGATAATTCCAAAATAGGTTTCCATCTATCAACAGTCCCGAAACATTAAAGTATTCGATTTTACTGACAATTTGATCACCTTTCGACAGTAAAATTTACCTTCTGAGTCCAATGTTGTTGCAGTTAGCCGGCCGCGGTGGTCTAGCGGTTCTAGGCGCTGAGCCCGGAACCGCGCGACTGCTACGGTCGCAGGTTCGAATCCTGCCTCGGGCATGGATGTGTGTGATGTCCTTAGGTTATTTAGTTTTAAGTAGTTCTAGGTTCTAGGGGACTGATGACCACAGATGTTAAGTCCCATAGTTATCAGAGCCATTTGAACCATTTGAACCGTGTGTGTGATGTCCTTAGGTTAGTTAGTTTTAAGTAGTTCTAGGTTCTAGGGGACTGATGACCACAGATGTTAAGTCCCATAGTTATCATAGCCATTTGAACCATTTGAACCGTTTGTTGCAGTTATGCGTCAGTTTCGTATCTGATCTTCCACACTACCATTCTTGCCGTAACGTCTATGTTACATTCCACATCTATAAAACTGACACTAGTGTCACCTGCATGTAGAAACGTTTTTGATTTACCTTCCACGATATTGGTTGATGGTTCATAAACAGTAGGAAAAGCAGTGGACGAAGGATGGAACCCTGTGAAGCCCTGAACTTTCCGGCGTCCAGGGCGGATTCAAATATATTTCTCTGTCAATAGCATTGGTTATGAACTGTAGATTAAAACTAAAGAAACTGCAAAAAGGTGAGACTTTAAGGAGATGGGACTTGGATAAACTGACAGAACCAGAGGTTTTAGAGAGTTTCAGGGAGAGCATTAGGGAGCGATTGACAAGAAGGGGAGAAAGAAATACAGTAGAAGAAGAATGGGTAGCTTTGAGAGATAAAATAGTGAAGGCAGCAGAGCATCAAATAAGTAAAAAGACGAGGGCAAATACAAACCCTTGGGTAACAGAAGAGATACTGAATTTAATTGATGAAAGGAGAAAATATACAAATGCAGTAAATGAAGCAGGCAAAAAGGAATACAAACGTCTCAAAAATGAGATCGGCACGAAGTGCAAATTGTCTGAGCACGGATGGCTAGAGGACAAATGCAAGGATGTAGAGGCTTATGTCACTAGGGGTAAGATAGATACTGCCTACAGGAAAATTAAAGAGACCTTTGGAGAAAAGAGAACCACTTGCATGAATATCAAGAGCTCAGATGGAAACCCAGTTCTAAGCAAAGAAGGGAAAGCAGAGAGGTGGAAGGAGGATATAGAGGATCTGTACCAAGGCGTTGTTCTGGAGGACAATACTATGGAAATGGAAGAGGATGTAGATGAAGGTGAAATGGGAGATACGATACCGCGTGAAGAGGCTGACAGAGCACTGAAAGACCTAAGTCGAAACAAGGCCCCGGGAGTAGACAACATTCCATTAGAACTACTGATAGCCTTGGGAGAGCCAGGCCTAACAAAACTCTACCATTTGGTGAGCAAGATGTATGAGACAGGCGAAATACCGTCAGACTTCAAGAAGAATATAATAATTCTAATCCCAAAGAAAGCAGGTGTTGACAGATGTGAAAATTACCGAACTGTTAGTTTAATAAGCCACGGCTGCAAAATACTAACGCGAGTTCTTTACAGACGAATGGAAAAAATGGTAGAAGTTGACCTCGGGGAAGATCAGTTTGGATTCCGTAGAAATGTTGGAACACGTGAGGCAATACTGACCCTACGAATTATCTTAGAAGAAAGATTCAGGAAAGGCAAACCTACGTTTCTAGCATTTGTAGACTTAGAGAAAGCTTTTGCCAATGTTGACTGGAATACTCTCTTTCAAATTCTGAATGTGGCAGGGGTAAAATACAGGGAGTAAAAAGCTATTTACAGTTTGTACAGAAACCAGATGGCAGTTATAAGAGTCGAAGGGCATGAAAGGGAAGCAGTAAAGGAAACAAAAGAAAAATTCTGAGTAGGTATTAAAATCCATGGAGAAGACATAAAAACTTTAAGTTTCGCCGATGACAATGTAATTCTGTCAGAGACAGCAAAGGACTTGGAAGAGCAGTTGAACAGAATGGACAGCGCCTTGAAGGGAGGATATAAGATGAACATCAACAAAAGCAAAACGAGGATAATGGAATGTAGTCGAATTAGATCGGGTGATGCTGAGGGTATTAGATTAGGAAATGAGACGCTTAAAGTAGTAAATGAGTTTTGCTATTTGAGGAGTAAAATAATTGATGGTTGTCGAAGTAGAGAGGATATAAAATATAGACTGGCAATGGCAAGGAAAGTGTTTCTGAAGAAGAGAAATTTGTTAACATCGAGTATAGAGTTAAGTGTCAGGAAGTCTTTTCTGAAAGTATTTGTATAGAGTGTAGCCATGTATGGAAGTGAAACGTAGACGACAAATAGTTTAGACAAAAAGAGAATAGAAGCTTTCGAAATGTCGTGCTACAGATGAATGCTAAAGCTTAGATGGGTAGATCTCACAACTAATGAGGAGGTATTGAATAGAATTGGGGAGAAGAGAAATTTGTGGCATAACTTGACTAGAAGAAGGGATCGGTTGGTAGGACATATTCTGAGGCATTAAGTTATCACCAAATTTAGTACTAGAGGGCAGCGCGGAGGGTAAAAGTCGTAGAGGGAGACCAAGAGATGAATACACTAATCAGATTCAGAAGGATATAGGTTTCAGTAGGTACTGGGAGGTGAAGAAGCTTGAACTGTTGTTCAAGTTTCCTCTGACGCTATAAGGTTCCAATTTAGGTTTTTGTTAGATAAAAGAAAATACCTGCTGTCCTCAGGTTATCATGTAGTCCTGCATAGTACAGCCCACACAATAGAACAGATCGCATTTTCTGTTTATGTCCCTCTTTTTAAATGTAGCAGCGAGTCTGACAACTAATTATGTTAACTATGCTCTTGTAAACTGAATTCCCGAAAGTCTTGAAAACCACTTATAGCAATGATACTGACAGATGTTTATATCTAGCAACTCTTTATCCCCTTTATTTAAAAAAAAGTACTTTTACGAACTAGTGTTTCTTCATAAGTCAGCTTGATATCTCATCATACCTACGTGACTTAACTTTTCACTAATGTAATAAATAACTCAGTCTCCTCCTAAGTTGTTCTCTGTTCATCTTATGACTCAAAACGCACCTACAATTCATATTACTTCAGTACTGTCCATACAATGTACAAGCGCACTCACATAGCGTCTTCGCTGTTTTTTAAGAACCTATAGACTGTATATTATGAAAATACTTAATGCACACTATTTCACTAACAGCACTGTTTGGATATTTTAACTGTCGCCTCGAATTCATTATACACAAGGGAAGCTCTCATCCTCAATAGCACAGTTGCTGCTTGAAGGTATGTGTTATTCTCAGCTTTTGAACATGCATAGCTTAAGTTCATTTCTGTCGGCCACACTCTCATTTCAGTACACATACAAGTAGTCTGATCAACGAAGGGTTGCATGTTTATAGTGACCGTCTGAGAATACAATTTCAACAGACTCATATCGCAACCTCGCAATACAACTTTTAAGACTGTCTTCCCAAATCTGAAGCAACTTTAGATAATACGTGTGATTAAATAAAGTTAGTACATTAACATGAATACATCGTATGGCCTACAAATATGAATGAAAAAGTGTACAGAACTTCCACAGTAAATAATACCGCACGTCTTATTACGTATTCTATTCGAAACCATCGTTACTAACATGAACGCAGAATAGGACATGCACTGACGTCAACAATAAGTCAAACAGAAAACTTTTAACATCAGTTTAAATCTGAATTAAGACTGCACCTAACTTATATTACCTTGCTCAATTTAGACTATTCAAAACCCAGCAAAACATTTAATGTATCATTAACTCTTCGAGACCATAGCCACACGCACATTTCATTTCATACCTTCTCATTGTTGCAATTTGTACTCATTTAAGTAACGTAGACAACTCATGTGCTAGCAGCGCCAAAAATAACTTTTTCATTGTAGTGCTCAAAAGCCTACATCATATTCAACGCTAATGTAACTCTATAGCCACAAGTAATAGTAACGGTTGTCTTTTAATCAGTATCAGAAATCATTATTATACCTTTGTGCACACAATTATGCCCAGCCTCCCGGCTGTATGAAATTTGTTCTTTACTTGCAAAAGTTCATCTGTCTATAGGGAAAACACAATCCACCAAATTACTAATAGCAATTAATTAAAAATCGTTTTAGATTTCTTTCCTGTGGAGTCAACATTAATCAATACAAAGGCATATAAACTTCATTCCACATATAAATACATCTTGTACAATGCATACTTCTTTAAGTGTAAAGCAGTTCCTGTCTAGTGGTTAAAAACTTCTCACGCTACTGGTAAAACGTCCAGTTACAGATATTCACTCCTCAGAACATACATTCTACATTCACATAATTACTTACACATACACTTACAGAATACTACTGGAAGTTTCCTTTCAGATCCAACATGGGGTGCAGTCGGCTGAATCTAAGTAAAAAAGCTCCATCGTATGGCACGATAGCAATCTCAAGTGGACTTGTATATAGAGTTCCCATTTATTATTTTCCTTACGCTGTCCAGATGTATTCCATGGGTTTCAATATGCTGTAAGAAAGATTTGGTATCCGAATTTTGATCTTCGTAAGTTGGTACTTACGACAGCATCCTGAATTTCATGTAATACGCTTTCTATAAGTTCAGTATGATCTTGCCATATTTTTGTCGCTATTAAGAAATTGTTGACGGAGAGGGATACCCTATTAACCAGCTCTGGATCCAGTACAGATACGGCCCTGCGTTAAAGACACCTGAACTAGCGTTTAAGAAGAAGGACAACACATAAAACTGACAGTTTCTACCTGCGTAGACAAAGTAGGTATATTTCCATGACTCCTCAGATAGTGGAATTTGCGAACTGGAGGTAGAGAGATCTGTACTACTTAGATTTTTAATTCCATGGAATTTTGGGATTTATTCCTCGTTATCTTCTGGCTGGGTCCAAACAGGTACAAAGATCTTATTAATTTATTAATAGCTCGGGCATTTATAATCAGTCTGGTATTCCCTCCTGGTTTCGCTACTGCAAGTAGTGCCCTGCTCATGAATGGTTCAGTTGCGTTCCAACTCAGCAAATTTCCTTATTACGCTAGTGATGTCAGGGATTTTGCCCATGGAATGGAGTAGCAATTATAACAGAAGATCTCATGTCGAATGATATGAAGGTGGCAATTATAACCTCCTATTTGATTAGACCTTCCTTCAAAGCCGTCTGAATACGATAAAAAGTTCTTGCTAAATCAAACTGCTGATTACCGCTTAAATATTTAGATTCATCTACTTTATTAATGGTTTGTTCCCTTACCACAGATAATGATACTTATCTCAAGTGCTGCCCTTGTGTACTACTAGTCTTACTCCTGATCAGTTTTATTTCTATGCCTCGGTAATATTTACCTTGGCCAGTAACTGTTTTCATGAATTTCACGTTCACCACAGCACAGTCAAATACAAAGTGGCATTTCCTGGAAGAACTATCAATCATTTCATCCCTTTGTCGAACCAATCTACATGTAAAATACAATCTACAACCGAAGAAGTAATACGTAAAAATATGTATTGGTTTGCTAAACAGGTAATTACGAGATCTGGTGTCTCAAGTCACCAGAATCTTGCAGTGAGTGTGGATGGTTGCGACAGCTACAGGGGCGTTGTGTTGGGGGTGAAGTGGTTTTCTGTAGGCACCCCAGCAAGAACAAAGATAGCTGGAATTTCCTCTCACACTAATGGGAAGGCGGCCAAGTGTGGAGCTGCCTCAGGTGTGTGCAGTCTTATGTGTCAGGCAGTGATTCATGCCGTAGCAGAGGCAGAAACGTTTGCATCATCGGCGTGACGCAGAGTCCATTGGCTCGACGTTACATCACTGCCAGCTGTTCGGCGATGGCGGGCTGGTTCAGACGTCCTGCCTCTTCGTGCTGATTTCTGATGGTTACCACGGTTAGAGTGTCGCACCAAATCATCTGGAATGGGTCGGTGGTGCCCTGGCTGACGTGAGTCTGTCCTAATACTCCTGCAGGCTGCTTCACGAATTGGCTGCGTTTTCTGTCGTCGCAGAATAGTTTATTACGCAGTCCTCTGGTCCGCTGGGACCACCTTGGTGGCCTGGTTTTAATATGGCTTTTCTCTGCTGCTTCCTTGTATCATTTTGTAACTTTATTCTTTTACATTTGTAACGCCGGAAATACATATCCTCCTATTTCCATCTATTGTATTATAATTTTTTTTCCTTATTATGTTACCTGAAGATATGACATTCCTGTGTCTTTATATATTGTAACTGTTTCACAATTTGTATATATGTATATTTATGCATTTATGTCGATGTATAATTAGTTTGTTTTGTAAATATTACTTGTACTTTTTTGCTGGGTCTTGCCTAGGGAAAACTATGCTATCAACTATTACATCGATAGGTCGTGTGGAGAACCGAAGTGTTTAGGATCTTTGGCGGTGTTGACTCTGCCGCGTGGAGCGCAAGCGGGGAGTCTGGCTGGGGTAGGGCGGTGGAGCAGGTGTGTTGTGTGACGCTCCCACGAGTTGCCGCGCTTTCGGGGTTTGGCAGCATGTAATTGCGCTACTTGCTACGATAGTTTCTGACACGGTGTCGCGGACGGGGAGCATTAGATGGCGCACATCAAGAGCCCGTTTCGCATGGTGACAGTGTCGAGAAGAAGGCGCGCCAACATCCAGCTTCTGCAACAGCGACGGCCGACAATGAGTGACTGTCGCCACCTCCTTGTTCGACGGCTTCAAACCTTCAATCAACCAACAAGGAAGACAGGAAGCACGAAAAGTTTTAGAACTGTATGGAAGACCTCAGCTTTTCAAACTGTCCCATTTGCCTCACAAAAATACAGCAACTTAGCATGAACCTTTGTTGCTCATTGTCCCAATTGCATCACCAAGCAGGGTCCCTTCCTTTTCCGGAATGAGCCCGAGTGTCGTTGAAATTCAAACGCCATGATTAAAGTAATATCATTGGATCTAACTGCTTTAATTTCAAAGTTCAGTTAAGGCTTTCATAGCTGGCTACAACATTTAGATTATACAAACACAAATCAAGAGTGCGAGTTTTGTTACCATATTTTAGCTTACCTGTGACTGCAGCTCAGCTTGGTACGTACTAAGTTTTACTATTGTTAATTGTTCAGAATCATTTAATTCAAGTTCAGAGTTAAATCTCTTATTTCTAAATTGCGTAGATTCAAGTAGCTTTTGAAATGATTGTTGAGGTAGCCCAATACTAACCGTATTTTACTGAATTTCGATGTGCTTCAGAAACAAAGCTCACTATTAATTTCAGTCACTAAATTAACTTTCAATTTTCCAGTTTTATTAATTCCTTTGCTAAATTAAGTCAAGAGTGTACCGAAATTTATGACTTCTGGCAAACATTCGGTTTTCACACAACACGTGTCAACCTTCAGTTGCCACGCTTTTAGTGCTAATTATATGTGCATTAATCTTCAATTTTCAGTTATTATAGTAGTTGTCCATAGGACTGGCGACCGTAATTTTCCCCAAATCTCAAAGATCTAATTAACGCCAATTAATTGTTAACGTAACGGCCGCACATTTACTTTCTTTATTAATTTTACCCTTTTCTAAAAATTAATTTCCACCAATTTCATTTTCATGTTTCCTTTCATTTAGAAGTAACCCTTTCCTCCCTCTTTACCGACAGATTAACTTCGGTGACGATTGCTTATCCCAAATTTCCATTAGGTACACGTGGTTTAATTTTTGACTGTCAGAAAGGTCGATAAGTGAGGGGGAGGTTACACATTATTGTTGTCAGGCTGTTACCCACATATGAAGTTTTCGGCGACTGTGACGTTGTAGTGTGTCGATCTTTCCAATGAACTGGATCGGACTGAAATTCATTTATAATGTAATTTGTGTTGTCATATGGTACCAGCTACATCGATTCGTCACTGCACTTACCCCACTTCGTGATAATCATCTCGGGGTACAAGCACACCGCAATTAGTTTCCCAGTGCTGATGTAAATGGGCGACTGCCCTTCTCTGCCACATTTCTGTCAGGAACCTGATCGCCTCAGATTTCATCAGTTTGATGCCCTTGTTGTCAGTTTTTCCACTCACTTTGTGTGCTGCTGTTTGAGCGATCAGGGCAGTATCTACTGTAATTTAGTCTGCATCTGCTTGAATGATTATAATGATTCTGGCGGTGGCTGTTATTGCCATTGTTCTGCCCTCCTGGCACAGTATGTAGCTCGGTAGGATTTACATCTTGATTTGGCCCAGAATTGTGACTTTTGGTGTCGCTGTATTTAAATTTTACACTGTGTGTCCGTATTTTCACCCTCCATGAATGACATCAAAGGATTCAAGTACAGACAGGAACTTCTCAAGATTTGTTTTGGGAAAAAATAAGAGTTTCGTCTTACGTTTCTGGGCCGTTTAGTCCTTAATATTCTCAATATATCATGGTGAGACATGGCGATATCCCAGTACCTTGTTTTGTTGATGTATTTGCACAAGTTACCTCGACGGGCATGAAATAGTTCAGTTTTGAAATCCTCACTGTTGAGTCGTTCCCCTATTCCCACAGACCTGTATATGGCTACAAAAGACTTCTCAAAACTGTCTTGTGTCTGGTAATACTCGGCTACCGCCTTAGCCCAGAATAGGGCGTGTTCCTCACTGTAACGACTAGCAAAACCTGTTTTCTGAGGATGGTACCAGGACCACGGCAATGCTCTGCAGAACGCTCAAATGAACAGAATTTTACAAATATTTATTTAAGACACAAAGGAATTACGGACTTTGG
Source organism: Schistocerca cancellata (assembly GCF_023864275.1). NCBI lineage: Eukaryota > Metazoa > Arthropoda > Insecta > Orthoptera > Acrididae > Schistocerca > Schistocerca cancellata. The sequence goes on along the minus strand of NC_064632.1, from coordinate 4,556,504 downwards.
CTGCGAGCGGGCATTCATTTAAATCAACGGAGAAATTTGAAAATTTGCGCTGGGCCAAGATTCGAGCCCTTGTCTCTTGCTTACTAGGCAGATGCGCTGACCAATTTGCCATTTTTTTTCTAGGAATGCAGTTCCACGGTTTGGTGGGCTCTTTGGTTTTGCGAATTTTGGCTGGTGAAGATTTGTTTTTGGATGAATTGCATCATACAATCCAGCTTCCATCTCTACCATGTATTTTCATCTTTTGTGTAACTGAGAGACCAATATCTGTCTCAATCGTTCCTAAAAGAGGACCTTTGCAGCTTGAATACAACATTCACTCCTTTATCGAAAACTAGTACCCTGCCACTGAATATATGAAACACTATGGTTTCCATGTAATCCCCTTCATGAGTGTGCTTGAAATTGTATAAGTGATAGCGGGCGTTATTAGTAAGAACTTTCTGGCTTAATTTAGCTACAGGAACATTTCTAGCAGTGGGAAGATGTTTCTTTTCTTCATCGAGATCGATCCTTACCTGTACTTAGTTGTATGCGTCATCAAGCATACCACAAATAGCTTGCCGAGCTTCTTTTGTGATGGGAAAGGCAACTCCTGACACAGTCTGGTGTCTGGCGTCAGCATTGACACGAACTTCAGTGCATTTGAGTTCTGCTAGTTCTTCTTCGGCTGTTGTCAAAGGCGCTGGCTCCTTCGCAGCTTGTTTATGACGCATAAAACCATGTAATGCAATGTCTTCCAAAGTTGTACCATGAAGTTCTTGTTTCATCTGACCACTACTGAATTCTTGTCTAAGGGTAGCTTTGTTGATGCATAAAGAACTTCCTGGCAGATACGAGAGCTGTCTGGCGACCATGTAATGACTACCCATTCATAGACGTATTTTTTGAGGCCAACCTGTATAATATGTATGATGGCTGCTCATCTTCGACAAGAGGAATAATACCGTTGTCAAAATCTTCTTTCCATGTTCGAACTGCCTCTTTAAATGTTTCAAAGAGAGTTACTCGTTCTCTTTAGAGACCTTAAATACAGGAATATTTCCTTCTTCACATTTTCAAAAAAAACTTTTTGAGGGCATCATTTTCGCGTTTTACCGTCTGATAAGACATTTAATACTGTAGAAAATATAAATATAGAAACAAAATACTTCCCAACCCTCCTTTTTCGGAAAACCTACCAAACTCTTCAATGCCATCGAGACACGGTATTCATCGCAACTGCCTGGAATCACCCAGCACGCCTCCCAACAGAACCAAATTTTTAACTCAGCCCCTTACACATGATCCTCTTGACTCGCAGCTTTTCGCCAATTCTTGTAACAGTTCGAGCCTGGTGTGCATCTGCACTGGAGGGACCACTGGCTGCCCTCGCCTTACTATGTATACATATGTGTGTGTGTGTGTGTGTGGTGTCTATTATTTCGAACATGTCCAAAAGCACAGACGCCATTTTGAATTAGCAGCCACTATGTATTAAGACACAAAGGAATTGCAGACATTGGCTGTGAGCAGGGATTGATTTAAATCAATAGAAATGTTGAAGATTTCTGCTCGACCGGGATTCGAACCGGGGTCTCCTGTTTATTGGGCAGATGCACTGAACACTGTGCCATCGAGACACAATGCATGGACTACCCTAACACGTCTCCCACCAGACTCAAATTCTCATCTTACCCAAACAAAACTAACGCAGTGTCCCACGTCAACTGTCCTCGTTACTCGCCGGCATTTCAGCGATTTCCGTATCGGTTCGTACCTGGTGTGTATCAGCCCTGAAGAGATCTTTGGTCGTCCTCACCTTACTTAAATATGTCCAAAAGAACAGACACCATTCTGATCCAGCAGCCACATGAGTTAAAACATAAAGCAATTACACACATTGGCTGCGTGCTACAGTAGTACGTGCATTTGCAATGAACGCTGTGTGTGGATGGCTCAGTGGTGCCTGCGCGGTAGCTCAGCATGTTTTCGGTCAGAGGGCAAGACTGGCCTCTGTAATAAGAAAAAAATAAAAAATAAAAAAAACTGAGTGAAAGGATCAACGATGAACTTGGAACGGGTGTCACGTGACGTCCGCCCCTGCCAAACGCTATCAACTCTACTGCACAAAAAGAAAAAAGTGGTCAGCGCATCTACCTAATAAGCAGGAGGCCTGGGTTCGAATCCCGGTCCGCCACAAATTTTCAAATTCCCCATTGATTTGAATCATTGCCCGCTCACAGCCAATGTCTCTAATTCTTCTATCTTAATTCATAGTGGCCGCTGGATCAGAATGAGTATTTCTTTCGTGAGAGAAAATCACCTGTAATTGCCGATGTCTGCTCACATTTTCCTCCAGCAGAAGTGACGAGGCTGCAGCCCCACATTACTTGGTGCATCGAGCAGTATCGCCAACATCTCACATTGCCTCACTGCCGCTTCCTCCACGTAGGTTGTAAATTGTGAATACCTATCGAACTGTCCTTTACCTCAGATAATTATTTTTTCTCGTTCTTTATTTGCTCACTGATGGCGTTACACCACAGTTCCAAATGCTGTTCTAATTTTCGTTTAATTTACAGTTCCATTTCTGCATAACTGACTGGACGATCCTGTTCAGACGTAACCTTATTTTTCATTCTACCGATTGCTTCTTGTACCTTTGTATGTATTCTTTCAGTGAGCAATGAGTCATTTCCCGACATCCAGGAAGCTAATTCATCTGTAAATTTTTGTTGTTGTAAGCAGTATTGTTCGTGTATTGATTTCCCTGTTCGGAAGCAACATGGTTTACACAATCTGAGAGCAGCCGAACAGTTTCAGATAGTAATTTTGCCCCTGTTTGATTTTGAGTTCTTCATTGCTTAATTTCTGCTCGAATTCTGGCAGACGTGCCGGTGCTGACTCTAATGCTAAAATTTCAGCTGATAATCGCTCTGACACAGCGTCTTTCTTTGAACAAATTTCGGTCGAGTATAAAATTTTCTATCGCTAATACCTTATGCTTTTCTGTAGTCTTTCTGCTCTGCAGACACAGTCACTTGCTCTAACGAAATTTCAAAAAAATGGTTCAAATGGCTCTGAGCACTATGGGACTTAACTTCTGAGGTCATCTGTCCCCTAGAACTTAGAAATACTGAAACCTAACTAACCTAAGGAAATCACACACATCCATGCCCGAGGCAGGATTCGAACCTGCCAGTGTAGAGGTCTAACGAAATTTCACCTATGCGTTGTAGGACTATGGGCATTGTCAAAAAAATTAATTCTTGTTTCTTATAAACTTCTGTTAATGGATCAGTCGACTGATGATTGACTTCCCTGAGCGATAGATTCTTCCACTGCAGAGTTAATTCGACTTCCCTAATCTAAGTGCAATACATGTCTAGTTGTTTCGATATTTTTCTTCTAACACGTACACGAACAAAATTCCAAAAAAATCAAACTTTCCTCACTACAAGAATAATTAGTAGCAACACTTGTTACTTCATTCAATGACTGATAATAGTAATAGTAGCGACGTAGTAACCTTTCTAAAATATACAATCCAGCAGCCCCTATCCCTGTTGTTGGCGCTACCCAATTTACGAAGCACTTGTCTTTTAATACACTGACTGACAAAAAAGATGAAGCAGCCACAAGCTGAGAAGAAAATTTATGGAAAATTGGCGGGTTCAGAGCGTGTGTGACTGAGCTTTAGCGTCTCATTTCAGCTTCTCACTATCGATAGCTTCTAGCTCGCATCTTACGATATGACTATGTGATTCTAGGATCAACTTATTGTCCTGTCTGCTCTGGTTGTATGTCTTTCTAAAGTGACTTGTGTTAATAAGCTGGCCCCGGATTTTTCCTTAATTTTTGCGCTTGTATGTAAGTTGTTCTATGCAAGAGAACAAGCTGTTTCTGAATTTTAATATTTATTTTCACTGTGTTTCACAAGCTGGTGTACTCTCTGGTATTATTACTATTCAGTCCTTTAAGTTTCCTAAGTTACGACCACCAGGTAATGATAAGACTTTAGCGAGTTGTTATTTGTATTCCTTCCTGGAGGAATTTACAGCTCCCTTTGAGTAGTTCTCTTTTACGCCCCACATTTTTAGGAAGGCTTATTGGAAAGGTTCTATAAGGGCAATCTTGGTTAAAGAGGAACTTTCAGTTGCAGTGTAATTCAGTGAGTCATTTTTATGTTCGGTTTTGGTTGACAGCATCAACTAAGATGCCGTGAGAGCTTTCAGTGCTGGCGGCGTCCTGCCACGTAGGTCTGGCGTGCTTGCGATCGTGTGTTCGGCTCTCGAGCATTTTCTAGCGCGGCTTGCTATTTGTTTGGAGTTGCGTGTCCTGACCGTCTGCGCTCAAGCTGAGTGCCTTATTGTATCTGAGTTGCACTGCAAATGAAACTTTTCAGTAGATCAAAAGGAGTTTATTTGATTAATTACTTCCGCACGGGGAATTTTCGGTTTAATTTTATTGTCCCGTTTAATAGATTATGTAACTCTTCTCCAAATATTATTTTAAATTATTTGGTGTAAACCCTTTGAGTAAGCCGTAAAGAAGAACTGTTATATCTTGTTAAATGGTTAATATTTATCATTTGGGTGTGTGCCTAATACGAGGTGCGTTCAAGTTCTGAGGCCTCCGATTTCTTTTCTCCGGACTGGAAAGAGATAGAAACATCCGCATTGTTTTAAAATGAGACCGCGTTCATTTTCAATTCGTCCCAGAGATGGCAGCACCGTACGGCAGATGGAATTTTACCGCCTGCGGCGAGAATGAGAACTGTTTTAAATACTCAAAATGGCGACGTTTTCCTTACTTGAACAGCGTGCAATCATTCGTTTTCTGAATTTGCGTGGTGTGAAACCAACTGAAATTCATCGACAGTTGAAGGAGACATGTGGTGATGGGGTTATGGATGTGTCGAAAGTGCGTTCGTGGGTGCGACAGTTTCATGAAGGCAGAACATTGTGTGACAACAAACAAAAACAACCTCAGGCTCGCACAAGCCAGTCTGACGACATGATTGAGATAGTGGACGGAATTCTTTCGGGGAATCGCCGAATGACTGTAGAACAGATCGCCTCCAGAGTTGGCATTTCTGTGGGTTCTGTGCACACAATCCTGCATGACGACCTGAAAATGCGAAAAGTGTCATCCAGGTGGGTGCCACGAATGCTGACGGACGACCACATGGCTGCCCGTGTGGCATGTTGCCAAGCAATGTTTACGCGCAATGACAGCATGAATGGGACTTTCTTTTCGTCGGTTGTGACACTGGATGAGACGTGGATGCCATTTTTCAATCCAGAAACAAAGCGCCAGTCAGCTCAATGGAAGCACACAGATTCATCGCCACCAAAAAAGTTTCGGGTAACCACCAGTGCTGGAAAAATGACGGTGTCCATGTTCTGAGACAGCGAGGGCGTAATCCTTACCCATTGCGTTCCAAAGGGCACTACGGTAGCAGGTGCATCCTACGAAAATATTTTGAAGAACAATTTCCTTCCTGCACTGCAACAAAAACGTCCGGGAATGGCTGCGCGTGTGTTGTTTTACCAAGACAACGCACCCGCACATCGAGCTAACGTTACGCAACAGTTTGTTCGTGATAACAACTTTGAAGTGATTCCTCATGCTCCCTACTCACCTGACCTGTCTCCTAGTGACTTTTGGCTTTTTCCAACAATGAAAGTGTACTCTCCGTGGCCGCACATTCACCAGCCGTGCTGCTATTGCGTCAGCGATTTTCCAGTGGTCAAAACAGACTCCTAAAGAAGCCTTCGCCGCTGCCATGGAATCATGGCGTCAGCGTTGTGAAAAATGTGTACGTCTGCAGGGCGATTACGTCGAGAAGTAACGCCAGTTTCATCGATTTCGGGTGAGTAGTTAATTAGAAAAAAAATCGGAGGCCTTAGAACTTGAATGCACCTCGTACTTGGCTGTAAGCTCGCTCGCAGAAATTTATCTAAGACTCAGTTTTAATTACTTTTAGTTTTATGGTGTATTTAAACTTTTTAAATATAATTTTTAAAGCCAGAATTATAAAGGTCCTATCTTGTAGCATCTTGTTTAAGTTCATTATTACTGTAATTCAGTGACTGTGTTATTGACCATTTTGCACACTTTCAAGTGTGTAGATTTAACAAGGCAAATTAATTTGCAATGTTCCTACCTATTTTTCTTAAAGGGGACCTGTTGTTACTTTTAAAAATAAGGGCCTAGTGCTTCCATGTCATTTTCCATCATTTTACTAGCACAGGGGCATTACACAGATGATCGCAAAAACGATCCAATTAACCGTTCGTAATGGCAAACAATGGTCATCCAGTCAGCGCAGAGCCGCAGTTCCTGACTGTACATAATGCGACGCCGTACAGCAGAAGTCCTTGTTTTCTGGACACGGAACAACGCCGAATGCTGCCGTTTGTATTGTGGTGTCAACGGAAGCTTAACGCTCTGGTCAGTATACAGGGGGTAAAATAATGTGCACACCTGTACTTACTTGGGGTTGGTTCATTAATAAGGGTTTGGACCCTCATTTGCCCATAATACAGCTGCGATTTTTCTTCGAATACTTGCATATAATGGTTGTATAGTCCCCAGTGGAATGTTATGCCGTTGTTTGATCAGAACCTCTTGTGACTCCTGTAGTGACGAGGGAGGCGGAAATTTGCTCCGGAGTCTGCTCTACAATATCGCCCACAAGGGTTCGTTAATGTTTAAAGTCCGCGGACTGTGTTGGCCAGGGAACACGTTGCAGTTCAGCTTTGTGAATGGGTGCATTGTAGGCCTTAAATATGGCATCATTGTTGGGTGACAACACCTGAATCACGGGGTGCACCTGATCACCTAAAACGTTCACATAATCGTTGGCTGTAACTCCGCCTTTGAGAGTAATGGTGGGACCAGCAGAATACCATGATGTGGCTGCCCACACTATCACACTTCCACCTCCGTGCTTAACAGTTGGAATCAAGCAATCAGGATTATTCGCTTCTTTTGGCGTTCTTCAGACGTAGACACGGCCCGATGTAGAAAATACCGAAAACCTTGACACGTCGGATAATGTGACGTGTATCCACTGATCAGCCGTCCAGTATTTATGCTCCTGATCCCACGTTTTACGCTTCTCTGCGTTGGTTGTCGTGTTAATGGTTTCGGTGCAGCAGCTCGTCCTTGAATACTCAATTTATGGAACTCTCGGTGGACAGTGTCGATAGATACGGGGTATTGAAGATGGCTATTGAGCTCTGCCGTCACTTTAGGCGACTTAGTTTTGTGTTGTTTTGACACAATTCGTGTTAGCGTACGACGCTCTCTGTCATTTAGTTTTGATTTGCGCCCACTATTACGTTTAGACGATGATGCCTTTCCACGCTTTGTGTAGGCTCTCTTGACTGTTGAAACAGTTGCTCTTGAAATATTGAATAAGTTGGCTGTCTCGGTTACTGATGCTCCAGCTAATCGGGACCCCACGACTTGTCATCTTTGGAACTCTGTTAGGTCTTTCATTGAATGTCGATCTCGACATCTGAATTCAAATACAAAGTGTGCACTACTCGTAAAAAACCTGCACTGATGCCTAGTCCGTACTGAATATGCACACTCCAGCGCAAAACGTGCATTACTTGCGTTGGTGACCGTCAAACACAACCATTCCATTGCCACCACTGTCCACATTATTTTGCCAATCCCCTGAACCTCTAGTGCAGCTGCTGCTAGGGAGTCCATTACTTACACTCGGATGACAGGCGCACATATGATTATATGATGAGGTTTTGATGTGCTTGGTGCTGCAGTCATGGACTGTGCGGCTGGTCCCGGCGAAGGTTCGAGTCCTCCCTCGGGCATGGGTGTGTGTGTTTGTCCTTTAGGTTAAGTAGTGTGTAAGCTTATGGACTGATGACCTTAGCAGTTCAGTCCAATTAGATATCACACACATTTGAACATTTGATGTGTATGGTGCACAATAAGGCAATCCCCCTTTGTGGTGGTCGATCGGGACCTTGATTACGAATATATATGCCCTCACTTTCCGACGCAGTCCAACATCTGGCCTCTGTCATATCTGGATTTCCTGCAAATCTGAATAGTGCACGATTTGAGCAGCCTGCCATATGGAGTCACACAATGAAGTGCCTTTCACGCTCTGGCACGTGATGATTACGCTGTCTCAAACGAGTACACGGATGTTAGAGACGATCACTCAACATCTGACGTTGTTCACGCCCTTTGCAAACCTACCACGCCAGATGTGAGCACTAAACACGAACAACTCAAATGTTGGACGTGAGCCGCCAGCAGTGGTGGATGTGGGGAGAGAAATGGCGGAGTTTTGAGTGCGGATGATCTGGACGTGTGTCCATCAGAGACAGTAAATTAGTAAGACTGGATGTCATGAACTGCTGTATATTATGACTTTTTAACACTATTAAGGTAAATAGATTGTTTGTTCTCTATCAAAATCTTTAATTTGCTAACTATGCCTATCAGTAGTTAGTGCCTTCAGTAGATAGCAAATGAAAGATTTTGATAGAGAACAAAGAATGTATTTACCTTAATTGTGTTCAAAAGTCATAATATATAGCAGTTCATTACATCCAGTCTTACAAATTTACTGTCTCTGATGGACACACGTCCAGATCTTCCGCACTCAAAACTCCGCCATTTCTCTCCCCACATCCACCACTGCTGGCGGCTCACTTCCAACTGCGCAACGCTACGTGCTGTTAACATCCAACTGCCCAACACTACAATGGCGAAGATTGCAACAATGCCGACCAGCCTCAGACTGTACATAGCACAGTCAGTGATTTTCATACAGAGCGCTACATGGCGGTGGCATTACCAATATAAGAACCTAAACAGCCTGCTTACAATATTTATGCATTTATGTCGATGTATAATAGGTTTGTTTTGTAAATACTATTTGTATTTTTACGCTGGGTCTTGCCTAGGGAAAACTATGCTATCGAACGATTACATCGATAGGTCATGTAGAGAACCAAAGTGTTTAGGATCTTTAGTAGTGTGAAGTCGGCCATGTGGAGTGCGGGCAGAGCAGAGTCTGGCTGGGGTGGTGCAGTGGAGCAGGTGTGTTGTGTGACGCTCCCGCGATTTGCCGCGCTTCTGGGGTTTGGCAGCATGTAATTGCACTCGACTTGCTATGATAGTTTCTGACACGATGTCGCGGACGGGAAGCATTAGCTGGCACACATCAAGAGCCCGTTTCGCATGGTGACTGTGTCGAGAAGAAGGCGCGTCAACATCCAGCTTCTGCAACAGCGACGGCCGACAATGAGTGACTGTCGCCACCTCCTTGTTCGACGGCTTCAAACCTTCAATCAACCAACAAGGAAGACTGGAAGCACGTAAAGTTTTAGAACTGTATGGCAGACCTCAGCTTTACAAACTGTTCCATTTTCGTAACTAAAATTACAGCAATTTAGCATGAACATTTGTTGCTCTATGTCCCAATTGCATTACCAAGCAAGGTCTCTTCCTTCTCCGGAATGAACCCGAGTGTCGTTGAAATTCTAACCCCAGCATTAAAGTAATGTAATTCCTTTTCACTGTCTTAATTTCAAACATCAGTTAAAGTAATCATAGCTGGCTACAATATTTAGATTACACAAGCACAAATTAAGAGTGCGAGTTTTGTTACCGTATTTTAGCTCACCTGTGACTGCAGCTCAGCTTGGTACGTACTAAATTTTACTATTGTTGATTGTTCAGAATCATTTAATTCAGGTTCAAAGTTAAATCTCTTATTTCTAAATTGCGTAGATTCAAGTAGCTTTTTAAATGATTGTTGAGGTAGCCCAAGACTAACCTTATTTTATTGAATTTCGGAGTGCTTCAGAAACAAAGTTCACAATTAATTTCAGTTACTAAATTAACTTTGAATTTTCTGGTTTTATTAATTCTTTCGCTAAATTAAGTCAGAGTGTAGCGAAATTCATTACTTCTGACAAACATTCAGTTTTCACACCACATGTGTCAACCATCAATTGCCACGCTTTTAGTGCTAATTATATGTGAATTAATCTTTCATTTTCAGTTATTATAGTTGTTGTCCATAGAACTGGCAACCGTAATTTCCCCCAAATCTCAAATATCCAATTAACGCCAATTAATTGTTAACGTAACGACCGCACATTTACTTTCTTTATTAATTTTACCCTTTACTCAGAATTAATTTCCACCAATTTCATTTGCATTTTTCCTTTCGTTTAGATGTAACCCTTCCTCCCTCTTTACCGACAGATTGATTTCGGTAACGATTGCTTTTCCCAAATTTCCATTAGGTACACACGGTTTAATTTTTACTTTCATTAAGGTCGATAAGTGAGGGGGAGGTTACAAGAGAATGGCAGCTTATTGATTTAGGTACCGGTAATGATGTACGAGTATATGATTATATTGACATTTTCTCACGTCGTCTGGGTTCTTTAATTTTTTTAGGCAACATACATGGACAGACAGTCACATAAATTATACCTATGACAGTAACACTTTGTTACATTGTATACCCGTACTTTTCCATTCACAAACCACCTTTTACTATCACGATAATTGTAGTCTGATCCGTCTGGTGCTTATCTACGACTAGCATCATTTCGTCCTACGACTTATTTCGATACGTATCGGTAGCAGATACAACTCCACCCCAAAGTTGGTACCAATAAAAAAACTGTGAATTGTGTTAAGACAGAGAAACAATCAGCGGTACATTGAAATCAGATGAAAATTTCTGTTTGATGTTATCGACATGCGCAGTATGTTGAACTCATTCCATGGATACTCCTACTCTAACTATTAGCAGTTGCACAAACTGTGGATGTCGCGGCTGCTGAGATTTCTGATCAATGATTATCAGCAACGCTTCAATCACTTTGTCTGCACAGGGCGTTTCAGAAGTGATGGTCAATATTCAGGAATATGACAGGAATGATCATTCTAAACAATAATGTCAACTAAACATGGGCTTTAAAACGCATATCTTAAGAGAAATGAGCAGTTCCTGATCATCAACACTGTGAAGCAAATATCTTCTACTGCAAGCTCTTTGCTTTCCATATTTTGGGAAGTGGTAGTATGGACCCAAACAAGAAAAAAATGTCCAGTAAACATGTGCGCTAAAATGCATACCTTAACATTTATGAGTAAAAGTCAACCGTGTGAGAAAGCGCTATTTTGAAATAATTGTCTCGCGATTCTCTTTCGGCGTTCGCTCCGATGCTGCAAAAGTTCCCCGCAGAAGAATTTATGTTTTCAGTGAATTTTAAAGACTTGACAAGGACGTCTGCTACCAAAGACGTAAAAGAAAGAAAATGAAGCGAGAGACAAGGGCAGAATTACAAAGCATTTGGATCAAAGAGAAATTTCCCCTAGAATAAATGGCGAGACGCCTACTGCATAAGTATGGAAATTACTTATTCTATATTCAGCAGTGTAGATACAAAGGTTTTTGAAATACTTTCCCATTGCGCAAAGAATTCGTCATGTCACCAGACGTGTGGGCTCGTACCAACTCGACATACTGCTCGTGTGAGTTAAACCTGCGCACGGGCCATCGCTTTTTCTACGCTCTTCGAAATGTCACTTATCAAAAACTATTTTCTTCCATAATACGCTATTTTCCATTTAATAACCGAAAGTACTGATTCACAATATTCAGAAATAAATGTTACTGGTGTAGTTTACAACTTAATTTTCATTTGTAAGAATGAAGAACAATGCAGTGAAATTTTCAAATCATAGCACAGTGTAGTTGAAGACAACACAGCAATTAAATCAAAACATAGTTGAAGTTACTTCCCCTACAACTATGGTCTGTTTCGAAACACAGAACCGTCAGTTAGTTCCATCACCATCTGCACTATTGCCATGGAAAATCTGGCATTCAGAAATGAAGGTTACAGAAAAGGAAAAACTCGAAGAAAGCAGGAACTGCAATCAGCAATATTCCTTTGAAATGAGTCAAGTATTACTGTAATTATAGTACCAATTCGGTTATTACCGTCATGTATGCTGTGTTGCTGTCTGATGTTGCTAACTAGCTAATTAAAAAGGTAAAATTTCATTGCGATCCGTGAAAAATCAGTCAAAGACTATTTTGCACCAATTACTAGGGAATTAAACTGGTGTTAACGCCCTTAAATAACAGAAAGGCGTCATAACACTCTAATTAAGGATCCAGAGTAAGTAACTTAGTACTCTCGTTGTTGATGTTCCGCCTGTTCAAAAATGGTTCAAATGGCTCTGAGTACTATGTGACTTAACTCCTAAGGTTATCAGTCCCATAAAACTTAGAACTACTTAAACCTAACTAACCTAAGGACATCACACACATCCATGCCCGAGGCAGGATTCGAACCTGCGACCGTAGCGTGTTCCGCCTGTATTTCGTCGTTCTTTCTCTCTTTCTTGCACAACAGTACTGAATGACTGATGTGATACTGCAACAGTAATAATACGCGGCTCACATTGTTGTGGAAGGCTTGCGGTATAACGTCCCACTGAAGGTTTGAATTTCAATATGGCTCATCAAAAATTTAAGTAGACTTTCATTTGCCACCAAGACGATGAGAAAGCTTCGAACTACCTATAAATGTGAAATTATATCCATAAATTGGTCCCGTAACCTCATCAGAAATGACTATACGTTACATGGCCACAAAGAAAGAAGTGCTTCCTGAATGGCTTTAAAAGTTACGCAGCAGTATTTCCATTACTGAGAAATTTCTTCAATTCGATAGTAAAGAAGAGTAAAGAATGTTTTGCTACCATCTCGCAGAATGCATTAAATTATGATATGACGTAAATATATTGGTTTTAACTCAAGCCTATCATTCTCTGAAACACTTTGAGCCACTCAGTTCTACTAAGAATCTTGTCTGCTAAGCTGACAGTACTGTGACAGTATACTCTGACACAGTGCACCTAAAATAGCTAAATTTGAGTAATACGTAAGCACTATTGAGCTTACAGAGAGAGTAAATTACAGTGGATAAACAGGCTAATTACAATTGGAGTTACTTGCCATTTGCCGAATACATCGTCGTGCCGCATTCCATGGCACCGAATATATCCTGTCACGAGAGGGCAAGAGTCGATTACGTGCCGTGGAAACAACGACGATTAGATGAACAGCAGACAAGCTAGGGAGGACGATTTTCCAAATAATTACATCAGGAAATACTTCAGTTTTGTGTGTCGATACAAAGCTGTATTCGGGCGCTTCGATAGGTAAAATGAAAAGAGTTGCGCGATATGTTTTCACAACACGAATACAAAGCAGATCTGGTTATAGATGAGAAAAGTGGCTTCAGAATAATTTTTTTTTCCTTTCCTGATCGATGACCTCGTGGACTAGTTCTGGTCGTCTGTAATTTAATTAAACGGCGCTGGATTGCGTTAACCCTCGTGTGCATAATAACAAGTACCACTGCCACACAGGAAAAGAAATGAAATAAGCAGAAAATAATTAAATATGTATATGATTTAATGAACTCGATAATTCTGCTTTTAGACGATAATTAGACGGTTAAAGGCGCTGCAGTCTGGAACCGCAAGACCGCTACGGTCGCAGGTTCGAATCCTGCCTCGGGCATGGATGTGTGTGATGTCCTTAGGTTAGTTAGGTTTAACTAGTTCTAAGTTCTAGGGGACTACTGACCTCAGCAGTTGAGTCCCATAGTGCTCAGAGCCATTTGAACCATTTGAACTTAGCGTAGACTAATACCCAGCCTCGTGACGTACTGTACGTGGGCGGAACTTTCGCAGCACTTTGTCAGCCTCCAAGAGCGGGAAAGCACGCCGCTAGCGAGGTGGGAGGCCAGCGGCCGTCGGCGGTGAGACAGAGGTGGCCGGAAGTAGGCGCAATCCTTTATTTATTGAAACTTCCGAGCCCCGACCTTACTTCCGCTGTTTCATTACGCTCTCGCTACGCGTGTTTGTATGCAATGGAAGCGTGCATTATTTAGCAGCTCCCAGCTTTCGCCGACTGTTCCTCGGCCCCTAGCCCTCGATTTAGAGCACTCCCGTCCCAGACCCCTTTCTGCTACACACACACACAAACGCACACACACATACATACACGCACATACACTCCCGCAAGCATATACACAGAGGAGAGGAAAAGGGAGAAAGACGAACACGCCCCTATCCAGTTTTCCCCAGGAAGTGAAATAAGGAACTACGCCGTAACAGAATGCTAAATATTTAAAGGGCGCCCAACGCCCCGACCGACAGCAATCCTACCTTGAACCGCGCACTAACGGCTTAACTTGCGTTGTTCGCAGAGAGGTTCTCCACAAAAATACACTGATTTATGATTGCTGTTGATTAACCCGTAAGTATACTGTAACTGTCATTGTCATGTCTACAGGGACAAGAATATATGACGGCTTCCGGAAAAGTGATTCCTCCGAATCTCTTATGTGAAAACTCTTAAAGCTTTACAAATAAAGCAAACGTTAAAACTTCCTGGCAGATTAAAACTGAGTGCCAGGCGGAGACTCGAACTCGGGACCTTTGCCTTTCGCGGGCAAGTGCTCTACCAGTTGAGCTTCCCAAGCACGACTCACGCCCCGTCCTCACAGCTTTACTTCTGCCAGTACCTCGTCTCCTACCTTCCAAACTTTACAGAAGCTCTTTGCGAACCTTGCAGAACTAGCACTCCTGAAGGAAAGGATATTGCGGAAAGATGGCTTAGCCACAGCCTGGGGGATGTTTCCAGAACGAGGTACTGGCAGAAGTAAAGCTGTGAGGAGGGGCCGTGAGTCGTGCTTGGGTAGCTCAGTTGGTAGAGCACTTCCCGGCGAAAGGCAAAGGTCCCGAGTTCGAGTCTCGGCCCGGCACACAGTTTTAATCTGCCAGGAAGTTTCATATCAGAGCACACTCCGCTGCACAGTGAAAATGTCATTCTGGAAAGCAAACGTTGTTACCATTGTACAAGGGTTGTCCAGAAAGTAACTCACTGAAGTTTTTTTCTCAGCCGAAAACAATGCTACGAATGCGAAATGTTACGTACTTACTGTTCGAAGTCTACTGGGTGAGCGCGCCAAGTTTCCGTCACTTCCGGCAGAGAGCTTAGCTGCAGGACAGTTTCAAAATGGCGTCTGTAGGTGACGTCCGTTACAAGCAACGTGTCGTCATTGAATTTCTCACTGCAGAGGAAGAAGCTGTGGGGCATATTTACAAACGCTTGTGCAATGTCGACAGAAGTACAGTTAGTCGCCGGGCACGGAGGGTGAGGTCATCATAAAGCGGTTCGGCGGAGCTCCACGATTTGCAGCGGTCGGGGAGACCATCCACGGCTGTCACACCTGACATGTTGCAGCGAGCTGGTGTTGTTATTCTCGAGGACAGACGCATTACGATTCGGCAGTTGCCGCTGCATCTTCAGTCAGCAAAGGAAGTAAGGATGCAATTATCTGCATTCTTGGATATTGAAAAGTGTGTGCAAGATGGTTCCCGCGGTGTCTAACGGCGGATCACAAATCGCGAAGTAAAAACATTTGTCCTGATTTGTTGCAACGGTTTTGAAGCTGAGGGGGAGGCCATCTTGTCCCGGATTTCGACAGGTGATGAAACCTGGGCTCACCATTTTGAGCCCGAAACTAAATTACAGTCGACGGAATGGCACCATTCCCACTCCTCACATAAGAAAAATTCAGAGCAACTGCTTCCACCGGTAAGATCATAATCACCGTGTTCTGGAACGGTGAAGGCGTGATTCTCATTGATGTGATGCAAAGAGGCGGTTGCATTAATTCAGAAGCATATGTCAACACATTCACAAAACTAAAGACACGCTTCAGACGATTCCGCGCCACAGCAACCCAGGAAATGTTTTGCTGCAATACGATAATGCTCGACCCCACACAAGTCTGAGGACTGCTGAACGCATCGCAAAACAGGGTTGGACAGTGTTGCCCCATCTACCCTACAGCCCTGACCTAGCGCCCACGGACTTCCACTTGTCTGGGCCATTGAAAGATGCCATTCATCGAAGACATTTTGAGGAGGTGATTGACACAGTGAAGGACTGGCTCCGCCACCAGGACAAGCTTTGGTGCCGACAGGGCACACACGCCCTTGTTTTGTGCTGGTGGAAGACCGCAGATGGGACGGAGATTACGTGGAAAAGTAGAGTGTGCAGGTAGAACACCATTCTTTCGTGTGTGTAATTCTCATTATGTTCAGTAAAGAATTGTTGGAGAAAAAATGCGTGCATTACCTTCTGGGTAATCCTCGTACATCTTTATTGTTCGTGTCCACATGTTTATTTCTCAACATAGTCACCCTGGCGACGAACAAATGTTTCCTTACGAGAGACCACTTTGTAGATACCGTCACAGTAGAACGTTTGACTGTGCTGACGGCTCCACGAACTCACGTCTGTTTGCACCGCGTCATCACTATCAAAGTGAACGCTCCGAAGGCGTTATTTAAGTTTTGGGAAAAATGATGAACATCGGGAGGAGCCAAGACGAGGGCTGCATGGAGGATGATCGATGACAAGTCCAAGGCGTCGGACTGTTGCAGATATCGCGGCGCTCTCGTGTAGTCTGGCGTTGTCGTGCTGCGCGGACGAACTATTCGAATTCGAAACACGATTATAGTTCGCTGTTTCTCATGCATCCACAGAGTTACAATGCACACCACCATGTTACATGCTACAATTCGGAACCCTCTGGCGGCAGAGGACTGTGATTATACAGATAAGAAGAATGAAAATGTAGAATGTTATCAGCGTTTGTTTCATTTGACAAGCTTTGAGACGTTTCACATAAAAAATTCGGAGACATTAGTTTTCAGCAGGCCCTAGTAATTGCCAGTCATCGCATTACCTGGCCTGTCTCTCATCCTAGCAATGCCCACCCATGAAATAAAAATATTCGTGAACTCACGCTCTTTTGCTGCTGCCTGTGTCTGGAACAAGCTAACCTGTATTCTGTGGAGAATTCAGTGCCAAGTGGCATTTAACAAAACGCTGAAGTACTTTGTCAAATCGCCTTCATAACTTTTTCCCAAAGGTTAATGTACGAGGGTTGGAACTTTAATAGTGGCAACTGTTTATTTAAAGCTCGTACAAAACAGATACGTGTTTCAATGTGTTACTGACCTTCAAAGTAGTCACCAGCATTGTGTATAACCCGCTTCCAGCGATGTGCAAGTCGTAGGATACTCTTAGCAGTGCCAGTTGTGTTGACAGTTCGAGCGGCGCAGTCTATTGCGCGATGAATTTGTAGCAAATGCCATGAAGTGTTTCCAGCTTCGAAGTCGAGTTGAACTTACGGGGGGGGGGGGGGGGGGGGGAGGGGGGGCTTAAGTCAGGGGAGTGCAGTAGATGGTATAGTACTTAGCAGCCCCATCAGTCAAACAAATCAGTAACAGCTTGCACTGTACGTGCTTGAGCATTGTCCTGCAAAATGATGGTCAGGTCCCACAGAAAGTGTCAGCACTTCTGTCCATATGCTGTTCATTTTAGGAACACAACCTACGACCAGCTGAGAGTTCCAGCCCTGTTTCAGACATTTAAAGAATTTCTTCCATCCTGTGTCAGGTACGCTTCTATCTCTTTCCGTTTCCCAATGGGCCACGCAACTTTGTTCCTCTATTTTGTGTTTCATCTTTCTCTGCACTGTGTTCAGAAATTGTCATGTAACGCAAGAAGCCATAGATCCATTATTGATTATGCCTTAGTGAAGAGGAAGGTGGGCTAGTACAAAATGTAAGACTACATATACGGAGAGACGTAGAGATGGGTCATTTTCTGGTGATTGTCAAGGTAAACCTCATCACTGGGTGGAAGAAACAATTACGAGGAGTAAATTCGAAGGCGAAGTTTACGAAGTCTGCCTTTTGCAACATGACAATGTAAGAAGTCTACTTCAGCCGCTACTCGTACAGTATTTCCAAAAAGAATTTACAGAAAGTAGTACCAATACGGAACATAACACCCTGCGTGATCCAAGTGGGACGGAGGTAATAAGGAAGAAAAAGAGATTTAGGAGGACAATGGATATCTAAATATGGAATTGCAGATATAGGAGATTCAATTAAAGAGAAACGAAAAACTAACACTACTAATCTACAGGGTAGTCCATTGATCGTGACCGCTAAATGGCGCTGCCGTAGGTGACACGGATATCAACTGCGTTTGTTAAAATAGGAACCCCCATTTTTTATTACATATTCGTGTAGTACGTAAAGACATATGAATGTTTTAGTTGGACCACTTTTTTCGCTTTGTGATGGATGGCACTGTAATAGTCACAAACATATGGCTCACAAATTTAGACGAACAGTTGGTAACAGGTAGGTTTTTTAAATTAAAATACTGAACGTAGGTACGTTTGAACATTTTATTTCGGTTGTTCCAATGTGATACATGTTCCTTTGTGAACCTATCATTTCTGAGAATGCATGCAGTTACAGTGTGATTACCTGTAAATACCACACTAAAGCAATAAATGCTCAATATTATGTCCGTCAACCTCAATGCATTTGGTAATACGTGTAGCGACATTCCTCTCAACAGCTAGTAGTTCGCCTTCCGTAATGTTCGCACATGCATTGACAATACGCTGACGCATATTGTCAGGAATTGTAGGTGGATCACTATAGCAAATATCCATCAACTTTCCCCACAGATGAAAATCCGAGGACGTCAGATCCGGTGAACGTGCGGGCCATGGTATGGTGCTTCGACGACCAATCCACCTATCATAAAATATGCTATTCAATACCGCTTCAACCGCACATTAGCTATGTGCTGGACATCCATCATGTTGGAAGTACATCGCCATTTTGTCATGCAGTGAAACATCTTGTAGTAACATCGGTAGAACATTACGTAGGAAATCAGCATACATTGAACCACTTAGATTGCCATCGATAAAATGAGGGCCAATTATCCTTCCTCCCATAATGCCGCACCCTACATTAACCCGCCAAGGTCGCTGATGTTCCACTTGTCGCAGCCATCGTGGATTTTCCGTTGCCCAATAGTGCATATTATGCCGGTTTACGTTACCGTTGTTTGTGAACGACGCTTCGACACTATCTGGCGAACAGTCCGGACGCTTGGATGATGTCGTCCAGGATACCGAGCGGCATACATAGCACACGCGCGTTGGGCCTTTTGATCACAATAGCCATACATCTACACGATATCGACCTTTTCCGCAATTGGTAAACGGTCCATTTTAACAGAGGTAATGTATCACGAAGCAAATGCCGTCCGCAGTGGCGGAATGTTACGTGATACCACGTACTTATACGTTTGTGAGGTTTACTGCGCCATTATCACAAAGCGAAAAAAGTGGTCCAACTAAAACATTCATATTTCTTTACGTACTACACGAATATTTAATAAAAATGGGGTTTCCTATTTAAAAAAAAACGCAGTTGATGTCCGTTTGACCTATGGCAGCGCCATCTAGCGGGCCAACCATAGCGCCATCTGGTTTCCCCCTTCAAGCTAGACAAGTTTTTTTTTTTCGTTTGATGCTTATTTAGTGAGATATTTGGCCCGGACCCTATCAATGGACCACCCTGTATAGCACAATACAATAGCGCAGTGTAATGTAAAACGTAGCTATGCTAAAAAAGTTGTGAGAGAAGCTCACCAAGAATTCTCCGGAAATAACAAACAGCAAAATGCTTCTGCACGATCGCACATAATAGACAAAGAACCTGGACGAAACACTCACCCCCACCCTCACCTACCTTGGCCTCACCATTGACCGTCACCTCACCTGGATCCCTCATCTCCGCTCCATCCAATCCAAAGCCCACAACCGCCTCCGACTCCTCAAACTTCTCTCTGGCCGGACGTGGGGGTTGCACCCCTCTACCATCCTCCACACCTATAAATCCTTAATCCGTCCCATCCTCTGTTATGCCAGTCCTGCCTGGATATCTGCCCCCCCCCCCAAATTCTATAAGTCCCTCCAGATCCTTGAGCGTCATGCACTCCGCCTAGCCTTCCGTATACGCCTCCCGTCCCCCACGCGGATCCTCTATGATCTCATTCCTTTCCCCATCTGCTCCTATTCCTCGAACATATCCGCATCCTCTACACCTCCCGCCGTCTTGAACCCCCTCACCCCCTGGTTGCTCCTCTCCTCTCCCATCCCCGCCCCCTGCCACGTCTCCACCATTGTGTCCCCCCTACCCTCCATCTCTACACCCTACATCTCCTTTCCCAAGGTGGCTTCCATCAACTCCCCCTCCCGGACGATGCCCTCCCTCCCTCCATTTATCCCTCCTATCAACTCGGATCCTCACTCCCCCTCCTTTCCTGTGTCCTTTCCCTGGGCTCCCTCTTCCCCCCTTCCATCCTGTTTTCTCCCCACTAAACCTCTCCCTACCTCCCTTCTCCCCCCCCCACCAAGTCCTTTTGTATTCCCCTCCTCTGCCTACCCCACTCCCTGTCGCGTCTGCCCCCCACCCCTCTTATGGGTCCTCATCCTCCATCAGCTCCTTTCCCAGTTCCCCCCTTCGCTTTTACTCTCCTTTCCCCCCTTTTTTGTTTTCCCATCATCTGTCCAGTTTCCCCCCACCTGCTCTCGGCTGTGGTATATCACATTTGCCAACTTTTTAGTGCAGTGTTCCAGTGACTATTCAGTGTTGTTCGTCTTTCTCGTGTTGCGAACAGAAACCATGCTGTCGCTAGGTGTGAATTTTATGTCTTTTGCGAACAGAATCCAGACTGTCGCCGTGTTTTTTAATTGTCTGTCTATTGTTTTACCTGTCTGCTAGGTATGTATTTTATTAGCATCATCATCCCTCTGTTCTTTGTTTTAAGTTCCACGATTTCTTTTCGCCATGTTACTCTTTAAGTCTCCGATTTTATCGCCTGTTTTTATTATTTATTCTCTTCATCTTTCTCACAAAGTCTGTAGGCTAAAGAGCGGTATACTAATCTGCTGCCACCCCCCCCCTTCGGGGGGAATTGAAATTCAATAAAGAAAAAAAAACATAGAAACCCTATCAGTCATTATTTGTAGAATACAGTGATACAATTGAACTAAAGAAAGCAGACCAGGACAAAGAACAAGATGACTAAATTACATTGTAGAAGATACAAGAAGCATTAGAGCAAATGAGGAAAAGGTAAACAGGACCTGATATTTGACGAGTTCCAATCGATTTTGCTTGACCACGATCGAAGCCAGCGATGTCTCTAGTAGGTGACTTGTGGACACCTGCCCCGTCGTTGAGCTCTTGTTGGGCAGCGGACAACAGAGAGAGCGGCAGAAGTAGGCGGGTGGCGCCGGGTGCTGTAGTGGCGGCAGTGGCTCTGTGGCAGTGTGGAGTCACTGCGACGAACGGCCACGAAGAGAGCGTTAAGCACCACAGGAGACGCCGTGTGTTGGTGAGGCGGAGTGTGCGGACGTCCTTGTGAGTTCCGCAGCGTTCTGTGGCAGCTCTAAGAAGGACAGATACTACACTGAACTGTGGGGGACTGCGCTGCGGTTGCGGATCGTTACAAATATTTCGCAGTGCCTCCGCTGTAGCCGCTTCATTTTGAATTTGTGGCCTTCTGAATATTCCTGTGTTCTAACTAACACTGTTAATCTCCGTTTACTGCCGGTTCAAGTAGCAAATATAAATTTCTTTGCTAAGTTTAGAAATTCACAGAGAAAGTGTTTTGGCAGCGTGTACATATTTAGGCGCTAAGTTAAAATTTGTAAAAGTAGGTATGAGACTGTTCTGGTTCCCTGTGTTATTGTCCACGATGCACATTGCAGACGGTAATGAGGGTACATATGGAAGTCTACGTCATTTCAGTTAAATAATTTCACCTCTCGGTTTGCTCTAGAAGCCTCAGTATACTCTGTGCATAAGCTCCGGTTTTAGTACGGAATTGTTGGTAAATGCAAGCCGCCTTGGGCAGGTTGGACCATTCTTGTCCAGGCACGCAATGATGCATTTTCTAGCTGCAGTTCTGTACAAGGTGGTACACAAATTTTCCAGCATTTTAACTTCTAGAAATATTTTTTTCTGTTTTGTATTTCTTTAACGTTACTGGGAATATTTGTCAATGATTACAAGCTTTAATTAATTCCAGTGTATAATTCTTAGACTGGTATTTATAAAGTTTGATGTGAGGTATTACTTAAAAATGATTGATGCCTATCCGGTAAGGTCGTTTGTGGCTGCTTGCTGACGATTAAAATTTTGAGTGAATGACTTGAATTTCTGGCAGTAATTTCATATTACGGACAGAGGTGTCATGAAAGTTGTTGAATAGTCAGATGTCTTATGTGTTTTGATAATCAAGCAGTTAAACAAAATTGAACTTTTTTATTAAGGAAAGATAGCCATAAGCTAATACCTTTGATTATTTTACTGTGTTTTAATTTTACTGGGATTTCGTTCATTGTGTTTCCTTTAATTGAATCTTGTTATCGAGCTGAAGTTTTACTAATGTGCACCGTAAGTAGCAAGAAATGGAAGCTTTATTGTAATAAATGGTTTCTTAATACACCTAACATCTCGAGAGAAGGTTCAGCATGCATTCACGAGAAGAATCCTGTTCCCTGACCAACTTGCTCAAGTGGCCAAAAAGGTCTAACGGGGTATCGATTCTAATAACATTAACGCAAAACTTATCAGATGTGGAGGATCAATATTAGAAGTCAAGCTGTTCCATTTCCAACATTCGTTTAATAAGTGAATGGTGAACATTCGCTCTTGGAGAGCGGCGGTAGTTATATCACTCCATAAAAAAGGAAGTAGAAATGTTCGCGAAAATTAGCGAGGAATAATTCTGTTGAACGCTGTTTACAATTTCTGCGCATGAATAATTAATAAGAAACTGAAAATAATAACTGTCACCCTCCTGCTGAAGGAATAAAATGGTTTTAGACATAGACGATCACGCAATGACAATATTACAACAGACAAGCAGATAACTGAAAAGAGACGAAAACATAAGCCGAGGCCTTATATTGGATTAGCAGATTATGAAAGAGCCTCCGATAGAGCGGATAGGTATCTTCTGTGGAATATAATGGAGGGACGATATTATCCAAAAACATTTTATACCTGTGCTAGAAAGTTTGAATTGAAATAACGAAATTTTGATTGATACAAGGAAATAAAGACCAGGACCAATAGCAATTAAAACAGGAGTGTTACAAGGCGACAATCTCTCGCCCACTTTATTTAATATACACTGTAATGGTGACATTGGGGAAACAAACACCAGAAATATCACTAACACCTAGAAATACACATGTACATACCGTGCTCTTATCTGGTGACCTAATAATTTTAAAAAAGACGGAAGATGATTTACAGTTTGCTCTGTATCGCTTGGACTTGCAGAAAATCACTATAATTTGAAAATATCAGAAAATGAAACTAAATTTATAGCTTTTAAAGGAAAATACCTATTACCTTCTTAAATAATGCCAAATGGGAAACTAGTTTAACAGGTGCAGGGGGTGGACAAAAATATCGAAACACCACAAACCGAAAGCCTTACCATGCCTAATACGGTGTAGGAAAACCGTTGGCACTGAAAGAAGCTTCTAATCGTCTCGAAGTGCATAAATACTGTTCCTGTACGGGTGTCAATGAACTCTTATACGATTCTCACTGCAAAATAGCGAAGTGTACACTTGACGATGGTGGTGGTGCATAGGGATCACACACCGCTCTCTCCAGATTAGATCCCCAAGGCCCAGTAACATTGAGACCTACTGACTATGTTACCAAGAAGACATGTGACAGTTCATCCATATGCTCACAAAATCAGTCGTGGACTAAATGAGCTGTGTGAACAGAGAGCCTGACCTCTTAGAACACAGCATCATTTTCGGAGAAAAAACATTGTACCATGGGGAGGGCCTGATCAACCAGAATGATCACATAATTCTTGGCACGAATGTGACCTGGCAGTGTAGCCATACCACGATGTGGATACCAAACCACAAGTGAGGTCCGCAGCTCGTGGTCGTGCGGTAGCGTTGTCGCTTCCCACGCCCGGGTTCCCGGGTTCGATTCCCGGCGGGGTCAGGGATTTTCTCTGCCTCGTGATGACTGGGTGTTGTGTGCTGTCCTTAGGTTAGTTAGGTTTAAGTAGTTCTAAGTTCTAGGGGACTGATGACCATAGCTGTTAAGTCCCATAGTGCTCAGAGCCATTTGAACCATTTTTGAACCACAAGTGATGAAGAAGCTTGCACTGGATAGAGTAGCATGGAGAGCTGCATCAAACCAGTCTCAGAACTGAAGACCACAACAACAACAACAACAAAGTGAGCCCCCGCTATTCTTGGCAAGTAAATTCGGCCACACGTTGGAAAGAGTGTGGAACAACACTTATCCGGCCAAATGACTTTGTTCCGTTGCTCCGTGAGCTCAGATTTCATGGCTCCGACCCCACGTTTTCCTGTTACCATCATTTACATCACTGGTGAGTGATTTTGTAAATCCATCTCACCCTACAATCCCCTGATTATGGAGCTCTCTCCGTGTTGTTTTGGTGTTGATAGGCTCGCGAGCATTACATTCAGCTCTGCAGTGACCTTTGCAGCTGCCATCCTGTTGTTTTTCATCACCATCCTCATCAGAGACCGTCTGTCATGATCTCTCAATACACACTTTCGACTGATTTGTGGCTTAGCGGGTGGTATCTTTCCGTCTTCACTAAACGTGGTATAAATATTCTGTGCGGTGTCTCTTGAAGCATCAGACACTTCGGCTGCCACCATACAAGCACCAACAATTAACCCACGTTCGAATTCGCAGCTCTGAGTATCAAGATCTCTGGTAGGTGAGTGATCAGATTGTCAGATTGTTGAAATAAAGGTCACGAGTTCGAAACCTACAGATTTTTTTAAACTGATTACGCGTGAAATTGTTATATGGAAGAGAATTTTTCTGAAAGAGAACGTTTCAGAGTTTGTAGCAATGTTCTTTTGGTAATCTACTTTCGCTTCGTTAGCTGAAAGTGGCAAACCCGTAGAGTACGTTTGCGCAGATAGGTGTGCTGTTATGTATGCTACAGGTTTGCTACTTTCAGCTAAGGAAGCGAAAGCAGACAGACAAACAAAACATTGCTACAAACTCCGAAACGTCCTTCTGAAGGTCATAAAAATGTTCTCCCACATAAAAATTTCACTCGTTTAAAAAAATCGCTAGTAGTGGGTTCCGAACTCAGCACCTTCAGCACAATCATCTGATGCTGTAGCATCTCACATACCAGTACTCTTCGCGTCTAGATGTCACAGATATGGTTTCCCTATACTCCGTAGTTCTGATGGTATTTTCAATTACCGTTTACACATCTTCTACTGCACGACAGCACACTGCACAAACTGAATCGGTGTGTTGGTTGATGCTCCATCTACACACAACGTTTGGTGTTTGACAGCTGACGGTTTGGGTGTTAGCTTCGACATAACGTACTCAGAACTACACAGAACTCTGTTGTGACCACGACCGACCGTTGCAACGTATTGAGGACAATGTACAGCGTAACCTGCAGTCTTCCGTAGCGTCTGCATTTATGTCAATGCGTGCATTTCTGGTGCTGTTTCCATATTTCTATACACACCGGTGCTCACTTTCTGGCATTACGATGTGATATAAGTTACGAACATGATAACACAATTTCAAATGGTATGTTGCACTATATACTGAGGTAACGAAAGCCATGCGACAGCGAGATGCACATATACAGACGGCGGTAATATCGCATACACAAGGTACAGAAGGGCCGTGCATTGGCGGAGCTGTCATTACTACTCAGCTGGTTCGTGTGAAAAAGTTTCCGACGTGATTGTGGGCGCACGACTGGAATTGACTGACGTTGAACGCAGAATGGCAGCAGGAGCTACACCCATGGGACATTCAGCTTCGGAAATCGTTAGGGAATTCAGTATTCCGAGATCCACAATGTTAAGAGTGTTCCAGCGCAGTGGTCGACAGCCTTCACTTAACGACTGAGAGCAGCGGGGTTTGTATAGATTTGTAAGTGCTGACAGAAAAGCAGAACTACTTGAAATAACAGCAGAAATCAATTTTGGACGTACGATGAACGTATCCGTTGGGACAGGGTGGCCGAATTTGGCAGTAATGGGCTGTGGCAGCAGACGACCGACGCGAGTGCCAGCTCTTCTGCTGGGCTAGTGGCAATAACGGTTGGACCCTAGACGACTGATAAACCGTAGCCTGGTCAGATAAGCCCCCAGTTTATATGGTAATAGCTTATGGTAGACCCCACGAACCCATGGACCCAAGTTGTCAACAAGGCACTAAGTAAACTCGTGGTAGCTCCACAATGGTGTGTGCTGTGCTTACATGGAGTGAACTGCGTCCTCTGGCAGGAATCGGTTATTCTCAGCTACCTGGACACCATTTTCAGCCATTATGAACATAATCGAGAGGTCAGTTCCTGCACAAAATCCTGCACCGGCTACGCTTTCGAAATTACGGACTGCTATAGAGGCAACATGGCTGTACTTTACTGTAGGGGAGTTCCAGTGGCTTGTTGAGCCCATGGCAAGTCGAGTTATCGCACTACACCGGGAGGGAGGAGGCTCGACGAGTTATTACGAGGTATCCATGTAAAACGGACCCACAAAATTAAAGACCAGTATCCATAACTTTGGTTTGCTGCAGGATCCTTGAACGTATCCTCAGTTCGAATACAAAAAATTTTCTGAGGCTGAGAAGTTCATGTCCACGTATCTGCTTGGTTTTAGGAAGCGTCGCTCGTGTGAGACTCAGCTTGCCCTTTTCTCACATGATATACTGCGAACTGTGGATGAGAGTCAACAGGCAGATTGCATATTTCTAAATTTATGGAAAGCATTTGAGATGGTACGCACTGCACGCTGTTGATGAGCATATGGGATAAGTTAACAAATGTGTGAGTGACTCGAAGACTTCTTAAGTATTAAAACCTAGTATGTTCTCCTCGATGGCAAGTGTTCATTAGAGACAACGGTATCGTCAGGAGTGCCACATGGAAGTGTAACAGGACAGCTGTTGTTTTCTACATACCGGGTGATCAAAAAGTCAGTATAAATTGCAAAACTTAATAAACCACGGAATAATGTAGATAGAGAGGTAAAAATTTACACACATGCTTGGAATGACATGGGGTTTTATTAGAACCAAATAAAAACAAAGTTCACAAAATGTCCGACAGATGGCGCTGGACAGCAAAACGTCAGTGACTGCGCATGACAATCGTGTATAAAAGGAGCTGCAATGAGAGAAGGAATCAGATGCGCCAGCAGTCACAGCATGTTGACGTTACCTGAAAAGGCGCTTTTAGTGAAGCTATATTATCAGAATGGGGAATGTGCTAGTTCAGCGTTACGATCCTATCGCCATAGGAAGGGGATTCGAACGGGTAAAGATCCGTTGACAAATGCAGTTGCGGTGAGAATGGTTTCGAAGTTCGAAGCCACGGCTTGTTGAGACGATAGACCCCGTAGTGGCTGACCGAGCACAAGGCGTAATGCTGCTGAGACAGTTCAGGAAGAAATGGAGACTGTAGCGAGTTCGTCTATGCACGGGGAAGTCAGCGCTCGTGCAATCGCACATCGCACCGGCATTTCATACACTACTGTTTGGTTGGCACTTAGGCGTACCCTCCGATGCTATCCGTACAAAATCCATCGGCATCACGAACTGTTACCTGGCGATTTAGTAAAGCGGAGGGCAATTGGGGTGTGGGCGTTTCAAAAGATGGCGAAAGATGACGATTGGTTGAGTAACGTGTTGTGGACCGAAGAAGCTCATTTCACACTGCGAGGGTCTGTCAACGCCCACAACTGCAGAATTTGGGCTACCGAAAATCCTAGAACTGTCATGGAAGCTCCACTGCACGACGAGAAAGTCACGGTATGGGTTGGATTAACCATATCTACCGTTATCGGGCCTTTTTTCTTCGAGGAAATGCGTCATTCTCGTTTTGTAACTGCTACCGTGACGGGTGAGAGTTACGCCGGTATGTTACAGAATCGCATCATCCCCAGCCTGACTGATAAACACCTGCTGGAACGTACGATCTTTATGCAGGATGGCGCTCCACCCCATATTGCTAGACGCGTGAAAGATCTCTTGCGCGCGTCGTTTGGTGGTGATCGTGTGCTCAGCCGCCACTTTCGTCATGCTTGGCCTCCCAGGTCCCCAGACCTCAGTCCGTGCGATTATTGGCTTTGGGGTTGCCTGAAGTCGCACGTGTATCGTGATCGACCGATATCTCTAGGGATGCTGAAAGACATCCGTAGCCAATGCCTCACCATAACTCCGGACATGCTTTACAGTGCTGTTCACAACATTATTCCTCGACCACAGCTGTTGTTGAGGAATTATAGTGGGCATATTGAGCATTTCCTATAAAGAACATTATCTGTGCTTTGTCTTACTTTGTTATGCTAATTATTGCTATTCTGATCAGATGAAGCGCCATCTGTCGGACATTTTTGGAATTTTTTTATTTGTTTGGTTCTAATAAAACCCCATCTCATTCCAAGCATATGTGTCAATTTGTAACTCTCTATCTACATTATTCCATGATTTATTCAATTTTCAAATTTATACTGACTTTTTGATCACCCAGTACATAAATGATTTGGCAGGCGGGAAGGGGGGGGGGGGGGGGCAGCTGTCTCCAGGTTTCCTGATGATGCTGTGACATACGGTAAGGTATCGAGTTTGAGTGACTGTAGGAAGATACAAGATGACTTAGACAAATTTTCTAGCTGGTCTGATGAATTGCAGTTAACTGTAGATGTGGGAAAATGTAAGTTAATGCGGATGAATTGGAAAAACCAACCTGTAATGTTCAGATGGACCACTGTAGAGTACTGCTCGACACAGTGTGTGAGACTGCAGGGCACTCTCACTTCTAATACAGTGTTCAGGTGCGTAATGCTCTTAGGGGAGTTGATCTTTATTACTTAGTTGCTATACCTAGATACGATCTGACTTCATACATCATGATGAAATGGTGGGCAGTAGTTAACGCTCTTGCTTGTGTGCTCTAGTGAAGGAATAGCGGTTAGCTTTACCTGCGTTCAAAGGAATAGGGTGCCGATTTAAACGACTGCAATGAAAGTGTACGGCAGCTGAGGACCGAGGGGAGCATTTTTCTGCGGAACCCGAGTGAAAACATCTGCAGACTGCCGAGTTCCGCGGTCTCATTGTGCAGACACGTAGGATGGCACCAGTCGGCCGGCGGCCGCGTCCAGGTAGGATGACTAATGCCAAAAAGTCACCTCTGCAATGGGCAGAGCATCGAAGACCGGCAATGAAGCATACGATGGGCCCTTGCGAGGCAGGAAGCCGATGAGACGACTGTGAGCTTTCTTCGAATTTCCGTTGGACAGGTCACTGGCGCCCAGACGTCCAGAATGTGTTACAAAACATATTTGTGAAGGCATGGGGCTTTTAGCGAGTTCATGGCCATTCTTTGGAAAGTTCGAAATGGACGCAACAGGGGACATAACGATCTTTTTATGGAGGGCTGTTCTTCCATTCACGTCACGCTGTCAGCAAAAGATGTGGCATAACCATGTGGGAAGGAGGCTGCAAAGCTGAATCTTTTTTCTTTCCTTTTCTCCCCATTCACCAAGGGGCAGTCTCCCCTCTTCGAATGCGTCGCTCCAGCTCGTGACTGGCTTGTGATAAAGTAGGATTAGTCTAAGTTGTAAATGTGCTTTGCTGCCAAGCTGATGAGTAAAGCGGAGAGAAAGAGAAGAGGTCACTGTTGTACTGGCGCTTCATAAGTAAAGAACTGCTGGTCTTTACCTAAATGGTGAGACTTGTGTACTTTGCTAGTGTGCCACTTAGAGCCCGCGCCAGTCATCTTCTGAACCATGAGAGGTACTGCTTCTAGCATCACGCACACAACAAGTGATGTGTGGGTGTACTTTTTTGAGTTGGCCGTCTAAACATTTGACATATTCCAACCCGCAAAGTCACGGGACGGAGTCAAATTGGTTTGGCAGACCAGCAAACGGGTCCAACTGCACACTGGGATTTCAGAGGCTCACAGGAAAGTACCTGCATTGCGAATTAGCCGAACGTGAGACCCCATACTTGCATTTTTCGGGCGCGCATCATTAATAACAGATTTCTGCCGTCCATGCCTTCAGTCACCAAACGCATCATGGTGTGCCGCCCTGACCAGCAGGAGGGTAAAGTATTCACTTCTTTGGCGTAGAGCTCCAATATATGCTTCTCAGCACCCTGTTCTTTGGTACCATATAATTCTTTAAAGAATAGTAGAGTATAGGTACTTCACTGTGACGTAGTTTTCTTGCCATACCCTGGATTCCTGTGCATGATGTCAGATGAAGAGATTAGTGTTCTGGTTAGTGCAGTATGTTGATCCCCAGCTGATCACTTTGTCCACTATAGACCCCATATTAGTGAAAGTGTTTGTCAAATAAAAACGTTTGAGTGACGTTTCTTTAGCCATTTTTTTGTTTCGTGATGTTAAAAATCAATAAATCTATTGTTATTTAGATCACAACTCCACCCTGTGTTCTGTTTAACATTACCTCTGCCATTTTTATTAAAGTCCTGATTACAAAAGAAATTAGGAAGATTGCAACAGTCAGTTTGTTTAAATATCTAGGCAAAACGATGTTGAGCGACATGAATTGGCATGAGCTGGAAGAGTTTTAGGAAAGTGTGGTTCATGTGTAAAGAAGACCACGCATAGGATACTTATGTGACCTATTCTTGAAAACTGCTCGTGCGTTTGGGATTCGTACCGGAGAGGATTGAAAGAGGATATTGAAGCAATTCACAAGCAGGCTGCTGTATTAGCTGCCGGTAGGTTCGATCAACACGTGTTAAGAAGACGCTTAAAGAACCCATATGGTTATCCCAGGAAGGAAGGTGATGTTCTTTTAGAAGAACACTGTTGAGAAAATACAGAGAACCGGCATTTGTAGCTGACTACCGAATGATACTACTGCCGCCAACATATGTTGCGATTAAGGTCCATGAAGATAAGATACTAGAAATTACTCATGAGGAGGCATATAGATGAACGTATTTTTGCTCGCTCTGTTTGCGAACAGGAAAGGAAATGACTTCTAGCGGTACAGGATACCCTCCGCCATGCGCCGTACGGTGGCTTGTGGAATATCTATATAGATGTTGATCTATATGTTTTGTCATCTCAGTCTAGTATGGCTACTTGGCGTCGCGACTTATACTAATTTTTCACCACCACACCCACACCTTTGAGAGGCAGGTGGATCTCACCCCCACAGTATCTCTGTCTACACGGTAAGTGATCGTAGTAAGTGTAGTACAACCCGGTTCAGTGGTTTAGGAGGATGTAACGTCTTCTGGAAAAACGCATATTATATGTGGTAAAAAATGAAAAAAATAATTGAACTGGCTAATTGTAATTTTATTTCTGCATGGACAATGATTGAGTGATCTTTATGTAATAAAGAGTAACCATTATGTGGCATGTTTTATACTTGTATAGAATTATGTATCGATTTTTTTAAAGATAATACCTGTGTCGGCGAGTACTGAAACCTTGTAAGTAGGCTGTTTATATTTTCTTATTGGCAACTATGTAAGTAGGCTGTTTATATTTTCTTTTTGGCAACTATGTAAGTATTTTTCTTATTGGCAACGTTACGTAGCGCTCTGTATGAAAATCACTGGCTGTACTTTGTGCAGTCTGTGGCTAGTTTGCATTGTTGTCTGCCATTGTAGTGTTGGGTAGCGGCAGCTGGATGTGAACAGCGCTTAGCGTTGCGCAGTTGGAGGTGAGCCGCCAGCAGTAATGGATGTGAGGAGAGAGATGGCGGAGTTTTGTAATTTGTCATGAACTGCTATATATATTATGACTGTTGTTTGTTATCTATTAACATCTTTCAATTGCTAACTATCCCTATCAGTAGTTAGTGCCTTCCGTAGTTTGAATCTGTTATTTAGCTGGCAGTAGTGGCGCTCGCTGTATTGCAGTAGTTCGAGTCACGGAAATTTTTGGTGAGGTAAGTGATTTGTGAAAGGTATAGATTAATGTTAGTCAGGGCCAGTCTTTTGCAGGGATTTTTGAAAGTCAGATTGCGTTGCGCTAAAAATATTGTGTGTCAGTTTAAGCACAGTCATGTATAATTTGTTCTAAGGGGACGTTTCATATATCGACCCTTAGCCTACGATACCTCACTGGAATCTTCTGATTTTTTCTTGTAGTTTGTGTAATTAGTATAGCTTTTGTTTACTGCTAGTGCGTAATTATTGAGAGATTTCCTTGGTAGTTGTGGTTCTTCATTGTTGCACAGTAAAACAGTTGTGGCATACATGTAGATTTGCACCAAGTATTTCGCACAGCTGCGCTTGCAATTAACTGGATATTATTTTCAGTTCTATGTTAATGTGTTCTCTTATTTTTGCTCTTAAAATTGTGCTTTTCTGTGTTGTCGTGTGAAATATTGTGACAATAATGGCGTGTGAAAAACGTAATACTAGGCTCCAAAGTAAACTGAGAAATGACAGAGAAGACGAAAGCAGTGTCTTAGCGCCACCGAGTAATGAATTAACTAATGTTCAAAGTAGTAATTTGGTAATTGTACATAGGGAAATGGAGCGGGCTGCAAACAATGGTGTAGACAGTGAAACAATTAGTGAACAGGGAAGCATTATCGATCGATCGGTCGGCAACAGCTCGCCTCAGGAATCCGAAATGACAGGACACAATCTTGCAAATACTGTAGATTCAGGTTTTGCGTCCTCACCCCTTTCTCAAATAAGTCAAGACACATTTTCTGCTATTCAAACTGCGAATATTGCCGGTTCAAATGCGTTGCCGAATAGCACCGAGGAACATGTTTCAGACACCAGTGCACTGTTATTACAGTTAATGCAACAAATGGGACAAAGGCTACAAAAGTTAGACACAACGCTTGAACAAAATCAGAAACAAATGGGACAAATTCTTCAAAAGTTAGACACAATGGAACAACACCAGAGACAAACACAGCAACAGTTAGACACAATGGAACAAAATCAGAGACAAACACAGCAAAAGCTGCAGAAGTTAGACACAATGGAACAACACCAGAGACAAACACAGCAACAGTTAGACGCAATGGAACAAAATCTTCACACCACGCTTGAACAAACACGTGAAGATTTAACTACTGAGTTACATAACATTGAATCGAAATGTCAAAAAGTCTGTAATGACGTAAAAACACAAATTTGTGAGCATTTTCAACCTATTTTTTCGCAGCATGAAAATGCATTACAGAATCACGAAGCAGCCATAAAAGAACTGCAAACCATTGTTCATGAAAATCATGAGACCTTTTGGGCTAAAATTGACTCAGTTGCATCTACCGATTCGGTTACGCAACTTGCAAAAACTCAGCAAAACTTAAAGGACACAGTAGATTCGATTTCAACACAAATGGACACTCTGAAACTTGGTTCAGAAAAACACACTGAGAAAATGTGTTCACTATCGGAGAAAGTAGCCGAACTTTCGGATCAGGTCACTAACTTATCTACAAAGGTAGATGATGATCTGAATGACACAAGACCCGTAGCCTTCACTGACACAGAAAAGTATGAACAAATAAGAAAATTCAAACAAAATCAAAATCAAATCAATACACAGTACAAAAGAGAAATCCGGGAAGTACAAGATCAGTTGACGCAGGTGATACAAGAATTACATATTTCAGAGGACACTCGCGCTCCAGCACGGGAAGAGGAACTTAGAAATACCGAAAAGCCACAAAATATTAACACAGGGCATTCCGGTAATTATGAAAGGAATTGGCAAGGTGGACCGAATTTTGAGATGGAACCGCCGACACGACGTAACAATGACCGATATGCTACTCGCCGACACGATGACTTTGACTATAAGCTGTTCATTACTACACGTAAATTCAAAACATTTAAGAATTCTGCCAACGACATTCATTTACAAGCGTGGCTCCATCAATTCTCTCATTGTTTTCCTCCCAACTGGTCATTAGAACACAGATTAGAATTTATGTGTAGCTACTCGGAGAATGAACCAGCTGTAAGAATGCGATCGGTCATTCAC
Source organism: Schistocerca cancellata (assembly GCF_023864275.1). Classification (NCBI taxonomy): domain Eukaryota; kingdom Metazoa; phylum Arthropoda; class Insecta; order Orthoptera; family Acrididae; genus Schistocerca; species Schistocerca cancellata. The sequence continues at coordinate 4,522,444 of NC_064632.1, read as the reverse complement.
GATTGTCACAGTGAAGGAGAATTTTATCATGCCTTCCTCTCAGCATATTGGTCTCAAGCTGCACAAGACCGAGTAAAACATGGCATCATAATGATGAAACGTTTCGAACAATCTGAATTTTCCAGTCTTATGAAATATTTTGAAGACATGTTGCATAAGAATCAGTATCTTTCAAACCCATACAGCCCCTCAGAACTCATCCACATTTGCTTAATCAAACTGCCTGAACATTTACGACATATTATTTTAGCAGGACGTTGCAAAGACGACATTGAAGCTTTTCAGGGACTGTTACAAGAACTAGAAATTGACACTGTCATTCGCGTAACGCGAAAACAGGAACACAACAACTACAGGTCACATCCGTCGCAATTCCGCAATGAAAGAAATAATAACTGGACACGACAAGGCTATTCTCACAACACAAATCGTGACCAAAACAGACACCACCTGAATGACAACCGTTGGCAGAGAAGTAATAATTACAGGGAAAGATCACCTCTCCGTGGTAATGACTATCACAGAGACAATCAGAGAAACAGACAATATGGGAACCAAAACAATTATTATCAAGGGAGACAGAATAACTTTAGACGCAACGGTCCAGCGCGCAGTTACGACTCAGGGAGAAATTCTCGACCACGTGACCGACAAGAAAGAAACTATGGGATCTACCGACATGGCGACAGATGATATGATCGTAACGACAGACCTGAACTGCATCAGAACTGGCGGGATTCTCGTCACGGTGAATTTGTAGAAGTTAGGTCACCAAATCCCAATAACGACGCGCGCCAACAAAGAGACAATAGGCAATGACTCACACCGCTGGCAGCCACAAAACGTACTTATGAAACTGACGACGCAGCTGCCGTAGCTAGTAATTACATAAGAATGGAAGACATTAGAGACATCTTACTCCAGGAACACGACGTAAAACATAACAACATTGCATATCCTGTGATTCACATTACAGTAAATGACGTAAAATTTACGGCAGTACTTGACTCTGGCAGTCCCATTTCAGTAATTAGTGAAACAGCTTTTAGCAAGTGCAACAAATCGAACGATTGCCCCACACTCCCGTTACGTAAGATTAAATTACAAGGTGCAATCTTTGGAAAAAGTGTAGAAGTACGCCAACAAACCAACTTAGAATTCTTTTGTCAAAGCCACAGCTTCTCTATGAACTTCCTTATTGTTCCATTATTGTCGACGGAAATTATACTGGGAGTAGACTTTTTGAATGAATACAAAGCAGTCTTAAGCTTTCACGATGCTGAAATAAGTTTAGAGAAAGAAGGTAAGTTAATAACTTTGAAATTTGAGGATTGGCTCTCAATCCATGACGAGGAAATTATTCGGTTTTACCTTCTGTTAGACAACAGTTCGGAATTTTCTATGGAACTAGACACTAACAAGCACTCTGCAAGTACTGACAGGGATGACATCGACGGCATATTTGAAATTAATGAGTTAATTCAGAATAAAATTCAAACAATTGAGAATTGTAATGACACTGATAGGCAGGACCTTTTTGAGATTTTACAAGCACATTCCACTGTTTTTACTCACAAAACAGGAACAATCAAGGGATTTCAATACCAATTTCGTGTTCGTGAGCATACTAAATTTTGTGTTAGACCATACGTAATTCCGGCGCATTATAGGGACCGTGTTAGAACATAAATACAATCTATGCTTAATGAGGGCATTATTGAGCCTGCAGTAAGCTCATACAACAACCCATTACATGTTGTTGAGAAGAAAAATGGATCGATCAGGCTTGTTTTAGATTCGAGACAAATCAATACTATCATCATTCCTGAAACAGACAGGCCGCAGACGATGGAAGAACTTCTTCAAAATTTTAATGGTGTAAAAGTGTTGTCTTCCATTGATCTCAGATCCAGCTTTTATCATATCGAACTTCATCCAGAATGTAGAAAATACACAGCTTTCCTTTGTTTCGGCGTTTGTTATCAGTTTCGGAAACTTCCATTTGGTTTGAACATTTCTTCAGCAGCATTCATTCGCGGGCTAAATTCCATATTACCTGAGTTCTTAAAACGTCACATCACCTTATATGTGGACGGTATTCTAATAGCAGAAGCTTCATGGGAACAACATAATCGCATCCTCAACAGTTTGTTACGTATTTTTGCAGAATCTGGAATTACAGTTAACTTGGAAAAGTCTGAATTCGGTAGGACAAAGATGAGGTTTTTGGGACATATTATTTCTTCTGAAGGCATTCAGCCGGATCCTGAAAAGTTAGAAGCAATCAGAGCCATTCCAGTTCCATCCACAAAAAAACAAGTCCGCAGTTTTCTAGGTCTAGTAAATTTTTACCATCGTTTTCTGAATATGCAAATTCTTGTTACACCAAAACTTTTTTCTCTCACTGGAAAAAATACTATTTGGAACTGGGACGAACAAGCACAGTTGGAATTCAATTCTTTGAAAGAATCGCTACTTAACGCGCCAATACTAGCTCATCCAGATCTGTCACAAGATTTCTGCCTTAGCACGGATTCTTCTAAAGACGGTCTTGGTGCCCATTTATTTCAAGAAGCCATTGAAAATGACACTACCATTCAGAAAACCATTGCTTTTACTAGCCGAGTGCTAACAAAATCTGAAAAAAATTATTCCGTTACTGAATTAGAAGCTTTAGCTATCGTTTGGGCATTTAACAAATTCCGTTTCTTTCTTTCTGGCAAGCACGTAAAAGTATACAGTGATCATCGTGCATTACAATTTCTTATGTCTTCGAAATTAAATCATGACAGGTTAAAACGTTGGGTATTGTTTCTGCAAGAATTCCACTTTACAATAGTCTACATTCCCGGCAAGGAGAACATTGTTGCGGACGCGCTGTCACGCGCATCGGCTGGGCTTGAGAAAAGTAACACAGAACGCAACCTCGAGAAAAATTTCAGTATTCTTTACATTCAGAAAGTCACATTTGAAAACTTCATCACCACATCTTTAAAGGATATTGCTCATGAACAAGATAAAGATCCGATTTGGAAAGACATCAAAAGTAAATGGCATGAAAAGACACACACTCAGATTCGGCATTATTACCTGGTTAGAAACTACATACCCTTCAAACGCTGCACTGTTGATGACAAGCTATGGGTACTTTGCATTCCAGACGATTTTGTTAATAAGCTCATTTGGTACATTCATCTCAGCTACGCACATTTTAGTCCACGAAAATGTTATCATATTCTTCGAACGACTTGTTATTTTAACAATATGGAAAAGCGAATTCGAAGAGTCTTGTCTATTTGTAAACTTTGTCAAAAGGCGAAACCATCTACTATCTCACATCGTGCTCCGTTGTTTCCTATTATTCCTTCTAAATTAAAAGAATTTACTGCTGTTGATCTCTTGGGACCCCTTGTCAGAACATCGAATGGATTTTCGTACGTTCTAGTCGCTGTTGAACTTACTTCAAAATTTGTTTCTTTCATTCCGTTACGTAAAGCCACTGGACGGTCTGTATCCAACGCCTTTGTTAAAAATTACTTACGTGAAGTTGGCCACGTTGCTAAAGTCATTTCAGATAACGGACCGCAATTCAGATCTGCTGTTTGGTCCCGCATGCTTCGGAATCATAAAATCAAACCTGTTTTTATTTCATTGTACTCACCACATTGTAACCCGTCTGAACGGATTATGAAAGAAATCAATAAGTTTTGCAGACTTTATTGTCACAGAAAGCATCAGCATTGGGACAGATATTTACACTTATTTCAAAACGTGCTGAATGAAATGCCTCATGACTCCACTGCTTTATCACCTACTCTTGTACTAAAGAATGAAGAACCACCGAACAGAATCAGAGAGCTTGTACCTTTCCCAAATACACGTAAACTTCGATACAAAGACATAATTGATTTGGCTCTTAAAAATATAAAATCCGCAGCAGACAAAAGGAGAAAACTACACGGTAAAGCAAATGCAAAGAAATTGTATATTGGTCAGAAAGTTCTCATTAAAGCTCATTCATTGTCACATAAGAAGAAACACTTGAGTCACAAATTCTTTCTAGTTTACAATGGACCTTACAGAATCCGACGTATACCACATGATAATTGCGTTGAAGTTGAAACTCTGCGTACTAGGAAGAGTAAAGGTTTACACCACATTTCACATGTAAAACCGGTAATTGAAAGATAATCTGCTTTTTTAATTTTGTCTTTGCCAAAACCGTTTCACTTCACGTTACTAGTATGCTTTAGAAACTGTTACCATGCAACAATGTTTGAAGTTAAATATCCAGTCAAGAACCAAGAGAACTTATTTAAACAGAAATTACGAATGCATTGTTATTGCGAACAGACGACACAGTGTAATTGTGTGTGTACATTCTTGCTTGTTAGTTGCACGATTAGAACATTTACCAGTACTGCTAATGAGATTTTAATGCAACATTTTGGTTTACTTGAAAATACATTTGGGATTTAAAGTAATTTCTGTGAGATTAAAGATGACTTAGTATTTGGTTTCTTTGACTGCTACAAGGTTATATTACGACACTACTAATGTGTGACACAATTTACATTGTTGCTTTTGCGGTGTATCTGTTTTATATCTGCACAGTTTTTCTGAATTCTTCTGGAAAGCAAAACATGTTTTATTAGTAACTTTTGTGGTATAGCTACAAGGAGACAGCCTTTTCCATAGCACAACAATACGTTACAGCACAGTACTTTCATCATCACAACAACAAGCGTAATAACTAAGATATCTCTACGCAAAGCATTTCACTTTTGTTTATCATGAGGTAAGTACATTGGCTTCTGCAGAACTTAGCTTTTGGAGGAAAATAACTACGACACTTCCACAGAGATTATCTTACAACAAGATGCACATTTAGCGCCACAGGGCATGCATTTCAGTGATTAATTTTGTACTTAAAACATTTATTTTTAAAGATTTTTGAATTACAAAGAAAGTTTCTGTGATACATTTCATTCCATTGCTGTAATCTGTAACACCTGAGGGTATAATTACAATAATCCTCAGGGGGGTACACGCTTACTTTGTATACCATGTGTTGGGCAAGCACAAGGAGCCCTAGCTAATATGGTATTTGCTTACACAACTTTACACATCGGTACCATATTTCTCTAACACACAAATTACACAGCTATCTGATCATTTAACTGAGAGATAAACATTTTTTTTACTACATCAGTGACACATGTTTACTCAATTACACCATTGGATAACTTCACACTTACGAAATTGTATTTTATCTGTACTGTGTGAACCCTTCATATTTTTCGGAACCATTGTGATACTATGAGAGCATTGAATGATGTATTTGGTAAGGGAGAATGATTTTTAAAGTACGTTTGAGGCAGATGACACTTTTGACATGAGCAGTGAATTTTTTTAGGTTTTGAAACTATTGGAGGAAGCTACGACGATTTTGAGAGTTGACTGAGGTGTTATGATGTTATTATTACGATGACTATGTGTATTATGCTGTTGCGGTATGTTTATGATCAATAAGCTGATGCTATATGAGTTATTTGATTATGCTACGTATGTTATGATGAAATGTGGAAGAAGTGTCAACAAATAAGGTAAGGAATAATGAGTAGTGGTTAGGGACTCTGGTTTGTGAATAAGGATGTTGGAAACCAAGAATCGTACTTTAAGAGTTATGAAATGTATGTAAATGCGTGAATGTATTACAATGCTGACGAAAATTTTTTGGGCACTGTCATATCAATAGGATTTTGTTTCTACAGATTTGTAACCCAAATTCTTGACCTGTGAAATATTTTTAAATGAGACTGTCACTGTAGCAAACTGGTGTCGTAAATATTTCGGTAAGAAAGCCAAGTGACCTTGACGTAATGCGTCTTGAGCGGCCAGCTGTGCGTCGCCTGGAAAAAAGCCATTAGTGCCTTTTGGAAGCACAGGTAGAAAAAAAAACTGAGGCCATTCTCCTCGCTATTGACATTTCCTTGTTGAAAGCATACTGTGGAGCTCGTAATTTATGATATTTACTGAAATGCCTAATGAAACGATGAGAAACATTTCACGGCTATTGTCTTGCTAGTTGAGAAAAATGCCATATGGCTTGCTTTAAGTATTTATTTACACATTTTGTTTAATATCTAGTTTCTAGCTGCCCTGCAGCATAGGTTGAAATAAAATTTTATAGATGTACTAATATAAATATTTTCTGTCTACAGATCCAGTAAATACTAATTTTGTAATACATTTCCCAAAAATGGGGGAGCACAAAGACATTTCCCTTCACAGGAACTGCATACATAATTTTCTTTTCAACTACTTGGTATTTTTTTTTTTGGTAGAGTAAGTTTTTGTGATGCATCACTCTAGTGTTAAGATGTGACATAAGTATTAAACATGGCCATTTTTAGTGTAATATTTTTTTGCTTGAGCTATGTCATTTTTAGATATAAGTTAATACTTGTGCTGCTGCTGTTTGCCAGGCATAGTGCTACAAAATTTCACTTTGTATTACTCTGTTAAGCTAGTTTTACTACTGATTTATTTTTCTTGTTGCTGCACATTGGCTCATATTAGTTGTAATGTTGCATTGCTTGGTAATTTAGATTTACTGTAGCTTGCTTTGCAATTTTCCATTTTTTTGCATTGCTTTTTGTGTTAATTTGTTATGTGCTGCTGCATTGCCTCGTCCCTTGGCATATATATATATCTGAGCTCAGTAGATTTAAGTTAGCTTAAGAGGGGGTAGACTATATAAGAAACTAATTATGATGAATTTATCAGAAATGCATTGAGAAGCTATCAGAAAATGGTTTGGCAAAAAAAATTATACTGTACAATGGAGAAAAACTATTTTTGACAGAGGATGTGAACAGAATACAGAAAGCAGGCTTAGATAGGAGTTTTGGGAATAATGATGAACGAAGGGAGAACTCCATGCAAAATACTGCAGTAAAACAAACCCTGTCCTTTCCTTTTGTGTCATCCCTCTAAATGTTTGTGTACCCTTGTGTATTTGTGTTTTTCCTGTCTTTATGTGTTTAGCTGATGAGAGCTATGTTGTAGACATTTTCTAATACTCTGTTATTTACTTTGTAAAGATGTTTAGACATTATTTATACTGTTTGGTTGCTCACATGTGAAGGTGATGGTTCAAACGTTCTTCTGATCTTTTATGTATTTACTTATGTCATAATTCCTATAACACTGATGTATAGGTTTATTTCTGTTCTGTTGTAAAGCCTGTACTACAAATGTTATCTGTATTGTTATGTTCTTAAATGATGTATTTTGTACCTTTGTAATTGTATTCTCATGTTATAATATTGTAATTGACACCAGTTCATCAAATTAAGTAACGTGTAAGCATTCATTTCACTGCACACATTTCTGTTGGTCATAGTAATGCACAATATGTAAGAAGTTGGGACTGTTAGTGTTTGCATGTGTGTTACAAATTCAGCAAGGGACTGGATAACAGCATTGCTGGTTCTAAGGACAATTCCAAAAACTTCGTGAGTGTACAAGAGGTGGTTTATGGACTTGCTATATTGTCTGCAAGACTTCTAAGGACAATCCGAAAAACTTTGTGCGTGCACAAGTGGTGGTTTATGGACTTGCTATCTTCTCTGCAAGACTCTTCGATGGTGATTGTGCACCTGCACAGTCGCAGCAGATGGCTGGTGACCATCATCTCTACAAGGACTACAGTGGGTCTACACCTTTGATGACCCACCAATACCATTATCTCTACAAGGACTGCAGGGGTTCTGCACCTCTGGTGGCCCACCAATACCACAACCTCTACCAGGACTACAGTGGGTCTGCTCTGTGATGACCTACCTACTAATATTCTTCAAAAGTTCGAATGACTCTGCTGTGGGTTTGCTCTGTTGTGGCCCATTACCTGTCAGCATGTCAAGAGTCAGCACTGTCTTTCTGTTGGAAGGACAACACTACTTCTTCAAGACTGCATGGACATCCATTACTTCCGTGAGCATTGTCTTTTGCCGCTCAGACTTTGATAAAAGAAACGGCAGTTTTACTGTGATGAATGATCAGGACTGTCTTTATGGACTGTGAGAAAATTTTAGCTTTTGACCACCATTGTATTAATAAGTGTGTGCATTTGATATCTTTGTTATTGTAATTATGAAAAGTTTTATCAAATCATTATTGGCCACTGGCCAGAACAATTTGTAAAATTTTTTGTGGGGAGCATAGGGGCTATGTAAGTAGGCTGTTTATATTTTCTTATTGGCAACTATGTAAGTAGGCTGTTTATATTTTCTTATTGGCAACTATGTAAGTAGGCTGTTTATATTTTCTTATTGGCAACGTTACGTAGCGCTGTACTGGCTGTACTGTGTGCAGTCTGTGGCTAGTTTGCATTGTTGTCTGCCATTGTAGTGTTGGGCAGCGGCAGCTGGATGTGAACAGCGCGTAGCGTTGCGCAGCTGGAGGTGAGCCGCCAGCAGTGGTGGATGTGAGGAGAGAGATGGCGGAGTTTTGTAATTTGTCATGAACTGCTATATATATTATAACTGTTAAGGTAAATACATTGTTTGTTCTCTATTAACATCTTTCAATTGCTAACTATCCCTATCAGTGGTTAGTGCCTTCCGTAGTTTGAATCTGTTATTTAGCTGGCAGTAGTGGCGCTCGCTGTATTGCAGTAGTTCGAGTAACGGAGATTTTTGGTGAGGTAAGTGATTTCTGAAAGGTATAGATTAATGTTAGTCAGGGCCATTCTTTTGCAGGGATTTTTGAAAGTCAGATTGCGTTGCGCTAAAAATATTGTGTGTCAGTTTAAGCACAGTCATGTATAATTTGTTCTAAGGGGACGTTTCATAACCTCCACAGACGAGACTTATTAAATTTCAAACAAAGATTTAAATATATCAAACCGAGTATAAATAGCAGTGACCGAGCATTAATTTCTCTATCGTCTTTTTGGAGTTACGTGAGTAGGAAGCGCCTGTGACGCTATATTGTCTGCTTGTGTAGCATTCTTTTGTCAAGACTGAGAGAAGGACGGCATTAGGCATTGATTTTTAAAGATGTGTAAGAATTTAATCTGTCAAAATGTTTTGAATAGAGTTACTTAGTGATAACTAGCATTATGATTTGTAATAAGCTTGCCTGGTATTTTATCCCATCATTTTAAGACATTTTCAGCTATTTAAATATTATTCGTGGTGCAGAGCTGCGCTACAAACGAAGGAGCCTCAGCCGCGGCGCATTCAAACTGCATTAAATGAAATCAATCATACCGCAAAGAAGCGGACAGGTAATGCTGAACTAAAATTATTTCTTTCAGCTTCCGGAATTGCAGGGCAGAGCAGCAGATTTTATGATGTGTTTTACAGGTGGACGCGGGCTTCAGATGATATATTATCAACAATTCAAAAAGATAATTTACCTTCATGACGTAAAAGAAATCTTGCTGTGCGTAGTTCTGGTCTGGCAAACATTATAGTAAAAACATTTTTTCTCTGATAATAGTTTCATGTTCTCCTGTTAGTCGTGGCACTTATTGGTGTTTTACTGTTAACAAAAATCCACTACAAAATTTTGATGTTGAACAAACATTACGTACTGTAACATCAGTATTGATAACGAAGTAATTTTCAGTAACATTTTCAGAAACTGTAAAGTAAGGAAGATAGGTTGAACTTTATAGCGAGTTACAGTAACGAAACAATGTTCCCTTTATAGAAAGCCAGATCGAGAATAATAACATAATATATTTTGTTTTGTTGAAAATTAATGATCCAAAGAAAGTCACAGCACAGCATCCATACCAAAAAGTATTTCAGGGCTCTTTTCATAGAAACATATTAATCTCATCCATTTATCAATATATCAGTTGTTACGCGAGCAATAACAAGCAGACAGCGAAAAGGAGACGTGGAATATATGTGTACGCATACAAATATTTTTGTAATATGTATGGAATGTTGGCTCGCTCATGACATAATACAATGTTTTTCGGCATACAGGCAGCCGCAGGTAGGTTCACAGATTTTATTACTTGGGTTACCACGTCAACAAGCTAAAAGCCTTTCACCCATGCATGCTGATCGAAATATTTTACCCTGTTTGGAACCTCGTTATGGAGACATGAAAACTCATGGATGGTTTTAGCGTACAACAATTTGTCTTATAAAGTGAAATTACACTTCTCATCAATCACTCCTATCTGTACGTGCACAGGGGTGCTTTCAGCTAAAATGGCAAATTGTCTTCAAAACACTTTGAAAACATTTGTAAGAGTGGCAGTGTCCTCAGAACGTTTGGAAAACTATCCTCGTAATTCTTTCAAGGCCAGAACCTCACAGTTTCCTTAACGGCAATGAGGTTAGCGAAATGGACCTTTCTTTTGTGAGTTGTCAAGAGAAGTAGTAAGGTTATTGTCAAGCGTGTAGGACTAGGATCAATGAAATTTCATCTTGCCCTTAACCTTGACCTCCCCTCTCCCTCCTCTCTCAGCACCTTCCTCTCCCTTCTCTTCCCTTCCAACTTTCAGCCATCTATCCACATCACAGTATTAAACGAGAAACAACCAATGAAAAATCCAAGATGGCGAAATAGTCCAAGTGAATTAGTGGAAAATTTAAAAACACAGTGCAGTGCAATACTCCTTATCTCCAGCCAATCACAGTGAAAATCCAAGATGTCTGGAGTAGTGAACTGTGTTAATGGAAAATTTAAAATCTTTCCCCCCTTATATGGCAAAAGACCTGTTGTGTGCTTTGTACCCCCTTCTCTCTTTCTCTCCTTCCCAACTAATCATATTTATTATCAGAAAATAGTCTGGAAGATTAAAAACCCTGTCCCCTCCCCTCCTTATCTCCAGCCAACCTTATAAGGAGAGAGATCAATTTTGTGTTGTGCTTTGTACACCCTCATTCTCCTTTTTCCAAACAATTGTAATGCAGTATAAAATTGGTGCCAAGTTATATTGTTTATTTACAGATCAATTGTGTGTTTTATTATCCCCTTCCTCTTTGCAGTGCAGCATTAAAAATCCAAGATGATGCAAATAGACCATGTGAGTGGTTCTAGACCCCACCTTATTCCTCTTCCAATTAGAGCACAGTATTAAAATGCTGAACCACATATGCAAAAGTAAATACCATAGTCTCAACCTTAAGGTATCCTTCTTTTCTTGAAAGTCAAAGATATGCATTATTTATGACATAAAAATCGTGTCGAGCTACTTTATTTATGTGGCAACAAATTTTGTGCTTTGAAACCCACCGTCTCCTCTTTACAACCAATATAAAAGTGATGTGCCAGATACGCAGTAAACAAAAAAAATATGCAACAATCTGTTTAAAGCCAAACATATTTCTGTGAAAGTCACATATGTCTGCTTAGTAGTATGGTGAACCCAAGGTCAAAGTTATGCACATACATTTCTCTGACATAATTTGAAAACTATTCCAACGACAAAGATATGCACTGTGTACGTGAGAATGGTAATTTCAGTAAATACCAATTGCGTGCTTTATATTCTCCCTGTTTTCAGTTATGTAACATAGCATTAAAATTATGTAACACTCAGGTCAAATCCAAACTTATATCCGCCATTACCATTGGTCTCATGAAAGTGAAACCAAGCCAAAGTTATGCGAACTATTAAAATGATTGCAGGGACAATGATATGCATTGTATACGTAAAAATAGTATCTCTGTATGTCAAAATATTCTGTATTGCTTGTGTTCTCTCTGTATTTCATAAATAAAAAATATTGTACTACTTAAATACACTTGTAACAAAGAAATCATTTTTTGTCTCTATTACCTCTGACTTCATACGAAAGTGCAACTAAGGTCAAAGTAATGCGTTATTGACCTATATGTACATACCTTTCTTAGCATACATTAATATGATTCCAATGTTGAAAGGTATGCATTATATACATAAAAAGGCGCATACATAGATTTCTATATTTCATACATCAAATTTACTATATAAACCTTAAACAAATATATAATCAGTAATCAATTATTGTCATTTTTCTCAGAAAACTGCAACAAATTTTCATTGAAATTCCATCCTGTACTGTATTTTCTTTTAAACTCTTCATTCAATCGCTTCTCATATCTATGTTTATGGGCATTTATCCATCTATGCCTCGTCGTGAAATATCGTCACCTCGTCCTGCGAGACAGCAAGAGAGGGAGGTCGAATGCAGAGAGAGAGAGAGAGAGAGAGAGGGAGAGAGGGATAGAAAGAGAGAGGTAGAGAGTGAGGAGGAGATACCTCTGCACGTCCCAGCTAGCCTCATGTGATGAAGCACAGTTCAGGGACGGACGCTCGCTAAAAATATGTGAAGGAAACAAAGTATAGAGTGGGTAGGCAGTGAAACTGTAACACAGAAAGTCCTCCACATATGGAATTTATTGTATAACGAAATTTGTTTGTAATAACGTTTTAACTTACCAACTGAGCAGTTACAATAGATGACTGAATTTTCATTGAAAAAGTATACTATTTCAATTATTTGCATTTTTACAATCAGTGTTTTTGTACATAAAATGCAGTTCAAATAGGTTATTAAATTTTTTCCATTATTGCAATGAGAAAATGAATTTAATCAACTAACTGAAACAGAATTTCGTGATTTACGCCGGTATCGGATATATAATGAAACAAGTGGCTGATTGCACTCGTAGTACAGTCTCTGATTCGTATTCCGATCAGGTTCATTTATGTAGATCTTTCAGTATCGCTTATTACCGTAAACTGTAAATAAGCATGTCGAACGTGTGTCTAAATATATTCTATTTGCCAACAAATTAAACTTCGCCAACTAACCGTTCCCTGCAGAGCTGAAAGATATTCCGGTTTCGAAAAATAGAATGAAAATGTTTCCGTAAACGTCTACGCAACCAGTATTCACACTGTGAATAGATGACAGTAGAAGACAAGAGGAAGGACAAAGAAATTAGTGTTGTACCACTGCATATTACAAAATACAATGGTGACAGACCTGTGAATCTGTTATTGTTGAAGGTTTCTGATAAAGAGGTATATTTCATATCTGCTGCATCAAGAAACTAGTCGGTGTTACCACGAAGTGGCATTATTCCTTCTCATTAGTATCTTGTAGTATGTGAACAAAGCCTGTGTTTCTTTTTGTTACCAGGAAACAGAAGACGAACACTCAGTTCGCTGTGCGCGGTTTACACCCGTCACCAGTGTAATGCCTACTGGCAGAAACGAGTTCGTGAATTACACATAATTTAGTAATAACCTGCAACTGATTTTCGTTGCAGTCGTAGTACAGATTCTGGTTCCCATTCAGATCAGGTGTAATTACGTAGACTATTCAGTGTCGCCTGCAGCTACAACAGGTAAATTTCCCGTTTGCGTTATGTAGGGACAGCGACTGCATGTAGTGGTTTATTCAGCAGCTCTATGCAATCGTTGAGACTGTGAACGGTTTTTTATTAAAAAATAAACAGACGATCTTAGGCCTTTAGGAAGAATTACCGTTTTTCTCCGCAAAATTCTGCAATATATACGAGAGATCTTTTGCTGAAGGAGATGTAAAGCACGAGTATCATTGTTATTTCAGAGGTGTGTACCGAGATGCAGCACATATTAGCTACAATGTCGATTATAGACATCACTATACTGAGCGCGTCGTGTTCCAAAATCTGAGCAATTACGACGGGTATTTCTTGATCACAAACCTTTATGAACTGAGCACAATATATGGTGACAAGGAATTACACTAAATCAACGTCGTGTTTTTATTATACCATCAAATATAGGAAAATAGAAATATTTCACGAACAGCGTTCCAGTGACGTATCAGGAGAAGAGCTACAACATAAATTTCCAACTCATTGTTTTACAAAATTTTCTGACGTGTCCCCTAGAACAATGTGCGTCTTACCTGAAGCCGGAAAAACTCAAATTAATGTGGGCTTATTTCCCCAATTTAGTTAATCAGAAAGGAATTTTCCCCTATGAATAGGTAAGAAATGGATCGATCCTTCTAGAAGATCGCCTGCGCTCAGCCTGAAACTTTAACCGTTTGTTAACAGGCGAGACGGTAACAGAAGCTGAGTACCAAAGTCGTGCAGTGTATGGAACGCATTCAGATGCAAAACGCTTGGAGATCATCCTGATTTACATTCAAAAATCTATGTGCTGCTCCTTGCTGACGTGTTTGAAAAACATCTGCGGCCTTTGCCTCTGGACATGCGAACTATAATCTGTACATTATATTACCGGACAGTTTTTTGGTGAGGGACGCTCTGCTGACAGTTACGGAGGCGCTGTTGCACCTAATAACCAATAGCGAACAACGCCAGTTTATGGAACAAAGCATCAGAGGGGGAATTGTCCACTGTTCGTGTAGACATTCAGTTGCCAACAACGGATTAATGTCCGATTATGATGAACAAATCTCTGAATTTAACATTATTTGTCTCGATGTGAATAAAGTATATTCGCATAGCTGTCTGATGAGGCAATATCTCTAGTATTCAATTTAAAAAGCCTTTCTACAGATACCGTCAAAAATTTTGATGTGAAAAATGATGCCATCGATTCTGATACATGGTACATATTGGAAGTAGAGGTTGAATTCCAAGATAGTATTTACGATTTACATTCGGAATTACCCTTATGTCCGGAAAAAAATAGTAAAAAATCCAAAGAAATTGTTTCTGTCGTGAATACAAGAGAACTTGTGTTATTGATTAAAAAAAAATTGTGCCCGAACAGATCATGAGGGCCCAGCGGTACCGACCGGCCGCCGTGTCATCCTCAGCCCAAAGGCGTCACTGGATGCGAATACGCAGGGGCATGTGGTCAGCACACCGCTCACCCGGCTCTTATTCATTAAAGGAGTTTGAAAGAATGTTTGTAAAATAAATTGGTATTGAAAAAAAAATTCGTCGAGTTTTATAGCAAGCCCACTATTTGAAGCCCTACATTGAGATTAATGCACAAAACTGCACTTGTGGACGCAAAGAGTTTGAGAAAAATTTCTTCAAACTCATGAACAGTGCCCTATTCTAGAAAACCATGTAAAATATACGAAGGCTTCTGGACATTTGACTTTCAAGGTCGTGGGAGGGCAGGTTCATGGCGGTTGCATTAGTTGCAAGCCTAATTTTCAAATGAGTGTTATTTTTAACGAAAGTCATGTCGACATTGAAGTTAGTAAACTGAACACTGTCTTCGACCAACCAGTCGCAGTTGAAATGGCGAATTCATATATATTTAAAACCCTCCAGTTAAAGTCAGAGTCTAGACACATATTATGCAGGGAGCTCAACAGATATCCAGCAAGAAATTGTCTGGTAACTTTGGACTCGTTATCATTGACTATTACGCCAGTATATATTTGATTTATGAATGCTGAATTCTCGAAAAAAAGTTTTAGGCTATATCACTGATTTTAACATGGTTTGCGGATTGCTCATGTAGGTGCGAAATGCTGAATACCAAACCTTTGGCTACTTAGTTTCGGCTACTTTTCAAGGTCACCAAAGTACGCACTTTCGGAGACTTTTCGAGTTCACCATTCAAAACACATACAAAAACAGGAAGTAGCATGTGTGGCAAAAAAATATAAAAATGTTGTTAAAAATAAACTTTATTAATTTTTCAATATATATTTACACACTGCATTCTAAATTTATAGAACCTTTTAAATTTACAGATCCTTCGAAATCTGCATAAAATTTTATATTTGGGATATATATCCGAGATTTCATTTACCGAACAGATTGGATTGCAAGTAAAAGAATACTTAGAAGGTGTGGTTTTGGTCCCATAGAGTATATAAGGAATCTTGAGAGCTGCAAATGATCCGTCTTTTGTGAAATTGGAAAGTATCACAATATCTTCTTCGAAAAGGCTTAACATCCCTCAGCGGATAAGAAGGAAGACGTGACCAACTGACGAACAGTTTGGGGTCTGGGTTTTGTTAGAGAATCATGTACTTTTGTAAGTGACATTGGTAACATAAATTACGCCGAAAATCGTACACTCTGAAGCTGTAGGGAGCTGGCAGGATGAGTGAGTGGTTGCGTCCTTGCCAATAAAAGCATGTAAAACCTTAACTGAAATTCAACAGCATTTCAATAAAATGAAGAATCACCTAATAAAGAAACAGTAAACAATGCGGAAGCTCTTACGGTTCTCCGTAAGCAAGGCAGAATGAGTGAATATCACAGTTCTCCTCTATGAAAGCAGTTTAGAAAGACTGTTACTTACTATTCTTTTAGCACCACAGACAAATACAGGCTTAATAGAAGCTTGAGCACCTCACGGCGGCATTAAAAACAACACAGAGCATCAAAATGTTATAAACAATCAAGGTCATCTGGCAAATGAATAAATAAAATTTCGAAAAAAGTAAGCAATAAAACGCAGTATCAATGGCCAATGTCCATTTATAGGTTTACAGTAAGTAGAATGACTCGAAGTTGTACCTTACATACAGGGATTGCAAGACTGCAAGAAAGGCGAGACCCACTGAGGGTAAGAAAAATAATTTTAGATCAGAATTCGTCGAAAATGGTCAGTTGCAAGTTAGAGACAGAAAGCCGCCTCACGACGGAACTAGTAAAGATATAATTAACTTTCTTAACCAAAAGGAACCGCCATCAACGGTCACGTACAATTAGACAGAACAAGGTCCTTAGAGCAAAAAAGGGAATAGCAAATAAATGCCACTGATGGGGTCTTACAACCTAGATACTTAAGTGAAACGCCTGCTGGCACCGAACTGATAAGTCAGGTAAAATGCCTTAAGGCAACATGCAAATCGATACTCTTAAAAATGAAGATAAATTCTTGAAAACCAATCAAAGAAACGTTTAACAGTTAACGCCACTGAACAGGGAGAAATATGATGTCATTCAACTAACTTTCTCCCAATGGGGCAGCAGAGTGAGGCAGAACAAAATAACAGCAAATGGTGCCTTTATCACAAAGGTTGAGCTCAACCAACATGTGACTCGTGTGTTCAAAAATTACATAGAATAAAAGCAGTCAAATTTAACTAGCTAACCAGCTACTTTAATAAATGGAGACACATACGTTTATTAGCCATCGCTTTCATTAATTAAATAGCACATCTATGAAGTACTTTCATTAAAACTAGTTGTCAGTTGAGGTGCTTGGTGGCAGACACGTAGAACTGTATAAAATGGTCCTCTTCCGGTCTTCTTTACGATGTACATACTGTAATGACAACAATAATAATAACAATCCTATATTCCCCTTGAACATACAAAATTATATTAGTACAGTTTCTACTGACGCAGGCACACATGCACAAATCAGCTTGACAACTCACACATGGATGTAAAATACAAACCACCAAGAAGTCTTAAAACAAATCCTGTAAGAACACAGCTCACTGAAAGAATAACAACATAATTATGTGAAGCCTATGTGAGCACAAAAGAGCTACACATTCAATAAGTACAACTTCTCACCTGATGCAGTTAACAAGAGAATACATCAAATAACGCATGCACCCACTGATTCACAATGCATGCTCAGAACAGCCACAAACAGACTAATACAATTAATACTGATGAGTGTATTCTCGCCCAGTAGTATACAAGGAACAGAAAAGACTCTTTCACGGGGTGACATAACTAGGATGACGTGGGTTCAGGACATTTCTTTAACAATTTCAAAGATTGAGGGAGATGCTGACCATAAATATTCCAACAGTTTTCAGATGAAAAAACCGCAGACCAGGCTTCCGTCCCTCAAATGGTAGGGTGACTAGTGGATGGAATTAAAGTAAGTGCCTCAGCACCAGCAGTCCTCAGGCTAGACTGCCGCTTGTGCCCCAGTGATCAGCCCACTGGGAATCGAAAGACGTCAGCAGCAACAGCGAACACCGAACAGTACACTATGCCTCCAATAACTCAACTCTCTTCACACATGCCGTGCACGCCCTCGTTTTCTCAAAACATAGCTGAAAATGGGTAGTTGAGTGACCTTGAAAAGCGTCCAAAACTAGGTAGGCTTACGCATGACAAGACTCACTTCATACTTATATGATTGACAGGAGATAAGGAGTACTGCACTGTAATTACTTGGAGATAGAGGGAGGACTACACGGTTTTTAATTCTCCACTTATGTAATTGCGCCGTTACCTCCATATTGGATATTTTAATACTGTATTACGATTGGCTGGATATTAGGAGGGTGGAGGGGCGGCGGGTAGAGGTTGTGGAGAGGGTAAGTACGGGTGGGGTAATGGTGTGGGTGGTATGGAGGGTATGATTACATCATGAAATGAAGGTCAAGACCAAATGTCATGCACCCCTGTTTCTGAATGTAGTAAACCCACTCAAATACTTGCGCCTTTCAAGGTCATTTAAGTGTAAATTCTGCCAGCCTGCCCCAGGCCTATTACTTTTGCACCACCAAATCAGACACAAGTTGTTTCCAGTCTTGCAGTGTCTGACTGTGAGCAGTGTGCAGCCTAGTCCACTTAAAATGGGAGCTCCGCAATCCGTTCTGGCTGCTCTGATTTTCTTTCTTGCTCTCCTTTCCCTTTCATAAATTCAACAAAAAAGGGTTTCTAATCGAGAAATCGTTCCAGGCATACCCCTTGACGTAGCCAGCGTACTTTGCACTAATGCTTCAGCTCTCCATACTCTTCGTTCAATTCCGCCAAAAGATGTTTTCCACTGATAGTGGAATAATGCGTACAACTCTAGAAAATTTGGTATTCCTACCACTCATTTCATCACTTGCTCCATCTTTGCAAATTTAACACATAGTGCTGCCTGATGGACAGAACAATGACTGCTGTCACTGAAACACAGCAATTTTTTGCTCTTTCACCACCAACTAAATCTTTCAATTCTATCTGTATGGTGTTCTAATGTCATTCCAGAGCATATTCGTGGTACTTGTAGATAACAGACACTGAGATATTCTTTTTCTTTTCTTGAGTCATTCTCATTAATTTTTGAAGGCTTGGACGACAGGTCAGTAGACTGCCTCTTTTTGTGCAAACAGCCACTGGACGAGTTCGCATTTAATACGGTAAACAGCGCTGCCACTACGATTTTGCCGAAGTGAAAAAAGTCGTGACGACTGAAAAATGTCGCAATGCAGTGTTAAATGGATGTTGTGCAACACCGAGTACTGCCTGACAAGTACCAAGCAAGGCCAAGACAGGCGAATTCTTGGCAAGCACGTGTTCCACGCAACATAGTCACACATAGTTTGGCACGCCTCGGCTGATCTTGTCCTAAGGTAAAGCGCGTGTTCCGCTGTCAACAGAGATTCGCTATAAACGTGTGGGCTGGTACTGGTCACGACCATGTGATTGGACAGTTGTTGTTGTTGTTGTTCTTGTGGTCTTCAGTGGTGAGACTTGTTTGATGCAGCTCTCCACGCTACTCTATCCTGTGCAACATTCTTCATCTCCCAGTACTTACTACAACCTACATCTTTCTGAATCTGCTTAGTGTATGCATCTCTTGGTCTCCCCCTCAGATTTTTACCCTCCACGCTGCCCTCCAATGCTAAATTTGTCACCCCTTGATGTCCTTCCAACCGGTCCCTTCTTCTTGTCAAGTTGTGCCACAAACTTCTCTTCTCCCCAATTCTATTCAATACCTCCTCATTAGTTATTTGATCTACCCATCTAATCTTCAGCATTCTTCTGTAGCACCACAATGAACCCATACGAATAACAATAAAGGGAGAGAAACTAGGGCAGGTTACAGAATTTAACTACTTAGGTAGCAAAATAACAGCAGATGGAAGGAGCAAAAGTGACATTAAAAACAGAATACAACTTGCCAAAATAGCATTCAATGGAAAAAGAAACTTACTGACGAGTAGAAATGTTAGTTTAGACGTAAGAAAGAGAGTCATGAAAACCTATGTGTGGAGTACAGCCCTTTACGGATGTGAAACTTGGACTTGTGGAAAAGAAGAAAAGAGAAGATTAGAGGCATTCGAAATGTGGTGCTACCGGAGAATGGAAAAAATCAGCTGGCGAGACAAGGCTACAAACGAAGATGTCCTCAGAAGAGTGAAAGAAAACAGATCTCTTTGGCGAAATATACAGAAAAGAAGAATAACCTTCATAGGTCACATTTTACGGCATAACAATTTCATTAAGAGAATATTAGAAGGAATCATTGAAGGAAGAACTCGCCGAGGACGACCTAGATTAACCTACATTCAACAAGTAATAAATGACATCGGGTGCCAGACCTATGCAGATATGAAGAAGAAAGTTGACAAAAGAACGGAATGGCGTGCTGCTGCCAACCAACCTGTGGGTTGATAACCGAAGAAGAGAGAAGAAGACCACATTTAGAAAGCTTCTGTTCTCTTCTTGTCCAAACTGTTTATCATCCATGTTTCACTTCCACACATGGCTACACTCCATACAAATACTTCCAGAAACGACTTCCTGAAATTTAAATTTATAGTCAATGTTAACAAATTTCTCTTTTTCAGAAACGCTTTCCTTGCCATTGCCAGTCTACATTTTATATCCTCTCTACTTAGAGCATCATCAGTTATTTTGCTCCCCAAATAGTAAAACTCCTTTACTACTTTAAGTGTCTCATTTCCTAATCTAATTCGCTCAGCATCACCCGGCCTAATTCGATTACATTCCATTATCGTCGTTTTGCTTTTGTTGATGTTCATCTTATATCCTCCTTTCAAGACACTGTCCATTCCGTTCAACTGCTCTTCCAAGTCCTTTGCTGTCTCTGACAGAATTACATTGTCATCGGCGAACCTCAAAGTTTATATTCCTTCTCCATGGATTTTAATACCTACTCCGAATTTTTCTTTTGTTTCCTTTACTGCTTGCTCAATATACACATTGAATAACATCGGGGAGAGGATACAACCCTGTCTTACTCCCTTCCCAACCACTGCTTCCCTTTCATGCCCTTCGACTCTTATAACTACCATCTGGTTTCTGTACAAGCTGTAAATAGCCTTTCGCTCCCTGTATTTTACCCCTGCCACCTTTAGAATTTGAAAGAGAGTATTCCACTCAAAATTGTCAAAAGCTTTCTCTAAGTCTACAAATGCTAGAAATGTAGGTTTGCCTTTCCTTAATCTTTCTTCTAAGATAAGTCGTACAGTTAGTATTGCCTCACGTGTTCCAATATTTCTACGGAATCTAAACTGATCTTTCCCGAGGTTGGCTTCTACCAGTTTTCCCATTCGTCTGTAAAGAATTCGCGTTAATATTTTTCAGCCGTAACTTATTAAACTGATAGTTCGGTAATTTTCACATCTGACGACACGTGGTTTCTTTGGGATTGGAATTATTATATTCTTCTTGAAGTCCGAGGGTATTTCGCCTGTCTCATACATTTTGCTCACCAGATGGTAGAGTTTTGTCAGGATTGGCTATCCCAAGGCTATCAGTAGCTCTAATGGAATGTTGTCTACTCCCAGGCCCTTGTTTCGACTCAGGTCTTTCAGTGCTCTGTCAAACTCTTCACGCAGTATCCTATCTCCCACTTCATCTTCATCTACATCCTCTTCCATTTCCATAATATTGTGTTCAAGTACATCGCCCTTGTATAGAGCCTCTATATACTCCCACCTTTCTGCTGTCCGCCGCTCGTGGTCTCGCGGTAGCGTTTTCGCTTCCCGAGCACGGGGTCCCGGGTTCGATTCCCGGCGGGGTCAGGGATTTTCACCTGCCTCGAGATGACTGGGTGTTTGTGTTGTCCTCATCATTTCATCGTCATCCAGGAAAGTGGCGAAATTGGACTGAGCAAAGATTGGATAATTGTATGGGCGCTGATAACCACAAACCAAACATCATCATCATCATCATCACCTTTCTGCTTTCCCTTTTTTGCTTAGAACTGGGTTTCCATCTGAGCTCTTGATATTCATGCAAGTGGCTCTCTTTTCTCCAAAGATCTCTTTAATTTTCCTGTAGGCAGTATCTATCTTACCCCTTGCGAGATAAGCCTCTACACCCTTACATTTGTCCTCTAGTCATCCCTGCTTAGCCATTTTGCACTTCCTGTCGATCTCATTTTTGAGACCTTTGTATTCCTTTTTGGTGCTTCATTTACTGCATTTTTGTATTTTCTCCTTTCATCAATTAAATTCAATATTTCTTCTGTTACCCAAGGATTTGTACTAGCCCTCATCTTTTTACCTACTTGATCCTCTGCTGCCTTCACTACTTCATCCCTCAAAGCTACCCATTCTTCTTATACTGTATTTCTTTCCCCCATTCGTGACAATTGTTCCCTTATGCTCTCCCTGAAACTCCGTACAACGTCTGGTTTAGTCAGTTTATCCAGGTCCCATCTTCTTAACTTACCATCTTTTTGCAGTTTCTTCAGTTTTAATCTACAGTCCGTAACCAATACATTGTGGTCAGAGTCCACATATGCCCCTGGAAATGTCTTACTATTTAAAACGTTCCTAAATCTCTGTCTTACCATTATATAATCTATCTGATACCTTCTAGTATCTCCAGGATTCTTCCACGTATACAACCTTCATTTATGATTCTTGAACCAAGTGTTAGCTGTGATTAAGTTATGCTCTGTGCAAAATTCTAACAGACGGCTTCCTCTTTCATTTCTGATCCCCTCAATCCATATTCACCTACTATGCTTCCTTCTCTCCCTTTTCCTACTCTCGAATTCCAGTCACCCATGACTTTTAAATTTTCGTCTCTCTTCACTACCTGAATAATTTCTTTTATCTCATCATACATTTCATCAATTTCTTCATCATCTGCAGAGCTAGTTGCCATATAAACTTGTACTACTGTAGTAGGCGTGGGCTTCGTGTCTATCTTGGCTGCAATAATGCGTTCACCATTCAGTTTGTAGTAGCTTACCCGCATTCCTATTTTTTTATTCGTTATTAAACCTACTCCTGCATTACTCCTAATTGATTTAGCATTTAAAACCCTGTATTCACCTGACCAAAAGTCTTGTACCTCCTGCCACCGAACTTCGCTAATTCCCACTATATCTAACTTTAACCTATCCATTTCACTTTTCAAATTCTCTAACCTACCTGCCCTATTAAGGGATCTGACATTCCACGCTCCGATCCGTAGAACGCCAGTTTTCTTTCTCCTGATAACGACGTTATCTTGAGTAGTCCCCGCCCAGAGATCCGAATGGGAGACTATTTTACCTCCAGAATATTTTACCCAAGAGGACGCCATCATCATTTAACCATATAGTAAAGCTGCATGCCCTCGGGAAAAATTACGGCTGTAGTTTCCCCTTGCTTTCAGCTGTACCTTCTGCATAACACTCTCGGTGTAGGAAATAACTGTATCTTTTTCCGTAAAGTATTACTGGAAATATTGGAGAGTTAAAATTATGTTAATTCCTTCAGCTACTGACGGGCGCTGATATATATCAACGGCAGCAGATGAAAATGTGTGCCCGACTGGGACACGAACCCGGGATCTCCTACTTACATGGCAGACGCCCTATCAATCTGAGCCACCGAGGGACAGAGTATAGTGCAACTGCAGGGACTACCTCGCGCACAACTCCCGCGAGACCCCCATTCTCACCTTATATCTCCACACACTACATTCGTAGCGTCCCAGCCCAACACACTCATTACTTGTGGAAGACATTCTTGCCAAGTTCCGTAAGAGTTCAGGGGGGATTATGTGTGCATCCGCACAGAAGGAGAATGTCATAGCCGGCATTGCCAGAACTATATACTCAAATGGATATGGTTTCTGTTCTTTCCTTCGAAAGAACAAATTGGTTCAAATGGCTCTGAGCACTATGGGACTCAACTGCTGTGGTCATAAGTCCCCTAGAACTTAGAACTACCTAAACCTAACTAACCTAAGGACATCACACACATCCATGCCGGAGGCAGGATTCGAACCTGCGACCGTAGCGGTCGTGCGGTTCCAGACTGTAGCACCCCTAACCGCTCGGCCACTGCGGCCGGCCTCGAAAGAACAGAAACAGTATCTATATAAGTATATATTGGATAATGTCCCACTAGCAATTTGGCAGCAGCTATCGTTTAAGTATGATAGGGCTCAAGTATAGTTTGTCGTTCGCATCAGAGAACATATAGACAAAGACTTCCCCAGTTGTTGGATTGGGCGGGGACCGGCAGCAAGCTGGCTGCCTCGTTTTCCCGTCCCCAACTCTATGGATTTCTGTTTGTGGCGGGAGATGAGGAGTGCGCTGTGCGAGACACCAATACACATCCACAAGTGCTGGTTGCCTCTTTGGCTAAACGTATAGCCGCTATTTGTGAATCATCTAGTTGATCTGAGGTTTCACAATCGTTAGCACGAAGATATCAGTTGTCGGATTAATGAGAATGGGCCACATTTTCAGCAACATCTCTAAAACGTAATTCATCTCTTAGGGCGTCGCCACTGAACATTACTAGCGTCGAAGTCTTCATGGACCCGTAGTGGGGAAGCAGTGTACTTGCGACATTTTTGTCGCATAAAAACTGATTCTTCTTATCGCATCTAAACACTTCACAATTGTATATACGTTGGTCATCCGAAGACCAGTGTCAGTTGCAGAGCGATTTAGAAAAGATTGCTGTATGGTGTGGCAGGCGGCAGTTGACGCTAAATAACGAAAAGTGTGAGGTCATCCACATGAGATCCAGAAGAAATCCGTTGGAATTCGATTACTCGATAAATAGTACAATTCTCAAGGCTGTCAATTCAACTAAGTACCTGAGTGCTAAAATTACGAACAACTTCAGTTGGAAAGACCACATAGATAATATTGTGGGGAAGGCGAGCCAAAGGTTGCGTTTCATTGGCAGGACACTTAGAGGATGCAACAAGTCCGCTAAAGAGACAGGTTACACTACACTCGTTCGTCCTCTGTTAGAATATTGCTGCGCGGTGTGGGATCCTTACCAGGTGGAATTGACGGAGGACATCGAAAGGGTGCAAAAAAGGGCAGCTCGTTTTCTATTATCACGTAATAGGGGAGAGATTGTGGCAGATATGATACGCGAGTTGGGATGGAAGTCATTAAAGCAAAGACGTTTTTCGTCGCTGCGAGATCTATTCACGATATTTCAGTCACCAACTTTCTCTTCCGAATGCGAAAATATTTTGTTGAGCCCAACCTACATAGGTAGGAATGGTCATCAAAATAAAATAAGAGAAATCAAAGCTCGAACAGAAAGGTTTAGGTGTTCGTTTTTCCCACGCGCTGTTCGGGAGTGGAATGGTAGAGAGGTAGTATGATTGTGGGTCGATGAACCCCCTTCCAAGCACTTAAATGTGAATTGCGGAGTAATCATGTAGATTTAGGTTTCTAACCAGTATATATAATAAAAATCGCTGAAACCACATTTATAAACATTGAGTGTTGATTGTAAAGATATGGTGCGTGATACGACTTTTGCATTAGCGTGTTAGGATTTACTTCATGACTAAACCACTTTCACGAACTAAGTTATTTCATCTCTGGCCCCTATAATTAACTACACACGCCAGTTGCCGATGAAAAGCTGCCGACATATAAACCTGTCGGCAATGCAGAAAAAATAACGATACACAGGAACTTCAGAAGAAGATTATTCCATAAAACTAGCGTTGCCGGCATTTTTCTGGCGTTTTAAGCGAAAAAACATTTGAAAGTCCAAGTGGGAAACTCCGAGGAAGCAGTAGCGCCGTGTATACCAGACCACTGGGAGTAATGGAGAGATTTTTCGTACTTTGTGTAATCGTGCAAGTCGTCTAAACCTCTTCAGACTGTTGAGTGCGCTTGGGAAGCGGATCAGCCTGCGGAGGGCTTCTGCAGCGACGGATGTTCAGGCGCTGCGCGGACTGAAAAGTCTGCCTGGCTACGGGATTGGAGCGTATCACGTGGCTGCGGCGCACGCACGCACGCACGCACGCGCGCACGCACGCACGCACGAGCCGTAGCATTAATATTCGGCGCGGCTGAGCTGCGAGTGACGTGTGCGGGGCCGTCCCACCTGCCAGCGCGGAGCAGCGCCAGGGGATTAGGGGGTTCCCATTCAGACGGAAGTCACTCCCTCTCCCGCCGAGGCGCGGCGCTGCTGCGCATATCCAGCCGCCTCGGGGATTCCCCCGGCTGCCGCACGTGTGAGCCGCCTGCCTCTTCCCGAGGATAATCGCTGCCTCCGTCTCCAGAACGTTAACAAATGAACCGGCAAATCCCTGTTAGTCCCACTAAGACGCCCCGGCGTAGTCCTTATTGCAGCCATGTCCCAAGTGCTGCGACGAACTTGAGGAATTAACTAGAATGGAATCACCCGCAAGGCAGCCTACATTCATTCGATTTACGTTAACAGTGGTACGAACACTAGTACGAATGGGGCCTCGTTCATCAGATTAGCAGCACCGCATATAGCATAATTCCGCTATTCCTGCACTCATACGCCATCGAGGGATTTGTTGTTGACAGTGTAGACTTATTCAGAAGAAATTTCAACAATCATTCAGTGAACATGAGACGGAAAATTGATACGCACTCGGATAATATTTATTTAAAAACTGTGCAGTAAGATGCGCACTACTCAGCAGATAGGTTTCCAGCAGATCTGTAAACATGGCTGCTAAGCTCCAAGTCTTCAAATTTAAGCTCAGAGTTTTCCTTTTAACACTACCTACAGTTGATCCCGACACAGGAACTTTTTTTTGGAATATATTACTTATTCCTATATACTCTCTCATAATATTTCCATATTTTAAAAACTCTTTGGTTTCCTATGTGTATGAATTTGCTAATTAGCTTTCTGTAACCCTTCTAGTACCACTGGAGTCAATTTGACCCCATATAATCATATCTCCCTTAACTATGTAGGCTTCCGACGCTGGTGTCATGATGATTAAAATTCCTTTGGGTGTTGTACCGCATCATTGTATAAAGCATATTAACTATAAACTTAAAACCAAAATTTCGACCATACTAAAACCGTCATCCTCAGGGAAAGTCTCGCTCTGAGGCCGTTTTAATACAGTCGAAGTGTTGTTTTCTTTTTTTTTGGTTCAAATGGCTCTGAGCACTATGGGACTTGACTTCTGAGGTCATCAGTCCCCTAGAACTTACAACTACTTAAACCTAACTAACCTAAGGACATCACACACACACCCATGTCCGAGGCAGGGTTCGAACCTATGACCGTAGCTGCAGCGCGGTTCCAGACTGTAGCGCCTATAACCGCTCGGCCACCCCGGCCGGCTCAAATTTTTTATTAAAGTATCTTATGCAATGACGTGACACAGCATCCACAAAAATTTTATTTACCATGCCTCCCTTCCTTTCAAAGATCTTTTTTTAAACTTATAACTTTCTCCCTGTAAGTAAATTGTATCGAAAGATATTTTGTTCAGTTTTACGTTTACCATACGTTAAAATTTATTAATGGTGTTTCACTCTGATTGGTTCCATGACCATGGTAGCTCTGCTTCACATGATCCTGTGGAATTTGATAAAAAAATACATCTTTCTAATTTGTGGCCGAAACAAATAATATTTTCCGTTATGATTACTTGTTCTCAGTTTTGTATTATTTTCAACATTGATGACACTCCATTTGCTCATTCATGATGCCATAAATAAATACGTTTAAGTTACTTATTTTGATTTTCCTTTAGAATCCTCGGATATTATTCTGTGTCATTTATTTCCTTCTGACTGATGCTACACGTTTGGTTTCTCATTCCGATATTTTAATTCTGTTGTGCAGACCATGGCATTCACTATTTCAGCATGCATTAATTTGTACTTCGGTTCCTCTGGACAAATTATTGGTACAGTCAACTGATTTTCCCATCGATACTACGCAAAACAAAAACCCTGTCTAGTAACTGAAAGATAATAATTTTAAAACGAACTTACAAAAAGGATATCTGAGCTTACCAACAAAGCTACCACACAGTACGAGTTATAACAGACTATTAGAGAATCCCAAAGCATTATCAGCGTTCAAATACAACGACTGTAGTTGAATAAACCGATGGATGGAACCGTAGAAAATGGAATTTGTGGCAATCATTACTGAGCTCACCTCCTTGGCAAGTAGTCACTGGTGTCTCCGAAGCGTCGTAGATGGTTTACAGTTGTTACCAGTAGGTCACGTGAGCCTCCACAGCCGACGTAAGTTATGGCGTTGAAGTGATGCGTATGTGACAATCCGTTGAATGGATTAGTTGCAATGAGGTAAATCGACACGGACACGCGAAAGAATATGACAAAGGATCCATCGTGCTCCATCGTGCCTGTAACTACAACGTAACTGAAGATTCCCGATTTGTTATTAAACCAAGAGGGACTCCCCACTGTGGCTACAAGGAACGGTGTATCACTCACAGCAACGTAACACGGCGTGAAAGCAGTGCCCGTAAGAATAACTTTACTCGAAGAATACTGTCACATCTAGTAAATGCCAACCGGTTCCCAACTCTACAGAAACTGCTGGTGTCCATTTGAACCAGATTTCGAGCGAACATTGCTAAGGAAACTGCATGCAAATGAATATTTGGTTTTCGATACGCAGCATAAGGCCATTTCTCGCAGCGGCCCATAAATCTGTACGTCACCAGTGGGCCATAGAGCACAGAAAATACATAGTAAATTTTTCAGGAGGCGTCTAGCGTGGTCCGAAGAGCTGCTATTTGGCCTTTGTGCAAATGATGCAAGGCGTGGAACTCATCGACGGTCCAGTGATTCTTTTAACGCATCGTGTGTGTGGGATTTAGA
Organism: Schistocerca cancellata; assembly: GCF_023864275.1. NCBI lineage: Eukaryota > Metazoa > Arthropoda > Insecta > Orthoptera > Acrididae > Schistocerca > Schistocerca cancellata. The sequence goes on along the minus strand of NC_064632.1, from coordinate 4,493,709 downwards.
TCAGGTAGGAAGTAGTTTTGTTACGTTTTTGTGAAATTTTTTGCGTCATTAGTTATACACAGATTTATGTTACCCTGAGGTTATCAGGTTGTTTATTTCAATTGTCAGTGACCAAGCGTTTGTAATACACACTCCAAAAAAGTTTTGCATCACAAATAGACATCAACATAAACATCATTTACGCCCTTTTCGTTGCTCATGAAAACCACACATTGTATGTTGTACCACTATACGGCGAGACCTTCAGAGGTGGTGGTCCAGATTGTTGCGCACACCAGCAGCCGGTCCTCTTGCGTCGATGCAAACCTGTATTCGTCGTGGCATACTATCCACAAAGTCATCAAGGTACTGTTGGTCTAGATTGTGCCACTTCTCAACGGCGATTCGACGTAGATTCCTCAGAGTGGTTGGTGAGTCTTGTCGTCCATAAACAACCATTTTCAGTCTATCCCAGACATGTTTGATAGGGTTCATGTCTGTAGAACATGCTGGCCACTGTAGTCGAGCGATGTCGTTATCCTGAAGGAAGTCATTCACAAGGTGTGAACCATGTGGGCACGAATTGTCGTCCATGAAGACGAATGCTTCGCCAATATGCTGCCGATATGGTTGCAATGTTGGTCGGAGGATGGCATTCACGTATCGTACATCCGTCGCGGCGCCTTCCATGACCACCAGCGGCGTACGACGGCCCCACATGATGCCACCCCAAAACGGCAGGGAACCTTCACAGTGGGTTCAAATGGTTCAAATGGCTCTGAGCACTATGGGACTCAACATCTTAGGTCATAAGTCCCCTATAACTTAGAACTACTTAAACCTAACTAACCTAAGGACATCACACACACCCATGCCCGCGGCAGGATTCGAACCTGCGACCGTAGCACAGTGAGTCTAAGGCTTTCAACCTGACCGGGTTGCCTCCAAACACGTCTCGGAAAATTGTCTGATTGAAAGCTTATGCGACACTCGTCGCGGAAAGAGAACGTGATGCCAATCCTGAGCGGTCCATTCGGCATGTTGCTCTGCTCATCTGCACCGAACTGCATGGTGTCGTGGTTGCAAAGACTGACGTCGTCGTGGACGTCGGGAGTGAAGTTGCGCATCATGCAGCCTGCTGCGCACCGTTTGAGTCGTAAAACGACGTCCTGTGACCGCACGAAAAGCATTATTCCACATGGTGACGTTGCTGTGAAGGTTCCACCGAGCCATAATCCGTAGGTAGCGATCATCCACGGCAGTAGTAGGACTTTGGCGGCCTGAGCGAGGCATGTCATCGACAGTTCCTCTCTCTCTGTATCTCCTCCATGTCCGAACAACATCGCTTTGGTTCACTCCGAGACGCCTGGACACTTCCCTTGTTGAGAACCCTTCCTGGCACAAAGTAACACGAGGACGCGAACGAACCGCGGTATTGACTATCTAGGGATGGTTGAACTGCAGACAACACGAGCCGTGTACCTCCTTCCTGGTGGAATGACTGGAACTGATCGGCTGTCAGAGCCCCCCCCCCCCCCAATGAGCGTTGCTCTTGCATGGTTGTTAACGTTTTTGGGCGGGTTTAGTGACATCTCTGAACAGTTAAAGTGACTGTGTCTGGGATAGAATATCCGCAGTGAACGTCCATCTTCAGGGGGTTTGGGAACTGGGGTGATGCAAAACTGTTTTTGATGTGTGTATTTCACTTACAGCTTCATGTTTAGTAGGAGAGAGTCGCACTGCGTCGACCAGTCCTTTAATTATACTTTCCTTCTCCATGTGGCAGATGTATATGTACGGTAAGCACTTGCAACCTTATGTATTCCTGTGCATTGGATTCGGGTAGCTTCCTATTTTCAGTTTTTTGGCTGCTATAAGTGTTTGATGTTGTTCTTCTAGTTCTTAGCGGGCAGAGGATGCTATGAGGCCTGTGTTACCCGTTTGTAGGGTAAGTGATTAAGTTCGTTTTGTATTTCGGTTATCTACGGTACGTAAGAAATGACATCTAACAAACGTTTCATGATAATTTCTGTAAAAGAACGCACGATATGACTTGATCCTACAGCTCGTTTGCTGTGGAGTACGGGCCAGCCGATTGTCTTTCAGTGTCGCCCAGACGTAATTTCAGTTTGTAAATTACACTGAATAGCGAAAGAAACTGGTACACGTACCAATTTCGTGTAGGGCGCCCGCGAGCACGCAAAAGTGCCGCAACACAACGTGGCATGGACTTGATTAACATCTGAAGTAGTACTGAGGGAACTGACACCATGAACCCTACAGGGCTGTCCATAAATCCGTTAGAGTACGAGGGGATGGAGATCTCTTCTGAACAGCACGTTGCAAGGCATCCCAGATATGCAAAATAATATTCGTTTCTGGGGAGTTTGGTGGCCAGTGGAAGTGTTTAAACTCAGAAGAGTGTTCCTGGAGCCATTCTGTTGCAATTCTTCACGGGTGGGGTGTCGCATTATCCTGCCGGAACTGCACAAGTCTATCGGAACAATGCACATGAATGGATGCGAGCGATCAGACAGCTTGCATACAAACGTGTCACCTGTCAGAGTCGTATCTAGACATACCAGGGGTCCCATATCACTCCAACTGCACACGTCCCTCATCTTTACAAACCCTACACCAGCTTGAATAGTCCCCTGCTGACATGCAAGGTCCGTGGATACATGAGGTTGTCTCCATATCCGTATACGTTCATCCGCTCTATACTATTTGAAACGAGATTCGTCCGACCAGGCAACACGTTTCCAGTCATCAACAGTCCAGTGTCGGTGTTGACGGCGAGGCGAGGCGTAAAGCTTTGTGTCGTGCTGTTATAAAGGGTACGCGAATGCGCCTTCGACTCCGAAGGTTTGTTGAATGGTTCGCACATTGACACTTGTTGACGGCCCAGCAGTAAAATCTTGAGCAATTTGCAGAAGGGTTGCACTCCTGTCACGCTGAACGATTCTTTTCAGTCGTCGTTGGTCCCGTCCTTGCAGAATCTTTTGGCGGTCTCAGCGCTGTCTGAAATTTGATGTTCTAACGGATTCCTGATATTCACCGTAAGCTCGCGAAATGGTCATACTGGAAAATCCCCACTTCATCGCTGTCTCGGAGATGCTGTGTGCCATCGCTCGTGCCGACTGAAGTGGCCGTGCGGTTCTAGGCGCTGCAGTGTGGAACCGCGAGACCGCTACGGTCGCAGGTTCGAATCCTGCCTCGGGCATGGATGTGTGTGATGTCCTTAGGTTAGTTAGGTTTAAGTAGTTCAAAGTTCTAGGGGACTAACGACCTCAGACGTTGAGTCCCATAGTGCTCAGAGCCATTTGAACCATTTGAACCATCGCACGTCCGCCGACTGTAACACCACGTTAAACTTCGCTTAAATCTTGATCACCTGCCATTGCAGCAGCAGTAACCGATCTAACAACTGCGCCGGACACTTGTCTTATAGAGGCGTTCCCGACAGCAGCGCCGTATTGCGCCTGTGCCACGGTGCATCGTCATCTGAGTAAGACAGGCACTGCGACATCGTATTTATCTGCCAAAACCGGGCATGTGACCTTCAAGTACAACGTGTGACCTGTACGGGAGTACACATAGTGGATGTGCGAGAACAGGTGGTAGACGTATGGTTGACGGCATGTGGAAGTTTGGGTCTGGCCGTGAGTCGTGCACGGATAGCCAAATGGCTGCCGGGACGGTAGCTCAGCGTGTTCGTTCAGAGGGTTAGTCACCGTCTGTAATTAAAAGAAGCTGAGTTAATGAATCAACGATGAACTTGAACGAGCGTCATGGGACGTCCGCCCAGAACAAATACAACAACCATTAACGAACAAAATGAGATCAACTAATAAAAAAAGGGTTCAAATGGCTCTGAGCACTATGGGACTTAACATCTATGGTCATCAGTCCCCTATAATTTAGAACTACTTAAACCTAACTAACCTAAGGACAGCACACAACACCCAGCCATCACGAGGCAGAGAAAATCCCTGACCCCGCCCGGAATCGAACCCGGGAACCCGGGCGTGGGAAGCGAGAACGCTACCGCACGACCACGAGATGCGGGCTCAACTAATAAAGACATGGTGACACGACCGCTGGCGATAGGCGGGAAGTCTGGTTCGAGCCCCGGTCAGGTAAAAATTTTCGTTGCCGTCATTCCATTCTACAGCTGATTGTCGTCACTATTCGCCATTGCGAAATCATCAGAATAACACAGGCACTTCAATATCGTATCGACGTTAAGTTTGGCGTCCCAAAATGAAGAAAACAAGCGAAGAGTGGTCGTAGAAAGCCAGTTACAAAGCGACGAAGATAACTGGAATTTCCGGGAAATACTGCGACTGCAGTAGAGATTGAAAAGTGAATTCTGTGTTTGGAGTCATTTGAGGAAGACTGGGTGCAGTGTGCCTAGTGCAGATGGTGGGGATATGTTGGATGTATGGATGAGCAGAATATTTTGTATTTTACGCGCTGTCTCTGTAAAAGAAAAATGAGTCAACGTTGGTGAAATGAGCTGAAATAGTAACAATAAACTCCCACGTCTATATGTTCTGTTACTACTCGATGAATTTTAGTACAGTGTATCATTTACTATCAACATTATCACAGAAAAGAGAATCGCTGATACTACAAGACACATTTTACAAGCCTTGTAATTGTCGCTCTTCGACTTACCATTTAATGAACTATTATAAATAAAATTAAAAACATTAAACTGTTGTGTTCATGGAACAAGCCGTGATGTAACAGGATGGTATACTAATATTCCGATTACCCAGCAAAGTCAAAACAGTCGAACCGGCCGATACCTCACGACTGTTTTCCATGCTGTAAACTCTCCAGTAATCCAAGATGAAAACGGGTGTTTTTACAGACATGCCAGCATACGTCCCTGGCTTGACAGACGTCCAGCCACGCTGCGCAAATCGACTGGCACGCTGGCTCCCCTGATCCCAGTCCAGTAGAAATCGCCTGGGACTCCCTGGGACAGCTGGTGAATCTCAACAGTCAACATTTCGGCAGTTTTTCAGATCTACGGGAACTACTCACCAACGTGCGGCTGCAACTCTATAAGGCATACCAGAAGAAAGTCATGCACTCTCTTCATCGTCGAGCTGAGGCCCTCATCAAGGTCAAAGTAGATGTTGGACGGTATTAGAGCGATGTCTCCTGGAGCTGGTTACGTTTCTGACTGTTGTGTTCATCATACGATGAAGGCTTTCACCACCGTATGTTTCAACTGCCGAGAATTCTTCCGGTTTGTATGGCCGTGGTCCATGGACCTTTTCTATCCCTGACTTTTCGCCCAAAGCTACGTTGGACATCTTCGGAGGTGCTCCTGGTTGTGCTGAGCATCTCCGAAGATGTCCAACGTAGCTTTGGACGAAAAAGGATAGAAAAGTTCCATGGACCACGGCCATACAACCCGGAGGAATTCTCGGCAGCTGGTGTGTTCATATCGTTATTGGATATTATAAAATCCGGCAACCCAGCCGGACGACGTCGACGTTTTGGTCACTTTATTAAGCTACAATTAATTAAACCTCCCGAAGAAAATATTTTATGCGATGTGTTTGAATAGATTTCCTGCTTAAGTGTTGATGAATTTGGTGACAGCGTAGTGTCTGGTTCCTATTGTGTGAAAGAGAGCCAATGTGCCAGTGAGGCAAGTTACATACTAATGATTTGGAAATTTGTGAATCTTTATTTGGATTGCGCTATTGCCTGTGATGAAGTCGCACCGAATCATTATTTGCTTATATTACGCAACTACAGGGAAGGAAATCATTCGTACCCTTTCAGAGGAACCATCCCAGCATTAGCCTTCACCGACTCACGAGAATCTCGGAAAACCTAAATCTGGATGGCCGGACTGGAATTTGAACTGACGTCGTTCCAAACACGAATCTAGTGTGTTAAATCACTACACCACCTTCTTCGGTACATCAGATCAGAGCCGGCCGCTGTGGCAGAGCGGTTCTAGGCGCTTCAGTCCGGAACCGTGCTGCTGCTGCGGTCGCAGGTTCGAATCCTACCTGGGGCATGGATGTGTGTGAGGTCCTTCGGTTAGTTAGGTTTAAGTAGTTCTAAGTTTAGGCCACTGATCACCTCAGATGTTAAGTCCCATAGCGCTTGGAGCCATTTGAACCTTTTGATTTCGATCAGATCAGACTTCCAGAAAATATCGTATTTACAGAATGCTGATGTCAGCTATCAAAGACATCGTTAGAAACTGTTCCAGAATCTTGACAAAATAGATGTTCGTAGAAAGAATAAATATCCACAAATAAATTCTTTGGAATTAATAACACGTATTGTTTCTGCTGTGTCTGTGAAGAGTCGGCTTTTTAAAACTAGACACGAGATATAGTATCTAATGTCATGTTATGAAGAACGAACGACACCGGAAGAATATGGTATTTAGAAATTAATAAAGCTGCAGGAAAAATTTCCGCAGAGACTATAAAAATATTTACCGATTGTTTGTAAAGAAAGACAATTCCTTGAAATGGACAATACCGTATTACTGTCTTTCAGAACAAAGGAGACAATGTTTTGTAGGATAGAATGTAAAATATTTTGTAGGATGGAGCGTTACTGTCATGATTCGTTTCCCTTTAAGATGAATGCACACAGCACATTCCCACCCTGAATCAGGAATTGGAAGCGTGCAAAATATACTGAGTTTCCAAATATAAATCTTCTCAAGTGTCACAGCGAAGGCATCTCAAATCTGGAGAACAGATTCATTGTTTCAACAGTTTCCAAATCATATTGCTCCACCATATTGCTGTATATATGCACTGATTGGCCATTACCCTTTTATGATCACAGACCTTCAGCAGTCGCCGGCCGGAGTGGTCGAGCGGTTCTAGGCGCTACAGTCTGGAACCGCGCAGCCGCTACAGTCGCAGGTTCGAATCCTGCCTCGGACATGGATGTGTGTGATCTCCTTAGGTTAGATAGGTTTAAGTAGTTCTAAGTTGTAGGGGACTGATGACCTCAGCAGTTAAGTCCCATAGTGGTAAGAGCCATTTGAACTTTAGCTGTCAGCCTTCTTATGACTAATTTAGTTTTCTTCAAGTTGTTCCAAAAGAACTGACATAGTGTTTGCCAGTTACAGTTTTCACTTCGCAAAGTAATCAATGCAAAAAATATGTTTCATTTTGTAACCTGATAATTTGGTTGTCATAGCGCCCATATCCACAGTAAGTATTCTGAAGTTTATGATAATTTCGCCACCATCGGCTGTTTCACGTCCCAGTACTTGGGTGAAAGTTCGAAGATGATTTTAATATTTAAGAATTATTCGTGTTACAGTTTATCCAGTTGAACAAATGGCGCATGAAACGATTAGTTGAAAATGCCGTAAAAACTAAATCAGTAATCAGAGCGAATTCATAGTTGTCTGTCGGTATTGTCAATAACGTCCTAACTAGGGGAAAGTTCCTTAAATTGTGCCATTTCTGAAATTTTATTTATCATAACCATTTTTACAAAATTAAGTAAGCAATGCCGTCCTCAACTACAGAATTTTGAGCTTGGTATTTGAATTAAACACTGCATATTCTGAAAAAATAAACACGTTACAATTAATTTTTTTTAAACGCCCGAAAGCAGTACAAATGAGGAATCTGGTTTCCTAATTTGTGCCAGTGGCTGCATAAATCGCACCACCGTTATAAACTCCTTGTGGAGAAACCCGACGATGAATAGATATTCATTTATAGCTGCGTGTCCATCCCGGTACCTCGCAGTGTTTGGACTTGTGCTTAATGTTTATGACGTCATTAGTCTTGAGCTGTGTGTCCTAAACTGACATAATTTTGTAGGGACACTCAGCGACATATGTATATACTGTCTACAAAATTTACTTCAAACAGAGTTAGTGAGAAAGAAGTAATAAATACAAACGTCAAGCCTTGATTCATCCCTTACACAAGAATGGGGACTTGACTAACATCAATAATTATCGAGGAATCTAATGGGTACCTGTCACATACAAAAATTTCTCCAAGGCCTTAGTAAACAGAGCCGAACCTCAACTGGACCCACAGCTAGGGGAATACCAGGAACAATTTAGAAAATAACGCTTTTGCACTAAACAGATACTGAATCTGCAGTCAGTGCTACGACAAGTAAAAATGGCTGGTAAGAAGTATGTCGTTATCTTCGTTGCCTTCAAGAAGGCATACGGCTCAGCTGATAGACCTACTCTCATGAAGATCCTGCAAGAACTAGGGCTACATCAGAAGACCAACAGCGTTACCCAACAGACTTCAAGCATCACCAGGTCACAAGTAAAGTTCAGAGGAACCCTCTCAGAAAGTTTTGAAATCAAATCGGGAGTAAGACAGGGAGATGGTCTGTCCCCTCCCCTCTTCAACTGTGCTGTGGAAAAGGTAATAAGAGAGTGGCGGAAGGAGTCAGCTCGAGAGACAATCCCAAATAGTATCTCTCTGGAACAAACCTGCAATGGACTCAATGTTGATTGCCTGGCATTTGCCGATGACCTAGCACATCAATCACATACAATATAAACTTCAGTGAAACAACTCAGCGTTCCCAGACAGCAAGCAGCAAGGATTGGGCTTCATGTATCAGTTGAAAAAGCGCAGTACATCACGAACGTAGGTGAATCTCCTAGTACACTGCAGCTAGACCAGGGAGAGATCAAGAAAACCAACAGATTTAAGTAGAATGCTGGAACATAATCTGTCTGAAGGAACAGCACTAGCCGGCCGGTGTGGCCGTGCGGTTCTACGCGCTTCAGTGTGGAACCGCGTGGCCGCTACGGTCGCAGGTTCGAATCCTGCCTCGGGCATGGATGTGTGTGATGTCCTTAGGTTAGTTAGGTTTAAGTAGTTCTAAGTTCTAGGGGACTGATGACCTCAGATGTTAAGTCCCATAGTGCTCAGAACCATTTGAACCATTTGAACAGCACTAACTCGAGTCAACAAGCTAGAGCTGGCATTCCTGCTGACCAAGAATACTTATAATAAAAAACGTCTCTCCTGTAACACTAAACTGAAGCACTACCAGACAGTCATCCGTCCTGAAGCCTTATATGCTTCAGAATGTTTAATACTCAATAGGAAAGGACTACTGAAATCCAGGAGAGAAAGATAATGAGGAAGATATTGGGCCCAATCAAGGAAGGCGACAATTATAAAAAGCGACCGAGCCGAGAGCTCTACGAGTATTGCGATAGAATAACAGATGCAGCTAGGAAAAGACGTATGGCAGTTTATGGACCCGTTTAGAGGATGCACCGTGACAGATTGACCAACCAGCTTCTCTGTTACTGGCAAAAGAGGGAGACCAAGTCAGCATGGTTGATTGAAGTGGAGGAAGATCTACAGAAACTGGGAATAACAGAAGGAAACTTGAAGGATCGGACAATACTCAGCCTGCCGCTGTGACCGAGCGGTTCTAGGCGCTCCAGTCTGGAACCGCGCTGCTGCTACGTTCGCAGGTTCGAATCCTGCCTCGGGCATCGATGTGTGTGATGTCCTTAGTTTAGTTATATTTCAGTAATTCTAAGTCTAGGGAACTGATGACCTTAAATGTTAAGTCCCATAGCGTTTATAGCCATTTGAACCATTTGACAGTACTCAGTACGAAGCTTTGACAAAAGATATTCCAGGAGAGACTACCAAGAAAGAAAACTGGTGCCCTCTGGACACAGGAGAGGAATGAACAACACAGCCAGGGGATGCGTAACTACTGGGCACACGTCAAACCCCACTCCAAACGCAATTGTTGAATGTCGTGGTCCCCAGTTGGCCTATACGAAATAAGAAGAAGAAATGGGAACCTTGCGCACAATGAGGCAGATTTCCACGTTTCTCAGTCTTTATGACAGCATATCTCCTGGACTATGTGTCGTACAATGATATAATTTTGCACTTAAATGTAGTGTGATATGTGCATTCTGTGTGTAAAATACGTCTCGAAAATGGTCGGCAGTAAGGAACTAATAAATAATATCGTCAAGTCTCAATCAGTATTTTTTGTACTTTTTCCTTCCTTCGCCCACACCTGCACACTTTTCATGAGTCAACATTCTGCATTTCGTTTCTTCCGTCTGATTTCCCTCGTACAACTTGCTGCATCAATCCTCTGTTTATCGAATTAATTCCTGTGTTGTATTCATCTCAGAGGTTCCGAATTACTTTCTTTTCACGGGAGGTGCTGCAGTTAAGATTTTTTCTCCTTTTCTGCGGTTAGCTTTTTCTTGGCATGGACCGCTCCTTGGCTAAGCGTTGAAGTTTTGTTGTAACTTTCATCATTTCCACGCAATTCGGCAATATTTTTTGGATGGACACTTTCAGCCCAAATGTTGTCTACCTTTGCTTCTTCTGCAATGCGGAACACAACTTTTCTTACGACCGACATGCTTAAACCGAACAGTATCTCTCCATATGCAACAACACTTACATTTTCTTTTTATTTTCCTCAGGTCTTTCAATTGTTGGTTTAGGCACATTTTATATGCATGACATCATTTAATCCATAATTAACTTTTTTCTATACTGTTACAGCTATATGCAATTCATATGTGCTCCACTTTCCATATCGTCTTTCTGTTGCCTTATTAGAATACAGGAAACAGTTTAACTCATAACTTAGGATAAAGAACACATTAGAAAATTCATCTCATCATCTCTAAACATTAGGTTACACTAATAAAGCTCACTGTTCGAATAAGTTTCTCAAATTGTACTGGTACAATATCTGAAACCTATAGCGGTACATTGTAGTCAAAGTCGCCGTTTTCTCTTTGTCAGTGTCCTACATAAGAACTACAACGAATACAGATTCATGACTGTTTGGAAACCAAGATTATTTCATGCTTATTCACCCATAAATAAACCAGTATGTTGCCGCTTACGTTATAACAGTAGGTAAGGTGAAAACTGCAAGAAGATGAGCGTCTTCTTCAGACGATCTGTTCCACAATACTCAGAACTCAAAGGGGGGAGGGGGGGGGAGTAGGCGAAGTTTTCGAGGTAATGGAACTTAATTTGGCACAGGTGTTAAGAAATGTAATATGAATATATATATATATATATATATATATATATATATATATATATATATATATATATATATTCGTGCTTAGTGAAGTTCTACGTTTTTAATTCTAAACAACTGAAATTTTTTAACATGTTGGGTATAAATGTTCCATTTTGCAAAATCTGTCACAATGAAATTAATGTATTTTTGTACAACGTTTGATGTAGCAATATCACGGATATCTGTGGTAAAAATATTGATATCTTCTTTTCATTGATTTTTACAGCTATCCAAATTTCTGCCAAAAAAAGAAAGCATTTTAGGACTTTTCTCTTACATAAATGCCTTACTAGTGTAGCTAATTAAAATTCCTTACACAGAATGTTTCACTATAGTGTCGACTAATTGCACTCCAAATTTAAGTACTGTAATGTCGCTAGGTGCCGATCAGTTTGGCTTTAGGAAAAGTAAAGGGACGAGAGAGGCAATTATGACGTTACGGCTAATAATGGAAGCAAGGCTAAAGAAAAATCAAGACACTTTCATAGGATTTTTCGACATGGAAAAAGCGTTCGACAATATAAAATGGTGCAAGCTGTTCGAGATTCTGAAAAAAGTGGGGGTAAGCTATAGGGAGAGACGGGTCATATACAATATGTACAACAACCAAGAGGGAATAATAAGAGTGGACGATCAAGAACGAAGTGCTCGTATTAAGAAGGGTGTAAGACAAGGCTGTAGCCTTTCGCCCCTACTCTTCAATCTGTACATCGAGGAAGCAATGATGGAAATAAAAGAAAGGTTCAGGAGTGGAATTAAAATACAAGGTGAAAGGATATCAATGATACGATTCGCTGATGACATTGCTATCCTGAGTGAAAGTGAAGAAGAATTAAATGATCTGCTGAACGGAATGAACAGTCTAATGAGTACACAGTATGGTTTGAGAATAAATCGGAGAAAGACGAAGGTAATGAGAAGTAGTAGAAATGAGAACAGCGAGAAACTTAACATCAGGATTGATGGTCACGAAGTCAATGAAGTTAAGGAATTCTGCTACCTAGGCAGTAAAATAACCAATGACGGACGGAGCAAGGAGGACATCAAAAGCAGACTCGCTATGGCAAAAAAGGCATTTCTGGCCAAGAGAAGTTTACTAATATCAAATACCGGCCTTAATTTGAGGAAGAAATTTCTGAGGATGTACGTCTGGAGTACTACCTTGTATGGTAGTGAAACATGGACTGTGGGAAAACCGATACAGAAGAGAATCGAAGCATTTGAGATGTGGTGCTATAGACGAATGTTGAAAATAAGGTGGACTGATAAGGTAAGGAATGAGGAGGTTCTACGCAGAATCGGAGAGGAAAGGAATATGTGGAAAACACTGATAAGGAGAAGGGACAGAATGATAGGACATCTGCTAAGACATGAGGGAATGACTTCCATGGTACTAGAGGGAGCTGTAGAGGGCAAAAACTGTAGAGGAAGACAGAGATTGGAATACGTCAAGCAAATAATTGAGGACGTAGGTTGCAAGTGCTACTCTGAGATGAGAAGGTTAGCACAGGAAAGGAATTCGTGGCGGGCCGCATCAAATCAGTCAGTAGACTGATGACCAAAAAAAAAAAGTCAGTGGTTTGTGAAGAACAGGTACATAGAAGTGCCAAAATTTAAGTTACAGAAAATCTGAATCAAACATTCGACAGTGTTTGAATTAGGCCTTACCTTATCTGTTTGAATTAGTGCAAACCATAAGCACTCTCCTATTCATACGCAAGCGATCTTTTCCTTGTTTGTTCTATTATGTTAACCTGATTTTCGAAGTGAATAACAATAATGTCAGCTGCATAAATTCTCCTGTTATCGATTTCCTTCAATATCGACAACGTGAAAGATCCTAGATCAAATCCTAACCTCTATAGATTCCACAATCTGTCAATATTAGCATAGTTAAAAACTAAACAAACGTCATAAGCTGCAACGTCGTCAGCAGTTATGGAATCAAATGTTATCCTGAGGTATGGGTTTTCTATCAGAGAGTTGTAACTTTCACTAGGATTTTGAGTGTATCCATGTACACACATTTTAGAATTTCTCGATCTGCTGAACGTCGAAATATTCTCCATATTGTAACTCCATAAAACTGGAAGAAAACATTGCGGGAATAAGTAACATGAGGAAATGCGGAACACCCAAAGTGGTGTGACCCTGTGCTAGCTTTTGTTAATTATTGTTTTTGTCACACGTAGGAGTGGAATTGGAACGAAATATTCAGGAATTTTAATTTTAATCCTTGTAGTAAATGAAGACCAAATAAAAACTTTTTTCACAAATGGCTCGATCCACGTTATCCTAATCTTGGGTATTACGAGACGTACGAATGTAATAGCAGTGAAAGATATTAGGAGCTGGTACAGCACAGGCAACTCTCCATTACGACAAGAGTGAATCTGTTATACAGGGTGTAAATTTTAAGTTGACCAACCAGAATAACTCGAAAAATAAGCTTCACACGAAAAAAATGTGTATAATCCAAAGTTGATTATTTTCGATGGGGACATCTGCTGTTGCTAAAATTAGTCCTAGCCGATGTCCCCCTCGAAAATAATCAACTACGGATTCTACACATTTTTTTCGTGTGAAGCTTATTTTTCAAGTTATTCTGGTTTGTCAACTCAAAATTTACACCCTGTATATCAACTCGAGATCTGTGCGAGGTCTAACTGTTCTCCTTGCGTTCGTAATCGGCAGATTAATGTTACTGTCGGCAGTGCAGTAGTATTTCGTTGTGCTTCTTGCTTGGAGTCGAGAACGTGAGAAAGAGGAGGCTGAAGGAGGCGGGACAGGTGGAGGGGCAGGGGGATTCGTCGTGGCGGAGTGACAGGCAGCGGGCGAGACGGAGGGCTCGGCTGCGAGAAGGCTCTTCTCTTCCCGCCTGGATGCATTAATATTCCACGGCTGCCGCAGACAGCTGGGCGCGTCGCGGGTTGCGGGTAGCGCAGGGGCGCAGCCCGGGGAGACAGCAGCCCAGTGTGGGGATAGGGCAGTGGTTCCCGGCGGGCAGTCGGTTGGCTGTTCACGGCGGTCAGCTGCGACATCGCTAGTTCACTGAAGCAGTTAATACAGGACCCAGCCATTGCTTTCATTCGTGTAACGTGTGAGCCTTCTATCGTTTTCCTTCCCATCCACCCCCTCCTTCTTTCATACTGTGTCCAGACTAAGCGCCTGCAATTCTCGCTTCCCGCGAAGCAGACCGGTACAGCGGGCCCCGGACCGAGTAGGGGTCACCCTGGCCGGTCGTCCCGGAAACATAGACGCTTCCCAGAGACAACCAGGTGGCGTCCACGGCGCCGCAAGAGGTCGCTACAGCCGCGGACCTCTTTCCTTCCGCTCGAAACGTGACTGCAAATAGAGCCAGCCATATCCATGCGCCAAGCAGTATTTAGGCTGGCGCAGGAGACTGGAGAGGCACAAGGAATCCCCTCCATCCTTCCTGTCTGTCCTTGCAACCCTGTACAATGTCCTCCTCTCCACTGGATTTTACCCTGATCTGTGGAAGACTTCCCGTGTCCTGCTGTTCCCTAAGCCTAACAAACCCCCCTCTGCTACCTCTTCCTATCGTCCCATCTGCCTCACCTCCGTGTTCAGTAAGGTCTTTGAGGCCATCCTCTCTCGCAGTATCCACCGCCACCTTAACCAGCACCGCCTCCTTCCTCTTACCCAATGTGACTTCCGGCCTTCCTTCTCTGCTGACGACCAGCTCCTTAACCTTACCCATCTTCTTTCCCTCCAACTTAACTCCCGTCGCTCTGCTATCTTTGTTTCCCTTGATCTCCAGAACGCCTATGACCGTGTCTGGCATCCCAGGCTCCTTTTCAAACTCCAGACCTATGCTCTCCCCATCAACTTCGTCCGTCTCGTTGCTTCCTTCCTCTCCCATCGTCCCTCCTATGTGACTATCCACAATTCCAACTCCCGTACTTTCTACCCCTCTGCCGGCGTGCCCCAAGGTTCTGTCCTTTCCCCTCTCCTCTATCTCCTGTACACTGCTGATATGCCCAAACCTCCCCCTCCTGTTCATCTTCTGCAGTTTGCTGATGATACCGCCTTCCTAGCCCTTTATCCTAAACTTCAACGGTCTCAACGTACCCTCCAAACCCACCTTGACCAATTCACCGCTTGGTGCAACCAGTGGTTCCTCCGTGTTAATCCCTCCAAAACCCAGGCGATCATCATAGGCCGCACCACCCGCTCCTTCCTCCTCCATGATTTCTACCTCACCATTTATGGCCGTCCTATCCACCTCACTCCTACCCTCAAATACCTTGGCCTCACACTCGACCGCCACCTCACCTGGACTCCCCATCTCCTTACCATCCAAAACAAAGCTCACAACCGCCTCCTAAAACTCCTGTCCGGCCGGACGTGGTGTCTGCATCCTTCCACCATCCTTCACACCTACAAATCCATGATCCGCCCCATCCTTTGTTATGCCAGGATCGCTTGGATTTCCGCCCCTCCCCGGTTTTATAAAGCCCTCCAAATCCTCGAACGCCATGCACTCCGCCTCGCCTTCCGCATCCGCCTTCCGTCCCCCACGCGCATCCTCTATGACCTCATCCCCTTCCCCCACCTTCTCCTTTTCCTTGAACACATCCGCACACTATATATTGTCCGCCGCTTTGATCCCCCTCACCCCCTGGTGTCTCCCTTCCTCTCCACTCCCAACCAGTTGCCGCGCCTTTACCGTTGTGTCCCTCCCTCTCTCCATCTCCACACCCTCCATCTCCTTTCCCAACACAACTTCCACCGTCTACCCCTCCCGGATGATGAGCTTCGCCTTGACATCTATCCTTCCTGCCTCCTCCTCAGGGCTCCCTCTCCCCCCCCTCCCTCCTTCTGAGTGGATTTCCCCTCCTACTCCCCCTGCCTTCTTTCAGTGTCTCTGCGCTCCCTCCTGCCCTGTCTTCCCTTTTCCTCTCCCGCCCCACGTGTCTCCTGCCTCTTCGTGGACCCACGGTTGCCCCTCCTCTCTTCATCCCGCCGCTTCCCCAGCTGCCCCATGCTCTCCCCTCCTTTTCCATCATGTCTGACCTTTCCCTCGGCAGGTCCCGCCTGGTAGTTTTATTCTTCGTCGTGTGTGCTCCAAGTGGGTTTTAAGTGTGTTGTTTCGGAGTGTTTTTAATACTGTGGCCAACTTTTACCCTGTGCATGCGCATCCAGTGTCTTCTCTGTGTTTTAAGAATCGCCAGCTGTGTTTTTTAACTTTCTGGTGACTTTTTGAACTGTCCCCAATTAACGTCTACGTGTCAGTGTATTTTAACCTCCATTTTCTCCCCTTACTCTGTCTTATGTTCCCCTTTTTATCTCCTTATGTCCGTATCATTTTATTCTTGTTTTAGTTGTCATGTCACTCGGCTGAAGAGCGGCGGATTGTGCTGCTGACAGCTCTCCCCTGCCCATATGGGGCAGGGGAATGAAATTACAATAAAGAAAAAAAAAACTGGAGAGGCAGTTCACGCCGAGCGAACCCACTGGAGTCATCGTAGCCGCCGCGTCATCGTCCACCACCGCCTCATCGTCCACCGCCGCCAGCGTACCGGAGCCATCCTCGCAGGGCCTCTACTCGTCCTCGGACTCAGGTGACGGCAACGTGGACTCCGCTCCGCTGTTCACGAGCCGCCCGGGGCTTCGTTTGGTGAAGTTGTATGTAGCAAGAGGCTAAAGCCTCCCGTACAACGGCAAATAGTGCTGTAACCAAAGAACTGCGGTGGTATTCGTACAAAATTACTGTTGTGTAACAATTGCGTTGTGTGGACTATACGAAAGGAATAGCGTACTGTGAATGGTTTCAGAGATTGTTAAGCGACAATGAGTTGGTGTTTCAGATCTAATTTTCACTGAAGATGCTTGGTTTCACAAGTCTGGCTACATTAATTCGCACACATCATTAATTTGGTCATCAGAAAATGCACATGTCTTAAGAGTAAAGCCCTTACACGCAGAGAATATCGGAATGTAGGTTGGTATAGCATGAGCGCGAATTATAGGGCACACATTTTTCGACATTACGGTCACATTCCTGTGCCTATCGTTCCCGGATAATTTACGCTGTCTTAACGTATTTATTGACGGGAAAAGTTGTCAAATATGGCCATGAGCCCTCTGCGCCATTACCACTGTCAGTAAATACCAATGACGAGAAGTTTATATCAATAATGTATATATGTATGTACTAAAATAACGCTTGATATTCGTTGCACAGAAGGTCTCCTTGCCATATAATATGTATCGTACTTAAAGCCGCAATAAAAGCTTTAAAAGGTCGAAGTTGCCAACTCCTGTTTTTTTAGTAAAAAATTAAGTTATTCTACAGACAAGAAAAATATTAAACAAGTCGGGTGTTCGCAGACTACTCCGAGCTGAAGAGCACAACTTCATAACTTAAGATGTAAATGAACCCTCGCAATACCATACACCAAAATACTCACAAAGTTTCCCTCAAGAAAATCTGGAAGTTTCTCAGCGGACTTGTAATTCACCCTGTATTTTTGGACGAGGGCGACACCATTGCTGACCTGTTTAACTGGCTTCAGTGCAGATTGAGAGAAAAGAGTTGTGAATTGCAGAGGTGTTTACTGTAGGAATTCGGCGAGTATACGTTCAAAAACTATCAGGCGATGTGTTCCTTCTCCTAAGTACGTCATGGGAAATGGCGATTACGAGAAAATCAGAAAAATAAGAGATCATACCAACGATTACAAATTGGTTCTTTTCGCATGAATCATTCAGGAATGGATCACAGAATGCGGTAAGCGGTAAGCGCCGGCACGCCAGTAGGGAACGAGAGAGAAGAGACGGGTGTGGGAAGAAGACAGCCAATCGCACGCTGGCCGGAGCTCCGTCCAGGACGACAACGCGACAACGGCGGCCCCTGTGTGAAGAGGACGTAGGCGCCGCGACCGACAGGTGACGCCCCAGTTGAATAGCAGCTTCAGGACTGGCGACTTGTATAGAAGCATCAATTCCAGTTACTTCGCTGGTACGCTTTATATACACTCCTGGAAATTGAAATAAGAACACCGTGAATTCATTGTCCCAGGAAGGGGAAACTTTATTGACACATTCCTGGGGTCAGATACATCACATGATCACACTGACAGAACCACAGGCACATAGACACAGGCAACAGAGCATGCACGATGTCGGCACTAGTACAGTGATATCCACCTTTCGCAGCAATGCAGGCTGCTATTCTCCCATGGAGACGATCGTAGAGATACTGGATGTAGTCCTGTGGAACGGCTTGCCATGCCATTTCCACCTGGCGCCTCAGTTGGACCAGCGTTCGTGCTGGACGTGCAGACCGCGTGAGACGACGCTTCATCCAGTCCCAAACATGCTCAATGGGGGACAGATCCGGAGATCTTGCTGGCCAGGGTAGTTGACTTACACCTTCTAGAGCACGTTGGGTGGCACGGGATACATGCGGACGTGCATTGTCCTGTTGGAACAGCAAGTTCCCTTGCCGGTCTAGGAATGGTAGAACGATGGGTTCGATGACGGTTTGGATGTACCGTGCACTATTCAGTGTCCCCTCGACGATCACCAGTGGTGTACGGCCAGTGTAGGAGATCGCTCCCCACACCATGATGCCGGGTGTTGGCCCTGTGTGGCTTGGTCGTATGCAGTCCTGATTGTGGCGCTCACCTGCACGGCGCCAAACACGCATACAACCATCATTGGCATCAAGGCAGAAGCGACTCTCATCGCTGAAGACGACACGTCTCCATTCGTCCCTCCATTCACGCCTGTCGCGACACCACTGGAGGCGGGCTGCACGATGTTGGGGCGTGAGCGGAAGACGGCCTAACGGTGTGCGGGACCGTAGCCCAGCTTCATGGAGACGGTTGCGAATGGTCCTCGCCGATACCCCAGGAGCAACAGTGTCCCTAATTTGCTGGGAAGTGGCGGTGCGGTCCCCTACGGCACTGCGTAGGATCCTACGGTCTTGGCGTGCAACCGTGCGTCGCTGCGGTCCGGTCCCAGGTCGACGAGCACGTGCACCTTCCGCCGACCACTGGCGACAACATCGATGTACTGTGGAGACCTCACGCCCCACGTGTTGAGCAATTCGGCGGTACGTCCACCCGGCCTCCCGCATGCTCACTATACGCCCTCGCTCAAAGACCGTCAACTGCACATACGGTTCACGTCCACGCTGTCGCGGCATGCTACCAGTGTTAAAGACTGCGATGGAGCTCCGTATGCCACGGCAAACTGGCTGACACTGACGGCGGCGGTGCACAAATGCTGCGCAGCTAGCGCCATTCGACGGCCAACACCGCGGTTCCTGGTGTGTCCGCTGTGCCGTGCGTGTGATCATTGCTTGTACAGCCCTCTCGCAGTGTCCGGAGCAAGTATGGTGGGTCTGACACACCGGTGTCAATGTGTTCTTTTTTCCATTTCCAGGAGTGTAGGACAGACTTGGAACTGTTTGTACTGAAGAAAATTGCTTATTTTGTATGTTTCCCTTTGCTTGCGACACATCTGTGTAATTGCAAAGTTAAATATTGTACCATTTCATTTTGTAATAAAACCCATTAATACGATTTTTTGAATTGTTTGTCTAGCTAACTGAGTACGTGGAATTCCTAGACTCCACACATTTGACGACGAGCATGGAGACATAGTAAAATACCTCTTCAACTCTCTTGTAACGGCATGGACACCACGCGGAATACCTCATTCAAATAATGAAATATACAAAACAAGGTTTGTCCCCTAACAAAAGATAATAATTTAAGTTTTATATTCTGAAGGATTACCCTGGATAACAAGAATTCATATAATTCTACTAATAAAGACTGTTCACTTATGTTCAAAATTAGTACACGATTTCGCTTCCGCCCGCATCTCGTGGTCGTGCGGTAGCGTTCTCGCTTCCCACGCCCGGGTTCCCGGGTTCGATTTCCGGCGGGGTCAGGGATTTTCTCTGCCTCGTGATGGCTGGGTGTTGTGTGCTGTCCTTAGGTTAGTTAGGTTTAAGTAGTTCTAAGTTCTAGGGGACTGATGACCGTAGCAGTTAAGTCCCATAGTGCTCAGAGCCATTTGATTTCGCTTCCACTCAAGGAAATTATTTATTCCAAACTTTGGCTACAAAGTATCTGGAAAATCTCGTACCCTCACAGTGTCCACCGTCTCAAAATGTAACTAAATGGTCACGTGGTTGGTTGCCTAGGCAATTTCTACTGATCTGAGGATGTTCTGAAACGAACAAAAGTGGTTATCGCTGACAGACATTAGATCATGTCTACATCTAAGTTCACATCTGTACTCCAAAAGTTACTGCAAGATATGTGGTGGATGATGATTCCATTTCCACTATCTTTTCCCCCCTACCCTGTTCCATTCGCGAATATCGTTTGAATATAATGGTTTACATAAAGCTCTGGATGAGCTTTCATTTGTCTGCTTTTCGCGTCCTGGTCATTTTCTGAGACACATGGATGAAGTAATATGCTGCCTAACTCTTTTTGGAGTTTTCGCTCTTAAAATTTTAACAGTAAACCTCTTCGTAACGCGCAACGCGTCTTGTAAGCCCTGTCACTGGACTTTGTTTCCGTAAGGCTCCCAAGGCGACTAAACGACCCCGTGACAAAACACACCGCCCTCCTTTGACTAACTCTTATATCATTCCTGTTTGTTATGTCTCTCAGACAAATGAACAGTGATAAGGAATCTGTTATGTTTTGGAGCCAACATGTTTGTGGATAAATTACATTATCTTAAGATTCTTCCAATGAGTGTCAGCCCGATATCTGCCTTTCCTATTATGCACTTTAAGCGATCATTCCACTTTAAATCGCTCCGAATGCTTACTTGTAGTCATTTCACAGTAGTTACCGTTTTCAGTGACTTTCCACCGACAGAGTAATCCAACAACAGGCGATATTTTCTCTGATATATGTTACATTTAATTACGTCCAGGGCCTACTGCCAGTGCCTGCAGCAGTCATTGATCCTCTGCGGATCATTCTGCAATTAGCTATAGGCTCCTTCCGCAGCAACCTTGGTGTGTAAAGAACAATTTCATCCGTAAATAGCTCCAGGAAGCCTCAATCGTTAACCGCTACACCATTAGTATGAATTTTAAGCAGTAATGTTCCTATAACGATCCCTTTTGGAGCAGAAAAGGAAACTGGCAAAGGGAGTATACGAAAGCACTATAAGGAATGAATGAGTTAGTGAAACAATATAGAGGTACTCGTACAGCTGAGTTCGCATCAAATGTAACAGTGGAGAGGAAGTACTGTAAGTTCCTCAAGAAAAATGAAAAATGTATCAGGGAAATGTTGTTTAGCAACTAGGGAGGCAGTTTTTGGTCAAGAACTGCCGTTACTGTACAAGGTATTACGGTTGTGTACTACATGTAACCGTATTACGAGTATAAACAAGACGAGAAACCTGGCGTTGCCTGAATATTTATATATTCCATTTTTTCTAATAGCTCATTTCGTCCCCACCACTCTCTGTTCCTCTTCTCCATTCCCTATTCACTTCCTATTTCGCCCTCTATACATCCACAATGTCACTGTCCATCTCTGTCTCCCCTCTCTCCCTTAATCTCTCTTTCCTCTCCACTCTGTCCATCTGCTCCTCTACCACTCTCTGTCCGTCTCCTCCTCCCCTTCACCCTATCCATCTTGTCCTCCCCCCCCCCTCTCGTCTATCTTCCCACCACTCTCAGCCATCTTCTCCTTCCCCTCTCTCTCTGTCCAACTTCGTCTACCTTCTTATCCATCCCATTGTCCCTGTCCATATCTTCATCGCCTTTTCTCTCCTCCTACCCCTCACTCTGTCCATTTCTACCTGCCCCCCTCTCTCATCCATCTTCTCTTTCTCCCTCTTTCGTCCACCTCATCCTCCTTTCATTCCCACCCATCTTCTCCTCCACTGTCTCGGCCATCTCCTCCTCGCCCTTTCTTGTCCGTCTTCTCCCTCTTTCATCGTCCATCTCCTCCTCCTCCCTCACTGCCAGTCACCTCCTTCCCTTCATTCTGTCCATCTATTCCTCCCCTTTCTCATCCATCTTCTCCTCTCCCTTTCTTGTCCATCTTTCCTACCCCTGTCTATCTGTCTTCTCCTCAATTCCTCTATTCGCCTCCAGTCCACGCTATCCATCCACACTGTCTCTTGCAGCAAAATTTGTACTGTGGCCTTCCACAACCATAGAACTGAACCATGATGAATAAGACTGCTTCAGCCGTATGATATGTCTTTATTTTTGATCTAACTAGTTTCACAGCGCTAGAACAACATCTTTGGGGATACAGCTTTTTGTAAACAGAAGTAAAAACGAATAAAGATCCTGTTCTCGTTAAAATATAATTGTACTATACACAAGGTTATATAGCAAAAATTATGTACTCACCTTATAATTTATTCCGAATTATAAGCAGTAGATGACCCAATACTTTTTGTCCCGGTGTGATAAAACTGTGTAACTGTCAAGAGATCGGCAGTCCATTTTACAATAATGCAGAATGCAGGGAATATCATTCGGATATAGAAAAGCCAGAACAAGAATAAAGTTTTAAACCAAATGGACGCCAAAAATGAAACAAATGATACGTGTACGTGGTGAAAGCTACCTTTACACTGGCAAAGTAAAATAAATCTCAAAGCAGATCTTGAATGATTGTTTGACACGTCAACTTTAGATAAAATGCTGCATAAAAAGTAGACCATCACCTAAATACAAGGACTGGAGAACGGAAAACATAAAATCTTGTACAGACATAACTAAGGTTTATCATCATTGTGACAACATGACGTCCACAGTGACGTCCTCTCCCTTTACATCTCATCCTCCCGTTCAATCTGTCAGTTTCCTCGTCCCCACTTTCTGATCCATCATTTGCTTCCCCTCTCTGTCCATCTCTTCCCCCTCTCTCTATTCGCCTCCTCCTGCTCTTCTAGCCATTCTCATTACCTCTGTCCACACCCACCTATCACCCTGCCAGTCCATATCCTTTTTTTTCCCTTACACTGTCCACCTCGTCCGCTCTCTCAGCTATCTTCCTCCTGTCGGTCTGTCCATCTCCACCCTGTTACTCTGTAAATTTCCTTCCCCTTTATCGGCCATCTTCTCATCCCTGTCTCTTTATCCAATTTCTCCTCATCTCTCTCTCTCTCTCTCTCTCGTTATACTCATTTTACTAAGGTTTGAAGCTCCTCTTTTCGTTCTTCCGTCTTTACGACTCAAAAACTGGGTTGTTTTGGAAATCAGCCTTATCAAAATACACTTAGTTTGTTTTTATATTTACCCAGACATGTTTGAACACCAATGTGTCATCTCCTGTGGGTCAAATTTTTGTTTTTGTAAAGTACAATATCACATTTGTAATAATTTAACTGCTGTAGGCCTAAGAAATACAATATTTACAGTCTGCTTCGTTTTGTGTAGACACTCACCCTAAAATTACATCGCTAACTGAACTGTATTATTATACATCTATTTTTGTGCTCGTTTTCGTCGTTTTCTTGACAGCGTGCCATCTGCAAACTAGCCATGAAGAAAATTATTGCGTATACGTGGAGAGTTGTTTCGAGGGTAGACGTTATGTATGTTTCTGTACTTACATTTTCCGTCCTATTTCGTGTCCCTGGTTGGTGTCTCAGTGGAAGATGTCATGTTATTGTCCTTGCCCACTCGTTCATCGTTGGTCTTGTGTTTGTTATGGCGCTGATTTTGAATGTGTGTGTGTGTGTGTGTGTGTGTGTGTGTGTGGTGGTGTGTGTGTGTGGGTGGGTGGGTGGGTGGCTGAGAGAGAGAGAGAGAGAGAGAGAGAGAGAGAGAGAGAGAGAGAGAGACAGAGACAGAGACAGAGAGAGAGAGATGGAGAGAGGGGGTGGGGAGAGAAGCAAGAAAACATAAGTTTTTTCTTATTTTTCCTGTTATGTTTTTTGTGGGGAGTCACCTTTGTATAGTTCACTGAGTGTTCCGAATAGTGTTTTGTTGTACAGTGTTGTATTTTCATTCAGGACGCTCTTTCCCTGTATTATTGTTTTTTGTATGTGGTAATTATCCTCTATTGTGAGTTTCAAATAGAGACTGATCCTTTCTCTCAGGATCTGAAGATCAGTCTCCGCGTTTTTTGGGTGACGGTTTTCTTGTATTAGATGGTTTGCAAAAGTGAAGTGAGTACTATCACATCTTAGGGCTCTGAGGTGTTCGGAGTACATCGTTTTGAAATTTCTGCATGTTTGGCCGATGTAGAGTGACTGGCATGAACTGCAGATTAACTGATATATTCCAGTTTTTGAGAATTTGTCTTCTGAAATGTTCTTAGATCTTAGATTCTTCTGTACTGTGTTATTTGTGCGGAATGATATTTGTAGCCTTTCTTTCTTCAGTATGTTTCCTACCCTGTGTATGTTTTTGTAACTACATGTTATTGTGTGCCATGCTGTACTCTTTGTAGGGTGTTCCTGGTATCCGGTGTTTGTCTGCAGCTTGTGCTCTTGGTTCTCTGTTGTGGGTGGTGATATTTTGAAGGATTGTTCTCTTTTAATTTTTGTTTTTTAATTTTGTTGTTCATCTGCTCGTATCTCCTCTCCCGTCGATCTTCTCCTGCCCCGTCTTTTTGTCAATCTCCACCTGCCCCATCTATCTGTCCATCTTCCCCTTCCTACTGATTCTGCACCTCCTCCTCCCCCTACTCTGTCCATCTTCCGCTTTTCATCCTCACTTCTTCTCTAGTTTATTGTTGCTGGTTTTAGCCAAACAGCATTTGTTTACAGATAGTATGTAATATATGTACCATGTGTGGCTGAAATTTATCGATGGGCTTAGACGTCGAACAACTGCTGTTGTGCATATTTTGCAGAACTATGTCTCATTTCCTGCTTTTGTACATCATACAATTCCATAGAACCCATTACATTTAACTGTGGTGTTCTGCAGTGTGGCTTGATCTTAGTACCCGAAACTCGTTGACAAAATTATTGGATCGCTGTAATACTCCTTCTCGCAACGTGATTGACACACTTAACAAGAGTCGGTTCATACATTTAAAAGTGCTCCACGTCAAATAAATGCGGGAAATGAATACCACTGATCATCTTCAAACATTGTAAGTCACCCCTTCTCACCCACAGTCCCCAGTCCTTGTGGTTGTGTGGAATCTTACTGTAACTTCTTTTTTACAAATAAGAAGCCATGTACCCATAAAACATAGTTGATTTCCAGGTGTTCCTGAGTTCACTGCTTCAGTATCACCCTCTTTTTCCATTCCCACCCATATGAGATGTAGGTGGTTCTTAACGCAACAGTACTTCTTCCCAGATAGTAAGTATCTAATAAAACCCCGATTCTTTAAGGAACTGAAGTCCCCTATATAAAAAGGTTCAAACTTCTGATTACTTTACAAGTGAGGTAATGTTTAAGTAAGCGTGTAAGCGATACAAAGTTTAGAAAATTAATTGCAATTACATTTAAAGCTTGTTGGAAGTCGCTAAGTGCTGTCAGTACCAATCACTGGGTGAGTTTATTGTGGGTAAACTGCACTCCGTTTTTACAAAACCTAGACTTTTTACGCATCTAAGTATTTATGACGTTATATCTTCTGATTTACCTGTCGATACAATGTAAATACTGTCTGCAGAATGTGTTGCGAATAGAACTGGTAGCAAAAAAAGGCCTGAAATTATGTGTAAAGTTTGTCGGATGTCACTAAGTGCTCCCACTTTCAGTTACTGGATGATTACAGTAGGAATACTTCTTCTTCACCTCTCTCTCCACCGCTTTGGAAGATAGGTGGCTGTTGTCCCACAGTGCTTCTTCCCGTTTAGCAAATGGTATGTCTGCCAAGTTTGCTTGAAGTCGACCCAGTAGTGTAGGAGGAGGTGTTGAACACACATACATTATATAATTTCTGTTTTCTTCGTTGGTGTGTATAGAATTGAAGACCATTGACTGAATCACTGAGGGGAATTACATATCTGTTTCCAACTGTTTATTTTCAGCTCCAGCAAGTGGGCTTGTCTCCTTACGCCAGGTGCTTAAACAATGTCCCAGTACAGGAGAGTTAAAGTCGGTGATGCGTTACGTTTTTAATAATATTATGTTCACGTGAATGGTACATCATGATACGTTTCTGAGCAGAGGAAAATGATTACCGAATAAAAAATATAGGATGAAAGTTAACAACATCTTCGTAGCGAACTATAGCACAAAAAGTAGTCGTGCTGGTCAATTTTCCCACTGGTAGTAGACAACATTTTCTCGGTTCACTTTTCTGGATAAACAGGTATTTGGGGTGCCCAACTTAAAGGTGGCATGCTGGATATCCCTTAATTGAGACTACTAAAGTCAGTAATTCACACTATTGAAAGAGATATGAAAAGAGTAGCGCACGCTAGCGGAATGTGGGATTCAGCGTAACCCGAGTAGAAAGACTGGCTACGCGTTAGAAGTTTGCGGACGCCTCGTACAGAATCTTCCCTGTCTCGCAGTGGACCGCCTTGATGACGTCAGATAGTGTCTGCTGAAGCAGGACCAGTACAGCCAGCGGCGCCGCCCCAGCCGCCTCCCCCGCCGCCCCCGCCGCCGCCGCTCCAATTAACCTCAATCTCCGGCCCGCGCCGCCCACTTTATCGCCGCCGTTAATTTGCTCGCCCTGCCCCCCCCCCCCCTCTCTGTCCCCCTCCCACCCCCTCTGGGTATTCTATTCCGCCGGCCTGGTTTATCTTGCACCCAGCGCGCTCCTCCGGTTTATTCTTCCTAATGGGCAAGCGCATTATCAAATCGGCATCATTTACGCCACCGCCGCGGTGCACAGCGCTCCGTGGTCCCGTGCTGCACACCGCCCCACCGAACTGAGTGTGCACAACTTCCAGAGCGCAGAACACGCCCCTTTCGTGCATGCAGGTGCGGCACTGAGCAAGATATTCTAAACTTAAACATCCCGCCAAATATGTTACGAATTTAATCTATAAATTTCGGTGCAGGCAACTAAAAGCATGACTTTTATAGCTTTATCAGTCAGCACCAAGAAACACCTCGTTAACACAGTTAACGTCCTATACCCCGAATATTAAAAGTACGGAACATTTTCTTATGAACTATTAACACCAGAATAATGAAACTTTTACAGTATAATATTAAAATTATAAACATCCGACCAGTTGCAATGGATAAAGAAATCTTTACCTAGGTTTCAACAAAATTAATTTTGTCTTCTTCAGAAGGTTGCAATTTTACATTAGTATGGACTGATGTATCATCGTCATTTATACAAATATCTGCATAGATCCATGTGTCCAAATTAAAATATAACCCTGAAAATAGGGTTTGTCATGTAAATGTAAATTAGTACATGGATGTTGCAGAGCTCACAGCTAATGCTTCCCGTCCGCGACACCGTGTCAGAAACTATCATAGCAAGTCGAGCGCAATTACATGCTGCCAAACCCCGAAAGTGCGGCAACTCGCGGGAGCGTCACACAACACACCTGCTCCACTGCCCTCCTCCAGCCAGACTCTGCTCTGCCCGCGCTCCACGCGGCCGAGTTCACACTACCAAAGATCCTAAACACTTTGGTTCTCCACACGACCTATCGATGTATTCGTTCGATAGCATCGTTTTCCCTAGGGAAGACCCAGCGTAAAAATACAAATAGTATTTATAAAACAAACCAATTATACACCGACATAAATGCATGTATATACAAATAGTAAAACAATTACAATATACAAAGACACAGAAACGTCATATCTTCAGGTAACAAAATAAGGAAAACATTTATAGTACAATAGATGGAAATAGGAGGAAATGCATTTCCGGCGTTACAAGGCTTTCAGTGTCCTCTTTCCACCTACCTGCTCTCTTGTCTGCATTTAACATTGAAATTCCCGTTGCACTCCTGTTGTTACTCCCATAGATTTTATTTCGCTTTAAGGCTCGCGGTTTCAAAAATAGTTCAAATGGCTCCAAGCACTACGGGACTTAACATCTGAGGTCATGAGTCCCGTAGACCTAGAACTACTTAAACGTAACTAACCTAAGGACGTCACCCACATCCATGTCCGAGGCAGGATTCGAACCTGCGACCGTAGCAGCAGCGCGGCTCCGGACTGAAGCGCCTAGAACCGTTCGGCCACAGTGGCCGGCTGCTCGCGTTTTCAGTGGTCGAGCAACAAGTATTTCTCCATGATCTCCCAGTGGCAAGTATTTTGCCTCGACACCTAATGTGAGGTCACCACCCTTTCGTCGCCTAGCGTGAACTTATTCTCTTTTAGGATGCTCCGCAACTTGGCTGGTTTTCACCGGGGCTGGAACTCATCGCAAACGGTGGCAGACTTCGCAAGTTTCAAGCATCAACTCTGAGGGAAGGAGGTTAAACATTCTGCTACTCTTGCGATTTTCAGTCAGTAGTGCTCTTGGATAGGGAGTCTCTCCCTCTAAATGGTACAATTTTGAAAAAGACCGATCGGACGGCTGGCTTGTAGGCACTGCCGAGAAACTGTATGCACTAGGATAATAACATTAAGAACCAACTAAAACCATGAATTCCGAAATTTTAAATCGAACGTTGTTTCTTGGCGTCGTCCCTAAATTAACAGTGATTCACACGGTAACCTCTGGCAAGTGTCACCTGGCTAGAGATTCCTTTTCTCGCTAATAGGCTCCTGCCTACAGTACTATGTTATTTTCGACAGCGAGCAGCCGTCCCAGGTTCCGCTTGGAGAGCGTAGAATGAGGGAACTGAATGCCTGTCGGTATACCTGAGGCGGCGACCCCGCGTCAGTTTGTGAACACTTTTACCGTAACCATTTCTTCTTAAAAGGATTGTTATCTTTTACTAGCCAGCTCGAAAGTTCCCAGCTGTTCACTCCCTTCACGGTAATGGTAATGCGACCACTTCTAAAAGTAATTTATTATGCTTCACTCAGTACAGCATTTCTTTCGCAGTTCCACTCATTAATAACCAAAGAAACAAACGGAAATTGAATACATTTTTACAAACACTGTTGTTTACAGTTAAGCTTAAACTTTTTGTTTCCTTTTCACAGAAGGGTTTGCATTCTGATCCATTACAAATAAGATTCGATGCGGCGACCACCAGATTCGGTGCACACTTTGCATCGACGAATGCTGATGTGGTACATGAGACAGCTGATGAGGTGGGTGTGTCTACAACCTGTACTCGTACATCCATTATGTATAACTCCGTACAAGGGAGACATTTTATTTGGAAGTCGCTTGCACGTGGTGTCTTTGCAATCTGTCTTGCAGCGACCACAATTCGTGTCACCAAATCTTCTTCTGCCTCTACAGGAGTCTTATAATCCAAACTCTTCGTTCGACCCCTGAGCATAGGGTCAGATACGGTGATCGTGACCGCGGCCTGTCCATCTTTGTCCGAAACGTCGGTCCAGATGGTTCCGCCCACGACGGGAAATGTGAGCGGGTTCGCCGTCATGCTGAAACCGCCTGTCTTGACGGTCGTTCAGTGGCACAGCGTCCAGCAGCACGCCCAATACTTGTTGTAGGCACATCAAGAACCCGTTTCGTCTGGTGACCGTGTCGAGAAGGAGTCGCGCCAACATCCAGCTTCTGCAACAGCGACGGCTGACAATTAGTGACTGTCGCCACCTCCTCGACCGACGGTTCAAACCTTCAACCAACCAACAAGAAAGACTGGGAGAACGTAAAGTTTTAGAACTGTATGGCAGAGCTCAGATTTTCAAACTGTTAATTTTTTCTCACTAAATTACAGCAACGTAGCATGAACCTTTGTTGCTCATTCTCCCAATTGCATCACCAAGCAGGGTCCCTTCATTTTCCGGAATGAACCAGAGTGTCGTTGAAATTCAAACGCCAGCATTAAAGTAATATCATTCGATTTCACTGCTTTAATTTCAAAGTTCAGTTAAGGTATTCTACATCTACATCTATACTCCGCGAGCCACCTTACGGTGTGTGGCGGAGGGTACTTATTGTACCACTATCTGATCCCCCCTTCCCTGTTCCATTCACGAATTGTGCGTGGGAAGAACGACTGCTTGTAAGTCTCCGTATTTGCTCTAATTTCTCGGATCTTTTCGTTGTGATCATTACGCGAGATATATGTGGGCGGTAGTAATATGTTGCCCATCTCTTCCCGGAATGTGCTCTCTCGTAATTTCGATAATAAACCTCTCCGTATTGCGTAACGCCTTTCTTGAAGTGTCCGCCACTGGAGCTTGTTCAGCATCTCCGTAACGCTCTCGCGCTGACTAAATGTCCCCATGACGAATCGCGCTGCTTTTCGCTGGATCATGTCTATCTCTTCTATTAATCCAACCTGGTAAGGGTCCCATACTGATGAGCAATACTCAAGAATCGGACGAACAAGCGTTTTGTAAGCTACTTCTTTCGTCGATGAGTCACATTTTCTTAGAATTCTTCCTATGAATCTCAACCTGGCGCCTGCTTTTCCCACTATTTGTTTTATGTGATCATTCCACTTCAGATCGCTCCGGATAGTAACTCCTAAGTATTTTACGGTCGTTACCGCTTCCAATGATTTACCACCTATGGCATAATCGTACTGGAATGGATTTCTGCCCCTATGTATGCGCATTATATTACATTTATCTACGTTTAGGGAAAGCTGCCAGCTGTCGCACCATGCATTAATCCTCTGCAGGTCTTCCTGGAGTACGTACGAGTCTTCTGATGTTGCTACTTTCTTGTAGACAACCGTGTCATCTGCAAATAGCCTCACGGAGCTACCGATGTTGTCAACTAAGTCATTTATGTATATTGTAAACAATAAAGGTCCTATCACGCTTCCTTGCGGTACTCCCGAAATTACCTCTACATCTGCAGATTTTGAACCGTTAAGAATGACATGTTGTGTTCTTTCTTCTAGGAAATCCTGAATCCAATCACAAACCTGGTCCGATATTCCGTAAGCTCGTATTTTTTTCATTAAACGTAAGTGCGGAACCGTATCAAATGCCTTCCTGAAGTCCAGGAATACGGCATCAATCTGCTCGCCAGTGTCTACGGCACTGTGAATTTCTTGGGCAAATAGGGCGAGCTGAGTTTCACATGATCTCTGTTTGCGGAATCCATGTTGGTTATGATGAAGGAGATTTGTATTATCTAAGAACGTCATAATACGAGAACACAAAACATGTTCCATTATTCTACAACAGATTGACGTAAGCGAAATAGGCCTATAATTATTCGCATCTGATTTATGACCCTTCTTGAAAATGGGAACGACCTGCGCTTTCTTCCAGTCGCTAGGTACTTTACGTTCTTCCAGCGATCTACGATAAATTGCTGATAGAAAGGGGGCAAGTTCTTTAGCATAATCACTGTAGAATCTTAAGGGTATCTCGTCTGGTCCGGATGCTTTTCCGCTACTAAGCTGGCAACAATATTTAGATTACACAAGCACAAATTAAGAGTGCGAGTTTTGTAACCGTATTTTAGCTTACCTGTGACTGCAGCTCAGCTTGGTATGTACTAAATTTTACTATTGTTAATTGTTCAGAATCATTTAATTCAAGTTCAAAGTTGAATCTCTTACTTCTAAATTGCGTAGATTCAAGTAGCTTTTGAAATGATTGTTGAGGTAGCCCAGGACTAACCGTATTTTACTGAATTTCGATGTGCTTCAGAAAGAAAGCTCACTATTAATTTCAGTCACTAAATTAACTTTCTATTTTCCGGTTTTATTAATTCTTTTGCTAAACTAAGTCAGGGTGTAGCGAAATTTATTACTTCTGACAAACTTTCAGTTTTCACACTACACGTGTCAACCTTCCGTTGCTACGCTTCTAGTGCTAATTATATGTGTAATAACCTTTCATTTTCAGTTACTATAGTAATTGTCCATAGGACTGGCGACCGTAATTTCCCCCAAATCTCAAATATCTAGTTACCGCTAGTTAACTGTTAACATAACGGCCGCACATTTACTTTCTTTATTAACTTTACCCCTTTTCAAAATTAATTTCCACCAGTTTCATTTGCATTTTTCCTTTCGTTTAGAAGTAACCCTTTCCTCCCTCTTTACCGACAGATTAACTTCGGTGACGATTGCTTTTCCCAAATTTCCATTAGGTACACGCGGTTTAATTTTTCATTGTCATTGAGGTCGATAAGTTAGGGGGAGCTTACAGCCTCTATGATGAGGAAACTTGTCTGGCAACGTGATAGAAGAAGAAACAGGAGTTGATATTGAAGACATACGTGAATCTGTATTAAAATAAAAATTCAAAAGAGTTTCGGAAGACTTAAAATTAAATAAGACTGTAGGGATGGATAACATTCCATTCAAATTTCTAAAATCATTAGGCACTGTGGCTTTTTTTTGTCATCAGTCTTCTGACAGCTTTGATGCGGCCTGCCACGAATTCCTCTCCTGTGCCAAGCTCTTCATCTCAGAGTAGCGCTTGCGTCCTACATCCTCAATTATTTGGTGGATGTATTTCAATCTCTATCTTCCTGTACCGTTTTTGCCCTCTGCAGCTCCCTCTGGTACGATGGAAGACATTCCCTCATATTTTAAAAGATATCCTATCATCCTGTCCCTTCTCCTTATCAGTGTTTTCCACATATTCTTTTCATCTCCGATTCTGCGCAGAACCTGCTCATTCTTCACCTGATCAGTCCACCTAATTTTCAACATTCGTCTATAGCGCCACATCTCAAATGCTTCGATTCTCTTCAGTTCTGATTTTCCCACAGTCCATGTTTCACTACCATACAATGCTGTACTCCAGACGCACATTCTCAGAAATTTCTTCCTCAAATTAAGACTGATATTTGATATTAGTAGACTTCTCTTGGCCAGGAATGCCAGTTTTCCATTGCTAGACTGCTTTTGATGTCCTCCTCGCTCCCGCCGTCAATGGTTATTCTACTGCCTAAGAGCAGAATTCCTTAACTATTTTGTGGCCATAAATTCTGAGCTTAAGTTTCTCGCTGTTCTCATTTCTTTTACTTCTCAT
Source organism: Schistocerca cancellata (assembly GCF_023864275.1). Lineage (NCBI taxonomy): Eukaryota > Metazoa > Arthropoda > Insecta > Orthoptera > Acrididae > Schistocerca > Schistocerca cancellata. Next base: position 4,460,684 of record NC_064632.1, on the reverse strand, counting down.
TACCTTCGTCTTTCTTCGATTTACTCTCAATCCATACTCTGTACCCATTAGACTGTTCATTCCGCTCAGCAGATCATGTAATTCTTCTTCACTTTCACTCAGGATAGCAATGTCATCAGCGAACTGTGTCATGAGTTTTTATTCCACTCCTGAACCTTTCTTTTATTTCCATCATCACTTCCTCGATGCACAGATTGAACAGTAGAGGCTAAAGGCTACATCCTTGTCTTACACCCTTTTTAATGCGAGCACTTAGTTCTTTGTCGTTCACTCTAATTATTCCCACCTGGCCGTTGTACATATTGTATATGATTCGTCTCTCCCTATAGCTTATCCCTACTTTTTTCAGAATCTCGAACAGCTTGCACCATTTTATATTGTCGAACGCTTTTTCCAGGTCAACAAATCCTATGAAAGTGTCTTGATTTTTCTTTAGCCTTGCTTCCATTATTAGCCGTAACTTCAGAATTGCCTCTATCGTCCCTTTACTTTTCCTAAAGCCAAACTGATCGTCACCTAGCGTATCCTCAATTTTCTTTTCCATTCTTCTGTATATACTACTCTTGTAAGCAACTTCGATGCATGAGCTGTTAAGCTGATTGTGCGGTAATTCTTGTACTTGTCAGTTCTTGCCGTCTTCGGAATTGTGTGGATGATGTTCTTCCTTAAGTCAGACGGTATGTCGCCATCGTTTCTTCGCAGCTACCTTCTTTGTACCTATGTTTTCCTTGCCGTCTTTCGTGATGGTCCAGTTTAGATATGTCCATTCCTCTTCAACTGTACTGCCTACTGAGCTATTCCTTATTAATGTATCTATAGCCTTAGAGAACTTCAGCCGTATCTTGTCATTCCTTACTACTTCTCTATCCCACTTCTTTGATTATTGATTCTTCCTGAGTAATGTCTTGAACTTCAGCCTACTCTTCATCACTACTATATTGCGATCTGAGTCTATGTCTGCTCCTGGATACGCCTTACAATCCAGTACCTGATTACGGAATCTCTGTCTGACGATGTAATGTAACTGAAATCTTCCCGTATCACCCGGCCTTTTCTAAGTATACCTCCTCCGCTTGTGATTCTTGAACTGGGTAACCTCCCCCTTGGCAGTCCCATCCCGGAGATCCGAATGGGGATCTATTTCGGAATCTTCTGCCAATGGCGAGATCATCATGACACTTCTTCAATTACAGGCCACATGTCCTGTGGATACACGTTAGTGTCTTTAATGCAGTGGTTTCCATTGCCTTCTGCATCCCCATGCCGTTGAGCACTGCTGATTGTTCCGTGTTTAGGGGCAGTTTTCCACCCATAGGACAAGAGATTTCCCTGAACCTCTGTCGGAGCCTCCGCCCTCTTTGACAAGGCCGTTGGCAGAATGAGGGGTGACTTCTTATGCCGGAAGTCTTCGGCCGCCAATGCTTGTCATTAATCAAAATTTAAGCAGCGGTGGTATTCGAACTCGGGATCGAATTTGTTTTAATTATGAATCAAATACGCTATCTCTAGACCACGGGTGCACTTTGGCTATAAAACATTTATCCACGTTGGTGTGTAGAATATGCGAGTCTGGCATGTACCATCTGACTTTCGGGGAAACATCACCCACATAATTCAGAAGATTGAAAAGGGCTGATAAGTGCGAGAATCATCGCACAGTTAGCTTATGAGCTGATGCATCCAAGTTGTTGACAAGAATAATATAGAGAAGGATCGAAAATAAAATAGATAGTGTGTCAAATGACGATCAGTCTGGGTTTAGGAAAGATAAAGGCACCAGAGAGGCAATTAAGACGTTGCGGAAGATTATGAATGCCAGACTAACGAAACATCAAGACACGTCCATATGATTTGTCGATCTACAAAAAGCGTTCGACAATGTCATATAGTGCAAGATGTCCGAAATTCTGAGCAAAATAGGGATAAGATATAGGGAAAGATGGATGACATCGATAAGAAGATTGGAAGACCAACAACGAAGTGCTCTCATTGAAAAGGGTATAAGACATGCACATAGTCTTTCACTCTAACTTCGAAGAAGCAATGACGGAAATAATGGAATGGTGAAAGAGTGGAATTAAAATTCAAGGTGAAACGATATCAGTGATAAGATTCATCTGATAGCATTGCTATCCTAGGTGAAAGTGAAGAAGAATTACAGGGTCTGCTGAATGGAATAAACAGGCTAAATGAGTACAGTATATGGATTAAGAGTAAATCGAAGGAAGACTAAAGTAATGAGAAATCATGAAGTAGTTTAAGTTACGCAATTCTGCTACCTACACAGCAAAATAGTCGATGACGAACGACCAAGGGGACATTAAAAGCAGACCAGTACTGGCAAAAAGGGCGTTTCTAGCCAAGAGAAATCTATTAGTATCAAATATAGATCTTAATTTGAGGAAGAAATTTCTGAGAAAGTACCTTTGGAGCATGGTATTGCATGGCAGTGAAATATGGAATGTGGGAAAACCATAACAGAAAAGAATCAAATCATTTGAGATGCGGAATGTTGAAGGTAAGGAATGAGGATGTGGGGCGGCGGTTAACCTGTGAAAATTTAATTTTTGCTGTATAACTGCTTGCAATACAAATGTTTGAATGTTGAATCAGTTTCAGGCTTTTAGAATGTTGTTAATGCTGTCTTTCGCCGTTCTCAACACTGGCTCTCTATTTACTTTTTAGCACCCAGAAAGTGATTTAACAAAACGTGAAGCCTGTAATTAGAGTTCCTAGTGCCCACTTCATCTGAGAATACCATTATAGCTGCAGCTTATAGCTCTGAGGAATTAGGAGATTGTCCGGGATTTCTAATCAAAAACGATTTCCAAAATAGTTGAGTATACTCTGAAATTCACTGATAACAAACACAAGTATCCCTACAACCTAACTAACAGAGCAGTTCAGAGTCTAGTGCGCTGATGCAACTATAAATGTCCGAATTAAATGTTGAAAATAATGCTCGCCAAGATTTGATGAGAATATTTCATCAAACGCCACGCTAAATAATTGGTAGAATGTCTGTCCCGCGACGGCACGTGAAAATACGACAATACGCTAACTGAAGCTAGATAATGAAAATCATCCCAGAATTAACCCTTCACTTGAAATGATTTCACGGTTCCGCGTATCTCTAGTAACTTAATACGGCACCCGAGGCTGTTTGTAGCAGTGATACCGATGCGACGCGACTCCCGACACAGATGTCGTGCTATTCAGCGTCTGGAGAGAACTGGGGCCTTCCTTCCTCACGCACCGCTCTAATATATATAGCCGCGGTGCGGACGGCTAAGGGAACGCCTGATCAAATCGGCTCTCCCGACTAGCCGCTGGGCTAGTAACGCACCACTTCAAGTTACATAATAATTTATAGCTTCTTTTGCTGATGGCCGATGAAGCTCTTAATTTAAACATGCATTCAGCACGCAGGTAAGTATTGATAATAAAATTTTGACGTGGCTAAGTTAAATATTTTGGGCGAGAGAATTAATTAAATTATACTGCACGCAGTAGATGAGCTCTGAACTGGCCCTTTTGCGATCCGCTATCGCTATAATTTTATAGGTATTCAAAAGAAACTTTTCACATTTTCACAGTCATAGCGGACCTCCAACCTATTTAAATCTAAACATCCTAGCCTTATTTATTAGCCTACTTAATCTATCTTGCTTCCTTCAGTTTTGAGACGAAAACCAGAAAATCATGAATTTCCACTAAAGTCTCAATTTGTGAAATCCAAAGTACTGTTTTTATTAAATCATTATGAAAGATGAATCTAAATATAAATTTTGAAGTCTCTAGCTCTTTTCTGTTGCGCCAATGATTTTTTTAGAAAAACGTCCAAATTTCGAAAATGGCTGAAGTTATCGAACTGATATTTAACACACATTAATTTAGTATTATTCCTGACATGCTAGAAAAGTTTTAGGTCATTTGCTTGATTTTTAAGGTATTGCGCAACATTTATGACGTCAGAGCTAGTTACAGCAGACTGGCTGGCACACAATGGAAAACTGATGTGAATTTACTACAGCATGAGTAGGCTGCTTCCCTACAAGGATATTCTCTGTGAACAGGTGAGGAAAGGAATACATGGGAAATAGTGACAAGAAGAAGGGACAAGATAGTAGGACGTCTGTTAAGACATCACGGAATATCTTCCATGGATCTAGTGGGCAAAATACGACACTGTACTAAATGGACTGAGATCTGCTCCCATAATCCATGCTGGTAACTCAGATTCGTTTGAGCAACTTCCTGCCAGTCTGTTCTTCCTTGTGACGTCATGAGAGTGCTTCAGATATCATCGTTATTTCAACATACTTCGCTTTAGGGCCCCACGTTATAGCCTTACAATGGGTCCAGCACAGGTATCTCTGATTTCAAAATTAGGTATCTCGAAAACTAAGCTCGATGGACGTGTCCGAAAAAACAGACACTACATATATTTAACTAATTCGATAATCCAAATATCCCTCCAGTGCAGACGGACACCTAGCTCCAGCTCTTACGGGAATCAGTGAGACGCCGCGACTAATAAGGCTCATGAGCAGAGGCACTTCACCAGTATTGTGTGGTATATGTGGAGGTGCTAGGGTCGTCCATGTGGCTGTGGAGACCACTGTACCCGGTCAGCGCATCTGCTTTAGTAAACAATACACCTGGGTTGAAATCCCGTTCCGGTACAAATTTTCAACCTGGCCCACTGACGTAAATCAAACCCTACAGGCAACTGATGTCTTGCTGATTTAAAACATATGGTTAGGTTGGTTGGTTGTCGGAGGGAACTAAACTGTGAGGTCATCAGTCCCGTCGAATGAGGGAAGGATGATGGTGGAAATCGGCCGTGAGGTTTCGAAGGAACTGTGGCGCTATTTGCCTGAAGCGATTTAGTAAAATCGCGGAAAACCTAAGTCAGGATGGTCGGACGCGGGTTTGAACCGTCGTCCTCCCGAATGCGAGTCCAGTGTGCTAACAACTGCGCCTCCTCACTCGGTAAAAGGTATGTTAATTGTGAAAGCTGTAAGAATGTTATACTGGTATTATACTGAAGTTTGGAAATAGTTCGAAAAGCTGCTAACAGATGCTGCTCACGCTGTGCAACTGTTGCAGTACCAGCAAGCATAATTAAACCCGTCCTCTGCATGGTCTTTTCGAAATGTCCATCACTATTAGCGCAGAGGCGGCATAATCGAGCAGCGATATCTGCTACCATATCCTGTAGAGTTTTAATGGCAACGGATTCATACGTCACAAAGAACGCCGATTCAATCTCTTGGGATGATTACGTAGACAATGTCTTTCAATTTACCCCACAAAAAGTTGTCACAAGGGGTCGGATCTTGTGAATATGGCACCAGTCCATCCATGCGCCAGTATATTTGCACTAATCCTACGCAGTGACTCTGTTCTTGAATGATGCATCAGAAAGTGAAAGACCTGTGCGGTGCGATGTGATCTCTCCCTATTTTGCATGAATCACTCGGTGCCTGGTCGATCATCCAACGCTAGCCCTGCGGCGGAAAATTGTTCCAAAATTGTATCGTCATGTTCACTAGTGATAGCTTCTCGTATGAAAGAAAAGGGCCAATAGTGCCTTTGCTGATTACTGCAGCCCTAACAGTAACTACAGTATTACAGGATTACAGTAGTTTCGCTTCACACAAATGGGGATTTTCGAAACCCCAAAATCGCCAGCTTTGTGTATGCACGATTCCATTCAGGTGAAATTTTACTTCATCTGTGAAGCAGGTGTGAGAATCTCGTTCACAAAGTAAGCCCTCTGTCGCACAGCTCGTATAGGTATGGCCTGCAGGCTTTGGATTTTGAATGGAAACATGTGTAGGCTCTGTCTTAGTGTGAAAAGCTTCAAACACTTCAAACCAGTCTCTGTTGCAAATATTCGGAAGGATTTCCTTGAATTTTGCTGAATATTTCCAGAAAGGAGTAACTACTGTTTGCCTGGGGCCAACATCCCCCGCTATATCATTGGCCACGCTGCCTGTTCATTGGAATTTGGCGAATAACATGCGGACGGTTTTCGTAACGGGACCTTATGTAATATTAAATCGTTTTTGAAATAGTTCAAATGACTATTCAACGTGTCCTGTTTGCTATATTTTTTCTGTGAGTTTGATTTAAGACATTATTTTGGCAAAGTTTAATCGTTTGTACGGTTAACGAACTGTAAGAGAGCCACCCAGATCCCTCAGTCGCGTGTACATTGCGACTCAGCATGCACGTCATGGATAGCGTTTACCTGAGCAGTCAATGTTTCTTCGTAGCAGGTGAAAGCAGAGACTACTCTTGCAAGCTGCGCCTTCCGTATCTGATCTGAGAAGGTACGACAGCCGCCTGCTTAGCGTGTTCTACTTTGTACCTACGGTCTAGCTCTATTCCATCGTTAACCACGTTCGAGTTATGTTTCGTAATCGGTTTTAGACCTCAGCACTGTTTCTTTATCTTATGTGTACTTACACATGCAGTGAATCGCCAATATATCTGTACGATATACCCGGCACCATCAGTAGAGGATGTTAAATGGACCACCTTCCCAAACAGCCTTCCTTCATCTAGTTTTTTTTAATATTTACAATATTCTCTGTATCGAAATACCTTGACTAAAAAGTTTGGGTTCACCTATAATGGATTAAGGTAATAATTTTTGTGAGTAAATGTTTTCAAATGATTTTTATGTTATAGCACAAGCTCCCAATACATTTTATAGTTATGCTTTAAGCCCTAAATATGTAGGTCACACATTATGTTGCGGCGGTAAACCGTGAAACGTACACCCCACCAGCGGATAGTGTAAATGATCAGAGCCGCACTTCTCTGTTCAAAATGTTCAAACGGGACCAAACTGTTGAGGTCAATGGTCCCTAGACTTACACACTACTTAAACTCACTGGAACTAGCTTATGCTAAGAAAACAGACACACCCATGCCCGAGGGAGGACTCGAAGTCCCGGCGAGAAGGGGCGCGCAATCCATAACATGGCGCCTCAAACCGCGCGGCCTGTCTGTGCGGCCAATTCTGCGCGAAATCGTAGCATAGCCATCAGGGGGTATTACTGTTATTGACGTATAACGTTGTTATCAAGCCTGGTAGGGTATATAAAAGGCGTCTGTAAGCGTCTGTAAACAATGAAATATACACACCACCCAGCGGGTACTGTAAATAATTAGAGTTGCAATTCTCTGTGAAGGGTAGAAGGGCCACGAGAGTGTATTACTGTTTCTCACGTATACTGTTGTTAAAAAAATGTTCAAATGCGTGTGAAATCTTATGGAACTTCACTGCTAAGGTCATTAGTCCCTAAGCTTACACACTACTTAACCTAAATTATCGTAAGGGCAAACACACACACCCATGCCCGAGGGAGGACTCGAACCATCTCCGGGACCAGCCGCAAAGTCCATGACTGCAGCGCCTTAGACCGCTCGCCTAATCTACTGTTGTCACCAGGCTTGTAGAAGAAGTAGCTGTAACCCATGAAACGTACGCAGCACCAGTGGGTAGTGGAAATGATACAGTGGCAATTCTCTGTGAAAGGTAGGACGGCCACCGGAGGGTATTGGTGTTGTTTATGTATAGTGTTGTTGCCACCCGTAGTAGGGTATATAAGAGGCGTGAACCGCTTCATAATTATGCTCAGTGACACCGTTGTTAGCACCTGACTGAGATTAAAAGGTGCCTCATTGGGGGTCTTCATTTCGTCGGCTCTTCAAATAGTGCAATATCCATATTTGGGCTGCACTCAGATGTAACAGAGAACCGCACGGGAAACTGTGGGCGGGCATTCTCGTTGGCAAGGTTCTGGTTGACCACGTCTGAACACCATAACGAAGCATTGTAGTATTGTAGTATCGTAATTCCTTCACATCTGCGCCTGCCATTCGATAACAAGTAATGGACTCCAAGCGGCAATCTGTATCATCCCCCCCACCATTGTTTGAAGACTAGCAGCAGCCGGCCTGGAGAATTAGCGTCCCGTGCTTAGGCTGGTGTTAACACCACGAAACAAACGGCTGCGTCTGTAGTTGTGTCGGGACCGTGAACATCAACTAATTATGAATGGCGTTGCGTTGCGTTCAGTAATGAACCGCATTTTTGCCTACCCCAGATGGGCATCGCTGACGAGGATGTCAGCGACTTTCGTTGAGTTACCATTCTAAAATGTTTGGAGAGGGACAGCAGTGTTGCTCCTGGCGTTGTAGTTCAGGTCACGCCCGGCAGTGACTGAAGGAACACTGACGGCACCACGGCAGTTCGTGATCGTCCTTCGTTTCATGTGTTACCTCTCATGCGACAGTACTACGGTTCCATTTCTCAACGGAACAATAGTCCTCCACAGATGGCACGTGTGTCTATGAACTGTCTGCGTGAAGATGAGGTACTCCCATGGCCATCAAGATAGAGTATACACTGATAAACCTAACCAATATCATGACTGCACCCCCTTCCCCCCTCTCCCTCCCTCCCCCCGCAACATTGGATGCTGCTTGATGGTGTTGCGGGCACATGACGTGGTAACAAGAGTATACAAGCGGAGCAGACACGGTCGGGGGATCACCCCAGCGAAGATACGGGGTGCAAATGGAGAGACCCACTTAGATAAGCGACTTTGACACAGAGCAGATTATTATTACGCATAGCCTGTGACCGACTATCTCGAAAACAGCGAAGCTGGCCGGATATTCAAGTGCTACTGTCGTGGACATCTACGGAAAGAGGTGGAAGAACAGTGAAACTACCACTAGGAGTTAAATCGTTTGACGTCCACGACTCTTTACAGAACATGGGGTTCAATGGATTGTCTGCTCTGTGAAGTAGGATAGATGGTGATGTGTGGCATCTATGCCGAAAGAGCACAGTGCTGTAGGACACACAAGTTTTTAAGAGCACACTGTTCATCATACATTGTTGAACATACAGCTCCACAGCAGACCACCCCTAAATGTTTTCATGTTGGCCCAATGACATCGTCAGTTAAGAATGGAGTGGATGCGGTACTATCGGAGTCCGACCGTCGTTCAATTGGAAGGTGTCGGTTTTTCGGGTGAGTCACAGTTTTACTACACTAGGTGGATGGTCGTCTCCACAAACGCCGTCACTGAGATGGGCAGAAGCTCGAAGTGTGTATCGCGCCACGGGCGCAGGCAGGTGGGAGCAGGATGCAAGATGAGACGCAGGTCCGTGAGGTGACGCAGGCTGACTCACGGTGAGTTTTTGCGAACCACACAAATGAATGGTCCTGCGCAGGTTAGAGCGCAGCGTGACGTGACGCAGTTCCTGCGCGTGGTGACCCTGCGGACCGTAGTCTCGTGTACGCAGTTTACTGCGAGGCTCACGGTGGTTCTGGCTGTTGGTAGTTCGAAATGGAGGAAAAGCTAATTCTACGCCTTGTAGCGTCGCATCCCTGTCTGTCAATTTCATTCCTGATGAGACCATGCACTTCTTGGAATTGACCACGGTTTAATCTAAAATATTTCGTGAATTTTTCATCATCAAATTCCTTAGTTGGTTGGTTGGTTTTGGGGAAGGAGACCAGACAGCGAGGTTCAAAATGGTTCAAATGGCTCTGAGCACTATGGGACTCAACTGCTGAGGTCATTAGTCCCCTAGAACTTAGAACTACTTAAACCTAACTAACCTAAGGACATCACAAACATCCATGCCCGAGGCAGGATTCGAACCTGCGACCGTAGCGGTCTTGCGGTTCCAGACTGAAGCGCCTTTAACCGCACGGCCACTTCGGCCGGCGACAGCGAGGTCATCGGTCTCATCGGATTAGGGAAGGACGGGGAAGGAAGTCGGCCGTGCCCTTTGAAAGGAACCATATCGGCATTTGCCTGGAGCGATTTAGGGAAATCACGGAAAACCTAAATCAGGATGGCCGGACGCGGGATTGAACCGTCGTCCTCCCGAACGCGAGTCCAGTGTCTAACCACTGCGCCACCTCGCTCGGTAAATTCCTTAGTTAAACCGATTTCGCTATGACGCAGTCTTCTTTTGCTGTACGCACTTTTTTCTGCTTTTGTTTCATCAAAGCGATGTAACACACCGTTTCTAACTCAAACTCAGAATTGGAATCCGATTCTGAACTTATATCTATTAAAAAAAGCAGAAGTAGTCGCCATCTCGGCCAGAGCCAAAGTTCCTCAGCAAACTGCGTATTGAAACTGCGATCCAGCTTGCGATGATTTTCGCCCTGTGACTCACGCTGCCGTGAGGAAGTTGGCGTGAGCCTCCGTGCGTCACCTCACGGGCCTGCGTCTCATCTTGCGGCCCGCCATGGGACGTTTGGAGCCCAGCCTTTGGCAGTAATTGAAGACAAACTGGCAGCGGCGAACCACCTGTATCCCTACAGGTTTGAAGTCTTCCCCGATGGCGATGTCATCTTTCAGCAGTATACTTTTACGTGTCTCAGAGCCAGAACAGTGCTAAAGTCGTTTTGAGGAACGTCGTAGTGAACTGACGCTGATGTCTCGACGACGAAAATCGCCTAATACAAATCCTATGGGACCCACCTGGGTCGCTGTAAGGGCCCACCCCCGCAAATTAGCAGCCCCGTTATTTACGACAATCGCATGACCCGTGTGTTGACTAATGGCACATACATCCACAAACCTACCAACATACTTTCGGATCCTGATATGCAGAATTTGTAATGTCTTTCGTTACAAAGACGGACAAACAGGCTATTAAGGAGGTGGCCATAATGTTTTGGCTCATCAGTGCACATGACAAGTACTCGGTTGTTAACACTGTCCCAGAGCCACTATGCAGGATATCAAGACCAATAACAACAGTTGTGAGCGTGTGGCTGTCATTCTGTGCAACGGATTAATCTGAGATGTACCCTTTACCCTGTGGCTCCTGCAAGACGCAATTTCTACCCCCACACTACTACAGAAGTCAGACAGACGCTCCTAACGTTCTAAAGAGAAATACCTGCATAACTTTTAGCAATAAATATCTTCTGGAGTCGTCCGCTGTAAGGAAATGACACAAAAATTCACAAAATTTCTTACGTAATTAGTGGGATACTTGGGTACTGGAGTAGTGCTAGTTAGTGTAAGAAAAACATGAAACTAACGAAAATTATTATTTACTTTGCAAACATTCTGAGAAATCACAAAGGCACTTTTAGTTATGAACTGAACAAGTTATTTGCGGCTTCTTTTTGGAATGTGAAGTTACCTCTTACATATAGGATTCGCTAATGAAATTTCTATACAAATTTTAAGATTGTTATTGCCTTGGCAGAATGGCTGAGAGCCACACCTACTCAACTTGAATAATTATCCGCTAGAATGTTGCTAGGTACGGTCAAGGCTGTCACGTGCGAAATGCAGTGAAGTGTACTGTTGTGGACGAAATACGGGGCTCGCAAGAGCTGTAGCGCACAATACCGTAAGCTGCGATGACTGCTGTCTGCGCCGATCGCTGCTGACAAATAAGATAACTCTCATTCTATCTGGATTGATATATGCCAATCAAACTCTCCCTACGCCTTGATGAAGTCAAGGACTCCTATTCGCCCCTAGTCTAACTATTGGCGTGGTACACCGGTCAGATAATCATCCTTCTCTATGCCACTCAAAAATTCGCTCGCAGGCGTTTAACTATAACTCTGTCCATTCGCACTGCACAATACGTGAGGCAGCCAACACAGTGTACAACGCTTCATCGCAAGGACTCTATATAGAGTCACAATCGACAGAGGTGCTCTCCCAGTGAAGTACTGAGGAGATACTTGTTCCTAGTTCTTTGAGTACACGTACGAGCGCGCACGCTCTCGTTACGTGTTCTCGCTCCAAGAGTGACAACAGAACGGCCCCTCTCCAAGCCAGACATGAAGGGGTATATCTTTTGGTCTCTTCCATTACTCCTTCAGCTCAAGGTGTCAGGAATATCGTCTGCCAATCAGCATTGCTCTTCTAAAACAGGAGAATGACGTTTCGTTTAAGGCGACCAATCCAGAAATCTGTAGCTTCAGCGTTTGGTGTCTGCTCTCTCCCTTTGAAAATCTATGAAACTGCGTGCTATGTTTGTAAAGAATGCGTAGGCTGGGTGCTCCCACACAATGTAGCGGAATTTGCTTTTAAGCTGAACACGAGGTCTTTTGCTCGGGCGAACGCTGTCCGCTCCACGGGCGGTCGCCATCCAACGTAGATAGGCTTAATTGTCCTCTGAAGGGACCGTCCTCTCCGCGTGCGGTCCGCCTCTTCCAAACTAAAAGCTTTTGGGACCATCGTGTCTTGAATGTGTGTGTGTGTACACCAGCCTTGAGTAGCACAACCCCAGTGTGCACTTGTTATTTGTGTATCGTTTACAAGAAATCATACAACATTGATTTTATGCTATCGAGTTTGGGTTCGAATGGAGCATATGTAAGCAATCAAGGTCAGGAGCCCACGATGTCTAACATACCTCCCTCCTTCTGACAAAATTTTTGTCTGGGGTTTGTCAATGCTGAGGAAAACATTGACAAAGTCAGTCAAAAATTGTTCTTTTAGATTTTTCAATAAACTTTTCTTAGCCATTCTTAACAAATTTTTTTCTAATGATTTCTTTATAGCTATTGTTTCTATTTTTTTCTACAATTTATGTTTTGTTGTTAGGCAAATATAGACTTTACAAAGGTTGTTATTCCTTGTCGTTGCGAGTACATGTCCCTGTTGTTCTTTTTCATTTCCAAAAATTGTTTTCACAATATTAATTTTTCTAAACTTGTAAGTGTACAGTGTATTATGCCTTGGTTTGGTTATCTCTTTTCTTCAGTTAGGCTTTGCATAAATGTTCACAAAAGCTCTGTTGTGTTACTTTGTTTTATTTATTTTGGCATTATCTTTTTCTTTATGTGTCACTGTTCTTTTTGTGTAAGAATGAAGAAGCGTTTCCTCTTAAGTCTATTCTAGGTAATAATATTATTACCCCATAAAATTGTTTTGAATGTTACTTAAAGAAGGAAAATCCTGCATAAATCCTTCTCTAATTTTACATATAAAAGAAATAAGTAGACTTTCCATGAGTTTGTGAGATTATATAACTATACTAACTAAGTTTCTTTACAGAAGGTTTTAAGGTATCTATAAATAATGGACTTTACATACATTATAAAAATTATTACTTTCACAAAGAAAGAGAAGAAAAACATCATATTACAAATGTACATAATTTTCATAAATCTACACTTGTTTTAGTACGGAGAGAATTTATTTTTTTATTTATTTTTCGAAATAGTCTTTTCGTTTTGTGCTGCTCTGTCAGTTCCTGTGCTTGATGATCTCCATTGAAGTATTGCAAGGTGTCGACTCATTTATATAGGTTTCACAAATCATGTGAGAAGCACTACAGCATGCGATGCCAGTTCTTATTTGTTGACGTTGTCATCATCAAGTGGTATTCTGACCAATGTTGATGACTGTTGTTTACTGCATAAACAGTGATGTCTTGGTACTCCTTTGCTGTCACACCTGGGACGGTATGGCAGTTCGATGATTGTAGTAGACTATCGACGATCGTCACCCAATATTGTGCTGTGACGTCTTGGTAATTCACACCTGGTACAGTATGGTAATTTGATGATGTGGTAGGGAGAATACTGTTTATTTTGCTGAATCTATTTCTTGATAATGTTGGTTGGTACTGCTTAATATTCCGTTTGCTGTTCGCTTGTATTTGTTCGACGATTCAAGGTATATTTTGGGAGAGATGGTTGTGATAGTTGCCTCACACTTCATGGAAAGACGTTTGTAGCAATTTGCTTTGTAGGATAGGAGAGAAAGGTATCTTGCTGTCTTCTGTTCTCTTCTTTCTTACATTCTTCTGTTCTTCTTAGGCTAGGAATGTGTGAATTTTAGTGTAGGAGTGATATAGGATTTTTACGATCTGACTGTTTTTCCAAATGTTACTTGATGAGTTTTTAGATCTTAGTAATTTTTTGTACCTTCATTGTCGTCTTGTCGTATTATGATTCTCCCCTTGCTCTTCTATTGTTTAGCAGTGTCGTGACATATGAAATGTCCGTGCTGCGCGTTGTCCTCCTGAAGTCCAACTTGGTTGCAACCGGCATTTCCAGTGTGGCGTTGGTCTTCATGTTGTTGTTATTGCCGTAAGTGCGTTCTCAACATGTCTGTACCCTCTCCGACGCTATCTCGAAGCATCTGGTCCTAAGGGAGCTGGTGATTGGTGTTGGTGGTGATGTCGCTCTGACGCGTAGGAATATTTATAATTTTTGTTTTATATATATTTGTTATTTACAAAACAACTGATTCCATATAATGCAAAAAATTTCTGACAGTGGCAAAAATTATTGTATATATATTATTTCTTTTCTTTATTCTAATTATGCCCTACCACTTCTTCGTTCTTTTAATTGTTGTGTACCATTCATTGTTTGTATGCAAGTTGTAGTGTACTTGATACTACAAGAGATTGTTTGTGTGTATTGTGTCTCTTTTTCTATTAATTAATGTGTTATTTTGTTGATTCTTAAATTATTTTTTGATTTAGTGGTTAGTATAAGACAGGGTGGACGTTAGTTTGCCTAGCCTCTTCCGCATTTTTCAGTTCAATGTTTACGTTTTGCAGTATTCGGAGGCCTAACTTCTACATCTGGTTTCTCTTTGCTGTATTGTTCTTGTCTCTGTGGACCATAATTTCCTCTGTAATTATTCGGTTCCTGGTCTTGCCAGTTGCTGTTTCTAACATCGTGACCTCTTTCAAAGTACCCTTGATCGTTGGCATTTTGATTCCTAAACCCATATCCGCCACTGTATGAGTGTCCATTACCGTTCCTATTTCGGTAGCAATTATTCTGGTTATCGTTTCTATGCCAGTTGTCTCCATTGTGCCACTGTACTTGTCTGTTAAATTGCCTGAAATTATTGGTGTTAGGATTACGATTATTATTATTGGAATATTCGTTCCTAGTCCTCTCGTTTTGCTGTTCCCTTTCCTTTCATTTTTCTTTCACCTCGTCTTCTTTAAACATAAATTCAAGTTCCCTTAAAACCTCTTTGAATTCTTCGGTATTTTCATTTTTTCCTACTGTCGCCTGTTGATACTTTACCGGTAATTTCATTCTACATAGACGTATCAACTCTCCGTTACTGCATGGTTTGTCTAGGCATTGATTCTTTTTGTCCATTGTATCAAAGAATTTTACCACGCTTTTCTCTCCTGAGTTTTCATATGGTGTCATCTGAAGTTACTCGTATTTAATTTTGTTTTGCGCCTCCTTGGACCAATACCTTTCGAGAAATGCTGTTCTGAACAGTAGGTAAGACGTACCGGTAGCCACGATCTTTTACATCACCTCTGCTACTGTCCCTGAGATGTGTGCATAAATGAAGTCAAGTTTGTGAGCTACGCTCCAGTGGTTTGGTAAGCCTACTTGAAACTGATGGATGAATGTGCGTGCATGCAAGCTACCGCCTTCTTCCTTGAAATGTTGAAATTTTCTAACTGTAAGGAAGTGGTCTGTATCATATCTACTCATAAATTCGGTTTGTGGCTGATTCATGGACTCAAATAATCTGCCACTGCTTGCGTCGACGTCTTTATTCTCTGGTAATTTAATGCCTGTCTGCCTATCCTCAATTTCCTGACTCATATCCGTGTCATATCGTACCACTGGGGAACAAAAGTGTTGTTCGTGTGTTTCTACTGTCGTCGTTCGTGGTATAGTACCTGTGCTGCTATTTTGTTGTGTCGTTGGATTTACTGGTTCAGTTGCCTGTCTTTCGATTGGTATCGGCTGAATGTATGGGTTGCGTTTTTCTAGATAGTGTGCCTGGTCCTGTGGCATGTCATGTATTACTTTAATCGGGGTTTTCTGTTTCGGTTTCTGCGCGAGTGTTACGTCTAGCCTTGGTTCTACTTGAACTTTCTTAGACGGCGCGTGTTCGTGCACTGAATTAATGCTGGACGCGTCAGTTGTTTCGCTACACGTGTAATCGGTCTCGATCTTTTCTTCGATGGTTTGTATAAACTCTGTTCGAAGATTTTCTAACTGATCTTTGTTTTTAAGTTACATTTTGTTAATCCGCTGATCACATTTTTTCAGTGCAACCTTAGCGACCTTGCTTTGAATTGCTTGTTCTGCCGAAATTTGTATTGCTGTTCGAGTGGCGTTTTTCGTAAAACGTTCAACCTTTTTGTCAACGTTTACGATGTCCAATTGGACCTTGCCCACGTCAGTGCGTAATTGCTGCTGGCCTTGTGTTAGTACCTGAATTCTTTCTCTAGATTCCTTCGCGTCTTTGCTTATCTCAGTGATCTGACTATCAATTCTAGCGACCCCTTCTTCCATCTGGATTTTAACCTGTTGGATCTGTGTCCTAATAGCTTGATTACCCTGTTTCAATTCCTGATACTGTTTTGTCATCTGTGTATTAATTGCCTGATTACCCTGTTTCAATTCCTGATACTGTTTTGTTATCTGTGTATTCTGTTTCGTCACACTAGCGTTCATTTTTTGTAACATCTCCATGATCGTGTCCTGTCGTGTAACACTACATTCTGCTGAACTACGTATTCACGATCTATTGTTTTCTGCTCAGTTACATCGTTTACTGGGCTATGCTGTGGCGTTTCTAAGTTTGTTAACTGCAATAACCAGTGCTGTCAGTGTTGAGGACTAGTTGCGTTTGTCATTGAACCATTACGTGGCGCAAACAACTCCGCATTCTGCCCTCTTTGTTGTGTATGTCTTGTGTTTGCAGGTACAGTTGCGTCTTTTACGGAACCTTTTCGTGGCACTCGTAACTCCGCAAAATCCTGCATCTGTTGTTGGGGCATATTTAGAATGTGTACGATAGGTTCGAGGTATTCTAAATGTTCGCCATCTTACTCACTGTCTACTTCTCTTTGAACGTTAACTAACTGCCGCTTCATTGACTGTATTGACGCGTATTCTGTCCCTGAATATGTGGCAAACAAACGCGTTTCCTGTGCTCGTTTCGCTTCTAATCTTTGCCGTTTCCTACGTGGGCTGTCTATTTCTGGCTCAGAATGGGCCCTACCTGGTATTTCATATTCTGGAAATTCGATGTTCTCGTCCCCTCGATTCCCATCCGTCTGATCTGTCTCAATTTTATCCCAGTCTAACTGAGCCTGCTGATTGTGCAGCTCACCGAGTGTCCTATTCTTTGATTCACCGTCTGTCCTATTCTCGGGTTCACCTCCTGTCCTATTTTGAATAAGCTCTTTTACCGGCTGTCTATCTGGTTGATCCTCCCCCATCTTGTCTACTTGCTGTCTCTGACGTAACCTCTTGCCTTGTACTCTCCTTAACATGGAAATTCTTTCAACACACCACAACCCTATCTACAAAACTGTACGAGCACTTACCAGTTGGTTGAAACAACAACAACAACAACAACAACAACAACAACGTCGTGACTTCTCAGCTAATGTTCTGTCCGCTCTGCTACAGTCTCCAATCTCCACCTGTGCGCTTGCAAAGGGAGAAAAATGTTATTTCTTAATTCTAACTTATAAAATGCTGCGTCACACTGCGTCTCTGTGTCACTCTACGCCTGTGTCTATCACCTGAAAATCCTATGCCCTAACAGCTACACAAAAATCGTAAAAATATGCAAAATTTTCCAACACAATAACACATGCCCTTTACCCTACAATTCTGCTTTCTTCACTACATGTATCTATTCTGATCCCAATCTTTGTAAATAGCTATTTAATACAAGAAAGAAGTTCTTCAAAGTGCTGCTGCTGCGATCTGCTGTACCTAACTAACTGGACACTTCCCTATCCAGGGAGCTTCCCTATTTTACCTATCCTGGCAGGGTCGCCATTTTCTGTGAGCGTGTGGGTGCTATTTTGTCGTTCTGGGCAACGCATTAATCTGAGATGTACCCTTTACCCTGTGGCTCCTGCAAGACGCAACTTCCACCCCCACACTACTACAGAAGTCAGACAGACGCTCCTAACGTTCTAAAGAGAAATGCCTGAAAAACTTTCAGCAATAAATATCTTTTGCAGTCGTCCGCTGTAAGGAAATGACACAGAAATTCACAAAATTTCTTACCTAATTAGTGGGATACTTGGGTACTGGAGTAGTGCTAGTTAGTGTAAGAAAAAAGTGAAACTAACGAAAATTATTATTTATTTTGCAAAAATTCAGAGAAATCACAATGTCACTTTTAGTTATGAACTGAAGAAGTTATTTTTGGGTTCTTTTTGGAATGTGAAGTTACCTCCTAAGTATAGGATTCGCTAATGAAGTTTCTATACAAGTTTTAAGATTGTTATTGGCAGAATGGCTGAGAGCCACACCTACTCAACTTGAATAATTATCCGCTAGAATGTTGCTAGGTACGGTCAAGGCTGCCAAGTGCGAAATTCAGTGAAGTGTACTGTTGTGGAGGAAATATGGGGCTCACAAGAGCTGTAGCGCAGAATACCGTAAGCTGCGGTGGCTGCCGTCTGCGCCGCTCGCTGCTGACAAATAAGATAACTCTCGTTCTATCTGGATTGACCTTTGCCAATCAAACTCTCCCTACGCCTTGGTGAAGTCAATGACTCCTATTCGCCCCTAGTCTAACTATTGGCGTGGTACACAAGCCAGATAACCAGTCCACTGTGATGGCACTCAAAAATTCGCTCGCAGGCGTTTAACTATAACTCAGTCCATTCACAACGCACAGTAAGTGTGGCGGCCAACACAGCGAACAACGCTTAATCACAAGGAGTCAATATAGAGTCGCACTCCGATTCACCTTCGACAGAGGTGCTCTCCCAGGGAAGTACTGAGGAGAGACTTTGTTCCTCGCTCTTTGATAACACGTACGAGCGCACACGCTCTTGTTACGTGTTCTCGCTCCAAGAGCGACAACGTAACCGCCCCTCTCAACGCCAGGCATGAAGGGGTAAATCTTTCGATCTCTTCCATTGCTCCTACAGCTCAAGGCATCAGGAATCTCACCTGCCAATGAGCATTGTTCTGCTAAAACGGGAGAATAACGTTTCGTTTAAGGCGGCCAATACGGAAATCTGTAACTTCGGCGTTTGGCGTTTGCTGTCTCCCTGTGAAAACCTCTGAAACTGCGTGCTATGTTTGTAAAGAATGTGTAGGCTGGGTGCTCCCACACAATGTAGCGGAATCTGCTTTTAAGCCCAACACAGAGTCGTTCTTCCCTTTCATTCGGGCAAATGCTGTCAGCTCCACGGGTGGTCGCTGTCGGACGTAGATAGGCTGAATCGTCCTCTGAAGGGACCGGCCTCTTAGCATGCGGTCTGCCTCCCCTGAACTAAAAGCTCTTGTGACCATCGTGTCTCGAATGTGTGCCAGCCTCGAGTATCTCAACCCCTGTGCACACTTGTTATTTGCGTATTGTTTACATGAATTCATACAACATTAACTTTATCTTATCGAGTTTGATGTGCGGAATATTATTGTGATGGCGGAATGTGTAAGCAGGAGACCACTACGGCTTACACAGTCATGTGTCATCTTACCTCAGGATATGATACAAGGCTGTATGACACCATCCCCAACAACACCAGTGCATTCATCCAGACCAGAGGTAGCGCAGTCATAGAAATTGGTTCATACTGCCAATTTCTTTGTTAATTTGTCTCAGTTTTGTAATCACCGGATTAACATCAATTACTGTCTGAATCCGTTTTTCTTTTTTGTTTCCTTCTGTCATTCTGGGTGCTTTAATTTCTTTGTTGGGCAGTGTATTTTCTTTGAAAAGTGTAACTAACCGTAGACGTCGTATAAAACGCATCTTTAGCTAAATTTCTGTTAGGTGACTTCACATCCTCCCCACGCTAATTTATTCTGCGGAAGCTCTTCATCTCTTCTACCTACATGCATTTGAATCTGAGTACTCTCGTCAAGTCTTCGCCTACCTCCACTATTTTCCCAACACTTACATACATTCGACAATTAACAAGTCAGGGATTCTTTGATGGTATAGCATGTCTGTAACCAGATGATTCCCTCTTTTAGTCGTGCTCTAATTTCTTTTTTATTTATTCTGTATGTTCTCATTAGTTATTTTACTTACCCATCCACTTTTTAGCATTTTTCTGTAGCAACTCACTTCAGAAATTTCTGTTTTCTTCTTGTCTGAACTTCTGTAAAAGACACTCATACATACTTCGTAATACTTAAATTTATAGTCGGTATTAACAAGTTTCTCTATTTCGTAAACGATTTCCTTGCTATTGCCAGTCTTCACTTTATATCTTCCCTACTGCGATAACCCTCAGTTATTTTTCTGACCACTAATAAAACTCATCTACTTGGTTACATTCTCACTTGTACAATTCTCTCAGCATTATCTGATTTCGTACAAATACATTTATTACCTTTGTTTTACTTTTTTGTATTCATTTTATATGCCGTTTAACGGACACTATCCATTTCATTTGAGCGATCTTAAGTCCTATATCCTCTGTGACACAATGAAAATGCCATTTTGTGAATTTTCCTAATTTACAGTTTACAGAAACGGAATTTAAAATATTTGGCATAATAGCAAAGCAAATGATCCTGACGACCCTGAGATGCATGGGCGGGGCTTATGCCTCGATATGGTCGCAAGACACGAACCGTAAGCAGAGAGAGTAAGAGCAGAATAAGAGTTAATCACATTAAATTCATGACATAAACTGGGAACGAAAAGACGATGAATAGGTCTTACACTGCAGACTCTATTGTTCTACATACATCAACGGGACATGTTAACTTAATTTTGTCTATCATGAAAGGTGTTTTTCGAGTTTCTGTAGCTACATCAATAATTTTGTAAATAATGAAACAGTGTAGCAGTTACGTAAATTTAACCGTAGTATAGTACGTTTCAAGAATTTAACAGAAGTAAATTTCGTAAATGCGCCATGTTACGCTTAAAAAGAGTAACTGGTGCAATAATTTATTCCTTAGGTCAGTTACTACTATGTGAACAGGACGTCCAATAAAAGGATCCCAAATTCAGTCCTCAACTACAGACCCAACAGCAGGAAAATTCTGGGACGTCAACTGAAGCTACGGAAGTAAGACTTTTATGTTCAACAGTAATAGGTCTCCTAGGAGAAAGAGTGGTTAGAATGATGGTAATTGGGATAAAAGGACAAAATACTTTCAGTTGAAGAGTGCTGCTTTCGGTGCAATCTCAAAACTTTCTCCATACATTATCTCCCGTCAGTACCCAAGCAAATCCATATATGCACTGTGGTTTTGTCGTCTAGGTTTCAGTATGATGTGTACCTTGGAAATAGTTTACAAACAGTAAACTAGATGTTAAAAGCTGCGGCAGCCATTCCAGGCAGTGATATCTTTATTCAGCGCGTAAGCTTACCTGTACTTTCTGGGAAAGACGCATAGTCAATGCCTTCTGACGAAAGAGCTTGTGAGTTACGTTAGCACTCATTACTGTCCGTGCTATCTGTGATGATATCCTGGCAACTAAGAGTGTCCAGTGATTTAGAGACATGTAAGGACTTTGGTTCGTCTTATTGCAGACATGTGTATTGTCTCGGGCAACACAGTAAAAGGGCTAAATCACTGCAGTAAACGGAACAGATCTAGTGGATTCTGATGGTGGTTTGTTTGGTTTTTTAATGGAGTCCCACGATATTAAAATGTAGCTCAATGGATCTCAATAACTTCGAACAAAGCTGTTTAATCAGAGGTGTGAGCCGTCCGACATAAACTTCTTTTCTCTATTCCAGTAAACTGAGAGAGGCATCAGTTCTCAATTACAGTTTGAAGTGTATTTAATAATTTCCTTTGTTTAATAAATAAGTAAATAAACCTTTTCATTTTAGATTTTTCCATTTATAGTAGGATTAACTTTTTAGAAATAGATAACATTTCTGTTTTCCTTTATTTTACATAAACACGGTACAACAAAACGATAACGAAAGTTAACGTTTATCCCCGATTATTCCACTTTAGGAGAGCGTTTGAAATTAAGCCTCTCACACAGCTTCACTTCCTTTTCCTCTTTTCTTTCGAAAACCTCCTCATTAATTCACTGTGTTGTTTCTCCCATTCCTCTGCCCATATTGTACGACTGCTTCTTTTTTCTTCTGTTGAGACTTGTTCGAATTTCTTATTTCAGATTTTATTGCTCTATTGTTTCCCGATCCTAATTCCTTCTTCTGAAATTTTCAGTCGTTGCAGATCTTTTTGTGTTTCTTTCATCCAACTATTTTTTAATTTGCTTGCATTAACGATGTTAATATATTTTTAATGTGTTTCATCCATTGTATACAGGTCTCCGTAGTGTTGTAGGCGTATTTTCCTAAAATTGGCTGTGATGTTATCTGTGTTTTCATAGACTTTATTCGTAGGTCGTCTGATCCAAGTGCGGTCGCGGATAACAGCTTCGTGGATTTTTCTAAGAATTTTCCGTTCTTGTTTGTCGGCGACATTCATTTTCGTCATCCCTCTAATTACCGTGATTTCTACCGCATACGAGGCTTCGGACGAAACAAAATAAGGTTGAAATGGCTCTGAGCACTACGGGACTTAACTTCTGAGCCCGCATCTCGTGGTCGTGCGGTAGCGTTCTCGCTTCCCACGTCCGGGTTCCCGGGTTCGATTCCCGGCGGGGTCAGGGATTTTCTCTGCCTCGTGATGGCTGGGTGTTGTGTGCTGTCCTTAGGTTAGTTAAGTTTAAGTAGTTCTAAGTTCTAGGGGACTTATGACCACAGCAGTTGAGTCCCATAGTGCTCAGAGCCATTTAACTTCTGAGGTCATCAGTCCCCTAGAACTTAGAACTACTTAAACCTAACTAACCTAAGGACATTACACACACCCATGCCCGAGGCAGGATTAGAACCTGCGACCGTAGCGGTTTCACGGTTCCAGACTGTAGCGCCTAGAACCGCTCGGCCACACCGGCCGGCTCTGACGAAACAGCCGAGTTGTACTGTCGTGGTTTTGCGTCACGAGAACCTGTTTGTTTGCTCTAGTGATAACATTTTAGTTTTACACATTTTGTAGTATGAATATTGTTTCTCTGTTGGCGATTTTTTCAGTCCTGAGGGTTGGATATTTTATCGAAAGTGCTCGTTGGGCGCTGATGACCACGCTGTTTAGCGCCCGTAAACTTCAAACACACACACACAAAGTGCTCGAAGTGAGTGATCGGCGAAAGTTGTCCGTACTGTGTTTTCAGTGGGACACACCATTCGTACAGAAACCTCACGGCAGTTACAAGGTCGAGGGGCATGAAAGGGAACCAGTGCTTGAGATGGGAGTGAAACAGGCTTGTGGCCTATGTTACTGAATCTGTACACTGCGAACAGCTAAGGTAACCAAAGGAAAATGCTGAGAAATAGTCAAAGTTCATGGAGAAAAACTAAAGAATTTGGGCTTTTCATCGTGAGGGATCATAGTCACATAGAACTTTCTGAAAGAAATTTCCGCCGTTTGACTGCTAACTGTTCATTTATTAACAAGTTTGTTCGCGTGGCCAACCTCCGCAGCAAGTAGTGAAATACTTGTTTTGTAAATAAAACCGCCTTTTCCTGCTGAGACGCGTTTCGCATTTTTCTTCTTGTAACAAATTATAACAATACTGTTTTGTTAGTTTTAGATTATTAAGCAGTTCACGTCGCTATTTTTTGTGTAAAAAAGTAATTACTTACCCAACATCTTTACACTCACTTATCCATGAACCCCTGACAGAATATTGAAACGAAAAGTCGAATTAGCTGTCACCAAAGCTCCCATCCACTCGCCAACAGCTAGTACATTCATATTCAACACCATACAATTCAAACGCCCAACCTCCCCTTCGCCCCCCCCCCCCAAAGAAAACACTTTTCAGGGGTCTCTCTCTCTCTCTCTCTCTCTCTCTCCCTCTCTCTCTCTCTCTCTCTCTCTCTCTCTCTCATGCACAAACACGGTGTGAACGTCATGAATAGACGTTAGTCATGAACATACACTCCGTTAGGTTAGCAACAAGTAGGTAAAATGCCAAAAAGGTGGAAACACGTAAAGGAGTTTTACGTTGTAAAAAACAGTGTCCGACGAAATAGTTATATCGAGTGGCAAAAAAACAATAGTACACCACAAAAAATGGAGAAACATGGAGAACAGTGTGAAGAAAGTCAGAACGAAAAGTTGTGTTTATTTGTCAGTAGTAAAGTGGTAGTGTGACCTCCAGGCCAGATGAGAGAAAACGCAGATCAGCAAATCTTAAATACTTTTTTACATTAAAAAATCGCGACGTGAACTGTTTAATAATCTAAAACTAACAAAACTGTATCGTCGTAGATCCCACTGATAATGCCTTAGAACAAGAAAAAGGCGAAACGCGTCTGGGATAAATAAATGAAGTGGCAGCAGGAGAAGGCAGTTGCATTTATAAAACAACTATGTTCATTGATTGTAGACAACAGTGGTTTCAGATTTGTAGCTATTCTCAAATGCATGTTAAGTGTTAAAATATGTCTGATATATTATCGTCGAAAATAATTATTTTAGCTCTTATAGACCAGTTGTCCATTACA
The DNA here is from genome assembly GCF_023864275.1 of Schistocerca cancellata. Taxonomy (NCBI): domain Eukaryota; kingdom Metazoa; phylum Arthropoda; class Insecta; order Orthoptera; family Acrididae; genus Schistocerca; species Schistocerca cancellata. The sequence continues at coordinate 4,436,173 of NC_064632.1, read as the reverse complement.
GGATACAAGTACAAATCTAAGGTACAAAATAAAGCTGGCATTGTGCACCATGAGAAACCATTAATATAAAGTGTGGCGTATTTAGCTGCTAATACATTGCGTACAATGAATGAACAGTTAACAGTTAAATGGCGTAAATTCATCTCAAAAAATGCTTTGAGGTTTGCCAATGACACTGTAATTCTGTCGGACACAGGAAAGGGCTTGGAAGACCAGCTGTGTGGAATGAAGTGTCGGCTCTTCTGTCATGTTGCTTACAGAATAGCGTAACCGTATTCGAGAAATGTGTGCATTAGGCATCCCACAGGGATTTATGTTCATACTTTGAGATGTGCACAGATACACTGCTATGCTTTCTTACAACAAGACATCGCATATTCAGTCCATGGTAATGGAATGTAGCCGAATTAAATCAGGTGAAGCTAAGGGGGTTAGATTAGAAGACGAGACTGTAAAAGTAGTACATGAGGTTTCCTATTTGCTCATCTCCGGCGGTAATTCGAAAGAATACCGCCCTTCGATTGTGACAACGTTCACTAATCGAAGTGATAGGTTTTGCAGCTGCCTGCCTGCTAGCCTGCCAGCCTGCCAGCCAGCCAGCAGCCAGCAGCGGTCGAGCCAGCAGCGGTCGAGACAGCAGCCAGCAGCCAGCAGTGGTCCAGCCAGCAGCCAGCAGTGGTCCAGCCTGCAGCCAGCAGCCAGCAGTGGTCCAGCCAGCAGCGGTCGAGACAGCAGCCAGCAGCCAGCAGTGGTCCAGCCAGCAGCCAGCAGTGTCCAGCCAGCAGCCAGCAGTGGTCCAGCCAGCAGCCAGCAGTGGTCGAGCCAGCAGCCAGCAGCCAGCAGTGGTCCAGCCAGCAGCCAGCAGTGTCCAGCCAGCAGCCAGCAGTGGTCCAGCCAGCAGCCAGCAGCGGTCCAGCCAGCAGCCAGCAGCCAGCAGTGGTCCAGCCAGCAGCCAGCAGCGGTCCCAGCCAGCAGCCAGCAGTGGTCGAGCCAGCAGCCAGCAGCCAGCAGTGGTCGAGGCAGCAGCCACCAGCCAGCAGTGGTCCAGCCTGCAGCCAGCAGTGGTCCAGCCAGCAGCCAGCAGTGGTCGAGCCAGCAGCCAGCAGCCAGCAGTGGTCCAGCCAGCAGCGGTCGAGACAGCAGCCAGCAGCCAGCAGTGGTCCAGCCAGCAGCCAGCAGTGGTCCAGCCTGCAGCCAGCAGCGGTCCCAGCCAGCAGCCAGCAGTGGTCGAGCCAGCAGCCAGCAGTGGTCCAGCCAGCAGCCAGCAGCGGTCCCAGCCAGCAGCCAGCAGTGGTCGAGCCAGCAGCCAGCAGCCAGCAGTGGTCCAGCCAGCAGCGGTCGAGACAGCAGCCAGCAGCCAGCAGTGGTCCAGCCAGCAGCCAGCAGTGGTCCAGCCAGCAGCCAGCAGCGGTCCCAGCCAGCAGCCAGCAGTGGTCGAGCCAGCAGCCAGCAGCCAGCAGTGGTCGAGCCAGCAGCCAGCAGCGGTCCCAGCCAGCAGCCAGCAGTGGTCGAGCCAGCAGCCAGCAGCCAGCAGTGGTCGAGGCAGCAGCCAGCAGCCAGCAGTGGTCCAGCCTGCAGCCAGCAGTGGTCCAGCCAGCAGCCAGCAGTGGTCGAGCCAGCAGCCAGCAGCCAGCAGTGGTCCAGCCAGCAGCGGTCGAGACAGCAGCCAGCAGCCAGCAGTGGTCCAGCCAGCAGCCAGCAGTGGTCCAGCCAGCAGCCAGCAGTGGTCCAGCCAGCAGCCAGCAGCGGTCCCAGCCAGCAGCCAGCAGTGGTCGAGCCAGCAGCCAGCAGCCAGCAGTGGTCCAGCCAGCAGCCAGCAGCGGTCCCAGCCAGCAGCCAGCAGTGGTCGAGCCAGCAGCCAGCAGCCAGCAGTGGTCGAGGCAGCAGCCAGCAGCCAGCAGTGGTCCAGCCTGCAGCCAGCAGTGGTCCAGCCAGCAGCCAGCAGTGGTCGAGCCAGCAGCCAGCAGCCAGCAGTGGTCCAGCCAGCAGCGGTCGAGACAGCAGCCAGCAGCCAGCAGTGGTCCAGCCAGCAGCCAGCAGTGGTCCAGCCAGCAGCCAGCAGTGGTCCAGCCAGCAGCCAGCAGCGGTCCCAGCCAGCAGCCAGCAGTGGTCGAGCCAGCAGCCAGCAGCCAGCAGTGGTCCAGCCAGCAGCCAGCAGCGGTCCCAGCCAGCAGCCAGCAGTGGTCCAGCCAGCAGCCAGCAGTGGTCCAGCCTGCAGCCAGCAGCGGTCCCAGCCAGCAGCCAGCAGTGGTCGAGCCAGCAGCCAGCAGCCAGCAGTGGTGCAGCCAGCAGCCAGCAGCGGTCCCAGCCAACAGCCAGCAGTGGTCCAGCCAGCAGCCAGCAGTGGTCCAGCCTGCAGCCAGCAGCGGTCCCAGCCAGCAGCCAGCAGTGGTCGAGCCAGCAGCCAGCAGCCAGCAGTGGTCGAGGCAGCAGCCAGCAGCCAGCAGTGGTCCAGCCAGCAGCCAGCAGCGGTCCCAGCCAGCAGCCAGCAGTGGTCGAGCCAGCAGCCAGCAGCCAGCAGTGGTCCAGCCAGCAGCCAGCAGTGGTCCAGCCTGCAGCCAGCAGCGGTCCCAGCCAGCAGCCAGCAGTGGTCGAGCCAGCAGCCAGCAGCCAGCAGTGGTGCAGCCAGCAGCTAGCAGCGGTCCCAGCCAACAGCCAGCAGTGGTCCAGCCAGCAGCCAGCAGTGGTCCAGCCTGCAGCCAGCAGCGGTCCCAGCCAGCAGCCAGCAGTGGTCGAGCCAGCAGCCAGCAGCCAGCAGTGGTCCAGCCAGCAGCCAGCAGCGGTCCCAGCCAGCAGCCAGCAGTGGTCGAGCCAGCAGCCAGCAGCCAGCAGTGGTCCAGCCAGCAGCCAGCAGTGGTCCAGCCTGCAGCCAGCAGCGGTCCCAGCCAGCAGCCAGCAGTGGTCGAGCCAGCAGCCAGCAGCCAGCAGTGGTGCAGCCAGCAGCCAGCAGCGGTCCCAGCCAACAGCCAGCAGTGGTCCAGCCTGCAGCCAGCAGTGGTCCAGCCTGCAGCCAGCAGCGGTCCCAGCCAGCAGCCAGCAGTGGTCGAGCCAGCAGCCAGCAGCCAGCAGTGGTCCAGCCAGCAGCCAGCAGCGGTCCCAGCCAGCAGCCAGCAGTGGTCGAGGCAGCAGCCAGCAGCCAGCAGTGGTCCAGCCAGCAGCCAGCAGTGGTCCCAGCCAGCAGCCAGCAGTGGTCGAGCCAGCAGCCAGCAGCCAGCAGTGGTCCAGCCAGCAGCCAGCAGTGGTCCAGCCTGCAGCCAGCAGCGGTCCCAGCCAGCAGCCAGCAGTGGTCGAGCCAGCAGCCAGCAGCCAGCAGTGGTGCAGCCAGCAGCCAGCAGCGGTCCCAGCCAACAGCCAGCAGTGGTCCAGCCAGCAGCCAGCAGTGGTCCAGCCTGCAGCCAGCAGCGGTCCCAGCCAGCAGCCAGCAGCGGCGTCCCCGCCAGCCAACCAGCTGGGTCACCCCCCGCCAGCAGCAGCAGAGTGGGACTTCGGCCCCAGTTTTCTTCGTCGCTCTCCGTCTTTTTCCTTTTATTTTTCATCGCTTGTTTGCCACTGTTCTTTTGTCCTGTCCTGTGTCTTTCTCCTTATCAAAATGTCACCACCCACCACCACTTCTACAGCCACCACCACTGCCATCATCTACACGTATCCCTCCGCCGTGGCCACCACTATCACGTGATGTGCCCAATCACCTCCCCCTCAGTCCATCCCCCCACTCCTCACTCCCCCATCTCCCCGGCCCGGACGGCCATGGCCCACGCTCCACTTTCACCTTAGCCCTCTTCATCGACTACATCATCGCTGTCGCCATCGCCTTCGCCCTCACCATCTCCGGCGCCGACTACAGCACCAAGACCTGCCACTCCACACCACCTTCCAGTTGCTCCCATCCCCCATACTTCATCCGCCGCCGTCAAACGCCCCAGTGGCACCCCTGCCTCCTCTGCACCTAAAAAGGCTCTGCCTCGTTCCCCTTCCCCTGCCCAGGATGCCATAGATGTCTCCCCGCCTGTCCCCGCCCCCTCCTCCTCCTCCTCACCCTCCTCCTATCGCTACCTCCTCTCCCATCCTGATCCCTCCCTTCTTGAGGCCCAGAAGCTCAACCTCTTCATTCGCAAGCGTTTTCCAGGTGCCCCCATCTCCCTCCTCACTCCTCGCCGTGACTCTGTCCTAATCTCCTCCACCAGCCATACCCGTCACACAGATATCCTTTCCCGCATCCCTGTCACCCGCTTAGGGCCCTAACGCCTCCCTCACCCCTGCTCCTTCCCCACCTCCCTCCCGCAAACCCCAACCGCTGCGTCGCCCGCCAACCCTCACTGCCATGATCACTCGGCTTAGTCCGACGATCATGGAGGAGGAGGTGTTGGCGGAGCTCAAGGCGCATCCCCATCTGGAGGTGTGTGCAGTTCACTGCATTCACAACTCCGCCGGCCCCACCCGCCTTATGCGGGTCTTTTCCAAACACGCCCCCTCCATAGACCATCTCCTGAAGGAGGGTGCCCTCCTCTTTAACCAATGTTACAAAGTTGACACCTCCTGTTCCCCTCCTCAATCCCTCCACTGCCAGAGGTGCTTGTGGTATAACGCACACCCAACATCTGAGTGCCGCGAGGCCCCCACCTGCCCACACTGTAAGCAAGCACACTTCTTACGGCAGTCCCCCAACCTCCAGACCCCTCCCTCCTGTAACAACTGTAACCTCCCTCATCCTACGTACTCCCAGAACTGTAAGGCCCAACCCCCTCCTACCACTCCTGAACTCACCATCCCTGCCCGCCCTCTGGACGCCGCCACCCCTCCTGGCAATTCCCTTTGCACCCCCCTACCACTGAGGATATCATCAGATTCCTTACCATCGTCCTCCAAAATGTTCACCACTTTCAGCGCCCCCACACACTCCAACAGATATCCCTCGCCGCCCATTCCGTCTTTCACCTAAAAATGTATGCCACCTACTCCCACAACCAGGCCCATTTCACCTTCTCCCTTCTTGGCACCCTCGTCTAAATCCTTGTCATGGTGGTACAGCACCGTATCCTGTTCAACAACATCCGCTCCCTTCCCGCCAACAAGAACCTCTTCCTGCACACCTTTGCCACCCACCACGTGGACGCCTTCCTCCTAAATGAAACCTTCCTCCAACCCCACCACACCATCCACACTTCAACCTACCTCCTTCACTGCTCTGATAATCCCCTCCCGATTGCCCGTGGCGGAGTTCCCATTGGTCACCACCGACAGATACCAGTTCGGCTCCAACCACTCCTTCCTGATCCCACCAAACAACTGATCCTTAGTCCCTTCTTCCCCGTCCTTACCGTCACCTGCGTCACCGTCTATGTCCACCCTAACGCCCCTATTCCTTTCGACTTCCTCTCCCACATTGACCGTACCTTCTCCTTCTACGTGATCGCCGCCGACCTCAACATCCATAGTCGTTGCGCCACCCAGTTACGGCGGTGGCATCGGTTCCTCTCCTCCCTTCAAGGCGACCTCATCCCCATTCCCAAGCACACCCGTCCCACATCCAACTCCACTCCCAATGTCATCCTTTCCTTCCCCAACCTCCTTGGCCGCATAACGGTGGATGTCCTGGAGCCCATTGGTAGCGACCATCTCCCTATCCTCCTCACCATTTCAGACGGTCTTCGCCCCCACCCCGACCCTCGTAATGACCTTCCCCATGAAGTATGTCCATGATTATTCCAGTGTCGACTGGAATGCCTACTGGGATGCCCTCTCCACCCAGGTCGATAGCCACCCCTTCACCTACCACCACCCTGACGATGTTACCTATGCCGCCTCCTTTCTCCAGCAGACCTTGTCTGAGGCCGTGCAGGCCCATGTCCCTACTGTCGCCATCCACCCACACCATCCTACCTTACCCCCACAGGCCGTCCTCCTCCTCTGTGAATCCCGCTGTCTCTACCGTGCCTTCCTGCACACGCGTGACCCGGACACACTACGACGCCACCGGCAACTCCAGCGACACATCCGAAACTTGGTCGTGGCTAATAAACGCTGGGACTGGCGACAGAGATGCACCCATTAAAATGCTACCCTACCTATAAACGCGTCCAAGTTCTGGTCAGCCTTCCGTCGCCTTACCGGAACTAAACCCTCCCCCTACTATCCTCTTCTCCATGATGATCACCCCTTCCCAGACACCCTTAGTAAGGCCAATCACTTTGCCTCCTACCTCTCCGAAGTCTTATCCATCCCCGAAGATCCCCAGTTCGATTACTCCCTCTTCCTGGATGTCCGCGATCGAACTGACACCTCTGTCCCTCCCCTCGCACCTGGTTTCCAGTACTTGGACAACATTGCACACGTGGAACTCAATGCCACTATCATTACACAGGATCTCATTGCTACACTCCACACAAAACGCAACACCACTCCTGGGTACGATCGTGTCACCTACCACCACCTTTGTGAAGCTCCTGTCTCTTTCCTCTCCAACCTGGCCAGGCGCTACAATATAGTCCTGTCCACTGACTACTACCCCGACCTATGGAAAACCTCCCATATCCTGATGTTCCTTAAACCTGGTAAACCGCCGTCCGCCATCTCCTCCTACCGTCTCATCAGCCTTACCTCGGTCTTCAGCAAGGTCCTGGAATCCATCCTCACCCGACGCATCCACCAGCATCTCCGCCAGCACCGCCTGCTTCCCATTACCCAGTGTGGCTTTTGGCCATCCTTCTCTTCCGATGACCTTCCCCTTCACCTCACTCATCTCCTATCCAAACAGCTTAATTCCCGTCGCTCCACAATCTTCCTCTCCCTGGACCTCAAACGTGCCAATGACCGCATATGGCATTCCGGTCTCCTCTTCAAGCTCCGAACCTACGCCCTTCCCATTAACTACGTCCGTCTGATCGGCTCCTTTCTCTCCCACCGTCCTTCCTACGTCACCATCCATAACCGGGATTCCTACACCTTTTTTCACTCCACCGGTGTGCCCCAGGGCTCCGTCCTCTCTCCCCTTCTGTACCTTTTATATACGGCGGACATGCCGCCACCGTCACCCCCTGTCCACCTTCTCCAGTTTGCCAATCACACCGCCTTCCTTGCCCTTGACCCCACCCTGCAGCATTCCCAACACCTTCTCCAATCCCATCTTGACTGGTTCACCGCTTGGTGTAACCAGTGGTTGCTCAAGGTCACTCCCTCCAAAACCCTGGCGATCATTGTAGGCAAAACCACCCCTTCCTGCCACCTCCTTGATTTCTATCTAACCATCTATGGCCGTCCTATCGCCCTCACCTTTGCGTCACCCTCGACCGTCGCCTCTCCTGTAGCCCCCAACTTCGGACAATCCATGCCAAGCCACGCTCCTGACTCTGTCTCCTCAAGCTGCCTTCCGGCCGTATGTGGGGTCTGGACCCCTCCACCATACTCCGCACCTATAAATCCCTCATACGCCCTATCCTCTGTTACGCCCATCCGGCCTGGATCTCCGCCTCCCCTCTACCTTTTATAAATCCCTTCAGATCCTTGAACGCCATGCTCCCTGCCTCGCAAATCGCAAACGTCTCCCCTCCCCCACGCTGATCCTGTACGACCTAATTCCGTTCCCCCACCTCCTCCTTTTCTTCGAACGGATACAGATCCTCTACACCTCCCGTAAACTCGATCCTCCTCACCTGCTTGTCTCACCCATCCTCTCCCAGCCCCGCCCGCTTCTGCGCCTGTATTTCCACATCCCACATGGTCTCCATCTCTCCACCCTCCTTACCCGCTCCCAACGTGGCTTCCGGCAGCTCCCCCTCCCTCATGATGCCCTCCTCCCCTCCATCTACCCCTCCTATCAACTTTGATCCCCCCTTCCACTTCCTGTGTTTTTTCCTTTGGGCACCCCTCCACCCTTCTCTCTCCTTTCCCCACATTCCCCCTTCCTCCTCCCCTCTTCCCCCGGGCTTCCCCTCCCCCTTCCACCCTTCCTTCCTCCACCCCTATCTTCCCTGCTCTTGGCATCTCTGCTCTCCCTCTCCCTTTCCCACCCCCCTCCTCCTCTCTTGGCAGGTCCCTGGACTCGTACACACTCAGTGGACATTCGCGCACCAGAGATCATCACCATCAGTGTCTCGTGTGTGTGCCTTCGTGTTTGTGTTTCGTGTTCTTTCGCCGTCACGCCACCACCGTTCACCTGTGCCGTCGCAGTCGTCCGTGTTTTGTGCGCCGTGTCAACAGGTTTTAGTGTTTTTTCTTGTCCAGCGTGAACGGCTTCGTGTATATTGTTTTCCGTGTCTACAGTTTTTTTACCCGCCATTTGTATTGTATCATCTGTACCTCCATTATGTTTTATATTGTATCACTCGCGGCTGAAGAGCAGCGTATTATGCTGCTGACAGCCCACCTTAGCATAAGTTGTTCAAAATAACAATAAAGAAACAAAAAGAAATTAAAATTGCTATTTCGGCAATAAAATAACTGATGATGGCCGAAGTAGAGAGGATATAAATATAGACTTGTATTGCAAGAAAAGCATTTCTGAAGACGAAAAATTTCTTAACTTCGAATACAAATTTATGTGTTATAATGTCTTTCTCGACGGTACTTGTCAAGTGAAACAAGGACGATTAATAGTTGAGACAAGAAGAGGATAGAAACTTTATAATTCTGTAGGTGGATGGGTAGATCGTGTAACTAATGACAAAAGACTGAATAGCGGCCGGCCGCGGTGGTCTAGCGGTTCTGGCGCTGCAGTCCGGAACCGCGGGACTGCTACGGTCACAGGTTCGAATCCTGCATCGGGCATGGGTGTGTGTGATGTCCTTAGGTTAGTTAGGTTTAAGTAGTTCTACGTTCTAGGGGACTTATGACCTAAGATGTTGACTCCCATAGTGCTCAGAGCCATTTGAACCATTTTTTTTGACTGAATAGCAGTGGGGAGAAAAGATATTTGTTGCCCACCTTCACTAAAGGAAGGCACTGATAGATAGAACGCGTTCTGAGACATCAGCGGATCTCCAGTTTACTGCGAGGAGTCGTTTGGGGGATGAAAATTGAGGAGGGAGAGCAAGAGATAAGTGCAGTAAGCAGGTTCATAAGGATGTAGATTGCAGCTGTTATCTGGAGGTGAAGTGGCTTTCACAGGATGCGGTAGCACGGAGAGCCGCATCAAACTAGACTGAAGACCGCAACAACGACAACAACAAGAACAGTAACAATGCGATCCGGACGTCATCGTCTCAACTGCCGGATGCTAACCTAAATATTTTAATATTCATAAGGGATTTGAAATGCTACCATCAATGGAAAATTTAATCACAACATAAATTATGTTATGTAGGTAAAGAAACTATATTTTTGAGACATTAGTTTTTGGAACACAAGTGCGTGGCTGCCTCCCTTAACTGCCGTACTTCACGATACTCCGGGACCACACGGGCTGCAGAAGTGATGATGATCCTGTTTCCCAAAAGGCAGCGTCAATACGACAGTGAACAACACCGCGCCGTATCTCGCCGGCGCGGCCGACAGGCAGATTCGCAAACAATGGCGGGGCTATCGGCACGCTTCAGCTACTGGCTGCATGGCAGGCGTGTCGCGCGGCCGACTTTTGTTCAGCGCTGCGGCCTCTGTTTGAACTGTGATAATCTGCCGTGCGCACGTCGCGTCGTGGGAGGCACACGCGCAAACAGGCCGCTGTTTACACTGGCACACTATTTTCATTGCCGCTGTGGCACCGAGCCATCTCTGGAATGACGCTGGCCGGTATATCTGTCTGCCGCGTCTCGTGCAGCGACAAGATAATTTGCCGTAGCAGCACTACCCCCATAACTGGGCTGTGTGGTATGCTTACAGTAGACCCTGACATCGTACTGTATACACAGTAACACATCCCTATAATAATCAAGTATCTTCGCATTTAACTGAAGCGAACATTCAGAGCATATTCACTTGACATTACATTTATTTGTGGCAACACCTTTGTTTTGTACGTCTCGACAACAAACCTGAGCCGAAACACAAATATTTTGACGGATTTATGTAAAATGGTTGCTAGAGCCTTCTCAAACTGTCCGACAGTTAGTGACCTTTGTAAACTCTGACAGCTAGTACGTGATAGATATTCATAAATATTGCAGAGGCCCGTCTGAACTGGCCATACGAACGAATATTGGCATATACAGGATGATTTGGCTGAATATGTTAGCAGCTGCAGGAAAAGATTCCTGAGATGTCAATTAGCAAAAAACGTCCCATGGGCTTACGGCTGCACACGCGTTGTAAGGGACGCTCAGCGATTTGAGTGTGGAGATAAAAAATTGAGATGGAATACTGAGATCGTAAGACGTGCCTGGATGACTCCTCTTTTGGCCACTGGGGGTCAGCACCATATGTCCAATAGACAGGAGATATCGACCAATCGAGAGTGTACTGGGTTGCAGAAAGAAGAAAAGACAGTCGAATCCATGAGATGGATCACGATCAGTGAGTCGAGTGGAGGTGGAATGAGAAAGTGATGAGAATTAAAACTGTACTGATGATGAATTATTTTTCTGTTTTTCATAACTGGACACGTAGAACCGTTTTGATTTGAGCAATATGAATGACGGAAAGGGTAAAATAATTTATATGTCATAGAAAATCTAATTAGCTCTGCGAGTGTTAAATAATGTCGACTGGAGCCAAGTTTAACGTAATTATTATCATTTGAGACATTAGTCCTGGTATGACTCAAAACTTCTGAATACAGTGTGACTAAGCTAAACGTGGGAAGTTTCTTATAATAATTTGAAATTTCCAGATGAGTAATTTAGAATTTCGTTTAAGGTCCTAGTTTGCCCATGAGGCGTCGTCAATAACAATGTAACACTGGCCGATGACCAACACTCACTGTAGGTAAAAAGATGCTTTTATTATTCATCCTCTAGCAGGAGATTCTCCATTTGAATTAGGTCAGATTTCAGTATGCTTAACGATTATGGCTGTTCATGACAACAAATGTGCTGGATAGCATTTCGAGTTTTCAACTGTAGCATTTCCAGAATAGATCGTTTTCCCATTTCCTTGCTTCTTGTCAGTTGAGGAGTAAAACGTTAATTAACTTTGGAGTTGCGGAAGTTGGTGTTTGAGTTTGGATGCCAAGCAATTCTACAGAGCTTTGTTACCACCAATAATAAATATTATTTACTACATATATAGCTATAGTTTAACAGCTGCAGGGCATTCTGTGAACGAAGACAAAGAAATCAGTGTCAGCCTAGATTGGAGTGTTATGATTGAATCATCTTCTCCACAGCCTTGGACACAGTGCACAGCCTTGTAATATGCTGACTCGTACACTTCAGCAAATTCTCAAGGCCGTTGTCTCCAATGCAGCTGCTCACGTAAAACTGAAATGCCGTGCAAGGCAGAAAGTAACAGTTGTAGCTCATACAGCGGCGTTGACCACCATACCGTCGACTGTTCTTACTAAGGAACTCTCGTGGGCGTCAAAGGGATGTGTCTGAGTGAACTTCAGCAGCTCTTTATGGGACGTCGATAGTAGTGCAGAACTGCCGTATGGCCTCTCTACCAATGGTAGACTGTGTATGTTGCTGTCTCCTCACAGATGCAAATCGGGAAGTAGCCTTCCGCACACCTCCTGCATACAGCGTCAGTTGATTGTGCCCCAAATATCGTAAGTTTGGCTCTCAACAAGCCGGAGGAAGAAGTCCCCAAGACTTCATATCAGCTGATAAGATGTTGATAGCTCACGGAAACCAGATTCCGCAAATATGTTGAGCAGCAGTCCTGAAGGTAGAAGCCATCCATCAAGCTGTAGGTACCTAGCCACAGGGTCTGCATTCCAGTGGGCTCACTGTAATTGGTTACAATATGGGCTTGTAACCCTGAGTATTTATTCCTGTCAGTCTGAGGCAATGATGATACATCTTACCAAGCTTGTCTGCATGTGTCCTCTATTTCTGGGATCATCAGTGATCTTCGCTGTACCTTGGTGTCACAACAGTGCTTCAGATTGGTGATTTTCAACCATGTAAGCACTGGCCTACGCCGGCCAGTGTGGCAAAGTGGTTCTAGGCGCTTCAGTCTGGAACCGCGCGACCGATACAGTCGCAGGTTCGAATCCTGCCTTGGGCATGGATGTGTGTGACGTCCTTAGGTTAGTTAGGTTTACGTTGTTCTAAGTTCTAACAGACTGATGACCTCAGACGTTAAGTCCCATAGTGCTCAGAGCCATTTGAACCATTTGAACCACTGGCCTAGTTTTACTTGGGTTCGCACTGTCTGGAGAAAACTTTATTCAAATTTAGCATTTGTCTATGATATCTTTCTGCAGCACAACATGGGCGTCAGGCTAGGGAAAACCACAGGCAGGATGACATTCACTTCCAGAAACCCATCAGTTGCGTGTAAACACTCCATTTGTAGCTTTTATAGATGCCACTTCGGTCACGGCTAAAAAGCTAAAATCTATCCTGTAAGCTAACAACTGTATCTCTCTACAGACATGAAGTTGGTGAAGTTATTTGCCGTTCAATGGGTATCCATTGTTGGATTACAGCCGTAGGTTTTGTTTCACCTGTAGACGTAGAAACTAGGCATCTCCTTGTATTACCCAATAACGTGTTCGCGATCTTTGAAAGTAGTGTCTGCGTCACTGAACAGTGCATGTTGTCCAGTTCGCAGTGGTACTTATGTAGCCCTTTGTGCCTCAGTCTGAGTGAATCAATTTTATTTACGCACCCTAGGCATACTGACCTAGAAGAACCCTATGATCAGCTTCCGAATCATGTTCTGGTTGTATTTTTTAGCCTTGTATCTGACAAATGGTATCATAACCAGTTCCTAATTTTAGCAAATCAACATTTGCTGATCTGCAGGTTACAGTCCGGATCTCTTCTATAATTCTTTTACCCGTAAATATGTAACTTATTGACGTGAAGTCAGTTGTGTACAGAACATAATTTTTTATGCAATTTCCTTTCTCAGTACTTTATCTTCTCCTTTTCTACTTTTTTGAACAGATCGTCCGATGGAGATTTGCTAATAAACTGAAAAACTCTGTCATCTCTCTTCCCACATCCGCCACTGCTGGCGGCTCACCTCCAACTACGCAACGCTATGCGCTGTTCACATCCAACTGCCCAACACTACAATAACGAATATTCCAACAATGCCAACCAGCCACAGACTGCACATAGCACAGCCATTGATTTTCATACAGAGCGCTACGTGACGTTATCAACATAAAAACCTAAACAGCCTACTTACAATATCATGAATGGCAAAATGACTCCATCGAAACCTGGTGGTGTGATAACTATGGTAATCTACAGGCCATAGATGATAGGGGTGAGCCACAGCTGTGGAGTTGTGAATGGGCGAGTAAACATGCAACTGCTGAACACCTGACTGTCCAGATGAACCAGGGGCTACCACCAGTATCTCCCCAACGACCGTTCAGCTAACGTTTCTGTGTATGGGCCTCAGGATCAGGCGCCTGGTTCATACATCCATCCTGATTGCTGCTCATTGACGACGAATGCTGGAATTTGCACGCTAATGCCTCAAATTGACGTCCACTGAGTGATGACAGGTGGCTTTTCCAGATGAATCACGTTCTGTGCTCCATCAGACAGCAGGAGGGAACATTAAGGCCTGGGGAATGATTTTGTAGCATTCCTGGGCGACCTCGTCATTTGAAGGCACAGTGGATCAACGAAAGTATGCATCTATCCTTGGGGACTATGTGGACCACTACATGTAGATTCTTCTGCCCTCCACACCCGTGGCATCTACCAGTAGGACAATGCAATGTTTCACACATCTCACAGTGTACGTGAGTGGGCCGAGGAGCTCCAAGATGAGTTTACTGTACTTTCCTGGCTTCCAGAACGCCGTAAAAAGCAGTCGAGAATCTGTAGGACCACCTTGTCCAGTCTGTTCGCGCCATGGACCCTCAACCAAGAAGCCTTGTGCTGCTGTCCACGGCACATGTGTCAGCATGGCTCCACATCCCTGTCGGAACCTTCCAGAAACTCTCGGACTGTTCCTACACGTCTCGAACTGCCAAAGGTGCTTATTCAGGCTTTTGATAGGTGGTTGCCGTTGTTGTTGATGGTTCCTCTTAGGTCAATGTTCCTCTTAAGTCAATTAGACAAAAAGATCTTCCATCACCTGATCAAGCACCATTTTGGTGCGTATGATGCGCCACATTCTCTTCAAAACACATATTTGAGTACATCTATTAAAAGCACCGGATACGATATGTGAGCTTCATAAGCACTTACAGTAGCACAGCAGCAACTTGGGTTGCGTATGTCGAATACATTGGTGGTCATTGTTCCTCAAACATGAAAATTCAGTATCTGATGACACACCTCGTGATGACTGACTGACTTAAGTCGTCACATATTATAAATTACACGATAATTCAATGAAATATCATACTGAACTGTACTTTTAACATCGGTATTTAATAACCATACTTATGGTAAGAAGGGAGTGCTGCTACGCTTCAAACTATCCGCTTTCAATTGCTTTTCAACGTCAACCATTATTAGACCTCACGTTAAGGAATCAACATTATCTTGTAATACAAAACGTTTGCATTTTCCCCATCAACAAGTCTCATCTTGTCTGAGACCTCACTGACTAAGCATATTACCCACCTTAGCACAGTCTCCCCTTACATAACCACAATTTATGTGCATTTGCTGAAATGTAAAAAGGTGGGACTTAAAGGAGATGGGACCTGGATAAACTGAAAGAACCAGAGGTTGTACAGAGTTTCAGGGAGAGCATACGGGAACAATTGACAGGAATAGGGGAAAGAAATACTGTAGAAGAAGAATGGGTGGCTTTGAGGGATGAAATAGTGAAGGAAGCAGAGGATCCAATAGGTAAAAAGACGACGGCTAGTAGAACTCTTGGGTAACAGAAGAAATATTGATGAAAGGAGAAAATATAAAAATGCAGTAAATGAAGCAGGCAAAAATAAATACAAACGTCTCAAAAATGATACCGACAGGCAGTGCAAATGGCTAAGTAGGGATGGCTAGAGGACAAATGTAAGGATGTAGAGGCTTATCTCACTAGGGATAAGATAGATACTGCCTACAGGAAAATTAAAGAGACCTTTGAAGAAAGGAGAACCACTTGGATGAACATCAAGAGCTTCGATGGAAACCCAGTTCTAAGCAAAGAAGGGAAAGCAGAAAGGTGGAAGGAGTATATAGAGGGTCTATACAAGGGCGATGTACTTGAGGACAATATTATGGAAACGCAAGAGGATGTAGATCAAGATGAAATGGGAGATATGATACTGCGTGAAGAGTTTGACAGAGCACTGAAAGACCTGAGTCGAAACAAGGCACCCGGAGTAGACAACATTCCATTGCAACTACTGACGGCCTTGGGAGAGCCAGTCCTCACAAAACTCTACCATCTGGTGAGCAAGATGCATTACACAGACGAAATACCATCAGACTTCAAGAAGAATATAATAATTCCAATCCCAAAGAAAGCAGGTGTTGACAGATGTGAAAATTACCGAACTATCAGTTTAATAAGTCACAGCTGCAATATACTAACGCGAATTATTTACAGACGAATGGAAAAACTATAGAAGCCGATCTCGGGGAAGATCAGTTTGGATTCCGTAGAAATGTTGGAACACGCGAGGCAATACTGACCTTACGACTTATCTTAGAAGAAAGATTAAGGAGAGGCAAACCTACGTTTCTAGCATTTGTAGACTTAGAGAAAGCTTTTGACAATGTTGATTGGAATACTCTCTTTCAAATTCTGAAAGTGGCAGGGGCAAAATACAAGGAGCGAAAGGCTATTTACAATTTGTTCAGAAACCATATGGCAGTTATAAGAGTCGAGGGGTATGAAAGGGAAGCAGTGGTTGGGAAGGGAGTGAGACAGGGTTGTAGCCTATCCTCGATGTTATTCAATCTGTATATTGAGCAAGCAATAAAGGAAACAAAAGAAAACTACGATGAAGATATTAAAATCTATGGAGAAGAAATAAAAACTTTGAGTTTCGCCGATGACATTGTAATTCTGTCAGAGACAGCAAAGTACTTGGAAGAGCAGTTGAACGGAATGGACAGTGTTTGAAAGGAGTGTATAAGATGAACATCAACAAAAGCAAAAGGAGGATAATGGAATGTAGTGGAATTGAGTCGGGTGATGCAGAGGGAATTACACTCCTGGAAATGGAAAAAAGAACACATTGACACCGGTGTGTCAGACCCACCATACTTGCTCCGGACACTGCGAGAGGGCTGTACAAGCAATTATCACACGCACGGCACAGCGGACACACCTGGAACCGCGGTGTTGGCCGTCGAATGGCGCTAGCTGCACAGCATTTGTGCACCGACGCCGTCAGTGTCAGCCAGTTTGCCGTGGCATACGGAGCTCCATCGCAGTCTTTAACACTGGTAGCATGCCGCGACAGCGAAGACGTGAACCGTATGTGCAGTTGACGGACTTTGAGCGAGGGCGTATAGTGGGCATGCGGGAGGCCGGGTGGACGTACCGCCGAATTTCTCAACACGTGGGGCATGAGGTCTCCACAGTACATCGATGTTGTCGCCAGTGGTCGGCGGAAGGTGCACGTGCCCGTCGACCTGGGACCGGACCGCAGCGACGCACGGATGCACGCCAAGACCGTAGGATCCTACGCAGTGCCGTAGGGGACCGCACCGCCACTTCCCAGCAAATTAGGGACACTGTTGCTCCTGGGGTATCGGCGAGGACCATTCGCAACCGTCTCCATGAAGCTGGGCTACGGTCCCGCACACCGTTAGGCCGTCTTGCGCTCACGCCCCAACATCGTGCAGCCCGCCTCCAGTGGTGTCGCGACAGGCGTGAATGGAGGGACGAATGGAGACGTGTCGTCTTCAGCGATGAGAGTCGCTTCTGCCTTGGTGCCAATGATGGTCGTATGCGTGTTTGGCGCCGTGCAGGTGAGCGCCACAATCAGGACTGCATACGACCGAGGCACACATGGCCAACACCCGGCATCATGGTGTGGGGAGCGATCTCCTACACTGGCCGTACACCACTGGTGATCGTCGAGGGGACACTGAATAGTGCACGGTACATCCAAACCGTCATCGAACCCATCGTTCTACCATTCCTATACCGGCAAGGGAACTTGCTGTTCCAACAGGACAATGCACGTCCGCATGTATCCTGTGCCACCCAACGTGCTCTAGAAGGTGTAAGTCAACTACCCTGGCCAGCAAGATCTCCGGATCTGTCCCCCATTGAGCATGTTTGGGACTGGATGAAGCGTCGTCTCACGCGGTCTGCACGTCCAGCACGAACGCTGGTCCAACTGAGGCGCCAGGTGGAAATGGCATGGCAAGCCGTTCCACAGGACTACATCCAGCATCTCTACGATCGTCTCAATGGGAGAATAGAAGCCTGCATTGCTGCGAAAGGTGGATATACACTGTACTAGTGCCGACATTGTGCATGCTCTGTTGCCTGTGTCTATGTGCCTGTGGTTCTGTCAGTGTGATCATGTGATGTATCTGACCCCAGGAATGTGTCAATAAAGTTTCCCCTTCCTGGGACAATGAATTCACGGTGTTCTTATTTCAATTTCCAGGAGTGTAGATTAGGAAATGAGACACTTACAGTAGTAAAGGAGTTTTGCTATTTGGGGAGTAAAATAACTGATGATGGTCGAAGTAGAGAGGATATAAAATGTAGACTGGCAATGGCAAGGAAAGCGTTTCTGAAGAAGAAAAATTTGTTAACTTCGAGTATAGATTTAAATGTTAGGTAGTCGTTTCTGAAAGTATTTGTATGGAGTGTAACCATGTATGGAAGTGAAACAATGGAAGATAAATAGTATAGACAAGAAGAGAATAGATGCTTTCAAAATGTGGAATGTGGTGCTACAGAAGAATGCTGAAGATTAGATGGATAGATCACATAACTAATGAGGAGGTAGTGAACAGAACTGGGGAGAAGAGGTGCTTGTGGCGCAACTTGACTTGAAGAAGGGATCGGTTGGTAGGACATGTTCTGAGACATCGAGGGATCACCAATTTAGTATTGGGGGGCAGCGTGGAGGGTAAAAATCGTTGAGGGAGACCAAGAGCAGATTCAGAAGGATGTAGGCTGCAGTAGGTACTGGGAGATGAAGAAGCTTGCACAGGGTAGAGTAGCTTGGAGAGCTGCATCAAACCAGTCTCAGGACTGAAGACCACAACAACAACATGCTGGGAGATTTGAGTCAATGTTCATGGCCTGACATCAGCAAGTATAATTATGAAATTATTTCTGCCTGTGTTTTCTAAATTTACAACAAGTCTCAGCTCATCTGAGAGCATGATGACTAAGCATAAACACAAATCTCCACACAGTCTCCACCGATATCACACACATGGGGCAAGGAGGGAGGGTGATAGGTGGGAATGGGACTGCTTCTGTGTGTGAAATCACGGGGACATGTGCTATGATGTGTATATATGCTTTTTCAGGCTATTCTCAGATGAGTCAAGACTTGTTCTAAACATAGGAGTCTTAACCAAAAGTGATTTCATGCTTGTGTAAGGGGTGATTGTACTGATATGTGTGCGTATGTTTACTCTGAAAGATCTTAGACAAATTGAGATATGTTGACATGGAAAATGACAATGATTTTGTACTGCCAAATAAGCTTAATACCTTCGTTAGGGTTACTATGATGTTCGGCTGACGTCGAAAAATATGACATGCAGGTAGTTGAAAGTACAGTACCACTTTCTTCTTACCAATAAGTATGTGTATTAAATTCAGATATTAAAACTACTGTTCCGTTGGTAAGGTGGGCCGTTGGTGGAAAGTAGGTGAAAGAAGCCATTCAAGAGAGACTGTTGTAATCTGAGCTGTTCTGCAAATGCTGGGTAGGTCATAAGACTCCAAGCATTCTGATGCTGTAAACTGAGACAATACTGACAGAGCGGCTGGTGCACGTGTTTAGTGGAGGCAAGACTGTAACTCCCCTGAGGCCAGAAAGTGGCCAGGTTCTTTCATGTGCGGCATAAACTTATATTTCATGGGCACGACTGTCTGGGAAGCTTAACAGCCTTCTTTGAGAAATTGGAAATGTTTGGCCTGGAAATATGAGATCTCTCTGTAAATGAGGGACTGTGGCCCCATCTAGGTAGATTTTTTTTTTTTTTTTTTTTTTTTTGCAGATACATCGCTGGCCTACCATGAGAACGACGCCTCCCGGGTATAACAAAACCTTCTTTATTCAGGCAAAAGAGATTTTCAGCCGCTGATTGGCTCCTCACAGGATATGCCAAGCAGATGCCTGCTCCCTCCAGCGTCGGAATCTCCGTGGTGTGTCTGGGTTGGTTAGCACGCCAACAGAACAGTCAAGAGGGGGAATTCATCGAGTAGAGGATAGTTCAGTTGGTTTGTACCATGTGGAGGCTGTTTTGTTTTTGCTAATACAGCTCCCGTAACGAGGCTTGGTGGAACGTAGTGGGGATTCTCTACCTTCTTTGTCATCTGGTGATCCTCAGGTGGAGAATTTCAGGTCTTTCCGTATTGGGTGAGACTTGTGGTCTGCAACTTGTGGTGGACTATGAGCCAGTGGCAGTTTCCAGCTGTACTGACAGTGGAATTGGATATCATTTCGGACATATTGTGTGTAACAAAGGTGGACATATTCGTCCTGAGTTGGCAGTCAGACCTTTGACGATTCCAGCACGCACGGTCGTGCCTGTGAGTCAAATTGGTTTGGCCCACTCCAGCGAACAGGGGCAGCTCTCACTGAAATCTGCCCGAATTTCACGGATCGGATAGGGAAGTTTCCTGCATTTTAATAATCAGAACGTCAGTCTGTGTAGTTTGCACATTTTCGTGGATGCGTCAGAACAGTACAGCCACTCCTCTATCACAGCACGCCGATTTCTGCTGCTGCCTGAATCTAGGTGAAAGGGTAAGGTATCGCTGCACAGGCAAAGGGTGGTTAAATTATATTCACAGCTCCCCGTTCTGCGTTAACAGTAGTTTGTGGTGGACTTGGTCGTAGTGGCTTCCATTTCATTGGAATTGGGCCTCACAGTGGATACAAGTAAACCAAGTCACATTAAGTTGAAACGTCCCCTTTGAAAAATTATATACGACTGTGCTTAAACTGACACACAATATTTTTACCGCAACGCAATCTGACTTTCAATAATCCCTACAAAACAATGGCCCTGACTAACATTAACCTATACCTTTCACAAATCACTTACCTCACCACAAATCTTCATTACTCGAACTACTGCAATACAGCGAACGCCACTACTGCCAGCTAAATAAAAGATTCAAACTACGGAAGGCACTAACTACTGATAGGCATAGTTAGCAAATGAAAGATTTTAGTAGAGAACAAACAATGTATTTACCTTAATAGTCATAATATATATAGCAGTTCATGACAAATTTCAAAACTCCGCCATCTCTCTCCCCACATCCACCACTGCTGGCGGCTCAACTCCAACTGCGCAACGCTACGCGCTGTTCACATCCAGCTGCCGCTGCCCAACACCACAATGGCAGACAACAATGCAAACTAGCCACAGACTGCACACAGCACAGCCAGTGAT
The DNA here is from genome assembly GCF_023864275.1 of Schistocerca cancellata. NCBI lineage: Eukaryota > Metazoa > Arthropoda > Insecta > Orthoptera > Acrididae > Schistocerca > Schistocerca cancellata. The sequence continues at coordinate 4,415,597 of NC_064632.1, read as the reverse complement.
TTTCATACAGAGCGCTACGTAACTTTGCCAATAAGAAAACATAAACAGCCTACTTACATAAAGAAAACATAAACAGCCTACTTACAAAGTTGTAAAAGCAATTAATTCGGGGGAGAATTTTTATAGCTTCCACCCAACAAATTCTTTGCCAATCAAGCACCATCCTTTTTCTGATTTCTGTTTGTAATTTTTTGTAAGATTTATCAGCTCATTAAGGTATAAAAGGATTAATAAAAATTTGTCATTACGTTTGTAAACTTAAATACGCCACTGTACTCATTCATACTCCCCCAACTATTCACTGCTTTTACTTTTATTGGTGTGAAACATGGGTACACCAGCAATTCCAGATTCAGTCTAATTAAACTTGTTAATTTGATCATTAATTTCTGAAAGTGACCACAGACATAGGCAACAAAAGTGTCATCTGGAAATTCACTAATATCACATATCAAAATGATGGGTGTAGCTCACAATTTGAAGGTTATTGAGCATGTAATACTTTCCTTTATGTAAAGATAATAACATTTAGCATCTCACTGACATATGATTAAAGCAAGTGACGGCAAACAGTATTAGTCTGTCAGCTATTTTTCTGGTGTCCAGAATAACACACTATCTTCTTCCCCCTAAAATGGTACTTGACCACATGATTAATGTTAGTTTTTTTTCTACCATCAACACAAGCTCATTCAGCACTAAGAGCGCCTGTCGACAACTACTGCATTGCCTGCTTAGTATTTTATTTCAAATTTCTGTCTGTCTCTGTGTGTGTGTGTGTGTGTGTATGTATGTATGTGTGTGTGTGTGTGTGTGTGTGTGTGTGTGTGTGTGTGTGTGTGTGCAAGCTGTATCAGGATTCTGAGAATTCAGCAAGACCTTAGACATGGCAAGTCTTGATATAGCTGTATGTAAGTACTCTGCAAACGAAGCTCTGCAAGGGTTGACAAGGTGGCAGTTTTCTGGTACATACTGATTGTTTCCTTTCTAAATACTGGTGAAATACGGGTTTATAATTGGCTGTTTCACGTATGTTTGGGGAAATATTGGGCTATGATGGGAAGACCTAAATACATGTTTGACCGTCAAGTTCTCCAATTGGCCTATTTCCAAGAGCTTGGCATTGCTTAAGAAGGAGTTGAAATATGCCACCAAGTGGGATATATAGAAATAGTCAGCTCTGGGGCACATACTGGTTGGCTGCTTCAACTAAACAGCTGAAAAAGTACTGGGCTGTGATTGGTAGAGAGGAAAGAGTGAGGGATGTCCAGGGAGGTGTTTGATGGCAACATGCATTCAAGGTCGAAAGTCATTGCCCTGCCCCTGCTTGCAGGCAACGTTTAACAGATGGTTCTAGATCACAGATTACATAATGATTGCAACATCAATTACTTCATTCGTAGCCAAATTGTACGCTGAAAGTGGGTAGCTCTCGAAATGAAGGTGGTTAAAAATCCGTGTTGTTGCATTACTGCCCAATGTATTTGTAGTGATTAATCTTCTGAGCTTGTAAGTAGGTTACGCTTGTAGGTTATCAGTTGTAACACGTCCGTTTTATGTATCCCGCTCGATCGGGATCTGAATAGCAGCCCAAATAAGTTATTAATTAATGTGACCGTGTACCTAATGGGGCTGGCAATCGGAATGGACTGCTACGGAGTTGTTACATTCCGTTTTGTCCTTCTCAAACGCTGTAATAATGAAATGTCTGGTGACAAGAAGAACGCCAACACAGCTTCACTAATCAAGACCTATATTCGTCTCAAAAACACAAAAAGAAGGAGACAGCCACTGCCTTCGTCATACACTTTTAATAACGGCTAATCTCAGCACAGGTTTCTTCGTTATTCACATTCGTCACACGCTGATATAATCACTGCAATCCAACACTGCAATCCAACACTGCAATCCAACACTGCAAATCCAAAATAATGCCGGCGCGGTAGACGCGAAATCAAAATAATGGCACAGAAATATCACTGATCACTCTCGTAATTATACTTTATCACTTTCCCGTATTATTCTAACACAAAGGGGTTAAACCGCGGCGATGGCCACTCCCTTGGTCGGTAAACCTCGCATTACAACAACTGCTGGCTTCCGCACAGCTCGGCCCGCCACATGGGAACTACTGACTCAACTCTACACTTGTTCTCGCCACACGACACTATCGATAGTTTGCCGTGTCGATCTGTGCCGAGTGCAAACTTATAGTAAGGGCCTACGGACCCCTTACATCCCCGCCCTAGAAAACTTCTTTGGTGCCTCCGGCGTAAAAGAATCGGCAAGGGAATTTGACATTGCTACATCTGAACAAAACACATAGCGTAAATATTTAATGAAATTACAATTCACCAAATAATCCCTCGACTCCGGTAGTGGGCTGCCTCCACAATAATATTCTACAAAAGGTTATTACAGCTCACAAACATGGTATTGTCCAAATCACAGTTTTTTTTTAATCAAGCAGCAATAATGCTCTATAGTCCATATTGAAATGTAACACACAACACACAATCAAAAATTATTACGTGAACACATGACATATGAATTATTATACTACAAATTAGTTATTACAGGTTTTACACCCATTCTCAGGTAATCGTCGATATGAAATATGAAGTTCTAGTTATAACACATCAGAAAATACAATGCAAATAAACATTCCCCATTTTCAAATGTCCGTTTAACAACTAAATGTCTTAAATATAACTTAGTAGGTTTATTCGGGTCCTGACAGCTCTCACTCTTGACGGGACTTCACCTGGAGTGTCATTCAGTTTTCTGGTCCCTCCACCTCTTCCTCTATAATCAGACGAATGATTAAAATGATTCCTTGGGTCATTACTTCCCTCTCGGTTTTGATCATTAGCTTGATTGTGTTCCTGTGATCGAATAGATTCCAACTGTTCCAGTATCTCCATCAAGGCCTCCCTATTTTTAATCAGGCTCCCAGATACAGTTTCTTGCATTCTCTGATTCAATCTTCTTTTATCGCAGCTATCATTACGTCATCACTCAGGGGTTGTTCCAAGGTCTCGTTCAATTCCCACAAATGTTCGGTAGACTCTCTCAACGTTCCTCTCCATATATTAATTGACTTGCGGTGTAATAGGTCATCAAGTGCTGCACACTGATGACTTTTGGACCAGTATATCTTCAAGAATTCTCCTTCAAACTGATCATAAGTAGTAGTCCCTTCCTTCTTCTTGACTCCCCAAGTGAAGGCCTCACCTTCCATTGCAACCCTCTGGTTATCCTCTTCTCGTTGCACGGCTATAGCATTTCTCAGATTGACAGCCAGTTGGTTTTGCCTATCTCCTATCCCCTTAACCGCATCATTGCATTGTTTCTGCATCTGCTTCACCTCGGCAATTCGATGATTGCAATTTGTTTCCATTTCGGTGATCCTTTCGCCCAATTCGGCTTCAGTTTCTTCAATATCGTCTCCCATCTTTTTTGTTAATTTTCCTTCCATCTTCTCCACGTCTCCCTGGACTTGGTCTATGCTCTTCTGTAGCTTCCTCTCTCTCTCGTTGATGTTCATCTTCAGTTGTTCTGGTAACTCCTGCATTTCCTTCTTCAGATTACATTCCATCTTCATCTGCGATGTTTTGATCTCTTGTGCCATAATTTCTTGTAAATCTTCCTTTAATGATTTGTAGCTTTCTTTTAGCAAGGCTGCCAACATCGACCACATATCGGCACCCTCTGAAACTGACTTATTTCTCGTCGTCTGTCCCGGTGTCTCAGGATAACTAGTTGAGTGTGCTAATGGGCTATTTAATGACAATCCATAATCACTGATTCCTGAATCATCTCTGTCTTCCTGTCCTATCCCTTTCCTTTCAACTACTGCCTCACAAACCTGCTTATCTTCAGCAGACATGTTTGGTTATTTTTTTTAATGCACAGGTAAGTAATATAAAATAACCTCTAGCAACCCAAAACACTCCTAATTACCATGAAACTAATCAAACAGTACCTGCAGTATTTTCAGTTCATCTCAAATTGATACAATATGCATGAGTACCGAACATAACACCCTCAAAACCTAATAACATCAAATATCAATTCTCACATACACAGCTTATGTAAAATGTTCTAAATAAGATAAATCACACCACTCATAAAATCTATAAATGTTAAATCGCCAAAAACAATGACCATATCTGTATAATTACCATTTAGACAGCGCAGTGTGCATAAATAAGTATGCTATATTTCAGAGTATGTTTTGCAAACTTTTCGGAAATTACTATAATTGGGCACTTTTCCTAATGTAAAAATCAGTTAAAAATTGTTTATCTAGCGAGAAGACTGCACACTGCAATTTAATGTTATGCCAACCAGTCGTCTTCAATCACCAACTAACGTTACCACGAGTCGCGATGTTTTGACGTTTGAAGTGGGCGTGGCGCTGTACTGCCGCCGGAGCCGCGTGAAGTCGAGCTGAAAATCTGCAGCGAGTCGTCGTAGTTCTCAGCTGGCCGCTCCGTGGCGCTGCAGGCGGGCGTAGTTTGTAGTTCGGCTGCTAGATGCCGGGTCGGCGCTCGGTGTCTCGAAGTCACCTGCTTAGTATTTTATTTTACATTTCTGTCTGTCTGTGTGTGTGTGTGTGTGTGTGTATGTATGTGTGTGTGTGTGTGTGTGTGTGTGTGTGTGTGCGTGCAAGCTGTATCAGGATTCTGAGAATTCAGCAAGACCTTAGACATGGCAAGTCTTGATATAGCTGTATGTAAGTACTCTGCAAACGAAGCTCTGCAAGGGTTGACAAGGTGGCAGTTTTCTGGTACATAATGATTGTTTCCTTTCTAAATACTGGTGAAATACGGGTTTATAATTGGCTGTTTCACGTATGTTTGGGGAAATATTGGGCTATGATGGGAAGACCTAAATACATGTTTGACCTTCAAGTTGTCCAATTGGCCTATTTCCAAGAACTTGGCATTGCTTAAGAAGGAGTTGAAATATGCCACCAAGTGGGATATATAGAAATAGGCAGCTCTGGGGCACATACTGGTTGGCTGCTTCAACTTAACAGCTGAAAAAGTACTGGGCTGTGACTGGTAGAGAGGGAAGAGTGAGGGATGTCAAGGGAGGTGTTTGATGGCAATATGCATTCAAGGTCGAAAGTCATTGCCCTGCCCCTGCTTGCAGGCAACGTTTAACAGATGGTTCTAGATCACATATTACATAATGATTGCAACATCAATTACTTCATTCGTAGCCAAATTGTACGCTGAAAGTGGGTAGCTGTCGACCTGTGTCGAGTGCAAACTTATAGTAAGGGCCTACAGACCCCTTACACAGTGCTATGCTTTGGTTACAGTCAGTTTCTTATCTCATTGTCACTTCTGGCATCTGTTTACTCACGCGTCTTACATTCAATATGGAGATGGTCCGAAAGAACAGATACCATCTCTATATAGTTAAGGCTAACCGGCCATTCGCCTTCTTATTCTGTGCAGATGCACACTCATCGCCCAAACTCTTATGGGACTCGGTACGATTGTCTGCTGCGAGTAATGAGTGTAGTGGGCAGGGGCAATACGATTGTAGAGTGTGGACACTAAGTTGTGAATGTGGGTCTCACGGGAAGCATGCAAGGGATAAATTCCTGTAGTCGTACAATCCTCTGTGCTCTCTGTGGTTCAGATGGACAGAGCGTCTGCCATGTAAGCAGGAGATCCCGGGTTCGAGTCCCAGTCGGGGCACACATTTTCAACTGTCCCCTTTGACATTTATTACCGCCTGTCGACAGCTTAAGGTATTGATTTACTTATCATTTCATTCTTATATTCAATGTCATCTCTCCATCCACTTGTCTCTGGAAAACCACTGGGAATGGATCAAGATCATCCAGAGCAAAATCCTCGTCTTCCCTTTATCTCCTCCCCACATTTCCACCCTTCCCTTTCGTCATGGATCAATGAGATTGGAGCGACACCTGACCAACTACATCTGTTAAAAATAGGGCACTTGAGTGAGTTTGGTTCACTCTGGATCTGTGCAGCACATGTCTCTTCGTTAATAACAACTAAATAACACACGATATTCCTCATTCGAGGCACCAGCAGAGACCACACCCATGCAGTTATGCAAGTACTCTCCTTCATTCATATTTTACACAAGTCTACAACTTTTTCAAAATTTATTTAACTTTTACATATATTCTCAGGTTTTGATGTTCCATAATTTCACATATTTTTCCTAGATTTTATACAATTATACAAGTCCCATTTTACTGCCCGAAATGTCCTGTCAATGCCCACATGCATCAGCCATTTGCATTTGACTAAATTATTTATCATTGTTAAGCCAGCATTAGATTATTTTTAGCGTGTTTGTGTGTGTGTGTGTGTGTGTGATGTCATACTAGCACAGTGCTGCAAAATATGTATTTGGAGAGCATGACATCGCTTCTAAATTTGATGTTTTGAAAAATTGTTTGTCTATACACCGCATGTGTGACCTGTGTATTTCGATCTCTCCATAGAGGACAGCCTGGTGGGAATACGGAGCAGAAATACCAAAGCTAGATACATGGACTCTTGCAAAGCCTTTAAACAGTACCAGCGTGCGTTGAAATTGGTTCATTCTCATGTTAATAGAAACAGTTTCGTCATAGCATACTCCTGATGTTTTTAATCAAAGATACTATGTCGATAAGCATTAGAATAGTGTTACTAAATATGCACCTAGAGAGCTGACCAATGCCTGCAACGAACCCTGTGAAAACTACACTACTGGCCATTAAAACTGCTACACCACGAAGATGACGTGCTACAGACGCAGCATTTAACCGAGAGGAAGAAGATGCTGTGATATGCAAATGATTAGCTTCTCAGAGCATTCACACAAGGTTGACACCGGTGGCGACACCTACAACGTGTTGACATGAGGAGAGTTTCGAACCGATTTCTCATACACAAACAGCAGTTGACCGGCGTTGCCTGGTGAAATGTTGTTGTGATGCTCGTGTAAGGAGGAGAAATGCGTACCACCACGTTTCTGACTTCAATAAAGGTCGGATTGTATACTATCGCGATTGCGATTTATCGTATCGCGACATTGCTGCTCGCTTTGGTCGAGATCCAATGACTGTTAGCAGAATATGGAATAGGTGGGTTCAGGAGGGTAATACGGAATGCCGTGCTGGATCCCGACAGCCTCGTATAGCTAGCAGTCGAGATGACAGGGATCTTACCCGCATCGCTGTAACGGATCGTGCAGCCACTTCTGGATCCCTGAGTCAACAGATGGGAACGTTTGCAAGACAACAACCATATGCACTAACAGTTCGACGACGTTTGCAGCAGCATGGACTATGAGCTCGCAGACCATAGCTGTGGTTACCCTTGACGCTGCATCACAGACAGGAGCGCCTGCGATGTTGTACTCAACGACGAATTTGGGTGCACGAATGGCAAAACGTCATTTTTTCGGATGAATCAAGGTTCTGTTTACAGCATCACGATGGTCGCATACGTGTTTGGCGACATCGCGGTGAACGCACGTTGGACGCGTGTATTCGACATCGCCATACTGGCGTATCACCCGGCGTGATGGTATGGGATGCCATTCGTTACACGTCTCGGTCACCTCTTGTTCGCATTTACGGCACTTTGAGCAGTGGACGTTACATTTCAGGTGTGTTACGACCTGTGGCTCTACCCTTCATTCGATCCATGCGAAACCCTACATTTCAGCAGGATAATGCACTAAAGCATTTTGCAGGTCCTGTACGGGCCTTTCTGGTTACAGAAAATGTTGGACTGCTGCCCTAGCCAGCCCATTCTCCAGATCTCTCACCAACTGAAAAGGTCTGGTCGGTGGTGGCCGAGCAACTGGCTCGTCACAATGCGCCAGTCACTACTCTTGATGAACTGTGGTATCGTATTGAAGCTGCATGGGCAGCTGTACCTGTACACGCCATCCAAGCTCTGTTTCACTCAATGCCCAGACGTATCAAGGCCGTTATTACGGCCAGAGGTTGTTGTTCTGGGTACTGATTTCTCAGGATCTATGCACTCAAATTGCGTGAAAATGTAATCACACGTCAGTTCTAGTATAATATACTTGTCCAATGAATACCCGTTTATCATCTGCATTTCTTCTTGAATGAGATTTTCACTCTGCAGCGGAGTGTGCGCTGATATGAAACTTCCTGGCAGATTAAAACTGTGTGCCGGACCGAGACTCGAACTCGGGACCTTTGCCTTTCGCAGGACAGCTTCTGTGAAGTTTGGAAGGTAGGGGACGAGATACTGGCAGAAGTAAAGCTGTGCGGGCGGGGAGTGAGTCGTGCTTGGGTAGCTCAGTTGGTAGAGCAGTTGCCCGCGAAATACAAAGGTGCCGAGTTCGAGTCTCGCTCTGGCATACAGTTGCAATCTGGCAGTTTTGCATTTCTTCTTGGTGTAGCAGTTTTAATGGCCAGTAGTGTATGTTACCTGCCAGTTAGCCCACCACTCTATCCTTAATGTGTGGATTATATCTGCAAAAACCACACTGGCAGTGACCAATAAAACTGCATTATTTTAGGAGTAATCTTTTCTGACTTGCTTGCTGGCAGAAAAGAGACTACTGCTATATCAAGAAAGGGGCCTTTTACCCACGGTAATAAAGGCAAGAAGGTGCCAACACATTGGTCAAAATACGTGTGCTACATCTCATGTAAGCTCCAGGCACTCGGCCTCCCTCATTCCTGTATCTGTAAACCAAGTAGAATAAAGCTTTCCAGAGCAGCACTTGGGCACAGGTGTCATCATCCTAGTCAGCCAGAGCACCCATGCAGACTAGGAAACCATGTACAAGATATAAACTATTGCATTGGTTTTAATGTTTATTATTATTATTATTATTATTATTATTATTATTAAAGAATGTGCGATATTGCTACAAGGAAGGAGAGCTAAATATCCTTGTATTTACACCACACTTGTAAGGTTTGTCTCAGGTTTCCTGTAAATGTGGGCAAACCTGGTGCAACTGCTGTTACTGGTGCCCTTGCGCATGAACCATACAGGGCATACCGGCAAAAATTTAGCAACAAAATATTATCCAGCAAGCACACTGACAACAGCCAAGATCTGATAGTGCTACCAGGTAGAATAAAAAAAAAATGTAACTCTCGCAATTTTAGTGAACCACGACACCATAAGCGTGTGTATATATGAAGTCATTGACTGACAGAGGTCATAACACCTGTCTCTCCTTAACATTCCAATCTGTAAAATGATTAAGAATATTTAATTATTAAGAATTAATTTAATTTCTGATATGTTTCATTCTTGCTTATTTTTACACATTTTCTTTGTATTATATGCAAGTTTTTGTAGACTAAATATTCTTTTTGCACAAATTTGATTTTATTATCAAGTTATCTGGGATTCATTATGTAATTGATAACATAAATGTTATTGATTCCAGCATTTATTTATAATGTTGAAGTTAAATTATAAATTTGTGAGTTGAAATGCTGCAACTCTTTTGTCCCCCTTTTTATGTACCTCTGAAACTGAAAAAATATGCTAATAATAGATACCCTATTATTTTAAACATTCATTATACATTACATAGTGCTACTAGTTAAGGTCTTTAAACCTAGAGAATTTGACAGCATCTCATTCCATTCACTGGAATTTACCCACATAAATGATAATACACAATTGATGCTACTTAATTTACTTCTTCATGTATCTCCGTTATCAGAGAATATTTTTAGAATTATAAGTTTCTTGTTTTATGTTTATAAAATATTACAGATTAAGGTGCAGTTTATATTTAAGAGGAGGTGGGTTACAACAGATTTTTGTTCATAATGTATATGATGGAGAAAAGATGGCAATTAATGTGTATCTGATAGTAAATTAATTTAGTTTATTTGACGGATATTGTCTGAGAGAGGTGAACATATCACCCCTTACTCTCGTTATTGATTATGTTTTTGGTAAGGTAGCTTCAGTTTAGGTGAGATAAGCTGTAACATAGCAGATGTACTGGAAAATGTATGTAGGACGAGCTCAAGACATAACTTGTTACTAGAGTATTTCACTTACTCTGAATGTTTTTCTGTGCAGATCAGGATAACTTGATTATTAATTATATTTAATTAATTTTTGTATGTTTTATTAATTTTATTGAGTGTGTTTTGTAGAACAAATTATTTATATTAGTGTATTGGGGTGAGGTGATAAGCATACAGACAGTATATCATAACTGAGCTGAGCTATGGTGCTTGTGTGTTTTTAGAACAGAATATTGTCAACATACTATCTCCCACCCCACCCCCCCCCCCACACACACACAAAGACACTGACACACATACCCCAGCAATCCATATACTTGTGTGTGTTTTTGTGTTGGCCTTGGCACATAGTGTTGACATTTGGGGAAAAAAATATTGTTTACGCATGCTCTAGCTCTGTTGGGAGTGTGTATCAAAGTTGGAGGGTAAGAAAAAACAGTAATAATGGAGTACATAACTGGTTTAAGAATCATGAAAGAAGGTTGTATACATGGAGGAGGCTTGGGGGCACTGGAAGATTTCAGATAGGTTATGTATTGGTAAGACAGAGATTTACGAACCAGGTTTTAAATTGTAAGACATTTCCAGGGGGAATGTGGATTCTAACCGCAACTTATTGGTTATGAACTGTAGACTAAAACTGAAGGAACTGCAAAAGGCAGCAATTTAAGGAGATGGGACCTAGATAAACTGAAAGAACCGGAGGTTGTAGAGAGTTTCAGAGAGAGTGTTAGAGAACTATTGACAAATACAGGGTAAATGGAAGGGTATACTGCACGTAGAATCTGACAGAGCACTGGAAGACCTAAGTTAAAAAAAAACCTGAGAGTAGACAAAATTCCATTAGAATTACTGATGGCCTTGGAAGAGTCACCCATGACAAAACTCTACCTTCTGGTGAGCCAGATGTATTAGACAGGTGAAATACCCTCATATTTCAAGAAGAATATAATAATTCCAATCCCTAAGAAAGCAGGTGTCGACAGGTGTGAAAATTATCGAAATAAAACTTTAATAGGTCATGGCTACAACATCAGTTTCGATTCCGTAGAAATATTGGAACATGCGAGGCAATACTGACCCTACAACTTATCTTAGAAGATAGATGAAGGAAAGACAAACCGACGTTTCTGGCATTTGTAGACTTAGAGAAAGCCTTTGACAATGTTGACTGGAATACTCTCTTTCAAATTCTAAAGGTGGCGGGGATCAAATACAGGCGGTGAAGAGTAATTACAATTTTTACAGAAACCAGATGGCGGTTATAAGAGTCGAGGGGCATGAAAGAGGAGCAGTGGTTGGGAAGGGAGTGAGACAGGGTTGTAGCCTATCCCCGATGTTATTCAATCTATATACTGAGCAAGCAGTAAAGGAAACAAAAGAAAAATTTTGAGCAGGAATTAAAATCCATGGAAGACATAAAAACATTCAGGTTTGCGATGACATTGCAGTTCTGTCAGAGACAGCAAAGGACTTGGAAGAGCAGTTGAACGGAATGGACGGTGTCTTGAAAGGAGGATATAAGATGAACATTAACAAAAGCAAAACGAGGATAATGGAATGTAGTCGAATTAGCCGGCCGTGGTGGCCGAGCGGTTCTAGGCGCTTCAGTCCGGAACCACGAGGCTACTATGGTCGCAGGTTCGAATCCTGCCTCGGGCATGGATGTGTGTGATGTCCTTAGGTTAGTTAGGTTTAATTAGTTCTAAGTCTAGGGGACTGATGACCTCCGATGTTAAATCCCATAGAGCTTAGAGCCGTTTTGTAGTCGAATTAAATCAGGTGATGCTGAGGAAATTAGATTAGGAAATGAGACACTTAAAGTAGTAGATGAGTTTTGCTATCTGAGGAGGAAAACAACTGATGATGGTCGAAGTAGACAGTATATAACATGTAAACTGGGTACGGCGAGGAAAGGTTTTCTGAAGAAGAGAAGTTTGTTAACATAGATTTAAGTGGTGGGAAGTGTTTCTGAAAGTATCTGCATGGAGTGTGTCCATGTATAGAAACGAAACATGAACGATACACAGTTTAGACAGTAAGAGAACAGAAGCTTTCGAAATGTGGTGTTACAGAATAATGCTGAAGATTAGATGGGTAGATCACGTAACTAACGAGGAGATACTGAATAGAATTGAGAAGAAGAGGAATTTGTGGCACAACTTGACTAGAGGAAGGGGTCGGTTAGTAGGATACATTCTGAGGCATCAAGGGATCACCAATTTAGTATTGGAGGGAAGCGTGGAGGGTAAAATTCGTAGAGGGAGACCAAGAGATGAATACGCTAAGCAGATTAAGAAGGATATCGGTTGCAGTAGTTAATCGGAGATGAAGAAGTTTGCATGGGATAGAGCACCATTGAAAGCTGTATCGAACCAGTCTCTGGACTCAAGACCACGAAGACAACAACAGTTGTACATTTATATACAGAACATGGAAAACACCTAAATATGAAAAAAAAACGGAAAAGTGTGACAAAACAGGAAAAAATATGAAAAATTTCGGCGCAATCTGGAAACAGCATGATCGCACACTTACCTAGGAAGTGATATTAGCACTATATCGAAGTGCCTGGAAATATATTCTTTTCTACTAACGCTGCTGATAATAAACCTTGCAGCCTGTTTCTACATTCAATGTACCTCCAAAATTACATCGTTGTACTGCGCATAGTCCAAGAGATACGACGTTACAAACATTCAGGTGCCTGATAAACTAGTTTTGCTACAACTGCAGCGCAAATTGCCCATTTTACATTATCCACTTTTCGTAATGAGAACACTTAGCGATTTCTAACAAAGGTTAAACATAATTTCAGGACTTTTCTAAATGATTTCTGCTTACATGCTTAGAGCAAATGTTTAATGCATTAACTCATTTGTATCAGATGTTTGAAGCTCGTGTTTTACGTGGGAGTAAGATTCTTTAGGAATAGGGGGTTTACTGGTGTGGACAGAGCCTAAGTAAATCTCTGTACACTGTCCTACATATTAGAGGAGAAGCTGATACTTAGTAAGCTGATCTAGCGTTCTTCCGGGAAAGGCAGCTTCCCCATGAACTTAGGTTTCCAGTTTACAGACAGATTATACCTCCGTAGCATTTCTTGTCAAGTTCTCTGGCGTGAGTAGACAACATGGTTTCATTGAATACTTTCTTATATATGGGAGTTATTTTCACTTTATTAAATCAGTACCTGTTTGTACGGCGTGAGTTTTTTGCAAAATACGTTTCCATAAAGAATGATTGAGAAGTGTTTAAGTTGGAAGTGTGGTCTTGTAGTGACCTAGGTAGTGTTGGTGGGAGAGGTTCTGGATTTGGAAATTGGCACCTTGCTGTTGTCCATCGCTGACAGCATATTGTAAGCAGTGTAATTGTATCGTAGGCATTTGGTGGCAAATCAGTGAATAACCGGAAAGCTACTGCACTTCTCCCATTATTAGTTGTATTACTGGTAGACCGCATAAATCTCTGTCATGCAGGAATTGCTAACACTTATACAGCGGTCTGTACTGAGTAGAGTCACTTACTAAACATCCACAGTATATCTTCAAAAGTGGGTGTGACTATGTATGATAGAACGGGACTGATGACTCCCGAGTGTACACCAGTAACCAGCTACAATGCATTTCCTAACTTATGTTGAAATATCCAAAGTCCCATAAAACCAAGATGACCTGCTGCAGATGGAGACAATTTAACCCTGTAGGCCGCTTCTGACACTGAGAGAGCTGAGGCTGGAGTGATGCATTAGACACCTACCATGTTGTGGACGGTATTCCAGCCAGTGACGAGAGAAAAAACTCGACGCTGTCAAATACGTATTTACAGCATGTTACCGTTTGGACAAGCCCTTGAGTGTGTTAGTTTACAGCACCAACTGTGTAGCTTTTTAACACAATATCTCACGCAACACCAGCAAATAGTACTCTTAAACTGAGAACAGCTCCACTATATAAACACAAGCTCATTTAAGTTATTTGGTCTACCCACATAAGAGAACGGAACAGGTAATGGTAAGGAGGTGTAGTCCGTCTGTAAGCTGGAAAGTGAGCAGCCCTCTTGGTGGCGGAACTTAATTTCCCAGAACAAAGTTTCAGCTGCCATACGAGATGACTAAGGATAATTTACCCCTCTTGCAGTGCAGGGATTTGCGCATAACCTGTAGCTATGCGTTTCCTTCGTTAGTATTGTTCGTAGCTCATATCTGTATTCCATGTAGTGTTAAAGCACTCTGCGTAAAATGAACATCTCTCCCTAGGGCATGTCTGCACACTGCGTCGGCAGTTATTCATAAGGCGCTCCGCGGTGGGTCGGTTCTTTCGTATTGCGCTGTAGTGGGGTAGAGAGAGAGTAGGGCATCATCTGCTCACTCTTCAGTCTGCAGAACTAGGTAGGAGAGTTCTGGATAACCACAATCTGGCGGCGTACTTCCCCTCGCTCTTCTATCCTCTATGCTCCAACCCCCTCCATCCTGTTGCGCGTCCAGAACACAATTTATCACTTGATGCGGCTCCGCTGTACTGAGACGTAGTACACACCTTTAATATTTGTGTTTAGCCAACTTCAGTTAACACTCGAGCGGACGAGCCGTTTCTCATAGCACGAGAGCGCGCGCACTTTGTGTACGTGTAAAGAATAACTGCCTCTATTTTACCGAGGTAAACATGTATGAATAAAATCACGGTTTAATCTTAATTCCATTAAACAATGGTAAAACAAACTTATGTTACATGAGCTAAATCACTGTGTAATTAATCGATAACAAAGTAAACTTTTCATTGTCTCACTCCGTTGGGACATACGAGGGTTACCAAACGCTAATGAAGCACTCGAAACATTAAACAGCGCAGTCGCATCACATCTCTGCTTACCGCTTATTTGATTACTACTAATCTCGCGGATAACTGCCTGACAGTGAGCTTGGATTGTACTGCTAGGTCGGAATCTGTGTCATTTCCTTGCATGGATCGTTAATTTTTTGCCACATAGCGTGCTGTTTATTTTGTATTACTGCTGCTCACTTCGACGTATGGCAACACAATTTATTACTGTGTTAGGTGAAGCAATAATGAAGAATTAGGTATGGGCTCGCAATTGTAAAACAATAATGTAACGGTAAAAGGCTATTTGTGTTTGGCACACTTTAGGCACAGGTGCAATCTCACTCGAGGATTAACAATAAACAATAATTATGGACCATTAAAACTTGTATTTAATAATCAGCAATTTTTCCGCCCCCTGCAACGTCGAACTGTCTTTACTTTCACTTTCATGCTCTTTGTTGGAAATTTAATGTGATTTAATTCTGTACTGGGAAATACTTTTGCTAAGAGGCTCGGCTATATAGTTATTGAAGAAAAACATGAAGAAGTAACTTTTAAATGCCCCGCCCCACCCTTCAAAAAATGGTTCAAATGGCTCTGAGCACTATGGGACTTAACTTCTGAGGTCATCAGTCCCCTAGAACTTAGAACTACTTAAACCTAACTAACCTAAGGACATCACACACATCCATACCCAAGGCAGCATTCGAACCTGCGACCGTAGTGGTGGCGCAGTTCCAGACTGAAGCGCCTAGAACCGCTCGGCCACTCCGGCCGGCCGCCTCGCCCTTCGAGGACCACCCTCACGCCCAAACGGACGGTTTTTTTGTATGTTGTTCATGGAACACCCTCCTACCAATGTACAAAAATTAGCGACTCCAAGAGTTTTTCGTCCATTGGTCTTCATTAACTCGACTACAAAATGATCATGGCTACGACTGGCCGGCTGTGTGCGCCGCCATATTGGCGGGTGACCTTGAACGAGTTTCCGTCGGCCGCCGCTAGGCCGCGGAGGATCGCGCTAGAGTTCTAACTAAGCGCGATCCGCAGAATTGCTCCGTTTCCTGTCCGCCATTGTTGTCTGGCGCGGCGCTACTTCCGCTGCCACGCCCAGATAAACTTATCGCTGTGACGTCAGGGACCGTCTTATCTCTCTCGTTAGGCAAGAGCATGCTCATTCGACTCGAGGCAGCCGCACGTAACACACAGCCGTGCCTTATAGGAGGAGGAGATATTATCGCAGAACACGCATGCCTGTTACAGGCTTATCGTAATACATGTAAAGTAAAATATTTACAGTGCCTTTAGAGATAAAGCGACCACCTAATGGTCCTGTTCTAGTTAGATTAAATAAATCAATAAGATATAATTCGAACGAATGTAAAACCGATATGGTGGCACTGGCTTGTCCAAAAACAATAGAATATGTAAACGTGAACTGTTGGGAGCTAATGTGACATCTTCAGGCAGTAATCAGCGCGGTTAGGGTTGAATTCTGCCTGTAAAGAATACAATGTGATCCTGAACGTTATATCTCAGTTACACGACGTGTTTGAATGAACCCTTATAATCGCACATTGAGCATACAGGTCTTCATACAGAAACGCAACGCACTTCACAAGACATTGTGTCTGGGAATAACAGAAATTTCTCGAAAACCATGTGTCCCTTTAGATGATCAGTAATCTATGGTTTACACATCGGCTGCAGTTTTTTACGAGATCATTTATAACTGTCTCTCTGTAGGATCTTTCTGCCTGTTAGTGGTAATAATGTCAGCTGTTGATTTCCTGCGTGCATTAACTCTTTAAGGCCGTTTTGCAATTATCGATTACTTGTTCACTTCAGCTTGACTGATCAAACTTTCTCGTACAGTGAAAATAATGTGAAAGATACATATTGACAGATGTAGTCGAATTAAATTAAGGAAGTAAGGTTTAGGCAAATGAATGGAACTTTTGAGTTCCAAGAACAACGAAAAAGACAGAAACGTGTTTCCAGCAGTCTTATGTGGATATGAGTAACGGACAATGAAGAAATCGGATCGGAAGACATTCTTTAGAAATATATGTTTATTGGAAAATCATAATAGTTTCATGAATAGAAATAGTAGATTGGTCTTAGAGAAAACGAAATCAAAAGTGTCTTTAGAGGCTGAAATATTGATCGAAACTAAGATGCTTTCATCCTAGGACAGAATCTCAATATAATGCTCGAGAGAACAGCAAGTCAGAGAAGAAAGATAAGGACAAGATGGGTAGGTAATATCAGAGACATTAGCATAATCTCCTCGAAACGCTCAGGACATGCACCGGGTCCGGGAATGTATCCTCGTGTCACCAGGAGTCAAGAGTCGATTTGATGGATTATAATAACGACATTTTTCATCATATTATACACCTGTCCATACAACATATCGCTCCATTGATGGAAAGTACAGATTTTGTCGCAGTGTTTCTCAAGCCCCCTCCACTGTCATGACTCAAGAGAAACACTTTGTTCAAACTGATGTCCATAACCCATTAGCCTCAACAACACCGCCTCTCCACCCATACTGAATCAAACGCCAGCTACGAACGTAGCGCAGCTATGGAATGCTACAACGCACTCCATTCCAGTGTATGCAATCGTAAGATAACTTGATGCTTCTATGAGACGCTGATGAGACTAGACCTTTAAGTTAAATGTTGGTGAAAATGTCTGCTCACGAACAGTCCCCTAACTTGCCATAAAGAATTTATAGTCTATGCAGAGTTGGAAAACGTAGATAGGGCATGAAGGAGACTGTATTTGAGAGACGGTACTGTGTTGTTCCTGTTCGGCATAATAAATATACGTCTGGTTCCCTGTCATTCACGCTCATAGTTTAGAGTTTAGTTAGCAAATACTCGCGCTTCAGACACGCTGCGACTCATCGCTTGTCGCAACGTTTGGTATCGTGTTCGCCGCGCGTGGTTCCTGCGCTTATCTACGTTTCCGGATGGCAGACGCGCGCGCTCTCTATCGGCGGGCGCGCGTATCGCATTTCCGGCCGTGGTGCTCACGCCAGCCGAAAGCGCAACAATGGACACCGAATGGCGCATCGGCTTGATGTTCCAATTAGGAATGCGGCTAATTATTGAATATCGCCGCCACGCCATTACAAAAGAGCGCGCGTCCAGTATTTCAATTTATCGAAAGTAATTACGGCCATGCTGCGCGCCGTTTGCCGGAATTGGTTTCGCCGTAAATGCGCGTTTGCTAATTTTCTGCCCGCGGCGCAGCTTATGTGTTATGCATCTGAACGCGATACCGTGAACAGGCAGTTGTCAGGTCAACGTGCTCCGAAACTGTTCGACGTTTTGAAATAAAGCAGCCGGTCTGTGTAAGCTTCGAAGGTCATCACAGCGGATTTATTTGAAACCTCAACAGAACAACCAGTTTTCTAATGTTTCTTCGTCTGATGGGACCCATTTTTCTCTAGCGAAGCACGAGCTGACAGAAGAAATTTTGTCTGCAAAACTCACAGCAATACCTCAGTTACGAACGCTATGCAAACTTGCTACACCCAACATCTGATGCTCCAAGTGTGGTGAATAACGAGACCTCATTCTGCAATGTGCAGTCTTTACGATCCCCTGCCTGCATTCCCTCCACTGCTAAGATAACGACTGCCAGTTGACACACCAGACGTCCCACCTACGTTTTTCAGTTCCCCTGGGATGTTTCCACACAGCTTCTTTTAAACACCGCCGAAGAGAAAAAAGTGAAGCATCAAGAACACCTCAAGTCAATCCAACTCCATACACTTACACACCATCCGTAGGTACGTGAATGATGGTTGTTGTTGTGGTCTTCAGTACTGAGACTGGTTTGATGCAGTTCTCCATGCTACTCTATCCTGTGCAAGCTTCTTCATCTCCCAGTACCTACTGCAGCCTACATCCTTCTGAATCTGCTTAGTGTATTCATCTCTTGGTCTCCCTCTACGATTTTTACCCTCCACGCTGACCTCCAATACTAAATTAGTGATCCCTCGATGTCTCAGAACATGTCCTACTTACCGATCCCTTCTTCTAGTCAAGCTTTGCCACATTCTCCTCTTCTCCCCAATTCTATTCAATAACTCGTCATTAGTTATGTGATCTACCCATCTAATTTTCAGCATTCTTCTGTAGCACCGCATTTCGAAAGCTTCTATTCTCTTCTTGTCCAAACTATTTATCGTCCACGTTTCACCTCCATACATGGTTACACTGTATACAATTACTTTCAGAAACGACTTCCTGACAATCTATACTCGAAGATAACAAATTTGTCTTCTTCAGAAACGCTTTGCTTGCGATTGCCAGTCTATATTTTATATCCTCTCTACTTCGACCATCATCAGTTATTTTGCTCCCCAAATAGCAAAACTCGTTTACTACTTTAAGTGTCTCATTTCCTAATCTAATTCCCTTAGAATCACCCGACTTAATTCGACTACAATCCATTATCCTCGTTTTCCTTTTGTTGATGTTCATCTTATACCCTCCTTTCAAGACACGGTCCATTCCATTCACGTCTTTTGCTGTCTCTGACAGAATTACAATCTCATCGGCGAACCTCAAATTTTTTATTTCTTCTCCATGGATTTTAATACCTACTCCGAACTTTTCTTTTGTTTCCTTTATTGCTTGCTCAATATACAGATTGAATAACATGGGGGATACGCTACAACCCTGTCTCACTCCCTTCCCAACCACTGCTTCCCTTTCATACCCCTCGACTCATATAACTGCCATCTGGTTTCTGTACAAATTGTAAATAGCCTTTCGCTCCCTGTATTTTACCCCTGCCACTTTCAGAAATTGAGTATTCCAATCAACATTGTCAAAACCTTTCTCTAAGTCTACAAATGCTAGAAACGTAGGTTTGCCTTTCCTTAATCTTTCTTCTAAGATTACTCGTAGGGTCAGTATTGCCTCACGTGTTCCAACATTTCTACGGAATCCAAACTAATCTTCCCCGAGGTCGGCTTCTATGAGTTTTTCCATTCGTGATTAGATGATGAATGATTAGATTCTGTTAATTTAAGGTGGAGAGAGTACAAAGGAAAGGAAAGGAGAGGAATTGTTGATGACCGCTGCATGGGGACCTTACGTGGAATTAGCGGGTAGAAGTGAAAAAGCGTGCCTAACAGCGACCCAAATGCAGGATCTCCAGCTTCCAGGGCAGTTGCGTCAACCACTCCGCCAGCTGGACGCAGTGCCTGCTGCACTTGCACGGATTACCTCGGCACGGCTCCTGGCGGACCCACACTCCCAAGCCAACACCATCTATCCGCACACCCTGTCTGTGTCCTTCATGCTCGCTGCTTCGAGACTTCCGCGAGAGATCGAACGTAATTGTGCATCCTCACTGAAGGTGGAGGATTCGTTGCCCATCAATGTGAAACAGTTATATCAATGCATTGTGTCTTTTCTTTCGGACATGTCCGAAAGATTGACAAATCTGTCTAAAACAGATATTTGAGGGCTCTATGTCCTCTTAATCCACTTTCACCACCCTTAGCAGTTTACTCATAAATTGCGTCTCAGGAAATTACAATACCCAGGCAATCATCATAAGCCGCACCACCCACCCTTTCCGCCTCCATGATTTGTACCTCGCCATTTATGGCCGTCCTATCCACCTACCCTCCAGTACCTTGGCCTGACACTCGACCGCCACCTCACTTGGACTCCCCATCTAATTACCATCCAACACAAAGCTCACAACAGACTCCGCCTCCTGAAACTCCTGTCCGGCCGAGTGTGGGGTCTGCATCCTTCCACCATCCTTCACACCTACAAATCCTTGATCCGCCCCATCCTCTGTTATGCCTGCGTAGCTTGGATTTCCACGCCTCCCCAGTTCTATAAGGCCCTCCAAATCCTCGAACGCCATGCACTCCGCCTCGCTTCCACTTCCACCTTCCATCCCCCATGCCCATCCTCTAAGACCTCATCCCTTTCCCCCACCTCCTTTTTCTTGAACACATCCACACACTAAATATTGTCTGCCGCATTGATCCCCCTCACCCCTTGGTGTCTCTCTTCCTCTCCACCCCCAACCCGTTGCCGCGCCTTTACCGTTGTGTCCCGCCCACTCTCCATCTCCACACCATCTGCCTCCTTTCCCAACACAATTTCCACCGTCTACCCCTCCTGGATGATGGGCTTCGCCCTGACAACTACCCTTCCTACCAACTCTAAACCCATCTTCCTCCTGCCTCCTCCTTGGGGCTCCCTCTCCTCCCCCTCCCTTCTTCTGAGTGGCTTCCCCTCCTACTCCCCCTCCCTCTCTTGTGCTGTGCTCCCTTTCAGTGTCTATGCACTCCCTCCTGCCTTGTCTTCCCTCTTCAACTCTTTGTGTTTCAAGAATCGCCAACTGTGTTTTTTAACTTTCTGGTGACTTTTTAATTGCCCCATGAACGTCTTCCATGTCAGTGTATTTTTACCTCCATTTTCTCCTCTTACTCTGTTTTATGTCCCCCTTTTTTATCTCCTTATATATGTAACATTTTATTCTTGTATTAGTTGTCATGTCACTTGGCTGAAGAGCGGCGGATTGTGCCGCTGACAGCCCTCCCCTGCCCATATGGTGCAGGGGAATGAAATCACAATAAAGAAAAAATAATTACAATTTTGAACAACGCTTACAGTTGCTTCTTCTCCTTTAGCCCGACTTAGTGGACATATCACAATTAGGACCAGAACAGATCGAAACAAAGAGGACAAAAATGTGATCTAGGAGTAGCGAATTTGACTAAAAGTGAAATCGTCCAGTGTCACACGTTCGAACCCATTCACTCTTTCACTTTTGAATAAAAATCGTCAGCGATGGAGGCCGAAGGCTTCCGGTATAATGAGTCACCCTTCTTCTGTCAATGGCATTGACAGGGACGACAGCGGAACAGACAGTTTCAGGGCAACGTTTAGCCCTTAGGGAATTGCCCCCAAATATGCACTAAATAAGCAAAAAACGATCAAGAGTGCGATTAAAATTCAAGATGAACGCTTATCAACGATGATATTTTCTGATGGCATTGCTATCATCATCGAAAGTGAGGAAAATATACAGGACTTTTTCCATGGAATGAACAGTCTGATGAACACAAAAGATAGAGTGAGAATAAGGTTCAAACAAATGGCTCTGAGCACTATGGGACTTAACATCTATGGTCATAAGTCCCCTAGAACTTAGAACTACTTAAACCTAACTAACCTAAGGACATCACACAACACCCAGTCATCACGAGGCAGAGAAAATCCCTGTCCCCGCCGGGAATCGAACCCGGGTACCCAGGTGCGGGAACCGAGAATGCTACCGCACGACCACGAGCTGCGGACTGTTGATAAGGGAAATATGAAAGTAGTTTGGAACAGAAGAAATTCGATTAGCGATAAACTTAAAATCAAAGTTCAGGACCGCGAAGAAGACGATCTGAAGGAATTCTGCTTGGTACCAAGGGAGCTGCTGAAAGTGAAAATTGTAGAAAAAAACGGAGACTGAAATACACTCTAAGACAAAATAGACGATGCACACGGAAGGAATTACCGTAATGGTAAAGAAATCGGTGGATGCGATTGCACATGTACACTGTACAGACAAACATATGATTACAATATCAGAAGAAATGAACTATTTATTCAACAGAAAGAGTTTTGGAAATTGAGGAATTCAATAATGGATTGGTTCACCTCTGGCCCTTTCAGAGATCTTCGCAAATTGAGAAAGTCAATAACGCGTTGGTCGACCTCTAGACCTTACGCCAGCAGTAGTTCGACTTGGCACTGATTGGTACAGTTGGATGTACTCCTGAGTGATGAGTGATATCGTATCAAATTCTGTCCAACTGACAAGTTACATGGTCAAAATCCCGATTTCTTTGGAGGTCCCTGTCCGCAATGTTCCATACGTTCTCAATTGGAGAGAGATCTGGTGACCTCGCTGGCCGGCGTAGGGTTCGGCAAGCCGAAGATAAGCAGCAGAAACTCTCGTCATGTGCGGAAAGGAATTACCTTCCTGGAATGTAAGTCCAGGATGATTTGCCTTGAAGCGCAACAATACGACGAGTAGAATAGCGTTGACGTACCACCGTGCTGCAAGGGTGCGGTGATTGAAAACCAAAGTAGTCCTGCTGCGAGAAGAAATGGCACCACAGAACACAAATCTGGTTTTCGGGTTACATGGCGGGCGACAGTCAGGTTGTTATCCTACCACTGTGGGGGGCCGGCCGCGGTGGTCTAGCGGTTCTGGCGCTGCAGTCTGGAACCGCGGGACTGCTACGGTCGCAGGTTCGAATCCTGCCTCGGGCATGGGTGTGTGTGATGTCCTTAGGTTAGTTAGGTTTAAGTAGTTCTAAGTTCTAGGGGACTTATGACCTAAGATGTTGAGTCCCATAGTGCTCAGAGCCATTTGAACCATTTGATTTGAACCACTGTGTGGGACATTTCCAAACAAATCTTAGCTGGTCGTCAGGGCTCACTAAGCGGGACTCGTTGCTGCTGTCAATGAGATTCCAGGCAGAAGACGCGTCTCGAGAAGAAGACCCCACTGGCTGTCGGCCGCGGCAACCTTACACCACAGCGGTAAGCCGACGATATTTCTATGTCCCATTTTGCTGCCCTTCATGAAAAGCCATCCTGGTCTCTTATTTCAGCAAGATAAATTTCGCCTGCACATTGTGAGAGTTTCTACTGCTTGTTTTCATACTTTCCAATTCCTACCTTGGCCAGCAAAGTCGCCGGATCTCTCCCCATCTGAGAACGTTTGGAGCATTACGGGCAGAGATCTCCAGCCAGCTCTTGATTTTTATAACGCGTCTGTTCGACATAATTTGGCATGATACACCTCAGGAGCATACCCAACTGCTCTGTCAATGAAAGCCAAGCCGATTAATGGCTTGCATAAGCAGGTGGACCAACGCATCATTTTGCTCAATTTGTGACGCTCTTTCTGTTGAATAAATTGGTCAGTGTGTGGTTGTTATGTTGATGAGTTGCGCAACGGATTGATCTGACATGTACCCTTTCGCTCCTGCAAGAAGCAATTTGCACCCAAATGCATGGAAAACTTTCAGCAATAAATATCTTCTGGAGTCGTCCACTGTAGGGAAAAGAGACAAAAATATTCTATGCTCTTACGTAACTAGTGGGCTACTTGGGTACTGGACTATTGCTAGTTAGTGTAAGAAAAACATTAAACGAACGGAAATTATTATTTATTGCAAAATTTAAAAAAATCAAGTGAAACTTTTATTTATAAACTGATACAGAAATTTCTTTTCGGAATAGGAGGTTACCTCTTATGGATAGGAATTCTGTTAATGACAAAAAATGACTTTTGAGTACTATGGGACTTAACATCTGAGGTCATCAGTCCCCTAGAACTTAGAACTACTTAAACGTAACTAACCTAAGGACGTCACACACATCCATCCCCGAGGCAGGATTCGAACCTGCGACCATAGCGGTCACGTGGTTCCAGACTGTAGTGTTAATGACATTTATATACAAAGTGTAGGAAAGCTCTTTTATCCCTTTTGTTTAAGAATGTTATTTACTCGGCAGAATGGCTGACAGCTGCGCCTATTCAACTTGAATAATTATTCGGTTGAATTTTTCTAAGCACGGTCGAGGCTGTCGCGTGAGAAATTTAATGGAGTGATATGAATGAACTGTGTTATTTCTAATGAAGGAAACATGGGGATCGCCTACGCTGTAGCACACAATACTGTGAGCTGCGACGACTGCTGACTGCGTCATTCGCCGCTGAAAACAAACAAACTATCTCTTTGTACCTGGATTGACCTCTCACTACACCTTGATGAAGTCAAGGACTCCTATCTGCCCCTAGTCTAACTATTGGTGTGGTACACCTGTCAGATAACCAGTCCACTGCGATGCCACTCAATGTTTGCTCACAGGCGCTAACTAATACTCTGTTTGTGTTTGCACATTAAGTGTCGCGGCCATCACAGTGAACAAACGCTTAACCGCGAGTGACTCAATACAGAGTATCACTTCGATTCGCTAGCGACAGAGGTGCTCTCTCAGTGCAGTACTGAGTAGAGACTTTGTTCCTCGCTCTCTGCGTACACGCACGAGCGCACTCGCTCCCGCTACACGTCCCCACTTCAAGAGTCTCACCGGAACGACCCCACTCCATACACAAAACGAAAGGGTATGTCACCCACTGTCTTTCCCTTACTCTTCCGGCTCATTGCGTCAGAAATACTCCACCAATCAACGTTACTCTTACAAACGGGAGAATGGGGCTCCGTTTAAGCAGACCAATCCGGAAATATATAGCATCTGCATTAGGCATTTGCTGTCCCCCTGTGAGAACTCTGAAACTGCGCACTAGGTCCGTCAAAAAATGTGTATGCTGGGGCTCTCCCAAACAATACAGAGGGTTTTGCTTTTAAGATGAACACGCAGGCCATCATCCCTTTTCTCTGGCAAAAACTGTTTTGGTCTGTGGGCGGCCGTCCGGCCGGTGCAGGTGCGTGCTAAAACACACTCTTACGGAATTTCCAGCTGGCTGGTTGCCTCCATCGAGCGAAAATTTCTGTGGCCGTCATGTCTTGAATGTTTGTGTACGGCCGGCTGGAGTGGCCGAGCGGTTAAAGGCGCTACAGTCTGGAACCGCACGACCGCTACGGTCGCAGGTTCGAATCCTGCCTCGGGCATGGATGTGTGTGATGTCCTTAGGTTAGTTAGGCTTAAGTAGTTCTAAGTTCTAGGGGACTTATGACCACAGCAGTTGAGTCCCATAGTGCTCAGAGCCATTTGAACCATTTTCTTTTTCTTTGTGTACGCCAGCCTCGATTTTTTAATCTCGGTGCTCACTTGCCATTTATTTATTAGATTTGCATATCGATTAAATGGAAATATGTAAAATTGACCCTACCCTATCGAGTTTGGGCTCGAATGAGACGTCTTGATACGCAGAATACGATGGTGATGTCGGAATATGTAAGAAATGAAGGTCAGGGGACCACGCCACCTTACAAAACCATCCAGTTCTTCTGAGATTGTCAACAATTGTTTCTCTGTGCATGTATTCTAAGTAGGCTGTTTATGTTTTCTTATTGGCAACGTTACGTAGCACTCTGTATGAAAATCACTGGCTGTGCTGTGTGCAGTCTGTGGCTAGTTTGCATTGTTGTCTGCCATTGTAGTGTTGGGCAGCGGCAGCTGGATGTGAACAGCGCGTAACGTTGCGCAGTTGGAGGTGAGCCGCCAGCAGTGGCGGATGTGGGGAGAGAAACGGCGGAGACTCGAAATTTGTAAGACTGGATGGCATATATATTATGATTATTAAGGTAAATACATTGTTTGTTCTCTATTAAAATCTTTCATTTGCTAACTATGCCTATCAGTAGTTAGTGCCTTCAGTAGTTTGAATCTTTTATTTAGCTGGCAGTAGTGGCGCTCGCTGTATTGCAGTAGTTCGAGTAACGAAGATTTTTGGTGAGGTAAGTGATTTGTGAAAGGTACAGGTTAATGTTAGTCAGGGCCATTCTGTTGTAGGGATTTCTGAAAGTCAGATTGCGTTGCGCTAAAAAAAATATTGTGTATCAGTTTAAGCACAGTCGTATATAATTTGTTCAAAAGGGGACGTTTCAGTATAACAGATATACCGATTTTCGACCCAGTCTGGTAAATCCTTCATGGTGAGGCTTTATTGTTATTATTATTACTCTACTATCAGAATGAGTGAAAGAATGAATGTAACATGTATGTGACACATGAATCCTAAAATTTGTTATTAACTAACAGTGACTGAGCATGTCAATCATATTGTATAATCGTGCGTTAAGTCACATCCATTGTATGATAAGCTTAATGAAAACTTTCAGGTTGAAGGGTTCTAGAAACAAAATGTTTACTTCTGTTGTTAAGGAAGAAAGATTAGGATTTAACATCCGTCGACATCGTTCTCGTTAGAGACGGAGTACAAGCACTGACTCTCCTCAAGGGTGGGGGAAGAAAATGTGCCGTGCCATTCCAAATGAACCATCCCAGCATTTGCCTGGAGCGTCTTAGTAAAATGAAGGGAAACTTAAATCTGGATGGCCAAGCAGAGATTTGATCAAGACAGGTAAAGACAGCGTTTGAGGAAATATAAAATTGGGAGGATGATTAAAGTGAGTTTAGAGTTGTGGAATGGTTAAGGAGGAAATTATCTGATGTCCACGAAAAGCTATGGAGCTGACCTACAGTATAATCCAGTCAGTCGGGAGAAAGATTCAGCGTTCTGGTAGCAGAGGAGATTAGTGCGCACTCGCCTACGAGTCGTAATTGAACTTCAGCAGCAAGAGAACCTGTTTGGTGTACTAGTCATGTTGTAGTAAATGTTGTCACTAGATTCGCTGAGTGGCTGAGTGCTTTAGAAAGTAATGTGATCGGTTGTAAATGACGTCCCTCATAGTTTTGGAACTTCCAGAGAATTTCGTGACTTTCTTGCAGTGCGCTAAGCAATTCACGTGGCAAGCTATGCAGTCGTATTTTATTACTGATTATTATTGGTGGATTGTGCAGAACCATCCGAGCATGATGAACAGATAAATATGGTGAAAACATTCCTACTATAGACTAAATTCGTAAACTTGCGATGCTTTTGACAGTAGTTCGCAAGTTCTATATGTACTCTGGCTACTAGAAAGAGAATGAGCTACGTGAGTGAACCGAATCGACAAACTAGGCGCAAGTAAATACTCCCACAGTAGAAACCGTGTGTTGGTGGCAGAATTGGTAGCAGCATATGTAACGCTAAAGCGATTATATATCACAGATATTTTAGCCAAGAACTGCTTTAATTTGTACTAGCTGCGTATGGCTGGTTGCTTCTTGCCCTACTCGTTGGGGTGCTTTTATTTTGTGAACGTATGTATATTATGTGCGCCACACAGATCCACTCACGCATCTGACTACTATTTTCGTAAAAAGAATGCATATTTTCGAACAAACCTGATTTTGCGGTAAGAGCTTCATAAATATCAGGAGCTTCTCGACCAAATACTCTGTTTGTCATTAACATCTAACCCATAATTAATTAATACATCTTTTTTTTATTTAAAGCCACAAATATAGGTATTCAGACGTCTCTTTTTCTCTTTTTGATCAGATAAGATATTAGTGGACAAAGTAACGATGTTAATGCTTTTAATCTTATACTGGCTCGAAATGGTAATAACATAAAACACTATTTCTTTTATTGTCAACTGAACTACTAGTATAAGCCAAAACAATACTAGGACCCACCAAGTTTAAAAATTCAATCCTAGACCACCCACGTTGCTAATTATTTACTGATAACTGAATCTTTTTACTTTTAAACATACGCAACATGTTTAATACAGCATTTTATGTAATCATGATATTGTATCCAGAGAAACTTGAGTATTTCGCTGCCACACAAGTCTACAGACTTTGCCTAAAGTTTTCCCTACAAAATAGTAAAACATAAACACCTTTTACTCGATGCACCCCTTTAATCTACTAGATAAAAACACAGTATGCCACTTAAGGCGCGATTTTTTATGCAAGTTTAATCCCAGTTCATAACTACAAATATTACTCAGCGCTGAAGCTACCTGCACTAATTCGGGATAGACGAAACGCTGTACTTTTGACGTACGTTACCAAAAATTGCTATGTGAGGATGACTCTCGTCGGTTCCTCGACTTCTTTAGCTGTAAGACCACAGACGGTGACGATAGGCCTCGACCAACTCTAACTGTTTGCGTATACCGTAAAAGAACAACGCTTTGGTCCCCTTACATCGATGTAGTTTATTATAACGTAATGCAAAATCCACTGCTTCTTAGTTTGTGTTTTGTGGAATCCCGCCCACTCGTGTGTTATTGGGTGTCTAGGAAGTTGTTTTATCGGATAGCTAGACAAGACACAAGCAAATCATATTACTGGAGTTTATTACGCTAATGGCAACGGCCTTGCCGCAGTAGATACACCGGTTCCCGTGGGATCACCGAAGTTAAGCGCTGTCGGGCGTGGCCGGCACTTGCATGGATGACCATCCAGCCACCACGCTCTGTTGCCATTTCCGGGATGCACTCAGCCTCGTGATGCCAATTGAGGAGCTACTCGACCGAATAGCAGTGGCATCGGTCAAGAATACCACATAACGACCGGGAGAGCAGTGCGCTGACCCCACGCCCCTCCTATCCGCATCCTTCTCTGAGGATGAGACGGCGGTCGGATGGTTCCAGTAGGCCACTCGTGGCCTGACGACGGATAGCTTTTATTACACAAATAAATTGACAATACTTTGGGTAGCAAGAAAATGGCGAAATGCAAATAATCGATGTCCTTCGCTATATACAATGTCCATGCAAGTTTATCACACAAGTTCACATGGATCACAAGTCACGGCTCTTCCAGTGCTCCTCTTCTAGTCAGCTCCTCTAGTGCCCGTTTTCTAGTGCCCCTCTTCTAGTCAGCTCCTCTAGTGCCCCTTTTCTAATGCGCATCTTCTGCTGCCCGGCTGAGGCTACGCGGCGCGTCTCTTTTATTCTCTTCGTGTAGAGGCCGCTCCTGCCTTGGTGACGTCCTAGTCAGCGTCCTACTGGCTGACGTCGTCTCACAGCCCTCTCTGCTGTATCGTTCTTGATCTTCGTGCCGGCGCTTGTCGTTATGCCGGAACATTTTTAGCATTCTGGTCCATCTGGTAGGCGTGACGTCGGTAGATTTTTATATCGACCGCCAATCACCGCCCCTCTGCAGCCAACCAGGTTATGATTCTCGCAACAGCCACGAAACGTCTCTCCAAATGACCATGAAATAAAACTTCCTGGCAGATTAAAACTGCGTGCCGGACCGAGACTCGAACTCGGGACCTTCGCCTTTCGCGGGCAAGCGCTCTACAATCTGAGCTACCGAAGCACGACTCACGACCGGTACTCACAACTTTACTTCTGCCAGTATCCGTCTCCTACCTTCCAAACTTTACAGAAGCTGTCCGGCGAACCCTGCAGAACTAGCACTCCTTTCAGGAGGATATTGCGGAGACATGGCTAAGCCACAGCCTGGGGGATGTTTCCAGAATGAGATTTTCACTCTGCAGCGGAGTGTGTGCTGATATGAAACTTCCTGCAGATTAAAACTGTGTGCCGGACCGAGACTCGAAAGGCAAAGGCAAAGGTCGCGAGTTCGAGTCTCGGTCCGGCACACAGTTTTAATCTGCCAGGAAGTTTCATATCAGCGCACACTCCGCTCCAGAGTGAAAATCTCATTCCGGACCATGAAATATTTTAACAACATTTGTATTAGACATTTTTATAACAGCATCCACTCTTTCCTTGTATATTCCTCGCTGTATATAAATCTTGGTGCGAACAACTTGGAATAGCGAATATTCTTCCAATAAAAAACCCCTGTTCATAGACAGGACGTTACAGAACCATCTTTTCAATCATGCGACAGAACATTTTATGCGCCCTTCTGACACGGACGGCGCAGCCTATCTTCTAAACAGCTTTTCTAGGTTTAGCGATGTTGTACATTTCTTCAGGACAGTGAGTAGTTCTATAGAAGTGATTTAGGTAGCAGAATAAATTTCATAAAATGATCGATTGCACCCGCCGGTTTGTTATAGACGTCACGCGATGACGCCCCGATAGGCTTCGTCACGAGTGGAAGCACCGCCCATGTCAAAATCCAAAGCCCGTCAGAGCTTATGCAGGGCGGACACACTGAACTGTGCTCCAACTGCTGCCGCAGGTTCATCGGGCCCGCATGCTTTATCTTCTTTCTGCATTCTCAGTTTCATAAAGAAAACGCTAAAAAATGCTATCAGATACATACGCTATTTGATCGAAAACATCCGGAAGCCTATTATTGAACATTAATATGCGTTGTGTTCACCATTCGCCTTTACCGCGACTTGAACCCCGCTGCAGACACTTTCAGTGCGCTGTCTGGATGTCTATTGGGGGAATGGCGCACCATACTCCCTCAAGAGCCGAAACCACAGATGATAGTGATGTTGCCTGTTGGGGTCGAGAGCGCTCACGTTGTGACTCATCGCAAAAATGTTCCATTGCGTTCAGGTCTGGACTCTAGGCTGCCCAGTCCATATCAGGAAGGCTGTTGTCCACAGAGCACTGCCTCACAGATGTCTACTTTGCGACAGGGTGTACACGATGGCAGGTCATGTTATTCAGGCCTTCGCCAAACCAAACACTTACATCTGATTGCTGCAGGGCACAGCGTGATTCGTAACTCCAAATCAGTCACTTCCATTCATCCCCTGCCCAGTGGCGTCGCTTTCGCACAGCCTCAAGCGTCGGTTGGCACTGGCTGCAGGAATGTCTGGGCTATGACGAGTTACCTGATAACTGCACCCCTTTCATAATGTGGTGAGTCCCGCATTAGAAAGTGATGTCAGGGTACCTTTGTTCAGATAGATGATAGAGTATATTTAGTTTCCTTCGATGTTAATCCAAGCTTCCAATCAACTAAATTCATGGAAACCTGTTGCTTACTGGTATGTTTCTACGCATGAGTCTCCCACAGCCAGAACATTGCGACCACCTGCCTAATAGCCGGTATGTCGACGTTTGGCACGGATAACAGCGGCGACGCGTCGTGCCGTGGAAGCAACTCAAGTCACCTAATTCCCAAAAATTCCAGGTAGGGGGTCGATGACCTCTGACGTCACGTTCAATAACATCCTAGATGTATACCATCGGGTTCAGATATGGCGAGTTGGGAGGCCAGCACATCACCTCTAACTCGCCACAGTGCACGTCGTACCACTCCACCACACTCCTGGCCTTGCGACATGACGCATTATCTGGTTGAAAAATGCCACTACCGTCGGGAAACATGGTCGTCATGAGGGGCTGTACGTGTTCTGCTACCGGTTTACGGTACTCCGTGGCCGTCATAGTGCCTTGCAAGAGCCGGCCGCGGTGGTCTCGCGGTTCTAGGCGCGCAGTCCGGAACCGCGCGACTGCTACGGTCGCAGGTTCGAATCCTGCCTCGGGCATGGATGTGTGTGATGTCGTTAGGTTAGTTGGGTTTAAGTAGTTCTAAGTTCTAGGGGACTGATGACCACAGCTGTTAAGTCCCATAGTGCTCAGAGCCATTTTTGCCTTGCAAGTGCTCCACTGGACCCTTGGGTGCCCACGTGAGTGTTTCTCAGAGCACAATGGAGCCACCGTCATCCACTACCCGCCTGCAGTACAGGTGTCAAAGAGCTGTTCCCCTAGAAGAAGACGGATTCGCGTCCTCCCATCGGCATGATGAAGATGGTATCGGAATTTATGAGGCCGTGCAACGCTCTGCCACTGAATCAACGTCCAGTGCCGATTGTCATGTGCCCATTTCAGTCATAGCTGATGATGTCGTAGTGTTAACATTGGCACATGCATAAGTCATCCGCTGCAGAGGCCCACCGTTTGGAGTGATTAGTGGCATGATGGCAGTACCAACGCAGTTTTGATATCAGTTTGATGTAAAATTAATTAATTGATCAATTACTAACCCCCAAGCCCGGATGACATCAGGGGTTTTCCCCAGCCGGCACGTGGGTCCCCACACCCTCCCTCTCATGTTCCCCCCCCCCTCCATTCCTTAAACCTCCCCACCCCTGCCTGCCTTATTGGCAGGAATTTTCAAATTTCGGTGGGAAATTCAAAACGGTGAGAATTTCAAATATGGAGGAAATTCCTTTGTCCCAAGCCTTCGCTGATGTGCCCTTTACAGGACTGAACTATTGATGGGATATGTGTTCAACTGATGAGATGTTGGACAGAGAGGAGTTTAGTAAGTATTTTACCCATAAGCATATAGCTGTCGACTGCGTCAATCACTGACGTTGGAGTTCGCTAGAGACGCCTCCCACTGCATTACTCGACAAACACCCTGGTACTCGAAATTCAAAGAAATGGTGGTCTCTTTATTTATCGAGTACTACATCCTATTCCACTGTCCCAGAGACATCACCTTGGTGTAGCTGTTGTGTAACTTCTATATCGTAAGAAGCAACAGGGCAGCAAAGCATCACTGAAGTGTAGGAAGGCCAACACACCCAATCACAGCATGTACTGGGAATTAGAAAAATCATCGTAATAACACA
This sequence comes from Schistocerca cancellata, assembly GCF_023864275.1. Classification (NCBI taxonomy): domain Eukaryota; kingdom Metazoa; phylum Arthropoda; class Insecta; order Orthoptera; family Acrididae; genus Schistocerca; species Schistocerca cancellata. The sequence goes on along the minus strand of NC_064632.1, from coordinate 4,382,630 downwards.
ACTACCCCAAAAACCGACCCCAAAGGGTCATATGAGGAGAGAGGGTGTGTTCTCCTCGATATGCAGTTATGAATTAACCAACTGGGAACCAGTCTTACCACCTCCTCTACCACTTCTCACCCCTCCCCCTCCTCGCCATAGGTAAGGGTACTGCCCTGTTCTATCCTGCCACTGATGCTCCACAAAGAGATCGATCTGGTGGAAGTGGTATATTGTTTCCGGTCTGTAGAAACCAGTCACAAACGAAGAAAAGACTCAAGAACACGATACTCTCTGCAAGCCGTTAAACGTATTTCTCGGAAAAACTGGCTCTCTTTTTTAGAATAGCGAAATACATGACTATCCATCACAGACGAAGAACTGATTGGGCAAAAACGTTCTGGATGTGCCGTCACTCGGGTAAGTAAAATCAGGGTAGTGTAGGAAAAAACATTGAAACAATACATCCCACTTAAAAACAGATCTTTACATTAGTCAACTCACCATAAACCAAGCCACCCGATATGCTGAAACCCCTACCAGATACCCTTCAGATGGTTTATATGAAGAGTTAGTATAAATTTGAGCGATGCGGCTTATTCTACACCACATTTTAGTTCTTCGTGACTATGCTTTGCTGAGTGTATTTATATGTTTTGACAATGCCACTACGGCTTTATCACGTTAGGACGTGGTGTAGAACAGGCATGCTTTTCCTTATTTCATCTGTGCATTCCCAGTTTGTATGAGAGTATGTCACGATATGAAATACTGTATTGTTTGGTAGAGAGATTCTCCTCCCCCCACCACCCCTGAGTTCTGTACCCCGTCCTAGGCCGTTTCCCTCTCTCCTCCTTCCATCGCCAGCCCCCTTCGATGTGCTCCACTGTACTGTTTGTGATTGTTGGAAGTATGCAGTGCGTCATGAATTGTCAATCACGTTGGTGGAGGAAAGGAAAGATTTTACCCATGAATTTCATACTAACCCTGCGGGCAGTCAGTTACATGGGCGTTGATCAGTGTGTGTGTGTGTGTGTGTGTGTGTGTGTGTGTGTGTGTGTAGTTAAATTTATTGAAACACCTGCATGATTCGAAATGCCTAAAAGCATTTTCAACTACATGAAAAGCATGCGAGACGAAATTCAACAGTATTAAACACTGTACTGTGCTCCACATCGGTTAGGTTCATCTCATCATCTTCCTCTGCTGCTTGATAGAGGAGCTCCGCTGCGGCTAGCAACGGAAAAAAGAAAGGTACGCCACTGAACTTTATTTATTTGTACTTATAGAGCAGCTGTCTGAAGATGCTGCAACTGGGTTACTTACTTGAATTGAACTCCGCAGTGTCAGCTATGGAGATTGTGTCCCCTCCCTCTTTCTCGGCTACACCCGTTCACATAAAAGTGTGCAAAGGCTTCACCTCTGCTGGAACAAGAATAAAGTCAGGGTCTTTTGGACTACATACGTATGTAGATGAATAAGCACATGGAACTGACAATAATTGAGGAGAAAGAGAGACTTACATCAAATCCTCAGAGCCATGGTCAACTCAACGATAATGCGGTTCACTGACTCAATTGTGGTGGCTGTTGGACAAGAAGAGAGAGCCACGGGTATCCGGTTGCTGGCAGTGGGGTCATATGTCCAATATATCCCTGTTGGATGACTTGCCTTGGAATTACCTGACCAGCTGTAGGAGGGAGCGTCTGGTCTGGCGGAATGCATCCTGAACTGTTAACGTGTGTCCTCACAACTGACCTTATTCGCCAAACCTGAAATGATAATTCTGAATAGTTTAGAACATTGAATCTATAATAGACGATGTTCTACTCCCCTACCCCCACCCTCTTCCCGCGTCCATTCAATGACATAATTACATTTAGTCTCTGTCGGTCCATTATGAATCGAGAAATAATTACATTCAGATTGTGTAAAAGCAGTATTTGCAGAATAGATTCTTATTTAGATGATGCAAACTTTGAATTAGATGAAATGAGAAGCACGCGATCGGGCTGCTAACATGTAGAACGAGAATCTTCAGCTAGGGACTGCTGCAATCACTCCTACTTAACTCAGCGTGAGAGCTATTCGACATTGACGAGCGCTCCGTAACCAGTTAATTCTCCGGATGAGAATGCCCGCAATTTACGAAAGCAGTGAGAATAGTGTTGATCAACAGCGAAAATTGTATAATTCACCAGCGATATAGTCTGTTTACTTACTTACTTCTCAATGCAGTGTTTCTGAGGTAAATTTCCTTTACTGTTGAAAATATGTATATAAGCGAAGCCGCAGACGCATCTTGTGTGTGTGTGTGTGTGTGTGTGTGTGTGTGTGTGTGCGGGGCATTGCTAAGGGCGGACCCGCTCGCGCGCGCGCCCTCGCACACACACACACACACACACACACACACACGGTCCCGCTAACTGCAGAACATCGGAGAAAAGTCCCTTCTAGATGAGAAATGTTGCGACCCACTTTCAAAAGCAGATAGCTGACAGAAAGCATCAACCGTTAGGGCAGCCCCTGGCTTCCTATGTAGTTGCGGCTGGCAAATAAGAAACTATGAGCTCCCAGCTGCGCCACTACGCCGACATGGAGACAGCCGCCTCGCCCGCACCAACTGCAAACCGCCAGGGAAGCGTCGCTTCCACAAGGGAAATGTCGCTATCCTCTTCCAAAGGCAACTGGCCCACAGAAATCATTGAATTTGTAGTCTCCAACTGTTAGTGGTCGCTGCATACCTGTGTAGCTGGGGCTGATAAATAAGAAACAAAGAGCTCACAGCCGCGCTGGTCCACCGACAATGAGTCCTCTGGCTCGCTCGAGGAAGGTGTTGTTTGTCTGGTGCCAGGTCACGGTACAGACGTCCGCTCGCGATTCTCCACAGCTGACCAGAGCAAATAATCGTCGTTCTGCTAACCGCCCACAGAGCGATGGCGGGTGAGAAGTAGGCGGTTTTTTGTCACTAACAAAGACAGAAAAACGCGTCCCCTACTCCAGTCGTCGACTGGTTACCCATTATGACAACAATAATTTCTCCCTCTCTGTAATAGCCTGTATTTGGGTGGTAATAGAGTTTTTACGGTGAGAGCAATTTCACTTCGCCAGCTGAAGTGCATTATAATAAAAGAGAGAATATTTACGCTCTCAAAACTATCCGAAGCTGTAAGTATAGCAACAGTCGGAGCCCGTTTCGAAAGACTCGTCCATCATTCAGTTTGAAGACCTTGGGTACCTCTCTAGCTCGGAAGATGACACCATCCTTAGTCTGAATAAGCTCATCCCTCCTATTTCACTAGGAGTGCAGCGTCAGGTTGCTGCAAAATAGTTACACCTTACGAGTTAACGAGCATTTCGCTCTCACTTAAGTACATGGCCGAAAGAGTCAGCCTTCAGGAATAGTGGAACGCACCCCGTCGTCCAAGACGGGATGCCACAAAGGGCGCAGATTCACCGCGAGATGGGGAAACTCATAGGCGTCCATAGTCTATTGAGGTCTAAGCGCTGTACTGTGCGAGTGAGACAGACAAGAACCTGGGCCATAGGGAAACCCATTAGAAGGCTTTCTGGCCAGGGACACGTAGCAGTGTTAAATATGACGGACCTAAGATCAGCCATAAACGGAACATTTATGAAAACTATTTAAGTCTGTAGAAGTGCAGGGAATTAAGCCATAGTTATGTTAATCTACCATCCTTCATAAATTTTCACGGTAATCCCTATAATACTTCAATATTGATCATATCTATAATAGTTTTGGATTTACTGTTAAAGTGAAATTAACAAGTTCTGTAATAAAGACCGGAATGCTAAAATGTGAACGCTTTGGTCGATCTTAACGACCGACATTTCGCATAGTAGCGCATCATTAAAATTGCAAACATTGTAAATATCAACTCTGTAACTTCATTTGTCTAAATGATATAGTAAATTTAAATTCTCAGTATTTTCAGTTAAGCATCAGAGCACCATTTCCTCCACACAAAACACATTGAACGAAGGCAGCACGACACCCTATTGAATCATTAGGTAATGGAATATTTGTTGTAAAGTTTAGTGCATAATAGTTACTTCCACAACCCAGAGATTCTAAAATCGATGTGGGACAATGGGTAGCGTTCCCACGGTACCAGACGTCTTACAAACGTACAGACTGGTAGCGATACCGGGAAACTGGCCTCTGATATCTCTCGCGTTCCGCCACAACTACCGAAACAGTAGAACAAGCGCTACAAGACCTAACAGGTGCTAACTTGCAGGCAGCGGAAGATGCCACTCCCCCGCAAAGGGACGGCCGGCCTCCACAAGTACAACAAGTCCAGGTCTGACAAAAGAACAGAGTGGCAAAAGAGTGGAAGATCACCAGAAATAGGGCCACCAGGAGGCTGCTCAATCGTCTACAGAGAGAGCTGAAGGTAGCGCTCAATGAGTACAGAAACCAGCAATGGCAAAACCGCCTCAGAGCTCTCAAAGTAGACGATCACACACTACGGCAAGCAACCAAGCAATTTACCAAAAGAGAGCTAGGTTGCAGCCACTGCACGGCGAGTGCGGTCTGGCCAACGGGCTCGCCGACTCCTTCGAGAAGCAGTTTCAAGTGGCAGAACCCCAGGATGATGAACATGAAGAGGTAGTCCGTCGTCAACTGGCTGCCTTCCTCAATACTGACGACGACCCAAAGGACGAACCCCCACTTTTTGCCCCCGAAGACGTGGCAAAAGTAATTAGGTGCATCCCTACAAAAAAAAGGCGCCAGGACGCGACAGTTTCACCACCCAGCTAGTAAAAAACCTCCCGCCCTCGCCTATCAAACACCTCGTGCACGGCTGGCCGAGGTCGCCGAGCGGTTCTAGGCGCTACTGTCTGGAACCGCGCGACCGCTACGGTCGCAGATTCGAATCCTGCCTCGGGCATGGCTGTGTGTGATGTCCTTAGGTTAGTTAGTTTTAAGTAGTTCTAAGTTATTGGAGACTGATGACCTCAGAAGTTAAGTCCCATAGTGCTCAGAGCCGTTTCAACCATTTCTGAACCTCGGGTACGTCTTCAACGAGATTACTCGTACCCACGAGTTCCCAGCTTACTGCAAACACGCGGAAGAGGTGGCGATACACAAACCAGGGAAAGACCCTTTATTCCTGCAGCACTACAGGTCGATTAGGCTCTTGCTCAAATGGTTCAAATGGCTCTGAGCGTTATGGGACTTAACATCTGAGGTTATAAGTCCACTAGAACTTAGAACTACTTAAACCTAACTAAAGGATTCGAACCTGCGGCCGTAGCGGTCCCACGCTTCCAGACTGAAGCGGCTGGAACCGCTCGGCCACAACGGCCGGCTAGCCTCTTGTCAGCTCTCAGCAAGATCTATTAGCGCCTCCTGCTAGTACCCACAAGAGATCCCCTCACCAAAGAGCGACTTCTGCCGGATTTCCACTTCGGGTTCCGATAGAAGCACTCCGTCCCACAACTGATCATGAGACTGGTGGGAGCAGCAACAGAGGGCTTCAACCACAGAGTCTGCTGCGTGATAGTGCTACTTGATGTAGCCCAAGCCTTCGACTCAGTAATGCATAAAGGGTTACTATACGAGTTATACACGAAGGGGTTCCCCAGGAGCATAGTCAGGTTAACCCAAAGCTATTTCACGAACAGAACTTTCTCTGCCAAGGTAGAAACAGCGACCTCCACCAAAAAGCGTATTCGTGCCGGTGTGCCACAGGGATCAGTCCTGGGGCCCGTCTTGTACAGTCTGCACACTGCAGACAGTCCTACAGCTCCCCTGGTGCTCACGGCACAGTATGCTGACGACACAGCCTTTTACACCCATAATGCGAATAAGGACCTGGTCATTAGAAGGCTACAAAGGGTTTTAGATGACACAGAAATCTGGGCCCATCGCTGGCACGTCACCATCAACCCTGGAAAGACACAGGCTATGCTGATCACCCAGAGCCTCGGGAGATGTGGACCCCCTCAACACCTTCCTCCCCCTCCCTCCCTCCCTCCCTTCTCCTGCACCTACATGGATCCCGACTCCTCTGGCGCAGTTCTGTAAAGTATCTCCATGTAACCTTGGACGCGAGACTTACGTGAAACCCCACATAGACGAGGTCCACAGGAATTTCTGTGCCAATATGACCATCCCGTGCCCAGTCCTCAACACAACAAGCTCCCTTCCCTGGTCTGTAGGAGTAAATGTCTATCAGGCCCTTATACAGCCAGTAATGGTGCATACTTGCCCTGTTTGGGGATACGCGGCGAAGCAGCACCTGGACAAACTCCAGAGGTTGCGGAACCACGTCGTCAGGGGGGCACTGCATCTACCCATGGGATTCTCCACCGATGATCTGGACGCCGCTGCTGAAATCCCCCTGTGGCGTTCCCTGTGTTATTCAATGGTTTGGTACTTAACTAATTTGGAAATGGAAATGACAACCTTATTTTATTACATTGAGTAATTAGTAAATAATTTTTCTCCCAGCTAAAGATTTGATCAAGTTGCTAAAGAACTCCAAGTTAACGTCGTGTTACAGTGTTGTCTGTAAGTTGTGTAAGTGTCACCAAATCACAGTTCATACAACGGATTCCTTACAACTGTTGATTAAGATGGAAGCAGTTATCTTCAGCAAAATGATCATTAAAACCATCGAATATCAGCCGCGCACAACACTGACATATGTTACCTGAAACAATATTCTTCGCAACTCGTGCGTAATAAATTTCGGCTCCATACATCAGCTAGAAAAGTTTGTTATAACGATCGTGCTATGAGCACTGTTTTTAAAGAACCAATGCTTATTTTCATTAAAATGAGTTCGGAAGCACCGGTGCACATTTATATTTACACATTTGTATTACGTTCAGCATTTAAGTCTGCAGAGTTGCGTAATTTGAATTTGGCGCTGTGATAATTGTTAAGATGGCAGCAGACAATTGATAGAGACTTTCTATTGTTAGACCAAACAAGTAAGTATTTTAAATGCTTATTGAACTTTACAGAAACTCTTTCGTATTGTGCACTATTGAGTCTTCATCAAGCAAACATTTGATTTGTTTCTAAGGAAAACACAGACAAAAACGCGATACAAATCGCTATCATCAATGGCTGCGCTCCTTGCAGCGGAAAGAAATAATTAACACACATAATGCTTACTGAGAGAGGAATTAAAGTTACAAATAATTATTCACTCATATTTGTAATAATAATGAACTCTATTTTCAAGTAATAATTAACAAATAATTACAATTTCTTAACAGACCTCAGTTTGATATGCGTCCGCAACTTACAAAAGCCAACCAACAAAAGGTAAAAACAAAGGAAGACAAACGCAGATCATAAAAGGAATTTACAATTATCATTGTCTTTGTATGATACACATCGATATGTCTAATTACATCATAGAATATTATATAAATAATTAATATTTGTAAGTTTTCACTGTTGTTTCATACGTCGAATAAATAATGTTTATAACTGTTAGAGGCATAATTTCCTCTCGTCGCACTGTAGGCAAAAATTTATCTCGTGGATGTTACAATGCCCCTTGGGCTGAGAAAAAAAATTAGTTTATCTATTGTGTATTTTTTTTTTATCAGTCCACGTATTCCACGTAGATCTGCTACTCTCAAGATGCAAATGCTTATTTTCAATGTTGTTTTAGACATGACAAAATTATCGTTGAATCGAGTAGTTTAAATGACTTCAGTGACTGTATTATCTCGGAAATTGCTGCGGATACTTCCCGGATTAACTTATCCCCCCCCCCCCCAATTTGGGTTCACTGGACTCGGAAAACCGGGAATAAAACCGCCCAAGGGGCCTCAAGAAAATACACCTGCTTTAAACAGTCAGGCTTGACATGAATGTAATAAAATACGCTGGAAAATGCAAATTTATGACTCTGTTGTAAGCATCTGAGATAATGAATGTTTTTTCATGGTGGTATATCACTCATTTATCGAATGTCATAAGAATTTGCTGCTGACGTCGTAAGACCGCCCCCGTGTCGAGCCGTTAGACCGCAGACAGGTAGTGGCTGCTGCTGGACCGCCTCCAGCCGAGTCGGTGGGGCGTCGGCTGCCGTCGGCTGCCTCGTGGTTTGGATCTGCTGCTGGCTAGAAGTCGCGCTGCCGCAGGTCTTGTTTCTCCTTTCCCACGTCCCTCAGTTTAAGACGGGTACATGAAATGTCAAAATATAAGCATCAGTGGCAAGATAATTACTATTCTCATCCTGTGGAAATGTTTATTAGTGTCCATTTCACTTGCATTCACACGGATGGAATTAGACTGTTTCTGGAGTATGTTCTGTATTTTGACACTGTTCAACACAATGTAGTGATTCACATGTATGTTTATCACGATATGCACATTTTGAACACTGCGCCGTTAATCATGCAAGTGTCCGTAGTGTGCTTCGTTTACTTAAGCGAAATGTAAATATTTTCGCGACGCGCTGCGTAGCCGACGTTGCATTATTGTTTTGCTGCGCGGCTGGCTGTACAGTCTGTCACATTAAATTTGGCACGCGGAGACGCTTCATATCAAACTACTGAAGGTCATCAGTTCAAGTTAATTATTAATACAGTCAACAGTACTCAATGTTCATAGCGTTGCTGCTAACTTTGACACTCCAAGAGCGTTCATAAGGTTACGTGATCACAGTTTTTATCACTGTTCATCATTATTCACAATGTAAATCACAGTTCTTCACGCGTCCACCAGTTCTGCGAAACACGTTTCACTGTTCTGATTGCTGTCAGTAGTTTTCCACAGTACTTAACAGACAATCTATATGCAAATGACACTTTTCAAGTAATGAGGTCTGGTACACTTGCACATAAGTTCATATTATCATGACTGAATAACAAAATTTAAAATTTTACACTGTCACATGAACATGAGACAATATAAAACATTCAGAATCTGCTACATTATCTTGACCATGAGATCTTTACTGATCTGTCCAGATAACAGTACATTTCCATTTTTATTACAGATACATATATATTTCTATTTTTTAATTTTTTTATTGTTTTTTTTGGGTTGTTATTTACCAAGCTTTTGGGACAGATGTCCATGTTCGGTTTATCTAACCGGAATGTTACTCATAAGAGCATTTTAAATGACTTTGTAATGAAACCGTGTACGTAAATCAGTACACATTCAGATTTCGCTTCACTAGTGATGAAAGCTGTTTATTATATTATATTATTTATTTATTTTTCTCAGTCACGCAGCTCACACACCACCAACACTCACTACGTGTGTGGGACTACATGACTTGATCCTATTAAAATATATTACTTAAGCATTTTAATCATTTCTATGCTACGTATGGAAAGGTAAAATTCCTCACATTTAATGCAATAACACTCAAGTGTTTATCAAGTTATTTATTATGGGGATTCTCTACTCCTTGTTCAAATAATTCAAGAACATTACAGTGTAATACTTGACATAAAAGCTTATAAAGTAATACATACATAATATTATAAAATTATTACTGCTGATTATTTTACCATAAACATTATATTTACAGTTATGGGGAGTGCACTTGCACTTCTGATTGGTCCTTTGTATATTCCACCATTAAATTAGTTTTCCTATTGCAAATATTTTTTAAAGTCTTTATGACAATACAGTCCTTTACTCTTTCCTGTATTGACATCCTCTAGTAATAGCACCCCTCATGTGGGATATTAGCTATTTTATATGGTCCTTCATACAGTAATTGCAATTTTTTATTTTTTTCTTGATTATCGATGCCTTGGGATGCGTCCTCAACATTACTAACTCATCGATACAATATTGTTGTGTCTTAGTAAGTTTTTGTCAAGCTTCTCCTTGCGGAGCTCTGCTTGGCGATTTATATTCTGTAGAGTTGTATCTAGTTTCTTCTGATAAGTTAATTGCTCCTCTTCGATCTTCGGTATTGGATTAACCCATTCGTCCCCTTCGTTTTTTTGTTCATTCATTAGTTCACTGGTCGTGAAACCAGTTGTCATATGTGGCAAATTATTACACGTTTCCATGAAACTATTTAGGTATTCCACCCACTTAGTGTGCCTGTTGTGGGCGTACGTTCGGATGAACCGGTTGAGTTCCCTGAAAGTTCTTTGAACCGGGTTACTGCTCGGTGAAAACCTTGAAATTAGAACATTTTTGATGTTATATTCATCCATAAGGTTCTTCCACCTCTCTCCAGTAAAATACGTGGCATTATCTGTTATGACAATCGATGGGCACCCGACAGATTTGAGGTAATCGTTTGTCAATCTTTTTGCAATACTACTGGCAGTCGATGCCCTAAGTGGGTACATTTACCCGTATTTTGAAAATAAATCATACACTGCAAGCACGTATTTCACTCCTCCTCTGGCAGTTGGTAGGGGTCCTGCAATGTCGATGGCTGCAATCTGCCGCGGACATTTTGCAATAATAGCGTGTAGTTCAATATCTCTGCAAATATTGCTCGGTTTGACCTTCTGGCATATTTTTCAGGTTCTGTTAAGTTCTTGAACTCTTCTTTTTAAATTTGGGTAATAACAATACTGACTTATCTTCATAGTACACTTAATAATGCCGAAGTGCCCCCATGACCGATGCATTAACCAAATTAAATCATCCAGCAGGTCTGATGGAATGCACACTCGCCATATACTATTAGGATTGTCAGATTTGTAAAATAAAATGTCATTGTTCAACTGGTAATATTGGTGGAAAGCACTATCATCTTGCTGACACAATGCGTCCCTGAGGTTCTTCCACATCGGATCCTTTTCTTGACATTGTTTTACCCTTTTCCACAACGCTAAATATTTTTGTCTATTAGCTTTGTCCTTTATAAGAAGAATTTTATATTCTGTAGAACTTTATACTAGAGCTGCAAACGCTGGTAATCCTCGTGGTAGGCTAGATAATGCGCCGGCAATTACATTATCTGGTCCATGGACATGTCTAATTTCAAGTCATGCTCTTGCAAGGCGAGAGTCCATCGAGCTAAGCGCCCGTGCAGTAATTTGCACGTTAACATGAAACTCAGAGGTTGGTGGTCACATAAAACACTGACATGTTTCCCGTGAACATAGTACCTAAATTTTTTAAAGGCAAATACTACATCCAGTGCCTCAAGTTCGGTCACAGTGTAGGAACGTTCACATTTGGTTAGGATCCTACTTGCAAATCCAATCATCTTGACTTCTAGCTTGTTGTTGATGTTTTCTGTTTGAATCAGGCATGCTCCGATCCCATAATTTGATGCATGTGTTGCAATAAAGAAATCCTTTGACATATCCGGCTGATGTAAAATTGGTGCACTGATAAGTGCCTCTGTCAAAGTCTTCTTTGCATTTCGATGTCCAGCACCATTGTGCGTTTTTCTTTAGCAAACTCAATAACGCTTCACTGTTAAGCTGTTGAGCTGTTAAAAATCTTCTGAAGAAAGATGCTAAGCCAATGAAACTTTTAAGTTGTTTCTTCGTGCGTGAGCACGTAAAATTTGGAATTGCCTCCATTTTGCTAGGGTCTGGTATTATACCTTGTGGCGATATTACATGACCAAGGAATTTTATTTCCTCCCTAGCAAACTTGGATTTTTTTCAAATGTACTGTTAGTCCTTTTGCTAGAAGCTTGTCTAGCACATTTTGTATTAAATCAACGTGTTCTTCCCAGGTATCTGTTGCTAGCAACAGGTCATCAACATATGCTGTGACTCGATCTAATAACTGGGGTCCTAGTACGTGATCCAACGCTGCTATGAACACACCGGCACTAATATTTAATCCAAAGGGAAGAACACGAAATTGATAGGTTCGGCCCTCAAACACGAAGGCAGTATATTGCCTGGATTCTTCTGATAAGAGGATTTGCCAAAATGAAGAACGCAAATCGAGTGAGGTTACATATTTCTTGCCAAAAAACTTCTGGATTTGTTCGTCTAAATTTTCAGGTCTCGTTCGCACTGGCACTATAATCTTATTGATGTCTCGTGCGTCGAGAACTAAGCGTATACTTTTATCTGTTTTGGTTATTGCTAATAGGGGACTGCTATATGGCGAATTAGATGTTTCGATAATGCCCCAATCCACCATTTTTCGGATTTCTTTCATCATTTCGTGTTTCTTAGTCCAGGGGATTGAGTAAGATGCTCTGCAATAGGTCTTGTGCGGATATACTTTCATGTTATACTGGTAATCTTTTATGATTCCGGGGCGTTCAAAAAAAATGGTTCAAATGGCTCTGAGCACTATGGGACTTAACATCTATGATCATCAGTCCCCTAGAACTTAGAACTACTTAAACCTAACTAACCTAAGGACAGCACACAACACCCAGCCATCACGAGGCAGAGAAAATCCCTGACCCCGCCGGGAATCGAACCCGGGACCCCGGGCGTGGGAAGCGAGAACGCTACCGCACGACCACGAGCTGCGGGCCCGGGGCGTTCATTGAATACTTCGAGGTATCCGGATAATAATTCTGTTAATTGTCTAGCCTCTGAAGCATTAATGCAAGTTGCCTCCTGTACTTTTTCTTCTATTGTTGTGACGATGTCACTCACGTTGCTGGGTGCATCGTTATTTCGATATTTGTAACACATCTGTGGGTGCTTATGATCCAACACTAACAACATCTGTTTGCTGACAGAAAGATTCATTTTTCTCATCAGCAGAAGGTTCGCACCGAACTCCCGACTCAGCATTAATGTTATGGGTCGCTGTTGGTACTTAAGTGTACATGTCCCACGGGCGAGATCAATTACAGCTTCTCTTTCCCGAAGGAAGTCAAGACCCAGAAGCACCGGTACTGACAAGTTATCCATTAGTAGTAACGTGCATAATAAGCGATCATTTTCCAAGGAAACTTCCACCTGTGTCTGGTATTTTATACTCTGTGCCTTTTGTCCCAATGCCCGTACAACCTTACAATTTGCAACCGGCAAAATCGGCAATCTCCTTGTCTCCGATACCTTCTTGAAAAACTGCGTGTTCATAACTAATACATTCGCACCTGTGTCAAGCAGAATAGTAGTTGTTACACCATTTACAGCTCCGGTGACACTTGCTTGGATATTTTCCCTTTGAGGCATATCACAGACAGCAGGTTCCTGATATAGCTCATCTTCGATCCTGTTGCCATCCTGATACCGTATCATGTTTATTTTTTGTTCTGTCGACCTATTGCCTTCATTGTTGGCCTCGGTCACCTGGCGAAGGCCTATAGGGACCGAAATTAGTTTGTTGGCATCTGAATGTTTTGTTTTGTTTCCGAAGGTACCTCCACTGTTCTAACATTTTGTGAGTTTTCAGTCGGAGGAGGCCTGCTTGGATCCCACCACGGTGGATATTGATTGCTTGGTATAGGTATAGCCTGTACATAATTTACTGGCTGACCTGAATTGATAGAATTTTGCTGCGGCTGCGAATGACTTGGGCCTGGCTGTCGCCAATATTCACTGTCACCCCGCATATTTTTAGGCTTGTCTGTATTTGGACTGTCTGACCTGTTGTCATTTCGTCTCTTTCGGTGGCTATTGTTATGGTTTGGGTTTTCATTGTGATACGGCCTCTGATTATCATTCGGTTGTTGGTGTTCTTCGGCCTTTTGATAATTACTGTTATTATTATTATTAGGATAACCAAAATTTTGGTTGTAGGGATTCCTACTACTATTATTATTATTGTATTTTCCGTTACTATAAGCCTTACTTTTATTTTTCTTTGGACTACCTTCGCCCCTATTTCCGTTATTTCCATCCCATGAATTTTTTCTGTTAGGACTATTATTATTGCTGATCACGTCAGAATTTTTTCTGGCGTCTTCTTGCGCAAGATCCAGAGAATCAATTACAGACAGAAATTCTTTCAGATCGGTGTCTGTAACATTAAATAATTTTTCTCTTATATGTATGGGTAATCTAGCTTTTAACACTCGCAATAAGTCTCTGGTGGTTACTGGCTCATCCCAGTACCGGATCATGTTAATATATTTTTCAAAGTACTTTCTTAAGGAACCTGACTTCGGATTGTACATTTCTGCATTGTAAACAATTTTACGGAGTCGCTCTTGAGTAGACGCTGACCAGAATTGATCAAGGAACGCCTTCTCAAAGTCGTGGAAAGTCTTGCAAGCTTCTGCTGCATTTAATTCCCAGAGCGACGCATCACCAGAAATATGTGAAACCACAAACTGTATTTTCTGTTCTTCCGACCATGATTTTGGAAGAACACTTTTCAAGTTTCGAATGAAAACTACTGGATGTATGTTTTTCTTCCTTTCTTCGTTAAATATTTGAAACTGTCTATGCTTAATCAGGCTTTCTTCATGCATCAAAGTAGTTAAGTGCATGGAATTGCTATCATTCGCAGGTGGTGTGGTTACTTTATTACAAGTACATTCTATTTCACTATTATTGTTCCTTGGTGTCTGGTAATATCGGTTGATTACCAAAATTTGGTCTTCCTTCTGGTGCATTAAAATTCGCCGTTAGATTATCTGCGATCTTTTGCCTGTCAGTATGAGTGTTGTCATTACTGCATACTGTCAGATTTTCAAAGTTTTGATTTTCAGAGCTCAGCACCCTGATTACTTCTGTTCGGATTTGCTTTCGGATTTCCGAGGGAATGTCCTCCTGCATTGTTTCCACAGCGGTAGCCAATGCTTTGAATTGGTTCTCTAGTCTATCTACTTCAGTTTGAAGACTATTGACTTGAACTGGAATGTTTGTTAAAGGTTCAATAGTGGTTTTTACTGCATCAATCTCCTCCTTAAAATGGGTAGTAGTAGCATTATCACGATCGACCAACACTTGATTTATCCTACGGACAATTTCTTTATCTCTTTCCAGAAAAATATTGTTTATATTTTCCATAAATTTCTTTTCCTTTTCTTGATCCCTGAGCTCCTGTTGCTGTTTTTCTATAAGGTTTTCCTGTCTACGTTTTTCCTTTTCCTGCTGACGTTGCCTTTCACGCTCCTGCTCTTTAAGCTCGCGTTGTTTTTCACGCTCCTGCTCTTTAATAGTAAACTTTTCAAATAATGCTGTTAGCATATACTGTATGGACATAGCTTGAGCATTGCTAACGTCTGCCCCTTGCCCAGAAGAAATATTGTCATTAATTCCTAAAAAAAATGGCTCTGAGCACTATGGGGCTTAACATCTGAGGCCATCAGTCCCCTAGAACTTAGAACTACTTAAACCTAACTAACCTAAGGACATCACACACATCCGTGCCCGAGGCAGGATTCGAACCTGCGACCGTAGCGGTCGCGCGGTTCCAGACTGAAGCGCCTAGAACCGCTCGGCCACACGGCCGGCCATTAATTCCTAACTGGTTTGAATCCAGGAGTGTGAGTCTGTTGTGGCAACTCCTCGGTTTTTCTATCACTCAAAACATCAGTTTCTAAATTATCATTCACAATTAAATTTTCTAATAATTCGACAGAAGTATGGGTAGATGGTTCTACCTAAGACTCTGATGTCATCTCTGCATCAGTATGCTCATTCGGTTTATTTTTCTTTTGTTTAACCATTCTATCACCGATATAGCACAACAAATATATAAATCTCTGACAAGCACCAATTGACCCAACATAATCTTATAACTAACATATATACAAAAATAACACTTAAAATATTATTCTCGCAGCCAGAATATTCAATTATTACTACTTATCGCTGCAGGTACTGATTTTAATTTGAACTGCATACGCAGCGGATGTTATTAGTGTGCTACTATGTAACTTACCTGTAATGATTGCCAGTTGTGGACTGTACTGCGTATGTGACTGTATTGATTGACAGTTGTGGACTGCTCTGCTTATGTGAAGTTACTCGTGTCTGGCACCAGTGCAGATACAGATTCGTACAGTAGTTCGGTAGGAAGATGTTATTAGTGTGCTACTATGTAACTTACCTGTAATGATTG
Source organism: Schistocerca cancellata (assembly GCF_023864275.1). Taxonomy (NCBI): domain Eukaryota; kingdom Metazoa; phylum Arthropoda; class Insecta; order Orthoptera; family Acrididae; genus Schistocerca; species Schistocerca cancellata. The sequence continues at coordinate 4,366,723 of NC_064632.1, read as the reverse complement.
CCAGTTGTGGACTGTACTGCGTATGTGACTGTATTGATTGACAGTTGTGGACTGCTCTGCTTATGTGAAGTTACTCGTGTCTGGCACCAGTGCAGATACAGATTCGTACAGTAGTTCGGTAGGAAGATGTCAATGCTCATGAAACAAATAAGTAAACAATGATTAATAGTTTGTTTTGGTACTCCGTACCTGTAATAGATCACAATTTCAATTATTAAAATGAATAAATGTGCATTGCTGGCTTCACTGTGTTATTCAGTGGTTTGGTATTTAACTAATTTGTAAATGGAAATGATAATCTTATTTTATTACATTGAGTAATTAGTAAATAATTTTTCTCCCGGCTAAAGATTTGATCAAGTTGCTAAAGAACTCTTAAGTTAACGTCGCGTTAAAGTGTTGTCTGTAAGTTGTGTAAGTGTCACTAAATCACAGTTCATACAACGGATTCTATACAACTATGGATTATGATGGAAACAGTTATATTCAGCAAAATCATCATTAAAACCACCCAATATCAGCCGCCCACAACACTGACGTATGTAACCTGAAACAATATTCTTCGCAACTCGTGCGTAATTAATTTCGGCTCCATACATCAGCTAGAAAAGTTTGTTATAACGATCGTGCTATGAGCACTGGTTTTAAAGAACCAATCTGATTCGAATCATTTTCATTATATTTTAAATGCTTATTGAACTTTACAGTAACTCTACTTTCGTATTGTGCACTATTTAGACTTCATCAAGCAAACATTTGATTTGTTTCTAAGGAAAACACAGACAAAAACGCGATACAAATCGCTATCATCAATGGCTGCGCTCCTTGCAGCGGAAATAAATAATTAACACATATAATGCTTACTGAGAGAGGAATTAAAGTTACAAATAATTATTCACTCATATGTATAATAATAATGAACTCTATTTTCAAGTAATAATCAACAAATAATTACAATTTCTTAACAGACCTCCGTTTGATATGCGTCCGCAACTTACAAAAGCCAACCAACAAAAGGTAAAAACAAAGGAAGACAAACGCAGATCATAAAAGGAATTTACAATTATCATTGTCTTTATATGATACACATCGATATGTCTAATTACATCATAGAATATTATATAAATAATTAATATTTATAAGTTTTCACTGTTGTTTCATACGTCGAATACATAATGTATATAACTGTTAGAGGCATAATTTCCTCTCGTCGCACTGTAGCCAAAAGTTTATCACGTGGATGTTACACCCCTCTTCAAAGAAAGATTCCAGGGGCTGGCAAGGGCTTTCTAGGAGAGCTCTTCCACATCTGAAAATAACCTCATCCACTCCCTAGGTCTGTCTGACAGGTCCCGTGATAAGCACAAACGCCCTATGAAGATCTTCGACGACTAAGTCGAAGAGAAAAATTCCAAAACCTCCAAGTCCTAATGCCAATCCTTAACCCTTAAAATACCCAACATCTCGCGAACCTCAGGCAAGTACAAGACACCAGCAGAACAACACCACAATACACGGACAGCCAAACCTACCCAAGACAACCACACACACACACACACACACATAACATACATTGTGGAGTAAAAGCCAGCAGGCTATAGACTCCTGCGTACAGTTACCAAAGGAGGGGAAAGCAAATGGTGTGAGAGAGAGAGAGAGCAGCGGCGAAAGCGGACAGTTTGGCTGCAAACACCAAAGGGTACAGTTCGGATTGCGACGCGAAAGCTGACAGTCGGTGTTTAGGCAGTTAGGAAGTGAAACGACTTAGAAAATTTCGCGTTGTGTGCTATCGCGGGACTTCGTCTCTGAGCGGTGAGCAGCCGCGCGTTTGGTGTGAACTCTTAACTTTTCGCAGTGAGATTGTCAGCGATCGAACTGTGTCAAACGGATATGCGCTCAAGTGTAACAGTAACTCTAAATACGACCACTTTCGCTATTATTTTGCTTTCTGAATAAACATTATTCCACCAAAATCGCAACTGTGTGGCCTACATCATTTATGGGACGTTAATTTAGTTCCCGATATTATTACTGCTGTTATTATATGTTATACCGACTTTGTGTTTCGCAAACTTGTCGCCAGCGAGACAATTTAACCAAAGGGTCACAAGTGTCTAATTTAGGGTGCGTAATGCGCCACGTGCGGTTCAACCCATAGACGAGTTTGAGCCAAGACATATCGACGAAGAGGAACCGCATGTGAGCCCGGAAAATCTTTGGGATGATAGCTCGCAACCTGTACCGTAAATGTACGTTCTCGCTCCAGTCGAGGTTAGTAAACAACACTTTTAGCACTTTTCAGTGCTTGTTAGATATCAATAAACCCACACAAAAACGCAATGATCATTTCCAATGTAATTGGCTGTCGGTTGAAGAGCACTTCTTAGCCTTCTAATTCATCTGATCCGAATACTGGATATGCTATTTACGAGGGTTGCGCTGCTGTGGTTGGGAGCTAATTACTGCGAATTGGTAATTACGGCACTAGAACAGGAATACAGTGCACGTTGCGTTTGGTGTCCGTATAACGTAGTGCCTTACATTCGTCTTTTACAACCCTAGTTTGAGAGAGCCTTGGAGGGATGCGAAACCTTCTGGAAGCGCTAACTGAAAATACTTGAAGTCCATTCTCGAATCTGATTGGCTGGAAGACCTAAATGTCGAAAAATTTCCTAGAACTGAGGACAATAGAGACACCTAGCTGATTTGAGTGCGGGCGTACCAAACACTTTTCGGACGTTATACATATATAAACTCTAATTGCATTGCCTTTCTAACCTGCGCATGTACTGGCTTATGAAGTCACTGTGGACTGTGTTCCGACAAGTGCAAGAGAAAATGATGTGGCTGGGAAGTAAATGACTGTGTCTCGTTGTAAGGGAGGTACACATTTGGCGTGAATAATTGCAATTTCTGCATGTACAGCCATTGGGGTATAAAAGAGTTTGCTCGGAAAAAAATTATTTCCCGTCATAGAAGAATATAGATTTATGTGGGAAATTGGTATTTCCAGAACTACAGTCGTTATGAAGGGGTATTTACGATACTTCCCTCATTGTCGAATGTTATATATCCACACTAATTACGTGCGTATTTGACACAATTCTCTCTCTCTTTCTGTGTGTGTGTGTGTGTGTGTGTGTGTGTGTGTGTGTGTCATCAGCCGCAAGCCTCTTTCTCTACTGTGAGGCATATTGCCATCCACACGTTTCCCGTCTTTATTTGGTTGAGAGAACATCGATTGTGATGCGTTGCTTGCATCAAGATCGTGAAACACCCGTGACAGAGATATCAGCTGGTTCTCTAGAAATGGGAAACACACTTGATTATTAGGACTAAAACCTTAGCTGACTGTAAAGTACACGGATGACCGGGACTCTGTTGTAACACTTACATCGATATTCGTTAACAAAAAAAACTACCCGTTTCCCCCCTATTTTCGAGTTTTCACGTACAAAATCTTCGCAGACGAGATACGTTTCTAGCTACTCACCTACAGTTGTGGACATGTCATCACTTTACAAAGAATTCTGCAAGATGAACGCCTTTATAGCGACCGTGCACCATGAGCCGTCATGCTTTCTGCCAGCACGATCCTGCGCTTCCCACTGAGCGGTTAATACGTGATTAATGTGATCACAAGCAGTGTGCAGTGCGGCTTTTGTAGCTGGTAGTGGAAGACCGTAGTTTTTTAATAAATCATAGAAATCAATACCATACCTCGATACTATACTCGCCACCACAATTTATAAACTAACGTATAGTTTTAACGTGAAAAATCGATACAGCGTTATCAGCAATTGATTTTTTGTTTTTTTATTTTTTTATCTGTCTTTAGAACCAAGGCTGTTGCCACTCACAAGGCAAGCAGGTCTGTCCACCCCGTAACAATCGCTCAGTGTTGGTCATCGTTTTATTTCTTGGTCTCCTACTCACCAGTGTATGTGGCACTTGCTAGCTCAATGCGCGTTTAAGGACTGTTGCATGGTGTTAAGTGCTTAATTTGTAATATGTTCAACGCAAGGTACTTGGTTTTTGGTTCAATATTCATTGTAGGAAGCATTAGTTCATAGCACGAGAGTGGGTTTATACGTATTTGGCCTCAGATTTCCTTGATTATAGTAATATATCCGCTGTTCTGCACTATTGGCGTCGCAGTATTTGTTTTAAAAGCTTACACGATGTCATTAGACTTCGGTCTCTACAATATTCGTTGTAGCAGGGCTAGGAATCACACTTCGAGAATACACGATGGTAATACTTCTTGCATCGAATGAGTGTTCGTGTTTATGCAGACACTTTTCTTTAATTAATGAGTTGATAGTACAGCAGCTGAGTTCTTAAGAACGGCAACACTTTCGGCTGCCACGCAGTTTGCTGTTTCACTAGGAGCAAGTAAGTCGTGTAAAATTCCTCCACCTTCTATTCATCCATCCATTGTCTGTTCAGCATTAATTCCACTCATTCGACATCAACATCCCTCAATGGTTGGTTGAGCATGTTCTTTCCGGAGGAGCCTTCAGCCATCCACACATGTACCCAGCGCGCTGTCAACAATCATAATACTTATGTTAATGTTAATAATACTACATTCCATGAGGCTAGCGGAATATTTCAACCTTCCACAGAATAAAATAACACACAGACGCGTACAAGAGGCTTCCATTTGACACAGTGGTGCGTCTGAAACCTCTACTAGACAGCATTCAGATGGTTTACTTGAAGAGGTAGAATAACTCAAGTGCTGGCAGGTTGTAACGGAATGCAGCGGCGGACGCTGTCTTCTGTTAGTGATGGGACATAACGGGCGGCTCCGCGTGGGACGGCCAATATAAAGATCCGAGTCTATCTCATTTAAGCAAGATGTATTATTTCAGTGTTTTTTCGCTTGTTACCCTGATTTTACTAACCGAAGTCACGGCACATACAGAAGGTTTGAAAGCACGCCGCTGATGACGGTTGAATTCTTCATCTGTGATGGAGTATATACAGTATTCAAACATTATGAATCATCTCGAAGGGAACGATCTACTGATACGCAATCACCATAGTTTCAGGAAACATCGTTCTTGTGCAACGCAGCTAGCTCTTTCTAGATTTCCGGAAAGTTTTTGACACTGTCCCTCACAAGCGACTTCTAATCAAGCTGCGGGCCTATGGGGTATCGTCTCAGTTGAGCGACTGAATTCGTGATTTCCTGTCAGGAAGGTCGAAGTTCGTAGTAATAGACGGCAAATCATCGAGTAAAACTGAAGTGATATCAGGTGTTCCCCAGGGAAGCGTCCTGGGACCTCTGCTGATCCTGATCTATATAAATGACCTGGGTGACAATCCGAGCAGTTCTCTTAGGTTGTTCGCAGGTGATGCTGTAATTTACCGTCTAGTAAGGTCATCCGAAGACCAGTATCAGTTCCAAAGCGATTTAGAAAGATTGCTGTATGGTGTGGCAAGTGGCAGTTGACGCTAAATAACGAAAAGTGCGAAGTGATCCATATGAGTTCCAAAAGAAATCCGTTGGAATTCGATTACTCTATAAATAGTACAATTCTCAAGGCTGGGTGTTAAAATTACGAACAACTTCAGCTGGAGAGACCACATAGATAATATTGTGGGGAAGGCGAGTCAAAGGTTGCGTTTCATTGGCAGGACACTTAGAAGATGCAACAAGTCCACTAAAGAGACAGCTTACACTACAGTCGTTCGTCCTCTGTTAGAATATTGCTGCGTGGTGTGGGATCCTTACCAGGTGGGATTGGCGGAGGACATCGAAAGGGTGCAAAAAAGGGCAGCTCGTTTTGTATTATCATATAATAGGGGAGAGAGTGTGGCAGATATGATACGCGAGTTGCGATGGAAGTCATTAAAGCAAAGACGCTTTTCGTCGCGGCGAGATCTATTTACGAAATTTCAGTCACCAACTTTCTCTTCCGAATGCGAAAATATTTTGTTGAGCCCAACCTACGTAGGTAGGAATGATCATCAAAATAATATAAGAGAAATCAGAGCTCGAACAGAAAGGTTTAGGCGTTCGTTTTTCCCGCGCGCTGTTCGGGAGTGGAATGGTAGAGAGATAGTATGATTGTGGTTCAAAAAAATGGGTCAAATGGCTCTGAGCACTATGGGACTTAACATCTGTGGTCATCAGTCCCCTAGAACTTAGAACTACTTAAACCTAACTAACCTAAGGACATCACACATATCCATGCCCGAGGCAGGATTCGAACCTGCGACCGTAGCGGTCACGCGGTTCCAGACTGAAGCGCCTAGAACCGCACGGCCACACCGGCCGGCGATTGTGGTTCGATGAACCCTCTGCCAAGCACTTAAATGTGAATTGCAGAGTAATCATGTAGATGTAGATGTAGACGTAGACAGTCAGGTATTTCGCTGTTGTTCCAAGGTGGCCAGTCTTCCATGAAATACTGTAGGGCACCACCGTTTAGGATAGGAAAAGAGTTTTGTGCGATATTCTCAGCACAAGTTACAACCACGTGTGGGCCTGATTGCAGTGAGTTACGCACACCAGCAGTTGCCAAGGAAAATAGAGGCCACAGGAGCGTAGAAGTGAGAGGGCACACACAGCAGTTTTCACGGCGGAAGTCACGGGCAGAAGCGGGCCACTGGCCAACCTAAGTGTTAAGCATACGTGACGCGAAGCGGTGCGCTTGGCAAAACAGAGGCGCGCAGCCGAGTATAAATCGGTGCCGTTTTGTAACGAGATTCATTCGAGTGTGGTAGCTCTCCTGGACGGCGGGATGTGTCACACAAACAGCTACACCCAGCAGCAGATGGGGCGCCAGTGTTCCAGTCCACCGAAGGTCGTTGGTTCGACCCCCTGAGGCTGACGCGGGGTCCGTAAGCAGTCAGCCAGCGGCGAGCGACTCCACGGCTCACTACCGCGGACAGTCGCCCTGGCTTCCAACACACGCCGGAGGCAGCTGGGGCGAGGGCCGCAGACTCAGCTGTGGGTCACAGCCGCTGGTCATTGCCGCGCCCTAGGCCACGCCGGTGAGGGAACTCGGCGCGGACCACCTCGCAGTTGTGAGCGGGCTGTCCGGAGGCTCCTGACGATGCCGCAACTCCACTGGTGTACAAGGCTGCCTCGACACAGCATTGCATTACACGGGCCGCTGGGGTGCTTCCTTAGGCCGGTATTACACTATCAAATTTCTTTGTCAAATATCTTTGTCCAATACCTTTGTTAAAGATATTTGATGGTGTAATAAGGAACTTTGTCAAATGTCGTCCAATATTTGATCAAATCTAGGGCCTCGCTGTAGATTTGATCGAAGAAGTCGCTTGTCTTCTGTTCACTGTAATGTGACATGTTACCACATGCATTCTGTCGTCTGTAGTGTTTTTATAAACAAATGGTTCAAATGGCTCTGAGCACTATGGGACTCAACATCTTAGGTCATAAGTCCCCTAGAACTTAGAACTACTTAAACCTAACCAACCTAAGGACATCACACACACCCATGCACGAGGCAGGATTCGAACCTGCGACCGTAGCAGTCCCGCGGTTCCGCACTTCAGCGCCAGAACCGCTAGACCACCGCAGCCGGCTGTTTTTATAAACATTGTCGGTAAATAGAACTGGTGTGTGCCGACAGCTACAAAATTAATAGAGATGTATGTAGCTGATGAGGCGCTTTACAACGTGAGGCACGCTGAATACTGGAGACCTGACCTAACCTAACCTAACCTAACCTAACCTAACCCTCTCCTGTAATGTGTTACAGTGAGCCTGTCGTCTGCAGATGAAGCAGTTCTTAAGTGAATATTGTGCTTTGTGTTATGAGGATACACTTCACTGAGCACATACAGAAACGTATGCTCATCCATTCTTAAGTAATTGATGTACGACTTGACGTCCTCCACTATAAGCTCACGTAACAAGTTTTGTTGAATGCTCTTATCGTGTCGTCGTAAAACCCACGGCTTCACCCAGGTATGTTTTCTTTTTTCCCCCGCTTCTCTTCCGCATGTGCACACAGTGCAATTGTGGTACATGTAACTGCTGCGGTTAATAACAAGTTGTTGTTGTCAGCCATCTTGAACTTTGACGAAAAATATGATGACAGTGTAATACCCCTTCTAGCGCTACGTCAAAGATCTCTGTCAAATATATTTGACGGAATACTTGATCACATCTTTGATCAAGTCTTTGACAAAGAAATTTGATAGTGTAACACCGGCCTTAGCATTGCGCGGCCCTGTGACGCAGACCAAGAGGAAAATTCTCGCCGAGTTTTAATATGGCACCTCCTGGTACCCATCCACTACATTTGGTGTCAAAATAGCGGAGGTCGTCTGTACAGTACGACATTCGAGCACACCACCTGCATTACGGTCACGAAATGTGGTGAGTTTTGACCAGTTTTCTTTTGAGTATTGGATGTTTTCTTCCCTTTTCGTGTTTTATGTGTATGGCTCCTGGCAAGCCATACTGTAGATGTTTTGTGTGGGCATAGTAGTTTTTGTTGTCTGAGTAAGTGTTAGTGTATTTGGAGCAGTAAGATTTTTTTTTCGTGGCATTTAATTACTTTTGTATTGGTTTGAGTATGATGTTACTGCGTGTGATGATACGGAGCTGTAGGAAGTCGGGTTATTCTTGCACTAAAATGTTTTGTTTCGGGACTAACTGGAAACGAAAGCAACACAATGGTAGACATAAGGACCCAAGGTGTGTCAGAACCAGAAGCAGGGAGGATTTTGATAGAAAAAGTAACACAATTGACAGCAGACAGCAGTTGAGAAATGAATTAACGTCTAGAAGTGAGCGCGAAACCGCATCTGATCAGTCGTTGTTGCCTAGGGTGCAGCAGATTGGTCCAGCTGCCACGAGTCTGGTTATTCCGTCTTCTGGCAAGGCATCTGAGGATTCGCGTTCGTTTGTGGAGGACTTGGAGACTTCAGCTGTGATGGATGGTTGGTCTGATGAGCAGTTGTTACATGTAGCCAAGATTAGGTTAACGGGTGAAGCAAAGACATATGTAAGATGTTCTGAGGCCTTAAGGGAGGCAAGACAGTTTAAGCAGTTAAAGGAAGGGCTTTTACAAAGGTACAACAAACAGAATAGCGCTCGGTACTTTAGTGTGAGGTTAAGTACAATGTCAAAGATACAGGGGGAGACGATAGAGAAATTTGCGGACAGGATAAGGAAATTAATGAGTATACTTATGAGTTGGGTCAGAGCGATAAAGCGAATAGTGTTCTGTTGCAGGAGGCCGAGCAAAGAGCCCTTCGGAAAGTGCGTGATGGGACTCCGAAAGATTTGTATTTGGCCATTCAGCTGGCAATTCAATGTGAGGAAATAGACGTCGAACCAGTAGTACGCGAGAGGCAAACAGTGTTCATAGCGGGTATAAAATGTTATGAGTATGGCCGTATGGGACATGTGCAGCGCCAATGTACCTAGTCACCCAGGAATAGAGGAACGGGTGGAACTCAGCAGCGGAGACGGTGGACAAGTGGAGATAGGAGAGGTGGACAAGTGTTAAGTGGCACAGGGGGGCCCATGACCCACCTAAGGGAGCTCCCGTTTAATTTCAGTGCTACGAATACGTATGCAAAGGTGGAATGTTCAGTGGTAGGATCCATAGGAACTAAAAAGTTTGTGATTTTGTTGGACACAGGGGCGCAAGTGTCAGTGGCTACTAAGAATATAATGGTACGAAGGAAGCTAGACCCACCACGTTATAGGTTGCGTGGAGTGGGGGATAAGGAGATCACGTCTTTGGGGTCGGTGACAGTTACTTTTCGAATAGAGAAAGTATTTAATGCAAGCATGGAGGTAGTACCATGGGTAAGCGAGGGCTATGACATGATCCTAGGAGAAGATTTATTGCATCAACATCATGCCAAAATTGACCTTGGACAACGAACTCTGGAACTTGGTGGAATGTTATTTCAGGTAGGGGAAACTGTTGGGAATGCAGAGGTGTCGCAAGGGGCGTTCAACGTAATGAGCAAACCAATTGAATCACGTACATTAGCATTAAGGCTTAATTCGCATGAGCTTGTGTCTAGAGGCACCGGGAAGTCACTTTGGGTACGTGCGGAGTCAAGTCTGCCTGTGGGTACGGTATGTGTTATTGAACCGTTGGAGGATAATCAAGTTTTGGGTTCACTGGGTTGTTTTGTGAAACATAGTGTTGTACGCGTACAGGAAGGGACCGACGGGCCAGTAGTTCCCGTCAACGTGGATAATTTTAGCGCCGTAGACGCAAATTTGAGGAAAGGAGTTTTAGTACCAAATTTGGATGTGTGTTCGAGAGGTAAGCGAAGCGATCAACCACTAACAGCCGATAGAACTGCATTGCGTGACAAATATAAGCAGTTGAAAGGAGAAGAAAGAGAGCATATGGAAGAATTATTGTGGGAATTTAAGGATTTGTTTTTTCCACAAGGGCTGTTACCAGCAACTCCATTAGTTCAACATAGGATACCAACAGGGAGTGAAACATACAGAATACCAAGGTATTTGCAGTCGATTGTAGAGGATCTCATTGATCAGCAGCTTGCGGACGGTATTATAGAGCATAGTAATAGTTGCTGAGGAGCGGGCATTGTCGTTGTGCCTAAAAAATCTACGGATGGAACTAAGAAATTCAGGTTCTGTTGTGACTACCGATACCTCAATAATAAGATAGTAACGGACGCATATCCGATTCCAAACATATCGGAGACTTTGGATCACTTAGGACAGTGCCAGTACTTTTCTACCATGGACTTGACAAGTATTTATCATCAGTTAGAGGTGGGTCCAGAGGATCGTCCAAAACTGCTTTCTCTACACCAGTACATTAGAATGCCATTCGGTTTGGAAAACGCTCCGGCAACGTTTCAGAGGTTGCCAGACAGTGCCTTGAGGGGTTTGAAAGCACGGCAGTGCCTGGTCTATTTGGATGACATTATAGTGTTTTCAAGTAGTATGGAGCAACATAGACAGCGGTTAAGGGAAGTCTTTATGAGGTTAAGAGCAGCTCGTTTGACGTTGAGCCTGGAGAAGTGTCATTTTGCATTAGAAGGAGTAAACTATTTGGGTGAGATTATCGGTAAGAACGGAGTGCGAACCGATCCGAGGTTGGTACAGGCTGTAAGGGATTTTTGGAACCCGAAAACCGTTAAGGAAGTGCAGTAATTCATCGTAATTTGCAATTTCTATCGAAAGTTCGTGAGGGGTTTAGCAGATTTAGCACACCCGTTGACGCGATTGTTACGGAAGGGTGTGAAATTTGAGTGGACAGAAGAGTGTCAGAAAGCATTTGACAAACTGAAAAAAGTGTTAACATCAAGTCCGGTTCTTGTGTTTCCAGATTTTTAAAAGGAGATTATACTAGCATGCGATGCATCGAATCAAGCATTAGGTTGTGTTCTCAGTCGAGAAGTTGATGGGTAAGAACATCCTGTAGCCTATGCGTCTAGGCAGTTGAATGCAGCAGAGTGGAATTACTCAACAACTGAGAGGGAGATGCTTAGCGTTATCTGTGGAATCACATATTTTATTTATATGGTAGAAGATTTCGGGTAGTGACAGATCATGCTGCATTGAAGTGGTTGTTGGGGTTGAAGGATCCGTCCACTAGACTCTCTAGATAGGCTGCGAGGCTTTGTGAATTCGACTACGAGGTGGTGCACAGGCCTGGGAAGAAGCACGGTAATGCAGTTCCACTGAGTAGGAAGATGTCAAAAGTAGAAGTCTTAGGTTATGACCTAGCGGTATGGTAAGAATTACAGGACACGGACAAGGATTGTAAATTGTATCAGACACAGCCACAATTTAACATGTACAACGGTCTTCTGTACAGGGAAACGAAGTTAGGACCAAGGATAGTAGTTCCAGCGAAACTGAGGGACGAGGTCTTAAAGGAAGCACATGATCACGTGTTATCTGGTCATTGGGGGGGGGGGGGGGGGGGAGGTGTAGAGCGACGTATAGTAGAGTGGCGGAGAGGTATTGGTAGAGAGGTAGGAAAGTAGATGTGGATCAGTATATCAAGAATTGTATAGCATGTGAGCAGAGAGCAGATTTGAGTCGGAAACAAATACAGCTACAGCTATTGCCAGAAGCGACATGTTCATTCTCTTTGCCAGGGATTGATATCTTAGGACCTTCTAGGCGAACACCATCGGGAAACAGATTCGTCCTGACAATAATAGACCATGGCTGTGGCTGGTGGCTGTGCCAAATCAACAGGCGGCAAGGGTCACCCAAGCGTTAGTAAACAACTTATAACACTTCCGTCTGCTACTGCTATGCCACAACCTTAAAGTTGGAGGTGGGTCGTGAAACAAAACTATCTTGTTAAAGCAATTATGGTATAAAGCAAAAGAGCAGTTTTATCCTCTGACAGAAATTTAATTGTGTTGAGCGTGATGTACCTAACGGAGGTGGCTTCTCGGAAGTGGAAGTCAGAATTACGTAAATATTTAAAGAGTAACAAGCAATAATTTACCTATCAACAGCGTCCAAATGATAATAAAAACGGTCTCCAGCCTAATTAGGCATAAGAATGAGTAACATTCTTGTTCAAAAAACTGAAAATAAGTAACGTCAATGGGCAAACACAGCCTATACTTTATCATACGAGAGTGCAGTGACCTCTGTTACATGCATACAGTATGTTCACGTTAAGGTTGGAGCTGACAGAGCAGAACAAACTACTTGCATAAATATAAAAGATAACAAAACACACTATTACCTTGAGGACCTAGTCAAACTGAATGGTCTCAACAACATTACCATTAATATTCACTGTAGAATCGTAAATTGGACATAGGTTTAATATTACTTTTCAAACAAATTCATATCTGACATGAAATATGGATATGGTTCACAACAAAATTAGTTATTGTGCATAGATTAAGTCTCTCACTACTAAACACCTTTCTACTTAGAATGAAATTTAAACGGAGTTCACTAACAAATTACTTCTCACTGTCTTTTGAATAAAGAAGTTACCATTTTCATAGATAGTGGTTTTTCTATTAATCGTTCTCTAGCATGAGCACAATAGATAAACTGTGGATCCTGTTACACAATTAACACGCAGTTCCAATACACAAGACAGACAAGCACTTAGCAAACAAGAGTATATAACTTTCCACAAATGCGGTTCACGACTTTTACTTCAGTGAGACACAATATTGACAAATTTTTAAAATAACTGACTCAACTTTTAAAATTTACAACAGGCGGCACTATGATAATTAACTAAGCAAAACTTTATAAGCCTCAGATTTAAGAATTTTTAATTTTTAAAAGTAACAGCAAATTGTCTTTATTACTACAGTCTTCTACTTTCAAGTCAATGATTAAATAAGTAACTTACAAAGTCCACAAAACTTTAAATTGGACTGCTTCAATCGCTGGGAGGCTTTCACAAAGCTACATTTACTACCTCCCACAATTTTACCAAATCCACAGTAAATCTGAATACTCTCTTCTTATCAAAGATCAAACATTATTTAATTAACTGTTTGGCTTTGAGGCTTTTATTTTTTCCACAACAAGGACACTCAGTAATCATAGTTCAAATGGAGAGGAACCTGAGAGGTGTTGTGATAAGGAAAAAAAGCAAGGTAGGTACATAAATTCGGTAATAAATTACTTTATATTTGAACACACTAAAACAGCCAATGAGCTGATCCTTCACTGTACATTATTATAGTTCTTCTGTTCCATTACAGTGATTGCGCAATGTGGTGGCGAGTGCATGTTGGTAGGTGGATTTGCCGGTAGAACTGCTGGACTCTGCCATTTCTTGGTGGCGTTGATAGATACCAATTCCAGAACAGTTCCAGCTCTTTACCCATCCATCCGAGGCATTGGAAAAGCGTCAGGAAAGCCTCCCTCGGAACCAGCACAATACACAACTTTTACATAGGCAGTTGATAGTTTGGTAGCTCGTCCCCGACTGACTCTTTGTTCCACCTTTCTATCCATGCCCATCACATTTTGCGCACGCTACACAATTCCGTTCCCGAGGGGAACCACACCACCTTTTACATACAAAGTAACTCAGAACCCTAAGTGAAGGTGAGCAGTTTACATTAGAGCAACCAAACATACTAAATAAAACAGAAAATTTGCATATATTGACATTTCTACAAAAAATTATTCACACAGAAATTACAATTATATACAGTAAGTTTTGCTCCCTCCAAATGAGACAAAGAATTTAAATGATAGATACACTACATTGCCTAGAACCAAACCATGACATCAAAGTTTTTTACAAAGAAAGGAGTATACAATTTTGTGTTATCGATTCAATTAAACAACATGTACAGAAGCTCAACGATGGAATGTTGAACAAACCAGAAAGCAAAATGAACCAACGAAAGGTATGTAATGTCTAACCTATGGTGTTACAAACTGGATTTTGAAGTTTGGTGTACCAGAGCCAATAATTACTGGCCAAGGGACCAACTTCATGTCGGATTTAATGAATGAACTGTGTAAATTGTTGAACGTAAAATAAGTTCAGAAGGGCAGAAGGGGTACACAGAGCAATCGGGAAGATGCTGAGTTTTTATGTGGATTCTCATCACCATCAGTGGGACGAGTATTTGAAGCATACTGAATGTTAGGAAATAGGTAAACAAGGCGAATACAAAGGATTTGGAAAGTCAGGAAGACGCAGTAAAGCGGAAAGGAAGTTTACCGCAGTATAGAGTGGGGCAATGGGTAATGCTGTCCAGCCCCTATACGCAAAAAGGGAAAACGGAGAAATTCCCCACGAGGTATCAAGGGGCACACCAAGCTGTTGAAACCACATCCCCCGGTAATGTGAAGCTTCAGCTGCCAACTAGAACAACGTTAGTACACATTGGGCGGTTACGACCATTTAAGGGTTGCCCAGATGTGATACCAGTCGTGTCACAGGAAGGAAAGAGGAAGAAAGAGAGAGTGAAGAGAGGTGCTAAATACAGGAAAGACCAGGAAGATAGAGTACAGTATGAAGTACCATATGCGTTGCGATCGAGAAAGTAGTAGAGTATTAGTAGTTATCTTTTGTTTTCGTGTCATGCATCACTGGATTTATCTAGAGTAATTAGGCATTGTATTTTCATATGTTGTATGTATTTTCGAATATAGCCTGCTAGGGGCAGCAGTCCTCTCAAAGAGAGAGGAAGGGTGATGTTGATCCCTGTCCTCAGGTTACTTGAAAGGGAAGCGTAGCGTCTGGCGTATGTGGAGTGTTGTTGGGGGAGAACTCAAAGGCAGTTCTGGAGAAGTAAATGTGTCAGAGTAAATTTTGCGGCAAAGGCGTAATAAGTATGTGTATAACGATGTCAGAGTCGTACGATTTCCTGTTTAAATTTTTAGTTATCGCCAGTGCTGGGTCAGGAAAGTCGTGTTTATTGCACCAGTTCATATAATGTTAACTTAAGGATGAAAGTAGTCAGACAGTCGTTGTTGGGTTTGGATCCAAAATAGTGTATGTTGGAGGGAAATCTGTGAAGCTGCAAATATGGGACACGTGCACAGGGCAGTTATTTTTAGCCAGCGGGAAAGGAACAGACTGTCCAAGTGACATCATGGAGCCGAAACTGAGCTTGCAACGGGTTGGGATGCGTCGGATCTTCTCGACCTACGAGAATTTGGTAGTAGTAGCTAGCTGTTTTGAGCGGGGAGTATTTGCGGAAGCGAAAAGTATAGAGCTCGAGCGGAGCGGAATTTTAATCAACGGAAGTGTGTAACATATTAGGACTAACCTTCCACCTGCCAGCATCAATTTCAGGACTCTCACAAGTGAATATTATGCAGCCACAGCTGTGTAGGCCAGAAGCCACTCTAGAGTTTTTGCAAAGGCAGAATCTGACCCTGTTAAATCAAAGTCTGGAGCCAGGTTTGTTGAGATTCGTAACCAGTTCATTTTAGAGCAAGAGGGGCGCATATCAGCCGAAGAGCTTGTTCAACATGTCGCTCAGTATAGGAAAAGGCAACAGCACATAAAGATCATTTTGAGCACCTCTGTGCCATATTTCATCGCAGCCTTAACTATGTTATGTGTTGCTTTCTTTCTCATCAGGCGGAGAGCTAATTCCAAATGAGAACCAAGTGTAGTCCAAGTCCGAGTGGATTGGATACCGAGGGCGTGAGACGAGCAGGTAAGGGGTTGATCGAGCAGTGGTCGTCCAGTCAGGAATTTCTACGTTTTGTTTCATGTTTTAAGAGGGCAATAGCCCACATTTAAGTTTTCTAAAAGTAAGGAAATATGCCATAGGTGCCGACCCAAACACGTTAAGAGCTAGCTAAGGATCGACCAGAGACCGAAGAGGGGAATAATGTAGCGGCACCACTGCTTAGGATAGGCAAAGTTAGTTTTGTGCGATGTTCTGAGCACAAGTTACAGCCAGGTGCGGGCCAGATCGCAGTGATTTATGCATACCAGCAGCTGTGAAGGCAAATAGATGCCACAGGTGCGTAGAACTGCCAGAGAGGGCACACACAGCAGTTTTCATGGCGCAAGTCACGGGCAGAAGGGGGCCACTGGCCAACCTAAGTGGTATGTGTATATGACGTGAAGCAGCGCGCTTGGGAAAAACAGAGGCGCACAACCGAGTATAAATGGGTGCCGTTTTCTAACGAGATACATTCAAGTCTAGCAGCAATCCTGGACGGCGGGGTGCGTCACACCACCAGCAACTCACAGCAGCAGATGGGGTCCCATTGTTCCAGTCCACGGTGTGTCCTTGGTTTGACCTCAGGAGGCTGATGCGGGGTCCGTAGCCAGCCAGCCAGCGGCGGGCGACTCCACAGCTCACTACCGCAGGCAGTCGTCCTGACTTCCGACACACGGCAGTGACAACTGGGGCAAGGGTCGCAGATTTGGCTGTGGGTCACAGACTTGTTGTCGCCTCATCCTAAGCCACGTTGGTGAAGGAACACGGCGTGGACCATTTTGCAGCTCCCCAGAGCGGCCCGGATGCAACGAGGATGGGTACAGCTGAGTCGGCACAGACGCAGACCCCCGGGTCAACTGCGGCGTCCTGACGGTGCCACAACTCTGCTGGCGTACAAGGCCGGCTCGACACAGCACTGCATTACACGGACCGTCGGAGTGCTTCCTCAGCATTGCAGGACCCTATGACGCAGACCAAAAGGAACGAGGCCACTGTAGCTAAAAACAATCAATCAGTTGAACAGTTCTCACCGAGTTTTAATATGGCACCTCCTGGCACCCATCCACTACAATACGTTTAGCAGCTTGCTGGGAGCGTCCTGTTCTTGAATCGTTATTAGTGACTGATTTCCACAGACCGCAAGCAGTATATCACTGCCACCGCATATATTTCTTTGTGGACCATCAGTGACAGGACAGAACAGGCATGAACCCCTACTTATACTGATGAGATGGAAGGATCAGGGCTGGTAGGGAGGAGGTAACACTGGTTATTTACTCGTAGTTACCGACCACACATCGAGGAGCACACACACATGCCGCTGCCACCCTCTCTCCTCGCGCGACCCTTTGGGGCTGTTCTGGAGGTAGCTGTGTTATTACGACGATTTTTCACAATTCCCAGTACATGTGTCGCATTGTGACCTCTCGTTTAAAAGTGCTGCTATTTTCACAATAATTTCGAGGTGTGCCGGCCGTGGTGGCCATGCGGTTAAAGCCACTACAGTCTGGAACCGCGCGGCCGCTACGGTCGCAGGTTCGAATCCTGCCTTGGGCATGGATGTGTGTGATGTCCTTAGGTTAGTTAGGTTTAAGTAGTTCTAAGTTCTAGGGGACTGATGACCTTAGAAGTTAAGTCCCATAGTGCTCAGAGCCATTTGAACCATTTTTTTTTTTCGAGGTGTAATTAGAACAGTGAAACATTTTCCAACAGTTGCAGTTGCATGTATTGGCTTTCCAACACTTCAGTGATGGTTTGCTGCCCTTTCCCTTCTTACTATGTATAAGTTACACCGCAGCTATACCGAGGTGACATGTCGGCGGCAGTGGAATAAAATGAAGATGTCAAGAAATAAAGAGAGCACCAATTTTTTAAATTTCAAGCACCAGGGGTTTGCCGAGCAATGCAGGGGGAGGCATCTGTAGCGAACTCCAACATCAAGCAACAATAGACACAGTTCTCGGCTGTAAGCTTACAGTAATACACTCCCTGTCCAACACCAGCATCTCTCAGTTGAATGCATTTCCCGCGGAAAATAAAGATAGTACCTTCCATCCCAGCCTTTTTCCCCACCATCTTGTAGGTGAAGGGATCATCCCAGGCAGAGTTCAATTTGAGTATGTCTGCCATTAATATACGAATGGTATTGGGATTTTTTTTCCCAGAAGAGTAACACCAGTTGTACAACATCGTCAATTTTTGGGTTGTATTAGGATTTTAGACACTGCCTGTGTATAGCACAGTGCATATACATGTGAAATTAGGTCCGATCTTTGATGAATTACATAATTAGGAGGGAT
The DNA here is from genome assembly GCF_023864275.1 of Schistocerca cancellata. Lineage (NCBI taxonomy): Eukaryota > Metazoa > Arthropoda > Insecta > Orthoptera > Acrididae > Schistocerca > Schistocerca cancellata. Next base: position 4,348,286 of record NC_064632.1, on the reverse strand, counting down.
ATTAACTAAAGTTTCCATCCAAAATAAATAAAGTACACCAACATAACCTTCCTGCAGTTGGACAGTTTCGCTGTGTAGCGGCTCTGCACTTGGGCTTTCTGCTCAGAGGGTCCAGGACCTGGGTTCGAGTCCCTGATAAGCCACGCCCCCTCTTGAACTTACCAACAATTCTGACTGGCGACTGGTGGGGAACGTCAGCAAAGCCATGGGACAAAGAAATTCCCGCCTTTTTGAAATTCCCGCCATTTTGTTAATTTCCTGCCGAAATTTGAAATTCCCACCAATAGGACTGGCAAGGGAGGGGGGGGGGGGGGAAGGCAGGTGAGGAGAGAAGAACGGGATCGGACCCACGTGCTGACTGGGGACAACCCATGACGTCGTCCGGGGTGGGGGTAATTAATTTATCAATTAATTACTTTGTTATCAAACTGATATAAAAATTCGGGTGGTACTCCCATCATTCCACTGCTGGCGTATTCGGTGTACTGCGTGTTCAGACACACTTGAACTCTGTCCAGCACTAAATTCTGATGTTAATTCGGCCGCAGTTGGCCGCCTGTCCTGCTCTACCAGTCTGCCCAGCCTACGACACCTGTAATAAGGGATGACCGGACGCGGTTTCACCTTGGCTTCGTCACGTGTTGAAGACACTCACCACCGCACTCCTCGAACACTCGTCAAGTCGTGCAGTTTCCGAAATGCTCGTGCTGAGCCCCCAGGCGGTCAAATTCAGATCAATGGCGCGCCATCCCCGTTCTACATGAGGACATCTCTCTCCCTGATACTATATGCACCGTGATTATGTCTGACTAGCAGTCATTCCTCGCAACGTGACGCTGACATCGCCTGGACAGGCTTACAATGATAGTAGGTCGATGGTTCGGTCGATCAGTGCACATTTTTAAATTACATCTTAATACACATTTGCATCCATTAGACTGAAGCTGCTGTTTTTCTTTTAAAGCCATCTGTGGCTCGAGTTCAGAAGTTCTCTGGTGTGGTTGCTATGATATTCGTTACGGTGAGTGCTATTACTTTCAGCTACGCGCGGTGACACACAGAACGATATTCATTTGACATCAGAATTCTTGAAGTTCTATTAACTAAAGCGATTACCCACTTCTGACCACTGTGATAGGCTGTTGCCGCGGTCGTTGAAGTACTTTAAACGGTTTACCGAATTTTTCTTTCTTTTCGTAGTAGTTTATTAATTTCACTTCTGTTTTGCCTGAGAATTTACTCACTGTCAGGGTATAGCAAATATACACTGCAGCGCAAACTCGGACCGTAATACGATTCAAAATTATCAGAGCAAATAAACATCAGACGTACGTAAAGAGTCTATGGCGTGATTAAATTCCTTGTAGCTGTTCTGAATGCGGACAGACTGCCCTGTTTTCATAACGACTAACCACCGTTCCTAAATGAAATGCAACTGTTTCATTTCCTCTCTATGCGTGATTCATATGTGTTACTTCCTCAGTAAATGCACATAATATCGTAGCGACGATTCTTTCCCGGATAAAAACATACCGATAAAAAACGGTGAACGTAATATAATACAGCGATGTTCATTCTCTTTAATGTTGATTTGTACCACTAATCTGATATGGAATAGTAGGAAAGTAGCTTCGGGGAAATTCTGCTAATTTCGTTTGATTTTGAACGGTGTATTGATAGCGCATAAGTGCTACATCATTTCTACATTTTCTCTTACGAAGAAAAATAAGTGAGTCTACAAAAAAACTGGTAAATGGAAAGAAATGAAGTGCAAACAGTTTTATTTGTTCTCAGATTCCCTAAAATGCCACATCGAATGCAACACGGGGGAAACATGTCACTTTCAGTTAAAAGTAACTGCTATCATGATAAAGGTGGACACCCTCTGTGACAGTTCTTGCTTCGTAACTCGGAGGTTATGGATTCGTGTCCTGTCTGGTATATGGATGTTGGCTTTAAATGTGTCATTGTTATATGCATATATTATAGCTCTAATGGCTCGATTTGTGAACTCTACACTTACAAAAGTGGAACCATTGTGTGATCGATGTAGACGAAATGATGAAAAATACCACAACACGGTTATTCTAATCTGTTGTGAAATATTTCTGGAACCGTGTAACATATCATATTTCTGATAACTTTTTCTCTGGAGCGGTATGTATTCACACAAAACTTCAAAATACATAATTGTCGCCTGTTACAGGTAAACATATTTATAAAGTTCCCACATTCAATGTCAGCCTTTGGACGTTTCCAAGTGGAGCACTATGCAAAACTACATGTTGTGACACATTCAAGAAGTTAAAAATGTTACGCAATAGAGACATGGGCCATCTAGAAACGTTGTGTACATAAAATGCTTGGTGCACTTGATACAATATACGTTTCTGTACTTTGGATAGTTGGAGATTGTGTGGCAATTCCTCCAGAGCCGTCACGTAACTTGCCTGACGCTTTATTTATTTTATTTGTCATTTGTATAAGTTCTCTTCAGCTCATCAGAATTCTTTGTTTAAAGACATGTACTTGGGAGTAGTGTAGGTAACCGTGCCTAGTTGATTACAAAAAAAAAAACATGTGCTGTTGATGTTCTAATGTTCTACTAGAGTGTCAGATGGCTTAATCAGTGCGGGACCAAAGTTTGAAAACGACTCACGCTAGGTAGGGCGATGAAGTCACTGAAGGCACCACACTAAATTTTTGCCATTTATATTACAGCTGAATCATCATGTGGAGATTAACGAATGTTCGAAGGAAAGACTCTTTATTAATTTCAAATTCCTCCATATATTGTCAAAATACCACGATTAATATAATCGAGCAAGAAACGCCTAACCAATCATTCATGAACCTCTACGACATTTTATTAACATACATTTGAAGCCATTAGATCTCTGCCGCTTTCAGAGAAGAACAGCACTTATTGGCCACACACCAGATCACACTCAGTTCCATGTCGGTTGACAACATTAGCTAGAACGAGCAATGCATAGCGGTTAGATTAGATTAGATTAGATCCATAAACCGATCCGTAGTACATGTCAGCCCTCATAGCATGATGCTTCTTGTCAAACGATTTCAGAATATTATCTTTTATCGCATTTTTTACATCATTTCATGGCGGTATCCAATGACAACCATCTGTTCTTGTACTCTTGTACTTAGTGACGTAACTTTTGTCCAGAGCATTGGAGCAAGCACCGAGTGGTGATTGATAAGGGACTGGTGACATAGCAGCTTACTAGGAATGTGCCACATCGTTTGGTCTTAATAATAAATTAGTATGACGTGGTAAGTTCTAAAATAAGCTAGCGATAATCTCACATATGGCAACCCTTATAGGGATTTGATAGAAATCTTACAACTTATCGGATGGATGGGGAAAGGAATAATCAGTAAAGTAAAAATATTACTTTCTGAAACTAGAGTTTTCAAAACAAATTTTCCTCTCGCCTGAAATATAAAGCTTACTATCAGTGTGTGTTGTCAGTTTTAACTTACTGGATCTCATTATAAGCTGTTAATACTAAAGTCATTTTAAAACTGAGGTTTTGTCCTTGAGATCGAGAGACATGAGCGTTAGGATTCACTTGGAGAGATAGGAGGACAAACAGATGTGTGTGGGATCATTACTTATTTCAACATGAATTTAAAAACGCAATGAAATTGAAACAGATTGGGAAAGACATGTTGCCAGGAGAATCGATCATAAATGAGCAGTATGCACCCTTTGATAGACGCCACGAGATAAGAGCATCCAAAGACGATAGCGTAATGGAAGATGGGTATTTGTAATGAGAAAATACGGAGCAGCAGCACTGCCGAGAAACGTAGTGCATTGAGAAGCATGGAATAGACTTTCATCTCCATTGAATTTCTAATGGAAAATTAATTCAAAAATCTATCAGCATTGTTTGCTGAATGTCTGAAAACAAGACAATATCCCAAAACTGGATTAATGCTTAGTTCCTCCCTTCCACAAGATGGAAGATTTATTATGATACAAACCCAAATCACAAGAATAATGACCATAAGGAACAAGGAGAAAATGTAACGAGAAAAGTAGAAAGGACAAGGGATATAAGACAGTTTTAATATCATCTAAGACTGGACGACAAGTAATGAGAGAACTGCAGTGGATAAAGAATTCTTTACCTAGGTTTCGACAAATATAAATTTGTGTCCTTCAGAAGGTGGCCTAAGGACAATCAACATCATGGATTACATTAGAAAAGCATGAAACGTAAGCCAAGAATACATTTTAACAGAAATTAGAGAGCTCTTGCATTACAGAAATATGAGAACGACGACTGGTACTTACAATTTTACATTAGTAAGGACTAATGTACCATCGCCGTTTTTACAAATGTCGGCATAGATCCTTTTGTCAAAAATGAAATATAGCCCTAGAATTAGGGTTTGTCACACAAATATAAATTAGTTCATGGATGTTGCAGAGCTCACAACCGACTGAGTGTAATCGGGCAGCATAGTTACTCTGCGGCCAGGGCAGGTGGCGCTCACGGCGAGAACCATGTGCCCATTGGCGTACAAAGGCAACGTGTAAATTATCAGTATTAATAACGTCCTTAGATAAAGTAACAATAAAAAGAAGTAAGGCATTTATCACTCCCGTTATAACAGTATGGGAGCATTGGTACAAATAATGTAGTTATACATAAAAAAAGCAGGTGGCGCTTACGCCGAGAGAATTACGCCCAGTGGCATATACAGCCAAAATATAAAAAAAATTACATTACTATATTAGTGAAGCACACAAACAGTATATATGTCAGAACTTTCAAATTTATAACAATGGCTCTTGTCAAGACAGAATTACGAGAACTGGTACACAATCCAGTTAATACACATTCGCAGGGAACCAAAGTCTTAGAGCCAGACAAAATCACATAAGGGCCGATGTAGTGGCAAACATACATCGTGAGAAAAACACATTACATAAGGGGTAGTGAGCTTAAAGCAATGAAGGTGCATCATAGCTTCCTGAGGAAATAGACCTCTAAGGTTACCAGCATTAATGTTATACCATAAACAGTACAGGTTTAAAGCCTTCGAAAAATTGTCTACAAGCAAGGTTCAACTGGTCGTTCAGTATATTACCGTCCTTGAGCTGTATATGTTTGAAAATTTGTAACTCTTCCCACAGATCTAATCTACGCCCTTTGACTTCTCTGTGTAGGATAACAGTGTCTTCTAAATGTTAAGGCGTATGACCGGATATCAGGAGGTGTTCAGCAAAAGTAGAGCTGTGTATATTCGCTCCATTTTTACCTAATAGGTGTTCTTTATATCTTGTTGTCACAGATCTGCCTGTTTGACCAATATAATATGAAGGACAGCTATTACAGGTTAGTTTGTAAACCCCTGAATTAGAAATCCAATCTCCGGCCATCTCTACTTAATGTACAAGATTTCTTTTTAAACTGTTATCTGTAGAGAAGGAGACGTTACAGTTATATTTCTTCATTAGAAGACGTTTTGTCCTATATGATATATTACCAAGAAAGGAATAGAAATAAATTTTTTAGCTTCTTTGCTATCAGTGGGGAGGTTATTGCTCAAAGTCGAACACTTTTGGGATGTTTTCTTACTGAACAAGTAATCAGTCATATTCTGATTGCACCCATTATTAATCGCAATCGATTTGATGACATTCAATTATTTTTATTGGTCGGCAGGTGATAAAGGAGTAGTTACCATACGGTGAACGGCAGAATGAAAAAACGCCAGTTTATGAGCTTTTGGATGAGTTGAGTCAGCAGGGATGACATTACCTGTATACGTTTCCTTACGGAAGATGTTGAAATTGAAGGAATTATTCTGTATAGAAATTGTTAAATCGAGGAAGTGAAGTTCACCTTTTCCATTCTGAAGTTCTTTTGTGAAGGAAATCTTTTCATGAAAACCATTGAAAGTATTGAAGAGAAGCTCTAACTCATGATCAGTACCGTCAAAAGCAATGATAATGTCATCAACATAAAGTGCATAATAGCGGATTTTGTGGCGTTATTCTGAACTTAAATAGAAGAACGTTATTTCCAGAGCGTTGATGAATACGTCTGCCAAAATACCAGCGTGGGGGCTACCCATTGCTAAACCATCTGATTGCACATACATTTTCCCATTGAACGTGAAATAATTGTATTTCAAAACGACTTTAAGCAAACTAATCAGTTCCGAAATCTGAATTTCACTTCGTTTTTTATGTTTTAGTAGATTCTTTTTTACAAGGGCTACGGTTTCATCGACAGGGACATTTGTATAAAGAGGGACGATGTCAAAGGAAACCAGTCTAGTGTCAGGTGACCATCTTACAGTTTGAATATTGTTGATTAATTCCTTGCTGTTTTTAAGCGAAATATTATTTTCAAATTTGAAAGCATTTTAAGGACGTTATTAATACTGATAATTTACACGTTGCCTTTGTACGCCAATTGGCACATGGTTCTCGCCGTGAGCGCCACCTGCCCTGGCCGCAGAGTAACTACGCTGGCCGATTACACTCAGTCGGCTGTGAGCTCTGCGACATCCATGTACTAATTTACATTTACGTGACAAACGCTAATTCTAGGGCTATATTTCATTTTTGACAAATGGATCTATGCCGACATTTGTAAAAACGGCAATGGTACATTAGTCCTTACTAATGTAAAATTGTAAGTACCAGTCGTCGTTCTCATATTTCTGTAATGCAAGAGCTCTTTAATTTGTGTTAAAATTTATTCTTTGCTTAAGTTTCATACTTTCCTAATGTGAGCTATGAAGTTCATTGTCCTTAGGCCACCTTCTGAAGAAGACAAATTTATATTTGTCGAAACCTAAGTAAAGAATTCTTTATCCACTGCAACTGGTCGGCTGTTTATAATTTTATTACGTGGCACCGTTACTGTTGTGCAGCTATGTTTAAAATATTAATGAGAGAATGCTTATGGTTGTGGCACACAGAGACTCAGTGAGAAGTAAAGTCAAAGTGAACCTTACTACGTTACCTAATAAATATGCTATTGTTCTAGTAGGTAATAGTAACAACTGAAACTTATTTGCAATATATGGAAACTGAGAACAGAGCATCAAATTTTGACGTGGCATTTTCATTCCCTTGTACATGGACGAAATTTCACCTACACAGAAACGACGTATTGTTGTTTCAGTATAAATGACGTGATAGTGTACTATGTAAGATGTGCATACTGATTTGAACTGATAATGTAGGTCCACACTTAACTGTTTAACACGAACAAGAAAACGACATTTTCCATATTTGGCTATTAAGTTAAATCTAAAGGTAGCGCACTCAGACCGTAAAGCAACAAAATATATTTTTATTCGACACACATAATTAGTTTTCATAGCAACAATACACTGTGAAGGTGTTCCTGAAGGCATTATATATACCATCGAACATAACGCATAATAGCCCTCTTTAAAAACCTAGTATTAACATACTCGTAATCGTCGGCAAAGTAAAAGAAATGCATTTATTCAATTACAGACATACGTAGGACACAACAGTGTCCCCAAGAATGATCTGCAACAGTCTACGCGCAGTTACTACCGATCATGTGTCTTTTTCGCATCCTTAGCAGTCACTGTCTGTAGCAGATGCATAACCGTCGACAATATTGTTCAGCATTTCTCCATTGTCGTCTCGAAGGAACTTGGGCAGTCCGTAGGTATCTTTTCTTCTTTGCATTCGTAATCCCAGGAAAAGACTTCTTATTCATTACCACGTCCGTCTTCCACGATGGCAATGTACATCCTCATTTCATTACTTTGTAACGACTGAATGTTCCTGCATAAGTAGACGAGACGCAAAATGTGTTTCCGTTGTAACACAAATTGACGTATTTTTGTATTCCAATTAGTATCTTTTCTTTGGGTTTTGTGACGTAGTATGGTGATAAAGCTGATGCCGTGTCCTCAGTAATGTGAAAGGTCACCACCTCAAAGGATGCTGGATTCTTTCCGCAGATCTGAAACACTGACACATATTGGCTCACATTCTCAATGTTTTCTATATTCCTTAGCATTGTTCCATATCGGCCGAAGTTATGGTTGTATTGTCTGTATAAGTGTCCCCGAACTGGAAAGGGATCTCACATACATGTGTTTGTCCTCCTATCTCTCCAAGTGAATCACAACTCTCATGTCTCTTGATCTCAAGGACACAGCTTGCAAATGGCTTTCGTATTAAAAGTTTATGTCACATTGCAGTAAGTTAAAACTGACAACACATACGTTGCAGTAAGTTAAAACTGACAACACATACTGATAGTTAGCTTTACATTTCAGAAAACTGGATAACTTGATTTGAAAACTCTGTTTAGTTTCATAAAGTAACATTTTTACTCTACTCGTTATTCCTTTCCCCATCCATCCAATAAGTTGTAAGGTTTCTGTCAAATCCCTATAAGGGGTATGCAATATATAAGATCATAACTTATTTCAAGATGAATTTAAAAACCTAATGAAATTGAAGCAGATTGGGAAAGACATGTTGTCAGTAGAATCGATCATAGATGAACAGTGTAAACCTTTTTGCTAGATTCCACGAGATAAGAGAAAGCGTAATGAAGCATGGGTATATGTTGTTAGAAAATACTGAGGAAGTATTGCATGGAGAAGCCTGGAATATACTTTCATCTCCATTGAACTTCTAATGATAAATTAGTTTAGAAAATCTTTCAAAATTGTTTGCTGAATATCTGAAAACAAGACAATTTCCCGAAACCGGAAGAATGCTTAGTACCTCCCTTCTGCAAATTTGTTTGATTCTGAAAGCAAACTACAAAATCTTACCACGCTCATATTTTGATTTTGCCCTCCACAAGAATCCCAAGAACTATAATACTCATAGTTTTTAATATTGTTTTACACCTGGGATTTCCCACTTATAAAGTAATATAAAAACGAACAAACAGAATTTGAATAGTTTTTGCTGAACCTACGAGAAACCAATAAAACGTACTTGATTGGTCATTGTGAAAGTGAACATTCAATACGTAGTGCCATAGTAGCATCCACAGTATGGAGGCAGAGGAAAGTTCTGTGAGTAATCAAACTCGAGCACTAAGATATCTTTGTTGTCAAGTTTTCCCGTCCTCAAGTACTTGTCCCTGAGTTTATTGTACTCCACAACCTTTAGTTTGTGTTCTTCATATAAGTCTTTGCGAAGATCATTTGCATTGACACTCAATATAATATCACACTCCTGTCAGAAATTACAGGTATCAGTTCTTGGTTTTAGAAACAAATACGGACTGCTCTCGCTAATAAGCTTACGGCACGTTTTATACACTCCTGGAAATGGAAAAAAGAACACATTGACACCGGTGTGTCAGACCCACCATACTTGCTCCGGACACTGCGAGAGGGCTGTACAAGCAATGATCACACGCACGGCACAGCGGACACACCAGGAACCGCGGTGTTGGCCGTCGAATGGCGCTAGCTGCGCAGCATTTGTGCACCGCCGCCGTCAGTGTCAGCCAGTTTGCCGTGGCATACGGAGCTCCATCGCAGTCTTTAACACTGGTAGCATGCCGCGACAGCGTGGACGTGAACCGTGTGTGCAGTTGACGGACTTTGAGCGAGGGCGTATAGTGGGCATGCGGGAGGCCGGGTGGACGTACCGCCGAATTGCTCAACACGTGGGGCGTGAGGTCTCCACAGTACATCGATGTTGTCGCCAGTGGTCGGCGGAAGGTGCACGTGCCCTTCGACCTGGGACCGGACCGCAGCGACGCACGGATGCACGCCAAGACCGTAGGATCCTACGCAGTGCCGTAGGGGACCGCACCGCCACTTCCCAGCAAATTAGGGACACTGTTGCTCCTGGGGTATCGGCGAGGACCATTCGCAACCGTCTCCATGAAGTCGGGCTACGGTCCCGCACACCGTTAGGCCGTCTTCCGCTCACGCCGCAACATCGTGCAGCCCGCCTCCAGTGGTGTCGCGACAGGCGTGAATGGAGGGACGAATGGAGATGTGTCGTCTTCAGCGATGAGAGTCGCTTCTGCCTTTGGTGCCAATGATGGTCGTATGCGTGTTTGGCGCCGTGCAGGTGAGCGCCACAATCAGGACTGCATACGACCGAGGCACACAGGGCCAACACCCGGCATCATGGTGTGGGGAGCGATCTCCTACACTGGCCGTACACCACTGGTGATCGTCGAGGGGACACTGAATAGTGCACGGTACATCCAAACCGTCATCGAACCCATCGTTCTACCATTCCTAGACCGGCAAGGGAACTTGCTGTTCCAACAGGACAATGCACGTCCGCATGTATCCCGTGCCACCCAACGTGCTCTAGAAGGTGTAAGTCAACTACCCTGGCCAACAAGATCTCCGGATCTGTCCCCCATTGAGCATGTTTGGGACTGGATGAAGCGTCGTCTCACGCGGTCTGCACGTCCAGCACGAACGCTGGTCCAACTGAGGCGCCAGGTGGAAATGGCATGGCAAGCCGTTTCACAGGACTACATCCAGCATCTCTACGATCGTCTCCATGGGAGAATAGCAGCCTGCATTGCTGCGAAAGGTGGATATACACTGTACTAGTGCCGACATTGTGCATGCTCTGTTGCTTGTGTCTATGTGCCTGTGGTTCTGTCAGTGTGATCATGTGATGTATCTGACCCCAGGAATGTGTCAATAAAGTTTCCCCTTCCTGGGACAATGAATTCACGGTGTTCTTATTTCAATTTCCAGGAGTGTACTTCATGTGGAGTAAGTTCTCATTTCATGGAGAAAATGATCTCTGCATGATGTAAATAATTTTGCAACACTAAGGCTAGTGTTGTCAAAATATTTCATTAGGGACTTGCCTTGACAATAGTTCGATGGTTTTGACAGAAACTGGTCCCAGTGAGAGTGGACAATGCCCCAAATTTTCGCTTGCAGTTTTATGCGGTCTGTTGCGGTGTTTCCCTCTTTTGTTTTCTACTGTAAGAGCAGTAGCATTCAACGCCTTTAAAACTGTTTTCAAACGACTATCGGTAACTTGCAAGATATTTTGGAATAGGGGTTTACAGATTACTGTCTTATTATTGCTGCATTTAAGACGCTGTAAATATCGGTGGAGCTACGATTCCGACCAGACCTAGGTGCATTAGATGTTCTAGATGGTGTTTGCTTTTCATTTGAACTTAACATCAATTTATCTCTTAAGTTCTTGCATCCTACGTTGTTACACACATTGTACCTACAGCGTATGTTCTGGTACAAACTCTCCATCCTACCTGGCGCCTCTTCAGTCTGTCATGCACCACACCGAACTGGTCCCAGCTGATCCTTCTCTGACACCACAAGAGCCTCATAAATTAAACTTTGCATACGTTAAGTGACATCAGGTGAGCGTCTGACGTAGCACACGTCATCCAGTTTATACTATTGGATACGAGGATAAGTAACTCTGAGACTTTCCTCTTTCCGTCACCAGACATAGACGCGTTATGTATTTGAACTGAAACCGACGTAGAACGGAAACATTACGTTCCCGGAAGTGGGCTCTCATGCAAAATATTCCCCTCTACAAGCCCTAGAAGTTTGTAAAGGTAATTTCTAAACACCGTGTATTTAAAGAAAATACATTTGATAATTGTATTAAACCTTTACTAACTCTGTACTTAGGTACCGTTCTAGTGTATGTATGGTAGGTATTCTATTATTTATTGTGTTTTAATATCTTCTAAAGTTGTTAGTTTTCCGCATTAACTGCAGGGCAACTTTGCTGTTTACTTCCATATATAGGTTTAAGTAGTTCTAAGTTCAAGGGGAAGATTTGGGAAATTGAAACTCTACCTCCAGATTGGACCGTAGCAATTATTCATAAAGAAGGCGATAAGAGTGATCTGAATAATTACCGAGGAATCTCTTTGCTACCAACGACGTACAAGATCTTTTCCAGATTGTTGTTAAACGGAGCTGAATCAGTCTTAGATAAACAATTGGGCAATTATCAAGCTGGTTTCAGGACATCAAGATCCTGTGCAGAGCACATCCATAAGCTGAAATCTCTTATATCGTACGCCAAATGAAGATCGAAAACGTTTGTTGTGACCTTTGTCGACATTCAAAAGGCATATGACTCCATTGATCGAGAAACAATAAAGAACACCCTTGCCAAACTTGATCTAGATAGGAAAACAATCAATCTGATAAGCGCCACTTTAAATAACTCAGTGTCAAAGGTCAAGTTCAGAGGCGAACTATCAGAACCATTTGAAATCTGTGCAGGGGTGAGACAATGTGACCTGCTCTCTCCATTGCTTTTCAGCTGTGTCCTGGCAAAGATAGTCAGAGAGTGGAAAACAACAGTACCGCCAGGTTATGGGATTCAAATTGGACTCAAAAGAAATGGCCTCAGTAGAAACTGTTTGGCTTTTGCTGATGATCTGGCACTCATTGCAAATAATATTGACGATGCCAAGGTTCAAGTGTCCAGCCTACAATCAATTGCTGCTAATACTGGCCTAAAAATAGCAATTAACAAAACTGAATTCATCACAAACATCAAACACGCTCCTCCTCATATTGAAATTGTAAGGTGTCAGGCAAATCCAACACCTTCCATGAAAACCATGACATGATAAGCAAATCCAGTAGTATGTCACATAGCTCCGAATAAATGATGACATTAAATTAACCAAAGTAATACCAGTAACGAGTGTGCAAATTGAATACCACAGACTAACAAAAGAATGACTAAATGCATGTCATACACTCCTACCGTGAGACAGACGCAGTTCCGAGGGGAGAAGCGAGAACAGAAGCAGAGAGCAGAACCGTGTTAAGCTAGAAGGCCCTACGATAAGGGACGGACACCCACGTCGCCACATAACCACCAGGACCACCCCCCAGCCCATGTTAAAACCTAGAGCCCTCCAAAAGAACAGTATAGATCTTACCATAACACTAAAAGAGCCACAAAAGCCGCAAGTTTTAGCGTGAGACTTTTTCGCGTCTCTGTTATGTTGCAAACGTTAAAAACATTGCCCTACCACGAAAAGTAACTGCCAGCCCATGTTAAAAGATAGAGCCCTCCAGAAGAACAGTATAGATCTTACGATAACACTAAAAAGGGCACACCCGCTGCAAGTTTTAGCGTGAGACTTTTTCGCGTCACTGTTATGTTGCAAACGTTAAAAACATTGTCCCACCACCAAAAGTATAACGTTTCTCATTGGATAGACAGAATTTTTGTAGGCGCAGCTTAAGGTTAACATTAAGACCCTGATTGGTCAGATGAAAACATAGCCAGATAGTTTTTTTTAAACCAACTTCGGTAAATTGTAGTAAGGAGAAGTTAGGAGAGAGTTGCTTCCGAGATGGCTAGCTGGACGGACCTGCGCCGGCCGCTGCCCGCTGATGAACGCCGACAAGGTAATGAACGCACGCGATGCCGCATAACAGCGCATAAGGCTTCACTCAGAACTGCAGAAGTCTCATCTGTTACATCCCCTTTTTACATAATACTAGCGTCAATCGGCAATTGAAACTCATGGTATTCACATTTGCTACGTAAGTTAAAATCTGAAACGTAATGATTTTTCTGTTATATAATTATTGAGAAGCCACATCAGCCACTGTAATTTACGACAAGTTGATAAGTAATTAAAGATAACTGAGGGTCACTGTAGACCATTTTGATAGTTTTCTCTTTTGTGAAACTTAATTTAAACCTAGATTATAGATGTGATATGGCATAGGTCATCCTTTGATCCATTGTAGAACTTGGAAACCCACTCAGGGAATATTCGTTCGCATTTTTGTTGAACGCAGTTGGTTTTTATCATCCTGTATTAATATATTTCCTTTTATCAATAGTGCAATTTATAAACAATGTTTTGTGAGTAGAATAAAATTTCCAATGGTAAACTTAACTGCTTTTTCGACATTACTTTACCAGCTAACTAAAAACAGGAAAGCCTTTAACCCCTTCCACTAAATTTAGTTAGTATTAAGATTATTTTACAGGGAGTGCAGTGGAGCTGCACTCTCACTGAACTCTTCTGAATTCTACATGTCATGTGTGGTCTGGCGTCTCCTTACCAGCAACAGGTCCCAGGTTCAAACTAGTCAATTCCCTAAAAAACACGCTCAGAGTGTCGTTGCGCGAAAGTGGTTGGGAGACACGACATAGAACAAACAGACACCACGCAGAATGTTAGAGAATGGCGTCCCTGCCAGGATGGTAAAATACCATGATTGAAGGGCGACCACATGCCTAACTAGGTCCTGTTGAAAAATTTTCGTAGTAAAAATTTTTTTCCTAAAGTTATGAATAGTCGAAAACAGTAGCTGCAGCGATATATAGTAAGAAAGTATTCAATAGAACGTGAGACATTCTAGCAGAGACAATAGCATAATTAAGTTATGAATTTTAATATTGTTAGAATTAAGTTTTCTCTCCAATGCAAGCGCACAGGTGGCGGATACATCGTTGACAAGTTGTTGATGACCCAACAAGTAAGTGAATGGTTTGTCACGTCGTGTGTGCAAAAAGTTTATGAAACGCATGAGATCGTATGAGCGCATGTCGACACGAAGTAGGGCGCGTGAATTGCTTTTAAAACAGAAAATATGGGATTCGGAAAGATTAGCAATGGCAGATCGAGACAATGACCGAATTGAGGTAGAGACCCAGCATGAAGATGGACAGAGAATAGAGGACAGTACAACAGACTATGCAGTATCGCGAGAAATAGGGCAGGTAACGCACTATAACGAGGATAATGTACGCCAAGGCACAGAAAACCTCGGCCAGCATACGACAGAGGAACAGGAAAGCAGAGAGACAGTCGATGAGGATTCTAACTTGCGTCAGCCCATGTTAAAAGATAGAGCCCTCCAGAAGATCAGTATAGATCTTACGATAACGCTAAAAGGACCACACCAGCTGCTAGTTTTAGCGTGAGACTTTTTCACGTCTCTGTTACGTTGCAAACGTTAAAAACATTGCCCCACCACCAAAAGTATAACGTTTCTCATTGGATGGACAGAATTTTTGTAGGCGGAGCTTAAGGTTAACATTAAGACCCTGATTGGTCAGATGAAAACACAGCCAGATAGTTTTTTTTAAAACCAACTTCGGTAAATTGTAGTAACGAGAAGTTATGGGAGAGTTGCTTCCGAGACGGCGAGCTGGATGGAGCTGCGGCGGTCGCCGCCCCCTGACGAACACCGACAAGGTAATGAACACACGCATTTTGAGCGCATATGCTTCACTCAGAACTGCAGAAGTCTCATCTGTTACATCCCCTTTTTACGTAACACTAGTGTCAATCGTCAATTGAAGCTCATGGTATTCAGATTTGCTACGTAAGTTAAAATCTGAAACGCGATGATTTTTCTGTTATATAATTATTGAGAAGCCACATCAGCCACTGTAATTTACGTCAAGTTGATAAGTAATTAAAGATAATTGAGGGTCACTGTAGACCATTATGATAGTTTTCTCTTTTGTGAAACTTAATTTAAACCTAGATTATAGATGTGATATGGCATAGGTCATCCTTTGATCCATTGTAGAACTTGGAAACCCACTCAGAGAATATTCGTTCACATTTTTGTTGAACGCAGTTGGTTTTTATCATCCTGTATTAAAATATTTCCTTTTATCATTAGTACAATTTATAAACAATGTTTTGTGAGTAGACTAAAATTTCCAATGGTAAACTTAACTGCTTTTACGACGTTATTTTACCAGCTAATTGAAAATAGGAAAGCCTTGAACCCCTTCCACTAAATTTAGTTAGTATTAAGATTATTTTACAGGGAGTGCAGTGGAGATGACGCTGAAATCATTAAGTATTTGGTTATATCATTGCTAGTCTCACTGAACTCTTCTGAACTCTACATCTCATGAGTGGTCTGGCGTCCACTTACCAGTAACAGGTCCCAGGTTCAAACTAGTCAATTCCCTAAAAAACACGCTCAGAGTGTCGTTGCGCGAAAGTGGTACGGAGACATGACATAGAACAACAGACACCACGCAGAATGTTAGAAAATACAACAAGAGAAAATAAAGCAGTCGAAGAAATTTAAATATCTTGGAGAAATAATTACACCCGATGGTTGAGAAAATGCAGCTGCAGAAAGTAGGTGTTCTAAACTAGAAGGAGCTTTTCATCTGAGCAAAGACTTATACAAAAGTAAAAGGCTGTCTTTAAACCTAAAACTTTGTCATTATAACACCGTAAGTAGATCGTCAGCTTTGTATACATCTGAATGTTTAAACATGACGAAGAAAGGACCACTACGAAAACTGAAATAAAAGACCGGAAAATTTTGAGGAAAATCTTTGGCCCTATCAAAGAAAACGGAGAATTCCGCCGAAGACACAACTGTGAATTATACGAACATACAGAAGACATTGTTACCAGCGTGAGGAAGCGGAGAATGAAGTTTTTTTGGTCATCTGGAAAGAATGAACCCGCAAAGACTTACTCATAACATACATTTATCAATTTCAAAAACAAAATCGTATTGAAAGTATGTAAGCCAAGTTAAAAAGGGTTAATAGGAAGTAGAAATATCATTTGATGACATTCAGGATCGAGAAGTTTTCAGAGAAAAAGTTAAAATTACTAGAAGCCTTATTTCGCTTACTACGCCAGTTCCACGTCCTGCCTGCATATGGTCAAAACAGAGAAAAGAAGCACAATCAGCCAAAATGAAAATCTACTGGCAAAAGAGGAAAACACAATCAGGAAAGAGATAAAAATCTCCGTGGTTCATAGCAGGCCGAAACGATAGCAAAAAAAAAAAAAAAAAAAAAAAAAAAAAATATGCCAAATGACCAAGGATAATTGTGGCAGTATAATTCACCACTTTTTGTGCCAAAGTGAGATTTAATGCAGAATACTGAATATCATCCTTTCTTCTAGTGTTGTAGCTATGCACTTCGCTGTTATGTTTGAATTGGGATGGCTTATTAATGACAAATTTCATAAGTGAATATATGTATTGCGAAGGAACTGTGAATATCCCAAGTTGCTTAAACAAATGTCTGCAAGGTGATCTTGGGTGGACTCCAGCTATTATTCTGATTACAAGCTTTTGTGCCATGAATACTTTCTCTCTTAATGACGAATTTCCCCAAAATATGATGCCATATGAAAGCAGTGAATGAAAATAGACATAGTAGACTAATTTACTGATATGTTTATCACCAAAATTTGCAATAACCATAATAGCATAAGCAGTTGAACCTAACGGTTTCAGCAGCTCATCGATGTGTTTCAATTCAATTTCTCATCAATGCACACACCCAGGCACTTAAATGTGATTTGCCGAGTATCCATGTAGATGTAGATGTAGATGTAGATGAGTATTCTGCCTTAGCAGCAGACTTCTGTTCATAGTCTATATTTATCAATGGTGTTATGCCATTTATTGTACAGATTTGTATAAATATGGAGACTGTTGGACCAGTCGCTCGGGAAACACGAAATGGCCTGCTCTCTCAGCAGACACGACAATCTGGACAATTATCTGTTAGGAGAATTACAAGAAGACGACTACAGAGAAATAGCGATCATGAAATGTTCTTTAATAAGGGCCTGTGCCGTGACAATACCATAGTGCAGTTCAGTATGCGGAATTGTACGCCAATAATCACTTTGTACTATCTGACAGTGTGCACGGTCAACGACCTGAGCACTCCATATGACTGCCTCATAATACACCCAGCATGGGTTGTGACTTTGCTTACACTTGTGCTACACGGCCGTCGCTGGTGGACCTCTTATACTGAGCGACAGGACAACAATCTGCGGCGCTGTTTCCTTGTTACTACTGTTATCTGGTTATTGTTTTATCCAGTTCCATACATGTAAAGCATCATTGGTACGGGCAATGTATCCAGACAGGTTAAAATATGCACCTGTTTAGCCTCTTTAAAAGAAATGTAACAATAAGGAACTAAATAATTATGGTCCTATTTTCTTACTGACATTTTATCCTGGAAGTTCGTAAAAGTGAAGAGTAGTCTCACATTTTAGTAGAAGCAAACTGCTTAGCACTTCACGTTTAATCACTCGGGGTAGCCGCGCGGTCTGAGGCCCCTTTCCACGGTCAGCGCGGCTCCCCACGTCGGAGGATCGAGTCCTCCGTCAGGAATCGGTGTGCTTGTTGTCCTTAGCGTAAATTACGTTTAGTTAGATTAAGTAGTGCGTACGCTTAGGCACCGATGACCTCAGCAGTTTGGTCCCATAACACCGTACCACAAATTTGCTAAAATTTACTTCACAGTTACACTTCCAGAAGGGTTACTCAACCGATAGTCTTATTTACACATTCACCGCGAAATATTGCAAGCCTTAAAAAAATTGCCATTGCTAATCTTTGTGATCTTTCCAAGGCGTTTGATTGGGTAGATCATGTTATGCTCTTAGAAACATTTAAGTTTGTGGAATTACACCCAACTCGTTCGGATCGTCCTTAACAAACTGAATGCAAAACATTGTGTTGAATAATTCAAACTATGTTCTGAAAGTAGAAAACCTTAGTGACTGGGGAGAAACCACAAAGGGAGTTTCAGTGTGTTCTAATCCGAGGCCACTCTTATTCCGTATATATATGTGAATATCCTTCCACTTACCTAACATTCAACAAGTAGTACTGGTACTTTTTGCTCACAAAACTAGTGGTATAATAAATTCCATTAGAGAGAAAGGAGCGGAAGAGTTTTTTAATGACCCTGAATCATTAAGCGGTTCTCAGGAAATGGACTACCCCCAAATTTTGAGAAAACACTGTAAATTCAGTACTGTACAACAAATACCAACTACTGATATAATAATAAGTTTATTGCAGCCAAATAGCCATATAAAATCAATGTACAGTGATAATAATAAGATAAATTAGAAATTTCACATATTGCGATTTGTGTAGTCACTTATTGTTCTTGTCCTTTTGGTACAGAGCTCTATATGGTAACGTTTGCAAATTTGGTGACACAGTTTACACTCACACATTTCGTTTGGTTCATGATATGACGTGTTGTTGCAAATAAGGTGGTGGAAACCGTGGACTTCCCATCTGGTGCTCACGTGTCTCATTTCTAAGTTTTCCTTTGTCCATGTTCGGTCTATCATGGCACCTGTGCTGTAAAATTCTGGAGGTATGTCTTCCCTTTTTTTCCTTCAATGTTTTAAGTAGACTTTCCAAGGCACTGCTATTGGGTAGCACCAAGATTGTCTGAAGGTCTTCAGAGAAAGTGTTCCCTCGCCAGCAGGTATACAAGTCTCGATCTTGTTGTTATGGACACTCCTATTGCTTTCTTTATATAGGTCGCCTTCACTCTTTCTAGTGTTGTTAGGTTGTTCACTGTAAGATGTGGTCCAATAATTTCTATGCCGTAGGTCAGTATTGGAAAGATTTGGCTCTGAATAGTGCCATTGCTGTCTCTAGGCTAAGGGATCTGATGTATTGTATTTCATGCATTGCCATTATTGCGTGCATTGCTTTCTTTGTTACATGTTTTGTGAAACATTTTGCAGTTGTTTGTATTGTGACCCCTAGATTCTTGTGGTCCGGCACAATCTTCAGTTTTCTCCCTCGTATGAAGATCTCAACTGATGCAGATGTTCTTCCTCCATTTCTGAGTACAATCATTTCTGTTTTCACCAAGTTTACTTCGAAGCCGTGTTCGACACACCAATCTTCCATATCATTTATCGCTCCTTGCAACTTTGCAATATTCTTTGCACCTCTTACAATATCGTCTGCATATGCATATGAGATTACACCCTCCCTTTGGGGTATTCTTACAATTTCTTCCGCTGCAAGGATAAATAACAAAGTACTCAGTGGGTCTCCCTATAGTACTCCGTTTGATTGGAGTATCGGCTCCGATAGGGAGAGATTCTCTGATATTCTTACTTCGTTCCATTGCAGTATTGCGCTAATAATTCGTGACCAAAGCTATTTTTCCCAAGGTTTCCTCTAGATGTTTGGTCATTAATTTTCTGTTTATAAAGGGGCGGTGTTCGTCGATTATTTGGTTTATTCTTTCTTTTATTATTTTTGTGAACACTTTGAAAGGTAAGTTTTCTAGGGCTATGCCTCTGTATTTGCTAGGGTCCTTGGGGTCTCCTTTCCCTTTATAAAGCACTTTTACAGTTGACTGTCTCCACTCTTCCGGAATGGAGGCTGTTTCTATACATTTATTGTAGAGTTTCGTCCACATTGGCATTAGTATTTGGGCAGTGTCTTTCAGATATTCGCTATAAAGTCTGTCAGGGCCTGCAGCTTTTACTCTTGGTGCTGTTAATGGCATCTTTGATCTCTTCCGTGGTCAATGGGATCCTATCCACAGTTGTTTGCAGCATTGTATCCTCTCTGGCCTCCGGTCTCCCTCTTAGTCCTTCCTCATTCAGTACGTTGTCGAAGTGCGTCTCCCATATTTTCATGTCTATGTAATGTGTTTCCCCTCGTTTTCTGGGGCATAGCGCAATATATGGGTCTTTTGAGGCTTCCTTCACTAGTTTCTTTCCTTCTTTTGCCCAGAATGATCTCTTCTTTTCCTTTAGAACTTTCTTATAGATGCTTCGTTTTTCAGCATAATTCCTGATGAGTATAGGGTTCTCTGCGCACTGTTTTAGTTGATGTAGGCTTCCTAGTACATCTTTTCTTAGACTGTAACACTCTGTGTCGAACCATTTTTTCGCTCTTCTTTTGTATCTGGGGTTGGCGGCTTGTCTTCGGAGTTCTCCTATCGCTTCTGTTGCTTCCTCTAGTCGCGAATTGTCTATTAACATTTCGATTTGTTTTATATGATCGGATTCTGCTTCCACTTTCCCGACGTCTATTGTTCTCGAGAGTGCTTCTTCCTCCTTTTCTTGCGATTTTCGCCATACTCCTTGGATGTTTACTTCCAGAGGGATATGTTTCCGAAGTGGTGTGTGGTCTGAAGTCCAGAGACGTGATATATTACCCATGATTGGTCCCCTTATGAATGCAATGTCTATTGTACTTTTGCCGTTGTGGGAAATATATGTAGGTATGTTGGGATTGTTTAACAACAACTGATATAGAACATGGAGTCAGTAACAGGGCACAATGCTTCGAATTTTTGGATATACATATTGATTAAAACCTGAACTGAAGGAAGCATATTACTGACCTCAAACAATTAAGTTTAGCTATTTTTGCTATTCGTGTAGAACTTAGAACTACTTAAACCTAACTAACATCACACACATCCATGCCCGAGGCAGGATTCGAACCTGCGACCGTAGCAGTCGCGCGGTTCCGGACTGAAGCGCCTAGAACCGCTCGGCCACCACAGCCGGCTGTATTTTATTGTTAAATAAAAGGAAAAAGAATACAATGAGACTGAGGCAACCCTTCCGGTAGCAGAATGTAAGAACCACGACCACTCGAAATCATGAGAAAGTAAACGCTGTCGGGTCCCAACTCTCCACAGTGGGGCCTCGGGTAAGCCTTATCGCCCGCCTTGACCATCCGAACACGCCTCCAGTTCAGCCCAAATTCCCACATGGCGCACACTACAGATATAGTGTCCTCCATACATTATGTGCACGTATTTGTGTGTGGTGTGTCCGTTCTTTCGGACATACGCCTTGACGGCGAAGCTATATCTTCTGTGCAGATGCACTCACTCGTCCGAACTCTTGAGGGACTCTGCTCAATAGCTGTGAGCAGTCAGGGAACAATGTATTGGGGCACTACGCTTGTAACGTGCAGCATCTGGGAATTTGGGTTGGATGTCCGGGTTTGAGTGCCGGTCCGGTACGAATTTTAACATGTCGATCGTTGCATTGAATCCAACGGCCATGCACAGCTGTAATCAGAAAATCGCTCTCATTTTATATATGAGGCTGAATCACACAAATATCGTTTGCTCGTTCAAACATGTCCGAAGTATTAGTCATGAAAGCGAAACACCTGTTGTGTGTTATGTGGTCTGGCCCCATCTTGAATGAACCACTTGGTGCATGGCCGATCCTGCAACGCAAGCTGTGTGGAAACAAGTGGACCCAAAATTGTAACGCAACGTTCGATAGTGATCGTTCCTCACATGGACAAAGGGCCAGTAAACCATCTGCTGCATACCGCAGCCCAAATGGTGACTATGGCAGTAGTACAGTGATTTCACTCCACGCAAGGGACTCCTAAAATTGCCAGTTTTGGCTATTCATGGCTCCATTCGGGTGCAAGTGTGTTCCGTTAGTGAAACAGTTGCAGCCAATATCAAAGCCTTCTTTATCATTGTCAGAATCAGATTCGCAAAGTCAGCCCTCTTTCGCCTAGCTCGTACAAGTATGGCATGATGGTTTTTGATTTTGAAAGGCAACGTGTGTAGGGTCTCTTAGTATGTTCTGCGTGCTGGAATGCTTCGAACCAGCCTCTGCTTCTTCGGACGGATTTCCTTATATTTTGCTGAATAATAACAGAAAGCGTGGTGATGTTTTCAGGGTAACATTCCCCGCTATATATTCAGCCAACTGCCTGTCCATTGGAAGTTGGCGAACCGCTTGCGAACGGTTTACGCATCGGGTCCTTAGAATATTAAATCTTGTTTGAAAACTTGTTGTCGTAGAATCGTATTGTAACCTGTCGTATTCCAGCACAAGAAAAACACTTTCTTCAGTAGAATACACGATTCGAACCTCTTCCTTCGGTACACTAACGTCATTTCACGTTACAACAGTGGAAATGACCGCTATGAGCTGCGGCGGGCTATTTTTGGCACTATATTTTACGATTACAGGGCCATCTACTAGCAGATTTTAGAACTATTTCGAAACTTCTCTATAATACTATATAAAATTCGTACAGCTTTCGCAATAAACATACCGTTTGTTGCTCTCGTATATCGATCTCACTATTCGAAATAATTAATTTTGGATTCAGGACCTCCTTCACTACACACCGTGTATATTCACTAATGAAATTCATCATAGATAATCCACCACATTTTGAGAAGCATAATGATACCCGTACCTACAACAATGGAGGAAATATGACCTTTATTATTCACTATTGCAGCTGTCAGTGGCTCAGTCGTGTTCAATATGCAGTAATAAAAATTTCTGACCATTAGCATAATACCATAAAAATCGCGGTTTCTGAAACAAGTTCCTCAGTGAACAGGCCAGATCGCAAAATATTATCAATAGGACATGTGTTTGATAAGCCTAGTTCCTTATAAAAACAGCAAATATTAAACACAAATAAATATACGACTTTCATCATTATTACAAGTCAGAGATAGCAAAGCAGGTCTTACATCTAAGTAAAATCATTTCTCCTGGACATCTCCCTCTATTCCATGGATGAAGTTCGATTTAAGAACTGATAGCCTGTAATTTAAAAAAATTGGGTAAGTGTTTTAAACAGAGTGGCATGAGAAGGACTAAAAAGTAATGTGTTCACCGTCGTCAACACTAATCATTAATCACTTAAACATATCTTTTAAACTGAAATTCTCCGCATCATTTCGATAAATAAATCTTTCAAAAGACGTGTAGAACATGTAACTAACGTGTATCCCATCTTGAAAGACTCCTTTCAATGTCGTTGAAAGAGATATATTTTTCTATTAAATAAATACGAAGTTTATGTCATAATTCGGTAGCTATAAAAGTAAAAAGAGACAAATGTCGATTTCCACCTTGGCTGGGAGTCTGCTTCATCCTGTAAGACCAGCTGCGTCCGTTGAAAAGACGTAGAAAGACGACAACCTGTCTACAGAAATAGGACCACGCGCAGTGAGAAGTATTATGGTGATCAAATGAGACTACGTTTTTTTTTTTTTTTTAATTGCTCATAGAGACATTTGGTTACGGCAGTCGACATAAATACAGTACGTGGTATCATAGACAAGGCATTGGTAGGACGTTACTTTTTTTGTAAGGGGACGAACCAAATAAATTCATTTTCGTTACTTTTAATGTAATTCCATCTTCGAGATATTGCAACAGAAAAGAGTTTAGCGTTAACAGATTTGCCGTGTTGTTGGCCTCAACCTAATTGAAAACATAGGAATGAAGAATCTCATAAAAATTACAGATTTAGCGGCGCAGCATTTGATAAACTTTACAGCTGTTCTTGTATCTCGCACAGATTGTATTCATCCAAATTACAACAACAGCTGCAATGAATGAACATCTGAGACTTTTTCTTGTTTACAACGACGTATAAAACAGATTCGCAAAACTTTTCAGTTTACCTCACGGTTTGCGTTCCGGTGTGGTTTAGCTGAGATACTATTTATTGTCCCTTTGTGAGAAATTCTGGAGTCTACATTAAAATAACTTACAGCAGTTGCTAGTTTGCTGACAACTTATGTACCTGTGATGACCTGCCGTGGGCTGACAAAGCGGTTCGGCTGCCTGAATGAGAAATAGTGCGTCGGGAGGGACGGTGTGGAAAGCTTTGCTGGAATCAAGACGGATGAAAGCAGTCAGCGCTTTTCAATTCATAGCCATTTTTTATTACGTCACGTTCAATAGGGAAGCTACGGTGCTGTCTAGTTCCCGGATAGCTCATTAATTTAAAGTGCTTCATTTTTCTTTCTCCATACTACTAACTAGTTGCTCAATAAAAGTACGAAATTTTATTTGAACCTTTTTAATTTTTACTGTTCACAATTTCTTTTTGACTTATTCACTCCTTATGATTCGTTTGTTTTTTTTACTCCTTAATACCAAAAAGTTTCTTCCGTTTTTCTCGCTCGAATTACATTATTAGGTTTCTCTCAGGGCCTAGTGAAATTCACCGCTTGTTTTTAACGCCAAGGTGTATTGCTGATCAAACGTCGGTGCGAAGTCATTATAACCTGAAAAGTACAACGAGTTGTTGACAAGCAGGTCGAGCGATGGGCTGGATTCATACGCTCATAAATATTTTTCAAATGGCTCTAAGCACTATAGGACTTAACAAATATTTTTCTTTTTTATTTGTGACAGGTAGACGTGAAAAACATCAGTTTCGTCCAGATTTCGAGGAATAAGATGAAAGACAGGTACGTCTGTTTTTCGAGAAGAACGCTCATGACAGTATATAAAGTAGCAGACCTTAACTTGTCAATACAGAGAGATAACGTTTCCTAGAAAGGTTACTAGGAGGTAGAAATGAAAGTGGAATCCAGACTGGAAAGCCGAACAGCAGAGAGATGGATATTAGTAAAGTAGACAGACGTACATTTAGAAATGTGACACAGCATAAACGGAGAAATACGGTGGTGTAACAGTCAACCCGGCCAAACGCGATACGATAGCAGTGTGTGCTCATTTCTGTTAAGTGCGAGTGTGATGCGGAAAGGAGCATTAAGTCTCGCCGCGCTATAGTGTCGTAACATTTTACGATCCAGGCATGTGTTAACGCCAGGATGGGAATGGCACCGCTTCCATTGATGAAACGGGCAGCTGGAAGTGCCGCGAAATGTAGCAATGAGTTACATTTAAGCTCTAACAGCGGAATGTGTCCTCATTAGGATGAAACTGCATATTCTCGAAGACTTTATTCATAGATTGTAGAGAGGTAAACATGTATATTCACCTAAGAGCAGTTGCATAAACGATTTCAGTGTTTAATACCTACGATATTCATTTATAACACTGTGAGCAATTTTACAGTGCTTGTAGTACGTAGCACACCAGTCAGTAACATTGCCCCCCTCCCCCCGCCCCAATACTTATCCCTGTGAATAGCACGCATGTCAGTAATAGCTCGAATTTTACCAATATGGTCGTTTCATGAAGTACGTCTGTGGAAAGAAATAAAATGTTTATCGACTCTTCTAGCAAAGAACGTTCTCTGAATTTTACAGGCAGCCTCTGCGTATTCCACAGCGCGTACCTTGCAGTGTCTGGCACTTGAGTCGGTTGAACATCCTCCTGACACTCTTATTGCCTTAATAAAAGAACCCGTGCATTCACTCCTTTTCAGACATTAATCGTATCTGATATGCGCCTAATACTAACCAGTACTCTAGAGAAGTCGACCAGTAGTTTTTGGAGGTACATTTCGTTACAGCTCTTCCAGACAGTTCTATGGAGGTTCTCCTACTGTGTATCGGAGTATATATAGAGGGACAATTATTGAACTATATGAAAAAAACGTAAATTAGTTACAAACTACGCCGTGCACTCACTTTATTAAACATGTAAACGTCACTACAGGTATTCGGATTTAGGTTATGACGTATTCGATATGCCTCCCATCATTGGCAATGATTTGGCGCATACGAATAGCGAAATTCTGCATGACTCGCTGCAGTGTCGGAAAATCGATGCTGTCGATGAACTCCTAAATGGCTTTTTTCATCTCAGCAATGGTTTTGGGGTTACTGCCGCACGACTTGTCTTTAGTACAGGCCCACGAAAAGGAGTCGCATGTGTTCAGATCCGGAGAATATGGCGGACAGTCGAGGCCCATGTCAGTAGCCTCTGGATACCTCAGAGCCAGAATTCGGTCCCGAAAGTGCTCCGTCTTGTATTAACTTCATCTTGTCGAAATCAGAGTCACTTTGGACTGTCGAAGTCATGGTCACTTTGGATAATGGGGATGAAATCATCTTCCAAAACCTTCACGTACCGTTTGGAAGTCACCGTGCCATCACGGGATATCGGACCGACTATTGTGTGACTGGACATTGCACACCACACAGCTACCTGTTGAGGGGGAAGAGACTTTTCGATCGTGGAATGAGGGTTCTCAGCCCCGCAAATGCGCCAGTTTTTCTTATTGACGAACCTATTCTAACGACAATGGCCGACAACAACAAGGCGCGAGTGCATGCACATACTGATTCCCATCACACCCCGATGCCAACCGTGCAGTTTGAACGTCCTAACGCAAACCGTTCAGAAGTTATGACGATTTGATCTCATACAGTTCAATAATTTTCACTCTGTAATAACGTGGTGAACAATTCCAACCCTAGAATGCTAACTAGAGACCCGATGGAAGCGCCTTTCACCCCCGACCTTACCCCACGTCGAGAACGTCGTTATGAAGTCCATTTGCTAGAACGCCTGCAACTCAGTTAAAAGTCTGAACCAGTATGGCGCAACCTCAACGTGTGCAGCCCTGTGCAGCACCTCGCGGAGGCCATGGGACGCCACACCAGCTGAGGTGCACACCTGCCTGTCTACTGCACTGTCGAGTTCATGGACGGAGACAGTGAGCTGTCGGTAAGGACAATGGCTAACCAGGCCGGTTGTGAACCAAACGGTTCTCGAACTATGAACCCTCACTACCCAGGGGCAGCGTTGCCATAGTCCAGACTAAAGCATATTAGGAGCTCTACGACACCGGTGGATGTCGATCACTTCATTTATATAAAAAAACTGTGTAAGTCCATTTATATATCTGCTTTCGACAGATATGAGCAGAACAGGCCTGAAGTTAATTAACAAGATACATAACTATATAATTTTGTAAAGTTATGTCCAACAATGTTTTCTAAAGTTTTGTACAACAATGTTTCCATTTAATTTTGTTATACTTACATAAAAAATATGTGTAAAGTCGGCTTAATACTTGCGCTTGGATGATAGAGACGATGAAAAAGTCAGGTACGTTTCTGTAGTCGTAGTGATTAGATGGAATTTTGTAGCTGAGTTGAACAAATGAAAATTGTGTTACTGTGGAAGTTGAATGTTTCCTGCAAACCCATTACCTGTATGTTCAAAAGAAATACACAATGAATGAACTTTTATTATTTTTTAGTTAAAAGCATCCATTGAGCTACTGGAATTACAGATTTCTTTGAACAGGAAAGGCTCGAGACAAACTTACCACTAAGAAGATAACGAAACCTCATACATCCAGATAAGTACCAGATGTATAATTCATCAAAGTGGACAGACATCTTTCATTTCTACGAAAGAAACTGCAAAGTTGATATAATCCCCTTGGAAAGAGTGTCTAACATTTATACCTATAGTCTCTCGTGCTTACATCGTTCGGCATTACACATAAAATAATTCCTATTGAATCGTTTACCAGAGACCGTGTATAGTGTTTCCTCGACATGTCCTTAAATATAAAACAAAATTACGGCGAAAATTAATTTTATTAGGTGACAGACGGTTCTGATGTCAGTTGATTAACCACAGCGAAATCTGGTTTAAATACGTTGTGCAATTATTTTAATATATAAGGTGAACGCTAAGGACTGAATTACGTCTACTCACATTATGTTAAGGTAAAAATAATTTCTGACTACTATAGTCAACACCTTTAACTAGTAGACAGTGACTATCGTTCAGGAATGAACAGCAAAAAATGAGAAAAACAAAGCTCTAAATCAAATTTTGGGATTACCGCACTGAAGTAAAATTCAAATGGAGGAAATATGTTAATGAGCTGCTCAAACGATAGCTTGTTCATTCTACTATTGGTGGTTCATTGCAGGAAACTTTCATCGATAAATTTGGCTTTGGGATGTATATGCACGGATAATATCAAGTATATGCACGGATAATATCTACAAAATTTGTCGCACATGCACGCCCGTCATTCACCCTACCCGACATGTGACGTAGGAAGTACCAATTGCACCTTAGACAATTCTACACGACCTCCATACAATCTGTCGCAGCAAACATACAATAGCATGAAGTACTTGAAGGTGACCATGTCTTCGCAAACCTCAATGCCACCTCATCTCATAATATTAAAAAGTGAACATCGGAAACTAAAGCACCGTCTTTTAGTATTAATTGTAATAAGGCCAATGAAACTTACGTAATTGAGAACGTACTTTGGCAGAGATGTCCACAAAAAAAGTTATGTGTGTATATAGCCGTTAAGAGAGGTAAAAGGAAATAGACGTACACACATGACAAAAGTTTTTCACTGTCTCTCCCTCCTATCTCGCGTATCATTCATTTGCTCTGGTAGATATTACACACGGAACCAACAATGTTTCTTGAAATTGCGTTCTAGGGGCGTTCTTGTTTAAATGTTGGCAGCAACATACGTGTACCACGCAGCTACAATGCCACAACTGCTAGGTCGTTAATTTTGCCAGCAGTGGAAAACAAAGCATTGTAGTAACCGTAGAGGTAAAAAAAAGAAGGGAGATGGCACTACAGACTTACGCTGTACGATGTTTTGAAGTCACAATGAGTGGCACCTGCCGCCATCTTACATAGCCCAAAACGTCAGCAGATTACTGTTTAGAGTTGCTTGTTCTTCATTATTTCTGCCGTGCACGTGCAAGAGCTCTTTTAAATGCTAAAAATTACACTGCTTACACGAATAACACAGCGTTATGAAGGCAATTTCGTACATTTTTCTGTTCTTCAGTGCGTATTTGCTCTAGTAATAAAACAAATTTGGCCTAGTTAATGTAACTTCTTTTTGATTGATATATTTCTAATAACCAAGAAGAGAAGGTTATAACGTAAAAAGGATGGTTTCGTAATCTGTGTCCTTCCCCTGTTATTGTATTTACATATAGAAAATCAAGCTGGAACTTCGAAACCAGTATTTGTTGGCTCACTGGTATTGCCGCTTTTTCGCACCATTTTCCGCTTTTACTTCGTGCGGACAACATTTCCTATGGTCACGTTTGCAAGAAACGTACCTACGAGTTCTTTGTTAGCCCATAAATGTGTGCAATGAGGGAAGAAACACGGCTTGCTATAGTATCTTGTACATGACAACAAAGTGAATAGTTATTTACATGTCAATTTTTTTTAATGAAACAACAACGCCTCCACACAGTCAAAGTACGAAATATTATTTGGGACATGACGACGAAAGTCGATAGTTACGTGCATGGGCACGTCAGAGTGACGTCACGGGGACCTGCGAACCATGCAGGTATAACTGCAGCGAACGTAATGTTTTTGGCTACATAAGATGGCGGACGTCGGTTACAAGTTTTTGACTTAATGACAACTACCTTCTTTTTTACCTTTGTGGTAGTAACGAAGCCATCGGGGGCAATACAGACTGTATACAACTGTACACTACTTCTTTCGCTTAATTTTGTCTAAGAGTAAACGGAACAAACCCAGTCTTCGTTTGTAATCATTAATAATTTCCCAATTTTCAGTGTCTTCATCTTGAACAGCTACAGCTTTTCTTATTGCACGGAAATTTTATTACTTCTATATTATGCCACGAAGAAGAATACTAGGGGGGGTCAGATTGAAAGACTCAGTTTTTGCTTAGACAAACTCATAGGCGTAATGTGGACATTGATAATAATAATTCTATTGTTGTTTTGAAAAACACACATAAATGTGCACTGAAAAGATTCCAAATAATTTTGGGAGTTATAATTGCCATTTGATGAATTTACAGTGCACAACATTTCGCATCTGGCTACTGTACGTGAGACAACGGTATTCACATTGTGAATAGTAAGTGTGAAAGTGAGAGTAAGGTTGAATGTTAATTTGCCGTCGTTTGTATTTCAACGCAGTGTATCAAGGACTCACGTCAGATGATCGAACAATTAAGGAGAAATCAAAGAATTGATGCAATAATAATTCGTTACTTCGTAAAGACAACTACTCGTGTTTCGACCACGGGCTATACCAGTTTTCATTACTTTCTGAATCGCTGAAACTAATGTATAGGAAAATAAATTCAACCTGAACTGAACCAGCATTTTTATGTATAAGAACGACAAGAAAAGGCGCCTGTAAGAAAAGGAAACTGTTTAAAAGCATATTACGATGATGAACACATTTTATGAAGCCATGTGGTGCAGTCGGAAGACTGCTGGGGAGGTAACGTTACAGTAGCACTGGTGACGTCGCAAGAGAATGGAGAGTAGCCTTGGACATCGAAAAGAGTTGCACATGAGTGTGAAGACGACTAAGCATTTGAGAGTGTTGAAGAAGTATCGAGGTACTTAACAATTTCAGACAGAACAGTGAGGCCAAAAGCAGGAGCGACTATTGGATAAGAGTTTTTGGATACATCAGATTTTTACAAGGTTGTGAACAGTGTGACATAACGTGGTGTAGTTAATGGTAAGGTCATATGACAACAGCTGGCGCCAAAAATAATAAGCTGGAAGTAATTAATGATAACTTAATAGAAAAATAATTGTAGGTCTGTTATTTCGTTTAATCGCTCTCTCATGAAATAACTTTACGAAGAGATCGACGCACTCAAGCTGAGCTCACCATCATCTTGAAAGCAACGCAAAGCAGATTTTATACATGTGTAGTAGAGCAATTCTTCCAAACGAAGACTCAGGAATTTCAGGGATCAGAAATAAAAGTTTGCAAGTAGCAGGTTCTTTTAATAACGATGCGCAACAGTCATGTGACATCATGTGAACAAAAGACATAAACATCCATTGTGCAAATAAAAATTTCGAAACTCACATTTAAAACTTCATAAACAGATTAATAAAGTAACACATTGCATTACGCTTGGCTTCACATGCCAGGAGTTTGCTAGACAGAAACAGTAAAAAGAATTTATAACGAAAGTGAACGTTCTGATGGCTGTTGTACACACGAAACTGGTAGGCTCAAGGGTAGCACAATAAAATCCGGAAGACACCATTAAAGTTAATGAAACAAGAGCAATAAATTTAAATAAATACAATAATAATGCATTATAACACATTAGTGAAACCAATAGACAAACTACAAGCAAGCTACTACCACTTATACTCATCTGAACCTGCTTACTTTATTCCTGCTTGTTGTAATCCCTCCGCGATTTTTATGTGCCACACTTTCCTCCGTTAGCCGGCCAGGGTTGCCGAGCGGCTCTAGGCGCTACAGTCTGGAACCGCGCGACCGCTACGGTCGCAGGTTCGAATCCTGCCTCGGGCATGGATATGTGTGATGCCCTTAGGCTAGTTAGGTTTCAGTAGTTCTACGTCCTAGGGGACTGATGACCTCAGAAGTTAAGTGCCACAGTGCTCAGAGCCATTTGAACCATTTTTAACTTTGCTCCGTTAAAGAATAGACTTTTCTTTGACGTGTCACAATGAATCAATCGATCCCGAGTTTCAGTCTAAGTATACGTTAAGTTTGCTTCCTCCGCAATTCGCTTGAGTACCTTCTCATTACTTATTCGACATGTCCATCCCATTTTTAGATTTATCCTGTAGAGTTACATTTCTGAACCTCCATTCTGTACCTGTCTGAACTGTTTATCTTCCTCTTCCAGATATACCAGATCGGCCAAAACAGTTTCTAGATTGGATCAGTAAAACTAACAGAGAAACGTCAAGATGGCGGTTTCAATACTTCAAGTGATTAACAGTGCCTCGCCCCTCTTGAGTACAAGGCAGAGCACTCTAAGGAAAGTCCTTCTTTGGAGTATAGTTCAGTTCGTGAGTTCACATTGGCTTGAATGTAGGCTATGTAGGCAAAGCGTCTTGTGCTGGGTTCGCAATAACAACATCAAGTCTCGTCAGCCGTGATAATTTTTCTAGAAAGGAAATGACCGCGTCTTACTTTTCAATCAGGTCACAGCAGGCGTCCATGCGTGGTTTTCATCAGGGGGAAAAGGTGTGCGGGACACACTTTTTGCACACACTCTTCTTCAGAACATTGTGAAGAATGTCACGAACACTTGATTTAGAGTTGTTGCTCCCTTGCGATTTGTGACACAACGTTGACAAACTGTGGCACCACGTCCACTTCTTGACACTGCCTGCTCGCAACTAGTCGAATGCTCATCTATTGTTTGCTATTGTTAGTTCAAGCTGTCACCGTAGTCACTAAGCTGATGTCGCTTATGTGCCAGGAACATAAGCAGTTTTTGCACTGGCGGTGTACACCTTCAGAAAACACTTCCTAGATTAAATTTGTTAATTAGTGTTATCAAATTTCTCTATTTCAAGAACGGTTTTCTTGCTATTGCCTGTCCTCATTTTATGTCCTCCATACTTTTACAATCGTTACTTATTTGTTCCCCAAGTAACAATACTCCATTACTCGTGGTATCACTTTTCCAAATCTAATATCCCCAGCACCATATGATTTAATTCGACTTAATTCCGTCTGCTTTAAATGTTGGTGTTTACCTCCTAAGAGCCTATCAAGACACTATCAAGTCCGCTGAGCAGCTCTTCCAAGTCCTTTGCCGTCACTGACAGATTTAGTACATCATTCATAAACTTCAAAATTTGTATTTCTGCCCCAAGAAGTTTAATTCCCTTTCCAATTTTCTTTTTGGCTTCCGTTTCTGCTTTTTCAGTGTGCAGGTAAGTAACACTGGGAATAGGCTGAAAACCTAGGCGGAATCGATTCGGGAGATGAATCGGGTCATGTCCAGAGATATCCTCGTGATAATCACGCACGAAGTGGTAAAGGAAGTTTTGCCATAGGGTGGTGAGTCATGGATCTCTGTATATACGTTGAAAAGTGTAAGAGATTGCCAAGTGTGTTCATTGCTGTGTTAATGTTTGGGTTTTTTGTTTTAACTTCCGAAAATATTCTACTTTGTAAAATCATTTTAGATTCGAATTTTTATGTCTCTGATAATTCTTCTCGTAATTTATCAAGCAATCTTTGTTAAATAAGTTTATGTATTGGAGAAGACTATGTTACCGGCACGTTAGCATGCTTGCACACGACTACCAGCTTAAAGGAGAAATATATTTTGTACTTTTGGCGAATAGGGTCACTGCAGTGTGGGTTGAAAGGGTCAATATTTTTTCGTGTCCACTAATTTAAATTACTATTTGATTTGGTTTTGTATTGCAGATGAAAAAATATAAAAGAAAATTTCTTTGTGGGCCGAAATTGTAATGCAAAATGGAATTAAATCTTTTCGTGAGGATAAATGCCACAGTGTCACGCAGCTGATTTATTTCTGTTGTGGCACTCCTGTCTACAAAGACAAGTGAAAAGTGGGAAACAAATTCACCACCAAAGGTAAAATATGGTCAAACAATACTTAGTAAGGAACTAGGAAGGTCAAGGGAAAGAAAAGATCAACAACTTACATTTGGAAACACCTTCAACGTTACATGGTTGAATCCACAATGACATCGCCTGCAGAAATCGGACTTAGTTCAACACATGTTTTCCCAGTGAATGGATACGCAGTAGCTGAACATGAGTTCTTGATGGCTAGTAGCTCGCAGAGCTAAGAAAACACATCAGAGTTATGTGAGGCTCAGCCGGTGAAACCTTCTGATAGTTCAGTTCACGACAACATTGAGATGCTGAATTCTTCTGTTTCTTTCTACAACTTGCTGTCGTCTGCAAAGAAGTCTACACCTAAATGTTAACCTGCGAAACTGAAAACACTACTTATTCTATCCCTAGAAAATAATACCAAAACAGATTGGAACATGCAAGAAAAATCATGTTAAGAAGAGGCTACATATCTAAGGTAATAATCACCTTCGTCAGAATCCTCCACAGAAAGAAGATGACGCATCTTGTGAATATAAAAAGATTAAAAATGGAGATCCAATAACGGGAAAAATTGGTGACTGCATTGAGTGTCAAGGCAACAGCAGGGAACTGTATCTTACGAAATTTGTTGCTGCAGTTGGGAGGAAAAGCTTATTTGTGGACAGTGTTTTCTCATTTTACTGTGTTGTAAACATTTTTTGCTGTCCGTTGTAACAAACTAAGATTACGGTAACTTTCTGGATTAACCGAAGCTTGCGATTTCATCTTATTCTCGCTAATGTTTAATCTGATTTTCAGCAATGAGATTCATGAATCTCACATCATTAAGCAACAGACAGGTACTTTTATAGTATTCTATAGCTTTCAAAATTTTTCAGTAAGGTCACAATATTTTTGCATATTTCCGTATGATAATGTTGTGCAATGAAAATGATTTACCCCATAGATTTCACCTTGCAATAACCTTGATGCAAAATAGAGTGTGCATCTATGAGAAACATAATC
Organism: Schistocerca cancellata; assembly: GCF_023864275.1. NCBI lineage: Eukaryota > Metazoa > Arthropoda > Insecta > Orthoptera > Acrididae > Schistocerca > Schistocerca cancellata. The sequence goes on along the minus strand of NC_064632.1, from coordinate 4,313,418 downwards.
TGTTTTTTATTTTTATCGTATTATTCGTTACTAAAGCCACGTCGACATGATTTTTTTTCCAAATTCAGTTTACGTAATCTCAAACAAAACTCTATTGCCTATGAAACAAAGAATCATCTTGATATTCTAAAATCATAGTTACCTTCTTGAGAAACAATTTATTTTACGTAAAATACTAATACTGCAGTTTGTAAATAAACCTTGTGACGTGCCAGATCTTAAAAGTTTACATTTTTGTTTCACGAATATATAAAAAAAAATTGTTACTACCGTTATGCTTAAACTTTTTGGATATTTACTATTTGTAGAACTGGGTATTGTGTCTGTTTCCAAAACATTTCTGAAAAACGTAATACATAATTTCCAATTGAATGAGTTGATTCGTCTGTGTTTACTCTGCGATCATTCTGATTTCTGTACTCAAACTTTGGTTAGTAATTACACTGTGCACATGGCATGTGCTTTGTTCAGGTAAATTGCACAGTAAAAACTGTGTTTTATGTTTTTGGGGATCATGTTTCTTGTAATTAAAAACCATGATGAGAAAATGTCGAAATAAAGATGTTAAGGTAAACCTAAACTATGTATTTCAGTCTTTTATAACTAAAAGCTGATATGAACCTCATGAAAATGAAGACTATTTGTAACTATCCCCTAGACGCTGACACCAAACAGAGATAAGTACTAATATTATATCTTCTCTTGGACGTTAGATAGTGAATGCAATGTTAATGATGTTCATTAGACTTTCATACATGGTTTTGTCGTAGTCTGCCCAACAACGGCTTGTTATACTCCATTCGCTGGACTTATGACCCGAATAGCATTACTTAATGAAGGTGAATTGATCCTACAACTCGTTATTCAGTTTAATTTGGTGAAGATATGAACATCATTTGTGTAGTGTGAAGCAAAAGTACACAGTTCTTAAGTGTTTCTCACAAATATCTGCTCGTGTGAAAATATGCCTCCCGTTTAGACATTAACAAGTTCTGGAACATTTCAGCCTATCTTACTCTACTATTTTCCTTCACGTGGTCTTACAGAGATACAGTAGTTTCGCGACCGGCTGGCCACGTCCAGCGTGCCCTTGGCGCCGCCTAATCCGTTCACCTGCGCCGACAGCCATCGGCGCGGACTGCTCCCCCTGCCCGGGCTCTTCGCCCTGTGGCTGGGTACTTCTGGAGCCAGGACGGTCGCGACTGTCTGTTGGCAGTCAGAGTGTCATCACGGGCGTTACAAATAAACACACTGTATCTGGACACCTATTCCGTAGCTTTGGAGATGAATTGCTCGACAGACATAAATGTACACTGAAAGTGCTGATGCTGCTAACTCCTCATCACAAGGTTTCTTTCATTTGCACCTCGTTCTTGAGAATCATTATAAGATTTCTGTATACATCTGAGTTTAATTTGACGTACTGATGTTTCATTATCAGCTTTTTGTACGCAACTTACGGTGTAAACGCTGGAGAATCCGTAACGATAAAATGTTGACGTTCGCCTGCAGTAGCACAATAATTCGCCCGCAAAAACAACTTTCGAGGGACGTGTCTGGATGCCGACACACACTTTCTAAGCTGATCCCTATATCACTATATTTTGGGATCATCAACCAAATAAATTACCCATAACTTCGAAACCAAAAAGTCAAACGTTTCTGAATTCTTTTTGTACTGGATAAAATTTTTATTATACAGTAGAAGTGGTTCATGGTGTAGGTTCCTGTAGTCATGTCCTAGTTCATGAACCACGGACAACGTATGAGTGGCCAAGTAAGTGGTCCCGACTGTCGGGATACCAGTTACTTTGGAATAAGGCTGGGCATCTCGGACGTATTCTGAGTCTTGGTCACCTTTGTGCTCATACGGCAAAGACTACCAAATCCACCGGTTAGTCCCTCAGCCGTTAGGGGTAAAACCCAATGGGACTCGGGGCAAGTAAGGCAAGCAACCTGCTTCCCTGGTACTTTAAATATGATGCTGGCAACAATCAGAGCAAAATGACTCGGACCTTTGGAGGTGACGGAGTCCCACCTCTAACTGACAAACCAGGGACTCCTAAGATACGACTTGGCAAACAAATGGTAATGAGATGGGGAGTTATTAATATCAATGGGGGCTACTCTGGGAAGAAGGTAGACTTGGCAGAGGCTGCAAGTAAGATGGGGCTGGACGTTTTAGCTGTTAGTGACATTCGGGTAAGGGGTGAGAAAGAAGAGGAAGTGGGAGAATACAAGGTCTACCTGTCAGGAGTCAAAGCAGGAATAGCACAATGGGGTGTAGGGCTTTACATCAGGAAAGAAATCGAACCCAGCGTAGTTGCAATAAGGTATGTAAACGAACGACTGATGTGGATAGATTTGCCAGTGTCTAGCAAGAAAATTAGGATTGTGTCAGTATATTCGCATTGCGAAGGGACAGATAGTGGATAGTTTTTATGAGGCACTCAGTGATGTAGTTGTTAGAGTAAAGGACAAGGACAGTGTTCTGCTCATGGGTGATTTTAACGCCAGGATTGGAAATCGAACAGAAGGGTATGAAAAGGTTATGGGTAAATTTGGAAAGGATATGGAGGCCAACAGGAACGGGAAACAACTCTTGGATTTCTGTGCCAGTATGGGCTAAGTAATCACAAACTCCTTTTTTAAACATAAGAACATTCACCGGTATACTTGGGAAGGCAGGGGAGCTAGATCTGTCATTGACTATATAATAACAGATCAGGAATTCAGGAAGGCTGTGAGGGACACACGTGTATTCAGGGGTTCCTTCGATGACACTGATCATTATTTAATCTGCAGTGAAATTGGGATTGTGAGACCGAAAGTGCAGGAGGTCAGGTCCATATGTAGGAGGATAAGAGTGGAGAAACTTCAGGATAAGGAAATCAGGCACAAGTACATAACAGCGATCTCAGAAAGGCACCAGTTAGTTGAATGTAGTCAATTACAGTCATTGGAAAAGGAATGGACAAGGTACAGGGACACAGTACTAGAAGTCGCTAAAGAATGTCTTGGAACAGTAGTGTGTAAAAGTAGGATGAAGCAAACAGCTTGGTGGAATGATACAGTCAAGGCAGCCTGTAAAAGGAAAAAGAAGGCGTATCAAAAATGGCTACATACCAGAACCCAGGTAGACAGAGAAAGTTATGTTGAGGAAAGAAACAAAGCCAAACAGATAATTGCAGCATCCAAGAAGAAATCGTGGGAAGACTTTGGAAACAGGTTGGAGACTATGGGTCAAGCTGCTGGAAAACCATTCTGGAGTGTAATTAGCAGTCTTCGAAAGGGAGGTAAGAAGGAAATGACAAGTATTTTGGACAGGTCAGGAAAACTGCTGGTGAATCCTGTGGATGCCTTGGGCAGATGGAGGGAATATTTTGAAGAGTTGCTCAATGTAGGTGAAAATGCGATCAGTAATGTTTCAGATTTCGAGGTAGAATGGGATAGGAATGATGATGGAAATAGGATCACATTTGAGGAAGTGGAAAAAATGGTCCATAGATTGCAGTGCAATAAAGCGGCTGGGGTGGATGAAATTAAGTCGGAACTCATCAAATACAGTGGAATGTCAGGTCTTAAATGGCTACACAGGATAATTGAAATGGCCTGGGAGTCGGGACAGGTTCCATCAGACATGACAAAAGCAGTAATCACACCAATCTTTAAACATGGAAACAGAAAAGATTGTAACAACTACAGAGGTATCTGTTTAATCAGCGTTGTGGGTAAAATCTTCTCAGGTATTGTTGAAAGGAAAGTGCGAGTTTTAGTTGAGGACCAATTTAAATGTAAATCAGTGTGGGTTTAGGCCTCTTAGAGGTTGTCAGGGCCAGATCTTTAGCTTACGGCAAATAATGGAGAAGTGTTATGAGTGGAACAGGGAATTGTATCTATGCTTTATAGATCTAGAAAAGGCATATGACCGGGTTCCTAGGAGGAAGTTATTGTCTGTTCTACAAGATTATGGAATAGGAGGCAAACTTTTGCAAGCAATTAAAGGTCTTTACATGGATAGTCAGGCAGCAGTTAGAGTTGACGGTAAATTGAGTTCATGGTTCAGAGTAGTTTCAGGGGTAAGACAAGGCTGCAACCTGTCTCCACTGTTGTTCATATTATTTATGGATCATATGTTGAAAACAATAGACTGGCTGGGTGAGATTAAGATATGTGAACACAAAATAAGCTGTCTTGCATATGCGGATGACTTAGTTGTGATGGCAGATTCGATTGAAAGTTTGCAAAGTAATATTTCAGAGCTAGATCAAAAATGTAAGGACTATGGTATGAAGATTAGCATCTCCAAAACGAAAGTAATGTCAGTGGGAAAGAAATATAAACGGATTGAGTGCCAAATAGGAGGAACAAAGTTAGAACAGGTGGACGGTTTCAAGTACTTAGGATGCATATTCTCACAGGATGGCAACATAGTGAAAGAACTGGAAGCGAGGTGTAGCAAAGCTAATGCAGTGAGCGCTCAGCTACGATCTACTCTCTTCTGCAAGAAGGAAGTCCGTACCAAGACTAACTTATCTGTGCACCATTCAATCTTTCGACCAACTTTGTTGTATGGGAGCGAAAGCTGGGTGGATTCAGGTTACCTTATCAACAAGGTTGAGGTTACGGATATGAAAGTAGTTAGGATGATTGCAGGTACTAGTAGATGGGAACAATGGCAGGAGGGTGTTCACAATGAGGAAATCAAAGAAAAACTGGGAATGAACTCTATAGATGTAGCAGTCAGGGCGAACAGGCTTAGATGGTGGGGTCATGTTACACGCATGGGAGGAGCAAGGTTACCCAAGAGACTCATGGATTCAGCAGTAGAGGGTAGGAGGAGTCGGGGCAGACCGAGGAGAAGTTACCTGGATTCGGTTAAGAATGATTTTGAAGTAATAGGTTTAACATCAGAAGAGGCACCAATGTTAGCACTGAATAGGGGATCATGAAGGAACTGTATAAGGGGGGCTATGCTCCAGACTGAACGCTGAAAGGCATAATCAGTCTTAAATGATGATGATGATGACAGTAGAAATAAACGATGATTTACAACCTTTGTTTAAGAATTCGATAGGGAAATACTCTAGCTTCTACACTACCTAATTAAATTTCATCTTTAATTCCTAATGACCATCGTGTAATGAAGTTCGTATTCTCTATATATAAAAAATGAACTGCTGTGCTTTAATCTCACTAAAACTCGCAAAATAGCTTAACAGGTTTTGATGATTCTTTCTTCTTTGCGTTTGTAATTGTTAAGGCAAGGTTTATATGAAAGGAAACATTCGAAAAATTGTCTAGACAATTGAAAAATTCTGGAAATAGTGAAAGAGCTTCTTTCTATAGGATTTTCACGATTTGCTTTGTTCGCGATTGAAAAGATTTTTATGACTGATTCTTCTTTTGTTTTGTTCATTTTTGTCTTGGACCTGAAGCATCCAGACTGTGTTCGTCAGCACACTGCTTCTACACTTGCATTGTAGTCGAAAACACATTATGGCTTTATTACATTCTCGCCAGTCTTCTTGTTTGTCTTTCACTTGTCACGAATTTCTGTGGTAGTACAGGTAGTCAACATCAACACTTCTCCCTTGTCGTACTACTTAATGGCAAGTATTACGTCAGCTGACGTAAACTGAACTTCTCCTCGTTTCAGTTTCTTCCGTATCTTCGGCTAACTGCGCCTGTTGCTACGTACAGTACCGCATGCTGCGGTTCTATGGTCATGAAGCCAGAAGGGTAAGTCCGGACTCGTATACCAACTGTCGACATAGAGTGTATGTCCACGTTCACAGTATGGCTTCAGTAGTTCTGCCACCACACCGCCGGATTTCCCCAAATTATGGACTTCAATTTCTGTTGTTGTGCTTGTGTATACAATGAAATCCAAAATATATCCAGTTTTTTAAACGCACAACACGAATGTCTTGATTCCAAATCTACTTCGTTTTGAAGGTGCGAATTGTTTAAAAGATAAGCGACCTTTGAGCAATGATAGTCTTTCATCGACATAGAGGTTTTTGTATGGATTAAATGCACTGCAGAACGCCATACGAACTCTATCAATTATTTTCCTAAATTCAAACAAACTGTCATTACCACGATTGGCAGAGTTGCCACTAAAATGCAACATTCTCAAAAGTAATATTAAACGGTCATGGGACATAACTTCACCGAAAACTGGTGTGCTGAGAAGTACATCTCTTTACCAATATGTCCTTATTCAAAACTTTTTAACCACGGGCCAAGAGAAGCCAAATACCAATGAAGCAATACTGAGTATCAAAACAGCATTTTCCCAGGTGGACAGTCGAGAATGAACTGATTCCGACGTATTGCGTATGGTGAAAGTGTAAAATCGGTTCGTTTCAAGTGCCATAAATTTCATCAGATTTTCTGATTGAAATAGCATGAAAAAGCATAGAACGCTTGAATCAGGTGCTAGCTGGCAATTATGCCTTGAAGATGAGTCATCAAATTCTTGCAGTGCTGGATTGAAATCACGCTTTGCCAATCAGATTTGTCACTAAGGCGTGGCCATTTAGGGATCGATTCGTCTTCGCTTTCACAATCTGAAGAAGAACTATCCCGGTGTGCTCTGCTAGGTGAGGTACATTGACGCGTATTGCTCCGAGAGTCTTCTGAAGAATCATCATCATCACTACAGTCATTGAAGATGACATACTCACTGTCACTATCACTCCTTGTGCGTGTGTCCAGTATCTCTGTCAGCGTAACCACACCGACATGCCAGTCGTTTGTGGAACTCAAAGTGATAGCACTTTAGAAATCATGATGAATAGGCAGAAAGCTAAACGACACCACAGAAGGAGAATGCAGATGATCACATGAACCAGCTAACATGAATGTCAAACAGCAAATCCGGCGGAAATACCGCTGAGCGGCTACAGATGTACGGAGGACCACAGGCAGCGGCTGACGGTAAATGCCGTCGTTAGGACTCAGGTACCGGCCAGGCCGTGACTGTGAATGCCGTCTGCGGCGACCATGGGAAATACCACTGCAGCGGCTGACGACATCCGCAGCCCCTCCGGAAAGGTGGAGCGTGGTAGGATTTCGCGTCTGCACCGCTCCAGTGACCTTACAGAATCAAAAGGAGACAAATGTCTCGCTTTACTCTGTATTCCAAGATATATCAAACATCACTGATACTCTGCATTCTCTCATTGAAAGTAACATACAGAATGTGACTGAAAGTATCCGTACACCTCCAAAAACATACATTTTTCATATTAGGCGCATTGTGTTGCCACCTACTGCCATGTACGCCATATCAGCAACCTAAGTAGTCATTAGACATCGTGAGAGAGCAGAATGGAGCACTGCGCGAAACTCACTGACTTCGAATGTGGTCGGGTGATTGGGTGTCACTTGTGTCATGCATCTGTACTCGAGATTTCGACACTCCTGAACGTCCCTAGTCCACTGTTTCCGATGTGATGGTGAAGTGGAAACGTGAAATGCAAGTACAGCACAAAAGCGGACAGGCCGACCTCGTCTGTTGACTGACAGAGATCGCCGACAGTTGAAGAGGGTCGTAATGTGCAATAGGCAGACATGCGTGGTGCCGGGGATAGCAGTGAATTTAACATTAAATTCTTCTAGAATCTTCATATGAAAATGATGCTCTAAGCCCCCCCTTTTCTAACTCGGACTTTTGGTGATGCACATCGATTAAGAAGAAACGCGAACTGACTGTAATCGACCCTGCAAGTGGGGTAGAAAAGAGTTTGGCACCTGCAATAATTTAATTGAATAGAAATTAATTAGATAAAGGAAAGTTTCATTAACGTAGTGAGAAATGAGAGGGTTGCTTTACCGATTCACAGAATGAAAGTTCTGAACAAAATAACAATGTGATTTATTATGACTAAACTCAAAATAATAAACAAAACACATGAAACTTTTACAATACGTCAAATTGGATACTCAAATGAATGTTGTGAACTTCAAGTTGTCCATAAACTAGCTTGTGACGTTTATGACCAAGTGGTATGTGGAGCTAATTCCTTGCAACTCAAATCTTAAGAGAAACACCCAGCCAACCCAACATTAATTGCTGCTACAGTAGTGAGAACTCAGACAATGAACATCAAAGACAGAACCACATAAGAAAAGATGGGAACAGGCGCGCTCTGCTGAGCTATGATTATCACAGAGCAGAATTCCCCAATCTGCCGGTTCTGCGGACATACATTACCAAGCTGTCTTCTGAACTGCAAGGACACGATCTGGCGTACCGGAGGCGATGACTGGTTGCTTCGACGTCCCGTCGTGGTGATGATAATGTCGCGAGTATAGCCCGAAACAAATTCTCCTGGTCTGGTTGCTCCAGACTAAAGACTTCCTAGGAACACAAATACGCCTCTGAGGGAGACGACGAAGGCTCACTACACAAGCACTGACGGTACAGTGAGTGACTTTAACAAGAGAAGTCACACAGTAACTCTGATACAGTCAACTTTAGCAAAAACTGCTCAAGACGGACAACATAGGCTGCTTGTACGCAGCACGCTCAATTACCAACTGTACTCGGAAAGTTACGTTGAAGTCGAAACTTCAGCAACTTCGTCCACAGTTACAATTAAATGAAAGTATATTAGACAGCCAACGGAAGGCAGGCTGTCTAGAGCAGCGAGAGCTCAGTCTTGTAACCTACTCTGACCGAGAGGCGAGAGACGACTCTCTCAAGAGCACCCGTACAAACCGAACACAGAACATTCCCGCCCCCACGACAGTGGCCGTGGTTAAACGTTCCAATCAGCAACTCGGAAACCGGCGGAAAATTCCACTCTATTGCCATAGCACTACCATTCCACCAAAAGAGATTCCTGGCGCCAAATTCTGTGCGATTTTGCTACGTCACGGAGCTATGCCCTGAGCAAGTTAATCACAGTTACGATTTTGTAGAAAACGCCGGAATTTGCCCGCCACGATTGCCTGGGAAGACAAGTAATTCCCACGCCTCGCTGGTAGCCCGCCAGAAAGTATTTTCACTAGGTTTCTGTGAAGTAACGGAGTCTCTAGCACAGCCGCTCCTTCAGGCCCCTGCAGGCGTGTCTCCGCCGCTCTCATGACAATGTCGGCGTCTGGAAAGCATCCACTCGACTCCCTCACACCTGTCGGCTTAACCCTTTCAAGATCAGCAGAACCCGTCTGTCACTGGACCATCCAGGTGACGAGAGGCGCTGTGTGGGAAGTCCGCCTGTGAAGGAATAGCAACTTTTCGCCACATGCAATTAGAGAGGAAAATCGAATTACTCAGAGTAAGATAGAAATACGAGAGGGGGCTCATGCCACTTCTCAGACATCCATCCAGACCATCCTACAGGAACTCCAAACTGCATGAGGATCCACTGCAAGTACTATGGCAGTTAGGCGGGAGGTGCGAAAACTTGTATTTCATGGTCGAGCGGCTGCTCATAAGACACATATCACGCCGGTAAATGCCTAACGACGCCTCTCTTGGTGTAAGGAGCGTAAACATCGGACGATTGAACAGTGGAAAAACGTTGTGTGGCGTGACAAATAACGGTACACAATGTGGAGATCCGATGTCAGGGTGTGCGTATGGCGAATGCCTAGTGAACGTCATCTGCCAGCGTGTGTAGTGCCAACAGCAAAATTCAGAGGAGGCAGTGCTATGGTGTGGTCGTGTTTTTCATAGAAGCGCCATGCACCCCTTGTTGTTTTGCGTGGCACTATCACAGCACAGGCCTACATTGATGTTTTAAGTAACTTCTTGCTTCCCAAAGTTGAAGAGCAGTTCGGGGAAGGCAATTGCATCTTTCAATACGATCGAGCATCTGTGCATAATGCACGGCCTGTGGCAGAGTGATTACACGACAAAAACATCACTGTAATGCATTGGCCTGTACAGAGTCCTGACCTGAATCCTATAGAACACCTTTGGAATGTTTTGGTACGGCCACATCGTGCTAGGCCTCACCGACCAACATCGATACCTCTGCTCAGTACAGCACTCTGTGAAGAATGGGCTGCCTTTCCCCAAGAAACCTTCCAGCACCTGATTGGACGTATGCCTACTAGAGTGGATGCTGCGATCAAGGTTAAGTGTGTGCCAACATCATATTGAAATCCAACACTACCGATGGAGGGGCCACGAACTTGTAAGTCATTTTCAGATACGTGTCCGGATACTTAGATTAGATTAGATTTACTTCCATTCCAATTGATCCGTAACGAGGAGGTCCTCCAGGATGTAGAACATGTCAGAAAAACAACTATACATGACAAATATTTTCAACACACACAAATAAGCTAATGTACCATTCCACAGGTCCCAAGTGACATGGTCGTAATTTAAAACAAAAAAGATTTTTTATTTATTTATAAGGTAATACTTATTAAGAATGAACACATTACTGCACTGAAATTCATCAATGGAGTAGAAGTAGCTGGCCACCAATAAATCCTTTAGGCTTCTCTTAAACTGAATTTCATTAGTTGTTAAGCTTTTTATGGCTGCTGCTAAGTTGTTGAAAATGTGTGTTCCTGAATAATGCACACTTTTTGTACAAGAATAAGTGACTTTAAATCCTTGTGAAGATTATTCTTATTTCTAGTATTGATTCCATGAATTGAGCTGTTGGTTTGAAAAAGTGATATATTTTTAATGACAGATTTCATTAAGGAATAAATATATTGGGAAGCACTAGTTAGTATCCCTAGTTCCCTAAACAGGCTTCTGCAGGATCTTCTTGAGTTCACACCACATATAATTCTTACTGCACGTTCTTGTGCCCGGAAAACTTTAGCTTGGCTTGATGAATTACCCCAAAAAATAATCCCATATGACATTATGGAATGAAAGTAAGCATAGTATGCCAGTTTTTTCATTTTTATATCCCCTATGTCTGACAAAATTTGCATTGCAAACAGAGATTTGTTAAGACGCTTCAGCAGTTCTGTGGTGTGCTCCTCCCAGTTGAATTTATTATCAGGCTGTAATCCCAAGAATTTAACACTGTCCACTTCTTCTATCTTCTTCTTATCGTATGTTAGACATATACTCTTGGGACACCCCTTACAAGTTCTGAACTGCATGTAGTGTGTTTTTTCAAAGTTTAGTGACAAAGAATTGGCTAGGAACCAGTGATTAATGTCCACAAATATTTTATTGGCTGATCTTTCTAAGACTACACCTGATTTGGTATTTATTGCAATGTTTGTATCATCGGCAAACAAAACAAACTTGGCATCTGGTAATGTTACTGATGAAAGGTCATTGATATACACAAGAAAAAGTAAGGGCCCCAAAATGGAACCTTGTGGGACCCCACATGTAATTAGTTCCCAGTTGGATGATGCCTGATAGCTTGATACATGTCTTTTTCCTAGCAACACCCTTTGTCTCCTGCCAGAGATATAAGGTTTGAACCATTTTTCAGCATTTCCTGTTGCACTATAATATTCTAGTTTACTTAAAAGGATATTGTGATTTACACAGTCAAATGCCTTTGACAGATCACAAAATATACCAGTTGCCTGCAATTTTTTGTCTAATGAATTAAGCACATTTTCACTGTAAGTGTAGATAACCTTCTCAATATCAGAACCTTTTAGAAATCCAAACTGTGGCTTTGACAGTAAGTTATTTGAGATAAGATGGTTATAAAGATGACTGTAAATTACTTTTTCGAAAATTTTTGAGAATGCTGGCAACAGTGAAATTGGACGGAAATTTGATGCTATTTCTTTATCTCCCTTCTTAAACTGTGGCTTAACTTCAGCATATTTCAACCATTCAGGAAATATTCCACTGATAAACGACTGCTTACACAGATAGCTTCATATGTTACTTAACTCAGAATCACATTCCTTAAATAGCTTTGTTGATATTTCATCATACCCACTTTTGAACATATAGTGTAACACCTACTCTAAAAGTTCGGTAGACAAACATTAAACATTTTGCTAATTATTTTTTCCTCTTCCGGTTGCACCGAAAGTTTGACTCGTTGATGGAAAGTGACGTGTGACCGTTGTTCCTTGCAACACTGCGGGTAATGAGGAGGAGAGAGTGAATACGTTTGTAGCACGACACGCTGTGTTTACAGGACAGGAGCGCACACAGTGTTTGCTTCCCGGAGTGCTGCAGGGAAAGGGCCTTGTGTGGCGCAGCCAGCCACACACCACCGCCGCGGCTTCCTCCACGCTGCGGCTGTCTTCTTCTTTGCCCGGCTGGGACCGGCAGCGGCAATTTGTCGTGGCGCCGGCTTGTTTCCAGAAGCCATTCAGCGCACAGTGTAGCGGAGCTCATTGTGGCCGTTATTAATGATCCCTGCCGCGGAGTCGGCTCCGAGTGCCAGTCAACAGTCGCAGGCCCGGACGCCTGAAAGGCAGCACGCAGTGCATTAGCGGGCGCGCCCCCTGCTCCGCTGCCCGCCTCGGCCGCCAGGGCGCAGCACCTGCCAGCACACAGCCCGCAGCAAACGACCAGCCGCCACCTGCCGGCCCCTGCAGCGTAGGCAGCGCTGCGGTACGCGCCGTTCCTCAGTGTAATCTTCCTACCCGGGGACCGACGTTTAACTGCTGTGTCTTTGAGAGCCACCTCCACGTAAGAGAAAGTCGGCATCATACACATGTTGTCGATATTCACTAGAGTACTGGCTGACATCTGGATTGGGCAAAATAGTCGCTGAAAGGTGAATCAGCTATCTGAAAAGCCATGTCTTATTTCGTGCGGCAGTTTTAAATTGGTAAACCTACTACTTAACCTGTAACTGACAATGTTCCGCATCAGGAAGAATTTAGACTGAGGACCGAGGTGTGCTAGGGCAATACATGCAGTTGTGAAACGGCACTGAGCCAAGTTGGTGTAGTGGTTAACGCATGTGCCTAGTAAGCAGGAACCCTGCGTTCGATCCCTGGCCCTGGCACCAAGTTTTACTTGTCATTTCAGTCTCCATATGTACATAGTTTCCAAGAGTTACATTCGAAACCTAATACAGTAGAGTCTCGATAGTTGGAGGTGAACGGGACCGGAACCACCTCGAGCTATCTAAAACTTGGACTACCGAAATGTAAATGGCAAAAAAAAAATAGTATGGAACTGTAAGTAATACAGGTCAAAATATGAACTTTAATAAAATAAAAGTATTTACACATGCATTTGCATTGGCAGAATAATAATAATTATTTATTTAGAGAAGTAATAGTGAAGTGTCGTTTCCTTGGCGAATCTGCAACGTTTCCTCGCGGCAATGTCACGCCACCGTGTCGGGAGCAGTGGGTCACTTGGTGTCGCCTCAGGCTGTTGTTCCGTGTAGCATATGGCGTCCTCGAGAGCAGCGTAGCCATCGGTGTGACTCATCACCGGTGCAGCCTCTGCCTCGTCATCCTCGTCACTATCACACTGCGATGGAATGTTGACCGTGTCAATTATAGAAGAGTCTGTCACTTCCTACTGTTCGTCCGAATTTAACCACTCGCCTACTTCCACCTCTTCTGCCTCTACACACCATGACAATCTTCTGATTAAATTACACTATGGTTGATCGTCCTCATCTGCTAAATTTTCAGTTTCTATTTCTGGCATACTTTCCTGTAGAATTTCCCTCCATGACATAGAAATTGTATCTGACTTTATTTCGCTCCAAGATTCGCTAATCCAGAACACAACGTCCTTCAAAGTCACTTTCTTCAAAGCTCCTACAATGCTTTCGTTGTCTTCGGACTGCAGCATTGACTGTAGCAATCGCCGTCGATACTTTTTTTAGACATTCCAGAACTCCCTGATCCATGGGCTGAATGAGACAGGTAACGTTTGGTGGGCGAAACAAGGCGCGGATACCGTCACACTGCAGTTCTCCTGTACTTGGATGTGACGACGCATTATCCATGACCAAAATAGCTTTGCATGGCAGTCCCCTTTCTTTTAAAAAAATTCTTGCAGTAAGGTTATTGTTGTTGTTGTGGACTTCAGTCCTGAGACTGGTTTGATGCAGCTCTCCATGCTACTCTATCCTGTGCAAGCTTCTTCATCTGCCAGTACCTACTGCAGCCTACATCCTTCTGAATCTGCTTAGTGTATTCATCTCTTGGTCTCCCTCTACGACTTTTACCCTCCACGATGCCCTCCAATGCTAAATTTGTGATCCCTTGATACCTCAGAACATGTCCTACCAACCGATCCCTTCTTCTAGTCAAGTTGTGCCACAAGCTCCTCTTCTCCACATTTGTATTCAATACCTCCTCATTAGTTATGTGATCTACCCACCTAATCTTCAGCATTCTTCTCTAGCACCACATTTCGAAAGCTTCTATTCTCTTCTTGTCGATATTATTTATCGTCCACGTTTCACTTCCATACATGGCTACACTCCATACAAATACTTTCAGAAACGACTTCCTGACACTTAACTCTATACTCGATGTGAACAAATTTCTCTTCTTCAGAAACGCTTCCCTTGCCATAGCCAGTCTATATTACGTTGTTTTTTATCTTTCTAAATATCTATATCTCATTTGTAATCTAATTTCCTGTATCGCGCTATGAGGAGTTTCAGTTCGTTGATATGCAGTCTTACTTTATCTTTCTTTTTAATTATCCTAAATTCACTTTCAGATACCCATGTTGCTACCGACAAACTATATAACGTTAAAGATAAACTTCTGCTCTTAATTATTTTTTCAAGAGGTCTTCTAATGGCGCCGTTTAGACAACTTAACTTTTCAATTTTTGACCTTTTGATCCAGGTCTCCTTTGTACCTATGTGTTGTTTTTGTGGTCTTCAGTTCAGAGACTGGTTTGATGCAGCTCTCCATGCTACTCCATTCTGTGCAAGCTTCTTCATCTCCCAGTATCTACTGCAGCCCACATCCTTCTGAATCTGTTTAGTGTACTCATCTCTTGGTCTCCCTCTACGATTTTTACCCTACATGCTTTCCTCCAGTATTAAATTGGTGATCCCTTGATACCTCAGAACATGTCCTACCAACCGATCCCTTCTTCTAGTCAAGTTGTGCCACAAGCTCCTCTTCTCCACATTTGTATTCAATACCTCCTCATTAGTTATGTGATCTACCCACCTAATCTTCAGCATTCTTCTCTAGCACCACATTTCGAAAGTTTCTATTCTCTTCTTGTCGATATTATTTATCGTCCACGTTTCACTTCCATACATGGCTACACTCCATACAAATACTTTCAGAAACGACTTCCTGACACTTAACTCTATACTCGATGTGAACAAATTTCTCTTCTTCAGAAACGCTTCCCTTGCCATAGCCAGTCTATATTTTATATCCTCTCTACTTCGACCATCATCAGTAATTTTTCTCCCCAAATAGCAAAACTCCTTTACTACTTTAAGTGTCTCCTTTCCTAATCTAATTCCCTCAGCATCACCCGACTTATTTCGACTACATTCCATTATCCTCGTTTTGCTTTTGTTTATGTTCATCTTATATCCTCCTTTCAAGACACTGTCCATTCCGTTCAACTGCTCTTCCAAGTCCCTTCCTGTCTCTGAAAGAATTACAATGTCATCAGTGAACCTCAAAGTTTTTATTTATTCTCCATGGATTTTAATACCTACTCCGAACTTTTCTTTTCTTTCCTTTACTGCTTGCTCAATATACAGATTGAATAACATCGGGTATATGCTACAACCCTGTCTCACTCCCTTCCCAACCACTGCTTCCCTTTCATGTCCCTCGACTCTTATAACTGCCATCTGCTTTCTGTACAAAATGTAAATAGCATTTCGCTCCCTGAATTGTAGCCCTGCCACCTTCAGAATTTGAAAGAGAATATTCCAATCAACATTGTGAAAAGCTTTCTCTAAGTCTACAAATGCTAGAAACGTAGGTATGCCTTTCCTTAATCTTTCTTCTAAGATAACTCGTAGGGTTAGTATTGCCTCACGTGTTCCAACATTTCTACGGAATCCAAACTGATCTTCCCCGAGGTCGGCTTCTACGGGTTTCTCCATTCGTCTGTAAAGAATCCGCGTAAGTATTTTGCAGCTGTGACTTATTAAACTGATAGTTCGGCAATTTTCACATCTGTCAACACCTGCTTTCTTTGGGAATGGAATTATTATATTCTTCTTGAAGTCTGAGGGTATTTCGCCTCTCTCATACATCTTGGTCACCAGATGGTAGAGTTTTGTCAGGATTGGCTCTCCCAAGGCTGTCAGTAGTTCACATGGAATGATGTCAACTCCGGGGGCCTTGTTTCGACTCAGGTCTTTCAGTGCGCTGTCAAACTCTTCACGCAGTATCATATCTCCCATTTCATCTTCATCTACATCCTCTTCCATTTTCATAATATTGTCCTCAAGTACATCGCCCTTGTATAGACCCTCTACATACTCATTCCACCTTTCTGCTTTCTCTTCTTTGCTTAGAACTGGGTTCGCACCTGAGCTCTTGATATTCATACAAGTGGTTCTCTTTTCTCCAAAGGTCTCTTTAACTTTCCTGTAGGCAGTATCTATCTTAGCCCTAGTGAGATAAGCCTCTACATCCTTACATTTGTCCTCTAGCCATCCCTGTTTAGCCATTTTGCACTTCCTGTCGCTATCATTTTTGAGACGTTTGTAATCCTTTTTGCCTTCTTCATTTTTATATTTTCTTCTTTCATCAATTAACTTCAATATTTCTTCTGTTACCCATGGGTTTCTACTAACCCTCGTCTTTTTACCTATTTGATCCTCTGCTGCCTTCACTATTTCATCCCCCAAATCTACCCATTCTTCTTCTACTGTATTTCTTTCCCCCATTCCTGTCACTTGTTCCCTTATGCTCTCCCTGAAACTCTGTACAACCTCTGGTTTAGTCAGTTGATCCAGGTCCCATCTCCTTAAATTCCCACCTTTTTGCAGTTTCTTCAGTTTTAATCTACAGTTCATAACCAATAGATTGTGGTTAGAGTCCACATCTGCCCCTGGAAATGTGTTACAATTTAAAACTTGGTTACTATGTCTCTGTCTTACCATTATATAATCTATCTGATACCTTTTAGTATCTCCAGGGTTCTTCCATGTATAAGACCTTCTTTCATGATTCTTGAACCAATTGTTAGCTATGATTAGGTTATGCTCTGCACAAAATTCTACCAGGCGGATTCCTCTTTCATTTCTTAGCCCCAATGCATATTCACCTACTACGTTTCCTTCTCTCCGATTTCCTACTCTCGAATTCCAGTCACCCATGACTATTAAATTTTCGTCTCCCTTCACTACCTGAATAATTTCTTTTATCTCATCATACATTTCATCAATTTCTTCATCATCTGCAGAGCTAGTTGGCATATAAACTTGTGGTACTGTAGTAGGCGTGGGCTTCGTGTCTATCTTGCCCACAATAATGCGTTCACTATGCTGTTTGTAGTAGCTTACCCGTACGCCTATTTTTTATTCATTATTAAACCTACTCCTGCATTACCCCTATTTGATTTTGTATTTATAACCCTGTATTCACCTGACCAAAAGTCTTGTTTCTCATGCCACCGAACTTCACTAATTCCCACTATATCTAACTTTAACCTATCCATTTCCCATTTTAAATTTTCTAACCTACCTGCCCGATTAAGGGATCTGACATTCCACGCTCCGATCCGTAGAACGCCAGTTTTCTTTCTCCTGATAACGACGTCCTCTTGAGTAGTCCCCACCCGGAGATCCGAATGGGGGACTATTTTACCTCCGGAATATTTTACCCAAGAGGTCGCCATCATCATTTAATCATACAGTAGAGCTGCATGCCCTCGGAAAAAATTACGGCTGTAGTTTCCCCTTGCTTTCAGCCGTTCGCAGTACCAGAGCAGCAAGGCCATTTTGTTTAGTGTTACAAGGCCAGATCAGTCAATCATCCAGACTGCTGCCCCTGCAACTACTGAAAAGGCTGTTGCCCCTCTTCAGGAACCACACGTTTGTCTGGCCTCTCAACAGATACCCCTCCGTTGTGGTTGCACCTACGGTACGGCTATCTGTATCGTTGAGCCACATAAGCCTCCCCACCAACGGCAAGGTCCAAAACCGGAAGAGCAGAGATGGATACATTCTTGAATGCTCTTGGCTTGGCAGACTTCCCAATCACAACTAGTTTTAGTTTGTGGTTTCTAGTTGCATTTGAAGCTCCTATAACTGTGAGCCGCTCTTTGCTTTTTTTGTGCCCAGGGGCACTTTTTTCGTCACAAGAAGCAAGTGTTCTCGCTGGTAACATTTTAAAATTTAGTTCAGTTTCGTCAGAGTTATATATTTGTTCATCAGACAAATTTTCGTCATTTATGATTTTTTTAAACTCGACGATAAATTTTCAAACGGCCTGAGCGTCACCAGAGAGTTTTTCTCCGCATACGTCTAGTTGACGCACTCCATACCTCTTCTTCCACTTGTCGAGCCAGCCCACACCAGCGGCGAAATTGTCGTACTTACTGCAGCTGCTTTCTGAAAAACAAAGCTTTTCTTGCAATATTGGGCCAGAAATCGGAGTACCCTTCTGTCTCTGTTGGGTAAACCACATGAACAATGCCTCACTTGTTTTTTCGAAGTCTGACTTCTTTATACTTCTTCGACTGAGAGGTTCGTGTGAGCATTTCTGTGAAGAAAACTGTTCCAATTTAAGTCGGTTTCTTCGCCAGTCACCGACAGTAACTTCACCGACACCATATTCAAGAACAAGTTTTTTTAATGTTTCTCCTTTGTCAAGTCGTCTTAGTCTTTCTAAAATTCCTCTTTTTTGTTACAGCACTCATCTTCGTAAGGTGTACAACGGAACACACAGTCAACAAACAAAACGACACACAACACTGTACAATACGGGTACTGAGACCTACAGCAGCGTATGAACTCGCTAGTTTTGATCGGAAGCAGCCGGGGGCAGTCGGGGTATTTCGTGCCACACTGACAACAGATGTTCGTGCAACAGGGCAGCGAGCTAATCGTCGGTGTTGATTGCATTGTTGTCTGCTTTGTCACTGAGCTGTACTCTCCCTATCTATCTTTTTCAATGATGTTTCCATTATTTATCATGTCAGTAAAAAATCTTTGCTTTTTTTTTCAGAGGCTCGGATTATCGGAAACTCGATCTAAGCAGTAATGAAATCTTGAGGTGATCGGAAAAGAAGGAAGGAGTACGTGTGGTGGTAGACTAAAGGTAAGAGCAGTGGTACGAACATGTAACATTAGAGGAGGGAACAATACTACCTAAATTTCTGCGGGTTGGAAAGTAGAGAAGACGACCCATGATCGTTTGGCTCCAAAATAACGATAATGAGAAGATTTTCTGTAGAAGAAAGAGGAGATACAAGATCTAAATATATGGAGGAATATCTCACTGAGGCACTGTTGAAACACTAAATTGTATACGAATAAGTTAAAATGTCTGAGCTGTTCTAATGTTGGAGAAAAACACCCGCATTGAGGAAATCTCAGTTAATAGTAACGAAAAATAAACAGACATAAATATTTCAATGCATTCAGGAAACTATTAAGTCGAAAAGAAAATCACAATGATAATTTTTCCTCAAAACTTTCAAGCAGTACGATATAAAGCGTTATCTGCAACGTACTCTTCCTACTCTCAGCCAACAGTATAAGTTTTATTGCTGAAGAAATTCAACGCTTCACAACACAATTTCAAAGACTCCAGACAAAAACATAAGGTCACGAGAAATCTGTGACTAACACAGGAGACGTTAACTGATGAAATAAAGCAAAACAAGAATTCAGGAATTGAAACAGGAATTGAAGCAGATATCAGAAAAAAAATTAGCATGGCAGAAGTACAAAATGGCAAAGCAGTACTAACTGTAGGAGAAATACAAGAAAGTTCAAAATGCCTCAAATGGCTCTGAGCACTATGGAACTTAATTTCTGAGGCCATCAGTCCCCTAGAACTTAGAACTACTTAAACCTAACTAACCCAAAACTACTTAAACCTAACTAACCTAAGAACATCACACACATCCATGCCCGAGGCAGGATTCGAACCTGCGACCGCAGCGGTCGCGTGATTCCAGACTGAAGCGCCTAGAAACGCTCGGCCACCCGGCCGTCAAATACAAGAAAGGAGAACCTTGTATCAGTACAGACAACGTATTTTTACACTGATGCAAAAAAAAATCGTGCAGCTACCTCAATGACTGCTCAATGGCACCATAATCCTGTGGGGTTTTTGTGTTAACGAGTCATATGTCACGGTCTTCGGCAAGTACATGGAACTCGGGAAGTCTATCTGCGTGTGTTGTGTTTCGACTCTGCAGGGAGTAGCAGTGCTGAGGTCAGAGGTGAACAATGTGTGAGACATTCATCCTAGGGTGGAAACATGCCCCGCCGACGACTGCGTCCTCCTGTCCCAGCCATCTGAACGTGTGGCACTGTGGGTCTGCGAGTCGCTGGATGGATGTATAGACGGATCGATGTACATGTTGCGTACGACATATCGGTGGTGTATCACAGTTTTCAACAGTAGTCTGTGGATCATTCCCACACCCACACAGGAGGTTCTGGATGTCCATATCAAGAAAAACGAATTCTGCTAGCAGCATTGACAGAAGGGACATCACCCAGAGAAAAGTTCCTGGTACGTGTTGCACCTCCTGTGCCAACAAGGACTTCGGATGTGTCCTTCTGGCCAGGCTACCAGTGACACCACAAAAGCGCCAGGCATGGCTACGCCTCTCAAGAATGAGAATAGCTGCTGTCGGTACGCGAATGAAGGACGTATACATGTACTGTATATAAGCATAGAACTCGTGAGCGGTCTATTCCAGAATAAATAAGTCCCACGCCAGGCTTCATGGGCTATGGGGCCATCAGTTACAGTTCGCCGTTACATGTGGTACTTCTGCAGGCTGAACCAATCAGGGTCCGCTACGTTGTTCAATTTCTTGTCTCCTTGCTACTGCCGTTTCTTCGACGGTAAGAACTTTTTCGGCAGGACAATGCTCGTCCCAGCACGGCTATTGTGGCTCAATGTGCTCATCGTGGAGTACAATATCTGCCGTGGCGAGCAGCCTCAGCAGATCTGTCACCAGCTGAACACGTGTGGGACATGATGGAGGGGACGATAACTCTTTCTCCGGTGCCTGTAAGAACAACTGCCGAATTGCGACTAAACGTGCAAGATACCTTGGACACTATCATAGCATACAATTCGACGTCTTTGTTACGCGATAATGCATTACCGCCAGAGTGGGATATACTGTGTGTTGATGCCACTGTTTGAGTACATTTTACTTTGACAAGTGTGCTTCATTTGACCTGAATTGGCTATCGTATACACCAGTGGTTCCTAACCTAGGGGCGAAATGTAATTGTCTGAGGAACAAAAATGCAAGGATCAGTTGTGTTTCGATTAGGAAACCATATTATTTCTAAAGGACCATTATGATTTTTGCTGTTTCGTATCAGTGTGATGGAGATTACATAAGTTACCAATAGTTACTTTTATATTTCTAAACAAGCATTAGCTCGTGAATGTATAAACATCTTCCTCTCATAGTCCACTACAAAACACCTACTTTCTACTTCATACTATGTGTCTGTGACACTAAAACTGAGACATATATATCAGATATGTTTAAATGAAAATGTCTTGTGCGAGTTGTAAGTAGTTCTCTCAATAGACCATAAACTGGTTCATTAATAACTTCACAGCTATAAACGAACTAACTGGCAGCACAACACAACAGCAACTTTGAAATCGCTATTATACTGCTGTAGAGCCTTCACAGTACTATTATTATTATTATTATTAGTGTCAGTAACCAGATACGAGCGTTGGAACTTTAATAGTGGCAACTATTTATTTACAGCTCGTACAAAGTAGATAGGTGTTTCAAACTTTTACTGACCTCCAACGTAGTCACCATAATTGTGTAAAACTCTTTGCAAGCGATTTGGAAGTCTTAGGATACTCTTAGCAGTGCCAGTTTTGTTAACAGTTCGAGCGGCGCGGTCTGTTGGCCGACGAATTTGTAGCAGTTCTGAAGAGAATGCCGTGAAGTGTTTCCTCCAGTTTAGAAATCTAGTTGAACTCACGAGGGCTTAAGTCAGGGGAGTGCAATAGGTGGTATAGCACTTAGCAGCCCCATCAGTCAAACAAATCAGTAACAGCTTGCACTGTATGGGCTTGAGCATTGTCCTGCAAAATGATGGTCTGGTCCTGCAGAAAGTGTCAATACTTTTGTCTCTAAGCTGGTTGTAGGTTGTGTTTCAAAAATGAACACCTTAGAGACAGAAGTGATGACGCTTTCTGCAGGACCTGACCATCATTTTGCAGAACAATGGTCAAGCCCGTATAGTGCAAGCTGTTACTGATTTGTTTGACTGATGGGGCTGCTAAGTGGTATACCACCTACTGCAACCCCTGACTTAAGCCCTCATGAGTTCAACTCGATTTCTAATCTGAAAGAAACACTTCTCGGCATTCACTTCAGAACTGCTACAAATTCATTGGTCAATAGACCGCGCCGCTCGAACTCTCAACACATCTGGCACTGCTAACAGTATCCTGCGTCTTCCGCATCGCTGGCAACGGGTTATACACAATGCTGGTGACTACTTTGGAGGTCAGTAAAACTTTGAAATACGTATCTATTTTGTACGAGCTGTAAATAAATAGTTGCCACTGTTAAAGTTCCAACCCTCATACAAAGTATTGGCAGCTTGCCGTCTTCCACTTTTTCCCCATTTCAGAACGAAGGAGTCCAGCAATCAAGTGAATTACAAATAATAAGAATGGAATAGACATTTTAGCGACTTGTTTCTTCATTCAGTAAAAAAAGGTTGTTAGAAATAAGTGATACTTAACGTCTCATTAGATAGAAGCTTAATAAAACACCTAAAGAAACTAAATATAATTTATCTTTCATCATTCTAATAATAAAAGTATTCTGAGAAAATTATTTTTCATTCCAACATTTAATTAGCGCTAATGTCGACGACGGTTGGGGGAAAGGGTTACTAGCTAATATCTGATTGCAGTCAGGAGTAATGGTCTCAGAAGGGTTGGAAACCACCTACAATGATGAACTGCAACACTAGTCAATAAAATTACCTTCTCCATCAGCTAGTTGCAAGGCTTTCTACTTTCTTTCTTTCTTTTTTTTTTTTTAGCCTGTGCTGAGGAAAGAAAGGAAGACCAACGAAGGTGATGTGGGGTTTATATTACAGTACACGTGTTTGACAGAGCATTAAACTGTTTGTAGTCATGGCACCTTATCGGCTCACCGTTGCTGGTTCTCGGATTGCTCACTGATACATCATCGATACAATAACAACGGCAACCACCGTGATTAGCGACGAGTAATGCAGTATTTCTGGGCTTTAGTATCTCTGAGTTTCAGCGTTGCCGAGATTTAACAGCGCATCTGCGCCGTAGTCGAGTGGTATCATGCAATGATTATTTTTGAGGTTACCTTTCAGGCGAATTGATTCTGACGTGTGCTATGAATTATACCAAATAGTAATCCGTAAGGAGGGTGTATTGCTAGAGATTGCTGTATTCATGACAATCCAAGTTTTATTTATGTTCTGTGTTGTGATTTCGGCGCAAGAGTTGCAGATTTACTTCCAGCAGAAGACAGAATAAAGCAATATTTGTGTTTCACTCAAATGTGCTTAATTAATGTGTCGCACACGTCCAATTTATGTTAACTGACCGCAGAGGAGTTGTCGAAAAAAAAGAGGATTTCTAGTTGGGGTGTGATCTGCAGAGGCCTCACAACCTGGAGCAGGCGACAGTCCCTCAGAATTATAAATAACCTTGGGAGAACTAACCCTTACGAAACTGATTCAAGGCAGTTGAATTGCACTTCGCTTCAAACAGTGTATCAGAATACTGAGTTGCGTATTAGCAAACCAGCACAATAATAACGTATAGTTACAATATACGCACTAACACGCATTATGGACTTATGAATCGAACATTTGTTAAAAACTAACCTGCTGGAATGTCAATTTGGATTCCGGAAAAATGTAGGATCATATGAAGTGACACTAACTATAATATATATCTTAGGAGACAAACAGAAGGAAGGCAAATTTGCATTTATAGCGTTTGTGGATTCAGGAAGAAGCTTTTGACAATTTTGACTGGATTACCCCCATGGAAATTGACAAGTTATCGCACATAAAACACAGAGAATGAATGTTATCTGCAACTTGTACAAAAACCATAGAGTACAAGGAAATGGAAGAGGGCAGTATCTAACAATGTGTTCTGATAGGATTGTAGCCTATCACCCATATTATTGACTGCACGTAAGACAAGCAGTGGTGAATCTAAGGAAATATTTATCAGAGGAGTTAAAGTTCTCAAGGAATAAATAAAGGCCATAAGGTTTGCCGATGACATGCCAACCATGTCAGAGAAGATAAAGGACTTGGAGGATCAGTTTTTTTGAAAAGGAATGGTGTCTTCGAAGGAAGATTGGCTTTAATGTCCCGTCGACATCGAGGTCACTAGAGACGGAATGGTGTCAGGAAATGAGGTTGCAATTTGAATGTCAACAGAAACAAAACAAAATGCATGGAAAGTAGCCTAATTACATCAGGTGTTTGCTGAGAAAATTAGGTGAGTATACAGGAAAATGGAAATGGTATACTAGTTTCGTTATTTGTGCACATAATATATTACTATGGAAGACGTAAAGAGCATATAAAATGTAAATAGGTAACAGCACAAAAGATTTTCCTAAAAAGAGAAATATGTTATCATCTAAAGCAAATTTCAATTTTAGCAAGCGTTTTCTGGTGGCATTTCTCTGCATTGTAGCCCTATTTGGAACAGTAACGTAAACGTTAACCAATGCAGACAGGATTAAAAGTTTTCAAAGGCAATGCTACAAAAAGAAATACCGAAGATTAGGTGCCAGACAGGAAAAGTAAGTGAAAGTGATTGAATCTAATAGGGCTGACATGACGTTTATGGCTCAAGTTGACTAAAGGGAACGATACATTGATTAAACACGTCGTGTGTAATCAGGAAATGATTAATTTTCTTACCAAGAGATACGTCGAGAGTAAAACTTGTATTGTCGGACCAAGGCTATGGTAAGCAGTTTCGGGTTCGTGCTGGTTTCAGTAGTCGTGCAGAGATTTCCACAGGAAGGACTAGTATCAGCACATGCATCATACACATCTTCCCACTGAGGACCACAACATTTTTATGTTGAAATTATTTGCTGACTGAACTGAGACAAATTTCTTTCGTTTCTTTTCATTTCTCAGAACTCTGTAATTGATTACCCATGAGACCTGTGACCATTACTAGTACTGGTACTACCATTCGTTATTTACTCAGTTACTTGTGCTCCAGTTTCGGAGAGAGAGAGTTTGCTTAGGATGCTTCAGTTCAACGACAATTTTAAAACCAATTAAAATGTGTGGGAAAGATCGAGCCAGGTAAAGGGTGCACATTCTGAAGACGCGAAATTAAAATGCTTTTCTGACCATCCAGGTTTGGTGTTTACGATTAAGATTAATTGGGGTATGGTTATTATAAAGCGGAGGCGACCTATTTCATTCTCCGTTCTTGCCTTATAAGACATTTTAATGTAGCTCATGACTCCGTCATCACTGGCACGTTAAACCCCGATCTTCCTTGTCCCCTTTATAATTTGATGAAGGGAAAAATTATTACTAAATGCGTGATACGTTACATGTGAAATTTATCTCTGTATTAGATGGAGTTAATGATGATGGTTAGGTCTACTAGTATTGTATCTCACAACTGAATCTAGTTAACATAAAAATATTTATCTTATTAGCAAAAGTTCCACCAAAATTTGAGATAACAAAGATTATGGCGTATCAGCTGACTTAAAACTGAAAATGTAAATTAAATACAGAATACTGTGACCTGCTACTGTTACATTCTGCTCCATAGCTAATAAGAACGGTATCAAACTCTTTATCTATAGACACAATGACAGATGCTAGATTAATTTCGGTTATATTACAACTAGTTTCGTTCTTTTAGACATTCTGTACTATACACTTGTTCACATTATAGTTTGCAAGACCGTTTATCAAATCAGTCTGTGCCCAAAGCTCATTTAATTCCATTTGGAACAACAGCGGTACGCTGGACATCTTTAACACGCACCATATACATGAAGCAATAGTTGTGCAGTTGCCCCATACGACATACTTCGTGGAGCCATACTATCTGGCCTATTGTTGTGAGTGAGTTATATTCTGTCGCCCCTGTCGAACGTTCTCCGCTGATTAGCCTGAACATTATGACCACCGACCCGTCCAGGCGACGGCAGCGTCACCTGACGAGGAGTGACTGCTCGTCAGACACACGCACTGTGCACGTATTATGAGAGAGCGTGCTGTTCGTGTGTACAGTGGGGAAGTCGCGAGATCTAGCTTAATTGGTCCGAGGGAACACACTGACGTCCCGGAGACTCCGCATAAGGATTTCCAAAACTGCACCAGTTGTCTACATCTACATTTACATCCATACTCCGCAAGCCAGCTGACGGTGTGTGGCGGAGGGTACCTTGAATACCTCTATCGGTTCTCCCCTCTATTCCAGTCTCGTATTGTTCGTGGAAAGAAGGATTGTCGGTATGCTTAAGTGTGGGCTCTACTCTCTCTGATTTTATCCTCATGGTCCCTCCGCGAGATATACGTAGGAGGGAGCAATATACTGCTTGACTCCTCGGTGAAGGTATGTTCTCGAAACTTCAACAAAAGCCCGTACCGAGCTACTGAGCGTCTCTCCTGCAGAGTCTTCCACTGGAGTTTATCTATCCTCTCCGTAACGCTTTCGCGATTACCAAATGATTCTGTAACGAAGCGCGCTGCTCTCCGTTGGATCTTCTCTATCTCTTCTATCAACCCTATCGGGTACGGATCCCACACTCCTGAGCAGTATTCAATCAGTGGGCGAACAAGCGTATTGTAACCTACTTCCTCTGTTTTCGGATTGCATTTCCTTAGGATTCTTCCAATGAATCTTAGTCTGGCATCTGTTTTAACGACGATCAACTTTATATGATCATTCCATTTTAAATCACTCCTAATGCGTACTCCCAGATAATTTATGGAATTAACTGATTCCAGTTGTTGACCTGCTATATTGTAGCTAAATGATAAGGGATCTTTCTTTCTATGTATTCGCAGCACATTACACTTGTCTACATTGAGATTCAATTGCCATTCCCTGCACCATGCGCCAATTCGCTGCAGATCCTCCTGCATTTCAATACAATTTTCCATTGTTACAACTTCTCGATATACCACAGCATCATCCGCAAAAAGCCTCAGTGAACTTCCGATGTCTTCCACAAGGTCATTTATGTATATTTTGAATAGCAACGGTCCTAAGACACTTCCCTGCGGCACACCCGAAATCACTCTTACTTCGGAAGACTTCTCTCCATTGAGAATGACATGCTGCGCTCTGTTATCAAGGAACTCTTCAATCCAATCACACAATTGGTCTGATAGTCCATACGCTCTCATTTGTTCATTAAACGACTGTGGGGAACTGTATCGAACGCCTTGCAGAAGTGAAGAAACACGGCATCTACCTACGAAGCCGTGTCTATGGCCCTCTGAGTCTCGTGGACGAATAGAGCGAGCTGGGTTTCACACGACCGTCTTTTTCGAAACCCATGCTGATTCCAACAGAGTAGATTTCTAGTCTCCAGAAAAGTCATTATACTCGAACACAATACGTGCTCCAGAATTCTACAAGTGATCGACGTTAGAGATATAGGTCTATAGTTCTGCACATCTGTCCGAAGTACCTTCTTGAAAACGGGGATGACCTGTGCCCTTTTCCAATCCTTTGGAACGCTAAGCTCTTCTAGAGAACTGCGGTACACCGCTGCAAGAAGGGGGGCAAGTTCCTTCGCGTACCCTGTGTAAAATCGAACTGGTATCCCATCAGGTCCAGCGGCCTTTCCTCTTTTGAGCGATTTTAATTTTTTCTCTATCCCTCTGTCGTCTACATTGATATCAACCATTTTGTCATCTGTGCGACAATCTACAGAAGGAACTACAGTACAGTCTTCCTCTGTGAAACAGCTTTGGAAAAAGACACTTAGTATTTCGGCCTTTAGCCTGTCATCCTCTGTTTCGGTATCATTTTGGTCATAGAGTGTCTGGACATTTTGTTTTGCTCCACCTACCGCTTTGACAAAAGACCAAAATTTCTTAGGACGTCGTACGCTGCGTAGAATGGTAAAACAGGACAGCCGGCGAACTATGTCGAAATTAACATCAAACTTTAATGCTGGGTAGAGTGCAAGTTCTGGCTAATCAGTGTATACTCAATCGACCCAATAACTAACTTCAAGAAGTAGTGGAAACAAAGTTGTAGGTGTGCTTCACTGGAATCCACGTACTAAATATGGAAACGGGCCTTTACATCATAACTCGTCAATTTGTGGTAGTGGTTATCACTTAATACTCTTGTTTTCAGTTAGAAAATTACAAAGATCCTGTGCACATAAATAATGAATTTATCCCTTCTGAATATCGACTGCAAAAGGTAGGTTGCATGACACTGTAAGTTCCCTGACATTTAGACTGACCGATCCGTCTTTGCCGTTCATCTGAAAGACATCAAATTCAGACAAAACAGTACTCAATATTGGTTCCCTTATATACACCCTCTATAAATTCCTTCTACATTTCAGTTTTTCCCAGTTTGCTTAGTACTGGATTGGCATCTGAGCTCTTAATGTTCACACAGCTGCTCTTTTCTGTCAAAGACGTTTTTAATTTTCCTCTTGGTGGCATCTACCTTTCCCTTACTTACGTATGCTCTACATCCTTGGATTCGTTCTCTAGCCATTTTTCCTTAGACATTTTCCATTTTCTGTGTACCTCGTTTTTGCATTTCCTCTCCCTTGCTGCATTTTTACAGTTTACTCTTTCGTCAATTTAATTAAATATCTGCTGTTATTCCGCGACTTCTACAAGGCCATTTCTTTCTACCAACGTAATCTTCTGATGCCTTCACTATCCTATCTCCAGAAGCTGACCGTTCTGTGGGAGAACCGCTCAAGGTTTGATCTTGTTCGAATGGTTTACGATCTTTTCATTGTTACTAATTTTATTGTTTGTCCACTTTTCAAATGTCAACGCCTTTTTCAAGACACTGAAAATTATTTGTGCTGTCGGCCAGAAAGCAATGGAGAACGTGCTGCTAGTAATTTTCCGTCTACAAGTCCACTACTCAGCTCTTCGAAATGGAAATAGTTTGTTCTGTCACTCCATGTATGATCAAGGGGAGTCAGGAACCACTAAGTTAAATGAAAGTCTACTGTTGTTTAACAAATCAGTGTATTCAGTGCACAATTTATTAATATTTTTGCAATTCATTGAAGTCTTCTTCTTGTAATCAGAGCTCGAGACAGTTCAGAGCCGATTTCTACTCGAAGTTCCAAGTGTTGCTAATTATTGCTTAGTCTCTTAATTACGTACAGTTAATTTCTCGCCTTAAAAGTGCTGAATAAGCCACTCGGTTTTGTACAACAGTACAGGCAGCACACAAAGTAAAAACATCGACACTAAAATAAAGGTTTAGCTATGAATTATTAATCCATTAAAGTTCACTGTTATGCATTTGAACTCAATATGAGCAATAACTAATACGATACAAAAACACTCAGTACCATCCAAAGCATAGCGTACACGAACGCGGACAGAATTACGACACTTTCTGAAGCGTAGCGAGATACATCACAGGTAGTTGGAGACGATCGAATAAAGGGAGTCCATACGACTGTTTGTAGGTGGGAGGGGGGGGGGCTGCACCTGGGGTATGGAGTACTTTTAATACGAGTGTTTTGGAAGACGAATGACGACTTGTAAGTAACCATAACAAGTTCCAATTCTGCCCGTGTTAAAACTTACATAATACAGACTTTTAAATCATTGTCAATTAAGAAAAACTCTTGGCTGCATTTTATTCTTTTGCCTTTCCTTGAGAGCTAGGCGAGAGGGGGGTTGGCTTCCACCTCTCCTCAATAAATTAATTTCGAATGAGTTTAAGAATGCGCGTTATAATTGTCCTAGACCGGTGCTGTGAGCAGTGCGACTTAAGATGTGCACAGATGAATTTCTGGAAATGTAAGTAGCATATCGCAGCCTGGTAGCCGTTATATACTGTGTGATTACTTAAAATTTCTTGATTTCTTCTTCGGATGACTGCAGGTTCAGGTTGGACAACAAAAGAAAAAGATACTGAACGTAACCGAGTCACGCCAATGGCGGATCGGTGTCACATGGAAATTTTGCATCTCTCACACAAAAAGGCTGAAAAATCGTACTAGTGGCACAATGATTATTAACATAAGTATGTAGGAGGGTATTGTAATAAAGTATTCGAACACACTTTGAATTAAAATTAGCTTAACATATTAGAAATGATTCAGAGCTACAGAGACAACGATACTTACATGGCAAGACCAGCATGATAAAAGACAAAAGCGAACAGCCACGCTTGTCCTGGCTCCCCTCGAAGAAAATCCCGAAGGCCGCGCCGTCTTTTATTTCTGCAGATAGTATAAATATTGCCGTATGGGCTCTCTGGTCCTCAATCGATATATGAATTATAGCTTCCTTTACACAGGCACATACAAAGTTTTACGTGCACATAAAAAGTAATTTCTAGTAAAGAGGTCTCATACGTGACTTGGCGGCTCCCCCTCGTCAACAAGTGTGAGCCGTTGTGTTAAACGACCTCCACTTACCATCATGGTGGTATTTTTATACCCCTGTTGC
Organism: Schistocerca cancellata; assembly: GCF_023864275.1. Taxonomy (NCBI): domain Eukaryota; kingdom Metazoa; phylum Arthropoda; class Insecta; order Orthoptera; family Acrididae; genus Schistocerca; species Schistocerca cancellata. The sequence goes on along the minus strand of NC_064632.1, from coordinate 4,282,666 downwards.
TGCTTCGGACCAAATGATAAACAGTACACCTGAAAGTCTAACGCCTTAGGTGCCCGCTGCAGTGCAGAAGTGACAACATCTCATACATCGTTGTTAGTTGGAGACCAACAACTACCCCACTTTTGCAACGAGGAATACGATACTCTACGTAAGTTCCACAAAAACAACAATTAGATAACTCTTAAATTATGACTCCCAGAATTTTTTATAAACGAACCGCGTGTACAGTAGATTATGAACTATGAATTGTCTGTTTTCTAGCTACTGTACGTCTATAAAGTAACATGATTGTCTGGTAATTTGGCACAGGTTCACCATTACTTTTTACAAACATAGTGCTGTTATTTCATTATTGTAACTTATTTTTGAAGACCGGTTAATCTATGACGATCTGCCAGTTTCAGTACAGATATCAGTTCTTACTTTGTACCTTGAAAATTGGAACAAATAACGCCATATTTACAGTGAAGCGACAAAGAAACTGGCATAGGCATGTATATTCAAATACAGAGGTATGCAAACAGCAGAATACGGTGCTGCGGTCGGTAACGCCTACATAAGGCAACAAGTGTTTGGCGCAATAGTTACCTCGATTACTGCTGCTACAACGGCAGGCTAGCAAGATCTGAGTGAGTTCGAACGTAGTGTTATAGTCGGCGCACGAGCGATGGGACACAGCGTCTCTGAAGTAGCGATGAAGTAGGGATTTTCCGGTACGACCATCTCACGAGTGTACCGAGAATATCAGGAATCCGGTAAAACATAGTATCTACGACATCGCTGCGGCCGGAGGAAGATCCCGCAAGAACGGGACAAACGACGACTGAAGAGAATCGTTCAGCGTAACAGAAGCGCTACCGTTCCGCAGATTGCTGCAGATTTCAGTGCTGGGCCATCAACAAGTGTCAGCATTCAGAGCATTCAACGAAACATCATCGATTTGGACTTCTGGAGCCAACGGCCCAATCCTATACCCTTGGTGGCTGCACGACACGAAGCTTTAAGTCTCGCCTGATCCCGTCAACACAGACATTGGACTGTTGATGACTGGAAACATGATGCCCGTTAGGACAAATCTCATTTAGGATTGTATCGAGCGGATGGACGTGTACGGGTGTGGAGACAACCTCATAAATCTATGGATGCTGCATGAATCTATGGATGCTGCATGTCAGCAGGGCATTATTCAAGCTGGTTGAGGCTCTGTAACTGTGTGGTGCGTGTGCAGCTGGAGTGATACGGGACCCCTGATACGTCTAGATTTAGACTGTGGCAGGTGACACGTACGTAAGCATCCTGTCTGATCACCTGCATCCATTCGTGTCCATTGTACATTCCAACGAACTTGGGCAATTCCAGCAGGTCAATGCGACGCCCCACACGTCCATAATTGCTACAGAGTGGCTCCAGGAACACTCTTCTGAGTTTAAACACTTCCGCTGGCCACCAAAATCCGCAGACAAGAACATTAGTGAGCATATCTGTAATGCCTTGCAACGTGCTGTCCGGAAGAGATCTCCACTTCCTCCTACTGTTTCGGATTTATGGACATCTCAGCAGGATTCATGGTGTCACTTCGCTTCAATACTACTTGACACATTAGTCGAGTCCATGACACGTCGTGTTGTGGCACTTCTGCGTGTACCAGTTTCTTTTTCTCTTCAGCGTATCTCCACAGTATGTTTTCAGAGGTAGTAGCATGGATCACAGAACTGGCTCTTAAGTTTTAGAAAGAGATGGGGACCCTCCACGCCCGCACCAACGTGGTGACCAAACCAAAAGTTCTACTGTCACCTCCGTAAGCATGTTAGTTATCTAGTAGGTGGATCACAGGATGCTGGGCTGTGATGTTGTCCGTGCGTCTGGGTAAGGCTACGCATTAACACGGTCCATCAGGTGATAGATAGTGGACGAAACGCGAGTGAGGGTAGCGATTTGAAGAGCAGAGGGAAAAAAGTGCCATGGCTCGTGCCGTGGGAAAAAAAACCTCTGCGACAGTGGGATGGGTAGTAAGAGCAGTAGTGGCTTACTAGCTGCGATAGCTCATGCAAGGTTGGATTTGTTAGTATAGGTATCATGCATCATTACCGTGACAAGCGATGGCGATGTGTCCCAGTTGCTGCAGCTGCTACATTCCTGGAACAATCAAGATCGTTACACAGTAGTGGGAGATCGGCCATAGATCATCTCACTGTGTGGGGGATGTGTGGAGCTTGTTTGCATGCAGTGTACGGTACGGCTTCCCTGTGTGGTGCCAGTTATTCGGCAGTGTATTTCAGCTGGATATCCAGTAATGGCGTCTGATTAACAGGGGCTCGCCTGTGCCGTTATGTTTGCGTATGCTTGGCCATAGATGTTATGTCCTTACAAGTATGTCTTTTGGTCTTTTATGTTTCCATCTATGGTTGTGGTCGTAGCTCCCCAGATTCAGAATAAACGGGTTCTGCGAATGTCTGGAGTTTCTGTACAGTTCTGTGGTGAGTTTGTGGATTACCTCCGTGAGAGTCTCAAGTCGGTATTCCCGGTGAAGGTCCGCGATGCGTGTGTATCGTGGTGCATTGCTTATGATTTTGAGTACTTTGTTTTGTATGAGCTGCAGACGGCGCAGGCGTGTAGGCGCAGCGTATCCCCAGACAGGAGCTGCGTACGTCATCAGGGCTCGGATAAGTGTCACGTACATGGACCTAGACACCCTTGTGTTCAGTGTGCTACGCCTGTAGAGCGTAGGGTAGAGCTGTTTGAGCCTCGCGCTAGCTCGGTTGGTCATGTGTTGTATGTGGTCCCCCCAGAGTAATTTCCGGTCCAGCCAGACACCGAGGTATTTGACTTTCTCGCGGAAACGTATTGGACGTACATGTAGAGTTATTGGTCTCCAGTAGCGGTGTCTGCACAGTTGCTTCGGTTTTCTAGTGAACAGAACGGCTTCGCACTTGTCGACGTTTACTCTAACACGCCATTTCTCCAACCAAGGTTCGGCCACTCTGAGTGCAGTCTGTAGGCGTGACGTAATGTTTGATCGTTTCCAATCTTGTGCAAGGATGGCTGTGTCATCCGTATAGATTGCCATCATTGTGTTGTGTGTGGTTGGGAGATCGTTTATGTAGAGGTTAAACAGTAGGGGCCCTAGGATGCTTCCCTGGGGTACTCCCGCGTGTATTCCGTGTCGTGTTGACTGTTTTCCCTGCACGTCAGTGTTGAAACTCCTGTCTGTGAGGTATGAGTGTATTAGACGCAGCAGACCGTCGGGGAATCCCGCGTCGCTGAGTTTGCGGATGAGGCCGTTGTGCCATAGACGGTCGAAAGCCTTTTCGATGTCCAGGAACACTGCCCCTGTAGCTTTGTTTATGTTGAAGCCATGTGTTATATGTTCAACGACCCGTAGGAGTTGTTGTGTTGTGGAGTGGTGATTCCTGAAGCCGAATTGCTCCGGTCTCAGGATGAGATTTGTTATGCAGTGCCTAGTGATGCGTTTGAGAATCACCTTCTCAACAATCTTACTGAGCGAACTCAGAAGGCTGATGGGTCGGTAATTTTGTGGGAGGCTGTGGTCTTTCCTGAACATCAGGACCTTGGCCGTCTTCCAAAAGGCGGAGAAGTGTTGGTGTTTTAGTATGGCATTCGTTAGGTACTCAGTTGCTTTATCCGTGAACTCCTGGAGGTCACGGTTTTGAATGCCATCATGACCAGGGGCTTTCCTAGCAGCGGAATGCATTATAGCCCAGGAGACTTCGGCTGTGCTAGCATGTCGAATGTCGTCGCGCGATGGTTGTGCTAGAATGCGTGTAACCTCTTGGTCAGCAGCAAGTGTGAACACTGGATCTGATGGTACCAGGTTCGTTGTGAATGACGCTGCGAGTGTGCGGGCCATTAGTTCTGCTTTCTCTTCCGCTGAGTATGCAGGTGCGTCAGGCCCTTGAAGCGTTGGGGTGTATATTTTCTCCCTGGTGAAGTGTCGGGCTAGTTGCCACACTCCAGGTCGTGCGATGTCCAGCCCTTCGAGATTTTGGTTCCACTGTTGTGTTTGTATTTTTTCGTGTTTGATGCCCTGTAGCCTGTTAATGGGCCGTTTGAAGTACGGGCGCCTGGTGCGCTGCCATTGTCTCCTGAGGCGATTCCTCATTGAGATTAGGCCCAGGATTTCCTGGGGCAGGGCCGCACTGCGTTGTTGTGAGGTGCGATCAGGTATGGTGCCTGCCATTGCGTCCTAGACGGCGTTAGTGAGGGTGTCCACTGCCTCGTCAATTTGCGCTGTTTCGTTAATTTCGTGTATAGGTGGGATGTGGCTATCGAGCGTTTGCTTAAACAATGTCCAATTTGCACGCCCGTAGTCCAACATCTTGCGTTGTTCCATGTGCTGCAGTGTTTCCTCAATGTACAGTATTACAGGTCGGTGGTTTGAGGGCAGATCGTTTTCAACGGCAACGTTGAGTGTCGATGTAATGCCCTTGATGAGGGCCATGTCTATCACGTCTGGCCTGTGTCCCCTCTGATAGGGCATGTGCGTCGGTTCAGTCGGGGCTAGTATGATGAAGTTTCTGCCTAGTGAATGTTCGTACAGTTTTTTTCCGTTGGGATTTCGTATGCGTGAATTCCATTCTGGGTGTTTTGCGTTCAGCTCTCCAGCGACTATTACTCGCGGTGATATTTTGAGTAATGTGCTGATATCGCGTGTTGAGATGCCTACAGGGCTGTTGTATACCGATATCAGTGTGGTGTAGGCTCCGTTGAACTTGACTCTGACGGCCGTAGCCTCGATTTTTTCCAATTCAGGGAGCTCTATGTTTGTGTGCTCAATGTCTTTGTGTATTACGATTGCAGTTCCACCTGCCACGGCGTCGCCCGGTCGGTCGGTACGATAGACACAGTAGCCAGGAAAGTTTAATTGTTTGTGCGGTTTTAGCTTAGTCTCGCTTAGTAGCGCGACAAGGATTCCTTTGCGCTCCATGAACGCGGCAAATTCTGCCCTTTTGTTGTGGATCGAGTCTGCATTCCAGAACAGGATCTGTGATAGTGTGTGCGGGTCTGCGTTATGGGCTGGGTGTGGTATATTGTTCATGTAAGAGTGTGAATGAGTATTGTGATGGCAGTGTGTGTGACAGCCCAGTATTGCCCGGATTCGGCGCTCATGAGCTGGGTGATGAGTGTAGTGACGGCCGTCAGCACCTCGGTAAGGATTTGAACGGTCGTGTGTCGAGGGAATAGTGTTTCCAGTATTCCCCCAGGTGATGTGTTGGTGTTGGGTGTGGCAGCCTGGGGTGCTGTTGTGGAGTTGGCGGCCGCTTGTGCGGGTATTGGTGTGTTGTTAGGAGTATAATTTGTGTTTTGTGACAGAGGTTGTGGCGCCTGAGTTACTTCTGTGGTGAGGGGGATGGTAGTGTGAGTTACAGTCTCGGTGTCTTGTTGACTGTTTTCCTGTGTATTGCTGTTCTGTTGTTGCTGCGTGGCCTGTTGTGGTGATTTCGTGTTCCCCGCCCTGTGTTTGCGCGTACGTCTATTCCTCCTCTGGGCTTCGGGTTCGGGGGGTTCTTGTGTGGATGTGTTTTCCTGTGTATGGTGCGTCTCTTCGCAGCACGTGATATCCGGGAGTGGGGTCTTGTTGTTTGGCGGCATAGGTGTTGGTACCGATGCTTGTTGAGTTTCAGGTGTTGTCTGTGGCTGTTGTGTGGCTGTTGCAGCGGTTATTTCGCGTGTGTGTGAAGGGCGTTGACGTTCCGCGGCCTGTGCTGTTCCGCCAGGGCGTGCGACCGTGGCAGACGTCACGCCGTTCCTTACTGGGTTCGGCGCTGGACTTGCGCGTGGTATGTCGTACAGTACCCTGCTCTTGTCTTGTTAAGTGCACACCTTAAAAGCTATGAGCACGTGTTTATCTTCAACTACTGTGAAACAAATTTCTTCTGAAGAAGAAGTGGCCGTAGCTCTTAACACACGCATTTTAGAGCCCATGCTTACCAGAACCTTTTTCTTGTTTTGATTCAACTGTCGGTGGAATTCTGGTTCATTATGTAAATAATTAAGCGACTATCCGAGGGCACGGAACCCAGAAGCAATTTCAGGTTGCCTATCCCACGGCTTTGTCGTATTTAAATATTTGTGATGTTGACACAGTCCGCTGATTAAGAAGTATAATTCTACGTGAAAAGTTCAATACAGTATAACAAGAACGACAATTACGAGTGTAAACTGTACGAACGTTTGGAGGCAGGGTGCCTCACTCTACCACACTACAGAATGAAAGCAACAAACCATACACGTAATTCCAAACCTTTTCGAAACTTTTTCTCATTGACCCCCCCCCCCACCCTTCTCCCTCTCCCATACTTTGCCGTTCATGCAGTAAAACTGCCGCTTCAAGTGTGATGTTTTACTTCGAACTGTATTCGTGACGCATTTGGCATACAGTATCCGTATATGCCACTGAATGTGCGTGCAATAAATAATTTTTTAGGAGATATGACGTCATAAACCTTGAGGTACGTGAAAAAGTCGCTTTTGTACGTGAAAACTGTGTATCTGTCTTGACGCAAATACCCAGAGTAAATTCATCTAGTATTTTAGACCAGGGGACTCGTGAGAATGTTGGTACTTTTGTAGTCTCAGAAAGTGACGGTACAGTATTTGAAATACAAGGGTAGTTGGGGGATGAAGAGAAGAAAATCTTTAATATCATAAACTGGAGAAATATTTTCAGCTACAGTAAGCACGTTAGACCGTAGTAGCAAAAGGTAAATCACAATTCACAGCGAAAATGACATACATGTGTGTCGTCTCGTAAGGTGTATTCGTTTAGGAAAGTCAACTTTAAGACTGGCTGATATAATGGGCTGCCGCAGAAGTCATGCTTATTAAATATGACAGTGCTGTATACAATTTATTTAGTTAATAACTACTGAAAAGCAGATAAAAATGTCTTTCTAATAAGGTAACATGGAAATGGTGTCTCTTATTCGTGATTAATAAGTTAGCTTCGCAAAATATAAGTATGAACATGGGCATCCATGATAATTTCCTATGATAAGATTTTCCGAAAATAGTAAGTTCCAGCGGAAATCGGTACGTAATGTCAGAAGCCGGTTAAGAGACATTTGTAAGGATACTTCATTCAATCTTTGTACGGGTAGTATGTGCTGAGAAAAAGGGATACTGACGTGAACAATATTATGTATGATGAACAGAGCACTTACCGACATCCAACGAACTTTAAACATTATTTCAAATCTTTTCTAAACCTACGTGCTTGCCGGCCGCTGTGGCCGAGTGATTCTAGGAGCTACAGTCCGAAACCGCTGGACCGCCACGGTCGCAGGTTAGAATCCTGCCTTGGGCATGGATGTGTGTGATGTCATTAGGTTAGTTAGGTTTAAGTAGTTCTAAGTTCTAGGGGAATGATGACCTCAGATGTTAAGTCCCAAAGTGCTCAGAGCCATTTGAAGCATTTTGAACCTACGTGCTTAACGTCAAATATTTAACTTATTTCTTCAAAAATGGTTCATATGGCTCTGAGCACTATGGGAGTTAACTTCTGAGGTCATCAGTCCCCTAGAACTTAGAACTACTTAAAACTAACTAACCTAATGACATCACACACATCCATGCCCAAGGCAGGATTCTAACCTGCGACCGTGGCGGTCCAGCGGTTTCGGACTGTAGCTCCTAGAACCGCTTGGCCACCCCGGCCGGCAACTCACTTGTAAAGCGATCAGAAGCTTGAAGCTGTCTTATGCATGGGATTTTAGTTCTTTAAAGAATCGGTAGTTTATTGGTTTATTCATAAATGACATGGTCTCTGTACGTTGTTGTTGGTTGTGGAACCATCACACTTTCACTTACGAGTATGCTTTAAGTGGACGTATAGCTTTATGTTCGGGAGGTACACAACACGTAAAACATCTCAGCCACTAGACTCCATTGTTACCTCATTAGGGGAATTATTGTGCCAGAATTTCAGCTGTTGTATTGTAAATGGCATTCAAAACGTCTGCTATGTGCTTTGCAAAATGATTCAGAGTTTCGCGTAAGCTAAAGAGCTCGTTACCCTTTACTTTGAGGGTCGCTCCTTTACACACAGATTCTCGGTGGTACTTTGTGCAACTGTTTTTGCGGTGTGTTCATTTTCATGACGCTCTCCGAGGAGCCATTGAGGCTAAGAATAGCTCTTCAGGCGTCCAGAATGAAAAGCGTCAAAAGGGAGCTCAACAGCCGTTGCGACACTGGAGGTGCCGAAGCTGTAACCAGGCAGAGATCTTTGACTGCCTCGCACACATAGCGTGGATTGTATAGCGTGGACTCACGTCGACGGGACTGAATCGCCCGCCGTTGAATCAAATTAAAAATTTAAGTACAGACTTTTAATTAAACGACACTAAGCGTTCACTTAATGGGCCTAATTAAATGTTTAACTTGCGCCGCAGGAACTTTTTCGGAATCGCATTCAGCGGTAGGGGCGAATTAAAAGGCGCCATTACACCAAAATGCGTCCGCCTGCGGGGGTGGACCCTTTCATTAACAGCAGCTACAACGTGGCCGTTATTCAGTTACCCCTTAACGGCGAGGGTATGTCTGCTTTCTCTCGCCACCCTTCGGGCTTGGGGAAGCGCCGCTGGCGCAGGGGATCTATATCTCAAGAAAAATAAATGTCATTCAAGTTAAGCTCCGCCATTTAATCAACACAGGGCCTATGGAAGCTGAATAGCGTGGTGCAAGCGAGGTACCTTGGGATATCTTACATGTTAATCCATACTAACATCATAAGTATGAAAGTAACTATATTTGTTACGCTTTCACAGCTATACCGCTGAAACGATTCTGATGAAATTTGGTATGAAGATGGAGACTCCGAAGATAAATATAGGCCATCTTAAAAAGCGTATAGTATATTTATTGATTTGATGAATGTAACCGTTGTGACACTCCGTCTCATTTTTATTACCCAAAGCGATAGTAGCGCCCCAAGCGGCCAGGGGGCGACACTTCCGAATACGATACAGGATGCGAACACCTAACTTTATATTTACCTGTAACATAGTTTTTACAATAGGGAGTGTCTGTAATGACACAAAAAACTACAATAATTAAAAATTGACACCATATTTGTCATTATTTGGTTTCTTAAGGACCCTAGGTGGTACGAAACAGTACATCACAGAACTGTTTGTTTACGATTCTCTTATAATGTACATACATCAACTGAATAACTTTTCCTTTTATAACAAAAAATTGCTAATAAACGCCAGAAGACCAGACGTTTTGTAGAAAGACGTCGTAATCTACCCAACAAAGCAGAGTTTTGTTCGCTACACTTCCAGGCAAATCAGTGATTGTGGAACATAGGAAACATATATGTAATACCTCCATTATTTAACATACCAAATAAGCTACCACAACAGTAGCTTAAGGGATAACCATTGTTGCTAAATCTCAGTCACAAACATAAGAATAGTCAACACAATCGCTTTTGATGAAAAAGTAATATTTACAAAATATTTTTGTATTATGAAGTCGAGTGAAGTGTAAGTATGGGCGAAACATCAGATTCCATAAAAAAAATTTAATTTTCAGTGAAAGTGCCTATGATAATAACAACAGATACTAACAGAAATACAGAGTTCTCATGCATGAAATTGCTCTTTCTTTCAGAAGATTAGCTGCAAACATGCACATATTCGAAAGTATCTCTTCATGTATTAGCTGTAGTTTTTGTCACTGAGTAAGTGTGATTCGGCTGTTATTACATGTATTTCGTGGTACTTCATGTATCTCGGTAATTTACTAACGCATAGAACGCAAAAATATAGTAATTGTTTCCTTAATTGAGTAGGAAATAATTCAAAACAAACATTATACCCTCAATGTTTGTGAATGCCTGCTTTCTCACCGCTTGGAGCGCTAGCGTCTCTCCAGCTGTCGCACGGTGACACCTTTCGCACCAGGGTGTGTCGTGGCTATACAGCTACTCTCTGAGAAAACTGTTTACTCTTTGACTTTTGAATTTTACCATTTTTCTGAAAATGCTTTATTGTTTCGGATGTAGTTCGTAACAAAACTTAACATAACGAATACAATGCTTATATCATCGTCACCATATGTAATCCATACTTCCATACTAATGTCAGTCGCAAGTCCGTCGCATTTTAGCCGCTGACCGTCGCTCGACTCTTGCAGGTCATGAGACACTTAAATACTCGACGATGGCGTCATTTAAATACAGTATGACAGAGACACGTCGTACCTTTATATGTAGAACGTGGGAGGATTAAGGGCATTTGATAATGAAATACGAGTGCAGCTGCAGGTAAAAGGCAGATGCGTGATGGGAGATGACGTTATTACAAATATAAATATTATAAAATTAGCGCAGCATCAAATTATAAACTATTTATCTTCTTCCTTTGTCAGTTTTAAAGCGATTTGATCTATACCACTGTATAAAGACAAGTCGTTGTTAACTCTATTTACAAAAAATTTCGAAAACGTCCTGACCGATTATATACGAGTATATGCATCAGATTCTTACACGAAACTCTAATGAACATTTGGACGGATATTATACATATATACGCATATATGAATGAGACTCTTGTTACCAAACTTTCCCCTTTACATATCGACAATTTACTGACCATTTTGCTTCAGTGTTGTACACAGTATCCCAATAAACATTGATATATATATATATATATATATATATATATATATATATATATATATATATATACCAGTTCCTCCTTAATGTTGCCACCAAAAATCTCGAAGTCCTTACCAATTTACTTCAAATACTAACACGGGACTCTAATAAACGTTCAGATGCATGTAATTACGTATTTTTCATACATATATGGTACAGAGATATGTAAATAATATATCAAGGGGAAACACTGTAAGAAAATATCTCGAAAAATTGTTGAACTCTTTGATTGAATGTTTTACACAGTACTCTAATTAATGTTCAGATGGACTTGTGCTAAATGTTATTCAACAATAATGTACAAGTTTTATTTTAAAGCAAACAATGAGTAATAAAATGCTGCTCTGTGAAAATATTCTATCCCATTTTCTTTCTTGCAGTCGGTTTTAACTAGATCCAAACAAATTGGTTCTTCCATATCTATTCTTTTTCCTCATATACAGCTTTAAACAAAAATTGTATATACATAAGTATGTGTTGCTATGTTTTCTTCCTCGCACTCAGTTTTCACAGAAAACAGGAAGCTGTATTTATGGCTTATCAGCTTATGATTAGAACACATCTACTACAAAATGAGAATCGACGTAAGCTTTCTAATCATACTCTTTTTCAGATGAAAACTACGTAAAATACCGTCAATGAAGCAACTATCCTCACAGATCCAGAAACAAGATAGGCGTCTCTCATACCCCCTATATCACTGATACCAACCGATTTACACATTCGTTTTAAGCGATTTCAATTCCCAGTCAAGGATTCGTTGGCAGTAACATCAAACAAGGCCCTGAAGTCGCCGAAGTGCCGCCAAATAAAAGGACTTTGTAACGCCGGAAATGCATATCTTCCTATCTCCATCTATTGTACTACAATTTTTTTTTATTTTGTTACCTGAAGATATGACATTTCTGCGTCTTTGTATATTGTAATTGTTTCGCTATTTGTATATATATATATATATATATATATATATATATATATATATATATATATGCATTTACGTCGATTTATAATTGGTTTGTTTTGTGAATATTATTTGTATTTATACGCTGGGTCTGGCTTAGGGAAAACTATGCTATCGAACGAATACATCGATAGGTCGTGTGGAGAACCAGAGTGTTTAGGATCTTTGGCAGAGTTAACTCTGTCGCATGGAGCGCGGGCAGAGGGAGAGTCTGGCTGGGGTAGTGCAGTGGAGCAGGTGTGTTGTGTGACGCTCCCGCGAGTTGCCGCGCTTTCGTGGTTGGGCAGCATGTAATTGCGCTCGACTTGCTATGATAGTTTCTGACACGGTGTCGCGGACGGGAAGCATTAGCTGGCGCACATCAAGAGCCCGTTTCGCCTGGTGACCATGTCGAGAAGGCGGCTCCCCAACATCCATCTTCTGCTACAGCGACGGCCGACAATGAGTGACTGTCGCCACCTCCTCGATCGACGGCTTCAAACCTTCAATCAACCAACAAGGAAGACTTGAAGCACGTAAAGTTTTAGAACTGTATGGCAGACCTCAGCTTTTCAAACTGTTCAAATCACAAAATTACAGCAACATAGCATGAACCTTTGTTGCTCATTGTCCCAATTGCATTACCAAGCAGGGTCCCTTCCTTTTCCGGAATGAACCCGAGTGTCGTTGATATTCAAACGCCAGCATCATTCGATTTCACTGCTTTAATTTCAAAGTTCAGTTAAGGTATTCATAGCTGGCTACAATATTTTGATTACACAAGCACAAATTAAGAGTGCGAGTTTTGATACTGTATTTTAGCTTACCTGTGACTGCAGCTCAGCTTGGTACGTACTAAATTTTACTATAGTTAATTGTTCAGAATCGTTTAATTCAAGTTCAAAGTTAAATCTCTTATTTCGAAATTGCGTAGATTCAAATAGCTTTTGAAATGATTGTTGAGGTAGTCCAAGACTAACCGTATATTACTGAATTTCAATTTGCTTCAGAAAGAAAGCTCACTATTAACTTCAGTCACTAAATTATCTTTCAATTTTCCGGTTTTATTAATACTTGTGATAAATTAAGTCAGAGTGTAGCGAAATTTATTACTTCTGACAAACTTTCAGTTTTCACACTACACGTGTCAACCTTCAGTTGCCATGCTTCTAGTGCTAATTATATGTGTAATAACCTTTCCTTTTCAGTTACTATAGTAATTGTCCTTAGGACTGGCGACCGTAATTTCCCCCAAATCTCAAATATCAAATTAGCGCCAATTAATTGTTAACTTGACGACCGCACATTTACTTTCTTTATTAACTTAACCCCTTTTCAAAATTAATTTCCACCAGTTTCATTAGCATTTTTCCTTTCATTTAGATGTAACCCTTTCCTCCCTCTTTACCGACAATTTAACTTCGGTGACGATTGCTTTTCCCAAATTTCCATTAGGTACACGCGGTTTAACTTTTCACTGTCATTAATGTCGATAAGTGAGGGGGAGGTTACAACTTGCATCAAGCGGCCAAATTTTCTGATCATCTTGTTCTGCCCAATAAAGCACTTGGTTTTATCGAAATGCGAGCGCAGTCATGGGTAACAGCTAGAATAAAATGCTTACGCAATCCTCAATGTTTCCAGAATTAGAATTCTCATTCTGGAAACATCCCCCAGGCTGTGGCTAAGCCATGTCTCCGCAATATCCTTTCTTTCAGGAGTGCTAGTTCTGCAAGGTTGGCAGGAGAGCTTCTGTAAAGTTTGGAAGGTAGGAGGCGAGGTACTGGCAGAAGTAAAGCTGTGAGGACGGGGCGTGAGTCGTGCTTCGGTAGTTCAGTTGGTAGAGCACTTGCCCGCGAAAGGCAAAGGTCCCGAGCTCGAGTCTCTGTCGGGCACACAGTTTTAATCTGCCAGGAAGTTTCATATCAGCGCACACTCCGCTGCAGAGTGAAAATCTCATTCTGGAAACATCCCCCAGACTGTGGCTAAGCCATGTCTCTGCAATATCCTTTGTTTCAGGAGTGCTAGTTCTGCAAGGTTCGCAGGAGAGCTTCTGTAAAGTTTGGAAGGTAGGATGCGAGGTACTGGCAGAAGTAAAGCTGTGAGGACGGGGCGTGAGTCGTGCTTGGGTAGCTCAATTGGTAGAGCACTTGCCCGCGAAAGGCAAAGGTCCCGAGTTCGAGTCTCGGTCCGGCACATAGTTTTAATCTGCCAAGAAGTTTCAGTCCTCAGTGTGATTATTCATACTTTCATATTGATGATCCCGGCTACTACTTGGATGGTTGACCATCAGGGGAGAAGTGGGTGGCATTGGCTTTAAGGACGAGCAAGTCGCCAAAGTGGAGACCATTTGAAATATTTGCGCCGATCTGTGGAGTCACACTTGACTAAGAGGCTGATGGAAGGAATGACATGCCTCTTTTTACATCATGGAACATACTCCGTTAAAAATGGCTAAATGTGTTGCGTGACGTACGCGTAGGAGCATCCCTCTACAACGCAGCACTCGGCAATGACAGTGCGCATGTCACGTCATCATGCAGTGGGGCAGTTTTGGTCGGTAAACATCACGAGCTACGCTTACCCAAAAACAAAGACATGTGGGGGAAGCTGACATTATTGCACCTACAACAGATTACTTGCCCACCATCAACCTTCGTTAACAAAACTGCCGACATCAAAGTGTAGCTGCACATAACGGCTAGTGGTAAATTAATTATCGTGAACTAACCTCAAAGACAAATTAATTTCTTTTCGAATTTTCGGAGAGTCTTCTGATATTACCCTATATGAATTAAGAAAAAGGAGAGGCACCGACGGTTAATGCAACATACCTGAACCACATTAACTTTGCTGACGGCACTGTACTGTTTGACGTCACTGCATATGGACTTCAAGAATCGATAGCTGCGAGACTGGCTTAGTATGAACGTAGCTGGAGCTACACAAGTCAGACACCACTTCTGCTGAACATATGTATGTTGAAGAAGCGTCATAGACACAAACTCAACATAGACGTGCTACATATAGCCAACTAAAGGGAAAACTCGACCTATTAGCAGTGCTTGAGTTTAAAAAGCCCTTTGCTCAAACAAGCCTGCATGTCCGAAGGAACACTGCGTCGTACTTCTGAACAAATACAGGCATTGAATCACCGTATTTATCAACCGACAACAGGCAGCAACTTTCTATTAAAATATCGTCCCTTGTACGGGAATTACGTAATGGGCACGAGTGCAGATTGTGAGGCATGAATGGCAAAATAAGGAAGTTTGGGTGTGGTCGTGAGTCGCGCACGGATAATTCGCCGGTGGCAGCAGTGGTGAGCGTGTAACACCCAGATCGACTATACGTAATTTATACTGTGTAATTTTATGTATGTAATTATGAAATGTTTGTCTTTACTGATTAATGTCTTTGAATTGACAGAGGGAAGTGGAAGTTTGTGATGGACATTTGAAAAACACCTTAACAGTGTTTTTAAATAATGAAACTTTTTAAAATATGCCTATTTATAAAAGAGAACTTGTATGTAGATGTTCAAATGGCTCTGAGCACTATGGGACTTAACTTCTGAGGTCATCAGTCCCCTAGAACTTAGAACTACTTAAACCTAACTAATGACATCACACCCATCCATGCCCGAGGCAGGATTCGAACCTGCAACCGTAGCGGTGGTGCGGTTCCAGACTGAAGCACCTAGAACCGCTCGGCCACTCCGCTCGGCTTCTATGTAGAAAACTGATTCATACTTAGGGAAGTTGTATAATAACGAAGGTAAAGGTGTAGGGAACCCCCTCCGCTAGGGGAGGGGCTTGGAGCGCGGGAAAAGGTGGTATTGGCAGTCAATCTGGGCGGCAAGAAAGAGAGAGAGCACATAACGCAGTCAGTGACCAGCAGTTGTACAGTCAACACCGCAGGTGCCAAGTGAGGCATTCAGGAACCGAGTTGTGATGGAATGGCCACAGTTGTGGTTGCGGCAGTAAAATAATGCTCTAGCATTTTGCAATGGCTCCAAAATGATTAATACGTCGCCAGTAAGATTTGAATGGAGCATTAAACTGCCAGAGGTGATATCAGATAGCCGCCACGTGCTTGCCACCACTATTGTGCCACTGCTTCACCAACTTTGGAAACCAGATGTGTATAACAGTATGAAACAGTATGCTTGTGTGTGAGTGTTTTTCAGTAACAATTTCAATGATGAAATTTCGTGTTTGAACTTTGAAACTGTCCTACTCGTGAAACGAAGCAGTGTCCTATCCTAAACGTGCTAAAGACCGAGTATCCTTTTTATGATGAACCACTACCTTGATTCTATTTGAATGTGCCTAAGTTTCAGTGTTAAAGCATATAAATGTCGCTAGTTAAATTACTTACTTCACAGGTAAAGAGAGAGGCACATAATTTGGAACTTACAAAAAAACTTTACTTTGCTTTTATTTGTTTCTACTTTCAGTGTGCCAAAGTTTCAGTGCTAAAGGGCATAAATATTGTTAGTTAAAATCACTTGTTTGACAAGTAATGAAAGAGGCACCCAGTTTTGAAATTAGTTGAAACTTAACTTTACCTTCAACGTATTTCAGAAGCTTATTAAGAATATTGTTAGAGTAAATATCTAGAAAGCCCTGAAAGATAAATAATCTCACGTGGGGTTGGAAATCAGTATTACTGAGATGCAAATTGTTTATTAAATGAGTGCGTAGTTTGCATATAAAAGAAGTGACTGTTTATGGGTCCCCACTTTAATTAATTTATTTATTTTCTTATTTATTTACACGTAAAGTTCCGTAGGACCAAATTGAGAGGCAAATCTCCAAGGACATGGAACGTGTCAGTACATGAACTTACAACATAAAAATAATAGCAGATAAAAATAAATGATCATGAACCTTAAAAAAAGTCAGTCCATAAGTTTAAGTAAACGTTATCAGCAATACAATAAGAATCAGCTTAATTTTTCAAGGAACTCCTCGACAGAATAGAAGGACCCATGAGGAAACTCTTCAGTTTCGATTTGAAAGCGCGTGGATTACTGCTAAGATTT
This sequence comes from Schistocerca cancellata, assembly GCF_023864275.1. Lineage (NCBI taxonomy): Eukaryota > Metazoa > Arthropoda > Insecta > Orthoptera > Acrididae > Schistocerca > Schistocerca cancellata. Next base: position 4,265,998 of record NC_064632.1, on the reverse strand, counting down.
TTGAATTCGAGTGGCAGATTATTTTAAATGGATGCAGCAGTATACTGCACCCCTTTTTGCACAAGAGTTAAGGAAGTCCGATCCAAATGGAGGTTTGATTCCTGCCGAGTATTAACCGAGTGAAAGCTGCTTATTTTTGGAAATAAACTAATATTGGTAACAAGAAACGACAATAAGGAATATACATATCGAGAGGCCAATGTCAAAATACCCAAACTTGTGAACAGAGCTCGACAAGAGGTTCGTGAACTCACACCACTTATTGCCCGAACCGCCCGTTTCTGAGCTAAAAATATCCTTCTAGAATGGGAAGAGTTACCCCAAAACATAATACCATACGACATAAGTGAATGAAAATAAGCAAAGTAAACTAATTTACGTGTCGAAGTATCAATCACTTTTGATACCGTTCGAATAGTGAACATAGCAGTATTAAGTCTTTGAACAAAATCCTGAACGTGGGCTTTCCACGACAGCTTACTATCAATCTGAAGACCTAGAAATTTGAACTGTGCAGTTTCACGAATCATATGCCCGTTCTGTCAGATTAAAACGTCAGGTTTTGTTGAATAGTGTGTTAGAAACTGTAAATACTGAGTCTTACTGTGATTTAACGTTAGTTTATTTTCTACAAGCCATGAACTGAGGTCATGTACTGCACTACTTGAAACCGAGTCAATGTTGCACACAACATCCTTTACTACCAAGCTAGCTTCATCAGCAAACATAAATATTTTAGAGATACCCATAATACTAGAGGGCACATCATTTATATAAATAAGGAACAGGAGCGGCCCCAACACTGATCCCTGGGGCACCCCCCATTTGACAGTACCCCACTGAGATCCCACATCACAGCCGTTATGAACATTGTGAATAATGTCCTTTTGCTGTCTGTTGCTAAGACGTGACCCAATTGTGAGCTACTCCCGTTATTCCATAATGGTCCAACTTCTGGAGCAACATTGTGAGATCAACTCAGTCAAATGCCTTTGTTAAATCAAAAAATAGAAATAGGTCTGAAAATATCTACATTATCCCTTTCTCCCTTTTTATAAAGCGGCTTTACTACTGAATGCTTTAAACGCTCAGGAAACTGACCATTACTAAAGGAAAAATTACAAATTTGGCTAAATACAGGGCTAACATGTGCAGCACAGTACTTTAATATTCTGCTAGACAGTCCATCATAATCATGAGAGTCCTTAGTCTTCAGTGATTTAATTATTGACTCAGTCTCCCTCTTGTCCGTATCACGGGAGTATTTCAGACGTCAATCTCGGAAAGGCATTTGCTAAGAAATTTATATGAATTCCTGTAGAAACTAAATTTTTATTTAATTCACCAGCAATGCTCAGTAAATGATTCTTAAATACTGTACATATATCTATCAGTAACAGGAATATTATTACTGTGAACTAACTTTATATCATCGACCTTGTGCTGCTGACCAGATGCTTCCTTCACAACTGACCATATGGCTTTAATTTTATCCTATGAATTAGCTATTCTATTAGCATACCACATACTTTTTGCCTTGCTAATAACATTTTTAAGCACCTTACAACACTGTTTGTGATTGGCTACTGTAGCTTGATTGTGACTACTTCTAACATATTAATATAATTCCCGCTTTGTACTACATGATATCTTTATCCCACTAGTCAGCCAACTTGGCTGTCCATTACTGCTAGTACCCCATTTAGAATGTTCTAATGGAAAGCAACTCTCAAAGAGCATGAGAAATGTGTTATGGAAAGCATTGTATTTATCATCTATATTATTGGCACTATAAACATCTTGCCACTCTTGTTCCTTGACAAGTTTTAAAAAACTCTCTATTGCTGTTGGATTAACTTTCCTACGTAGTTTGTAATTAAATATGACATTCGTTTGAGTACAAAAACCTTTTAGTGTTAAAATTTGTGCATCATGGTCTGAAAGGCCATTCATCCTTTTACTAACACAATGCCCATCTAGTAATGAAGAATGAATAAAAATATTGTCTATGACTGTGCTACTGTTCCCCTGCACTCTAGTTGCAAAAAACACAGTTTGCTTCAGATAATATGAATTTAGGAGATCTACCAACATCCTTTTTCCTGCCCAATCATATACAAAATTAATATTGAAGTCACCACTTATAACTACTTTCTGGTAATTCCCAAGAAGTGAATCAAGGACCCTCTCTAGCCTAAGCAAAAATGCTCTGAAGTCGGAGTTAGGGGACCTGTAAACAACAGCATTTACAAGTTTAGTTTCAATAAATTCAACTAATGTTGCATAACTTTCAAATATCTGTTCAGTGCAGTGTCGTGATACGTCAATGGACTCAGATGAAATAGTTTTTTACATACAGAGCGACTCCCCCACCCTGCAAGGAACTCCTTGAGAAACAGCCAGCTAATCTGTAGCATGGTAAAGGAAGCCTCTAATTTATCAAATTATTTAAGTGGTGCTCTGATATACCAATAATTTCAGAGTTAACATCTATTAGCAGTTCACTAACTTTATCTCTAATACCTCCTATATTATGATGAAATATGCTAATTCCTTCTCTACTTGGAAACATCACATCCTCTGGAGGTGAGCTTTTAGTTAGAGGCACTTCCTTTAAGCAGGTATACCTATCAGCTGACTTCAGTCTAAAAAAGATGCAGCTCTGACACCAACTATTACAGGAATTTTTCCATGAGTGACACCACCACCACCACCACCACCCACTACACTGTCACCTATAAGCTTAACCAGCCTCCCCTTCCCATACCTATTGAGGTGCAGGCCATGCCTAGTGAAACCGCATCTACTGATAGACCAACTGGCACCACTGAGATGTGATCCATGTCCTCCGCCATTAGTGCCCTCCCCAGCCCCACATTAACGCGCCTAACAGCCGCATTAAGGTGAGGCCGATCATGACGCTGAAACAGCTGCACGAAATGCACATCAGTGCGACCAGTTTGAATAGCAACATTAACCAAGTCACCACTGACATCATATTCCCCGTCCCTATCGAGACTGTTCCCTGCTCCACCCACTATCACTACCTGATCCTGCTTCGTAAAATTCTTACATAACTCCCCTACGCTTTCAGTCACCTGAGCCAACCCTGCGCTAGGCTTCACAATACTGGTGACCTGGTACTCACTCCCCAACACTTGCTGCAACTGCTGGCCCACACCTCTACCGTGAGAACTAGCTAGCAGCAGAACCTTCTTTCTGCTAGACTTTGCAACTAACCTAGGCCTCCTAATTGCTAAGGACTGCTGCAAGTTACCTACATCTACAGCTACACGAGGCTTCTCTCCACTCAACCCTGACAGTTGGTCGTATCTATTGCATGTATGCAAAGTAAGACTGTCTGAATAGCTCGTTTTCTTAGATACCTTCTTGCGAACTGCCAGTTCCCATTCCCCACCACCCTTCACCCTCCTCAACATATCTAGGTCCTCCTTTGCGCATTGTAACTGCACCTGAAGGACACAGATCTTAACTCCCGCTCCTCTATTAACTTGTTTCTACTACAGATTCTACATTCCCAGGAGAGGATATCCCTAAAATGACGACTGGCTTCCCCACTGCATTCCCCCCAATGAAAATACTTTGAACAAATCCCACACCGTAACCCACTACTCACAATCCTACGACAGAGCCCACACTATTCACTCATGGTAAAATTTAACAGTTACTGAAAAAATATCTGTATGTCTACTTTACCAAAGTTCACTTACACCCTTAGAACTATTTAAGAACTAACAATAATGGTCTCGAAATCCTCTGCCTACTAAGAAAGCAGTTACTTGTATTAATGCTACTACAACACAGCCGATACCAATACCAGCAAAACTTCACAAAATTATTAGCTAAAACCAAAAACTTAAAACGACCACAGTAAAACTAAGCGAAGTTAAAACACTGAATGAAAATTTTACTGAAATATTGCACTAGAAAAAATAATAAATGTCACTTGAAAACTAAAGCACAAAATTTACTAAACGACATCAATACACTGAAAACTTCATAAAAAAAAACAGCGAGCGAACGATTACAAAAGTTTATTAAGTCGTTATTTCGCCACAAATGGCACGCAACACCACTGAAATATATTAAATTTAATAACTGTATTACAGAGCACAAATAAGTTTGTCAGTACTTAGCTTATAACCGCTAAGCTGCAGTGCACGCCGCAAACCTTTTCTAGTATCAGAAAGTTAATCTGAATAGTAGTTTTGCTAATGAAATACGAAACATTTCTACAGTACAGTGAATATAAAAAGTGTGTGTACAGTGTCATTTAATTGCATTTGTGGTGTTTGGGTGTTAGTTAAATGAGGACTCTGTTCATGCTCATAATTTGTCTTGTGATGCCTTTGATAACATTCTGTACTGAGTCGGTTAATGGTTCAGATGATAATTATTTCTCAATAGGAGTAGAGTGCTAATTACCTTTTGTGGTTGCCAATTTATGCAAATGGTAACTACTGCTTACCACTGGTCACTTCTTCTGGTATTTGTGTGTGTGTTCATTCTACTTTAGAAAGAGAGGAAGAAAGTACCCCCTTTTGCTAAATTATATTTAAATTCTTTTACATTAATGTTCCAAATAATCATGCCTAATTAGGCTGACGACCCTTTGTTATTTCATTTGTATGCATTTACTACATTCTTTATCTACGAAGACTTGCACCTTTCTATTAATTGCCATAGTAACGAAATTCATGTTCTATAGTCTCTATCCATTAGGTAACCACAAGGTCAAATACAAAATTCCTCCCTGACGGTAACACTTATTGTGTGTTAGTGTCATATTCAGGTGCTGTCGTACAGTATAGGAGTTACATTTTACGCCACGTGACAGGACGTTCTGTGGTTTTACATTCAGAGACAGTTTATAACGTAAGTATTGGGTGAAAAACAACAGTAGAACGAATAGTGAATCTCCAGCGCCACGAACTTGTAAGATACCAGAAAAAATAATTAGTCGACAGTTTCCCAAAACTGAAAGATAAAGATATAAAATAGTAACAAAGTAAAGGTGCAGAGGAAATTGAAAGCAGACAAGGACGAGCGGGACGGGAAAGTACACAATGCATTACGCGTCAGTAGCTCGATACACGCAACCACAGATGACGCCACGAGGCGGCAGCAGGCTTACGTGGAGTACCACACACACGTAAATAATCAGATGCAAATAATGAGCTTGTCGGAAATGAAGCAAGATAGGAAAGACGATATAACTAAAGATAGTGGTTATATTAACTACTCGGTGGACATGTTTAATATATCGCAGATCGACATTGAAAGTAGCGAAGCATGAAGAACAGACTCTGAATACGAAGATGTATTGGAACGGGAGAGCGAAAAACCGCTGACCTTGAATGATTTATTAAAAATGTTGTCTGCACAGACTGCAGCACAAGGTTGACAGATTATAGCTCAGAATAGTAATATTAACAAACTGATTAAGCACAGGGTCAACAAATCAAAGCGGAAAGTAATGAGAATAATAACCGAATTAAAACACTTGAGAAAACGTAATCAAATTGAAATGCTAGGGATTAAGGTCAGTAAACAAACTGATGAAGTATATTCAAGAGTAGGTGTGGTGCGTAATGGAATTAGTGATACAAAAACTGAAATAAATACTATTAATAACAATATTGCCACTAAAATAGGGAAAAATAGATGAAATTAACTAAAGATTTGACACAGAAATAATAAAAATTCAAGACAAAGTAGAACCTTTAATAATAACAAAAGTGGATGAAAAAGTTTTCGGTCTCAAAACCGAAGTAATAACTAAATGCAACACCGAAATTGCTCAATTCAGGCAATCGGTGACTGAGTCCGAAAGAGAGGTGACTAGACAAGTAGCAACCTGCGAACAGAAGTGAGAACGAAACACTTCTCAAAATCAAGGCAAAATGTGCATCCTTGAGCGAAAAAGAGAGAAAAATCTAATTACACTACTGAAAGATTAATTTGCAGTAAATTAATGGAGGGTGAAGAGCGTTTTGACCCGACAAAAAAGCAGAATCGATGGCATCTGTTAGACTTTGTGAAAAATTGCAAGAGAAATTTTCCCGACTACTTAACTTATGAAGAGAAAATTAATGTGATGATCAGGTGACCTAAAAGATGGGGACTGAATGTAGAAACAGATCAAATGTCATTTGAGGAATTCAAGCAATAATTTATTGAGGAGTACTGCTCCGAACAACAGCAGGACTATTTATCACGCGAATTCAATATGGCAAGATCATACGATAACAGAGGAAGAAACTCTATGAAGGAATTCTATGAAATGTGGCACCGGAAATTGGCCCATTTAAGAAGTTGACGAACTGAATCCGAGATAGTGTTGGAGCTGTGGAAAAATTCCCTGAGGATTCAAAATGGTATGTGGGAAGCAACCACAAAAACTTCTCATCGTTTTTGGAGAGAGTAGAGGACAAAGATCTCTGCAGAGGACACCATGATTATCGTCCGAACAATAACAACCGAATAAGGCAAAATCATGACCAGAGCGAACAAATAGAGAATGAACGCGTTAACGTGATACAGAGAGGCAGAGGTGGAGGATGCGGTAACGTATCATTTTGCGGTAGGGGATCTCCACAGCAAAATTTTCAAAATAGAGACGATACGGAAAATTAGGTCCTGCGTGTATTACGCGCCATATTCTCACGGACAATGACTTTCGGTCCAAACTGGAGAAATCGTAAAGAAGAAAGAAATACGAATGCAAGCAACGAGCTAACGGTAAGAACACGTTACAGATCTGTGCACGTGGGGCGACAGGTGCTGGCGTGTATATGTCACGCACGGGTGAGAGGGTAACAGGCAGGAACAAGCAAAATAGGCCACAGCATGCAATGAACCTTGCGAAGCGATCAACTGGTCGCTGTGAGACAGAAATAGCTGCACATAAAAGTGATGACGTAGTCGAAGACTTCAGTGAATGAGGTTCGGCAGTAAATATATCCAAAACAAATAAAAGTTCAGACATATCAAGTAATAGAAGTGAAAAGGGGGACATGCTGTTCTAAAGGGAGTTGTCAAGGATCGAAAAAGGGGAAGACGATGTAATTAATACTGTAAAGCAAAGTGAACAAGGAAAATTTGGAAAACATTATACGGCAATGAATCTAATAAAGAGAGGAGGCATTGGAGTAGAGACACTATCCGTAGGTAGTAAATAGGTGGAAATAGGAAGCGCCGCGCAACGTGCACGTGTAGCAACTTTAGAAAAAGCTAGTGAAAGAAACGAAGGCTCGACTCTAAGTACACGAGCTGCTGTTATTAGGGAAAGTAATGCAGGAGACGGTAAAATGGCCAGTGTAAGTAGAAATCGGGCGGAGGATAAAATCCTCAACAGTATAGATGATGTCCTGACTGACGAAAATCTCGCACAAACATTTGTCAGCGATATAGAGGATGAGGTTGAGTCCGACTATAACATGCGAACAACTGAAGTGCATCATGATTACACTAAGTATGAATTGACAGTCGACATCATCCGAAACAATGTGAAGAAGTGCTTGTAACAGTAGATCAAGTGCAGCAGTTAGGAGATGATAAGAAAAACGAGAATAATGAAACATGAAAAATGGTTCAAATGGCTCTGAGCACAATGGGACTCAACTGCTGTGGTCATAAGTCCCCTAGAACTGAGAACTACTTAAACCTAACTAACCTAAGGACATCACACACATCCATGCCCGAGGCAGGATTCGAACCTGCGACCGTAGCGGTCGTGCGGTTCCAGACTGTAGCGCCTTTAACCGCTCGGCCACTCCGGCCGGCCTAATGAAACATCAACTGATGAATTAGCTTGTTATCTTAGAGTTGCATTCATACTTGATTGAAATGTGAAGAAGAACTCAGTGATAGTTCTGTGGAAAAAAGCATAGAAATAGAGGAGAACGTACAATACTTTACCAATAATGAATATGGAAGACCAAATGAAGTTTTTTCAAAGCAAAACCTTAGAGACTGACCCAAACAAGAAAGAGCCTCCAGAAAATACGATACTGGGGCAGGAATTGATTACTGTAGTAAAAGATTTTGAAATTTCAAAACCGAAAATGCAACCTGACAATACGACACGATTTGAATAGGATAGTGAAGGATGTAGAAAGTTGGAGACCAAAGACGCCACCAGATATAGATTATTGGACAGTAAATAACAAATGACTGACCGTACAGTCATAAGGCCAGGGGCTGGTTTATTGAAAAATAATGAATACCCTCTGTCACGAACGTACAAGTTTCACACCTGAAGAAATCCTGCTGAATTGTAAAAGTGTGATTGAAGAGACTTTGCAGTTTCCACCCATTGCATAACTAGATCTAAAAGAGAAAAAAGATTTGGTCAGGAGAAGAATGAAAGAAACAGCGGAAGCCAGATCTAAAAGGCATCATAAGGGCTTCAAAGTGACTGAGTTCAAAATTGGTGATTTTGTTTAGCAAAAACTCATAAAAAGTCCAGCGAAATTAACCATGAAATTTCTAAATTCAAATATATTTATAATGGTCCCTTTGATGTGCAAGGAACTCCGCACACCAATGCATATTATCTCGTGTACCCCAAATCCAAAAAACACTGAGGGTTATCAATTTTCAGATCTGAAGCTGTATGTCCATAGAAATGAACAATAAGAGACAAAAGTGAAAAAGGTGTTTATGTACCTTAATATATATGATTCTTATTTTGATATTTTTTATCACATGTTGTGGAGCTGAAATAGACTTCTCTGGTATCAGATTTCAAATGTCTGTTTGCAAGTTTCAGATTCTAAATAATATAAAAACATGTATTATACAACATATTTAAACTACCGGCTAAGACCTGTATAAGAACTGCGATTAGGGAATATTGCTGTATGACAAAAATGGACTGACAGATGTGTTATTGGCCAGACAAGCAATTATGATGACAAAAATAAGAGAACTGCCTTGAAAACAAAGACGACAGCAAAAAAGGATTGTCAAACTGGGGTCAAGAACGTATGTGTTAATCATAAACTGCCATAAATCAGTGTTAGGCAGTGTATGGAATCGAAATTCTTTTGAATGTTTTCTGTGTAACGTCACGTTAAAATTGGACTGCCAGAAAATTCAAAGTGGCCAGTAAAATGTTTAGCGTGTGATAACATGGAAGTGTTTGCACACATGGAATGCCAAATGCTATTGCATTCAGCTAAATAATTTGATTACTGCCTTAATTTAATGTTGTGTATGTAATGTTATGGTTTTCTAAAATAGGCTGTCTGTTTCAAAATAAGAACAGTGAGAAAATAAGGCTGGTACCAACGAAAATGTTTTTATATAACTGTGTAATTAATCAAGAATGGACTGCTATTATTAGAAGCAGCACTGATAATTTTCTTACTTGATATTTTTGAAACTATGATGCAAAGCATATAAAGTGTACAGTATAAAAATTATTGTGCCAATGTTATGTGTATGTTTATGTATGTATATCTACATTTTTATACAATCATCTTGGAAATGCAAAAAATTTCATTAACTTGTTGTTTCACAAAATGAGAGTGGATTATCAGATGTTTATATGGAATTGAATATTGATGTTTGTGTCTTTGTTTTGGAAAGGATGCGGATAAAGTGTGTTGTGTAAAATTTTGTGACTTTTTTTTACCCTACTGGCGTTGGAGTGGATATTTTTTGACGGTGCTCGACATCGCATAGGTGTTATAGATGTTTCATTGATGTATCCTTGTTGGGATACCTCAATGAAACATGGGGCATATATAACACCAAGATTGATTATAAATAGTTCATACTGTGTAACTTTATGTATGTAACTATGAAATGTTTGGTCTTTACTGATTAATGTCTTTGAATTGCCAGAGGGAAGCGGAAGTCTACAATGGACATTTGAAAAAAACTTAGCAGTGTGTTTAAAATAAGAAACTTTTTTAAGATATGCCTATTTATAAAAGCGAACTTGTATGTAGAAAACTGGTTCATACTTAGGGAAGTTGTATAATAAGGAAGGTAGAGGTGTAGGGATTACGATCGGAGGAGGGCAACGGCAACACCTCCACTAGGACCTTGCCTAGTACAGCGGTGCGGTTCTCCCGCATCGGTCCCTACGCTCCTCGGATATGGGCTCTCATCATCATCATCACCATCATCGAGGTGTAGGGAACCCCCTCCGCTGTGGAAGGGGCTTGGCGCGCGGGAAGAGTTGGTATTGGCGGTCAATCTGGGTCAATTTACGATGGAATGACCTCAGATGTGGTAGTGGCTGTAAAATGGTGCTCTCGCTTTTTGGTATGACTCTAAGATGACTAATACGTCGCCAATAAGATTTGAATAGAGCATTAAACTCCCAGAGGTGAGATCAGATAGCCGCCACGTCCTTGCCACCACTATTGCACCACTGCTTCACCAACTTTGGAAATCAGATATGAATAACAGTATGAGACAGTATGCTTGTGTGTGAGTCTTTTTTAATAACAATTTCAAAGATAAAATTTCGTGTTTGAACATTGAAACTGTCCTGTTCGTGAAACGAAGCAGTGTCCTATCGTAAACGTGCTAAAGACTAAGTATTCTTTTTATGATGAACCACAAACTTGTTTCTATTTGAATGTGCCTAAGTGTCAGTGTTAAAGCATAAATGTTGCTAGTTAAATCCTTATTTCACAGGTAAAGAGAGAGGCACATAATTTGAAACTTACAAAAAAATTTTATTTTGCTTTGAATTGTTTCTACTTTCAATGTACAAAAGTTTCCGTGCTAAAGGGCATAAGTACTGTTAGTTGAAATCACTTGTTTCACAAGTAATGAAAGAGGCACGCAATTTTGAACCTACTTGAAACATACCTTTACCTTGAGCTTATTTCGGAAGTTAATTACGAGTATTGTTAGTGTAAATTTCTATAAAGCCCTGAAAGATAAACAATGTCAAGTGAGGTTGGAAATCAGTATTAGTGTGATGCACATTGTTTATGAAATGTGTGCATAGTTTGCTTATAAAGGAAGTGATGTTTATGGGTCCCCAATTTAAACTTTTCTAGTATAAGAAAGTTAATCTAAATAGTCGTTTTGCTAATGAAATATGAAACAACTTCTACAGTAGAACGAATATAAAAAGTGTGTGTGCAGTGTCATTTAATTGCATTTGTGGTGTTTGGGTGTTAATTAAATGAGGACTCTGTTCAAAATTAAATTTGGTCTTGTGATGCCTTTGATAACATTTGGTACTGAGTCGGTTACTGGCTCAGATGGTAATTATTTACCAATTGGAGTAAAGTGCTAATTATCTTTCTGTGATTGCTAATTTATGCTGAAACGTCCCCTTTGAAAAAATATACAAGACTGTGCTTAAACTGACACACAATATTTTTAGCGCAACGCAATCTGACTTCCAAAAACCCCTGCAAAAGAATGGCCCTGACTAACATTAATCTATACCTTTCACAAATCACTTACCTCACCAAAAATCTCCGTTACTCGAACTACTGCAATACAGCGAGCGCCACTACTGCCAGCTAAATAAAAGATTCAAACTACTGAAGGCACTAACTACTGATAGACATATTAGCAAATGAAAGATTTTAACAGAGAACAAACGATGTATTTACCTTAATATTCATCAAAAGTTATAATATATACAGTAGTTCATGACATCGAGTCTTACAAATTTCAAAACTCCGCCATTTCTCTTCCCACATCCACCACTGCTGGCGGCTCACCTCCAACTGCGCAACGCTACGCGCTGTTCACAGCCAGCTGCCTAACACTACAATGGCAGACAATAATGCAAACTAGGCACAGACTGCACACAGCACAGCCAGTGATTTTCATATAGAGCGCTACGTAACGTTGCCAATAAGAAAACATAAACAGCCTACTTACATAAAGAAAACATAAACAGCCTACTTACAATGCAAATGTTGTGCTGCTCACCATTGGTGAGTTCGTCTGGTATTTGTGTTCATTGCACTTAGTTAGGAAGAATGTAACCCTGTTTTGCTAAGTTATACTTGAATTCTTTGAGATTAATTAATTATTATAGCAAATTAGGCTGGCGACCGTTTGTTATTTCATTTGTATGCGTTTACTACGTTGTTTATCTTCAAAGTCTTTCAGCTTTCTATTAATTGCCATAGTAACGAAATTAATGCTCTATACCCTCTATCCAGTAGGGAAACACACAATGAAATACGAAGTTCCTCCCTGAGGGTAACAGTTGTTGTGTCTTAGTGTCATATTTAGGTGCTAACGAACAGTATAGGTGTTACAAGCGGTTGTGCAGTGTGCTGCAGTTGACCTCACCCGTGGGTTGGTAAGCTTGTGACACTTGCAGCTTGCAGCTGTCAGTATTTGGAACCGTTTGAATAGCAGAAAATGTGGTGAAGTTTCAGCCAAGTAGGAAGGACACTTTGAAGTTCACTCTGGATGGAAATTATACTAGACCGACTTCCTGTGAAGTTGAAAACTTCCTAGAAGAACTGAAACTGAAGCTTGACGATGTCATTGGAATTCATATACTGGACGTCAGCAGTATCTGTTTTGTCATACTGAGGAATGCTGAGCCTTGCGAGAAAGCAGTAGAATCGTGTGGAGGTAATGATATTTAAACACTGGGAATGCAATACAGGTGATGTTAGTGTTTCACATGTTTCGATTTTGTATCAGAACTGTCACAATTTTTGAGTTACCGTTCGAGGCGCCTGGCGAATATAATAATGCAGTAGGCTTAAGTTATGGGAGAGTCTTAGGTAGGGATGATATTGTCGAGAAATGGTCCAGTGTCAACAGGTTCCCTGTAGTGAACGGCGTGAGGCAACTAAAAGTTGATCTGGAAAGATCTTTTGTATCCTACATTAACATGTGCGGATATAGAGCCGTAGTTCATGTACCCGTTGGCCAACCCAGAATTTGAGCTGGTCGCGCCCTCGCTCGGTGTACGCAGAGGGGCGTGGCCCGGCTCCCGGCCATCAGAGCGGTTAAGACCCGCAGCTGCGACCGCCTGACCGCCGACTCACGCAGCGGCTGCTGTCGCGCAGAGACCGCCCACCCCGATCACGGCAACGATCCCAAATGACAATGTTAGTGCAAGTGACATTCAAATGGAGACCAGCGAAACTGCGGGGGCGTTAGTAAAGCCGGAAATGCATATCCTCCTATTTCCATCTATTGTACTATAAATTTGTTTTCCTTATTTTTGTTACCTGAGTGTATGACATTTCTGTGTCTTTACATATTGTAATTGTTTTACTATTTGTATATATATATATATATATATATATATATATATATATATATATATATATATATGTCGATGTATAATTGGTTTGTTTCGTAAATATTATTTGTATTTTTACGCTGGGTCTTGCCTAGGGAAAACTGCTATCGAACGATTACATCGATAGGTCGTGTGAAGAATCAAAGTGTGTAGGATCTTTGGTAGTGTTAACTCTGCCGCGTGGAGCGCGGGCAGAGAGGGGTCTGGCTGGAGTAGGGCGATGGAGCAGGTGTGTTGTGTGACGCTCCCGCGAGTTGCCGCGATTTCGGGGTTTGGCAGCATGTAATTGCGCTCGACTCGCGATGATAGTTTCTCACATGGTGTCGCGGACGGCAAGCATTATCTGGCTCACATCAAGAGCCCGTTTCACCTGGTGACTGTGTCGAGAAGAAGGCGCGCCAACATCCAGCTTCTGCAACAGCGACAGCCGACAATGAGTGACTGTCGCCACCTCCTCGATCGACGGCTTCAAACCTTCAATCAACCAACAAGGAAGACTGGAAGCACGTAAAGTTTTAGAACTGTATGGCAGACCTCAGCTTTTCAAACTGTACCATTTTCGTAACTACAATTACAGCAACTTAGCGTGAACATTCGTTGCTCATTGTCCCAATTGCATTACCAAGCAGGGTCCCTTCCTTTTCCGGAATGAACCCGAGTGTCGTTGAAATTCAAACGCCAGCATCATTTTATTTCACTGCTTTAATTTCAAAGTTCAGTTAAGGTATTCATAGCTGACTACAATATTTAGATTACACAAGTACAAATTAAGAGTGCGAGTTTTGTTACCGTATTTTAGCTTACCTGTGACTGCAGCTCAGCTTGGTACGTACTAAATTTTACTATTGTTAATTGTTCAGAATCATTTAATTCAAGTTCAAAGTTAAATCTCTTATTTCTAAATTGCGTAGATTCAAGTAGCTTTTGAAATGATTGTTGAGGTAGTCCAAGACTAACCGTATTTTACTGAATTTCGATGTGTTTCAGAAAGAAAGCTCACTATTAACTTCAGTCACTAAATTAACTTTCGATTATCCGGTTTTATTAATTCTTTTGCTAAATTAAGTCAGAATGTAGCGAAATTTATTACTTCTGACAGACTTTCAGTTTTCACACTATACGTGTCAACTTTCAGTTGCCACGCTTCTAGTGCTAATTATATGTGTAATAACCTTTCTCTTTCAGTTACAATAGTAATTGTCCTTAGGACTGGCGACCGTAATTTTCCCCAAATCCCAAATATCTAATTACCACTAGTTAATTGTTAACGTAACGGCCGCACATTTACTTTATTTATTAACTTTACCCCTTTTCAAAATTAATTTCCACCAGTTTCATTTGCATTTTTCCTTTCATTTAGATGTAACCCTTTCCTCCCTCTTTACCGACAGATTAACTTCGGTGACGATTGCTTTTCCCAAATTTCCATTAGGTACACGCGGTTTAATTTTTCACTGTCATTAAGGTCGATAAGTGAGGGGGAGGTTACACGTTCTCGACCACACTACAATCCACAGAACGTGTAACGAAAACCCCAATAACTAACTCTCCAAATGACACTAAAGTTTCTGAAGCAGCGTCTTCTGATGATAACATTTCTGATCAGGACCAAGGAACAGCAGCGGACTCTTCAGGGACTACACCAAAAGCCCGCCAATTCACGCGTATTTTGGAAAATAATTGCGAAGTGACCGCTCGGTTGGGCGTAAATGTAACCAAACATTCTGTACACTTGCAATGGGAAAAGACATCGTGAGTAATCAATGAAAGGAATCTGCGTTATGCTTCGGTCTCCAGAGCGTAATAGTCAGCAGTGTTCTCCTTAGTAATGACGTACCGTGGAGATAGAAAACATATAACTGACAAGCAAGAGTTTGAGATTTCGAATTCCTTCAGGTACTTTGAAATACTTATTTTTTAAATCTTTTCCATAATATCTTCATTAATTACTTTTATTCCATTCATTATTTATATTACTTCAGCGCGTGCTCTTAATCATCGTATAAACTTTTTTATTTGCCCACCAACTAACAGATTGTCTCAAAGAGTCGATTCCCCCACCCCTTGTGAGCTACCGAATGTTTTGTCGCCAGCAAATGATTGCGAACGACCGCGTTTGCCAGTAAGAGAAAGTGGGTACAATAAATTACAAATTAGCTTGCTACGGAGGATAATACAAAATATCCACGGGTGTACTGCCGCTCTACAGTGTCCAACGGGCACAATATTTCGGCGATCATACACGTCGCCATCATCAGGTGAACTGACGGACTGAACTACTGTGAACGTGCCGGCACGGAGATCCGTACGCTATGGCTGCTCAGAGGGAACTGGGTTCGGTAGCGGCGGCGGCCGATTTAAGTACCCTCCACCCGCGGCGCGCTCCCTCCGCTGTCCGCGCCCCGCGCCACGGTCGCGCGGTGGAACAGATTGCGACGGCGTCTGAGATGACGTCGGAGTGATGGCTGTGTCCGCCGTGGTCGTCACAACTATACGTCTGCTCGATTTACTCTTGATTAACACAATCGCTGGTTCCCAAGCCTTGCTAAGATTATAGCCACAGTCAGGGTTTATGAGGTCGTCATTGGTGCGAATTTCGATGGCCTCTCTAACAACGCTGTACCAGTATCTCTACATCTGTACCAGTACACCCGTGGATATTTTGATTGTCAAATACGCCGGGAGAAACTCAAGAATCACAAGGATAATACAGTTGTTGGCAATTTGTTTTCTTTTGTTAATTTAGAAAATATTTCAGCATTTGTATATCTTATCTCGTTAAAGAAACATAATGACATTCTCCTCAAATAAATAAAGAAAAGACTTCACGGCACATTCCTGAGTGATATCCCACGATTTGGTTTTTGACTCATTTGAAAGCTCGATAATCAATCAAGTCACCGCCTGCATGCACAACTAAATGTTGAACGTCACTTTCATTCCACCCACACAATGCCAGTTCGCTAACTCTTATTTACGGCGTAATATGTATCAATTCGTGTTTCATATAAGTAAATCACGAACCGCTTTGACTCTGATAATTCATTCTTTCGCAAGACACTGATGTAGTCTGCCTATTTTGCATTTATTACCTCTCGTTTGCACATAAAACGTTTATTTTGGCACCTTTTAAAACTAAATCCCGTAGACAGAACAATTTTTGTAAGAGTTTCCTTCCTAGACACGAAATTCAGTTCTGTGTGACAAATGCTGTGCTGTTTTCCCAAAGTTGGTATTTATTTATATTGTTCGTAATAGCGTAGAAATTGCTGCCTGACAGTACATTTATCCATATCGGCACAGCAATACTTATTACCGGCATCTTGCGGCTCTTTCTTTGCAAAAGGAACTTTAATTCCTCTCTACTCGGCTTTTTGTCCCTCCTTAAGTAACTTGCTCAGCTTCAATACTCTCGCTGCACGTCCCATCGTCTTCTCTGCCAGCACGATGAATTCCTCCTCTTTCTCATCGTCAACAAATTTAATCGCTTTAACTGCAACTTGTCGCGCCTACCCACGAAGATATATTTTTGTGCCCTTCATCCATGCTTGCACAGCAACGTAACAACGCGCATTACTTCAATCGGAGTATGACTGTACGTGGTCACGTGACCAAGTTAGTTCCTGCTATTGCCACAGTACCACGTCGCCTTGCCGGACAATACCTACTTTCAAATTGCATTTGTTTATTTGTAGAGACAACTAGAAGCATACAAAAATACAAAGAATATTCGGGTGATAGCAGACAAGCTGAATTTTATGCTTTGAAGAAAGGGAAAGTCGCAGTCCAGCGTTTCTTGAAATGATGGCATATTACAACTTAGACGTCTGTGGAGTCGACGGCAAGCACAATAAGGAATAGAAGCCAATGACACAAGGTCAAGTCGTACTCGAAAAACAAGAAGGAAAGAGGACTCAATAATTTCTAAGCAGTTGGCTGGTGATCCAACAAAATCGGCTAGACAAATTAGGAATGGTCTGGAGCAGCATCATAGACAGAACCCACATGTCTCTGCCGTAAAACGTCGCCCAGCAGCAACTGATTTAAATGGTTGACGACCATCACGTAAGCCACTCATAAATTCAAAAACTAGGAAAGCAAGGAAAGAGTTTGCAAGAAGCATCAAACTTGGAAAGCTACAGATAAGTTTAAGTTTTTATGGAGTACTAAAAGTTAACTTAATGTATTTTCTTCTGATGGTGTGCAGTATATAAGTGGACCATAGAACCAAAAGCTACCGACAATTAAACACGGTGGTGGCAGCGGCATGGTGTGGAGATGGTGTGCTAGGCGTGGGGTTGGCCCTCTAATCGAAGGGAAGGGAAAATTGATCGACATTTTAGAAAGCAGTATGTTACCACATAACCACAACCCGGATCTAAATCCAGTTAAACTAAACATCTTTGTGATGCACTGGACCGACTTGCTCAAAGAAGGATCAATTTGCTGCCGTCTTATTGGGCGAATCGTCAAAATTCCCACCGGACCTTGTGAATTCAATGCCAAATAGATGTGCAGCTGTGATCAAAGGCGAAGAGTTTGCAATGAAATAGTGATTTGTTCTTAGATATCAGAATGGTTTTGTTTTATTCTTACATATGTACTTAGACCTACAAATTACTTTTCAGCCAGAAGAAATGTTATTTTTGTTTTGATGTAGGACAACTTTGCTTAAACTAAATATAATTTTGTGCTAAATGGATTTTAATCACATACTTTTCAGTTAGCCAATGGCAATTTTTTATGTTACACACTTACCTTTATGTAACTGTCACTAAAGCTTTCTACAAAGGAAAAAAAAGAAACAACCTCGAAGAAGTCATCCGATGAGATAGAAATCGTTTGATGTGTCGTATAAGGAAACAAATTACTACAGTTTTAGAAAAACTGGATGATTTCTTCAAGAGAAAGAACTTTACAGATACCGTAAGTCGATAACGCGTTGGTCCACCTCTGGCCTTAGGCAAGCAGTTATTCTGCTTGGCGTTGGTTGATAAAGCTGGATGTACTCCTGAGGAATATCGTGCCAAAATCTGCCCATCTGGCGCGTTAGATAGTCAGAATACCGAGCTAGTTGGACGAATCTGCCCATAACGTTCGAAACCTTCTCAGTTGGGCAGAGATACGGCAAATGTTGCTGGCCATGGTAAGGCTTGGGAAGCACGAAGACAAGCAGATGAGACTCTCGCCGCCTGCAGGCGGGCATTATCTTGCTGGAATGTAGGCCCAGGATAGCTTGCCATGAAGGGCAACAAAACGTGGCGTAGAACATGGTTGACGGACCGTGTGCTGTAAGGATGCCGCTGATGACAACCGAAGAGGTCCTGATATGAAATGTCACCCCAGAATCTTGATTGTATGGCAGGTGACATTGAAGTTGGTATGCCACCGCTAGCTGGAGCATCTCCAGTCACGTCTTCACTGCGCACCGGGGCCCGCTATCTCACTGACTGGAGTGAATTGTCTTCAGTGATGAGTGGGATACCAGCCTAACTGTCACCTACATACGGCCTGACAAGCAGAAGTGAAGGTCTGGGGTTCAATTTCTTTTCATAGCAGAACCACTTCGGTTATCATCCTTAGCATCTTTACAGCACAGCGACACGTCAACGATATTCTACGCCACGTTTCGTTCCCCTTCAAGGCACACCATCTGATACATTAGCTTAAGGTTTCGGGACAGAAAGTTAACCTTTGAAGCTGGTCAAGATAGGACACAATGGTTCTGGTGGTAGTGGTGGTGGTGGTGGTGGTGGTAAGTTCCTATGGGACCAAACTGCTGAGGTCATCGGTCCCTAGGTTACACACTATTTAATCTAACTAACGCTACGGACATCACACACACCCATGCCCAAGGGAGGACTCGAACCTCCGACGGGGGTTCTGATGCGGTAAGCGGCTGAGCACAGTAGCTGAACGCTAGATTTACTTAGTTTACAAGAGCGTACACAGGTATTCAGAAAATTCACACTTTCTTTTTCTTAAAATATTAAAAGCAGTAATCATCAAAACATAAACATCATGCGAACTTTTTAGAACATAAAATCTTACAAAATATTTAAAGATAATTACTGAAATTCTAAATTACCCAAAACTCCCTTTCCCTTTAACATTAGAACCAATAATCTTTAAAAAAATTTACCATCATCCAAGGTATTAAGAAGAATCAAAGAAGTTCTGGATTACCCAAGTTTCGATTTTTTAAAAAAAACATTAACCAATAACTCTAAAAATTTAAAATCGTTCACAATATTCTCTCTAAACGAACTAAGCTTAAGCTCAGAAACTCTTTCACGTTAGTTCACAGTAACTGGTCATAGGGACACTGCCATTTGAATTACTTAACGCCAATTCAACCAACCCGGTCGTGAGAAAAGCAACGTTACTGAGGCTGCAAAAGCACCAACAACCAAACTTAATTGCAATTCACTGGTGCATAACATGCGCTAATGCGGCCGCACACAAATCAATCTTTCGTCGATATCAGATACATCAGCACATCACTCACTTTACTACAGCCCAGGCTAAGAACAAACTCTATGAACGACAAATCATCACTATCAGTCTTAATCCAATTTACGTTCACCCTGCCTCTTGCACCTGAGGCTATTTGAAAAAAATATATAGTTAAACCTTGACGGGATTGTTTGAGACCTTTGTGATCACAGAAATTGATTAACTCACTTACATGCAAATTTTGGTCAGTGGAATCGGAGAACATGTATCCGCAACCATGAAGTGCCCTGAAGCTGACATCACTTCTCTAGAACATAATGCACATAGTTGAACACGATTAACACATCCCGGAAGGTCTAAAACAGAAAGGTATCCGATTAACCACACATACACGGAATTTTGCAGAACACTGCCAGGGTACAGTTTCGTGACACTACAGTCAACGGTAAGCCCAACTCGCTCTTCGGAGCAACATCCACTGTAATGTGTCCCATAGGAAATAGGAAAAATGTTCCCGAGACTTGCTAAGCGAAAACAGTTTAACCGACAGTATGAACCTGACGCGACCGGAGTCAATCGCAGACCGACGAATCACTGTTCCAGTAAAGGCGAATGACTCGGCTCAAATTCCAATTATGAAGCCGACGCTCACCAAATTTAGTAGGTGTTCGAGGCACTAGTTCCGACGCGAGGCGCTCCCCGCCATCCGCTGACTAAATACGAGGGTAAGGCAATTATTATCCGCAAAGTAATTATAAAGTTATGTTGTTGTTGTTGTGGTGTTCAGTCCTGAGACTTGTTTGATGCAGCTCTCCATGCTACTCTATCCTGTGCAAGCTCCTTCATCTCCCAGTACCTACTGCAACCTACATCCTTCTGAATCTGCTTAGTGTATTCATCTCTTGGTCTCCCTCTACGATTTTTACCCTCCACGCTGCCCTCCAATACTAAATTGGTGATCCCTTGATGCCTCAGAACATGTCCTACCAACCGACCCCTTCTTCTAGTCAAGTTGTCCCACAAACATCTCCACAATCCTGTTCAATACCTCCTCATTAGTTACGTGATCTACCCACCTAATCTTCAACATTCTTCTGTAGCAAGACATTTCGAAAGCTTCTATTCTCTTCTTGTCCAAACTATTTAACGTCCACGTTTCACTTCCATACATGGCTACACTCCATACAAATACTTTCAGAAAGGACTTCCTGACACTTAAATCTATACTCGATGTTAACAAATTTCTCTTCTTCAGAAACGCTTTCCTTGCCATTGCCAGTCTACATTTTATATCCTCTCTACTTCGACCATCATCAGTTATTTTGCTCCCCAAATAGCAAAACTCCTTTACTACTTTAAGTGTCTCATTTCCTAATCTAATTCCCTCAGCATCTTAATTCGACTACACTCCATTATCCTCGTTTTGCTTTTGTTGATGTTCATCTTATATCCTCCTTTCGAGACACTGTCCATTCCGTTCAACTGCTTTTCCAAGTCCTTTGCTGTCTCTGACAGAATTACAATGTCATCGGCGAACCTTAAAGTTTTTATTTCTTCTCCCTGGATTTTAATACCTACTCCGAATTTTTCTTTTGTTTCCTTTACTGCTTGCTCAGTATACAGATTGAATAACATCGGGGAGAGGCTACAACCCTGTCTCACTCCCTTCCCAACCACTGCTTCGGTTTCATGCCACCTGGTTTCTGTACAAATTGTAAATAGCCTTTCGCTCCCTGTATTTTACCCCCGCCACCTTCAGAATTTGAAAGAGACTATTCCAGTCAACACTGTCAAAAGTTTTCTCTAAGTCTACAAATGCTAGAAACGTAGGTTTTCCTTTCCTTAATCTTTCTTCTAAGATAAGTCGTAAGCTCAGTATTGCCTCACGTGTTCCAACATTTCTACGGAATCCAAACTGATCATCCCAGAGGACGGCTTCTACCAGCTTTTCCATTCGTATGTAAAGAATTCGCGTTAGTATTTTGCAGCTGTGACTTATTAAACTGATAGTTCGGTAATTTTCGCATCTGTCAACAGCTGCTTTCTTTGGGATTGGAATTATTATATTTTTCTTGAAGTCTGAGGGTATTTCGCCTGTCTCGTACATCTTGCTCACCAGATAGTAGAGTTTTGTCAGGACTGGCTCTCAGTAGTTCTCAGGCCGTCAGTAGTTCTAATGGAATGTTGTCTAAAATTATATTGTAATCAAATAGGAAACTTACAAGAACATCATTATTCTACATAGTTCCCTTGCGATTCAACGCACTTGGTCCATCATTGTACAAGCTTCCTGACGCCCTCATAAAGGAAGGTTCTCCGTTGAGCTGCGAGCCAGGAATGCACCGCTTTCTTCACTGCTTCGTCCGAGGCAAATCGACGTCCCCTTAATGTCTGTTGGAGTGGACGAAAAAAGTGACAGAAGGGGCATGATCAGGACTATATGGAGGATAACCCAGAACTTAAAATTTGACTTTGAGTTTCTGGAGCATTTCAGCAGTGTGGGCAGCAGTATGCGGACGGGCAATGTCGTGCAACAACACAACACCCTTTGACAGCAATCCTCGGCGTTTTCTTCGAATTGCAGGCTTTAGCCTGGCAGCAAGCATCTCGCTGTAACGTACACTGTCTATTGTTGTGCCCCTGTCCCCATAATGTTCCAGAAGTGGACCTTGTGCGTCCAAAAAACCATAAGCATCAGTTTTCCTGCGGGCGGTTGGGTCTTGAACTTTTTCTACCCCGGCGAATTTGGATGTTTCCATTCCACACTCTCCCTTTTACTCTCCGGTTCGTAATGATGGATCCATGTTTCGTAACCAGTAATTATCCTGTCGAAGAAATTGTTCCCTTTGTTACCATAGGGATCGTAATGTTTTTTGCAGATGTCCAAGCGCGTTTGTTTACGCAACTGTGTGAGTTGTTTTGGGACCCATCTTGCACTAATTTAATGAAACACAAGTCTGTTGTGGGTGATTTCATAGGCGGAACCGTGACTAATTTGCAGACGATGTGCCACTTCGTCAACAGTTAATCGTCTGCCTAAGAGAATCATTTCACGTGAACGCTCAATGGTTTCTCCATTTTTGGCTGCTTGTAATAGCCCTTAGCGGCAATCTTTAATTTTTAACTAGAAATAACAGTAAAACTTTTACGTAGGATGTTGTATTATATGACGTGGCCTTTTTGGTGTTAAAATTGTATGACGAGAGCTGTTATGCTCAAGATTTTACGTATGTAATTACATCTTTATATACGAATATTAATTTTTACTGTCTTGTATTTTTCTTATTAATGACTAACTTTATATCCCCCTTATTTAGGTAATATAAATTATGATGAAGACTCCCTTAGTTTAGGAGTCGAAACCATGGTCAGATCGACTATAAAATCCATTGCAACCAGTGGGCTGTCTTTACTATAAAAAAAATATTTTCACGGTTGCTGCACACAGCTAACCATCCGTTTCTGAGCCGGAAATATCCTTTGAGACTGGGAAGAGTTACCTCAAAATATAATACCATATATATATTACTGTCGTTCCTTGTTAACAATGTCAGCTTATTCCTTATTCCCTTACAATTAGCAGCCTTCTCAGTTAATACTCAGTTAATACTGGGCAGAAATGTAATCTGCATTTGGATCGCATTTCCTCGACTCGTGTGCAGAAAGCTGTGCAGTATACTGCTGCATTCATTTTCAATGAGCTACCTCAAGAATTCAAAAATCCTTGCAGTAATCCTCGCACTTTCAAATCGGAACTAAAGAATTTCCTCATCGATCACTTCTATTCTGTCGAGGAGTTCCTTGAAAAATTAAGCTGACTCCTGTGTTATAATGTTGATTGTGTTTACGTAAACTTAGGGGTTGTCATTTTTGGGTCCATAAGCATTTTATTTTATCTGTTGTTATTTTTATGTTGTAATTTCATGTACTGACACTTTCCATGAACTTGGAGATTTGTTCCTTAATTTGGTCCTACAGAACTAGATGTGTAAAATGTAAATAGAAACGAGGACACGTTCCCCAATGTCACAGAACCATCAAGAAACAGCCGCAGAATGCTGCGCGCCATGTCCGACAGACCATTTATGTACGTAGAGAGTAGGGGCAGCCCTATCACGTTTCCCTGGGGTATGTCTGACAATATCCTTGTCTCTGACGATCCTTGTCTCTGACGACCACTCGCCCTTCAAGGACAACCTTCTGGATACTGGTTACTTAAGAAGCCTTCAAGCTACTCACATATCCGGGAATGTAATCCGTTTGCTTGAACCTCTGTTGACAGGCTTCAGTGGGGTATCGTGTCAAACGCTTTCTGGAAATCTAAAGATGTGGAATCTGCCTGCTGAACCCCGTATCGCAGGGTACCGTGCGAGGAAAGGCAAGCTGAGTTTCGCAGCAGCGATACTTTCTAAATCCGTGCCGATTTGTGGACAGAATCTTTTCCGCCTCAAGAGAATTTATTATATTCGAACTCAGAATACGTTCAAGAATATTAGAGCAAACCAATGTTAACGATATGCCGTTATCAGCATGTTCTCCTCATCTGTCAGCAACTGAAAACATCTGGTCATTCGTTGCCGAGAGACCAGCACGGCGCTACTCGCCAGTCCATTGAGAGGCAGGAGCACTAAATTTCTCAGAATTTTTTCTTTTGTCTTCTGACTGGTCCGACGCGGTCCACCACTAAATCCTGCGTCCTCAATTATTTCTTGAATGTATTCAAATCTCTGTCTTCCCGTACGGTTTTCAGCCTCTACTGCTGCTTCTAGTACCACGGAAGCTATTCCTTGGTGTCGTAACATATGTACTACCATCCTGTCCCTTCTTTTTGTCAGTGTTTTCCATATGTTCCTTTCTTCGCCAATTCTATGGAGAACGTCCTCATTCCTTACCTAATCAGTCCCCATAATTCTCAACATTCCAGCCCCAAGTGTAGCCTGCCATCCACAATCACAATGATAAAGACCAACTGAGTGTCCAAATGGAAACAGTTGTTAAGCGTGTAGGCCAGCACGTGCAACGAACAAAGTCGTGTGCAGCAGGGCCAAAATCAACTGGATTCCGTATAATCGCAGCAGTAACATGAAGAGACGGAATCCAGTTGACTTTAGCAGGTGGCGCTTGGGGCCTGAAGATGACGCTTTTTGGCGTCGAAACTGTTAGTATGTGACGAAATGCCTGTTAGCTTATGTCTCAGCGGCAGACGTTCGTCTGATGATTGTTTTGACGTTTCGCTAACACGTCAGAAAAATTATCAGACGAACGTCGGCCGGAGAACCCGAGACAGAAGCCAACATGCAGTTTGACAACAAGTGGCCACGAAAGTCCTAACAATTTTGAACTGGTAGTACGTGTTGGATAAACGAAGTTGCTGTCTCACTTTTCCTGATGGATTTCCAGAGACTCACCCTGAATAGTCGTTTTGTTGCCAATGTCCCCAAAAATTACAAAAGTTCCGGTGGAATGTTACCTCCCCTTCTGCCTTGCTTGACCTCAAGTCTTCCACAGCTCTTTTATGTAGTAATACTGGACCCCTGTCTCTTCCATATCGACTCCAATTTCTTTTCTAGCACGTCACGAGGCACTCTGTATACTCTCAAAATCAGATGAAGATTCGATTATTAAACTTCCTACCTTACTTGAGGCGTAGCGCCGCATAACGATCCTGCCTTGGAGGCGGTTCAGTGGGAGATGTGTCTCAGAGCTGGTTGGTGACAGATGGTGACGCGAGACTGGACGCGCACGTAGTTTATGTATCAGCCGATAGAGGACAATATTGGATAGGGGGACTGTGACTTTAGTTTCGATTGTGCCCACTACAGTACACTAAAGTAATAGAATGTTTTTCATAAACTGTTCCAGTATTTTCATAAAGTGTTATTATGTGCTTTTTGCGTATGTAAAATGTTATAAACGTGTTTTAGCAGTATGAATGATGCGTGAGTGTGGTTTAAGGTTAATGTAAAGATAATTGTTTAACGAGTTGTGTAGTAGGATTTAGTGTGGGAACATTTCGAAGAAGTATGGATATGGACAAAGGGGATTTTTGTAGAATAGTTTTGTAAAGTAAGTTTATGGTAAGTTAATTCAGGTATAAATAACAATAGTAAATAACTTTATACATAAGCAAAACTTCAGCATATAAGATAATCACGCCGGTAAAAAGTGCAGTAGTTAGGTTTACTATTTTGAAATTGGTTATTGATGAGAAGCGCGGACTGACGCGGGAGAATGTTGTTTTGATATTGGCTAAAAAAATGGTTCAAATGGCTCTGAGCACTGTGGGACTTAACATCTGTGGTCATCAGTCCCCTAGAACTTAGAACTACTTAAACCTAACTAACCTAAGGACATCACACACATCCATGCCCGAGGCAGGATTCGAACCTGCAACTGGAGCGGTCACACGGGTCCAGACTGAAGCGCTTAGACCGCACGGCCACACCGGCCGGCTTTGCTATTGGCTGTTGAGTAAACACACCAATGATAAAGCAATATTCTTCGCGCGCCTTACTCTGCTGGTAGAGAAGATTTAGAGTATTCTAGAGAGGAGTCGGAACCTAGCCATGAAACATCGGACGTGTGTAGCAGTAGTTCCGATGGAAACGATAAGTTGCCGGATCTAGCAGTGTTTCATACATCGAAGGTGTTGTAAAGCGGCGGCATAATTATTCCGATGAGTGTGTAGAAATTTCGGAATTTTTAAGTGAATTTTGTGACGAGAAAAGACATACATTCCGCGTGGCGTATTGAGGAGGTCGGTGGCTAAAAACTGTGACTGCATTAGGTACCGACAGACTTAATATTTGGCAAGCATTCTACATCAAAAACAGTCAGTATTTTTGCCGCTATTACGTTTTCGGGAAATGCAACTCCATAAACTTACTAACGTGAGTGAAAGGGATTGTGAGTGACTGTGTTAAGACTAGCACGGGCTTGGCAGTGATACTTGTTCACCTAACAAGGGAACCTCCCCATCGCACCCCCCTCAGATTTGCTTATAAGTTGACACAGTGGATAGGCCTTGAAGAACTGAACACAGATCAATCGAGAAAACAGGAAGAAGTTTTGTGGAACTATGAAAAAAATTAGTAAAATATACAAACGTTAGAAGTCCATGCGCAACATAGGCAACATCAAGGAAAATGAGAAGTTAGGATCGCCGTGGTCCCGTGGTTAGCGTGAGTAGCTGCGGAACGAGAGTTCATTGGTTCAAGTCATCCCTTGACTGAAAATTTTATTTTCGAAAAGTTATGATCTGTCCGTTCGTTCATTGACGTCTCTGTTCACTGTAATAAGTTTAGTGTCTGTATTTTGCGACCGCACCGCAAAACCGTGCGATTAGTAGACGAAAGGACGTGCCTCTCCAATGGGAACCGAAAACATTTGATCGTAAGGTCATAGGTCAACCGATTCCTTTACAGGAAAACACATCTGATATATTCTATACGACACTGGTGACGGCATGTGCGTCACATGACAGGAAAATGTTGTCGACCCACCTAACTTGTACACTTAGCGAATGGGTAAAAAGATTCTTCACTCCCAAAAAAGTGATGAAAACATAAGAGTTTGTCACATAAACTGAAAATAAAAAAATTAAACTTTTCACGCGAGGGACGACTTGAACCAAGGACCTCTCGTTCCGCAGCTACTTACGCTTACCACGGGACCACGGCGCTGCTGAGCTCAGATTCTCCTTGATGTTGCCTCTCTTGCTCATGGACTACTCAGTTTGTATATTTTACTAATTTTTTTTCATAGTTCCACACAACTTCTTCCTGTTTTCTCGATTGATCTGTGTTCAGATTTTCAAGGCCTATCCACTGTGCCAACTTATAACTAAATCTGAGGGGGATGCGATGGAGAGGTTCCCTTGTAAGTTTCAGAATATATTAATTGAGGACAAAATTTCCAAACTATTCATTTCGTGTTTCTCCCGAAACGTAGATTAGTTACTTAAATTGCAGCCTCGTTCACGTCGAAGTACAGTAGGTTTCACTCGGCTTTCCTACTGATGATCTGCCGAGACAATGCTCACAGGTAGGTGCAGGTCCGTCTTAAGGGGACGGAAGGGACCGCGCCGCCGCCATCTGTGTAGGCAGAATACGTAAAACTTTCCTTCCTTTTCGTTGCAGTTATGTCCCGCAATTTACCATCGTATACTTTCACCAGAGTCACTTTCCGCTATTAATTACGATACGACCTGTATTCTGCGTCGACTCGTTATCACCCAACGCAGCTGGTTGCGGTGTCTGCACGCCTGCTAGGCGTGGGCCACCCTGCGGTCTAGGGGCCTCTGGAGCAGATGGCAGTGTCAGCTGGAGGCCGGCGGCCGCGCGTCCCAGCCCCCCATCAAGCGGGCCAGATTCATTTCCGAGGCCAGCCCGGTCCGCTCCGCACGTTCCCACACCCTCACCCCCTCGCCGTGCACGCTCTCACCCCAAATCCTCCAATACCCAACCCCCGCAGCCGGGATTGAAGTATGCCGCTATTTCGCACCGGCTCTACAGCCGCCCGACATCAAAAGCGCGCATCGGCACTCCCCTCCCCCCTCTCCCCTCCCCCCTTTTGCCCCCATCCCCAACATACGACCCGCTTCGCCTCTCCATGCCCCCCCACCCCCCGTCGCGCTCTGCTATCTCTCCAACAGCGACGGCTGAGTACGCGCGCGCTGCGGCGCTCAACAATGGCTGGATAACGCTAAAGCGCGGCTGGAGTGGCGCCGAGGGGCCTATCTGGAGCGAACGCCGGCCGCGCGGTGCGTGTTATCCCCACTCGCCGCTGACTGCCGGGAGCGGCTGCGAGTCGTTAACGTGACACCGGGGCAGCCACTACACATCTCTTTCAACAAGTCCAGTTCGCTTGCCAGGAATCGTGTATTTATCTTTTTTTTTTTTTTTTTTTTTGGCCCCCATCGCAGGTACGCGGACGTATAAATACTGAATTATATTGTTTGGCTGCCACTGTTAGCGCCGCGCTGGTTATCAATATTGCTCGTGAGAGCCGACCGTGATCTTTTAATCCTCCTTCACGAGTTGGTGTATTCTCCGCAACTGAACGCTCAATAAACCAGATGCACATTTGTTTTCAGATCATCAGTCTTTCGACTAGTTAGAGTTTCTTGTGTATTTCAGCGCACAGCGTGCTAGTTTTCGAGAGAGGTGGTCTAACCTGATTCCGATCGAATTCGCATTGGTTACCAACAGTCGTCGGTGTGGCGTACCGCTCAGCGTTTCCGTGCTCTGCCGGAGGTTTTTCGACGTTCTTTTAGGCAATTACTGCGCTGGTTGCCAATATCCGCCACATTATATACAATGAGGGAAGTTGGACAAAACGTGGTATCTCAATTTCTGATCAGTGTGAAATTATTTTCAGTGATCAATAAATGTGCAAATAAAGGTTATTAAGATCTCCTCCGTACTCAATTACATGATAGTAGTCCGGTTTCAGAATAAAATTAACCATCTCGTCATAAAAAATAATAACCTCGTTACGTTCAAAATACCCCATTATGCTCCATATGTGGTGGAAAATGGTGTACCCATTTAAATGAATGGAACGAACTTCAAAACAGGAAAACAGTATTATTCCATGGTAAAACATATATGAAAACAGATGGAAATTCTTAAAAACGTTGCCAAGGGATACCACAAATCTGTTTTAAGTACCAAAACTGGTTTACTAGAAAGAACATCAAATTTCTGAAAATATTACTCGAATACACGCAAAGTTCTCAATAACAGATCCTGACTCAAAACCACACTTCGCAGACGAAGTAGTTATCTTTTTCCTCTTCAATACTGGAAATTTTTTTAACTAACCCAGCCAATGCAAGTCAGACCTTGCATACATGATTCCTTCGATAATAAATTAGAATACAGCCTTTTTTCCGGGTCTTCTTCAGCTCATGAAGTAGGACGTCCTTTTTATTCTTCCGAGCTGCTCTAGTCTATCCGGCTGCCGTTTCCTAGTTCTTGGTCTCCTTTACAGCTTAACCCTTGTGGTTCTCCCTCACAAAAAGTTTCGGTTTTGCATTTTTCTTTTCTTCTTGTCTTTCTCTGTTTTTTCGTACAACTCCAAATCATTGTTGTATATTGTAAGTAGGCTGTTTATATTTTCTTATTGGCAACGTTACGTAGCGCTCTGTATGAAAATCACTGGCTGTGCTGTGTGCAGCCTGTGGCTAGTTTGCATTGTTGTCTGCCATTGTAGTGTTGGGCAGCGGCAGCTGGATGTGAACAGCGCGTAGCGTTGCGCAGTTGGAGGTGAGCCGCCAGCAGTGGTGGATGTGGGGAGAGAGATGGCGGACTTTTGTAATTTGTCATGAACTGCTATATATATATAATATGACTATTAAGGTAAATACATTGTTTGTTCTCTATTAATATCTTTCATTTGCTAACTATCCCTATCAGTAGTTAGTGCCTTCTGTAGTTTGAATCTTTTATTTGGCTGGCAATAGTGGCGCTCGCTGTATTGCAGTAGTTCGAGTAATGAAGATTTTTGTGAGGTAAGTTATTTGTGAAAGGTATAGTTTAATGTTAGTCAAGGCCATTCTTTTCTAGGGATTTTTGAAAGCCAGATTGCGTTGCGCTAAATAATATTGTGTGTCAGGTTAAGCACAGTCGTGTATAATTTGTTCTAAGGTGACGTTTCATATGTCGACCCTTAGCCTAGGATACCTCACTGGAATCTTCTGATCTTTTTCTTGTAGTTTGTGTATTTAGTGTAGCTTTTGTTTATTGCTAGCGCGTAATTATAGAGAGAATTTCCTTGGTAGTTGTGGTTTTTCATTGTTGCACAGTAAAACAGTTGTGGCATGCATGTAGATTTGCACCAAGTATTTCGCAGCTGCACTTGCAATTAACTAGATATTGTTTTCAGTTCTATGTTAATGTGTTCTCTTATTTTTGCTCTTCAAATTGTGTTTTTTTTGTGTTGTCGTGTGAAATATTGTGACAATAATGGCGTGTGAAAAACGTAATACTAGGCTCCAAAGTAAACTGAGAAATGACAGTGAAGACGAAAGCAACGTGTTAGCGCCACCGAGTAATGAATTAACTAATGTTGAAAGTAGTAATTTGGTAATTGTACATAGGGAAATGGAGTGGGCTGCAAACAATGGTGTAGACAGTGAAACAATTAGTGAACAGGGAAGCATTATCGATCGATCGGTCGGCAACAGCTCCCCTCAGGAATCCGAAATGACAGAACACAATATTGCAAATACTGTAGACTTAGGTTTTCGGTCCTCACCGTTTTCTCAAATGAGTCAAGACACATCTTCTGCTTGTCAAAATGTGAATGTTGCTGGTGCAAATGCACTGCCGAAAAGCGTAGAGGAACAGATTCCAGACACTAATGCATTGTTATTACAATTAATGCAACAAATGGGACAAAAGCTTCAAAAGTTAGACACAATGGAACAATACCAGAGACAAACACAGCAACAGTTAGATACAGTGGAACAAAATCTTAAAAAGTTAGATACAGTGGAACAAAATCTTAAAAAGTTAGACACAATGGAACAAAATCTTCAAAAGTTAGACACCACACTTGAACAAACACGTGAAGATTTAACTACTGAGTTACATAACATCGAATCGAAATGTCAAAAGGTCTGTAATGACGTAAAAACACAAATTTGTGAGCATTTCCAACCTATTTTTCCGCGTCATGAAAATGCATTACAGAATCACGAAGCAGCCATAAAAGAACTGCAAACTATTGTTCATGAAAGTCATTGACTCAGTTGCATCTACCGATTCGGTTACGCAACTTGCAGAAACTCAGGAAAATTTAAAGGACACAGTAGATACCCTGAAAATTGGTTCAGAAAGACACATGGAGGAAATAAGTACACTATCGGAGAAAGTAGCCGACTTTTGGATCAGGTCACTAACTTATCTACAAAGGTAGATGATGATCTGAATGACACAAGACCTGTAGCCTTCACTGACACAGAAGAGTATGAACAAATAAGAAAATTCAAACAAAATCAAAATCAAATCAATACACAGTACAAAAGAGAAATCCGGGAAGTACAAGATCAGTTGACGCAGGTAATACAAGAATTACATATTTCAGAGGACACTCGCGCTCCAACATGGGAAGAGGAACTTAGAAATACGGAACAGCCACAAAATAATAACACGGGGCATTTCGGAAGTTATGAAAGAAATTGGCAATGTGCCCGAATTTTGAGATCGAACCGCCGACGCGACGTAACAATGACCGACATGCTACTCGCCGACACGATGATTTTGACTATAAGCTGTTCATTACTACACGTAAATTCAAAACGTTTAAGAATTCTGCCAACGACATTCATCCACAAGCGTGGCTCCATCAATTCTCTCATTGCTTTCCTCCCAACTGGTCATTAGAACACAGATTAGAATTTATGTGTGGCTACTTGGAGAATGAACCAGCTGTAAGAATGCAATCGGTCATTCATGATTGTCACAGTGAAGGAGAATTTTATCATGCCTTCCTCTCAGCGTATTGGTCTCAAGCTACACAAGACCGAGTAAAACATGGCATCATAATGATGAAACGTTTCGAACAATCTGAATTTTCCAGTCTTGTGAAATATTTTGAAGATATGTTGCATAAGAACAGTATCTTTCAAACCCATACAGCCCCTCAGAACTCATCTGCATTTGCTTAATCAAACTGCCTGAACATTTGAGACATTATTTTAGCAGAACGTTGCAAAGACGACATTGAATCTTTTCAGGGACCCTTACAAGAATTAGAAATTGACACAGACAGTCGCGGGATGCGAAAACGGGAAAACAATCACTACAGGTCACATCCGTCACAATTCCGTGACGACAGAAACAAAAAAATGGCCACGATAAGCCTATTCTTACAACGTAAATCGTGACCAAAACAGACACCACCCGTATGACAACCACTGGCAGAGTAATAGTTACAGAGAAAGATCGCATTTCCGTAGTAATGAATATGACAGAGACAACCATAGAAATAGACAATTTGGCAACCAGAACTATTATTATCATGGGAGACAGAATAACGTCAGACGCAACGGTCCAGCGCGCAGTTACGATTCAGGGAGATATTCTCCACCACGTGACCGACAAGAAAGAAACTATGGAATCTACCGACATGACGACAGACGATATGATCGTAACGACAGACCTGAATTGCATCAGAACTGGCGGGATTTAAACAGGGCCTCTCGTTACGATGAATTTGTAGAAGTTAGGCCTCCTAATCTCAGTAACGACGCGCGCCAACAAAGAAACAGACAATGACTCACACCGCAGGCAGCCACTTGCGCCCGCTGGCTCAGGGAAAAATAACATTGACGCTAACCTTGAGCAAAATTCCAGTATTCTTTACAGACGAATACCGCATGATAATTGCATTCAAGTTGAAACTCTGCGTACTGAGAAGAGCAAAGGGCTACACCACATTTCACATGTGAAACCGTTTATTGAAAGATAATCTGCTTTTTAACTTAGTCTTTGCAATTTTCTCTTCACGCAACTTGTACAATTTGTCACACTGAGAAACTGTTAACATGCAACAATGTTTTGAAGTTCAATATCCACTCAAGAACCAAGAGAACTTATTTAAACAGAAATTACGACTGCATTGTTATTGCGAACAGACGACACAGTGTTATTGTGTGTGTACATTCTTGCTTGTTAGTTGCACGATTATGTAACGACTATAAGGCTCACATACTTAGAACATTTACCAGTACTGCTAATGAGATTCTAATGCAACATTTTGGTTTACTTGAAAATACATTCCGGATTTAAAGTACTTTCTGAGAGATACCAGATGACACAGTGGTTAGTTTATGTGACAGCTACATTATTATATCACGACGTTACTAATGTGTGACACAATTTACATTGTTGCTTTTGCAGTGTTTCTGTTTCATATCTGCACAGTTTTTCTGAATTATTCTGGAATGTAAAACATGTTTTAGTAGTAACTTTTGTCGTATAGCTACAATGAGACAGCCTTTTCCGTAGCACAACAACACGTTACAGCACAGTAATTTCTTCATCACAATAACAAGCGTAATAAGTAAGATATCTATACACAAAGCATTTCACTTTTGTTTATCATGAGGTAAGTACATTGACTTCTGCAGAACTTAGCTTTTGGAGGACAATAACTACGACACTTCCACAGAGATTATCTTACAGCAAGATGCACATTTAGCACTACAGGACACGCATTTGAGTGATTAATTTTGTACTTAAAACATTTATTTTTAAAGATTTTGACTTACAAAGAAAGTTTTCCGTGATACATTTCTTTCCATTGCTGTAATCTGTAACACCTGAGGGTATAATTACAATAAACCTCAGGGGGGTACACGCCTACTTTGTGTACCATGTGTTTGGCAAGCACAAGGAGCCCTAGCTAATATGGTATTTGCTTATACAATTTAACACATCGGTACCGTATTTCCCTAACACATAAATTACACAGCTATCTGATCATTTAACAAAGAAACAAACATCTTTTTACTACGTCAGTGACACCTGTTTACGCAATTACACAGTTGGATTACTTCACACTTACGAAATTGTATTTTGTTTGTACTTTGTGAACTGTTCATATTTTTTCAGACCCATTGTGATATTATGAGAGCTTTGAATGATATATTTGGTATGGGATCACGATTTTTAAAGTAAGTTTGAGGTAGATGACACTACTGAAATGAGCAGAGGATTTTCTTTAGGTTTTTAAATTATTGCAGGAAGCTACGACGTTTTTGAGATTTGACTGAGGTGTTATGATGTTATTATTACGATGACTATGTGTATTATGCTGTTGCGGTATGTTTATGATCAATAAGCTGATGCTATATGAGTTATTTGATTATGCTATGTATCTGTTATGATGAAAAATTGATGAAGTGTTGACGAATAAGGTAAGGAATATGAGAAGTGTTTAGGAACTCGGGTTTGTGAAAAAGGTTGTTGGAAACCAAGAATCGTATTTTAAGAGTTATGAAATGTATGTAAATGCGTGAATGTATCACAATGCCGGCGAACATTTTTTGGACACTGTTATATCAATAGCATTTGGTTTCTACAGATTTGTAACGCAAATTCTTGACCTGTGAAATATTTTTATATGAGACTGTCACTGTAGCGGAAACTGCTGTAGTAAATATTTCCGTAAGAAAGTTAAGTGACCACCTGCACGTAATGCGTCGTGCCCAGCTGAGAGGTAGTCATCTGACAAAAGAAAGCCATTAGGTGGAGAAAAAAAGAGGCCATTAACCTCGCTATTGACATTCCTTTGTAGAAAGCATCGCAAAAACGACATGGTCGAACTTGAAAACATATGATTACACTGTGGAGCT
Organism: Schistocerca cancellata; assembly: GCF_023864275.1. Classification (NCBI taxonomy): domain Eukaryota; kingdom Metazoa; phylum Arthropoda; class Insecta; order Orthoptera; family Acrididae; genus Schistocerca; species Schistocerca cancellata. The sequence continues at coordinate 4,230,896 of NC_064632.1, read as the reverse complement.
CTTAATTTATGATATTTACTGAAATGCCTAATGAAATGACGAGAAATATTTTTATGTCTATACACCTGATTAATAGTACTGTCTCTCTAGTTGAGAGATTTTTCTACTAACTTATGAAATTCCTCATGACTACTGAATGATGTTCTTATGCTTTACTTTGTACATATTTGCTCATTTTCTTTAATATCTAGTTTCTAGCTGCACTGCAGCATTGGTTAAAATAAAATTTAATATATGTACTAATATAGTTATTTTATGCCTACAGATCCAGTCAATAAGAAATTTATGATTTACTTCCAAGAAAACGAGGGCACATAAATAGACATTTCCCTTCACAGGAATTGCATAAATAATTTCTTTACGATTTGGTAACTTATCTGCTAGTGTAAGTTCTCGTGATGTATCACTCTAGTGTTAAGATGTGACATGAGTATTAGACATGGCCATTTTAGTGTAATATTTCTTCCGCTTGAGCTATGTCATGTTTAGATATAAGTTTTGTTATTTGGTGCTGCTGTTTGCCAGGCATAATGTTACAGAATTTGACTATTACGCTGTTAAGCCAGTTTTACTACGGATTTAGTTTTCCTGTTCGCTGCGCAGTGCCTTATATTAGTTGTAATATTGCAATTGCTTTGCCAATTTGAATTTTTTTGTCATTGATGTTTGTGTTAATTGTTTTGTGATGCTGCATTGCCTCGTCCCTTAGTTTAGCATCTGCGCTCAGTAGATTTAAGCTTGCTTAAGAGGGGGTAGACTATATAAGAGAATGAGTTGCGATGAATTGGAAGAAATGCATTGAGAAGTTATACGAAAAAAAAGTACAGAAAACAGGTTTAGGTAGGTTTTTCTTGGAAATAAATGATGAGGTAAGAAATGTGTGAACATATAAATACAGAAAGCATGCTTAGATAGAATTTTTTTGGTGGAAACAAAGGATGAAATAAGAGGAAAGATATATGGAATGAAGTTTTGAGGTGGACTGCAGTACCAAATGTTACACTGAAAACAAACCCTGTCCTTTCCTTTTGTGTTATCCCATTATGTGTTTGTGTACCCTTGTGTAGTTGTTTTCTTCCTGTCTCTGTGTAGTTTAATAGAATTTTTTCTTCTTCTAATACTAAGCTATATTCACTATGATGAGGAATACTGTTATCCTCAAATATAATTGGCATTAATAATATGTTATTTACCTTGTAAAGATGCTTAGACATTATTTATTCTGTTTTGTTTTGATGCTCATGTGTAAAGTTGATGTTTCAAAAGTTATTCTGATCGTTTATGTATTTACTTATGTCATAATTCCTGTAACACTGATGTATATGTTTATTTCTATTCTGTTGTAAAGCCTGTACTACAAATGTTATCTGTATTGTTATGTTCTTTAATGATGTATTTTGTACCTTTGTAATTGTATTCTCATGTTATAACATTGTAATTGACACCAGTTCATCAAATTAAGTAACTTGTAAGCATTCATTTCACTGCACACATTTCTGCTGGTCATAGTATATGGACAATATGTGAGAAGTTGGGACTGTTAGTGTTTGCACGTGTGTTAATAATTCAGCAAGGGACTGGATAACAGCATTGCTGGTTCTAAGGACAATTCAAAAAAGTTTGTGAGTGCACAAGTGGTGGTTATGAACTTGCTATATTATCCGCAAGACTCTTCAATGGTGATTGTGCACCTGCACAGTCACAACAGATGGCTGCTGGCCATCTCTACAACGACTACAGTGGGTCTGAATCTTTGATGACCCACCAATACCATTATTTCTACAAGGACTACAGTGGGTCTACACCTTTGCTGACTCACCAGTACCATTATTTCTACAAGGACTGCAGTGGGTCTGCGCCTCTGGTGGCCCACCAATACCACAATCTCTACCAGGACTACAGTGGGTCTACTCTGTGTTGACCTACCTACCAATCTTCTTCAAAAGTTCGAATGACTCTACTGTGGGTTTGCTCTGTTGTGGCCCATTACCTGTCAGCATGTCAAGAGTCAGCACTGTCTTTCAGTTGGAAGGACAACACTACTTCTTCAAGACTGCATGGAAATCCACTACTTCCGTGTGCATTGTCTTTTACTGCTCAGACTTAGAGAAAAAAAAACACTGAAATTTTACTGTGATGAACAATCTGGACTGTCTTTATGGACTGTGAGAAAATTTTAGCTTTTGACCAACATTGTATAAATAAGTGTGTGCACTTGATATCTTTGTTATTGTAATTATGAAAAATTTTTTTAATCATTATTGACCACTGCCCAAAACGATTTGTAAAATTTGTTTGTGGGGAACATGGGGGCTATGTAAGTAGGCTGTTTATATTTTCTTATTGGCAACGTTACGTAGCGCTCTGTATGAAAATCACTGGCTGTGCTGTGTGCAGCCTGTGGCTAGTTTGCATTGTTGTCTGCCATTGTAGTGTTGGGCAGCGGCAGCTGGATGTGAACAGCGCGTAGCGTTGCGCAATTGGAGGTGAGCCGCCAGTGTGGGGAGAAAGATGGCGGACTTTTGTAATTTGTCATGAACTGCTATATATATATTATGACTATTAAGGTAAATACATTGTTTGTTCTCTATTAATATCTTTCATTTGCTAACTATCCCTATCAGTAGTTAGTGCCTTCTGTAGTTTGAATCTTTTATTTAGCTGGCAATAGTGGCGCTCGCTGTATTGCAGTAGTTCGAGTAAGGAAGATTTTTGTGAGGTAAGTTATTTGTGAAAGGTATAGTTTAATGTTAGTCAGGGCCATTCTTTTGTAGGGATTTTTGAAAGTCAGATTGCGTTGCGCTAAATAATATTGTGTGTCAGGTTAAGCACAGTCGTGTATAATTTGTTCTAAGGTGACGTTTCAATATATCGGACGTCAGTACTGTTCTTTTACTCTTTTGCTATTGATGATTTTTTTGTGTAGTATCTATTAGGTCAACTTTTGGATGGGGAAGGGGGTCAGAGGTTTGAAGTTTTGGTGCTGACGTATGAGGTATCAGAAGTTCTAAAGTTCTAACAAACAGCAATCAATCAGCCTGATATCATTTTTGAAGTCGCAGAAACGGTTACTAATTAATCTTGGTGCTCTGGAAATTTTTCGGTTGTGGATAATGGAGGAGCTTTGTCTTGGAGCACATTGGTTTGAGATGTGTCCTCGTGAAATGTCTCATATACTGACACTTCCTCTAGTGGAACTGTGTCTTTCGGTTCTCTTTCCTCTTTAAAACCGGTTTTCCCAACCGGGTGTACCCGGTTTTGCCGGACAGTGCAAAACTGAAGAAAACATGGCTTTAGAAAGTCATCATTCACGTAATGTTCACTACAAAATTATTTAAGTACACTGAAAAACTTTCTCAATGCGATTACTTACTTGCCTGTTTCTTTCTCTTCTAAAAACAGTTCCAAGAAGCAGGAGGAAATTCCAGGAAAAACATTTAAAAGTCTGAAAGGAAAAGAAACAGTCATTCACTAACAACGGTTATCTACAACTCCCCGAAATGGAGGTTGCTAGTAGTTCCGAGTATTGTAGGATCAATGTCAGCACGAGCAACCGAGGTCCGGAGGTGCGCCGTTTGAAGTGCATTCCTGGTTTTACCCATTTCTCCCCTGTATCCCGTCAGTACAAAGGATTTCGAGACTAGAGTAATACACATAAACGCTACGATGGTGTCCTTCATAGTCTCCCCTACATTACCGCAACGAGTAGAACGTCCAGACAGCCGTGGGAAACTACCGGAAAAGTCGTTCTTGTGAAGTCAAACAACTTGCACATGACACTGGTTCGAATGCGGGTTGTGGCGTGAAAGTATCGATCCTTCAAGTGCCCTGGTACGCTCCTATTGATAACAAGAAATCTCGTTGCCCCTCGATGACTTTTTCCTGAAAAGAATTGCCTGCGTTGTGCATTTCAGTCAAGTCGCGACAGGCGCCCACGCGTTGTCGGGTTTGTTCTGCAACCGATGTGTGCGGGACGAACTTTGCACACACTTTTGTCTTCTCCGAAATATTCTGGAGAATGACTTGAACACGTGATTTAGAGACATTGCTCAATTGCGGTTTGTGGCACAACAACGTTGATACACAACGGTCACACGTCTCATAATTAACAATGCCTGCTCACAACTGATTGGTCGAATGCACATCTGTTGTTTACATCAATTTAGATAGTTCGAGTGGTCACTGCAGTTACTGTACTAAGGTGTCATACGCGGCGGGTAAACTCTGTGGCTCGGAACGTTGTCGGACTGACGGCGTACAAACAATGAAAACGCGTCAGGAGGTGGGGTGGCGCAGTAGTTAGTCTCGCATTCAGGAGGTCGACTGTTCAAATACAGGTCCGCCCATTCATATTAAGGTTTTCTGTGATTTTCCGGAATCGCTCAAGGCGAATCCCGCTATGTTCCCTTTCAAAGGGGCCCCGCCGATTACCTTCCGTAATCTGAGCTTCTGCTCTGTCTCTAATGACCTCGCTATTGACGGGACCTGCAACTCCAGTGTTCTCTTCCGCCTCCTCCACTACGGTAGGACACAGAACAAAGTTTATGAGAATAGTCTGTAATTAACGCCTCCTGGGCACATAATTTTGCCAACGATTGGTGACTTGGTGTAGAAATCGAATTTTGTTGTTCTGTTCACGAAACGTTCACACTCGGAAACTACCTCGTCGTTTTTCAAATGCCAACCGTGCAATGGTTTCATCACCCGAAGAAACATGGAGAAGTCACTGAGTCCCCCCGACAGTATGGGGAAATGGCGGGTGAGGGACAGGGCGGTAAAATATGTGTGCGAGCATTAGGCTGGGCAGTCGGCGATCTCCGTCATGTTCAAAATATCGTGCAAGATACTGAAGACCGATCCGTGACTGATTTTACCTGTCCCACTATCACCTCTATTATGACACTATTGTCTTCGACACTAGGATGCTCACTTGTCAGCTGATGTCATAAACTTCCACCAGCTCTGCATGAACTGTTGCTGCGCTGTTTCGGTTTTTGCAGAAATCGAATTACCGCACCATAGTCTGCTTTAGCTACGAGCCGCAAAGTTGGTTTGCCTCTCTTTGCTCTGTGCTATGGCGCTGTGGCACTGCAATTTCAACGTTTAGCACCACTGCAGACATGTGTATTTAAGTGAGACCTGAGTTTCTCCTGGCGTATACAACTTTCAAATAACTTCCGGGAATTCAGCCAGGTAACACTTTCAGCGACCGCCGATATTTCGGCGGGAGAACACCCCCCGCCATTTTCAGGGCAAACTGCAACGGACAGGCGGCGTACATGCAAATTTGAAACCTCGGTTCTCGGACTGAAGCAGGAAAGATGACACACACACTGAACGCTAGTTGCCACCAAAGATGACCAAAGTCAGAGCTATCGATAGTGAGACTATGAATTCGCAGGTGAGATAGCATTGACTCTGTCCCTCTGTTTCTTGACAAGGGAGAGAGCCGGATTCCAAACAGAGTTTAAACAGAAACCTCCATCCCTGTTAACGAGGTTGCTCGCTAATTTAATCTCAACTGACTCCCTAATAACACTGTCCCAATAGCTGGACGTGCATGCCAATATCTCGGTGTTATTATATAACATGGTGTGACCAGTATCTAAGCAATGTTCGGCAATAGCAGATTATTTGGCTGCTGTAATCGTGTGCGCCGTTTATGCTCACTACATCGGTCCTCCACGGTCCTGATAGTTTGACCAATGTATGCCATGCCGCGGCTACAAGGAATACGATATACACCCGCCTTACGCAGTCCAAAATCATCCTTAACGGGACTCAAAAGTGCCCTAATTTTAGATGGAGGTCGGAAAACACATTTCACATTGTATTTCCGTAAAATACGACCGATCTTGTTGGACGTGTTTCCTACGTAAGGCAAAAAGGCAGTAGACTTAGGTGTTGACTCAGAATTATCATCAATCACCCGATGTACAGTTGGTCGATAGCGCAACGCACGTTCAATCTGTCTATCACTGTAACCATTTTGACGAAATGTAACTTCAAGATGGGACACCTCAGCAGGCAAAGTCTCAGCGTCAGAAACGACATGTGCCCTGTATACCGAGGTACGGAGGACCCCTTCACGCTGAGCCGGATGGTGACAACTATTAGCCTGTAAGTACAAGTCGGTGTGAGTACGTTTCCTGTAGACCGCATGTCCCAATCGTCCATAATCCTTCCTCCTAACCAACACGTGAGGAAAGGGAAGGCAACCATCCTCTTCCATCTCCATCGTAAAACGAATGTTTGGGTGGATCGCGTTCAGATGTTCTAGAAAGAATGGTACCTCACCTGCGAATTCATAGTCTCACTATCGATAGCTCTGACTTTGGTCGTCTTTGGTGGCACTAGTGTTCAGTGTGTGTGTTATCTTTCCTGCATCAGTCCGAGAACCGAGGTTTTAAATTTGCACGTACGCCGCCTGTCCGTTGCAGTTTGCCTTGAAAATGACGGGGTGTTCTCCCGCCGAAATATCGGCGGTCGCTGAAAGTGTTAACTGGCTGAATTCCCTGAAGTTATTTGAAATATGTCTGTGTAAGTCACCAAATAATTCATTACTTGATGAGACCAATATCGGTCGAGTACGCCTCTCAAGGCCCAACGGTACCGCCGACCGCCGAGTCATCCTCAGCCACTGGATGGTGATATGGAGGGGCGTGTGGTCAGCTCATCCCTCTCCTGATCACTGTCAGTTTTCGTGGCCGGAGCCGTCACTTGTCAAGTAGCCCCTCAGTTGGCCCCACAAGGGATCCAGGGGTGACGGCACCCTGCTTGCCGACAGCGCTCGACAGATCCGGATGGTCACCCAGACAAGTGCTACCAAGTCCGACTGCGCTCAACTTCGATGATCTGACGGGAACCGGTGTTACCATTGCAGCAAGACCGTCGGTAATTAGTTACGTCAGACATTATTTTCGAGGTAATATTACATCTGTTTGCATAGCCCTTGTATTTCAGCCAGACGTGGATGGAATCGCCACACATGAGTAACGACGGTGGATCTGGCACACCGGTCAGACTGACTGTGGGTTTTAGGAGGATTTCCGCGTTCGTTTAGGTAAAAGATGGACTGCTCCCCATCACTGCCTCAGAAAATACATTTAAAATAAGATAACACATGGTGCGCAGCTTACACAGACAGATGGCGAACACAACTTCCCTCTATTAGGTTAGTTGGTGACTTTGGTGAAAGGTCCGCCATCCTATCACAAAACGGAAATAAAATTAATTTGTCGGATCTTGGAAACAGTGCACCCCCAAGCGACGCGATAAACGCTAAAACAGTGGTTCCCAACTGAGATTAATCGGTCATAGTGGCCGAGCGGTTCTAGGCGCTACAGGCTGGAGCCGCACGACCGCTACGGTCTCAGGTTCCAATGCTGCCGCGGGCATGGATGTGGTGATGTCCTAAGGTTACTTAGGTTTAAGTAGTTCTAAGTTCTAGGGGACTGATGACCTCAGAAATTAAGTCCCATAGTGCTCAGAGCCATTTGAACCCAACTGAGATTATTACCCTTGGGTGCAGACAGATCCTGGCTCGTACCCCTCTCCACAACCCGTCCCCAGCGCCCCCCCCCCTCATCCAAGCCCCCTCACAATCAACAAAATTAGCGCATTGCTAAACTTTAAAATGAAAATGAACTTCCTTTCCTTACTCTCATATTTAAAATGACAAAAGACAAATGTTTAGCTCATGAAGGTGTTTTATTAAACCATGAACGAATGAGGCAATTGGTTTTGCTTATTTTTATCAACATTTTTTATAGGATGATGAAACAATTCTCAGCGAATCGCGACCGCTACCTGCGACTCCGTCTCAGAAAAAGAGAGCTGGCTATCCATATTGAGGGTTACAAAACATACTTAGTCTGCTCCACTCCTCTCCCTAGCGACACTTGGTCCACACACACCCTGCACCTCCTTTTGAAGTAGACCGAATTAAGAAAATGTACTATACTTACGAATACTGTTTGCGAACCACTTGATTGTTAGATTCGTTACTTTTGAACTGGCCGAAGTTGGCAGACTTCAGGCTGTCACTGTTTGTGTCTGACCACTACCTCTAATAATAAAAATAAAAATAATGATAGTAATGCGGTGTAGGCCCTACAACAATGTAGTAGCCACTATATAGTTACTGTTGTGATGTATTAGCAGTTTATTTGTTGTTGCGAAGTGAATAATGAAGCAAATTGTGGGAACTACCCTCAATTTGTAGAAGGCATTATCAAGGGATAATGAAGCACATGTGATGTGTGTGTCACAGTTTTACTGTCGTAGAAGCACGGAAGCAGTGAATCAGTGAACTATGTGAAGAAAGTGGTGTTGACGCGTTCGTTTGACAAGATGTAACCTCCACAACACTGAGTCAAACATTAATGCTAATATTTGAACAACAGTATAATCAAGAAAACGCAATTATTTGTAAGTTATGTAATCAGTATTGCAGGTGCAAAATTGATAACAGTAGTGATATTTTAAAAATAATACGGTCTCGTGACCGAAACACAAGTCAACTCTTTTCATTTTACCACTAAGAAAAGTGGGTTTTACCCCTTACGGGATGATTGCCCCAAGGTCGGAAACAATTGCCTCTTACAACTGGTTTGCTACTGTTTTCCATCTTTCTTCTATGATTAACTTCTGATCTCTATTTAACTAGTAGACACAATTTGCTGCATAATCTTTTTCGCATAATTATCCTTCGCCTGCCTCTATTATTTTTCTCTTCTGTCACTACTTCTAGCGCCAAGTTAAACTATTCCCTGGATGCTGTAGCAGCGGTCCCACCAACCTAACTATCCTTTTAGTAAAGTTGTTCCGTAACCACATTTACATTTTTACTAGGCCATACTATTTTATTTCGTACTTTACCAGTACGTGTAGTTTTCAACATTCTTTGGCAGCGGCACATTTTAAATGTTTAGAACGCTTTTTTCTCCGTGATTCCAACGGGTTTATATTTTGCTATAATACAATGCTAATTTTAGAAGTTCTTTCCCTCCTCCACAGCGATATAAAGTTGCTTTCACGTTACCGATGCTTCATATCACTCAGCATATGTCACTTGTTTCCGGAGTGTCTCTGTCACTTGCGTGTTCCGTCAGCTACAGAGTGTGTTTCTGCAAGCCTTTGCGAGGAATATCTTTGTCATATGCGCAGCTTTGATCTGTGGCAACTAGGCGGGACGCGAGCCGTAATAATTCGTTTCCCTGCAGAGTCTTGAGTCGTTGAAGGAAGTCTTTTTACTTCAGTTTCATGCAACTTTTCGAATGGAGGTTATTTAGAGGCTCTTCTTGTGTGTTTCGAGAGGGGCGCATTCAACCTGCTACTACAGAGCATTTCGTGAGATCACACCTGGGTTAGTGAATTCGCGTTCGTCTACATCGCTGGAGCTTTGTGGTGTGCGTACTGTAAGACCTTCAGTGCACACACCATCAGATTATTTGAACTTGTCGCTCTAACGAAGTAGGCTAGTGTCAGCAATATGTCTCGTGGTCTTATCGTGGAGTGTTTATCTTCTGCCGTTAGGTCAGACGATAGAAATGCCACTTGCACGCTTGGAGTAGCAGATTGACGGTGACCAACTTTAAACAGACTTGATTAATTTTCACACACATTTATTAAAATAATAAAAAGCATAGTCATTACGTAACTTGATTCTGGATGCTGTTTAAAACTGACAATCTGAAGTTCCTTTGGTCTTGGTACGTTAATCTTATTCTCACACATCTCTGATACTTGACAAAGTGTCTCTACATGTCTCTTCATGTACAGGAATATGATAATCTTATTAGGCGCAGACTGAAACTTGACCATAGACTGGTACAGACTAATGCAGACTGGTATGGACTGGTGCAGACTAAGGCAGACTGACTAATAGGAGGTCTGTACACTCGTTATAATACCTCGCGCATTCAGGTATCACTGCGCGAATGTGATCTGCGAGGAGAAAAGGTTCTACGTTAACAGCAATCTCATTGGCTGCGTTACATATTAATACGCAGATCGGCAGAAGCAGAATTTGGTCCATCTCTAAAGCAGCGCCATCTCGTAGTGCGGAGACGGATGAGCGCTGCGCCTGCGCTGTTGTTCTTAGCGGGGCGCGCTCTAGTGGGAAAGTTGTGTACGCGCCGACTACGCGGAACTATGTACACAAGCTTACATATAAGTTTTTTCGAACTACACAAAATCGAAATCGTTTCTCGTGTTCCATTTTCGTTACAATTGGTACAGAGAACCTTACGCATTTGTAGTAGTTAGACATTACCAGAGACAAGGCAGCCAGTGTCCGATTCTTATTCAAACATCCATGGATTAGGAACACTACCTCTCAATCGTAATGTTATGGCCTGTAACTTTGCATTATTATTTTGAATTTTTATTTGTGTAACGGTGTAAATTTGGAACGTCAAAAATATGTTAGAACAATTACATTATAATCATCCACGAAGGATACGTTCTGCTGTGGCATTTCTATGTCATTGTATTGCCTTTACAGTACTTTTGGCATTTGTCGATCTATTATTTCGTATAATTTCATTTGTCTATGATTCCAACCATGTGTGCCTCACCTACGTTTGTGCATACTGAAAAACACTTCATAAAAACTTGCTCCATTCATTTGCATTGTATTATACTCAGAAGCAATGACATGTTATTACGCAGCTCTTTTGCCATTGTCTTCCATAAGATTCCACTGTTGGACATGACTGCAGTACTACGGAACCCGAGGTTGCAGAAGAGACGTCAGTGGATCTCCCTTTCTTCACCACAACAGCTTATACCGTAACATGTTTTCCAACAAATACAGGACGCAAATGGCGAGCACAACTGTCCTACACTAGTGGAGCAGGCCCGGCTTAATACTCATAGACTTCTCCTCATTCATGACTGATAGTACTCGCACCTATATTTTACTGTGTTCTACATCTACATCTACATCCATACTCCACAAGCCCCCCTTCATTGCACTTCCGAGAGCTCTGTGATCTCTGAAGCATTTACATCTTAGTCAGCTTGCGTTATCAAGGATGCTACTGAATATCTTGGTGTGAATATCAGGGTGAAACCAGGTCCATAATTATTCATGAACACACAGGTTTAAATTTACGATGAGTGACGGGCTTTGAATATCAATAATTAGTTTCAGTAGAGCTCTTGTATCGAGGAAAGCTTTAGCTTCCTTAGTTAAAATACTACTGACATCTACCCTGCGTCGACTGTCGAGTGTAATCTTGTTTCCTAGACGGGGGACACATTCGTTTCTTCCACTACTACACCGTTCCCAATTTTTATTTTAAGCAAACCACTATTAGACTTCCTATTTCTATCACCACGTTCGTCTTTGCTTCGTTTGCCTTAAGTTACATTCTGCAGCAAGTAACCTGTCCCTTCCTTTCAACAGGTCTTCTGAGTCTTCTTTAAGCCGTGTCAGAAGACGTGCCGCCTACGAGGCTGAGCTCTGGTTTCTCTGGCACTTGTGCATTGGTTTCTCTTCCGCCAGTTCCTTTGTAAGTAGGCTGTTTAGGTTTTCATATTGGTAACGCCACGTAGCGCTCTGTATGAATATCACTGGCTCTGCTGTGTGCAGTCTGTGGCTGGTTTGCATTGTTGTCTGCCATTGTAGTGTTGGGCAGCTGGATGTTAATAGCGCGTAGCGTTGCGCAGTTGGAGGTGAGCCGCCAGCAGTGGTGGATGTGGGGAGAGAAATGGCGGAGTTTTGAAATTTGTAAGACTCGATCTCATGAACTGCTATGTATATTACGATTTTTCAACACTATTAAGGTAAATACATTGTTTGTTCTCTATTAAAATCTTTCATTTGCTAACTATGCCTATCAGTAGTTAGTGCCTTCAGTAGTTTGAATCTTTTATTTAGCTGGCAGTAGTGGCGCTCGCTGTATTGCAGTAGCTCGAGTAACGAAGATTTTTGGTGAGCTAAGTGATTTGTGAATGGTATAGGTTAATGTTAGTCAGGGCCACTTTTTTGTAGGGATTTTGAAAGTCAGATTGCGTTGCGCTAAAAATATTGTTTGTCAGTTTAAACACAGTCATGTATAATTGTTCTAAGGGGACGTCTCACCTTCTATTTACTTCGCTCCTATCTTTCCCTACAAGACGTAATAGACGCAGATAATAAGAACTACTGCGGAGTGACCCGTCCGTGCGGGCTTCACAACTCGTGGTGTGATGGGCGAGCTGGCTACTTGTGAAATCTCGCCAATGGTGCTGCATTATTGGCAGATTGTCGTGCCAGACCCCAGTCCGCCGTAGGGACGAGCTCAGTTTCCACATTGTAATGGTACTTGAATTACGTAACCATTACGGCACCTCACCTCCACCTCTCGATACCAGCAACATTCTACTGTTTCTGTAGAATAGTTAACATATTTCTGAGACAACATTCACATTTGATTTCATTAATGTAGATGTACTTTGATACATCGATATGTTTATATTGCAATGATACTACTCTTATGTGAATTCTTTCTTTTGTCACTATGATCTTTGACGTACTTGTAACTCTGATTTTTGGGCGCGTAAGCGGTTATTAGAGAGTCAAGTCTTGGTCGTCATGTTGAAAAGGCGCAAATTGTAGTCAGTTTATAAATTGAGAACTTTAACAGTGAGGAAGATATTTTCAAGTATGTTTTCTATTGTGAAGTGATGTTTTGTGAGTTACGTGATATTGCAACAAAAGTAATAATAAAGAAGTGTAACTTAAATTCGGATTGCTGATTACTTTTTTACGTCACCATTGTGCTAACTTGCAAAGGTTTAATCTTCAAGAACGGTTTATGAAACACATCTATAAAACTTTTGAATATCGTAGAATAACACCTAGGCCTCTTTGCATCCGAGCTTGGAATCATCACTACCTAGATTTTCGACGATTGAGCCATGAGTTCACAACTAGACCAGCGTGGGAAACACGAAAAGATGAGTGCCTAGTTTATCCATTATTTCAAGAAATGACTTTATTAACTGTGCTCTAATGACACCTGCCACATAGTATAACTTTGTTGTTGCCCAAAAATGCAATATTTAGCAGCGTGAGCAACACTATAATCATAATTAATTTTTGATCTTTGTTGTGGTAGGGCGGTTAGAACATGCAGAGACCTAACTCTGCACTGCCATGATCGCCTGTGTGAGTGGAGTCCAGGCCCTGTCACAGCGACTATCTAGATAGTTAGTTAGTCAATCGCAATTTCAACAGATCATTTGAATGATTCTTCTGCAGAAGTTATATGGAACGAGTCTGTTTACAGGATATGCATACATGATTAGAGTATATTTAACATTAATGAACAAATTTTCATTTCATTACTACTCATGTATCTACACTTAAAAAGAAGTTTCCTTCTTTTCCCGCTTTTTTTACTAGCAGAAATGATTTTAAATTGGGTTTAATACTTGCTTCGTTGCCTAGCAGACATTTTATGTTATTGTACAAATGATTAAAACTTCTATTGCTGCGTTTTGAACTCTCTCTGACTCACTGACAGCTTTAACAATGAGTAATGAAGATCGTTTTTCCCTTTAGTGTACATCACCGCTCTTCTCAAATTGTGATGGACCATTTATGATGAAGTTCATTAGCGAAAATATGTATTGTGATGGCACAATTTAAATGCCTACCTCCTTGAAGAGATACGTGCATGACGTCCACGAGGGAACACCACGTATTATTCTTATTGCTCACATTTGTGCACTCAAATTTTCTTTGTAAGAGATGCGATCCCCCCAGAAAATTATTCCATACGACATTATTGACTGAAAATACGCACAATATGTCAGGAAGTTGATACATTTCATTCCAAAATTATACTAAAAGCAAAAGTAGCTGAAATTAATTGTTTCAGAAGCTCAGTAAAATTCATCTTCCAGTTCAAGTTTTCATCAATATATACACCCAAAAATTTGGAGCATTCTACCCTACTTACTGACTGCTGATCACGTGATACATCAGTTGCTGGTATGACTATTTGTTGTACAGACCTGAACATACTGTGTTTTTTTGAAAATTTTTGGAGAGTCCATTTTCAGAGAACCACTTAATAATTCTTTGGAAAACATCAGTTACTAACTCTTCTGTTGCTTTCTCTCTAATGGGATTCATTGTAACAACAGTATCGACAGGAAAAGGTACCAATTTTGTTTGTTAGATGTTAAGTGGAAGGTCAGTCACATATATAAGGAATAGGAGTGATCCCAAAATTGAATACTGTGAGACTCCCTTTGTGATTTTATTCCAGTCACTAAAATTTTCTACTTTCCCAACATCGTGTGGATTATTCAGCACACCCTTTCGCATTCTGTTTGTCAGGTATGAGTCTAACTAGTTATCTGAAAAGCCATCAGTTCCACCAACCTTGAGCTGTTCTAAGAGAGTGTCATGATCTATACTATCGAAGGCCTTGAAGAGGTCACAAAAAATACCAGCTGGCTATATATTATCATTTGAGGCTTGTATAAGTCGCATTCTCAGTCAATCAATCTTTCTGGAATCCAAACTGTGGTACGCTAAGTAAATTGTGTCGACTTAAATGTGTGACTACTCTTGAGTACATTACTTTCTCTAATATTTTGAAAAATGATGTCAGTAAGAAACCGGATGATGACTGTTTACGTCTGTCTTGTCACCATTCTTATGAAATGGTTTAATAATTGCGTATTTTAGCCTGTCTAGAAAAATTCCTTGAGCTGATGATGCATTGTATGTATAACTAAGGATATTACTTATTAAGTTGGAACAAAGTTTCAGAATTCTATTTGAAATTCCATCAACCCCACAAGACCTTTCGTTTTTTAAATTTTTAGTACTATTAATTTCAGTGAAGCGTGTTGGTGCTATTTCTAGTTGCTTAAAGTTTTGTGGAATGACATTTTTAATATACTCTCTTGCTTATTCAGCTGAACCATTTAATCTTATATTTACTGCTATGTGTGGAAAGTGATTGTTGAAAATACTTGCCACTTGCAAATTACAATCACAACATTGTCATTTAGTTTAATTATTATGGAATCTTGTACACTGACTAGCTGCCCTGTCTTTCATTTGACAGTGACCCATATGGTTTTAATTGTATTAATTGTATTATCTGCATTATTTATTTCAGTCAGCATATGCGTACTTCCGGACTTGCTTAAAGTTTTTATAACAACTTTCCCGGAGTGTTACAGTATATTTTTGTAGAATGCTAAGAATGTCGAGTCTTAATTTACTCAGGCTTCTACATTAATTTCCCTCTTCCTCTTACATGAGATTCTAATTCCCTTAGTTATCAATGAGTTACTTGTATTTTAATGGATAACTTTTAGGAAGGCTTCTTTCAAACATTGAGACAATTTTTCTATGGAATCAAATGAATTCTATAACTGCATATCTTTCTACATATACCCATCCCGCACCACGTCTTTTAGCTTATTCTTAAAACATTCTATCCTGGTCTCAAAAATTAGCCTCACTGCTGGTATGAACCTGCCTTTGGCTTGTAAGGTGCCATTCTGTTTATTTCTATTCACTGTGCAACATGATCAGATAGTCCATTAGCAATTGGGTGCATATTAATTGTTTCATCCTGAGCAATCAGTGTCCTACAATCTGCTGCTCATGAGTTGGAAAATTGACTACAGAACTAAATTGAAACACGCAAATAATAATTCTAGATCATTTTCCCTGCTGTATATTTCAAGGAATCTACATTTAAATCTCCACAGACAACTAACTGTTATTATCTTAGCTGACAGATAACTCAATAACACATATAGATATATCTTAAATACACTCCTGGAAATGGAAAAAAGAACACATTGACACCGGTGTGTCAGACCCACCATACTTGCTCCGGACACTGCGAGAGGGCTGTACAAGCAATGATCACATGCACGGCACAGCGGACACACCAGGAACCGCGGTGTTGGCCGTCGAATGGCGCTAGCTGCGCAGCATTTGTGCACCGCCGCCGTCAGTGTCAGCCAGTTTGCCGTGGCATACGGAGCTCCTTCGCAGTCTTTAACACTGGTAGCATGCCGCGACAGCGTGGACGTGAACCGTATGTGCAGTTGACGGACTTTGAGCAAGGGCGTATAGTGGGCATGCGGGAGGCCGGGTGGACGTACCGCCGAATTGCTCAACACGTGGGGCGTGAGGTCTCCACAGTACATCGATGTTGTCGCCAGTGGTCGGCGGAAGGTGCACGTGCCCGTCGACCTGGGACCGGACCGCAGCGACGCACGGATGCACGCCAAGACCGTAGGATCCTACGCAGTGCCGTAGGGGACCGCACCGCCACTTCCCAGCATATTAGGGACACTGTTGCTCCTGGGGTATCGGCGAGGACCATTCGCAACCGTCTCCATGAAGCTGGGCTACGGTCCCGCACACCGTTAGGCCGTCTTCCGCTCACGCCCCAACATCGTGCAGCCCGCCTCCAGTGGTGTCGCGACAGGCGTGAATGGAGGGACGAATGGAGACGTGTCGTCTTCAGCGATGAGAGTCGCTTCTGCCTTGGTGCCAATGATGGTCGTATGCGTGTTTGGCGCCGTGCAGGTGAGCGCCACAATCAGGACTGCATACGACCGAGGCACACAGGGCCAACACCCGGCATCATGGTGCGGGGAGCGATCTCCTACATTGGCCGTACACCACTGGTGATCGTCGAGGGGACACTGAATAGTGCACGGTACATCCAAACCGTCATCGAACCCATCGTTCTACCATTCCTAGACCGGCAAGGGAACTTGCTGTTCCAACAGGACAATGCACGTCCGCATGTATCCCGTGCCACCCAACGTGCTCTAGAAGGTGTAAGTCAACTACCCTGGCCAGCAAGATCTCCGGATCTGTCCCCCATTGAGCATGTTTGGGACTGGATGAAGCGTCGTCTCACGCGGTCTGCACGTCCAGCACGAACGCTGGTCCAACTGAGGCGCCAGGTGGAAATGGCATGGCAAGCCGTTCCACAGGACTACATCCAGCATCTCTACGATCGTCTCCATGGGAGAATAGCAGCCTGCATTGCTGCGAAAGGTGGATATACACTGTACTAGTGCCGACATTGTGCATGCTCTGTTGCCTATGTCTATGTGCCTGTGGTTCTGTCAGTGTGATCATGTGATGTATCTGACCCCAGGAATGTGTCAATAAAGTTTCCCCTTCCTGGGACAATGAATTCACGGTGTTCTTATTTCAATTTCCAGGAGTGTAGCTGAAAGTTTCTTGGAGGGGATCTGTAGACTGTTACACTTATCGAAGAAGTATTGTGCAGTAACAAGTCGCAAGTACATGCTTCTAGGTTCTGATCAACACTAAAACTATTTCTTTAAATACTTTTCATTTTGTGTCCAACATTTCCGTGTTAACTCTAGGCGAAAATGATGCAAGTCGTAGTCCCTGATATTTATCTTCTCCATCCCTGTTTTTACATGGTATTTAGAGAGGTTCGGAACATCTATACCTTCAAAATTTTGTGCATCTTTTACATACAGAATAAACAGATCTGTCTCGTTTTTCAGCCCTAAATACCTACCAATCAGACTAGAATTATCTTCAGTACGACTATGGGCTACACAGACACTTACTCCTCGCCAGCTCTCGGCCCCACAGGGGCCAATGAGCTTCCAGTATGTCTAGCCCAATCATCCACCATCTGTTTGTCTAGGAATTTCTGTTAGTGGAGGTCGAGCCAGTGCCCCCAAGTGGGTAACACCTCTAGAGTGACTTTATACGGTATCTGGATGTCTGCAAAAGCTCCTGAGTTCGGCTTCTGTATAGCATCATGTCACGTGCCTGATTGACCGCCGATTACGATCAAATGTCCAACAAAAACACCTGTCACTTGGCAGACACCTAACGTGACCTATTGTATGAAATGCCATGAATGTGTGGATTATTACATAATTACAAAATATTCTTTGATTGCCATTATCAGCTCTTTTGCTGAAGCCACCATGTCTGGTGCTTCAACCGCCTTCACGCGCTGGTTGACAAGCGCGTCCACCTGGCCCTCATCTCCTCTGGTTGCTCGCTCGCCTACGGGTGACCTACAACTGGATGTCAGCTGCTCATGGTCACAGTAGCCGATCCAGTCCGCTTTGCTCAGCCCCAGAATCGGATCGCTCCCTCAGCAGTGCCGAACTTATGATTCTGATAATTCTGGTTTGGCTGACAACTCTCCAGCAATGTCTTATCTAACAGTTGTTGTTTTTATTTGTATCTTTTAGTCACAAAATTCTCTATCGTGTGCCACTAAACAGTTGCTTAACCGCAACAAACTTTTCTACGAACACTGAGAAAGAGCATGCTAGAGAGAGTGTTTCTAATATTACAAAACCGGACCACTATCCCAGACCATCACTCCTGGTTGTCGAAACGTATGGCTAGCAACAGACAGTTCTCTACTCCACCGATGTCTTCAGACACGTCACCAGCCTCGAATCTCAAACCCCGATGAGCAGCGAAGACGCGTCTGGAGTCTGGAGACGCTCCAGACAGCGGTGGGATACCAGCCTAACATTCGTCCACCATACAGTCCGGCAACCAGAAGTGCAACTTCTCTTCAAAGCCCCTGCAGCTCAGCGGCACGTCGACGATGTTATACACCCCATTTTCTTGCCCGTCATGGAAGCCACCCTAGGCTAACATTCCAGCAAGATAATGCCTACCTGCGAAGGCGAGAATTTCTATTGCATGTCTCCGCGCTTTCTTCATCCCACATTGGCCGGCAAGGTCGCCGGGTCTCTTCCCAGTTGAGAGCGTTTTGAGGATAGCGGGCAGAGCCCTCCAATCAGTTCGGGGTTTTGACCGTCTGACGCCCCAGTCGGTCAGAAATTGGCGCGATGTCTGTGAGGAGTACGTCCGACAACTCTAGCACTCAATTCCAAGTTAAATATCTACTTGCATAAGGGCCAGGCATGCACCATCACGTTATTGACTTGCTCAATTTGTGAAGCTCTTTCTTTTGAATGAATCATCCAATTTTTCTAAAATTGTAATCACTTGTCTATATATGTACATCACATTTGCCGATTTCCGCCCCATTCGAGATAATTCCTCTGCGGTGCATCGTTTTTTTTTTCTTTGTTTTTGTACTGTCTTGGCTTGGCTCTGAGCACTATGGGACTTAACATATGTGGTCATCAGTCCCCTAGAACTTAGAACTACTTAAAAACCTAACTAACCTAAGGACATCACACACATCCATGCCCGAGACAGGATTCGAACCTGCGACCGTAGCGGTCGCGCGATTCCAGACTGTAGCGCCTAGAACCGCTCGGCCACTCCGGCCGGCTGTTTTTGTTCTACAGTGTATGTTTCAGAGCGGTGGGATGCTTGCGGACAACGCTGTCAGCCACGACTAGGAGACTGAGTGTGCTGGCCTTTGGCGGCAGATAACCGATGGCCGGTCGAGTAGGCTACAGAGGCCGAAAACAAACATCATTGACGGGTCGAGGCTGAAAACGAATATAAAAACACAAAAAACTTAAAAAAGCTCTGTTCAGTCGCTATTCATCGAATGATGGAAAAGCGCCGACATTCTCTTATTACGGATTTTACTTGATGTCAATTATTTTCAGATTAGTCAGGGATTTGACGGTGCAAGTGTGTGGCTTTCGTATAAATAGAAGTATGTAAGTGTTAATTGCTTGTGAACGTGATTTAGTAGCATTAAAACAGCACTGATGTGCCGGAATGAGCTGCGTGAAGGCTTACGTTAGGGTTATTATTGTTAGATACTGCTGATTTTACTCAGGAATCATAACACTCATGTTCACCCTCGACAATTTCTGAGCAATGAGGCAAAGTCATTAACTCAGGGCTGGATTCCTATCGTGAGCTGATAAAAATTACGGGGGTAGTTGTACAGATCCAATATTCGTGTGGCATCTTCCCAGGGCAGTGGTCGTCAAACCGCGGCTGGCGAGCCCCATGCAGCTCTCTCTCACCCCTCGAGTGTGGCGTGTGGCTCTTTTACGAAATACCACGAGCGGACACGCACGCGCAGCGCGAGTGAGACTCCGTGGCCCACACGCAGCAGTCGGTTTTCGGCCTGGGCCAGTCTAGTTTGAAGTAGTGTCGTTGAACGGGGCTCTAGCTGTGGTTACCGTTTTGACTGCGGACCACGTGTATTATTTGCCACCCACACCGCTTTTGCTGATCACGACAGTGCCTTCGAAAGTGGGTGGCGGATTATGTTTCGAAAGTCCGACACGGGAGACAACTCTTAACGCACTAAAGTTTAAGTAAAATGAAGCAGTGGAAGGCATATTAGTTTTGATTAAGAGCGTGAAACTGTTTCTCGTGAAAAGTGGACAAAAAGCGCTATAGGACGAAAGAAAAAGCAAATAATTATATTAAAGTTGAAATAATAAGGGAGCATCACGAAAGTGCTTTAAAAAAATCTCTTGAATTCTGAGTCGGAAATAACTGAATTACGCGATGATATTGCCTTTTATTTCAAAACAACACTTAAGATATGAGGGAAGCTTCACGCAACAGGTGTCAGTTAAGCGACGTTAACCATTAAAAAATACTCTTAATGCTTCTGTTACAGAATGAAAAGTTTCTCCCTTTAAACTTGACCTTAAAAACTTTGAAATGCAATTGCCAGATTTAAAAAACAAAGATTTATGGAGCTACAATTTCAAAGTCTTTGTGCGATATAGAAAGCCGGCCAGAGTGGCCGAGCGGTTCTAAGCACTACAGTCAGGAACCGCGCGACAGCTACGGTCGCAGGTTCGAATCCTGCCTCGGGCATGCATGTGTGTGATGTCTTTAGGTTAGTTAGGTTTAGGTTACTTAGGTTTATGTAGTTCTAAGTTTTAGGGGACTGATGACCTCAGCAGTTAAGTCCCATAGTGCTCAGAGCCATCTGAACCATTTTTGCGATATAGAAATATTAGAGAAAACAAATGTGAACGTCTTTCATTGCACAAGTGGTCTAATTTGCAAAATCTGGAGAAGGCAGATGTGTTGATTTGTAATAGATGAAATAGTATTCCTGACTCATATAATCAGGTGGAAAAAATAATGTTCATTTTTCCTTCCTGATTCGGGTCTACATATTGATGGGAACAGTCATTTTCAAGCAAACAAACTTGACTTACCAAACTTTCTAAGGCGATGCAAATCCATTGTTCATACTAGTGTTGGTCTGTTATTGGCCGATTTAATTTCAAGGGCACCATACAGTTAAACTTTATCAGTGAATAGTAACGTTACTCAGTATATTAAATTTTATTCAGAATAACTGTAATTTAACTAAGATTTACAACTTTAAGTAAAATTCATTTAGGGAACGCTGTGAAAAATACACTGAGGTTACAAAAGTTATGGGAGAGCGATATGTACACATACACATGGCGCATACGCAAGGTGTAAAAGGGCAGTGAATTGGCCAAGCTGTCATTTATATTTCCTTTTGTGATTATGGCCGCACGGCGGGATATAACAGACTTTGAACGCGGAATGACAGTTGGAACTAGACGCATGGGTTATTCCATTTCGGAAATCGTTAGTGAATTCAGTATTCCGAGATCCACTGTGTCAGTAGCGAGCCGAGAGTATCAAATTTCAAGAACTATCCCTCTCCACGGACAACGCATTGGCATACAGCCTTCACTTAAAGACCGAGAGTAGCGGCGCTTGCATAAAGTTGTCAATATTAAGAGACAAGTAACACTGGATTAAGCGACCGCAGAAATCATTGTGGGACTGTAAGTAGGCTGTTAAGGATTTTATGTTGGTAACGTCACGTAGCGCTCTGTATGAAAATCACTGACTGTGCTGTTTGCAGTCTGTGGCTGGTTTGCATTGTTGGATTATTTGCTATTGTAGTGTTGGGAAATCGGCTGTAAACAGCGCGTACCGTTGCGCAGTTGGAGGTGAGCCGCCAGCAGTGGTGGATGTGGGGAGAGAGATGGCGGAATTTTTAGAGCGGACGATCTGGACGTGTGTCGGTCAGAAAAAGGAAATTTGTAAGACTGGATGTTATGAACTGATACATATATTATGAATTTTGAACACTATTAAGGTCAATACATTGTTTGTTCTCTATCAAAATCTTTCATTTGCTAACTATGCCTATCAGTAGTTAGTGCCTTCAGCAGTTAGAATCTTTTATTTAGCTGGCAGTATTGGCGCACGCTGTATTGCAGTAGTTTGAGTAACGAAGGTTTTTGTGAGGTAAGTGATGTTCAGAATAAGTAAAGAGAAAACTGTCTAAGTACGTTGAGTTTTGCTCAGCTGTTTGAAAGTCAAATAACGTAAGAGGTTTACCAGCACACTCATTCTTAATTTTTCGAAGGGGATGTTACATAAACTTTACACATAGGTACCATATTTCTTTAACACAGAATTACACAGCTTTCTCATCATTTAACTGAGAGAGACAAACATTTATTTTACTACAACAGTGACAGATGGTTACGTAATTACACAGTTGAATAACTTCACACTTATGAAATTGTATTTTGTCTGTACTTTGTGATCTGTTCATTTTTTTTTGGGACCATTCTGATGCTATGAGAGCCTTGAATGATGTATTTGTTATGGGATCATGATTTTTAAAGTACATTTGAGGTAGATGACGCTATTGAAATGAGCAGAGAATTTTTTTTTAGGTTTCGAAATTATTGCGGAAAGCTACAACGTTTTTGAGATTTGAATGAGTTGTTATGATGTTATTACGACAACAATGTGCTGTTGAGATATCTTTTTGATCAATAAGATGATGGTCTACAAGGAATGTTTATTATGTGTTTATACACTCCTGGAAATTGAAATAGGAACACCGTGAATTCATTGTCCCAGGAAGGGGAAACTTTATTGACACATTCCTGGGGTCAGATACATCCCTTGATCACACTGACAGAACCACAGGCACATAGACACAGGCAACAGAGCATGCACAATGTCGGCACTAGTACAGTGTATATCCACCTTTCGCAGCAATGCAGGCTGCTATTCTCCCATGGAGACGATCGTAGAGATGCTGGATGTAGTCCTGTGGAACGGCTTGCCATGCCATTTCCACCTGGCGCTTCAGTTGGACCAGCGTTCGTGCTGGACGTGCTGACCGCGTGAGACGACGCTTCATCCAGTCCCAAACATGCTCAATGGGGGACAGATCCGGAGATCTTGCTGGCCAGGGTAGTTGACTTACACCTTCTAGAGCACGTTGGGTGGCACGGGATACATGCGGACGTGCATTGTCCTGTTGGAACAGCAAGTTCCCTTGCCGGTCTAGGAATGGTAGAACGATGGGTTCGATGACGGTTGGATGTACCGTGCACTATTCAGTGTCCCCTCGACGATCACCAGTGGTGTACGGCCAGTGTAGGAGATGGCTCCCCACACCATGATGCCGGGTGTTGGCCCTGTGTGCCTCGGTCGTATGCAGTCCTGATTGTGGCGCTCACCTGCACGGCGCCAAACACGCATACGACCATCATTGGCACCAAGGCAGAAGCGACTCTCATCGCTGAAGACGACACGTCTCCATTCGTCCCTCCATTCACGCCTGTCGCGACACCACTGGAGGCGGGCTGCACGATGTTGGGGCGTGAGCGGAAGACGGCCTAACGGTGTGCGGGACCGTAGCCCAGCTTCATGGAGACGGTTGCGAATGATCCTCGCCGATACCCCAGGAGCAACAGTGTCCCAAATTTGCTGGGAAGTGGCGGTGCGGTCCCCTACGGCACTGCGTAGGATCCTACGGTCTTGGCGTGCATCCGTGCGTCGCTGCGGTCCGGTCCCAGGTCGACGGGCACGTGCACCTTCCGCCGACCACTGGCGACAACATCGATGTACTGTGGCGACCTCACGCCCCACGTGTTGAGCAATTCGGCGGTACGTCCACCCGGCCTCCCGCATGCCCACTATACGCCCTCGCTCAAAGTCCGTCAACTGCACATACGGTTCACGTCCACGCTGTCGCGGCATGCTACCAGTGTTAAAGACTGCGATGGAGCTCCGTATGCCAATGCAAACTGGCTGACACTGACGGCGGCGGTGCACAAATGCTGCGCAGCTAGCGCCATTCGACGGCCAACACCGCGGTTCCTGGTGTGTCCGCTGTGCCGTGCGTGTGATCATTGCTTGTACAGCCCTCTTGCAGTGTCCGGAGCAAGTATGGTGGGTCTGACACACCGGTGTCAATGTGTTCTTTTTCCATTTCCAGGAGTGTATGTATATGAATAATGAGTAGTAGTTAGGGACCCTGGTTTCTGAAAAAGGATGTTGAAAACCAAGAATCGTACTTTAAGAGTTATGACATGTGTGTCCATGTGTGAATGTATCACAATACTGCTATTCATGAGATTTCGTTTCTACGTATTTCTACTGTAATTTTTCGACCTGTGAAATTTTTTTTATGTGAGATTGTCACTGTAGCGGAAACTGCTGTCATAAATATTTCGGTAAGAAAGCTAAGTGACCTTGACGTAATGCACTGTAGGTGCCCTGAAAAAGAAAATAGCTGTGCCATTTAGAGGCACAAAAAAAATGAGATGCCATTAACCTCGTTATTGACATTTCTTTGTAGAAAGCATCGCAAATGCGACACGCTCTTACATGAAAACATATTATTACACTTTGGAGCTCGTAATTTCTGATATTTACTTAATTGCCTAATGAAACGATGAGAAACATTTAACGTCTATTTTCTTGCTAGTTGAGAGATTTTGTACTGCCTTATGAAATTCCATATGGCAAGTGAATGACGTTTCACAACTAGCCTTATGTATATATTTGCTCATTTTGTTTAATTTCTAGTTTCTAGTTGCACTGCTGCATTGGTTACAATAAAATTTAATAGATGTACTAATATCACTATTCTATGCCTACATCTCCATTAACTAATAATTGTATGATCTAATTTCTTTAAAAAAAAGGGAGCAGAAATAGACATTTCACATCACAGGAATTGCATACATAATTTTTCAACGATTTGGTAACTTTTTTGTCAATGTAGTGTTTGTGATGCTTCATTCTAGTGTTAAGATCTGACATAGGTATTAGATATTTTATATATTTACTGTAACATTTTTTCTGCTTGAGCTTTGTCATGTTTAGGTATAAGTTATTGCATTTGTAACTTTGTATTACTCTGCTAAGCTAGTGCCGGCCGCGGTCGTCTAGCAGTTCTGGCGCTGCAGTCCGGAACCGCGGGAATGCTACGGTCGCAGGTTCGAATCCTGCCTCAGGCATGGGTGTGTGTGATGTCCTTAGGTTAGTTAGGTTTAAGTAGTTCTAAGTTCTAGGGGACTTATGACCTAAGATGTTGAGTCCCATAGTGCTCAGAGCCATTTGAACCATTTTTTTGCTAAGCTAGTTTTTCTACTGATTTATTTCTCTTTTTGCTGCACATTGGCTCATATTAGTTGTAATGTTCATTTGTTTTGCTAATTTAGATATACTGCTGCTTGATTTGCCAATTTGTATTTTTTTGTCATTGCTGTTTGTGTTAATTGTTTCATGCTGCTGCATTGCCTCGTCTCTTACTATATATATCTGAGCTCAGTAGATTTAAGTTAGCTTAAGAGGGGGTAGGCTATGTAAGAGAATGAGTTGTGATGAACTGGAAGAAATGGATGGAGTAGCTATAAGGAAAGAAAGTTTCAAAAAAAAGTAGTGTACAATGAAGAATAATCATTTTGAAAGAGGATATGAAGAAAACGGCAGGTTTTAGGGACAACAGGTAGAGATAAGATTTTTTGGGGAGAATGATGAACTAAGGGAGATCTCCAAGAAGTAAAGAAAGTTTTGTTTGAAAATCAAATACGATAAATAAAACAAACCCTGTCCTTTCCTTTTGTGTTATCCCGCTATGTGTTTGTGTACCCTTGTGTATTTGTGGTCTTCCTGTCTTAATATGTTTATCTGATAAGAGTTATGTTGTAGAATTTTACTAATACTATATTATTAACTTTGTAAAGATGTTTAGACATTTTTATTCTGTTTTGTTTTAATGCTTATGTGTGAAATTAAGATTTCGAAATATCTCCTCATTTTATTTTCTTTACTTATGTCATAATTCCTGTAACATGATGTATATGTTTATTTCTATTGTTTTGTAAAGCCTGCATTACTACAAATGTTATCTGTATTACTATGTCTTTAATAATGTATTTTGTACCTTTGTAATTGTATTCTTATGCCATAAGTTTTTAATTCTATAGGCACCAAATTCTTCAAATTAAGTTTCATTTCGCTGCACACGTTTATGTTGGTCATAGTATATGCATAACATGTGAGGAGTTGAAAAAAAGTGGGACTGTTAGCGTTTGCATGTGTGTTCATAATTCAGCAAGGGACTGGTTAACTGCACTGCTGGTTCTAAGAACAATTTGTGAGTGCACAAGTGTTAGTTTATGGACTTGCTACATTGTCCACAAGACTCTTCGATGGTGATTGGGCACCTGCACAGTCGCAACAGATGGCTGCTGGCCATCTCTACAAGGACTACAGTGGGACTGCATCTTTGATGGCCCACCAATACCATTATCTGTACAAGGACTGCAGCGCGTCTGCACCTCCGGTGGCCCACCAATACCATGATCCCTACCAGGACTACAGTGGGTCTGCTTTGTGATTACCTACCTACCAATATTCTTCAAAACGTCGACTGATTCTGCTGTGGGTTTCCTCTGTTGTGGCCCATTACCTGTCTGCATGTCAAGAGTTAGCAGTGTCTTTCCATTGGAAAGACAACACTCAAAAATGGCTCTGAGCACTATGGGACTCAACTGCTGTGGTCATAAGTCCCCTAGAACTTAGAACTACTTAAACCTAACTAACCTAAGGACATCACACACATCCATGCCCGAGGCAGGATTCGAACCTGCGACCGTAGCGGTCGTGCGGTTCCAGACTGTAGCGCCTTTAACCGCTCGGCCACTCCGGCCGGCTAAAGCAACTTCAAGAGTGCATGGAAATCCACTACTTCTGTGTGCATTTTCTTTTACTGATCAGACTTTATGCAACGTAATTACTACTGTGATTAATGATCAGGACTGTCTTTATGGATAGTGGACAATTTTGCTTTTGACCAAAAGTGTATCAATAATTGTGTACATTTGATATATTTATTAGCGTTAATATAAATTTTGTAAACAAATATGTAGTGACTATCGCCCAAAACAATTTGTAAATTTTTTTGTGGGGAGCATGGGGGCTATGTAAGAAGGCTGTTTAGGTTTTTATGTTGGTAACGCCACGTAGCGCTCTGTATGAAAGTTACTGACTGTGCTGTGTGCAGTCTGTGGCTGGTTTGCATTGTTGGAGTTTTTGCTATTGTAGTGTTGGGCAACTGAATGTGAACAGCGAGTAGCATTGCGCAGTTGGAGGTGAGCCGCCAGTAGTGGTGGATGTGGGGAGAGAGATGGCGGAATTTTGAGAGCGGACGAGCTAGACGTGTGTCCATCAGAAAAAGGAAATTTGTAAGACTGGATGTCATGAACTGATATATATATTGAGTTTTCAACACTAGTAAGATAAATACATTGTTTGTTCTTTATCAAAATCTTTCATTTCCTAACTATGCCTATCAGTAGTTAGTGCCTTTAGTAGTTAGAATCTTCTAGTTAGCTGGCAGTATTGGTGCACGCTGTATTGCAGTAGTTTGTGTAGCGAAGATTTTTGTGAGGTAAGTGATGATCAGAATAAGTAAAGAGAAAACTGTCTGAGTACGTTGAGTTTTGCTCAGCTGTTTGAAAGTCAAATAACGTAAGAAGTTTAACAGCACTGTCATTCTTAATTTTTCTAAGGGGATGTTTCAGGACCTACTACGAAACTATTCTTTGGGACAGTGCGGTGAATTCTGGCGTCAAAGGGCTATGGCAGCAGAAGACCGACGTGAGTGCCGTTGCTGAAAGCAGGACATGGCCTGCAGCGCCTCTCCTGTGGTCGTGAATACGCCGGTTGGACCCTAGACGGCAGGAAGCCGTGTCCTGGTCAGATGAGTCCCGACTTCAGCTGGTGAGAGCTGATGGCAGGGTTCGAGTGTGGCGGAGACCCCACGAAGCCACGGACCCAAGTTGTCAACAAGGCACTGTGCAAGCGGGTGGTGGCCCCATGACGGTGTGGGCCGTGTTTAAATGGAATTGACTGGGTTCTCTGGTTCAACTCAACCGATCATTGACTGCAGCTGGTTATGTTTGGCTACATGGATACCATTTGCAGCCATTCACGTACTTCATGATTCAAACCAGTGATGGAAATTTAATGGATGACAATGCGCCATGACACAAGCTACAGTTGTTCACAATTGGTTTGAAGAACATTCTGGACAATTCGAGCGAATGACTTGGCTACCTCGATCGCTCAGCATGAATCCCATAGAATATTTATGGAACAAAATCGAGAGGTCAGTTGATGCACAAAACGCTGCACCGACAACACTTCTGCATTTACGGACGGCTGTAGAGGCAGGACGGTTCATTATTCAGCATTCCTGCAGGGGATTTCCAACGACTAGTTGAGACCATTCCACGTCGTGACGCTGCACAGCGCCTGGCAAAAGGCGATCCGACACGATATCAGGAGGTGTCCCACGACTTTTGTCACCGCAGTGTCTCTATGTGGTTTGGACATATAGAGCGGGTGAGTGAAAGGAGAGAGACGAAACAGGTATACAAGAAGGGTGTGGATGGAAGGGTCGGAAGCGATCCAGCTCAGCGAACGTATCTCAGACAGATGATGTTTATAACAAAGACCAGCATGTTGTTGTTGTTGTTGTTGTTGTTGTGGTCTTCAGTCTGAGGACTGGTTTGATGTCAGTCTCCATGCTACTCTAACTTTTGTAAGGTTGTTCATCCCCGATTAATTACTGCAGCCTATACCCTTCTGAATCTGTTTGCTGTATTCATCTCTTAGTCTCCAACTACGATTTTAACCCCCGCACTTCCCTTCAGTCATCCCTTCGCGTCTCTGAACGAGTTCAACCAACCGATCCCTTCTTCTAGTCAGGTTGTGCCACAATTTCTTACCTCCCCAATTCTGTCCCGCAGTTACTCATTAGTTACATGATCTACCCATCCAATATTCAGCATTCTTCTGAAGCTTTTATGCTCTTCTTGTCTAAATTGTTTATCGTCCATGTTTCACTTCCATACACGGCTAAACTCCATACTTTCAGGAAACACTTCCTGACTCTTAAGTCAGAAGACCAGCATAGTGGTGCCATAAATATTTTAATAAGAATGTACGTGCTTTTATAGCTTAAGTTTAAACAATTAAGCTCTCAAAAGAAATTTGAATCGTTGTATGTTGATATTTCTCTCTGTTGTCTAATTAGTTTGCCACCCACTGTGGGGAAGGCTGATAACTTGTACTCGGTGCGTCTAGGTTCCAAAGGGGCGAATTTGTCAACAAACCATAGTCTACCAAGAATTGTAAGCGCCACAACCTTTTACAACAGAAATAGGAAAGCTGTATTTAGTTCCTTTCTTGTTACACCCATACATTCATAAAATCGTTGTTCCTACTTCCCCGTAAAAGTTCACGCTGCTCACAAACTTACATTCATCCTGCCGTCCTCGTTCTATCAGATATCCTAGGGACAGCGAGACGGCTACGAGATGGTAACAAAAGAACGACACGCGTTGTGGAGACTGGCCGACAGGGAAGGCCATCGGTGTGGTGGGGGGGTGGCGGGGGGAGGGGGCGGTCGCTACTCTTGCCGATGTTCAGCTGTTCACGGCGTCGCCCCCCTCGAGGGCGTCCCTGGAGGAGGCTCGTAAAGATTTCAATTTGGGGCCCGGCGGGGGCGTGTTTGTCGCGCCCGGCCGCTGGGAGGCGGGGGCGGGGGCGGGGGCGGGGAAGGGCTGGCGCCGTCGCTCTCTCGCCCTGATATATGGAGCTCCGCATCCCCCGTCACGGGCAATTTGTCTTGGGCGTAATCCCGCAGGTTCTTGTGCTCAGCCCGTGGGAAAACACGCGCCGCAGCGCCACACTGGCCGCCTGCTTGACCGCCGCCCCCGCCACCCGCGCCGCCCCCGCGGTTGCTGGCGCCACTCGGCGGCGGCTGTCTCTCATCGCGAGCCACGACGGCTGAGCAAACAGCTCGCCACTCTCGTAAGTGGAAGAGTGGCAAGTGACAGGAATTATTTCCCTCTAACAGTTATAAATGGAATATTAGGATGAATATACGCGGTGCAGTCACATTCGTGTTACCACCTCCTCTGATCGACGTCAACGTGCAATAATCACTGTCAGACGGCCGGCGGCATCACTGGCAGTCAAGGGTATACAAAGTGTGTCATGGTGACCCGTTGCCGTAATGCGGAAACGGAGCGATTTATCTGATATCCAAAAGAATATGATGGTTGGCTTTCCGGCTGAGAGTGGAAGAATTTCCAAAACGACTAAGTCTGTAATGTGTTCGCGTGCCGACGTGGTTAAAGCATACCGTGGGTGCAAAATGGCGCCATCCAAAACCGGCTTTGAGGCTACTGTGGTGCACCACAGGCCATAGGTGACAGGGTAAGTCGACAGCTGGTGAGATGTGTGCGGGCGAGTAGATGTGCAACTGCTGAGCGACTGGCCACACTGATGAGCCTAAGGGCCTCCAACAGAGTCTCCTCAACGAGCGTTCAGCGGACGTTGCTGCATGTGGGTCTCCGCAGCTGGTGGCTGGTTTGTGCTCCAACACTGACTGACGCTCACTGGCGACGAAGGCTCAGATTTGCACGCGAATACCTCAACTGCCCGTCCACTCAGTGGCGATAGCTGACCTTTTGAGATGAACAACTTCTTATATTCCATAGGGGTGATGGTCGTTGGCGTGTACTGCGTGAAACGTCTGAAAGGAAACATCCTGTTACCAAGAGGGAGCTTTATGGCCTGGGAAATGTTTTCGTGGCATTCTCTAGGTTCAGCTGTTGAGAATCCTTCCGGGTTGTGTGGCCGTGGTCCACGGAACTCTTCAGTCTCTGACGTTTCGTCCAAGGCTACGTTGGACACCTTCGGAGGTGCTCCTGGTTGTGCGACACGTTGAAGTGTCCTGATGGAAGATGCCACAGTGCCGAGCAAGAAGAAACTACACGAATCGGAGGAAGTGGTCCCCAAAGGTAGGTGAATATTTGTGTTGATCCACACAACCAGGAGCACCTCCTAAGATGTCCAACGTAGTCTTGGACGAAACGTCAGAGACTGAAGAGTTCCATGGACCACAGTCATACAACCGGGAAGGATTCCCTGCAGCTGAAACATCCGGTCGTGAAATCCTTTACTGTATGGTTCCCTAGGTTGTTTTGTCATTCTGGAAGCCACGATGGATCTACACAAGTATTCATCGTCTTTGGCGACCACTTCCACCGATTCGTGCAGTTTCTTCTTCCTCGTCGCTGTGGCAACTTCCAGCAGGACCCTGCAACGTGTCGCCGGCCGGGGTGGCCGAGCGGTTCTAGGCGCTACAGTCTGGAACCGCGCGACCGCTGCGGTCGCAGGTTCGAATCCTGCGTCGGGCATGGATGTGTGTGATGTCCTTAGGTTAGTTAGGTTTAAGTAGTTCTAAGTTCTAGGGGACTGATGACCTCAGACGTTGAGTCCCATAGTGCTCAGAGCCATTTGAACCATTTGAACCTGCAACGTGTCGCACAGCTCGCACTGGACGTGCGTCATTCGAAGAGCACCAGGCTGAGTTTTCTGCACTGCCCTCGCTACCAGACTCCGCGAATTCAGTCCCAGTGGAGAATCTGTGGGGTCACCTCGTTCGGCCTGTTCGCGTCATGGATCCTCAATGGAGAAACCAAGTGCAGCTGGCCACGGCGCTGGAGTCAGCACGGCTCCACATCCATCTGGATAAGTCCCAGAACCTCTTTGACACTCGTCCAGCATGTCCCATAGTGCTCCGCGCTGAAAAAGATGGCCTCTGAAGCCTTCGACTGGTGACTGGACAGTGTATATAGTACGAGGGCGTGCTGAAAAATAATGCCTCCGATTTTTTGGGGGGAAAATTCCTAAGACTTTTGAAATGAAACATAAGTTATTTACATTCTGAATTTTTATTCTTCCTGTCTATATATTTATGTCTCAAGGTAGTCACCCTGGCGACGAACGCATTTCTCCCAAGGAGAGACCAATTTGTTGATACCGTCACTGTACAAAGCCACTGTCAAATGGCTCTGAGCACTATGGGACTTAGAGTCTGAGGTCATCAGTACCTTAGACTTAGAACTACTTAAACCTAACTAACCTAAAGACATCACACACATTCATGCCCGAGGCAGGATTCGAACCTGCGACCGTAGCAGCAGTGCGGTTCCGGACTGAAGGGCCTAGAACGGCCGCTGTAGAAAGTGTACTTTATTGACGGAGCCCCAACCCCAAATATTGTTGCACCACTTCATCACTATCAATGTGAAGTCCTTGAAGGTGTTCTTTAAGTACTGGACACAAACGAAAATCGGATGGGTCTAAATCGGGACTCTACAGAGGTTGACGAACGACAGTCAAACCAAGAAGTCGGGTTTTTGTAGATGTCGTAGTGCCGTGTGCGGTATGGCGTTGCTGCGGTGAAGAAGAGCGTGCCCCATGTGTGGACGAACTCTTCCAGTTCGAAAATCGGCCACAGCACACGCTGTTTGTCAAGCACGACAGGTGCGTTACACTCAACCATGTTACATTCTGCCCTATAGCGACAGTGGACTAGAAATATGTAGACGTGAAGAGTAAAAGCTGTAACAGTTTTCACATAAAACTTCAAAGGCATTACTTTTAGCACACCTTCGGGTTGTACCGAATGTGCCGGCCGGTTGGCCGTGCGGTGCTAGGCGCTTCAGTCTGGAACCGCGTGGCCGCTACGGTTGCAGGTTCGAATCCTGCCTCGGGCATGGATGTGTGTGATGTCCTTAGGTTAGTTAGGTTTAAGTAGTTCTAAGTTCTAGGGGACTGATGACCACAGATGTTAAGTCTCATAGTGCTCAAAGCCATTTGAACCATTTGTACCGAATGTGTAATAACAGCTACTGAGCAAGCAGAAAAGAAGTCTAATATTTGGATGAGACTACTCAAGAAAAGTCTAGTTTAGAGACTGGGATACACAAGATCGATAAAGCGTATGATATTACTAAGAATATCTACGACAAATCTTGGCAGTAGGACGGAACACTTAATGACAAATCTCCTTAAAATTCTTCCAGTTTTAGGTACACCTGCGCCATGAGGAATAAAGGCAACAAACAGACCTGTGGTACTGTTCATGCACCTCTGAAGATGCTCCACAGCCTCACGACTTTGCTTGTTAGAGTATCCATTTTCCTGAAACATATCCGCTAAGTGTACAAGTCCTTGTCTCAGACTGGCCGCTACGGGAAAAGTATTTGCTCTGCTTACCAGAGTTCCAGAGACGCAACTGCGGTTGTACGGTGAGTGGCTACTCCTTGCAACCAGATATCTTTCTGTATCACTTTTCAGGGAACTCTTTGTCCCAGTGAACCATAAAGTTCCTTGTAAAGCACTACGTCCAGAGGTGGAAGCTTCGCATCACTTTCACCCAGCATGGGAAATTTAATGCTGGTGTGAAGACAGTTTGAGTGGTCGACAAGTCGGTTGAGAGCGTCACGTCCGTATGGCCAGCCTTGCATTAGTTTTCAGCGGGACTCAGCAGCAGCCATGCATCTACTGAATATGGCGGACAGGTGGATCGTTGAAATACTGAGCCATGTTGATTTCACGGTCCGCCCGCCCGGACAGCCGACGGCGCTGAAGCGCCGTGATGTGAGGGGGCGAGCTGGCCACGTATCGAATCAACCTCGCAGATTCACGACGAAGGCAGAGCCGGATGTACTGGATATTGTTTTCAGCCTTTTCCCTCTCCCATCTGGGTGAACACCACTTCCCACATCTGATACACATTAGGCCAATATTTACAAGACTTTCTCGTACTTTCACATGCAGTGGTGTCCGAAATTACAGCAACGAACCGTTATTTCCCAGTCCTGTGTCTAATTGACGATGTAATCATACAAACTGTCAACAGATGCCCGTAAGATTGTGTTCTTGACAGAAGATAGCCTTCCGGTCAATGGACAACCACGCATCCGTCAAAGGGGATAGTGTTTGCTCAGTAGTCCCACACTCACAATCGCTGTGCACACAGTCACAGACGGTGCAGTCTGCACAGAGAAGACGCCTGCCAGACTCTATGGTGCAAGGCCATAGGAAGAATGGAAGCAAGACAGTCGCAAAATGTTGTGGCCCGATGGCTTAATGTGAATCGTTCTGTTGTTTCTCGGATGTAGCGACAGTTCATAGAGACCGAAACTGTGTTCCAAAGAACAGGGCAAGTAAGACCACATGTGACATCAGACAGAGGACTATCATTTGGCTGTAAGTGCACGACGGTAACAGCTTAGTACTGCACTACAACTGGTGGAACTGACGACCTTTAGTTCTCTGTCTGGTCCATTTACTGTCCAAATCAACCAACTACAACTGGCATCTGACCTCCCATAAACCACTGGACGTGTTGTATCGCGGCAAACGATGCACGGAAAGCTTTGACAGAGTGACCATTATTGTCAGAGACCTGCTGTATGTGTACCCCTGACGCTCCTCCACAGAAGTGAACGTCTAGAGTGGAGTCGTCAACATGTCAACTGGATGGCCGAACAGTGGGCCAATGGTCTTTCCACAGATAAGTCCTGATTTCATCTGAAGAGTGATTCTCGAGGGATTCGCATCTGGAGGGAACATGGAACACGATTTTGGACCAAAATATTGTGAAAAGAAATCGACATCGAGAAGGATCCGTAATGGTGTGTACAGTGATTATGTTGACCATTCGAAAACCTTTTCATGAAATTGTACGGGTGAATCGGCAAGATTTAAGCGCTGTCAGGAATCGTGACGAGATCGTGGGACATCATGTGCGGTAGTTGCGAGGTTTTGTGGGCCCAGACTTCGTACTGATGGACGACAATGGTCGACCTCATAGTGCACTGTTGGTTGATGTTTTCTTGGAAGATACTACACCCATAGTAAGGCCTGCTCGCTCTTCCGATTTGAGTCCCATAGAGCATGTCTGAATGCGCTAGGGAGACGGACTGCATCACGTTAGCATCGAACAAGATTTGTGAGCAGCTCCACAGGAAGAATGTGCCTTATTGTCTCAAAATGAGCTTGATGATATAATTCACAGCATGCCCTGTCGTTGTGAGGGCTTTATTACTCGCAGAGGTGGTCACACTACATGTTAAACATATATGAACCAGTTGTCTGAACGTGTAGGCAAATCCGTTAAGTTGGTAAAAACGAAGAATATTTTTGTCTATCGTTATTCATGTTACAGCTGTTTGCGTTCTGTATTCTTTACATTGTATCTACTTTACTATCACCTGTTTATATTGTTTGTGATAAAATAAACGAAACTTTGCAACATTTTCATTTGCTGCTTTAATTTCGGACACCAGTGTAGATTTACTCCAGGTACATGGGGTGCACGGATTCCATTCGGTGGGAGGGAGGTGGCAGAGTGTTGGCGTGAGGCTGGGCATCCGACCACCAACTGCCACTAAAATTGCCTCGACCCATACAGCAACGCCGATACCATAGATGGAACAGGTGAAAGAAAAGAAAAAGAAGAGTTGATTTTTGGATCCGGCTGCAAATCCAAGGAGAGTACCAAACATTACTGCACTGGGAAAGCCTACTGAGTCTCAGGTCAGTCCTTTCCTGAATAATTTTACTAGCGTCAGACACGGGCCCCAGATTTACGAAGTAATTTCTCGCATTGTACGTTCGGAGCACAACATTGTAGTACAG
Organism: Schistocerca cancellata; assembly: GCF_023864275.1. Classification (NCBI taxonomy): domain Eukaryota; kingdom Metazoa; phylum Arthropoda; class Insecta; order Orthoptera; family Acrididae; genus Schistocerca; species Schistocerca cancellata. The sequence goes on along the minus strand of NC_064632.1, from coordinate 4,195,117 downwards.
TGAATTATTGACTGCGAATAGAAGCGTTTGGGATGTGCTCCTGCAGTTGGATGTAGGAAATTGGGTCGCCTGCTAAAAAATGAAGGGTTTCTCCGCTTATTCGACTAGGAGAGGAACATGAGGAAGCCACTGACACGGAAAAGGGAGACTACGGTAACTACATCTACAGACGTGCTCAGGAGGTCAACGTAGAGTGCGTAGTGAAGGGTATCCTGTACCGCCACGAGTCATTTCCGTCGTGTTCAACTCGTTCCATTCGTAAATAGAGTCTGTATGTCTCTGTATGAGCTCTAGTTTCTCGTATCTTCGCGGTCGTTAAGGCGAAATGTATGCTGGCAGCAGTAGATTGGTTCCGCAGTCAGCTTCAAAAGTCGGTTCTCTAAATTTTCTTAATATCGTTCCTCGGAAAGAGCGTCCCTTCACTAGGGATTCCTGTTTGAAGCATATCCGTAACTCGAGTTATTCGAACCTACCATAGCAAATCTACCAGCCCGCCTTTGAATATCTTCGACGTTTTCCTTCAGTCCGACTAGGCGCAGATCCCTAACACTCGAGCAGTACTGAGGGAAAGGTCGCACCGGCGTGCTACGTGAGGTCTCCTCTACAAATGAAGCATACTTTCCCAAAATTTTCCCAATAAACCGAAGTCAAGCATTTGCCTTTCCTAACATAATCTTCAAATGCTCATTCCATTTCTTATCGCTCTGTAACGTTTCGTCCATATATTTTAAAAAATGGTTCAAATGACTCTGAGCACGATGGGACTTAACATCTGAGGTCATCAGTCCCCTAGAACTTAGAACTACTTAAACCTAACTAACCCAAGGACATCACACACATCCATGCCCGAGGCAGGATTCGAACCTGTGCCTATAGTATTCGCATGGTTCCGGACTGAAGCGCCTGAACCGCTCGGCCACCACAGCCGGTCTCTAGATATTTAAACGACGTGATTGCGTCAAAAGGCAAAATACTAGTGCTATATTCGCATGTTAAGGGATTGTTTTCCCTACTCATCTGGATTAACTTCTGTTTTTTGATGTGTTGGCAAATGTGCCAACACCTTGTAGATAGAGGAGGCCGAAATGCACGCTATAATCTAACGCAGACGGGTGTGAAGTCTGAAACAGGATACGTTATGAATGCTATAAAGAAAAGTACGTAGCTGCGGTTATACTTAACTTTTAATCCATCATTTGTATACAGCATTCTTGATGATACAAGTGAGACTCTCTATAGAAATGGTCACTGGCGCCTTGCTAGGTCGTAGCCATGGACTTAGCTGAAGGCTATTCTAACTATCTCTCGGCAAATGAGAGAAAGGCTTCGTCAGTGTAGTCGCTAGCAAAGTCGTCGTACAACTGGGGCGAGTGCTAGTATGTCTCTCTAGACCTGCCGTGTGGTGGCGCTCGGTCTGCAATTACTGACAATGGCGACACGCGGGTCCGACATGTACTAATGGACCGCGGCCGATTTAAAGCTACCACCTAGCAAGTGTGGTGTCTGGCGGTGACACCACATTTTTCTACATTTAGAGCTATCTGTCATTCAACACACCAACTAGAAATTTTATCTAAGTCGTCTTGTATCCTCCTGCATCACTAAACGGCGAAACATTCCTGAACACCGCGGCAACATCACCATGACACATTGCTATCGACCGTGTCCACGAAATCATTTATGTACTTATATAACGAAAATAACGGCGGTCATATCACAGTTGCCTGGGGCGTTCTTGACAATGCCCTTGTCTCTGATGAACACCCGCCGTTGTGGACAATATAGCGGGTACTGTTACTTTAAAGGCATACAAGCAACTGACATAAATGGGAACCTATTCCGTATGTTTGTATCTTTGTTAACAGTTCGCAGTGTGGCACTGTGTCAGATGATTTCCGGAAATCTGGGAATATGGAATTCGCCTGTTGCCCTCCACATGCAGGATATGCTGTGAGAAAAGGGCAGCCGTCAGCAATCAAGAGGAGATTACGAAAAATTATTGCGCTGGGAAAATCTACGTACTCACAGGGGATTCCCGTCCTCAAACATGTACTAGTATCAAACATGGGCCACAATTTCACGAAGAAATTTACGAAATTGTACTTTTGGAGCACAACATTGTATAGAAGTCAGTCAGAGACTGAGAATCGAAGCGTTTGAAATATGGCGCTGCAGCAGGATGTTGAAAATTGGGTCGAGTGATAAGAAATGAAGAATTTCTCCCCAGATTCGGTGAGGAAAGGAACATGAGGGAAACACTGACACGGAAAAGGGACATAAATGATAGGACATGTGTTGAGACCTCCGGGAATACAGTTACGGAATGCGGAGTTTGGAACATACGTGACAAATAAATGTGGACGTTGGGTGAAAGTGATACTCTGAGATGAGAGTGTAGGCTCAAGTTAAGAAGTCATGGCAGGCCTCATCAAACCAGTCAGAGGACTGATGACTCAATGTGAAGAAAAAGGACGTGTTCGACGTGTGATAAAACCAACTGAAATACGGATGAGGAATTTGAAAACGCGGAAATACGAAGGTGTTGAAGAGGGTAAGGATAGGCAGGAAGAGACACGGGCTGTGTAGGTGTAAAAGATTTCCTGATAGGAGAGTGCAGGTGCAATTTTCTGACTTTGGAGGAGTGGAGTGACGTAGGTCGTATTGTAAGTAGGCTGTTTAGGTTTTTATGTTGGTAACGCGACGTAGCGGTGGACTGTCTTAATGAGAACAATTTTTGCTTTTGACCAAAATTGCATCAATCGGTGTGTGCATTTGATATCTTTGTTATTGTAATTATGAAAAATTTTATGAAATCATTATTGGCCACTGCCCAAAACAATTTGTAAAATTTTTTGCTGGGAGCATGGGGGCTAATTAAGTAGGCTGTTTAGATTTTTATGTTGGTAACTCCACGTAGCACTCTGTATGAAAATCACTGACTGTGCTGTGTGCAGTCTGTGGCTGGTTTAAATTGTTGGAATATCCGGAATCGCAGTGTTGGGCAGTTGGATGCGAACAGCGCGTAGCGTTGCGCAGTTGGTGGTTAGCCGCCAGCAGTGGTGGATGTGGGGAGAGAGATAGTGGAATTTTAAGAGTGGACGATCTGGACGTGTGTCTGCCAGAAAGAGTAAATTTGTAATACTGGATATATATATATATATAATGACTTTTAACATTATTAAGGTAAATACATGATTTGTTGTCTCTCAAAATCTTTAACTTGCTGACTATGCCGATCGGTAGTTAGTGCCTTCAGTAGTTAGAATCCTTTATTTAGCTGGCAGTAGTGGCGCTCGCTGTATTGCAGTAGTTCGAGTAACGAAGATTTTTGTGTGAGGTAAGTGATTCATGAAAGGTATAGGTTATTGTTAGTCAGGGCCACTCTTTTGTAGGGATTTTTGAAAGTCAGATTGCGTTGCGCTAAAGACATTGTGTGTCAGTTTAGTGTTGATCAGAGTAAGTAAAGAGAGTAATGTCTGAGTACGTTCAGTTTTGCTCAGCTGTTTGTAAATCAAATAACAGAAGAGGTTTACCAGCATAGTAATTATTAATTTTTCAAAGGGGATGTTTCAGTATCTGTCTCGGAGCTCGCCTCAGTGGAAAGCCACCGAGCGAGGTGGCGCAGTGGTTAGCACACTGGACTCGCATTCGGGAGAACGACGGTTAAATCCCGTCTCCGGCCATCCTGATTTAGGTTTTCCGTGATTTCCCTAAATCGCTTCAGGCAAATGCCGGGATGGTTCCTTTGAAAGGGCACGGCCGATATCCTTCCCCATCCTTCCCTCAGCCGAGCTTGCGCTCCGCCTCTAATGACCTCGTTGTCGACGGGACGTTAAACACTAATCTCCTCCCTGCTCCTCCTCAGTGGAAAGCCGATGATGCCGTGCACGTGTCAACAGTCGGTCATCGGACTGACGCCCTGTCGACACGCAGTGATCATCGGCACGAGCCGAGTGATGACTCGCAGGTGCGCGCCGGCGCGGCGGCCTGTCAGCGGGTGCGCGCTGCTACCCCGCAGCCTGCAGCCGCCCGCCTTGCCAGCGCGCGGCCCGCAGCGCGCCCACATCAATCACCGGCGGCGCTGATAACAGCCGCAGCTCCCCCCCCCCCTATCACCCCCCTCCCCACCACCACTATAGCACTCCACGGCGCCCGCAGCCACCATGTTTGCTCGCGCAGCCCACAGGCCAGGCTCTGACGGCCGCGTTACAAAACATTTTGTGCGAGAGCGTACCATCATTCCACCCTGGACACTCTCGAAGTTTGTTCCTTTCCATCTGTATCTCCAGTTCCGCTGCGGTTCCGTCCGCGCCGAGACCGAGGCACGCTTGCGCCATATACGGCCAATAAGTGGAAAAAAATCTTGATAAGGTTGCGGGGTGAGTTTGTACCTCTTTAATTCAGACGAATTTTGCATGAGAACGAGACATGCACTCGACTCCCACCTTATCTACCAGCTAATTGATTATACGCACAACGGTAATGAAAGGAAATGATGGTGGACACTGCTAGTTGGTGAAATAAGTTCACAGTCACAATAATTTAATAAAAATCGTAATCTACTAAAAAAAAAAAAAAACATAACTTTATCATAATAAGCAACAGGAAACGGCATTTGCCTATATCTACCAAATGATATGCGGATTAAATATTACAAGGAGATTTATTATATATCAGAACATAAATGCACATGATTGCCGACACACACAGTAGGTTAAAGGATAGGGTATACTGTAATATTATGAGAATAAGAGTTGGCTCAAGGGTAAAATACGGGAAGCGAAAGGCTACTTACAATTTGTATAGAAACCAATTGGCATGGGTATGAAAGGGAAGCAGTGGTTGGGAAGGGAGTGAGACAGGGTTGTAGCCTATCCCCGATGTTATTCAATCTGTATATTGAGCAAGCAATGAAGGAAACAAAAGAAAAGTTCGGAGTAGGTATTAAAATCCATGGAGAAGAAATAAAAACTTTGAGGTTCACCGATGACATTGTAATTATGTCAGAGACAGCAAAGGACTTGGAAGAGCAGTTGAACGGAATGGACAGTCTCGTGAAAGAAGGGGAATAAGATGAACATCAACAAAAGCAAAACGAGGATAATGGAATGTAGTCGAATTAAGTCGGGTGATGCTGAGGTTATTAGATTAGGAAATGAGACACTTAAAGTAGTATAAGAGTTTTGCTATTTGGGGAGCAAAATAACTGATGATGGTCGAAGTAGAGAGGATATAAAATGTAGACTGGGAATGGTAAGGAAAGCGTTTCTGAAGAAGAAAAATTTGTTAACATCGAGTGTAGATTTAAATGTTAGGAAGTCGTTTCTCAAGGTATTTGTATGGAGTGCAGCCATGTATGGAAGTGAACGTGGACGATAAATAGTTTAGACAAGAAGAGAATAGAAGCTTTCGAAATGTGGTGCTACAGAAGAATGCTGAAGATTAGATGGGTAGATCACATAACTATTGAGGAGGTATTGAATAGAATTGGGGAGAAGAGGAGAATGTGGCACAACTTGACTAGAAGAAGGAATAGGTTGGTAGGACATGTTCTGAGACGTCGAGGGATCACCAATTTAGCATTGGAGGGCAGCGTGGAGGGTAAAAATCGTAGAGGGAGACCAAGACATGAATACACTAAGCAGATTCAGGAGGATGTAGGTTGCAGTAGGTACTGGGAGATGAAGAAGCTTGCACAGGATAGAGTATCTTGGAGAGCTAGATCAAACCAGTCTCAGTACTGAAGACCACAACAACAACAACAATGACTGGAGGTCCTAATGAATCAAATATTAATCTTCCGGCTATATTGCAGTATCACAATTAGTAGTGAGAGCTCAGATGGGATCACATGGAGAAACAAGCAAGGTGGACTTGTAGCAAAGCGAGCGCGCGTGCTGCTGAGTGATTCAGTATATAACTGATAACGTCCTACAACGCCGGAGCCGCACAATACTGTACCGGTACTGAAACCTGCAGCCACGTCGTCGGTAGGCAGCGTCCTGATGACGTAGGCGTCGACTTCTGCCGTGCAGCAACTCTGTGTCAACCCCTGGCCTCGAAGGCTGTCCGAGGATTCTAAGTTCTTCCGAAAAAGAGCGACCAAGTCGCAAGACCGTCTGACTCCGACGAAGATCAGATCCCAAATCCCCTGACCGCGCACAACGCAAGAGCGAAGCCAACATTTCTCTACTCCCTACTACCCTCGAAAAACTGTGAATCAGCGTTCAGTTCTCATTCCAAAATTCCCCCACTCTGCCTCAGAAAATCATTCGCGCCAATAGCGACCGTTCCCTCCAATATCAAGCAGGGCTTTACGATGTCAACTAGCCTCAGTTTAAGTTGACCAATCGTGCCTCTGTTATTCAGCTGAGGGCACTGAACTTGCTGTTTGACCGGCTACAAAAACAACCTGCCCACAATATTGGCCATCCAGCGCGACAGTCGCACCCAGCAGGGCACGGCCCACAAGTATTCTCAGAATCAAGAGGACAGTGCAGTCAGTCGGTGCCAGGAGTCTTCGTTCCGGACGCGCCGGGATGGTAAACACATAAACTGCAGCGACACACAGACGCCTCGCAGGTCGCTTCGCCCTCCATACAACAGGCGAAACTCGACCGACGTCAGTCGTCCCGCCAGTCGCTCAAGCCTATCGTACGAACCTCTCAGAATTCAGGGAAGTGCAGCCCCCAACCGGAAACGCAGTGTGCCGCGTCCTCCGATGCTCGCCTCGCACAGGCCACACAGAGAACTAACCCAGCATTTTTACGAACGAAATGAAAAGTATTTCTTTTTAAGCTCTCAGTACAAATACTCTCATTACAATAACCTTATTAGGTCTGTTACTACCGTGCAATGACACAGAATATTAATAAAATTGATGAAAATGAGAGGAGACACGCAAAAGAGGGCATGGAACCTCTCAAGGTTGGCGGTAACCATTCTTCAAAATTGTAATATATATTATTTGTGCGTACGTATTTGTTTCCTCTGTTTTACGTTTTCTGAGGACATTGATTTCACCCACTACTGTATACTTCTCACTTTATGATGACCCATGCATTCACCTCATTCATCGTCACGTACGCTTATCACAGCGTGTTCAAGCATTAACTTTATCACTGTGGTTACGATAGTCTATTTGTGGTCTTACAAGTGTTTTGATGCCAAATTACCGTAATTTAAGTCATAAAAACATCCCTTAAAAGTCTTCATTTCTCACTTTTCTCTCTCACTTATACGCTCTCCGTCCACCTCAATACACTTCCACCTGCTGCCCGAATATTCCGCAAGCGTACTTTGATCTCGGTGCACACACCACCTACCATGTGTTCCTGGTGTTCATGCTCTTCGTTTCCAGTAAGTCGGCGTGCATCACAAAATATGATCCGACTGACTGAATTTGTTTCTGGACTTCAACTAGTCTTACCTGACAAGCCCTGATCATAGAGGCCAGCATATTTAGTAATACGTACAATGATGTGCGCTGACAGCATATTTTAGTTGGACAAATGTCAGATCTCTTCATTATTTTCCAATACGAAATTTTACTAAGTGCTACTATTTATTTTTTGGTTGTGTTTTATGATATATGGTGCATTCGGCCCTTTTGTGGGGACCTAGTCTCTGTATGATGCGTAATTTTCACATGCATGTTTCCTGGTTTGCTGTTATTACTGTTACATTGTCTTCAGGTTTCATGCATTTCTGAAGAAGACGGGTTTGCATCCGTCGAAACAATGGTCAAAGATTGAATGAAATAGCCTTTTGTGGCAACTAGTTGGCTGCTTTCCATCTCATTTACTAAACTTCATTTAGTAAAATTTGTTTCCTCTTCTGGTTAATATAACAATTTCTTCGTGAGAGGAATGTAACACATCCTTACGTAAACACTATACGTCAGCTTGTGGGGCTTGCTGAAACCAAACTTGGGTGTGGTGGTGGGGGGCAGGGAGTTATGGAAAAGAAAAAAAAATGTATTTAAAAATTTATTAATTTACTGAAAGGAAAGCAAAATAAAATACAATCTGAATAAAAGAGAAACAATATTTATATTTACACTGATAAGTGCACTCCTGTACGACGCATCTGATAACGAACTTCGCGGTACTAAATTAAAAACAAGTTTAGTAATCATTAGTGACTCCCTTTGGGCTTGCCTTGCAGAGCAAAGCTTTTCCAAACAGAGTCTAACGTTATAAATAGACACTCTGAGTTCATTTTCTATCTTTAGCTAAGGTCTGTATTTTGTCTTCGAAGAATTCAACGCAGAAAATACTGTTTCGGAAAGGTCCGATCTTGAAAACGGTAACAATATACTAAATACTCTTGTTCAGTGAAGAAAATTCGATCATCTACCATTGCCCAGAATTAAAAGAGAGATTTATTACAAATCAGTCTTCTGATTTCGCCAACTGCCGTGATTTCTACGAAGATTTGTTATTCGGTAGTTGGAGGACCAGCGGGAGTATTGTCGTGCGCAAAATGTAAGGCAGACAGCAACAGATGATGATAGGTGCTGGTTTTGTCCATGCAGAGGTTGGATCTTAAGAAATTCTAGTGAATTTACTTATTTTTGCAAATTTGTAACGTTCATAACTTTGCAGAGTTAGCGTCAAAACATGCAAATATATTACTACATTATTATACATTGTTATTGTATGAGTACGAAGTCGGCTGGGGGAGAGAGGGGACGGGCAATGAAAACTTTGATTGAAAGTTGGGTTCCGAGTATTGAAAGTTGAGAAACGCTGCTCTGCATGTTATCATTCTTATATCTTCTCCGAAAATAATACCTCTGTAAGTCTCGTGTCATCTGTGTTTCAGGCATTCACTTGTCACCTCAATGTGGCCTCTGAAGTCGAAATCTGGCTGGTGCCCACATAAATGTAAGTTCAGGGAAACATTAGGCAGTGTTTTCTACTTAATAATACATATATAGTGTTAACATAAAGGTGGGCCACACGTCTGAATCGAACATTAACTAATTTTCATGTGACCAGCAATTAAAAATAGAATATCGCTATTTTAATTAAAAACTTATGATCAATATTTATTAAGTAACATTTACATCTGTTATTGAACATGGAATTTAAAAAGTAGTAAAGAAAGAAGTTACTACTAGGAAGATTCGAACCAGTAACTTTAGAATTTCAAAATTATGAGGCTACGCCCGCAGCTAGCGACAAATTTGGTAATGATATGTTCCATTTACTTAACAGCGTCGAGAAACCTTCTACATGCGCTGATTTTATTCAAAGCAGCCAAAGGCGAGTGTCGACGGAGCGGCAATGGGCTTTTAGTCTCTGAAAACGCCGTGCAGACGTGGAGGGGCAGCCAGTAAAATGAAGGTGAAAACCGCAGATGACGTTTCCTGCCTCGCCGCACTTGCGTGTCAGCGACAGCGCAGTTGATGGGCAGTGGGGGTGGGGGAGTGGCCTGTCAGACGCCTGCGTGACGTTTCGGTGACTTGGGCGCCCCTTCTGACACACCCCTAGTCCGCTGCGACTGCGACTGCAGTGGCCCACTTTGCAGCAACCTGGGACGACGCAATGCCTTCGCACCAGCTCGCAGCACTCCGTCTGTCAGCTACACCTAAACGGGTTTTCAGCTTTTACAAGGAGCGAAATAAATAGCCAACGCTCCACTTCTACGCCTTACCAAGAATGGGAAAATTGCAACACCACTGCAGTCCTGAAAAACACCTTTCCGCTGAAAACGCTCACTACTATTACTATCAGATAATATATCCCGCTTTGCCGTTGATTCCTCCTAGTAACACGGGATTCCATAAATTAAGAGAATAAAACTCAAAATATTAACTGTGTCAAATGATAGTTGGGCAAACTCCAGGATATAACCCGTACCAAAAGGAAAGCATTCGAACATATTTATGATGAGGCAAATTAAGTTCCGTGTTACAACTTCAGCGCCTCTTGTCCCAGTGACATCATAGTAAATTGGCAGCAGGCGACGGGTGGCACGTCTCTAATGATCAGCTTAAATAGTCTATGGGCCAGGGTCGTCAAGAGGAAGTAGCCACTTAGAGACCACAAATATTCAGACAGACAAACGGCTCTTTCGAAGTCAAGGGCTGTCACATTTTCTGTATCCTCGACACCCTACAACGGCCTTTTGTAAGAGCAAATATCACGACAACATGTGACGCAGCGATATGAAACCTCCTATTTACACAAAGAATTTTTTTTAGTTATACTGTATTTTTAAATGTCAATAATTTGATAACCGATACTGACTGGTAGATGAAATCTGAACGTGCGTGCCCGTCACTGCCTGCGACGATGGCTTTCTGTATAAATAGCGCCCACCCACCCCCCACCGCCCAACTTCCACTACCCATCCCCACGGACTTGTCCCGACAGTCTGGCTGCAGCATCTACATCTACATCTACATTTATACTCCGCAAGCCACCCAACGGTGTGTAGCGGAGGGCACTTTACGTGCCACTGTCATTACCTCCCTTTCCTGTTCCAGTCGCGTATGTTTCGCGGGAAGAACGACTGCCGGAAAGCCTCCGTGCGAACTCGGATCTCTCTAGTTTTACACTCGTGACCTCCTTGGGAGGTATTAGTAGGGGGGAAGCAATATATTCGATACCTCATCCAGAAACGCACTCTCCCGAAACGTGGACGGCAAGCTACACCACGATGCAGAGCGCCTCTCTTGCAGAGTCTGCCACTTAAGTTTGCTAAACATCTCCGTAATGCATCACGCTTACCAAATATCCCTGTGAGGAAAGGCATCGCTCTTCTTTGGATCTTCTCTATCTCCTCTGTCAACCCGACCTAGTACGGATCCCAGACTGATGAGCAATACTCAAGTATAGGTCGAACGAGCGTTTTGTAAGCCACCTCCTTTGTTGATGGCCTACATTTTCTAAGGACTCTCCCAATGAATCTCAACCTGGCACCCGCCTTACCAACAATTTATTTTATATGATCATTCCACTTCAAATCGTTCCGTACCCATACTCCTAGATATTTTACAGAAGTAACTGCTGCCAGTGTTTGTTCTGCTATCATATAATTAGACAATAAAGGATCCTTCTTTCTATGTATTCGCAATACATTACATTTGTCTATGTTAAGGGTCAGTTGCCACTCCCTGCACCAAGTGCCTATCCGCTGCAGATCTTCCTGCATTTAGCTGCAATTTTCTAATGCTGCAACTTCTCTGTATACTACAGCATCATCCACGAAAAGCCGCGTGGAACTTCCACCCAGCAGTAACGCTTCTATAAAAGAACTGCAGGAGGAATTACGGAACTATTTTAGGCATAGTGTGAATCAGTGATATGCAGTCGATATTGTGCAGACTATCTGATCGGAAGCATCCAAACACTTGCTAGCAAACATTAATACGACAACCATCTACTGGTCAAATCGCACACCGTCACGATTCAAAACGAGTAGTGATGGCTCGGCCAGACTGATTGCGCAAATTTTCATCCCCCCAGAAAGCTTCTATAGGTCTCCAGAGCTACGTGAGTCCATTCTTTTTTTTTTTACGAAAATTCACATTCAATTCCAGTTTGACAGTTCTGGTACCTTTCCCGCCATTCCAACAGAATGATCCTCGGTTGTTGCCTCCTTAGATGAATTGTAATGGAAGTGAGCGTCTGGCGCCATTGACCGGGAGGCCCCTTGCGGGGCAGGTCCGGCCGCCTCGGTGCAGGTCTTGTTACACTCGACGCCACACTGGGCGACCTGCGCGCCGGATGGGGATGAAATGATGACGGAGACAACAGAACACCCAGTCCACGAGCGGAGAAAAACCCCGGCCCAGCCGGGGATTTTCAGCTGTCGGGACGGACTGGACGAGTGGTCAGCGCCTCTGACTGCCAGGCAGCGCGTGCCGGTTCGACGCCTGGCTGCGTCACAGGTTCCGTATCGTCGGGGACTCGTGTTGTCCTCATCAGTGAGGCTCGTGCGTATACATTCTGGGTGTTCACCAATTTTTAGATTCAGCTAAATTTGAGAATGTGAAATTAATAGCATCTGTTGTATAAGAATTATGCTTATCAACTAGTTTATACAACAACAGGCTCAGCCAATAATAATAACAAAAGTAATAATAATAATAAGAATAAGAATAAGAATAAGAATAAGAATAATTAATCAAATAGAGGTGTTTTGCAGGATATGCTTCCTGCAACCACTCTAGAACGGAAACAAAGGCAGAGGATGAGATGGTCAGATGAAGTTAACCGACACCTCATGTTCTGTTATTGCCAAGCAACAAACTTAGGAACCAACACAAATGGACACAGGTCACAAGTATACACAACATTTATTACCAGATACCGAGAATTAAAATTTTTAACAGAACAACGACTAGCTGTTCAGATCCGCGTAATAATCGAAAATAACAGGATACCCCAATCAGAATTAGAAAACATCAAACAACAAGTACAACAAATACTGGAACAAAATAATGTGCAATCAGAACAAGAAGAAAATACAGTAATAGATTCAAACATCCCAGAGCAAACCAACAAAGAACAACACGCATCCATTAAACAATCAGAGGAAAACTAAATCTTAAGACAGCCACCAGAACAAGCACAAATAGAACACGAAGTGACACACATGTTCGATATTAAGAAAAAATTCAGCTGACACAAATACAGACATTATACCATTCTTGCATAGACCACCAAATAACCCACAAGTCGAAACAACAATAACAACTATCAACACAATCATACACAACAAAATAAATGAAAATACAACTATGGAAGAGTCACAACTACTGGTTTATATAGGAGCACTCACTACATTAAATATACACTCTAGGCAGAGATCAGAACCAACCAACACACAGAAGAAACCCGCAAAACCAGCATGGCAACACAGGCTTCAGATCAGAATACAAAAACTGAGAAAAGACATCGGACAAAAAACGAAAAAGGTTAGGTAAAATCTCACAAGAAGCGATAGAGCAATTAGGTGAAAATAGAAGGAAACAAAACCAAACATTCAACACAAACCAAAAGAAGTTTTACCAGACAATAGATAACACACACACATTAAAATAGACAATCCACCAAACAAAACAGACATGGAACACTTCTGGAGCAACATATGGTCAAACCCGGTACAGCATAACAGACATGCACAGTGGATACAAGCAGAAACAGACACATACAAGATGATACCCGAGCAATTAATTCTACACACAATTGGAAAGCCCCTGGAAAAGATAAAATAGCAAATTTCTGGCTAAAGAAGTTCACCTCAACACATTCACATCTGACTAAATTATTTAACAGTTACATTGCAGACCTATACACAGTACCTGATACACTTACACAAGGAATAACTTATCTGAAACCTAAAGATGATACAGACACAGCAAACCCAGCAAAATATCGCCCCATAACATGCCTACCAACAATATACAAAATATTAATTTCAGTCATTACACAGAAATTAATGACACATACAACACAGAACTAAATAATAGATGAAGAACAAAAAGTCAGCTGTAAAGGAGCACAAGGGCGTGAAGAGCAACTGATAATAGATGCAGAGGTGACATATCAAGCTAAAACTAAACAATGGTCGCTACACTACCCATACATTGATTATCAAAAAGCTTTTTATAGTGCACCCCACTCATGATTACTACAGACATTGGAAATATACAAAGTAGATCCTAAATTCATACAGTTCCTAAACATAGTAATGAAAAATTGCAAACCACCCTTAATATCCAAACAAATTCAAATAATATCACATCACAGACAATACGGCTTAAGTGTGGAATATACCAAGGAGACTCATTAAGTCCTTTCTGGTTCTGTCTTGCTCTGAACCCACTATCCAACATGCTAAATAATACAAATTATGGATATAATATTACTGGAACATACCAACACAAAATCACACATTTGCTATACATGGATGATCTAAAACTACTGGCTGCAACAAATCAACAACTCAAGCAATGACTAAAGATAACATAAGTATTCAGCAATGACATAAATATGGCTTCTGGAACAGAAAAATGTAATAACAACAGCATTGTCAAGGGAAAACATACTAAACAGGAAGATTACATACTGGATAACCACAGCGACTGCATAGAAGCGATGGAAAAAACAGATGCCTATAAATATCTAGGATACAGACAAAAAATAGGAATAGATAGAACAAATATTAAAGAAGAACTAAAAGAAAAACATAGACAAAGACTAACAAAAATACTGAAAACAGAATTGACAAGAAACAAGACAAAAGCTATAAATACTTATGCTATACCAATATTGACCTACTCATTTGGAGTAGTGAAATGGAGTAACACAGACCTAGAAGCACTCAATACACTTACACGATCACAATGCCACAAATATAGAATACATCACATACATTCAGCAACAAAAAGATTCACATTAAGCAGAAAGGAAGGAGGAAGGGGATTTATCGACATAAAAAACCTACATTATGGACAGGTAGACAATTTAAGAAAATTCTTTATAGAGCGATCAGAAACTAGCAAAATACACAAAGTAATCACCCATATAAATACATCGGCTACACCACTGTAATTTCTTAACCACTTCTACAACTATTTAGATCACATAACATCAACAGATACGAAGAAAGTAAATTGGAAAAAGAAAACACTACATGGCCAGCACCCGTATCATCTAACACAGCCACACATCGATCAAGACGCATCCAACACATGGCTAAGAAAAGGCAATATATACAGTGAGACGGAAGGATTCATGAGTGCAATACAGGATCAAACAATAAACACCAGATATTGCAGCAAGGATATTATTAAAGATCCCAATACCACAACAGATAAATGCAGACTTTGCAAACAACAAATAGAAACAGTAGAACACATCACAAGCGGATGTACAATACTAGCAAATACAGAATACACCAGAAGACATGACAATGTAGCAAAAATAATACATCAACAACTTGCCATACAACATACACTAATAAAACAACACGTTCACAAATACAAGTAGCGCACCACAAAATGTACTGGAGAATGGTGAATACAAATTATACTGGAACAGAACCATAATAACAGATAAAACAACACCACATAACAAACCTGATATCAAACTCACCAATAAAAAGAACAAATTAACACAACTAATCGAAATATCCGTACCCAATGCAACAAATATAAAGAAGAAAACAGGGGAAGAAATTCAAAAATACATCCACCTGGCTCAGGAAGTTAAGGACTTGTGACATCAGGATAAAGTTGACATTATACCAATTACACTATCAACTACAGGAGTCATATCACACAATATCCACCAGCACATCAACGCAATACAGCTACATCCAAACGTATATATGTTGTTGTTGTTGTGGTCTTCAGTCCTGAGACGTTTGATGCAGCTCTCCATGCTACTCTATCCTGTGCCAGCTTCTTCATCTCCCAGTACCTACTGCAACCTACATGCTTCTGAATCTGCTTCGTGTATTCGTCTCTTGGTCTCCCTCTACGATTTTTACTATCCACACTACCCTCCAATACTAAACTGGTGATCTCCTGATGCCTCAGAACATGTCCTACCAATCGACCCCTTCTTCTAGTGAAGTTGTGCCACAAACATCTCCTCTCCCCAATCCTATTCAGTACCTCCTCATTAGTTACGTGATCTACCCATCTAATTTTCAATATTCTTCTGTAGCACAACATTTTGAAAGCTTCTATTGTCTTCCATTCCAAACTATTTATCGTCCATACAAATACTTTCAGAAATGACTTCCTGACACTTAAATCTATACTCGATGTTAACAAATTTCTCTTCTTCAGAAACGCTTTCCTTGCCATTGCCAGTCTACATTTTATATCCTCTCTACTTCGACCATCATCGTTTATTTTGCTCCCCAAATAGCAAAACTCTTTTACTACTTTAAGTGTCTCATTTCCTAATCTAATAACCTCAGCATCTCCCGACTTATTTCGACTACATTCCATTAACCTCGTTTCGCTTTTGTTGATGCTCATCTTATATCCTCCTTTCAAGACGCTATCTATTCCGTTCAACTGCTCTTCCAAATCCTTTGCTGTCTCTGACACAATTACAATGTCATCGGCGAACCTCAAGGTTTTTATTTCTTCTCCATGGATTTTAATACCTACTCCGAATTTTTCTTTTGTTTCCTTCACTGCTTGCTCAATATACAGATTGAATAACATCGGGGAGAGGCTACAACCCTGTCTCACTCAATTCCCAACCACTGCTTCCCTTTCATGCCCCTCAACTCATGTGGTTTCTGTACAAATTGTAAATAGCCTTTCGTTCCCTGTATTTTACCCCTATACCCCTGACACCTTCAGAATCTGAAAGAGAGTATTTCAGTCAACATTGTCAAAAGCTTCCTCTAAGTCTACAAATGCTAGAAACGTAGGTTTGCCTTTCCTTAATCCAGCTTCTAAAATAAGTCGTAGGGCCAGTATTGCCTCACGTGTTCCAACATTTCTACGGAATCCAAACTGATCTTCCCCGAGGTCGGCTTATACTAGTTTTTCCATTCGTCTGTAAAAAACTCGCGTTAGTAGTTTGCAGCCCTGACTTATTAAACTGATAGTTCGGTATTTTTCACGTCTGTCAACACCTGCTTTCTTTGGGACTGCAATTATTATATTCTTTTTGAAGTCTGAGGTTATTTCGCCTGTCTCATACATCTTGCTCACCAGATGGTAGAGATTTGTTAGGCCTGGCTCTCCCAAGGCTGTCAGTAGTTCTAACGGAATGTTGTCTACTCCTAGGGGCTTTGTTTCGACTCAGGTCTTTCAGTGCTCTGTCGAACTCTTCACGCAGTATCATATCTCCAATTTCATCTTCATCTACATCCTCTTCCATTTCCAAAATATTGTCCTCAAGTACATCGCCCTTGTATAGACCCTCTGTATACTCCTTCCACCTTTCTGCTTTCCCTTCTTAGCTTAGAACTGGGTTTCCATCTGGGCTCTTGACATTCATAGAAGTGGTTCTCTTTTCTCCAAACGTCTCTTTAATTTTGCTTTAGGCGGTATCTATCTGACACCTAGTGAGATAAGCCTCTACATCCTTACCTTTGTCCTCTAGCCATCCCTGCTTAGCTATTTTGCGCTTCGTGTCGATATCATTTTTGAGGCGTTTGTATTCCTTTTTGCCTGCTTCATTTACTGCATTTATTTTCTCCTTTCATCAATTAAATTCAATATTTCTTCTGTTACCCAAGGATTTCTACTATCCCTCGTCTTTTTTCCTACTTGATCCTCTGCTGCCTTCACTACTTCATCCCTCAAAGCTACCCATTGTTCTTCTACTGTATTTCTTTCCCCCATTCCTGTCAATTGTTCCCTTATGCTCTCCCTGAAACTCTGTACAACCTCTGGTTCTTTCAGTTTATCCAGGTGCCATCTCCTTAAATTCCCACCTTTTTGGAGTTTCTTCAGTTTTAATCTACAGTTCATAACCAATAGATTGTGGTCAGAGTCCACATCTGCCCCTGGAAATATCTTACAATTTAAAACCTGGTTCCTAAATCTCTGTCTCACCAATTATACCATAATATAATCTATCTGAAACCTGTCAGTATCTCCAGGCTTCTTCCATGTATACAGTCTTCTGTTATGATTCTTGAACCAAGTGTTAGCTATGATTAAGTTGCGCTCTGCGGAAAATTCTACCAGGCAGCTTCCTCTTTCCTTTCTTACCCACAATCCATATTCACCTACTACATTTCCTTCTCTCCCTTTTCCTACTGACTAATTCCAGTCACCCATGACTATTAAATTTTCGTCTCCCTTCACTATCCTAATAATTTCTTTTATTTCATCATACATTTCTTCAATTTCTTCGTCATCTGCAGAGCTAGCTGGCTTATAAACTTGTACTACTGTGGTAGGCGTGGGTTTCGTATCTATCTTGGCCACAATAATGCGTTCACTATGCTGTTTGTAGTAGCTTACCCGCATTCCTATTTTCCTATTCATTATTAAACCTACACCTGCATTACCCCTATTTGATATTGTGTTTATAACCCTGTAGTCACCTGACCAGAAGTCTTGTTCCTCCTGCCACCGAACTTCACTAATTCCCACTATATCTAACTTTAACCTACCCATTTCCCTTTTTAAATTTTCTGACCTGTCTGTCCGATTAAGGGATCTGACATTCCACGCTCCGATCCGTAGAACGCCAGTTTTCTTTCTCCTGATAACGACATCCTCTTGCGTAGTCCCCACCCGGAGATCCGAATGGGGGACTATTTCACCTCCGGAATATTGTACCCAAGAGGACGCCATCATCATTTAACCATACAGTAAAGCTGCATGCCCTCAGGAAAAATTACGGCCGTAGTTTCCCCCTTACTTTCAGCTGTTCGCAGTACCAGCACAGCTAGGCCGTTTTGGTTATTGTTACAAGGCCAGATCAGTCAATCATCCAGACTGTTGCCCCTGCAACTACTGAAAAGGCTGCTGCCCCTCTTCAGGAACCACACATTTGTCTGGCCTCTCAACAGATACCCCTCCGTTGTGGTTGCACCTACGGTACGGCTATCTGTATCACTGAGGCACGCAAGCCTCGCCACCAACGGCAAGGTCCACGGTTCATGGGGGGGAGGGGGGGGGACGTATATATACAACTACAGAAATCTGTAATTATTGATACATGTTCAATTACCCGACAGTTCCTAAAGGCAATGTAACATGTACCGCACAGTTAAAAGGAAGTTACGCTTGATCAAGGTCCGCGTCACTTTCCATTTTTAACCAGACATAACGTCTGAGAAAGGAAGGAAATAATAATTATAATCCTTGGGAATCTAAATACTGACGTTACAATTTTTTAAGATAATGCACAAGTCATTCCAATTTACTGATTTCCTTACACTTTTTAACAAAATACAAGTTAATAGAGGACAACCTCCGTAACTACAAGAGATTTCTACAGGACGTTTGCAGGGAAAATCCGAGAATACACACGACCAGAACTCTGCTTCAGGAAAAGTGATGGAAAACTGGCACTGACAAATAAGGATGACTACAAGGGGCTGGCACAGTATTTCGCAGAACTTCTGAATTGCTCAGAACCCACAGAGAGATTCGTAGAGGAAGAACCGACAGTGAAGCACAGAGAGTCTCTACCCCCGACACAAGAGTAGGTCCACAGACACATCCTCAAACTCAAAAACAACAGAACATCAGAACATCTGGGTAAGACGATATGGTAGCCAAACTATTGAAAAACCTCGGACCAAACTCACTTAGAGAACACACACATTATCACAGACAGCTGGACATCAGAAAAGCTACAGATGACTTGAAATGCACATTGATTCATCCATTACATAAAAAAAGGTGACGGCACAGACGTAAACAACTACAGGGGCATTTCCTAACTACAAGTCACATACAAGATCCTTTCAGCATGCCTTCTCAGAAAGACACAGGCCCGGCTGTAACACAAGATCGGCGATGCCAGCGGCCTTCCGACCTGGTCGCTCCTGCACAGAAAAAATCTTCAATTTGAATACTACGCAGAAAATCAAATCCATCAGAAATACGCCAGTCATACGCACTTTCCTTGACTTTAAGAAAACGTATGACTCTGTAGACCGCCAGTCATTGTTCAACATCCTATAAGAACAAAGTTTGGACAACAAGACACTGCGACTGGTCAAAAAGACACTGTCAAACACGACATCAAAAGTGAAAATTAGGGGGGGAAATCTCTGAACCCTTTGAGATCAGGAAAGGCGTGCGTCAAGGTGATGGTCTCTCACCACTTCTTTTCAACGTAGTGTTCGACAAAGTCATTAAGGAATGGGAGAAACAGCTGGAACTGCAAGGTTACTGGAAGCGAGTGCGACTAGGACGACCCAGGGTTGAACTGGAAGTTGGCTCTTTAGCCTTGGCGGACGACCTCGCACTTACAAACAACGAAACCACAGCAATCAGGCAGGTAGAAGTATTGAAAGAATGCGCAGAAAAAGTAGGGCTACAGATATCGTCCCATAACAAAATTCAACACACTGAGTTTAAACACAAAATATACTAAGATCAACAGAGCAACATATTTTAAATACCTAAAGCAAGTGCTCGAACCGACGGGAAAGAAGAACATCTCGCAAAACACCAGGTTACTGAAGATGGAGAGAGCCTTATACAAAACACAGGGTACCTACAAAGAAAAATGTCTATCCACCTCCATCAGAATTCGTCACTACAATACTGAGTTGCTATACGCCTGCGAGACACTGACGCTACACACCAAGGGCGACCTACTGAAGATCCTCACAGTTGAAAGAAGAACTATCAGGAAAATTATTGGACCAAAACTCACAGATGAATAAAACAGGCTTCACTCCACACACACCACAGAGAAGTGGTCCAACCTCACAGTCGACATCAGAAAAAGGCGACTAAAATTTTACAGCCACATCAGCAAACACCCACAGACCAGGGTCAAAAACTCAGATACATACAGAGGCTGAAAACCGCTACACATTGGATGGAACAAGCCAAAACTGATCTGGAAAATGCACAGGAAGATTCAGCGGACATCACAGACAACAGCGTCTAAAGACACAAAATACTCAAGTGGAAAGTAATGTAAGAGAAGACAGCATGTAAAGCCCAAAGACCAAAGTGGTTCGAAGGAAAGAACAAGTAGTCAAATGCTTCGCGTGGTTTGATAAAGACCCGTAACGTGTGTAATAGTAATAATACTACTACTACTAATAATAATAATAATACGCATAACTTACGTGACCAAAGAAAGAATTGTTCTTGTGCATTTTTTTTTTGTTTTGTACATAATTAAGTACAGTTTAGGGCGATTCGCAACTCTCTGTTTCGCATTTTTGTATAAATGAGAGTTTTCGTACTTTTCCATTTTTTCAGACACATGTGCAAAATCAATAACAGATGTATTAGTCCACGAATTTGCTTCCGGCCTGAAAATCAGATATTATTGCGCTGCACGCGCAAAACAGCTTGTGGTAATTGTACACTTTCTTTGTAATGTTCGCTTGTAGTCACGCTTATTTGATGTCGTCACTCTCTCAATCAAAGAATCTGTTCTCAGAGACTCTACTTCCTTTGCGGGGATCTTTTCCTGGCAATTTATTTTTCTGTTCCCAGAATGTGAGTTTCGCTCTGCAGCGGAGTGTGCGCTGATATGAAACGTCGTGGCAGATTAAAGCTGTGTGCCGGACCGAGACTCGAACTCGGGACCTTTGCCTTTCACGGGCAAGTGCTCTACCATCTGAGATACCCAAGCACAACCCACAGCTTTACTTTTCTGTTAGCATTTAAAATAGATTCAACATAGTCCATGTTTACACTGCTCACGAAATCCGATCCCCGCCAATAAATAACAAATTCCAAACACAAGCTGCCGTTTGTGCAAAAGAATAAATTCAAGGAGTAATGTTCACCAACATGGTCACTTGAATACAAATGAGCGCGTCGACATCCATAAAGTCCTAAAGCACACAGCCGTCGATACATTATCAGACAAACCAGTGATACAGTCACAGGTTCGAATCCTGCCTTGGGCATGGTTGTTTGTGATGTCCTTAGGTTAGTTAGGTTTAAGTAGTTCTAAGTTCTAGGGGACTGATGACCTCAGAAGTTAAGTCCCACAGTGCTCAGGGCCATTTGAACCATTTTTGAAACCAGTGATACAGCTTTTCGTAAATTTTCATATACACAATGTAGACCTACAGCGCAGATAAACCTGACTCACCACACGATCAACAGATTTCAGAAACATGAATAAATGCTATTTTCTCACACTCGACTGTTATGTGCCTTGGGCCCTTATGATTCGCAGCGCCTCAAATGAATTACTGTACGACAGAATTCATAACTTAATATGCTATATAACTCATTCAGTAGCCCACAAAATAGGTTTATTTTCAGTACAACTTTAATGTTTACTGACGTCCGATCTAGTGTTACTATATAGTGAGTGAACTAGCATGTCTGAGGAGTATGCAGTCGTGTAATAGGATTTATATCGAGCGAACGGGGATAAAGATCTGCCGCTGTGTGCTACCACCTGGTGGCACTGACGTGAACCTCTAGTTGAGCAGCAAGGGCCAGATATGCTCAGTGTGATCTGTGCACATTTTTTATCAAATCCGTGTGTACTTGGTCCGTAAGGCAAATACGCATGCGAGTTGCGCATGCGCAAAAGCTCCTTAAGATGTGCACAGCTGAAGGTGCGCTCACGAACCTGTTGGGAAGTTTCACGGAGCCTAGACGAGCCGTGACGCGGTAGATTCAAGTCCCGTATCTTTCAGGCCGCAGCTTCTGTGTTATGTTGAACAGTGTTGTGTCTAGACAAGACAGTCTAGACACAGGGTGAGGTTACCGAAAGGGGCACGCGTCAACTCACACCGACTGGCGTGAAGTCTGGAACAGGATACTTTATGAATGCATTAAAGAAAAGTACTTAGCTAAGTTAATACTCAACTTTTATTCCATCATTGTGGTACATCGCTATTGACGATACAAGTGAGACTATCTTCAGATATGGTTAATGGCGCCTTGCTAGGTCGTAGCCATGGACTTAGCTGAAGGCTATTCTAACTGTCTCTCGGCAAATGAGAAAAGGCTTCGTCAGTGTAGTCGCTAGCAAAGTCGTCGTACAACTGGGGCGAGTGCTAGTCCGTCTTTCTAGACCTGCCATGTGGTGGCGCTAGGTCTGCAATGACTGACAGTGGCGACACGCGGGTCCCACATGTACTAATGGACCGCGGCTGATTTAAAGCTACCACCTCGCAAGTGTGGTGTCTGGCGGTGACACCACAAACAGCATTCAAAGAAAACAAATAAATCAGCAAGGTGTCGAAAGTTAGGATGTTCACGTACCTTTGTGCTCTTACACAGCAGCCGCCACTGGTCCTCATCATTGTTTCATCATCATCGACGTGCAAGTCGCCCAATGTGGCGTTACCTTAAGAGACTTGCTACTCGACAACCGAACCTACTGAGGTGTTGACTCCCGGCCATCAGTGCCTTTCATTTTATCCTTGATGAATGTACCACACATAAAATGATGTTCCAGGTCCTACAGATGGCACTCCCCCTTTTAGTTTGTAACTATCGCAGCAATCAGATATGAGTTGTATCATTCCCAGACGATGTCAAGCATATTTGTTTACCTGCAGTTGGATCCATTCATGAACTGCACACCGAACGAACATGCATCAGTACGTCAAAACGTTTGAATTGCAGAGTAATTGCACAACCCTATACACTCGATTCTACCTATGAGTCAATAACATAAATTTCGTTTCCTTATTAAGATGTCAGTCATTCCATTTAGAGAGAGACAAAACTCTTGGGAGAATGTGCACTATCCACCCATGATCTACACTTTATTCAAAGGACCCATAAACCAGTAAGGTATTTGCCAATGAAGAGTCCCTCTTTTTACCAACTGATTGTGTTAGGTCAGTCGCATATTCAATATGAAAAAGCAATCAAAAGAAACGTTAATAAACGTTTATTTTTACTCGATCCCTTTTTTTTTTTTTTTTTTTTTTTGCAGCCTTCCCAATCTAGGTTAATAGGATGTGGGTCGTGGATAACACTTTTCCTCCAAATTCTCGCCTTAATTCTTCCATGAAAACTTCAACCATCGGTGTAATTTAGGTGTACAATGCTGCAGTAACATCACCTTTCTTTCCTGTCCGATCCTAACATACACTACTGGCCGTTAAAACTGCTACACCACGAAGACGACATCCTACAGACGCGAAATTTAACCGACAGGAAGAAGATGCTGTGATATGCAAATGATTAGCTTTTCAGAGCATTCGCACAAGGTTGGCGCCGGTGGCGACACGTTTCCGACTTCAATAAAGGTCGGATTGTAGACTATCGCTATTGCGGTTTATCGTATCACGACATTGCTGCTCGCTTTGGTCGAGATCCAATGACTATTAGCAGAATATGAAATAGGTGGGTTCAGGAGGGTAATATGGAATGCCCTGCTGGATCCCGACGGCCTCGTATCATTAGCAGTCAAGATGACAGGCATCTTATCCGCATCGCTGTAACCGATCGTGCAGCCACGTCTCGATCCCTGAGTCAACAGATGGGGACGTTTGCAAGACAACAACCATGTGTACGAACAGTTCGACGACGTTTGCAGCAGCATGGGCTATGAGCTCGGAGACCATGGCTATGGTTACCCTTGACGCTGCATCACAGACAGGAGCGCCTGCGATGGTGTACTCAACGACGAATTTGGGTGCACGAATGGCAAAACGTCATTTTTTCGGATGAATCCAGGTTCTGTTTACAGCATCATGATGGTCGCATCCGTGTTTCGCGACATCACGGTGAACGCACATTGGAAGGATGTATTAGTCATCGCCATACTGGCGTATCACCCAGCATGATGATACGGGATGCTATGGGTTAGACTTCTCGGTCACTTCTTGTTCGCATTGACGGCACTTTGGACAGTGGACGTTACATTTCAGATGTGTTACGACCCTGGCTCTACCCTTCATTCGATCCCTGCGAAACTCTACATTTCAGCAGGATAATGCACGACCGCATGTTGCAGGTCCTGTACGGGCCTTTCTGGATACACCACATTCTCCAGATCTCTCACCAATTGAAAACGTCTGGTCAATGGTGGCCGACCAACTGGCTCGTCACAATACGCCAGTCACTACTCTTGATGAAGTGTGGTATCGCGTTGAAGCTGCATGGGCAGCTGTACCTGTACACGCCATCCACGCTCTGTTTGACTCAATGCCCAGGAGTATCAAGGCCGTTATAACGTCCAAAGGTGCTTGTTCTCGGTACTGATTTCTCAGGATCTATGCATGAAAATTGCGTGAAAATGTAATCACATGTCAGTTCTAGTATAATATATTTGTCCAATGAATACCCGTTTATCATCTGGATTTCTTCTTGGTGTAGCAATTTTAATGGCCAGTGGTGTATTTATCGTGTAAACAACAGCCAGAACTTCTGCTGCTGAATGTTTCTCAGAAAAACATGTCTCTCTGAGAAACCTTCCTATTTGCTTGTAGCTCAAATTTTGTCGTTGCAGTCACTTCGGAAGACGTGTGTGGGAGGGATTAGTACGTTTGCTTACAACACTTAGAATAAACGGAGAAGAGACAACCTCTCTGCCCCCCCTTCTGTCAGAGTATCACTTACCCCTCCCCCCACCCAGTCTCCGAAATATGGCATTTCCTTGTACCTGATTATGACGAGTAAGACAGGACTAGTTGTCCCCAGCCAAGTCATTGAGCCCTGCTATTCTCTCGAAATCCCATCAGCTTATGTCAGCACTGTTCCATTAGGTAGACGGCTGTAGAATCCTCTACCAGTAACTAGCTACGTAGAGAGCTATCACAAGGAGAAGAAATAGCGCACTAACTTACCGGAAGAAATTCACAGCCATGCGGACGCTTACATCCAGATATTCTGTGACTGATAGTATCTATAATGATTCATAGTCAATGACATAATAGATCAGGCACTTAAATGTGATTTGCAGAGTAGTAGATAGATGTACCAGGTCTCTTCGGCTATTTACATTTAATAATTATTTGCATTCAGCTCCAACACCCACCAATATTCTGCATATCACCATTGCCTATGGGCATCCCACCACCTCCTATTATATAGATAAGAGCCTACATCTAAATACGAGTACATACTCCGCAAACCACTGTAGGTGCACGGCGTAGACCATGTCATAAGAGTATTATCTGTTTTTTCGTCCCTTTTCCACGCACACGCGTTATGATCGAGTACAAACGAATGTGTATATGCTTCTGTACATACCCTACCTCTCCTCTGCTACCGCTATGCAAGATGTAGGTTTTTATAGGAGAATGTATAGGCAAATAGTTCTCAACAGCAATGACGAAGCAAACTTTACTGCAACGCCTTCAATATATGAGGGCTGCACAAAGAAAATCAGAAGTGTAACACCTCCAGTTCAGCGACATCAGATAACTGTCTAAAAATGTACCTGTACTCTCCCTTATCGTATTCCTATGTTCCTATGATCACTAGCTTCAACACACTATCCAATAACTCATTTAGAATGCTGCAGCTGCTTTGCGTAACCAGGCACAATTCAGAGCTACTGTACGACTAAGGAGAGATTTAGGGTGTAAACACAGTATTGTTCATTTTTGAAACCTCACGTGCTAATCATGAGTGGACTGACCGTGGTATCATACTGCGGCCATAGCAGCGTACCTGTACGGCCACATGGGCAGTGCGCGTGTGTAGTGGTAATTATTTTTATAGAAACAAACCCACCAGTACATACTTTTTGGTCTGAATTGTAGAGTTAGTCTACAGGTGACATGTGGATGGGATTTGCAGCTGCTCGCATGCCACACATAAGTAGACCAGTAGACCAGTCAGTCCTCAGTGTTTCAAAAGGTTCATTCAAACGAATCTGAGCCCTACATATGCATCTTACTTCACCTCACTCTACGTCCTTACTGATTGGCATTTTACTGCAGTTAATGCTTCCGGTGATAGTCCAAGGGATATCTAGTCCTAATTATGTCCAATTTATTTACGTTCAGCCCAACCACCAACCCCCACATATGTCTACTTGTAGACAGCTTCATCACCTGTGAACATACTACATCTAAAACAAATTCCTGGCTAGACGCTTCACAGTGATGGATGACGCAAGGTACATCATGCCATTATTGATTACCTCTCAGTCGCACTGTCATCTGCTGGTCAACTAACAACTGTTGTATATATCTCTACGTTCATTCCCTAATTAGTCCTTAGGTTTTCAGGAGAAATGCGTCGTCTTCCCCTGAAAGTTTTCTTCTGTTACACATTTTAATGAAGTTGTTGTTGTGGTCTACAGTCCAGAGACTGATTTGATGCAGCTCTCAATGCTACTCTATCCTGTGCCAGCTGCTAAATCTCCCAGTACCTACTGCAGCCTACATCCTTCTGAATCTGCTTAGTGTATTCATCTCTTGGTCTCCCTCTACGATTTTTACTCTCCACGCTGCCCCCCCCCCCCCCTCAATACTAAATTGGTGATCTCTTGATGCTTCGGTACATGTCCTACCAACCGATCCTTTCTTCTAGTCAAGTTGCACCACAAATTTCTCTTCTCCCCAATTCTATTCAATACCTCCTCATTAGTTATGTGATCCACCCATCTAATCTTCAGCATTCTTCTGTAGCACCACATTTCGAAAGCATCTATTCTCTTCTTGTATAAACTATTTATCCTCCTCGATTCACTTCCATGCATGGCTACACTCCATACAAATACTTTCAGAAACGACTTCCTGACACTTATATCTATACTTGATGTTAACAAATTTCTCTTCTTCAGAAACGCTTTCCTTGCCATTGCAAGTGCACATTTTAAATCCTTTCTACTTCGACTATCATCAGTTATTTTGCTCCGCAGATAGCAAAACTCATTTACTGTTTCAAGTGTCCCATTTCCTAATCTAATTAATTAAGTATGCAGACCTATATGGTCATAGCAGCAGCCAAATGATGCGCTTTCTTCACAGACCAGTCATGTAACATGAACTCTCATTGCTAGTAGACAGCAACTCTGTACGGTCAGGTAGTTAGAAATGCGCTGCACAAATCGATGTAACTGTCCACCAGTATGTATCATTCAACCACCATCAGGTCTATGTGGGTTAATGTACGAATAGCAGTTGGCAATGATTTCAAAGTTATAGTACACCAGACGCTCTCTTGGAATTCCTGGCTTCTGCAGCAGCTGTGTTAGTGCATCAGTACTTATAGTGTTTGGTGCTGCTAAGTTAAACAGCTCGAGATTCATTGCAGGGCATATTTCTAAAGCGTCAAAGTGTGAGGACCATAGGCGGTTTTCTAGGATGCGATATTTGCTGCATTGGATTGGCTAAGTCAATGGTGAGTCGGTGTTAAAACGCTTGTTGTGGATATTATAAATTGTATATAAAGATCGTGTAGAAGATGTTGAGTTAGATAGCTGTGTAAGAGCTTTCATGAGAAGTTCAGTGCAAGATGGTATACCTACACCAAGAGGTTTTGGCTTCAACACACATGGAATTCAAACCATAAAAGAAGGTTGTTTTAAAAACATTGACGCATATCGAGTGGGGCTTCATGTGGAACGAAGAAGTAGTCTAGAAGTCTTTGTTTTTTTCTTAATGTAATAAAGACTGTCAATCCTACCTAAATACAGCAATGGGTTTTGTGTGTCACTCCCTCTCATCATTGACAAATGCTCCATTAGTACCACAGTCTTCGAAACATATATGTGCATATAGTCCCCACAGTGACTTTTGAAATGTAATTATCTTATGACGAATAGTCTGTTATCCACTCACTCCCACAGTCTTCTGTGGTATATAGTCTCATCTCCTGACCTTGAAAATGCAATTTGTCTATAAAGAAATACTCTGTCATGCAGCAGAGGTATGGGATCAAATGTGTGTAGACCAGTTTACAAATGTGTGTTAGTGCTATTTAAGTACAGTGATGCTGTGTAGGGTACTCCCTTGCAATCATTAGTAAATGTTCCTTTAAAATGCAGTGTTCCCCACCATATTCACGCATATGCATCTCATACCGATTTTTGAAATGTACTTCTGTATCGTTATCATTTAATACATTTCGACAGGATCAAACTCGAACAATGCATTCCATAGTTAGAAATCAGGTTCAAAAACCATTGATGTACCTAGCACTGGATTGTGGCATATTTATAATTCCATAAAACATTCTGGTACCTTCTCTGCCTATAATTAAACATCTCATATCATACAGTAATCCCACAATTCCTTTTTACCTCCGATTACATTGATACTGAAACTTAGAAAGATGAGCCTAAATGACGACTGTCATAAATGAGATGCAATTTACAGACTGTTTTAACTCAGACTTCTCCATAATATAACCTCCTAGTTCTTCAATGGTGGCCGAGCAACTGGCTCGTCACAATACGCCAGTCACTACTCTTGATGAAGTGTGGTATCGCGATGAAGCTGCATGGGCAGCTGTACCTGTAGACGCCATCCAAGCTCTGTTTGACTCAATGCCCAGGAGTATCATACACAGACAGTTAACATGACATTCAGCAATATTTTCAAACCAATGAGCATAAATATACTGAATTACACTGATAAAGTGATGGAACATTATCAGTTAACTGACCTCTTCGAAGCACTTCTTTTCTTGCATGAAGAGAAGTCATCATTCTTCTTTCTTCATGTCGGAAAACTACAGGACACAACCCTCAACTGTCCCTTTTTCCGAGCTTCGGCCACCGCCAATTGTTCCTTCATTCGTTTCCGATCTTGTACCTTTTTCTCACTGGTCCACACCTTCCCTGTCTTTACTTTCGGATTCTCCTGGAAACCTTTGTGTACTTCAATATTTTCGTTAGACGGATTGCGCTCTCAAATATCTTTAGGAGAAATGTTTAGTTCTAGTAAATTTTATCAACTCTGTCTGCCATGCCCTTTTGATTTTCTTATCTTAAAATGGGTTAATATCCTTTTAGGTATCATTCCTGCGTTCTTCTTTGTGTCTTGTGGCCAAAAAAGGAAATCACCCTTTTCTGGATCGCATTACTTATCTACCTAATGTGCTTATAAAGTTCGTAGCTCTGATTCCTTCTGTACTTGCTCTTTTGTTTGATGGGACACAGGATTTTTCTCAAAATCTTTCTTTTGCTGGTCTCAAGTTTCTCCTTTAGACTTTTTGTATTACTGCTGCTCATTTGGATGTATGAACAGACAACTTATCACTGTGTTACCTGAAACAATAATGAAGGAATAGGTATGGGATCACAAATGTAAAACAACAGTGGAACGCTCGGAGACAATGTTCTTTGTGATTGGCGCACTTAACACACAGGCGCACCCACTCTTGTGTTAAATACAGTTCATAGCTTATCATCGATACGACAGTATCCAATAGCGCTACTATCTTGTTTCTGCAGTTTGGTCAGTTCTTGATGGAAAGTTACCTATTAAACCAATATTACTTCAATACTGTTGTTTAAAACAAATATACAAAATTTATTAAAACAGTATCAGTCATGTGTGGTACGGTAAAGGTCGGTAGAATTATAAGTTATTACTCTTTATATAGCACTGATCAATGATCATAAGCTCATGGCAGGGATGGAACCGCAAGCTGAAGATGACTATTTAATTCCGCACACTAGCCAACTGTGGACCCGTTTGTGCAACTGCATAAAAGAACAGAAGCAATAATGAAAGCAATTTTCGATAGCTTATCATCAAACCAGCATATTTTTCAAACCAATCTGCACGCCATTCAGTCCACACAGCACATCCTAAGATTCAAAATTCCGGAATTAAAAAGTGCTTACCATGGCATTCCTGACGCTATACAGAAATTAATGAATGAAGGTAGCTGAATGGAGTCATAGCAGTCCAGTCTAAAAGGAACTGTTCAGCCATAAAAAGAGAGCTTAAATAACTTAACTTCTGAACAGAAGTAAGATTAAAAGAACAAGTTGATGATATGAGGAGCAATTTGTCCATCGTTAAGGAAATAGTGTGTGAAATACTGTCCCGGGGAAGATGATACAATGTTCCGAGTTAGGTTGATGCCATAAACAGTAATAAGTAGACTGCAGTAGCCCAGCGCCTAATTGTGTACCTTATGGCATGGAGACAGCTGCTAATTTCTGATCTGTTCCATTAGAAGGAAGTTTGCTGACGCATAAAGAGTACCAAGTTTTTTCACCTGCAAAGAGAGCAACCAACCAGTTGGTTTTTCGTATAATCATTTAAAGGATTTTTGCTGTATGAAATGGGCTGTTTTACAAAAAATACAGTTTCGTGTACGATCTATTCAGGGTAAAGCAGCACTATGGGCAACAGAAACTGCTGAGTGTTGTCAAATGCATGAACAATTTTAGAAGGGCTTCTTGTCCAAGTACTGGTCCACGTGCATGCACGAAAGGCTCAGGAAAGAAGTTTTAATCTAGGTCGCTGCCACACCTGAAAAATATTTGAATAAAACATGGTAATGTGATGAACTAGTCTCATATGGAGGTGTACTGTGAATTGTTAAAGCTAAGCTACAGCTGAATATTAGAGAACAATTAGTATATGTTTCGGAAACAAATTGGATCACTTTATGTCTACATTGGAACAGTTGGCTTCATACATGAAGAAGAGATCTCAGTGGACGCCCTAGAATACGACAACAACGTAATAGGAGGGATGAACGTGCAGGCTGAGTTTATGGAAAGTCGTTTATTGCTTCACAACAGTTGGTAATCCTTTATTTAACAAGATAAACTTGAAACATCGATAACATACAAATAAAAGTAATTGTTTGACACTGATTTCAGGGCTTCAAACTAGAAACAGCAAACTTACAATAAATTAGCCTTGACAGAACAGGGAGTTGAAGGTAAGTAAAAACAAGTTTCATAAGGTCGTTTAAATACCCATTTAAGCAGTTGCAATATTTTCTTTACAGTGCAAGTAATGCCCCTTTAATATAACAATTTCAACGCCCATAAAATTTCACTCGTAAAATTTCTACCAAGCAAATCCGACTACTCTACAATTACAGAAAGAGCATTACCATAACAGTTTGAGAATCACTCATTAGATAGTAAACTTCGAACAAGGAAGGTGGCGCCTATTTAGAAAGAATTTACAAGTCAAGGATTACGATTACCATAACTTGAGCGCTATTTAGGCGCTAGCAGTTTAGAAACCGAAAGATAATACCCCTTTTTTTCAAATTTACAGGTTCAGTATTTCACAAAACTGGAGGAGTTCTTTGACGTCAGTGACTTTTCAGTCAAGAAGGTAACAATATTTAAAAAAAATTCAAGTTCACCATTTGACAGTCTGAAGCCCCTTAGACATTAACACTTTCTCAAACAGGAAGGTAACAAAGTTTTTAAGATGTAGATGTTCAGTATTTCCCTAACTGGAGAGTCTTTTTGCCACATTTAAAAATTTACAGGTTCAGTATTGCGATAAAAGATTTGGAGCATCTTTTGGGCCCCAAGAATTTTTGAACAGAAAGGTAGCAACGATTTTAAAATTTACAGGTTCAGCGATCCACTATTAAAGAATTGCAAGATCTTCAAAACAAAGCAAATTTTAAGGCATCAAGAATAAGACAAGGCCGGCCTGGAGGAGGGAAGGCTTGGCTAGGATGGCTTAGGGTGGTGGACACTTTGATTTAAACTTGGGTCCAAATGCCACAAAGATTAAGAACTTAAGTCACAGAGAGACGTGGTGGCACGCGAGGAGGCCGCCTCAGTGGCTTCCGCCAGACAGGAAGCGCACCACCACGCCGCACGCACGTACACAGCCGACGTGGAGGATTGAAGCCCGCTTAGTCAGCGGATAGTGGGTGACAACACGACGGGACCAACGGCTCCAACGCTGCGAACAACTTTGGAAGCCGAGGATAAACAAAAAGACATGTAATTCTTGCACAACTGAGCATCAAAAATAAGTAATTGCTCAAGGCCCGACACAAGCATACGGAAGGCAAACCCTGGCCCAGACACCGACCAAACTCTAAGTGTTATCATGACTGCATCATTAAAACAAATTTAATTAATCTGTTAATCGTTCAACAGTAATGACCAAAAAGAACAAGTAACGCGATTAGGCAACCAAATGTTAATAAGACCACCAAAAAACAAATTTACTTAAGTAAACCTGGAAAGTAGTAAGAAATGTGTGAGCGCTAATACCTAAGCAGGAGATCGCAGTAGTCATACAACATGAAACAATAAATAACTTATTTTAAGAAAAGTGCTGGATCTCACGAAGACCTTCCAACCTGAGTACAGAAAAGGAACCAACATTCACCACGCCACAGGTGTTTGCTTATCAGGACCGTACCCGATATTTCAATTCATGCACAAGTCGGGCAAGCGAGAACTTGCCACTTTAATAGGTCAGGCTCGATATTTAACCTCAGTGGTCACTAATATACGTGATGCCCTAGAACATATTACAACCAAATTAATTTCACACCCAAACAATAATGACAAAAATCGCCGAAATGGTGACAAACTGCAACAAAAAGGAAAATGCAGTTTAAACAAACTCATATCATCCATTAAGGAAATTCACTTAGACGTGGGAGGGGGAGGGGAGGAGAGGGGGGGGGGGATTTAGTAGCTTGAGTACAGAGTGACGGCGAACGACGGGTGAACTAGTCTAAGGGATGCAAGTTCAACACCGAGGCACATCTGGCAAAATCCATGAACAGAACCACCTTACCCAAGAATAAGGTAGGGCAGGTGATTACCAGAGTAAACCAACGTGATCACGACGCCCACATCAGCAAATGCTCACTGCCAAATCCAGATAGTCAGCTCGGCACAACAGCGTAGAGCCCAACACTCCACACCAACATGGCACTGAAAAGAAGCTGGCCACTTGGACGAGCAACAGCCGATCAGGCCCTGTAATAGCATGCTAACCGTAGATCACACGTTCCTCTCTCCCACTGCCCCACCGTTCGTCAACAAGATGCCTCCAGCTCTCTCTAACCAAAGAGCCAACAACTACGGGAAGACCGAAGCGCCCCCCGCTGGCGTGACAGGAAAGCGGATAGCGCCAGTAAGTAATGATGTAACAGCTCCGGAAACGACCCAACATATCTCAGAAGATTCTAATATGAACAATGTCAATGACAATGGTCGGCCGGCCGGAGTGGCCGACAGGTTCTAGGCGCTACGTTCTGGACCGCGCGACCGCTACGGTCGCAGGTTCGAATCCTGCCTCGGGCATGGATGTGCGTGATGTCCTTGAGTTTAAGTAGTTCTAAGTTCTAGGGGACTGATGAAAAAAATGGCTCTGAGCGCTATGGGACTGAACTTCTGAGGTCATCAGTCCCCTAGAACTTAGAACTACTTAAACCTACCTAACCTAAGGACATCACACACATCCATGCCCGAAGCAGGATTCGAACCTGCGACCGTAGAGGTCGCGTGGTTCCAGACTGTAGCACCTAGAACCGCTCGGCCACCCCAGACGGCTGGGACTGATGACCTCAGAAGTTAAGTCCCATAGTGCTCACAACCATTTGAACCATTTTTTTTTTATTTTGAAAATGGTCAATCCACTGCAGTGTGTAACCAGGTTAAGAATCGAAATAGAAGAGGTGACTGGCACACCAGCTATGTTACATTGTTGGTAGGACGTCTGGTGAATAACCATATGCAAAGCAATCAGAGTCCAGTGAATCGAAACATAAAAAGAAAACAAGACAACAGATACAATCCCACATACTCTGGTAATGGGAGAAGTCAGTGGAATAATACTACTACTAATAATAATGACCACAATAGGTAGAACTTTAACAAACCGTGGTCAGTCAAATATAGCTTAAACATGACAGCCTAATGCTCAAATGCGAAACTGCACTTCCAAAGAGAGTTAGCACATTCAAAATCCACCCATCAGCACGGGTGAGGTGGCAGAAGATGGCCACCATCTTACCCAGAATTCAATAAAGTATAGCAACCTCATTACGCCCTCCAGTGTTCGTCGCAGGATAGAGTGAGGGCAAGAATGCCATTTATGTTAACCTCTTCTGGTACAATGATAGGACAGGTATTAGTGGCGAGTTAGGCACTTACCCTAACACATCTAATGAACAATATGCATATCTAGTTCAGGCTACTGTCCATGCTGTAGTAGGAAATGTAACAACTACATTTGTCAGGTACAGGAAATTCTGCCAGTGTAATGCCCGCTGGCCTGGTAAGTACTGTTAGTGAGACTATGAAAGTGCCTACCTTGCCATTTGATAACTGTAAGATTATCACTGTAAGTCCTGCAATGTCAAGGTGCAAATACAATTTCCTGTGATTGTAAAAAAAAAATTAAGCTATTAGATGCACATTCCTAAGTGCAGAATGTTTCACTGTGAACCCCATTCTTCGTATTGACTCTTTACAAGAGAGAGATGCCAAATTAGATCTCTCTAATGGTAAATGCTACCTATGTATTGATGGAAAGAAGGTTACTGTAGATTTGTTGAAAACAAAAGCCAAACATGGCAAATTCTGCCAAGTTGTAAGAGTCGACTTACCTGAATTCATAGCAACAAAACGAACTAGTTAATTTGTCATTAAATTAATTGTGTAGATGTATTTCCAGAAAAAAAACAGGCACTGTCAAAGGCTAAGTATACCATATGGAAGTTATTCCTCATGTGCACTTTGTGTTTGATGGTAGAACAATCAGCCAAATTATTGTTCCTGTTTGTACCAGCCTTGAGAACCTCAATGAACAAATACAAGAGTTTCAATGGGTAAGACTTTTGAGAAGCACTGACGTGATACTTCCTACTGGAAAATCTTATTAACCGAGGAATCTCGCAAACATACTGCATTTGCTGGTAGAAGTTACCAGTTCCGTGTTCTGCCCCATTCTGCCAATTCAGACTTTGATATTTACATTGGATACTGTGCTGGAATATGAAATGTTAGATAATGTATGTTGATTTCTTCATTGCAACACTCACCTGGGAGAACACCTTCTTGTAACTGAACAAGACAAGGATATCTGCTCAGATGAGTATTGGGTAATATCAACAGCAGCAGAATACGGGGTAACAGGAGTAGGATTCGTTATGAATAGGAATGTAGGGCAGAGAGTGTGTTACTGTGAACAGTTCAGTGATAGGGTTGTTCTTATCAGAATCGACACCAAACCAACATCGACAACGATAGTCCAGATATACATGCCGATGTTGCAAGCTGAAGATGAAGACATAGAGAAAGTATATGAGAATACTTAAAGGGTAATACAATATGTAAAGGGAGATGGAAATCTAATAGTCATGGGGAACTGGAATGCTGTTGTGGGCGAGAATATGGGCTTGGCACAAGGAATGAGAAAGGAGAAAGTATAATTCAGTTCCGCAATAAAATTCAAATAGTAATAGCGAATACTCAGTTCAAGAATCACAAGAGGAGGAAATATACTTGGAAAAGGCCTGGTGATACGGGAAGATTTCAGTTAGATTACATAATGGTGGGACTGAGTTTCCGAAATCAGATACTACATTGGAAGACGTAGCCAGCAGCAGAGCACAATGGGGTAGTGATCTACATCTACATCTACATCCATACTCCGCAAGCCATCTGACGGTGTGTGACAGAGGGTACCTTGAGTACCTCCATCGGTTCTCCCTTCTATTCCAGTCTCGTATTGTTCATGGAAAGAAGGATTGTCGGTAAGCCTCTGTGTGGGCTCTAATCTCTCTGATTTTATCCTCATGGTCTCTTCGCGAGATATACGTAGGAGGGAGCAGTATACTGCTTGACTCCACGGTGAAGGTATGTTCTCGAAACTTCAACAAAAGCCCGTACCGAACTACTGAGCGTCTCTCTTGCAGAGTCTTCCACTGGAGTTTATCATCTCCGTAACCCTTTCGCAATTACTAAAAGGTCTTGTAACGAAGAGCGCTGCTCTCCGTAGGATCTTCTCTATCTCTTCTGGTGAGGATCCCACACCAATGAGCAGTATTCAAGCAGTGGGCGAACAAGGGTACTGTAACCTACTTCCTTTGTTTTCGGACTGCATTTCCTTAGGATTCTTCCAATGAATCTCAGCCTGGCATCTGCTTTACCGACGATTAGTTTTATATGGTCATTCAATTTTAAATCACTCATAATGCCTACTCCCAGATAATTTATGGAATTAACTGCTCCCAGTTGCTGGCCTGCTATATTGTAGCTAAATGATAAGGGATCTTTCTTTCTATGTATTCGCAGCACGTTACACTTGTCTACATTGAGATTCAATTGCCATTCCCTGCACCATGCGTCAATTCGTTGCAGATCCTCCTGTACAATTTTCCATTGTTACAACCTCTCGATATACTACAGCATCATCCGCAAAAGCCTCAGTCAACTTCCGATGTTATCCACAAGGTCATTTACATATATTGCGAAGAGCAACGGTCCTCCGACACTCCCCTGCGGCACAACTGAAATCACCTTTACTTCGGATGACTTCTCTCCACTGAGAATGACATGCTGCGATCTGTTATCTAGGAAGTCTTCAATCCAATCACGCAATAGCTCTGATAGTCCATATGCTCTTACTTTGTTCATTAAACTACTGTGGGGAACTACATCAAACGCCTTGCGGAAGTCAAGAAACACGGCATCTGCCTGGGAACCCGTGTCTATGGCCCTCTCAGTCTAGTGGACGAATAGTGCCAGCTGGGTGTAGGTTGAAGTTTAAGATATTAGTCAGGAAGAAACAATATGCAAAGAAGTGGGATACGGAAGTACAGTACTAAGGGTTGACAAAACCCGCTTGAAGTTCTCTAAGAGTATAGGTACAGCAATAAGGAATAGCTCAGTAGGCAGTACAGTTGAAGAGGAATAGACATCTCTAAAAAGGGCAATCAAAGAAGATGGAAAGAGAAAACATAGGTACAAAGAAGGTAAATGCGAAGAAACCATGGGTAACATAAGCGATACTGCAGCTGATCAGGGAAAGAAAGGCATACAAAAATGCTCAGTTAAAGTCAGGTATACAGAAATACAAGATGGTGAGGGACGAAATAAATAGGAAATGCAGGGAAGCTAAGACGAAATAGCTCAATGAAAAATGTGCAGAAATGGAAAAAGAAATGATTGTCAGAAGGACAGACTCAGCATATAAGAAAGTCATAATAACCTTCTCTGAAATTAAAAGCAAAGGCGCCAACATTAAGTGCGTATCGGGAATTCCACTGCTAAATGCAGAGGTGAGAGCGGATAGGTGGAAAGACTACATTGAAGTCCTGTATCAGGGGGATGATTTGTGTGATGTGATAGAAGATAGAAGAGAGAGGGGATCCATTATGAGAATCAGAATTTAGGAAAGCTTTGGAAGACTAAGATTAAGTAAGGCAAAAGGGATAGACAACATTCCATCAGAATTTCTAAAATAATTGGGGGAAGTAGCAACAAAACGATATTCCAGATGGTGCGTAGAATGTATGAGTCTGGCGACATACCATCTGACTTTCGGAAAAACATCATCCACACAATTCCGAAGACTCTAAGAACTGACAAGTGCAAGAATTATCGCACAGTCAGCTTAAAAGCTCACGCATCCAAGTTACTGACAAGAATAATATACAGAAGAATGGAGAAGAAAATGAAGGAGGTGTTAGATGACGATCAGTTTGGCTTTAGGAAATGTGAAGGAACGAGAGAGGCAATTCTGCCGTTGCGATTGATAATGGAAGGAAGACTAAAGAAAAATCAAGACACGTTTATAGGATTTGTTGACCTGGAAAAAGCGTTCGACAATGTAAAATGGCGCGAGATGTTCTAAATTCTGAGAAAATAATGGAAGCTATAGGGAGAGACGGGTAATACTCAATATGTACACGTGCCAAGAGGGAATAATAAGAGTGGACGACCAAGAACGAAGCGCTCGGGTTAAAAAGTGTTTAAGACAAGGCTGTAGTCTTCCGTCCCTACTGTTGAATCTGTACATCGAAAAAGCAACGATGGATATAAAAGAAAGTTCAGGAGTGGAATTAAAATTCAAGATGAAAAGATATCAGTGACATAATTCGCTGATGATTTTTCTATCCTGAGTGAAAGTGAAGGGGAATTACATGATCTGCTGAACGGAATGGATAGTCTAATGAGAACAGAATATGGGCTGGGAGCAAATCGAAGAAAGACGAAAGTAATGTTAAGTAACAGGAATGAGAACAGCGAGAAACTCAACATCAGGATTAATGGTCACGAAGTAGATGAAGTTAAGCAGTCCTGCTACCTAGGAAGCCAAATAACCAGTGACGGACGGAGCAAGGAGGACATCAAAAGCGACTAGGAGTGTCATAAAGGGCATTCCTGGCCAAGAGAAATCTACTAGTATCAAACATAGGCCTTAGTTCGGGGAAGAATTTTCTGATAAGTGCGTTTGGAGTACAGCAGTGTATGGTAGTGACACATGGAGTGGGGAAAAACCGGAACAGAAGAGAATCGAAGCATTTAAGAAGTGGTGCTACAGACGAACATTAGGTGGTCTGATAAGGTAAGGAATAAGGAGGTGCTGTGCGGAATCAGAGAGGAAAGGAATATATGGAAAACACTGACAAGGAGGAGGGATAGCATGATAGGACATCTGTTACGACATCAGGGAGCTGTAGAGGGCAAAAACTGTATAGCAAGACAGATATTGGAATACTACCAGCAAATAATTGAGGAAGTAGGGTTGCAAGATGAAGATGTTGGAACAGGAGAGGAATTCGTCGTGGGCTGCTCTAAACCAGTCAGAAGACTGATGACTCAAAAAAAAAAAAAAAAAAAAAAAAAAACGCAGCCCTTGGAGAATTCTCAGCTCTTGCTCAATCCTGGTATGTCTAAGAACTTATGCTTTGCAACACACGATTCCTGCTGCAGCTTGTGAGCTTGCTTAATCCAACACAATGAAGATGAGGGCAAACCTAACAATTGTGTCATAGGGTTTACTAGCTTTTTTCTCTCTGATACTGAAATAGCATATCTGCCGCTGAAATAGAAACATCGGCTGTTGTATGTGCTTTTTAGAAAGTTTTTTTGTTCTGTGTACAGTAATGATTTCAAAGTCGCTTGTTAACATCAGGCTCTGAGTTTCCTTTTAATCTGCAAACTCACATGCCGACCTAAAGCGCAGGTCCTTACATTTATAAGAAAATATCTTTGAATTAATCCATGTTAGTGGAGGAAGTAATGGGTAGCAGACACCTAATCCTATCTTCCCCAAGGGCTGACACAATTTTCATTATTAGTTAAGCAAACTTCAAGCTACAGGATCTTGCTTATGAGGGATAACACCACTTAAACATTATAACGTTGTTGCTTTAATTTGGTATGAAAGCGGTGCTGCTATTCAAGACCATAAAAGCGGGTTAAAAGCTGTGAGCTATCTGGGGAAGTTAACCTTGTATTAGTGCGCAACTGTTTCACCAGGTATCCAGTCTAGCTTACCAAATTCCCAACCAGACTAACATTAATTATAATCTTTTAATAGTCATACGACAACCGGTGATATACACTCCTGGAAACTGAAATAAGAACATCGTGAATTCATTGTCCCAGGAAGGGGAAACTTTATTGACACATTCCTGGGGTCAGATACATCACATGATCACACTGACAGAACCACAGGCACATAGACACAGGCAACAGAGCATGCACAATGACGGCACTAGTACAGTGTATATCCACCTTTCGCAGCAATGCAGGCTGCTATTCTCCCATGGAGACGATCGTAGAGATGCTGGATGTAGTCCTGTGGAACGGCTTGCCATGCCATTTCCACCTGGCGCGTCAGTTGGACCAGCGTTCGTGCTGGACGTGCAGACCGCGTGAGACGACGCTTCATCCAGTCCCAAACATGCTCAATGGGGGACAGATCCGGAGATCTTGCTGGCCAGGGTAGTTGACTTACACCTTCTAGAGCACGTTGGGTGGCACGGGATACATGCGGACGTGCATTGTCCTGTTGGAACAGCAAGTTCCCTTGCCGGTCTAGGAATGGTAGAACGATGGGTTCGATGACGGTTTGGATGTACCGTGCACTATTCAGTGTCCCCTCGACGATCACCAGTGGTGTACGGCCAGTGTAGGAGATCGCTCCCCACACCATGATGCCGGGTGTTGGCCCTGTGTGCCTCGGTCGTATGCAGTCCTGATTGTGGCGCTCACCTGCACGGCGCCAAACACGCATACGACCATCATTGGCACCGAGGCAGAAGCGACTCTCATCGCTGAAGACGACACGTCTCCATTCGTCCCTCCATTCACGCCTGTCGCGACACCACTGGAGGCGGGCTGCACGATGTTGGGGCGTGAGCTGAAGACGGCCTAACGGTGTGCGGGACCGTAGCCCAGCTTCATGGAGACGGTTGCGAATGGTCCTCGCCGATACCCCAGGAGCAACAGTGTCCCTAATTTGCTGGGAAGTGGCGGTGCGGTCCCCTACAGCACTGCGTAGGATCCTACGGTCTTGGCGTGCATCCGTGCGTCGCTGCGGTCCAGTCCCAGGTCGACGGGCACGTGCACCTTCCGCCGACCACTGGCGACAACATCGATGTACTGTGGAGACCTCACGCCCCACGTGTTGAGCAATTCGGTGGTACGTCCACCCGGCCTCCCGCATGCCCACTATACGCCCTCGCTCAAAGTCCGTCAACTGCACATACGGTTCACGTCCACGCTGTCGCGGCATGCTACCAGTGTTAAAGACTGCGATGTAGCTCCGTATGCCACGGCAAACTGGCTGACACTGACGGCGGCGGTGCACAAATGCTGCGCAGCTAGCGCCATTCGACGGCCAACACCGCGGTTCCTGGTGTGTCCACTGTGCCGTGCGTGTGATCATTGCTTGTACAGCCCTCTCGCAGTGTCCGGAGCAAGTATGGTGGGTCTGACCCACCGGTGTCAATGTGTTTTTTTTTCCATTTCCAGGAGTGTATATATAAACAAAAGAATTTAAATAAAAAGAAATAAATCAGTTTATATTTGGAAATTTATTTTAACATTGATCATCGAAATTTCAGCATATTAAATTTGATTCATAACTAAACTGGTGCCTTATTTAGGATTGTGGAAAATGTGAGTTTGTAATCTTACGGAACACATCAAATATGGAGCCAAGATTGGGAGACTGCATACAACATTGCATTCATAAAATATCACACGAAGAACGTTGAAACATATGCAAGAGGAAATTAACCACAACCAACCGATTCAATTTTCACCCAAAGAAGTTACGTTCGTAGCACAATCCTGTCCGTCATGTAATTACCACACACTGGTATACTAAATTCATACTAACTCTCTGTGAAATCTTCCCAAAAAGAATAGCTGAGGGCTACTTTGATGATTACACCACATGCTTCACGTGGTCAACTTGGTTTACACAAAGCGTGTAACTCTACAATAATTTTGATAATTAAAATAAATTAGATCGAAAAGCAATTTACAAAAGAAAAACCTCGAACTGGTTACTAACGTCTTACTATTAACCTGATGGGTCAAACAATTATATAAGCATGTGGTAGTGGTCTCACAAAGTACACCCCACGTGGGTTGAACATAAAGAAAAGTTGCTATATTGAAAAATATTGTCAAGACGAGATGTTATAATCTCACACACACACTCGCATTTAAGATTGATGATCTTAGTTAGAGTTACTGATCAACACGTGGTTCCACTTTACTCACAAAGTAGTGACAAAGCAACTACTGGAAAATATTCTGAACTTCACACTCGAAATACACTGCGTTGCATTTTAAGATAACATTAGATATTTTAGAGCTAAACCTGAAATAAAGGTGATTAAATTTTCAGTTAGTCTGAACTTAAGAAATCCATTCTCCTACGGACTTAGCAGACACTCGCCTAGCCAGAGATCTTACCACTTCAGACGCTCGCCACGGACAGACTGACCTGGTCCCTTCCTGAGGGAGGCTCACAATTACAAACGGAAGTGGCCAGAGGGGCAGCTTCCTATACCAACATGACAAGGGACGGACAGGACCATACTAAGGATAGAAACCTCTTTGCTTTTAGAAAGCGTAGGTACCTGTTCCGACGTTGGTCCTACTGTTCTCTAGCAGACAGGCTTGTCTGCTACCCTCAAGCATGCAACTAGAAATACATTTGCTCATTCATCCTCTCACACAGAAGGGAAGGGGGATGACAGTATCTTATCATATACAGTATATAAAAGAAAGCGGATGTAGGTTCCGTATGAGACTGTGTGACATGAATTACATATAAATTGTGTTTTAAAGTGTAGTAGTGTGACAGATCGTTCTTGTTTATGTGTAAAAGTAACACGTTACACTACTCAGTCTCCTCCCAGATAGAAACGCCACAGTAAATTTAGAAGAGGAATTTATGCCGTAAATGACAACAGATTTAAGAAATTAACATGAAAGGAATCCAACAGAGACCTTTTATAACCCCTACGCTCCGGGAAAAGACTGTGCAGGTAATTTTCTGGCCATGCTAGGACATTCCTAAGTAGGCTTCTCACACCCTACTTAAACCAAAAATGTAAAGAAAAGGCAAAAGGTCACCAGCTACTTGCTAAAACACAATAACTTCAACACATCTTTAGAATCTACCAATTTCAAAGAGAAAAACACCACAATCTGTGACACCTATTTAAAAGATAGTGTCGACCTAATTTGGTCAGCAAGTAAAAACAATGTTTCCTGTGTCATTAATACGAAAACAATTTCTGGTTGTTACCCTTATGGAGTTCACCAGTATTTGCTCATTGCAAGAGCCAACTGATCACAGGAAAATTTATGACTGTTTATTAGTAAGTAAAATTTATGAAAATAGCAAAGGTGCCACAGCAATTAAAAAAGAACATGAAAATAACCTCAGTATTATAAAGCAGAACATTACAATGCACAATCTGCAAAAGCAAAAAAAAGTGATAAGAGAAAAAAACATGTTTTACAAAGTGGTTATCACAAAAAAACTTCTATATCTTATAAAACTAATAATTTGTAGAATTAAAATAACTTTGTGGCACTAATTTAATCACTCTACTATATTTCAGTTAATTAGCAAACAATGATCACTGTGTCGTTATACTGAAACCACAATTAATTATGTGATTGTTCCCTTATGGGGTTCCTCACTATAAATATGCCCCATGCAAAGGCTAATCGATCACAGTACAATGAGAATGAAAAGCTATCTGACTGATAACACTGTTCGACATGGGTTCTATTTCTGATATTAAAGTATGTGCTTCTAGACCATTTTACCCTGGGAAATTCAAATATGTAAACAAAATATCGTTGTCAGGGATACTTTTTATGTAATATGTATATATATGTATATTCACACAATTCATGGCAAACACAGAGACGTTATAGAGAAATGCGGGTATGTTGCCGCATCCAGTAGTGATAGGACGTGATAATTTCTTGTGCAACAGTAGGTGGGAAGAATCAGACATCATTAGGTTATCCCCTGCCACACCTATGTCATTAAGACCACCTGAAACATCTCAGTGATAATTTCTTGTGCAACAGCAGGTGGGAAGAATCAGACATCATTAGGTAATCCCCTGCCACACCTATGTCATTAAGACCACCTGAAACATCTCATTAACTCGAACGGCGACAGCCGGTCGCTGCCTCGGCAGTAAAGCTTCACGCCTCCTAGGGGCAGGTGCATCGAGTTTACAACAGTGGTGTTAGCCACAATTTGTGTCAGTCTTAACGAGTGGGTGTTTTGGCTGACAAGTAACTGTCTGCCATAATTCCGAGCACGGTTGAATTTTTTAGTTCCTGTGTGTGAACTGATTGAGCCTGGTGCTGAAGGTAAAACGACTGCTTGTTTTTACACATCAGCGTTCCTCTAGTTCCCTACTATTAATTTAATACAGGTGTATTACCAAAGTGGTATTTTTAAATTTGCAGAAATGCCACGTCGTCGTGGATGTCGATATAAGCCAGACAACTTCTGCTACATCTGTGGGAAGTTCACTTTTGCCAGAAATAGGAAGAAAATTTCTTCAGTCATAAAGAAAGCATACAAACATTACTTTGGAGTAGAGGTAGGAGACCAAGATAAAGAATGGGCACCACGTTTCTGCTGTGCTACATGTTACTGCAAACTAATTCAGTGGTGGAAAGGTAAAGAGAATGTGGCATTGTTTGCTGTTCCCATGGTGTGGAGGGAGCCTAAGGACCATGTTACTGATTGTTATTTCTGTCTAACAAAAATTCAGGGTTTTACAAACAAAAAGTCGAAGAGGCACATTGTTTACCCAGATCTGCCTTCAGGCGAGAATGCCAGTGCAGCATTCTGACAACCTTCCAGTACCTTCA
This sequence comes from Schistocerca cancellata, assembly GCF_023864275.1. Classification (NCBI taxonomy): domain Eukaryota; kingdom Metazoa; phylum Arthropoda; class Insecta; order Orthoptera; family Acrididae; genus Schistocerca; species Schistocerca cancellata. Next base: position 4,150,241 of record NC_064632.1, on the reverse strand, counting down.
AGAGCTCGAGGTCAAATTTCGAGTGACAGTGAAATAAGTAGTACTGAAGAAATCACAGATGATGGTTCTCTGTATCACTGCACAAGTGAGTCATCGCCACATTTGTTAACACAGGCAGATTTTAATGATTTAGTACGTGATCTAGGACTAAGTAAACAAAAGGCGCAGCTGCTTGGTTCAAGATTACAAGAGTATAATCTACTGCACCAAAGTACTAAAATCAATGTGTTCAGGCACAGAGAACATACCTTTATTTCTTATTTTTCAACTGACGAAGCACTGACATTTTGCAATGACGTTGCTGGCCTGATGAGTGCTGAACTGCACTAATATTTCACAGGAGTGGAGACTTTTCATAGATGTATCGAAAACAAGTCTGAAGTGTGTTTTGCTCCATAACGGAAATAAAATACTCTCTGTTCCAGTAGCTTACACTAGTTTGACAAAAGAGAATTACGAATTTGTACAAAGGATGCTAAATTCATTAAAGTACAATGAACGTAAATGGAAAATATGTGCAGATTTCAAGGTAATTGCTATGGTACTGGGAATGCCACAAGGCTACACAAAGTATGCCTGTTTTAGTTGCGAGTGGGATAGTCGAGACTGAAATTCTCACTACGTGAAAAAGAAATGACCTTGGCGAAGATGGAAAGTTGGTAAAAAGAATGTACAACGTGAAAGTCTGGTAGCTCCTGAATATATACTACTTCCACCGCTTCACATCAAACTTGGCCTGATGAAACAATTCGTGAAGGCCATGGATCCAACAGGCTGTGGGTTTGCATACCTAGCTACCAAATTCCCCCGACTTTCAGCTGCAAAAATAAAGGAAGGTGTATTTGTGGGCCCACAAATCAGGGAGCTGCAGAAAGTTGCAAATTTCGAAGCATGTTTAACTGATAAAGAAAAAAACCGCATGGGACTGTTACAAGATGGTGTCGGAAAACTTCCTCGGAAGAAGAAGAGCTACTAACTACAAAGCAATGGTGATGGATATGATCAAAGCATATCAGGATTTGGGGTGCAATATGTCTTTGAAAGTACATATGATGGACTCTCATCTGGACTACTTCACAGAGAGTTGTAGTGACGTATTGGATGAACATGGGGAAAGATTCCATAAAGACATTTCTACCATAGAAAGGCGCTATGAAGGGAAGTGGGTACCTTCTATGTTAGCAGATTATTGCTGGAATATCATTGGAGAGAAGAAAGATTCACAATACAAGAGAAAAAAAGTGATGTGCATTACAAGGTAGTGGCTCATTGTTTGTCAATTTTCTGTAATTTCTCATGTCAAATAAATGCTTCAAAGTGTATACACGAAGGTTACTGTGTTATATGTTAGATCCCACCCACCATTAATGTGATGAACTTATAACATCATAAAGATGTGCATTTGTTTGTCGAATTTCACCTCACGTTTGCTGCACTATATCAGAAACTGAAAAGAGAAATAAAATGGTGATTACTCATAAACTATCCCTGACAGAAAAAAACCAAAAACAGTTTTCAATTCAGCACTCAAAATACAACTAGGATCACAATATTTTTTATCAGAAATAGAACAAAAGTTTTTTTTTGTAGAACAGTGTAAACGAAGCAATGCCACAGCAATGAATTTACGAAACAAAATATCACAAATCTAATACATCACACATAAACAAACATTGATAAATAAAACAGCTCTGAAAGTACAATAGTCAACATCTAAAAAAAACACCAATAAATAAAACATCTGCAAAATACAAGAGTCAAAGTCTAAAAAAAAAAAACAATAAATAGAACACCTGCAAAATACAAGAGTCAGTCTAATAAACACCAATAAATCGAACCCCTGCAAAACACATGAGTCAAAGTTTCTGTGACAGGAACACACATATATGCACTGGACTAAGAACTGTATAATCCCTGTTCACTGACACACTCAGTAGTTCCACTGTACCGAGGCACAATATAAGGGGAAAAGGGGGGGGGGGTTCGTCGCCGCAGCTGTCAGTAGGGATTTTTGTCCATCTGTTGCGTACAATCCCGCCGTGTCTGCCCTCTTATGAAGTTTCTCTTGGTGGCCCGTGTCACGAACATCTAGATTTGGTTCCATGTTTGTGTTGTCAAATTCGTGCGGTATCCTCGTCTGACACGCCAGGTTGATATTCCTGGGCAAGGATGACACTTAATGGCTCTTCTTTGTGCCACCCTTAACAACCAGAGAACATCGAACTACGATTTACTGTCGTTTGACAGTGGGCATCCGTCAGGAAATGTTGATAGGCATCGTTGAAGTCTGCCATTTTCTCTGGACAGTATGTGTCAAAAGGCTCCACGCCCCTTGTGTTGTTACATTCTTGAGTTATCCTCAATTGGCTCGCCGGTTTGATATTCCTGGGCAAGGATAACACTTAATGGCTCTTCTTTGTGCCACCCTTAGCAACCAGAGAACATGGAACCATGATTTACTGTCGCTTGACAGTAGGCATCCGTCAGGAAATGTCGATAGGCGTCGTTGACGTCTGCAAGTTTCTCTGGACAGTTCGTGTCAAAAGGCTCCACGCCCCTTTATCCCCTGTCTTCTGTCGTTTCACCACGGCTGTCTCGTCACGTACGCGTGCGTGTGGTGCGTTGCCAGCAGATGGATTTCCTTGCGCTGGACCACTCGGACATCTCAGGTCATTGCCTCCAGGAAGGGCCGCATTGGTGCGGCCGGCCATTAGCTCCGGCTGCAACGGAAAGTGTTTGCCGCGTACCCTTCTTTTGTGGTCGACCGCGTTCCCGAAGTGGCCCGGTTCACAGTGTGTCCTGCTGGCAAACCCGCCAGTTTACAACTAGCCTTCCTCCTCGCTGCTCCCGCTGTCTCGTAAGAGTTTAGCCGGTTCGCTTTCACGTTCTCAACTGCATTCACAGAAATTGTTCATCATACTTATGTGATTACAAAATGTCATATATAAAACCACTTAGTATTGTCTTTCACAATTTTTAAGAACGAAAGTGAGATTTAATTTTTTTTAAATAAAAAAGTTACATGAATCGACAATATAAAAATAAAAGTTAAATGACTTGACAATATAAAAAAATAAAAGTGAAATGACTTGTCAGTACAAAAATAAAAATTAAATGAACTGACAATATAATATTTAAATCCACATCAGTAATGTGCTTCACTTACGTTTTAATAAATCAAATGCTACTTATTAATTCACTAAAATGAATAGGATTATGCCTTGTGCAAGTATAAGTCAGGACAGCATAGGGTTCACATGTTATTTACACACACATACATGCACACCTGTTGTCTATTCTACAAACTAACTACCCATAAACATGCATTACTCAAAATTTTACTTCAATCCACTACTAGTTAAGCCAACAAGCTACTTCAATGCTATTTGAACACCGTGTATATACCACTACAACATTGTTCTAATTCGTTCTCTTCTTGACGCTTGCGGCATACGTCTTGTCACATGATAAACATGGAGAAACGTTCCTTAAACATACATAGTAGAAAGAACAATGGTTATTTGCAAATCAAAACATTTATACTAGTTCACACACCTGATAAGACACTCGCAAATATACATTAATCATACTCATATGATTATACATAAGAGAGTAAGACAATTTCATCTAAAATTACGTTATCACAAGAATTAATCACGTAGATGTCTCTGAGAAGGGTAAAAAAATTTTTTAACCTACAGGTTAGATTACATTTTCTTAGCCATTTCGTTCCTTCTTTAAGTTACCTTTCGCTTCCAAATCTGTTATTTCGCCGGTGGTGGTTATTCTGGATTCATTTCTCATGAATGGCAAAATTGTGGTCACCTCTATTCTGTAAAACAGTTTCATCTTAACATATTGAACTTACCACAAACACAAAAGATCCGAATCCTCCTGAAGTTTAAATGACAAAGGTTTTGCTTCATCCTTATTACCTTAAACCAAGCTTTCCTTCTGTCCCATAATCAAAATTATTTAATCTTCCTCTACCTTCAAGAGGGAAATTTCCTCAGTACAAATCATATAGGCTGCAGTGCATCCCGCACCAGCGAAAACAGTAAGCTGTAATGCTCACAGCATCAGCAAAACACATAAACGTCGCTTTTCTAGAACAAGTATTAACGCAGAATAATTTTTCAGGCTTTGGCTCAACATCAATCAAGATTACAGAAAGGATCGATATTTCTGTTCCATTCTCCATTTGCTGAAAAACTACTCGTCATTTGACTGCCATAATACTATTTCAGGGCCACGTAAATTACACAAACCACAACTCTTCTTCCACCTTGAAGGGAATCAATCTACTTACGAAATCCACAGACAGCACTTTACGTACTCAGCTATAACGAACAAATAAGACATATATCATCAATATTAACATATCATCGCATATTGGGAAGCCATTGGTTAAACAATCGTATTATCGCATCCTGTTTTCAAGATTCCAAATTTACTCATTCCTTTCTCAGAGTTCTCTTATCTTAAAATATTCATACAGCACGCATAGTATAGTAAGAGATCCTCATTTATACTGACAGTTGCAGAATAGTAATAGATAGATAGTAGCACTGAAAGCGGAAAATCGGAAACAAGGCTACTAACAGCTGGGAACCTGGGTTTGCCAGACCCATAATACCCACAGATCGGATATTCCCCTGAATTTTGCATTAATTCAACACAGATCTTGCTTCCCTCAGGACCGACTCGTTTCAATTTACACAAAAAAAACATAAACAGCATTTCACTCGTTCAGAAAGAAACCTTTTATGTTCACATTTGAATCAACCTACATCCTAATCAAAATATCCACGGGTGTGCTGCCGGTCTATAGTGTCCAACGGGCACAATATTTCGGCGATCATGCATGTCGCCGTCATCAGGTGAACTGACGGACTGAGCTCCTGTGAACGTGCCGGCACGGAGATCCGTACGCTATGGCTGCTCAGAGGGAACTGGGTTCGGTCGCGGCGGCGGCCGATTTAAATACCCTCCGCCCGCGGCGCGCTCCCTCCGCCGTCCGCGCCCCGCGGCACGGTCGCCCGGTGGAACAGATTGCGACGGCGTCTGAGATGACGTCGGTGTGATGGCTCTGTCCGCCGTGGTCGTCACAACTATACGTTTGCTCGATTTACTCTTGATTAACCCAATCGTTGGTTCCCAAGCCTTGCTAAGAGTCACGGTTTATGAGGTCGTCATTGGTGCGAATTTCGATGGCCTCTCTAACAACGCTGTCCCTGTATGTCGACGTCTGTACCAGAATCCTCGTGCGGTCATACTCCATGGCGTGATTTTCCGACAAACAATGTTCAGCGACCGCCGACTTGCTCGGATACATCAGTCGAGTGTGCCTCTAGTGTTCACGGCATCGGTCCTCGACGGTACGCATCGTCTGACCAATATACGACTTGCCACATTGACACGGAATGTGGTACACGCCAGCCTTCCTCAAACCGAGGTCATCTTTGGCGCTCCCCACCAGTGCACGAGTTTTATTTGGAGGACAAAACACAGTTCCGAACTGGTGTTTCTTCAGAATGCGGGCGATTTTCCCCGAGAGTGCGCCTGTGTATGGAATAAATGCAGTGCCTACCTCCTCCCTCGTGACTTCATCCATCTCCACAGTTTCTGCTGCAGTGGTTGGGCGGAGAGCACGTTGAATCTGCCACTCTGAGTACCCATTTTTTTCGAAATACAGTTCTCAGGTGTTCCAATTCCTGGGGTAGACTCTCTGCGTCAGAGATAGTGCGCGCCCTATGTACTAGAGTTTTAAGTACCCCATTCCTCTGTGAAGGGTGGTGGCAGGTGTCTGCGTTCAGATACAGATCAGTGTGCGTTGTCTTCCGATACACCCCATGACCTAGGGTGCCGTCAGCCCTTCTCTTGACCAAGACGTCAAGGAAAGGTAATTTACCCTCTGTTTCAGTCTCCTTAGTGAATTTGATGTTGGGGTGTATGGAGTTTAGATGTGTAAGGAAGTGAAGGAGTTTATCCATATCATGTGGCCAGATGACGAACGTGTCGTCCACGTAACGGAAAAAGCAAGTAGGTTTCCATACGGATGACGACAGGGCTTCCTCCTCGAAGTTCTCCATGTACAGATTCGCTACCACTGGTGAGAGTGGGCTACCCATGGCGACTCCCTCCGTTTGTTCATAGTATTCTACATTAAAAAGAAAATACGTGGAAGTCAAGACATGCCTAAAAAGTTCAGTGGTCTTCTCGTCAAACTTCTGACTAATCAATTCTAGTGACTCTCGAAGGGGTACCCTCGTAAACAAGGAAACGACGTCAAAACTCACCATGATATCTGACTCATCCAACCTGAAGCTATCAAGGCGTTTAACAAAATCCACGGAATTACGGATGTGATGAGGGCATTTACCCACACAAGGACTTTATATTCCCGTCAGGTATTTGGCCAACAAATATGTGGGTGCCCTGATGTTGCTGACAGTGGGGCGTAATGGTACCCCCTCTTTGTGAACCTTCGGGAGTCCATATAGTCTAGGAGGTACCGGACCTTGGGGTAACAATTTCTTAGCGTCACCCTCCGGTAAATCTGCGTCCTTGAGAAGTGCCCTCGTCTGGATGTAACTCAAACGAAAAAAAAAAAAAATGCAAAGATGATGTTGGATAACCGCGTGCTTCAAGATTCTATGTGCTTGTGTATATGTGTAAATGTTTGGTACTTAAAGACTTAAGTGTAAGAACCATTTTCAAGTTGATATGTATGGATATTCATGGCCACGAGGATAGTAGTATTGTAACCATATTAGCTTCTGTGATGCTGACGCTACTTCATAGGTAGGAAAATTTCTATCTCTGTTACCTTGAGCTTCAGTTGCTTTTTCTTTTCATGTTAGATGAAGTCTACTTTTTCTATGATGGTGTAGGTATCGTACATGTAAAAACCCGTAACTCTGAAAATAAACAATGACAACTACGCCTTCAGTAGGCATAGCAGGTTTGTGATGGGATATGACTGCATAGTTTGAGACAAAATATCCTCTCTTATGAGTGTATATGATTATTATGAACTAAAGTTCCTATCTACTAAGAAATTTGTAATTGCAGTTTATTTATAAAACTACACGATGAGTGGGGACAATATCTGAAATTGTCAATAAAATTCCTCTGGGTTTGGGACCGCACTGTAACCTATTAAATTCCAACATTTCAGCGACTGTTGCAAGACGCCTTCCTCAGCGTGTATTGCTATCTGTTTACACCTATCTTGCAATAGTCGCCGAAACGTCGGAATTTTATAGTTGACAATGCAACACCAAACCCAGAAGTATTTTATTGACTGTGTCAATGGCCACCTAAGCCTATGTTCACAATGTTTGAAATGTTTGTTCATGAAAATTAGGTGTGCAACTGCAGCACTGTGGTCTTTGTGAAGAGGAATTTGTGTTTAAGTTTTACAAAGTGAACAGTTAAAGATGCTCCTCCTAGTGACGGCAGCAAGTATTGACACAGACAACAAGTCTACTACATGAATGAATAAACTGTATTTTTCACTTACCTTATTCAAGTTTATGGCAAAATGTAGTCATATCTGTGATCCAGTCTCGGATATCAGCAACAGATGCATAAAATAAAGTCTTTTATATATGAGTACTACAAGCTCACGCCATACCACTGTGAACGAACAACTAAATAGTAACTGTCAATACTGTCTGCTGTTTGTCAGATTGTTGAGGTGGAACTCTAGGGGCGGGATCATTATTGCTGTAAATTGTGCAGTGCCAAATTTTAAATTCAGTCTAGAAAGGCTGTCATTCCGTGCATGCAGTGAGTGGAAACTGGCATTTATTAAACTTGCCTGTGAAATACATTACACCTCATAAATAATGAACAATAAATGAATAAATATACATTATAAATGTTTCATTGGACAGTGAACAGACCTGTAATCCCTAAAGGAAAGAAAACCAGTAAAATCAAGGACCTATTTAATACTGAAATAGCTAACAATTTGTTTATGTTCTATTGTGAGTTCTATGTATGTAATAACAAGATTTTTATTCAGAACAACCTAACGTAAGTCTTATGTTACCTGTTACTGCTACAGACATACAACTGTTTCATGTTATCCATATCTGATGAGCTGCCTGACCTCTCATTGAAATGAGATCAACCTGTCCTGAAGCCAGTAACTGCCTGCCTCTACAGATATATAAACATACGCAATGGGTCATGACTGCAATGACCAACACTTCCTTTACATTTGAAGTTCACCTTTTGTCAACACAGAAGATCATACAGCAACAGTTACTACTCAATATGTTCAATCATTAAAATAAAAACCAACTGTTTTAGCATGCATGATAATACATTCATTTCTCATACACTAACGACAGTGAATGACTCTGTGAAACTTCTGTAATGTAACGAACTCCAAAGAATTTGATTATTTGTTTTCAAACAAAACATACTGAACACAAATGTACATCTGCTGTTCAAGGAGAAAACTCAAATTTCACTGAATTCTGTATTCACCATAATATCTCTTCTTCTACCAATCCTGTTTGAAGCGCATGGACTTTGTCTCAGACCCATATACTTAAACCGATTTCCGAACACTTTAAAGTTATTTTACACAACGTAAATTCCAATTTTAATGTGTCATGCACTTCCTTATCGATACACTTTGTAATTTTAAATGATGTTAACTTCTGGAGGCCCCATCCAGGCATTTGTTCAGGTTCCCCGAGGACTACGCCTGAATATTGGACAAAAATGTTAGATGTGATTATGATGAAGTAATCCTAACTTTAACTGTACCCTATGATCTCTAATTACGTAGCTTATATTTGATCAAATCTCTATTTTGAAGAGGTTATTATCATTACATGCACACACTCTTACAATGATGTTTGCTTTTCAAATGCAAGTTCTAATGACAACCAACATCATTCAGTAAGGTGTTTGAATGTTGTGCAGGTGTGGTTAAATTTAATGGAGCTAAACTTCTAACTGTTGTTATTTATAGATTCCCAGACTCCGATTTCACAACATTTTTGCTAAAGCTAGAGGAGGTTCTTGGTTCACTTTATAGGAAATACAAAAAGTTAGTTATATGTGGTGACTTCCATATTAATTGTATAAGTGATTGTGCAAGGAAGCGGATGCTGGTAGACCTCTTTAATTCATATAATCTTATGCAAACCGTATTCTTTCCAACGAGAGTGCAAGGGAACAGTAGAACAACCGTAGACAACAATTTTCTTCATTCCTCATTACTAGAAGGGCACTCTGTTAGCAAAAAGGTGAATGGCCTTTCAGATCATGATGCACAAATTTTGACCCTAAAAGATTTTTGTGCTGCAACACGTGTTAAATATAGTCATCAGCTGTTCAGGAAAGCTGATCCAGTTGCTGTAGAGACCTTTGTAAACCTTATCAAGGAACAAGAGTGGCAAGATGTTTATAGCGCTGATACAGTAGACGATAAATATAATGCTTTTCTCAAGACTTTTCTCATGCTGTTTGAAAGTTGCTTTCTGTTAGAGCATTCAAAACAGGGTACTAGCACAAACAGGCAGCCTGGGTGGCTGACTAGAGAGATAAGAAAATCTTGTAGAACAAAGTGGCAATTATATCAAAACGTTAGAAACAGTCAAAATCTAAATGCAGCAGCCCATTACAAACAGTATTGTAAGGTGCTTAAAAATGTTATTAGGAAGGCAAAAAGTATGTGGTATGCAGATAGAATAGCTAAGTCTCAGGATAAAATTAAAACCATATGGTCAGTCGTAAAGGAAGTGGCTGGTCTGCTGAGACAGTTGAAGGATATAGAATCAGTGCGTAGTGGGAATGTCCGTGTTACTGATAAGTCGCATATATGTACAGTATTTAATAATCACTTTTTGAATATAGCAGGTGAACTAAATAGAAACCTAGTCCCAACAGGGAATCATATAGCGCTATTAGAAAAAGTGTTCCGAGACTTTTACCTGAAATGCTCCTCCATGATATTGACAAGAGGGAGGTTAGGTTAATAATTAAATCACTAAAGACCAAGAACTCTCATGGATATGACGGGGTATCTAGCAGAATACTGAAGTATTGTTCTATGTATGTCAGCCCAGTACTTAGCCACATCTGTAACTTTTCCTTCAGGAGTGGTCGGTTTCCTGACAGATTAAAGTACTCGGTAGTGAAGCCACTTTATAAAAAGGGAGACATTGATAATGTTGACAATTTTAGACCTATTTCTATGCCATCGGTGTTTGCTAAAGTTATCGAGAAGGATGTATATGCAAGGTTACTGGAGCATTTAAATTCACATAATTTGCTGTCAAATGTTCAGTTTGGTTTTAGAAATGGTTTAACAACTGAAATTGCTATATTCTCTTTTCTCTGTGAGGGTTTGGACGGATTAAATAAAAGGTTGCGAACGCTAGGTGTTTTCTTTGATTCAACGAAGGCTTTTGACTGTGTTGACCACAGAATATTACTGCAGACGTTGGACCATTATGGAGTAAGGGGAGTAGCTTACAATTGGTTCGCCTCTTACTTTAAGAACAGAAAGCAGAGGGTAATTCTCCGCAATATTGAGAGTGGTAGTGATGTTCAGTCCCAATGGGGCACTGTTAAGTGGGGCGTTCCCCAAGGGTCGGTGCTGGGGCCACTGCTGTTTCTTATTTATATAAATGATATGCCTTCTAGTATTACAGGTGATTCAAAATATTTCTGTTTGCTGATGACACTAGCTTGGTAGTGAAGGATCTTGTGTGTAATATAGAAACAGTAACAAATAATGTAGTTCATGAAAAAAGTTCTTGGCTTGTGGAAAATAATTTGATGCTAAATCACAGTAAGATTCAGTTTTTACAGTTTCTAACTCACAATTCAACAAGAACCGATATTTTGATCAGACAGAATGGGCATATTATAAGCGAGACGGAACAGTTCAAGTTCCTAGGCTTTCGGATAGATAGTAAGCTGTTGTGGAAAGCCCATGTCCAGAAACTAAATGCTGCTTTATTTACCATTAGAACAGTATCTAGAATAAGCGACACTTCAACACGAAAAGTAGTCTACTTCGCATATTTTCATACGCTTATGTCGTATGGTATTACTTTTTGGGGTAATTCTTCTGATTCAAAAAGGGTATTTTTAGCTCAAAAACGGGCTGTTCGAGCTATATGTGGTGTAAGTTCGAGAACCTCTTGTCGACCCCTATTCAATAGTCTGGGAATTCTGACATTGCCCTCACAGTATATATTTTCTTTAATGCCGTTTGTTGTTAGCAATAATAGCCTATTCCCAAGAGTTAGCAGCTTTCACTCAGTAATACTAGGCAGAAATCCAATCTGCATGTGGAATGCACTTCCTTGAGTCTTGTGTAGAAAGGAGTGCAGTATTCTGCTGCATCCATTTTCAATAAGCTACCACAAGAACTCAAAAATCTTAGCAGTAGCCAAAACTCTTTTGAGTCTAAACTGAAGAGTTTCCTCATGGCTCACTCCTTCTATTCTGTCGAGGAGCTCCTGGAAGAGCTAAAAAATTAAGCAAATTCCAGTGTTACATTGTTGATTTTCTTTATTTAAACTTACGACTTGTCACCTGAATGACGTTTTTTTATATTGCATTTTATCAGTTTCTACCATCGTGTTATAATTCCATGTATTGACTCGTTCCATGACCATGGAGACTTCTCCTTAATTTGCTCCCACAGAACAATAAATAAATAAAAAAAAATAAAAAAAATAACTCTCACCGTGAATATTATGTAATCAGTTATAATGTGCAAGTGGCTGCGAAAAACTTTCGTAACAGTTTAAGTGAACCACATGTAGTCGATGCTGGAAGCCTGGAACACTGGAGGGGGTTGTATGATGCAACTCTTCATGATATTGAAAAGTAATTTTTTTCTTATGGATGTTTATATAATAATAACTAATGTCATTTCAGTTAAGATGAGTGTGGAATTATGACAATAGCTCTAAATGGACGATAAAAAACAGTGTTCGTAATATGCAAAGACTTCTTGAAACGTAATCCCTGTAAAACACTTAGATAATACCAATCTTTGTCCTACAAAGTTTTAATATCTTTTTTTTATAAGTAAGAAACGACATCAATTTCTCTCCTTCTTCCTCTCTTGGCTGCGGCACAAAACAGATATAAGTTAATAAAGTGTAACCTGTGTACTAATAGCAAACCAATAATTTATTTCCAGATATGTTTCACTTTTATGAAATGATCTACCTCTCAGTTCTGCTGTTTTGAGCGTAAGAAATAAGCGATTTTTTGGCCGTTTAATTTAAGTTTGAAGAGACTTGCCTGGTGACACAACCATGGAGCTCCATAAGCATCGTGACGTTAGCTCTCTATCTTTTGAAAGTCGATCCTGAATCTTCATTTGCAGTCAGATTAACTTTATGCAAAGTAATTTCCTTTGTAAGCATATTAAATACACGTATGGTTATTCGTCATCAAGCGCACCGTCAACCAATAATGGGCATTTTGGCGTCGACTTCATTTCTGTTCTCTTGGCTGTGTAATGCAGGAGGTTTGTGACAGCGAGTGGGGATCGCGCCTTCAGTTGGTGCGATCAGCTGATCGTCAGTAGCCCCCAGTAGGTTCGCATGGCGGCCGCTCGTAGCGCTGCCTCGCACGCTTAGTCCTTGCTACGAGAGCAGGGCGTTCTTTGTCTTAAGAGTCAAGTGTTCATTACTGTTGAGAATGAATGAATTTTATTGCGTTTATTTCTGTCGTAATTTGGAGTGAGTACAGCTATGATAACGAGAAGATAGTTGTAGATTACAAGTTCATTAACTGCAGACCCCACGCAGTATACGCAAGCAAGGGGCGATCTTCTAGCGCAACAAGGCTCAGCCTCAAGTCTTCATCATAGTCAAATTAAAAATATTCATTATTTAGACCGGTGTCAGAAAAACTAGCAATAATTGTACCTTCCCCTTTTTATCGGCTTTGGAGTGGCTTCCCTTTCCCTAAAACTTTGTGATACATTCCAACAGAAAATCTCATGAATTTATATTTGTAGATGAAGGAGAACCACTTCCGTACTGTAAGCACTAGGAAACGCAGTACCATGAATACTACCACCATTCTCTGCGACCTCTCATTCGACGTTGTACTCGGTGAGGAAGAGGGAGAAGAAGGAAGTGATGATGATGATGAGTTATATGCTGAATGCGAGAGAAAAAGTTGTTGACAGCTTCATTACCCGCTTCGAATATCGTAGGTATTAACAATATCTTCTACCAGTTTTCGCTCACAACGATTCCACATTGATCGGGTACAAAATCAAAACATTTACGAGTGTATTGAAGGAAGACTTGTCTATGAGTCTGGACTGCACAAAGCAATTGACACCGACATAAATAAAGACTGCGCCTCCCCCCCCCCCCACTTGGTCTTGGTAATTCAGTATTGTTTGAATAACCAAATTATAGATCACGTGGGCTACATTATAACTACGACACTAATGAAAGGACATGCATCGTTTAAGTCAAATGACGAAATCGCATTGCAGAATGATAGCTGGGGTATTAGAAATGATCAAAGGGAATTTGTTGCTGACGATGGACGTTTCGGTTTATGTATCCCTCTCAGTATCGTTGTTTGATTCGCAGTGGATTATAGAAGGCTTATTTTAAACGTTCGTCGTGATCTTGTACTGATTTAAAGCAAAGAAGACACAAAATGCAAACATCAAGCCAGAAATTGTGATCGAGAAAAAATAATCGGAAACGCCCGGGTATACGAGCGTCTGAAAAACAGCAAATACCATTACGGATAATCTTAAGAAATGGTTTAAACCAGACCCTAGCATTCCGTCACTGGAATTTAGTTCAGTGTGTTACACCAGAAATTAGTACATGGCCGTGGCAAGTTACTTTCAGTACAGCGCTCGAACCATCAAAACACACAAGTACAGGTTTTCAGAGAGAAAGGTACTCGATTTTCAATGACTTCTGCATTGTCGACACAGCATACATGACAGGGTTCAAGGTGTAACAGAATTCATTAAAATATCCCGCAGAGAACTATTCAATCGAGTTAAACACAAAGATTGCTGTGCAAGCATCTTAAATCACTTAATAGAAGCAAATCTTCTGGTCCAGAATGTATACCATCGAGACTCCTTTCAAAGTGTGTTGATGCAACAGCTCCATTTTTTACAGTCAGATATAATCGCTCGCTCGAGAAATATCCGTTCCCAAAGACTAGAAAGTTGAACGGGTCACACCAATATTCAAGAAAGGCTATAGGAGTAATCCACTAAATAACAGGCCCATATTGCTAACGCCGATATGCAGTACGATATTGGAACGTATGGTATGTTCCAATATTACGAATAACCTCGAAGATTACACACAGTCAACACGGATTTAGGAAACATGGTTCTTGTGAAAGACAACTAACTCTTTACTCACATAGAGTGTTGAGTGCTATCGACAAGAGATTTCAAACTGATTCCGTATTTCTAGATTTCCACAAGACTTCCTACACAGTACCCCACAAGCGCTTTGTAATAAAATTGCGTGCTTATAGACTATCGTCTCAGTTATGCGACTGGATTCGTGATCTTCTGTCAGAGAGGTCACAGTTCACAGTAATTGAAGGAAAGTCATCGAGTAAAACAGAAGCAATTTCTGGCGTTTTCAAAGGTAGTATTACAGGTCCTCTGCTGTTCCGTATGGACGATCTAGGAGACAATCTGAGCTGCGATATTAGGTTGTTTACTGTCTAGTGAAGTCATCAGAAGATCAAAATAAATTCCAAAATTATTTTTAAAAAGACATCTGCATGGTGCGAAAACTGGCAGTTGAGCCTAAATAATGAAAGGTGTCAGGTTATCCACATGAGTGTAACAGACATCCGTTAAACTCCGAGTAGATGATAAATCAATTAGATCTAAATGCCGTAAATTCAACTTAAGACCTAGGAATTACATTTGGGAACAACTTAATGTTATGCGGAAGGCGTATCACAGACTGCGTTTTATTGGCAGAGCACCTAGAAGATGCAATAGATCATCTAGTAAAGAGGCAGCCTATCTAGTAAAGAGACAGCCTACACTACGCTTCTCCGTCATCTTTCGGCGAACTGCAAGGCGGTGTGAGTTCCTCACCAGATAAGAGTTAACTGAGTACATCGAGAAAATTCAAAGAAGGGCAGCACATTTTGTATTTCGACGATTAGGAGAGAAGGTGCCACTGATGTGATACGGTATTTGGGGTGGACAACATTAAAACAAAGACTTTTCTCGTTGCGGCGAGATCTTTTCATGAAATTTCTATCACCAACTTTCTTCTGCGAACGCGAAAACATTTTGCTGGCACCAACCTACGTAGGGAGAAACGATCATCAAAATAAAATAAGGGAAATTAGAGTTCGCACGGAAGGATATAGGTGTTCGTTTTTTCCGCTAATAATAGAGAATTATTATGAAGGTGGTTCAATGAAGCTTCTCCTAGGTACTTAAGTGGGATTTGCAGAGTATCCATACAGATGTAGAGTTAGACGCTGGCACGTACTGTGACTTTCAGTACTATGCGGAGAGAGAACTAAGGATAAACCCTCTGGTGAGTCGTACGGAGTGTCAGTAGTGCCCTATACATTTCACCGATTGTTCGCGCCAAGACGAAGAAACATTGAAATCGTCTATCCTTCAGTCTGGAACCGCGCGGCCGCTACGGTCGCAGGTTCGAATCCTGCCTCGGGCATGGAGGTGTGTGATGTCCTTAGGTTAGTTAGGTTTAAGTAGTTCTAAGTTCTAGGCGACTGATGACCTCGGATGTTAAATCCCATAGTGCTCAGAGCCATTTGAACTATTTTTGAAATCGTCTATGGTTGACATGAAAATTCAAAAACACCGTTCCAAAGAAATGTAATAGCATACTAATTCGTTATTCACGAATCTGTTATAGATGTGATGTCTTGAAGCAATCGGTTACGAAGAGATTTGGGAGATTTCACGCTGCACACGTGGAAGCAGTTTCTCGACCGGAAGTAATATCATGATCCTATCTTTAAAGTGCATAAAAAGTCTTGACAGTCACAAACAGCCAGTACTGTGTCGGACGTCGTAGCGTGCAGAAGGAGTAACAGTATCCCAAATCATTTACAAACAGACTTAGGTAAGGAAGTTTACAACACCCATTTCAAGAAGATGATGGGAAAACATAAGGTTTATCACTACTCATCGTTTTACAACTTGAAAGCTTCAGCTGTGGAAGGTTTAATAGAACTCTTAAAGAAAATATGTTTAAACGTTTAACCGATAGGGGTTCTTTCAAACACAAGGAGTTTTCGAAAAAGTCTCCACCTTCTACTGGTGTACAAAGATATTCGAAATTTGAGAAGATCAGCAGACCATCCCAAGAACTTATCTCCTGCAAGATCACAGGTCACGACCTGTTGCACTCTTACACAAAAGATATTTAAACGTTTAATCGCTCGGGGTTGTTTCAGACAAAAGGAGCTTTCGAAAAAGTCTTCATACTCTATTAGAGTATCAAGATATTCAAAATTTGAGAAGATCAGGAAATCATTGCAGGAACTTGTCTGCTGCAAGATCACAGGTCACGAACTGTAGCAGAATTTTTTTTTTTTAATTTGAAGTCATACGAAGGAAAGGAAACAAAGCTTAATTAAAATAGCTTAGGTTTTATAAAACACTTAATAAGAGAGAGAGAGAGATCACTTGTGTGAAGGGTACAGAATACGATATGAAGCTGGTATCTGTACAGATATCATTGGTGATTTTGCAGCTCTCGAAGAATGAAGTTATATTGAAATCTAGACCTTTCGCTGCTTTCAGGCGTTGATAAGTATCAACGGGTACAGTTGAAACATGTGTGCCCGAACTGGGACTCGAACCCGGGACCTCCTGGCAGACGCTCTACCCGACTGAGCCACCGAGGACACAGAAGGTAGCGCGACTACAGGCAGCAAACGTTCTAGATTTCATTATAACTTCATCCAGAATATGATGTGAGAAATGCAGACATATATGTGTACACCATATTACCATGGCGGTAAAAAATAAAGGGAGATGGCATTACGTCGCAAACTCGAAGCCGATATCCGCCATCTTAACTAGCCCAAGAGTAACAGGTCCACCTCGTTCACACCCCCGTGGTTCACCGCCGTGATACTTCTCCGTGACTTCACTCTGACTGTGTCGTGTTAGTAAAGCAAATACGCACTTAAGAAAAGAAAAACCTTTGAAATTACGTCCCTGACACACTGTTATTCACGTTAGTTCTGTAATTTTTAGTATTTAAAAGAGTTGTTACGCGCGCACACGACAGGAATAATGAACAAGAAACACTCTGCTAATATTTTGGGCTACTTAAACTGCCGCCCACTCTGGCTTCAAAACAACGTACAGCGTAAGTCTGTAGTGCCATCTCCCTTCTTTTTTTACCTCCATGCATTTTAAGTATATAATACACAGGTTTTACCTTAGAATCATGTTAGTATTACGCCAGAAGTGTGTAAATACTTTGACCTTAGCATCACTTTAATATCACGTCAGTGGTATGTATCTGTGCATAAAATGAATAACTGGACGTCATTTTAATGCCGGAAATAGTGAATATCTTTCAATTTCAAGTACAGGTTTCTTACTGCATATCGCCGCCGCTTTTATACCTCATTTTTATTACGCTGTGACTGGTTGGAAAGAGGATGGGAAAGCGAATAAAGCACAGCTGGACTGCTTCCAGCATTTTGGAGCTTTTTCTTAAATTGGTTGGAGGTAGGGAGTAGGCGAGAGGAACGGAGAGCAGCTTGATGTGTACGTAAAATCTCTTCCGGGAATAATGTAATTTAACACCATTTTTACGTGTCATTTTAATATTTTGGTCTGACTGGTTGGAAAACAGGAGCATGTTTTTAATTTCCCAGTAATACAGTTGGGCTCTTTCCGCTATTTTGAATTTTTCATTGGTTGTTTCACTTTTCGCTAAGCTAGTTTTCTTAGAGGCCTGTTTAGTATCAACATCAGCACACATTTTTCTATCGGCTTGACTATAAGTAAATGTCCTAGCTTATTATGAAGCTCAGAGATCTGATTAAGTTATTTTACCAAAACATTATGATAATTGCAACTGATTTAGAAATTGATTACATGAACTAGCATCACGAATCATCTTAAATTTTCTGAGCACGAACAACATTAGTCTGTCGCCAGCAAGATGATGTCAAAGTGGTGAGGCAAACACCTGCACTTTTAGAACACACGTGAATAACGGATCTGACATCGTGGGTGCCCAGATCTGTGTACAGACAATTTCAGTCATGCGTAAATAACCGTGGCGACACTGATGGTGACCGCACGATCTACTTAAATGCCCGAGACATTGAGAAAAGAGAATAGGAGAATATAAAGCTAAGTATGACGGATATCATGACACTGCAAGAAAATGTAAGATGTCCTAGGGTCGTAACGAAGCATTACTTTCGAAGTATCACGTACAGGCTGTCTGTGTAATAAACAGAGAAAACACATGTTCCTCTTGTATTTAGTATACTACTTGAATCTGAAACACAAGTAAAAGTTCACAATGGGGACAACTTGAAATAACTTTTTTCGTTTTAAGTTTGATTTCTTATCTTATAAACATTGACTTGATTATTACTCTGTAAAAAAAGTGAATAGTAAAACACAGTCAATCGTAGCAGAATATGTACGTAATTTATTCTTATTTTCTTGTTTATTTCGCCTTTAGTTTTTCAGCATGTAGAATTCTCAATTCGTCTGACACTCGTCTGACGTCGAACGTTCTCATCTTATTGATACCAGGCACATCCAATTTAAATACCATTTCGCAGACATGAGCTTTTTTGTATTTCACGAAATTTGTTCGCATGCATGTAACTCAGTAAAGCAGTTGTGCTCGACTGGAGGTCAAATTGAAGTTCCAGAGTGCGCCAGATGCAGACGCTTTTACCCATTCTCCTGTTGCAGTTCACAATGGCTCGAGCAGATCGAAACTCGGTGTTTGAAAAGCAAAAAAGAAAAAAAAAGGAGATAGAAGCAAAGAGTTTAAAAAGAACTTATGAGCAGCCATTACTTATTCATACTCACGGTGCCCGTGACGTCGTTTCGCAATTACACCAGCCAGCAGAATGGCGGGTAGCGCATTCATACATTTCTTGCTGGGAATTTATAACCGGCGTCTTGACAGTTCATGAAATTGAGCTCTCCAGCATAAATATGCGTCGCGGCCTGCATTTCCCCTGAGGGACGGAATATTAAAATAGCTGCGAGCAACGGTTTCGCCTCCCTTGCACAGGAATTTGATTTCAGATGTCCACCGTTTTCAACTGTCGGGGCCGAGGGATGTACTTCGTTGCGTGTTTCCAGATTGGGAGGAGCAGATAGCGACGTTACTTTGCAGTAAATGTGGGCCTTGGAAAATGGAAGCCACATAATGATAGCGTCGAAAAAAAAAAAAAAAAAAAAAAAAAAAAAAAAAAAAAAAAAAAAAAAAAAGAGCCGAGGGGAAGAACTCATAATGCGAAAGAATCTCTGTTGATTTTTTTATTAAAATTGTCAGCCCCAGCAGAGGCGCAGAAGTATCGGGAAATATTGCTCGGCGCCTAATCAGCTGTGAGCATTGTAAATCGAAATGGTTTTGTTGGCACGGTAGACGCGCAAATAATGCCAAGTATTTCCACGAGAAATGCGCTTAATTAAGAGACGGGAACCGGCCAAAATATTTGCCTCTTCCATTTTCGCATTATCTGGTATCTGAATATTTTCCTTCGCCCGGAGGTGAACAGCAGGAAACGTGAAATGAAGGGCGAAGTTCGCGAGAGGCCTCATCGGATGCGAGGACCAGCTGACGTTGGTTGTCTCAGTAAAGCAGTATGATGCAGAAAATTAAAGTGTTCACAATAAGTGCTGATTTGCAGGGATATAGCGGAATATTACAAATGAAAACCGACCTTTCTTTTGCGTGTGTCATGATGCAAAAAAGCGAAGTTCCAGCGCTCCTGCCACAATGGGTCAATGGAAACAAACCGACCACCGCAGTCATCCTCAGCCAGTGGATGCTGGTGCTAGCACATGGCTCTTATGGCCCTCGTTGGCTGTACAGACCTCGGAGTGGGGACTGGTGGCTGTGTCGAATTTTTTCTTGACAGTTAACTATTTCTCAACTGAACGTGGCCTGCAGAACTGTTAAGAGTTTCTCGGACTGTTTCTGACCACCCTGTGTACATATCACCTGCATAGACAGTATGTAGCAAATATTATCGGAGCAAAGTACATGTTCCGAGTGCAGAAGCGTAGGAACAGGAAAGAGAAGCTCGAATGCCGAAAACCATAATTTGGGTCCCATTGGTGTAATCATAAAGATCTTGTATATTACCCTCGAGGGTCATGTTATTGATGTGATAGAATGGTTGGGGATATATTCTCATACGAAATTAATAAAATACTCGGAATTTTACTCAATATGCTGACAGATTAGAGTATGAAGTTGTCTTTCGTGGCTTATATGATGCCATAAGCTACTACGATAACATTATTAGTGACTCTATATTGTTCACGACTACAACATTTAGAAACTCGAAGAAGGCACGATTTCATGCGTCAGGAAACTACTGTCGTGCCTTTTACTTTCTCATAACTCAGATATTGCGAGGACAATTAGAGTGACCGGGACATCTGAGCTACAGAATATCACAGATGCGTTATCGGAATGAACTTGATGATCATTAAAGCGTCCTAGTAATACTACGTTTCGTAAATTACTTCCGGATGGCTATGTTCTTGCTGTTGTTGTTGTTTGCAGTCCGAGGAATGTTATGACATTACTCTCGACGTCAGCGCACCCTGCAGTTGCCTACTCACCTCTGCCTAACTACTGCATTCTACATCCATCTGAATCTGCTGGCTCTAGGAAAAAGCTTTTAGTCAAGGTGGGCTCTTTCTCCTCATTTCGATTCAACAGCTTCTGTGGCACCATATTAGAAAATAATCTACGCTCGTCTTGTCTGAGCTGTTTATCGTCTAGGTTTCACTTTCGTACGAGACTACGTTCCACAAGACTACATTCAGAAAAATTTTCTAACATTTGAGTTTCATTCCATGTTAAAAAATTTCCCTTCATCAGACACATAGTCCTTGCCATTTCCAGTCTTCATCTCATTTCCTCTCTACTTCGACGATACTAATTTATTTTGGTGCCCAAACAGGAAACTGCATCTACTGCTACTTTTAGGCTCTTAGTCCCTCATCATCACCAAATTTAATTTGACTACTTTCCACAATCACTGCTTTACTTTTTTAAAGTTTTGCGTATGAGATCCTTTCAAGACGTTATTCGTTCCGTTCAACTGCTCTTGCACGTGTTTTGCCCTCTCTGACAGAATTACAGTGTCATCAGCATAGGCCCTAATGCAAACTTTTACTATATTCTTCTTGAATATTAATTCCTTATCCAAATTTCTCCCCTACAAAGCTCACTCAATGTACAGACTGAATGAAACTGGGGTAGGCCACATATTTGTTTCATTTATTTCGCAACTGCTGCTTCTATTTCATGTTTTCATCTGATAAATGATAGCTTTCCGATCCCTACATTTTATCCCAGCTGCATTTCAAAGGGTATACTCCAATGAACATAATGAAAAGCTATTCCAAAATACACATAAAATTACATAAATGTAGGTTTGCCTTTCTTCATTCGATATTCCAAGACAAGTCGCGGGTACAGTACTGTCATTCGTGTTGTAAATTTCTCCGGTACCCAAAACCATTTTCCACGAGGCCGAGTTCTCTCAGTTTTTCCACTGTGCCGCAGATGCAATGTGTTTCTGAAGGTCGGTATTAGCTTCATCTACGACTTCCAGGCTGTGGACGATATGTAAAACTTTCCCATAACGTTTCAGCTCCGGCCGCGGGAGACATACTCGGAGGTGAAACGGCGAAATGCAATTATAGTTCAAATGGTTCAAATTTCTCTAAGCACTATGGGACTTAACATCTGAGGTCATCAGTCCCGTAGACTCAGAACTACTTAAACCTGCCCGAGGTAGGATTCGAACCCGCGACCGTAGCAGCGCATAGAACCGCTCGACCACAGTGGCCGGCAATTACAGTTCGACGGAGCGCCGAATGTATGGGCAGTGTAAAGAACATCACAGCCCATCACGTGACACCGACTACGAAACTCTCTCTGGCTGTGCGAACATTCTCGACTGAAAGTAATCGATCGTGGCTCTGCCGGTAGAAAACCGATACCAATACTCTCCTGTTTTGACTCTTTCCTCTTCTCTGTTAAAAACTGAAAGTAATCGATCGTCGTTCTATAGGCACAAAGTCGATATCAGTACTTTAAACACTTTCCTCTTCTTGGTTAAAATTGTTGAGGTGTTCATAAATCTCAGTAGCCTTTCTGTACATGGGCGTTTTCGATATGACGCTCGACTCACTGAATTTTGTTTCATGGTTGGTTTTCATGTTCTGTTGCAGTCGATTTATCCTTATGTCCCGAACGGCAATTCCTCTTAAGTTCAACTAAACGTATGTTACCACTTCTTTTCAATGTAGCAACATGTACTAGTCCAAAAGTACAGCCGGCCGGTGTGACCGAGTGGTTGTAGGCGCTTCAATCTGGAACCGCGCTGCTGCTACGGTCGCAGGTTCGAATCCTGCCTCGGGCATGGATGTCGAATTGTGTGAGTAACCCAATGTTGTAATTGAAACGATAGCGAAATTTCGTTGGCCCCGTAAACCAATAAATGTATAACACCTCCTAAAAGTCTGGGCTGGTGGATAGAATCTTCGTGGACGTAACAATCAGTATGCGTTGATTTTCTACATATTTTATTGCTCAACGACAAGTATACTTCTCTAATTGCTGACAATTGGCTTTGCACCGATAAAATGACAATGGATTACTTTCGGTAGAGAATGTTGGCACTGCCAGAGATAGTCTCATAGCCAGCGTCACTTGATGGATTGTGGTGCCCACCGTACTGCCCTCGAGTTCTGACTGCAGTTCACCGCTTCACCTCCGAGGATGACTTCCGCAGCCGGAGACGAAACTTTAAGAGAAAGTGTTACGTATCGATCACGGCCTGTCAGCGTGGAAGTTTGACGTGAAGCTTCCGTGTCGGTATTTGCAAACACGATTAGTACTGTGACGGCTCGCCGATAGTCACACTTGTAAGTGCACGCGTTCTTAGAAATTGGAATTGTGATATTCTTCTCCAGGCGGTTATATCGACTCTGCTACCTCAGCACAACTCCCAGTGGCGCGCTCGGCTGACGGCGGTGAGTGTACGAGGGGCGTCTGAAAAGTCCGCGGAAAGTCCGAGAGATGGCACCACCGCTGCATATCGAGGTCATGTTTAGTTAGTAGCATCTTTGGAACGGACGCACACCAAGTTTCAGCCATATTGGTCCATTTCTTTGTGTTTGGCATTCGTGTGAATCAAGGAAGTCGAGTGAATGTCAAAAAATGGACGAAAAAGAATTTCGTGTGGTGATTAAACACAGCTTTATGAAAGGTAAAACGCCTCATGAGACTAGAGAGAAGCTTGATAAACATTACGGTGACTCTGCACCTTAGATTACAACAGTTTGTAAGTGGTTTCAAAATTTTCGGAGTGGCCATATGGGCACAAGTGATGCTGAACGTTCTGGACACCCTGTGGATGTTGTTACTCCAGAATTCATTGATAAAGGCCATGATATGGTGATGGATGACAGAAGAGTTAAGGTGCGCGAGATTTCTAGTGCTGTGGGGATCTCGAATGAACGGGTACATAATGTTTTGCATAAACATTTGGACATGAGAAAGCTATCCGCAAGATGGGTTCACGCGATTGCTCACACTTGACCAAAAACGAAATCGTGTTGCAAGGATGGTTTGCAGATATTCAGGGAGAATCTGCAGGACTTCTAGCGTCATTTCGTCACTGTGGATGGAACATCGGTACACTAGTCCTGAGACCAAACAAAAATCTAAACAATGGGTTACCAAGGGAAAATTTGCACCAAAAAAGGCGAAGACCATTCCTTTGGCCGGAAAGGTTATAGCGACTGTCTTTTGGGATTCGCAAGGGATAATCCTCATCGACAATCTGGAAAAGGGTAGAACTATTACAGGTGAATATGCGCAAGGCAGTGGTTGTGCTGCAGCTGACGCGGCGGCCACTCTTACGTGATGTAGGCGATTGTGGCGGCCAGTGATCTTATACCGCAATGGCCATGTACAGCCGGTCTCGGGGGTGGATGTACTGTGCCGAACGTAGGAACTTTTAAGATGTCGGGACTGCCAGATAATGATTTTCTCGTAGTAGCACTGGCCCGTTTCCAGGAACAGTAAATCCCAGCTGCTGATTGTGGACCATCAGGTAGGTTGATGACGCTCCACCTGCGGAAGAGTTATCCGACTGGGACGAAACTCAGTAGGTTTGACGAACACGTGGAGACAAATGATTACTGTTTGAGAAAAACTGGATAATTTATTTAAGAGGAAGAGCTTCAGAAATTTAACAAGTCAACAATGCGAAATTCGACTTCTGGTCTTTATGTAAGCAGCTATTCGGCTTGTCATTGGTTGACAGAGTTGTTGGGTGTCATACTGAGGGATATAGTGCCAATTTGTGTCCAGCTGGCGCGACAGATAGTCAAAGTCGCGATATGGTTTGAGGGCCCAGCACATAATGCTCGAAACATTCTCAATTGGGGAGAGATCCGGCGACCTTTCTGGCCAAGGTAGGGTTTCGCATGCACGAAGACAAGCAGTAGAACCTCTTGCCACGAGCAGACGGGCGTTATCTTGCTGAAATGTAAGCTCAAGATGGCTTGCAATAAAGGGCAACAAAACGGGACGTATAGTATCGTAGACGTACTCCTGACTACTAAAGAGGTGTTACTGTGTAAAGAAATGGCACCTCAGACCAGCACTCTCGTTTGTCGGACGATATGGCAGTCGACAGTCAGGTTGGCATCCTACTACTGTCTGGGGCGTCTCCAGACACATCTTCGCTGGTCATTAGTATTCAGTTCGTAGCAGGTCGCATCACCTGGAGACAGTTGTACTCCAATGAACGACATTCCAGGCCAAAGATGTGCCTGGGGACGCCCCAGCAGCGGTGGGGCACTAACCTGACTGTCGCCCAACACATGCCTTGACAACCAGCGGTTACGGTCTTGGGTGCCACTTCTTTTCATAGCGGGACCCTTTTGATTGCCATCAGCGGCATCCTTACAGCATAGCGTTACGTCGACGATATTCTACGCCCAGTTTTGTTGTCCTTCGTGACAAGCCACCGCAGTCTTACATTTCAGCAAGATAATGTCCACCCGCAAACGGAGAGAGTTTCTTCAGCTTGTTTTCGTGCTTTCCAAATCCAGTCTACGACATCAAGGTCGCTAGATCTCTCCCCGGTTGAGAGCCTTGGAGCATTGTTGGCAGGGTGCTTCAACCTCCTCTGCATCTGACGCGTCATTTGGACAGAATGTGACACGATACACCACAGGAGGACATCCTACAACTCTGTCGGTGAATGCCAAGCCCAATAATTGCTTGCATAATAGCCAGAGGACGACTACTCATAGCCGGCCGGAGTGGCAGAGCGGTTCTAGACACTTAAGTCTGGATCCACGCGACCGCTACGGTCGCAGGTTCAAATCCTGCCTCGGGCATGGTTGTGTGTGATATCCTTAGGTTAGTTAGATATAAGTAGCTCTAAGTTCTAGGGGACTGATGATCTCAGAAGTTAAGTGCCATAGTGCTCAGAGCCATTTGAAACATTTGAACTAATATATTATTTACTTCCTCAATTCGTGAAGCTCTTTCTCTTGAACAAATCATCCATTTTTTTCTGAAACTGTAATCAATTGTCATCTACCGATTGCCGTCCCATTCGGATAATTCCAGATGTGTGGTATTATTATAATAGTACTAATAATAACATTATTTATTATTGTTATTTTGCCTCAGAGTGTAGTTATTTTCACATAACACAGAACTTATTCATTATTTTCAGACGTATTTTGAGTAAATATTGAAAAACGTTACAATGAGTTTAGTGCAATGAAACAGTTCAGTAACTTTATTGGTCAGCAGATTCGTACGTGGTTTACATCATGCAGGCATTTCACCAGTGTTTGCAGCCGAAGATGTTTCCGCCTAGCTTCCCAAATAAACCATATTTTCTCCAGCTGCATTATCATAACGTATTCTTTGTCACCTACAGTCTTCGGACAAAAAATTGAAAATACAGAAAGCACAATACATTACGACGCCTAATAGGGTGTAGAAACACCTTGGCCTTCAAAACAGCTCCAGTCGTGTTGGAATGGATAAATACAGATCTTATACGATTTTCAAGGGTTTCTTATACCATTCTTCCTGGAAAATAATGACAAGCTTAGGAAACAATGATGGAGATGAATAGCGATCTCTCACGCTTATCTCCAGAATAAATAACAAAAACTCAATAACATTGACATATGATGACTGTGAAGGCCAGGGGATATCGACAGATCATCCACGTGCTCATAAAACTCGTCCTGGACGATACGACCTGTGCGAACACAGCATCACACTGGCGAACAATCATTGTGCCATGTGATGTCCCGTTTAGCCAAAACGGTCACACAATGAGACCTCAAAGAGTAACCATTGGGTCCATGGAATACGACGATATGGCTGTCCAAATCATCACCAAATCTCCCCTTTTTTTCATTTTTGGGACGTCAACTCTGTTAGAAACTGGAATCAGTGTGAAATAAGGCGCATTCGACAAAATGGTTTTCTTCCATTGCTCCATGACGTCGGTACCACATTTTCCTGGGACAATCATTTGCATCACAGGTGCGCCGTTTTGAAACTCCAGCTCACCCTGCAGTTCCCTGGTTATTGATCTCCTTTGAGGCTTTTTTTTTTATGCTGACAAAGTTCGCGAGTGTGACATTCTGTTCTGCAGTCTGCAGTGACTTTACCATCTGTCGTCGTCTTACTTTGTGTCGCAATCCTCTTCAATGACCGCCTGACAAGATCATTCAAGAGACACTTTCAGTATGTTGTAACTAAGCAAAAGATGTATTTACGGTTTCACTATATGTGGTATGGATCTTCTGTAAGATGCCTCTTGAAACACCGAACACTTCGCCTCCCTTGGTTACAGAAGCACCCGCCATGACACCACCACCAATTTGCCCACGTTCGAATTGACTTAGCTCTCATATAATGCCCTCACAACTATATGAAACACTGTGCTGATCACAATTGATACTTGCAACAAATTGACATTCGTGGTCCTATAGAACAGCGTCATCCACAGACACGGTTACCATCTGCATTTATGGTCAAGCATCCATTCCTCACAGTGTTCCAACATTTTTCTCCAACCACTGTAGAACATCTCTCAGCTTCTGGAATGTTTACAATGCTTCAAGGACATCGTTTATCAGCAATTCTCCTTCATCCATCCAACACAGTGCATCATTTAGTCAGTCGATGTTGTGGTCTTCAGTCCAGAGACTGGTTTGATGCAGCTCTCCATGCTACTCTATCCTGTGCAAGCTTCTTCATCTCCCATCACCTACTGCAACCCTCTCAATCTGTTTAGTGTATTCATCTCTTGCCCTCCCTCTACGATTTTTACCGTCCACGCTGCCCTCCAATACTAAATTGCCGATCCCTCGATGCCTCAGAATGTGCCCTACCAACCGATCCCTTCTTCTAGTCAAGTTGTGCCATAAATTTCTCTTCTCTCCAATTCTATTCAATATCTCCTCATTAGTTAGTTGATCTACCCATCTAACCTTCAGCATTCTTCTGTAGCACCACATTTCGAAAGCTTCTATTCTCCTCTTGTTCAAACTATTAATCGTCCACGTTTCACTCTCCATACAAATACTACCATTAACGACTTCCTGACACTAAAATCTATATTCGATGTTAACAAATATCTCTTCTTCAGAAACGCTTTCCTTGCCATTGCCAGTCTACATTTTATATCCTCTCTACATCGACCATCATCAGTTATTTTGCTCCCCAAATAGCAAAACTCCTTTACTACTTTAAGCGTCTCATTTCCTAATCTAATTCCCGCAGCATCACCCGATTTTATTCGACTACATTCCATTATCCACGTTTTGCTTTTGTTGATGTTCATCTTACATCCTCCTTTCAAGGCACTGTCCAATCCGTTCAGCTGCTCTTCCGGGTCCTCTGCTGTCTCTGACAGAATTACAATGTCATCGGCGAACCTCAAACATTTTATTTCTTCTCCATGGATTTTAATACTGAAACGTCCCCTTTGAAGAATTAATTAATTACTGTGCTGATAAACCTCTTACAATATTTGATTTTCAAACAGCTGAGCAGAACTGAACGCACTCAGACATTTCGCTCTTTACCTTTTCTGATCAACACTAAACTGACACACAATATTTTTTACCGCAACGCAATCTGACTTTCAAAAATCACTACAAAAGAATGGCCCTGACTAACATTAACCTATACCTTTCACAAATCACTTACCTCACCAAAAATCTTCGTTACTCGAACTACTGCAATACAGCGAGCGCCACTACTGCCAGCTCAATAAAAGATTCAAACTACTGAAGGCACTAATTACTGACAGGCATAGTTAGCAAATGAAAGATTTTAATAGGGAACAAACAATGTATTTACCTTAATAGTCATAATATATACAGCAGTTCATGACATCCATTCTTACAAATGTACTGTTTCTGATGGATACACCTCCAGATTATCCATTCTCAAAAATCCGCCATCTCACTTCCCCACATCCACCACTGCTGGCGGCTCACCTCCAACTACGCAACGCTACACGCTGTTAACAGCCAACTGCCCAACACTACAATGACCAACAACAATGCAAACCAGCCACAGACTGCACACAGCACAGCCAGTGATTTTCATACAGAGCGCTACATGGCGTTACCAATATAAAAACCTAAACAACCTACTTACATAGCCCCCATTCTCCCCACAAAAAAATTTACAAATTGTTTTGGGCAGTGGCCAATACAGATTTGAAAATTTTTTTCATAATTACAAAAACAAAGAAACAAATGCACAGACATATTAATACAATGTTGCTCAAAAGCTAAAATTTTCTCACAGTCCATAAAGACAGTCCTAATCATTCATCACAGTAAAATTGCAGTTTTTTTTCTCAAAGTCTGAGCAGTAAAAGAGAATGCACACGGAAGTAGTGGATTTCCATGCAGTCTTGAAGAAGTAGCGTTGTCTTTCCAATGGAAAGACAGTGCTCACTCTTGACATGCAGACAGGTAATGGGTCACAACAGAGCAAACCCACAGCAGAGTCAGTCGAAGTTGAAGAATATTGGTAGGTAGGTCATCACAGAGCAGACCACTGTAGTCTTGTTAGAGATTACAGTATTGGTGGGCCACCAGAGGTGCAGTCCCACTGTAGTCCTTGTAGAGATAATGGTACTGGTGGGCCATCAAAGATTCAGACCCACTGTAGTGCTTGTAGTGACGGCCAGCAGCCATCTGTTGCGACTGTGCTGGTGCACAATCACCATCGAAGAGTCTTGTGGACAATATAGTAAGTCAATGAACCACCACTTGTGCACTAAAAAAATTTTTATTTGAAATGTCCTTACAACCAGGCAATGCTGTTATCCAGTCCCTTGCTGAATTAATAACACACATGCAAACACTATCAGTCCCTACTTCTCACATATTGTCCATATACTATGACCAACAGAAACGTGTGCAGTGAAGAGTAACTTACAAGTTACTTAATTTGATGAACTGGTATCAATTACAATTTTATAACATAAGAATACAATAACAAAGGTACAAAATTCATCATTAAAAACATAATAATACAGATAACATTTGTAGTAATACAGGCTTTACAAAACAACAGAAATAAACATATACATCAGTATTACAGGAATTATGACATAAGTAAATACATAAAAGATCAGAATAACTTTTGAAACCTCAACTTCACACATGAGCATTAAAACAAAACAGAATAAAAAATGTCTAAGCATCTTTACAAGGTAAATTACATATTATCAGAAAAATTCTACAACATAAATGTTATTAGTTAAACACATACAGACAGGAAAAACACAAATTCACATAGTGTAACAACACAAAAATACAGGACAGGGTTTGTTTTCAGTGTGACACTAGACACATCACCCCAAAACTTCATTCCATATATCTTTCCTCTTATTTCAACATTTGTTTCCACCAAAAAAATTCTATCCAAGCATGCTTTCTGTATTTATATGTTCACACATTTCTTACCTCATTATTTATTTTCCATTATCTTACCTCATCATTTATTTCCAAGAAAATCCTACGTAAACCTGTTGTCCCTAAACCCTACTTTTTTTGTTCATATCCTCTTTCAAAATACTTTTTTTTGGCCAAATCGATTTCTTATAGCTTCACAATGCATTTCTTCCAATTCATCATAGTTAGTTTCTTATATAGTCTACCCCTCTTAAGCTAACTTAAATCTACTGAGCTCAGATATATAAAATACCAAGGAACAAAGAAATGCAGCAGTACAAAACAATTAACACAAACAGCAATGACAAAAAATGCAAATTGGCAAAGCAAGCAGCAATATATATAAATTAGCAAAGAAAATGCAACATTATCACTAATATGAGACAATGTGCAGCAAAAAGAAAAATAAATCAGTAGTAAAACTGGCTTAACAGAGTAATACAAAGTGAAATTCAGTAGCACTATGCCTGGCAAGCAGCAGCAGTAAATGCAATAACTTATACCTAAACATGACAAAGCTCAAGCAGAAAAAATAATACACTAAAGACAACAATGCAGATAAGTGAAATGTCTATTCACATCTTAATGTCTATGTAATTAAAGTGGTGCACCACAACTTATTCTACAAAAAATATTACCAAGTACTTGAAAAGAAAATTATGTATGCAGCTACTGTTATTAGTCCCTCTTTTTGTTCTCTCCTTTCCAAGTGCTCCTTTTTCGAAGAATATGGATCATAAAATTATTATTTAATAGATCTGTTGACAAAGTGTTCACATTAGCAAATGCATTTAATTTTATTTTATAAAACCAATGCTGCAACACAGCTGGAAACCATATATCAAATGAAATAAGCAACTATGTACAAAGTAAAGCATAAAAATATCGTTCAACAGTCATGTGAAATTTCATAAGTTAGTAGAAATTCTCTCAACTCTTGTAGAAAGATGCTTGTCATAATCAGGTGTGCCGATGTAATTATCTTTCCAAGTAATGAGTGTGTCGTATTTGCTATGCTTTCTAGACAGGAATGTCAATGGCGAGGTTAGGGCTTCTCCTTTTTTTTGTTGTGCCTCTGAAAGGCACGGCTTTTTTTTTCCAAGTGACTGTCGCATAGCTTGGCACCTACAGCGCATTACGTCAAGGTCACTTAACTTTCTTACCGAAACATTTATGACACAAGTTTTCACTACAGTGACAGTCTCATATAAAAATTTCACAGGTCGTGAATTTGTGTTGTAAATGTGTGGAAACAAAATCCTATAAATATAACAGTGTTCTAAAAATATTTTTCGACATTGTGATACATTCACGCATTTACACACCCTTCATAACTCTTAAAGTACGATTCTTGGTTTCCAACATCCTTTTTCACAAATCAGAGTCCCTAACCACTACTCATTAATCCATGCATTATTACACATATACATATTTGTCGGCACTTCTTCAATATTTCATCATAATAAATACATAGCATAATCAAATTCCTCATATAGTATCAGCTTATTGATCATAAACACACCTCAACAGCATAATACACATTGTCATCGCAATAATAAGATCAGAAAAACTCAGCAAAATCTCAAAAACGTCATAGCTTTCTTCAATAATTTCAAAACCTAAAAAAATTCTCTCCTCATTTCAATACTGTCATCTACCTCAATCATACTTTAAAAATCGTGATCCCATACCAAATACATCATTCAAAGCTCTCATAGTATCATAATGGTTCTGAAAAAATATGAACAGTTCACAAAGTAGAGACAAAATACAATTTCATAAGTGTGAAGTTATCCAACTGTGTAATTGTGTAAACATGTGTCACTGACATAGTAAAAAAAAATTTGTTTCTCTGTTATATAATCAGATAGCTGTATATATCTGTGTTAGAGAGATATGGTACCGATGTGTAAAGTTGTATAAGCAAATACCATATTAGCTAGGGCTCCTTGTGCTTGCCAAACACATGGTATACAAAGTAAGCGCGTACCCCCCTGAGGATTAATGTAATTATACCCTCAGGTGTTACAGATTACAGCAATGGAATGAAATGTATCACGGAAAACCTTTGTA
Organism: Schistocerca cancellata; assembly: GCF_023864275.1. Classification (NCBI taxonomy): domain Eukaryota; kingdom Metazoa; phylum Arthropoda; class Insecta; order Orthoptera; family Acrididae; genus Schistocerca; species Schistocerca cancellata. The sequence continues at coordinate 4,117,894 of NC_064632.1, read as the reverse complement.
TCATTGTACTTCAAATATCTATAAAAATAAATGTTTTAGGTACAAAATTAATCACTCAAATACGTGTACTGTAGCGCTAAACTGTGCGTCTTGTTGTAAAATAATCTCTGTGGAAGTGTCGTAGTTATCGTCCTCCGAAAGCTAAGTTCTGCAGAAGTCAATGTACTTACCTCATGATCTACATCTACATCTACATCTACATTTATACTCCGCAAGCCACCCAACGGTGTGTGGCGGAGGGCACTTTACGTGCCACTGTCATTATCTCCCTTTCCTGTTCCAGTCGCGTATGGTTCGCGGGAAGAACGACTGTCTGAAAGCCTCTGTGCGCGCTCTAATCTCTCTAATTTTACATTCGTGATCTCCTCGGGAGGTATAAGTAGGGGGAAGCAATATATTCGATACCTCATCCAGAAACGCACCCTCTCGAAACCTGGCGAGCAAGCTACACCGCGATGCAGAGCGCCTCTCTTGCAGAGTCTGCCACTTGAGTTTGTTAAACATCTCCGTAACGCTATCACGGTTACCAAATAACCCTGTGACGAAACGCGCCGCTCTTCTTTGGATCTTCTCTATCTCCTCCGTCAACCCGATCTGTTACGGATCCCACACTGATGAGCAATACTCAAGTATAGGTCGAACGAGTGTTTTGTAAGCCACCTCCTTTGTTGATGGACTACATTTTCTAAGAACTCTCCCAATGAATCTCAACCTGGTACCCGCCTTACCAACAATTAATTTTATATGATCATTCCACTTCAAATCGTTCCGCACGCATACTCCCAGATATTTTACAGAAGTAACTGCTACCAGTGTTTGTTCCACTATCATATAATCATACAATAAAGGATCCTTCTTTCTATGTATTCGCAATACATTACATTTGTCTATATTAAGGGTCAGTTGCCACTCCCTGCACCAAGTGCCTATACGCTGCAGCTCTTCCTGCATTTCGCTACAATTTTCTAATGCTGCAACTTCTCTGTATACTACAGCATCATCCGCGAAAAGCCGCATGGAACTTCCGACACTATCTACTAGGTCATTTATATATATTGTGAAAAGCAATGGTCCCATAACACTCCCCTGTGGCACGCCAGAGGTTACTTTAATGTCTGTAGACGTCTCTCCGTTGATAACAACATGCTGTGTTCTGTTTGCTAAAAACTCTTCAATCCAGCCACACAGCTGGTCTGATATTCCGTAGGCTCTTACTTTGTTTATCAGGCGACAGTGCGGAACTGTATCGAACGCCTTCCGGAAGTCAAGAAAAATAGCATCTACCTGGGAGCCTGTATCTAATATTTTCTGGGTCTCATGAACAAATAAAGCGAGTTGGGTTTCACACGATCGCTGTTTCCGGAATCCATGTTGATTCCTACATAGTAGATTCCGAGTTTCCAAAAACGACATGATACTCGAGCAAAAGACATGTTCTAAAATTCTACAACAGATCGACGTCAGAGATATAGGTCTATAGTTTTGCGCATCTGCTCGACGACCCTTCTTGAAGACTGGGACTACCTGTGCTCTTTTCCAATCATTTGGAACCTTCTGTTCCTCTAGAGACTTGCGGTACACGGCTGTTAGAAGGGGGGCAAGTTCTTTCGCGTACTCTGTGTAGAATCGAATTGGTATCCCGTCAGGTCCAGTGGACTTTCCTCTGTTGAGTGATTCCAGTTGCTTTTCTATTCCTTGGACACTTATTTCAATGTCAGCCATTTTTTCGTTGGTGCGAGGATTTAGAGAAGGAACTGCAGTGCGGTCTTCCTCTGTGAAACAGCTTTGGAAAAAGGTGTTTAGTATTTCAGCTTTACGCTTGTCATCCTCTGTTTCAATGCCATCATCATCCCGGAGTGTCTGAACATGATGTTTTGAGCCACTTACTGATTTAACGTAAGACCAGAACTTCCTAGGATTTTCTGTCAAGTCGGTACATAGAATTTTACTTTCGAATTCACTGAACGCTTCACGCATAGCCCTCCTTACGCTAACTTTGACATCGTTTAGCTTCTGTTTGTCTGAGAGGTTTTGGCTGCGTTTAAACTTGGAGTGAAGCTCTCTTTGCTTTCGCAGTAGTTTCCTAACTTTGTTGTTGTACCACGGTGGGTTTTTCCCGTCCCTCAGTTTTACTCGGCACGTACCTGTCTAAAACGCATTTTACGATTGCCTTGAACTTTTTCCATAAACACTCAACATTGTCAGTGTCGGAACAGAAATTTTCGTTTTGAACTGTTAGGTAGTCTGAAATCTGCCTTCTATTACTCTTGCTAAACAGATAAACCTTCCTCCCTTTTTTTATATTCCTATTAACTTCCATATTCAGGGATGCTGCAACGGCCTTATGATCACTGATTCCCTGTTCTGCACTTACAGAGTCGAAAAGTTCGGGTCTGTTTGTTATCAGTAGGTCCAAGATGTTATCTCCACGAGTCGGTTCTCTGTTTAATTGCTCGAGGTAATTTTCGGATAGTGCACTCAGTATAATGTCACTCGATGCTCTGTCCCTACCACCCGTCCTAAACATCTGAGTGTCCCAGTCTATATCTGGTAAATTGAAATCTCCACCTAAGACCATAACGTGCTGAGAAAATTTATGTGAAATGTATTCCAAATTTTCTCTCAGTTGTTCTGCCACTAATGCTGCTGAATCGGGGGGTCGGTAAAAGGAGCCAATTATTAACCTAGCTCGGTTGTTGAGTGTAACCTCCACCCATAATAATTCACAGGAACTATCCACTTCTACTTCACTACAGGATAAACTACTACTAACAGCGACGAACACTCCACCACCGGTTGCATGCAATCTATCCTTTCTAAGCACCGTCTGTGCCTTTGTAAAAATTTCGGCAGAATTTATCTCTGGCTTCAGCCAGCTTTCTGTACCTATAACGATTTCAGCTTCGGTGCTTTCTATCAGCGCTTGAAGTTCCGGTACTTTACCAACGCAGCTTCGACAGTTTACAATTACAATACCGATTGCTGCTTGGTCCCCGCATGTCCTGACTTTGCCCCGCACCCGTTGAGGCTGTTGCCCTTTCTGCACTTGCCCGAGGCCATCTAACCTAAAAAACCGCCCAGCCCACGCCACACAACCCCTGCTACCCTTGTAGCCGCTTGTTGCGTGTAGTGGACTCCTGACCTATCCAGCGGAACCCGAAACCCCACCACCCTATGGCGCAAGTCGAGGAATCTGCAGCCCACATGGTCGCAGAACCGTCTCAGCCTCTGATTCAGACCCTCCACTCGGCTCTGTACCAAAGGTACGCAGTCAGTCCTGTCGACGATGCTGCAGATGGTGAGCTCTGCTTTCATCCCGCTAGCGAGACTGGCAGTCTTCACCAAATCAGATAGCCGCCGGAAGCCAGAGAGGATTTCCTCCGATCCATAGCGACACACATCATTGGTGCCGACATGAGCGACCACCTGCAGATGGGTGCACCCTGTACCCTTCATGGCATCCGGAAGGACCCTTTCCACATCTGGAATGACTCCCCCCGGTATGCACACGGAGTGCACTTTGGTTTTCTTCCCCTCCCTTGCTGCCATATCCCTAAGGGGCCCCATTACGCGCCTGACGTTGGAGCTCCCAACTACCAGTAAGCCCACCCTCTGCGACTGCCCGGATCTTGCAGACTGAGGGGCAACCTCTGGAACAGGACAAGCAGCCATGTCAGCCTGAGATCAGTATCAGCCTGAGACAGAGCCTGAAACCGGTTCGTCAGACAAACTGGAGAGGCCTTCCGTTCAGCCCTCCGGAATGTCTTTCGCCCCCTGCCACACCTTGAGACGACCTCCCACTCTACCACAGGTGAGGGATCAGCCTCAATGTGGGCAGTATCCCGGGCAACCACAGTCGTAGTCCGATCGGGGGATGCGTGGGACGAGCTGGCCGTCCCCGACAAACCCCCATCCGGACCCCCACAGTGATGCCCATTGGCAACAGCCTCAAGCTGTGTGACCGAAGCCAACACTGCCTGAAGCTGGGAGCGAAGGGATGCCAACTCAGCCTGCATCCGAACACAGCAGTTGCAGTCCCTATCCATGCTAAAAACTGTTGTGCAAAGAACGTCTGAACTAATCTACAGAGAGCACAAACAAAACGACACAAAATTGAAACGGTTATTAAAATACAAGATTGCCTAGTAAATGCAGTAATGCTGCCACTTGTGCACTGCTGACACACTGCTCGGCGGCGGAAGGAGACTACGCGATTTTACACTATTCAGGTACTAAAACGCGATGCTGCAACTCTCAAATACTATAATACGCCCGAAATTTATGAATTAAACAATGCAAGTACCAAAAACACGCAAAGAAATTAAGAATTAAACTATGTAACAAATGAGTGAGCTAGGAGTATACGACTTGCTGCTGCAGCTGCTTATCCAACGGCGGCAGGGAGCACACTGACTGTGACCAACCGACACTGGCCGTTCAAAACAAAAACAGATGACAGACGACTACGCGAATTTACACTATTCAGGTACTAAAACGCGATGCTACAACTCTCAAATACTATAATACGCCCGAAATTTATGAATTAAACAATGCAAGTACCAAAAACACGCAAAGAAATTAAGAATTAAACTATGTAACAAATGAGTGAGCTAGGAGTATACGACTTGCTGCTGCAGCTACTTATCCAACGGCGGCAGGGAGCACACTGACTGACAAAAGTGAAATGCTTTGCGTATAGATATCTTAGTTATTACGCATATTGCCGTGATGAAGAAAGTACTGTGCTGTAACGTATTTTTATGTTGCGGAAAAGGCTGTCTCATTGTAGCTATACCACAAAAGTTACTACTAAAACATGTTTTCCTTTCCAGAAGAATTCAGAAAAACTGTGCAGATATAAAACAGAAACACCGCAAAAGCAACATTGTAAATTGTCGTTCATTAGTAGCGTCGTGATAAAATCGTGTAGCTGTCACATAAACTAACCACTGTGTCATCTGGTATCTCACATAAAATGCTTTAAACCCAGAATGTATTTTGAAGTAAACAAAAATGTTGTATTAAAATCTCATTAGCAGTACCAGTATATGTTTCAAGTATGTAAGCCTGATAGTCGTTACGTAATCGTGCAACTAACAAGCAAGGATGTACAAATAACAACACTGTGTCGTCTGTTCACTATAACAATGCATTCGTAATTTCTGTTTAAAAATGTTCCCTAGATTCTAGACTGGATAGTTAACTCCAAATTATTGTTGCATGTTAACAGTTTCTCAGTGTGACAAATTGTACTAGTAGCGTAAAGTGAAAAGTTTTATGGCAAAGACTAAGTAAAAAAAAACAGAATATCTTTCAATAAACGGTTTTACATGTGAAATGTGGTGTAAACCTTTACTCTTCCTAGTACGGAGAGTTTCAACTTCAACGCATTTATCATGTGGTATACGTCGGATTCTGTAAGGTCCATTGTAAACTAGAAAGAATTTGTGACTCAAGTGTTTCTTCTTATGTGACAATGAATGAGCTTTAATGAGAACTTTCTGACCAATATACAATTTCTTTGCATTTGTTTTACCGTGTGGTTTTCTCCTTTTGTCTGCTGCAGATTTTATATTTTTAATAGCCAAATCAATTATGTCTTTGTGTCGAAGTTTACGTGTATTCGACAAAGGTACAAGCTCTCTGATTCTGTTCGGTGGTTCTTCATTCTTTAGTACAAGAGTAGGTGGTAAAGCAGTGGAGTCATGAGGCATTTCATTCAGCACGTTTTGAAATAAGTGTAAATATCTGTCCCCATGCTGATGGTTTCTGTGACAATAAAGTCTGCAAAGCTTATTGATTTCTCTCATAATCCGTTCGGAGGGGTTACAATGTGGTGAGTACAATGAAATAAAAACAGGTTTGATTTTATGATTCCGAAGCATGCGTGACCAAACAGCAGATCTGAATTGCGGTCCGTTATCTGAAATGACTTTAGCAACGTGGCCAACTTCATGTAAGAAATTTTAACAAAGGCGTTGGATACAGACCGTCCAGTGGCTTTACGTAACGGAGTGAAAGAAACAAATTTTGTAGTAAGTTCAACAGCGACTAGAACGTACGAAAATCCGCTCGATGTTCTGGCAAGGGGTCCCAAGAGATCAACAGCAGCAAATTCTTTTAATTTAGAAGGAATGATAGGAAAACACGGAGCATGATGTGAGATAGTAGATGGTTTCGCCTTTTGACAAAGTTTACAAATAGACAAGACTCTTCGAATTCTCTTTTCCATATTGTTAAAATAACAAGTCGTCCGAAGAATATGATTACATTTTCGTGGGTCAAAATGTGCATAGCTGAAATGAATGTACCAAATGAGCTTATTAAAAAAATCGTCAGGAATGCAAAGTACCCATAGCTTGTCATCAACAGTGCAGCGTTTGAACAGTATGTTGTTTCTAACCAGATAACAATGCCGAATCTGTGTGTGTGTCTTTTCATGCCATTTGCTTTTGATGTCTTTCCAAATCGGATCTTTATCTTGTTCATGAGCAATGTCCTTTAAAGATGTGCTGATGAAGTTTTCAAAGGCGCCTTTCTGAATGTAAAGAATACTGAAATTTTTCTCGAGGTTGCCTTCTGTGTTACTTTTCTAAAGCCCAGCCGGTGCGCGTGACAAGGCGTCCGCAACAATGTTCTCCTTCCCGGGAATGTAGACTATTGTGAAGTGGAATTCTTGCAGAAACAATGCCCAACGTTTTAACCTGTCATGATTTAATTTTGAAGACATAAGAAATTGTAATGCACGATGATCACTGTATACTTTTACGTGCTTACCAGAAAGAAAGAAACGGAATTTTTTAAATGCCCAAACGATAGCTAAAGTTTCTAATTCAGTAACGGAATAATTATTTTCAGATTTTGTTAGCACTCGGCTAGCAAAAGCAATGGTTTTCTGAACAATAGTGTCATTTTCTGCGGCTGCTTGAAATAAATGGGCACCAAGACCGACTTTAGAAGAATCCGTGCTAAGGCAGAAATCTTGTGACAGATCTGGATGAGCTAGTATTGGTGCGTTAAGTAGCGATTCTTTCAAAGAATTGAATTCCAACTGTGCTTGTTCGTCCCAGTTCCAAATAGTATTTTTTCCAGTGAGACAACAAAGTTTTGGTGTAACTAGAATTTGCATATTCAGAAAACGACGGTAAAAATTTACGAGACCTAGAATACTGCAGACTTGTTTTTTTGTGGATGAAACTGGAAAGGCTCTGATAGCTTCTAACTTTTGGGGATCCGGCTGAATGCCTTCAGAAGAAATAATATGTCTGAAAATCTTCACCTTTGTCCTGCCGAATTCAAACTTTTCCAAGTTAACTGTAATTCCAGATTCTGCAAAAATATGTAACACGCTGTTGAGGATGTGATTGTGCTGTTCCCATGAGGCTTCTGCTATCAGAATATTGTCCACATTAAGGTGATGTGACGTTTTAAGAACTCAGGTAATATGGAATTTAGCCCGCGAATGAATGCTGCTGAAGAAATGTTCAAACCAAAAGGAAGTTTCCGAAACTGATAACAATCACCGAAACAAAGGAAAGCTGTGTATTTTCTACATTCTGGATGAAGTTCGATCTGATAAAAGCTGGATCTAAGATCAATAGAAGACAACACTTTTACACCATTAAAATTTTGAAGAAGTTCTTCTAACGTTTGCGGCCTGTCTGTTTCAGGAATAATGATAGTATTGATTTGTCTCGAATCTAAGACAAGCCTGATCAATCCATTTTTCTTCTCAACAACATGTAATGGATTGTTGTATGAGCTTACTGCAAGCTCAATAATGCCCTGTTCTAACACGGTCCCTATAATGTGCCGGAATTACGTATGGTCTAACACAAAATTTAGTATGCTCATGAACACGAAATTGGTATTCAAATCCCTTGATTGTTCCTGTTTTGTGAGTAAACACTGTGGAATGTGCTTGTAAAATCTCAAAAAGGTCTTGCCTATTAGTGTCATTACAATTCTCAGTTGTTTGCATTTTATTCTGAATTAACTCATTAGTATCAAATGCGCCGTCGATATCATCCCTGTCAGTACTTTCAGAGTGATTGTTAGTGTCAAGTCCCGTCGAAAATTCCGAACTGTTGTCTAACAGGAGGTAAAGCCGATTAATTTCTGCGTCATGGTTTGAGAGCCAATCTTCAAATTTCAAAGCTATTGACTTACCTTCTTTCTCTAAACTTATTTATGCATAGCGAAAGTTTAAGATTGCTTTGTATTCATTCAAAAAGTCTACTCCCAATATAATTTCCGTCGACAATAATGGAACTAAGAAAGTTCATAGAGAAGCTGTGGTTTTCACAAAAGGATTCTAAGTTGGTTTGTTGGCGTACATCTACACTTTTTCCAATGATTGCACCTTGTAACTTAATCTTACGTAACGGAAGTGTGGGGAAATCGTTCAATTTGTTGCATTTACTAAAGGCTGTTTCACTAATTATTGAAATGGGACTGCCAGAGTCAAGTACTGCCGTAAATTTTACGTCATTTACTGTAATGTGAATCACAGGATATGCAATGTTGTTATGTTTTACGTCGTGTTCCTGGAGTAAGATATCCCTAATGTCTTCCATTTTTACGTAATTACTAGCTACGGCAGCTGCGTCGTCAGTTCAGAAGTACGTTTTGTGGCTGCGAGCGGTATGACTCACTGCCTATTGTCACTTTGTTGGCGCGCGGCGTTATTGGGATTGGGAGACCAAAACTTCTACAAATTCACCTTGACGAGAGGGACCCGCCCTGTTTGAATCCCACCAGTTCTGATGCAATTCATGTCTGTCGTTACGATCATATCGTCTGTCGTCATGTCGGTAGATTCCATAGTTTCTTTCTTGTCTGTCACGTGGTGGAGAATTTCTCCCTGAATCGTAACTGCACGCTGGACCGTTGCGTCTTAAGTTATTCTGTCTCCCTTGATAATATTTATTTTGGTTCCCGTATTGTCTGTTTCTTTGATTGTCTCTGTGATAGTCATTACCGCGGAGAGGTGATCTTTTGGTTCAAATGGCTCTGAGCACTATGGGACTTAACTACTGTGGTCATCAGTCCCCTAGAAATTAGAACTACTTAAACCTAACTAACCTAAGGACAACACATACATCCATGCCCGAGGCAGGATTCGAACCTGCGACCATAGCAGTCGCGCGGTTCCGGACTGCATGCCTAGAACCGCTACACCACCAAGATGATCTTTACCTGTAATTATTACTACTCTGCCAACGGTTGTCATATGAGTTGTGCCTGTTTTGGTCACGATTTGTGTTGTGAGAATAGCCTTGTCATGTACAGTTATTATTTCTTTCATCGCGGAATTGCGACGGATGTGACCTGTAATTGTTGTGTTCCTGTTTTCGCATTCTGCGATTGTCTTTGTTAATTTCCAATTCTTGTAACAGTCCCTGAAAAGCTTCAATGTCATCTTTGCAACGTCCTGCCAAAATAATATGTCGTAAATGTTCAGGTAGTTTGATTAAGCAAATGCGGATGAGTTCTGAGGGGCTGTATGGGTTTGACAGGTACTGATTCTTGTGCAACATGTCTTCAAAATATTTCACAAGACTGGAAAATTCAGATTGTTCGAAATGTTTCATCATTATGATGCTATGTTTTACTCGGTCTTGTGTAGCTTGAGACCAATATGCTGAGAGGAAGGCATGATAAAATTCTCCTTCACTGTGACAATCATGAATGACCGATCGCATTCTTTCAGCTGGTTCATTCTCTATGTAGCCACACATAAATTCTAATCTGTGCTCTAATGACCAATTGGCAGGAAAACAATGAGAGAATTGATGAAGCCATGCTTGTGGATGAATTTCGTTGCCAGAATTCTTAAATGTTTTGAATTTACGTTTAGTAATGAACAGCTTATAGTCAAAATCATCGTGTTGGCGAGTAGCATATCGGTCATTGTTACGTCGTGTCGGCGGTTCCATCTCAAAATTCGGTGCACCTTGCCAATTTCTTTCATAATTTCCGAAATGCCCTGTGTTATTATTTTGTGGCTTTTCCGTATTTCTAAGTCCCTCTTCCCGTGTTGCAGCGCGAGTGTCCTCTGAAATATGTAATTTTTGTATTACTTGTGCCAACTGATCTTGTTCTTCCCAGATTTCTCTTTTGTGTTGCGTATTAATTTGATTCTGATTTTGTTTGAATTTCTTAATTTGTTCATATTCTTCTGTATCAATGATGGTTACAGGTCTTGTGTCATTCATATCATCATCTACCTTTGCAGATAAGTTAGTGAACTGATCCGAAAGTTCGGCTACTTTCTCCGATAGTGTACTTATTTCCTCAGTGTGTTTTTCTGAACCAAGATTCAGAGTGTCCATTTGTCTTGAAATCGTATCTACTGTGTCCTTTAAGTTTTCCTGAGTTTTTGCAAGTAGCGTAATCGAATCGGTAGATGCAACTGAGTCAATTTTAGCCCACAAGGTCTCATGATTTTCATAAACAATGGTTTGCAGTTCTTTTATGGCTGCTTCGTGATTCTGTAATGCATTTTCATGCCGCGAAAAAAAAGGTTGAAAATGCTCACAAATTTGTGTTTTTACGTCATTACAGACTTTTTGACATTTCGATTCAATGTTATGTAACTCAGTACTTAAATTTTCACGTGTTTGTTCAAGTGTGGTGTCTAACTTTTCAAGCTTTTGCTGTGTTTGTCTCTGATTTTGTTCCATTGTGCCAAACTTTTGAAGCTTTTGCTGTGTTTGTCTCTGATTTTGTTCCATTGTGTAAAACTGTTGCTGTGTTTGTCTCTGGTGTTGGTCCATTGTGTCTAACTTATGAAGCTTTTGTTCCATTGTGTCTAACTTTTGAAGCTTTTGTCCCATTTGTTGCATTAATTGTAATAACAATGCACTGGTGTCTGAAACATGTTCCTCAGTGCTATTCGGCAATGCATTTGAACCGGCAATATTCGCATTTTGAAAAGCAGAAAGTGTGTCTTGACTAATTTGAGAAAACGGCGAGCACGCAAAACCTGAATCTACATTATTTGTAAGATTGTGTCCTGTCATTTCGGATTCTTAAGGCAAGCTGTTGCCGACCGATCGATCGATAATGCTTCCCTGTTCACTAATTGTTTCACTGCCTACACCATTATTTGCAGCCCGCTCCATTTCCCTATGCACAATTACGAAATTACTACTTTGAACATTAGTTAATTCATTACACGGTGGCGCTAACACACTGCTTTCGTTTTCACTGTCATTTCTCAGTTTACTTTGGAGACTAGTATTACGTCTTTCACACGCCATTATTGTCACAATATTTCACACGACAACACAGAAAAGCACAATTTGAAGAGCAAAATAAGAAAACACATTAACATAGCATTGAAAATGATATCTCGTTAATTACAAGCGCAGCTGCGAAATACTTGGGTGCAAATCTACATGCATGCCACAACTGTTTTACTGAAAAGAATGAAAAACTACAACTACAAAGGTGTTTCTCTCTGCAATTACCGCGCTAGCAATAAACAAGGCTGCACTAATTGCAAGAACTACAAGAAAAAATCAGAAGATTCCAGTGACGTATCCTCGGCAAAGGGTCTACATATGAAACGTCCCCTTAGAAAAATTAATTAATTACTGTGCTGATAAACCTCTTACATTATTTGATTTTCAAACGGCTGAGCAGAACTAAACGCACTCAGACATTTCGCTCTTTACCTTTTCTGATCAACACTAAACTGACACAATATTTTTTAGCGCAACGCAATCTGACTTTCAAAAATTCCTACAAAAGAATGGCCCTGACTAACATTAACCTATACCTTTCACAAATCACTTACCTCACCAAAAATCTTCCTTACTCGAACTACTGCAATACAGCGAGCGCCACTACTGCCAGCTCAATAAAAGATTCAAACTACTGAAGGCACTAACTACTGATAGGCATAGTTAGCAAATGAAAGATTTTAATAGGGAACAAACAATGTATTTACCTTAATAGTCATAATATATACAGCAGTTCATGTCATCCATTCTTATAAATGTACTGTTTCTGATGGATACACCTCCAGATTATCCATTCTCAAAAATCCGCCATCTCACTTCCCCACATCCACCACTGCTGGCGGCTCACCTCCAACTGCGCAACGCTACGCGCTGTGAACAGCCAACTGCCCAACACTACAATGGCCAGCAACAATGCAAACCAGCCACAGACTGCACACAGCACAGCCACTGATTTTCATACAGAGCGCTACGTGGCTTTACCAATATAAAAACCTAAACAGCCTACTTACAATACCTACTCCGAATTTTCCTTTTGTTTCCTTTACTGCTTGCTCAATATACAGATTGAATAACATCGGGGATAGGTTATAACCCTGTCTCACTCCCTTCCCAACCACTGCTTCCCTTCCATGCCCCTCAACTCTTATAAGTGCCATCTGGTTCCTGTACAAATTGTAAATAGCCTTTCGATCCCTGTATTTTACCCCTGCCACCTTCAGGGTTTGAAAGAGAGTATTCCAGTCAACATTGTCAAAGGCTTTGTCTAAGTCTACAAATGCTATTAACGTGGGTTTGCCCTTCATTAATCTATTTTCTAAGATAAGTTGTAAGGTCAGTATTGCTTCACGTATTCCAACATTTCTACGGAATCCAAACTGATCTTCCCCGAGGTCAGCTTCTACCAGTTTTTCCATTCGCCTGTAAAGAATTCGTGTTAGTATTTTGCAACCGTGACTTGTTAAACTGATTGTTCGGTAATTTTCACATCTGTCAAAACCTGCTTTCTTTGGGATTGGAATTATTATATTCTTCTTGAAGTCTGAGTGTATTTCGCCTGTCTCATACATCTTGCTCACTAGATGGTAAACTTTTGTTAGGCCTGGCTTTACCACGGCTGTCAGTAGTTCTAATGGAATGTTGTCTACTCCCGGGGCCTTGTTTCGACTTAGATCTTTCACTGCTGTGTCAAACTCATCACGCAGTATCATATCTCCTATTTCATCTTCATCTACATTCTCTTCCCTTTCTATAATATTGTCCTCAAAAACATCGCCCTTGTATAGACTCCTTCCACCTTTCTGCTTTCCCTTCTTTGCTTAGAACTGGGTTTCCATCTGAGCTCTTGATATACATGCAAGAGTCTCCAACGGTCTCTTTAATTTTCCTGTAGGCAGTATCTATCTTACCCCTAGTGATATGCGCGTCTACATCCTTACATTTGTTCTCTAGCCATCCCTGCTTAGCCATTTTCCACTTCCTCTCGATCTTTTGAGACTTTTGTATTCCTTTTTGCTTGCTTCATTTACTACATTTTTATATTTCCTCCTCTCATCAGTTAAATTCTATATCTCTACTGTTACCCAAGGATTTCTACTAGATCTCGTCTTTGTACCTACTTCATCCTCTGCTACCTTCACTATTTCGTCTCTCAAAGCTGCTCATTCTTCTTCTACTATATTTCTTTCCCCCATTATTGTCAATTGATCCCCAATGCTCTCCCTGAAGCTCTCTACAGCCTCTGGTTCTTTCAGTTTATCCAGGTCCCATCTCCTCAAATTCCCACCTTTTTGCAGTTCCTTCAGTTTCAATCTACAGTTGATAACCAATAGATTGTGGTCACAGTCCACATCTACCGCTGGAAATGTCTTACAATTGAAAACCTGGTTCCTGGATATCTGTCTTACGATTATATACACTATCTGAGTCCTTGCACTATCTTCAGGTTTCTTCCATGTATACAACCTTCTTTTATGATTCTTGAACCAAGTGTTAGCTATGATTAAGTTATGCTCTGTACAAAATTCTACCAGGCGGCTTCCTCTTTCATTCCTTACTCCCATTCCATATTCACCTCCTACGTTTCTCTCTCTTCCTTTTCCTACTATCGAGTTGCAGTCAGCCATGACTATTAAATTTTCGTCTCCCTTCGGTATCTGAATAATTTCTTTTTTCTCATCATACATTTCATCAATCTCTTCGTCAGCTGCGGAGCTAGTTGGCATATAAACTTGTACTACTATGGTAGGCGTGCGCTTCGTATCTATCTTGGCCACTAAAATGCGTTCACTATTCTGTTTGGAGTAGCTTACCCTCATTCCTATTTTCCCATTCATTGTTAAACCTACTCCTGCGTTACCCCTATTTGATTTTGTATTTATACCCCTGTATTCACCTGAACAGAAGTATTGTTCCTCCTGCCACCGAACTTCACTAATTCCCACTATATCTAACATTAACCTATCCATTTCCCTTTTTAAATGTTCTAACCTACCTGCCCGAGGGATCTGACATTCCACGCTCCGATCCGTAGAACGCCAGTTTTCTTTCTCCTGATAACAACGTCCTCCTGAGTAGTCCCCACCCAGAGATCCGAATGAGGGACTATTTTACCTCCGGAATATTTTACGCAAGATGACGCCATCATCATTTAACCATACAGTAAAGCTGCATGCCCTCGGAAAGAATTACGGCTGTAATCACAGTACCAGCAGAGCAAGGCTGTTTTGGTTTGTGTTACAAGGCCAGATCAGTCTATAATCCAGACTGTGGCCCCTGCAACTACTGAAAAGGTTGCTTCCCCTCTTCAGGAACCACACGTTTGTCTGGCCTCTCAGCAGATACCCCTCCGTTGTGGTTGCACCTACGGTCCGTTGATATTACCACTTAATTTGTCTTCGATGCCATATTACATACGAAGCAAACGAGGGCAGCACATTACTGTATATATCCCTGTTAATTTCTTAACTGCCAACGTAGCATGATCGATGAACGGAAGTTGGCTGAACTTGCGTTTCATGATTTTCGTAGTGAATTATCTCAAATGACGCTACCTATAATTTTATTGGATGTAATTGGTTTCACGTTCTAGCTCTTACGTAAAGTTCTGTATGTGGAAACGCTCAATAACACTTAAAGACGGAAGAACCTTGAATAGAGCTTTTAACATTCGTAGCAAATATGGTAACTCATTTTGTCATGAGATAATTTACGAATCGGTGGACATGTTTTCTTTCTTTGAGTAATCAGTGACGTTACAGATCACTGAAAAATGTCAATGGCTGCTCTTCGATGAAGCAGTGAATTCTCGGCGAAATCTGAAATATCACTCCATGTAATTACTCCCTCGCTATAGATCTAACGGAATCCATCAATGTACTATGACAGCATTCTTAATGAAAAATGGCTGTAGATCGATAAGTAGGATTTCATTAAATAATTCCGAAAAGAACAATAATCTGTGATCTCAGGCTTTCCCGGCGAATGTGCTGTATCCAAGGTTCTCGGGTGTGCAGCCGGATCCGATCGTCGAAGTTCCACGATATTTCGGCGAATAACCGTTCCGCCGTCATCAGGTGGTGCCGATGGAATGCTCTGTCTGCTGACGCTGACGCTAGAATGACGAGCCTGTCCTTGGCTCGTGGTGGTGCAGTCTGGACAGAATTTGTCATTCCTGCGGTTCCTGTAAGAGAGAGAAATATACGAGGGCAGTTCAATAAGTAATGCAACACATTTTTTTCTCGGCCAAATTTGGTTGAAAAAACCGGAAATTTCTTGTATAATATTTTCAAACATTCCCGCTTCGTCTCGTATAGTTTCATTGACTTCCGACAGGTGGCAGCGCTGTACGGAGCTGTTAAAATGGCGTCTGTAACGGATGTGCGTTGCAAACAACGGGCAGTGATCGAATTTCTTTTGGCGGAAAACCAGGGCATCTCAGATATGCATAGGCGCTTGCAGAATGTCTACGGTGATCTGGCAGTGGACAAAAGCACGGTGACTCGTTGGGCAAAGCGTGTGCCATCATCGCTGCAAGGTCAAGCAAGACTGTCTGATATCCGGCGTGCGGGCCGGCCGTGCACAGCTGTGGCTCCTGCAATGGCGGAGCGTGCGAACACACTCGTTAGAGATGACCGACGGATCACCATCAAACAACTCAGTGCTCAACTTGACATCTCTGTTGGTAGTGCTGTCACACTTGTTCACCAGTTGGGATATTCAAAGGTTTGTTCCCGCTGGGTCCCTCGTTGTCTAACCGAACACCATAAAGAGCAAAGGAGAACCATCTGAGCGGAATTGCTTGCTCGTCATGTGGCTGAGCGTGACAATTTCTTGTCAAAGATTGTGACAGGCGATGAAACATGGGTTCATCACTTCGAACCTGAAACAAAACAGCAATCAATGGAGTGGCGCCACACCCACTCCCCTACCAAGAAAAAGTTTAAAGCCATACCCTGAGCCGGTAAAGTCATGGTTACAGTCTTCTGGGACGCTGAAGGGGTTATTCTGTTCGATGTCCTTCCCCTTGGTGAAACGATCAACTCTGAAGTATATTGTGCTACTCTTCAGAAATTGAAGAAACGACTTCAGCGTGTTCGTAGGCACAAAAATCTGAACGAACTTCTCCTTCTTCATGACAACGCAAGACCTCACACAGGTCTTCGCACCCGAGAGGAGCTCACAAAACTTCAGTGGACTGTTCTTCCTCATGCACCCTACAGCCCAGATCTCGCACCGTCGGATTTCCATATGTTTGGCCCAATGAAGGACGCAATCCGTGGGAGGCACTACGCGGATGATGAAGAAGTTATTGATCCAGTACGACGTTGGCTCCGACATCGACCAGTGGAATGGTACCGTGCAGGCATAAAGGCCCTCATTTCAAGGTGGCGTAAGGCCGTAGCATTGAATGGAGATTACGTTGAAAAATAGTGTTGTGTAGCTAAAAGATTGGGGAATAACCTGGTGTATTTTAATGCTGAACAAAACAACCCCCGTTTCAGAACAAAAATGTATTGCATTACTTATTGAACTGCCCTCGTATATTACCACTCTTGTCGATAGGTCCTGTCTGGTTTAACCTAAAAAAGAGAAAGACACATTCTGTTGAGGGATTAGTAAAACTTAATCCCTCAGCAGGTCAGGCCAACGCGTGGTTGGCCTGTGATGAGGTTGTTGGCCCAGTCCACGGATGAGCCGGTTGCGGGAGCGTCCCGTCTTCTCGTAGAACTTCCTGGCGATGTCGCGGAACCTGTCTCGGAGAGGCAGGATCCCAGTGTCCTCGTGGAGTTGGCGCGTCGAGAAGCGCCTCGGAAGATGCATAGCAGTATTCAGGGCGCGGTTCTGTATCCGCTGCAGTCACAATGTGAGCATCTGCGGCTTTCCCCCAGACCACGGCCGCATACTCTAACAGTGGGCGAACCAATGTTAGGTAAAGCGTGATGCCGTGTTGCGGTGGCAATGACGACTGCGGGTTTAGCAGCGGATACAGGGCGCGGAGGCGTCCAATTGCTCTCCCTTTCACATCACGGATGTGATGCTTCCAGGTGAGCCTGCGGTCTAGGGTAACCCCTAGGTATTTCGCCGTACCACTCCATGGGGTAGGTTCTCCCAGGATTTCGAATGGCGTAAGCCCTGGCGGCAGAACTCTTCGAGTGAAGACGACTGTCTGGCTGTTTGTGGCGTTGAATTTCAACCGCCACTTTGTTGCACACGAGCCCGAGGCGTCGCACCCGCGTTGGAGGCGGTTTCTCAGCACTTGGGCGTTCATGCTGCGGGTGAACAGGGCCGTATCATCAGCGTACAGCGCCAGTTCGACTCCTGCCACTTTCGGCGCGTCTGCAGTGTACAGGGAGTACAGCGAGGGGCCGAGAACCGACCCCTGCGGCACCCCTGCACGTATCTGCCGGTCTGTGGACGTACCGTCGTCAGCCCTCACGTGGAAGGTTCGTTCGGACAGGTAAGACCGCAGCAGCGTCATGTGGGACGTCGGTATCCCTCGTTCAAAAAGTTTGAACTCGAGACCGTCGTGCCACACCGAGTCAAACGCTCGGGAGACGTCGAGGAACACTGCGCCAAGGAATTCCCTTGTTTCCAATACCCTCATGGCCGCTTCTACCACCCGCAAGAGCTGGTGGGAAGTGGCGTGCTCTTCTCGAGACCCGAACTGCTCGTCCGGGATGATGCCCTCCTGGGTGACGTGTCGCATCAGTCTCCTCGCGTACAGCCTCTCGAAAACTTTCGAGAGGTACGGGAGCAGGCTGATGGGTCGGTAGCTCGATGCCTGGCGTGGGTCCTTGCCGGATTTCAGGATGGCCACGACCTCCGCGTGTTTCCACGCAGAGGGGTAGTCACCCGATCGGAGAATTGATCTGTTTGCGCTGTGTCCGTGGTATTTATGTCAGCGGGGTCCCGAGTCGTACCTCGGCGCGGACGGCCGGCGCAGCGCCGCGTGGTGGGAGGGGTGGGGGTGGCTGCAGCCACGCCCGGTGGTGGGCGCAGTCCATCTCATGTCCGCTCGCGCCGTTGCTCTTTGATGGTGTTTAATAATGGTTCCCAGGCCTTGCTAAGTTGAAACCCGATGTCCCTGTTGATGAGGTTATCTGTTACCCGAATTTCTATGGCCTCCTTGTAGATACTGTCCCAGTAGGCACTTGTGGCCGTCAGGATTTTTGCCTCTTCGAATTTCGCTGTGTGTCCGGTTTCATTGCAGTGTTCTGCTAGGGCCGAAGCGTAAGCTGGTGTGAAGTTCGTGTTCCTTGCATCGGTCCTCGACAGTGGGAACTGCTTGGCTGATGTAGGATTTGCCACAGCCGCACGGGATTTTGTATACGCCCACTTTCTTAAGGCCTACGTCATCTTTTGCCATTGCTAGTAGGTCTCGAATCTTTGCTGGTGGCCGGAAGACAGTGTCAACCTTGTGTCGCCTTAACAGTCTCCATAATTTTGACGAAACGTTGCCAGCAAACGGCAGAAAGGCCAGAGCTTTCTTCTCTTCTTCGGGTTGTTCTTCATCTCGGTTCTTGCTGCACTTCTGTTGTTGGAAGGCCCTTTGGATTTGACGGTTACCATACCCATTCTTGCGGAATACGGTCTCCAGGTGTTTGAGCTCCGTTGGCAAGTTCTGTTCATCAGAGATCGAGTGTGCTCTATGTACCAAGGTGTTGAGCATTCCATTAAGTTGCGCCGGATGGTGGCAGCTGGAGGCATGTAGGTACAGGTCAGTTTGTGTAGGCTATCATCTTAAGTATACGAACGTGGTGTCTCTGACTCATAGTTAGTCAGCTAGACAATGCCGAAGCTAATTCGCTGTGCCTGGAGGAAATATTACTGAAAATTGTGATTACTGCAGTAAATAGTCCCAAGTGTGCGCCATTGGCCTGATGGCATATCTGAAGCCGTCGAACCACCGATGGGTGAACACTGGGTAATGTTTCACTGGCTTGATCTCGGACGTCTTCTGCAGTAACAGCATTTCTAAATACGAATTCTTCCAGAGTGTTCACAGGACTTTGATACACAAAAGCCTTCAAGTGGCTCGTAAGATAACAATCAAGTGGTTTGAGACCTAGGGATGTTGCAGGCCAATCAACAGGTCCAATAAGTGCAATCCAGCGTTCATGGTATTGTCTGTCCAAGAATCTTCCCACTCGATTTGTGAAATAGAGAGGTGCCCCATCATGCTGGAAGAACATTGTCTTCTGTTTTGAAGCACGACATCTTCGAGAAGACTGGGAAGTACGTGTTCGAGAAATTGGCAGGAAACATCACCTGTTAGACGGTGTGAAACAATGGAAGACCCACCTACTTGTTGTGAAGAATTCCATCCCAAACATTAACTGAAGATCATTACAGAAAATGGTGGATAGCCCTACCTCGAGGATTTTCACGAGACCGTACATGAGATA
This sequence comes from Schistocerca cancellata, assembly GCF_023864275.1. Classification (NCBI taxonomy): domain Eukaryota; kingdom Metazoa; phylum Arthropoda; class Insecta; order Orthoptera; family Acrididae; genus Schistocerca; species Schistocerca cancellata. The sequence continues at coordinate 4,098,240 of NC_064632.1, read as the reverse complement.
TGCGACTGTTGAACATTCTTTCGCTGGTGAAAGTCAGTTCATCAGTCCACAGAAGAATGCTTACGAAGTCGGGACATAGTACTCTTTTCTGTGAAAACTATACGGCAAAGTGCTTCCGAATTAGAGAATCAGTGGGTAGAAGGTCACTTGCACAACTTTTAGGGATGACAATGACTCATCACGCAGAGTTCTCCAAACAACGCCAGAGCGTGAGCTAGGGAGCGTACGGCACGTGAAGGAGTTTTGTCGAACATTTGTAGTACTCGCCCCACGAAACTAGTATTATGTTCACTCTGTGGTGGATCTCAAGCATGGAATTCTTCCTCTATTGTGCACCTTTCAGGGGGAAGATGATCGACAGCTGCAAACGTTCTCTCGTTTGGTATTAGTCTGTTCGGATAAAGTTATGCGCACAAATGTAGTGCTCCGTCAATAGATCATGCAGCACCGAAAGCCCAGCGCATATTTGCAAGTTCATTCCCCGTGGCAGTTCTACACCTTATGCATCATAACGTTGAGTAAACAACGTTTTTACATTTGCAAGTGCATACTATTGTTCGATAACATGCTACCTTTTCTTTGGACATCACTTGAATACGAATTACGTTGGGGTGGAAGCGAAGTACACAAACGTCAGCTCACCTCAGGTACACCACACCGAATGAGGACAAGGGGAACGGGTGCAGAGGGTCCTCCTTAGGGCGTGGGAACCAATTAAAACAAATGACACTAGACACCCAAACTTACGGACATTTACCGCTGCTTATCACGCCACCAGGCGGACCGTATATTTTTTGAGGTCGCCTACCGTCGTAAATATGCATCAGCGACCCCATGTTCGTATATTTGAAATGATTGGCTACGTCTAACCTACAATCCCACAAAAATTCTGCACTTATTTCTGAAACAGCAGGTACAGCCGTCCACTGTTGCCCCTATTATATCCGGAGTAGCAAGTACTGTATAGATACTAAAGTTAAAATCTTCTGGGTTATAAGGCCGCGTCATATTTCCTTCTAAAATAACGGACCTTTCGACCCCTCTGCAGCGACCTTTTTCAGGGATGTTGCGGTGTCCACTATTGCTAGAACACTGTCAGAGAACAGAGTCGCGTTCTCTTGTAAGGGACAGTTTCCCCGCTTTTGCGCTGGAGAAGTGGGAGTATCGGTTAAAATTCTAGTGGCTACCATTGGTGGGCCATCGTAACAGGCTAGAATTCCCGCACTGATGCAGAAGAAAGGGCGCAACGTTCCGAAGAAGATCCCAGCAGAGAGGTCGAAACAACGATCATTTTCGAAGGACATATGACGCGGCCTATCACACTAGAAGATTTTAACTTTAGTGACAACGGCCACGAAAGCCTGCAGACTTACATACTGTACAGTTACTGTTGTTAAAAACTGCAAAATGTAAATTAACCGGAGATACCCGTTAATGAGGACTGTACGGATGAGTTTCCGCTGAACGTGGTTCCCATCTGTCTTAATATTCCAACAGGAGCTTTGATTTTCTCGTTGGTGTCCTCCATTTTCTTTGTAGGCGGCATCTACCTTTCCCACTGACACGCATGCTTCTACTGCTCAACAATCCCCTCTGGGAGTTCCCGCTTTGCCGGCCGAAGTGGCCGTGCGGTTCTAGGCGCTGCAGTCTGGAACCGCGTGACCGCTGCGGTCGCAGGTTCGAATCCTGCCGCGGGCATGGATGTGTGTGATGTCCTTAGGTTAGTTAGGTTTAACTAGTTCTAAGTTCTAGGGGACTAATGACCTCATAAGTTCAGTCCCATAGAGCTCAGAGCCATTTGAGCCAATTCCCGCTTTGCCTTTGGAAACTTTGTGTCAGTCTCGTTTTTAGATGTCTGTGTCCAGTTTTGCCTACTTCATTTCTATATTCGCTAGTTAACTGTAAGTTCGTGTCACTGCACTGTGGTGACGACGTCACAGTAAGCCTGGGTGGCATTAACAGCGACTGCGGCTGCGGCCATTCCGTGGCCGCCCGCTTCTGGCTGGGCGTCGTGCGCACCCCCTGGGCGCCCTTCGCTTACAGCACGCTCGGGAAGGCGGTGGCGGCGGCGGCGGTCCTCCTGTGTGGGGCAGCAAATATTTGCCGGTATTGTCGCCCCCGCGCGGGCATCCAGTGGTGGCCGCCCTCTTCCTCCCCCCCCCCTACCCCCCACTCCTGGAGGGCCCTCTAGGGCCGCTGCGCAGAGCACAGTGGCGGCACCACTTCTGCCGCCAGAAGCGTCAGCTCAGCTGCACGAGGTGTGGTCGGAACAACTATCACCAGAAAGAGACCACAGGCTTCCACACAACTGTTTCCAAGTGGGGGAAAATTTCAAAACTTGTCATTTCTGATGTAATCGATTTGATGAGTTTGAATAAAACTTGTCGTGCTTCAAGATTTTTGACAGAAAGTGCACAAATCTTGTTATATGTCACAGGTTTAATAGTTGTCTCCGTACAGAGGGAAGGCCTCAGGTACAGCCAAACTATTCGGCTCGTATCTGGCAGTTCGCTTGTTTACAATCTGTAATGAAAGACCCAGACACTTTGAGACAATAACACCCATGTTTGACATAATCGCCCCTCATCAGTTCGTGATTCGCAGTCGAATCAAAATTGCTGTGATCGACGTTGTTGTTCTTGTTGTTGTTGTGGTCTTCAGTCCTGACACTGGTTTGATGCAGCTCTCCATGCTGCTCTATCGTGTGCAAGCTTCTTCATCTCCCAGTAGCTGCTGCAGCCTACATCCTTCTGAATCTGCTTAATGTATTCATCTCTTGGTCTCCCTCTACGATTTTTACTCTCCACGCAGCCCTCCAATACTACGTTGGTGATCCCTTGATGCCTCAGAACATGCCCTACCAACCGGTTCCTTCTTCTTGTCAAGTTGTGCCACAAACTCCTCTTCTCCCCTATTCTACCCATCTAACCTTCAGCATTCTTCTGTAGCACCACATTTCGAAAGCTTCTATTCTCTTCTTGTCAAAACTATTTATCGTCCATGTTTCACTTCAATACATGGCTACACTCCATACAAATACTTTCAGAAACAACTTTCTGACACTTACATCTATTCTCGATGTTAAAAAGTTTCTCTCCTTCAGAAACGCTTTCCTTGCCATTGCCAGTCTACATTTTATATCCTCTCTACTTCGACCATCATCAGTTATTTTGTTCCCCAAATAGCAAAACTCATCTACTACTTTAAGTGTCTCATTTCCTAATCTAATTCCCTCAGCATCACCCGACTTAATTCGACTACATTCCATATCCTTGTTTTGCTTTTGTTGATGTTCATCTTATATCCACCTTTCAAGACACTGTCCATTCCGTTCAACTGCTCTTCGAAATCCTTTGCTGTCTCTGACAGAATTACAATGTCATCGGCGAACCTCAAAGTTTTTATTTCTTCTCCTTGGATTTTAAGACCTACTCCGAATTTTTCTTTTGTTTCCTTTACTGCTTGCTCAATATACAGATTGAATAACATCGGGGAGAGGATACAACCCTGTCTCACCCCCTTCCCAACCGCTGCTTCCCTTTCATGCCCCTCGACCCTTATAACTGCCATCTGGTTTCTGTACAAATTGTAAATAGCCCTTCGCTCCCTGTATTTTACCCCTGCCACCTTTAGAATTTGAAAGAGAGTATTCCAGTCAACATTGTCAAAAACTTTCTCTAAGTCTACAAATGCTAGAAACGTAGCTTTGCCTTTCCTTCATCTTTCTTCTAAGATAAGTCGTAGGGTCGGTTCTGCCTCAAGTGATCCACATATCAATAGTAGACATTAAGAACGTCTTTTTAAGTCATTAATATGAATATGGATCCCACTTTCTGATTCAACGCTCTAAAATTAGCTCCTCATACGACTGAACAGAGGGCACGCAACGAGTTATGAAATATGGGTTTTACTAACAAGGTATGGTCTCTCAGACAGCGCGAATACTTCGAAGTCGTTCTCGAAGGTCAGTTGAGGCAGAATGCTTCTATACTGCCCTTTCTCTCCTTCAATTGACAACCCTACAATATTCTGCTGTCGGTTGCGTTATCTTCTTCTTTGTTTGTTGTTCAAGTGTCACTGACAGGTGACGGAGTTTGCTGGACTGCGCCTCGTGAACAACGTGTCTGTTTCCTTCAGTACGACTCCGCGTAGTACACATCGTGTTCGCAAGAACGTGTCATCTTTGACTTACCCGAGTTTGATGAAATAGTTAGTCGTGGGATGGTGGAATGAGTCAGCAACATCAATCAAGAACTAGACGAAAAAGACGACGATTTTACAGTAGAAAGTGATCACAGTTCCCTATCGAACAAGAGCGTCATTCAGAGAAAGAACTTCAGGACAGTTGTGATGGGGATCTGTTCGTTTGTCCAATAAAATTCTTGAAGTGCTAGGTAAAAAAAAATGTGTTTTGGTTGGTTATAAGTAAACTGTAGCTCCCAGAAATGAAAGTCAATTTTACAGCCTTTTTTTTTTGTACCTATCGAGTGGAATTTTTATGTGCCAATTTAAACTCTGAAATTTAGTTTTGTGGGGAAATTTACTTGCTCCAGAGATACTTTAATTTTTCAGAGCGTAAATTTCAGTTCTCTAACTACCCATTTACGTGTTTTATTTTTAAAAATTCACATAAAAGTATGTGATTTTGTGTGATAAATAGCAAAATGATGCAAACTTTATTTAGTGCAACAAAATATACACTGAACAGCTAAACAATACTTAAATAATTGTAGAAGTAAACGTTATATAACATAAATTAAAAATTTCAAATGATTTGTGCCTTCAGTTTTGGTTTGAACATATTCAGTACTATACAGGACAGTCACTTCGTGAGTTAAGGGGCTCGTATTCCCATATACTCATATTAGGTTGAAACTGAAAATTAAAAATGTGATATAGGACCAGAACGTCAGAAATGATGAGTACAAAATTGCCACATATACCTCTCGAAGTGAAGAAGAAGAGAATAAGCTTTTAAAATGGCTTATTCGTATCTGATGCCATCTATAATATTTCGTTTGCTTATAAATCTTCACATTCGTTCACTTTAAGAGATTTAATGGATTATTTTCATAATTTGGACGTGGACTGAAGCGACTGTAGTTGAACAAAATGTCTTCTGAAAGCTACATTTCTTTTGGGACAGTGTTGCCCAGGACTAATACTCGCGCACAGCTCGTCGGCAGAATCAACTCCTACCGGCCCAGGACTACACCAAGGTTAACTCCGTACCTTCAAATGTCGAGTTACTGTGCAACACACCAAGTCACTTTGCGAAGATCCCAATCCTGAAGAGCACATTTTTTCGACCCCTAAAATTTTACACTGTTTCACACTTTCCTTCCCTCTCTTCCAGCGCAGAAAAAAGGATTTTCTTTCTTCGACTGGTGTGTCTGGTAGTAAGTATAGATGTAAACATCTACAATATAGCGTAGCTGTGCTCTTCCGCATGTACTGCAATAGCTTTGTCATTTAAGACTGAAAGCAGAATCAGCACGTCATCACAAGTTTTCTTCCTCCACAGACCAAAGTTGAAGTACTTTTGTGATTTAGTGATGCACCAAAGAGAAGAGACGTGCTTATGGGAATTGGAAACGTAAATGGCACGTGTAATGCCTCCAAGTTTATGTGTTAGCAGATCACCTCCTTTTAGCATCTCGGTAAGGGCTGAATCAGGAAGCGACCGAAACAGACTACAGACATTTTTATGCATCACTGTTCCGTAAATATTCGCAACCACCTTGAGTGCAGATCAGCGCCGAAACAGTATCTGCACCAAGGAATCAGCATCAGGGATACAACTGAGAAAACTCGTGCTGTATGTTGCTGTTGTTGTGGTCTTCAGTCCGAAGGCTGGTTCGATGCCGCTCTCCATGCTACTCTATCCTGTGCCAGCTTCTTCATCTCGCAGTAACTAATGCATACTACATCCTTCTGAATCTGCTTACCCTCTACGATTTTTACACGTTCCTCCAGCACTAAGTTGGTGATCCCTTGATGTCTCAGAATGTGTCCTATCAATCGATGCCTTCTTTTGGTCAAGTTGTGTCCATGTTTCCCTTCCATACATGGTTTCAACCCAGAGAAATACGTTCCGAAAAGACTTTCCGACACTTAAATCTGTATTCGATGTTAACGAATTTCTCTTCTTCAGAAAAGCTTTTCTTGCCTTTGGTAACCCACATTTTATATCCTCTCTAGGGCTCATACGGAGGCATGTAGGCAGCCGTTTTTCCCTCGCTCTACTTGCGAGTGGAATAGAAAATGAAATGACAAGCAGTGGTACAGAGTACCCTCTGCCACGCACCGTGCGATGGCTTGCGGAGTATCTATGTAGATGTATGTATAGATGTTCATCTTATATCCTCCTCTCAAGACGCTGTCCATTCCGTTCAGCCGGTCTTCCAAATTCTTTAATGCGTCTGGCAGAATTACAATGTCATCCGCACACCTCAATGTTTTCATTTCTTCTCCGTGAAGTTTTTATTCCTACTGCAAATTTCTCTTTGGTTTCCTTTAGTGCTTGCTCAGTGTACAGAGCGAATATCATAGGGTATAGGCTATAAATCTCCCTTTTCAACCACTTCCTCCCTTTCATGACCCTCGACTCTTATAACTGCCGTCTCGTTTCTGTACAAGTTGTAAATAGCCTTTCCCTGCCTGTATTTTACCCCTGTTACCTTCAAGATTTCAGAGAGAGTACTACAGTTAACATTATCGAAATCTTTCAAATGCTATAAACGTGGGTTTACATTTCGTGAACCGATCTTCTAAGATAAGTCGTAGAGTCAGGATTGCCTCGTGTGTTTGACGTTTCTCCGAAGTCCAAACAGATCTTCCCCGAGGTCGGCGTCCACCAATTTTTCCATTCTTCTGTAAGGATTTAGTGTTAGTATTTTACAACCAATCACTTATTAAACTAATTGTTAGGTAATTTTCACACATTCCAGCATCTGCTTTCTTTGGAATTGGAATTATTACATTCTTCCTCAAGTCTGAGGGTATTTTGCCTGGCTCATACATTTTGTGCGCCATACAGAAGAGTTTTGTTACGGCTGTTTCCCCCAAGGCTATCAGTAGCTCTGACGGAATCTCTCCTACTCCCGGGACCTTGTTTCGACTTAGGTCCTTCAGTGCTCTGTCAAATTCTTCTCGCAGTATCGTATCCCCCATTCGTCGTTTTCATTTCTGTAACATCGCCTGAAAGTTCGACGCCCTTGAATAAACCCTCTACTTCTTGAGCTTTCACTTCTTTGTTTAGGACTGGTTTCCCATCTGAGCTCTTGATATTCATGCAGCTGCTTGTCTTTTCACGAGATTTCATCAAGTACTTCCTCTTGTGGATGTCGTGATAGTGACCTATCTGTACTGTTTAACCCTGGTTTTTATAAAGCGCAATTAGTTTATCGCGTTTGCGAAAACTAATTTTTTGTGCAGTTCTGTATAATTATGGTAAATACAAAGCGCTACACAAACTGTGCCACACTTAATGTCTCCCACTTACTTTAAAGCACTTTCTGTAGAGCACGTGGGAGCCGTTAAGTGTGGCAGAGTTTGTAAAGGGCTTTATAAGTATAATGACAGGAAAACAGGAACTATGTGTCCCAACGTTATTTGTGTTATTAGCCCCAAGGATGCTAATAATTCCGCACTGTCCCCCCATAATTCAGCAAACAAACATTGTGTATCATCTGATGATGAGTGAGTATGTGACTTGAAATCGATAAAGCTAAAAAAAAAAATACCATTTGAAAAGTCATTTCTGATAAAAAAAAATTGTATTGTTTGAAATACTGACAGAAATACTAACACATTCTATGTTACCTGTTTCGCTCTTCTAATACACAAGCGAAAAAGACTAGAGAGTTGGTGCAGTGGGTACGACAGTCGACTCATGTTCAGCAGAACTAAAATTTAAATCCTCATCAATTCTTCCATATTTAAGTTTTCTGCGCTTTTCCTAAGCGATTATGTCGAATGCTGAAATAAATCCTTAAAAAGAAACAGCCTTAAAAAGAAACAGCCTGTCTCTTTCAAGGTTCAAACTCCATGTTTAATGATATCGTGTACGAGACGTTAAACCCTAACTTTTTAAGAGAAAGGGTAAAATAAAATTCATGGGGCACTCATTGTTGCGGCCAGATGTAGTAAGCATTGCTTCACGCAGTGGAGAATGGCAAAACAGAGGCACGCCGGCGACCGAGGCGTTGCGAAGTAGGCAGGCACAGATAGCCTTGCTGACAGCAGCAGTCTACCAACAGACTGACGCAAGGACCCACGCAGACCGAGCGCCGAGCGAATCCTGGAGAGTGCTGAGTAAGGGGAAGTGAGGCCAGCACGCTAAGCTACGCTGCAATATACTGCGGGAGTAGCAACAAACAGCTACCACCGAGGGTAGAAAACGTCCTCCTGCCGGATATAAACAGTGGAGCGCAGGCAGCAACAATCAGAAGTCATTAGTAAGCAGCTCGTATCTGACGACGAACGTGGTCCATGTCTGAATGTTCAATCTTCGTAGGTGACTATTCTGGAAGTCTGTTCCAGATCGCAGGAGTCATCCGATCGCCACCAGATGTCAGCTTCAGCTCTGGAGGTCGGCCCGAGTTCGGTCGGCACCACGGCTGACTAACTTCAGCGAGAACTTCCAGCAGGACTTGGCTATAGCGCGGTCTCGGTCACAGGCGCCGCCGGGGACTGACGCCCGGACTTCAGGGCACCCCGGCCCCACGGCGAGTGGTCCGTCCGTGACGGGACCTCGCGGACATCGCGACTGACGGCTCCCAGCCGCCGGTGCAGCAGGCGGCGGCAGCTGACCTCACGGCGACGCGGATCCGTGGGCGTGCCCGTACTGGGGCGCCGAGCGGCGACGAGTTCGTCTCAACCACAGGGCGTCCTGGCTTCAGCGGAGCACTGGCGGCCTGAGGCTCCCGAGTGCGATCAGCGGCGCGCGTTGCTCGCATTGTCGGAGAATCTACACAGCAGCAGCCAGGCGGAGGGATCCGCAGGGCTGGGCAGCGACGACGAGGAAGAAATTGTAAAGGAAGTGCAACAAATAATTGTAAAACTCCACGCCGTCTCAGTCTTTGGCGCAGCCACTGTGTCTGCTGCTAACAAGTACTGCAGAAGTCGTAACAAGTGGTGTCAGGCGCACCCACGCCACGACTTTGACTAGCACCACGCGCAGCAACCGAGAAACACCGAATAGGGTGAGTCCAGCAACTGCGTTCTCTCTGTGTTTTCTGTGTAGCTAGACATGTCGAGGGTAACGTTAAGGGGTGTGAGAGCGTCATTTGAAAGGCCTAGCAGCCCTGTAGCCTTACCGCAGTTTCGTGGGAATGATAGTCACGTCAACTTAGTACCATCTAAATGTGTAGTGTATGGATTAACAAGTCACGTTGCTCCTTGTGATAAATTTGTACCAAGCACTTGTGATGTGAGTGGCTTCCATGGTCATGTAACGGGGCAATGTGGTAAGTCTAGATGGCTTGCCATTAGACGTGCTAGGAATTAACTTGCTTCTGGGTAATACAATTTTATTTTTTGTGAGGTGAGGTATACCACACGGAAAATGCCAGAGACACATGCAACCGGGACAATGACAGAGCAAGTTAAGAAACTGATTGAAGGAAATAATTTGCAAAAGCAGCACATGCAGAGGATAAAGCAACAATTGAAACTTCCTGGCAGATTAAAACTGTGTGCCCGACCGAGACTCGAACTCGGGAACTTTGTTTTTCGCGGGCAAGTGCTCTACCAACTTTTTTTTTTTCATTTGTTTTTGTTCTTTAACCGCTTTTTTTTTTTCAAAAGAAAACAAAGACTCCAATTATACTGGTTTCTCCTTCCAGTAAACAAAAATGAGTCTCCTTCGTCTTGTTGGCGAAGAAGCAATCTTTTGGAACAAAAAAAGTTTCTCAAATTCAAAATCAAATTTCTTGTTCCTTTAAGAACAAACTATGAAGAATAAATAAGGAAAAGCGTTTTAAGTCGTCGTGCGACTTGTAGTTAAAGTCCAGTTCTTACAGGAGCTCCTGAAGTGTATCCGCCTACAGCATGCCAGCTCGTCCAAACGTGTCTTCTCCTGGCGTAGGCGTGGGTTCCGGGTAGCAGATCTATGCAGGTCGGTTCGTTTTATACAGTTTTCAGCTTCTCATGGCTTGGACGTTCCAGCTACTAGGTGGGTCAGCGAAAGTGCTCCGTAAGAAATTGGAAAAATATTGTTTATAGCGTGGGTTGCGTATCAGGACGCAGTGTCGTTCGTTGAGATAAGTCCAATATCCTAGCGTAGACTTGTCGCCAGAAGTAAAAAGATAGCGGATCGTGTGGCCACAGATCCAATTCACAGAGTTAGTTTTGGCGGAGGGGTAGAAAGTCTTATCGGGGTGCAAAAGCATGTGGACGTCGATCTGAGCCGGTGTCTGGCGAGTAAGAAACGCCAAAATTCGCCGCGCAAGTGTCCAGACGTCTAGCGCTGTGCCACAGTGGAACCGGTGGACATCCGTGTCATCCACTCCACAGTGGGTGCAGAGGGATGAATCGGCGAGATGGATGCGGTGCAGACGATCTCGGTTAACTTGTTTGCCATTCACGGTGATGTACCACGCTGATTGAACGTCTGATTCGAGAAAACGCGCATGGATCGCCTTCCATATGTGTCTCCACACGTACTGTGGATACTTACGTTCGATGGGGTTGGACGGGCGGCACTGTTGTAACAATTCGGAGACTGTTTTCGTGAGGTACAAACGTGTAAGTGGTAAGGACCGGTAGATATAACTGAACTCCAGGAAAAATCGTTGGATGTAATAAAAGGGGGTTGGAATGGTCGATACCAGTACTGGGGCGGACAAGGAGGCCGGTGCAAAGTTGTGAAGCAGGAGGCTAGTAAGGCTCTGCGGGCAACGATGCCAAAGTTTTAGTTGGGAGCTGACGTATAGTGCCTTGACACGAGTCGGCACGTGGATGAGTCCCAAACCGCCACGATCTCGTGGCAGTGCAAGGGATTCATACTGCACCTTGAATAACATCCCCGAGCTGACGAAGGAGCCGAAAGCCATCAACAGTCGTCGCGCCAGGAGATTTGGGACTGGTAGTACTTGAGCCACGTGTGGTATACGGGAAGCATGATACATGTTCACGTATTGCGCGCGTTGGATAATGTCGAGAGCTCGTAGCCGGTGATCTGCGAGATTTGCTCTGATTGTCTGTAGCAAGCGTCTACCATTGATAGTCGCTGAGCGGCGCAGGTCTGCTGTGAAATCAAGTCCAAGACACCGTATGGTGGCGGAGACACTAAGCGGGGCAGCGCATCTCTCCGGCAAGCCCTCACCAATGAGCAGGACCTTGGATTTTGACACGTTGAGGCAGCTCCCCGACGCTTCGCCGTAAGTCGCCACCCATGCCAGTGCTGCTCGTACTTCATCTTCACTGCGCAGATATAGTACTATGTCGTCTGCGTAGGCTGTACAACAAAAACGGTGGCCTTGCACAGCCATGCCTTCCAAACGTTGGCGCATGCCCTGGAGCAGGGGTTCCAAGGCGAAAGCATACAAAATCGTGGAAAGAGGGCATCCTTGTCGTACAGATCGTGCGATGACCAGGGACGGTGTAAGACGACCATTGTACATGATTTTGGAGGTTGCACTACTCAACAGGCGCATAATCACCGTTACAATACCGCCAGGAAAACCCATATGCTGAAGAACTGTCCGTAAATAGAAGTGGTCAACACGGTCGAAAGCCTGGCTAAAGTCCAGTGAAGCCAAGGCGCCAGGGAGACGCTGATGATGCGCTAATGCTATCATGTCTCTGTAACGGCAAAGGGCCGTACGGGTGTTGTTGTCGCCTCCTAGGGAAGTCTGGTCGCAGGATGTGACGTAACGTGCGACCTTCTTGAGACGCGATGCCAGTAGCCGTGTGAATATTTTCATGTCGCTGTTGAGCAAAGTAATTGGTCGATAGTCCTGGACCCTCGATAACCCACGCGGTTTATGTACGGGGATAATAATTCCTTCTAGAAAGGCGCTCGGGACCACTGTCATCGGTGACATCAGCTCTTGTGCGATTGCCGTCCACGTGGAAGCCAACAAATAGTGAAAACTTTTATAAAATTCGATGGGGATACCGTCAGGTCCAGGAGATCTGTTATCGGAACCCGCCTTGATAGCGTCTAGCACTTCATCGGTGGTTACGTCGTCTTGGAGGTCGTGCACTGCATCCTCTGGAAGAGTGGTCGTAGTAAACTGAGCGACTTCTGTGATCAGTGCTGCAGAATGCGGTACGGTTGCGTATAGCCCGGCAAAATGAGCATGGAGAGCACGACCGATGCTTTGTTGGGTGTCGTGCCGGCGCCCTTCCACATCAGTGAGGACTTGGATCAGAGCTCGTCGCCGTCGTTGTCTTTCCTGAAGGAGGTGGTACATCGACGGACGTTCTTGAGGGATTCGATTAGAAGCTCGAGAACGGACTACAGTGCCTTCCAAGTTACGCCGCATGATCATGGAGATCTGCGCCTTCGTGCGATGGACCATCGACTGCCGGGCTGGCGAGAAAGGCATCGTCGTACAGTCACGTAGAATGGTGTAGTAGAAGTGCAGGGTATTAGTTTGCCACGCCTTTAATTCCTTCCCATAACTCATCAGAGTCTTCCGGAGGGTCGGCTTTGCACAGGAGATCCACCATGATAAGGTGGAGGCATAGGCTTCTCGACGATGGTGGCAGCGTGCCCACGCTTCTTCGACCATACGGCGACAGTCTGAGGAGGTCAGGTGAGCGACATTGAGTTTCCACAGACCACGACTATGCCACACTTGCTGTCGGGCGAGAGTGACGTCACAGATGTACGCATCATGGTCTGAAAAGGCCAAGGGCCAGATTTCCGCATGACGTGTGCCATCAGCAAGGGAGCGGGTAACGTAGATGCGATCTATGCGGCTTGACGAGTGAGAGGTGTAGAATGTATAGCCCGGTTGAAGTCCGTGGAGCTTCCGCCATGTGTCAACAAGTCGGAGACGGTCGATGACCACTGAGAGAGATGCACAAGGGGAATGTCGCGGGAGTTGGTCCGCGGGCTCCTGTGTCGAGTTAAAATCCCCACCGAGTACCAAATCGTCCTGCGGACCAGTGAAAAGGGGCGTGACGCTTTCGGCAAAAAAAGTTTGTCGGTCATGACGGCGGCCAGTGCCGGACGGTGCGTAGATATTAATAATACGCACGCCGAACAGTGTGAGGGCCATACCTCGCGCAGTGGGGAGGTAGATGACGTCCTCTGCAGGGAGGCCGTCGCGTAGCAGGATGGCGACGCCGCTACCGGTATCGGATGCGGGGGAAACATGGGCGTTGTAGCCGGTGGGAACTAGGAAGTCAGCCACAAACACCTCTTGTAAGAGTGCTATATCCACATCCGCAGAGTAAATAGTCTCTCTGAACATGGCCAGTTTATGGGGGGCACGAATGGTGGCAAGATTCATCGTGGCGATACGATATTGCTGTGTGCGGCCATCCTCAGTATTTGCAGAACGTGCGGTAGAAGTAGCCGGCAGGTGGAGACCCGCCGGTGGTCCCGCAGTGGTGATAATTACTGGCGGGGTGCCAGCCCTAGTGTCGCCGAGGTGGACTCCTGTGCAGACACGCTGGCAGTCTGTTCCGCTTCTTCTTCAACGTCATCGGCCCAGGAAGCTGACGACGTGGACATGTGACGGTCACGTACTTCCGGAACGGGTGTTGTGGATTCCGGAACATGAGTGGCAGGGGGATCGCCGTCATCATTCGTTGACAACGGCGAGGACACGTCCCTGGCCGGGAGAGTAGGCGTCACAGGAGGGGCGCCTGTTGCTGCCACATCGCGTGACTGGACGCAATGTGGGAGATCACCGTCAGACATCAGGTCGACATCTCGTGGGGCCGTCTGAGAGAGGGCGTCATCGGAAGGCGTTCGTCGTCGTTTCCTGTGTTTGCGAGGCGACCGCTGTTTCCTGATGTGGCCTTCTGAATCAGAATGTGGTCGCCCGTCGTCTGACGCCGAACCCGTTTGGACAAAGGCAGACGTCGGCACGACACCGAGGTCGACGTCCATGGTTCCAACAGGAACATCGGTTTCGGTCTGCAAACCGGACGGTCCTGAAGCGAGCACTGGAGGCGACGCCGTGCTTGTGTCCTCGGCGCGTTGTGCTGCGGCGGGTGGCGTTGACGAAGCTGCTGGCGCAATCGAGATTGGTACGACGGGGTCCTGTGCAACCTTGGCGTAGGTGATGGGTAAGGACGTGACCGTCGAAGCCTGGGTCTCTTCACGTAACGGCGTCTGTATTAAACGGCGGTGTAAGCATTCGGAACGTACATGTCCCTCCTGGCCACATCCTGCGCACGTTCGTGGCTGTCCATCATACATGACGATGGCCCTCACACCGCCAATCAGCAGGTACGATGGGACATGTTTCGTCAGCTCAATTTTTATTTGCCGGACGCCATTTAATACGGGGTAGGTCGTAAATGTTTGCCACTTCTCCGCGACGTGACCTAAGACGGTGCCATATGGTTGGAAGGCGGCAATGACCACATCCTGAGGCACCTCGAACGGGAGCTCAAACACCCGCAATGTCCGGAGACCGAATCCAGCATGGGCGACTGTCACAGCACCCATATGTCCATCAGAGTGTTTAAATTTCAGTCCGGTGGCATGACGGTGAATTATGTCATTGCAAATTTCCTCCGTCGACATCTTAATGTAGACAACACTTCCAGTGATGGAAAAATGTATGCCGATTACGTCCTGGGGGTTCAAACGTAGATCCTCACGTATAAACTGTTCGACTTCGAAAGCTCTGGGTCGTGGATGTTCGGCCTGAAACGTTACTTTGATCGTTGCACGGCGGTACGAGTGCGCCATGGTGTACGTTAGTACTGGACTCGATAGACACAAACACCGCGACGCGGAAGTAAACACCACCGAGAGCGGAGCGTCGGACGGCGCGCGGAGCAGCTCCGCACGCTAGCACGGCTGAGAGCCGACTGTGTCCAACTGAGCTACCGAAGCACGACTCACGGCCGGTACTCACAGCTTTACTTCTGCCAGTACCTCGTCTCCTACCTTCCAAACTTTACAGAAGCTCTCCTGCGAACAATTGTTTGTAAATACTCAATCAGGCTCGGGAAGCGATAGTGTAGAATGCAAGGTTACTGTCTTTTCCGGTGTGACAGATTGTTCAGCGGATAATTTGATACCTTCATTCTCATCAGCCACACTCAAATCTAGTCAATCAACGTAGCTACTAATTTCACTACGCGAAGTCTTTATAAGATAGAATCGTTCCTGTGTAGTAATTGATGGATAGCGCACGTAAACGGACGTGGTCTGTTTAATAAAGAGTCCCATCATTTGCGTAATGTGATGAACAAAGTCCTGAGGAATATAATTCAGAGTTGACGAAAGTCGATTGGAACGCCACTCTTCGTGAGAAGAAGATACGTGATTTAATCACTGCATTTCCTCATTACGTTCTCTGTTTAAGGACACATCGTGCCCATTCCAGGGATGATTAAAGAAAACGGAAATGGTAAATAATATTTTTAACCGCTCTGATTCCGAATACAGGTCAAGTCTCCATCGGTGATGTGTTCGTTGTTTTATGCAAACGAATGTGCTGATAACAGACTATAGTTCTCCGAACGTATTCTTATTATAAAGAGGAATTTCTTCCATCAACTCTTTATATTTCTTTAATCTCTATGTACAAAAGAGAATGTCTTGACTGTGTCATCATCGCCCACCCCAAAACACTAAGCTTAGAAACTCGAAATTTGAAAAAGGTGTGGATCTTATAATGTAAGCGACGTTTAACACGGCAGTACTTGTGGAGTGCGCATGAGGGCTTTTGATAAGGTTAGATGGTAGTCTGAGGTGCTCGCCAGTCGATACACAGCAAGTGAAGTCAGACGGCGTTCTGTATAGAAGCACTTTGCCTGTCAAAATTTTACCAGTAGACAGTCTAAGTATTTGTAATAATGTTCCAGAATTTACTGCCCTTCAAGCAAACTTCTCGTGCTCAAATTGTTCTTGGGAGCAGGCTGAATCCCGAGGTGGAAAGCTCTGAGATATTTAGCGTGTCATGGAACACGTATCGGAAACACAGATTAGAGGCCACAGAAGGGCGAGTGTTCATTGCAGTTGACAAAAATATTGTCTCTATTGAGGTCGAAGCTGAGTGTGAACTTATCTCGTCAACTATTAAAAGGTGTAGGTGAAAACAATTTAGTTGTTGGATATTTTTACCGTCCATCCGATTCCGCTGTTGATAGTTCTAGAGTCATTCATGGAAAGTCTACGGTCAGTGATGCGTAAGTGTTCGGCCCGTGCAATAATAGTTGGAGGCGACTTTAAGCTACCAAGTACAGACCGAGATGTCTATGGATTCATTGCGGGAGGGGTGGAGCGGGGGGAGGGGGGGGGGGGGGTTACACGCAGACAGTCATGTGAAGTACTTTTGAAAACGTTTTCTGTAAACTGCCTTGAGCTACTAGCTCGGCAACCCACACGCAATGGAGATACGAGGTGCATTCAAGTTCTAAGGCCTCCGATTTTTTTTCTAATTAACTACTCACCCGAAATCGATGAAACTGGTGTTACTTCTCGACGTAATCGCCCTGCAGACGCACACATTTTTCACAACGCTGACGCCATGATTCCATCGCAGCGACGAAGGCTTCTTTAGGCGTCTGTTTTGACCACTGGAAAATCGCTGAGGCAATAGCAGCACGGCTGGTGAATGTGCGGCCACGGAGAGTGTCTTTCATTGTTGGAAAAAGCCAAAAGCCACTAGGAGCCAGGTCAGTTGTTATCACGAAGAAACTGTTGCGTGACGTCAGCTCGATGTGCGGGTGCGTTGTCTTGGTGAAACAGCACACGCGCAGCACTTCCCGGAGTTTTTGTTGCAGTGCAGGAAGGAATTTGTTCTTAAAAACATTTTCGTAGGTTGCACCTGTTACCGTAGTGCAATTTTGGAACGCAATGGGTAAGGATTACGCCCTCGCTGTCCCAGAACATGGACACCATCATTTTTTCAGCACTGGCGGTTACCCGAAATTTTTTTGGTGGCGGTGAATCTGTGTGCTTCCATTTAGCTGACTGGCGCTTTGTTTCTGGATTGAAAAATGGCATCCACGTCTCATCCATGGTCACAACCGACGAAAAGAAAGTCCCATTCATGCTGTCGTTGCGCGTCAACATTGCTTGGCAACATGCCACATGGGCAGCCACGTGGTCGTCCGTCAGCATTCGTGGCACCCACCTGGATGACACTACTTTTCGCATTTTCAGGTCGTCATGCAGGATTGTGTGCACAGAACCCACAGAAACGCCAACTATGGAGGCGATCTGTTCAACAGTCACTCGGCGATCCCCCAAAACAATTCTCTCCACTTTCTCGATCATGTCGTCAGACTGGTTTGTGCGAGCCCGAGGTTGTTTCGGTTTGTTGTCACGCGATGTTCTGCCTTCATTAAACTGTCGCATCCACGAACGCACTTTCGACACATCCATAACTCCATCACCACAAATCTCCATCAACTGTCGATGAATTGCAATTGGTTTCACACCACGCAAATTCAGAAAACGAATGATTGCACGCTGTTCAAGTAAGGAAAACGTCGTCATTTTAATTAAGTATTTAAAACAGTTCTCATTCTCGCCGCTGGCGGTAAAATTCCATCTGCCGTACGGTGCTGCAATCTCTGGGACGTATTGACAATGAACGCGGCCTCATTTTAAAACGATGCGCATGTTTCTATCTCTTTCCAGTCTGGAGAAAAAAGATCGGAGGCCTTAGAACTTGAATGCACCTCGTATCTTAGACCTTGTAGATACAAATGTGTCGGAGCTTATCGGCAATGTCGGTATAGAAACGGGGATTAGAGATCATGATATCATTATAGCAATTGCGATTACGAAAGTTAATAAATCAGTCAACAAGGCTAGGAGGGTATCTGCTAGATAGAATAGATAACCAGTTGTAGGCATCTCACTCAGACACTGGACTGACATCATTTAGTTCTAGTAAGAAGGAGGTAGAGGAATCATGGGCAAAGTCCAAGCAGATTGTAAATCGTCGCCTGGAGAGTTATGTGCCTAGTTAGTGGATAAAAGATGGAAAAGATCCACCATGGTTTAATAACGAAATTCGGAAGGTGCTGAGGAAGCAGAGGCCGTTGCGCTCTCAGGTCAAAGGAGAACGCTCAAATGACGACTAGAGAAGGTTAGTAGAGATTCGTGCATCTGTGAAAAGATCTATACTTGAAGGATAGGGCAACTGCCACCGTTACGTCTTAACAACTGATCTGGCAGAGAACCTGAGAAAATTCTGGTCCTACATAAAAACGTTAAGCAGGTCTAATGCTTTCATTCCGTCCCTTGTTGACCAGTGTGGTGTGGCAGTTGAAGATAGCATAATGAAAGGCGAAGCTTTACTTTTCACGTTCAAGAAATCGTTCACACAGCAGAGCAGTGCAGACATACCGTCATTTGATCATCGAACAGACTCCCGTCCAGACGACATATGTAATAAACATCCATAGCGTAGAGAAAGAACAGAAAGATTTGAAAGCAAATAAATAACCAGATCCGGATGGAATTACATTTCGATTTTAGAAAAAATATTCTCTTGCGTTAGTCCCTTACGTAGCCTGCATTTATCGCGACTCTCTCGCCCAGCACAAAGTCCCAAGTGACTGGAAAACAGCGCAGGTGACTCCCATATGTAAGAATAAAAGAACGGGTCCGCAACATTACGGACCAATATCTTTAATTTCGGTTTACTGCAGAATCCTTGAACATATTCCCTGTTCGAATACATTAAACTTTGTTGACACTGAGAAGCTTATGTCCATGAATCAGCATGGATTTACAAAGTATCGCTCGTGCGGGACTGACTCAGCTTGCTCTTTTCTCGAATGATATACAACGAACTGCGGATGAAGGGCAACAGGCAGATTCCGTATTTTTAGATTCATCTACATCTACATTTATACTCCGCAAACCACCCAACGGTGTGTGGCGGAGGGCACTTTACGTGCCATTGTCATTACCTCCCTTTCCTGGTCCAGTCGCGTATGGTTCGCGGGAAGAACGACTGTCTGAAAGCCTCCGTGCGCGCTCGAATCTCTCTAATTTTACATTCGTCATCTCCTCGGGAGGTATAAGTAGAGCGAAGCAATATATTCGATACCTCATCCAGAAACGCACCTTCTCGAAACCTGGCGAGCAAGCTACACCGCGATGCAGAGCGCCTCTCTTGCAGAGTCTGCCACTTGAGTTTGTTAAACATCTCCGTAACGCTATCACGGTTACCAAATAACCCTGTGACGAAACGCGCAGCTCTTCTTTCGATCTTCCCTATCTCCTCCGTCAACCCGATCTGGTACGGATCCCACACTGATGAGCAATACTCAAGTATAGGTCGAACGAGTGTTTTGTAAGCCACCTCCTTTGTTGATGGACTACATTTTCTAAGGACTCTCCCAATGAATCTGAACCTGGTACACGCCTTACCAACAATTAATTTTATATGATCATTCCACTTCAAATCGTTCCGCATGCACACTCCCAGATATTTTACAGAAGTAACTGCTACCAATGTTTGTTCCGCTATCGTATAATCATACAATAAAGGATCCTTCTTTCTATGTATTCGCAATACATTACATTTGTCTATGTTAAGGGTCAGTTGCCACTCCCTGCACCAAGTGCCTATCCGCTGCAGATCTTCCTGCATTTCGCTACAGTTTTCTAATGCTGCAACTTCTCTGTATACTACAGCATCATCCGCGAAAAGCCGCATGGAACTTCCGACACTATCTACTAGGTCATTTATATATATATTGTGAAAAGCAACGGTCCCATAACACTCCCCTGTGGCACGCCAGAGGTTACTTTAACGTCTGTAGACGTCTCTAAATTGATAACAACATGCTGTGTTCTGTTTGCTAAAAACTCTTCAATCCAGCCACACAGCTGGTCCGATATTCCGTAGGCTCTTACTTTGTTTATCAGGCGACAGTGCGGAACTGTATCGAACGCCTTCCGGAAGTCAAGAAAAATAGCATCTACCTGGGAGCCTGTATCTAATATTTTCTGGGTCTCATGAACAAATAAAGCGAGTTGGGTCTCACACGATCGCTGTTTCCGGAATCCACGTTGATTCCTACATAGTAGATTCTGGGTTTCCAAAAACGACATGATACTCGAGCAAAAAACATGTTCTAAAATTCTACAACAGATCGACGTCAGAGATATAGGTCTATAGTTTTGCGCATCTGCTCGACGACCCTTCTTGAAGACTGGGACTACCTGTGCTCTTTTCCAATCATTTGGAACCTTTCGTTCCTCTAGAGACTTGCAGTACACGGCTGTTAGAAGGGGGGCAAGTTCTTTCGCATACTCTGTGTAGAATCGAATTGGTATCCCGTCAGGTCCAGTGGACTTTCCTCTGTTGAGTGATTCCAGTTATTTTTCTATTCCTTGGACACTTATTTCGATGTCAGCCATTTTTTCGTTTGTGCGAGGATTTAGAGAAGGAACTGCAGTGCGGTCTTCCTTTGTGAAACAGCTTTGGAAAAAGGTGTTTAGTATTTCAGCTTTACGCGTGTCATCCTCTGTTTCAATGCCTTCATCATCCCGGAGTGTCTGGATATGCTGTTTCGAGCCACTTACTGATTTAACGTAAGACCAGAACTTCCTAGGAATTTCTGTCAAGTCGGTACATAGAATTTTACTTTCGAATTCACTGAACGTTTCACGCGTAGCCCTCCTTACGCTAACTTTCACATCGTTTAGCTTCTGTTTCTCTGAGAGGTTTTGGCTGCGTTTGAACTTGGAGTGAAGCTCTCTTTGCTTTCGCAGTAGTTTCCTAACTTTGTTGTTGTACCACGGTGGGTTTTTCCCGTCCCTCACAGTTTTACTCGGCACGTACCTGTCTAAAACGCATTTTACTATTGTCTTGTACTTTTTCCATAAACACTCAACATTGTCAGTGTCGGAACACACGGAAAGCATTTCACACATTGCCCTTTGCAGGCTGTTAAGGAAGGTACGAAGATACGGAATATGTTCACAGATATGTGAGTGGATCAAAGACTTTTTAAATAATGGAACCCAGCATGTTGTCCTCGATGGCGAGTGTTCATCTGAGACAGGGGTATCGTCGGGAGCGCCCCAGGGAAGTGTGACGCTGACCGCTGTTGCTCTCTGTACACACAAATGATTTGGCGAACGGGGTGGGCAGCAATCTGAGATTGTTTTCTAATGATGCTGAGGTGTACGGTAAGGTGTCGAAGTTGAGTGACTGTAGGAAGGTACAAGACAACTTAAACAAAATTTCTATTTGGGATGATGAATGGCTTCTGGCTCTAAATGCGGAATAATTCAAGTCAATGTGTGTGAGTGGGAAGAACAAACCTGTAATGTTCGGATGTAATATTACTAGTGACCTGCCTGACACGGTCAAGTCATAAAGTTGCAAAGCGATATGAAGTGGAATGAGCATTGGAACTGTGATGGGGTGGTGAATGGTCGACTTCACTTTATTGGGCGAATTTTAGGAAAGAGTGGTTCTGGTTCACCTGTTGCTGTGCAACAGTTAGGTTTACGTCCGAATAGCTGTATCCCTGTAACCAATAAAAACTGCACACTCGTTACATGGAATGTTTTATTAGAATTAGTTTTTACTGTCACTTCCTAAAATATTTACAACTTGAAGCACCCAGTATTTGCAGTAAAATCTGTGAAGTTAGATAACTAGTTTGGGAAAAGTGAGAAATGATAGGATGGGTAACCATACTTTTTGAAAAGAAAGGAAAATCAGAGACAGATATTCATGAGGGAACAGGAACAGATTCACTGTTTCAAGAAGAAAGAAGGCAGTCACAAGCGAAGGGATCAGCTACACTGATGATAAGAGTTAATGTTGCAATCTCATCTTCAACGTAACATAGTTCTGGGTCAGATAGAGATTAATCGGTAGTTTATTCCCCCCATGAACCATGGACCTTGCCGTTGGTGGGGAGGCTTGCGTGCCTCAGCGATACAGATAGCCGTACCGTAGGTACAACCACAACGGATGGGTATCTGCTGAGAGGCCAGACAGACGTGTGGTTCCTGAAGAGGGGCAGCAGCCTTTTCAGTAGTTGCAGGGCCAACAGTCTGGATGATTGACTGATCTGGCCTTGTAACAATAACCAAAACGGCCTTGCTGTGCTGGTACTGCGAACGGCTGAAAGCAATGGGAAACTACGGCCGTAATTTTTCCCGAGGGCATGCAGCTTTACTGTATGATTAAATGATGATGGCGTCCTCTTCGGTAAAATATTCCGGAGGTAAAATAGTCCCCCATTCGGATCTCCGGGCGGGGACTACTCAAGAGGACGTCGTTATCAGGAGAAAGAAAACTGGCATTCTACGGATCGGAGCGTGGAATGTCAGATCCCTTAATCGGTGAGGTAGGTTAGAAAATTTAAAAAGGGAAATGGATAGGTTAAAGTTAGATATAGTGGGAATTAGTGAAGTTCGGTGGCAGGAGGAACAAGACTTCTGGTCAGGTGGCTACAGGGTTATAAACACAAAGTCAAATAGGGGTAATGCAGGAGTAGGTTTAATAATGAATAGGAAAATAGGAATGCGGGTAAGCTACTACAAACAGCATAGTGAACGCATTTATGTGGCCAAGATAGATACGAAGCCCACACCTACTACAGTAGTACAAGTTTATATGCCAACTAGCTGTGCAGATGACGAAGAAATTGAAGAAATATATGATGAAATAAAAGAAATTATTCAGGTAGTGAAGGGAGACGAAAATTTAATAGTCATGGGTGACTGGAATTCGAGTGTAGGAAGAGGGAGAGAAGGAAACATAGTAGGTGAATATGGATTGGGGCTAAGAAATGAAAGAGGAAGCCGCCTGGTACAATTTTGCACAGAGCACAACTTAATCATAGCTAACACTTGGTTTAAGAATCATGATAGAAGGTTGTATACATGGAAGAACCCTGGAGATACTAAAAGGTATCAGATAGATTATATAATGGTAAGACAGAGATTTAGGAACCAGATTCTAAATTGTAAGACATTTCCAGGGGCAGATGTGGACTCTGACCACAATCTATTGGTTATGACCTGCAGATTAAAACTGAAGAAACTGCAAAAAGGTGGGAATTTAAGGAGATGGGACCTGGATAAACTGAAAGAACCAGAGGTTGTACAGAGTTTCAGGGAGAGCATAAGGGAACAATTGACAGGAATGGGGGAAAGATATACAGTAGAAGAAGAATGGGTAGCTTTGAGGGATGAAGTAGTGAAGGCAGCAGAGGACCAAGTAGGTAAAAAGACGAGGGCTAGTAGAAATTCTTGGGTAACAGAAGAAATATTGAATTTAATTGATGAAAGGAGAAAATATAAAAATGAAGTAAATGAAGCAGGCAAAAAGGAATACAAACGTCTCAAAAATGAGATCGACAGGAAGTGCAAAAAGGCTAAGCAGGGATGGCTAGAGGACAAATGTAAGGATGTAGAGGCTTATCTCACTAGGGGGAAGATAGATACTGCCTACAGGAAAATTAAACAGACTTTTGGAGATAAGAGAACCACTTGTATAAACATCAAGAGCTCAGATGGAAACCCAGTTCTAAGCAAAGAAGGGAAAGCAGAAAGGTGGAAGGAGTATATAGAGGGTCTATACAAGGGCGATGTACTTGAGGACAATATTCTGGAAATGGAAGAGGATGTAGATGAAGATGAAATGGGAGATACGATACTGCGTGAAGAGTTTGACAGAGCACTGAAAGACCTGAGTCGAAACAAGGCCCCCGGAGTAGACAACATTCCATTGGAACTACTGACGGCCTTGGGAGAGCCAGTCCTGACAAAACTCTACCATCTGGTGAGCAAGATGTACGAGACAGGCGAAATACCCTCAGACTTCAAGAAGAATATAATAATTCAAATCCCAAAGAAAGCAGGTGTTGACAGATGTGAAAATTACCGAATAATCAGTTTAATAAGCCACAGTTGCAAAATACTAACACGAATTCTTTACAGACGAATGGAAAAACTGGTAGAAGTCGATCTCGGGGAAGATCAGTTTGGATTCCGTAGAAATACTGGAACACGTGAGGCAATACTGACCTTACGACTTATCTTAGAAGAAAGATTAAGGAAAGACAAACCTACGTTTCTAGCATTTGTAGACTTAGAGAAAGCTTTTGACAATGTTGACTGGAATACTCTGTTTCAAATTCTAAAGGTGGCAGGGGTAAAATACAGGGAGCGAAAGGCTATTTACAATTTGTACAGAAACCAGATGGCAGTTATAAGAGTCGAGGGACATGAAAGGGAAGCAGTGGTTGGGAAGGGAGTAAGACAGGGTTGTAGCCTCTCCCCGATGTAATTCAATCTGTATATTGAGCAAGCAGTAAATGAAACAAAAGAAAATTTCGGAGTAGGTATTAAAATCCATGGAGAAGAAATAAAAACTTTGAGGTTCGCCGATGACATTGTAATTCTGTCAGAGACAGCAAAGGACTTGGAAGAACAGTTGAATTTAATGGACAGTGTCTTGAAAGGAGGATATAAGATGAACATCAACAAAAGAAAAAAACAAGGATAATGGAATGTAGTCGAATTAAGTCGGATGATGCTGAGGGAATTAGATTAGGAAATGAGACACTTAAAGAAGTAAAGGAGTTTTGCTATTTGGGGATCAAAATAACTGATGATGGGCGAAGTAGAGAGGATATAAAATGTAGACTGGCAATGGCAAGGAAAGCGTTTCTGAAGAAGAGAAATTTGTTAACATCGAGTATAGATTTAAGTGTCAGGAAGTCATTTCTGAAAGTATTTGTATGGAGTGTAGCCATGTATGGAAGTGCAACATGGACGGTAAATAGTTTGGACAAGAAGAGAATAGAAGCTTTCGAAATGTGGTGCTACAGAAGAATGCTGAAGATTAGACGGGTAGATCACATAACTAATGAGGAAGTATTGAATAAGATTGGGGAGAAGAGAAGTTTGTGGCACAACTTGATCAGAAGAAGGGATCGGTTGGTAGTACATGTTCTGAGGCATCAAGGGATCACCAATTTAGTATTGGAGGGCAGCGTGGAGGGTAAAAATCGTAGGGGGAGACCAAGAGATGAATACACTAAGCAGATTCAGAAGGATGTAGGTTGCAGTAGGTATTGGGAGATGAAGAAGCTTGCACAGGATAGAGTAGCATGGAGAGCTGCATCAAACCAGTCTCAGGACTGAAGACCACAACAACAACAACATATTCCAAAGTGTCCTGGTAAAAACGGGAAGGAAGGGTAAAGATTATAGTTCGGCAAGGTTACAGCCATAATATTGGAAGGATTAGTTCTTGCTTTATTGTCAAGGAATAATTGGGTATACTTTTTATTCTAGCAGTGTTCTCGAGAACACCCAGAATTTAGAGACCGATGACGACAATACACCGTCTGACAATCGTGTCACCTGTCAGGTCACCGTTACAGAACGCTGGAAGGAGTGACGTGATAAAATAACCAAATGTTACACAGACGTCTTGTGGGAGCGTTTATGGCTAGCTTGAGTCGTTGGAGTTTTATCTACACTGATCACCCAGAACATTATGACCACTGTCCACCATGACGTTCGGGCGTTGCGAGCACGTGACGCGGTAGCAAAAGTATGTAAGCGGAGCAGACACGGGCGGGGGACCACCCTGGCGAAGATATGGGCTGCAAATCCACTGAGATATACGGCTACGACGAAGGGCAGATTATTATTACGTAAAACTTGTGAACGATTATCTCGGAAACAAGCGAAGCTGGTCGAATGTTCACCTGCTACTGTCGCGAGCATCTACGGAAAGAGGTAGAAGGACAGCGAAACTACCACTAGGCGGTAAATCCTTGGGTGACCACGACTCTTCACAGAACATGGGTTCGGAAGACTGTCTGCTCTAATGTAGGATAGATGGTGATCTGAGGCATCCCTGCCGAAAGGGTATAAAGGTGGAGCACGCACAGGTGCTTCGGAGCACGCCGACCATCGCCTACTGTTGAACTTGGAGCTCCGCAGAGGGCTATCCCTACGTGTTCACATGTTGACACGACGACGTTTTTCATTTACGATTGCAGTGGGCACGGGACCATCGGGATTCGACCGTCAGTCAATGGAAACATGGCGCTTCAATTGAATCACATTTTTGATACACTAGGACGATGGTCGTCTCCACAAACGCCGCCATCGAGGTGAACCGAGGCTCGGAACGTGCAGTACGGCATGGACGCGGTCTGGTGGCAGCAATATCTTGCTACGTGTGGTGTACGTACTGTAAGACCTTCAGTACACACACCATCAGATTATTTGACTTGTCGCTCTAACGATGTAGGCGAGTGACAGCAATATGTCTCGTGCTCTTATTGTGGCGTGTTTATCGTCTGCCGTTAGGTCAGACGATAGAAATGCCACTTGCACGCTTAGAGTAGCAGATTGACGGTGACCAACTTTAACAAGAACTTGATTATTTTCATCCACATTTATTAAAATAATAACAAGCTTAAAAATTATTAACTTGGTTCTGGATGCTATTTACAACTGACAATCTGAAGTTCCTTTGGTACTGTTACGTTAATCTTATTCTCACATATATCTCTGATAGTTGACAAAAGTGTCCATACATTTATCTTCAGGGCTATGTACAGGAATATGGTAATCTTATTACTGAAACTTGACTATAGACTGGTACAGACAAATGTAGAACTCGTATAGACTGGTACAGACTAAGGCAGACTGGCACAGACTGGTGTAGACAAATGCAGACTGGTACAGACTGGTGCAGACAAATGCAGACTGACTAATCCGGAGGTCTGTACACTCATTACAATACCTCGCGCGTTCAAGTATCACTGCACGAGTGTGATCCGCGAGGAGAAACGGTTCTACATTAGCAGCAATCTCACTGGCTGCGTTACATATTAACACGCGGATCGGCGGAAGCAGAATTTGGTCCATCTCTGTGGCAGCGCCATCTCGTAGTGCGGAGACGGACGAGCGCTGCGCCTGCGCTGTTGTGCTCAGCGGGGCGTTAGTGGGAAAGGTGTGTACGTGCTGACTACGCAGAACTATGTACACAACACTACTGGAGACATTTTCCTGCGTTTTCGTAACCTGTGGTAGTAATCGAAGACACACTGCCGGCTACGAATCACCTGCATCACTTCATGCCCGATGTCTTCCCCAATGGCGTCATCATCTTTCAGCAGTACAATGGCCCGTGTCTCGGAGCCACAACCGTGTTACAGTGATTGAGGGGCATTACAGTGAACTCACGTTGATAACTCGGCAACCGAATTCGCCTGATGTAAATCATATGGAACCCATCTGGGCCGCTGTCGGGCGGCATCACCGCGTACCCAAATCAGCGGCCCGTTATTTAAGCAAATTACATGACCTGTGAGTAGACATCCAATGGCACATACCTCCACAAACCAATCAACAAACTGTCGGATCCCAGATACGCAGAATCAGTGATGTATTTCGTTCCAAGGACGGACGGAGAAGCTGTTCAGCAAGCAGTCACAATACTTGGCTCATCAGTGTATTTGTACCATGCTGTACATCACAGTAGTACGCATTCAGCAAAACGTACTAGTTTGTATTTCATTTTTTGTTGGACTATTTTCATAATGTTTTGAGTAGTATGAAGGAAGACAGTGGTTTCTCGGATGCTGTGACAGTGTGAATTTTTTAACGTTAGTAGGCAAAGCAGGCAGTTCCTGCGTGGTCTGACATCGTGTTCTTCGAGTCTCACATGCTCATCTAAGATATGGAGACCTTTTGTTACTCTTGACAGGGTAAGTGAATCATCAAGGAGTATGGGAGACACTGTGTCACGACATGGTTAGCTGCTGAACTTAGTGTGTCACATGAGGACCAAGGCTTTGGATCCACAGTGACACCGAACAAATATAACCACTCACACCTAACAAGGCAAAAGCAATGGTTCTATGGCTGGCGTGAGATATATCTGGACATTGTCAGCATGTGAACGATGGTTACAAGAATTTAGAGCAGATGAAAATGAGGAGTGAACCATGGCGGATTCTGTTTCCCCGACAGCTTCCTGGATAGCGTTAATACGAAATATCATTAACTTCTCTATTGATCAACGAAGACAACAAATCCTACTTTTAGGAGACCCTAATGAGTACTACTGATCTGGAGACAGTCGCACTGTTTAGAGAGTAACAGTTAAGTTCAGTGCAGAAATATTTCGTCAATGAAGAGATATTTATTTTTATTTATGAATTGCCTGTGCGATAAGGCTTCGCTCATCGAGCGGTGTGTTACGATCGTCTATCGTGGAGCATTCGCTGTGCACCAGCACAGTAAATAAACAGAAAAATTAGTTACTTAGTTGTTTTCTTTTGGGGGTGATGAAACCGTGCGAATGCCCCTCGTGCTAAAGGCCATGTAATGCAGAACAAAGCGGCAAGAGTTCCTCCTCAATACAGCACCCCCTACAGGAAGTACTATTAGAAATTTAAGCAACAGATTATGTAAGACCAACTAATCTGAATTCGCCACAGCAGTGGGTACCGTATGACATTGCCATAAATTAATAAAGAACCAATAAATGTCCACAAAATTTGATTAAGAAATTAGTAACTTAATAAGTAAGATTGGCCTTGAAATAACAGAGCATTTCAGTGTCACAAGCATTGATATGTCTAGTGTTCAAACGTAGGTATACAAAGACCTGCTATCAATAATTTAAGATCAGTAGAACGGTAAGTTGGCAATGTGGAACAAGAGACCTACTGACTACACTATACTTTATCACATAGTGCGAACACGACGGTAACTCTATATGACTGCTCAATTACTGTTTCTCAAGACAGCTAACAAGAACCTCAGGAGTACACGACTATGGTACATGCAAAGAACGGTCCGTTACTGAGAGCATAAGAGCAACTCAACAAGGTGCCCTAGGTGCCTATGGCACCAGTGGTGACCACACATACCAGCAGATGCCGCCAAGGTGAGCTCGACGGACGGCATTGAGTAAATCTTGAAGCTGGCAGTTTGGTCGCCTGCCCGAAAAATAAGCGAAGTTGTCCGTCCGGCGCTCCGGATCAGAATATTCAGACCTACACGTCTGGCGGTCCAGACTGGAATCGTAAATCTCGTGTTGCACGCAGAACACCAGAAAAATTACAGCACGTCGAACTCGCCGGTACTCAAAACCACGAATAACTGATGGCAGGATTTCTACTGGCCAATCGGATAACCAAACCCCACGCAATTCATCTCCACCAAAATACTGGCAAAACACACAAACCCGATTCGGTGGCTTGCCAGTAATAACTAGAGGAGCCTCTTTACGCCAACTGATGTCACAGTGTGATCGCCAACCAGAATGAACGGATTTTGGACGCGCGTGAAACCAGTAGGGGTGAGGACACAAAGAAAGACACTGTGAAACGTGGTGGCTGTGTGGGCGACGTTGCGGTGGCCACCCAGCTGCGCCGGATGCGCTCTGGCTTGGAAGAGCAACGTTCACAACGCTTACAGATGACGTAAGTAAGAGAGCAGGCGCCTGGACAAGGAGCTGGAAAACTCGGGCAGGCGCCCGGATCACTCCTCCCCAACCGTGAACCGCTTTGGGAGGCGCCAGCACGGTGTGGCCCGCTTTGCGACAATAAGGCTGGGAAAACGGCACAGTTGGCAATCAGAAACCCCGACCAGTTATTAGTATCAGGGCAGACGCAACAGTCCACCTGTAACCTCCCCCTCACTTATCGACCTTAATGACAGTAAAAATTAAACCACGTGTACCTAATGGAAATTTGGGAAAATCGTTACTGAAGTTAACATGTCGGTAAAGAGGGAGGAAAGGGTTACATCTAAATGAAAGGAAAAATGCAAATGAAACTGGTGGAAATTAATTTTGAAAAGGGGTAAAGTTAGTAAAGAAAGTAAAAGTGCGGTCGTTACGATAACAATTAACTGGCATTAATTAGATATTGGAGATTTGGGGAAAATTACGCTCGCCGACTACTATAATAACTGGAAAAAAAGGTTATTGCACAAATAATTAGCACTAAAAGCGTGGCAACTGAATGTTGACACGTGTTGTCTGAAAACTGAATCTTTGTCAGAAGTAACAAATTTCGCTACCCTCTGACTTAATTTAGCAAAAGAATTAATAAAACCGGAAAATTGAAAGTTAATTTAGTGACTGAAATTAATAGTGAACTTTGTTTCTGACGCACTACGAAATTCAATAAAATAAGGTTAGTCTTGGGCTACCTCAACAATCATTTGAAAAGCTACTTGAATCTACGCAATTTAGAAATAAGAGATTTAACTTTGAACTTAAATTAAATGATTTTGAACAATTAACAATAGTAAAATTTAGTACATACCAAGCTAAGCTGCAGTCACAGGTAAGCTAAAATATGGTAACAAAACTCGCACTCATAATTTGTGCTTTTGTAATCTAAATTTTGTAGCCAGCTATGAATAATTTAACTGAACTTTGAAATTAAAGCAGTGAAATCGAATGATATTATTTTAATGGTGGCTCAAATGGCTCTGAGTACTATGGAACTTAACGTCTGAGGTCATAAGTCCCCTAGAACGTAGAACTACTTAAACCTTCAAAATGGTTCAAATGGCTCTGAGCACTATGGGACTCAACTGATGAGGTCATTAGTCCCCTAGATCTTAGAACTAGTTAAACCTAACTGACCTAAGGACATCACAAACATCCATGCCCGAGGCAGGATTCTAACCTGCGACCGTAGCGGTCTCGCGGTTCCAGACTGCAGCGCCTAGAACCGCACGGCCACTCCGGCCGGCTTAATGCTGGCGTTTGAATTTCAATGACACTCGAATTCGTTTCGGAAAAGGAAGGGACCCTGCTTGGTAATGCAATTGGGACAATGAGCTACAAAGGTTCATGCTAAGTTGCTGTATTTTAGTGATGCTGATGGAGTACTTTGAAAAGCTGAGGTCTGCCATAAAGTTCTAAACCTTTACGTGCTTTCACTCTTCCTTGTTGGTTGATTGAAGGTTTGAAGTCGTCGATCGAGGAGGTGGCGACAATCACTCATTGTCGGCTGTCATTGTTGCAGAAGCTGAATGTTGGCGCGCCTTCTTCTCGACACGGTCACCAGGCGAAACGGGCTCTTGATGTGCGCCTGCTAATGCTTCCCGTCCGCGACACCATGTCAGAAACTATCATAGCAAGTCGAGCACAATTACATTCTGCCACACCCCGAAAGTGCGGCAACTCGCGGGAGCTTCACACAACACACCTGCTCCACTGCACCACCCCAGCAAGACTCCTCTGCTCTGCCCGCGCTCCACGCGGCAGAGTTAACACTACCCAAGATCCTAAACACTTTGGTTCTCCACACCATCTATCGATGTAATCGTTCGATAGCATAGTTTTCCCTAGGCTAGACCCAGCGTAAACATACAAATGGTATTTACAAAACAATCAAATTATACATCGACATATATATATATATATATATATATATGGTAAAACAATTAAAATATATAAAGACACAGAAATGTCATGTCTTCAGGTAACAAAATAACGTAAAAAAATTTATAGTACAATAGATGGTAGTAGGAGGATATGCATTTCCGGCGTTACACACCTACAACGTTCTACCTTTGCGTCAGTCAAAATCAGACCATCGACTCCTGCCTGACCCGCTCCTTCAGAGAATTTCCCAGGTGGTCCAGACTGCTGAAAACATTCGCCTGTAACGTGCTTCCTCTGGACAAGGCGGCAGTGAAACAGATTTCAGAAAAAACACATGAAAGTGAAAGTTTGGTCTATCACCTACGTAACCACAGCAGCAATTTGTCAAGGCTCTCAGCACTCAATCACCATCATTTCATAATATTTGCCGGGAAACTATCAGTAAATTAGCATCATAGACACTATGAAAATGAAAGGGTGGCAACGGAGAAGGGCTTGACGTCTTTGAAAGGTTATTCAAGTACTACATTGTGAAGCCGATAAGACTCGCGTTAATTTGCGCCAAGAGCCGCAAGTAGGTCGTGATTCGCATTGTGGCGTGCTATAGATTCACTGTAATTGATTACATTATGAGGTAAATGTTCAATAGTCTTCCAATTAGGCCCCATAACTCATTCGATATTCATTTCTCTGTTTTTACGGCTGTAACGAGGGCTGAGAGAAGGGCGTCACAATGAGCCACTTCCAGAGCGACCTACCCGCCAGCAGTATTTCAGGGGCCTCCCAGAGTGCTGTGTCGCGGGACCGCTGACTGTTGTTATCGCTGACTCCGGTTCCCCACCGGCTCCCGGCTGCTCCACCGGGCAGGCAGCGCGCGGACCGCCTCGCTGCTCTGTGCTCTGCTGAGGCGAGCACGCGATAGCGGCGGCGCGCGCTTCTTTGTGCCGGCTGCGGCGATCCGTCCCGCTAATGAATATCCGATAATCGCTGTTTCACTCCTCCGTCTCCGCAGCCGCCCGTCCTTCTAATGTCTGCGGAAAGTGTGCGCACTGGTGTTAAGTCCCGGCGCGTTTAACTAATCCGAGTAGAAGAGAGCTGCAACGTCGTCACGCCAACTGACTGCAGTATTTTTATTATTGCGAAACAATCATCAACAAGTTGCATAAAAAAATTAATTTCCTTACCAGTTTCCGAATGTCAGATCGCTTAATCGGGCAGGTAGGTCAGAAAATTTAAAAAGAGAAATGGATAGGTTAGTGGTTCATGGTGTGGGTTCCTGTAGTCATGTCCTAGTTCATGAGCCACGGGCAACGTATGAGTGGCCAAGTAAGTGGTCCCGACAGTCGGGATACCAGTTACTTTGCAATACGGCTGGGCATCTCGGACATATTCTGAGTCGTGGTCACCTTTGTGCTCATACGGCAAAGACTACCAAATCTACCGGTTAGTCCCTCAGCCGTTAGGGGTAAAACCCAATGGGACACGGGGCAAGTAAGGCTAGCAACCTGCTTCCCTGGTACTCTAAATATGATGCTGGCAATAATCAGAGCAAAATGCCTCGGACCTTTGGAGGTGACGGAGTCCCACCTCTAACTGACAAACCAGGGACTCCTAAGATACGACTTGGCAAACAAATGGTAATGAGATGGGGAGCTATTAATATCAATGGGGGCTACTCTGGGAAGAAGGTAGAGCTGGCAGAGGCTGCAAGTAAGATGGGGCTGGACGTTTTAGCTGTTAGTGACATTCGAGTAAGGGGTGAGAAAGAAGAGGAAGTGGGAGAATACAAGGTCTACCTGTCAGGAGTCAAAGCAGGAATAGCACAATGGGGTCTAGGGCTTTACATCAGGAAAGAAATGGAACCCAGTGTAGTTGCAATAAGGTATGTAAACGAACGACTGATGTGGATAGATTTGACAGTGTCTAGCAAGAAAATTAGGATTGTGTCAGCATATTCGCATTGTGATCAAGATAAGATGGATAGTTTTTATGAGGCACTCAGTGATGTAGTTGTTAGAGTAAAGGACAAGGACAGTGTTCTGCTCATGGGTGATTTTAACGCCAGGATTGGAAATCGAAGAGAAGGGTATGAAATGGTTATGGGTAAATTTGGAGAGGATATGGAGGCTAACAGGAACGGGAAACAACTCCTGGATTTCTAAGCCAGTATGGGCTTAGTAATCACAAATTCCTTTTTTAAACATAAGAACATTCACCGGTATACTTGGGAAGGCAGGGGAACCAGATCTGTCATTGACTACATAATAACACATCAGGAATTCAGGAAGGCTGTGAGGGACACACGTGTATTCAGGGGATTCTTTGATGACACTGATCATTATTTAATCTGCAGTGAAATTGGGATTGTGAGGCCGAAAGTGCAGGAGGTCAGGTCCATATGTAGGAGGATAAGAGTGGAGAAACTTCAGGATAAGGAAATCAGGCACAGGTACATAACAGCGATCTCAGAAAGGTACCAGTTATTTGAATGTAGTCAATTACAGTCATTGGAAAAGGAATGGACAAGGTACAGGGACACAGTACTAGAAGTGGCTAAAGAATGTCTTGGAACAGTAGTGTGTAAAAGTAGGATGAAGCAAACAGCTTGGTGGAATGATACAGTCAAGGCAGCCTGTAAAAGGAAAAAGAAGGCGCATCAAAAATGGCTACATACCAGAACCCAGGTAGACAGAGAAAGTTATGTTGAAGAAAGAAACAAAGCCAAACAGATAATTGCAGCATCCAAGAAGAAATCGTGTGAAGACTTTGGAAACAGGTTGGAGACTATGGGTCAAGCTGCTGGAAAACCATTCTGGAGTGTAATTAGCAGTCTTCGAAAGGGAGGTAAGAAGGAAATGACAAGTATTTTGGACAGGTCAGGAAAACTGCTGGTGAATCCTGTGGATGCCATGGGCAGATGGAGGGAATGTTTTGAAGAGTTGCTCAATGTAGGTGAAAATGCGATCAGTAATGTTTCAGATTTCGAGGTAGAATGGGATAGGAATGATGATGGAAATAGGATCACATTTGAGGAAGTGGAAAAAATGGTCAATAGATTGCAGTGCAATAAAGCGGCTGGGGTGGATGAAATTAAGTCGGAACTCATCAAATACAGTGGAATGTCAGGTCTTAAATGGCTACACAGGATAATTGAAATGGCCTGGGAGTCGGGACAGGTTCTATCAGACTGGACAAAAGCAGTAATCACACCAATCTTTAAACATGGAAACAGAAAAGATTGTAACAACTACAGAGGTATCTCTTTAATCAGCGTTGTGGGTAAAATCTTCTCAGGTATTGTTGAAAGGAAAGTGCGAGTATTAGTTGAGGACCAATTGGATGAAAATCAGTGTGGGTTTAGGCCTCTTAGAGGTTGTCAGGACCAGATCTTTAGCTTAGGGCAAATAATGGAGAAGTGTTATGAGTGGAACAGGGAATTGTATCTATGCTTTATAGATCTAGAAAAGGCATATGACCGGGTTCCTAGGAGGAAGTTATTGTCTGTTCTACAAGATTATGGAATAGGAGGCAAACTTTTGCAAGCAATTAAAGGTCTTTACATGGATAGTCAGGCAGCAGTTAGAGTTGACGGTAAATTGAGTTCATGGTTCAGAGTAGTTTCAGGGGTAAGACAAGGCTGCAACCTGTCTCCACTGTTGTTCATATTATTTATGGATCATATGTTGAATACAATAGACTGGCTGGACGAGATTAAGATATGTCAACACAAAATAAGCAGTCTTGCATATGCGGATGACTTAGTTGTGATGGCAGATTCGATTGAAAGTTTGCAAAGTAATATTTCAGAGCTAGATGAGAAATGTAAGGACTATGGTATGAAGATTAGCATCTCCAAAACGAAAGTAATGTCAGTGGGAAAGAAATATAAACGGATTGAGTGCCAAATAGGAGGAACAAAGTTAGAACAGGTGGACGGTTTCAAGTACTTAGGATGCATATTCTCACAGGATGGCAACATAGTGAAAGAACTGGAAGCGAGGTGTAGCAAAGCTAATGCAGTGAGCGCTCAGCTACGATCTACTCTCTTCTGCAAGAAGGAAGTCAGTACCAAGACAAAGTTATCTGTGCACCGTTCAATCTTTCGACCAACTTTGTTGTATGGGAGCGAAAGCTGGGTAGATTCAGGTTACCTTATCAACAAGGTTGAGGTTACGGATATGAAAGTAGCTAGGATGATTGCAGGTACTAGTAGATGGGAACAGTGACAGGAGGGTGTCCACAATTAGGAAATCAAAGAAAAACTGGGAATGAACTCTATAGATGTAGCAGTCAGGGCGAACAGGCTTAGATGGTGGGGTCATGTAACACGCATGGGAGAAGCAAGGTTACGCAAGAGACTCATGGATTCAGCAGTAGAGGGTAGGAGGAGTCGGGGCAGACCGAGGAGAAGGTACCTGGATTCGGTTAAGAATGATTTTGAAATAATAGGTTTAACATCAGAAGAGGCACCAATGTTAGCACTGAATACGGGATCATGGAGGAACTGTATCAGGGGGGCTATGCTCCAGACTGAACGCTGAAAAGCATAATCAGTCTTAGATGATGATGATGATGATGATGATGATGATGATGGATAGGTTAAAGTTAGATATAGTGGGAATTAGCGAGGTTCGGTGGCAGGAGGAACAAGACTTCTGGTCTGGTGAATACAGGGTTGTAAATACAAAATCAAACAGGGGTAATGCAGGAGTAGGTTTAATAATGAATAGGAAAATAGGAATGCGGGTAAACTACTACAAATAGCATAGTGAACGCCTTATTGTGG
The DNA here is from genome assembly GCF_023864275.1 of Schistocerca cancellata. NCBI lineage: Eukaryota > Metazoa > Arthropoda > Insecta > Orthoptera > Acrididae > Schistocerca > Schistocerca cancellata. The sequence goes on along the minus strand of NC_064632.1, from coordinate 4,061,931 downwards.
TCAATCGTGCGGTAGTGTTCTCGCTTCCCATGCCCGGGTTCCCGGGTTCGATTCCCGGCGGGGTCAGGGATTTTCTCTGCCTCGTGATGACTGGGTGTTGTGTGACGTCCTTAGGTTAGTTAGGTTTAAGTAGTTCTAAGTTGTAGGGGACTGATGACCATAGATGTTAAGTCCCATAGTGCTCAGAGCCATTTCAACCTTTTTTTTTGTGGTCAAGATAGTCACGAAGCCCACGCCTACTACAGTAATACAAGTTTATATGCCCTCTAGCTCTGAATATGACGAAAAGATTGCAGAAAAGTAAGATGAGATAAAAGAAATAATTCAGGTAGTGAAGGGAGACGAAAATTTAATAGTCATGGGTGATTGGAATTCGAGTGTAGGAAAAGAAAGAGAAAGAAACATAGTAGGTGAATATGGATTGGGGGTAAGAAATGAAAGAGGAAGCCGCCTGGTAGAATTTTGCACAGAGCACAACTTAATCATTGCTAATAATTCGTTCAAGAATCATAAAAGATGGTTGTATACATGGAAGAAACCGGAAAATACTGACAGGTTTCAGACAGATTATATAATGGTAAGACAGAGATTTAGAAACCAGATTTTACATTATAAGACATTTCCAGGGGAGATGTGGACTCTGATCACAATCTATTGGTTATGAACTGTAGACTAAAACTAAAGAAACTGCAAAAAGGTGGCAATTTCAGAAGATGCGACTTGGATAAACTGACTAAACCACAGGTTGTACAGAGTTTCAGGGAGAGCACAAGGGAACAATTGACAAGAATGGGGTAAAGAAATACAGTAGGAGAAGAATGAGTATCTTTGAGAGATGGAGTAGTGAAGCCAGCAGAGGATCAAGAGGGTAAAAACATGACGGCTAGTATAAAAATCTTCGGTAACAGAAGAAATATTGAATTAAATTGATGAAAAGAGAAAATATAAAAATGCAGTAAATGAAGCAGGCAAAAAGGACTACAAATGTCTCAAAAACGAGATCGACAGGAAGTGCAATATGGCTAAGCAGGGATGGCTAGAGGACAAATGTAAGGATGTAGAAGGTTATCTCACTAGGGGTAATATAGATACTGCCTACAGGAGAATTAAAGAGACCTTTGGAGAAAAGATAACCACTTGTATGAATATCAAAAGCTCAGATGGAAACCTAGTTCTAAGCAAAGAAGGGAAAGCAGAAAGGTGGAAGGAGTATTGTCACTGATATGGATAAGGTAAATTTAAGTGGATATAAGCTCTCTGCACATGTAATGAGAGAAAATATGGAGAAAGGAGGAGTTGCCATATATGTCAAAAGTTATCATGGTGCAAAAAGTATAGAAAAAAAAGTTTTGTGTAGAGAAACATATAGAAGCATGTGCCTGTGAGCTTAAATTAAATAAAGGAACATTTATAATTGTAACTGTATATAGGTCCCCACCAGGAAATTTTCATCTATTTCTGAAAAATTTGGACTCCTTGTTGTGCTATCTGTCAGACAGGGGAAAGCAAATTATTATTTGTGGGGACTTCAATGTAGATTCTCTGAAAGAGGGTAATAGGAAAAATGACCTTGAAGTATTACTCGGTTCTTTCAATTTGACACACATTATTGATTTTCCTACTCGGGTGGTAAAAGATAGCAGCTCACTGATAGATAACTTCTTTATAGACCAAGATAAGTTTAACCAGATAAATGCTCAACCTGTTGAGAATGGTCTTTCTGATCATGGTGCACAGCTAGTTACAATATATGACATAGCTCCATTCAGCAATACTAAACAGTCCTCCAAAGTAGTACGTTCAGTCAACGATTTAACAATTGCAAATTTCAGGGAAAGCCTACAGCAGTTAGACTGGGATGAAGTGTACCATGAACCTGATGCCAATTTAAAATATAATTTATTTCATGACATTTTTGTAAATGCATTTGAAAACTGCTTCCCCAATAAAATAGTTAAATATACTCGTAAGAAACCTTGTAACAAACCATGGCTTACTAAGGGTATAAAAATATCTTGTAACCAGAAAAGGGAAATGTATCTGACAGCAAGAAAGAGTAGTGACCCAGAAACTATCAAACATTATAAAAACTACTGTGTTATATTAAGAAAAGTTACTAAAAAATCCAGGAGTATGGGTATCATGTCTGAAATCAGCAACTCTGATAATAAAATTAAAACAATTTGGAATATTATTAAAAGAGAAACAGGTCAACCAAGAGCAGAGGAAGACAGTATTACCATCAAACTGAATGAAAAATAAGGAAAATAATAAACTTGCTTAAAAGCAGAAACTCACATGGAATTGATGGCATTTCCAGCAAAATACTAAAAGCTTGTTCTCAACAGATAAGTAAGATTCTCAGCCACCTGTGTAATAGCTCTCTGGAACAGGGCATTTTCCCTGATAGACTGAAATATGCTATTGTTATACCTTTGCACAACAAGGGGGATGGATCTGATGTCAACAATTACTGTCCAATCTCCCTTCTAACAGCTTTATCCAAAATTTTTGAGAAAGTAATGTATTTAAGAGTAGCTTCACATACCTGTAAAAATGAAGTATTAACAAAATGTCAGTTTGGTTTCCAGAAGGGTTATTCAACAGAAAATGCCATATATGCTTTCACCAATCAAATATTGAATGATCTGAATAACCGAACACCACCCATTGGGATTTTTTGTGATCTCTGAAAGGCTTCTGATTGTGTAAATCATGAAATTCTGCTAGACAAGCTCAAGTATTGTGGCATGGGGGTGACAGTGCACAAATGATTTAATTCATACCTAACTGGAAGAGTGCAGAAAGTTGAAATAAGTAGTTCTCATAACATGCAAAGGTCAGCACATTCCTCAAACTGGGGAACTATCAAGAATGGGGTTCCACAAGGGTCAGTCTTGGGTCCTTTGTTGTTCTAAATATATATTAATGATTTGCCATTCTATATTCATGAAGAGACAAAGTTAGTTCTCTTTGCTGATGATACAAGTATAGTAATCACACCTGACTAACAAGAATTTGTAAGTAGGCTGTTTATGTTTTCTTTATGTAGGTAGGCTGTTTATGTTTTCTTATTGGCAACGTTACGTAGCGCTCTATATGAAAATCACTGGCTGTGCTGTGTGCAGTCTGTGGCTAGTTTGCATTGTTGTCTGCCATTGTAGTGTTGGGCAGCGGCAGTTGGATGTGAACAGCGCGTAGCGTTGCGCAGTTGGAGGTGAGCCGCCAGCAGTGGTGGATGTGAGGAGAGAGATGGCGGAGTTTTGTAATTTGTCATGAACTGCTATATATATTATGACTATTAAGGTAAATACATTGTTTGTTCTCTATTAATATCTTTCATTTGCTAACTATCCCTATCAGTAGTTAGTGCCTTCCGTAGTTTGAATCTTTTATTTAGCTGGGAGTAGTGGCGCTCGCTGTTTTGCAGTAGCTCGAGTAATGAAGATTTTTGTGAGGTAAGTGATTTGTGAAAGGTATAGGTTAATGTTAATCAGGGCCGTTCTTTTGTAGGGATTTATGAAAGTCAGATTGCGTTGCGCTAAAAATATTGTATGTCAGTTTAAGCATAGTCTTGTATAAATTGTTCTAAGGGGACGTTTCATATGTCGACCCCTAGCCTAGGATACCTCACTGGAATCTTCTGATTTTTTCTTGTAGTTTGTGTATTTAGTGTAGCTTTTGTTTATTGCTAGCGCGTAATTGTAGAGAGAATCTCCTTTGTAGTTGCAGTCTTTCATTGTTGTACTGTAAAACAGTTGTGGCATGCATGTAGATTTCCACCAAGTATTTCGCAGCTGCAATTAACTAGATATTATTTTCTGTGCTATGTTAATGTGTTCTCTTATTTTTGCTATTCAAATTGTGATTTTCTGTGTTATCATGTGAAATATTGTGACAATAATGGCGTGTGAAAAACGTAACACTCGGCTCCAAAGTAAACTGAGAAATAATAGTGACGACGAGCGTAGCTTATCAGCACCACTGGGTAGTGAATTAACAGACATTCGAAGTAGTAATTTGGTAACTGTGCATAGGGATATGGAGCGGGCAGCAAATAATGGTGTAGACAGTCAAACAGGTAGTGAACAGGGAAGCATTATCGATCGATCGGTCGGCAACAGCTCGCCTCAGGAATCCGAAATGATAGGACATAATTTTGCAAATACTGTAGATTCAGGTTTTGCGTCCTCACCGTTTTCTCAAATAAGTCAAGACACATTTTCTGCCTGTCAAAATGTGAATGTTGCTGGTGCAAATGCACTGCCGAAAAGCGTAGAGGAACAGATTCCAGACACTAATGCATTGTTATTACAATTAATGCAACAAATGGGACAAAATCTTCAAAAGTTAGACACAATGGGACAGAATCTTCAAAAGTTAGACACAATGGAACAAAATCAGAAACAAACACAGCAAAAGCTGCAAAAGTTAGACACATGGAACAAAATCTTCGGAAGTTAGACACCACACTTGAACAAACACGTGAAGATTTAACTACTGAGTTACATAACATTGAATCGAAAAGTCAAAAGGTCTGTAATGACGTAAAAACACAAATTTGTGAGCATTTTCAGCCTATTTTTTCGCGGCGTGAAAATGCATTACAGAATCACGAAGCAGCCATAAAAGAGCTGCAAACCATTGTTCATGGAAATCATGAGACCTTGTGGGCTAAAATTGACTCAGTTGCATCTACCGATTCGGTTACGCAGCTGGCCAAAACTCAGGTAAACTTAAAGAACACAGTAGATTCGATTTCAACACAAATGGACACTCTGAAACTTGGTTCAGAAAAACACACTGAGGAAATGTGTTCACTATCGGAGAAAGTAGCCGAACTTTCGGATCAGGTCACTAACTTATCTACAAAGGTAGATGATGATCTGAATGACACAAGACCCGTAGCCTTCACTGACACAGAAGAGTATGAACAAATAAGAAAATTCAAACAAAATCAAAATCAAATCAATACACAGTACAAAAGAGAAATCCGGGAAGTACAAAATCAGTTGACACAGGTAATACAAGAATTACGTATTTCAGAGGACACTCGCGCCCCAATACGGGAAGAGGGACATAGAAATACGGAAAAGCCACAAAATAGTAACACAGGGCATTTCGGTAATTATGAAAGGAATTGGCAAGGTGCACCGAATTTTGAGATGGAACCGCCGACACGACGTAACAATGACCGATATGTTACTGGCCGACACGATGATTTTGACTATAAGCTGTTCATTACTACACGTAAATTCAAAACGTTTAAGAATTCTGCCAACGACATTCATCCACAAGCGTGGCTCCATCAATTCTCTCATTGTTTTCCTCCCAACTGGTCATTGGAGCACAGGTTAGAATTTATGTATGGCTACTTGGAGAATGAACCAGCTGTAAGAATGCGATCGGTCATTCACGATTGTCACAGTGAAGGAGAATTTTATCATGCCTTCCTCTCGGCATATTGGTCTCAAGCCACACAAGACCGAGTAAAACATGGCATCATAATGATGAAACATTTCGAACAATCTGAATTTTCCAGTCTTGTGAAATATTTTGAAGATATGTTGCATAAGAATCAGTATCTTTCAAACCCATACAGCCCCTCAGAACTCATCCGCATTTGCTTAATCAAACTGCCTGAACATTTGAGACATATTATTTTAGCAGCACGTTGCAAAGACGACATTGTAGTTTTTCAGGGATTCTTACAAGAATTAGAAATTGACACAGACAGTCGCGGGATGCGAAAACGGGAAAACAATCACTACAGGGCACATCCATCACAATTCCGTGACGACAGAAACAATAACTGGACACGACAAGTCTATTCTTACAACGCAAATCGTGACCAAAACAGGCACCACCCGTATGACAACCGTTGGCAGAGTAGTAATAATTACAGGGAAAGATCACCTCTCCACAGTAATGACTATCACACAGACAATCAGAGAAACAGACAATATGGGAACCAAAACAATTATTATCAAGGGAGTCAGAATAACTTTAGACACAATGGTCCAGCGCGCAGTTACGACTCAGGGAGTAATTCTCCACCACGTGACCGACACGAAAGAAACTGTGTAAACTACCGACAAAACGACAGACCTGAATTCCATCAGAACTGGCGGATTTCTAACAGAGCTGGGCCCTCTCGGCAAGGCGAATTTGTAGAAGTTAGGCCTCCTAATCCCAATAACGACGCGCGCCAACAAAGGAACAGACAATGACTCGCACCGCAGGCTGCCGCGTGCGCCCACTGGCTCAGGGAAAAATAACATATACGCTAACCTTGAGAAAAATTCCAGTATTCTTTACCGACGTATACCACATGATAATTGCATTCAATTTGAAACTCTCCGTACTGAGAAGAGCAAAGGTTTACACCACATTTCACATGTAAAACCGTTTATTGAAAAATAATCTGCTTTTTAACTTTGTCTTTGCCATAAAACGTTTCACTTCACGTTACTAGTATGCTTTAGAAACTGTTACCATGCAACAATGTTTAAAGTTAAATATCCAGTCATGAACCAAGAGAACTTATTTAAACAGAAATTACGAATGTATTGTTATAGTGAACAGACGACACAGTGTTATTGTGTGTGTACATTCTTTCTTGTTAGTTCCACTATTACGTAACGACTATAAGGCTCACATACTTATAACATTATATCTGGTACTGCTAATGAGATTCTAATGCAATATTTTGGTTTACTTGAAAATACATTCTGAATTAAAGTACTTTCTGAGAGATACCAGATGACACAGTGGTTAGTTTGTGTGACAGCTACACGATTTTATCATGACGCTACTAATGAGTGACAATTTACAATGTTGCTTTTGCAGTGTACCTGTTTTATATCTGCACAGTTTTTCTGAATTCCTCGGGAAAGTAAAACATGTTTAATAGTAACTTTTGTGGTATAGCTACAATGAGACAGCATTTCCGTAGCATAACAATACGTTACAGCACAGTACTTTCATCATCACAACAATAAGCATAATAACTAAGATATCTATACGCAAAGCATTTCACTTTTGTTTTTCATGAGGTAAGTACAATGGCTTCTGCAGAACTTAGCTTTCGGAGGAAAATAACTACGACACTTCCACAGAGATTATCTTACAACAAGATGCACCTTTAGCGCTACAGGACACGCATTTCAGTGATTAATTTTGTACTTAAAAGATTTATTTTTAAAGATTTTTGAATTACAAAGAAAGTTTTCCGTGATACATTTCATTCCATTGCTGTAATCTGTAACACCTGAGGTTATAATTACATTAATCCTCAGGGGGGTACACGCCTACTTTGTGTACCATGTGTTTGGCAAGCACAAGGAGCCCTAGCTAATATGGTATTTGCTTATACAACTTTACACATCGGTGCCATATTTCTTTAACACATAATTACACAGCTATCTGATCATTTTACTGAGAGAGACAAACTTTCTTATTACGTCAGTGACAGATGTTTACGTAATTACAACGTTGTATAACTTCACACTTACGAAATTGTATTTTGTCTGTACTTTGTGAAGTGTTCATATTTTTTTGGTACCAGTGTGATACTATAAGAGCTTTGAATGATGTATTTGGTAAGAGAGCATGATTTTAAAGTACGTTTGAGGCAGATGACACTTTTGACATGAGCAGAGAATTTTGTTAGGTTTTGAAATTATTGGAGGAAGCTACGACGATTTTGAGATTTGACTGAGGTGTTACGATGTTATTATTACAATGACGATGTGTATTATGCTGCTGAGGTATGTTTATGATTAATAGGCTGATGCTATATGAGTTATTTGATTATGCTACGTATGTTATGATGAAATATTGAAGAAGTGTTGACGAATAAGGTAAGGAATAATGAGTAGTGTTTAGGGACTCTTGACTTGTGAAAAAGGATGTTGGAAACCAAGAATCGTACTTTAAGAGTTATGCAATGTGTGTAAATGCGTGAATGTAACACAATGCCGATGAAAAATTTTTTGGACACTGTTATATTCATAGGATTTTGTTTCTACACATTTCCAACGCAAATGCTCGACCCGTGAAATTTTGTATATGAGACTGTCACTGTAGCGGAAACTGCTGTCGTAAATATTTCCGTAAGAAAGTTAAGTGACCACCTGCACATGCGTCGTGGGCACACAGCTGCGTCAGACACCTGGAGAACAAGCCTTTTCAGACACTCAGGTAGAAAAGAAAAAAAAAGGGAGGCCATTATACTCGCTTTTGACATACCTTTGTAGAAAGCACCGCAAACATGACATGCTTACATCTGCACACCTGATTATGACAAGCGTCTTTCTCTAGAATTGAGGGAATTTTTACTGCGTTATGAAATGCCATATGGCTAATGAATGATGTTTCATGCCGTCCTTTGTACATATTTGCTCATTTTCTTTAATATCTAGTTTCTAGCTGCACTGCAGCATTGGTTAAAATAAAATTTAATATATGTACTAATATAGTTATTTTATGCCTACAGATCCAGTCAATAAGAAATTTATGATCTACTTCCAAGAAAACGAGGGCACATAAATAGACATTTCCCTTCACAGGAATTGCATAAATAATTTCTTTACGATTTGGTAACTTATCTGCTAGTGTAAGTTCTCGTGATGCATCACTCTAGTGTTAAGATGTGACATAGGTATTAGACATGGCCATTTTAGTGTAATATTTTTTCTGCTTGAGCTTTGTCATGTTTAGATATAAGTTGCTGCTGCTGTTTGCCAGGCATAGTGCTACTGAATTTTAAATTATGTTACTCTGTTAAGCTAGTTTTACTACTGACTTATTTTTCTGGTTGCTGCACATTGGCTCATATTAGTTGTAATGTTGCATTGCTTGGTAATTTAGATTTACTGTAGCTTGCTTTGCAATTTTCCATTTTTTTTCATTGCTGTTTATATTAATTGTTTTATGTGATGCTGCATTGCCTCGTCCCTTGGTATATATATCTGAGCTCAGTAGATTTAAGTTAGCTTAAGAGGGGTAGACTATATAAGAAACTAACTATGATGACTTGGAAGAAATGTATTGAGAAGCTATATGAAAATGGTTTGGGCAAAAAAAAAGGATACTGTACAGTGGAGAAAAACTATTTTTGACAGAGGATGTGGACAGAATACTGAAAGCAGGCTTAAATAGGACTTTTGGGAATAATGATGAACGAAGGGAGATCTCCATGCAAAATACTGCAGTAAAACAAACCCTGTCCTTTCCATTTGTGTCATCCCTCTATATGTTGTGTACCCTTGTGTATTTGTGTTTTTCCTGTCTTTATGTGTTTAGCTGATGAGAGCTATGTTGTAGACATTTTCTAATACTCTGTTATTTACTTTGTAAAGATGTTTAGACATTATTTATACTGTTTGGTTGCTCACATGTGAAAGTGATGTTTCAAACGTTCTTCTGATCTTTTATGTATTTACTTATGTCATAATAACTGTAACACTGATGTATATGTTAGTTCAATTCTTTTGTAAAGCCCATATTACTACAAATGTTATCTGTATTGTTATGTTTTTAATGATGTATTTTGTACCTTTGTTATTGTATTTTTATGTTATAAAATTGTAATTGACACCAGTTCATCTAATTAAGTAACTTGTAAGTTACATTTCACTGCACACTTTTCTGTTGGTCATAGTAATGCACAATATGTGAGAAGTAGGGACTGATAGTGTTTGCACGTGTGTTAATAATTCAGCAAGGGACTGGATAACAGCATTGCTGGTTCTAAGGACAATTCCACAAACTTTGTGAGTGCACAAGTGGTGGTTAATGGACTTGCTACCTTCTCTGCAAGACTCTTCGATGGTGATTGTGCACCTGCACAGTCGCAACAGATGGCTGCTGGCCGTCTCTACAAGGACTACAGTGGGTCTGCATCTTTGATGACCCACCAATACCATTATTTCTACAAGGACTACAGTGGGTCTACACCTCTGGTGGCCCACCAATACCACAATCTCTACCAGGACTCCAGTGGGTCTACTCTGTGATGACCTACCTACCAATATTCATCAACTTCGACTGACTCTGCTGTGGGTTTGCTCTGTTGTGGCCCATTACCTGTCAGCATGTCAAGAGTCAGCACTGTCTTTCCATTCGAAGGACAACACTACTTCTTCAAGACTGCATGGAAATCCACTACTTCCGTGTGCATTGTCTTTTACTGCTCAGACTTTGAGAAAAGAAACGGCAGTTTTACTGTGATGAATGATCAGGACTATCTTTATGGACTGTGAGAAAATTTTAGCTTTTGACCAACATTGTATAAATAAGTGTGTGCATTTGATTTCTTTGTTATTGTAATTATGAAAAATTTTATCAAATCATTATTGGCCACTGCCCAAAAAAATTTGTAAAATTTTTTGTGGGGAGCATGGGGGCTATGTAAGTAGGCTGTTTATGTTTTCTTTATGTAAGTAGGCTGTTTATGTTTTCTTATTGGCAACGTTACGTACTGCTCTATATGAAAATCACTGGCTGTGCTGTGTGCAGTCTGTGGCTAGTTTGCATTGTTGTCTGCCATTGTAGTGTTGGGCAGCGGCAGCTGGATGTGAACAGCGCGTAGGGTTGCGCAGTTGGAGGTGAGCCGCCAGCAGTGGTGGATGTGAGGAGAGAGATTGCGGAGTTTTGTAATTTGTCATGAACTGCTATATATATTATGACTATTAAGGTAAATACATTGTTTGTTCTCTATTAATATCTTTCATTTGCTAACTATCCCTATCAGTAGTTAGTGCCTTCCGTAGTTTGAATCTTTTATTTAGCTGGGAGTAGTGGCGCTCGCTGTTTTGCAGTAGCTCGAGTAATGAAGATTTTTGTGAGGTAAGTGATTTGTGAAAGGTATAGGTTAATGTTAATCAGGGCCGTTCTTTTGTAGGGATTTATGAAAGTCAGATTGCGTTGCGCTAAAAATATTGTATGTCGGTTTAAGCACAGTCATGTATAAATTTTTCTGAAGGGACGTTTCAAATTAACTGATGAAATTGTCAATACTGTCTTTCAGAAAATTACTAAGTGGTTCCTTGTAAACGGACTCTCACTGAATTTTGATAAGGCAAGTACATACAGTGCTGTACAGTGAATGGTATGACGCTATTAATAAATATAGACCTTAATCAGAAGCATATAGCTAAGGTAGAATATTCAAAATTTTTAGGTGTGTCCATTGATGAGAGATTAAATTGGAAGAAACACATTGATGATCTGCTGAAACGTTTGAGTTCAGCTACTTATGCAATAAGGGTCATTGCAAATTTTGGTGATAAGCATATTAGTAAATTAGCTTACTACGCCTATTTTCACTCATTGCTTTCATATGGCATCATATTTTCGGGTAATTCATCACTGAGGAATAAAGTATTTATTGCACAAAAGCGTGTAATCAGAATAATAGCTGGAGTCCACCCAAGATCATCCTGCAGACATATATTTAAGGATCTAGGGATATTCACAGTAGCTTCTCAGTATATATACTCTCTTATGAAATTTGTTATTAACAACCAAACCCAATTCAAAAGTAATAGCAGTGTGCATAACTACAATACTAGAAGAAAGGATGATCTTCACTATTCAAGATTAAATCTAACTTTGGCACAGAAAGGGGTGAATTATACTGGCACTAAAGTCTTTGGTCACTTACCAAATAGTATCAAAAGTCTGACAGATAACCAACAATTACTTAAGAAGAAATTAAAAGAATTTCTGAATGACAACTCCTTCTACTCCATAGAGGAATTTTTATATATAAATTAAGAAAAAAAATATATTAAAAAAATACAAAATAAAAATAATAAAAAAAACACAAAAAAAATAAAAAGTTGATATATTAACTTAAGTATGTTGTTAAATTAAATTAATTTGTCATGTATTGGAAACTTTGACTCATTCCACATCATTACAAAACATCGTATTCATGATCCATGGAACTAGTATTAATCTAATCTAATCTAATCTAATATAGAGGGTCTATACAAGGGCGATGTACTTGAGGACAATATTATGGATATGGAAGAGGATGTAGATGAAGATGAAATGGGAGATACGATATTACGCGAAGAGTTTGACAGAGCACTGAAAGACCTGAGTCGAAACAAGGCCCCGGGAGTAGACAACATTCCATTAGAACTACTGACAACCTTGGGAGAGCCAGGAATAGCAAAAGTCTACCATCTAGTGAGCAAGATCTATGAGACAGGCGAAATACCCTCAGACTTCAAAAAGAATATAATAATTCCAATCACAAAGAAAGAAGGTGTTGAAAAATGTGAAAATTACCGAACTATCAGTTTAATAAGTCACGGCTACAAAATACTAACGCGAATTCTCTACAGACGAATGAAAAAACTAGTAGAAGCCGATCTCGGGGAAGATCAGTTTGGATTCTGTAGAAATGTTCGAACACGTGAGGTAATACTGACCCTACGGCGTATCTTAGAAGCTAGATTAAGAAAAGGCAAACCTACGTTTCTAGCATTTGTAGACTTAGAGAAAGCTTTTGACAATGTTGACTGGAATAGTCTCTTTCAAATTCTGAAGGTGGCAGGGTAAAATACAGGGAGTGAAAGGCTATTTACGATTTGTACAGAAACCATACAGCAATTATAAGAGTCAAGGGACATGAGAGAGAAGCAGCGGTTGGGAAGGGAGTGAGACAGGGTTGTAGCCTCTCCCCGATGTTATTCAATCTGTATATTGAGCAAGCAGTAAAGGAAACAAAAGAAAAATTCGTATTAGATATTAAAATCCATGGAGAATAAAGAAAAACTTTGAGGTTCGCCGATGACATTGTAGTTCTGTCAGAGACAGCAAAGGATTTGGAAGAGCAGTTCAACGAAATAGACAGTGTCTTGAAAGACGGATATAAGATGAACATCAACAAAAGCAAAACGAGGATAATGGAATGTAGTCGAGTTAACTTGGGTGATGCTGAGGGAATTATATTAGGAAATGAGACACTTAAAGTAGTGAAGGTGTTTTGCTATTTGGGGAGCAAAATAACTGATGATGCTCGAAGTAGACAGGATATAAAATGTAGACTGGCAATGGCAAGGAAAGCGTTTCTGAAGAAGGGAAATTTGTTAACATCGAGTATAGATTTAAGTGTCAGGAAGTCGTTTCTGAAAGTATTTGTATGGAGTGTAGCCATGTATGGAAGTGAAACGTGGATGATAAATAGTTTTGACAAGAAGAGAATAGAAGCTTTCGAAATGTGCTGCTACAGAAGTATGCTGAAGATTAGATGGGTAGATCACATAACTAATCAGGAGGTATTGAATAGAATTGGGGAGAAGAGGAGTTTGTGGCACAACTTGATTAGAAGAAGGGATCGGTTGGTAGGGCATTCTGAGGCAGGAAGGGATCAGCAACTTAGTATTGGAGGGCAGCATGGAGGGTAAAACTCATAGGGGAGACCAAGTGATGAATACACTAAGCAGATTCAGAAGGATGTAGGCTGCAGTACATACTGGGAGATGGAGCAGCTTACACAGGATAGAGTAGCATGGAGAGCTGCATCAAACCAGTCTCAGGACTGAAGGCCAGAACAACAACAACAACGGTTTCGGGTACTTAGTGCCCTTCTTCAGAAGAGCATAATTTGCGAGTGTCAGCACTAATATGCATACAGCTAAATGCCACGGTCAAGAATTATTGTACTCTTGATAAAGTCGAGATCGGTTAAGACAAGCACATTCCCGGCACAGGCAATTGGTCTGACATTCAGAGCAAGGTGTTTCAACAGCCATAGCCTTCAGTGGAAATATACAAGAGCCGAATCTGCGCAGCTGCAATAACGCTGCGTCTACGATGGCGCCGCCTATTAAGCAGGAGGTAACGGGTTCAAATACTGACGAAGATTTTCTAGTTCATGCCGACGCATGTCTTTTATGATAACATACCGGAACAGGCTGAGGCTGTGGATAAGTATATAAAGGGACAAACAGTAAACTTGCCCTTCTTTCTTCAACGGTCACCTATGGAAACGTATTCATATAACTGATATGCCTTGCTAGGCAGTGGATCCACCTTCTTCAGTGCGGATTCACAAATACATCCGATCTTCTGTGGGAATTTCAGAGCAGCGAACATGGAGTCAATGGACAGGGACGGAGGATAGGCGGCGCTCGGTGGTATTGTGAATCTGCCTGAGGCATACTGAGGCAGTCCACGAGGCTGGGAGGATCCTGTGCCGCGGATGGGGCACCGGTTAACACACCTGACCAGTAACCAGGAGATCCTAGGTTCGAATCCCGGTGCGATTCACATTTTCACTCGTGGCCGCTGATTCCGTGTAACGTCACTCTGCAGTTGACAGCAAAGATCCTGTTCAATTTGCATATAATGTTTAACATCTGCGTACATGTCCGACACCAGCCGGCCGCTGTGGCCGAGCGGTTCTAGGCGCTTCAGTCCGGAACCAAGCGGCTGCTACGGTCGCAGGTTCGAATCCTGCCTTGGGCATGGATGTGTGTGATGTCCTTAGGTTAGTTAGCTTTACGTAGTTCTAAGTCTAGGGGACTGATGTTAAGACCCATAGTGGTTAGAGACGTTTGAATCAATTTTGAACAGACACCATACATTCATATAGTACCTCAATAGCCGTTGCATATCGCTGATATTTGCGTTTGCTGCTCAGTTTGCGCGCCACATTTGTCATTCTGTATTCATTAACTTGTTTAAACATTTTTGTCATATTTCGAGTTAACTTAGTATCCCTGGTATGGTTTATAGATTCGTAACTACGTAAGGAACATTTAACCTAATAGTGAAAAGTAATACTCGTCGACGATGCCAACTCCATGCTTCCAGTGCTTCCCTATCTACACGATTCTCCTTTGGAAACACTTTCCATAGCCTTTTAAGTTGTATCTGTTTAGGAAGACACAGCTGCTTCCATTGGGACGGGGGGGAGGGGAGGGTGATGCTGTCAAAAACATCTCGTCCTGACAAAGAAACCTCAGAACTTGACAGATAATTTCGTCACTAATCAGGTTGTCTTTTACTAGCTTCAAGGTTGTACAATACACCTGTACAGCCAGCCTGTGTGCACTCAAATCTGGCTGTAAGATACATGTCGACCTCATTTACAGATCTGATACTAGAATCATAACTGCTCAGATGTGAATATACTCATCTAAATGAAAATGTGTCAGTACTTCTACCAAACAGACAAAATCTGGGAGGATGTTCATGGAAAGTTTTTTGAGCATTGTGGTACAAGGGACCCTTGGATTCCGCTGGTTCGTTGCAGTGTAATAATGTAATTATAATTTATACTGTCTGCTATCTCAATTATCATTTTTCTGTAAAAACGAAGGTGGTAGCTTACAGAACACTCGTTCGACCAGTCACTTTGGGACCACCACCAGACTGGACAGGTAGTGGAAATATACCAGAACCAAAGAACCATAGCGCTTGATGTCAAAGCAGATACTCATTCAACCTCGGTGGCAGACACTTCAAGACAGTCATGAATCAGGGTGAGGCTTACTGTCAAGATTCAGGGAGCGTCCGTTCCTATAAGAGACAAACGTTATATTTCTTCCTCCAACGTATTTCTCGCAAAAAGAGACTATAAGACAAAACCATACACGACTGAAACTGGAAAAAGAGCAAGTTATATCTCTGGTGTTACGTAAATACTTAAATTTGCGTTCTCTAGAATTTAAATATGCCTCTTGTATGTCTGAAGGAACAACAGTGTTAAATATTACGAAATGGATTCTCATTTTGCGGATCCAAACTGCCATCAAATGTTTGTGACACATGAAAATTTCTGCCGGACCGGAACTCCAACCCTGAATTTCTGAGTTTTGCGAGCGTTCGTCTTAACCACTTCGGCTGTCCGAGCATGCCTCCAGAACCAATCCAAACTTCCATATGTGACGTAGCCCACAACCCTTATATCGCACATTTAGTGATTGCCGCACGGGGAGAGAGACAATTTTTCGTCATTTTAGACCGTCGCGGCATGGTTACATTACTCATCGTTACAGCGTCTATCTCTATACAGTGTCTGTACCTCAACATTACATAGTCCTTCAGAGATTCAGGAATGCCTGCGACAAGCTGTTGTTAAATATTAGCACTTCTTTCTGTAGTTAAAATATAAATGTCCTTCCAGCTAACATGCTGAAAATCAGTTTTGTTACTCATCTGCATGGAAGATCTTGTAACATCTTAAAATGCAGTCTTTGATTCCAAACACTATCGCGCACTGCACGTGGATCAACGATAGCATGTTTTCAGCTTAATTCGATAATCTGCTTCAGTGAATATTGTTTGTGGCAGGACTTTATCAGACCAGTTCCGTCCTGATCGGAATCCAGCTTGCTCTGCAGGAAGGTTCTGAAAGATAACTGAATCAATCCCAAGGCACAAGATTCTTTCATGGAACTTCCAAATAGAGTTTAATATTACACTTCAGCGATAGACCTTCCATTCCTCTGCTAATTTTTTAGGTCTGTGAATTACTCTGACATTTGGTTGTTTCATGTTTTGTCGGATTGGGACATATATCATGTAAGGAAAGTTACTATTTATTTGTATTTTTTGCTACCAGTCATTTCTATTTCTTTTATGTTTAAGTTAACAAAGCGCAACGGGTTTCAAGCATGTTCCGCCGATCTCCAGGCGTTTAGGCATTCAGAAAATCGTTACCTAAAAATAAATTGTCTTACACTGGGTTAACACAGAACTTTTTATGTACTGTTCGCTGCTGGAGAGGCTGTTCGGGTATTTGGAGGGGAGCTGTGGTTGCCCAGAAAGTGATGTCCAGTGATTTCCTCTGCTCGTGTGAAGCTGTTATGACTTCGGTGTCATACTTTACGTCACATACAAAAAAAATTACATTTATATTTTATATATTTTTATTTTTAATTTATCAGCATGCTTCTTTCTCTCAGGGTTATTGTCTTTTCTTATCACTTTTAGTTACGTGCATAAGTAAATATGAAACGGGTTCTTGAAGGGCCTCAGTTATTCATGTACCAACTTTAGATTTTGAACTTGATGAATAAAACATAGTAGCAGTTAACTGAATTGAATGTAATTTAGTTAATTTCTATTTATTGATTGCAAAGCAAGGCTTGAGAGAATTTCGATTGTTGCCGTGGAGCGGACAAGATAAAACTTACTGAACTCATGGAATCCGTAGAGTTTAAAAACATGAACTTAAACGTAATTAATTATCTGTTGCATTTTAAAAAGGTTCTTATAACGAAATCTCTCGCATTTTCAGTTACTGTTAACACTGAAAAACAAATTAATACTTCGGCGCGTAAGGGCCGACCAGAGGCTGCATCGGAAGATGAGCTTCTCGCAAAATTAGCCACTGCGAGCATTTTAGGTGACAACTATTACAAAGAAATTCATTTTGTAACAATAATAACAAGTTTGTTTTAGCAATAAATACGAATAACTGACATAAAATATGTGCAGCCGCTCAATGGCTGCCTTCCGTATAGCGAAACAAAACAGTGAGTGTGTCCCACAAAATACGTCCTTCCTCCTCGGCCGTACAATCGCGTCTCTGTTGATCCTTTTTTATTTTCATAGACATTAAATAAAGATGCTACTCTTAAATTATCGCTGCATACCTGTTGTTTCAAGAACATTAACTGTGTCTTCAATACTAATTATATTCATAAAACACTTAACTAAGGTTTACAGCCGATAAAAATGACAATATGCGACGTACCGTCACACTGTGTCTCGTTGTTTATTACGGTTGACACCACAGCCTGTGGGGGATGCAGTCAGTTGAGCAATTATTACATTGCGAAAATCGTGTGATACACTTTTCTGTATGACAGTTGTTCACTTACGATTATGGCGTCGCAGTGCTTCGTTTTTCATCCTTGGTGCACCTGTGGAGCTGTTGTTTAACATCACACTTTGTTTTATTTATTTTGTCACTGTCTTTTGAAGTAATTTGCTGCACTATCTTTTTTCTTCACACATTTAATCACCGTACACCTAATTCAATATGGTGTGCTTATAGCGTAGATGAGTGTCGATTATTGTTCGCATTTTTCAGAGCTATTCACAATGTTGAGAGCCTGATAGTAGTTCTTTCAGGTTGGTACATCTTAAATCTATGCCAGTAGAACTGGCTTAAGACTACTGAAAAATTCTGGGTTTTTAAAATCGCTTATCTCATTCAGAATATTATCTCCATACTTTGTGTTATGAGTGAATATTTTCATTTCTTCCTCTCAAGTTTGTAGTAGTCTATAACACCTTTAAATCGAGTTCTGAAACTTCTATCTTTTGGGCCTATATAATATTTACTGGATTGTGGCTGCAGGTAATTTTGTAAATGCTGGATGCATCAAAATTGTATCTGGCGGTTTTATATTCTAAATAAGCTTCATACGTAGGTCGTTGTTAGTGCTGAAGCTGATTTTTACATCTGTGTTTTTGAAAAGTTACGCCAAATTATTAGCAAGATATGGCATTTTGACGTATTTAACGCAGGAGTGCTATAAGTTGTGAGTGTCATTTGATGTTCTATGACCAGTTTATTTTTAGTCTGTTATGTCATTGTACTAACGAGTGAAGGATCATATTCATTGCCTACAGCAGTATCTTGGGTGGCTTCCATTTCTTGTAGGATTTCTGTATGTTGAGGTGGTAATTTGTGGGCTCCATATAGCATTGATCTATTTGCAGCCTTTTTGTAGGAGCAGGATGTGTAGAGGAATTCGCTATAGCGATATCAACACCAGTAGGATTCCTACAAATATTGAGACATATTTTGGTTCTGAGACCTTCATGTCAAGACGAAGTGTGACGTTTTCTTCGTGCTCACAGGGGTCTTGGATATTTTTATGCAAGCTACTGACTCCATTAAAAATATTTGTTATTTCATCATCTGTACCATCAAGTACAATGAGGGCATCATCCACATACCATTACGGAATTTAATTCTGTTTGTGATCGTATCTTTTAGTGTCAATATTGTATTCTCTATACGTTTGATAAATTCTCCAGCTATTAAGCCATTAACAGGGCTTCAAATTGCTAGCCCTAGGGTTTCTCAGTAAATTTAGTTGATGAAAGAGGAGTAATTATGTGAGAGTAGTGAATTAATTACATCTATAAGCTCTGTTGTTTCTGGCTTGCTCGTTGTCTTGTTTTCCAACAGGCTGTTTCATACTATTTCATTGAGATAACCCATTTCAAGAACTAAAAATTCTCCAGCATTCCTAAGCCAGTTCTTATGCAGTATATTTAAGATGTGCCAGCGCAAACAAACGACTGAGAGGTTGTCAATAGCGAGAATATCGCTATCAAATGTTATAATCGATACTCATCCACGCTACATGGACGCCATTTGTATTACGTATACGTTGTTTACATGTATATAGAAAAAAAGTGAAATGAATGACGTCAAAGAACAGTGACAAAATAAGTAATGCAAAGTGTAATATTACACAACAACTTCGCCGGCGTATCAAGGACGGAAAACGAAGCCCTGGGACGCCAAAATCGTAAGTGAACAAACTGCGATGTAGAAAAGTTTATCATACGGTTTTCGTAATATAATAACTGATGGTCAACTTTCTGCAGCCTAAACATGCCGTGGTGTAAATCATAATAAACAACGAGACACAGCTTCACACCAGCAGAAGACATCATTGAACACCAGCTTCAGTCCGGCCTACCAATACCCTCCCATCCCTCTATAAACACCAACGGCCCCTCTAGCATAAACAATAAACAAAAAGTTCTATGATTTTCAATGAGATAGGGTCTGTAACTGTGATGAATTTTAAGTAAGGGCTCTTGAAGCCTTCGGCTGCCATTCTCTTTACATCCAGTAGGCTTGTCCAATTTCGGCCTTAGGCCATTTTAAAGTTATCTAAAACGGAAGCAGCATGTATTGGATAAATTAGTGACAATTGTGATTTCGATGTAGGAACAAGCCATATCTGTAGATATACTAGGTACACTATAACTTACTTTATGGATGATTATTTAGTAGCAGATTATGTCGTATACGTCGTTGTTCCTATGACATCATGATATGCTCATAAAATAATTTCGACGTGTTCACGCTATTTTAGGAGCACGTTCCTTCGAGCAGTTGTTGCAAATCTCTTATATATAACATACTTAACACTACAAAGATTATAATTATTTTACAGAAATTTGCTACGTAATCTGCATATTCTTTCGTTCTCGGTTATATTTAATTGTCGTTCATCATTGGTGTAAATATGACTGTATGTAATCTTTTTTAAAATAACTTGTAAATTTTTGTTCTGTTTTTGTAGGAGCACGTCATTTTTGAATAGTTGATACAAAGATCTTATATATCCCATCTATCTCAGTACCCTAATGAAACAGTACTGAAACCACGAGAGTCGAGTAAAAACTGCTTTATGGCTGCCTGATGTTTCGCACTACAGTCATATTTATTAATGAGTGTAGCGATAATTTTACATTTTGTCCTTTTTGTAATGTTTCGCCGTAGAACTGGTAGAAAGGGATCTAGGAATTTCCCACTTCACAAGTCTTTTTGCTCATTTAAAACTGCCTAAATGATCTTTTAGATGGATGTAAATTTGAATTTCTTCTATTACATCTATGATTTTTCTTTTCTGTAACTTCCGTAATATTTGAACTGATCAATCTATATTATATATTTTGTGGCTGGTATCTTTTAAGTGTGCAGCATATGTGGATGGGTTATTGTCGCTTATTGTCGGGTGTTCTTTAAATCGTGTACTAATTTTCCTTCTTGTTTGTACAGTATAAAATTTGGGCATTCTTCACAGTTAATTTTGTAGATTCCTGATTACTAAAACGGTTCTGATGTATGTTGTATGCGTTTCAACAATCGTTGTAGATTGTTAGAGGTCTCTATCTGGCGTATAATTTTGTATCTTTGAAACATCGAGTAATTTTGTCGGAAATAATACCTAGATATGGCCAGACAAGAACTTTATTCCTGTGAGATTCGTTTTTGTCTCTAGTTAAAGTTATCTATGGGACTGGCATGCGTTTGATTGGTTTTCTTTTTGAATGAAGGGTCTACTAAATTTTTAGAATAACCGTTGCTTCTAGCTACATTTCGGAGAAGATCTGGCTCTTTCTCAGTTTTTTTTCTTTTTTCAGTGATATGTTGTTTAGTCTGTGTTACATAGAATGAAAATATGCGAGCTTGTGCGATCTCGGGTGGCATGACTGATTGTGGATAATTATGTATGTTGTCGTTGGTTTACGAAAAATATCGAATACGTGTTCAGATTTTTCGTTTGAAGTTTTTAAATCTAGAAAGTTTATGCTATTATTTTTTTTCTCTTTCCATAGAGAAATTAATTTTTGGATGCAAACTATTGAATTGTGAATGCGTGATGTTGAACTCATCTGTTGTGCCACTGAATAGCGTTAAGATGTCATCGACATCTCTATAGTAATAAACGAATTTTTGGCTGCTTGTGAACCTGTAAAAAAATTTTTCTTCTAAAGTGTTAACGAAAATATCAGCTGATGTACGTGCTAGACATGAGCCCATTGCTACCCCACCTTTTTGGAGATAAATTTTGTTCTGAAATGAGAAATAACTGTAGGAAGTAATTAATTGTAGAAGTTCTATTATTTCACAAAATTCTCCTTGAGTGATTGTGTTACATTTCAGGAAGTTGTTTTTAACGATTTCTATAATTTCTGTTACTGGAATGTTTGTGTATATGTTAGTTATATCTAGTGATAATAGTATTCAATTCTATGGTATTTTTATATTTTTAATTTTATTAACAATATCGTAACAGCTTTTTGTAGTAGCTCGAACCGTGTTGCGTTATGTTAAATTACACATAATGCAAATAAAAGTTACAGGTACTAAAAAATACAAATAAATAATTATTCCACATAGTCACGGTTACCAAACGTAGCCGGTGTGGTCACAATACACACTCCTGGAAATGGAAAAAAGAACACATTGACACCGGTGTGTCAGACCCACCATACTTGCTCCGGACACTGCGAGAGGGCTGTACAAGCAATGATCACACGCACGGCACAGCGGACACACCAGGAACCGCGGTGTGGGCCGTCGAATGGCGCTAGCTGCGCAGCATTTGTGCACCGCCGCCGTCAGTGTCAGCCAGTTTGCCGTGGCATACGGAGCTCCATCGCAGTCTTTAACACTGGTAGCATGCCGCGACAGCGTGGACGTGAACCGTATGTGCAGTTGACGGACTTTGAGCGAGGGCGTATAGTGGGCATGCGGGAGGCCGGGTGGACGTACCGCCGAATTGCTCAACACGTGGGGCGTGAGGTCTCCACAGTACATCGATGTTGTCGCCAGTGGTCGGCGGAAGGTGCACGTGCCCGTCGACCTGGGACCGGACCGGAGCGACGCATGGATGCGCGCCAAGACCGTAGGATCCTACGCAGTGCACGGTACATCCAAACCGTCATCGAACCCATCGTTCTACCATTCCTAGACCGGCAAGGGAACTTGCTGTTCCAACAGGACAATGCACGTCCGCATGTATCCCGTGCCACCCAACGTGCTCTAGAAGGTGTAAGTCAACTACCCTGGCCAGCAAGATCTCCGGATCTGTCCCCCATTGAGCATGTTTGGGACTGGATGAAGCGTCGTCTCACGCGGTCTGCACGTCCAGCTCGAACGCTGGTCCAACTGAGGCGCCAGGTGGAAATGGCATGGCAAGCCGTTCCACAGGACTACATCCAGCATCTCTACGATCGTCTCCATGGGAGAATAGCAGCCTGCATTGCTGCGAAAGGTGGATATACACTGTACTAGTGCCGACATTGTGCATGCTCTGTTGCCTGTGTCTATGTGCCTGTGGTTCTGTCAGTGTGATCATGTGATGTATCTGACCCCAGGAATGTGTCAATAAAGTTTCCCCTTCCTGGGACAATGAATTCACGGTGTTCTTATTTCAATTTCCAGGAGTGTATAATGTCAAAGAAGAATTCCACCAGTCATCTGCTTGCATATTTTCACACTGCAGAAGAAAATCAGGGTTAATTTTATCAGTTTCTGATGCCTGTCCATATTTCAGCGTTTTAAGAGCAACAGGAATTTCAGGTACAGAGAAAGTTCTTTTACATTTCAGTGCGGTTCTTTTCGATTTTTGTAAGTTTGCGTCTGATATGTGTTGTATGAGCATAAATCTCTACGTGTCCTGAACGGATACACTGTTAGCTAAAATACGAACTTTTCTATACTTTCGCTTTATTTCCATGTAGCTAAACCGGAAGAGGAAAAAAACTACGGATTTCTTATATGACGACCAGTTTTTCTTTAGAAAATGTAAAGGGACGATGTAAGCAGTTTTATATTGCACTTGATGATGGACTCAAGACATAAGAAAAATCGAGACATATTCATAGGATTTGTCGACCTAGAAAAAGCGTCCGACCAGGTGAAATGGTGAAGGTCATCAAGATTCTCAGCGAAGTAGGTGTAGCTACAAAGAAAGGAGGATAGTGCGAAAAATTTACAAAACCTGCAGGGAAGGAACTAGTACACCTGCCTAAAATCGTGTAGGGCCCCCGCGAGCAGGCAGAAGTGCCGCAACACGACGCGGTATGGACTCGACTAATGTCTGAAGTAGTGCTGGAGGGAACTGACACCATGAATACTGCAGGGCTGTCCAAAAACTCGTAACAGTACGAGGGGGTGGAGATCTCTTCTGAGCAGCACGTTGCAAGGCATCCCAGCTATGCCAAATAACGTTCATGTCTGGGGAGTTTGGTGGTCAGCGTAAGTGTTCAAATTCAGTATTCCTGGAGCCACTCTGTAGCAGTTCACAATGTGTGGGGTGTCGCATTGTCCTGCTGGAATTGCCACAATCGACATGAATGGATGCAGGTGATCAGACAGGACGCTTACGTACGTGTCACCTGTCAGAGTCGCATCTGGAGGTATCAGTGGCCCAACTGGACACGCCCGACACCGAAGGCTCCACCAGCTTCCAAAGTTCCCCGCTGACACGCTGGATTCATGAGGTTGTCTCACGTCCATCCGCTCGATACAATTTGAAACGAGACTCGTCCGACCAGGCAACATGTTTCCAATCATGAACAGTCCAGTGTCGGTGTTGACAGGCCCAGGCGAGGCGTAAAGCTTTGTTTCGTGCAGTCATGAAGGGGACACGAGTGGGCCTTCGGCTCCGAAAGCCCATAACGATGATCTTTCGTTGAATGTTTCGCATCTACATCTACATCTACATCCATACTCCGCAAGCCACCTGACGGTGTGTGGCGGAGGGTACCTTGAGTACCTCTATCGATTCTCCCTTCTCTTCTAGTCCCGTATTGTTCGTGGAAAGAAGGATTGTCGGTATGCCTCTGTGTGGGCTCTAATCTCTCTGATTTTATCCTCACGGTCTCTTCGCGAGATATACATAGGCGGGAGCAATATACTGCTTGACTCTTCGGTGAAGGTATGTTCTCGAAACTTTGACAAAAGCCCGTACCGACCTACTGAGCGTCTCTCCTGCAGAGTCTTCCACTGGAGTTTATCTATCATCTCCGTACCGCTTTCGCGATTACTAAATGATCCTGTAACGAAGTGCGCTGCTCTCCTTTGGATCTTCTCTATGTCTTGTATCAACCCTATCTGGTACGGATCCCACACTGCTGAGCAGTATTCAAGCAGTGGGCGAACAAGCGTACTGTAACCTACTTCCTTTGTTTTCGGATTGCATTTGCTTAGGATTCTTCCAATGAATCTCAGTCTGGCATCTGCTTCACCGACGATCAACTTTATATGATCATTCCATTTTAAATCACTCCTAATGCGTACTCCCAGATAATTTATGAAATTAACTGCTTCCAGTTGCTGACCTGCTATTTTGTAGCTAAATGATAAAGGATCTATCTTTCTGTGTATTCGCAACACATTACACTTGTGTACTTTGAGATTCAATTGCAATTCCCTGCAATTCGCTGCAGATCCTCCTGCATTTCAGTACAATTTTCCATTGTTACAACCTCTCGATACACCACAGCATCATCTGCAAAAAGCCTCAGTGAACTTCCGATGTCATCCACCAGGTCATTTATGTATATTGTGAATAGCAACGGTCCTATGACACTCCCCTGCGGCACACCTGAAATCACTCTTACTTCGGAGGACTTCTCTCCATTGAGAATCACATGCTGCGTCCTGTTATCTAGCAACTCCTCAATCCAATCACACAATTGGTCTGATAGTCCATATGCTCTTACTTTGTTCATTAAACGACTGTGGGGAACTGTATCGAACGCCTTGCGGAAGTCCAGAAACACGGCATCTACCTGTGAACCCGTGTCTATGGCCCTCTGAGTCTGGTGGACGAATAGCGCGAGCTGGGTTTCACATGACCGTCTTTTTCGAAACCCATGCTGATTCCTACACAGTAGATTTCTAGTCTCCAGAAAAGTCATTATACTCGAACACAATACGTGTTCCAAAATTCTACAACAGATCGACGTTAGAGATATAGGTCTATAGTTCTGCACATCTGTTCGACGTCCCTTCTTGAAGACGGGGATGACCTGTGCCCTTTTCCAATCCTTGACACCTGTTGATGATCCAGGACTGAAATCTGCAGCAATTTGCGGAAGGGTTGCACTTCTAGCACGTTGAACGATTCTCCTCAGTCGTCGTTCTTGCAGGATCTTTTTCCGACCGCAGTGATGTGCGAGATTTGATGTTTCATCGGATTCCTGATATTCCCGGTACACTGGTGTAATGGACGTACGGGAAAATCCTCTCTTCATCGCTACCTCGGAGACGCTGTGTACCGTCGCTCATGCGCCCACTGTAACACCACGTTCAAACTCATTTAACTCTCAGTAGCGTGCCACTGCGACAGCAGTAACCGATCTAACAACTGCGCCAGACACTTGTTGTCTTCTGTGGACGGTGCCGATCGCAGCTCCGTATTCTGCCTGTTTATGTATCACTGTATTTGAATATGTATGCCTATACCAGTTTCTTTGGCGCTTCAGTGTAGAAACTGAACAGGGATGTAGTCCTTCACCCCTAAATTTCAGTCTCTATATGGAAGGAGCAATGGTAAAACAAAAATGATTCAGGTTTGTGATTAAAATTCGCGGTGAAAGGATGTAGTGATAAGATGCCTTGCTGATGTTGCTATCCTCACTGAAAGTGAGTAAGCGTCAGTGAATCGGGTGAATGGAATGAACAGTCTAATTGGCTCACACTACGGACTGAGGGTAAACATAAGAAAGACAAGTGCAACGAGGAGTAGCAGAAATGAGATTAGCGACAAACTTAACATAAGGACTGGTGATCACGAAGTAGACGAAGTGAAGGAATTCTGCTAGCTTGGTAGCAGAATCACGCTTGACGGACGAAACTAGGTTGATACGAAAAGCAGACGTGCGCAGGCAATTCCCAGTCACAATAAATCTACTAATATCAAACATCGGCGTTAATTTGAAGAAGAAGTTTCCGGGAATGAACGTTTTGAGCACAGCAGTGGATGGCTGAAAGATACTTGTTCACTGTGCAATTTCATTTTTTCCCATTTTGTTTGTGGTAGATCGTAATATTTATCTTTGCCGTTATTTACGTGAGTCCACTATAATTAGTTTCATGTAATTGTTACAATCACAGGAGCAACCTCTTTTCTTGATTTCTTATACAGAGTTACGTCTTTGGTGATTCAGTTTGCTTTCGACCAATGAGAATCATTCGCAGGTTGCAGGGAAACATAGTCCTACTTGTTAGAAAGCGTATTCGCCATTATTACTGTACTTTCGAGTCTCTGTGCTCTTCCGGTTTGGTTGAATGCCTGTTGGTGTAGTAGTGGTTGAAGAGAAGACTGATTTTATCTTGTGTTATTCATGTGAATATTGCACAATGAATAAAGAATTCTAAATAAGAAATTTATTTGTCGTGGTGAAATTTAGTGCGGAGAGGTTAGATTGGCATTGCTAGGTTATGATCACTCCGCTTGTACGAATCGGGCCATACGCTCACGTGAAGTAAAATGGGGCTCATAGGCTGCGAATACTTCATTAAATAGAAGCTGATTGTAGTGCAATACATTATTTACCAATTCGTCGTGCCGTAAGTTCAAGCACATTACCCTCACCTAAAGTATAAAATCGTTTTCATTTATTCAAGACATGAGAGACGAGAAAACGATGTTTCTTGTGGTTGTCGTAAATCTTAAAATTGCATTTGTAGGTTTGAGCCCCATGCATGACCGAAAAAATTATCTCTTTTTATTCAGTGACAATATAATCGATTATCCATCGGCGTCCTTCGGACTTTGTTCTCAATGTGCGCTATCTTTGTGATAAGTCACTAGAGCGTGCCACGTTGCATAGGTGTCGCCTTGCTGAACCTTATGGCATTGCTTTACGATGTGCAACGACTCAACACGAATCGGAAATAAATCACTGTATCCCGATCTTATAAGAAACAGATAATAAGCGTCTCTCCTTTGCATTTTGATAAAGGTAGATAGACAGGTGCTGTTTTGCTGATTGCGGTTTGTCAAGCGTTGTGTTAGGGAATCTTCTGAATATTAGGGTGATACGCATGATTAAAAGATAGGATTTGAATGTTCTCTCAAATGATTTACCTATTTTTCATATCAACTCGATATTTAAAAATTGAGGAGACATCCTCCCTTCAGAGCTGGGCGCTATAAGGAGAAAACTAACACGTACTCCATTTAATTCTTTTCCTTTGCGAATCAGTACACAGTGTACAACATATTAAGTGTTAACTATGCGAACCCATATCTCTTTCGTTGCGCCGTGCATGTGTGTGTGTGTGTGTGTGCGTGTGTTGCAACGTCCCCTTAGAAAAATTATTGAATGACTGTGCTGATAAACACCTTACGTTACTTGATTTTCAAACAGCTGAGCAGAACTGAACATACTCAGACATTTCGCTCTTTACTTATTCTGATCAACACTAAACTGACACACAGTGTTTTTTAGCGCAACGCAATCTGACTGTCAAAAATCCCTACAAAAGAATGGCCCTAACATTAAACTATACCTTTCACAAATCACTTACCTCACAAAAATCTTCGTTACTCGAACTACTGCAATCTACATCTACATCTACATCCATACTCCGCAAGCCACCTGACGGTGTGTGGCGGAGGGTACCTTCAGTACCTCTATCGGTTCTCCCTTCTATTCCAGTCTCGTATTGTTCGTGGAAAGAAGGATTGTCGGTATGCCTCTGTGTGGGCTCTAATCTCTCTGATTTTATCCTCATGGTCTCTTCGCGAGATATACGTAGGAGGGAGCAATATACTGCTTGACTCTTCGGTGAGCTACTGAGCGTCTCTCCTGCAGAGTCTTCCACTGGAGTTTATCTATCATCTCCGTAACGCTTTCGCGATTACTAAATGATCCTGTAACGAAGCGCGCTGCTCTCCGTTGGATCTTCTCTATGTCTTGTATCAACCCTATCTGGTACGGATCCCACACTGCTGAGCAGTATTCAAGCAGTGGGCGAACAAGCGTACTGTAACCTACTTCCTTTGTTTTCGGATTGCATTTGCTTAGGATTCTTCCAATGAATCTCAGTCTGGCATCTGCTTCACCGACGATCAACTTTATATGATCATTCCATTTTAAATCACTCCTAATGCGTACTCCCAGATAATTTATGAAATTAACTGCTTCCAGTTGCTGACCTGCTATTTTGTAGCTAAATGATAAAGGATCTATCTTTCTGTGTATTCGCAACACATTACACTTGTGTACTTTGAGATTCAATTGCAATTCCCTGCAATTCGCTGCAGATCCTCCTGCATTTCAGTACAATTTTCCATTGTTACAACCTCTCGATACACCACAGCATCATCTGCAAAAAGCCTCAGTGAACTTCCAATGTCATCCACCAGGTCATTTATGTAAATTGTGAATAGCAACGGTCCTATGACACTCCCCTGCGGCACACCTGAAATCACTCTTACTTCGGAGGACTTCTCTCCATTGAGAATAACATGCTGCGTCCTGTTATCTAGGAACTCCTCAATCCAATCACACAATTGGTCTGATAGTCCATATGCTCTTACTTTGTTCAATAAACGACTGTGGGGAACTGTATCGAACGCCTTGCGGAAGTCCAGAAACACGGCATCTACCTGTGAACCCGTGTCTATGGCCCTCTGAGTCTGGTGGACGAATAGCGCGAGCTGGGTTTCACATGACCGTCTTTTTCGAAACCCATGCTGATTCCTACAGAGTAGATTTCTAGTCTCCAGAAAAGTCATTATACTCGAACACAATACGTGTTCCAAAATTCTACAACTGATCGACGTTAGAGATATATGTCTATAGTTCTGCACATCTGTTCGACGTCCCTTCTTGAAAACGGGGATGACCTGTGCCCTTTTCCAATCCTTTGGAACGCTACGCTCTTCTAGAGACCTACGGTACACCGCTGCAAGAAGGGGGGCAAGTTCCTTCGCGTACTCTGTGTAAAATTGAACTGGTATCCCATCAGGTCCAGAGGCCTTTCCTCTTTTGAGCGATTTTAATTGTTTCTCTATCCCTCTGTCGTCTATTTCGATATCTACCATTTTGTCATCTGTGCGACAATCTAGAGAAGGAACTACAGTGCAACCTTCCTCTGTGAAACAACTTTGGAAAAAGACATTTAGTATTTCGGCCTTTAGTCTGTCATCCTCTGTTTCAGTACCATTTTGGTCACAGAGTGTCTGGACATTTTGTTTTGCTCCACCTACCGCTTTGACATAAGACCAAAATTTCTTAGGATTTTCTGCCAAGTCAGTACATAGAACTTTACTTTCGAATTCATTGAACGCCTCTCGCATAGCTCTCTTCACACTAAATTTCGCTTCGCGTAATTTTTGTTTGTCTGCAAGGCTTTGGCTATGTTTATGTTTGCTGTGAAGTTCCCTTTGCTTCCGCAGCAGTTTTCTAACTCGGTTGTTGAACCACGGTGGGGTTTTTTAGGTTAGAGAATCCCCTCCCTAGGCCCGACAAGACGCCTCCTGAGACGCGGCAAGATAGGAGTAGGCAAAATGCAACAGGGAATAACAATATTAATGTGCTAATAGTAAACTGCAGGAGCGTCTATAGAAAGGTCCCAGAACTGCTCTCATTAATAAACGATCACAACGCCCATATAGTACTAGGGACAGAAAGTTGGCTGAAACCTGACGTAAACAGTAACGAAATCCTAAACTCAGATTGGAATGTATACCGCAGAGACAGGCTGAACAGTGAAGGGGGAGGCGTGTTTATAGCGGTAAGAAGTGCAATAGTATCGAAGGAAATTGACGGAGATCCGAAATGTGAAATGATTTGGGTGAAGGTCGCGGTTAAAACAGGCTCAGACATGGTAATTGGATGTCTCTATAGGCCCCCTGGCTCAGCAGCTGTTGTGGCTGAGCACCTGAAGGATAATTTGGAAAATATTTCGAGTAGATTTCCCCACCATGTTATAGTTCTGGGTGGAGATTTTAATTTGCCGGATATAGACTGGGAGACTCAGACGTTCATAACGGGTGGCAGGGACAAAGAAACCAGTGAAATTTTTTTAAGTGCTTTATCTGAAAACTACCTTGAGCAGTTAAACAGAGAACCGACTCGTGGCGATAACGTATTAGACCTTCTGGTGACAAACAGACCCGAACTATTTGAAAAAGTTAACGCAGAACAGGGAATCAGCGATCGTAAAGCGGTTACGGCATCGATGATTACAGCCGTAAATAGGAATATTAAAAAGGGTAGGAAGATGTTTCTGTTTAGAAAAAGTGACAAAAAGCAGATTTCAGAGTACCTGTTGGCTCAACACAAAAGTTTTGTCTCAGGTACTGATAGTGTTGAGGATCAGTGGACAAAGTTCAAAACCATCGTACAAGATGCGTTAGATGAGTATGTGCCAAGCAAGATCGTAAGAGATGGAAAAGAGCCACCGTGGTTCAACAACCGCAATACAGCGAGCGCCAATACTGCCAGCTAAATAAAACATTCTAACTACTGAAGTCGGTAACTACCGATAGGCATAGATAGCAAATGAAAGATTTTGATAAATAACAAACAATGTATTTATCTTAATAGAGTTCAAAAGTCATAATATACACTCCTGGAAATTGAAATAAGAACACCGTGAATTCATTGTCCCAGGAAGTGGAAACTTTATTGACACATTCCTGGGGTCAGATACATCACATGATCACACTGACAGAACCACAGGCACATAGACACAGGCAACAGAGCATGCACAATGTCGGCACTAGTACAGTGTATATCCACCTTTCGCAGCAATGCAGGCTGCTATTCTCCCATGGAGACGATCGTAGAGATGCTGGATGTAGTCCTGTGGAACGGCTTGCCATGCCATTTCCACCTGGCGCCTCAGTTGGACCAGCGTTCGAGCTGGACGTGCAGACCGCGTGAGACGACGCTTCATCCAGTCCCAAACATGCTCAATGGGGGACAGATCCGGAGATCTTGCTGGGCAGGGTAGTTGACTTACACCTTCTAGAGCACGTTGGGTGGCACGGGATACATGCGGACGTGCATTGTCCTGTTGGAACAGCAAGTTCCCTTGCCGGTCTAGGAATGGTAGAACGATGGGTTCGATGACGGTTTGGATGTACCGTGCACTATTCAGTGTCCCCCTCGACGATCACCAGTGGTGTACGGCCAGTGTAGGAGATCGCTCCCCACATCATGATGCCGGGTGTTGGCCCTGTGTGCCTCGGTCGTATGCAGTCCTGATTGTGGCGCTCACCTGCACGGCGCCAAACACGCATACGACCATCATTGGCACCAAGGCAGAAGCGACTCTCATCGCTGAAGACGACACGTCTCCATTCGTCCCTCCATTCACGCCTGTCGCGACACCACTGGAGGCGGGCTGCACGATGTTGGGGCGTGAGTGGAAGACGGCCTAACGGTGTGCGGGACCGTCGCCCAGCTTCATGGAGACGGTTGCGAATGGTCCTCGCCGATACCCCAGGAGCAACAGTGTCCCTAATTTGCTGGGAAGTGGCGGTGCGGTCCCCTACGGCACTGCGTAGGATCCTACGGTCTTGGCGTGCATCCGTGCGTCGCTGCGGTCCGGTCCCAGGTCGACGGGCACGTGCACCTTCCGCCGACCACTGGCGACAACATCGATGTACTGTGGAGACCTCACGCCCCACGTGTTGAGCAATTCGGCGGTACGTCCACCCGGCCTCCCGCATGCCCACTATACGCCCTCGCTCAAAGTCCGTCAACTGCACATACGGTCCACGTCCACGCTGTCGCGGCATGCTACCAGTGTTAAAGACTGCGATGGAGCTCCGTATGCCACGGCAAACTGGCTGACACTGACGGTGGCGGTGCACAAATGCTGCGCAGCTAGCGCCATTCGACGGCCAACACCGCGGTTCCTGGTGTGTCCGCTGTGCCGTGCGTGTGATCATTGCTTGTACAGCCCTCTCGCAGTGTCCGGAGCAAGTATGGTGGGTCTGACACACCGGTGTCAATGTGTTCTTTTTTCCATTTCCAGGAGTGTATATATATCAGTCCATGATATTACAAATTTACTCTTTTTGATGGACACACGTCCAGATCGTCCGCTCTCAAAATTCCGCCATCTCTCTCCCCACATCCGCCACTGCTGGCGGCTCACCTCCAACTACGCAACGCTACGCGCTGTTCACATCGAACTGCCCAACACTACAATAGCTAATATTACAACAAAGCTAACCAGCCACGGACTGCACACAGCACAGCCAGTGATTTTCATACAGAGCGCTACGTGGCGTTACCAACATAAAAACCTAAACAGCCTACTTACAGCGTGTGTGTGTGTGATTATTTCTATTCAGTTTTTACGAATCGGATAGTGTTTATAAATTATATTTCCGGCGCATGAAAATTGTACATTTTGCATAGCTGCAAGGTTTCAGAGCCTCATTATTACTTCTAACTGAGTAGTCTTTGCTTTTGTAACAAAACAAATAACTTTCTATGTGAATCTTGGACTGTGGGAAAATCGAAAAATTAGAGAATCGAAGCGTTTGAGTTGTGGTGCTAAGTGGATTAGATAAATTATAACGTTCTTCATAGCTTCGGCAAGGAGAGGAGCGTATGGAAAAGGTTCTTCAGAAGAAAGAACAGGATAAATGGACGTATGTTATGACATGAAAGAATAGGCTCCATAGAACTTAATGCACCTGTCGAAGGTAAAACAGTAGAGGAAGACAGAGACTGAAGCACATCCAACAAATAATTGAGGAAGTTAGGTGCCAGAGCTACTCGGAGATGAAGAGATTGGCACAGGAGTTGCATTCTGAGGATAGTGGAAAATCTAGGCAATTTACTAGTAGTTCTGAGTATTGCCATCTATCAACAAAATTAACTGATTAAGATTTTATTCATACTATGATATTCACCGAACAGCCAAAGAAACTGGTACTGCTACCTAATATCGTTTAGGGCCGCCGCGAACACCCAGAAGTGCCGAAATACGACGTGACATAGACTCGACTAATGTGTGAAATAGTGCTGGAGGGAATTGAGGCTCTTAATCTTCCACGATCGTGCATAAATCTGAAAGACTACGAGGGGTGTAGATCTCCTCCGAACAGCACGTTGTAAGGCACCCCAGCTATGCCCAATAATGTTCGTGTCTGGGGAGTTTCGTGGCCAGAGGAAGTGTTTAAACTCAGAGGAGTCTTCCTGGAGCCATTCTGCAGCAATTCCAAACGTGTGGTCTGGAATTGATCAAGTCCGTCAGAACGCACAATGGACATGAATGGATGCACGTGACCAGACAGGATGCTTACGTACGTGTCACCTGTCAGAGTCGTATCTAGACGTATCAGGGATCCCACATCACTCTAACTGCACATGTCCCACACCATTACACAGCCTCCACCTGCTCGAACAGTCGCCTGCTGACATGCGGGGTCCATGGATTCATGAGGTTGTCTCCATACCCGTACACGTCGATCCGCTCGATACAGTTTGAAACGAGACTCGGCCGATCAGGCGACAAGTTTCCAGTCATCGACAGTCCAATGTCGTTGTTGACGGGCCCAGGCGAGGCGTAAGGCTTTGTGACGTGCAGTGATGAAGGGTACACGAGTGGGCCTTCGGTTCCGAAAGCCCGTATGGATTATCGTCGAATGATTCGCACGCTGACACTTGTTGATGGCCCAGAATTGAAATCTGCAGGAATTTGGGAAAGGGTTGCACTTCTGTCACGTTCAACGATTCTCCTCTGTCGTCCTTCACCCCGTTCTTGCAGGATGTTTTTTCGACCACAGCGATGTGCTAGATCCGATGTTTCATCGGGTTCCTGATATTAACGGTACACTCGTGTAATGGTCGTATGGGAAAATGCCCTTTCATCCCTACCTCGGTGACGCAGTGTCCCATCGCCCATGCGCTGACTGTAACACCATGTCCAAACTGACTTAAATATTAATAACCTGCCATTGTAGCAGAAGTAATCGATCTAACAACCAAGCCAGACACTTGTCGTCTTATATAGGCGTTGCCGATCGCAGTGCCGTTTTATGTCTGGTTACATGAAATGAAATGAAATGTCGTATAGCTAGGTCCTCCCGACGGGTAGACCGTTTGCCTGGTGCAGGTCTTTCGAGTTGACGCCACTTCGGCGACCTGCGCGTCGGTAGGGATGAAATGATGATGATTAGGACAACACAACACCCAGTGCCTGAGCGGAGAAAATCTCCGACCCAGCCGGGAATCGAACCCGGGACCGTAGGATTGACATTCTGTCACGCTGACCACTCAGCTACCTGGGCCGGACGTCTGTTCACATATTCCGTATTTGAATATGCGTGCCTATACCAGTTTCTTTGGCGCTTCAGTGTATAACAATTAATCATATGAAAAGCTATGTCGTTCAACACTCGTGCTTTCCTCCATGTTACACAACAATACTATTCAGCACATCGCGGTATTAGCACATTGTACATTAGAATGCAACTGCTGTCCCGCAACGCGCATCTCGGAAACGATGTCTTTCGAAGAGATATGGCTACGAAGGCTTTCCCGGCGTAATAATTGATAATATTCTTCTCGGGTATGCAGCCAGATCATAACGTCTTCATGACACAATATTTCCGCGGTCCAAGTGGCCGCCATCTTCAGGTGTAAAAATTAAAAAAATTTTATTCTGACGATCGAAACACAGACCGTTGTTTTTTGATGTCAGATAACACCATCCATCTGGGAAAGATGGATCTCTTACTTGAAGACTCAGCATACAGAACATTGCAGGACGACCCAACTGAACGGATAAAACGGAAGACGCTTTCACTGCTGAAGAAGAGTTCGTTACCTGACGACGTTCTCGAAAAACTTCGTCCTGGTGCTGCCGTGCCACCGAGATTACACGGTCTACACAAGATTCATAAGAAAGGGGTCCCGCTTCGTCCGATCGTGAGTAATATGGGTGCTCCTACCTACAATCTAGCCAAGTATTTAGCATCTGTTCTTGGCCCTCACGTCGGTAAATGCGAACATCACATTTCCAATTCTATGGTGTTTATTCAGAGATTGAAGTCCTTGTCTCTTAGTCCCTCAGATTTACTTGTGAGCTTTGATGTCGTGTCGCTTTTTACCCGGGTTCCTCTGGAAGAATGCTTGCAATTAATTGGTGAGAAACTGGATGAGGAAACAACGAGGCTTTGTCGCCACGTGCTGACGTCGACGTACTTTTTATTTAATGACAAATATTTTGAACAGACTGACGGAGTGGCTATGGGGAGCCCATTGTCCCCAATAGTCGCCAATCTTTTTATGGAAGATTTTGAGGACATGGCGCTGAAGACGGCGTCCTTAAAACCAACTTGTTTCTGGAGGTACGTTGACGATACGTTTATGGTGTGGCCTCATGGGAGAGAAGCTCTTGACCGCCTCCTAGATCATTTTAATTCCCTGCATCCTAGCATCAAGTTTACCATGGAGGTAGAAAGTGATGGAAAGCTTCCGTTTCTGGATGTTCTGGTGTACAGAAAGGATGATGGGACACTGGGACACAGTGTTTATCGAAAGCCTACGCACACGGACCGTTACCTGCACGCTTATAGCTGTCATCCATCGTTCCAGCGTACGGAGGTCCTGCGGACGTTGGCGAGAAGAGCTTATGCCATTTCAGATGGAGAAAGCTTGACACAAGAATTGGACCATCTTAAGGTTGTGTTCAAGCAGAATGGCTATACAGATAAACAGATCCGTCGTGCTTTCCAGTTTGGACCTTCGCCTGAACCACCAGAAGATAGCTGCAAATTGGTGGCTTTTCTGCCTTTGCTGGGAGCATTTCCTCGAAGATAGGAAGAATTCTGAAAAGATACTATATCAAAAGTATTTTTCGTCCGCCAGCCAAGATTAGAGCGCTCCTTGGCTCTGTAAAGGATGACTTGGGTTTGAGGAAGCCCGGTGTGTACAAGATCCCTTGCCACTGTGGGAAGGCTTATATTGGGCAGACAATCCGGACCATTCAGGACCGATGTGTTGAGCATCAGCGGCACACACGGCTTCTTCAACCTGAGAAATCTGCAGTGGCGGAGCACTGTCTCACCGAGGGACACAGAATGCTTTATGACA
Organism: Schistocerca cancellata; assembly: GCF_023864275.1. Lineage (NCBI taxonomy): Eukaryota > Metazoa > Arthropoda > Insecta > Orthoptera > Acrididae > Schistocerca > Schistocerca cancellata. Next base: position 4,025,331 of record NC_064632.1, on the reverse strand, counting down.
AGACACAAATGGTTGCCCCTGCATCTCGCTATTGGGACTGTGTTTTAAAAGAATCCATAGAGATTCGTTTATCTGACAATCTTATTAATAGAGACAAGGGCTATCTTTTAAGTAAGACTTGGGACCCGGTGTAATCTGACATCAAAAAACAACGGTCTGTGTTTCGATCGTCGGAATAAAAATTTTTTAATTTTTGACAGCGATATCTCGATTTCGCCAATTTCCACCACTGGCGGCGCCGTATGTTTACTGCGCTAGAGAGCGGTTACGGCACCTTCTCGCGCACGCGTTGTGGGTCTTCTGCGGCCTATATAGGGGCCGCAGCTTGCGCTAGGAAGTCAGTTCCGGCGAGATCGTGCACCAGCACTCTCACCTGAAGATGGCGGCCAGTTGGACCGCGGAAATATTGTGTCATGGAGACGTTATGATCCGGCTGCATACCCGAGAAGAATATTTTCGAAGAGATAGTTGTTGGCAGAGTTCTCTCAGGCATACAGCATAGAATACCTTACATATTATAGCTGTAGACGCAGAGCTGTCAGTTCCTTTTCAGTCTGTATGGGATCTCCGTTGCGTCTGTAGCTTCCCTCGGGCTATTCAGTGAAACTTAGATACTTCCCTGTTCCCACAATAAGGAGACAGTACAAGCGGCGCCCCCCTGTTCTCAGTTTCACCAAGCACTGAGGGGCGGCGTCGCCTCGGGGCTGGTCCGCATTAACTCGGCGGCGGCAGCGATGCCTCCCCGGAGGGCGGGTGTGCGCGCCACGGCCCTCCCAGGGAACGTTGTCGCCGCCGCCGCCGCCGCCGGGCTGCCGCGGCAGGCGATAGCGTCGGCAGACCACTTGCTGTCGCGGCGACAATGGCGGCGGCGGCGCGCCGGGAGCACAAAGCACGCCGCCGGGTGCCGGCTGCCGAGCTCCTGGGCGCTGCCCGCCGGCGGCGCCTTAGCCCAGGGCCGGCCAAACGCTGCACGGTGTGCAGACGTGGGGAGGTGCTGCACGTGTGAGCACGTGTGCGACAGCGACGTCTGTTGTTAGACATGTGTCCTAAATGAACGGCGGCGGCTCCACTTCCCTGTGGTACAAGCAAGAGCGCAACGTATCCAGTCTCGTTTACCCCTGGTGACCGTAACCTTAACAGAGAAGTACTGAGAAATGGCAAGTACTGTGAAAAAGCAAAGCACGGGAGATCTATGTTCTCAGTCCTTAAAAATGACAGGGAAGTGCAATTCTTTTTTGTAGCCGTTAGTGAAAACTCACAGTGTTTGCTGTGGCGCCGAATAATAGGCGTCCAGCGTAAGTTTTCATTTGAAAGACATTACAATACATATCAGAAAGACGAGTGTAGTGTACTCAACAGTGAAGAACGGCAAGCAAAATTAAATCTCCTTCAGAAAATGGATGAGACACATCAACTCGATTTTACTGTACGTCAAAGTAACTGATACTTCTTGAACTCTTAGTTTCTTGTGTTACATTTACGTCTGTTTTACTGTACGCTGTACAATGTACTGTTTTCAATTTTCCAGAATGACAACCACACTAAATCTTCACTGCGAGCAAGTTTTAAAATCGCATTAAGAATTGCACAATCTGGGAAACCCGTTTCCGAAGGGGAGTTTGTGAAAGGGTGTCTAATTGATGCAGCAGAACTTGTGTGTCCCACGAACGTTAGCAGATTTCAAGAAATCAGTCTATCCAAACGAACAGTGACAAGACGTATGAGTGCTATGGCCGGCGATCTGCACAGGCAGCTAATAAATAAGGCTAAATACTTTGTTGCTTTCTCTGTTGCGCTCGATGAAGCAACAGATCTCACAGATACAGCCCAGGTTGGGATACACATACGAGGTGTCGATAACGCACTTTGTGCAACAGAGGAGCGACATCTGTGCGTAGAAACACGCACTGCATGAACGCCGACGGCTGCGGCGTGCACGCCGTGGCCCTGAAGTTGCACGTGTGCAGCAGCACCGCACGCGTGCAGAGTTTCTGGCTGGCCCTGCCTTAGCCGTTAAGATTATTCCGCTTCTCTGCAAATGTTGGAGACCTTTGGTTATTGTTTCCTTACAGCTTATCCGTCAGGTGGTTATAACTAAAGTGCAGTTACTCACGGAGGTCCACTGTGGACTGTAATTATTGTATGGCAGCGCCAACTCGTTAACGCGTTAATGGGGAACCGATTCTCATTGAAATAATTAGTTCCACTTGTGGCCATCAGCTGCAAGTCTGGCACTGTACGCTATACGTATACGGTACGACATCCGCGCTGTCAACTGACGAGCCATAGACGTGAGTACGAATGCCGGACATTTGCCACGCCGGACATTTGCCACACTCGCCCCTTCGCCAGGTAGCTTGAGTAGCGATCCCTCAGGCAAGGGACGCCCTTCGTCGTACTTCTTCTGTTCGCTTTCAAACCGCCGTCTCCACATCTTACCCCATACTACCAGCACGTAAGGGACCTTCTTCTTCGACGTCTTGGCGAAATACAGAGCTTCTTTACCGAAATCGAAATATTTTTAACTTTTCGGAAACGAAAGCAATACCGACGATTATTTCAGTGTATAATTAGTTCTACCAAGTATAAATATAGATCCCTCTGTCTGTACGGTAGCTTCCTTTCACGCTTACTGATTCTGTTAGAAACAGTCCATCGGCAGGGGAGCTACAAGAAAGGAACGATGTAAAGAGAATGCGAATGTACGCTAATCATTTCTTTTTCATCACTGCAATTGTGCCTACTTTTATTACTACAACTGCAAGCCCAAAAGACAATAAGGAAGAAGAAATGGAAATGTGAATTTTTGAAAAGAAGAACGACATACTCGATATTAATTTACTCTCTAAAATCCGATATCCCTTGCGGCGAAACATTAGTTAATAAAGTGTAGGGGGACAATGTTCAAAACATGGCTGAAAATACGTTTTAAATAATAAAATTATAAACAGCCGACCAGTTGCAATCGATAAAGAATTCTTTACCTAGGTTTCGACAAATATAAATTTGTCTTCTTCAGAAGGTGGCAATTTTACATTAGTAAGTATTATTGTACCATCGCCGTTGTTACAAATGTCGGCATAGATCCATTTGTCAAAATTGAAATATAGCCCTAGAATTATATGACAAACCCTAATTCTAGGGCTATATTTCAATTTTGACAAATGGATCTATGCCGACATTTGTAAAAACGGCGATGGTTTATTAGTCCTTAATAATGTAAAACTGCCACCTTCTGAAGAAGACAAATTTATATTTGTCGGAACCTAGGTAAAGAATTCTTCATCCATTGCAACTGGTCGGCTGTTCATAATTTTATTACGTGGAACCGTTGTTGTTGTGCAGCTATGTTTAAAATAGTGAAAATACGTTCACTAAATAGAGATAAGAACATGTACGACTGACATGTCATCTAAGGTCGACGTACAATTTTAAAATGTTAGAAATAAGGAAATGAAGTAATACAGAATGCTATGCTTGTAACGTACGTTGTTGTTCTACATTGTTTAGCTCTAATATTTAGAGGTTTTTGAGGGAAAAGCCGTAATTGTGATGACCTGCACTAAAACAGAAAGAAGAAGCAAAACTTAATGAAAAATAATGTAATGTGTGTTTCAGCTCACAAGCGACATTGAAGCAGATAGTTCCTGTTACTTAATATGGGCAGAGGTTATATTCGACAACGGGAGTAAATTAATAACTGGCTCCTTTTACCGACCCCCGGTCTCAGATGAAACAGTTGCTGAACAGTTCAAAGAAGACTTTAGTGTCATCACAAATAGGTACGCTGCACATGCAATTATAGTTGGCAGTGACTTCAATCTACCTTCCATATATTGACAAAAATACATTTTCAGATCCTATTATAGATAGAAAACAACTTCCGCAATTCTTCTAAATGCTTTTTTTTAATTATTTTGAACAATTAGTTCACGAGGCCATTCAAATTGTAAATGGTTACGAAACCACACTTGACCTCTTAGCCACAAATAATCCTAAGCATCACGACGGAAACAGGGATTAGTGAACACACAGCCGTAGCGAGGCTCAATTCCGTAACAAAGAAATTCACCAAAACTAAACGCGAAATATATCTATTTACAAAAACAGCTAAAAATTCGGTTGACGTCTTTCTAAGAGACAGTCCCAAATCATTCGAACCTATGAAGACCATATGTGGCTCAAGTTCAAAGAAATAGTATCAACAGCACTCGAGAGATTCATACCAAATAACTTAATAAGAGACGTAACTGATCCCCCATGGTACACAAAAGAGGACAGAAAGCTGCTGCAGGAGCACCGAAAAAGGCACGTATAATTTAGGCGAACGCAAAATCTCCAGGATTGGCGAAGTTTTACTGAGGCTCGAAATTTGGTGCGGATTTCAATGTGAGGTGCATTTAATAGTTTCCGCAACGAAAGTCTCTCTAGAAATGCGGCAGAAAATCCAAAGAGATTGTGGTCCTATGTTAAGTAAACCAGCGGAAAGGCTCAGTAAGTGCCTTTACTATGCGACAGCGATGAGGAGGAGGAGGGGGAGACAAGGGACCCAACCCTTCGGAGCAGGTAAAAGCGTGGAAAAAGTCCACCGTGAGTACGCAGTATAGCTACCGCGAGGAGAGAAGGAGAGACTGTGCACTGTTAGTGAAACATTTTTATGGCAACGGCAGCAACTACGCTGCTGCACTGAGAGATCGGCGGCTGGGCGGTCCGAATAGAGACCCAATGTCATTAAACGGTTTAATGAGGAAGATAATGGAATTCGAAAACATTGGTGAGCTGGTGTTGCACCTGCAACAAGAAGGCCTCCTATCCCGGGGGAAGCTGCTGCCGGGGTTGCTGTTTCTGAGACTTACCGTGCAGCACACGCCCTGCGTAGTGCAGGTGCTCATGCGGTGTTACGAGAATTGCCTATCCAATGGTCAGCACTACGGAAGGTTTTGTGGTCTATATTGACTGGTATCGGTACAAGAACCAGACGGAGCAGCAACGTTCTGAATTTGCTCTTCGTTTTCTGGCATGGATCGAAGTTAATGTCACGTGGTCGCGAAATACTGTGTGGAGTGACGAGGCACATTTTACACCAAAATGTACAGTGAATACGCGGAACGACACTACGGAGTTTGGGGTACTGTTAAGCCACGTGCTGTGCACGAAGGTCCATTGCACTCGCCGTATGTCACTTCGTAGTGTGGATTCACAGGCACCTTTATTCTCATGTTCAAACAGATTTCGGGCTTGCAGCCGGTCGTCGTTCAATACTTCGCACGATATTTCAACTGGGCACCTGCCAGTCATCTTCAGGTGAGCCGTCGCAGACTGGCGAAATCGTCCTCTGTTCCGCAATATATAGCGTGTTGTAACTGTTCTGCACATGCGTCGAAAACTTGACAGATGGACAACACTGCCTGCCGGCAGCGCGCTCGCTGGTGGAATAGTGGAACTCAGACACCCTCTGCGTTGCTGTTTGCCACGGCCGTCGACGCACTCTGTCGTCTTCGATTTGAGCAAATCGTGGAGATGATGGGATTCCATGCACCGTCCAGCTGGTAGCCGCTGTCACGGTTCAACAGAATTTCCGCCAGTCGTATTTCTACGGATTCTACAATAATGGTGTTGAAGGCTCCTACTCAACGCAGTAATTTAACCTCTGCAGAAAGGGCTGCATTACGAAATCTGAGAGAGCCAAGCCAAGGCACGCTCCCGACTCCGTCTCCTCAAGCTCCTTTCCGGCCGTACGTAGGGTCTGGACCCCTCCACCATCCTCCACACCTATAAGTCCCTCATCCGCCCTATCCTTTGTTATGCCCATCCGGCTTGACTCTCCGCCCCCCCCCCCCCCTACCTTTTATAAATCCCTCCAAATCCTTGAACGTCATGCTCTCCGACTCGCCTATCGTATCAGTCTCCCCTCCCCCACGCGGACCCTGTACGATCTCATCCCCTTCCCCCACCTCCTCCTTTTCCTTGAAAGGATACGGATCCTGCACACCTCCCGTAAACTCGATCCTCCTTATCCGCTTGTCTCACCCATCCCCTCCCACCCCCGCCCGCTGCTGCGCCTGTATTCCCACGTCCCACCCGGTCTCCATCTCTCCACCCTCCTTACCCTCTCCCAAGGTGGCTTCCGCCGGCTCCCCCTCCATGATCATGCCCTCTTCCCCTCCATCTACCCCTCCTACCAACTTTGATCCTCCCACCCTCCTCCTGTGTTTGCTCCTCTGGGCACCCTCCCTCCCTTCTCTCCCTCTTCCCTCCCACCTCCATTTCTCCCTATTCCTCCCCTGGGCTTCCCCTCCCCTGTCCCTCTCCTCCTCCCCCCATCTCCTCACTCACTGGCATCCTTGGTCTCCCTTCTCCCCCACCTCACCCTTATTCCCCTCTTGGCACGTCCCCGGACTCGCACACGCTAAGTGGACATTCGCGCGCCGGAGATCGTCGCCGTCAGTGTCTCGTGTGTGCCGTCGTGTTTAGTGTTCAGTGTGGCCGTCACACTCCATCGTTCACCATTGCCATAGTCATCTTCAGTGTTTGAGCTTCGTGTCAACAGTTTGTAGTGTGGATTGTCATTGAGTGTGAACGGCTTCATGTTTTTTTTATGTTCATGTGTCTACTGTTTTTTCCCGCCGTTCAAGTCATGTACCTTCTCTGTTTCTATCATTGTACTATCTTTGGCTGCAGAGCGGCGTATTGTGCTGCTGCCAGCCTCCCTGTTCTACGAGTTTTAAAATCACAATATACACTCCTGGAAATTGAAATAAGAACACCGTGAATTTATTGTTCCAGGAAGGGGAAACTTTATTGACACATTCCTGGGGTCAGATACATCACATGATCACACTGACAGAACCACAGGCACATAGACACAGGCAACAGAGCATGCACAATGTCGGCACTAGTACAGTGTATATCCACCTTTCGCAGCAATGCAGGCTGCTATTCTCCCATGGAGACGATCGTAGAGATGCTGGATGTAGTCCTGTGGAACGGCTTGCCATGCCATTTCCACCTGGCGCCTCAGTAGGACCAGCGTTCGTGCTGGACGTGCAGACCGCGTGAGACGACGCTTCATCCAGTCCCAAACATGCTCAATGGGGGACAGATCCGGATATCTTGCTGGCCAGGGTAGTTGACTTACACCTTCTAGAGCACGTTGGGTGGTACGGGATACATGCGGACGTGCATTGTCCTGTTGGAACAGCAAGTTCCCTTGCCGGTCTAGAAATGGTAGAACGATGGGTTCGATGACGGTTTGGATGTACCGTGCACTATTCAGTGTCCCCTCGACGATCACCAGTGGTGTACGGCCAGTGTAGGAGATCGCTCCCCACACCATGATGCCGGGTGTTGGCCCTGTGTGCCTCGGTCGTATGCAGTCCTGATTGTGGCGCTCACCTGCACGGCGCCAAACACGCATACGACCATCACTGGCACCAAGGCAGAAGCGACTCTCATTGCTGAAGACGACACGTCTCCATTCGTCCCTCCATTCACGCCTGTCGCGACACCACTGGAGGCGGGCTGCACGATGTTGCCCCTGCCGCCGTTGGATAAGCAGCTGCAGCAGCAAGTCGTATACTCCTAGCTCACTCATTTGTTACATAGTTTAATTCTTAATTTCTTTGCGTGTTTTTGGTACTTGCATTGTTTAATTCATAAATTTCGGGCGTATTATAGTATTTGAGAGTTGTAGCATCGCGTTTTAGTACCTGAATAGTGTAAATTCGCGTAGTCGTCTGTCAACTGTTTTTGTTTTGAACGGCCAGTGTCGGTTGGTCACAGTCAGTGTGCTCCCTGCCGCCGTTGGATAAGCAGCTGCAGCAGCAAGTCGTATACTCCTAGCTCACTCATTTGTTACATAGTTTAATTCTTAATTTCTTTGCGTGTTTTTGGTACTTGCATTGTTTAATTCATAAATTTCGGGCGTATTATAGTATTTGAGAGTTGTAGCATCACGTTTTAGTACTCGAATAGTGTTAAATCGCGTAGTCTCCTTCCGCCGCCGAGCAGTGTGTCAGCAGTGCACAAGTGGCAGCATTACTGCATTTACTAGGCAATCTTGTATTTTAATAACCGCTTCAATTTTGTGTCGTTTTGTTTGCGCTCTCTGTAGATTAGTTCAGACGTTCTTTGCACAGTTTTTAGCATGGATAGGGACTGCAACTGCTGTGTTCGGATGCAGGCTGAGTTGGCATCCCTTCGCTCCCAGCTTCAGGCAGTGTTGGCTTCGGTCACACAGCTTGAGGCTGTTGCCAATGGGCATCACTGTGGGGGTCCGGATGGGGGTTTGTCGGGGACGGCCAGCTCGTCCCACGCATCCCCCGATCGGACTACGACTGTGGTTGCCCGGGATACTGCCCGCATTGAGGCTGATCCCTCACCTGTGGTAGAGTGGGAGGTCGTCTCAAGGTGTGGCAGGGGGCGAAAGACATTCCGGAGGGCTGAACGGAAGGCCTCTCCAGTTTGTCTGACGAACCGGTTTCAGGCTCTGTCTCAGGCTGATACTGATCTTCAGCCTGACATGGCTGCTTGTCCTGTTCCAGAGGTTGCCCCTCAGTCTGCAAGATCCGGGCAGTCGCAGAGGGTGGGCTTACTGGTAGTTGGGAGCTCCAACGTCAGGCGCGTAATGGGGCCCCTTAGGGATATGGCAGCAAGGGAGGGGAAGAAAACCAAAGTGCACTCCGTGTGCATACCGGGGGGAGTCATTCCAGATGTGGAAAGGGTCCTTCCGGATGCCATGAAGGGTACAGGGTGCACCCATCTGCAGGTGGTCGCTCATGTCGGCACCAATGATGTGTGTCGCTATGGATCGGAGGAAATCCTCTCTGGCTTCCGGCGGCTATCTGATTTGGTGAAAACTGCCAGTCTCGCTAGCGGGATGAAAGCAGAGCTCACCATCTGCAGCATCGTCGACAGGACTGACTGCGGACCTTTGGTACAGAGCCGAGTGGAGGGTCTGAATCAGAGGTTGAGACGGTTCTGCGACCATGTGGGCTGCAGATTCCTCGACTTGCGCCATAGGGTGGTGGGGTTTCGGGTTCCGCTGGATAGGTCAGGAGTCCACTACACGCAACAAGCGGCTACACGGGTAGCAGGGGTTGTGTGGCGTGGGCTGGGCGGTTTTTTAGGTTAGATGGCCTCGGGCAAGTGCAGAAAGGGCAACAGCCTCAACGGGTGCGGGGCAAAGTCAGGACATGCGGGGACCAAGCAGCAATCGGTATTGTAATTGTAAACTGTCGAAGCTGCGTTGGTAAAGTACCGGAACTTCAAGCGCTGATAGAAAGCACCGAAGCTGAAATCGTTATAGGTACAGAAAGCTGGCTGAAGCCAGAGATAAATTCTGCCGAAATTTTTACAAAGGCACAGACGGTGTTTAGAAAGGATAGATTGCATGCAACCGGTGGCGGAGTGTTCGTCGCTGTTAGTAGTAGTTTATCCTGTAGTGAAGTAGAAGTGGATAGTTCCTGTGAATTATTATGGGTGGAGGTTACACTCAACAACCGAGCAAGGTTAATAATTGGCTCCTTTTACCGACCCCCCGACTCAGCAGCATTAGTGGCAGAACAACTGAGAGAAAATTTGGAATACATTTCACATAAATTTTCTCAGCATGTTATGGTCTTAGGTGGAGATTTCAATTTACCAGATATAGACTGGGACACTCAGATGTTTAGGACGGGTGGTAGGGACAGAGCATCGAGTGACATTATACTGAGTGCACTATCCGAAAATTACCTCGAGCAATTAAACAGAGAACCGACTCGTGGAGATAACATCTTGGACCTACTGATAACAAACAGACCCGAACTTTTCGACTCTGTAAGTGCAGAACAGGGAATCAGTGATCATAAGGCCGTTGCAGCATCCCTGAATATGGAAGTTAATAGGAATATAAAAAAAGGGAGGAAGGTTTATCTGTTTAGCAAGAGTAATAGAAGGCAGATTTCAGACTACCTAACAGATCAAACCGAAAATTTCTGTTCCGACACTGACAATGTTGAGTGTTTATGGAAAAAGTTCAAGGCAACCGTTAAATGCGTTTTAGACAGGTACGTGCCGAGCAAAACTGTGAGGGACGGGAAAAACCCACCGTGGTACAACAACAAAGTTAGGAAACTACTGCGAAAGCAAAGAGAGCTTCACTCCAAGTTTAAACGCAGCCAAAACCTCTCAGACAAACAGAAGCTAAACGATGTCAAAGTTAGCGTAAGGAGGGCTATGCGTGAAGCGTTCAGTGAATTCGAAAGTAAAATACTAGGTACCGACTTGACAGAAAATCCTAGGAAGTTCTGGTCTTACGTTAAATCAGTAAGTGGCTCGAAACATCATGTCCAGACACTCTGGGATGATGATGGCATTGAAACAGAGGATGACAAGCGTAAAGCTGAAATACTAAACACCTTTTTCCAAAGCTGTTTCACAGAGGAAGACCGCACTGCAGTTCCTTCTCTAAATCCTCGCACCAACGAAAAAATGGCTGACATTGAAATAAGTGTCCAAGGAATAGAAAAGCAACTGGAATCACTCAACAGAGGAAAGTCCACTGGACCTGACGGGATACCAATTCGATTCTACACAGAGTACGCGAAAGAACTTGCCCCCCTTCTAACAGCCGTGTACCGCAAGTCTCTAGAGGAACAGAAGGTTCCAAATGATTGGAAAAGAGCACAGGTAGTCCCAGTCTTCAAGAAGGGTCGTCGAGCAGATGCGCAAAACTATAGACCTATCTCTCTGACGTCGATCTGTTGTAGAATTTTAGAACATGTCTTTTGCTCGAGTATCATGTCGTTTTTGGAAACTCAGAATCTACTATGTAGGAATCAACATGGATTCCAGAAACAGCGATCGTGTGAAACCCAACTCGCATTATTTGTTCATGAAACCCAGAAAATATTAGATACAGGCTCCCAGGTAGATGCCATTTTCCTTGACTTCCGGAAGGCGTTCGATACAGTTCCGCACTGTCGTCTGATAAACAAAGTAAGAGCCTACGGAATATCAGACCAGCTGTGTGGCTGGATTGAAGAGTTTTTAGCAAACAGAACACAGCATGTTGTTCTCAATGGAGAGACATCTACAGACGTTAAAGTAACCTCTGGCGTGCCACAGGGGAGTGTTATGGGACCATTGCTTTTCACAATATATATAAATGACCTAGTAGATAGTGTCGGAAGTTCCATGCGGCTTTTCGCGGATGATGCTGTAGTATACAGAGAAGTTGCAGCATTAGAAAATTGTAGCGAAATGCAGGAAGATCTGCAGCGGATAGACACTTGGTGCAGGGAGTGGCAACTGACCCTTAACATAGACAAATGTAATGTATTGCGAATACATAGAAAGAAGGATCCTTTATTGTATGATTATATGATAGCGGAACAAACACTGGTAGCAGTTACTTCTGTAAAATATCTGGGAGTATGCGTGCGGAACGATTTGAAGTGGAATGATCATATAAAATTAATTGTTGGTAAGGCGGGTACCAGGTTGAGATTCATTGGGAGAGTCCTTAGAAAATGTAGTCCATCAACAAAGGAGGTGGCTTACAAAACACTCGTTCGACCTATACTTGAGTATTGCTCATCAGTGTGGGATCCGTACCAGATCGGGTTGACGGAGGAGATAGAGAAGATCCAAAGAAGAGCGGCGCGTTTCGTCACAGGGTTATTTGGTAACCGTGATAGCGTTACGGTGATGTTTAACAAACTCAAGTGGCAGACTCTGCAAGAGAGGCGCTCTGCATCGCGGTGTAGCTTGCTCGCCAGGTTTCGAGAGGGTGCGTTTCTGGATGAGGTATCGAATATATTGCTTCCCCCTACTTATACCTCCCGAGGAGATCACGAATGTAAAATTAGAGAGATTAGAGCGCGCACAGAGGCTTTCAGACAGTCGTTCTTCCCGCGAACCATACGCGACTGGAACAGGAAAGGGAGATAATGACAGTGGCACGTAAAGTGCCCTCCGCCACACACCGTTGGGTGGCTTGCGGAGTATAAATGTAGATGTAGATGTAGATGTAGGTGTTGGGGCGTGAGCGGAAGACGGCCTAACGGTGTGCGGGACCGTAGCCCAGCTTCATGGAGACGGTTGCGAATGGTTCTCGCCGATACCCCAGGAGCAACAGTGTCCCTAATTTGCTGGGAAGTGGCGGTGCTGTCCCCTACGGCACTGCGTAGGATCCTACGGTCTTGGCGTGCATCCGTGCGTCGCTGCGGTCCGGTCCCAGGTCGACGGGCACGTGCACCTTCCGCCGATCACTGGCGACAACATCGATGTACTGTGGAGACCTCACGCCCCACGTGTTGAGCAATTCGGCGGTACGTCCACCCGACCTCCCGCATGCCCACTATACGCCCTCGCTCAAAGTCCGTCAACTGCACATACGGTTCACGTCCACGCTGTCGCGGCATGCTTCCAGTGTTAAAGACTGCGATGGAGCTCCGTATGCCACGGCAAACTGGCTGACACTGACGGCGGCGGTGCACAAATGCTGCGCAGCTAGCGCCATTCGACGGCCAACACCGCGGTTCCTGGTGTGTGCGCTGTGCCGTGCGTGTGATCATTGGTTGTACAGCCCTCTCGCAGTGTCCGGAGCAAGTATGGTGGGTCTGACACACCGGTGTCAATGTGTTCTTTTTTCCATTTCCAGGAGTGTAGAAAAAAAAATCTGAGAGAGGACTCTGACGTAGTGGTGTGGAAAGCTGACAAATGTATTGCAACTGTTTTGTTACCTCGTGGTGTGTATAATGATAAGATGTATGCTCTGCTAAGGGACTCTTCCTATAGGAGGATTGATTGCGATCCTACTGGACGTGTACAACGGAAAACTTCAGCACTATTAAATTCCTCCTCCGTAGCGCAAGAGACCATCAAAAGGTTAAGACCACACGGTTTTGTACCTCCACGACTGTATGGCCTTCCAAAGGGCCTTCCTCTGCTTCCAATAGTGAGCAACATTGAAGCTCCAATATATGATTTAGCAAAATATCTCGCTTCCTTGCTGAGACCATTCGTGGACAAGTGTGCACATCACAAGCGAAACTCAGCTGATTTTATCAATAGACTGGGGGCTCTTCGTCTTAGCAGTGCAGACCTTCTAGTAAGTTTTGATGTGGTGTCACTTTTTACAAAAGTTCCTCTTGCCGATTCTTTGACACTGATTGGTTTTCTGTTGATATCACTGCTTTGTTCAGGCACGCTCTTAACTTATTTTATGTTTAATCGAGAATACTTTGAACAGACTGACGGTGTCGCCATGGGCAGCGCCCTGTCTCCTTTGATGGCCAGCCTTTTTATGGAGGATTTTGAGGAGACAGCGCCTTAATCGGCTGCCCTGAAACCAACAGTTTTTTGGAGGTATGTGGATGACACTTTCATAGTGGGGCCTCATGAAGAAGACAAATTAATGGAGTTTTACACCACCTCAATTCCATTCATAGCGACATCCGGTTCACCATGGAAATAGAGAAAGGTGGATGTCCTCGTTCGAAGGAAGAATGATGATTCTGTAGGGCACTCAGTTTACCGGAAACCCACTCATACTGATTTGTACCTGGAAGCATTCAGTTGCCATCACTCGTCGCAAACCATGACTGTGCTTAAAACACTTCTTCATGGAGTTCATACAGTCTCAGATCTAGATAGCTTACTTTAAGAACTCGCCTATCTAAGACAGTATTCAGCGAAAATGGGTATTCCATTCGGCAGATTAACAGGGCACTAACAGTTAAAACTAAGAAGCAGGAAGTGGATAAAGACATGCCGGAACAATTTTTAGCTTTTCTTCCTTTCGTCGGCAACACTTCTATCAAAATATCAAGAATCATCCTAAAATTTCAGGTAAAAGTGGTTTTCCGCCCACCATCGAAGACTGCGGACCTTGTGGGGTCATTTAAGGACAATCTGTTACAATAAAGGCCAGAGTTTACAAGATACCGTGCCAATGTGGTATGGCTTACATAGGTCAAACCACACGCACCGCGAAAAAACGCTGCACTAAACATCAACGTTACACCCGCCTTTTGCAGCCAAGCAAGTCCGCTATTGCTGACATTGTATTTCTACTGGACATTCAATGGAGTATGAGAAAACAATGATTTTGTCCACAGCAACGTCTTTCTGGGACTCCATTATTAAAGAATCCGTAGAAATACGACTGGCGGAAAATCTGTTGAACCGTGACCGCGGCTACCAGCTGGACAGTGCATGGAATCCCATCATCTCCACGATTTGCTATAATCGAAGACGGCAGAGTGCGTCGACGGCCGTGGCAAACAGCAACGCAGAGGGCGACTGCGTTCTGCTATTCGACCAGCGAGGGCGCTGCTGGCGGGCAGTTTGGTTCATCTATCAAGTTTTCGACGCATGCACAGAATTGCTACAGTACGCTATACATTGCGGAACGGAGGACGTTTTCGCCAGTCTGCGACGGCTCACCTGAAGATGACTGACAGGTGCCCAGTTGAAATATCGTGCAAAGTATTGAACGACGACCTGCTGCAAGCCCGAAATTCGTTTGAACAATCAATTCGCCGGGATAATTTTAAAATTCACACCTTTATTCTCAGTCCGTTCGTCTTTAAAGAGAATACATCCAGGGGGCATGTCAGGCGCACTGTGACGTCTGCACGCTACCGATACCTCCTTGTACAGCACGTGATTCCTACACTGGATGAGCGCTACTGTCTGGAAACACTGTGTTCATGTAAGATGGAGCAACACCTCATGTCCGTGTGTTGACTGTGTCAGTCATTCTGTAAACATTTATAAGGCACGTGTTGCCACTTTGATGTTTATTATGAAGATCAAACACTGTCAGTACAGTCCCGGTAGGCCAGGATTGAAAATGAACCTTTAAGTTTCGAAACTAGTCGCCTAACATAAATACTGTAACTGTTAACAGAATTGCTAATAAACGCTTTAGGGAATTTAATGAGAAAGCTGGTTCCTAGTCAACAAAATATAGAAACTGAAGAACTGAATGTGAGTCGCAGAGCTCCCTTTGTCACTCCCATGGTACAGCACAGCCTCCGGTAAAAAAGAGTGTAAATCAGTCGTCGATACTCAACAATGGAGAAGCGCTGTCTGCGCTCTTAGAGTGGGAATTATTATTATCTCTCTTCCGTTGTACAAGAAGAATGAACGTATCCTTTTTCTTTCATTATCTTATCGATTATGATGTTCTAGCTGACGGACGCTAACTGTTCACGGTCCGTAACTGACACAGTTATTGTAGCAGTAATAGAGTTTTGTTGAATATATACGAGATTAATAACTGTAATGTGTATTGTTGTCAGTGGTTAGTACCTATCCTGCATATGATTTAGTACGTAATAATGAAATGCTGCCTTTTGGCCATTTTGTGTAGGCTCATTATTGTAGCGACGCCATTGCTGACAAGAATCATATAAGTTCTTTCAACAGTCATTTAATGCTAAAACTATTAAAAAGAATAATCTCAATAAATTTAAAACGAGTCCTGTAATATTTTCCAATTCATATTAGGCCAGAGGTACAGTTTTTTATTAATAGTAATATCTATAAATGCTTCCTCTGCCATTGCACATAGGAAGTTATCCTGGAGCCTGACAGAAAAAATAATTAAGCATTGTTCGCATTATTTAAATAGTTTATCGCGTAATATTAAAGAAATAATTTTAATCCATCGTGAGTAAGACGAATGCCTTCACGTTGGAATATGCATGATACACTCCTGGAAATTGAAATAAGAACACCGTGAATTCATTGTCCCAGGAAGGGGAAACGTTATTGACACATTCCTGGGGTCAGATACATCACATGATCACACTGACAGAACCACAGGCACATAGACACAGGCAACAGAGCATGCACAATGTCGGCACTAGTACAGTGTATATCCACCTTTCGCAGCAATGCAGGCTGCTATTCTCCCATGGAGACGATCGTAGAGATGCTGGATGTAGTCCTGTGGAACGGCTTGCCATGCCATTTCAACCTGGCGCCTCAGTTGGACCAGCGTTCGTGCTGGACGTGCAGACCGCGTGAGACGACGCTTCATCCAGTCCCAAACATGCTCAATGGGGGACAGATCCGGATATCTTGCTGGCCAGGGTAGTTGACTTACACCTTCTAGAGCACGTTGGGTGGCACGGGATACATGCGGACGTGCATTGTCCTGTTGGAACAGCATGTTCCCTTGCCGGTCTAGGAATGGTAGAACGATGGGTTCGATGACGGTTTGGATGTACCGTGCACTATTCAGTGTCTCCTCGACGATCACCAGTGGTGTACGGCCAGTGTAGGAGATCGCTCCCCACACCATGATGCCGGGTGTTGGCCCTGTGTGCCTCGGTCGTATGCAGTCCTGATTGTGGCGCTCACCTGCACGGCGCCAAACACGCATACGACCATCATTGGCACCAAGGCAGAAGCGACTCTCATCGCTGAAGACGACACGTCTCCATTCGTCCCTCCATTCACGCCTGTCGCGACACCACTGGAGGCGGGCTGCACGATGTTGGGGCGTGAGCGGAAGCTGGCCTAACGGTGTGCGGGACCGTAGCCCAGCTTCATGGAGACGGTTGCGAATGGTCCTCGCCGATACCCCAGGAGCAACAGTGTCCCTAATTTGCTGGGAAGTGGCGGTGCGGTCCCCTACGCCACTGCGTAGGATCCTACGGTCTTGACGTGCATCCGTGCGTCGCTGCGGTCCGGTCCCAGGTCGACGGGCACGTGCACCTTCCGCCGACCACTGGCGACAACATCGATGTACTGTGGAGACCTCACGCCCCACGTGTTGAGCAATTCGGCGGTACGTCCACCCGGCCTCCCGCATGCCCACTATACGCCCTCGCTCAAAGTCCGTCAACTGCACATACGGTTCACGTCCACGCTGTCGCGGCATGCTACCAGTGTTAAAGACTGCGATGGAGCTCCGTATGCCACGGCAAACTGGCTGACACTGACGGCGGCGGTGCACAAATGCTGCGCAGCTAGCGCCATTCGACGGCCAACACCGCGGTTCCTGGTGTGTCCGCTGTGCCGTGCGTGTGATCATTGCTTGTACAGCCCTCTCGCAGTGTCCGGAGCAAGTACGGTGGGTCTGACACACCGGTGTCAATGTGTTCTTTTTTCCATTTCCAGGAGTGTATTTCTGGCGATAGCGCCCTGAGAAAAATTAGCCGCGGCTTTCAACAAACATAAAAGAGTAGTTTCAAAACCATTTCATACAATAGGAATAAAGGCACAGTTATCATTGTATGAAGCAGTATTCAATTTAATCCCTTTAAAAACAAATTACGCGACACAGGGAAACCCTGGTCAATTCCCTGTGGCTACCCACGCGAGAGGGAGTGGGGAAACCAAGCAGCTCAAGTGGGTAACCTGACACTGGATGACCTCATCTTATCTACAGTTAAGAAACGGTTTATAGCTGAGCCCTCAGTGCTACCTCACTCATCCTAAGTAAGGTAGGCAATAAAACACCATCTTTTGTCCTTCATTTGTTTACTCATTGTTAATTGTTCTTTTTGCCATTATTTATGATTTCTCAGTTACACGTATTAGTAACACATTATTCCAGTACATTAAATTACTGCATTGTTATAAAAAAACAACATTATTATCAAAATATAAGAAGGTTTTCACACCATTATTAGTAACATTACCAGAAATGACGAAGACAAGCGCATAAGAAATAAAGTTTGTTTGGGAAGAACACAACTGTAAGGACATGTTGATAACTAAAGTACCCTCCGTTAATTTTTCAAACAGCAATAGCAAACCTACTGCTGCTAAAGTAATCTGTAAATCGTCATCTCACTTGAAATTCTGAGACGAGAAAAACTTCCTCCACCTGGTAGAGAAGTCTGTTTTCCGATGGTTTGCCACCCATCAGTGCCATTTGGAATAACAGACAAATGTTCCTTCCTGAGCATATTACTTAGACTACAACACATATAGTTTTTAAATTTACAGTTGCTGTTTTTATATTTAAGAAACTAAAGGGATTTCTGCAAGTGGCTTCTGACGTCAGGTTCTATTCCCGACAGTGATGCCAATTGGTGGATAGTACATCTGAAATAAACAGTAAAGGGAAAAGAAATAGTTACCTCAATTCGTTTGCGAAACCGAGTTTTGCTACAGCTCGATTCAGAGTGATCATGGGCATCGGTTCAGAGGCTAAAAATGGGGAAAACCAAGTGAGTCCAGAGATGTTAACTTTCGAGGTTTCTTTATAAGGGGAAAGAATCAGATAAGCTAATTTTTCAGGAAAGAAAAGCAGGTAAGTGAGTTGTCACACCATGAGAGGGCAGGGCAAACAGAATTCTGAGGCTCTCTAGAAATACTTGGTAAAAATTGCATCCCTGCCAAATAAGCAACTTTTCACTCTGTACCTCACAGGCGGCTGTTCGAGATTGGAATAATAGAGAATTATTCTCAAGGTGGTTCTATGAACCATCTGCCAGGCACTTGATTTGCAGCGTATCCATGTACATGTAGCTGTTTACTTTAAGCGGCAACTTGTTCAATATATACGTTGATGCAACAGGCAAATCATTTTCCTATTTTTACTCTGAATGCATTGTGAAAAAGGCTGATAATGAAGGGAGGTCGTGCCTTTTCCCCTTCGTCTGAAGAGCTCTACACAGGGTGTCACAGGATGACTGGTCTATATTTAGGGATATGACAAGAACGATGTTTCGGTGTCTAGAAAACCTGCGCTCTACAACACATGCCATAATAGCTATGTCCACTTGTTCAGCAGAAGATGTGTTTCATATAGCAAAGATCAAAGTACTCATAACTCTTGAGGTATGCACTGTAGAGCCCGTGAGCGCTGGAGATTTTTTCTCGTTCTGGGCCATACAATCGCCGCTCAAAATGTGGGTAGCAAAGGGCTTGCAGTAGAAGAGCTTTGTTTCACAGTATAGAAGATGCTCATAACTCTTAAGAGACGCATTTCAGAGCCCATGTTTACTAGAATGTTTTGTTCGAATGATTGTCCCTGTCATATCCGTGAAAACTGACCATTCGTCCTGGGACATCATGCATCTTTTACGATTCTGCTGGTGGTCAAAACAAAATCTTCACTGTCTTCCCCTTTGTTCATTACGTAACTCGCAATTAAATTAGTGGCCTGAAGAAGGTAAAAATTACATTTATTGTCCGTCGCCATTTATAATCAGAGTGCAATAATGGGCACTGATGGGAATACCTGATCGAAGCAAGCATCCGGACGCGGGAGGGGGGGGGGGCGGGGGGGGGGCATCTCTCTCGACCCCCAGCTCCTTTGACCCCCGTGGGCACTGTTGATCAAGAAATGGCACACTCTGTTGAACTGAAAAGTCCTCTTTAAAACACCCTTTCGAAACGCAGCCCATTAAGATAATATCATCTGAAAGTAACCACTACCGTATGCTGCAGTATCAGACAATTTTGGACGGAGGAATTCAAACTGTCGTCATAAGGACACCATGATGGTGCCAGCCAATGGATGCGCTTTTCGGACTGCCCGCATCTACTTATAGTGGTACGTTTAAATTTCAGGATTTCTTGCTTTTCTAATACACAACAGCTTTGCATTTACCTTCTGTTCGCTGAAACATGACTTGAACAATTCCATCCTTTATTCTAGATGTTCCACAAAAAATATAAAGAATTATGGTAAAGCCTGTTTAAATTTTTCCGTCATGGTGCTGTGAAGTTCTTCCGTCAGCTGCCCTTAAGCCAAGTAAACGAGATATGAGTACAATCACTGTTTTATAACATAACGAAATTCACTTATTCACTAAACTTACGGAAGTATTGGGTCTGTTTTGCTTGACTTGCCTGATTCTTTCCCCTTACGAAGTGACGTTTCACTGCATTTTGGAAAATTACTACATGCTGGGAACATTCCGACTGCCAATAACGTTGGTTCTGCATTCAATGCACCAAAGATGTTTAATTGCTGAAATAAAAGGCACTGTATCATCCTGTATACGTATGTAATCACAGTTTAAACTTTAAAATTACTTTTCCCTGAATATTACAATAATTGACTTACCTGATTCTTACCCTTGAATCTTTGACTTTTTGATCCCGTCTTCGTCCTCGATTAAGTGGTTGTTAATCACTGTATTCTGCACACCCTTATTCCCCTTGTTCAAAACATGTTACTGACTGTTTTTTCTGCGCTTGATGTAAGTCTGGAGCAAATAATCCTCTGCTTCATCATCAATTATACTTTTAGATACCAGCAAATCCAGGAGCTATCTTTTCGTTTCTCTCACGCAATCCATCAACTCTGTACATTATATTACCACTTTAGCTGCAGTATTAACACTTGTTTGAACACTCCCCTGAGAGAACACTGTATACTGAATAGTTAACGCGCTCCCGGTTTCATTTTCTCGGAGAACACAAATGCGTCCCTATCGATGCAAAACGCTGTGTTCCTCCTATCCACGCGGCGCAAAATTCCTGCTCTTAGGGCAACCCGGCTTTAGGCGACCGTGTGTAACAGCGGAACATATCGGAATAACTTTTGAACAATTTCGGGTGGAATAACAAAATAATTGAAATGTTTATGACGTGAAACAGTGAAAAAGAGATCGACTTAAGAGATATACAGGGCGTTACAAAAAGATACGGCCAAACTTTCAGGAAACATTCCTCACACACAAAGAAGGATAAATGTTATGTGGACATGTGTCCGGAAACGCTTACTTTCCATGTTAGAGCTCATTTTAATACTTCTCTTCAAATCACATTAATCATGGAATGGAAACACACAGTAACAGAACGTACCAGCGTGACTTCAAAGACTTTATTACAGGAAATGTTCAAAATGTCCTCCGTTAGTGAGGATACATGCATCCACCCATCGTCTCATGGAATCCCTGATGCGCTGATGCAGCCCTGGAGAATGGCGTATTGTATCACAGCCGTCCGCAATACGAGCACGAAGAGTCTCTACATTTGGTACCGGGGTTGCGTAGCCAAGAGCTTTCAAATGCCCCCATAAATGAAAGTCAAGAGGGTTGAGGTCAGGAGAGCGTGGAGGCCATGGAATTGGTCCGCCTCTACCAATCCATCGGTCACCGAATCTGTTGTTGAGAAGCGTACGAACACTTCGACTGAAATGTGCAGGAGCTCCATCGTGCATGAACCACATGTTGTGTCGTACTTGTAAAGGCACATGTTCTAGCAGCACAGGTAGAGTATCCCGTATGAAATCATGATAACGTGCTCCATTGAGCGTAGGTGGAAGAACATGGGGCCCAATCAAGACATCACCGACAATGTCTGCCCAAACGTTCACAGAAAATCTGTGTTGATTACGTGATTGCACAATTGCGTGCGGATTCTCGTCAGCCCACACATGTGGCGGCGAATCGAGGAAGTACAGTACTTACTGACGAAACTAAATTGAGCTCCAACACGGAAATTAAGCGTTTCCGGACACATGTCCACATAACATCTTTTCTTTATTTGTGTGTGAGGAAAGTTTCCTGAAAGTTTGGCCGTACCTTTTTCTAACATCCTGTATAGGATGACTGATGTTGGATTGTGAGACACTGACGAGGGGCTGTGAACTTGATACAAGTGAAGAAGTTCGATGTATATAATTTAAGCGACTTCCATAATTTCAGGGAAATTTTCACACGATGGTTTAGACATACGCCTTCATATCTGATATAACGAACACCCTTCATTCGTCCAGTTACGGACACGCCTTCGCATCTGATGAAACGAACGATTTTCGTTCCTCCAATAGTGGTAAGCTTGAGCGGCACAAAGTGCAAATCTCAATTTACTAACGATTGGTTTCATCACGTCATCTGTTGTGTTTGTGAGTGAACCACATGTTGACACCGAGTCGTTCCACATGTAGCGCTGGGAGATACTGTCTTCTACACAAAATTCTTGTCTTTGAATTTAAATCAAGCATATGACAGGCAGTGACGCAGATTACAGACTTGTGCGTAGAATTGTTCTAGGCAGACAGTTACGTACTGCACAGACACGTACCCGGGGAACCGTGCCTTAACGCAGTGGACTCTCGTTGGTAGCCGCCAACGTCATCGTCAGTGGAGGCAGTCATTTGTCATGCAGAAGAGAATGCGGCGACCGGAACAACTCAGGTAGCCGGCCGCTGTCAGCGCCTAATTGCGCAGACGCGGACAGCACGACGCGGCTTTCCGCCGTTACTAATTAGTAAGTCGCGTGATGGCTGATCTCTGCAGGCATTAATTACAAACGCGGTAACAGATACCGCTTACTGTATCCGAGCTTGCTACTCCTTGATGGGCCTAGGCGCTGATTGTAACATCTGACCGCTGAATAAAACTATGTAATTTCAAACAATGGAACATCCAGAATGGAACGGAACAATATTATGAAAAGGATAGTTGCTACTCACCATATAGCGGAGATGCTGAGTCATAGGCACAACGAAAGGACTGTCGAAAAGTAAGCTTTCGGCCAACGAGGTCTTTGTCGAAAATAGAGAACACACACACACACACACAACTCACACACACAGCTGAAGCCAGAGTCTGGCTGCAGCTGCCAAGGAATATCTGCGACTGATCATCTCAAGTTATGTAATTTAAAATTGGATGCTCGCTGAAATTGAAATGATTGACGGTGAAGGACCTGCGGCGTCGCGGTTTCGTTCGTCCATTACCAGCACCTACCTGTGAACTCGCTGCAACAGATCGCTGGTAGGAAAGCCGAGCAGAAACCTTCCGTACTGCAAATCGCGCCAGGCTGCATACAACGTAACTATTCCAAGAATTAGGAAAAGGTCTTAATTTTGAGTAAAAGGTGGAAATACTGGCAAAACTTTGGTATATTCTGAACCTTGAGATGTACACATTCACTGCCAGCTCCGTCTTAATCTTAACACAGTCATGCACAAACCCTTTCATTCACGTTAGCAAGTTTATGGTAACGTATTTCCCGAAATCTGAACAGCTACTAAGCACGGATTGTTCTTAAATGAAATTGCTCGCCATACTGTTAAGTTTATCGGTGTGCAGTGCACTCAGGTTCTTAGTCACCGATGTGCTCAATACGCCACGCGGAATTACTGTCTCTCCTCATACACAAAAGTACTTCAAAAATACGTACATTCTAAAAAGAAAACAACAGAATAAATATGCCTTCACTTTAAAACACTTTTGAAACATATAGCACAACTGAAACCGCAAAATTATAACTTCCTTCGGAGCTCATACTACACACGACTGTACCATTGATAGGCCGGCCGGAGTGGCCGTGCGGTTCTAGGCGCTACAGTCTGGAGCCGAGCGACCGCTACGGTCGCAGGTTCGAATCCTGCCTCGGGCATGGATGTGTGTGATGTCCTTAGGTTAGTTAGGTTTAATTAGTTCTAAGTTCTAGGCGACTGATGACCTCAGAAGTTAAGTCGCCTAGTGCTCAGAGCCATTTGAACCATTTTGAACCATTGAAAGGCTCGAATCCGACCACCTTAGACTGCTGTAAGCATTCTACAACTCCAAGAGAAAAGACGTGTGAAGAATACTCCGTTCTGCTTGGTCAGTTTTCTTTCTGGCCAATAGAAAAACATTATTCATCCGCTTTAGTCCGCGCTTTTCATGACTAACAAATCAACAAATAACACATTTTCGAACTGTACTTTTTCCCGAAATAAATATTTAACATTGTGGTACTTTGTTTATACTTTTCATTATTATCTATTTTCGTTTTCACTCGAATTACCTTTTCTTTTACCATAAACTTACTTAACATATTATGATAGAAAATTTCCCGTCGTCTGCATTCACACTGTCTTAAAACTTTCTCACACTATTTCAAATGGTTCAAATGGCCCTGAGAACTATGGGACTTAACATCTGAGATCATCAGTCCCCTAGAACTTAGAACTACTTGAACCTAACTAACCTAAGGACATCACACACATCCATGCCCGAGGCAGGATTCGAACCTGCGACCGTAGCAGTCGTGCGGTTCCGGACTGAAGCGCCTAGAACCGCTCGGCCACAGCGGCCGGCTTACACTAGTTCGTACAGCGTTCATCAGTGAAACAATGATCTATATATATATATATATATATATATATATATATATACTTTAGACCACATTCACGTATCATTCGCACTACTAAAATCATATACAAAACTGTACAAACGTAGCCGGCCGGACTGGGGACTGATGACCTCAGCAGTTAAATTCCATACTGCTCAGAGCCACTGGAACCATTTTTGTACAAACATAAATCAATAAAAAAGCCTTCAAGAAATAAACAGAAAAATTTACAAAAACATTGTCTTGATCTGTTTCTTGAATGTCTCTGTACATTACTGGACTATGGTGGTCAAAATTCTTAACTACATTATACGTAAATGTTCCTGTTTAGTCTCATCCGGTACCTCTCCTCTAGCAGATGAAAATTAGAACTACGTACTCAACTGAACCCGCTTCAGACAGTCTGTCACTGCGCAGGCATGAGTCAGTCTGCCGATACACTGGCTCTAGACAGGAGTGATGTAGGGCGCCACGCCTCAGAGCGTGACTGCGAACACCTAACGGGCTGCTGACAACCACATCGCTCCTTAAGCTACATCCTACAGATGGTACCGTTATGTTGAGGTAGAACTTCAATTTTCCAAAACTTCTTACATTGATTATACACCTGTGTGCAATATCAAGTACGAAACAACTTTAGCATGACGTGCGTGTCACTGCCAAGTAACATAGCTCGATGAAGCGTGGACGATACATAAGAAGAACTGGCACAGTATAGAACAGAAGGTAACTGAAAAAAAAAATACTGAATGAGACAAACAGAAATGAAACTTTTATTCAGAGACAATAATTACCACCGCGTATAATGATGCTTCCATGGACATCACAAAACTCATTACATAGTTCTCAATAGGGTTTGTGATGACCACGGACGGCAATGTACGTTCTGCAACGTGCGCCAATGCCAGCGACAGGTTTGGTAAGAAGTTCTTGTGGTAGGACGTTCCATTACCCCAGCAGCGCTGTTGACAGATTGATGTTGGATGGCCACTCGTGCACGTGACCTAGCTGCAAAACGTCTCCCCGATTTAAGTCGAGTGAATGGGCAGGTCAATCCGTTCGCCGAACATCCTCCCGTTCCAAGAGCTCCACCAACTTGGAAGCTCGATTCTGCATTGTCATCCACAAAAATGAAGTCGTGGCCAAATCCGCCGCAGGAACGATTCACGTGGGGAAGGAGTACAGTGTCAGAATAGTGCTGAGCGGAGAGTGTACTGTGTTCAAGGATGCTGATCTCTGCAGTAATATTCCTCTCAACACCATAACACTTGGACAACGAAAACAATCATGTTCGACAATGTTCATTGGTACATTACGTACCCTTATATAGCGGAAGATTATGTGAGGGGTTCACTTGCATGTGGTGCCCGATTTTGTAATATAATTCATGAAAAATGACGTGAAATGATTGTCATATGTAGAAGAGATTGTATCTTTGACACCACTGAACCAAAGATGTTGCGTGACTAGCAGAATCGATTGTAAGTAGGAGCGTGTTGAGCGGAGTGGCAGTTGCCGTTGCAGTCTGTTATCGGTAGGACGTCAGACTTAAAGCTAGTGGCTAGCTGTGAGAATTTAGCTCTTCGTCTATGGACGCAGCTTAATAGAGCTTTTATAAAATGAAGTGACGAATGATATTTCTTGTGCTAACACAGAGGCAGTAAATGTTAGGTCGTAATTATTTGTGTAAAGTGTATATTAATAATTTGTGAGGCTATAAGATTATCAGGAACTGAGGTGATACTGATCGTTAACAGATATTGACCACTGTCCATGGCAGTTATAGAAGAGTAATTAATTTATACTGTAACTCAAAGACAAAGCAACTGGAACAAATTTGTAAGGTAATGAAATTTTGTATATTTAGTTTTAAGTATGCAGCAACGCCATATGTGGATTTGGCTGAATTTTACAATACTCACCCTCGAATGTAGGAACCAAGTATTTTCCATCAGATTTAATGTGTAGGTTGATTAGGTACATCCGATTTGTAATATTTTGTGTGTTTTGTAATCCTGATGCAGAGAAGTTAAATTTAGGAGTGTTTTGTCAAGTGATGTCAGTTTTTCTCATGTAACAATCCGACTGTTTTTAATTACGACAGTGAGTGAGAATTGTAGAAGAGTTGAGACGTTCACTGATTTTCAAGTTAATGTAAAATGTTTCATATCAGATTTTGTGAAGGTGAAACTTTATTTTGAATACCATTTTGAAACTGAAGTGTTTGGTCTTAGCATATCCCCTGATCAGCACCTCACCCTCTTCCATGTCGTCTTATTTAAATCCAATGAACAACTTTCTAAAATAAATCATTTTTCAATCATAATCAGAGAAATATTGATGTTCCAGAATCAGAGAAGTATTAATGTTTGTAACAGGTTTCAACGTGGGCACCACGCGCAGCACTCTCGCAATATCCAGTATTTTCACTGAACATTTGCAAAGTTCTTCATTTATCGGTCAATCTTCTGATATTATTTGTATGAAGCTATTTTATGGCCGGCATTGCACTTCGCTTTGCAAAGACTAAATATTTTTTTTTTTGCCTAATGTGGAGAGAACAGAATACCAAGATTACATCCGTCGCAATTCAAAAGTTAAGGAATATTTATTTCATTATATCTTTGCACAGGGAATTTTGTCAATTTTTTGTACAGGGCCCTACAACTCGTTGCCCACGAGTTTGGGTAAATTTCAGAGGAACTGATTTCATTATGGGCATTGCGCTTTGGTTTTCCAGGTTAAGTTGTTTAATGTTTTTTTATTACAGTAAAAGTGATTAAGCACACCATTTGCTCAACAACTTACCACACAGTAAATTTGCATAGCACAAACATTACGCATTTCAGATTCATTCACAAATAATCACATAAATTTTATAAGAACGTCACACTTTTATAAAGAACGTTACAGTGGGAATACGTAATGTACTTAGGGACATCGTCGTTTACATTGCACTGTTGTTATGATGTGGGGAGACATAATATTACATCGGCGAACTGACCTCAAAATTTTTGGGCGCGATAAATTCACCTGTCAACTTAATTGTGAGACAGGACTCACTCCGCCTGTGTGTCGTCCAGGAGTCCATTCGATCCTGACGTCACTTTTTTTTTTTTTTTTTTTTCTTCGTGTGGCAGAGCGCGACCACGTCGAATGGCTCTGGTGGAGCAGGTCTCGGAAAGAGCACATTCGGCGAATGGAGTGACTCGCCCTTTCGGATACGTGTCGAGTGCGTTGCAGAGACGTATTGCAGTACGTCGACGCACCGACGATCATCCGGCAGTCGTGGAGGAATGGAAACCTCCAACATGAGCACTGCTTACCGAACTTGCGGCCAGCATCGAAGTACACTCGAGAGCATTTCTTAACGTCTGTACTGATCGTACACCCTATTTAGAATCATTTATCACATTTTTGCAATTTCAAGAGGAGCATCACAATTCGCAGTGACTTCATTGCATATATTGTCTCTGAATAAATGTATCATTTCTGTTCGTCACACCGCGTATTTATTTCAGTTACCTCATGTACTATACCGCAGCAGTTCACTCTATGTATGGTGAAAGCTCCATCGAGCAGTCTTTCTTGGCAGTGACACATCATACAAAAGTTACTTTCGTCCTAACGTTTTGTTCGCCAGTAAATATACACAGTTGCTCATTAGAATTGCAGCTCCATGAACGATAGGGCACAACGAGATTTTAGTTTCTGTACGTACACAATGGAGTACGAAGAATAGATGATTAAGTCAGTAGCTGATTAATGGGGAATACAGGGTTTGGAAGTAAGTAGGCACAGTTCCCGCCTCTGGCAGCATTGCCTGAGCAGACAGTTGAGCTGAGCTTAGGTGATAGATACACGTACGTCATTCCAGGCTGTTCCAACTCTGTGGGACGTCGTCCGTGGTAGTGGCTGGTGAGCTGCTGTCTCCCAGTCTCCTGGCAATCCAACGGATCAGAGACGCGGAGAACGTGCTGCCCAGGCAACAGTTAGACACCATCTGTATCAATGTAGGTCAGGACAGCACGAGAAACATGCGGCCTTCCATTATCTTGTTGGAAGTTAGCATCACGGAGCTCGAGCACAGCCATCGGTCATAACATTTCCTAATTTAACGTCCTCCTGTTCAAATTACCTTCTGTGCGAACCAGAGTTGCGCTTGCAGCGCTATGGCATGGCCCAGCATCACATCTCATGGCCCCAGGTCCTGGCTGTGCTTGGTGGTGACGAGTGCTGTCTGATTTCGTCGGTTTCCCCTTAGCCTCGGTGTCAGACATATTGGCCGTCCAGAATGTGCGTGTGTGAGTGTGTGTATGTGTGTGTGTGTGTGTGTGTGTGTGTGTGTGTGTGTGTGTGTGTGCGCGCGCTGTGTCGGAGAGACATCTACATGTACGTGATTACTCTGCTATTGACATTAAGTGCCTGGCAGAGGGTTCAATGAACCACCTTCAAGCTGTCTCTCTACTGTTCCACTCTCGAACGGCACGCGGGAAAAACGTGCACTTAAATTTTTCTGTGCGAGCCCTGATTTCTCTTACTTTATCGTGACCCTATGTAGGTGGGTGGCAACAGAGTGTTTTCGCAATCGGAGGAGAAAACTGATGATTGAAATTTCATGAGAAGATCCTGTCGGAACGAAAAACGAGAGAGCAATAGAGACGGTGAAACGAAAATTCAAAATAAAATTATACATGCAGCCAATGAGCTTTTACTTTTGTACTTAGTGTAGTTGATAGTGATGATAGGGCATCAAAGGAAATAACAAGAAGAACAGTACGGGCGGGAGTGCTTCGTATAAACTAAATAGAGTATAGACTTTACTAAAGGAAGCTTTTCAAGTTTGCGTTTATTTTGCACCAAAACAGTACAAACAGGTGACAGTAAAGTAGAAACAATGTAAAGAATACAGAATGTAATCAACTGCAACATGCGTAACTGTAGACAAAAATGTTCTTCGTCTTTTTTCCCAGTTTAACGGATTTGCACGCACATTCTAACAACTGGTTGTTGTGCTCAGTATGGGGTGTGACCACCTCTGGAACGAATACAGGCCTGACAACGACGGGACACGGTGTGAATGACGTCATCAATCTCACGTTGAGGCAGTAACGCCCATTCTCCCTGCAGAGCTGCTCACAAGTATTGCAGAGTAGTTGGTGGATGCTGGCGTGACGCGGCCCGTCCCTCTAGTGCGTCCCGGACATGCTCTATAGAGTTTTAATGGGGAGAGCAAGCAGGCCACACCATGCGTGTGATATCTTCCGTTTCCAAAAACACTTCAACCACACGTGCTCTATGAGGTCGAGCATTATCGTCCACCAATACGAAGTCTGCGCCACAGCATCTCGAAACAGCGACGCATGAGATCCCAGGATCACCTCACAGTACCTGACATCAGTTAAATCTTGCTGAATCACCTGTAGAATCTTATCAAGAGGTGTCGAGTTGTCAACATACTCCCTGCCCACACCATTATAGGGATCCGCCTCGATATCGGTCTCTTTCCAGAATGTTTGGGTCCCGAAATCGTGTTCAAGTGCCCTCCAGATACGAATCCATGTACAATCACTCTCCAGACAAAATCGGGAGTCAGACTTTGAAAAGACCATTGGTCCACCTTTCGACCTTCCAGGTGGCACGTTGACGCCTCCACCCTAGACGTTACCTCCTGCGAAGACACGCCAGAGGTAAACAGACAGCGCGTCTCCAACAATAAAGGCCACCTTGCTGAAGCCTTCTGTACACCGTTTGCCTCAAAACAACAAGTCCAAGGGACGATGCGAGGTCAGACGTAGTGCAGTACTGAGGCGGCACCGTCGTGCTCTTACAGCCAAATAACGGCTCACTCTTTCTGATGACACACGGTATCGGCCCTGTCCTGGTCTACGGGATGCAGTTTCGGTCTCTATAAACTGCCGCCTCGTCCCAGAAACAACAGAACGATTCACTGTAAGCCATCGGGCGACATCAGTTTGCGACTCTGCTGCTTCCATTCTTCCTAGGGTCCTCCACAGCAGACAGTCTGCAGGCGGGTTCTCTGCGCCACACTGCACGGTCCGTGACTGTGTACACAGCGGTCGTGGATGTGGGACTACCCAGCAGGCGCTACCCCGTTTGACAGGTGCCCTTACGTCATATCTGGCGTGCTTGTCCGTTGATCGGACTGCCATATTCCGTGCAGAACACGATCATAACGATATCTGTTGGCAGCTCGTATGATTACGTCGTGAATTAGACACGGGATAGGGAAATAGCAGTTTTGCTTTAATTTTAGACTCAGGCGCATTTCACAAAGGAAAATCGGCGTTTCGCGCCGTGACGCTAGTGGGTCCACATGTGTTTACTGCCGAGTGACGTCTGTTCTCATGGCTCCCGTTTCCCTCCCCACTCTCGTGATTCGCCATCGTGCCGTATGGTCCAGTCGCTACCTCAGCCTCCGTGGGAAACAACTGCCTACTTGCTGCCGTCTTATTCTGCAGCACTGCTTGCTGCAGCAAATTGACTTCGGCTATCGGCCGAGTTACAGTAAACGTAAAATACCCTTCAAAACAGAGGAAACCTCGTGGGGTGTGGCTTATGAGGTCATTCATAACGATGATGATGTCACTAATGAGAGTGTTACGTCATCGATAAGGGGGATGAAGTCATTTACAAAGAAGGGTAGCGAGCACTCACTGCACATACTGTGACGCTTTTTAGTTCAGAAGCCCCATTATGATCCTACTCACACATTTTGTGCCCGCATCTCGTGGTCGTGCGGTAGCGTTCTCGCTTCCCACGCCCGGGTTCCCGGGTTCGATTCCCGGCGGGGTCAGGGATTTTCTCTGCCTCGTGATGGCTGGGTGTTGTGTGCTGTCCTTAGGTTAGTTAGGTTTAAGTAGTTCTAAGTTCTAGGGGACTTATGACCACAGCAGTTGAGTCCCATAGTGCTCAGAGCCTTTTGAACACATTTTGTCTATCGTAGGCAATCAAACTCCAGTCGCATTACACGCCTCACAGACATCAACTTTACAGAACATATAGAAATAAATTGTTCATTTTATTCTTCGAGGACACTTTTACTAGTAGGTAATATCGTGTGCCTGCTTGTAAAAAAAAAAGTCAAATGGCTCTGAGCACTATGGGACTCAACATCTTAGGTCATAAGTCCCCTAGAACTTAGGACTACTTAAACCTAACTAACCTAAGGACATCACACACACCCATGCCCGAGGCAGGATTCGAACCTGCGACCGTAGCAGTCCCGCGGTTCCGCACTGCAGCGCCAGGACCGCTAGACCACCGCGGCCGGCTGCCTTCTTGTACTCAAGATTGTACGAACACACGAACTTAATGAAAGAATCGCTGATAAACGTGTCCCCCATCCTAACTTTCTCCGAAGACATGGAAGAAGTGAACATTCCCCTCTGTCTGGTTTCTAATCCCCCACGGAAACCATTCATTCCATGAACAATACCCTTCCCTCATCCACTCTGCCCAAAGGAGGTCCATCCACTCCTCTCGTTCATAAATCCCGTCGAGTGTCTGTAAGTAACACAGTATCTATTCGACCCTTCCCCCCATACACTTCTCATCATGATACGCATGAATCACAGAACAACACCGTCAATGCCTTATCAAAATTTGTAATCATCGTTGTTGTTATGATTTGAAAGAAAAGTTTTGTTGTCAGGCTTGTGGAATCTAAAGAGCGGCACCTTGGACGCCTACCAGACAGCACTGGCCAGTGAGAGTATGATACAGTAGAGAAACAAAAGAAGTGAATTTTGTGACTGCTGTGTCTTACTGACTTTACGTCAACACTTGTGTAGCGTTCACAGTGGAACAGTGTAGCTAGGTGCGCCAACTCGATGTAGCTGTTTTTCCAGTGCCTACGTTTTGTTAGAGCAGGGCTCCCCAACCTTTTCAGCTGGTGGACACCTTCCTCAGTCGAAAATCCATGGCGGACCCCTAGTCTGTTCCCAATGACCCCCCCCCTCTCCCCCCCCCCCCCCACCGAAGTATCAATAGTCTTTGGTTTAGAGACGAATGAAAACAACATGAAGGTCAAAAATCGTCTTATGAAATACACTCCTGGAAATTGAAATAAGAACACCGTGAATTCATTGCCCCAGGAAGGGGAAACTTTATTGACACATTCCTGGGGTCAGATACATCACATGATCACACTGACAGAACCACAGGCACATAGACACAGGCAACAGAGCATGCACAATGTCGGCACTAGTACAGTGTATATCCACCTTTCGCAGCAATGCAGGCTGCTATTCTACCATGGAGACGATCGTAGAGATGCTGGATGTAGTCCTGTGGAACGGCTTGCCATGCCATTCCCACCTGGCGCCTCAGTTGGACCAGCGTTCGTGCTGGACGTGCAGACCGCGTGAGACGACGCTTCATCCAGTCCCAAACATGCTCAATGGGGGACAGATCCGGAGATCTTGCTGGCCAGGGTAGTTGACTTACACCTTCTAGAGCACTTTGGGTGGCACGGGATACATGCGGACGTGCATTGTCCTGTTGGAACAGCAAGTTCCCTTGCCGGTCTAGGAATGGTAGAACGATGGGTTCTATGACGGTTTCGATGTACCGTGCACTATTCAGTGTCCCCTCGACGATCACCAGTGGTGTACGGCCAGTGTAGGAGATCGCTCCCCACACCATGATGCCGGGTGTTGGCCCTGTGTGCCTCGGTAGTATGCAGTTCTGATTGTGGCGCTCACCTGCACGGCGCCAAACACGCATACGACCATCATTGGCACCAAGGCAGAAGCGACTCTCATCGCTGAAGACGACACGTCTCCATTCGTCCCTCCATT
This sequence comes from Schistocerca cancellata, assembly GCF_023864275.1. Taxonomy (NCBI): domain Eukaryota; kingdom Metazoa; phylum Arthropoda; class Insecta; order Orthoptera; family Acrididae; genus Schistocerca; species Schistocerca cancellata. Next base: position 3,992,473 of record NC_064632.1, on the reverse strand, counting down.
CACGCCTGTCGCGACACCACTGGAGGCGGGCTGCACGATGTTGGGGCGTGAGCGGAAGACGGCCTAACGGTGTGCGGGACCGTAGCCCAGCTTCATGGAGACGGTTGCGAATGGTCCTCGCCGATACCCCAGGAGCAACAGTGTCCCTAATTTGCTGGGAAGTGGCGGTGCGGTCCCCTACGGCACTGCGTAGGATCCTACGGTCTTGGCGTGCATCCGTGCGTCGCTGCGGTCCGGTCCCAGGTCGACGGGCACATGCACCTTCCGCCGACCACTGGCGACAACATCGATGTACTGTGGAGGCCTCACGCCCCACGTGTTGAGCAATTCGGCGGTACGTCCACCCGGCCTCCCGCATGCCCACTATACGCCCTCGCTCAAAGTCCGTCAACTGCACATACGGTTCACGTCCACGCTGTCGCGGCATGCTACCTGTGTTAAAGACTGCGATGGATCTCCGTATGCCACGGCAAACTGGCTGACACTGACGGCGGCGGTGCACAAATGCTGCGCAGCTAGCGCCATTCGACGGCCAACACCGCGGTTCCTGGTGTGTCCGCTGTGCCGTGCGTGTGATCATTGCTTGTACAGCCCTCTCGCAGTGTCCGGAGCAAGTATGGTGGGTCTGACACACCGGTGTCAATGTGTTCTTTTTTCCATTTCCAGGAGTGTAGGTAGTGCACTGACAAAGCAAGTTTAACATTTAATGATGCCTGCGGCCACATGCGTGCCAGCGAGTGCTGTGATTGGTCGACAAAGCTCGCTCCGCTCATGCATCAAGGGTTTCGACGCATCTACCGCCGTGAGCCGGCGCACAAACGACCCCCGTACTGTTGCGAAACAGTCGATCAGAGAAGCCGCATTCTCGGCCACTAAACTGTGTATGCGTTCTCACTTAGGAACCGCAAGGGCTGCTTGGGAACACGACGTGAAATAAAGCACACATTTTCTTCACACGAAAAAAATAGTGATGAATTTGTTTTTCACATTTTTATTCAATAATTTTACTCGTTATTTTACTTGATCTGAAGGGTGGCCGCGGACCCCCTGGAAAGAGCCGGCGGACCCCTAAGGGGAAGCCCTGTGTTAGAGGAATGTAACACAGGCATTCCTGATGTCGAGAGTGACGGTTAGACGAGACTTATACGCGCCTAACTAGCCGAGCCAGGTGCAGGCGGCGGACACCGGTGGGAAGCGGCTGGCCTCGGAACCCGCGCGCTGACGCACACACTTCCCGACCGCCTGGCGAGATCCCGGCCGCGGTAATTAACATTACGTGGCGGGGCTTCAGTTGTGACTGGCAACACACGCCTCGGCCGGTGACGTTTGATCACTGAAGTGCATTAGTCAAAGTACCTCCGACCCTCTGCCGTGCCGTGCCGTGCCGGGCCGCGCCGCTAATCTACTGCGCCCCGTAATTACATTTACACACGCGCTCCGTATGCTGGGCATTGTGAGCGTAGCTGTCGATCGACAAAGAGGATTGTAGTAGGCCAGTTCGTTGTCTGTTGAAAGTATGAAAGCTATTCCCGCGCTGATTGTTATACCGGTTATTTTACAGCATGACTTCTTTTCTGTAGGCTGCAAGAAACATGTTCCCGTGATACGTCAGTCTCTAACAGTTTTTTTTTTTTTTTTTTAATCGAACTGTCATACTGACTGCACACAGTACTGACTGTTCCACGTTACTGAGGTGTCGCTTTTGAGATTATCCGGAATAAAAAACGCTGGATCAGTAACACTGATACCTACAGACAAATGCAGGGTGAGTGCAAAAGGATTTTTAAACTTGGAATGATATGGAAATCTATTGACATAACTCACAGATTCGGTAGATGTGTCATTTTATAGCAAGAAAACCCTAAGTCTGATTCACGTAGTGAATCAGTACCCCATTGCGCCACCAGGAGCGCCAGCGTAGTTAGAGTGGCTGCTTTCACTGGTGCGGAGCGTGCTCGTTGCAGTTGAAGTAGTAGCAGCTTTATTCATCCGTAGACCTCTTTTTACAAGAATGTAGGTCATGTCAAAGTATTTACAAGTGTAGATCAGTTTTAAATAAGCTAATTCGTATACACATATATTTACAGACTTCTAGTTAGAGACAGTCATTAGATTTACTGCTGGTATCCCCGCGGGGTCAGGGATTTTCTCTGCCTCGTGATGGCTGGGTGTTGTGTGCTGTCCTTAGGTTAGTTAGGTTTCAGTAGTTCTAAGTTCTAGGGGACTGATGACCATAGATGTTAAGTCCCATAGTGCTCAGAGCCATTTGAACCATTTTTTACTCCTGGTACGCAATACTTTTTTTACAAATAACTTATTAAATAATGTAATGCCACACTTCACTTATATCTCACTATCAGTCACTGCACATACTAATTGCACATCGTTTCATAACACTTCTCTCACTACACACACACACACACACACACACACACACACACACACACACACACACACTAGTGATCTCTGGGCCATTTTCTATACCGTAACTTCCCATTTGTATCCTGAAAAACTGAGTCAGCATCCCTACGTAAGGAGGGAGGTGTTGAGCTCAGAAAGAGGAAGAGGTGTTAGTTTTGTGTTATGCATAGCTTGGGGGTAAGTATTTCTACAAAGGAATAAAAGAAGGAAAAATAACATAAAGTGAAACTGTTATGTGAAATGTTTGATGTTTTATAATCATTATTATTATTATTTATTTGTATAACATTTTTTAATCAAACCTCTACTCTGTTTTATCTAAGGAATCCTTCAATGAATAACATCTATTGCGTATTAGGTACTTTCTCGCCGCCTTTTTAAATGGGTGTATTTTTTCAATTTCTTCAATCTGTTTTGGTAATTTATTGTACACTTTTATTCCTTGGTAGAAAATGCTGTTTTGAGTTTTATGTTTATTTTTTCTTGGTAAATGTAAGCTGAGTCTATCTCTTGTTGCATGGTAATGGACAGAGTTGTTTGTGCAGTAATCACCAATGTTATTTTTGATGTGTACAACTGACTGGTAAATGTATTCACATGGAGCAGTTAAAATCCCCAGTGTTTTGAACAGATCTTCACAATGAGCTCGACTAGTACTTTTGGTTATTACTCTTATGGCTCTTTTGTGGAGTTTGAAAATTGTGTTCATATTTTGTGCGTTTGTTCTCCAACAAAGAATGCCATAGCTAAGAACTGAGTGTACATATGAATAACATGTGACTAAAAGACACTGTATGTTACACACTGATGGTAGGATTCTAAGGGCATAACATACTGATGACATTCTGTTTGCAAGTACGTTTGTGCGTTCACACCATTGTGTTTTGGTTTCATGAAACGAACTCTTCAACAACAATTCGGCGTAAATTTCACGCCGAATACGCTAAAAAACTTCCAACCATTTGGAAGGAACAAACCTTACCCTATACATTTGGAATTTGTGTGAATAATTTTTTGTAGAAATGTCAATATGTGCAAATGTTCTGTTTTATTTAATGCGTTTGTTTGCTGTTTTGTAAACTGCTGACCTTCACTTAGTGTTCTTACTTATTCTGTGTGTAAAAGTTGTTGTGGTTCCCCTCCAGAACGGAACTGTGTAGCGCGCGCAAATTGTGGTTGGCCTAGGTAGAAAAGGTGGAACAAGAGTCAGTCGGGGACGAGCTGCCAAACTGTGCACTACCATGTAAATTTTGTATATTGTGTTGGTTCCGAGAGAGGCTTCTTCTGCCACTTTCCAATGCCTCGGATGGATGGATAAATAGCTGGAACGATTCTGGAATTTGTATCCATCATCGCCACCAAGAAGGAACAGAGTCCTGCAGTTCTGCCTGCAAATCCACCTACCAACATGCAGTTGCCACCACATTGCGCAATCACTGTAAAGGGGTACTATAATAATGTACAGTGAAGGATCGGATTAGTGAGCGATTTAGTGTGCACAAATATAAGGTAACTTATAACTGAATTTATGTACCTACCTTAATTTTTTCCTTATCATAACACCTCCCAGGTTCCTCTCCGTTTGAACTGAAGTGATTACCGAGTGTCCCTAATGAAAGAACATTAAAGATCAGTGTTTTGCTAATTAATGCCTCTTGAACATAGTAAAAAGAAAGTTAAAGTTAATGTGGCAAGAGAGTGAGTTAAAGCAAATGATGCTTACTGAAAATAATTTTCCTATTAAAACTCTTATTAATGTGTTGTTGCCAACTTCAAAATTAAAAGTTTTTAAGACTGAGGCTTATAAAGTTTTGCTTAGTAAATGATCACACTGCTGCCTGTTGCAAATCGCAGAAGGTGAGTCAGTATCTTGTAAATTTGTCGACATTGTGTCTCACTGTAGTAAAAGTCGTGAACTGCATTTATGGAAGGTTATATACTCGTTTGCTAAGTGTTTGTGTCTCTTGTGTATTGGAAGTGCATATTAATAGTATAACAGGATCCACAGTTTGTCTATTGTATTAATGCTAGGTAACAAGTAATGGGAAGACCACTATCTATGAAAACGTTAATTTCTTTATTCAAAAGACAATGAGAAGCAACCTGTTCATGAATTCCATATAACTTTCATCCTTAATAGAAAAGTATTTAGTTGAGAGAGACTTACTCTGTGATCAGTTCATAATTTTGCAGTGAACTACATTTATAATTTTATGTCAGCTAGGAAAATGTTTAAACAATAATATTGAACCTATGTCCAATTAATGATTCTGTAGTGAATATTAATAGTAACGTTATAAAGACCATTCAGTTTGAATAAGCCCTGAAACTAATAGTGTGTTTCGGTATCTGTTATAATTTTGCAAATAGTTTCTGCTGCTCTAACTGTTAGTTTCTATCTTACCGTAAACATATGTATGTGTCACAGTTCATTGCACTCGCGTGTGACAAAGTATAGCCGGCCGCGGTGGTCTAGCGGTTCCAGGCGCGCAGTCCGGAACCGCGCGACTGCTAAGGTCGCAGGTTCGAATCCTGCCTCGGGCATGTCCTTAGTTTAGTCAGGTTTAAGTAGTTCTAAGTTCTAGGGGACTGATGACCACAGATGTTAAGCCCCATAGCGCTCAGAGCCATTTGAACCATTTGACAAAGTATAGGTTGTGTTTATCCGTTAAAGTTACTCACAACTATTTTCTTGAACGAGAATGTTAATCATTCTCTTGCCTAGTTAGGCTGGCGACCGTTTTCTTTATACGTTAAACAGTGCAGATAGGCAAAATTTAGTTTGTTACTGTTCAAATATTTACATAATTCTGACTTTCATTTCCGATAAGCCACCTCCGTTAGGTACAGCACGGTCAACATAACAAAATTCCTCTCAGAGGGTAACACTGCTCTGTTGCTTTATACCATAATTGCTTTAACAAGATAGTTTTATTTCACGACCTGAGTCCAACTTTAAGGTTATGGTATAGCAGTAACGGACAGGAGTGTTATAATGGGCCATGGATAAACTTACTAAACCAGAGGTTCAACAGAGTTTCAGGGAGAGCACAACGGAACAATTGACAGGAATGGGGGAAAGAAATACAGTAGAAGAAGACTGGGTAGCTCTGAGGGATGAAGTAGTGAAGGCAGCAGGAGATCGAGTAGGTATAAAGACGAGGGCTAGTAGGAATCCTTGGGTAACAGAAGAAATATTGAATTTCATTGATGAAGGGAGAAAATATAAAAATGCAGTAAATGAAGCAGGCAAAAAGGAATACAAACTTCTCAAAAATGAGATTGACAGGAAGTGCAAAATGGCTAAGCAGGGATGCCTAGAGGACAAGTGTAAGGATGTAGAGGCTTATCTCACTAGGAGTAAGATAGATACTGCCTACAGGGAAATTAAAGATACCTTTGGAGAAAAGAGAACCACTTGTATGAATATCAAGAGCTAAGATGGAAACCCAGTTTTAAGCAAAGAAGGGAAAGCAGAAAGGTGGAAGGAGTATATAGAGGGTCTATACAAGGGCGATGTACTTGAGGACAATATTATGGAAATGGAAGAGAAATGAAGATGAAAAGGGAGATACGATACTGCGTGAAGAGTTTGACAGAGCACTAAAAGACCTGAGTCGAAACAAGGCCCCGGGAGTAGACAACATACCATTAGAACTACTGACGGCCTTGAGAGAGCCAGTCCTCACAAAACTCTACCATCTGGTGAGCAAGATGTATGGGACAGGCGAAATACCCTCAGACTTCAAGAAGAATATAATAATTCCAATCCCTAAGAAAGCAGATGTTAACACATGTGAAAATTACCGAACTATCAGTTTAATAAGTCATAGCTGCAAAATACTAACGCGAATTCCTTACAGACGAATGGAAAAACTGGTAGAAGCCAACCTCGGGGAAGATCAGTTTGGATTCCGTAGAAATATTGGAACACGTGAGGCAATACTTACCTTACGACTTATCTTAGAAGAAAGGTTAAGGAAAGGCAAACCTACGTTTCTAGCATTTGTACACTTAGAGAAAGCTTTTGACAATGTTGACTGGAATACTCTCTTTCAAATTCTAAAGGTTTCAGGGGTAAAATACAGGGAGCGAAAAGCTATTTAAAATTTGTACAGAGACCAGATGGCACTTATAAGAGTCGAGGGGCATGAAAGGGAAGCAGTGGTTGGGAAGGGAGTGAGACAGGCTTGTAGTCTATCCTCGATGTTATTCAATCTGTATACTGAGCAAGCAGTAAAGGAAACAAAAGAAAAATTCGGAGTAGGTTTTAAAATGCATGGAGTAGAAATAAAAACTGTTGAGGTTCGCCGATGACATTGTAATTCTGTCAGAGACAGAAAAGGATCTGGAAGAGCAATTGAACGGAATGGACAGTGTCTTGAAAGGAGGATATAAGATGAATATCAACAAAAGCAAAACGAGTATAATGGAATGTAGTCGAGTTAACTAGGGTGATGCTGAGGGAATTAGATTAGGAAATTAAACACTTAATGTAGTAAAGGAGTTTTACTATTTGGGGAGCAAAATAACTGATGATGGTCGAAGTAGAGAGGATATAAAATGTAGACTGGCAATGGCAAGGACAGCGTTTCTGAAGAAGAGAAATTTGTTAACATCGAGCGTGGATTTAAATGTCAGGAAGTCATTTCTGAAAGTATTTGTATGGAGTGCAGCCATGTATGGAAGTGAAATATGGACGATAAATAGTTTGGACAAGAAGTGAATAGAAGCTTTCGAAATGTGGTGCTACAGATGAATGCTGACGATTAGATGGGTAGATCACATAACAAATGAGGAGGTATTGAATAGAATTGGGGAGAAGAGACGTTTGTGGCACAACTTGACAAGAAGAGGGGATCGGTTGGTAGGACTTATTCTGAGGCATCAAGGGATCACCAATTTAGTACTGGAGTGCAGCGTGGAGGGTAAAAATCGTAGTGGAAGACCAAGAGATGAATACACTAAGCAGATTCAGAAGAATGTAGGTTGCAGTAGGTACTGGGAGATGAAGAAGCTTGCACAGGATAGTGTAGCATGGAGAGCTGCATCAAACCAGTCTCAGGACTGAAGATCACAAAAACAGCAACAACAACAACAACCGTAGAAACTTTCCATCTTAGGCCATTATTTTACACTAGCGTTTGGTCTTTCTTTGTCACCCTGTGTCCTAGGCGTGGCTTTTTATTGCCGTTGGCTCGAAATAGTGTTTCAACGTCACGCGCACATCTCTGTTGTATACTGATATTTTCCCACCACTGCCCGCCCACTCAACGACCCGTAGTCGTCACCTGCAATCTCTCAAGGCTCTATAGACATTCTGGTCATTCCACGTCCATCGTGAACATATTATTGCCATGCACCACCAGCATCGCAATTATCTCATAATTGCACAGCATTACCATCGGTGATTATATTTTAATCCATACGTTTAATAAAAAAGGGATGGACCTACAGGGTGTTTTAAAAATGACCGGTATATTTAAAACGGCAATAAAAACTAAACGAGCAGCGATAGAAATACACCGTTTGTTGCAATATGCTTGGGACAACAGTACATTTCCAGGCAGACAAACTTTCGAAATTACAGTAGTTACAATTTTCAACAACAGATGGCGCTGCGGTCTGGGAAACTCTATAGTACGATATTTTCCACATATCCACCATGCGTAGCAATAATATGGCGTAGTCTCTGAATGAAATTACCCGAAACCTTTGACAACGTGTCTGGCGGAATGGCTTCACATGCAGATCAGATGTACTGCTTCAGCTGTTCAATTGTTTCTGGATTCTGGCGGTACACCTGGTCTTTCAAGTGTCCCCACAGAAAGAAGTCACAGGGGTTCATGTCTGGCGAATAGGGAGGCCAATCCACGCTGCCTCCTGTATGTTTCGGATAGCTGAAAGCAATCACACGATCATCGAAATATTCATTCAGGAAATTAAAGACGTCGGCCGTGCGATGTGGCCGGGCACCATCTTGCATAAACCACGAGGTGTTCGCAGTGTCGTCTAAAGCAGTTTGTACCGCCACAAATTCACGAAGAATGTCCAGATAGCGTGATGCAGTAATCGTTTCGGATCTGAAAAATGGGCCAATGATTCCTTTGGAAGAAATGGCGGCCCAGACCAGAACTTTTTGAGGATGCAGGGACGATGGGACAGCAACATGGGGCTTTTCGGTTCCGCATATGCGCCAGTTCTGTTTATTGACGAAGCCGTCCAGGTAAAAATAAGCTTCGTCAGTAAACCAAATGCTGTCCTCATGCATATCGCCGTGCACTATATCGTTAGCGAATGTCTCTCGTGCAGCAATGGTAGCGGCGCTGAGGGGTTGCCGCGTTTGAATTTTGTATGGATAGAGGTGTAAACTCTCCACGATACGTGGACGTTGGCGTCATTTGGACCGCAGCTGCAACACGGCGAACGGAAACCCGAGGCCGCTGTCGGATCACCAGCTGCACTAGCTGCGCGTTGCCCTCTGTGGTTGCCGTACGCGGTCGCGCTACCTTTCCAGCACGTATTCTTTATTGTATCGCTTTTCGGTCCTTTGGTTACATTAAACCTCCGTTGAAAACTTCGTCTTGTTGCAAGAACACTGTGTTCTAGGCGGTGGAATTCCAACACCAGAAAAATCCTCTGTTCTAAGGAATAAACCATGTTGTCTACAACACACTTGCACGTTGTGAACACCACACGCTTACAGCAGAAAGACGACGTACAGAATGGCGCACCCACAGACTGCGTTGTCTTCTATATCTTTCACATCACTTGCAGCGCCATCTGTTGTTGAAAATTGTAACTACTGTAATTTCGAAAGTTTGTGCGCCTGAAAATGTACTGTTGTCCCAAGCATATTGGAACAAACGGTGTATTTCTATCGCTGCTCGTTTAGTTTTTATTGCCGTTTCAAATATACCGGTCATTTTTGAAACACCCTTTATATACGAACGCTCCACATCTCCTTGTAAACAACTGGACTGTTTTCAACCGAACTTGGTAAACGTATCACTTCCTGTCAGCAAATCATCGCTGTTTGGGTAAGAACTACCTGTCTGTCGAAGATGTACGGGGTGGGAGTGGGGCAGGGGGTGACAGAATAGCCCACGATGTGCGGATACCCTCACTGCAGCCACCAAGAATTTGTGAATGAGAGCACTGAGTGACTGGCAACGAAATTTACACGTAATTTCAAACCCTTACGAAACATTTTATCGCAGATAACCTCCGCAGAATTAAAGGAAGAAAGTTTCTCGCTTGGTACCTTTTTCTGCTGTTTCTGCAGTAATGGAGTAATATATAACTTCTTTACTACTAACCATATCTGCGACACGCTTCGCAGTCAGTATTCACATACACCACTGACGGCACTAGAAAAATTACATCAGTGTGCAGCACACAGTCCAGAAAATATGACGTCAATACCGAGATGCACGCAAACCTGCGCGTTATGAATGATATTTTAATTTCTCAGTTCTGTACTACTTACTCTATTCCCAACACATTTCGTAGACAGAATCCAAATGTGGCGCTGCGTGAACCCAGAAAAGTTAGTACGACAGATAGGGCAGGAGATACGATGTCATAAACACTGAGATGCGTAAAAAAATTCCATGTGCTACAGATACAGGTAAATATGTGCAATATATGTGAAATATATTTGACATGTCTATACATGGAAGAGACCAAGAGTAAAGAGCTCATCCTAAACACCTGGACCGATTTCAGCAAAGTTTGGTAAACATATTAGATACGATCTGAAAAGAAATACTGGGGGTAAGGCTCACAAGCCTGCTACTGTGGTGATGGAAGAAGGGGAGGAGGAGGAGGAGGAGGAGATGGACATACAGAGAGGAGGAGATGAGCATAGACATGGGGGCGTAGTAGGTTGGCACAGACAGAGGGAGGGGAAATGGACAGAGGGGGGAGAAGAGGAGATAGAAAGCGAAAGGGGGGTGGGAGACGAAATGGTTGAGGAAAAGATGGAGCGAGATGGAAGCAGCAGATGAACGGGAGGCGGGAGGGTGGGGGGGATAGATGGACAGAGAGAAGAGGTAGGAGGAGATGGACAGAGACAGCCAGGAGACAGGAAGACAGATAATGGTTTGGGTGGAGGAGTGCCATGGAGAATTGGATGGAGGAGATGGACAAAGAGGGGGTGGAGATGGAGATGGACTAATAGAAGAGTGGACTAAATATGTACCTGCACAACGCCAGTTGCCGACCGTTGTGGCCGAGCGGTTCTAGGCGCTTAAGTCCGGATCCGCGCTACTGCTACAGTCGCAAGTTCGAGTCCTGCCTCACGCACGGCTGTGTGTGCTGTCCTTAGATAAGTTAGGTTTAAGTAGTTCTAAGTCTAGGGGACTGGTGACCTCAAACGTTAAGTCACATAATGCTTAGAGCCATTTGAATCATTTTGACGACGCCAGTTCCTCAGGTACTTTTGATGTGAAATCTACTAGAAAGTATTAAAAATCATAAAAATTGTCCACCAAAGCGTATTTTAAAAAAGGGTTATATTTTCATCTATTTTTTTACATACACTATGTGATCAAAAGTATACGGACACCCCAAAAACATACGTTTTTCACATTAGTGCCACCTACTGCCAGGTACTCCATATCAGCGATCACGGTAGTCATTAGACTTCGCGAGAGAGCAGAATTGGGCGCTCCGCGGGACTCACGGACTTCGAACGTGGTCAGGTGACTGGGTGTCACATGTGTCACATGTCTATACGGGGGATTTCCATACTCCTAAATATCCCTAGGTGCATTGATTCCGATGTGACAGGGAAGTGGAAACGTTAAGGGGCACGTACAGCAAAGGCCGTCGTCGTCTGTTGACTGACAGAGACCGCCGACAGCTGAAGAGGGTCGTAATGTGTTATAGGCAGATATCTATCCAGACCATCACACTGGAGTTCCAGACTGCATCAGGATCCACTACAAGTACTGTGATAGTTAGGCTGGAGGAGAGAAAACTTGGATTTCATGGTCGAGCGGCTGCTCATAAGCCACACATCACGACGGTACATGCCAAACGACGCCTCGCTTGGTGTATGGAGCGTAAACATTGGATGATTGAACAGTGGAAAAACGTTGTGTAGAGCGACGAATCACGGTACACAATGTGGCGATCCAAGGGCAGGGTATGGGTATGGCGAATGCCCGGTGAACGTCTTGTGTCAGCGTGTGTAGTGGCAACAGCAAAATTCGGAGGCGCTGGTGATACGGTGTGGTCGTGTTTTTCGTGGAGGGGGCTCGCACCACCTGTTGTTTTGCGTGACATTGTCACAGCACAGGCGTTCATTGATGTTTTGAGCACCTTCCTGCTCCCCACTGTAGAAGAGCAATTCGGGGATGACGACTACGTCTTTCAAACCGATCGAGCACCTGTTCATAATGGACGGCCTGTGGCGGAGTGGTTACACGACAATGACATCCCTGTAATGGACTGGCCTGCACAGAGTCCTGACCTCTGTCCTATAGAACACCTTCGGGATGTTTTGGAACGCCGACTTCGTGCCAGGCCTCACCGACTGGCATCAGTACCTCTCCTCAGTGCAGCACTCCGTGAAGAACTGGCTGTCATTCCTCAAGAAACCTTCCAGCACCTGACTGAACATACACCTGCGAGAGTGGAAGCTGTCATCAAGCCCAAGGGCGGGCCAATACCCATATTGAATTCCAGCATTACAAATGGAGTGCGCTATGAACTTGTAAGTCATTTTCCGCCAGGTGCCCGGATACTTTTGATCACATAGTGTACTTTAAAACTTGTATCAAGTATGTAGAACCTTCGTCTGAGAAATGGTTTAATCCTTTGCAGGCCACCCTTCATAGGGAATTGAAATGACAATAAATAAAAAAGGGTAATCATTGTAGCAACGACATGAGTCGCAAACTGAGAAATCCATTGACATAAGCGTCTGTGACAAAGGACTGAGTCTTGTGGCTCGGTACCTGAGAGCGTGTATCTCGGAAACGGCAAATCCAGTCGCCCGTTCTCGTGTTACTGTGCACATATGGACAGTGGCTGGAGGACGTCGAAACCTCGAGTAGGCGATGAGGAATTGGGCGTTCGCACCTCATCACAGTACGTGCTAACCTACTCTGTGAAGCAGGATTGGCGGCGAACTGTGGCAGAGCTGATGACGGAGTAAAATGACGAATATTTCGGACGAAATCGCTCAGCGCACGTTTTCGGACATGAGGCACCGCAGTACGTGGTCCCTACATATTCCCATGTTGACCCAACCGCAAGTTGCAAGTTCAGTTACAATTTCAGTGGGCACGGATCACCGATGTTGGACCGTCTACCTACGGAAACGTGTCACCGGTCGGATGAATCGCGTTTCTTGTGTCACCAGATACCACTTCCAATACTTACCAAGATTCAGTTGCCTTGACCCGTGCCTTCCGGTATCCCAGGTGAGACAAGGGCGAATTGGAGTTTCCTGTGACCGATATTTGCTAAATTCATGTTGTTTGGCATGTAAGAGGTCTTACTGTCTGAGGTACTTCATAACGTTTGAGTTCAGAATACAGAAGTAATGCCTCCGAATTTATTACGTGAACAATTTTAAATTTTTTTAAATAATACTTTTATTAATATTCTCCAACTTTGCTCTTCAAGTCTACATCGTTATTTTTCAGTATGGTTACCCTGGCGACGAATGCGTTTCTCCCAACGAGGGACCAGTTTGTTGATACTGTCACTGTAGAATACTTGGCTTTGTTAAGCGGGCCACAACTTCACCTCTGCTTGCAGTACTTCATAACTATCAAAGAGAAGTCTCGAAGGTGTTATTTAAGTCTCGAGAACAGACGAAAACCGGGTGGCGCCAAGTCGGGATTGTATGGAGGACGATGGATGGCAGTGAACCCAAAGAGTCGGATTGTTGCAAATGTCGTAGCGCTCGTGTGTGATCAGGCATTGCCACGCTGAAGGAGAAAGTACTCCACATCTAACATTCTGCGTGGTGTCTGTTCTATGTCGTGTCTCGCTACCACTTTCGCGCAACGACGCTCTGAGCGTGTTTCTTAGGGAATTGACTGGTTTGAACCTGGGACATGTTGCTGGTAAGGAGACGCCAGACCACACATGACACGTAGAGTTCAGAGGAGTTCAGTGAGACTAGCGATGATTCCATCAAATACTTAATGATTTCAGCGTCAGCTCCACTGCACTCCCTGAAAAGAATCTTAATACTAACTAAATTTAGTGGAATGGGTTCAAGGCTTTCCTATTTTTAGTTATCTGGTAAAATAACGTCGAAAAATCAGTTAAGTTTACCATTGGAAATTTTATTCTACTCACAAAATATTGTTTATAAATTGCACTATGGATAAAAGGAAATGTTTTAATACAGCATGGTAAAATCCAACTGCGTTCAACAAAAATGTGAACGAATATTCCCTGAATGGGTTTCCAAGTTCTACAATGGATCGAAGGATGACCTATGCCTTATCACATCTATAATCTAGGTTTAAATTAAGTTTCACAAGAGAGAAAACTATCAAAATAGTCTACAGTGACCATCAATTATCTTTAATTACTTATCTAACTTGTCGTAAATTACAGTGGCGATGTGGCTTCTCAATAACTATATAACAGAAAAATCATCGCGTTTCAGATTTTTACTTCAAGTGGCAAATGTGAACACCATGAGCTTTAATTGACGATCGACACTAGTATTACGCAAAAAGGGGGTGTAACAGATGAGACTTCTGCAGTTCTGAGTGAAGCTTTATGCGATGTTATGCGGCATCGCGTGCATTCATTACCTTGTCGGTGTTCGTCATGGGGCGGCGGACAGCACAGCTCCGCTCACCTCGCCATCTCGGAAGCAACTCTCTCCTAACTTCTCCTTACTACAATTTACCGAAGTTGGTTTAAAAAAACTATCTGGCTGTGTTTTCATCTGACCAATCAGGGTCTCAATGTTAACCTTAAGCTCCGCCTACAAAAATTCTGTCTATCCAATGAGAAACGTTATACTTTTCGTGGTGGGGCAATGTTTTTAAAGTTTGCAACGTAACAGAGACGCGAAAAAGTCTCACGCTAAAACTTGCAGCTGGTGTGGTCCTTTTAGCGTTATCGTAAGATATATACTGTTCTTCTGGAGGGCTCTATCTTTTAACATGGGCTTGGGGGCGGGGGGGTCCTAACGTAACAGAGACGCGAAAAAGTCTCACGCTAAAACTTGCGGGTGGTGTGGCCCTTTTTGTGTTATCGTAAGATCTATACTGTTCTTCTGGAGGGCTCTAGCATTTAACATGGGCTGGGGGTGGTCCTAGCGGTTAGCTGGCGACGTGGGTGTCCTTCCCTTATCGTAGGGCCTTCCAGCTTAGCACGGTTCTGCTCTCAGCTTCTGTTCTCGTTTCTCCCCTCGGAACTGCGTCTGTCTCACGGTGGGAAGGTATGACATGCATTTAGGCATTCTTGTGTTAGTCTGTGGTATTCCATTTGCTCACTCGTTACTCGTATTACTTTGGTTAATTTAATGTCACGATTTATTCGGAGTTATGTGACATACTACTGGATTTGCTTATCATGTCAGGGTTTTCATGGAATGTGTTGGATTTGCCTGACACCTTACACACATGCGGACGAATTCTTCGAATTCGTGCTTTCATTTCTCTGGGGGTATGTCAAGTTCAGTTGTCTCGTGGAACATTCCTGCCATAAATTATAAAGCAACAAAACTAGCATAAGTGAAGAGGGGTATTGATTTTAAAAGAATATGTCTCATAAGTTAGCTTTAAGCTGTATAGTTCTACTGATGACTGCAATAACCTGGCACGAATTAAAACAGGGACATACCTTTGGGAAAGCTAGGTGGAACAATATGTCACAAAGGAAGTACTTTAACTATACATTCGACTTAAAACTACAGTGTATTGAACGAACAAAAAATGAATATACTTGTCGTGAAGAAATCGAAATGTATCACAGAACAAACTTGACCTGTTGTTATAATGGATACTGCAATACGAACTCAAATAACGAGCACATATGTTGCGGAGACATTGGAATTTGTATAACAAAAAATTGCTATTGATTGGCGACTCCATGGAGTGTTCTGTGTACCACGACCAAATAGTGGATAGAATTGGAAGGAGAATCAGCATTGGTAGTATTCTTTTGTTTTATTATCCGCAAAATCGATTTTCGGTCACTTAGTGACCATCCTCAGTGCTACAAGTTAAAATTTTTTTTCACATAACGATCAGAGAGTATAAAACAGAAAATCACAACTACATCTGCGTCTGAACATAACAGTTGGTAGGAACTTACCTGTAATATACAGTTAAAATTGGTAGGCACTGGTATGAACAAGCTTAAAGCGATCACATAAACTGAGGCCGCTGTTTACATGGACCCGTTCAGCAGACCTCGGTGTGACAGGGCTTGGAACGCCCTCTATGTGACATGAGTCACGTGAAGACTTTATATTACTGGTTTTGCAAGATATTAACACAAAATAACTCTTGTGCATTTGTGAATCATGAAGTAATTAAAATGTAAAATTTACATAAAAAACATAGCAGACTTTTTCTTAATCTACACAGTTTAATCTACGTTGTGTGTGAATTTTATCGTGACAGCAGCTTTAGAAACGCCTTTAAATTGTTAAACTGATTAACTCGACACTGGAGGCCACTTCCACCTTGTCCGACATTTGGGAAACTGCTTGCTTCGGAGGAATTTTTGTCAGTATGAGGGCTATTTTCTTTCAAAATCTTTGGCTGACATCTATATCTCTGGCTGACATCTATATTTTTGCCCGAAAACTTTCTTGCGTGTGATTTATTTACGTTTTAACAATACTAACACATATTAGTAGGTGGAAGGTTTAATTCACAAGCCTTTACCTGGCAGTCAAGATTTATGCATAACGCGTGGTGGAAAAACTGTGTTTAAAAAACGGGGAGGTTTCATGGAAATCGGTTTAGCAATGAGAAAAAAAAGAAAAAAATACAGGTGCGTGAATGATGCTGATATGGATTACACTAGATTCATCCTTTTTGATTTAGAGCTTCTCTGCCAGGCTATATAGTTTTCATGTGGGAATAGCTTGTTATTTTAAATTAATTTTTAATTCGTATGGCTATCAATTTTCATTTTCCTCTTTCAAAAAAACCGACACTGGAACCTATGAAAGCAATTTTAGGTTATCATGTGCTCTGAGATGCCTTGGACAAGGAAGGAAAGGAGGTAATTTAATGTGTGGTGTTCTGAACATGCCCCCTCCTTGTGCAAAGTTTGAAAAAATAAATAAAGAAACGTCTGATGCTGTATGCGATACTGCCCAAGTTTCTACGAAGAAAGCAGTGGAGGAATTGGTGGAAGTAAACCAAAAAGAAATAGATCCTGGGGTAGATATTCACGACACTGAAACTCCTACAAATGTTACTGACCTGTGTGTGTCTGTAGATGGGACTTGGATGAAAAGGGGTCACACATTTCTGTATGGAGTTGCAGCTGTTATTGGTACTGACTGAGGTAAAGTTTGAGATGCAGAAATTATGTCTAAATACTGCTTACAGTGTGTAAAAAGGAAAATGTCCAACAATGAAGACAGTGAGAAACTGTGGCAAGAAAAGCATGCAGTTGCATACTCTAAAATTATAGTGGCTCAAGTGGGGGCATGGAGGCTGCTGCAGATGTGATGATTTTCTCCATATCTGGGGACCAGTATGGTGCCCGATATACTAAATACCGTGGGGATGGGGTCTTCTCTTCGTTCAAAGCTGTAACAGATAAAAATCCGTACAATACAACAACAGAAAAGCTGGAATGTGTTGCCCACATCCTAAAGAAGCTTGGTGGTAGGCTTCGTCACTTGCTGAATGGAAGGTGAAATACTTGAGTATGGAAAACCACTAGGTGAATGGCAGGCTTACTCTACAAGAAATTGATTCTCTTCAGTTATTTTATGAGAGCACTATCAGGAAAAACACACATAATTAGAGGCAATGAAGCGTGCTGTGTGGGCAACTTTTTTCCACACTCTATCCACTGACCAAACACCAATGCACAATCTGTGTCCGAAAGACGATTGGTGTAACACTCATTACCAGAACCTGTTATGAATGCAATTAAGCCCACGTTCAAGTTTCTTGCAAACCCTGATTTATTGAGGAAGGTCTTCATGGACAGACACAAAATACTAATGAAAGCCTTAGTAATTTACTTTGATTAGATACTCAAAAAGAATATTCGATTGACTTAAAGTACACAAAATAGGTTTCTATGAAGAAGTTTTATGTTACGATGACGGAAATAATAGCAGAAGTGAAGTGCTGAAGAGAGTTGGTGTAGATCCTGGTGTGTTTACAACAAAAGCATTTTACATCATCGACGACAGCAGGGTCAAGAAAGCTAACAGATCAGTGTCTTACCTGCAAATAGAGGCAAGACAGATTCGAAGAGGAGAGGAAAGAAACCTTTAGGACGAGGAGTATAAGTATGGAGTATTACATGTAGAAGTATGAGAAGAATATCTTCGACCTCATTTCCTGTTTTACATTTTTTACGTTTTCAGCAGAATTTTCTCAAAACGCACATGCTCTAATGCTATGAAATTTACAGAAAATGTTCGCAACGTGTTGCTGTCTACCTGGAACTAATAATTACAAGTTACTGCAGTTAAAATCTGATTTTTAACTGATTGCATGCAGAAGATAAGTTAATTTTGCACGTGCAAAATTGAAAACTCCGTAAATGATACAATTTGTACCATAAATAAATAACTACTGTTCTGTGGTCTTATAACCTTCTCAGGACACTACAATAAAGTTTTCAGATTAATTGCATGATTAGAATTTGAGCTATGGCTTTTTATAAAAGAGACAATAAGAAAATTAAAAGTTCAAATTTGTGGCAGAATATTAATCCTGAGTATTTTATTATATTTTTCCGGTAAAACACCGCTCTTTTGCTTTACACATGCAAAATTTTAGATTTGTACATTAATAAACACGGCTGTAATGATTTTTTAAATAAACGTTTACATTTTCATGTTAACAGAATGTTCCGTCGGTTCTTGGTGGAACAACATTATAATAAATGAGAAGCACCAGTTTGCTTTTGTTCTACAATATTAGTTTTATTGTTAACTGGTTTTCGGCTTAGAAGTCCATCTAGTGTGGAACAAACGTTTACATCTTCCGTTACATCCCCCCTTAATGTTCGCGTGAAGACTGACATACAGAGTTACAAACAAGTCGGCCTTTGCCAAAAAAATGAAGAAACCTTACATACACGGAAAGCGTTGGCGGCACACAAACAGAAATTCACTTAGAAAATACTACTGCTAGAATATAAACAGGAAAGTACTTTTTCTGACAAAAATAAAATATGAACATTGACCACATCGTCCAGTTAGCTAGTTAATTACATGCTCCATATGTCACTACCACGATAAATGGGAATGAAATGGAATGAGTCAATTTACAGCTAATTAACTTGACTTGGTATTTGGATACAGGATAATTTACGGAAAGGTTCACAGAACTGGATAAGTATTTAATTTACTATCTGAAGTACTTTATACTTTCGCACCAAATAAATTACAAGTCTCTAAATTAATCTAAGGCGTAAGAGTTATCTAGCCAGAACAACAAGCGTCTAAAACTTACGTTAATATCAAATATTATGTTACATGCCATTCAATGTCAATGCTGCTGTTATGATATTATAAATTTATGTTTCCGGTTCCTTAGTTGGTAACAGTTTATCACAGTGATGTACGTGATTAAAAGTCAAGAAATCACCCGAAATGCTAACAAAAGTATCCCTGATGAGGAAATTAAATCAGTCCTGAAGTCAGCTGTACCTAGTTTTGGAATCAAACGATTTACTAAGAAGACTGTGGCGAAATCAGTCTCGCTTCTGCTAACGAAGAAATCTTGCTGTCATTCGATTCTCAGCGTTTGCTAGCGTGTGCTTATTCCCTTCTCTAAGACATTGCTTTTGTAGTCACAGATTCCAGAATATCAGCAAGCAATGCTAGAGGCAAACGAGAGGTTCTCTCAAATCGGATGGTTCCAATTCAGTTCAGTCTTGTAACAACACTTGCATTCCGTGTATCAACTACAATGCCAAGCATTTCTCCTCAGGCAAATCATTATACAGTATCTTAGAGAAAGGATGGCGCAGGGACTGGGCGTTATTCTCAGAATCTATTCACACATACGGTGGATTTCTATTTATACGCAATGACAGTTGCGAGTGGTCCACATCTCTTCCATAAATCTTGTTGTCGCCAAAGCAAGGATTCTGTGTATAAATTAGTTTGTTTTAGCTAGCTTCTTTTAAATTTCTTTAATGATAACTGCTCCAGAAATCTGATGTCTGTGTTGCATCTTTGATTTTTCCGTGTAAATATCAAGTTTTCTGACGTAATATTGGTTATCTTTTCCCGCTGCTGTTGCAGATAATTTGAAAGCTCTGTTTAAAACTGCTTAGGGCAACACTAGGTATAAATGCTCGATCTGTAACAGGAACTGCAAAACATGTCGCTGCCATTGATAACAAATGACAGAGTTTTATCTTTGTCACAAAACATATTTTTCGACCCATTTTGCTTATAGCTTTTGCTGCTAACGTTTCGAGGCGTTAAGTTAGGAGCTCGTGCTCTACGTTAGCAAAGAACGAGGTAGTTGAGCTCGTTTCATTAATAGAAACGGCTAAATATACTGCAGTGGTCCATACATGATCAGCTTGCCATGGATTCAAAACGGCTATCGCTGGCAAGTTGGCCATACGTAAAGCTGTAGTAAATCAGGCTGGATATACGATGTCAACCGAAGTTCCCGCCAGTTCAACCAACGCAACTTAAAATCACCCATTTTGCTAGCGGTGCCTGAGGCGCGGTCCTTTGACGTCTTTGGACTGCAAAAGAGGGCACCAGCGCAGAGCCAGGTAACTCTGCAACAGTACACAAGTCACCAGAGCTGTTGTCAACCTTCACATTTACCACATTGTCTCCTATTCTTCAAAACATATTTCTTAGTTAGGTAGGAGATGACACTCCTACTCGTCAGTTGCTGATCGCATTGACAACAAATTCACTTCTCCCGCTCCAAATAACTGTGAGCGGGAAATGGAATTACAGTACACCACCGTTTATCCAAATACCGAAGCCGCGCCAGTCGGCAAGTTGTGCGCCACGCTCTATGTAGAAGATCTGCAGTCGCTGGGCTGGCAATTCCCTTCCCTGCCAAACGCCATTGTTGCCGTTTGAATGTTGCAGCTTCCTTTTGTTGCGCAACTTTAATTCATTTTACCGCTCTTATATGGATAATGCAAACACTCATCTTCACTGATCGTCTGGCAGACAGCTGATGATTGGTAAAGGCCCAAAACGCGCCTCAACATAAACAAAGCTATAAAGAAAAGTGGATGGATGCTGCATTACGTGACGACCCAAACAACAGCCTTCCATACGGTCATTGTGTGTAACCTTTTTTCCATCGATAAATCGAAGCAACTGTGCATCTTTCAAACGAAACGGCGTACTTTGTAACGGCATTCCTTAACCCTCAGTCGCTGTCGTGAACGTTTTACGAAATAAATTGTATAGTGGTGTATTTACGTACACCAGACTGTTACTGAACTTTCTAGACAGGCATTTAAACATAAATATAAAGTAATGAATACAGGCTACTCCCTTTGTTACTTATTATTTATTGACATCAAAACACCTTTACAAACTCAAAACATAACAATGACCTGTTTAAAAATTAATATCTCTTTAGTACACCAGCTTCAAATTGCAAGATATCTATTAATTACTGAAAAATCTTTAAATCATATCTTTGGTAAATATGAGCGCTGCAGTTAAGTGCATTAGTGCCCAAAATCTAAAAAAAAAAGTTTAATCAGATAATATCTAGTTTAACGTAATTTCACAAACCCTGATCTTGACCAAATTTTCTCTCAGTTCTGTTCAGTTTTCATCAGCATATCTGCTTCTACAGTGTTAGATTTTCGTTTTTGTGTGTGTTACAACTTCAGTTAGTATGCCCTCTGAAAAAATGCATTCTCATACGTGCAGTGGTGTATACGAACGGCCAAGACATTGTGCATCCCATTTGAGACCAGGAATATGTACCATAAAATTGTGAGCAATCTTATATCTTAGGCTCCTCTGCTACTTACCTCATTAGCGCCCGTAGAAAGTGTTCTCTTTTGTTCCTTCACTAACTCATTCACACTCATCACTCTGATACTGCATATCCAGTTCAGACTCAGTATCGTGTTCACTATTGCGTTCAGGATCACTTTCGTCGGCAGTTTCAGCATCATTGTTTTCAACATCTTCCACCTTATGCAACCACTGGCTGACAATAGCCTCAAAATCTGGAACTGAAACACCCACTTGTCCTTGTTAGCCATGCCGAGTGATGTTTCTGTAAATAATGCAAAATATAAGTGAGCTCGTAGCGTCAACTGCTTGGTGGGAGCGCGTCACTTACAGCAACTTTTTCTACTTACCAAATAAAATTTACAGCAGCTCCGAACAATGCCTGTTCACTACAAACGCTCATCACAAACTTGACGAAACTACTGGGAAGCAGAAGTACACAGCACGGAAAATTCAGGCGTTATGCGCATTGGAATGCTGGAGTGGGTATCCTCATACCCCACAACACAGATTGAAGGTTAAACTGCAAATGAATCTATTTCGGTATTTGACAGACGACCTGCAGACAAACTATGTCGTTGCATTGTCTAGTGGCCCCCTTTACTAGAGCTTAGCTGTAAAGGTTGAGTGGTTCCATTATCGACCCATGATGCCGTATGTGTTTCTGCATAGTCAAAAATTACTTGTCACCTAAATATTTGATTTCTCGTTCATGTTTGTCAGGGCTTCATCCAAACATTAGAGGAGGGGAAGATATCGATGCAAATCGAAGATGAAATTGAACCGTTATGGCGGTACACGGGTATTTTTGGTTCTTTTACTTATTGCTGTACTTAACAAAAATAAATATCTATTAAATACTGCAATATCATTTAGTTTGTTAAATATTGCTAGCTAGCTTGAGACTTTGAAATAACCCAATACCACGATAACATACGTACGGACGTCGGCTATTACGAAGTACGTACGGAATAATATTTTAAACACAACGCGCGACTCACCGCCTTCTAATAGATACTTCGCGTGAGCACTGCTATTTTGAAAAGAAAATGTGCGTTATTTTACGGAACCTGTAATAATTAATTTGATTCTCAGGGGGGGCTACTGGTCGTTATGTACCAAACTCCATAAAGTAGCTCAGATATTGTTATGCTCGTTGAATGGAATATTTTTCATTATTTATTATTCGTTATTTGCAAGGCAAAAGTGGAGAGAATGTCATTTGCCGTTAACCAGGCAAACTTAAAACATACTGAACTCATTCAGTATTCTAAATATTAATAAATGAAATCTATTTTTACTCTGTTAACTCCGAAACCACTGGAAGATCAAGATAGAGAAATCTCTCACATTTACATTAAATATCGTCAGCGTAATGGCCGACCAAATGCTGCTAGAGGAGATGAGCTCTTTGCACCACGAAGTTCTGAAAATGAATTTCTCAATTTTAATTAATGGTTACTGTCATGAGAGGTGCCCACTAAATCAATACTAGACACTTTCTCATAACAATTATAAGTATCTTTTGCTAAATTACAGCTAAACGTACATTAAATAGCAGACTCCTTTACAATGGCGGCCTTCCGGTAGACGGAACAAAATAAGATAGAGAGAGTAATAAAACAATAGTCTCTGGTCATGTTCATTTTCATTACACAGAGATTATAGACAAAAAGTTTTTTGTTAATCACAGCCGTGTTTATGAGCTTTGGTGGTAATAATTACTCTTTTTAATATTTATTATACATCGTGCACACGTACGCAGTCTTGAAATAATTTATAGTTCACACGTCACACAGGGAAAAGCCTTTTTTCTATTTCAATTTATGTGGCATATTTTCACATGGGCCTCCTAGTGACGGTGTCCTTAGTATTGTTTACATATTTATGTACAGACACACTACTCTCTCTCATCATTAGTTCAGTGTTCATGTTCCCATAAATATGGTAGGTCCATTTAGTTCAATATACAGTCATATTATACAATTATATGTGTTATATGTAGTTCATGTGTTTTAGATAAGTTTCGATCTCACTATTACAGGTGAGTACATTTACTATTTCCCACTCTCTTTTTTATCAGGTATGTGAACAATTCGGAATCCTACAGACCTGGAGAGAAATGGCTTATACTCCCCCATTTTGGTTACAGGCGTAAGGAAAAACGGGTAAAAAACCTCGCCTGGAGCCTTCGGATTGGTGACATTCAGCTGGAGCGCAGACATCGTGCCGACTGACTGGGCGTTGCTGCGATCTCGAAGATGTGTACTGATTGTGTTCGAGAACAAGCGATGACCGTACTGCTTGAAATAAAGACTTTAACCCTGCAAAATCAAAGGATGTGACTTTTTTTTCTTTTTTTGGTCATCAGTCTGCTGACTGGTTTGATGCGGCCCGCCACGAATTCCTTTCCTGTGCTAACCTCTTCATCTCAGAGTAGCACTTGCAACCTACGTCCTCAATTATTTGCTTGACGTATTCCAATCTCTGTCTTCCTCTACAGGTTTTGCCCTCTACAGCTCCCTCTAGTACCATGGAAGTCATTCCCTCATGTCTTGGCAGATGTCCTATCATCCTGTCCCTTCTCCTTATCAGTGTTTTCCACATATTCCTTTCCTCTCCGATTCTGCGTAGAACCTCCTCTTTCCTTACCTTATCAGTCCACCTAATTTTCAACATTCGTCTATAGCACCACATCTCAAATGCTTCGATTCTCTTCTGTTCCGGTTTTCCCACAGTCCATGTTTCACTACCATACAATGCTGTACTCCAGACGTACATCCTCAGAAATTTCTTCCTCAAATTAAGGCCGGTATTTGACATTAGTAGACTTCACTTGGCCAGAAATGCCTTTTTTGCCATAGCGAGTCTGCTTTAGATGTCCTCCTTCCTCCGTCCGTGATTGGTTATTTTACTGCCTAGGTAGCAGAATTCCTTAACTTCATTGACTTCGTGACCATCAATCCTGATGTTAAGTTTCTCGCTGTTCTCATTTCTACTACTTCTCATTACCTTCGTCTTTCTCCGATTTACTCCCAAACCATACTGTGTACTCATTAGACTGTTCATTCCGTTCAGCAGATCATTTAATTCTTCTTCACTGCACTCAGGATAGCAATGCCATCAGCGAATCGTATCATTGATATCCTTTCACCTTGTATTTTAATTACACTCCTGAACCTTTTTTTTATTTCCATCATTGCTTCCTCGATGTACAGATTGAAGAGTAGGGGCGAAAGGCTACAGCCTTGTCTTACACCCTTCTTAATACGAGCACTTCGTTCTTGATCGTCCACTCTTATTATTCCTTTTTCGTTGTTGTACATATTGTATATGACCTGTCACTCCCTATAGCTTACCCCTACTTTTTTCAGAATCTCGAACAGCTTGCACCAATTTATATTGTCGAACGCTTTTTCCAGGTCGACAAATCCTATGAAAGTGTCTTGATTTTTCTTTAGCCTTGCTTCCATTATTAGCCGTAACGTCAGAACTGCCTCTCTCGTTCCTTTACTTTTCCTAAAGCCGAACTGATCGTCAACTAGCGCATTCTCAATTTTCTTTTCCATTCTTCTGTATATTATTCTTGTAAGCAGCTTCGATGCATGAGCTGTTAAGCTGATTGTGCGATAATTCTCGCACTTGTCAGCTCTTGCCGTCTTCGGAATTGTGTGGATGATGCTTTTCCGAAAGTCAGATGGTATATCGCCAGACTCATCCATTCCACACACCAACGTGAATAGCCGTTTTGTTGCCACTTCCCCCAATGATTTTAGAAATTCTGATGGAATGTTATCTATCCCTTCTGCCTTATTTGACCGTAAGTCCTCCAAAGCTCTTTCAAATTCCGATTCTAATACTGGATCCCCTACCTCTTCTAAATCGACTCCTGTTTCTTCTTCTATCACATCAGACAAATCTTCACCCTCATAGAGGCTTTCAATGTATTCTTTCCACCTATCTGCTCTCTCCTCTGCATTTAACAGTGGAATTCCCGTTGCACTCTTAATGTTATCACCGTTGCTTTTAATGTCACCAAAGGTTATTTTGACTTTCCTGTATGTTGAGTCTGTCCTTCCGACAATCATATCTTTTTCGATGTCCTCACATTTTTCCTGCAGCCATTTCGTCTTAGCTTCCCTGCACTTTCTATTTATTTCATTCCTCCGCGACTTGTATTTCTGTATTCCTGATTTTCCCGGAACATGTTTGTACTTCCTCCTTTCATCAATCAACTGAAGTATTTCTTCTGTTACCCATGGTTTCTTCGCAGCTACCTTCTTTGTACCTATGTTTTCCTTCCCAACTTTTGTGATGGCCCTTCTGAGAGATGTCCATTCCTCTTCAACTGTACTGCCTACTGCGCTATTCCTTATTGCTGTGTCTATAGCGTTAGAGAACTTCAAACGTATCTCGTCATTCCTTAGTACTTCCGTATCCCACTTCTTTGCGTATTGATTCTCCCTGACTAATGTCTTGAACTTCAGCCTACTCTTCATCACTACTGTATTGTGATCTGAGTCTATATCTGCTCCTGGGTAAGCCTTACAATCCAGTATCTGATTTCGGAATCTCTGTAAGACCATGATGTAATCTAATTGAAATCTTCCTGTATCTCCCGGCCTTTTCCAAGTATATCTCCTGCTCTTGTGATTCTTGAACAGGGTATTCGCTATTACTAGCTGAAACTTGTTACATGTTACAGAACTCAATTAGTCTTTCTCCTCTTTCATTCCTTGTCCCAAGCCAATATTCTCATGTAACCTTTTCTTCTACTCCTTCCCCTACAACTGCATTCCAGTCGCCCATGACTATTAGATTTTCGTCCCCCTTTGCATACTGCATTACCCTTTCAATATCCTCATACACTTTCTCTATTTGTTCATCTGCAGCTTGCAACGTCGACATGTATGCTTGAACTATCGTTGTCGGTGTTGGTCTGCTGTCGATTCTGATTAGAACAACCCGGTCACTGATCTGTTCACAGTAACACACCCTCTGCCCTACCTTCCTATTCATAACGAATCCTACACCTGTTATACTATTTTCTGCTGCTGTTGATATTACCCGATACTCATCTGACCAGAAATCCTTGTCTTCTTTCCACTTCACTTCACTGACCCCTACTATATCTAGATTGAGCCTTTGCATTTCCCTTTTCAGATTGTCTAGTTTCCCTACCACGTTCAAGCTTCTGACATTCCACGCCCCGACTCGTAGAACGTTACCCTTTCGTTGATTATTCAATCTTTTTCTCATGGTAACCTCCCCCTTGGCAGTCCCCTCCCGGAGATCCGAATGGGGGACTATTCCGGAATCTTTTGCCAATGGAGAGATCATCATGACACTTCTTTAATTACAGGTCACATGGCCTGTGGATACACGTTATGTGTCTTTAATGCAGTAGTTTCCATTGCCTTCTGCATCCTCATGTCGTTGATCATTGCTGATTCTTCAGCCTTTAGGGGCAATTTCCCACCCCTAGGACAAGAGAGTGCCCTGAACCTCTATCCGCTCCTCCGCCCTCTTTGACAAGGCCGTTGGCAGAATAAGGCTGACTACTTATGCCGGAAGTCTTCGGCCACCAATGATGATTATTTATCAAAATTTAGGCAGTGGCGGGGATCGAACCTGGGACCGAAAACGTTTTGATTATGAATCAAAGACAACGGGGTGACTTACGGTACTATAAGTGCACTTTATTATTTGACGCAATTTTGATAGGTTACCAGCGAAAAAAGATAAGTGACTGCGAAAGTTCGTATGTGTGATCGATTATGATGTTGGGATTTGAACTTGTGATAGATTTTTGTTATGCATGTAAAGCAAATGGCTTTCACGCCGCAAAAATCGGACATCTTGAATAAATAATAATAATAAATGATAATAAATAATAAATAATAGAAGTACAGTTTTCGAGATATTATCGTGTCGGAATTTAAATTTGACGCATTTTCTAGTGGAGGCTGACCAATAATAATAATACATAATAATAAATGATGAGTCATAATGAATAATAATAATAAAGAGAAGTACGGTTTTGCAGACATTGTCA
Source organism: Schistocerca cancellata (assembly GCF_023864275.1). Classification (NCBI taxonomy): domain Eukaryota; kingdom Metazoa; phylum Arthropoda; class Insecta; order Orthoptera; family Acrididae; genus Schistocerca; species Schistocerca cancellata. The sequence goes on along the minus strand of NC_064632.1, from coordinate 3,964,838 downwards.
TGCTGGAATTTGAATTTGTCGCGAATTTTCTAGTGGAGGTAGGCGAATAATAATACACAATAATGATAATAATAATAAGTAATAATAAATTATAATAAATGATAATGAATGATAATGAATAATAATAAATGATAATGAATAATAATGAATAATAAAGAAAAGTAAGGTTTCGTAGGCATTATCTTGTTGGAATTCAAATTTGGAGCCATTTATTCTTCAGGCTTAGGTGAGTGGACATAACCCAGTTGACCTATTTTTCCACCAAAATTCAAAATTCTCACCAATATCTTCTGGAGGGTTAGGTTAGTGGTCATAGCCCAATTCACCTATTTTCCCGTGAAAATTCAAAATTCCCGCCATTTTTTCAGGGGGTTAGGTTAGTGGACATAGCACAATTGGCCTATTTTCCCGCCAAAAGTCACCATCTTGGATGACATCATGCGCTCTTGCGAAGACTACATACCGCCATCATGGATGACGTCAGCGCCGCCATCTTGAATAAATGTGGCAATAATGGAAAGTGGAGCGGTACACAGGTTGCTCTACTACTCACAAGGTATAAAAGGCCAGTGCATTGGCGGAGCTGTCACCTGTATTCAAGTGATTCATGTAAAAATAATTTCCGACGTGGTTATGGCCGCACGACGGGAATTAAGACTTCGAACGCGAATTGGTGGTCTGAGCTAGACCCATGTCACTTTCCCACTCTCAAACAGTTAGGGGAATTCAATATTCTGAGATCCGCATTGTTAAAAATGTGCCGAGAACACCAAATTGTAGGCACTAGCTCTCACCATCGACAGTGCGGTAGCCGACGTCCGCCACTTAACGACAGAGAACAGCGACACCTGCGTAGGGCTGTCAGTGCTAAAAGTCAAGCAACACTGCGTGAGCCAACCACAGATATCAATGTGGGACGTACGACTAAAGTATCCGTTAGGGCAGTGTGGAAAAATTTGGAGTTAATGGGCTGTGGTAGCAGACGACCAGCGCGAGTGCCTCTGCTAATAGCGTGACACTGCCTGCAGCTCCTCTCCGGGGCTTGTGACCGTATCGGTTGGACCCTAGGCAACAGGAATACTGTGACCTGGTCAGATCAGTCCCAAACTCAGTTGGCAAGAGCTTATGGTAGGATTCCAGTGTGGCGGAGACCCCATGAAGCCTTGGACCCAGGTTGTCAGCAAGGACTGTGCAAGCTGGTGGTGGCTCCATCCGTAATGGTATGGGCTGTGTTTAAATAATATGGACTGGATTCTCTGGTTCAACTGAACCGATCATTGATTCTAATTGGTTATGTTTGGCTATGTGCACATGGTTTTTTTTTTTAATAGAGGTGGAGCCCCTCCACGCCCACACCGGCATGATGGCCAACACAAAAGGTCTACTGCCATCCCTGCATAAGGGTTAGTATTCACTAAAGTGAGGTGTCGCAGGATGTGGGTACTGCGATGTTTGCGTACGTCTGGTTAGGATTAACCATTAATACGCGCTCATCTGGAGATAGATTGGTAGAAATCTGACGAAGGGTAGCGGTTTGAAGGGCAGAGGAAAAAAAGTGCCAAGGCAAGAGCCAAGGGAAAAAAACCTCTGCGAAAGTTAGGTCGGGCGGCAAGAGCAGTAGCGGTTGTTTTGCTGCCTGCGATAGGTTGTGCAAGGATAGGCTTTGTTAGTAGTGGGTATCATGCATGTCGATACCTTGACGTTGTGCGTTTGTGCTGCTCGGCGGCTGGCGCTGGGTGCTGGTACAGAGTCCTCGTTCAGCGTCCTGCAACCTGCAGCAGTTAGGTTTGTTATCGGTCTTGTGTCCGATAGGTCATATACCCGAGGCACAGTATGAGGGAGTATTGGGAGATTGTTTGTGCGTCTGTGGGCGAGCTTGTCGGTGTCCCTGCTGTGGCCTGTTGGTCGGCTCTAATAGCAGCTGGTAGTTGCCAGTCAGTGTTGCTGATATGCAGGGGCTTACAGACGTTTGTCGCTGTTTCCGTATGTTAGTTTACCATAGGTGGATATGCCCTAGCTAGCAGTGTCTTTGGTCGCTTGTGTTTCCACCTGTGGTTGTGATCGTAGTTTCCCAGAGTGAGGATGAAAGGATTGTTCGAGTGTCTCGAGTTCCTGTATAGTCGTGGCCCAGGGTTTTGTGCATCAACTGACCTCTTAATTATGTTCCATCGGATAACGGTCATTCGCTCTAATGTCCAGAAAGCTCCTGAAACCAAACCTGAAGAATTCTAGCCAGAATAAATGGCTCCAAATTTGAATTCCAACAAGATAATGCCTACAAAATCTTACTTTTCTTTATTATTATTAATTATTATTCATTATCATTTATTATTATTCATTATTATTCATTATCATTCAGTATCATTTATTATCATTTATTATTATTTATTATTATTATTATTGTTTATTATTATTCGCCTACCTCCACTAGAAAATTCGTGACAAATTCAAATTCCAGCACGACAATGTCTGCAAAACCGTACTTCTCTTTATTATTATTATTCATTATGACTCATCATTTATTATTATGTATTATTATTATTGGTCAGCCTCCACTAGAAAATACGTCAAATCCAAATTCCAACACGATAATGTCTTGAAAACTGTACTTCTATTATTTATTATTTATTATCATTTATTATTATTACTTATTCAAGATGGCCGATTTTCACGGCGTGAAAGCCATTTGCTTTACATGCATAACAAAAATCTATCACAAGTTCAAATCCCAACATCATAATCGATCACACATACGAACTTTCGCAGTCACTTATCTTTTTTCGCTGGTAACCTATCAAAATCGCGTCAAATAATAACGTGCACTTATAGTACCCTAAGTCGCCCCGTGGTCTCGGGGTAGCGTCTTTGATTCATTATCAAAACGTCTTCGGTCCCGGGTTCGATACCCGGCGATGCTGATTATTTATCAAAATTTAGGCAGTGTCCCAAAGAATGGATGACAGTGCGCCATGTCACGGCTAGAATTCTTCAGGTTTGGTTTCAGGAGCTTTCTGGACATTAGAGCGAATGACCGTTTATACGATGGAACATAATTAAGAGGTCAGTTGATGCACAAAACCCTGGGCCAACACTTCCGCAATTACGGACGCCTGTCGAGGCAGCATGGCTCAATGTTTCTGCAGGGGACTTCAGCGAGTTGTTGCGTCCATGCCAGATCGAGTTGTGCACTACGCCGGGAAAGGTCCGACACAATATTAGGGAGTACCCTACGACTTTTGTCACTTACGTGTATACTGTGTACCGTATTGAACATGAGATTCGGTAGGGCCGCATGTCTCTTGAGAACACATGCACCGCCTCAGCTTCAGCGATGTGTCCAAGAATTTCCCATTTTAGTATCACGTAAGGCCGGCGCAGTAGTGGCGGGGGTAGTATTAGCGCGTGCAGACCGAGGGCCATAGTTTCGGCAACTCATCGCATATGCAGGATGTCGCGACTGTTGCCGGCTGGCAGCCCATCGTCGCCGCTCTCCCCCCCCCCTCCTTTTCCAACCCTCGTCCTCTCCCCCCCCTCCCCCCCCCCCCGGCCTAGCGGCTTTAATTCGCCGTCTGTATGCGGCGGCGCTGCTGCCGCACGCGCAATCTCCCGGTAATTACTGCCGCTGCACTCGTCCCGCTGTTTATATCAGCCAAACATCTCTCGCCGCCCGTAATAATTGCAAGTTATACAGGGGAGACTCGGCCGATGCCGCACGCCAAAGTCATTCTGCTCTATTAGCCCTTCCCATCCGCAAACATTAGTACAGCTGCTACTCTCTCCACTTTATTTTCTTTCATTCCACGAAACTCTTTACGTCGGCGGATTATAATTTTAATTAATGCTGTACAAGGAAGTAGTGGGCAGAGTATGTGAGCTGTTATTAACAGACTGGAAGATCCATAAATTTAATTTCGCCGGCTTTACTTCTTCACCGAGGCACAAGGATACAAACATCTCACGCCAGTAGCTACAACATTAATAAAGTACGGAAAACTGTGTTTTCAATTTTAGCAACGATTTCTGTACTGTCCACTTTTAAAGTACTGAAGCGGTTCCAAATTTCCTGTCGATCAATGTCAATTTTTTTGCGTTGCTAACGCAAAAGATGACAAGTGCGATAATTACCACACAAACAAATTAACAGCCCATGTATCCAAGTTGCTGACAAGAATAATACACAACAATGGAAAAAGAAAATTGAGGAAGTATTAGATATCGATCATTTTGGCTTTAGGAACGGTAAAGGCACCAGAGAGGCAATTCTGACTTTGCGGTTGATAATGGAAGCAAGACGAAAGAAAAATCAAGACATGTTCATAGGATTTGTTGACCTGGAAGAAGCGTCAGATAGTGTAAAATGGTGCTAGATGTTCGAAATTCTGAGTACATAGGGTTAAGCTATAGGGAGAGACAGATAATATACAATATTACAAGAGCAACAAGGGAATAATAAGAGTGGACATTCAAAAACGCAGTGCTCTGATTAAAAAGGGTGTAAGACAGGGAAAAAGTCTTTCGACCCTACTGTTCAATCAGCACATCGAAGAAGCACTGATGGAAATAAAGGAAAGGTTCAGCAATGGGATTAAAATTCAAGGTGAAAGGATGTCAATGATACGATCCACTGATAACATTGCTATCCTGAGTGAAAGTGAAAAAGAATTACGCGATCTGTTGAATGGAATGGAATGGAATGGAATGAACAGTCTACTGAGTACAGATATAGACTGAGAGTAAATAGAAGAAAGACGAAAGTAATGAGAAGTAACAGAAATGAGAACAGCGAGAAACTTAACATCAGGAGTAATGGTAACTAACTGGATAAATTCAAGGAATTCTACTATCTAGGCAGCATAATAACCAATGACAGACGGAGCGAAAAGCACTGGCAAAAAGAGCATTCCTGGTCAAGAGAAGCCTACTAGTATCAAACACAGGCCTTAATTTGAGCGAGAAAAAGTTTCTGAGAATGTACACTCAACAGCAAAAAAAGTGGGTCACACCTGAATTCCAATGTGTAGGCTGCACCTGAATCTATGCAACCAACGTTGCATATCTGTGTTGCGCATCGTTGCAAACCTCCACAGCACAGTCGCTGTAAGATACACAATGGGTACTGCTAGAGACTACTAGAGAACACCAGTCTTTATGACAGTCTGTCCAGATGTAAAGTAACACCACGATAGTACAGAAGAGATCAGACAGTCCTTAAGGTTTGTAAACTAAACTTAATTACAATAAGAGACATTTCAAACGTTATAGGACAAATAATTTTGTCACATAAAATCTTTCAGTAATCCTTAGGCACAATTAAATATTTGAGAAAGTATATGGATTTATAAAGTTGTATGGCAATTGGAAACACGTTTTTTGCTGTCTAAAAGGTTTACCCAAGACATGCTGAACGTAGTTCAACGTTCAATGGGGAGTGGTTTCGCATCAACTTTATGTAATACTAAGCAGTTAAAAGAAAACGTGATTAACGGCGGCAAGCACGCTAAGGAAATCCCAACATTAACAGCGAATCACAGGTAATATCATTGTTCATATTACTGATCAAGAGTTACTTGTACACAAAGTTGTACTTTAAATGACATGACCAACGTCTTCGTTCTGGATCCAGATGCAAACCCAGAACGTAAAGCCACTGTTAACCAAGCAAAGCTTCGTGCCTTATCGAGACTTGATCACTAGGCAGAAAGAGACGTCAAATATTGATGTTTGCACCAGTATCAGTTACCAATTCTCAACTTGAACGTAAATGAGGATAATGTTTGTACGAAACCAGGAAGCCGCGCGGGATTAGCCGAGCGGTCTCAGGCGCTGCAGTTATGGATTGTGCGGCTGGTACCGGCGGAGGTTCGCGTCCTCCCTTGGGCATGGGTGTGAGTGTTTGTCCCATAAGATTTCACACACATTTGAACATTTTTTTGAAACCAGGAACCCTAACATGACAATTACCTTCTTGGTAATTAACCTCGAAAGACTTTGTATATTGTTGCATTGTCAAGGAACAAAGGCTGCACATGTTTAAAATTGAAATGCCATCATGTAATGCTGGTGACAAGGATGCGAACCCAGCACCTAATCGGATTGTTGAATAAGTACGTAAAATCAGAATGTAGATATCGCAGTTTGTCACCCGTAGTGAGATTGGAACCTTAAATGACGACTGAAGTTGTATTGCCTGGCCGGGATTCGAACCCGGCGCCTACCGCCGTCGTTGTCTAACCAGGAACAGACGAGAAATGTCTAATGTTGGTCCACCATTAGCGAGAAGTGCGCTCATTTAACTAGAAATAAGGCGACGAAAACGTCTATGATGACTGAGAGTCGAACGCCGCACACATGGTTATGAAGACACGTTAATAATTAATTTCTTATTCAGTAGTAGCTAGGAGTAGCATGTTTAGTTGCAAACCTTAAGGCTTTTCTCATCTCTAGTAATGTGTTGCCTAATATCTGCGATATCATGGTGTTAATTTACAAGTGGATTGACTGCCGTAAGGAGCAATGTTCTCTAGTAGTCGTGTATCATTGAGATGTAAATTAAGTGCCTCAACAGAAAGTAATTTCCGTCGTGCAACACATATTGTTTCAGAGACACTGATTACATGTTATAAGTGCACAAAAAGTGTATCATATACTACGTATATACTATTAGTTGGAGAAGCTTCCGCCAAACCTGTTTACTTTTACATTCCGCTTAGTTGTCGTGGTTGGATACACGTTTTCTTAAGGCTACATCTAATGCAGAGCGCTTACAAGAAAGAATAGTTTCCTGCGTCATGCTATTGCTAGATAGGTGAAATATTTTGTGGTAGCTATGTTTAAAATGGATGTATTTTTGAACGTATTGTTCGTCAAATATTTGAATGAATCGTCAACTGTAGGTGTGCCTGCACATTTTATAGCATAATAGCTGTAGCTGCATTAGTTTATACTACAGATTTGGGTAGGTTAGGTGTAACTTTAGATCCTTCAAGGGGTGATGGTGGCCTTGGGGCCCGGGTCTGTACCAGCCGCGGCTCGCGAGCTACGGGCCAGCCAGGCTGGCCGAGGCGAGACGGAAGTGAGCGAGGTGGCGGTGGCGTTGGTGGGCCAACAGCCCGGGATGAACCAGCACGGCTGCGCCGCGTGCCTCTGCCTCTGCCGCTCCGTTTGACGTAAATATGTTTACCTCCTCTCCTGGAATCAGTATAAGAGCAGCAAGCAGAAATACACATCAGGCATCCTCTCCCACCCCCACCCGCTGCCGCGCCTGTATTCCCTCGTCCCACCCGGTCTCCACCTCTCCACCCTCCTTACCCTCTCCCAAGGTGGCTTCCGCCAGCTCCCCCTCCCTGATGATGTCCTCCTCCCCTCTACCTACCCCTCCTATCAACTTTGATCCTCCCCCCCCCACTTCCTGTGTCCTTTCCTTTAGGCACCCTCCCTCCCTTCTCTTTCCTTTTCCCCCGTCCCCTCCCTCCACCCCTCTTCCCAAAGGCTTCCCCTACCGCTTCCTCCCTCCCCCTTCCTCCCTCCCCCTATCTCCCCTGTCCCTGGCATCTCTGCTCTCCCCTCTCCCTCTCCCACTCGCCTTCCTCCTCCTCCTCTCTTGGCAGGTCCCTGGACTCGCACACGCTCAGTGAACATTCGCACGCCGGAGATCTTCGCCATCAAGGTGTCGTGTGTGTGCCTTCGTTTGTGTTTAGTGTTTGTTCGCCGGCACGCCACCACTGTTCACGTGTGCCGTCGCCATCATCCATGTTATGTGCGCCGTGTCAACTAGTGTTAGTGATGTTTCTCGTCCACCGTGAACGGCTCCATGTTTTTTTGTTTTTTAGTGTCTACATTTTTTGCCCGCCGTTTTGATTGTATTCTCTGTGCCACCTATATGTACTACTTATTGTCAACCTCAAGGCTGAAGAGCAACGTACTGTGCTGCTGACAGCCCGCCTTTGTATAAAGTGTTTAATGGCTCTGAGCACTATGGGACTTAACTACTGTGGTCATAAGTCCCCTAGAACTTAGAACTACTTAAACGTAAATAACCTTAGGACAGCGCACAACACCCAGCCATCACGAGGCAGAGAAAATCCCTGACCCCGCCGGGAATCGAACCCGGGAACCCGGGCGTGGGAAGCGAGAACGCTACCGCACGACCACGAGATGCGGGCTAAGGTGTTTAAAATCACAATAAAGAAAAAAAAATACACATCAAGCTGTCTGCCGTAATGGCTCACTGGGAGAGGTCTATTCGAGATAGAGTTGTCGCTCTCATTGAAGAAGGAGGATGTACTGTCAAAGAAGCTGGAAGACGGTATGGCGTACCACATACCACTGCAACGAGATGGTGGAGGATCTGCCTTGAAAGAGGCATCACCAACAGGGCTCCTGGCTCAGGCAGGAAGAGAGTGAGCTCACAGCAGGAAGACGGGGACCTACTGTCTAGGAACAGAGAAAATCCCTTTCTGAAGGCAAAGCAGTTGCGGTGGGAGACCAACTTCCCCGGCTCCAGTGACACGATTCGCTGAAGGCTGAGGGACACTGGACTGCATGCTCGACGATCAGCCGTGAAACAAGAGCTCAGAGAAGACAACGTTTTATACCGGCTAGCATTTGCGGAGCTCCATCTGAGGGCGTCGTGGGACAACTTCATTTTCACTGATGAAAAGGTGTTTTTCCACCAGTAACGACGGTCCACGAATCGTTTACAGGCAGCAAGGGACTCGCCATCGACGCGAATATGTAACCACGACGAGAAAAAGTGGCCGGCTATCTGTTACCTGCTGGGGTTGGAATTCTGCGAGAGGGCGGGAATTCTTCACGGGATAGAAGGAACTCTGGACAGCGTGTAGTATGCCCACATATTGGAAAATGTGATGCTTCCGTCACTGTGAATGCTGTTCGCAGAAGGGGACGTTCCATTGCAAGAGGACCATTCTCCCATTCACAAGTCTGCATTTGTTCACAAGCGGCTTTCCACGATTGGCGTCAACGTCATGGACTGGCCGCCACGGGCGGCTGATATGAAACCCATGGAAAACATGTGGGCTGAGGTCGCCAGAACATTAACAGAGAACTGGCCACGAAACCAACCAACTACTGCGGACGCTCTTTGGGACTGCGTCCTGGAAGCCTGGGAGGAAGTTGCTTCTTCAGGCTGTTACGTCCGACGGCTTATACATGCTATGCCAAGACGCGTGATAGAAGTACCAAATAATGAAGGATTCTGGATAAAATATTAGAGTCCTGAAAATGTTTTGTTATGTTTTCTTTTCCGTCATTTTTCCTTATTGGGAGCTAGTGGAAGATCGCGTGGAAACAGAAAAGATACAATATGGGTTAGCTTTCCTTTGAGTTGCCCTTTTGATTCAAGTGGGTTTCTTTTGAATATACAGTTTGTTAAGTATTCTATTTTGATATCATTTATACCCTGTCTACATACTTACAAACTAATCAGCGTAGATGGACTCTGTCACAGTAGTTTTTGTTATTTCAAATACGTCTCTCTCTTCCCCTCCATCCATGAATACATCTTCCGTCCTCCACACAATACGCCAACGATTTCATATTATGTTTACTTGCCGCGCGGCACTAGCCGAGCGGTCTCATGCGCTGCAGTCATGGACTGTGAGGCTTAGTACCGGCGGAGGTTCGAGACCTCCCTTGGGCATGGGTGTGTATGTTTCTCCTTAGGATAATTTAGGTTAAGTAGTGTGTAAGATTAGGGACTGATGACCTTATCAGTTAAGTCCCATAAGATTTCACACACATTTGAACATTTATGTTTACTCGTTATTAATATCTCTTCTATTCTCTCTCACACTCTCTCTCTCTGACACTATGGCAGAAAATGCCCTTCTATTACACTCCCCCAAAATTTTGTAAACAAATCTAGCGGTTTCCAATGACGCTACATTTTCTGTTTTAATTGCTGCTGTCTTTACTCTCTATCATTCTTCTCACCACCTATGAAACCGTATTCTTTGATCTCCCCTTCCCTATAACCCATTCTTCGTTCTGAGAACAGTCCTTCCTTATCTCTCGGTCCTAAGATAAAACGAACTGTGGCACACATCTAAGTAAGCAATACTTTGCAAGCATTTAACGCTTATATTTTGCACTTCTGCACTTCTATCCATTCCCAGATCCCGCCCTCCTTGCTGTTACGCGTCCCTTGACATCTACATCTACATCTACATGAATACTCTGCAATTCATAATTATGTGCTTGGCAGGGGGTTCTGTGATCTGGTGGATTAATCTTGTATTGATGTATAAAACGTGTAGGTTCACATCTCACGTCAGGCGTGTATTTTTAACACACACAAGTAGCTCTCCTTCACCCCTAGTAACGCCAAGTGCAGAACGCCAGTAAGCTCCGTGGTTCAATGTCCGCAGTAAAGATAACATCCCTTCGCTGCCGACTGGGCATTCGTTTGAGCTGTGACAGATGGAGAAACCCCGTAAGGCAGAGACTCTTGTCACCAGAAAGCCGTCGTAAACTAGAAAACGTATTTCATTTAAGGAACCAATGGCCATGTAAGTTCACAAGGCTCTTACTTTATTTGAAACTGATACGTTGAAAATTGTGCTGCTGGACTAGGATTAGAATTCGATTTCACTGTGTTGCCGAAGATTGCAAACTCTTCTAGGCGTCCTCGAAAGGCACCTATTGGTTTCGAATCCTGATCAGCACAAAATATTCATTATTTCATTTCAAGCCCTAGCATGTGCACTCCGAACTACTGGTGAAACCTAGTTGCATTTTCAACGTCTCTTCGTGCGTTGTCAGCTGTAACGTGTTTGTTTCAACTCCCACAGTCACATGATGAGCTTTTTATCACAACATTACAAGATCAAACGTTTCCTTACATCTTTTCAAGTTCAAACATTCCTCTCCATCCTACTGGTGAAAACTGATTTGGGTTTGACGTTGTGTTCGTTGTGATCACCAACGACGACATGTTGTGGATTCAACTTCTGGCCAGCAGAGTATTTTCCATCACATCATTGAAAGTACAAACATGCCATTCCTAGCTATTATTAGAAAACAATTTGAAAGTTAAAGTTTCTTCATGACCACGTGTGCGGGGTTTGAATTCCATTCAGCACAGAACTTTTCGTCGCCCTGATGTCTAGCTAAACATGCGCCCATCTCGCTACTGGTGAACCAACAATAGCTATTTATCGTCTGTTCCTAGCTAGAAAACGACGGTGCTAGATGCTGGGTTCGAATCCCAGTCATGATTCTAACGTCAATTAAGGTTCCAGCATTTCGCTATTGGTGAAAACATTTGATATTTAACTTCTGATTTTATGTACAGTCGTTCTCATAAGTATCCAAACGGCCTGAATTGCATTTCACCTGATTCCCATGCAACCCACATAACGCAGCTGTCTAGCAGGTCCTCTAATCGCTCCTTGGCACAGTCGTTTGACTATTGGAAATGGTTCCAACAAATCACCACTAGAAAACACTACTCTGTATCGCAATAACTCAAGATCTAAAGTAATACCACGACACTACAAATATCAGGGAACACCTCATCACAGATAAGATTGTCCTTAAGGCTTGTAAGCTCACATTTATTGCAATAAATGACATACCTGAAATGTTAGCACTCTCATTATTACGTCAGGTCGGTAATGCACGTAGTAAGTTCGTCGTATTCATGATTTCCTCTTCAAAGTAACATACCATACTTGTTATTTAACACAAAATGTCATTAAAAATTTACGTCATTCACGAGCAGCTAGTTGAGAATATGTATGAACTTCAAATGACACGACAAACCGCCTGTTCTGCATATGGTTTCAAACCCAGGTCATTCAGGCTAGGCCGCGGTGGCCGTGCGCTTCTAGACACTTCAGTCCGGAACCGCGTGACTGCTACGGTCGCAGGTTCGAATCCTGCCTTGGGCATGAATGTGTGTGATGTCCTTAGGTTGGTTAGGTTTAAGTAGTTCTAGGTTCTAGGGGACTGATGACCTCGAGATGTTGAGTCCCATAGTGCTCAGAGCCATTTGAACCAATCATGCAGGCTAAGATTTCGTGGCTGACGGAAATTAACAGTCATTCCTGACTAGGCATAAAGAAAGTGATATACCTCGATTTTAGACAGTATCAGTTAACAAATATCAACTTTAAATTACATAACGTAAACATTTTTAACGGTCGCGAATTCCTACCCAGCATCTATTGTCCCTGTTAACGAACTACGAGAGATGTTAAATACTGCTTCTTCACAAGTAACTTACTTGAAATGCAGTGAGGTACAGCTTTGTGTTGGACAGGGATTCGAACCCAAAACCTAATCGGACTGTCATCGAAGCACAATCATCTTTGACATATCGCATTGTCTCAGCAGTAGCTAGATGTATTAAATGAAATGACGAGACGAAACATTAATTTTACCTTCCCAGGACTCCAACCCTGCACGTATCGCTGTTATATTCTAGAGAAAAGAAACGTTAAGTATGGGTTTGTTACACCAGCGGCGACCTGTGAGCATGTTTGATTTAGAAATAATATGACGAAGTGTTCAGTGCTGACTGGGAATCGAACCCCCCACAAATCGTTGTTGACTACACACAAACAGACGTCAGCCGGCAAATTTTTCTCCACCAGCAGCTCGGAATGACATCCTTGAACTTACAGTGATCTCGCAAATAGTCCGGCGTCTCACTGGGAGTCAAAAACGTCAGATAACGTTAGTGTTGACAACGAATGAAAATGCATTAAAAATAAAATTTTTTATCCATCAGCAGATAGGTGTTCTCATGCTAGAGCTTGATAATACATAGTGAAAAGTTTAGAGCTGGGCCAGGATTCCAACACATTCATGCGCAATGTGTGGAGATATTGAGGAATCTGCAGTTTTGAACAAACAACAAGTTGTAGTCGAACTGTATTGTAACGAAGGGATCAAATTCAGCGTTAAGGGCGGTCTGAGTAGCATTCGCAGTCCAGAACCAATTTTATCGACATACAGAAGCTCAAATAAAAGATGAAATAAGTGTCCTCTGACCATACACAGGGTTTGTTTCGTCACTAGAAATAAATAGTATGAGAAAGGTTACTGGTGATGGAGTTTCTACATGTCGTCACTATTTACTTTATTGTGATTCCACCTAACGTCTACTTGGTAGAGAAGGAATATCATGTTTTGAGACCATTATCATATGAAGCTATCATCAGTCCAACAGACCACCAAACCCTCTGCTCTACGACTCATTTCTCTATCATAACACCGTTGCGGCACACAAGATGAGAATTCTGACACACAGGCTCCCTGTAGTGGTTTGCAGGATGTTCAGTTCATTCATTTACTTGGTTGATCGAATCGCCATGAACTAGCTGCCTTGGCTAACCAGTGCATACATTCGACTCTATTTCGTAATCACCGAAATAAAATAACGTAATTGCCACCTACACAGAACTGCCAACAGTGTAGGATGCAGATATTTAAATAGGAATTGTTCCTTTCCATTTGAGCTACTCTATTGCGCTATCTGTTTGTTGAAACCATCGTGCAGTGAAAAAGAAATGCTGTAACTGTCTGCCTCTCAGAAGTCTACATCCGGCCATATGCAATATCTCACAGCACTGTGGAATCCCGAAGTTCTGGAAGAACTGTTATTCACTTCCAGAGGTGCTGTAGCTACATCACAGCTGGTAGCGTAGCGGTGAACATCGCGTACTGTTGGTAAGACATCGCATGTTCTATTACATTTGCTACTACATTTTTTTAAACACAATTCTGCTGTCTGCTGAAGTTGTCAAGTTAATGGAACTTTGATCACAATTCTCTTCACTTGTTGTTGTTGTTGTTGTCTTCAGTCCTGAGACTGAGACTGAGACTGCAGCTCTCCATGCTACTCTATCCTGTGCAAGCTTCTTCATCTCCCAGTACCTACTGCAACCTTCTGAATCTGCTTAGTGTATTCATCTCTTGGTCTCCCCCTGCGATTTTTACCCTACACGCTGCCTTCCAATACTAAATTGGTGATCCCTTGATGCCTCAGAACATGTCCTACCAACCGATCCCTTCTTCTGGTCAAGTTGTGCCACAAACTTCTCTTCTCCCCAATCCTATTCAATACTTCCTCATTAGTTATGTGATCTACCCATCTAATCTTCAGCATTCTTCTGTAGCACCACATTTCAAAAGCTTCTATTCTCTTCTTGTCCAAACTATTTACCGTCCATGTTTCACTTCCATACATGGCTACACTCCATACAAATACTTTCAGAAATGACTTCCTGACACTTAAATCTATACTCGATGTTTACAAATTTCTCTTCTTCAGAAACGCTTTCCTTGCCATTGCCAGTCTACATTTTATATCCTCTCTACTTCGACCATCATCAGTTATTTTGCTCCCCAAATAGCAAAACTCCTTTACTACTTTAAGTATCTCATTTTCTAATCCAATACCCTCAACATCACCCGACTTAATTCGACTACATTCCATTATCCTCGTTTTGCTTTTGTTGATGTTCATCTTATATCCTCCTTTCAAGACACCATCCATTCCGTTCAACTGCTCTTCCAAGTCCTTTGCTGCCTCTGACAGAATTACAATGTCATCGGCGAACCTCAAAGTTTTTATTTCTTCTCCATGGATTTTAATACCTACTCCAAATTTTTCTTTTGTTTCCTTTACTGCTTGCTCAATACACAGATTGAATAACATTGGGGAGAGGCTAGAACCCTGTCTCACTCCCTTCCCAACCGCTGCTTCCCTCTCATGCCCCTCGAATCTTCTAACTGCCATCTGGTTTCTGTACAAATTGTAAATAGCCTTTCGCTCCCTGTATTTTACCCCTGCCACCTTTAGAATTTGAATGAGAGTATTCCAGTCAACATTGTCAAAAGCTATCTCTAAGTCTACAAATGCTAGAAACGTAGGTTTGCCTTTCCTTAATCTTTCTTCTAAGATAAGTCGTAAGGTCAGTATTGCCTCACGTGTTCCAGTATTTCTACGGAATCCAAACTGATCTTCCCCGAGGTCGGCTTCTACTAGTTTTTCCATTCGTCTGTAAAGAATTTCTGTTAGTATTTTGCAGCTGTGGCTTATTAAACTGATTGTTCGGTAATTTTCACATCTGTCAACACCTGCTTTCTTTGGGATTGGAATTATTACATTCTTCTTGAAGTCTGAGGGTATTTCGCCTGTTTCATACATCTTGCTCACCAGATGGTAGAGTTTTGTCAGGACTGGCTTTCCCAAGGCCGTCAGTAGTTCTACTGGAATGTTGTCTACTCCGGGGGCCTTGTTTCGACTCAGGTCTTTCAGTGCTCTGTCAAACTCTTCACGCAGTATCGTATCTCCCATTTCATCTTCATCTACATCCTCTTCCATTTCCATAATATTGTCCTCAAGTACATCGCCCTTGTATAGACCCTCTATATACTCCTTCCACCTTTCTGCTTTCCCTTCTTTGCTTAGAACTGGGTTTCCATCTGAGCTCTTGATGTTCATACAAGTGGTTCTCTTATCTCCAAAGGTTTCTTTAATTTTCCTGTAGGCAGTATCTATCTTACCCCTAGTGAGATAAGCCTCTACATCCTTACATTTGTCCTCTAGCCATCCCTGCTTAGCCATTCTGCACTCCCTGTCGATCTCATTTTTGAGACGTTTGTATTCCTTTTTGCCTGCTTCATTTACTGCATTTTTATATTTTCTCCTTTCATCAATTAAATTCAATATTTCTTCTGTTACCCAAGGATTTCTAAGAGCCCTGGTCTTTTTACCTACTTGATCCTCTGCTGCCTTCACTACTTCATCCCTCAAAGCTACCCATTTTTCTTCTACTGTATTTCTTTCCCCCATTCCTGTCAATTGTTCCCTTATGCTCTCCATGAAACTCTGTACAACCTCTGGTTCTTTCAGTTTATCCAGGTCCCATCTCCTTAAATTCCCACCTTTTTGCAGTTTCTTCAGTTTTAATCTACAGGTCATAACCAATAGATTGTGGTCAGAGTCCACATCTGCCCCTGGAAATGTCTTACAATTTAAAACCTGGTTCCTAAATCTCTGTCTTACCATTATATAATCTATCTGATACCTTTTAGTATCTCCAGGGTTCTTCCATGTATACAACCTTCTATCATGATTCTTAAACCAAGTGTTGGCTATGATTAAGTTGTGCTCTGTGCAAAATTCTACCAGGCGGCTTCCTCTTTCATTTCTTAGCCCCAATCCATATTCACCTACTACGTTTCCTTCTCTCCCTTTTCCTACACTCGAATTCCAGTCACCCATGACTATTAAATTTTCGTCTCCCTTCACTATCTGAATAATTTCTTTTATTTCATCATACATTTCTTCAATTTCTTCGTCATCTGCAGAGCTAGTTGGCATATAAACTTGTACTACTGTAGTAGGTGTGGGCTTCGTATCTATCTTGGCCACAATAATGCGTTCACTAAGCTGTTTGTAGTAGCTTACCCGCATTCCTATTTTCCTATTCATTATTAAACCTACTCCTGCATTACCCCTATTTGACTTTGTGTTTATAGCCCTGTAGTCACCTGACCAGAAGTCATGTTCCTCCTGCCACCGAACTTCACTAATTCCCACTATATCTAACTTTAACCTATCCATTTCCCTTTTTAAATTTTCTAACCTACCTGCCCGATTAAGGGATCTGACATTCCACGCTCCGATCCGTAGAACGCCAGTTTTCTTTCTCCTGATAACGACATACTCTTGAGTAGTCCCCGCCCGGAGATCCGAATGGGGGACTATTTTACCACCGGAATATTTTACCCAAGAAGACGCCATCATCATTTAATCATACAGTAAAGCTGCATGCCCTCGGGAAAAATTACGGCCGTAGTTTCCCCTTGCTTTCAGCCGTTCGCAGTACCAGCACAGCAAGGCCGTTTTGGTTATTGTTACAAGGCCAGATCAGTCAATCATCCAGACTGATGCCCCTTCAACTACTGAAAAGGCTGCTGCCCCTCTTCAGGAACCACACGTTTGTCTGACCTCTCAACAGATACCCCTCCGTTGTGGTTGTACCTACGGTACGGCCATCTGTATCGCTGAGGCACGCAAGCCTCCCCACCAACGGCAAGGTCCATGGTTCAGGAGGGGGGGGGGGGTCTCTTCACTTATCAACCCAAAATAGTCGCATGTGGAAGAAAGGCTAACTTCTGCGTCATTTTGTACTTTTCAGGTTTAATAGACGGCCAGGCAGCAGATGCGTCTCGAAGCTTTTGTATTATGTATGGGGAAAGCGCATCGTGCCAAAATAGTCAGAAAAGTATTTTTTACATTAGCTGTCGCCTGGTACTGGCATTTTATTCTTCTTCAAACCTTGTTTGACAGCTTTAACTCAGAACAAGTTTTCTACAGGCATGTAATCAATAAACTGCATGTGCAATTTCAGACTGTTATAGATAACATCAGCGAATTCGCATATATCGTTGACGATTAATTTCTCTCTCAGGTCTAGTATTGTTTTAACAACACTAAAAGAAACCTTACGAATACTGTGCACTGTATTGTAAGAAATGAACTAAAACTACCCACGATAACCTTACAAAGTAAGTCTGTTTTAACAAAACTGAGTATCTGTACACAGGCGTGCCTCTATCTGCACGAATTGGTAAAACACTGCTCACTTTGATTTCGAATGGGTCTGTGTTTAAATGATATACAGTGTCACACTCAAAAGGTATGCAATCGTGGCATTTCATAAATAAAGTTACGTATTCCTATAAACCCAAAATTTGCTTGTCAGCAGCGGAAAGAGGCGTTAAACCTGTTGTGCAGCATTGTAAGTTTTTCACCATTGCACTTTGAGCTGAAAGTATTTTCTTGCGATTTGGTAATCAATTTATTTCCTTCATACCTATCACCCTGGCATGGGAGTCTTAAATGTAGAACATTATTGAATTTCGTAACGTTGACGGTCGATTCGAATTTCTTCAGAGACGCTTGTATTGTATAGCAGCTTGGCAGTCAGAAGGCCGAGATCTACGACAATTAACACAACTTACTGAGTCGAGCTGCCAAGAGGATTTGATGTGTAAAGGTTTTCTTCTGATTTTGTTACAGAATTTTTTCTGGGAATTCGCAGCTCCATGAAATAATACACATAAAAAGCTCGCTGGCGCTGCCCCTACCGCGGTTAGAACTGACGATTTTCATAACCTTTGGAACACGAGACACGGGCGGTACCACGGGGCTACGGACACACTGCTGCCAGCACGCCACTCTCGTCATGGTACTGGTCGCTCCCCTCATAACGCATCGTGAAAGATATTAAAAGTTGTCACTTATGTGAAGAATAGCATTTCTTTAGCCAAAAAATTGAAATTTCTGTCTCAGTGTCTTAGTTTACGTGAGGAGTATATACCCCGAGTCATTCAAATGGAAAGGGAATATCAAGTGAATTTAGCGAGTCAGTTCAGTACCATACGCGGAAGTGATTGCACTGTCACTGTTGCCAAACGTTTGTGACGATGTTGCCAATTCTCAGCTATGCTAGGAATAGCTCTGTAGCGTTATAGGAGGAGAATCCTGTGCTCGTGTCATAGGAGGATACGGTGAGGAGGCGCGGGGTTTGGTTAATATGCAGCGTTTTCTCCTACCAGCTGTGTCAAACATTCAGGTGTGTAATCTTCCATCACGATTACAGTTTCCCACAAAATATATACGAATAAAACACTTACCTTGTTACTTTGTTACAAAAGATTATTTCAGAACAATAAAAAGTCTTTGGAAATCAACTTTGCCAACCTGTCACGAAAGGTAAGATAACAAACACTTTGCACCTAGAAATTGATTGTACCTATGTGCAGTCTTGGGATCACACAAGTAGAATTTCACGAATTGCACGAGAATGTAGAAAAATGTTGGTGCGAATGGAACCTGTAAGAAACACAGTTACCTATTTATTATGTACCACGTAATAATCAATTCATTTGATAATTCAGAAGAGAAGAAACTAAAAATTATGCCCATTAAGACAGAAACTAAAGTGCAGATGCGGGCACTGTGCAGATCTGCGCTTTTTCATGTTCAGATCTATACGAATAATGTATACTAACCAGCGTATTCATTGCTTTCGTAATGTTTCCCTCTTGTTTAGTCTTCTTATGATGAACTAGATCCACACCCATGAGTCTGATTTTTTCTTTGTATCCTTCCATCTATTATCTTTGTGTGTTATTGTTCGGTGTTCAAAAATCAAAATATTATGCCTGCTCCCACGAGGTATTAAAATGAGGTCGCAAAAAGGCTAACGAATTATAATCAAAATACAGTGAGACGCCAATTTGACTGTCGTCATGGTGTTAAGTGGACAGAAATAGTTGGGTGTTATTGTCGTCTTTTCTTATTGAGATTTTCATATTACCCTGACAGAAGACGCCGAGATAAATGTGTATATTCTCCGTGACGAAGCATTCCATTCATCCTGGTCCATTGTGCGCTTTTTTGCATCGGCGGCAATGAAAGGAAAGCTGTTGTAGGGTGACGAATAATAATAACAATGGTAGTAATTACAAATCAATAATCAAGGATGTTTACTGCATTACAGACGATTAACAAAATAACCAAGAATTGCTGAGTGTTTAATTGGCTCACTGAATAAGTGTTCTTACAACTTTGTTACTGAATTCTGTTCAAGTTGTTTGCAGAGAGAAAACAAAGAACCCCGTAGCCATACATATCGCTAGTAGAACGAGATATTACCTACCAACTATCCTTGCTTTACATCACGAGACGAACATGGCGTCACTGAGCTGATATTTGAAATACATTTGTTTTCTCTCTCTCTCTGTCTCTCTCTCTCTCTTTTTATTTTTATTTTAATTGTTTGAGGAAAGCATCGAGAAGCGCGATAATAAGCAACTAGGCATATAACCTGAATGAGATTTTCACTCTGCAGCGGAGTGTGCGCTGATATGAAACTTCCTGGCAGATTAAAACTGTGTGCCTGACCGAGACTCGAACTCGGGACCTTTGCGTTTGGAAGGTAGGAGACGAGATACTGGCAGACGTAAAGCTGTGAGGGCCGACCATGAGTCGTGCTTCGGTAGCTCAGATGGTGGAGCACTTTCCCGCGAAAGCCAAAGGTCCCTTGTTCGAGTCTCGGTCGGGCACACAGTTTTAATCTGCCAGGAAGTTTCAGGCATATAACCTGTTTACAGTTATTTGCATCGGGATACATAATGCCAAAATACAACTTTTAAGTGTGTTATTGCGTAATTCCAGTTGCTGACAGTCTATTCGTGAGCTTGCTCGCATTCAGTGGGGTGAAACCTATCACAGAAGCAAGCAAAACACAAATATTTCTTGCACCATGCGCAACAAATAAACGAAATCTCGCTGCACTGACGTGTTGTCCGATCTACTGCACGGAAAACATATCTGATTCATGTTGCTAAATACAGCTCTATCAGATATCAATTTGGAAGCGTACCAAGTATATAAAAGTAATCTTGAAATACTCAGAAAGGCCCATAGAGGTATTCGACTGAAACATAGCCATGACCAAAATTGTAACTGGGGTCGACAGCATCGTCGTCTACCACCTTGACAACTCGAACGGTGACAGTGCTCGGCCGGTTACTTACGTTTACTGATATCAAAGCTACAACATGAAAACACAAAAATGTTAATAACCCGAAGATCATTAGTTTTGGAACCCATAGAAAGTAAAGCAGTCATCAGTCGCAAGGGTGGTTTGAACGCCACGGTGCTTTAATAGGCACGGTCTTGTTGGAGGTGGTGTGCTGTTGCTTTCATCCGACCTTTGAGTTGACTTACCTAGCCAGTTAATAGGGGAACCTACAGTTTTACGTGGCTTTCGGACCACAGTGCAACTCAGCATTTTTCACATCAACAAACACTGCCCCAGGGGAAATATGTGTAAAACGGCACATATAAATCGTGGGACTGGTGAGGGATCGAACCTGTGACCTTCGTATCCATAGTCTTGCTTTTTATCACATTGCCACCATGCAGCGAAAACTGTAGTTTCTGCTTGCCATTAAAATTAAGGATCTCTCGTTTGTGCCTGCGTTGGCACTTGCGTGTCCCTTAGGAGACCTTACCCTTGGGAATACCCTCGTATACGTGTGTGTAAACGCCTTCCAATGCCCACTCAAGGAAGACAAGGATACCTAGCCTAGCTTCAATATCACAAATACGCCTCAGTTCGTGGATGAACGCAGACTTAGGTTGATAATCATTTTGAATCAGTACTGTACCCATTGGTGTGAAACTCGTTTTCTACCAAAGATTCCCACAGCTACAGAAACACTACTTTAATACCTCTTACACAAAATACTTACGCAGTGGCTGGTTCAAAAAATGGTTCAAATGGCTCTGAGCACTATGGGACTCAACTGCTGTGGTCATAAGTCCCCTAGAACTTAGAACTACTTAAACCTAACTAACCTAAGGACAGCACACAACACCCAGCCATCACGAGGCAGAGAAAATCCCTGACCCCGCCGGGAATCGAACCCGGGAACCCGGGCGTGGGAAGCGAGAACGCTACCGCACGACCACGAGATGCGGGCACTTACGCAGTGCTATCAGACGAAAAGATCAGCCTGACAAAAACTGTGGGAAGTTTGTTTTCTTCGTACCTGGATTCAGAGCTTTTCCTATTTGCGATATCTGTGAACGTTGCTGCATAAGACTATTTAAGAAGAAACTAAATTCCTTCAGCTACGCCAATGTTTAAAGAAATCGTGTTAACGGCACTAAATCGCGGTTTTTAAATCGTTTACCAGCCGTACTCTGCCGCATTTCGCTGGTTCGAAGGCAAAAAGCTTACTGACAAATTTCACAGAAGGAAAATGGGGACCAAATGTCTCCCACTCGAAGGTCATGTTGTTTTACTTAAATGATCACAAAATCGGGTGAAACGAACAATGATGTTGTCAGTATGAACACATTAGTGTTGTCAGTACGATGTTTTGCTGCCCAGGGCCTGTAATGATAAACGGCCCGTTTAGGTCAGGTACAGGGTTATTACAATTGATTGAAGCGATTTCACAGCTCTACAATAACTTTATTATTTGAGATATTTTCACAATGCTTTTCACACACATACAAAAACTCAGAAAGTTTTTTTAGGCATTCACAAATGTTCGATATGTGCCCCTTTAGTGATTCGGCAGACATCAAGCCGATGATCAAGTTCCTCCCACACTCGGAGCAGCATGTCCCCATCAATGAGTTCGAAAGCATCGTTGATGCGAGCTCGCAGTTCTGGCACGTTTCTTGGTAGAAGAGGTTTAAACACTGAATCTTTCACATAACCCCACAGAAAGAAATCGCATGGGGTTAAGTCGGGGGGGCGTGGAGGCCATGACATGAATTGCTGATCATGATCTCCACCACGACCGATCCATCGGTTTTCCAATCTCCTGTTTAAGAAATGCCGAACACCATGATGGAAGTGTGGTGCAGCACTATCCCGTTGAAAGATGAAGTCGGCGCTGTCGGTCTCCAGTTGTGGCATGAGCCAATTTTCCAGCATGTCCAGATACACGTGTCCTGTAACGTTTTTTTTCGCAGAAGAAAAAGGGGCCGTAAACTTTAAACCGTGAGATTGCACAAAACACGTTAACTTTTGGTGAATTGCGAATTTGCTGCACGAATGCGTGAGGATTCTCTACCGCCCAGATTCGGACATTCTGTCTGTTCACTTCACCATTAGGAAAAAATGTTGCTTCATCACTGAAAACAAGTTTCGCACTGAACGCATCATCTTCCATGAGCTGTTGGAACAGCGCCGAAAATTCAAAGCGTTTGACTTTGTCATCGGGTGTCAGGGCTTGTAGCAATTGTAAACGGTAAGGCTTCTGCTTTAGCTTTTTCCGTAATATTTTCCAAACCGTCGGCTGTGGTATGTTTAGCTCCCTGCTTGCTTTATTCGTCGACTTCCGCGGGCTACGCGTGAAACTTGCCCGCACGCGTTCAACCGTTTCTTCGATCACTGCAGGCCGACGCGTTGATTTCCCCTTACAGAGGCATCCCGAAGCTTTAAACTGCACATACCATCGCTGAATGGAGTTAGTAGTTGGTGGATCTTCTTGAACTTCGTCCTCAAGTGTCGTTGCACTGTTATGACTGACTGATGTGAGTGCATTTCAAGCACAACATAGGCTCTCTCGGCTCGTGTCGCCATTTTGTCTCACTGCGCTCTCGAGCGCTCTGGCGGCAGAAACCTGAAGTGCGGCTTCAGCCGAACAAAACTTTATGAGTTTTTCTACGTATCTGTAGTGTGTCGTGACCATATGTCAATGAATGCAGCTACAGTGAATTTATGAAATCGCTTCAATCATTTGTAATAGCCCTGTATATTGTATACAGACGTGGAAGAGAGAGCACCACTAAATTCTACAATCCGTATGCATTGCATACACACAGAAATTACTGTTACAGTGTACTTATGGAGCCCAATGAGTGAATTGCATATTTTCCGGTGAGAAAGAGCACTGGCAAACAGTCTTCGCTACATTAGGTTACTTAAACTGGCGTCACTTTGAGCTAGAATTTATGGCCAGCGACTAAGTGTAAGGACAGGGATTTGGATGCGGGTTTTGCAATTGTGAAATACTTTCCTTTCATTATGGAAGCGAATATTAAATTTGAACTAATATTGCGAAAAGTTTGGACTTGGATAGCTTAGAATGAAAATCTTTCTGTTTATTGCAAAGGAAAACAATTGATTTTCTAAAACATTCTGTGTCATACACAACTTGAAACAGGTCACGTCGACCAAATCATATGAAAGAACCGACAGCGACGTACATTGGAAGGCAGTAAGATCCCTTGGCTTTTGGTTTGGCAGTATTCTACAGCCATTTCTAGGCGCAAGTAAATGAAGAAAGGCAGCGCGTTTTCGTTATCAAGTAACGTCTTCATCAATTACTTTAGTTTTAATGTGATTTACGAGTAACTGCTGATGTTTGATATTAACATGAAAAGGATTCCGTAGACAGGGAAAGAACTTGTTCTTGGGCAACTACTTCTATAATGACCAAAAGGACTTATGACGGTGATAATCGAATTGTCCGGTAACTTCACACTTCACAGTGGATTTTCTGGAATTAAGAAATTTCCTGAATTAGTGAAAATTTCAAAATGGCTTCAAATCGAGGCTATGACGCCTACAAGAGTCTTTACATCCTGCTGACATGAGAATAGCATAATCTCCACGTCAGAAGCTTGCTTCTACTTAATCATTTAATAGACTCGCGTTTTTTTTCCACCGTGACTAGTTTAGTAAGCTAAGCACATCATCCATTACAGCACACTCCTGGGGCTGGGAAATGTGGCCACAATGGTCTGGTGTAACGAACTATCACATGTGCAATGCGTGGATTCAGACATTTACTTTTAAGAGGCACAAACAGACTTACTTTACCTCTGGTAACCTTAAGAGAAAGCTGTTATAATCCAGAATCCGCATTAAACATCAGGTTCCTTCATTCCAAACTGGGAAGAGCCGGTTTACGTTGGAAAATGACTTAGGTGGAGGTCAGGGTAAACAGAAGTACCATCACCAGTAAACTTACTTACATTAGAAAATTTTATTTTATTTGATGAACTGATAGCCGTCCTAAGGAACATGGCTCTTATTTTACTTGTACTTGATTGAACTAGAGACGTTGAAAAATTTGGTGCTGGACTGTGATTCGAATTCGTATCTCCTCTTTCGAGGATCTGAATCTCTCGGAACAGTATAGTTCAATCATTGCATTCCTTTTCCCAAGACTGCAGTCTTCTCTAGGTCTCCTCCAAAGGTAAATATGTGGGTCCGAAACCTGATCCAGTACAAAAGTATTCATAATTTCATTTCAAGCCCTATCACGTGCACACCAGCCTGCTAGTGAAAATTAACGTGCATTTTTAATGTCTGTTCATGTTGCCAACAATTTCTGGACAAACACGCACACATCTTACTGTTGGTGAGTAAGCAATTGATACTTAAGCAATATTCGTGGACAATAATGAAGAACGATAGGAGTGCGGTTCGATTGTCGCTCAGGCACAAAAATTTGTGTCCATATTTTAGATTAAACACCTAGCAGCTGGCAAGGAAAACCAATACGTAACATTTGATTTTACTTAATTAACAATCCGATTACGTCTTGGGTTCGTATCTCCGTCGCAGAACTTCACATCATGCGCTTCATCTTTAAATTCATACACACTTCGTTGCTTCTGAATTGAGGTATATCAGACATCATTCATGGTTAGTTAACAAGGATGAAAGGGTCTTGATAGGAGTCCCGGTTTATTACAAAAACTGTCTTCTTTTATTTTCAAGTTTAGATTTGGTTACTGATATAGGCGAAAATTTCGGTACTTCATGACTCTTCATGGATAGTCAGCAATATGATATGATTAGATTAGATTAGATTAATAATTGTTCCGTAGATCATGAATACGACATTTCATAATGAATTGGAACGAGTCATTTTAATGAAAGATTTCTTTACATTCCAGTATTCAATTTCTTTACAACAATTTTTGATCCCCTCTCTCTCTCACACACTCTCTCTTCCTCTCTCTCTCTCTCTCTCTCTCTCTCTCTCTCTCACTCACACACACACACACACACACACACACACACACACACACACATTCTCTTTTTATTTTTATTTGTTTGTTGTGCTCGACTATCGGCGAGGCACGAAAACGTCCGTGAATGAGTTTCTGAGTTTCTTAGTTTTGAGTACAGTTACGAAAGAAATATAAAAACAACTATGAGAGTTACTGATTTATGATGCTTAGTAGCAGTCAGTTCTGAGTTTTATTAGTAACTAAGCTCCAGTCCGTAAACCTAGTTACAGAAATGCGAATCAGACGCATTACGTATTCCAGGTCGTAGCAGCCGCGTCTTTGAGGCGCCAGCTATTGTCACTTCCCAGCCCGCTGTAGGATCACATCGGTTCGTCTTCTTCCTGCTGGTAATGTAACTGAGATTTGGCAACAAGGCAACGTATGTTTGGCAACTCTGTGATCGACGAGTTACTTTCTGGTGTGCACGGAATTAAGGCTCAAAGTTCACTTGATTTCTCGTGTCATTTCCATGGAATAACCTGAGTTCTTATCGCTTGAGGTGTAACAGAAGATTGTAAATTTACGGTTTTCAGCCCAGCAAGGTCATTGAACGTGGCAATCGCAACTAATCTCGGCCTGTAAATAGCGGTTTACGAGTTCTAGCCACTATTGGCCTCGTAAGAGGAAGGCGCAAACCATATCTATCCGCTTCCTCTGCGTTGACGTGCTGACCTGTGGTTCGCGGTTCCAGCCTCGTTGAATGTAACGTTTTTATCCCTTCTATGTAAGAGCTGCAAGCAGTCAGATCAAACATCGACAAGCAAATCGTAAGAAAATACTTTCATCTCAAAGTTCAATGGTGAAAAACTTACAATGCTGCACAACAGGTAACGTCTCTTTCCGCTGCTGACAAGCGAATTTTGGGTTTCTAGGAATACGTAACTTTATTTATGAAATGCCACGTTTGCATACCTGTTGAGTATGACACAGCATACCAATTAAACACAGACCCATTCGAAATCTGAGTAGTGTTTTACTAATTCGTGCAGATAGAGGCACGCCTGTGTACAGATACTCAGTTTTGTTAAAACAGACTTACTTTCGTCGTAGGGTTATCGTGGGCAGTTTTATTTCATTTCTTACAATACAGTGCACAGTTTTCGTAAGGTTTCTTTTAGTGTTGTTAAAACAATACTAAACATGAGAGAGAAATTAATCATCAACGATATATGCGAATTCGCTGATGTTATCTATAACAGTCTGACAATGCACATGCAGTTTATTGATTACATGCACGTAGAAAACTTGTTCTGAGTTAAAGCTGTCAAACAAGGTTTGAAGAAGA
Organism: Schistocerca cancellata; assembly: GCF_023864275.1. Classification (NCBI taxonomy): domain Eukaryota; kingdom Metazoa; phylum Arthropoda; class Insecta; order Orthoptera; family Acrididae; genus Schistocerca; species Schistocerca cancellata. The sequence continues at coordinate 3,937,953 of NC_064632.1, read as the reverse complement.
ATAAAATGCCAGTACCAGGCGACAGCTAATGTAAAAAATACTTTTCTGACTATTTTGGCACGATGCGCTTTCCCCATACATAATACAAAACCTTTGACACGCATCTGCTGCCTGGCCGTCTATTAAACCTGAAAAGTACAAAATGACGCAGAAGTTAGCCTTTCTTCCACATGCTACTATTTTGGGTTGATAAGTGAAGAGAATTGTGATCAAAGTTCCATTAAATTGATAACTTCAGCAGACAGCAGAATTGTGTTTTAAGAAAATGTAGTAGCAAATGTAATAGAACACGCGACATCTTGTCAACAATGCGCAACGCTTACCGTTACAATACTGGCTATGACATAGATACAGCACCTCTGAAAGTGAACAACAGTTCCTCCAGAACTTCGGCATTCCACAGTGCTGTGAGATATTGCATATGGCCGGATCTAGACTTCTGAGAGGCAGACAGTTACAGCATTTCTTTTTCACTGCACGATGGTTTCAACAAACAGATAGCGCAATAGAGTAGCTCAAATGGAAAGGAACACTTCCTATTTAAATATCTGCATCTACACTGTTGGCAGTTCTGTGTAGGTGGCAATTACGTTATTTTATTTCGGTGATTACGAAATAGAGTCGAATGTATGCACTGGTTAGCCAAGGCAGCTAGTTCATGGCGATTCGATCAACCAAGTAAATGAATGAACTGAACATCCTGCAAACCACTACAGGGAGCCTGTGTGTCAGAATTCTCATCTTGTGTGCCGCAACGGTGTTATGATAGAGAAATGAGTCGTAGCGAAGAGGGTTTGGTGGTCTGTTGGACTGATGATAGTTTCGGTTCGATTCCAACTTCTGACGATCGTTTTTGATAGGGAGAGGCAGATTCTATTCTCCTCTAGCTACGCCAAGTGAAAAAGGTATAACGGAATTGTGGTCTGAAAATCAAGTTAAACATGATATTCCTTCTCTACCAAGAGGATGTTAGGTGGAATCACAATAAAGTATGGAGTGGCGACATGTAGAAACTCGATCACTAGTAACCTTTCTTATACTAGTTATTTATTTCTAGTGACGAAACAAACCCTGTGTATGGTCACAGCACATTTATTCCGTCTTTTATTTGAGCTTCTGTATGTCGATAAAATTGGTTCTGAACTGGGAATGCAACTCAGACCGCTCTTATCGCGGAATTTGATCCCTTCGTGACAATACAGCTCGAATAAACTTGTTGTTTGTTCAAAACTGCAGATTCCTCAACATCTCCACATATTGCGCGGTACTAAACTTTTCACTATGTATTATCAAGCTCTAGCATGAGAACACCTATCTGCTGATGGATAAAAATTTTCATTTTTAATGCATTTTCATTCGTTGTCAACACTAACGATATCTGACGTTTTTGACTCCCAATGAGACGCAGAACTATTTGCGAGATCACTGTAAGTTCAAGGATGTTGTTCCGAGCTGCTGGTGGAGAAAAATTCGGTAGCTGACGTCTCATTGTGTGTAGTCAACAACGATTGGTGTGGGGTTCGATTCCCAGTCAGCACTGAACACTTCGTCGTATTATTTCTAGTTCAAACGTGCTCACATGTCACCGCTGGTGTAACTAACCCATACTTAACGTTCCTTTTCTCTAGAATATAACAGCGATACGTGCAGGGTTGGAGTCCTGGGAAGGTAAAATTAATGTTTCGTCTCGTCATTTCATTTAATACATCTAGCTACTGCCGAGACAATGCGATATGTCAAAGCTGATTGTGCTTCGATGACAGTCCGATTGGTTCTGTGTTCGAATCCCTGTCCAACACAAAGCTGTACCTCACTGCATTTCAAGTAAGTTACTTGTGAAGAAGCAGTACTTAACATCTCTCGTAGTTCGTTAACAGGGACAATAGATGCTGGGTAGGAATTCGCGACCGTTAAAAATGTTTACGTTATGTAATTTAAAGTTGATATTTGTTAACTGATACTGTCTAATATCGAGGTATATCACTTTCTTTATGCCTAGTCGGGAATGACTGTTAATTTCCGTCAGTCACGAAATCTTAGTTTGCATGACCTGGGTTTGAATCCATATGCAGAATTAGTCGGTTCGTCGTGTCATTTGAAGTTTATACATATTCTCAACTAGCTGCTCGTGAATAACGTAAATTTTAATGACTTTTGTGTTAAATAACAAGTATGGTATGTTACTTTGAAGAGGAAATCATGAAAACGACGAACTTACTACGTGCTTTACCTATCTGACGTAATAATGAGAGTGCTAACATTTCAGGTTTGTCAGTTATTGCAATAAATGCGGGGAAGCCTTAAGGACAGTCTTATCTGTGATGAGGTGTTCCCTGATATTTGTAGTATCGTGGTATTACTTTACATCTTGACTTATTGCGATACAGGGCAGTGTTTTGTAGTGGTGACTTGTTGGAACCATTTTCAATAGTCAAACGACTGTATCAAGGAGCGATTAGAGGACCTGCTAGACAGCTGCGTTATGTGGGTTGCATGGGAATCAGGCGAAATGCATTTCAGGTCGTTCGGATACTTTTGAGCATGACTGCATTTCGTTAACAATCCGATTAGGTACTGGGTTCGCATCCCTCTCACAAGCTTTATATGATGGCATTTCAATTTTACACATGATGATACCCTGTTCTTTGTGAATGACACCATATTAAACGTCATTGGGGGTAGTTTCCAGGACGGTAACTGTTATGACCGGAATCCCAGTTCAGTACAATCATTTTCGTCATTTATTTACAGGATCTGAATTGGTAACTGATACTGGTGCAAACGCCTATACTTCACGCCTCTTTATGCCTAGTGATCGGGTCTCAATAAGGCACAAACAAAGCTTAGCTTAGTTAGCAATGGCTATAGGTGCTGGGTTTGAATCCAGGTCCAGAACGACGACGTTGGTCATGTCATTTGAAGTTCAAATTTGTGTACACCTAGCTGTTGATGTGTTACGAGAACAATGATATTACTGGTGATTCGCTGTTAATGTCCTTAGAGTGCTTGTTGCCGTTAATCGCGTTTTTCTACTGGTTCGTCCAATTTCCAGAGCCACTCGCTGTTGAGCGACCTTCAGCATGTGGATGGAAAACCTTTTAGAGAGCGAAAACTTTTTTCCAATTGCCGTACAGCTTTGTAACTCCACATATTGTCCCAAGTATTTAATTTTGACTAAGGAGTACTGTACGATATATGTAAAATAATTCGTTTTCTCCAAACTTTTGGAATGTCACTTGTTGTAATTAAGGCTAGTTTATGAGTGTTATGGGGTGTCTCATCGCTAAGAACGTGTTTTCTAATATGTTTTGTATGACGATATTAGTTGACACTTAGACTGACTGCCATAAAGACCTTTCGGCTCTTAGTAGTCTCTTGCAGTACCCATTGTGTGTAGTCAAATGACTTTACCCCAAGGGGTTTTGGTGTTTAGAGGACCTGCAACACAGCTACGTTATGTTGGTTGTATTCGGCAGTGACCCACTTTTTTTGCTGTCAAGTGTATGTCTGGTTGGGAAAAAACATGGTCTCTGGCAAAACAGGAACAGAATAGAATCGAAGCATTTGAGATGTGGCGCTACATACAAATGTTGAAAATTAGGTGGACTGATAAGGTATGGAATGAGAAGTTTCTGTGCAGAATCGGAGAGAAAAGGAATATGTGGAAAACAAGGAGAAGGGACAGTATGTTGGGACATGTGTTAAAACATCAGGGAAAGACATCAACGGTACTAGAGGGAGCTGTAGAGGCTAAAACTGTAAAGGAAGACAAATCCAGCTAATAATTGAGGACATAGATTGCAAAGTGGTTCAAATGGCTCTAAGCACTATGGGACTTAACATCTGAGGTCATCAGTCCTCTAGAACTTAGAATTACTTAAACCTAATTAACCTAAGGACATTACACACATCCAAGCCCGAGGCAGGATTCGAACCTGCGACTGTAGCGGTCGAGCGGTTCCAGACTGAAGCGCCTAGAACCACTCGGCCACATCGGCCAGACTTAGATTGCGAGTGCTACTAAAGAGGTTGGCACAGGAGGGGAATTCGTGACAAAAAAAATCTTAATCATGGAGCAGAGTGCTATTACTGTGAATGCCATCAGTCTCAAAGATTAGTTTTGACGAGAGCTGGGGATTTAAAACGAGCTAGAATGAGGCTGTGACACAAGCTCATTTCGGAAGGACCGCACATGTCCTCCTTCTCTGCTACTTTCACTTAACAGGCTGTTATCTGCTACTTCCGTCCCTCACTAAATACTCTTGTGAAGGAGATAGAGTTTCTTGCAAGATATCTTCCAAGCTAATGAATATGCTTACTTCGTTTGATTTTCTGTCACAGTCTCCCATCTGCTGAAATTGTATCCTCACTGCTCAGACGTTACTGTAAGCTGTTGGTCACGTGACCCACTTGCAGTATACTGGCTCACTTACTGCTTCCATCTCTGGTATGACCTGAGTTTGCCTGTGGCAACCTGAATGTGCTGCAATAAAAGTTTTGTAAATTCTGTCTCTTACTCTTTAGTGCCGTAACAAAACTACGAAATGCTTTGCCTGCATTTACTTGTCCTATTTACGTCATAGATACCTGACGAGCTCTGACGGCTACATTCCGTTCTGCATGACTTTATCATGTACCCGGATCTAATACCCAGGTGGTCGAAATCTGTCATTCATAAAAAAGACGAGGAAATAATGTTCGAAATTGTAAATTTTGATATTTTTCCGGCGAATCAACTGTTAAAAAAGATTCCAGGCTTGCAGCCGGTAGTCGTAAACTTCACTGCATTCTATTTTTGGTTGGACAACTGCCAGCCATCTTCAGGTGAGGCGAACGAGGACTAACCAAGACTTTTGTTTCCTTTATTGAATTTCGATTCCCCCCGAAGTGGGGCGGGCTGGCAGCATCTTAGTGCACTGCTCTTCAGCCTACAGAATTTTTAAAACATAAGAAGAAGATAAGAAACAATAAAATCAGACGATAAAATGGTGACTTAAATTGTAAAACGACGGAAAATTGTGGAAAGTTAAAATATAAAACAAAGGTTTGGCGATGCTAATAAAATACACAGGAAGCAGACAGGTAAAATAGTAGACAGACAATTTAAAAACATGGCGACAGTCTGGTTTCTGTTCGCAAGAGATAAAAATTACACCCAGTGACAGTATGATTTCCGTTCGCAACACTTTGGAAAAGACGCATAACGTTGAACACTCACTGGGAACACAGCACTAAGAAGTCAGCACAAAGATGACACACCACAGCCAAGGGCAAATGGGGGGCACCTGGAAAGATGAGGGGGAAAAAGGAGGGAGGAGAGGAAAAACGTAGGGGGAGAGAACCGACAGAGGGAGAAGACTCATAAGGGGGGAGGGACAGGACAGATGCGAGAGGGAATGGGGAAAGGCAGAGGAGGGAAATGCAAAAGAACTTGGGGAAGAGAAGGGAGGCAGAGAGAGGATAGGTGGGGAAAAAACAGGATGGAAGGGAGGGAGATAGAGCCCAGGAGAAGGACAGAGGAAGGGAGGGGGAGGTGAGAATCAGAGTTGATAGGAGGGATAAATGGAGGGAGAGAGGGCATCAACCGGGAGGGGGAGTCGACAGAAGCCACCTTGGGAAAGGAGATGAAGGGTGTAGAGATGGTGGGTAGGGCGGGGACACAATGGTGAAGATGGTGAAGGTGTGGCAGAGGGCAGGGGTTGGAGAGGAGAGGAGCAGCCAAGGGATGAGGGGATCAAGGCGGCGACAGGTGTAGAGAAAGCAGATATGTTCAAGGAGTAGTAGCAGATGGGGAAAGGAATCAGGTCATAGAGGATCCGCATGGGGGGACAGGACGCATATACGAAAGGCGAGGCAGAGTGCATGGCGCTCAAGGATCTGGAGGGACTTATAGAATTTGGGGAGGAGGGGAGGATATCCAGTTGGGACTGGTATAACAGAGGGTGGGACAGATTAAGGATTTGTAGATGTGGAGGATGGTAGAGGGGTTCAACCCACATGTCAGAGAGGAGTTTGAGGAATCAGAGGCAGTTGTGGGATATGAATTGGACAGAGCGGAGATGAGGGATCCATGTGAGGTGACGGTCAATGGTGAGGACAAGGTACATGAGGGTGTGGGAGAGGTGGACAGGATGGGCGCAGATGGTAAGGGAGAAATCAAGGAGCCAGAAGGAGCAAGTGGTATGACCTACGATGATTGCCTGGGTCTTGGAAGGATTGATTTTCAGGAGCCACTGGTTAGACCATTCTGAAAAAAAGTCAAGGTGATTCTGGAGAAAGCGTTGGGACCTTGGAGGGTAGGAACAAGGGTAAGGCATGCAGTGTACTGGAGAGGGGGGGGGGGGGGGAGGTTCAGGCATATCTGCCGTGTACAGGAGGTAGAGGAGAGGGGAGAGGACAGAGCCCTGGGGCACACCTGCAGAGGGGTAGAAGGTGCGGAAATCAGCGTTGTGGATGGTAACATAGGAGGGGCAGCGGGAGAGGAAGGAGGCAATCAGACAGACTTAATTGACAAGAAGGGCGTAGGTCTGGAGTTTAAACAGGAGACTGGGATGTCAGACACGGTCGTATCCTTTTTCGAGGTCAAGGGAGACAAAAATGGTGGAGTGAAAGGGGTTAAGCTAGAGGGAGACGAGATGAGTGAGGCGTAGGAGGACGTTCTCCATTTCATCTTACATAGTGTGCTGGTAGTACTGCTGCACTGTTGCTGTCACGGAGACAGAAGGGCCACTCCGCCCAGCGACAGTGCCCTTGCTGGTGTAACTGCGATACTCAGCTGCCATTGGTTTTGTCACTGGCCGCAGCTACCGAAGTTTTCTGGCGTCTTCGTCTCGAGCAAATTTCGGAGATGACGGGATTTATCATCTTCTTTGCTGAGACCTTTCTTTGGCAAATGTTCACATCATATATGGAACTCTGTTGATTTTATCAACAGACTGGGGGCTTTCCACTTAAGTAGTTCTGATCTTCTTTCAGTTTTGATGTAGTTTCCCTTTTCACAAAAGTACCTCTTGCGGAGGCTTTGTTTCGACATGCTCTTTCCTCAACTTATGTTTAACCAGGAATATTTTGAACAGTCTGACGGTGTCGCCATGGGCAGTCCTCTGTTTCCTTTTTTTTTTTTTTTTTTTTTTTTTTGACAGAAGCCCCTCCACTCCCACACCGGCATGATGCCCACCTCAATAGGTCTACTGTCATCTCTGCGTAATGGTTAGTTTTCACTAAAGTGTGTCTCAGGATGTCGGAACCGTGATGTTTGCGTACATCTGGTTAAGGTTAAACATTACTACGCGCTCATCTGAAGATAGATTGGGTCGAAGGATAGCGGTTGGAAGGGCAGAGGAAAAAAAGTGCAAGGGCAAGAGCCAAGGGAAGCAAACCTCTGCAATACTTAGGTCGGGTGGTAACAGCAATAGAGGATGTCTTGGCTGCCTGCGATAGGTCGTGCAAGGGTAGGCTTTGTTAGTAGTTGGTATCATGCATGTCGATACCTTGACATTGGGGGTGGTGTTGCCCGGCGGCTGCCGCTGGGTGCCGGTGTTGAGCTCTCGTTCAGCGCCAGCAACCTGCAACAGTTAGGTTTATCATCGTTTTTTGTGTCCGATAGGTCATATATCGTATGCACAGTGTAGGGTGATGTTGGCGAATTGTTTGTGCGTCAGTGGGCGAGCTCGTCGGTGTCCCTGCTGTGGCCTGTTGGTAGGCTCAAATAGCAGCTGGTAATTACCAGTCAGTGTTGCTGATATGCAGGGGCTTGCCAGTTTGTCGCTTGTTGGTGTATGTTAATTTACCGTAGGTGGCTATGCTCTAGCTAGTAGTGTCTCTGTTTCATCTGGTGGCTAACCTTACTGTGAAGGATTTTGAGGAGAAAGCCCTTGAATCAGCGGTTTGTAAACCAACTGTTTTTGGAGATTCGTCCATGATACTTTCATTGTGTGACCCCATGGGGAAGAAAAGTTAATGGAGTTTTTTCATCATCCTAACTCCATCCATGAGAATATTCGATTTCCTGTGGAAGTAGAGAAATATAGCTGCCTTCCATTCCTGGATGTTCTGGTTAAACGGAAGAGTGACGGCTTGATGGGACATTCTGTTTATCATAAACCCACTAACACTGATTTGTACTTGCATTATTCAAGTTGCCATCACCCATCCCAGACCACGAGTGTACTTAAACCCCTTGTGCACAGGGCACATACGGTGTCGGATGCAGAGAATTTGCCTAAGGAACTTGACCATTTAAGGACGGTGTTCAGAGAGAGAATGGATATTCGACCCAGCAAATTAACAGGGTCTTCTCAACTAGAGCCAGGAACCAAGAAGTGGATAAACAGAAGAACGCACCAACCAAGTTCCTAGCTTTTCTTCTCTTCGTTAGAAATATCTCCTTCAAGATAGCGAGGATTCTTAAAAATTTTCATGTGAAAGTGGTTTTTCGTCAGCCTTCTAAGATTTCAGATTGGTTGGGATCGGTGAAGGATGATTTGTTACTGCAGAAGGCAGGAATTTACAAAATACCGTGTCAATGTGGTATGGCTTATATAGGACAGACAACGCGTACAGTGGAAGAGTGTTGTACAGAACATCAACGTTGTACTCGCCTACTGCAACCCAGTAAGTCTGCAGTTTTGGAACACGGTATTTCTAACGGACATTCAATGGAGTATAACAAAACTTCGATTTTGGCCACAGCAACAACTTTTTGGGACTCCATTATCAAAGAATCCGTTGCAATACGCATTGCGGGAAATCTAATGAGCCATGACAGTGGTTACCAATTGAATAAGGCATGCAATCCCGTCATCTCCGAAATTTGCTCGAGAAGAAGACACCAGAAGACTTAGACAGCTGCGGCAAGTGGCAATACCTACAGCAGCTGAGTATTGCAGTTCCACCAGCGAGGGCGCTGTCGCTGGGCAGTGTGGCCCTTCTGTCTCGTCGAATGCAGCGCATGCACGGCAGTACTATCGGCGCACTATATAACACAGAGCAGAGAACGTCTTCCCCCTACTCCTACCCTGAGATACCTTGGCCTCACCCTCGACTGTCACCTCACCTGGACCCCTCACCTCCAGACCATCCAGCAGAAATCCCATTCCCACCTCCGCCTCCTGGAACTCCTGTCTGGCTGGACGTGGTGTCTCCACCCTTCCACCATCCTCCACACCTAAAAGTCCCTCATCTGTCCTATCCTCTGTTATTCCAGCCTTGCCTGGATCTCTGCACCCACCCACTTTTACAAGTCCGTCCAAATCCTGGAACGCCATGCACTCCGCCTTGCCTTCCGTATCCACCTTCCTTCCCCCACACGGCTCCTGTATGAACTCATCCCCCTCTCCCACCTCCTGCTGTTCCTCCAACATCTCCGCATCCTTTACCTTGTCTGCAGGCTTGATCCCCCCACCCCCTGGTTTCCTCCTTCCTCTCCACCCCCCCCCCCCCCACCGTTGCCGCGCCTCTATCGCTGTATCCCTCCCTCTCTCCACCTCCACACCTTCCATCTCCTACATCAGGGCAATTTCCAGCACCTCCCCCTCCCAGATGATGAACTTCGCCTGACATATACCCTTCCTTTCAACTACAATCTGGCTGTGTTCCCCCCCTCCCCAGGGCTCCCTTTTTCCTCTCCCCTCCTTCTCCCAGAGTGGATTTTCCTCCTTCCCCCCCTCCCCTGAGACGCTGCACCTCACCCTTACCTCTTTCCCTCCCATGTCCCTCCCTACCTGGCCCTCTTCAGCGCGCCCCCCCGCCCAACTCCCCCCTCTCTCTTCCCCTCCCCTCCTTCTTCCCTTCTCCCTCATCTCCTTGCACCTGGAAGATCCTCCATTTCAATCATCGTCAGTGTGCCATGTCAGTGTTGCGTTTAGTGCTGTTTCTCCTGCGCATCGAGAGGTGTGATTTTAATTGTGTGCTGCCCTTGTACTTAGTGTTATCGTCAGTGTTTGTCACGTGCTACGCCATCCGTCGATACTTTCATGCTCCAGTCATACTGCACGCCTTGTTTTCTTTTAATTGTCCCAGTGTGTGGATTTTTTGGGTGCGCTACTTTTTTACGGTTTTTATCTCCATTTTACAGTCGCCCCTTTTTGTCTATTGTCTTCCATGATGTTTTCCCCTTTTTATCTACGTGTACGATGTTTTCTCCATTGTTATTTTTAAATGTCTTCTATTGTGTTCTATGTCTTTCGGCTGAAGAGCAGCGCATATGCCTCTGCCAGCCCGCCCCGATGGGCAATTATAACACAATGAAGAAAAAAAAAGTCTTCCTCAGTCCTCGTTCGACTCACCTGAAGATGGCTGGCTAGCCGAAATGCCGTACAATGAAGTTTACGAGGACCGTCTGCAAGCCCGAAATCTTTTTCAATAATGTTCGAAATTCTTTTTGTGGTGGTCTAGTTTTCCAGGCACTGTGGATCCACGTATTTCTTCTATTAGTGTCTTGATTCTTTTTCCTCTTCCTTTAAAGCAATTGCTATAAGTCCTAATTCACTATTACGAAAATTACCGAAAATATTTACAACTTCCACAAACAGAAACACAGTCCACCACTTCTGAGTGACAATACAAACACGGACGAGCCTCGATTACGTGCGGCTCACAAAGGAACGGCCAGAGCTCCGGCGTCACTCTCCAGATGTGCGGTTCTGTCACGGCCTGGACGTGTTCGACCGGACCTTTAAGCGGTAACCCGTGCTCTTCATTTGAAGGCGAACACAGTTGCAACGATACGTGCTGGATTAGTGAACCTCCATAGCTACAATGCACCATCATTGGCACTGTTGCGTGGGACACACTGAATGTCCAGTTTGCCTGCCTAATTTGGAAGACTTTTCCTGTCCTCCATGTACACTGGAACTTTTCCTTCCTAGAGTTTAAGTGTATTTGAAACCGTCGGTAACAGTAATGGTTGTGTGCAGTGTGTTGTGATGTTTGTGTTGCATGATGGTGAGAGGAGGCAAAGTGTGAAACCCGCTTCAGGCAGGTATGTCAAACCACGCTGCCGAGCTTAATGTCCCCATCTCATGGATGGATCACTATCAACAGTGCCATCACTACACGAGACGACGCAAGAGATTTGTAGTTTAGTTCAGGACACTGGCGCTATGACTAGTGATCATGGACATCAGGCTCCACCCATCCTCCTCCCCTTTTCTGTAAAGGCGAAGAGAAAAAACAATTAACAGCACCCGGCATACCCATTCATGTACTGGGCAAGCCCGAAGCTGCTTAACTACGGTGATATGACGATAACCGGTGCATTCAACGAGGCAAGGTTGTTGCCATACCGTTCTTGCTAAGGAAATGAGTTTTACCGGTAGCTGTCCTACCTTACTTTCGAGATTCTTGTTTCTTCAGTTTGTCGCTAGTCAGCATCCTCGAACTGCCGTTTTCGGTGCCAGTGTTGTTGAGTTGGATCTGTCATGCGTCTCGTTCGTGGTGTCCTCGGTGTCACGCTGGTTCGTGCGAAGACCTTCAGTTGTTTGACAGCCTTTAGGATTTCGCCTACTTCTTCTAGTAGTGAGCTTCGAAGACAGTTACGGGGCTGTAGGCAGATTCGCCGAGGGCTTTATTCAAGCTCAGGGTCCATCCACAGCAAAGATCCCAGCAAACTTGGTGCCTTCTGACGATCTGGAAAAACTAATGGAACGCTCGAGGAAACCTGGCTGTGTCTAGCGCAGTGGAGCTTGTTGAGGCACGTTTTCAGACTTCTGCTACTCAAAATGAACAGGCTAGCGGACTGCAATCGCAAGGGATACACAGAAATTTGCATCTAGAATTAACTTAGGTACTTCACAACTACCCGACTAGCGAACTTGAATATCGACTTAAATCGTACGACCTTTGCGAGATAGCTCTTGGGCATAACGGAAAAAAATGAAATGTGAAACTATAGAATGCCAGACTGAAAATAGCTCTGCACAAACTAATGATAATAATAATAATAATAATAATAGTAATAATAAAAATAATAAACTGATAATGTAAATTTTAATAACAGACAAGGAAACTAAAAGCTTCCACCAATGACGATTAGAAGTACCGTGACAGAGGTCTCGAAAGATGTCGACAAACCACGGAAAACGTACATCAGGATGTCGAACAAGCCTATATTTTTTTTTGATGAACAGCTTTTATAGTCTCTAATGTATTTTTACGGTGTGTTATTTGAACAGTTTCTTCAGTCTTAGTTTATGCATGAGACTGGTCCCCCACTGAGTATCTTGCATGGTCAACCGATCCAGCGAGCTGTGCCGGTGGTAGCTTTGCGAGTGGTAGGATCTCCCAAGCCGGGCAGATACTAAATGGTAGACACTAAATACGTTACCATGGTCCTCCAGGTTAGGGGATGGACGTGAGATCAACTCCACCACACCGTGAGAAAGGCAACTTTTACGGTACGCCAAGAAATATCCTCGAATTCGGGATGGAACAAGAATGAGAACGACCACAGGAAGCCAATGGTTAATGCTAGAGTATCACGGAAGCGATGAAGTATTGGATAAAGAACTGAATAGGTTCTGGCTGGACATAGTGGCACTGCGACATATGAGATGCACAGAGAAGGGATGCAAAAAGGTAAGTTATAGAGTTACATTGTTAGTCTTCAGGACAGTCAATGAAATGACGCGTGCATAAGAATGAAAGTTTTACATCCCAACAGTGGTGTCATATAATGTACCTACAGAACATAAAGAAAGATAAAGATGACAGCGGAAAAAATTAGTTTCTACAAAAACCGAGAATCAATATATGAATATGCACTCTTACACTGTAAAAGTGTGTCCTTGGTGGCGCCATTCCCGAAGAAGGAGGAAAGACTTTACTGAAACCCCTCACTGGTCCTCTTAGCCTACACAATTCCTACAACAACAACGGAGTGAGACTAGTAAATCTAGTAACTTCAGAAAACCTATCGATTATAAGTAGCTATTTTCCTCGCAAAACATTTATAAGGTAATTTGGAAGTCATAAGACCAAAACACTGAAAACTAAATAGACCACATACTCGGACAACAGACCAAGAAGCGTTATTGAGAATGTAAAATCTGAAAGACGTGCACAAGTAGGATCAGATCATTACCTTGTGTTGACAACTATTCGTGAAAAGATAGAATGCTGTAACTGAAGGAAAAGAGGAGTAGATTAAAAAAATTGAACCCAGATATCGTGGAAGAGCAACGTATTAAGATCAGATATAATATTGAAATTCTAAATGCTTTTGCTGCCTTAGTGTGCCAGAAGATGGTTTCAGAAAAGGTGTAGAGTTGCAGTCAACAGGAGAAAAGCGGCCAAAGTGTTGTGGCTGACAAAGGAGCAAGGTGAAAGAACGAAGTAGGAATACATTGAAGCAGTAGAGAAGCAAGAATGGTCCGAGCAGTTAAGCGAAATTATGTAAACTGCAAATTAACATTGGTAGAGGAGGATCGAACAGTAGGCAATACAAGAGACTTTTACAGAACAGTCAGGTCCTTCAAGAAAGGATACACAGCAAGGATCGACGCAATCAAACGTCAGGCAGGACAAATGATAACAGATGAAATGATAGCTAAAGAGATAGGGACAAACTACTTCGTAAATCTGCTGAAGATTGACGAAACCATCAACAGTGCTACAACGGCAGAAGAAAAAGAAGAAGAATTGTACAGAGAAAATAGAATGACAGTACCAATATGGAAGAATAAATTGCCAAGGATAAAGGAGGTACAAGAAGTCACAGAACGCTGAAGAGAGGAAAGGCATCAGGAATACATGCAATACTTGCAGTGATGCCGAAAGAGGGAAGACATATCCTACAAGAGAGTTGGAGTAAGATCTGATCTATTAAATTTGTAGGCGAGAAAGGATCCTTACATAATGGAAACAGTCTGTCACTTTCCTGATATTTACGGAAGGAGACCTAATGAGATGCAGCAACAACAGATAAAATTTCTATGCACGGCTTACAAGATCCTGAGCATGCTGTTGCTGAAGTGGCTAACACCATACGACAAGGGAATACTTGGAATCCAGCAAGCATTGTTTAGAAAGGGAAAATCAAGTGCAGATCAACTGTATAGAGTGAGGCAAGCATTATCAGAACGCTGAGAATTTCACAGATGTTCCAAAGAGAACATATTATTGTCAACAGGCAAGCACTTCAGAAAAAAATGGAAAGGACGCCAGTTCCCAGTAAACTACAATCAATATTACAAGAGGAAACACACACGGTGAAAGTGAGTGGAAAATGTTGGAAAGTTCGTGATGAGGACTGGTGTGTGGCAGGGAGATTCTCCTCACTTCTGCTTAATCTAGCGCTAGAAAGAGCTTTGAAGAAAATACCAAGCCTAGATATGGGTAAGAGACTGGGTGGAACGGTCATTACCCTGGCTTGTGTATATGATACAGTTTTAACAGCATGGAATAAGCAAGATTTGTTTCGGGTGGTAAGAGTGCTAATAGAAGAGGCGACGAGCGCAAGCACGAATATGAATGTAAATAATATCAAATACTCGGACTGAGTAATGATAACAATAAATTTTTGAAGGTGAAAAGAGTTCAAAAATCTTGGGGCAGTACTCAGTGAAAGGAAAAAGACATAACACGAAACAAAGGCAAGAATTCAAGCTGAAAACAGGTCAATGTCTGCACTCGGAAAGCAGCTCATGTCCCAGATTCTATCGTTATCCACAAAGGACAGTAGTACAAGCCATGGTCCTATACAGAGCAGAGATCCAGACTCTGATCCAAAATGTAGAAAGAAAGCTCCTTCCATTTCAAACTCCTGTTATGAGACTAAAGATTAGAGACTACATGAGGAAAAGTAAAAATCGCGAAATGCTAGAGTTGCGCAAATTGCAGGGCATTATAGTAGAGATTACAAAGAGGAGACTGAAGTGTCATGGGCACGTGTTGCATGGAGAAGGGCACCCATCAGCAAGACTTGACGAAAAAAGACATCATTATGTAAGAGACCAGGAGGAAGACCACGGCTGAGACAGGTTAATGGGATCACAAAGGATGTGCGTATGATCGGACTAGCTGGAGAGGAACACATAGACGGAAGGTGGAGATGGGTTGATGGGATCACAAAGGATGTATCACCGGACTACCTGGGGAGGAACACATAGACGGTAGGTGGAGCAGGCTCATTGGCGGGTTCAAAGACCGACTGCGGCTTGTTTGTCCTATCTAGTATGTATGACACTGGCGCGAGAATTCCGGGCTGTGGATTAAATTACTTTTACGAACGTTGCGACCTGCCATTTTTATGTACATTTATTTAACCCAAGACTCGTTTCGGGTTTTCACCCACCTGTAACTGGCGTAACACTGTTATATCTTCACCATTTTGATGGTTATGTTGGCTGCATTTTGAACGCTGCACTCTGTAGCATAGAAATTCATGTAGTTATTACGTTTTCAAAACCATAGGCACATGTAATTTACAGTTATAAGTTGTAATTTTGATCCTGTACCTTGTATCTCCGTATTTTGAATTTCTATACTACATGACGTAACCACTGGTATATTGAAGCAGCGCATCATTCGTCACGCGACCGACGTATGCTTTCATTTGCATCGTGACCTACATGTAGGGCAAATTACAAATTTCTTGTATGTTCGGAAATTACTTCTCAACTCAGCTGTGTTTTTAGGTATAATACTGATCAATTTCAAACTTGATAAATCGTGTGTATGAATGGAAAACGGAAGCTATTTGTGGTGTCATATTCATTCCTATAGCTAGTTTGATTTACCTGCCGACTTTTGCTTGATCAGATTACTGAAGCTCAAATGATGCACTAACATACTGGATTAGAGATACAGAAATAACTATTCTATGAATTAGCACATTCTAAAGCAGACTTTAAATTAACCTTCTGACCATATTAGTGGTCCCGTTGACTGTGGTAAATATTACTTGAGCATTTAATCCAGAAATAACGAATATACGGAAAATATTGCATAGGGCAAGCGTCTTGTCTTGCTTGACGTGGAGTAGGTGGCTCACATTTCATCCAAAGTACCGACTCCTGTTTTTTGTGGAACTGTACATTGCGATAATTTATGCTTCTTTTCCTCTCCTGTGCGGTCATCTGTTTTATTATCTATGTGCATATATGAAAGAAGTGTCGCCTTCTTTCTGTTTTTCGGTACTCACAAGGCGATCGCTACATCCTACTGGAATCCAGATAATTTACTGTTTACATCACAAATTCAGGAGAAAGTTCGGTTTTATATTTACGAACGATTCCAACCAAAGTAACTTTCTTCTTCACAGCTCTTTGCACAAGCTGCAATTGTAAACCAATTTTTGCTCTTATTTTACGATAACTTCCCACTATTTTCTTGCTGAGGTGAATCTTGCGGCATGTCCGGAACATTGTATGGTACATTGGGTTTTTTTTCCGACGAGTATCTCCATGGCAAGAGCGCACCAAAGCCTCGTATCATAGAATTTTCAGACCATACTTCGATGACTTGCTTGTTCTATAATAGCGAAAATTACACATCCTCTATTTAAAGAGACGAACTATTAATCCACTATAGTACATTCGACCGCTGTGTAGCTCTTGTTACATTTCGCCTGGAACAGTTCAGTTATTTCCGTAATCGGTGCAGGAGCAACTATTTTCTTTTTCTTCTGTCTGCTATGTACGGCATCAAACTGTATATTTCTGAACAGGAATAGGAGCGGGGAGAAACTCTTTGTAGTGTGAAATATCTCAGATCCAAAACGATTTGCATCTCAGAGGTTATTTGGTTCATATGTCGAGAGCGATAAAAACAGGCCAAAATACGTAACTAAAAAAAAAAAAAAAAACTTAATTTCAGCTACATCCGTCTCTTTGGCGTTTCGCTTCTAGGCAAAATTCTCTGAAAGAAATTTATCTGAAATACTTGTTATTTACACATTAGCACATCCAAAAGTTTTTATTTATTTATTTTTTTTCTTTACCAACGAATGTTCATATCAAACTTCAAAAGCACTCTAAGATCGCTTGCGCAATTCTTGCTGCACCTCTCACACCCCGCAGATCCTGCAGATGAATAAATAGTATTTTGAGGTCGTGTCCTTATATTTCTTGGTGGAGCATGATCACGAATCTGGTTTATATCTGTTTCTTCTGCTTCTACTTCTTCATGTAACCTCTGTATTCGTTTTTCGTTTCCTTCTTACGTACACGTAACTGTAGACAGAGTTGTTACAGTACAGTGACAGAAAGACAAATGAACCCGAGACTTTTAATTCACTTGGGAATTGCGGCACTAGACAACAATGTGTTCAGTTAATATGGGATGAAATACAACAACAATGAAACGGCTGTTAAACTTAAAACCAACTGACACTTGGTACATTAGACTGGCCACGAGGTGGCCTGAACACCGTGGTGTATATTTTTGGCAGTTAGTCAACAATGACAACTGAAATATAGTGTATTGTAATTTAATTATTGACATAATCGTTAGAAAGAAAGCTAACAGGTGTTTTAGACAATTATGAAAATTTCAACAAACAATACTAATGGTTTTTAAAATGTCGGTTGTCCGCAGTGCCCCGTGCCAGCAGTAAAAGGTTAACAGCGAGCTGCCTCGACGGCGGATTAGCCGCAACATGAGTACGGATATCCAAGTTCGTCTGATCTTAGGGAATACGATAATTCTTTTTCAGGGTTCGTAAATGGGACATTTATGTCCTATGCCGCCAATGTTAAATTATCGAAGTTCGTGAGCCATTATCTTGGAAACTTTTTAAGAAACCAACTTACAATTTTCCATAATTATTGAATGCACCTTTCTATATACACTGCACTAGAATTATTGCTAAAATTGTATTGTGGGGATTGCTATCTTTTTCTTTTTTCAAACACTCAATTTTCTTACAGAACTTTGTCTATAGATGAACAAAAAACAAAACAACTCATGATATTTTAATTATTCTAGTTCCATATTTGTTGAATCTCACGCTTGGCATGCTATGAAAATTTCGTTTCTCTACCATCAGTACTTTTTCAGAAAACGAGTCATTTATTGCAAAAAATGTAGTTAAGAGATACTGAGGTTTAAAACTTTTTTATTGCAAATTCTTGTATAGACGTAAATTTCTGCGTCTTTTGTGCACTAGAATTGCCCTCGCCCATAGTCTGAAGTCTTCTTCAGTGTCACAACAGCCCAATGCTGGCCTTCTGCTTTTCTTCCTTGCTTCTTTTGTAGTTTGCTGAGCAGCTAACTCTGCTTCACGTACACGAAGCTCATCCAGTTCCCGCAGTCCTTTAGCTGAGTTCTGTGTAAATCTTACCCCTAACTTCTCCAGAACCTTAAATCTTTCATAGTTCCTACCTTTAAAAGTTATTACAGAATCAGACACTGCTAACTTTAGAGTCATAAGGCCAACTAATACATTTTTAGGCACACGGCACCATACAGAATTAATGAACGACTCATTCACATTCTGGGTCTTCTTTGGTAGCTCAGGATTTGCCAAGTTTCTGTAAATAGGTTTGATTGTCTCCATTACTGCCAAAGGAAGAGAATGTTTATGTGTAAATTCATGCAGAGTGCCAGAAAATTCAGCTTGCCTATATTTACACCAAGTTTTTGGTGGCGGTGGACACAAAGCATGACATGGCTTTTCATTGCTTGGTATTCATGAAAGAAAGTCCTCCACACAGCTCTTTTCATCGTCTCTAAATTGTCACAGTTACCTCTAATGGCCTTCCCATAATATTCCTGTAATTCATCAATTACTTTGTCCGTTAGTCTTCCAGCACATTTTATTGCCTTGCCATCAGACAGTTTTGTGTTATCCTGATTGGTTTTTAGGCTTATTTGTAATGCCAACATATGAGACATAGCAGTTCCCAACTGTGACAGTATATGCATAGCCGCGAAATTTGACAGTCACATATAAACATTCAAAATATTATTTGAGGGACTCACAATTGTCTTATTTTAATGTATTATATATAAAAATGTTCAGGAAAGTCCGAAGTACATTGTGAAATAGAAAACAGAAAATGTCAAATTTCAACGAATTTCACGTACAATCAATGTCCTCTAAAGGACTCCACCAATGTGTCTTCGCTTCCAATAAATTTTGATGAACCTAAACGAAGCATAGCCAACAGCCCACAGCAGCAGTGTTGCTAGATTTTCGCAGGATATCCTGATTTTTGTGGTTGTCATGACCTGTCCCATGTATTCCTGAGCGCCTATTTGCACTTACCTTTTAGGACACAATAGCTCGTGGAAGAGAGTGGGCTGGTTAATCCCTCTAATCCCATCCTGCTACTGATGTTTGCACAGAGCCGAAGGCATGTCTACATCCGCGCGGGAGAGCGCATACGATGTTACTCGAATGCTGCCAATGGAAGCCGAAGCGTTAACTCACATGTGTGCTTTCAAGAAGTGAAGACATCGGCAGCTGTGCACTGCACGGCTCCTGCAGAACACTGATTTGAGAAGGATGAAGATAAATACGGCAACTTGGTGCAAAGAACACTTGTGAGTTCTCCCTTAAGTATATGGCCGAAAGCGTCAGCCTCCAGGAATTGTGAAACGAACCCTGTCGTTATAGCATCGCTTATTGAAAAAAGTAATGTAAATTATTTCATCGGTATATGACTACAATGGAGACGCTACACGTGGTCAGAGAAATGTAACTAATATTATCTCTGTATCGTAGTATATATGAAAAGATTTCATGGTCTTTTCTTGTCTTCCTCTTCTTTATATGATGGTAGTATCTGTTCCAGAAAGAGCAGTTACCGTGGATGACCATGCAGCTTTGCTAGAAATGAAATGATAATTAAATCGACACCCTAGCTGCAAACAGGCGTTGATGTACTTCATTGGGGACATGCAAGGGATAAGTCCCTGCAGACGCACTATCCTCTGTGCCCGCGGTGGTTCAGATGGATCCCCTTATTGGGGGCTTGACGACCAAGCTCTCTGGCCTCACCCTACGCCAACACACTTTTCGCTGTCGGGCATATGCTGATGACCTCCTCCTCCTCATTCGCTCCGGCTCTGAGATTCGGGATGTCCTCGAATTGATTACCCGTTATGGGGCTGCCGCTGGCAGTGCCATGAATGTCGCCAAATCTTCTGCAATGCACATTGGACGAGGCCTCCAGGAGGGTGAAGTGGCACCACTGCCGCTTGTGCGGACTTTCCGGTACCTGGGCATTACCTTTACCCCCACGGTCACACGCACGGCGGCAACGAATTTCCGTCGCCTGTTACACGTCATCCGCAACGACGTCCGCCAGAACCTCTTGCGCCGCCAGGACACACTTCAACGGGTTGCGTTTATTAATCTTTATGTGGCATCAAAATTGGTTCACATTGCGCAAGTTCTCCCTCTGCCAACTGCAATTGGGCGCAACCTTCAGGCGGCTTTTGGCTATTATCTCACGGCTGGTTCAATGTTTAAAGTCCGTTATGAGACACTTACCGTGCCCTCACGGTATGGTGGCGTCGGGCTCGTCAATGTCCGTATGCGAGCTGCAGCCTTGTACATGAGTACCATGAGAAAACAGTCGATGGGCCAGGGTACATCTCTAACACGCAGCTTGCTTGAAGTCCTCCTACCTGCTTCCACCTCACCACCGGTGTCTGTCGGCCATATCGTGCCTCATTTGTCCCATATTTCGACCTTTTTCGTCGACTACAGTTACATACATACCAGTCTCCCAGATACACGCCCACCTAGGACTAAGGATTTTTACAGTCTGTTGCTGCGCTGTGTTCCCCGGAATGTGACGGAGACCAAACACCCCTCCATCCAGTAGCCCATAGTGTGGACTACCGTCCACCAGCCCTTCCTCCCTACGAACGTCCGGGCACTGTGGTATCACATAGTCAACAGGAAATTTGCCACGAAGCAGCGCCTGCACAACATTGGCTTGTCAGAATCCCCTCTTTGTGTCCTTTGCCAGCAACTGGACACTGATGAACACCGTCTGACATGCGCCTCATCGCAAGATGTATGGCGCTTCGTGCAGCAAATCATTGCCTGCTATCTCCGGGTACCACCAGACACAGTCGAGCCTCGAATGTTTCTATACCCGGAGGACCGACATTTTCCCGCCGCCAAATGTCATGCTATTACGTGGGTCAAAGGGTGGGGGGTCGCTTATCTCTTTCATGAGGGACCTAAATCCCGCCTCGACTTCTGGACCTATTTACGAACAGCCCATGCAGCTCTCGAAAACGTGCCACGTTACCGAACATTATTTGCTAACTATCTTCGAGCGGTCTTTGTTAGACCTCCACTGAGTTGGGGGGTGCCTGGCACAGAGGGCACCCACCCCTCCTCCCCCGGTGGCGTCTGAGTTTCAACCGCCTACGATCTATTCTACTTCTGACCTCCGCGGATGGGAGAGCGCGTCGCAGATTGCGCGGATTTTATTTCTTTTTGCTTTTCCTTTTTCCTTTCTTTTCCTTTACCCAGAATTTATATTTCTTTTCTCTTTCGCATATATGTTCCCATAATTTCATGCTTTTAGTGAATATTAAAAAAAAAAAGAAAAAAAAGAAAAAAAGATGGATAGAGCGTCTGCCATGTAAGCGGGAGATCCCGGGTTCGAGTCCCGGTCGGGGCACACATTTTCAACATGTCTCCAATGAAGTACATAAACGCCTGTTTGCAGCTAGGGTGTCGATTTAATTATCATTTCATTCCTCTTCTTTGTCTTCTGTGCCTGGTTGGTTCTGATGTCGCAGATAGAGATCAAGGTCAGTAAAAGAAATTATTCCTGCCACATGAAGTGTATTTAAATTTTTGCAAAATATTTGTGTCGGCATCTAATCAACTAACGCAATATGTGTTTTTGTTAGTAGCAAGAAAGTACCTTCCCTGTCCTCTTGATTTATTTATATACGTAACAATTTAATGTTGCCCCGGCCATCTGTAATTGCATTGTTGAAGCGACGCCATTGCTGTTAAATTTGATAAAAACTTTTTCATAGCTATCTAATTCTGAAAGTATTGAAAGGATTTGGTCGCAGTAAAAGTAAAACGGCGTCCCATAATAATTTCCATTTCATTTTAGGCCAGAGGTACGGTTTTATTGAAATAAAGTATTCCAATTGTGTACACTGCCATTGCACGTCGGCAGCTATACTGGAGCATCAAGCCTCACAGAGAAAAATAATTATTTGAATATTATATTTAATTTGCTTATCGCATAACAGTATATATATTACCCATCGTGAGCAAGACGGACGTCTTCACGTTGGAATACATATGATGTTTCTGGCTATAGCGCCCAGAGAAATAAAATTTAGCCGTGGCTCTTAATGAACGTAAAAGAGATTGTCTTTAAACAAACATTTTCATT
The DNA here is from genome assembly GCF_023864275.1 of Schistocerca cancellata. Classification (NCBI taxonomy): domain Eukaryota; kingdom Metazoa; phylum Arthropoda; class Insecta; order Orthoptera; family Acrididae; genus Schistocerca; species Schistocerca cancellata. The sequence continues at coordinate 3,915,628 of NC_064632.1, read as the reverse complement.
CCAAATTAACGGAGCATTTTTCTTTCTATTCACAAAAAAAATGTAAGCTACGCGATGTCGTCCAGGACCGGATCCCACAAAGAGCGCAGATTCACCATGAGATGGGGAAACTCACAGGCGTCTGTTGTCTATTGAGGCCTAAGCGCTGTCTTAGGGAAACCCAGTGGAAGGCTTTTGTGGCCAAGGAGATGTAGCAATGTTAAATATGCCGGACCTAAGATCGGATATATAGGGAAACATTTATGAAAGTTGTTTAATTCTGTAGTAATTCAGGGAATCGTGCCACAGTAATGTTAATCTGCCATCCTCCATTAATTCTCATGGTGATGCCAATAAAACTTGAATATTGATCGTATCTATAATAGTTTAGGATTTACTGTTAAAGTGAAATTAACAAGTTTTGTAACAATGACCTGATTGCTAAAATTTGAACGCTTTGGTCGATCGTAACGATCGATATTTCATATAGTAGCAGATCATTAAAATGACAAACGTTGTAAATATCAACTCTGTGACTTTATTTGTTTAAAAGATATAGTAAATTTAAATTATCAGTATTTTCAGTTAAGGATCAGATCGTGATTTCCTTCACACAAAACACATTGAACGATGGTAGCATGACACCTTATTGAATCATTCGGTAATAGTATATTTGTTGTAAAGTTTAGTGCATAATAGCTACTTGTGTTCTTTATTTATTTATCAGAAAGCACATTGGTGCAAGGCTACTGGCCGTGGCATTCAAAACTAAGAAGGAAACTGTATTGGTTTTATGTAAAAGAATTTAACATTTATTATGTAATGGATATTATTGTTACTTTATTTAGAACGTGAAAATGGCCACGATTTGATTATTTAAATATGTTAAAATGTAGAATAAGCTGGGGGAAAGGAACTCCACCAGTCAGTTGATGGGAGGCACCAAAGTGGACAGTGGTGGAGACGCGAAAGCGGACGGTCGGTCTCCAGGTAGCTGGGAAGTGAAACGACTGAGAAAATTTCTCGTTGTGTGGTATCGCGGGACTTAGTCTCTGAGCAGAGAGCAGCCGCGAGCGTGGTGTGAACTCTTAACTTTTCGCGTAGTTAACTCGGTGGAGTATTTACTTGTAATTCGCGATGAAATTGTGAATGACCGAATTGTGTCAAATGGATATGCGCTCGAGTGTAATAGCAATTCTAAATACGACCACTTTCGCTATTAGTTTGCTTTCCGAACAAACACTATTCTAACCAAATCGCAACTGTATGGCCTACATTATTTATGGGTCGTTAATTTATTTCCCGATGCTATTCTTAGTGTCATTATATTGTTATTTCGCAAACTTGCCATCAGCCAGACAATTTAAACAAAGGGTCACGAGAGCCTAACTTAGGGCGTGTAATGCGACAGGTGCGGTTCAACCCTTGTACGAGTTTGAGCCGAGACATTTCGACGAAGAGGAACCGCATTGTGAACCCCGAACATCTTTGGGACGTTAGCTCGCACACTTGAGTATTTCAACTGGCAATAAGAGCCGGAGTCGCGTCTTTTCGACATCAGAAGTAAATATTATCGCAATAGAAGAAACGTGACAATGTAGTGAACGAAATACACGATCCAGACACATTAATGTGACGATATGCCAGAAACTTGAATGACCACCTTTTGGAGCACGAGAAGTGCAGGAAGAGAATCAGCGAGGATCTGAAAAGCATCGGCAGGGCCGCGTGCTCTGGGATCCTCAGCTGACGACTCACTGTGCGAACAGCCCGATCGAGGTGGTCCCACATGTCCTGGACAGCGTTTAATAGTGTTACGTTTTGTGGCCGTGAGGTAAGGTAAACTCATCCTTGTGCTCTATGAAAAACACGTACACTTCGAGCTGAGTGACGCGTTGCATTGTCCTGCTGGTAGAAACCACCACGCAGAGGAGAAAAAAAACAGCAAAAAACTGCAAGAAGGGATGAACATGGTCCCCAAGAATAATTAAACACTTGTGTCGATCTCGCGTACTTCCGTCGATCCACTGGGCTCTCTAGTAGGACGAGATAACCCAGGGGAAGGCAACGAAAACGTCCCCACACCTCAACGCTTCCTCCTCTGGCTAGAACCCTTCCGACGATTGTTGCAGGGCCGTACACGCCAGCGGCCATCTCCCCGATGAGGCATAAAACGTAATTCGTGTGACAAGTTCAATCAACGGAAGCCCAGTTGCGGTACTGGTGTTCTAATATCAGTATTCATCGCCAATGAACGGTGGTTAGCATCACGCGCCTGGTGTGGAAGGCCTTACGCAGCAAAGTTTGCTGAACAGTCGTTGCCGGCCGTGGTGGCCATGCGGTTCTAGGCGCTGCAGTCCGGAACCGCGCGACTGCTACGGTCGCAGGTTCGAATCCTGCCTCGGGCATGGATGTGTGTGATGTCCTTAGGTTAGTTAGGTTTAAGTAGTTCTAAGTTCTAGGGGACTGATGACCACAGATGTTAAGTCCCACAGTGCTCAGAGCCATTTGAACAGTCGTTGAAGAGACGCGGTTGGTAGCCGCTTGGTTCATCCAGGTGATCAGTTGCTCAACAGCTGTACGTCTGTTCGCCCGTACACATCTCCGCGGCCTTTGTTCATCCCTGTCTTTCAGAGTTGCCTTGACGCCAGTTTTGGATAACAGCATACTGCAATGCGCGGTATACTTTAACCACGACGACACGCGAACAGTTTACGAACTTAGCCGTTTAGGAAATGCTTCCATCTTTAGCCTGAAAATCAATGATCATGTTCTTCTGCACGGGCGTCACTTAAATTGCTCCGTTTCCAAATTACGACAATGACTGCACTGTTGCCAGCTGGTCACTGAGCAACACGCCTATCCTATGGTGCGCTGTGTTGGACGCTAAGCAGAAGCCCGCTGTTCTTTTTGTGGATGGTGGGTGATATGTGGGTCTGTCTCTCTTGGTGGATTATCCTCGCCTCAAGTTCAAGTTGTTGAAGCAGTTGATGGCTTCCATGTACTCGGGGGAGGGCTTCCCCCTTCCCAATCGAAATTCTTCCTTCACCAACTTCTCTGCAACAGCATAGAGGTGTAGACAGTCAGCGAGGGTGAAGACAGGGTTGTTATTTATGATCCTCAGCTCCTTCTTCGATATGACGCCACACGTGAGGTTGCGACTTTCGAGGAAATCATGTAACTCGTGGTGAAGAGGGGGTTCATGGACGTCAAGACGGGTAAATGTGGGTTGTTCGTACGTGGGTACGTGGCTGTCTCCTTGAGTACAGGCTGCACTCGTCAGGGAGCGGCACACATTCGTGCAGTTCTGCCTCCGACTCTGCCCCGCCTTGTGAGGTTGCCTCGGTGGGCGTCTCTTCGTCTTGCGTCTGCTGGCCAGCCTCCCCTTCGTGTGGAAGAGCAGGCGTCTCCACGTGCATCAGCATCAATGCGGCCTACAGCATTTCTGCGAGGGGGGGGGGGGGGGGGGGGGGGACTGTCTACATCTGGGTGCCTGCCTCCTCCAGACACGCTTACACAGCCTCCACTGCTATTGCTGCCACCTGGCGTCTGTGGGTGGTTATTACATCTATATCTACACGGATACTCTGCAAATCACGTTTAAGTGTCTGGCAGAGGTTTCATCGAACCACCTTCACAATTCTCTATTATTCCGCTCTCGTATAGTGCGCGGAAAGAACGAACACCTATATCTTTCCGTACGAGCTCTGATTTCCCTTCTTTTACCATTGTGGTCGTTTCTCCCTACGTAGACTGGCGTCAACAAAATATTTTTGCATTGAAAGGTGGCTACACTGATTCACAGCGCCAGAAATTGCGCCAAAGATTATTATTCCGCAGCCTCCACTGGTGCAGTTGTGGTTCAGAGGATGTCGAGAGCAGTCGCTGCTCTGTTGGGCGAGAGAGTAGACCATCTGAGTATTGACTGAAATGTTGTACTATTCGGTTGGTGTACTGTACGGATGGAAGAAGATGCAATTGTCAGAATATATTTCAGATAGGAGATGGGTTTTGATTTATGATGCTGGTGTTATGGAATATTTTCCTCAATATATAATGAGGTAAAAAGGTAATACAGTTTTCTTTAATAACAATCCCTCTTGCTCACAGGTACAGTCAACAAAGCATCTGGCTCGTGTTCGTTTATTAGACTTGTAATTCTGGTTTCTATGTGCAATTATAGTATTTCTGATTTTCCAATTAGTTCATTGTAAATGGTGTATAAAATATCTTGTCGTATTGAGAAAGAACCGAGCCAGATACATGTAGTCGAGTCACACTACCACACACAGAACACTTACACTTGTGCTTCGTTGTTCGTAGCTTTTATAGTTGCAGGGGACTTAATTAATCAATGGAAATTCCTTGTCATTCTTTATTTTTATTTTATGCAGTCAGACCGCGTGCTAATAATAGTCAGGGCCAACCGGTTATGAGTCTTATCTGCATCTATTCGTCATTGCTGGTGCCATTGATTGAACTGTTTATCTACTCTGAGAAGTGATAAACTATTGTGTAAAATCATATGTATGTAAGCATTTGTATTCCTTATTGTATTTTTATATATTAGGTTATTGAAGGCTCAGTACAAAGTCAAACTTTGTTTAGTTATGTGATATTTTTCTTATTAATATAATCTTTTATTTTTGTCTGTGTTTTTTGGACGAAATTGGTGGTATTTTCACCACCAATGCTGGTAAAAATAACACCAAATTCCAGCCCGTGCAGAAGGGGCATATGAAAGGTGGCAACACTGAGTCACAGCGCCAGAGATTGCGCCAAAGATTATTATTCCGCTGCCTCCACTGGGCACAGCAGTAGTAGTCCAGAGGATGTCGAGAGCAGTCGTTGTTCTGTTGGGCGAGAGAGTAGACCATCTGAGTGTTGACTGAAATGTTGTACTGTTCGGTTGGTATAATGTACGGATAGAAGAAGATGCAATTGTCAGAATATATTTGAGAAAGGAGATTGGCTTTTTATTTATGATGCTGGTGTTATGGAATATTTTCGTCAATATATAATGAGGTAAAAAGGTATTACTGTTTTCTTTAGTAACAATCCCTCTTGCTCACAGGTACAGTCAACAAATCATCTGGCTCGTGTTCATTTATTATACTTGTAATTTTGGTTTCTAAGTGCAATTATAGTATTTCTGGTTTTTCAATTAGTTGATTGTAATAAGTTTCCTTTAATTTACGTCTATGGTCACAAACTGTTTGATAACAGATTACCGGTTTCGGTCTTTAATGACCATCATCAGATCTGCAGCAAATTGGAAAAACATAAATACACTCGCAAACTCTATACAGCTTAAGAACGATACACACACCATAATGAAAAGTAGTACTGACAAAATTTACATTTGTGTGCTTTAAATATGAAGAGGCATTCCTGTTTCACTAAAAACAAAGTCCTAATGTACTGCAGCCATAGTGGCATCGTCAAATGTTAAACGCGGAATCAGCACCAGCATCGTCAAATACATATCGATAACATTAAATGCACGAGTCATGTTGTCAGTATTAGTGCAATATGGCATTTCCAAAGCTCCATCTGTCGACTGCTAACTACTTCTGCAGTCACATCGAACGTTTTATCGAAGACATCATTTTAACGGCACTTCCGTTGTGTGTGGCTGCATGCACAATGGTAAGTAGAGGGGGCTGCTGGGTGTTGCAGCAATTGTCGACGTACGAAAGCTGAACAGGAATAGAAACGATTAGTGGGCAAGTATCACAACTAACAGAAGATGTGGATGTGCATAAGTTGTACTGTTCCAAACATACGAAGTCTCATTACAAAGAATCCAACAAGAAAAAGTGTAGCTATCACAATGTCAACTAGGAAAAGAGTCGCTGTAGTGAAGCACCGTCGAAAGTGCCGGTGCTGCGACTAGGCTGCGTCTGTGTAGCACCTGAGTCGCTGCCACCGGCCGTCCTTCATTTGTTAATCGCGACAGCAGAGCCGCTGGAGGCCTGGTGGCTCAGCAGGTGTGCGCCATTGGGTCCGCCAGATCCCGCACGACCTCTATTTGCGTTGAACGGAAGCCTGCAGTTGCTTTGTCAACTATGATACACAGGCAGGGTGCTATCAATATTGTGCTGGCGCACACCTCCGCCAGTACACTGGTCGGCATTGGGAGACATTGTACAGGAGGCGCTGAACTAGGCGCGCCTACGGCAAGAGAAGACAAGAGACACGCCTCCAGGCTACGAGCCGGTAACAGCCCCCTGGGCAGCGTGCATACAGGCCGCCGCCGCCGACCTAGCTAACTCATCACTCACTCAGCCTCATTACTTCAGTACGTCGACACAGGACTCAATTCGCACCTCAACACTCCGCACTGTTCTCTAGCCTTCCACACGTAGTCGTTGCCTCGCACCTTAGCTACCTGTGGGGGAACGTTAGCCATTGTATACAGGGTGGTGAAAAATTGTCACGAAATTTTATCCCTGGATGGCTGATGGCAGTAGGAACCAAAACTACTAATGTCGTGTAGGTCCACAACGCACCATTTTTAAACTACGGAAACTTGGCACCACGCGCTCCGCTCGGCCGTGGGATTGCCCTGTTGCTGTTCGAGCGCTACACACATACAAACGTCCATGGCCCCGTCACTGCCCCAACGTGATACGCACACGTGTCGCATAGGTAGACGAACGGCAACAGGGCAATCCCGCGGCCAATCGGAGCGCGTGGCGCCAAATTTCCGTAGTTTAAAAATGGTGCGTTGTCGACCTACACAACATGAGTAATTTTGGTTCCTACTGGCATCAGCTAGCCAGGGTTAAAATTTTGTGACACAAGTTTTCTCCGCCCTGTATAGTTCTAGTACGGACACGTACAAGATTACATAATTAGTACATATTTGATTGCTGTCAACCACAGAACTTCAGGCTGGACATCATTGAAGTTAAGTACTCCATTGTTTCCTGTAATAAAGTGTGCGTTTCGTGTTGTAGAGAGAGGAAACCGGCCATCCACCTATCATACCATCCTCTCCTCATCCAGCTAGTAACCACAAAATATTACAAGAGGGCACAGCCACAACAAATATGTGATATCACGACTTTCCAGTAATCTTGGCGTCAAACTATCTTCTCACGTTCAATAACACTTAACTGTGTGGCTTCCGTTGTTGTACAGTTACTATCATTCCGCTGTTTTCTGAACAGTGATTTCGTTTCTCCTTGCCTCCCTTCGACTAAAAATGAAATGATCGTATGGCATTGTTGGCCGGGAGGCCCCATGCTGGGAGGCCACCGTATTGCAAGTCCTTTTTAGTTGACGCCACTTCGGCGACTTGCGAGTCAGTGATGATGAAGAACACACAACACCCAGTCATCACGAGGCAGAGAAAATCCCTGACCCCGCCGGGAATCGAACCCGCGACCCCGTGGGCCGCAAGCGAGAACGCTACCGCAAGAGCACGAGCTGCAGACTCCCTTTCACTGACTGGACGTGACGCGTCTCAGTACATCATTTGTGGAATGCCCTCCCACTTGCCTACTTTTTCTTTTTGTGCTTTCGTTTCTAGTGAGGCACGATATGAGGGACTGTTTGTACACTGCCCACTGACATTCTCCGTTCATTCAGCTAGTGGGAATACCAATGATAAACAATTTGCAGAAAATGTATCTACTTCGAAACAGAGCGACCACAGACTTTGGATGAAACTAAATGTTAGGTATATTAACTAACTACACAAACAAATCCAAGTATCGACCGATCTTACGTTTTAAAGTTTCGGTAGAATTCCTAAAAAACGCGAAGCTCACAGTTCCTTACTGTTTGTATGTTTCAACAAAATTAAGAGTCAGTAGCTCATAGTTAGTATTGCTGAGTATGTCACAGGACGCTGGGTTGATTCTCAGCCGGGTTGGTGATATTCTCAGTTTGGGACTGGGTATGTGTGTTTTTGTCCTTATCATCTTTTCAGCGTCATTGACACACACTAGTCGGCAAAGTGGTATCAAGTAAAAAGCTTCCACCATGCAGCCGAATTCCCACAAGGGGATTCCTGGGCACAAATTGCTTATTTATATTTCTTATTTATTTCCTATTTAACGCTTTTTGTGTTGTTTTGTGGCCTGACCTTTAACTCCTTGTCCCACAGATATTTTAATCCTCTAGTCGCAGGTCCCCATTTTTTGCGAACTGGATCTGAAAACACTAAACAGCAGTGAATACAATTACTCCAGAAGAAATACTTGGAGAAGCCTGTATTCTCTGGATGTTCGCTGCGTGTTCAATACAGAGCGCATTGAACTCTTTTCAAAGGTAAATGTTGACATAGATTCTAAACGTAACTGGAGAAAGTACCTCATCGCTGCATGCACGTACACGCAAAAAAAGCCATGTTGTGAACTATGGTTCATTAAACCACAGCTCTGGCCACGTACGGTCTATGTAGATCTATGGCACCGAGGGGAAACGGGCGACGAGAGACTTCGACCAGTACATAATTTTCGGTAGACTTGAAAAAAAAAGCTATGTGTAATTTAAGAACATGGAAGGCAAGTCAGCAGGTAAAAGCACTATCGATCGCTACGCCGTAGCGTTTGGTTCATTGTTGCGTTTAGTTCGAGAGCGATTGTTAATGCCCATGGTTGCAACTGGCGTATAGCGTGTGTCTCGCATCTATTCTTGTACAACCTCATTCTTTCCGCACGCTATACGACATTGGAATAATGAAGAATTGTGAAGGTGGGTCGATGAACACTCTGCACGCACTTAAATATGATTTGCGCAGTATCTATGCAGATGTAGAACCTGACAGTTATTTGGTTGTCAGTTGTCAACAATGCATGTATTAAGTAGTATTCATATAGTATTCTTTTTTAATAACTAATGACTTCAACCGATGAATGGTGTGAAGTAGCTATGTGGTGTGAAAAATTGGAAAACAAATATTGAACGCGTAAACGAAGACGTGCGTTCAGACTAAAGGATCTGAAGAATACGGATTCTGTAACATGTTTTTTATAGGGACTTCCATTCTTTTAATGTCGTAGTCTAGCAGAGGGGGGGGGGTGAGGGGGGTAGCAGCGAAGAGCCTCTGGTCTGGGGCGCCGCCGTCTCTTAGCACCGAGAGGGCCATCCCGGTAAAAAGCTTGCCATTGGCTGGAAGCAAGCTGACGTCACGGTGAGGCTGCTTAGCGCAGCACGGCAGTGTAGTTATATGGCGAATGCTCCGCACCACACCAGACGCTGTAGCGTGTTACTCGTTCATCTTACTTTCCCTTTGGTTCAATAAAAAGTTGGACGCATCAGATCAAGTGACATGGCAGATGTAGTTCATATTACGAAAAAACAAAATGATAATTTAGATGAAAAAATAACTCACTCGTTTCGTGAGGAAGCAGATTTTAATGCAGCCTGTCAAGATTTCTGTTGCCGCAGTCCATAGCTTCCTCCTTGTGCCACATTTCTTCATGATTTCCAATTTTTCTTCTTGATTCAGGTACCTAGTCCTTTTAAATGTCGTTCTTCTGACGTAAAGAGTAATGACTGTCTCATGAACCTCATCAAACGTTTGTTTCAAAATAGAGCACAGAGACTTTAAATTTTTTCTGTTTACACATTCCATATCCATGGAAAGTAATCAATTCTGCCTCAAACTGCAGCACTCTGTTTGTCCTAGCCGATGTTCTAGATTCTAAAGACCACCACGAGATATAATTGGTGTCCAGTCTGCATTAGGCCCTCCTATTTTACTTTTCGCTGCTGGAAAACTTGTGATTTATCAATGTTTTGGCACTTAAATGCAGTGTAGACTACAATGTATTCCACCGCATGTGGAAGAATATCCAAGATCAGAGTGTCATCGCACACTGTTACCACATCTGTTAATAAGCTTCTGCGGTTTCTGGCACTGGCGATTCATCAACGATGTTTACTCAGAGCTCATTAGTAATGAAACATAGGGACGCAAAATCTGTGCCGACATCGCAGTGAGTAGAGGCTGCGTTTCTTTCTTAAGTAGCCGTTGAGTTTCCCGAAAAAGAAATTTAACCCGCGTTACCCGTCACTTTAAGGAGACGCAACTTCTTACCTCAAATGGAGCAGGTTTATTATAAAATATTCCTAATCCTCGTATCCCAGAAAAAAAATTTCGAAGCAATCGTGATTTAATCTGGAAGTTAATAAGCAGCTGGCCTTCATACATTTTAGGCTTTCGAAACTACCAAAGAGTGATTTTGCGGCCCTTGAAACGGTTTCGGAAAAGCGACAATCTGTTTCTATCATCAACTCGAAATCCTGAATAGATGTCTGGAAATGGGTTTAGAGTATTCTCGGAATTGTGAAATTCATTCCACATCCAGACACATGGTTGAACATTCATCTTTTCGAACTCTGGAGTTCAAGACGTCAAAGTTGTCGTTAACGAGTTCAGTAAAATAACTTAGAATATCTTTATGAAGAAGGTATTTCAAGGCCTGAGCTGTTCTGAAAATGGGCGCATTGCCTTACCTATATTTGCCTGGCTCATCCTGTTACATGCTGGTATACGTGTGCTTCAACAATGTAGTGTGCTATCGTTAGGTCACTTTTTGACGTTTAAAGAGTTCCTGTATAGCTGTCTTAGTTGTTTTGGATCCATTAGGCAGGGTAATTAGTCTGTGAAATGATTCCTCGACAACTTTAACAGATGTGGGACATCGAACAAAATCCATACATTCCCTATACCGTTTACTGGGTTTCCGAAATACATATTTTATCTGTATCGACACACACTACTGGCCATTAAAATTGCTATACCAAGAAGAAATGCAGATGATAAACGGGTATTCATTGGACATATACATTATACTAGATCTGACATGTGATTACATTTTCACGCAATTTGGGTGCATAGATCCTGAGAAATCAGTACCCAGAACAACCACCTCTGGCCGTAATAACGGCCTTGATACGCCTGTGCATTGAGTCAAATAGAGCTTGGAAGGCGTGTACAGCTACAGCTGCCCATGCAGCTTCAACACGATGCCACAGTTCATCAAGAGTAGTGACTGGGGTATTGTGACAAGCCAGTTGCTCGGCCACCATAGACCAGACGTTTTCAATTGGTGAGAGATCTGGAGAATGTGCTGGCCAGGGCAGCAGTCGAACATTTTCTGTGTCCAGAAAGGCCCATACAGGACCTGCAACATGCGGTCGTGCATTATCCTGCTGAAATGTAGGGTTTCGCGATAGGCTACAATCCGACCTTTATCAAAGTCGGAAACATGATGGTAGGCATTTCTCCTCCTTACACGAGGCATCACAACAACGTTTCACCAGGCAACGCCGGTCAACTGCTGTTTGTGTATGAGAAATCGGTTGGAAACTTTCCTCATGTCAGCACGTTGTAGGTGTCGTCACCGGCGACAACATTGTGTGAATGCTCTGAAAAGCTAATCATTTGCATATCACAGCGTCTTCTTCCTGTCGGTTATATTTCGGGTCTGTAACACGTCATCTTCGTGGTGTAGCAATTTTAATGGCCAGTAGTGTATCTTTCCACCAATATCACATGTCACAGCTACAACATACACTCCTGGAAATTGAAATAAGAACACCGTGAATTCATTGTCCCAGGAAGGGGAAACTTAATTGACACATTCCTGGGGTCAGATACATCACATGATCACACTGACAGAACCACAGGCACATAGACACAGGCAACAGAGCATGCACAATGTCGGCACTAGTACAGTGTATATCCACCTTTCGCAGCAATGCAGGCTGCTATTCTCCCATGGAGACGATCGTAGAGATGCTGGATGTATTCCTGTGGAACGGCTTGCCATGCCAATTCCACCTGGCGCCTCAGTTGGACCAGCGTTCGTGCTGGACGTGCAGACCGCGTGAGACGACGCTTCTTCCAGTCCCAAACATGCTCAATGGGGGACAGATCCGGAGATCTTGCTGGCCAGGGTAGTTGACTTACACCTTCTAGAGCACGTTGGATGGCACGGGATACATGCGGACGTGCATTGTCCTGTTGGAACAGCAAGTTCCCTTGCCAGTCTAGGAATGGTAGAACGATGGGTTCGATGACGGTTTGGATGTACCGTGCACTATTCAGTGTCCCCTCGACGATCACCAGTGGTGTACGGCCAGTGTAGGAGATCGCTCCCCACACCATGATGCCGGGTGTTGGCCCTGTGTGCCTCGGTCGTATGCCGTCCTGATTGTGGCGCTCACCTGCACGGCGCCAAACACGCATACGACCATCATTGGCACCGAGGCAGAAGCGACTCCCATCGCTGAAGACGACACGTCTCCATTCGTCCCTCCATTCACGCCTGTCGCGACACCACTGGAGGCGGGCTGCACGATGTTGGGGCGTGAGCGGAAGACGGCCTAACGGTGTGCGGGACCGTAGTCCAGCTTCATGGAGACGGTTGCGAATGGTCCTCGCCGATACCCCAGGAGCAACAGTGTCCCTAATTTGCTGGGAAGTGGCGGTGCGGTCCCCTACGGCACTGCGTAGGATCCTACGGTCATGGCGTGCATCCGTGCGTCGCTGCGGTCCGGTCCCAGGTCGACGGGCACGTGCACCTTCCGCCGACCACTGGCGACAACATCGATGTACTGTGGAGACCTCACGCCCCACGTGTTGAGCAATTCGGCGGTACGTCCACACGGCCTCCCGCATGCCCACTATACGCCCTCGCTCAAAGTCCGTCAACTGCACATACGGTTCACGTCCACGCTGTCGCGGCATGCTACCAGTGTTAAAGACTGCGATGGAGCTCCGTATTCCACGGCAAACTGGCTGACACTGACGGCGGCGGTGCACAAATGCTGCGCAGCTAGCGCCATTCGACGGCCAACACCGCGGTTCCTGGTGTGTCCGCTGTGACGTGCGTGTGATCATTGCTTGTACAGCCCTCTCGCAGTGTCCGGAGCAAGTATGGTGGGTCTGACACACCGGTGTCAATGTGTTATTTTTTCCATTTCCAGGAGTGTATATTCCTGTTTCCTCAACTGCGTTAATGATGTTCTGAAGCAAACTATTTGCATAATTGTGTAGAAATCATAAGTCGCTGATCATTCTAATTTGAACACTGGAGTGTGGGCCGAGTACTAGGTCCTCCGACGAATCATAGCATGTGTGACTATCAACATTCATTTCGTCTAATGTCAAAACTGTTAGCCACTTTTCGGTAGTAAGTTTCTGACCTAGCCTTCAATAAATACAGTATATCTTCGAGAATAACCGATCGACATTTACATTCCTTCACTCTTTTCAGAGGCGTCTCCCGTCACGTCAAAGCATTTTTCGCTTTCACAAATAAGCCTATATTTTAGCGATAGAGCTGTTAAAGTCAGTGCATGGGCAATGTCCTCTGAACTCTACTTCATTCTTTGGTTTTCGTTCAACAAACATCGCATTTGTGCCGATGCAAAACATTTTGCAACCCATTGCTTATACTTTTGTGTAATTAGGCTTTTTATGTCGGGTCAGATCTTTTAGTTCGCTTTAACGAAAGAACATGGCGAAGGCCATGTGTTTTACTTCGTAAGGCTACATCGCATTTTTTTAATAGTGCTTCTTTCTGTGGAGTGTTTTCTTAAACAGTTCAATCTCGGGGCTTGATTCCTCAGTTTCTAAAACCTTATTCATTATTTCATGAGCTGATGAACGGGACCCGTAGCTGTGGTAAGGTCGAATTCCTTTTTTTTTTCGGTGACACAGTTTCCAAAGTCCTCAAAGCCTGTTTTTGCATACTTCCTGCTTCACAGTGGTGTGCACGACTTCCAGACCTATAAGAAATTAACTTATTTTTATTATGCCTGGAATTTTTACCAAGTTCTGTTCATCTACATTAATTTCCAGATTATTTCGATAAAATTTACAAACAAGAATTCAAGAAATCAACAGGATTCTAACTCATAACCTTCAACATACCAACCGTCAATTTTACCAACCTTGCTACACAGCCAGTCTGTTCCATGTTATTGTCAAGGCTATAGACCACCACGTAAAATGTGCAAGTATATGAGTTCAGTCGCAGGTCACATGATTTTCTTATACTGAAATACGAGGGCAGTTCAATAAGTAATGCAACACATTTTTTTTCTGAAACAGGGGTTGTTTTATTCAGCATTGAAATACACCAGGTTATTCCCCAATCTTTTAGCTACACAACACAAATTTTTCAACGCAATCTCCATTCAATGCTACGGCCTTACGCCACCTTGAAATGAGGGCATGTATGCCTGCACGGTACCATTCCACTGGTCGATGTCGGAGCCAACGTCGTACTGCATCAATAACTTCTTCATCATCCGCGTAGTGCCTCCCACGGATTGCGTCCTTCATTGGGCCAAACATGTGGAAATCCGACGGTGCGAGATCGGGGCTGTAGGGTGCATGAGGAAGAACAGTCCACTGAAGTTTTGTGAGGTCTTGCGTTGTCATGAAGAAGGAGAAGTTCGTTCAGATTTTTGTGCCTACGAACACGCTGAAGTCGTTTCTTCAATTTCTGAAGAGTAGCACAATACACATCAGAGTTGATCGTTTGACCATGGGGAAGGACATCGAACAGAATAACCCCTTCAGCGTCCCAGAAGGCTGTAACCGTGACTTTACCGGCTGAGGGTATGGCTTTAAACTTTTTCTTGGTAGGGGAGTGGGTGTGGCGCCACTCCATTGATTGCCGCTTTGTTTCAGGTTCGAAGTGATGAACCCATGTTTCATCGCCTGTAACAATCTTTGACAAGAAATTGTCACCCTTAGCCACATGACGAGCAAGCAGTTCCGCACAGATGGTTCTCCTTTGCTCTTTATGGTGTTCGGTTAGACAACGAGGGACCCAGCGGGAACAAACCTTTGAATATCCTAACTGGTGAACAATTGTGACAGCACTACCAACAGAGATGTCAAGTTGAGCACTGAGTTGTTTGATGGTGATCCGTCGATCATCTCGAACGAGTGTGTTCGCACGCTCCGCCATTGCAGGAGTCACAGCTGTGCACGGCCGGCCCGCACGCGGGAGATCAGACAGTCTTGCTTGACCTTGCGGCGATGATGACACACGCTTTGCCCAACGACTCACCGTGCTTTTGTCCACTGCCAGATCATTGTAGACATTCTGCAAGCGCCTATGAATATCTGAGATGCCCTGGTTTTCCGCCAAAAGAAACTCGATCACTGCCCGTTGTTTGCAACGCACATCCGTTACAGACGCCATTTTAACAGCTCCGTACAGCGCTGCCACCTGTCGGAAGTCAAAGAAACTATACGAGACGAAGCGGGAATGTTTGAAAATATTCCACAAGAAATTTCCGGTTTTTTCAACCAAAATTGGCCGAGAAAAAAAATGTGTTGCATTACTTATTGAACTGCCCTCGTAGTTAACACATCTTCAGAATACAAGAAAGGCTATCTCCGTGAGAAATGAAGCTATAATAATCCAGGGGCTAAAGCTAGTAAATGTGATGAACATATTTATTTATTTCCTACACAGTGTAGTGAATCATTCACTGACGTAGGTTAATTCAGTTCCGAGCAAAAAATAGGTTTAAATTTATGTTAGTTAAATAACTGTAAAGTAATTTGTGAGTTATAAGCATTTTGAGTGTTATTTATGTACTGACTTCTTACCTTTTCGCTTGCAGCTCCGCTTTCTGTAATTTCTTCTCCATTCCAGCTTGGAATGTTTACACTAGGGATTTCTGTGTAGTAGCTTCTTTCTTGAAGGTAACCCTACAAGTTCGTTACTCAAATACCGTTCACAATCTTCAGATCGCCGGCCGGAGTGGCCGAGCGGTTCTAGGCGCTACAGTCTGGAGCCGCGCGACCGCTACGGTCGCAGGTTCGAATCCTGCCTCGGGCATGAATGTGTGTGATGTCCTTAGGTTAGTTAGGTTTAAGTAGTTGTAAGTTCTAGGGGACTGAGACCTGAGCAGTTAAATCCCATAGTGCTCAGAGCCATTTGAACCATTTGAACCAATCTTCAGATCAAAAATTAATTTAACACACACGTGAAATTTTCACATTCACTTCGTCCTTGCGCTTGCATCGAACTGTCGTTACATGTTGCAAGTGCTCATCCTATGGAAAACCATAACAAATAACTGTTATTGTTGTTTGAGCGGTATTAATGTATTGTGCCACGTAGTAATTACAGTGATCCTTGCTCATGACTGACACGAAGCGAGAGGCGAGCTATTTCCTTCAGATTGCTTTAGAACACTTCCGTGTTCTGCTGAATGCACAGCCATGACATTCCCCAAAGTGACATGAAGATGCGCAAGGACGTTTGTGAATTTTTTACTCGCCAATGGCCGGAATTGCCCACCTCCTTATTTTACATACCTTGGCTGTTAAGTTCAGCTTTCCTTTTAATAGTGCTCATGGCTGTATGCTCGAAACATAACAATAATTTCTCTGTCCTCACTTTTAAAGCGCTGTTCACGCAATCCAAACGGACATTCGGCACGGTGCCTGTTGAGGGAGACCGTAAAGGTCTTATCGTGCAAGTTTCATGTTCTCAATCACGAATCTTATGAAAGAGTAGATGGACTGCTGTCCAGTGCAACAATTACCAGCTGTAGCTCGAAATAGTAACACAGGAATATAGTTCTCATGATACATCAAGGAAATTGTTGGCCGGAATCCCAGGAAACATTGCTAACAGCAATGAGCAAATGCCAGAGCTGTGCCGGAGCAATAACTTCTGGGAAGTGAATGTTAATATTCAGCATTGTTTTCAGACAAACTGATTAGAAAGATTTGATTTATGTGTAAATTACAACCCTCAACTATTGTTGTCTCAGTCCCGTGTTAATCCGTAATCACCTGACATCGGTCTCAGAGACTCTCGAGAAATTTTTTTTAAACTCTTTCCGTTATCGAGCACGTGACACAATCGTGAGTCAACGTATTTTTTCCCTTTCCCTTTCCCCGCCAGTTCGTGCAGTGCGGTCGGCAGCTCCAGACACGCACGCACTCACTCGGTTAACACCTTTTTTGTATCCAGTCCGTGTGACCGACGTCAGGAGGTTACGTAACATTAGTTAAATGCTACATCTTTTTTTTATTTTTGTAGGGTAACAATTTCTCAAATTAGTAAAATGCAGAGAAATATAGTCCGATGGTCACAGGAAGTTGACACAGATGCTGAAGACTTATTATCCATACCCTAGAACTTCCGAATGAAGACTGCAGTGCCGTAGAAGATGTTCCAATGGATCAAGTCATTGAAGACGAACGTTAGTCCGATTCAGAAGTCGAAACTGATGTGTTGAGCCTCAACCCATGGAACAAGAGAACGACATTAGGGCGCCGATGGAGGATTCATCTTCCGACAACGATGCTCCACAGGCAAGATACCGCAACTACTTTGGTAAGAACCGATTTCGTTGGTCCTCCCGTCTTCCTGGCTCAAGATCAAGGACTATGCATCATAATATCATGCGGCACCCCCGTAGACTCAAACGTAATTTTCAGGGTGTTCTGCATGAAAACACGAAGCCTCTGGATTTGTGCAGATTTTTTTTTCCCTGAAAGTATTTTGGGAGAAATAAGAAATCATACTAATGAGAAAACAAAAAAAATCGACCGAATTACCAAAGGGAAACATCTGTTTATGATGTACATGTCATCATCATCAGTTATCTGCTATATTAGCAGGTCCTTTGCCTCTCCATTTTCTACGATCCATTGCTTCCTTCTTAAGGCTGCTGTATGTTGTACCGTCCATCATGTCATCCAGTATCTGGAATCTCTTCCTTCCTCACTTCCTTTTCCCTTCTACATAACCTTCTAAAACAGTTTTTATCAGTCCGTCATTCTTTCTTAATATATGCCCAATCCAATTTCTTTTTCTTCTCTTTATTACATCTAGTAACTGTCTTTTCACTCCCACTCTTCTCAGTACCTCTTCATTTTTTACTCTGTCCATCCAACTTATTCTTTCCATCTTCCGCCATGTCCAGATCTCAAAAGCCTCCAGCCTTTCTCTGTCTTTTTTCCTCATAGTCCATGTTTCAGCGCCATATAGAAGAACACTCCATACAAGACATTTTATGAGTCTCTTTCTGAGTTCTCTGTCCAGACCGCTGCAGAAGATTCTCCTTTTCTTATAAAACGCCTCTTTTGCCATTGCTATCCTTGTTTTAATTTCTGTGGTGCACTTCCAGTTGGTGTCTATCCTGCTTCCAAGATAGCTAAGGTTTTGCACCTGTTCTAGTGTTTCTCCATTCAGCACAATTTTTATTTCCTTATTTCCTCCTATTGCCAATACTTTTGTTTTATTTGTGTTAATTTTCATTCCATATTTTTTTCCGTTAGTTGCAATGGTGTCCACCAAATCCTGTAATTCTTTTTCTCCTGTGGCTAGAAGGACCATGTCATCAGCAAATCTCAAGCATCCTACTCTTCTTCCTCCAATTTCTAGTCCTTTGTCATCTAATGAGCATTGGTCAATCATATTTTCCAAGTACAGGTTGAAAAGAGTAGGTGATAAACAGCATCCTTGTCTTACTCCTTTCCCTAGTCTGATCCAGTTTGTACTCTCTCCTCTCACTTTAACTGAAACTTTTTGATTAAGGTATAACGAGTTTATAAGTCTTCTGGTTTTCCAGTCCACTCTCTTTTCCCTCATAATAGTCGCCAGCTTGTCCCAAACCACATTGTCAAATGCCTTTTCTAAATCGATGAAGCACGTATATAGGTCTCTTCCTTTTTCAATAAACCTTTCTCCCAAGATTCGTAGGAGCCCTATTGCATCTCTGGTGCCCGTATTCCGTCTAAAGCCAAACTGCTCCTCTCCGAGATTCTCCTCCATTACTTTTTCAAGTCTTATTAATTATTCTTAACATCACTTTGGCTGCATGTGAAATGACGCTGATAGTCCTGTGCTCGCTGCATTTCTTGGTTCCTTGTTTTTTCGGTAATGGAATCATTACTGTTGTCAAAAAGTCCTCAGGCCATTCACCACTGTCATATATTTTATTACATAACCTAAATATTTCTCTTATTGCATTGTGGTTCAAGCATTTTAGTATTTCTCCTGGTGTTGTATCTGTACCTACTGCTTTGCCATTTTTCATTGCAGCAATGGCAGACTTTACTTCTTCCATTATGATGGTCGGTCCTTTCTCTTCATCACTTACACTGTTGTGTAATTCAAGTTCCAGAGTTTCTGGTTTGCTATTTGTGTCATATAGCTCTTTTATATATTCTTCCCATCTCTGGAGGACATCGTCACGATCTTTGTACACTGCCTCTTCGTCTTTACTCAAAATTTCCATAGTAGCACTTCCTGCTCTGTTTTGTTCCCATGTCATAGTCTTTACTCTGTTGTATAGTAAGTCGTATCTTCCCTTCCTGTCCAGTTCTTCAATTTCATCACATTCCTCTTTTAGCCATTTTTTCCTAGCCTGCTCTGTTTCTCTTCGCAGTTCATTATTTAACCTTCGGTATATCTTTCTTGCATCTTCAGTGTTCTTGTTTTTCAATTTTCTTCTCTCCTCCATCTTGGAAATCATTTCTTGTGTGACCCATGGTGTTTTTGACCTTTTCCCTTTTACATATCCTATATTTTGCTGTCCTGCTTTAATGATTCCTTCTTTCAGCATATTCCAGTACTCGTTGGCATTATCAGGTGCTTCTTTGTCTCGTAATGTGTTTAGAAAGTCCCGAGACAGCATTTCTGTAATTTGTTCTTTGTTGGACCTTATCTTCTCTAGATCCCACTTCTTCACCATTGTCGCCTTTTTCAGTTTTTTCATTCTTATTTCTGTTCCTGCCATAAGTAAGTTGTGGTCACTATTAATATCTGCACCTGGTAATGTGTGCACCTTCTTGATTCCATTCCTGTATCTTTCTTCTACCAGTACAAAATCGATTTGGTTTCTGTATTTATCCCCTGGTCATTTCCAAGTGTAGAGCCTCTCTTATGGTTCTTGAACCATGTGTTTGCCGCTATCAGCTGCCTTTCCCTGCAGAAGTCAATTAACCATTCACCTCTGTCATTTCTCTTTCCAAGACCATGACTGCCTACTATGTTTCCCTCTTTCCCTTCTCCCACAATGGCGTCCAGTCCCCCATTACTATTTTGCAGCATTTTTTATTTTCGTCCATTATTCTCTCTATTACATTGTACGTTTCCTCTACAATTTGGTCATCATGCTCTGAAGTTGGCATATACACCTGGACAATCAGTAAATCTTTTTGTGCTCCTTTCAGCCTTACACCAATAACCCAGTCATTTGCATAGTCTACATATTCCACACATTTAGCCAATTCCTTTGTCATAATCATTCCTACTCGATTAATTCCTTTTATTTCTCCTCCTGAGTAGTAGAATACATATTCATCTGACTGCAACTCTCCATGTGCATTCCATCTTACCTCAGCAACTCCTACGAGGTCCGTATGATTCTTTTCCATCTCTCATTTAAGGTTTTCTAGTTTTCCTGCTTGTAGCAGAGTTCTGACATTCCAAGTACCAATTCTCGTTTTGGTTTTTTGCCTCCTTTCAAGTTGTCCCCCCCCCCCCCCCCCCGGAGATCCGAATGGAGGACTATTTTACCTCCGGACACTGATTTGACATGAGAGGAAGCCATTTTTTGTGCATAAAATGGAGACTGCATTATGCAGGGAAGATAATCTGCGGTGGTATTCCGTTGCCTTCCGCAGTTCTGGAGGCCGCCCCTAACATGGGATACAGGCGCCTTTTGCAGCCGCCCGCTCTGGCTCAGACGCTGCATGAGAAGTATAGGTTGGAAAACGAAAGACCCCTATCCCTCGAAACCTAATAGCGTCAGGGTCGAAAAAGAACAAGAGCTGGCCGAGGGTGGCCACATAGGAAAGATAAAAGTGAGGAGCCTGGCATAAGTAAGTGGAAGCAATGCCAGGACTCAGCTCGGAGCCCCGTTGTCGCCAGCCACGTATCACTAGGTGTGACTCCCTGAGGAGTCATGTGCATGTAATTGAACTGAAATTCTTCATTGCTATACTGTACTACACTGCCAGTTTCAAAGAAAACCATACACACTACACATGCTGTTACAGCAAAGCTGGCATAGGCAGAGAAATATATCGCTGCATTATGAGCAAAAACAGCTTTGAAGTATTGTTCAACGGCCTTCGGTTTGATGATGCAAATATTCCAACTGAACGCAGCAGCATTGTTTTAACTGCACCTATATGGCAACTTTTTGAAATGTTTATTTAGAACCGTAAAGACGTCTGTTCCACCAGCAGCTATGCTTGTATTGAGGAAATGCTAGTAGCTTTCCGTGAAAAGTGCAAATTCTAAATATACATCCCGAAAAAACCACACAAATATGGTTTGAAAATCATGTGCATTACTGATGCTCAAACTGAATATTGCTGGACGCTTGCTCGTACTTCGGGAAAGATTCTAATGGCAAAGGTCTACCACCTGAGTACCAAATATTGAACAAACCTACACAGGCACTTTTGCGACTAATAACATCGATAGAAGGTACCGCAGAAAGGTAACCACTGATAATTGGTCCACATCAGTGGAGCTACTCAATGTGCTAAAACAAAAACAACTGACACTAGTGGCTACCATGCAGGAAAACAAGCGCGAAATCCCGCCTGAGTTTCTTCCCGGGCTTAATCGAGAAGCCGGAACGGCCATTTTCGGCTTTACATCTGATGCTACATTAACATCTTTTCTATCAAAGCGAAATAAATCTATGCTTGTTTTGTCCAGCTGCATCTTACGACAACCATTAGTTCAAACGCGGACAAACCGGAAACAGTCATATTTCACATTAGCACAAAGGGTGGCGTTGACGTGCTAGAGCCGGCCGCTGTGGCCGAGTGGTTCTAGGCACTTCAGTCCAGAACCGCGCTGCTGCTGCTACGGTCGCAGGTTCGAACCCTGCCTCGGACCAGGATGTGTGATGTCCTTAGGTTACTTAGGTTTAGGTAGTTCTAAGTCTAGGGGACTGATGACCTCAGATGTTAAGTTCCATAGTGCTCAGAGTCATTTGTACCATTTGACGTGCTAGATCAGAAATGTGCCATCTACTTCACGTCTAGACTATCTCAACGATGGCCAACGACAATACTTCATAGAGTCGTTGACATATCTTCAACAAACGCGTACACTGTTAGTAACATGAACCAAGCACAATCAAAGGTACCACGCATGACTTCCATAAAAAAGTTGGCAGCAGGCCTTATAAAGCCTCACTTGAAACGCTGCGTGCATACGTTTGGCTTGCAAAGAAAATTTCAGCGTACCGTACGTAGAATTCTAAGAATGAATCAAGTACCCAGTAAGTCATGAATTGAAACTTCTGAAAAAATGTGAAAAGGGAAACATGCTCCACTTGTGACCCCAAAAAGAAACACAAAACAGTCTATTAATGTTATGCATTTAAGAATCTTATTAGCGTTGAATGCAGTCAAAAAATGTGCGTTGAATGTCGGCTCAATTTGTGAGTGTTTCTGCCTTATAATTTTGAAGTACTTGTGTTAATATGTGCCAAAAATTACTTATATATTGTAGATAATATATCGAACTCCTCATAAATATGTAAGAATATTAATATTGTGACATAGGAGAAGGTGTAATTAGATGAATGTCGACCACATAACGAAGGTTTATTCAGCACTTGCACATACAAGAGCGCGGAGCGAACTGCCTCCGGAACACACAGAGTATATATACAGCTACAGAATATTCCAGTACAGTTTCTTGCCATTTGTGGATACTTCTAGAATGTTCTCGAACCGAATATAGAAATTAAAATTGTACAGTCCACGTGAGTTAGGAACTCACGAGCCTCCATGCAACAGTTTAGTATCATAACCACTACTCCACAGTGCCACTCAGCTTCTACGGCGACATGGCCCCTGTTTTAAGAAAAACAGCGTCTCGGTGTTACGTCGTCCTAGTCCGGGAACGAGTCATCGGTCCTGCATACTCCGACTCCTGATGACTGATTCTCGCCCTGGCGGTGATATTAGAACTTCTTTTGCCCCTACGCTTTTCGTCGACTTTCCGCTTGTTGACTGTCGCTGGAGCTTCGAATTTACCCTGGGTTGCAGGATCCTTATAGAGCTTTATTAGAGCACGTGGACCGTATCTCTGATCTTTCGTCGTCTTGTGTCGGGGAAGAAATCTTCAACTTCACAAGTAACATCAGACAACTGTCTTACAACCTTGTAAGGTCCAAAGTAGGCCCTTAGGAGCTTCTCAGAGAGACCAACCTTCCGAACAGGAGAGAAGATCCAGACGAGGTCACCAGGCTTGTAGACAACCGGGCGGTGGCTCGCGTCATACCTTCGGCGATCGTTTTCTTAAGCCTGCAGCGTGCGGAGTCGAGCTAACTGCCGAGCTTCCTCAGCTCTGGTTAACACCTGGCCGATGTAGTCGTCGTCCACGTCATCAGGACGTAACGGAAACACAGTGTCCATCGTCGTAGTCGCCTCACGCCCATGCACCAGGAAAAATGACGTAAATCCTGTGTTGTCTTGTTTGGCGGTGTTGCAGGCAAACGTCACGAAAGGTAGCACCTCATCCCAGTTGCTCTGCTCAGCACTGACGAACATTGATAGCATGCCGGCCAAGGCCTTATTGAGGCGTTCAGCAGGCCCATTGGTTTGCGGATGGTAGGCAGTCGTCATGTGATGAGTAATGTTGCACCGAAGGTTTATCTCTGTCACAAGGTTCGATAGAATAACTTTCCCTCGATCCGAAATGAACGACCGGAGGGCACCATAATTTAAAACAAAGTCTTCCACGATGGATTTCACTACCTCGGATGCTTAGGTTGTTTTCACGGCATTTGTAATGGCGTAGCGTGTCAGATAATCAGTGCAAGCAATAAGCCATCTATTACCACTAGCAGACGTTGGAAATCGTCCGAGTAGGTCAATCCCAACACGCTATAAGGCGTTTCCGTTGGTGGAATTGGTACGAGTCGGCCAGGTGGTTTTTGGGGAACTGCCTTTCTCCTCTGGCACTCTCTACAGCGTGACACATAGTGACGGACACTCCTAAATAAACCTGGTCAGAAAAATCTCTTGCCGATTCTATCGTAGGTCTTAACAAATCCTAAATGTCCAGCCTCAGGCGTGTCATGCAATTTCTCTAGAACATCAAAGCGCATGTGCTTAGGAATCACTGGTAGCCACCTCTTTCCAAACAGATCAAAGCTTTTCTTGCAAAGTAATCCATTAACTACCTAAATTGTCCTCTCACATCCTCTGACCTATTTCTACATCTACATCTACATATATACTCCGCGAGCCACCTTACGGTGTGTGGCGGAGGGTACTTATTGTACCACTATCTGATCCCCCCTTCCCTGTTCCATTCACGAATTGTGCATGGGAAGAACGACTGCTTGTAAGTCACCGTATTTGCTCTAATTTCTCGGATCTTTTCGTTGTGATCATTACGCGAGATATATGTGGGCGGTAGTAATATGTTGCCCATCTCTTCCCGGAATGTGCTCTCTCGTAATTTCGATAATAAACCTCTCCGTATTGCGTAACGCCTTTCTTGAAGTGTCCGCCACTGGAGCTTGTTCAGCATCTCCGTAACGCTTTCGCGCTGACTAAATGTCCCCATGACGAATCGCGCTGCTTTTCGCTGGATCATGTCTATCTCTTCTATTAATCCAACCTGGTAAGGGTCCCATACTGATGAGCAATACTCAAGAATCGGACGAACAAGCGTTTTGTAAGCTACTTCTTTCGTCGATGAGTCACATTTTCTTAGAATTCTTCCTATGAATCTCAACCTGGCGCCTGCTTTTCCCACTATTTGTTTTATGTGATCATTCCACTTCAGATCGCTCCGGATAGTAACTCCTAAGTATTTTACGGTCGTTACCGCTTCCAATGATTTACCACCTATGGCATAATCGTACTGGAATGGATTTCTGCCCCTATGTATGCGCATTATATTACATTTATCTACGTTTAGGGAAAGCTGCCAGCTGTCGCACCATGCATTAATCCTCTGCAGGTCTTCCTGGAGTACGTACGAGTCTTCTGATGTTGCTACTTTCTTGTAGACAACCGTGTCATCTGCAAATAGCCTCACGGAGCTACCGATGTTGTCAACTAAGTCATTTATGTATATTGTAAACAATAAAGGTCCTATCACGCTTCCTTGCGGTACTCCCGAAATTACCTCTACATCTGCAGATTTTGAACCGTTAAGAATGACATGTTGTGTTCTTTCTTCTAGGAAATCCTGAATCCAATCACAAACCTGGTCCGATATTCCGTAAGCTCGTATTTTTTTCACTAAACGTAAGTGCGGAACCGTATCAAATGCCTTCCTGAAGACCAGGAATACGGCATCAATCTGCTCGCCAGTGTCTACGGCACTGTGAATTTCTTGGGCAAATAGGGCGAGCTGAGTTTCACATGATCTCTGTTTGCGGAATCCATGTTGGTTATGATGAAGGAGATTTGTATTATCTAAGAACGTCATAATACGAGAACACAAAACATGTTCCATTATTCTACAACAGATTGACGTAAGCGAAATAGGCCTATAATTATTCGCATCTGATTTATGACCCTTCTTGAAAATGGGAACGACCTGCGCTTTCTTCCAGTCGCTAGGTACTTTACGTTCTTCCAGCGATCTACGATAAATTGCTGATAGAAAGGGGGCAAGTTCTTTAGCATAATCACTGTAGAATCTTAAGGGTATCTCGTCTGGTCCGGATGCTTTTCCGCTACTAAGTGATAGCAGTTGTTTTTCAATTCCGATATCGTTTATTTCAATATTTTCCATTTTGGCGTCCGTGCGACGGCTGAAGTCAGGGACCGTGTTACGATTTTCCGCAGTGAAACAGTTTCGGAACACTGAATTCAGTATTTCTGCCTTTCTTCGGTCGTCCTCTGTTTCGGTGCCATCGTGGTCAACGAGTGACTGAATAGGGGATTTAGATCCGCTTACCGATTTTACATATGACCAAAACTTTTTAGGGTTCTTGTTTAGATTGTTTGCCAATGTTTTATGTTCTAATTCGTTGAATGCTTCTCTCATTGCTCTCTTTACGCTCTTTTTCGCTTCGTTCAGCTTTTCCTTATCAGCTATGATTCGACTACTCTTAAACCTATGATGAAGCTTTCTTTGTTTCCGTAGTACCTTTCGTACATGATTGTTATACCACGGTGGATCTTTCCCCTCGCTTTGGACCTTAGTCGGTACGAACTTATCTAAGGCGTACTGGACGATGTTTCTGAATTTTTTCCATTTTTGTTCCACATCCTCTTCCTCAGAAATGAACGTTTGATGGTGGTCACTCAGATATTCTGCGATTTGTGCCCTATCACTCTTGTTAAGCAAATATATTTTCCTTCCTTTCTTGGCATTTCTTATTACACTTGTAGTCATTGATGCAACCACTGACTTATGATCACTGATACCCTCTTCTACATTCACGGAGTCGAAAAGTTCCGGTCTATTTGTTGCTATGAGGTCTAAAACGTTAGCTTCACGAGTTGGTTCTCTAACTATCTGCTCGAAGTAATTCTCGGACAAGGCAGTCAGGATAATGTCACAAGAGTCTCTGTCCCTGGCTCCAGTTCTGATTGTGTGACTATCCCATTCTATACCTGGTAGATTGAAGTCTCCCCCTATTACAATAGTATGATCACGAAACTTCTTCACGACGTTCTGCAGGTTCTCTCTGAGGCGCTCAACTACTACGGTTGCTGATGCAGGTGGTCTATAGAAGCATCCGACTATCATATCTGACCCACCTTTGATACTTAGCTTAACCCAGATTATTTCACATTCGCATTCGCTAATAACTTCACTGGATATTATTGAATTCTTTACTGCTATAAATACTCCTCCACCATTGGCGTTTATCCTATCCTTGCGGTATATATTCCATTCTGTGTCTAGGATTTCGTTACTGTTCACTTCCGGTTTTAACCAACTTTCCGTTCCTAATACTATATGCGCACTATTTCCTTCAATAAGAGATACTAATTCAGGAACCTTGCCCTGGATACTCCTGCAGTTTACCAATATTACGTTAACTTTTCCTGTTTTTGGTCTCTGAGGACGGACGTTCTTTATCAACGATGATAATGTCCTCTCTGGTAAGCCGTCAGGTATTTTATCGTTTCGCCCAAGGGGGGGTCCCTCTAACCTAAAAAACCCCCGTGTGCACGCCACACGTACTCTGCTACCCTAATACAATTAAGGCAAGCATAATTTGGGATATCTTGGCGTCCTTCTTCTGCTCAGCAGAGACATCCCGGAGTGCAGCTAGACAGTCACTATCTTCATCAAAGTCTTGATGGTCTTGCACATGGTTTCTCGAGAGACAGTCGGCATCTTGTTTTCTTCTACTTTTTTACTCTATGGTCATGTCATACTCTTGAAGACGCAGTGCCCACCTGTTGAGTCGTCCTGTTGGATCCTTAAGACCTGCCAGCCAACAAAGTGAATGATGGTCTGTAACAACTGTGAATGGCCTTCCATAGAGATACTGTCGAAATTTGCACATGGCCCAGATCACAACAAGACATTCTCTTTCTGTAGATGAGTAGCTTCTCTCGGCTTTTGTAAGTGTCCTAGAAGCATAGACTATAACCTTCTCTTTTCCATCCGAAATTTGCACCAGAACAGCACCGATACCATACCGGCTGGCATCTGTGTGTAGTTCTGTAGGCGCTCTCTCATCATATAGACCAAGTACATGGTTAGTCGTCAGAGCTTTTCGCAGCACATCGAAAGAATCTTGTTGAGCACAACCCCAGATAAATTTAGCATCGGCTTTTAACAACTCTTGGAGTGGCCTGTGTGAAGGCATTGCTAATTACGCATATAAAAATTTTTTTCGTGATTTTCTTTGGATTTCTATTCTTTTTCTTTTGTTCATATGGGCATTTCTAATTGTGATTATGTAACATTCTACTGTGGTTTTTAAATGTAAAGATGTGATTGTGATTATTTCGTTTGATAATGGATAAATGTGTTTCTTGCTTTGTACCTGTGGTAAAGTTTCTAAAGTTCTCTTTTGGAATATTATTAAATGTCAAAAATGCGGTCAATAACACTTATAAAGGTTTATGTAATTTACGATAACGATATAACGTCTGTAGACAGGGGACAGCGATAGTGATATCGAGAGTTTAAAGGTTGTTGTGTAGTAGAGGGGGTGGTGGATGGCGTGTCTGTGAAGCGTGCGCGGGGAAAATAATACTGTGTTTTATGAAAACCATACGTAATTGTATGGACAGTGATACCGAACTATCAGATTGTTAATTCTCTTTACCACTGCGGTATGTAATGCCATCGACAGCGAACTTTAAGAGCAAATAAACCGGACTGTGAAACTGCCGCTAACATTACTTTGTTGTGGCCGACACGAACTGTGCCTTTATTCGAATGAACTTTGCTGGTATTGGTTTTGGGTGGTGGAACTGTTGTATATCACATTCTATCAAGCCATGAAAGTGAAGACTAATTAACTGTGCAATATAAATGGCTTTCAGTGACGTTGTCGAAGTTTGAAATGCGAGAACAGAGTGGACATTGTTTACGGTGTGCTTCACATACATGAACAATTCTATGAACTGTGTATTTGTGGCTAAGACTATATGAATGTGACGAACCGTGTAATTATGGACGATAGCGTCACGGGCAGTGCATAATGTGTAAAAACGAGCGATGTCTACGTCATGTACTTTGAAAGATAGGACATGTCAACAACGTTCGTATACTGGCGTCTTGTGGTTTGTTAATCACCACGGGGTTAATGATACAGCTGTGCCGGAACTTTACTTGCGATTCGCCGGAGAAGATTAACCAGCGGAACTGCCTGTATCCTGCTCTCATCATCGTAACCCGCCGACATCATGCTGCCTAACGCAACGCTTTGTATGCAACAAAAAGTTAGGGATTTCGCTGAACGCTATCCCCTGACCTAGAAACTTTCTTTCTCTATTACAAGTTTAAGAATTACAGACTCTGTTTAATTAAATTCTTTGTTTAGTTTGTTTGCTTTCTGCTAACGAAAATAAAATTACAATCAGTGAATTAAAAGTTGCCTGGTAGTCATTGTTGAAACACCAGTAAATACACTCCTGGAAATGGAAAAAAGAACACATTGACACCGGTGTGTCAGACCTACCATACTTGCTCCGGACACTGCGAGAGGGCTGTACAAGCAATGATCACACGCACGTCACAGCGGACACACCAGGAACCGCGGTGTTGGTCGTCGAATGGCGCTAGCTGCGCAGCATTTGTGCACCGCCGCCGTCTGTGTCAGCCAGTTTGCCGTGGCATACGGAGCTCCATCGCAGTCTTTAACACTGGTAGCATGCCGCGACAGCGTGGACGTGAACCATGTGTGCAGTTGACGGACTTTGAGCGAGGGCGTATAGTGGGCATGCGGGAGGCCGGGTGGACGTACCGCCGAATTGCTCAACACGTGGGGCGTGAGGTCTCCACAGTACATCGATGTTGTCGCCAGTGGTCGGTGGAAGGTGGACGTGCCCGTCGACCTGGGACCGGACCGCAGCGACGCACGGATGCACGCCAAGACCGTAGGATCCTACGCAGTGCCGTAGGGGACCGCACCGCCACTTCCCAGCAAATTAGGGACACTGTTGCTCCTGGGGTATCGGCGAGGACCATTCGCAACCGTCTCCATGAAGCTGGGCTACGGTCCCGCACACCGTTAGGCCGTCTTCCGCTCACGCCCCAACATCGTGCAGCCCGCCTCCAGTGGTGTCGCGACAGGCGTGAATGGAGGGACGAATGGAGACGTGTCGTCTTCAGCGATGAGAGTCGCTTCTGCCTTGGTGCCAATGATGGTCGTATGCGTGTTTTGCGCCGTGCAGGTGAGCGCCACAATCAGGACTGCATACGACCGAGGCACACAGGGCCAACACCCGGCATCAAGGTGTGGGGAGCGATCTCCTACACCGGCCGTACACCACTGGTGATCGTCGAGGGGACACTGAATAGTACACGGTACATCCAAACCGTCATCGAACCCATCGTTCTACCATTCCTAGACCGGCAAGGGAACTTGCTGTTCCAACAGGACAATGCACGTCCGCATGTATCCCGTGCCACCCAACGTGCTCTAGAAGGTGTAAGTCAACTACCCTGGCCACCAAGATCTCCGGATCTGTCCCCCATTGAGCATGTTTGGGACTGGATGAAGCGTCGTCTCACGCGGTCTGCACGTCCAGCACGAACGCTGGTCCAACTGAGGCGCCAGGTGGAAATGGCATGGCAAGCCGTTCCACAGGACTACATCCAGCATCTCTACGATCGTCTCCATGGGAGAATAGCAGCCTGCATTGCTGCGAAAGGTGGATATACACTGTACTAGTGCCGACATTGTGCATGCTCTGTTGCCTGTGTCTATGTGCCTGTGGTTCTGTCAATGTGATCATGTGATGTATCTGACCCCAGGAATGTGTCAATAAAGTTTCCCCTTCCTGGGACAATGAATTCACGGTGTTCTTATTTCAATTTCCAGGAGTGTATAAACTTCGTCCTCTCATTAGGACTAATTCTGCTTGCATGTCAAAATTATTGTAGTTATTTCATGTAGTTTTATGTATTGTTATGAGACTAGATATATGACAGTAACTAATAAGAGTATTTTGTCGCGAAATATGGCTTCGTGCGAAAATTACGGCGACTGCCATAATTGCTTGCGTTCTGACCAATAATGTAAAAGCTGTTATTCCCGTATTGGTGCTTTTCCTGACATGAGCGGGAATTATAAATGTCAGCTGTTAAATCATGTAGTGACTCTTTAACCAGTAATAAAAGTTTTTTTTTATATTGTATTGCTACGAGTCGTAGTATTAAGAGACACTGGTTACACTCAAAAGTGGGTAGATGTATGGTGAAACCCCCCAGTGTTCATGCGATTGTTAACAGTATTGAGTGTGATTCACGATATTTTGTCACTTTTTCTAATTCCTTTGAAGTTTCAGAGATTATATACACAATTTTGTCGGTTCAGGTTAATTTCAGAGCAGTTTCTCGTGAATATTAGGGTTTTCAGTTCATAAACAAAGTGGGATCGTGACCAATTGAGAAGTATAACAAAGAGTGTGGTTTTCCAACTAGAATTTTGGACGACTTCACAGTTCAGATTTTGATAATTATTTTTCCTGTGGGTTGAGGTCATCACACCTGGCTTTGATACAGAAGTCTTTGATAAAACGACGGTAATGATAACATAATCCGAGGAAGCTTCTCACATCTCTAATACTTTTAGCAATAGTAAATTCCGTTTTAGATCCCCCCTTTTTTAGGTCTGGCCGGACACCTTCGTTTGACACAAGTTGTCCAAGTATTTTTAATTCCTTTGCTCCAAAGAGACATTCTCTTGGATTAAGTTTCAGTCCGCCTTGTTGGAGACCCTTAAGAGCGGCCCTCAGTCTAAGAGTTCATCAAATGTCCCTGGGATCACTACAATGGCATCTAAATAACAAAGAATCAACATCCACTTCAGGTGACTTAGAAGATTATCCATCATCCGTCCAAAAGTGTTGGTGCATTACAGAAACCAAATGGCATTACCTTAAAACCATACAGGCCCTCAAGGGTGAAGAATGCAGTTTTCTCACGATCAGCCTCATCTACTTCGATTTGTCAGTATCCCGAGTACATGTCCATGGATGAGAAAAAATTATCCCCCTTCAGGCAATCTATTGTATCGTTAATTCGTGGAGGGGGGGGGGCTAAACGTCCTTTTAGTTATCTTATTAAGCTCTCTGTAATCAACACAAAAGCGCCAACTACCATCCTTCTTCCTGAAGAGGACCACTGGTGACAACCATAGGCTCTGAGAAGTCTGCATGATGTCATTCTTCATCACTTTCTCTACCTTGTCTCGAATTATTCGACGTTCCATTGCTGGCATACGGTATGCTCTCTGGCTTATTTGTTGATGGTCTCCAGTGCTAATCCGGTACTTCACCGTCGATTTGTCTAATTTGCTCTTCAACTGTGGATTGAAGCAGTCAGAGAACTCGTGAAGAATGGTAACTAGCTTCTTCTGTTGTTCCTTAGTTCAAAATGGTTCAAATGGCTCTGAGCACTATGGGACTCAACTGCTGAAGTCATTAGTCCCCTAGAACTTAGAACTAGTTAAACCTAACTAACCTAAGGACATCACAAACATCCATGCCCGAGGCAGGATTCGAACCTGCGACCGTAGCGGTCTTGCGGTTCCAGACTGCGGCGCCTTTAACCGCACGGCCACTTCGGCCGGCTGTTCCTTAGTGAGATCTGGTAATAGTCGAGCAAGAAGAACTTTTGCTGTAGTAGTAGCGCCAATTTCGCCTACAGACTCGGAACTGGAGGTTTATATGATGCTCAGCTGTCCTTCAATTAACCGCTTAGCTTTTGCTACGCACATGCGTCTTGGAAGGATCTGCGGTTCTCGGCGACTGTAAACTATTCCCAGTTCACCGAATCCGTTCTTAAACGAGACGACAGAGGCTGGGATGACAAATTTATTCTTCAGTGGTATGCTTCTCTTACATTCCACTACAAGATCCATGGGTTGATGCATGGCATGACACGGGACAGTTACCTTTCTAGAGCTGACTGCAGGAATGATCAATTCATCCGGCACAAATAGTCTCCACACACTCGGATGCGCATCTTCCTGTCCACAGTATCTCATCTCGTCTAGCATAATCTTCGAACGACCACAGGCTATAATTGCCTGAGAAGCTTTCAAAAAGTCACATCCGAGAATGATATTATGACTACACTCTTGTAAGACGATGAATGCTAAGGGCTGTGTATGGCCACTTACAGCCACACGAATGGTACATCTTCCGTCAGGTTTCACTTATTACCCATCAGACACCTTGAGCAGAGATGTATTGTTGTCGACGAATACGGTTTTCTGAAACTGGCGACGGTACTTCTCCGAAATGGCTAAATATGATGCTCCAGAGTCCACCAGAGCTTGGGCTGGTCGGCCATCCATGAGGATATCGACGTAGTTTCCTTTCATTTTTGTAGTGATCGACGGCGGAGGATTTTTCTCCTCGGCGGCCTCACCTCCAAGGAAGGTCGCACCCTTTAGTTTTCCAGGTTGCGGCGGCTAGGTGATCAGCTGGAGCTTCTAAACGGCGATGGAGACCTTGATCGGCATATTGGGGAGTGTCTTCTTCAGCGGCTAGCTTGTAGCAATGGTGACCTGCGCTCACATGTTCTTGTTCATCCTCGTCGTCCCGGAGTTGGGGTCGGTTAAGATCGGTCTGCTGTCTTCTGGGGCAGGCGTCATCAAATATCCGCCGCCTTTCTCGACAATAGCGCACCAAATGTTCCGGTAGTCCGCAGTGGAAACATACTAGTTGGTTATCCTGGGTCCACCAGACGTCAGTCTTCCTTGGTGCCCAAACCGGTTCGTCATGCGGCATTGTAGGAACGTAGGTCCGCCTGGGTCTTGACTTTTTCACCGTTCTAAAGGGAAATGAAGGACGAGAGCTTGGGTTCAATGTCTGTTCCACTTCCTCCCTTATGACTTCTTGAAGTGTCTCTGTTTTTTGCTCGCCGTGCAATCCAAGTGCCTTCTGAACTTCCTCTCTCACTATCTGACGAAGAACACTTGTGAAATCAGTTGCTTCCTCCATCACAGACATCGATACGACGTTTGTAAGCCGTTCAAACGTCTTGCGTGTAATTCTTTTTTGATGCATTGTTTCGATACATTGGCACCAGTTTATGAAGTCATCTGCTGTCGTAACCTCATTCAGGAGTAGGGCTTGATACATGTATTCAGCAAGAAGCTTCAAGAGGTGTACAACCTTATCTTCCTCCTTCATTCTAGGATCCACTATTTTACACAGTTCAAGACATCTTGAGTGTAGGATGCTGTAGTTTCTCCTGGAAGCTGTGCCCTGCACTTTAATTTATCTTAGGCCTTGCTCTTCTGTCATTGTGTGTCGCCGAAATACTTGCGCAGTTCCGCATGGAATACTTAACAGCTTGTGAACTTCTCGTTGTTCTCATACCATTGCTTGG
Source organism: Schistocerca cancellata (assembly GCF_023864275.1). Lineage (NCBI taxonomy): Eukaryota > Metazoa > Arthropoda > Insecta > Orthoptera > Acrididae > Schistocerca > Schistocerca cancellata. The sequence continues at coordinate 3,881,657 of NC_064632.1, read as the reverse complement.
CAGTGCCCTCCATGTAGAAAAATGAGTAGGCCAAACACACGGTGTCATCCCATTTGTTAAATCTGGCTATCCACTCATATACCTTGAGGCACTTGTTTGGATCTTGGCCATCGTCACCAGAGAACCCGGAAGGATGTCTCATGTGGTGGCATACAGTTGCTGTCATCGTAACGTGCTCTTCTTCTTCTGTCTCCGATAGATTGCGATCTGTTGAATATGGCTGGATCTCGGGTTTCTCGCCACGTAAACGGCGGCTCTGTCGAGGCCTGCTGGGAGCCACTGTGTCGTCGATAATGTGCGCTATCACATGTTCCGATAGCCGGGGCCTCCACCAAAATAATGTCACGTAGAACAAGGTGTAATTAGATGAATGACGAGCTCTAATCTCACTTAACGAAGGTTTATGCACCGCTTGCACATATAAGAGGGCGCAGCGTACTGCCTCCGGCCAGAACACATACAGTATATACACTCCTGGAAATTGAAATAAGAACACCGTGAATTCATTGTCCCAGGAAGGGGAAACTTTATTGACACATTCCTGGGGTCAGATACATCACATGATCACACTGACAGAACCACAGGCACATAGACACAGGCAACAGAGCATGCACAATGTCGGCACTAGTACAGTGTATATCCACCTTTCGCAGCAATGCAGGCTGCTATTCTCCCATGGAGACGATCGTACAGATGCTGGATGTAGTCCTGTGGAACGGCTTGCTATGCCATTTCCACCTGGCGCCTCAGCTGGACCAGCGTTCGTGCTGGACGTGCAGACCGCGTGAGACGACGCTTCATCCAGTCCCAAACATGCTCAATGGGGGACAGATCCGGAGATCTTGGTGGCCAGGGTAGTTGACTTACACCTTCTAGAGCACGTTGGGTGGCACGGGATACATGCGGACGTGCATTGTCCTGTTGGAACAGCAAGTTCCCTTGCCGGTCTAGGAATGGTAGAACGATGGGTTCGATGACGGTTGGGATGTACCGTGCACTATTCAGTGTCCCCTCGACGATCACCAGTGGTGTACGGCCAGCTTAGGAGATCGCTCCCCACACCATGATGCCGGGTGTTGGCCCTGTGTGCCTCGGTCGTATGCAGTCCTGATTGCGGCGCTCACCTGCACGGCGCCAAACACGCATACGACCATCATTGGCACCAAGGCAGAAGCGACTCTCATCGCTGAAGACGACACGTCTCCATTCGTCCCTCCATTCACACCTGTCGCGACACCACTGGAGGCGGGCTGCACGATGTTGGGGCGTGAGCGGAAGACGGCCTAACGGTGTGCCGGACCGTAGCCCAGCTTCATGGAGACGGTTGCGAATGGTCCTCGCCGATACCCCAGGAGCAACAGTGTCCCTACTTTGCTGGGAAGTGGCGGTGCGGTCCCCTACGGCACTGCGTAGGATCCTACGGTCTTGGCGTGCATCCGTGCGTCGCTGCGGTCCGGTCCCAGGTCGACGGGCACGTGCACCTTCCGCCGACCACTGGCGACAACATCGACGTACTGTGGAAACCTCACGCCCCACGTGTTGAGCAATTCGGCGGTACGTCCACCCGGCCTCCCGCATGCCCACTATACGCCCTCGCTCAAAGTCCGTCAACTGCACATACGGTTCACGTCCACGCTGTCGCGGCATGCTACCAGTGTTAAAGACTGCGATGGAGCTCCGTATGCCACGGCAAACTGGCTGATACTGACGGCGGCGGTGCACAAATGCTGCGCAGCTAGCGCCATTCGACGGCCAACACCGCGGTTCCTGGTGTGTCCGCTGTGCCGTGCGTGTGATCATTGCTTGTACAGCCTTCTCGCAGTGTCCGGAGCAAGTATGGTGGGTCTGACACACCGGTGTCAATGTGTTCTTTTTTCCATTTCCAGGAGTGTATGCAGCTACAGTACATTCCATTACAGTGATTCTAGATATTTGTGGATACTTCTTGAATGTAATCGAACCGAATATATAAATTGAAACTGTACTGTCCGAGTGAGTTTTGTACTCACGACCCTCCACGCGACGGTTTAGTATCATAACCACTACACCACGGTGCTACTCAGCTTCTTCTGCGACAATGTTATAAGGCTTTGTATTACCAGATCTCGAATTTTTTAAGTTCCTACAATTTTGCCAAACATGCGTGAACTTTCGTTAAGTGTTGATTTTTTATTTGTATGAGTATACTTTTCCACCTTTTGAAGTCGTATTGTGATTAAAATAATAACAAAAGAAAGACATGACTTTAATTTACTGCAATATTTTAATGTACTTTAACATAAAATCTAAAATATACAAGTGATCTCTATGACTGAGCTCAGGTTCTAGTGTATCCGGAATACACGTCAGGTGGCTGGGGTTAAATTATATTCTTTTTCTGAGGAAAACAACAGTCTTTAATATTTTTTGGAAAAATTTACTTGTTGAAGCTGTAAATTTCCATGTCCAGAAAACAGCTTTTTAATAATTTGTGTGTGTACAAGTAACGAAAGTAACGAAAAGTTGAATTCTCGCTGCGAAGAATCTTGAGGCAAACCCGTAGGCGCAAAGAGGATTATATAGAAATCCCTTCAGCAAAACAAAACAAAACAAAAATACTAATGGAAGGTCCAAAGCAGACAACAGTGCTTATCGCTCACTGGAGATTACTGCGATTATGGACTTGAGTGAAGACCATACGTCAAACACGACCAAGAGGAAGATGTTTGGAAAATATGTAAATTTAATGAATAGCGCTTAACAAGTTTTGGAGTTAATAAGAGCCCCCTTGCTTTTTTTTCCTTGCTATTCATAATAACGCTTCTTTTCAGAGTTAATAAATCTGTGTGGTGAGATTGCCATAAAAAAGAATAGAATAATTTGACAACCTATTGTTTAGAAAGTTCGGTGCAGTTAAAATGGTACTTGTTGACATTCTTTGGACTAATATTAGGAATTATGCGTAGGAAACTACGCTATGAAGATTCAGTGTAAGCTGAAAACCGCGGAGACCTGTAGTATGTATAGGGTACGATATTTCTCACCTTCATATAAATTCGCCAGATAATGTGTAAACTGTGTGAACGGAGTAACCGATGTCGAATGAGTGTATAATCGACACATTGCTTCTGTGGTCAGTAGTAAGTCATTGTCCATCAAATAAGCGAGACACGGATAATATGAAACACACACTGTCATGAAGTTTCAAGTGCTGCGTAAATTATGTACATTCTACAAGAGCGTGTCAGCACAAAATATCACATCTTTGGTCGATGTAAAAAGAAGTTTGACGAAGGAAATGCCTAAATATAAATCTTGAATCATTTACACTAACATTAAATCACAACATCTCTCATTTTTATTCTCTAAATGACACGCTAACTCTCTTTTATTATCATCAATCGGGCTGCTGTAGAAGAGACAGGCTGAACCTGCTTCACGCAGCCCTGACTCATTCTACTGTATTTTATTACGTAGAATACAGTTTAGCTCACGAGGAGAATGCACAAGTGGCATAACCAGATTTCCCCAAAATTCACTCAATGGAAGAGGGGTCAAAATAAGCGAACACATGTCTCGGATTTATCAGTAGATACTCGACCGTTTCTGGAAAAGCGACGTCAAAGTTTTCAAGGTATCTTACGTGTCTTTTACCGAGCCGTGTCTTGAGACCAAATAGTGGCAAATTCATTAGCTTAACGGCTTCGTGATTTTGCATCCTGTATTCGAAACCCGATTATTATTCTTTTTTTCATTTATACACTCATGTCTGTAGAAGACTGTTGCACGAATGTTTTCCAGTGTACTTAGATATAACGTTGTCCTTATTCGTCTGTCAGCTGTATGTTATTAAAGTAAAATGATAAAATTATGCGAAATTGTTTTCGGCGAAACTCCTGTAGAGTACACTGATTCATAAACAATTACACGAACGAGATTTCGGAAAACTGATCCGTTAAGGATGATTTGTAGCGAAATTATTGCCAACGGTGAGTTTTCAACGGGGTACGACGTTTGTTTCCATAGTGAGATTCCTACGAAGAAATGTCACTGGGCCAAGCCTGCCTTCATACGATGCTCGAGGTGTTCGGAGCATCTGTGATTCTACGATCAGTATCATCCAAGGGAACGCACCTTATTCCTGAAGAATAATTGTGAAATATCAGAACATGAGAATTTCAAAAGATTCTAACCTCTCAACATACCATACACACACTTATTATGTAATAAATGTGCGACACTTAACTGTGGCCGGCCGTGGTGGTCAAGCGGTTCTAGGCGCTTCAGTCTGGAACCACGCGACCGCTACGGTCGCAGGTTCGTATCCTGCCTCGGGCATGGATGTGTGTGATGTCCTTAGGTTAGTTAGGTTTAAGCAGTTCTAAGTTCTAGGGGACTGATGACCTCAGAAGTTTAAGTCCCATAGTTCTCAGAGCTATGTGAACTTAACTGTGAAATCCCGTTGTAACCAGGGACGGTGGAAATGGGGGAGGGGGAGGGGTGGCTATGGTGCTGATAGCTCCCCCTCAATGGAGTATCATATTACACTGGATAAAATAACTTCAGAAATCAGCGAATATATTACTCCAACAGATTCAATCATTTTTTTTTATAATTATGTAGCAATGTAAGTTGCAATGTATTTCAAACGCATTTTAACAAACGAATAAGGTCGGCAAATAGCTTAATATCTAAACCAATAAACCTCATTTAACTTAAAATGGGCGTCTTATTATTCATTAATACATTTTTTTACCCTGAACTCCAAAACAGTTAGCCAAAACTATTTTAAGCAACAACAAATTTTACCAGTTTGTCGGTGGAGGACCCCAACTCTCCTTTTGTTAAGCGATATTCCATTACCCCAAATTCCCTCCCCCCCTCCCCCCATTACCCTCCCCCCCTTGACCGACTTGTAGCATCGCCCCTGGTTGCAGTTTTACAATTACTATAACCCCTCTGTATCCAGTGAACTGATAAGAAACGTGTAATAACCTTCTACGAACATGAGTAGATGAAGAAATTGGGTGACGACTCCTTCCGCGTTCTCCTCATCAGTTGTATTTTAGAGGAGACAAATACAGTAAAAGGTGTTACATGCAAACATACAGGGTTATAATAAGTCCTCATTTTCCTGTTTTTGAGGCAATAAAATATGACCAAGCGGATTTAATAAAATTCTATAAAATGTCCTCTTATTTTAGCTAAAAAAAATGCGAAGTTTGAATAAAGTTAATCAGTCATAGCTATAACTTACCCTAAACAACGAACAAACAAATGTTAAGTGTTAATGAGAGTTATGTCTTTTCACCAGTTTCGTAATTTTACAAAATTTTTGGAAGGCTGGCAAAAGAAGCCAAATCAACCAGTAGTTGATTTGTTGAATCAGACATCTAGTGTGGCTTGTTATTCTGAACTGCTGAAAATTGCAGAATTCTTTTTCTACACCTTGTCATGAGGCTAACACGGAACGTGTCTTCCCTCTTGTAAACGATCAGTGGACCAAAGACAGAAACATATTTAAAATAGAAAACATAATAGATGTTATGTGTGTCCCATCCAATTTCTAAAAACTGAACTCTCTAAGCTTTTATGAATACATGTTGGGAAACAAAAAATATGTTAAGAGAGATTTCTTCATCCTCCAAATATTCATAGAACGAAGGTTAAAAAACAAAATAATGAGACAAATAAGTGCAGAGATGACAAATAAACTTTAGTGCATGTTTAATCTTGAAAGAACCACGGAAAGTAACTGTTTTAGTTAGGGGTAATTCTACATAGTTGTAGAGCGAATGATTTTATCGATTAAGTAAGCCCTCTTTTTTTATATGCACTTTCCTCTTTTTTACGATGAATGTATGGTAGCGCTACACACATGAAATAAGAAGGGGAAGAAGAAAGATTACTATTATTCAATGTTGCGATCATCTAAGAAGCTACAAAAATGTTTTATGAACTTTTTGGAAGGCTATCTAAAGAAGCTATCAGAAGAAGCAAAATTTACCAGCAGATGAAGTTTGGTGTGCGTATTTTTTGAATAATGACAATAAATTCCTTTGCTGAATTGATGCTATGCATGAATAAAATACATGACTACTGATTGTACGGATGAAAACAGCGAATTCCCGATGCAAAATAGTGTTTTAAGAACATAATATGCAGACTGACCAATAGGTAAATTTGAAAGAAAGCCTATTTTCGATTGTACTGTCTATTAATCACTATGATACTAGCAATTACTAACAAACATTGTGTGTCGTAATATTTTATAGTAAACTGCCTCCGTATGGCGACGCTCAGCTCTGAGATTGCCGATTTGAATCCTGATGATGGGAAAAAAATTTCAGCTCTAGTGTTCTAGTCGGCGAAAGGGAGAAGAGATGGCGATGTCAAGTTTCTTTTGGTGAGACATAGCCAGTGTCCTGAGTTAAGATCCAAACCTGTCCACGGTGGCTCATAGACTGAAGGTATGAGACACTGTTAATGGCAGTCCTTACGTCGACGGCGACTTTAGCGCTGGCAGTCCCACTGGTGCTATCCAAAGAAGAGTAGGTTGACACACAATCAAAACTTTGCACTGTAAAGTCATTTCTACCTTATAATATGCCTTTCTGTTTATGCCTAATACAGGGTGACAATTATTGAACTATATGAAATAAAATCGTCATAACTCCTCAACAGTTTGTGTTAGGACGTTCAAACTGCACGGTTGATCGAGGGCCATGACGGGAAATAGTATGTGCATGCAAAATTTGGTTTAGCGACAAAGCCCACTTTTCTTTGGATGGGTTCGCCGATAAACAAAATAGGCGCATTTTGGGAACTGAGAATCCACATTTCGCGATCGAGAAGTCTCTTCACCCTCAATGGGTGACTGTGTGGTGCGCAGTGTCCAGCCACAGAATAACCGTTACACAATTCCTTGATGGCACGATGACTACCGAAAGGTACGTGAAGGTTCAAAAATGGTTCAAATGGCTCTGAGCACTATGGGACTTAACTTCTGAGGTCATCAGTCCCCTAGAACTTAGAACTACTTAAACCTAACTAACCTAAGGACAGCACACACATCCATGCCCGACGCAGGATTCGGACCTGAGACCGTAGCGGTAGCGCGGTTCCAGACTGTAGCGCCTAGAACCGCTCGGCCTCACCGGCCGGCGGTACGCGAAGGATTCGGATGATGATTTCATCTTCATTATCCAAAGTGACCCTGATTTCGTTCATGCAAGAAAGAGCTCCATCCTATCGAAGCAGAAGAGTGTTTGATGTCCTGGAAGAGCACTTTGGAGACCTCATTCTGGCTCTGGGATACCCAGAGAAAACTGGCATGAGCCTCGATTAGCCGACGTATTATCCGTATCTGACAAAGGGCGACTCCTTTTCGTGGGGCTATATTACGGACGAGGTGTACAGCAATAACCCCAACACCATTGCTGAGCTGTAAACAGCCATTCAGGAGGTCATCGGCAGCATCGATGTTCTGACGCTTCAGCAGGTCATGCAGAATTTCGCTATTCGTCTGCTCCACATCATCGCCATTGGTGGCAGGCACATCGAACATGTAATAACCTAAATCAGAATAGCTGCAGTGATATTTACATTTTGAATAAAGTGTGAGAACGCCGTATTTTGTAACTAATTTGTAAGGTGTCAGGAAAATCCAACAGGCTTCCATGAAAACCCTGACATGATAAGCAAATCCAGTAGGATGTCATATAGCTCCGAATAAATCGTGACATTAAATTAACCAAAGTAATACGAGTAACGAGTGAGCAAATGGAATACCAAAGACTAACACAAGAATGCCTAAATGCATGTCATACCTTCCCACCGTGAGACAGACGCAGTTCCGAGGGGAGAAACGAGAACAGAAGCTGAGAGCAGAACCATGTTAAGCTAAAAGGCCCTACGATAAGGGACGGACACCCACGTTGCCAGCTAACCGTTAGGACCACCCCCAGCCCATGTTAAAAGCTAGAGCCCCCCAGAAGAACAGTCTAGATCTTACGATAACACTAAAAGGGCCACACCAGCCGCAAGTTTTAGCGTGAGACTTTTTAGCGTCTCTGTTACGTTGCAAAGTTTAACAACATTGCCCCATCATGAAAAGTATAACGTTTCTCATTGGATGGACAGAATTTTTGTAGGCGGAGCTTAAGGTTAACATTGAGACCCTGATTGGTCAGATGAAAACACAGCCAGAGAGTTTTTTTAAAACCAACTTCGGTAAATTGTAGTAAGGAGAAGTTAGGAGGGAGTTGCTTCAGAGACGGCGAGCTGGATGGAGCTGCGCCGGCCGCCGCCCCCTAACTAACACCGACAGGGTAATGAACACACGCGATGCCGCATTTTTGAGCGCATAAGGCTTCACTCAGAACTGCAGAAGTCTCATCTGTTACATCCCCTTTTTTACGTAATACTAGTGTCGATCGTCAATAGAAGCTCATGGTATTCACATTTGCTACGTAAGTTAAAATGTCAAACGCAATGATTTTTCTGTTATATAGTTATGGAGAAGCCACATCAGCCACTGTAATTTACGACAAGTTAGATAAGTAATTAAAGATAATTGAGGGTCACCTAGATTATAGATGTGATATGGCATAGGTCATCCTTCGATCCATTTTAGAACTTGGAAACCCATTCAGGGAATATTCGTTCACATATTTGTTGAATGCAGTTGGTTTTTACCATCCTGTATTAAAACATTTCCTTTTATCAATAGTGCAATTTATAAACAATGTTCTGTGAGTAGAATAAAATTTCCATTGGTAAACTTAACTGCTTTTTCGACGTTATTTTACCAGCTAACTAAAAATAGGAAAGCCTTGAACCCCTTCCACTAAATTTAGTTAGTATTAAGATTATTTTACAGGGAGTGCAGTGGAGCTGACGCTGAAATCATTAAGTATTTGGTTATATCACCGCTAGTCTCACTGAACTCTTCTGAACTCTACATGTCATGTGTGGTCTGGCGTCTCCTTACCAGCAACAGGTCCCAGGTTCAAACTAGCCAATTCCCTAAAAAACACGCTCAGAGCGTCGTTGCGCGAAAGTGGTAAGGAGACATGACTTAGAACAACAGACACCATGCAGAATGTTAGAGAATGGCGACCCTGCCAGGATGGTAAAATACCATGATTGAAGGTCGATCACATGCCTAACTAGGTCAGAAAAATATCCTGTTAAAAAATTTTCGTTATAAAAAAATTGTTTTTAAGGCATAAATAGTTGAAAACAGTAGCTGCAGCGATAGATAGTAATAAAGTATTCAATAGAAAGTGAGACATTCTAGCAGAGACAATAGCATAATTAATTTACGAATTTTAAAATTTGTTAGAATTAAGTTTTCTCATCAATTCAAGCGCACAGGTGGCGGATACATCGTTGACAAGTTGGTTCTGACCCAACAAGTGAATGGATTGTCAGTCTTGGGTATAATAAGTGTCAAGTCGTGTGAACAAAAAGTTTATGAAACGCGTGAGATCGTATTAACGCATGTTGACTCGAAGTAGGGCGCGTGAATTGCTTTTAAAACAGAAAATAAGGGATTCGGAAAGATTAGCAATGGCAGATCGAGACCTTGACCGAATTGAGGTACAGACCCAGCATGAAGATGGACAGAGAATAGAGGACAGTACAACAGACGATGCAGTATCGCGAGAAAAAGGACAGATAACGCACCATAACGAGGATACTGTATGTCAAGGCATAGAAAACGTAAGTCAGCATACGACAGAGGAGCAGGAAAGTAGAGAGACAGTCGATGAGGATTCTATTTTGCGTCTTGAATACGTAGAACCCATAGTACAAGTAATCAGAGCTCCCTCACCACAGAGTACAAGGAATGCGGGCAAAAACGGGTCACAGCACAGTTCAATGCAATCGGTTGCGAACCAGCACTTGGGCGAAAACACAGAGCGTAGGACGTCGGAAGAAAACGCAATAGGACCCACCAGTCTGGCAGAATTATTACAACAAATTACGGAAACCATGACAAGGCAAAATAAAGATATAGTGAACCAAATTCAAATTTAGAATGCAGAAACCACGAGACAAATGCGTGAGATTAAAGAACAAAATAAAAAAATTCAGTTACACGTAAGTCATATTGAAGACGAGGCAAAAGAATCTCGAGAAGTGATAGGAAACTTAATAACAGGTCACAATCAATTGAGAACAGACATTCACATGGTACAAGTGGACGTACAAACATTGCGTAATGACATTCAGGACGAGATCAAAACATTACGTAACAACACCCAGGGAGAAGTCAAGAAACTAGAGAAACAGATAAATGAAATTACTAGACAAGCAGCAGGTACAGCGCGTGAAATTGCTGGAAACAGTGTTTTACACAAACGTGTCACAAAAGCAGCGCTGAAAAGATATGATAATCGCATAGTCAAAATAGAAGCGCAAACGAAGCTACAATTTCAGAAATTGCTAACAGAGTTGTTGCAAACCGTTGAAGAGCGTAGTGAACAAGATCGAACAAGCACTGAGACTGCAACCACATCCGTATCTGTAACAGCACCGGAAAAACAAGCAATTAACGAAGATATTACGCATTTTCGATTCCAATCACAGGCGGAATATAACATACGTGAAATCAGACATCCTGCACCGCAACAAACACGTTTCGAAATTATTGATGAACAAACGGCACCACGTACACATGCGGAACCACAAATGTATGTTTCAAGACAGTTTGGATCGTACAATGAAGCAGCAAGGTTAGCCAGACAGGATACCGAACCCATACCTGACAATGGAAAGCCAGGTCGCGAAGAGTACAGTGCAATGCATTCAGCTACACCTTCACAACCGATGGAAGAAAATTATTGCGTACCACTCCAACGATACTACGCAAGGGTAGGCGAAAGTTACAGTGGACAATATCCAATGGATCTACCTCAACCGGAAAGAACGGCGGGAGAAGTGATAAGAAACAAAAGTGGCGAAGAATCGCGAATTTCATATGGAACTATGACGAAGTACGACAACGATCATTCCCCCAAAGCCAGAAAATTGCAACACTTTCGAGAAGGAAACTCATCACATCCACGAACTTTTATTGATCAATTCCGAGTAGGATTACCAGAACACTGGACGCTAGAACACAAATTAGACTTTATATGTGCACACATGTCAGGAACAGTCGCATAAACCATGCAGAATGTTGCAGCGACATGCCGATCATACGAAGATTTCAGAGAGAATTTTCTCTCACGATATTGCTCCAGCGACGCACAGAGCAGAGTGAAGTACGAATTATTACAGAACCCATATTTTGAAAATTCAGGAGAGAAGAGTCCCGTGAAATTTTTCGATGTAATGGCAAACAGAAATCAATGCTTAGATGTACCATACAGTGACGGAGAGTTGGTTAAATCATGCGCAATGGAGTTACCATTGAAATACCAGCAATCATTAGTAGGTAGCGGAGGCAATGACGTCGAAGCATTTAAAGGTATTCTAAGGGAACTGGAGTTCATATTTTCAGAAGATGACGCAAGAAAAAGACGAAGCGCACGTGAAAACGAAAGCAAAAAGCAGTGGAATCCACAAGACACAGAACGAAGAAACAATAATTACGAACCATGTGATAACTTCGCACCAAGAAACGACAATAGATTTCAACAAAGAACCGGTTATGGATTTAGAAGAGAATATGGCAATAACTATAATTCAACCAGGAACGGCAACAACTATTACAGAGGGAATAACGACAACTGGAACGGGTATTGGAGCGCCAATAGACCGACAAATTACCAACAAAGAAACCAATATCAACAAGCGGAGCAAGAAAAGAGAATACAGATAGAAGACGTGGAGGTAAGACGACCAAACCCAGATAAACGTTCGAATTGACAGCTAAGCGCCCATGCCAAAGGGAATGACGCACCGACCCAGGACAATTGCAGCACCTTGAACAGAGAAGTAAAAATCTAATCACAAAATGAGAAGAAGGAAGAAACAAATCCGCAAGGACGAGATGAAAACGAAGAAAGGAAAATAACAATATCGTGTTGGGACGAAATTAACTGGGAGAATACTGACGAGGAAGATGAATTACCAGAGGCATGCACAACGAATGTATGAGGAAAGGACGAAGTAATGAGTATTGCAGAGCTATTTGAGATGGAAACCAGGGAAAGCGAATTCAATGAGGATAATGTGCAGTCGACAGAAGTTGAAAATAAGTTATTAGTGGGCATACAACCCAACGTATACACTCCTGGAAATTAAAATAAAAAGACCGTGAATTCATTGTCCCAGGAAGGGGAAACTTTATTGACACATTCCTGGGGTCAGATACATCACATGATCACACTGACAGAACCACAGGCACATAGACACAGGCAACAGAGCATGCACAATGTCGGCACTAGTACAGTGTATATCCACCTTTCGCAGCAATGCAGGCTGCTATTCTCCCGTGGAGACGATCGTAGAGAAGCTGGATGTAGTCCTGTGGAACGGCTTGCCATGCCATTTCCACCTGGCGCCTCAGTTGGACCAGCGTTCGTGCTGGACGTGCAGACCGCGTGAGACGACGCTTCATCCAGTCCCAAACATGCTCAATGGGGGACAGATCCGGAGATCTTGCTGGCCAGGGTAGTTGACTTACACCTTCTAGAGCACGTTGGGTGGCACGGGATACATGCGGACGTGCATTGTCCTGTTGGAACAGCAAGTTCCCTTGCCGGTCTAGGAATGATAGAACGATGGGTTCGATGACGGTTTGGATGTACCGTGCACTATTCAGTGTCCCCTCGACGATCACCAGTGGTGTACAGCCAGTGTAGGAGATCGCTCCCCACACCATGATGCCGGGTGTTGGCCCTGTGTGCCTCGGTCGTATGCAGTCCTGATTGTGGCGCTCACCTGCACGGCGCCAAACACGCATACGACCATCATTGGCACCAAGACAGAAGCGACTCTCATCGCTGAAGACGACACGTCTCCATTCGTCCCTCCATTCACGCCTGTCGCGACACCACTGGAGGCGGGCGGCACGATGTTGGGGCGTGAGCGGAAGACGGCCTAACGGTGTGCCGGACCGTAGCCCAGCTTCATGGAGACGGTTGTGAATGGTCCTCGCCGATACCCCAGGAGCAACAGTGTCCCTAATTTGCTGAGAAGTGGCGGTGCGGTCCCCTACGGCACTGCGTAGGATCCTACGGTCTTGGCGTGCATCCGTGCGTCGCTGCGGTCCGGTCCCAGGTCGACGGGCACGTGCACCTTCCGCCGACCACTGGCGACAACATCGATGTACTGTGGAGACCTGACGCCCCACGTGTTGAGCAATTCGGCGGTACGTCCACCCGGCCTCCCGCATGCCCACTATACACCCTCGCTCAAAGTCTGTCAACTGCACATACGGTTCACGTCCACACTGTCGCGGCATGCTACCAGTGTTAAAGACTGCGATGGAGCTCCGTATGCCACGGCAAACTGGCTGGCACTGACGGCGGCGGTGCACAAATGCTGCGCAGCTAGCGCCATTCGACGGCCAACACCGCGGTTCCTGGTGTGTCCGCTGTGCCGTGCGTGTGATCATTGCTTGTACAGCCCTCTTGTAGTGTCCGGAGCAAGTATGGTGGGTCTGATACACCGGTGTCAATGTGTTCTTTTTTCCATTTCCAGGAGTGTATAATGAAGGAAGTTATGAAGCGATAATTAGAGCATTTAGATGCGATTATGTGGAAGTAGCGACGAAGAAGGAGATGATAGAAGAAGATGAGGAAAAAGTAGAGGATGTTGAAGAAAGTGTAAATGAAGGAAGAAATAGAGAAGAGGAAATAAAAGAGAGAGAAGTAGCAGTCGAAGCTTATCCTAAAGAAAGTTCGAATTCACAAGGGAAATTCCTGAAAAGACTCATGTATGATTCAGTGGAGGATTGGTTGCTGCAAGAAGAAGAAGAAGAACACAACCAACCCTTTCCAATTCAGCCAATTGTGAAGGCCATGGTAAAGCATATCCCAGTCAATATTGTAATTAATAGCGGAAGTGAACTGACTGTGATATCAGAAAATTTATTCATGCAGTTTAATGCCAATGAGAAATTGCCAGTTCTGAAAACACGTAAGATTAAACTAAGAGGTCCTATAAGAAACAATGCTGCGGAAGTTACGAGACAAACAAGGTTAACTCTTTCGTGTCAAGGTCAAAAGGTCGAAGCCAACTTCATGATTACACCTAAACTAACTGTAGATTTGATTATAGGAGCAGATTTTTTAAATGAGAGACGAGCAATAATAGGTATGGGGAAAGGTAGCGTAACATTCGGGAATGTCGCACTTCTCTTTGGGCAAAAGCTAAAATTAGAAGAAATACCAGTTATAAACAAACAATTAAGAACGATGTGAGATAAAGAGGATGAAGAATTAGAATGGTATGCACAAAAGGGGGAATCGCCTCAACTCATGTTAGAAGTCCGTAAAGAAATCGACGAAAAATTGCAAGAAGTTCAAGGTATTTTGGAAGACAGTAAAAGAGAATTAGCGGGTATTTTACGAGATAAAGCAGAGGTATTTTTACCTAAGACTGGCAGTATTGAACACTTTCAGTACAAGTTTGAAGTAAAACAGGCAAAACCTTAGGACATCACCATGTGAGCCGTTTCAAAAAGTTTGAAGATTAATTTTATTACTGGTAAATAATCAGCACAATATTTCAAGATTATGTTGCAGATAAGATCGTCAGGAGAAAGAAGAATGAAGAGAGAGGAAGGTGGGAAAAAGAAAGTAGTTTCAATAAAAACAAAAACAAAAATAACACCAATATTACCGTAGATTAAGGTGAAGGGATAAAGCGTAGTTAGTCTAACAGCATCAAATACTAAAATGCAATACACCACAACACTACACAAAAATAAAAAACGAATTTGAGGATTCTTGTAGAAGTTTAGACTCAAAATATGTTAGAATTGTAAATGGAAAGGGCACCAAAATTTGTAAAGCTTTTTAAAAAGGCCTAAAACAATGTAGATACTAGACATATATTAGATGAAAATAAGTAAAACTTTTTGTAAGAACCACTGTAAAAACTCCAGCAAGGACCAGATGCAACGACCCACAATTTGCAACGTGAGAAGTATCAAGAAAGAAAACGACATAATTAGCAAGACACGATTCCAGCAAGGCAGAAGCATTGAGAGAAAGGAAAGGACAGCGAAACTGACAGAAGGCCCTTGTATCGGAAGTGGGCCATAAATATGCCCGCTAGGCGGAACCCTGCAGACACGACAGATGCCAGAAGGGACTGGTGGAGGGACAGACAAGCAAACACCGGACTTTCACCGCTCGTAAACCACGGGACGCCCCCACTCAGCGGAGCGAGCAAAAAACGGCCCGACGAGAAGACCGCTTGGGCAAGCCACCACTGGCAAAAAAAAATATGTGTAAAAGTCACACTACTGCTATTAAAGAGCACGCTGATGCACAAAACTGAAGAAAACTTCCACAAAGTAAAAATGACACGCCCAAACAATTTATGAAACTGTTAAAAAGAGGAGAGCTTCAAATCGACTAGTTATCAATAAATATTCCCATATCCTGCCCAGAGAAGAACTAAGAATCAAGTAAGAAGCTGAAAAAAAGCAGCAAGAACAGAAGTTGAAGATTCGCAAGATGGAGACCAAGAAAGAAGATGGGTGAAGGATAGACGACATACCTTCCCAAATCCCTATCCTATTGTAAACTAGTCGTCTGCAAAGTATTACAACGAAAAACGACCACTTTCAGCGACACATAACGATGACTTTCACGCATACAAAGCCAGTAAACCACGAGATTCTGCACTCACAGCTCCATTCCATTATGGGACCTCCACAACAGCAACACACACTTGCGAAGCCAACAAGGAACGACGAACGAAGCTGTACATCAAATACTTGCCCTCATCCATCTCGCTCAAGTCCATCACCTTCGTGCAAAAACATTTGCCAACCTCATGCTTAAACATTCATAGGATTGTGTGAATGTGTGAAATCAAATTATGTGATGTAGGAATTGTGCAAAAGAAACGTGTGAAAAACTAAATACGTTAAGCACACCAGAAAGTTAATAGACTACAAAGTAACAGTCATTGACTATGGACTTAAGTAAAAAATAGACTGTCGATAAAAATAAGTCATTAGTTCTGAAATGGACAGTATATAAAGAACAAAAGTAAGGCATAATGAACACTAAAACTATATGCCACTTATTTTCTCCTCATAAAAATAATAGAATAACTATTTTTTACTTATTTTCTCCTTAGAAAAACAAAGAATAAAAAATTATCTTGTTGGATGTTTTCCCTTTTTTTTAAACATTTGTACCATTTGTTAGGATAATATGTCAATACTTGTGTATGTATATTTCTTTGTCAAAGCAATTCTTGGAAATAATTCTTATTTGTTAGTGTAACAATGTTGAAATGAGTGTCTAGAAACAAAAACATTTTACTTGTACATGATATTTAGAAAATGTGTTAGGAATATATTTTACTTAATTACTACACTTATAAAAAAAAATATTTCTAAGAAAATCGATGTGAAAGACTGCTCACTTCCGATAACAAACTTCTTAAAAAACAAACTTCACACTTAAATAAAGAAAGAATATAATTAAAAATAAATAATAATAATAAAGCATAAAATATTCTTCTCTGGTCAATATAAACATATTTTTGAGAATAATGTGGAAGAATATAAAAATATAAATTAGTAATAGAAACTAGCATAGAACCAGAATAATGTGGCTGAACAGTAGGCAACAAAATTTAGATAAAGGAATAATTTTTGACTGGCTTAGACAACGATTCAATCATTGCCTAACTTCACTGCAAAAATTAAGTTCGAAGGGTGGTGATATGTAAGGTGTCAGGCAAATCCAACACGTTCCATGAAAACCCTGACATGATAAGCAAATCCAGTAGTATGTCACATAGCTCCGAATAAATCATGACATTAAGTTAACCAAAGTAACACGAGTAACGAGTGAGCAAATGGAATACCACTGACTAACACAAGAATGCCTAAATGCATGTCATACCTTCCCACTGTGAGACAGACGCAGTTCCGAGGGGAGAAATGAGAACAGAAGCCGAGAGCAGAACCGTGTTAAGCTAGAAGGCCCTACGACAAGGGACAGACACCCACGTCAACAGCTAACCGACAGAACCACCACCCAGCCCATGTTAAAAGCTAGAGCCCTCCAGAAGAACAGTCTAGATCTTACGATGACACTAAAAGGGCCACACCAGCCGCAAGTCTTAGCGTGAGACTTTTTCGCGTCTCTGTTACGTTGCAAAGTTTAACAACATTGCCCCATCATGAAAAGTATAACGTTTTTCATTGGATGGACAGAATTTTTGTAGGCGGAGCTTAAGGTTAACATTGAGACCCTGATTGGTCAGATGAAAACACAGCCAGACAATTTTTTTAAAACCAACTTCGGTAAATAGTAGTAAGGAGAAGTTAGGGGAGAGTTGCTTCAGAGACGGCGAGCTGGATGGAGCTGCGCCGGCCGCCGCCCCCTAACTAACACCGACAGGGTAATGAACACACGCGATGCCGCATTTTTGAGCGCATAAGGCTTCACTCAGAACTGCAGAAGTCTCATCTGTTACATCCCCTTTTTTACGTAATACTAGTGTCGATCGTCAATTGAAGGTCATGGTATTCACATTGGCTACGTAAGTTAAAATCTGAAATGCTATGATTTTTCTGTTATATAATTATTGAGAAGCCACATCAGCCACTGTAATTTATGACAAGATAGATAAGTAATTAAAGATAATTGAGGGTCACTGTACACCATTTTCATAGTTTTCTCTTTTGTGAAACTTAATTTAAACCTAGATTATAGATGTGATATGGCATAGGTCATCCTTCGATCCATTTTAGAACTTGGAAACCCATTCACGGAATATTCGTTCACATTTTTGTTGAACGCAGTTGGTTTTTATCATCCTGTATTAAAACATTTTCTTTTATCAATAGTGCAATTTATAAACAATGTTTTGTGAGTAGATTAAAATTTCCAATGGTAAACGTAACTGCTTTTTCGACGTTATTTTTCCAGCTAACTAAAAATAGGAAAGCCTTGAACCCCTTCCACTAAATTTAATTAGTATTAAGATTCTTTTACAGGGAGTGCAGTGGAGCTGACGATGAAATCATTAGGTATTTGGTTATATCATCGCTAGTGTCACTGAACTCTACATGTCATGTGTGGTCTGGCGTCTCCTTACCAGCAACAGGTCCCAGGTTCAAACTAGTGAATTCCCTAAAAATCACGCTCTGAGCGTCGTTGCGCGAAAGTGGTAGGGAGACACGACTTAGAACAACAGACACCACGCAGAATGTTAGAAATTTACGTTTTGTTTCATGTAGTTTATTAATTATTAACCTGTATTAACTGACAACAGAGAACAGCTTTCTGTGCAATACGTGAAACGTCCCGTTTGAAAAATTTTTAAATGACTGTGCTGGTAAAACTCTAATGTTACTTGACTTTCAAACAGCTGAGCAGAACTGAACGTACTCAGACATTTCTCTCTTTCCTTATTCTGATCAACACTAAACTGACACACAATACTTTTAGCGCAACGCAGTCTGACTTTCAATAATCCCTACAAAAGAATGGCTCTGACTAACAATAACCTATACCTTTCATGAATCACTTACATCACAAAAATCTTCGTTACTCCAACTACTGCAATACAGCGAGCGCTAATACTGTCAGCTAATTAAAGGTTCTATCTAGTGAAGGCACTAACTACTCATAGGCATAGTTAGCAAATGAAAGATTTAGATATAGAACAAACAATGTATTTACCTTAATAGTGTTCAAAAGTCGTAATATATATATCAGTTCATAGACCCAGTCTTACAAATTTCGTTTTTCTGACGGACACACGTCCAGATCGTCCGCTCTCAAAACTCTGCCATCTCTCTTCCCACATCCACCACTGCTGGCGGCTCACCTTCAACTGCGCAAAACTGCCCAACACTACAATAGCAAATATTCCAACAGTGCAAACCAGCCACAGACTGCACACAGCACAGTCAGTGATTTTCATACAGAGCGCTACGTGACGTTACCAACACAAAACCTAAACAGCCTACTTACGTACGTAGGTTGGAACTTAAATAGTGGCAACACTGCTGTGGAGACACTATGCAATGGTATCTACTACTGCCGCTGATAGCACGCGTTGTTGACATACCTACCTCACCTCCGAGCAAATGGACTCGCCCGCCCCACGTCGCTGAGGTGCGCACAATCGTGGAAAACGCAGTCACTTGTGAGCGAGCAGCGGTCTAACGTAACGGTGTCACTATGTTTTCGAAACAGGAACAACGGAGTTGGATGAAGACTGAATGTGCCAGAGGTGGTACAGCACGACAGTGTCATCAAGGTCTTGAAGAGGCGTGCGGGGAATTGGCAATCCCGTACAGAACAGTGGCGTGTTGGGTAAAAGCCTTCAACGAACGTCGGCAATCTGTGGCAGACATGCATTGGGCAGGTCGTCCTAGCGTCTCTGAGGAAGAAGCGCATGCTGTTACCGCGTTAGTGGATAGTGATGGACGCCATACTATTCGTGAGCTCGCCCACGAAACCGGATTAGCGCATACGACTGTGCTTCGCATCCTGAAGGAACTCCTGGGCATGCGAAAAATTGCATCACGACGGGTTCCGCATGACTTGACGGAAATGCAGAAATGGATGCGTTACGATGGTGCTCAGACACATTTGGAAGGCTACGAGCGAGAAGGAGAGGCTTTCTTATACCGTATCGTAACACTGGATGAGACATGGGCCACATCGTACGCGCCAAAACTGAAACACCAATTCAACGAATAGTGTCATTATGGGTCTCCGCGGAAGTCGAAAGTGCATCAGAGCCCCAGTTTGGCGAAAGTTATGGTGATTCTCATGTACAACTTGTAACGTGCGCGTGGGGCACACAATACTCATTAAAGCCTGTACTATGGTAAGTGAGCGGGTTCACCTTACGAGACAGGATTTTCGTATAGATATTGACCGCGTGTACCTGAATGGTGCCAAATCAGACTTACACCCACTCTGTAATAAGAATGATCCGTCAAGTAAGTTCAAAATGCAATTAGACGTCAGTATGTACCAAAAGCAACACTGAAGATGCTACCAATTTGATAATAATACGGTCGCCAGCCTAATTAGGCATTAACTGAGTTTCTTCCCTGTACAAGTTTATGTACTGTATATTCATGCAAAACAACACGTATTAACACTGCATAATATAGTAAAATTTTAGAACCAGAAAATCTATTGAACTGATAGTTTCACGTTCCGTACTGATATGGAAACACCATGAATACATAACACTGCACTATAATGTATACTACAAAGCTTCGTACTGTCTATTCATCTGATTAAAATCGGGCATAGGTCACCCTAGAAATAGCACTTTCGAACCACACACAAAATGTCAATATTGATAAAGATAAAACACTGATAAATTTTGACTTATATATTGACTTTAACTTTTGCTGGTCAAACCAATGTGGAACACTTCAGAATTCAAATGAATAAGGGGGGGGGGGGGGGGGCACTGAAACTGTTATGATCACTATATTAAAAAAATTGATTACTGAAATTATCATGCGTTCAATATTTCCAGTATATGAGTTACTACTCTTTTTATCTTATTTACTTCTTATTTAAATACCATTATATCTGTCTCGAAATAATTAAACTTCACTACCATATCAATATTAAAGTTACCTTTCAACTTCGTTAGACCTTCGTTATTCATTTAGTGGTTCATTAACAAAACAGTTCTTTAAACACCATTCTAACATAACTAGGTCTACAAGTAATTATTATTAACACAAAATTTAATTTTTCATTTCGGGACACTCGGATTGCACAACATTTGGAAAGGACCCTGCCTAGGTTAGTTGTGAGGATAATTAATTGAGGGGAAAGTTCTGGTCAAATTTAGGTTATTATTGAACAGTTCACTCTATGGTCCATACGAATACAGTACTAAAAGTTTGAACCTGCTTCTATCGATGCGGTGGTTGGCGAGCGGCGAGATGGCGAGGCACAGAGCACACATACAACCACAGCTATGGCTCTTGAAGTATCGGCACTTTAATTCTTCTTAGTGTCGCAATACTTTTCCATTTAGTGCCTATGGAATTTTGCCATTCTGTGTGGGCGTTGGAACAGCATACCCGAGGCTCAGTGAAACTGCGTCTTCCAGGAGAGCCTCCTCGCTCCAGAAGGTGTTGCTCAGACCAGTGCCAAACTCCAACTACCACTGCTGAGCCCGTTGTGCCGTACAGTGCCGTGCGCATTTTCCCGCGCTCGCCTGCCATCCACCTTTTACCGCTCCCTTACAGACAGGGTATTCACCCGAAGTTTCGCATTCTACATATCCGAACACATTGCCTACGTATGGACCAGCGGCACAGTTACAATTTTAAACATCTTACAACAGTCTCAACATTTGTTACATTTCAATTCTATTACAATATTGCTTGACATTTGACATAAACATTAATATTCACATTGAAACTTGTTTACAGTTTTCTTAAAACAATGGCATGAAACGAAAAACAAATGAAATCAGAACATCAATTACACAAGTTTATCGAAAAATCAGAAGAAAAAAATATTATATGTACAATAGGACAGAGTCGTTGTTGTTACAAACTGTGACGGTGTTATCCTAACGCATTACGTTCCTCCACGGAAGACCGTCAGTGCACAGTATTACTGTTCGTTTCTGGATACTTTCTGTCCAACCCACCCATCATTTTGCACGACAATGCGAGGGCGCATACAGAGCAAGCTGCGGCTGCTCTGTTCGGTCGATGGATCCACCATACTCCCCGAAGTCCTTGTGACTGATTTGATTCCGAAGATGAAGGAACCACTTCGTGGCATTCGCTTCAGAACTGTTCCAGAGATTCGACAGACAGTACACCGCTCCATTCACACCAACAAAACAGGCTCTGCTAACGGTATACTAAGCCTTCCACATCGCTGGCAACGGGTTCTACACAACTATGGTGACTACTCTGAAGGACCGTAACAGGTGCTAGTATGTAACTGTTTTGTATTGGTTGTGAATAGATAGTTGCCACTGTTTAAGTTCCAACCCTTGTATATAGCCCGCATCTCGTGGTCGTGCGGTAGCGTTCTCGCTTCCCACGCCCGGGTTCCCGGGTTCGATTCCCGGCGGGGTCAGGGATTTTCTCTGCCTCGTGATGGCTGGGTGTTGTGTGCTGTCCTTAGGTTAGTTAGGTTTAAGTAGTTCTAAGTTCTAGGGGACTTATGACCACAGCAGTTGAGTCCCATAGTGCTCAGAGCCATTTGAACCTTGTATATAGCGGTACTCACACTCGAGAACTGCGAGTTTAGCGAAGCTTCCTCGAGTGACGTCTTCAGGTGTGAAACGTACCTATCCAAATAGAGCCCCAGTCGTAGAGAGATTTTGTTCTATTATTTACGATTTTAGGCCAGTTCTTCGCAGGAATGTGGACCGATCTGTGCGACTGGTTCAGGCGACCAATCTTTCACGGTGTAACCTCAGAGTTACTGTCACTGACAGTCCACCGGTGAGGAAAAAGTATTAGAGACCTGCTAACAACGAAAGTGCCCAATATACTCAATTCAGTGAATGCTGAGTTAGTAACCAGTGAGCACGTGGCTCTTACAGCACTAGTGGTCACTCGTGAGCTTCGAAAAGTTGAGGTAGGTAAAACGATACGTCTGCCTAACAAATGCATGACGGAAGTAATTAACAATCAGGTGAGCAGTCAGTAGCACACATACAGTTTTCGGGATGGAAATGTGGACAATCCGTAGAAGACGTTGACACGTAACGTAGACCAGATAATCTGCTATCATGGAAGAAAATTTGGCATGGGAAGGACCAGTCATGGTTCAACAACAGTGATATGAAGCCGCTGTGCAAGCTGATATAGTTGCATAGCAGGTTGAAACAATGTCGAACGATAGCTGAGAAGCAAATATTGAATGAAGCTAGTGTCGAGTGAGCTGACTTTGTAGGGTAGTGACATGCAAGCGTCAAAGAACACATCGCGGAGATGATGGAGGAGCAGCCACACTCCCTTTACACAAATAACGTTTGCAAGTAATGTGGATAAGTGAATATGAAATAAGAACTCAGTTCTATCAGTGGATTATCCAGCGCAGGGGCGAATCTCCTACACTTTGTACTTTTCAGGAATGAAGCTCTTGCAAACTTTGACGGCGTTTCCAAACAGCCGTAATTGGTACGTCTTAATGGTAAATGCAAGGTGGAGCAGTGATAAGTAGCTCCCCTTCTCTCTGAATGCGAATGAAATTATTCGACTCCTGAGCAAACAGCTGCAACAACTGGCAGCTTTGTGTAGTAATCAATTGTTAGCATTCTTCTGTCGGCATTTCAGTTTATTTGATCAGTGAACTTAGACGTTTCTTTTTGCGGCCTACAAAATGACTCTCTCGACAGAAGAAAAACTTGAAATTGTGGAAGCACACTTAAAAACAGGTTCGATTAAAGAAACTCCAGATATTTTCGGGGTCAAGCATCCGGGTAGAGGACTTCCACCAAAAAAAGGAATACAGAATCTGTATAAATGCTGGCGCACCTACGGATCTGTGAAAATGTAAAACGACAGATAATTCCTTCAGTTCGGACTCTATAAGTTATTGCAGACATTCGCCGAAGAATTATTCAGAAACCAGAGAAGTCTACGCGTAAACTGTCCAAGCAGGTGCATGTGAGTAGGAGGAGTTGCCAGTGGATACTGAAAAGTCTTAAAATGAAGTCATATCGTGTGAGAGTTTTGCAGCAGTTACTGGAAGATAACAGAAACGTGTAGATTACTGCACGTGGCTTTTGAATAACATCAACGATAGTTTGTTAAACTCTTCCCAGTACATCATGAGTAATGAAGCATGGTTTCATGTTTCATGTCATGTGAATACACAGAACCCGAGGTATGGGGCAACGGCACTGTGTGTTGACATCACACACATCCATGCCCGAGGCAGGATTCGAACCTGCGACCGTAGCGGTCGCGCGGTTCCAGACTGATGCGCCTAGAACCGCTCGGCCACCCCGGCCAGCAGTCCATGAGTCATCACTGAAGAACGAACGGTCTGCAAATATTTACAGTTCTCACATCTCCCGGGTGATTTTTTTTCTCCTGTGAGGACACTTGAAGAACAAGGTCTACGAAACAAACAGTAACTGAAAGACAACACCAGCCGCGAATTTGCCGCCATCGATATCGGAACTTACGCAGGGTGTATCTGAATATGATTAGACGTGCACAACTGCTTATTGATATTGCATAAGGTTTCCTTCAACATATTCTATAAATGTGTTTTTCATTGTAAATGAATGATAAATCCATTTCAGCTCTTAGTTTGTGTAATTTCAGTGCATTTGCTTTACACTTTGTAAAACGACAGCCTACTGTAAACGGAAGACACACTTCAATGTCCGCAGCTCGTGGTCGTGCGGTAGCGTTCTCGCTTCCCGCGCCCGGGTTCCCGGGTTCGATTCCCGGCGGGGTCAGGGATTTTCTCTGCCTCGTGATGACTGGGTGTTGTGTGATGTCCTTAGGTTAGTTAGGTTTAAGTAGTCTAAGGGGACTGATGACCATAGCTATTAAGTCTCATAGTGCTCAGAGCCATTTGAACCATTTTTTGAACAGTTTATTCAATCACAAGCACGCGACTGGATACACAGGTGGCGGCTAAGATCGGGGTCACATTTGTGTTGACAGCTGAAACCAGCTTGACTTTTTTTTTTTTAAATATAGTGTGTAGTGTGGACTGAAGAGATCAACCTTGATGACTTATTCTTCTAGGATGGGATGTAAGGATAAAAGGAAAACACTTTATTTATTACACATTCAGTTAGAGTTGGACACGCAGTGGGTCCTTTAACCTGCTGTCTTTGGTGATGTCTGTCTCCTGTGGAGGGTGAAATGTGTCAAGGCTGTTATGTGTGACTGCTTCCTCGTGTTATGACAGATTGCCTATGGGGAGTGAAACGTTAATGACTTCGGTACTCGATACTTGTGCCATCTTGCAGGGTTTACCGTTCCTACCGATTGTAATTGTCCAACTTCGTCCCTAAGGCCATCGATCTTGTCAAAAACTCGTAGAGCCTTGTCATGGACCTTCTCTTGTATAGTGGTCTCGTGGAGAGCGGTGCGGATGTCGACGTTTCTTGTCCACCATGGAGCTCCTGTGATCCATCGATAGCAAATGTTTTGCAGCGTTTGGAGTTTGTTGTAGTTGAAAACGCACGTAGTTCCCCATGAGGTGGAGTCATACAACATTGTGGGTTCCACCGTTGCCTTATACAATTGGAGTTTAGTCTTAGGGTTGAGATCCTCACTCTTCAGGAACGGAATCAATGACCTGGCCATCTTCTGGGCTGCCGTCTTCTTGTCGTCAATATGCTGCGTAAAGAGTAATTTTTTTGTCAAGGTAGACACCGAGATACTTCACTCCCGGCAACCATGGGATAAATTGGTCAGCTATTTGGAGTCTGTCGTTCACAACTGGTTTCCTCTGTGTGAACAGAACAGCTGCCGTCTTCGTCGGGTTCATCGTTATCTTACTTTGCAGCGCCCAGCGTTCCATTACAGCAAGTTGCCGTTGCATCCTAGCGATTAGCTGGTCCAAGTGTCATCCAGTTGTCAGAATGGCCGTATCGTCCGCATAAAAACTCGCCGTAACAAGGGGGACTGTTGGGATGTCATTTATACATAAGGTGAAAAACAGAGGCGAAATGACAGAGCCCTGCGGAATTCCTGCGGAGATCAGTTTCATTTCGGAGTTTTTATCGTCGACTTGGACATACAGTTTCCTGTCCCGCAGAAAGCTGTCTATGAGTCTAATGTAACAATCCGCAATACGGGTAGTGCGATGCAGTTTGACGATAAGGTTGGGCCGCCACACCGTATCGTAAGCTTTTTCGATGTCAAGGAAGACACCAATCGTGAAGTGCTGCTTGTTGTATCCTTCTTGTATCCGTTCGGTGATCCGTAGAAGTTGAAGTTCGGCAGATAACATGTCCTTGAAAACGAATTGTTCGGGTCGTATAACATCATGCGCTGTAAGCGTGTCATGGAGTCTCTGCAACAGCACTCTCTCGAGCACCTTGCCAAGGGTCGGCAAGAGGCTAATTGGCCGGTAGCTGTTGGGTTCTGCTGGGTCTTTACCTGGCTTGGGTATTGGAACTACTCGAGCCGTCTTCCATGCCGTAGGAAAATATCCCTGCAGAAGACAGATGTTGAGAATTCGGGTAAGGAGCACAGTTGGCTTCCTGGGCAACTGTTTCAAATCGGTGTTGCTTATGGAGTCGTTGCCCGGTGCATTATTCCGAGTCTTCCGGATAATTTTACGGATCTCTGCTGGTGTGGTGAGTTGTGGGCGGCTCTGCACAGGCGCAGCACGAAGAGCAGTCCATTCTGCTGTAACGACGGCTTCCTGTTCCTGCAGGCGGACGTCGTTCACGGGGGTCGCTGGTGTAGACATCTGTTCTTGGTGAGTCGTAGCATACAGCTCCGTCTGGGCGAGTTCGTCATAGAGGAGGCCATCTGGTCCTCTGATGGCTCGTTTAGGTGGCCGCTGGTGTCGTATATTCTTGACTACCTGCCATTCGTTCTAGGTTCGAAGTAATAATTCATCCACTTCATCTTCCCAGACCTGCTGTCGCCACTCGGCCACTCTCCTGTGCAGTTCTCGTGTTAAGACGTGTGTTTCCCGTCAATCGATCGGGTTTCTATAGCGGAGCCAACGTCGCCTGATCCTGTTTCTCTGTGTCTTCAGTTCTTGGAGTAGAGGCGGGAACTCGTCGAAAGCTACTACAGGGTAGACCGTGTGAGTAGTTGCCCTCCGTTTGGCTACCTTTATCTTCTGCGTCAAAGTTTGTACCGCGATGTCGATGACTTCCGGTGTTGAGACGTCCTGCGTCGGGCAGATATTGTTGTCAAGATATGTCCGAAATTGACCCCAGTTCAGAGTTTGTGAGGTTGGGGGCGGAAGGTTGGCCGTTGCGTTTTCCACTATGCTGATAACAAGTTGGTGGTCAGACGAAAGATCGTCGACGGTGCGGAGCTGGAGGTTCGTCTCAATATTTTTGATTACAGCAATATCTAGGACGTCTGCTTCTTGCCGATCGACGTAAGGAATGCGTGTGGGCTCTCGTGGTCCATAGACTGTGATGCCCAGTTCTTCTTCCACGGCAATCAAAGTTCGTCCGGTCACCTCCTAGGAAGATTTTGTCAAAATTGGTGAAGACACTCCGTAGGTCGTCTGGCTCCAGGTTTTTTCCGGGGCTGTTGTACGCCGCAATGAAAGTGATGTTGCCTGCCGCCGATCGAACCGTTACCGCTGTTGCCTCGAGATGTTGGAGGTGAGGTAGTGTTTCATGATGGTGCCGCAGTTCCCTTTTAAGCAGAACTGCGGTCCCTCCACCTTGTTGACCTTGTCTGTCCGTTCTATAGACGTACATGTTACGAAATCTGAGCTCAGTTGTTGGACGAAGGTGCGTCTCGGATACAAGTGCGATGTCGATTTTGTGACGTTGTAAAAATTCAGTGAATTCTGTTTTCTTCTGTTTGATTCCGTTGGCGTTCCATATACAGATTTTCAGGCTTCTCGTGGACCCAGGGCGATCCATCTTAAGGTGTTCCAAAGGCCTTCAATACACTTTCGATTAAAGAAAGTATCCCCACTAGTTGTTGCTGCACGGCAGTGAGAAGTTTCGCGACATCAGAGAGCGCTGGAGCTATAGATTGCATCAAATGAGCTGGTGAGACGTAGGCTTCCGTTTCCGGTCGGCGTGGTGACGCTGCGTGGGCGTGTGTATAATGCTGGCGGAGCTGTCGAGGTGGAAGTGCTTCAGGAGGAGGCTGTGTTACTGGCTGCCGTGTCGCCGCCGGCAGTTTTTGTGGCGTTTGCTGACGGTGGGGCGGAGGGTGTGGCGTCAGGTTGGAGTTCCGTATTACACGAGTCCTGCGTTGAGAAGGCTGCGGGGAAGACCGTTGTCTGTATTTCCTGAGAAGTTCCTGGTACTTCTGGCAGCCACGCCACGTGGCAGGATGGTCCTTTTCACAGTTAGCACATTTCGGCGGAGCCCCTCGGGGATGAGTACATGCTGAAGATCGGTGTTGCCCTCCACATCGAACGCAGCGAGCAGGCAAGCTGCAATAATTAGCCGTATGTTCGAAGCTCTGGCAGTGGCGACATTGAACAGGTCCTTCTTGTCTGCTGTAGGTTTCAACAACGACTTTAGTATAGAGAAGGTATTTGATGTCGTAAATCTTGTAGTTTTCCTTTTGGGCTGGCAACGTGACACAGTAAGCATCTTGAGGTCGTAATTCCTTCGTGTTGTCGTCTCGATTTTTAAATTGGTGGACGTTGATGACAGGGAAACCCTTCCCCATCAGTACGTCTTTCAGTTCTTCCTCCGTAACTTCGGCAGGTAGACGTTTGACAACCACTTTGAGGTCCTTGTCCTCCGCGGCCTGATGTGTAAAAAAGTGGATGTCATTCGACACAAAGAAATTGATGGACCGCCGTTGATCTTCATAGGAGTCAAAGTGATATTTGATCCTGTCTCGTTGGTAGATGGCCTTAAGACTGCCGTGAATATTCGCTTTCAGCGCCTTGTTGAGTTCCATGTAGTTCTCGGTATGGTAAATTGTAACGGGCGGGACTTTGCGTAGTAAGTTCCGGCCAGAGCCATCTGTCCCCTCTTTATCTGCTTCGAGATTGACATCACTCGTCTGGTCCATACGTTCTGTAGCATCCGTAGTATCTTCCGTCGGAATAGCCGCATAACGGTTGGAAGTTTTCAGTTCTTCTGGACGCTGTCGCTTCCGAGAGTTGTTCTGTCGTCGTCGTCTTCTGGTGGAGAAAATTGTTCCACGTCGTCTACTTGTTCTTCAGGCTGTGAAGGGGGAACTGTACTAGTGCGGTTGTCGTATACTTCCTGACTTTGCAGAATCATGTGTTGTATTTCACGTCTCAGTTCCCGTTGTTGCCGATCGTTCTGTGTTAGCTGTTGCCTCTCGTCATAGGGGTTCGACGTACGTTGTCCTCCGCTCTGCATTCGCGTATAGCTCGTCGTGGTCCCGTCCTCGTTATGTTGCCTGTCAGAATCCGTTGTCGTTGCAGGGGTCGTCGCCGTTGTATCCGTCCTGTGGGGAGCGGCCGCCGGGACGGCCGGCGGGGCAGGCCCCACCGACCGGCCAGCGGCCGGCCCCGGCGCCACCCAGCCGGCTGGCTCGGACGCGCGCGTTCCGTTGTCCGCACTCGTCGGCATCGCGCGCTCAACTGCCGCCCCAGCTTGACAGCAGCACGTGGAGGGCTAATTTCACACTACGCTCCACAGATGGGGTTGTCTCTGGCCTTCCGCCGGCCGATAAGCTGAAGAAATCCCTTCCGTTGAGCAGCACAATGGCTGCTCATTTCTTATGGCAGCCTTTCACGTCCAGTGCAAAATTAAATCTTAACCCAAAATTAGTTAATACTGAACCATAGTTGTCACTGAAGAGCCAGTAGGTTCATTTGAAGCAGAAAACATTGACAATTAAGCGTGTGAAGACGCGCCTTCGATATCCGCATTAGTTTATAACTAAAATTCTATAAATAATTCCTGAACTGTAAAAGTGAATATCTCGGCAACGCATTGTCCGATTGCAACAAACGAGCTGTCTACGGATACATCTCGTAAAAATGTATCGCACTTTGATAGTTGATTCACTGAAACTATTCGCACATTTAAATGACAGGCCGAAAAGTGAATTTCACACAGTTAAAAGCATCTATTCTTAATAAATAAATAGAGATACATTAAAAATGGCGGCAGTACTGTAAACTTTAGATATATAGCACATTGTTTAACATACAGTTTAAATTGTTTGTTAATATTCACACTTATAAATCTGAAAACGGAGGAAAACCATAGAAATTATTGTTTATAAATAAACTACGGCAGATAAAAGAAAATTGATAACAGTATAATATTATTCGGAAAATTTCCGTGTGATCTAATGTATCATACGTGTATGAAAGGTTAAAATTAAGAATTTCAACACTTTTCATGTTCAGTAATTTACTGACTCGAGTGGTGCTTGACAGAGGTTTCCTGGGTGAACAGCGGCATTTTGGTGAGTCTACGAACATTGCTACGTTCGGACACCTAGGAGGCGGTCAGGCTATGTTTGTGTTACGAGAAAGTTTCATCTGATGAGTGGTGAATTAGCCGCTTGTTCGAGTGTGCGAATTATTCAGAACTTCTACTTTCGGACATAGATATTTTTCCGCATCTGACGAACTTGTTACTTTTCGGGCTGCGTCTGATACAAGCCGCACTTCTAAGGTTCCAGTGTGTAGCCATTGTGGAATTTATAGTTTGATATACAGTGGAACATTAACGGTTTTCAAAAGCTAACTTAACTGTTAATCGTGGCTTATTCAACCGCCTTCAAGATCTTAGGAAACTCGATCAGGCTCTGAAATTAATTTATGTGAACTTTGACTTTCGATTTTTCTTTGTTCTTATTGGACATAAATTAGAATTCGTGAAACTTTAAAAAATACGTGAGTGCATACGTGATTTTTGGATAGCGAATCCTGCCTGGATTTACATTAAATACTTTTGTGGAATATTGGGTACGCTGCGACGAATGTGAGTTGGCGCCCCATAGACGAAACATAGCCAAACTTTTAAGTCCAGCCACATTTACGGGGCCATTCAAGTCTTTGTGCTGTGTAATGTGTGGGTAAATCTTTTCGTGAAACAGTTCGTGGGGGCTTCAAGCTGGTACATAACTTTTAAACAGTTTACAACTTTGATTTTCGGCGAGTTGATGAGAGAGATTGTATTTTATTTCGTCATCCACATCACATGAACGTATTGCCCCGGAATCTACTCTAACCACAAAAAAACGATACATGTTAGCTTGAGGGTTGGAATTGTACAAGATCAATTCATGGGCCCTTATTTTACCTGGCATTAATTGAAAATGTGTCGATTCTACTCTCGAAACCTGTTCCTCTTGTCTCTTAGAGGACGTGCTCTCAACATGAGGCCCTTGATCACAACAGGTACCAGCATCGTTGGATTGGAAGCGATGACCTCTCCTGTCGATATCGCGATGACAAGATCTCACTCATACAGACTACTACTTATTCCGTTACATGAATCGTTGGGGTGTGAAATCTCTGTAGAAACCATACAGCACCTAGTTTCTAGGATTATAACTCCCCAAGTCATTGTACAACAGACAATAGGGGTATTTGATACAGTGCAGAAGAAAATTGTATGCTGTTGAAATGGTTGCACTGTGACTGACTATCATCACTTTGAGATCCTACAGTTCACTTTTTGGTGTTAGAGTAAGCTGTCGTTCACATCTGACCATTCGTTTCGTGTCTTATACAGTATACTATTCTGTGCTTTAATAATAACCCTAAAGGCTTGGGCCACTTTGTATACTAAATTTAGCGTTTCCCAACGCAGATTACGAATACTGTGAACTGGAGTGGGTATCGATCCACGAACGCTGAGATTCGCGAGCAATGCTCATATTAATTACGCTATCTAAGCATGTGTAACGTCTACCTCGAAGTTTTAATCTACCAGGAATTCTCACTTCGGAAAGTAGATTAAAGGTGCAGATGGAACAAAGCTGAGAGGGAGCCTTTGAATTCTTCCCGGATAAATCAATCTGAAAGAACATGCCATTTAAACTAAAATTATAGGATTTCGGGTCCCAGTCCTACACACAGCTGTAATTAGTAATGGAATATCCTCTGTTTTTCGAGACTGGGATGAACTTGCTTCTTGAAACTTTCTCTACTTGGATAGTGCAAAGTAAGATTTGATTTTGGACGGTAGTAGACCACACAAAAAACAAGTTGCCTCCCATGCCGAAGAGCTTTCTCGCACTGAGCGCTGGGAATCCTCCCCCATTACTCAGAAGGGGCGGCCACGTCGTCAGATTGTTGCGTGCAAAACATACACACATCGAGCTTTCTCTTTCACACATATCATGAGACTGCAGTCTTCGCTCACCATATGTGCTGAGAAAGTTGTTGATAACCAGGCACATGTGATCTACGCAATGCCGTCCGCAGCTCGTGGTCGTGCGGTAGCGTTCTCGCTTCCCACGCCCGGGTTCGATTCCCGGCGGGGTCAGGGATTTTCTCTGCCTCGTGATGAGTGGGTGTTGTGTGCTGTCCTTCGGTTAGTTAGGTTTAAGTAGTTCTAAGTTCTAGGGGACTGACGACCATAGATGTTAAGTCCCATAGTGCTCAGAGCCAAAAAAATACGCAATGCCATTATGTCAGAAGACGAAAGTAAGGATACAAAATCTCAGTAGGAAATGTGGCTGACAGGATCGCAGGAGCCGCTATCTACGGTGTTCCAGTCGCAAATCTATACTGACGATAAAACTGTAAAACCCTGTCTGTTTGTTTCAACACGCTCATCCCCTAAACTACCAGATTGACTATCATGGTGTTTCACAGGAATCTTGAGCGTAGCTTTGGGCAACGTATAATACACTTCATCATCATCAAATCACCAAAAAATGAAGATATCGTAATTTAAAGTTTTATGAGTCTGCTCCGCTTAGCAGTTTACCTTAGAGACGGCGTAGTACACCAAAAAACCAATAGAAGGCGCTGTTGGTTCAGTAGCACGTCCAAGGCCCAATAGGTGGCACTGGTACATTTCTGACGTCAGCGAAAGAAGTATTTTAGGAAGTTTACATCAGCGACAGAATCGAAGGGTGCACTCTTATCTTTACGAATACAAACAAACATCATATTTACTTGGCTGGGACATATGAATTTACTGATTCCTTCCCCTCTCTACCCATCTATTCCTCCCCTACATCTGTGTCTATTGTCATCTACTTCCAACAGTCTCTCTGTCCATCTCTTCCTACCCTGTTCTCTCTTCACCGCAAAAAGAAGTTGCTGGTTTCTAATCCCACAGCATTTCTTCCAAGCTATAAGTAATATGTGTACCTAGTGTGATTGAAATCGATCCAGGGGCTTAGAAGGAGCTCCTTCCCATAAATTTACCTACACATGCACGTGTCACATATGTTCAATATATTTCACACATATTCGTACACAGACACAGATTTTACCTATATCTGTAGCGAATTTCGCTCTGTATTTTCGTTTTCTCGCAGCTGAATGTTTGTAACGCCCCACCTCCTGAACTGTGTGTTGCACAATGATATAATTTTGGAGGTACGTCTAGTGATATATGTGGACAATGCTCGCGAAATATGTTGTGAATAGAGTTGGTAGTGAGGAAATAATAAATTAAAACATCATGCGTGATGCAGCAATTTTCAGGCATCTCATTGTTTATGGCATCATATCTTCTGAACTTTTTGTCGTACAGTTGTATATTTCTGCAGGTACATTCACTGGTACATGTCAGTACCATCCGCAAATGGATTGCCAGTACAGTTATTAGTAAAGAAGTAATCTATTAGCCGGTCACACCTGATGAGACAGTTTTACTGCACGAACAGGAAAGATGTAGAAAACGATAAATTTTCATTTTTTCATCATTTTGTAGATGGAGTGAAGGTAAAAAAAGTCAAATTATGTGTAAATATTGTTGCATGTCACTCAGTGCTTGCATTCTGAACTGCTGGATCATTTTTCACCCCCCCCCCCCCCTCCACCCGCTGCTTTGAGAGATAGGTGGTTTTTGCGTCCGCAGTGGCTTTTTCTAGACGTATCTTATATATGTATCAAGTTTGACTAAATTCTCAAGGGTTAGGAGGAGATTTGGAACATACATACATCCATCCATTTACATACACACGTGGTGATGATGCTGTTACACACCCAGAAGGATGTTATTGAAATGGTCTCCGTCCGCAGAGGCCTACCTCTTACATCCACATTCCTGGTTCTTATATTTCTCTACTTTTCATTAATTTTTTAATAGTTCTAGAATACATTTTTAATGTTGAGAAGTGTTGTTCAATTTATTTGTGAGAACAGATTTCTATATTTGTTTCTGAACTCATGCATCGCGCTAATTATCTAGTGAGATAAGCCCTTTTGAATCGCTTCTCGTCCTTCAGTGCTTCTACAGTGGCAATGACAAATATCATCGATGCCTGGAATTGTTGTTATGGGGGAATTTTACGACAGTTTGAAAAATTTGCGCGCTGTAACGAGTGTTGTTATTAGCGGGAAGTGTCACAATACGTGCGGCGCTGGCTGCAACGCCCACCCACTAAGAGATCCGCAGCGATCGTTTTGTGTGGCGCGCCTGCACGAGTGGCTCTGAACAATGGCTGGACACCCAATTTACCTGCATTCGGAACGAGTCCTAATTGCGAATGCAATTGCAGTTCTCGTGGTCTACGTCGATAATAAACGCGTCCGTCATTGTCATCAACATGTGTGTGCACGCTCCGCCACCAACATAGCATCCCTCTGCCCGCGCGTCACCACGCAGGCAGACAAACAGAGCAAAAGCCTCACCATATTCTACGTTCATTGTTATCTTTATCGGCCATTCACTGTAATTAATTAGTGATATCTGCAGCAGTTTTTTGTTCTTTACAGCAAAGCAAATTTAAGACCAATTTTGTTTTTAATTTTTATTTATTTGTGATTCGGGCATAATCGAGTCTAGCCTGTCGTCATCCAGAATGTTGGAGATTAAAAGACATATCCAGTCACTCGCATCACTCACATAACATACACACATACGCCAAACACAATGTAATTACGATGTGTACAGTAGCCAAAAAGTTATACGTTACTCGGAAGTATAGCAGCTTAATGCGATCGGCGAACCTTATAGTTCCCCAAGTTTCTTATCTGCATGCCAGAGTTTCCCACGCAAGGGGTTGTAACGCCGGAAATGCATATACTCCTATTTCCATCTATTGTACTATACATTTGTTTTCCTTATTTTTGTTACCTGAATATATGACATTTCTGTGTCTCTGTATATTGTAATTGTTTTACTATTTGTATATATATGCGTTTATGTCGATGTATAATTGGTTGGTTTTGTGAATATTATTTGTATTTGTACGCTGGGTCTGGCCTAGGGAAAACTATACTATCGAACGAATACATCGATAGGTCGTGTGGAGAACGAAAGTGTTTAGGATCTTTGGTAGTGTTAACTCTGCCGCGTGGAGCGCGGGCTGAGCAGAGAGTGTCTGGCTGGGGTAGTGCAGTGGAGCAGGTGTGTTGTGTGACGCTCCCGCGAGTTGCCGCGCTTTCGGGGTTGGGCAGCATGTAATTGCGCTCGACTTGATATGATAGTTTCTCACACGGTGTCGCGGACGGGAAGCATTAGCTGGCGCACATCAAGAGCCCGTTTCGCCTGGTGACCGTGTCGAGAAGAAGGCGCGCCAACATCCAGCTTCTGCAACAGCGACGGCCGTCAATGAGTGCTGTCGCCACCTCCTCGATCGACGGCTTCAAACCTTCAATCAACCAACAAGGAAGACTGGAAGCACGTAAAGTTTTAGAACTGTATGGCAGACCTCAGCTTTTCAAACTGTTCAAATCACAACATTACAGCAACGTAGCATGAACCTTTGTTGCTCATTGTCCCAATTGCATTACGAAGCAGGGTCCCTTCCTTTTCTGGAATGAACCCGAGTGTCGTTGAAATTCAAACGCCAGCATCATTCGATTTCACTGCTTTAATTTCAAAGTTCAGTTAAGGTTTTCATAGCTGGCTACAATATTTAGATTATACAAGCACAAATTAAGAGTGCGAGTTTTGTTACCGTATTTTAGCTTACCTGTGACTGCAGCTCAGCTTGGTACGTACTAAATTTTACTATTGTTCAGAATCATTTAATTCAAGTTCAAAGTTAAATCTCTTATTTCTAAATTGCGTAGATTCAAGTAGCTTTTGAAATGATTGTTGAGGTAGTCCAAGACTAACCGTATTTTACTGAATTTCAATGTACTTCAGAAAGAAAGCTCACTATTAACTTCAGTCACTAAATTAATTCCGATTTCCCGGTTTTATTAATTCTTTTGCTAAATTAAGTCAGAGTGTATCGAAATTAGTTACTTCTGACAAACTTTCAGTTTTCACACTACACGTGTCAACCTTCAGTTGCCACGCTTCTAGTGCTCATTATATGTGTAATAACCTTTCTTTTTCAGTTACTATAGTGATTGTCCTTAGGACTGGCGACCGTAATTTCCCCCAAATCTCAAATATCTAATTACAGCTAGTTAATTGTTAACGTGAGGGCCGCACATTTACTTTCTTTATTAACTTTACCCCTTTTCAAAATTAATTTCCACCAGTTTCATTTGCATTTTTCCTTTCATTTAGATGTAACCCTTTCCTCCCTCTTTACCGACAAATTTACTTCGGTGACGATTGCTTTTCCCAAATTTCAATTAGGTACATGCGGTTTAATTTTTCACTGTCATTAAGGTCGATAAGTGAGGGGGAGGTTACAAGGTGTCGGAGTGGTTGCCTAACCCTCAGGAGTAAGAGCAGCCGCCGGTCTTATTTGGTGTCGAAATTATTGACAGGAACATTTCTAAATTGCTTAACAAAGATGTGTGGGTGCCACCGATGGTGTTCCCTAACTGAGGGTTTTAGTGGAACCCTTTGCTTTTCATCCACGCACATGTTAATGTTGTACTACCACGTGATCACACAACTGGAGGGAGGAAAACACGGGGGGTTGAAAGAGGCATAAGCACCCTTCGCTGTTTCAAATCACGTTCAGATTTCGTTAAATGGTTTTGAGCGGTCCCTAGCGGTTCCAACCTACCCACGAGAGCAGAAATTGTGGTCGCGCTGCGCTCCAAACACTTTCAGTGGGGATGCTGCCCCACAGTGTCCTTAGGGAAGCGTTGAAACAGAGAGTGTCAGCAGTTTCACAGGTTGTCAAGAACATCTTCCTGTTACTCATCACACTGCGAACTGTCCGTTTCGACCCTGAAATGTGGGAATGAGCGCGTCATAGAAAGAGGGGTTTCACTGACACCCTTAATCCCATCTTTTGCGGCCCTTCAGTGTCAATTCTAAAAGGGGTGTGTCTCAAATGTTTACCTCGACCACTCCTAAGAGGACCGCGTCATTTCAACGGTGGGTCTCGCGGTTCTGACTTCTGTCGCAGCGAAGTCAAAACTTCGTCAAAAGAAGGGGTGAAATGCGGGTAGGAGGGGATGTGATGACCTTTCCACCGTGTGACACGTCCACGGTGGTGTCGGGTAGGCTATGCTGCCAATGTGACGTCATTAATCGATCCTATATTAATTAAAACTTCCGGGCTGAATTGCCGTGGTCCATATATAATACTTCTTCTCCTTCCTGACGTTTCGTTGCCTACTGCGGGCAACGTCTTCTGAGGTGAGTCGGCGACTGGCTGCTAGGCGCTGGGGGTTTCCGCTTGTACAGAGCGCTTAGATAGCGCCACCACTCGTCACGTGCATTCGTCTTTAAAACTATCTCTGGCTTGTGCCATCTCTCTCGACTACAGGTAATCGATTGTCACATCGTTGGTACAAAGTCGAACGCCATATCTTGTCTAGATTTAATCCTTCTTCTTTTCTATTAAAATTATTTCCGTGCTTGTAGATCTCTATAGCTTCTCTGTACATGATTCGAATTCTTATGTAGGTTCATCATCCTAGGCAGAAGAGAGGAGTCATAAAAACTTTAGTGGACAGAGCTAACAACATCTGTAAGCCAATTTACTTGCAAGATGAGTTAAGCCATTTGCGAACAGCTTTCAAGAGAAATGTGTACACTGACAAGGAAATAGATCGAGCACTTCACCCTAGAAGAAAAGTGTCCGAAAATACACGACAACAACAACCGTCGGCTGGAAAAATTTTTCTTCCATTTATTCATAACATCACCGACCGTATTGGCAAAGTTTTGGCCAAGTTTCAAGTAGAGACAATCTTTCGACCTACCAAGAAAATTAGTGAAAGTTTAAGATTGGTGAAAGACGCACGACACCCCTTAGCTACCCCAGGTGTGTATAAAATTCCGTGTAGCTGTGGCTTGGTTTATATTGGAACAACTAAAAGGATTGTTAATACCCGTCTAACGGAACACAAAAGGAACTGTAGATTGGGACAGATTGACAAATCAGCTGTAGCGGAACACGTTTTCAAAGACGAATGCACGTGACGAGTGGTGGCGCTATCTAAGCGCTCTGTACAAGTGGGACCCCCAGCGCCTAGCAGCCAGTCGGCGACTCACCTCAGAAGATGTTGCCCGCAGTAGGCAACGAAACGTCAGGAAGAAGAAGTAGTTTTATATATGGACCACGGCAATTCAGCCCCGGAGTTTTAATTAATGAAGACGCCGGCCGTGGAAGTTTACATGTTATGAGTCGATCCTGTGGTTTACAGGAACTTCCGAGCTGCGGCTCTTCCTTCGCTCGCCCGGACGCCTCGCAGTCAGAAGCATGGCCGAGACTGAGGCTGACGTAGGCACCCACGACCCAAATTTCAAACGTACGCGTCGCAACGGGAGCAGTTGCATGGTTTCGAAAATATGGTCCTTTAACACTGTTGCGCAATGTGTTTTACACTTTTATTGACTGCTTCAACATTTTTCTAGCTTAAATAGTAACAGCAGCTACCTGCCCTCTCCAAGATGGGTAACATTAAATCATCTTAATCCGTTTCAACGACAAGTTTGACAGGGGTCAGTTAACGAACAATTCAAGAAACAAAAGTTTGTTGTTTTAGTTTAAAAACGTGAGCTCAGTGACACGACCTAAAAGTATTAATAGTTAATGCTACTAGTTTATGCACTCTACACTAGTATTCCCCTGTTGCCAAATGCTTATAACAAGCTATTTCTCTGTCACCAAAGTTTCAAAAGACACATACGTAGTTCAGCTGTTGTAAAGGGTTTCGTCCCAGTATATGTCAAAAATATGGCGACGAACATATAGAAGAGTTTGACAGTGTTAAACTCTTGATATTCCAACACGATGATAAATTTAATTGGGGAATCATACCACAAACCTACTGAAACATTGAAATTAATCTTTATTTGCAGTAAGCATATTGTCAGACATGAATGATGTAAAAATAAAACATCTAGGATACTTCGGTTATTTTCGTTCCACAGTGCAGTGCAGGATAATTTCTTGGAATAACTCAGCAATCCAAGATAACGTTTTCCGAGTTCAAAAGCGTGTAGTATGAATTATTTGTCTCTCTATGAATTATCTGTGGTGGTTATCAAAGGCCTGTTCGAGTAACGGGGGGGGGGGGGGGGGGGGTAGTTACTGCTTCAAAATTCATTTATTCCATCACAAAATTCGTCATAAGTAATACATCTCTTTTCCCAACTATCGGCTCGTTTCATGAAATCAATGTTAGAAATAAGAAGTATTTTCATTAGCATTTAAAGTCGCTTACTTTGGTCAAAACTGGTGTCCATCATTCAGGGGCACAAATTCTGAATGAGTTGCCAGCAGCCATAAAAAGTTTAACGACTAATAACGTTCAGTTTAATGGGAGCTTAAAGGACTTATTAGTAGTCACCTCATTCTCCTCCTTAGGTCACTTTCTAAATTACATTATTCTCTGTTATTGAATTACATTATGGTATTAATAACACAGGGTGCAGCAAAACATCCTCCCTAATCTAAAATACAAATAAAAAACAGATGGATCAAAATAAAGGCACTGTATTTACACGAAATTTATTTTTACAGTTATAATTTTTAATTTCTTAAATAATGTGTCACTCA
Organism: Schistocerca cancellata; assembly: GCF_023864275.1. NCBI lineage: Eukaryota > Metazoa > Arthropoda > Insecta > Orthoptera > Acrididae > Schistocerca > Schistocerca cancellata. The sequence continues at coordinate 3,841,876 of NC_064632.1, read as the reverse complement.
CGTGATGACCTTAACAGTAAATGCGTTGTTGAAAGGAACTTCCCTAAATTCTTCGTCACTTACGTAGCATTCCTTGAGAAGTAACACCAGTTTCTTCCTCTACTGTATTTCTTAGGACTGGCTGGTGTTTAGTAACCTCAGCCTCTGAAGACCACACAGAAAATATTCGCTGGGTGTGAGGTCTGGTGATCGTGCTGGCCAGGGGAATTTGGGGCGTCAAGAAATTAAGTGTCTGCGAAACATCTGCCTCAGCACCTGGGGAGAGGTCTGAGTTGTGTGAGTGATGGTTTCGTTGAAACAGATGCGAAGACAATCTGCAGCGCATTCAACATTGCGGCACGGAAGTATTAATCACGTGCGCGTCACGTCCTTTTCCTCTTGAAAAACTGAAGACAGATTATTAATAACACGCGCGATACCGTTACACGGCCATTATTTAGTGCTTTTTCTTGGAGTTCACCAGGATCTGTGACCTCTAATATTGGAAATTTTGACATTTACAACATCGTGATAAGTGGGAATATTCTTCATCATTGCAAAGGATGACAACAATTTCATCACATTTTCGAGGATGGTTGCACATTACCTCACACGATTGTCATAATCGCGTTCAAGCAATTGTTCAACAATGACCGTCTGTATACATGAAACCGCGAGTAGCTTTAAAAAATTTAACGAACAATCAGATCAGATATCGATCATGTTAATACAGTCTCTCTTTTGATCTGTCTGTTTCTTATTTGAAATTGAAATTAGGGAGAATGTTTTGCTGCAACCTTTTTTTGTTTGAAACTGAGATTCTGTCTGATGACACGTGGCTAAAATACATAAAGATTAATCATATGCACCTCATTGTCCGCATTTACATGTTTTGTAACAAGTTTTTTACGTCTTAAAAATATGTTTAAGTTTTTTTACTTATTTCAAATTTGTGAGGACCATTGCACTTATAATCTGTGGATCGGACATTGGCATCTCTATACTTTTTCGGAAAAGTGTATTAGGTATTCTCGCTTTACGACATGTTCTATATTCTTGAGGATATCACTAGGAATAGACAGAAAAAAGGTGTACCGTATCTAACCTAAATATTGGCCTTCCTAAGTTCAAAGTAATAGCTGCGAGAAATCCTAGAAACAAGTTCGCAGTGGAGTGTACCAGAAGAGGCAGCCCTAAAGAGGCACAGGTTGGCGACGAGCGCCACCTGTTGTTTTGCCGAATCCCTCCCTGCTGCGACCCTACGTGTACGGTGTGGTGCGGGCTAATCTCTGAAACGGGCCCGCCTCTTGCATCCGCTGCCTCCCTACCTGTAAATGATACACACCGCTCTCTAATCCACCATGTCGCCATGTGCGATGCGGGGATTATGTTGCATAACGAACCACAAACAGAATTAGGCTTGTTAATTTGTGCAAATGTCGGCTCCGCCCCCTTTTTGCATGCGTCATCCGCTGTCGGTTACAAATTGAAGGGATGATTTATGCAAATCTACTGTGCTGACCGAAGCTTCGTTTTCCGTTACCCTAAATGCTAACTGTCCAGCGGTATGCTATTTTTAAGCTCTCTCGCGCCCTCTTGCATTGATTGGCCAGCATGACGACAGGATTCGTGGAATTTCAACACGTGCACGGCGTTTTAAATTTGGAACTGTGGCCGGCGCAGATATTTTGCTGTATGCGAGCATATCCATGCTGTCAACGTGCGATAAAAGGTGACATGAATTATACATCTCGTAATGTACATTCTAGATGTGTACTTTGCAACCCCTTTTTAACTGTACGACATTATTAATCTCTTACGACCACAAAGAAGACTTACGCTAAGCATTGTAAATATCACATCCAACTTTTACTTTCAGTCATTGGCAAACTACATATTCGTGATCAATTTTAAGATTGCGAAAGAACACGCAATAATGGCTATTGGTGTCATAAAGAGGTAAGCGATTAACGCAAAATTATTTGTTGCTCTTAACTAAAGTTTTAATCTCGTTATATTCAAGAAACATTTCTTGACTAGTTAAGTGGAAAAACCACTTGATTGTCGCTGATTCAACATCCGTTTGTTTGATTGCATATTAACTTTTTTCATGTCGTCCACAGAGATTCAATTTTCCTGTCTTAATTGTGCATGCAGCCTAAACATTTTCCGCCTAAAGGGGCACTGCTAGAGGGCTTTATGACAATATGTCTGTTGTCTAAACATTATATATCAGTGCACAGCAGCTAATGGCAAAATAATTTTTTTCACAGATCACTCACTAGGCTGAACTAAAAGAAACTTTCTTGCATTTTCAATTCAGGTCTCTGTCCTTGCATTTTTAACACATTCTAACTTGATTTGATGGAACATAGAAAGAGCAATAATAATTTCCCTTTACGCCCCTTGTAGTTTTAAGATTTCCGAAATGTCCTAAATTTCATCTTCAGCAAAAGTTAAAAATATTACCAAAAATTGTTGATATTTTCTATCAATTTGGGCCGCTAAAAATTATATTAATTCACGTTTTTGTAATTTTATTGAAAATGAAGTGTAATAGAAGAACGAAATATTAAAATTAACTTTCTACCACAAGAAATTATCTACCACTGTAATTTTAATGACAATATATGTGTCGGAAGAAGAAAAAGAATCCCGTAAAATTGCGATGTGTAAACTAAATTTGACCAATTGATGTTAGTCAAAGTGAGTCGGTTTCTTTTCTAGATGTATATTTGTTGTCTGTTTGAAAATTTATGCTTGTGAGGCACTGACAGAGCTGGAACACTTTAGGAAAAAACTGCTTCTAGGCAAATATGCCACAGACCAGTATTTGTGTAGTTGGACAATCGCAGCCAGTTCTTGGTCGTGGCTTCCTTGGAGTTGACTGATGATATAATCAAACTCCGTCCAAACTGAAGTATTCCCCCCCCCCCCCCCATCCCAATTTTGCGGTTATCGGTCAATGATTGACCTCTTTGCAATTCTGTTGTATTTTAGCATGTTTTCTTAAGACAGATCGAGTCATTTTGAAAAAAGAGATAAAACTGCTCATCTGGCCTCACCAGCAATTCACTGCGTGTCTTTCTGTATCGCTTGTTACACAACAGGATTTAAAGAATGTGCAAACAATGGATATGTGGAAGATTCAAAAGCACGGCACCCTACATTATTTTTTATGCTAACGCCTTTTACCCTCTTTGAAATATTTTCTGTAATGCCTCTTTCATTATGTTTGAAGCACTTCAGAAGGTATGACATAAATTAAACCTTCTCATCTATAAAGTATGCCGTGAGTGTATAAAACTAACATTATTCACATTTGTTCAGTTGTTGTTGCCTCTTGTGACATTTCTGGCTGTGTGAGCCATTGTACACAATCCCAAGCCTCACGTCGTAATTGAAAAAGTAAATGTTAGCTAAGGTATGACGTAAGTGTGGTGTGAGCTACAGAAAATTTTTCATGTATTATTGTTTTTTATGTTAATGATTTTGGTTGTGTTGATTTTTTTACATTTATGATTGTGTCAATATTGAGATTTTACTTTCATTACAAGTTTCCTTTCAACAACTTTCAAACAGTATTATGTAACACGGCTGAGGCACTTTGTACACGCCGAGCGAAGTGTGGGCTGACCAGTTCACTTATTAAGTCGGCCGAGTGCGTTTTAATAATGAGGCTGTACAGTATTTGTGGGTAAGAGGACGTTCGTATAACATCCTAGTAGCGTAATATCTATGTAAACGTCTTAATGAGTCGTATCTCTGTCAACGATGCGGAGCAGAGTGTGGAAATAGGTTATTTTCATACGTAATTGTAATTTATGTAAAGTTTTATGAACAAAGATAGACATTGATAAGTATTTGAACAGTATGTCATGTGAAGTTGTAGTCGAGATTTATTATATCGCTTGTTAGGTCTCTGTGGCTTTGTTCGCTACGTCATTCGTGTGCTCCTTAAAAATAGCACTGGTGTCCCTGATTGAAATTTGACTACTTATTCGGTAATATTATAAGCCTTAGTTTACTCACGAAATAGTTTCGTACAGCCTTACATCAAGAAGCACGGGTCCACGACCGATGCTTGCTGAGTCTTCTCGGGGCAGCCACACTCGCAAAATGCACTAAATTAGAATATCTGTATTCTCCCCTGATGTGGCAGAGTACAGCTAGGACCATCACATACTCTGCATTCGCAGCGCAAATGTGGAAAGGAGCATATTATGTGAAGTAACACAGAGAAGGGAATACGCAGGGCGCTAGTTGCACTGAACATTGACTCTGTTTCCATTAGGTTCAAAATTTAATTAATTAGTTTCAAAACAATCAACACTGCCTGCTTCATTCTTGCACATTACTCTGTAGTGGTTAAGTAATTTTTCATTTTGTCCTATAACTGGGCATTGAAGAGACTGATACGGTTTTTCAAATCTGTTAATTGCATTTTGAACAAACAATGTTTATGAAATATTAGAAATTTGGTGTACCTAATGCGATAATATTATTTAATGTCATCTGCTTCATAACAATGACAAATATAGTTATGGATTGTTGCAATTGAAAATTGATTGGACGTGGAGTCGAAAAGAAAATAAATCAGGATCTGGTCGAAGACCAGATGGCAATTGAGGACTGGATACTGGCTGAGACTCAGTTTCACGTCATAGAGAGAGAACTGTGTCTGAGCTGCAGGCAGATATTGGTGAGGACGATTTACGAGAAACAATGTCTCCAATTTCTGCAGGAGAATCGCCCGTGACTACGATCTTGGTCGGCGTCCTGACTCACACCATTCCAGACTAGGTTTGGACTTTACACGTCTCTTCAGCTTTGAAGACGAACTACAAGAACAGCAAATTGTCTGCTGGCAGTAAGAGCATTTTCCTTCTTTTGTCCAGTTTGGTAAAATGATACCGCACATCTCCTGAAGCTCTCCGAGGCGAAGACTTTGAGCGTGACTGGTTGGATTGCCTCCTGAAGCATTTCAAAATACGTAATAAGGAAAAAATGGAATACTGACTGTTAAAGTGCACCATTTAAATAGAATACTGGCGACCGAGTGGTAGAAATGGAAATGTTGTACGTCTAGGTCCTCCCGTCGGGCAGACCGGTCGCCTGGTGCAAGTCTTTTGAGTTGACGCCTCTTCGGCGACTTGCGTGTCGATGAGGATGCGATGACGATGCTTAGGACAACACAATACCCAGTCCCTGAGCGGAGTAGATCTCCGACCGAGCCGGGAAGCGAACGCGCGCCCCTTGGCATAACAGTCCGTCGCACTGCCCACTCAGCTATTGTGGCGGACTGACAGTTTTGAGGGAATGGACGATAACGCAAGCGAGCCAATAGGGACACACCTCAACTTCTAAATTTACGTGACTACTCCGCAACTGGCACTTAAAAGCCTGACAAAGGGTTCTTCAAATCGCCTTCAGACTATTTGTCTACCTCTCCACTAACAACGTGTGGATAAAAAAGAACTGTAAGAGCTCTGGTTTCTCATATTTTATTACGATGATCATTTTTCGCTATGTAGGTTGACAAGAATAAAAAATTTAGAGTTCAGAGGAGAAAATTCGTGTTTTAAATTTTGTGAAAAGATCTCGCTGCAACGAAAAACGCCTTTGTTTTAACGAGTTGCACCCTCCAACTCGCTCATCATATTTGTGACACACTCACCCATGTTTAGCGATAGTAGAAAACGAGCTTCTCTTCCTTGGACTTTTTCTGTTTCCTCCGTCAGTCCTAACATACAGTACACCAATACCCCAGAAGAAAAGCGTTTTGTAGCCAGTCTCTTCAGTTGACCAGTTTCATCTTCTAAATGCTCTGCCAATGACAAGCAGTCTTTGGTTTCCCTTCCCCACAACTTTACTTCTGTGATAGTTACAATTTAAGTTGTTCGTGATTGTAGTTCGTAGGTGTTCAGTTGAATTGACAGCCCTTAAATGTGTGTCATTTATAAGGTAATTAAATCTTAACGGATTATTTTCGTAGTCACGTGGATGACCTCATACATTTCCTTATTTAGAGGTAACCTCCACTTTCCGCACTGTACAGGCATCGTGCCTAAGTCATTTTGGAATTCGTTTTGATCTTCTGAAAAGTTTACGAATGACAGCATCGTCTGCAACAAAAAGTCTGAGAGTGCTACGCAGATGGTCTCCTGACTCGTTTCTATACCGTAGCTCAAGAGCAGCAGAGGGCCAACAGCACCTCCACGTGGAACACCTCCTTTGTTGATTGTTAGTTTTTAAAATTACAGTTACCGTCGTAAACTAGACTGAATTTCGATTGTTTTCCTGAGGTTGCATTAAAGACAATAACAGTAACATAATCTTAATCTTCATTTAAGGACAATAACACAGATGAAATTCTCATTGTGAGGGAACGTCCCTGTGTTTCTTTTTCCTCTTCCCTTCGAGTAAATCGTTGAAAGTGGGGTTTCTTCTTTATTGGTATACACAAGAGAAACCTAATAACCCGCATCATAGAAAAGTTTGTAGAAACCCTATGATTAGAATGCTAATAAACAGACACTACAAACAGCAATGTACTTTACAGAACTGTTACAATAGTGTACCAATCTGACTGAAATAGTTCTTACATACAAAGTTTAGCTCAAGCGTCTGTCAGTCGCACATAGTCACTCAGTCCAATAAAAAAACACGAAACTACATAGAGGTACAAATTTCTAGTACACACTTGTAGGAATTTACAAATTAAAGGCTTAAAGGCAGGGGTACACCAGCGCCCCTGTGTATCTTTCTAAGATTGTAGGCCATTAAAACTATTCGCTATAGTAACCTTACGTTTCACATACTTTTGCATGGCGGTGATAGCGTTTAGAAAAGCATGCACATGACAAAATGTTTCTGAATGCAATTCTTGTTAAGTAGTGGTGATGCTCCCACCTGTGCAGAAGTTGTCGCTCGATACACTGTGGCATCGTCTTTGGAACGTACAGCTCGGGTCACGAATTCGATACCTGCTTAGGCCGTAGAAATCACTTGTAATAAATGCGATAGCAATTTTGAGTACACTGTTAAGATGCGATTTACGTTGTAAATCTGACGTCGTAACTGCGTAATGGATCCTAAAAAAGATCAGAAATCAACATAAGAAACTATAAGAACAGTTTTTCTAATAGATTCAGTAACAATTAAAGGAAAACTTTAAGTGCGATGCCTTTCTGTGCGCTTCTGGTACCAGTCCCACAGTACGTCATCTTACAAGCGGAGGCAGGAGCATTAGGTTCACCGTTCTGGACGAAACAGATCGGATGTTCTGTGTGCGGCCCAAGCACTAATTATTATAACTCGTCAAAGGACCACAGCGATGGGCGAGTCGTGAAAACCTCATACCATAGATTTTTGATTCTGCGTTCACATTCGCGACCCCAATTTTAAGATTCTTTTTTTATTTATCTTTTTTTCAATTCTGCTCCATTAACTGTAGATGAAAAAGACCGCCTTCTCTAGGTCTCTTTTTCCATTTGTTTTCCGAACTGGAGAAAATGTGCAGTTTAAGCAGGGCCGGCGAAACGTGCGGCCGCACGGGCGGTACTTTCCGAGGGGAGGAAAATCAGCCGCCCCTCCTTTTTTTTATATAGGAAAAACTCAAGGGGCATTCGAAACCAAACCTCGGAGCGAGCGGCTTCGGGAACTGTGGCATGGCGCCTCGTCTGCCTGCCGGCCGCCCCTGTTGAACAAGGGGAGGGAGGAGGACTAATTTCTTCCTCGCAACTGTGGCAGCACCGTCGTGTTTACGTCGGAGGAACGGAGAGCGGGAAGCAGTCTGGCGTACACGCCAGTATTCTTATGAGTGGGGCGCTACCAGCCTGTTACGCGCCGTGCGGTTATTCACAACTAATTTTGCAGAAGACGAAATCAAATTTCGAAATTAGAATGCAGTGTTCGATACTGCGGTTACATGTTAAGCCTGAAGCAATTTTGCCAAGCCCTTCAATGGCAGTTTCCGAATGTTTTATTCTTCCCGCATTTTGGTAAAAAATGGTTGAACGCTACTACAGTCAAACATACCAACACCTACAATGGCTAGAAGTATTCCGAATGGGTAAATACGCTGCGAGTAATTACAGGGGATAAAGACATTGCTAATAAGCCTGGCATAAGTTGGGTTTCGACGTATTTTTGAAAATTTTTGCTATCCGTTTCTGAGTGATAGTCGGACGTTTTGATTTTTGAGCCATGAAACACTTGTCTCCGCCTGCATTAATAACAATTAAACTCTGACCGGCACTTTTGTTTGACAATACTACTACCACACTATCACTTTGCCAACATTTATTTACTGTATAATGCGTGCGAATCCGTTTCATCTTAATAAACTACTGGCCAGTTTTGATTCTGATGGAAACCTGAGGAAGTATGGTCTTTTAGCACCAATGCCCTCTCTTCCGCACAAAAAAAAAAAACGTTAATTTTGACACCTTCTAAAACGAAAATCCAAAGACAGAACATTGAAGGGTTTCCTTGCTAGCTTTGAAGCTCATTTCTGTTTGACAAATGTTGTGCAGTTTTCGCGAAGTTCGTATTTCGTTCTATTGTTCGTAATGCCATATCATCGGTCACATACTTTTTCTGAGTTTCTTCTTCTTCTTCTTCTTCTTCTTCTTCTTGGTCGCTAGTTAACCGTAGCCTCGCTGTACCTCGTAACGTGACCCATTTCCTGGCACTGCCGCGTCACCACTTCGCCTTTCCAGGCAACAGGTATTGTTGCGTTCTCTACAACGAAAACTACAGAATTCGTTTCGATAGTTGAGCGATGGAGTCATGATGGGTCAGAAGCACTTTCATAGCGTTTCGTAAAAACAGAAGAATTGATGCATCCGAATTTCTTGCAAAAAAAAAAAAAAAGGAAAAATGATTCAAATGGCTCTGAGCACTATGTGACATCACATCTGAGGTCATCAGTCCCCTAGAACTTGGAACTACTTAAACCTAACTAACCTAAGGACATCACACACATCCATGCCCGAGGCAGGATTCGAGACTGCGACCGTAGCGGTCGCGCGGTTCGTGACTGAAGCGCCTAGAACCGCTCGGCCATCCCGGCCAGCATTTCTTGCAACTTGGGATGTAATAGGTTAGTGCTTTTCATATAACTTACAATTAGTTTTGCACATGCACGTTACGCGTCAGTTAGAATTTTTCTCCTTCAAGATTGCGAGAATATGAAAATTTATTTTTCTTATGGAAATGCTTGAAAAAACGAAAGCATATTTTGAGACCTGCAGAACAGAAGAAAAGTTTGTGTCTTTCTTGACGGATTCCAAAGAATTGGCTACAGAATTAGAGCTAGAAGATCTAAAGTTACCACGGATAAATGTTTCCCGGCGACGAAGTAAGAAGCAAATACACTTTACCTATGAAGGAGGGGATGAGACAATAGGTGACCCAACAGAAACGTTACAAGACTGAATTCTTATATTATCTTTTAGATATAGTAACCACATCTTTGGGTGAGACATTCAATTAACTGAAACCTCATTCCGATTATTTTGATTTTCTCTATGACATTGGTGAGCTGAAGAATGCACCTCCTGACAGCCTGGACACGAAGTGTAGAAACCTCGCAGCGATCCTGCAAGATCGTGATTCAAGCGACGTTGATGCACTGCAGTTGACGGAAGAACTAAAAGTGCTTTCAACATTTTTGAAATCTGGAATAGATCCAAAAGAGACTCTGAAGATTATAGGAAGACATAATTTTTGACCTAATGTTAACATTTCTCTGAGAATTCTCCTAACACTCCCAGTGACAGTTTCTAGTGGAGAGAGGAGTTTCTCAAAACTGAAATTGATAAAGACATACCTCCTATCAACGATGAGCCAAACACGTTTGAATGATCTTGCAACAACATCGATTGAGCACGAGCTTGCAGAGGACTTTAGTTACTCAGATCGTGTGAAAGAGTTTGCACAAGCAAGAGCCGGGAAGGTTCGACTTGTCTAGTATTTTTTTAAATTTCTATATTATGATCAGTGTCTTGGTTATTTACTATGTTGTTTCTTAGTTTGTTCAACATTAAATAGTTATTGTAAATATTATTGTTCAAACCAAATTATTGTTAAATTGTAAATATATTTTGTTTTCCGTCGAATACATTGTCTGTTCACAACCACTGAAAACTGTTTATTGACGTTAACTGTAAGTTCATACCGCGCGGGATTAACCGAGCGGTCTTGGGCGCTGCAGTCATGGACTGCGTGGCTGGTCCCGGCGGAGGTTCGAGTCCTCCCTCGGGCATGGATGTGTGTGTTTGTCCTTAGGATAATTTAGATTACGTAGTGTGTAAGCTTAGGGACTGATGACCTTAGCAGTTAAGTCCCACAAAATTTCACACATTTGAACATTTTCGTAAATTCACAAGACTTATTAAAATTAGCTACAATTCTTCAATCTGGTTTGACTCCAGTTTTGAGCTGGTGCTGAGCGACTGTTTTCTATAAATCTGTAGAGAATGTCACCAATCAGTCACAATTTTTGTTTTTATTTTCCAAATCTACATAGATTTCGAGTACAGTATGGCTATTCTCAATGCTTTGAGTTATGTTTACATCTATACCGTCAAGTTGAACATAACTGTCAACATGACGGTTTAGATGTAAACACATATTAAAATCTTTGAGACTGGCAACTCAGTGGCCGAAACCTAGGTAGATCTGAAAAGCATAAACAAAAATTGCGATTGATTTCTGACATTTCTTGTAGGTTTCTTTCAATAAAATTCCACAAACGTTTAAAGAAAACGGTGGGGGGCGGTAATTTAGCAGCTCGCACGGGGCGGCATTTGGGCTTGCGCCGGCCCTAAGTTTATGATCTTACTTGTTATTGTTGTTGTTGTTGTGGTAGTGGTCTTCAATTCAGAGACTGGTTTGATGCAGCTCTCCATGCTACTATATCCTATGTAAGCTTCTTCAAGTACCTACTGCAACCTACATCCTTCTGAATTTGTTTAGTGTATTCATCTCTTTGTCTCCCTCTACGATTTTTACTCTCCACGCTGCCCTCCAATACTAAATTAGTGATCCCTTGATGCCTCAGAACATGTCCTACCAACCGATTCCTTCTTCTAGTCAAGTTGTGCCACAAATTCCTCTTCTCCTCAATTCTGTTCAGTACCACCTCATTAGTTACACGATCTACCTATCTAATCTTCAGCATTCTTCTGTAGCACCACATTTCGAAAGCTTCTATTCTCTTCTTTCTAAACTATGTTTCTAAACTATTTATCGTCCATGTTTCACATCCATACAGGGCTATACTCCATACAAATACTTTCTGAAAAGACTTCCTGACACTTAAATCTATACTCGATGTTAACAAATATCTCTTCTTCAGAAACGCTTTCCTTGATTTTGACAATCTATATTTCATATCCTCTCTACTTGGACCATCAATCAGTCATTTTGCTCCCCAAACAACAAAACTCATTAACTAAATTTCCTAATCTAATTCCCTCAGGATCATCTGATTTAATCCGACTACATTCCGTTATCCTCGTCTGCTTTTGTCGATGTTCATCTCATATCCTTCTTCCAAGACACTGTGCATTCCGTTCAACTGCTCTTCCAGGTCCTTTGCTGTCTTTGACAGGCTTACAATGTCATCTGCCAATCTCAAAGTTTTTTTTCTTCTCGGTGGATTTTAATTCGTACTTCGAATTTTTCATTTGTTTCCTTTACTGCTTGCTCAATATGCAGATTGAATAAAATCGAGGATAGGCTAAAACCCTGTCCCATTCCCTTCCCAGGCTCTGCTTCCTTTTCATGACCCTCGACTCTTATAATGGCCATCTGGTTCCTGTACAAATTGTAAATAGCCTTTCGCTCCCTGTATTTGACCCCCGCCACCTTCAGAATTTGAAAGAGAGTATTCCAGTCAACATTGTCAAAAGCTTTCTCTAAGTCCAGAAATGCTAGAAATATAGGGTTGCCTTTCCTTAGTCTATCTTCTAAGGTAAGTCGCAGGCTCAGTTATTGCCTCACGTGTTCCAACATTTCTACGGAATCCAAACTGATCTTCCCAGAGATCGGCTTCTACCAGTTGCATGTCATCTTCATCTACGTCCTCTTGCAGTTCTATAGTATTGCCCTCAAGTACATCCCCCTTCTATAGACCCTGTATATACTCTTTTCACCTTTCCGCCTTCCTTTCTTTGCTTGGAACTGGTCTTCCATGTGAGCTCTTGATATTCATACAAGAGGTTCTCTTTTCTCCAAACGTCTCTTTAATTTTCCTGTAGACAGTATCTGCCTTATCCCTGCTGATATATGCCTCTAAATCCTTACATTTGTCCTCTAACCATCCCTGATTAGCCATTTTGTACTTCCACGCGATTTCATTTTTCTAACGCTTGTATTTCTTTTTGCCTGCTTCATTTACTGTCTTTTTATATTTTCTCCCTTCATCAATTAAATTCAATATTTCTTCTGTTACCCAAGGGTTTCTACTAGCCCTCGTCTTTTTACCTGCTTGATCCTCTGCTGTCTTGACTAATTCAACTCTAAGGTGCTAACCCATTCCTCTTCTATTGTACTTGTTTCCCTCGTTCTTGTCAATCGTTTCCTAATGTGCTTTCTGAAATTCTCTACAACCTCAGTTTATCCAGGTCCCATCTCCTTAAATTCCCACCTTTTTGCAGTTTCTTCAGTTATTGACTGTAGACCTTGATACGTGACATAAATTTCTAGTTCCACATCTATCCGTTCCTAAGAAAAAGGGTTCTTAACAGACTCACAGATGCGTAACAAAAGACAAAAAAAATTTTTCGTGTGATTCAATTTCAGATTAACAATTTTCGATTTTTTTGTTTACCGTGCTCTTGCGTCATTTCGTGATTCTAGGTCAACGAGGAGCACCCCATACGTTTTGATGAGCGAGATTGCAGCATTCGAAATAAGTGACGTAAATGCCTCTATCTTTTGAAGCATTTGACTGTCTAGAGAACAGTAGACCTCAGTATTTGAGAAATTCCAACTTGATATGTCTGCCCATTCCTGATCAATAGGGGTCTTAATAGACGGTTGGATCGACAGAGTGGATGACAAACGACAAAAAAGTTTTCGTCTGATATAGCTACAAACTAACAATTTTAGAAGTTTTCTTGTGAAAGCTTCCTGCTTGCCAAATTTTATAATCCTAGGTCAACTAGGAGTACACTAGATTTTTGATGTATGACTCTGCAAGTATCAAAACGAATGACATAAAAGGCCGCATCTTTTGACTGCATTGGGTAAGAAGCTTCAACGTTTTAGCCTGCCTTAATCATAGACCTTAGTATGTGGTATAAATTTCAACGTGCTATGTCTGCCCTTTCATGAGAAAAAGGGTTTTTAACTGTCGGACAGACAGACAAACGGGCAACAAAGTGATGCTCTAAGTGTTCCGTTTGTACCGAATGAGGTAAGGAACGCTGAGAAAATGAAAACATCACCAAAATCTGATTTATCTTTGTATTATTAACTTTTTCCTAGTGGAACCAAGAGGAACTGGAATCACCTCCGTCAGTTCACCCTCGAGCGGTCGCATTGGTTGACTGAGTGAACCAGAGTTCGTTTTTCGCTCTGAATTCAAAATACGCATTGTTGCAGTGCTGGCGGTTCCACTTCTCTTCAAGTTGGACCTCTGCCGGTCACGCTCGCACATTGACAACAATTGCAGCTTATTTTAGTTCGTTTTCTGTTTTGTGTACAGAGTCAACCACGCGACCTGTGATGTACGTATTTTCTATGGTAATTGTGAATACCGTCTTTATTTTGGATTAAAATCTTTCACTAGCAACTACATTTTACTTTTATTTATACTTTTAGGGCCTTTTTCAAAATAAACGGTTATCAGAGAGGGAGATTGAAAGGCTTCTAAATGAAGATTCGGACGAAAGCTAGCGTACTGAATTTGACTGGTCTGATGGGGAAGAAGAATAAATAGTAGTTAGTGATCACAACAGTGAATTGGAAATAGAGGTAGTTCCTTTAGAGTAGGGTGACCAAATTATTTTCGGTGAAAACTGGGACACATTCAGCCGGGTGCCAATGGACATCTCATTCCACATGTACCCAGGTTTCTTAATTGTAAATATTAATGTTTTGTTGATACATTTTGTTAACCTGATTATTATAAATAATAAGGGGATACAAAATATTGATATAATCTAGATTATCTGTATAATTAATGACATTTAATAAAGGTATACAGTAATCAAGAAATGTATTACGATTTTACAAAATTTTGCAGCCATTCAACTTTTAATTAATTAATATTAAAATGAGCTTTAATATTACTGAGCACTTGTAGATGGAATTGACTGTCCTTGGAGAAAAGGGTATTTTCCACTGCCTCCAGCCTTCTTGATCATGTCTTTGTTCTTTGAGACACAGTGATACAACTCGGATCAATCCATTTTGTAGTTGTACAGGATCTGCAGGATTGCTTCAAGAGAGTCCACCTCCAATCTGTTTCTTTCATCAGTCCACTGGATATTCATGAACGAAAATATTCTTTCCACATTGGCATTATGGGCTGGGATTGCAAATAAATACCTTGCAATTATTACCAACTCAGAGTAATGCTGAAGACAGTCACAGCTTTTAAAAAAACTCACCCACTTCTCATGACATTCCAGTGGTGTTTGTTTTCCATCATTCCACTTGTGAAGACTTCCTTCAACAAAATTTGTCAGTATGCCGAACTGATCAAAGAGAATGGAATCATCGATTTCAATCTCTTTACACTTCAAATAAGAAACTGTATCTTCAACACTTTCCCATTTTGGCACTCTCTTCAGTAACATCCAATCAAAGACCGGCGATGAGAGTAAAAATGAGGCGCTCCACTTGCTGAGATATTCTACACAAGTGTCATACAACTTGTTAACTTCTTCTGTAATACTCCTTTCCGCTTCTTCTGATACTTCTGCCCTTTTAAGGACAGATTTAACATTAAAAGAAATGAACTGCTGTTCTCTCCTGTTAGTAACAGTTTCCAGAGTATTTTTCAAAACATCATTTACCTATATTACACATTTCGTGCTTCCATCAATTTCCAATATCCCATGCTGAAAAACTGAACAAATATTTTGGGGGCTTATTCTTCATTTAGGAAAAAATCTTTTAACGGTTCAAATAGGCGGATTACTCTTTCAGCTGCTGGGAACAGTGATAAGCAGCGAGTTTTCGAGTGACACATTACATTCATATTTTCAGTTGCCACATTATCACAGAACTCCTTAAGCCTCTCTGTTCTAACAGTATATATGTAAAAGTGTGAGTATACCTTCATGACGATAGTTTCAACATCACAGCTTAAACTGTCAACAGATGTCTGCACACTATTGTGTAAAACATGTGCAGGGCACCCTATGCCTTCAATGTTTTAATATAACGTTGCCTTTAATTTAGTAAATACGTTGCATTTGCCTTGTCTGTTTAAATCACAAAAATTTGTGTTGGTGTTGTCTCCACAAAATGCCACACGTTTATTTTTCTCAAGATCAAACATTTCGATAGTATTCATACAAAATCTTGAAACTTCGTCAGATGTTTCATTAGGTAGGCAACTCACCTTCAAAAGTTTGGTCTGAATTCCCTGAGTAATATCGAAAAACTGAACAACAAATGGAAATATTTTAGTGGCCTTATGATGGCTGGCATCAGTGGATATCCCGTAGAAAGAAGACTTTTTGATGTATTCAAGGCTTTCCTTTACACTCTGCGGAGCAATAACTCCTTTCACTAAAGATGACACTTTAGTTCTTGCTGAACTAAACTTTTTTGCAATCGAAGAATCATCAAACATAATGCTGTTAAGCTTATTAGCACAATCACTACATCTATAAGTTTGGTGATGTTTTACCGTGTGGTAGGCTACTGTAAGCTCGGCTGCTCGATCTTTCGTCTCGTCACTTGACTGATGTTTCACAAAATAATTTTGTAGAGTTATACTGCAGCTCGGAGCATTGTATCTTTTAATGTGTTTCTTTGACCTGATGTGATCAACTATGTCAGAACGTCCACCATGACTTATACTAATAAAACAGTTACATACGGAACACTCTGCTTCGTAATCAAAACGATAACCAAAACGACCTTTCTTAATGAAGTTCCATTCCTTGAAATAACAGTCACTGAACTTGCAGGCACGTTTCGGCATTGCGTTTCATAATACTGCAGCAATAATACCACTAATATGAGAAAAAACTATTGCAGTTTGTCTGACAAAACATCAACTACTACACTGTTCTGACAATGACTGTGTAAGTGGCGCGACAATCTGACGGTTTCATAGCTCTGTTACAATAATACAACTTACTACTTGTTGG
The DNA here is from genome assembly GCF_023864275.1 of Schistocerca cancellata. NCBI lineage: Eukaryota > Metazoa > Arthropoda > Insecta > Orthoptera > Acrididae > Schistocerca > Schistocerca cancellata. The sequence goes on along the minus strand of NC_064632.1, from coordinate 3,825,554 downwards.
CCAAAGTACCGCTCAAAGTAAATTATTGCCTGATTGTATCAATACTGATACTGTGATTACTACCATGGGACAATGGATGTTTTAGACAAATAAGCTAAAATATATTAATTTCTTGTATTTCCTTTAATATAGCGAATTCCCAAAAATTTGAGAAAGTTTCACGAAATGTATTTAAAAACTGAATTCCTGGACTTTTGAGCGTCCCGAAACAAATTTTCGGGACACCGGAAGACAGGGATGAGAACCGGGACAATCCCGGTTTTCCGGGACGTTTGGTCACCCTACTTTAGAGGGAGGAGGACATACACATATGGAAGAGGAAATACAATGTCATGAAGATGAAGAAGATGGTGACGATAATTTTGATTTAATGTGTGGGTATTTTGTTTTATAGATGGCAAAAACTAAGTGGTCTAAGGAAAGTGTAAGAGCCAAAATGCCGAGAAGGCCCTAAAAATATAATAAAAATTCTACCTGGTCCGTAGAGGTCTGCTAAGGGTATTACACAAGAAGTGACAGCATTCAGTAAGATTGTTAGTGCAGATACGATTGATTAACGTGTGGAATACACCAATTTGCATGTCAGAAACTTAGTATCACAGAGGGAGAAATATGAAGGAAACTTCTAGGGAAGAGATATGCGCTCTCGTTGGAATCCTTATATTGATTGGCTTGAAGGGTGGAAATAAAATAAATGTTGAAGAACTTTGGAGTAAAGATGGCACTGGTATGAACATCCTTAGAGCTTACGTGTCGTACAGGTGGTTCTTATTCCTCCTCAGAAGCGTGAGATTTGACGACAAATTGACAAGAACACAAAGACGCGAGTGAGATATTAGCAGCAATCAGGACATTTTTAGATAAATTTGTCACCAATTGTAGGGAAAGCTTTAGTTTGGAAGAGTTTGTAAACATACATGAGATGCTGACACCTTTTAGATGAAGATGTTCATTTGTTCAGTACACACCGAACAAACCGGCCAATTGCGGCTTGAAATTCTTTGCTATTTGCGATGCCAAAACGTTTTATACAGCATCTGTTGAGCTGTACTGTGGAACACAGCCAGATGGCCCTTACAGGGTGTCAAATAAACCGCACGATATTGTGCATCCTCTGGCAGAACCTCTGCTGGGATCAGTTCGGAATACTACTTTTGATAATTACTGTACCAGTTATCCGCTGGCAGCCTCACCTTTGCAGAGAAACGTCACATGCATTGGAACTCTGGAGAAAAACAAAACGGAAATCCCTCCGGAATTCCCACCTCCGAAATGCAGGAACATTGGGTATTCACTGTTTGGATATCAGAAAGATATCACACTGGTGTCATATGTGCCCACAAGAAACAAATATGTTGTTCTCCTTAGCACTATGCACAGTGAAGGCACAGTTGATGAGAATACCAATAAACCACACATTATCAAGGACTACAACACGACAAAAAGAGAGGTTGGCACAGTCGACCAAATATGCAGTAAATATTCTATTGCACGAGTAACAAGGAGGTGGACGATGGCTGTATGGTTCGCTTTACTAAACGTCGCAGGGTATCAAAGCCCAAATACTGTTTCACTACAACGCAGGAAACCCAAAAAAACCAAGGAGGCTATTTTTGAAACAGTTTGTCCAACAAGTTATGAAAGATCGCTTAGTTACAAAATGCATTTAGATAGTTCCAAATGATCTCAAAATATTTTTGGCAGCTAGACCCTCAGGACCCAGAAGAACCTCCTATCAAAAAGAAGGGTCTTTGCGTTATGTGTGGCAGAAAAAATTCGTTGTAGTCAGCGAAAGATGTTTGTATGCAAAAAGCATGCCGCATATGTGTGTGAAATGTGTGCATGTAGCACTATGGATGATGCAGAGGAACAGGATGAGTAAACTCTGCTTTTACGTAGAAACAATATAGTGATGTTCAATAAAGAGAGTTTAATCCAATAAACGCAGTATGAGTAACATGTATTAAGAAATAAATGCAGGTCAAATGTGATTTAACTTTATCCTGTGTGTTAGGAATGTATTGTTAAATGAAAAACCAGTATTCTTTAATTACATTTTGTAACTGTATCTTTAGAAAAAATAAGAAAGCCAATATTAAAATTTTGTATTACCGTTAATTAAAAACCCAAATTAAACTTATTACTTTTCAGTAGCCAGCATATTATGGTAGAACTTGTCACATCTTTAATGGAAACAATGGCTGGTTGACAGAGTCAACCACGCGACCCTTGGTGTTACAAAAATTGATGCGACCACTCGAGGGTTAAAGGACAGTCAAATGAAAAGGAGACAGACGTGAATATAGTATATAAACTGTTGATTATTTCAAAAACAATCGCCGTAATTGTTAATACATTCATCCCACTTTGAGACACGTTGGTTAACACCTTCACGGAAAAATGTTTGCGAGTGCCAACAGAACCACCATTGTACACTTGGGAGCACCTCTTTGTTCGAATCAAATCGACGGCCACAGGTTTGGCTCCCTCCGACTTGTTCTCATCTTCTCTCCTCGCGATTTTCTCATTTTAGGAACCCCGAAAAAAGACATTTGTCGCCATCCATTTGCTTTGGACGAAGAGGCGTACACCTGGGTACAATCATGATTTCGTAGGCAACCGCAAACATTTTTCCACTATGGCATTGACCATCTCGTCTCTAATTGCGATAAATGTATTAACATTTATGGCGATTACTCTTAAACATTTCACTTCCCTTCATCTCCCTCGTTTTCATTCGACTGCCGTTTAGGCTGTTTTGACACAGACTACTTCTTTGCAGCGATTTAGCCGCACGGTTCGATCGCAACAATAGGCAACTATCGCACGGTTGAATCGCCGGGCGCACGAATGAACCACGGGGCGGAAACTTTGTGGCGATTGGTGTGTGCTCGTAACGAAATTTATTTTGGCGAGGAAGTGTTTTTCGTCTTCTTACTGAGAAGAAAATACGGATGTCAACGCAAGTATTTGACTTCCGAAGTCCTGAACAAATGTTTTACACTTCTCCTACCAAGCATTACGTATTTCGTTGTTATTGCTGTAATCCTTATTTCCTGAATCCCAAATTACAGGACGACGTTCTACTTCAGTGATAAACAATCACAAAGCGCAACAAACGACATATGGAGCACAGCTTGGCGAGAGGAGGCGGCAGCCGTTCACCGCCTCCCTTAGCAGCTGCGCTGCGAGGTGGCCGAGTGTTGACTGGCTGAGGTTATGGTGGAGCCGGCGGATCGGGATCAAGCAGTGCAGCGCTGGCGGGGCAAACCGTTGCTGGTCGGTGCACACCAGGGCGGAACGGTACAGGGTGGCGCGCTGAGAGGCTCAAATCATCTACAATCTACACCTATACTCCACATATCACTATGAGGTGCATAGCAGGTGGTACGTCCCATTGTACCAGTTATTAGAGTTTCTTTCTGTTCCTCAAATAGCACTTCATTATAGATAACTGCTTCATCTGCAAAAAGTCCGATGTTACTGGCAATGTTGTCTGCAAGGTCATTAACATACAACATGAACAACAAGGGTCCCAGCCCACTTCCCTGGGGCAGACCCGAAGTTATTTCTACATCTGATTATGACTCTCCACGCTGTGTCCTCCCTACCAATAAGTCCTCAATGCAGCCACAGACAATGAAATGGGCGTGTGCCACTGTTGTGCGGGTTGTCCGGGAGGCCCTATCCGGGGAAGTTCGGCGGGCCGGTGCAAGTCTTATTTCAGTCGACGCCACAAATTTCACTTGATTACGCAGCATGTACCAAATTCGAAGTTGTACATACAGTACTTTTGAAATCTGTCATGTTATTGAAATGCTGTGATCACTTCTACTGCCATTCTTGCAGACGGGTGTGACGTGCGTATTTTTCCAAGAACTGGGCACGGTTTATTGTTTAGGGGATCTACGGTAGATCATGGTTGGAAAAGGGGCTAACGCAGCCGCAAATTCATTACAGATGCTGACAGGAATTCCATCGGAGCCAGGTGCTTTGTTCAATTTTAACTATTTCAACCTTTTCTCTGCACTACTCACACTAATACTTCCTTGATTCATTTTCTCAGTGTTACGAGAATTAAATTGGGCCAATTTTCCAGAGTTTTCCTTTCTAAAGGAACATTTGAAATCGGAGTTAAGAATTTCGGCTTTTGCTTTACTCCCTTCAATTTCGGTTCTTGTGTCATTCGATAGGGACTGGACGCTAACTGTGGCGTCACTTACGCCTTTAGGCAGATGTATGGTAGGAGCTTCTGAAGGGTGGTAAGGTCCAGGCTAACATTAATTCATACATCGTTTACAACAAATTTCCTAACAAACCATTCTTACTCAACAGTTATTAAAACATATTGCCCTGCTCCTTTTACTCTTTTCTTCTTTTAAAGGCTTACTGATAATTGATGATATTGATGATATCCAAAGCCAAGGGTAAAATACCAGTGATATAGTAGTGCGAAATCTGAGAGCAAAGCAATTACATAACATAAATTAAAAGTTTAGACTCAAGATTGATAACTACTTCTGATAAAAATTTAAAATCCCCATCATCATCATCATCATCATTATCATCATCATCATTTAAGACTGATTATGCCTTTCAGCGTTCAGTCTGGAGCATAGCCCCCTTATAAAATTCCTCCATGATCCCTTATTCAGTGCTAACATTGGTGCCTCTTCTGATGTTAAACCTATTACTTCAAAATCATTCTTAACCTAATCCAGGTACCTTCTCATTGGTCTGCCCCGACTCCTCCTACCCTCTACTGCTAATCCCGTGAGTCTCCTGGGTAACCTTGCTTCTCCCATGCGTGTAACATGAGCCCACCATCTAAGCCTGTTCGCCCTGACTGCTACATCTATAGAGTTCATTCCCAGTTTTTCTTTGATTTCCTCATTGTGGACACCTTCCTGCCATCGTCCCATCTACTAGTACCTGCAATCATCCTAGCTACTTTCATATCCGTAACCTCAACCTCGTTGATAAGGTAACCTGAATCCACCAAGCTTTCGCTCCCATACAACAAAGTTGGTCGAAAGATTGAACGGTGCACAGATAACTTAGTCTTGGTACTGACTTCTTTCTTGCAGAAGAGAGTAGATCGTAGCAGAGCGCTCACTGCATTAGCTTTGCTACACCTCGCTTCCAGTTCTTTCACTATGTTGCCATCCTGCGAGAATATGCATCCTAAGTACTTGAAACCGTCGACCTGTTCTAACTTTGTTCCTCCTATTTGGCACTCAACCCGTTTATATTTCTTTCCCACTGACATTACTTTCGTTTTGGAGATGCTAATCTTCATACCATAGTCCTTACATTTCTGATCTAGCTCTGAAATATTACTTTGCAAACTTTCAATCGAATCTGCCATCACAACTAAGTCATCCGCATATGCAAGACTGCTTATTTTGTGTTCACATATCTTAATATCACCCAGCCAGTCTTTTGTTTTCAATATATGATCCATAAATAATATGAACAACAGTGGAGACAGGTTGCAGCTTTGTCTTACCCCTGAAACTCCTCTGAACCATGAACTCAATTTACCGTCAACTCTAACTGCTGCCTGACTATCCATGTAAAGACCTTTAATTGATTGCAAAAGTTTGCCTCCTATTCAATAATCTCGTAGAACAGACAATAACTTCCTCCTAGGAACCTGGTCATATGCCTTTCCTAGATCTATAAAGCATAGATACAATCCCCAACGCTACCTTAAAAATGTATTTAGTAACCCTTTAATAAATTTATAACAACAATCTGAAAGCAATTCAAACCCAAAAACAATATTCAGATAAATCCAATTTAACAAAAGCACTTCTAATACGCAACAACAAATTACATCGCGACATCCATATCACACGTTTTGTACACACCAGTTCTTCTCGTGCTACAGTTTTGCTCATTTACTGTACTGGAGTACCGACCGTTGTCAAAACAAGTTTAGGTGCAAAGCTCCCTCAGATGAACGCCACATTAAGAGACGTGAACTGTTCAATTACCAAAAATAATTACTTAATTGAAGAACAAATCTGCAGCCTTAGAATTGATCCGGCTACCTCAGTTGGTTTATAGAGCCGTAATCTTACAATCTTATTTTATGTCAGACGTCAGTCTTGCTGCACACAGTTCATGGCAATACATTACACATGTCATTACATTGGTGTGACAAGGTATTAAACATAAATCAGTTACCACTCGTCGCACAAACGCATACAAAATAATGGGCCCTAGTAGAACAAGCTCAATAACAAACTTGTAACATGAACAGTTAAAACAAACAAATGACCAGTCACGAAACAGTGAAACTAACGACTTTCGACAAGGACTGACTCAACTACAATTTTGCAAGACAACTAAAACACACAGATGGACAAGTACTCAATAATGAAGCTACTCAGCTTTACTTGGAATTATCAAGTAGTGGTGTCTAAATGCATCCAGGGCATAGTGGCAGTATGATAATGGCAATACAGTCCTCCAACCGTTGTTTTAACCTCCGATCTAATACGGGCAGCACCATTAATTACAGCTTTCCAAGGAACGGCTCTCAACTAGAACTAGGCCATGCTATCACTGCAGGTGCGGCCAAGTCGTTTTCCGGCACACACACAGTTTGCTCCTAGCACAGGGCCCCGCTCACCACCTTCCCGCCCCTGATCTTCACACGCCACCTTGCGAACCACATAAGCACCACAAGTCTATCTGTCAAAGAGCTGCAACACAACCAGCGATTCCACCACAGAGGCACTAATCCGAACAATATCAAAACTTGGAGGATGGTTTCCACGCACGGCACATTGTTGTTGTTGTTGTTGTTGTCGTGGTCTTCAGTCCAGAGACTGGTTTGATGCAACTCTCCATGCTACTGTTTTCTGTGCAAGCTTCTTCAGCTCCAAGTAACTACTGCAACCTACATCCTTGTGAATCTGCTTAGTGTATTCATCTCTTTGTCTCCCTCTACGATTTTTACCCTCCACGCTGACCTCCAATGTTAAATTAGTGATCCCTTGATATCTCAGAACATGTCCTACCAAGCGATCCCTTCTTCTAGTCAAGTTGTGCCACAAACTTCTCTTCTCCCCAATCCTATTCAATACCTCCTCATTAGTTATGTGATCTACCCATCTAATCTTCAGCATTCTTCTGTACCACCACATTTCGAAAGCTTCTATTCTCTTCTTGTCTAAACTATTTATCGTCCATGTTGCACTTCCATATATGACTACACGCTGCAAATACTTTCAGAAAAGACTTCCTGACACTTAAATCCACACTCGATGTTAACAAATTTCTCTTCTTCAGAGACGCTGTCCTTGCCTTTGCCAGTCTACATTTTATATCCTCTTTACTTCGAGCATCATCAGTTATTTTGCTCCCCAAATAGCAAAACTCCTTTACTACTTTACGTGTCTCATTTCCTAATCTAATTCCGACATCATCACCTGATTTAATTCGACTACATTCCATTATCCTCGTTTTGCTTTTGTTGACGTTCATCTTATACCCTCCTTTCAAACTACTGTCCATTCCGTGCTACCAGCGCCGGCTTTAGGGTGGGGCGACCCGGGCGGTCGCCCAGGGCGCCGGGGCCCAAGGGGCGCCACGTACTAAACGCATGTAAAAAAAAATACAATTTACAATCACCCATTTCGCGAAACTAAAATATTATTCAGTCTCATTCAACATACGTCACTAATCTCACGAATGCGCGATGAATTCGGCGTAGCAGAAGAGAAATCATGCTGAACGCAATCTTCGTATTGTCTGCAACCATCCATGTTTGACGCGGGCTAGCACGGGCTCTACCAAAGCGCCTCTCTTATTTGTTTCAAGAACTGCAACAAGGAAGAGCCCATGCAGCCGCACCATCTCTCGTTCACAACAGAAACTACCGGTCGCTCCAAATAAAAGAAAATACAGACTGTGAAATATACATTACATTATGATTTAATTAATACGAATGTATTTATATCGAATATTTGTGACTTAATGACTCATGTACATTAATTAATAGATCATGCAATGCGTGCATTCATAGAGAATTCTCCCCTAACGTACTGAAATAATACAGCGCCACACAATGTTTGTTAGACTGCATATGTTGGCAGCGCTACGATTTGCACCCGCATGTCAGTAATTGTCAGTAAGAGTCGGAGGCAGCGGTCATGTTTTCGTGGCTGAATAATTGTGAGTGAAACGAGTGTCGTGACTGTGTCAACATTTTAATTTTCTGGTAAGTGCGAAAAACATTTTTATCTTTCAGTTCAGGTTTTTTTTCTAGTTACGTCTACTGATAGGTGAATTTCTTTATTTGTTATAGATCGAATATTGTGGTCGCGAAATAGGGCAGTGTCTAAGCAATAATTTGTCAAATTATTAAATCATGCCAGAAGAGAAGGAAATGATTAAAAAAAAGCTTTCTTGTTCAGAAAATCGGAAAAGAAAAGCTGAAAAAGAAAAAGTTCTTGAAGAAACTAAAAAGCACATGAATATTTAGAAGTACCTGAAAGGAAATTCTAAGGCAAATACTTCAGATATTGAATCAAAAGTCCATGTATCAGCAAATATTTCTTCAGACTGTGAACAATTATACACAAAAAATGTACAATCACCTATTGAAGGTGATCTAATTGACCAGCGCAGTACATCTTTGCATGAATCCTCTGATATTTCTCCAAGTCAAAATCAACACATGACATCTGTGGTCGATGAAAGTATCAACGTTCTTGCAATAAAAGAATACAATGTTTCTGATGTAGGTACGTGGCCAAAAGTACTTAATGCTAGAGATATAGATCGCATTATAATATGTGGACCCTCACAAGTATGTCTAAATAACTTTCCAAAAGATGAAAATGGGCGTCATTTCTCTTCAACTCATTACACAAGAAAACTATCAAACGAAGAAACTATCAGACGACGGTGGCTAGTTTATTCTGTATCAAACGACAGTGTCTTTTGCTTTTGTTGTCGACTGTTTGATTTAAAATCAACTACTAATTTGACTACCACTGTGGGTTTCAGAAATTGGAAACATTTAAGTGAAGCTCTGAAACTGGATGAAAATAGTCCTAACCACAAAAAAGCATTTACTCAATAGACTGAAGCTGAAATCAGGTTTAAAGCTGGATTAACTATTGACAAGGAAGAACAGAAGCTAATTTCTAAAGAAAGTTTACGATGGAGCAATGTGCTTCAAAGATTGATGCACATTACTTTGTATTTGGCTGAAAATAATACGGCATTCAGAGGGTTATCAGATAAATTATTTACCCCAAATAATGGAAAATTCTTAGGTCTTGTACAGTTATTGGCAAAGTTTGATCCAATCATGGAAGAGCACGTCAGACTGGCATTGAGTGGTGATTTGGCTGACCATTATTGCGGCAAAAATATACAAAATGAATTAATAGAACTCATGGCATCACACGTTATGTCTACAATCGTATCCCGCATAAAGAGTTCAAAGTATTATGCAATCATAGCTGACTGTACTCCAGATATAAGCCACAAAGAACAACTTTCGATAACTTTAAGATGCGCCGACGTAACAGAGGATGGCGCAAGTGTAAAAGAACATTTCATCTCATTTCTGCAAATAGATGATACAACCGGTGAAGGTCTCACAGAAAGCATTTTAAAAACATTGAGTGATCTTGACCTTAACATTAATGACTGCAGAGGACAGGGCTACGATAACGGCGCGAACATGAAGGGGAAAAATAAAGGCGTCCAGAACAGAATTAAGAAGTTAAATCCACTAGCTTTTTTTGTGCCATTTGGATCCCATAGTTATAATTTGGTATTGTGTGATGCGGCAAAATCATCAGTAAAATCCGTGACACTGTTCGGAATGTTACAAAAAATGTTTAATCTATTTGCTGGATCGGTAAATAGATGGAAAATTTTGACCGACCATTTGAAGATATACACCCCGAAAAATGTAAGTGACACACGCTGGGAAGCTCGAATTGATAGCGTCAAAGCGGTCCGTTATCAATTATGCGAAATGCATGACGCTTTGGTTTCCTTGGCCGATGCTACTGAACAAAGCGATGCTGCGGTGTCACACGAAGCGACAACACTAGGAGGAGAATTAAAAGACTTCAGCTTCATTGTTTCTCTTGTGACATGGTATGATGTTCTGTTTCAAATTAACGTTGTGAGTAAAGCAAGTCAGTCACCCACAATCAACTTTGTCGAGTTTATGGGAATCCTTGACAAATGTTGCTCTTATTTGGAAACATATAGACAAACAGGTTTCGAACAAGCTATTGTAACAGCAACTGAAGTGGCTTCGGATCTTGATACGCAGCCATCATTTAAACCACAAATGCGATTAAGACGTATTAAACGTAGGCCGGGTGAAGAGGCTGTTGATGATCAAATAACTGACCCAAAAAAGAAGTTTAAAGTAGAGTTTTTCAATGCACTGTTGGACACCGTGCACATATCCATGAAAGAAAGATTTGAACAGATGCAAGAATTTTCTGCGACGTGGAGTTTCTTGTTTGACATTAAAAAAAATCAAAATAAAGAAGAACTAATACAATGCCGTTCTAAATTACAAGAAAAGTTAACTGTCAACATGAAGTCAGATATTGATGGAAATTTGCTGTGCGACGAAATTTTAGGCCTGCAACACTATCTCGAAGACAGCCAGGCAACGCCTATTGAAGCCTTAAACTTCATAAAAAAGCATAATCTTCAAGAGTTATATCCCAACATCTGGATAACGTTACGTATTTTGCTAACAATACCAGTGACTGTCGCAAGCAGCGAACGCAGTTTTTCCAAACTGAAGTTGATAAAAACGTACTTGCGGTCTACAATGTCTCAAACAAGACTAACCAGTTTGGCCTCACTGTCCATTGAAAATGAAGTTGCAGAAAACCTGGACTTTGCTAATCTGATCAGAGACTTTGCCGACAGAAAAGCGAGAAAAGTAAAATTTTAGTTGTTTATAATTGTTTTTCATTAGGCGTAATATGTTTTGTGTTCAGATGACTGACAGAAAATATAGGTTTATGGCTTACAGTTATATTAAATTCAATAAAAATATGGTACCCAATTCAAAATTAGTGTTTTTTCGTTATACATATTACCTCCTATATATAAAAATCAATTGTTGTGTGTTAGTCTGACCAAAACAAAGAAATGGCTTGACCAATTTGAATAATTTTTGTTTTGTTTTGTTCGCTTTAGTACAGGTGTGCTTCAGAAAAGAAAAGAAATATTTGGTATATACGAGCCTGTTTCAACCACATTTTACGCATCTTTTCTTTGTTTGGAACACGCAAAAACAATTTTCTGGAGTTTTTGTAGATGTACAGTGCAGTACTACGCAATATTTTAGACAATTTCCCAAAACGTGAATGCCCAAACAATATATCACTGCTATACTGACTGTTACAGCAGCATGCTGGACTGACGTCACAGGCTACACAAGACTCACATGGAGCGTCTTAGCGGGCTTTCAGATTATTTGGATTTCATTTCCATTTAAAAGAATAAAATACTCAAATTTACGATGGAAAAAACCATGTTATGATCGTAAGATGACGCCATTAACCACTGAAGACGATTTCTAGAAAACAGTCAAATACCGTGTTGCAAAGCACTGCCAGGTTCGCTATTTATACAATAAAGGGCGCCAACTGGACGACTCGCCCGGGGCACCTGGATGGCTAAGGCCGGCCCTGCGTACAACTGCTCTCCTGTGTGTCTGCCATGTCATCGGCAAACCTCAAAGTTTTTTTTCTTCTACATGGATTTTACTTCCAACTCCAAATTTTTCTTTTGTTTCCTTTACTGCTTGCTTGATATACAGATAGAATAACATTGGGAATAGGCTACAACCTTGTCTCACTCCTTTCCCATCCACTGCTTCTCTTTCATGTCCCTCGACTCGTGTAACTGCCAGGCACATACACCACCAGAATTTTTTTGTGTTCTGTGAAAGACCTTTTGACAATGTGTTTGTTTCTGAGAGCGGCGACCAGAGCGTTCGAGTGCCTCCGGCAGTGTTCAGATGTTGCTGGGAATGGCAGAGTCAGTACTGTTGCCGCCGCTTCTGTTTCTGCTGTTGGACTGTTGAGGACTTGGCATCAGCAGAAGCCTTGGCAGCAGTTTCTTTTACTCCGCTTCCTCTGCGGAACCGGCGAAACAAGTATCATCACAGCTGATTCATTCTGATGAGGTGGCAGCAGTATTACACTCTATACGTACAGAATACATTTTCTTGATCTCTTATTTATTTCAGTATTTAAAACGATAGGCGATAATGAATTTGAAGTACCATTATGTGAGAAAAAGTTTTCGAAACTGTCTCACTGGGGTAGCTTCATTTGAGGCCCTGTTAAAGTTTCGTCCTGCCTTCGTTCTTGTGTAGAACGCTGGGTTCTTTCTTTATGATGCTCACCGACACCGAGGGACACAAACCCATTGTCTGTAAGATTCATAAAATACCTCAACAATGGATATGCCTCATGTCCAATGAACACAAATGGCAACATACTTGATGTCTTTAGTAGTGCAGCTCCCATGTTTGTATCAAGCGAAATACTCTAGAAGAATGAGATCTAAAACCTACCGTTTCTTTCCGATATCACCCAACATCGATTACAAAGAATTTACTGAGAGTAACTACAACTGCTTACAGGACGATTTAATGAAATTTTTATGGCTTTAAACATTGTACCAGAATTTTCTGAGCATTTTAGACGAATGTGTTTTCTTCCAGCATGAAAGACTGCATTTGAAAAGTTCTGTATGTCGTATAAATCATTTATAGTATTTAGAAAATCAGCTTCAAAAGGCACTGGAGGCAATCCCACAAAACGTAGGCAGTTGACTCCACAATTCTTACAGTGGTTATGAATTCTGTTGTGAACGTCAGAGCCATGTCTCGGAAACCTCTTGTGGTTTCCAGGAATTTGTAACTATTCTAGACTTACCAGTTGTCCATGTCCCTTAAAAATTACACTATTCCATTGAAAGAAAAATCTGTAGTATCGTATATCGCGTTAGATAAGGAAGTTACGCACAGTAACCATATGGCAACATACTCTTCTCTCTGTGTGCAACCACTTGCGAAAATCTTCTTTTAGAATCTCGAACAGTTTAGGGGATACGAGGGCGTTATCAATGTTTTTCTTCTCGCTCTTTCGTTTGGGCATATGATCGGAATGGATTGAGCTGTATACAATCCATTTTCACAAAAATGGAGTGAGTAATACTCGTAGTTACCATCCCAAGTTTAGAGAATGGTTCTGTATGTTAACTACATTTAATATGCAGAAACTTGTGGGTTAACGTGCACAAAACTGAAATTCACAGGGACTTCTATGTTTCATTGCAAACGATTCGATTTTCATGCAGTAGCTTGCTTAATTTTAAAATGTCACACCAACTGTGACGATTAACGAAATGATAACCAGTTCATCATAGAGCTGACGAATAAAGCAATGAGATGCGCGAGAAAGAAATTTTTACCCAGGAATTCCTATAAAATCGTTTGAGAAACATTGCAGATGGGCCGGCTTGCGCTTTGCCGTCTACGTAGTGAAGCCATGCTGCCCTGGCCCCACTGTGTACACGGTGTTACAAAAAGGTACGGCCAAACTTTCAGGAAACATTCCTCACACACAAAGAAAGAAAATATGTTATGTGGGCATGTGTCCGGAAACGCTTACTTTCCATGTTAGAGCTCATTTTATTACTTCTCTTCAAATCACATTAATCATGGAATGGAAACACACAGCAACAGAACGCACCAGCGTGACTTCAAACACTTTGTTACAGGAAATGTTCAAAATGTCCTCCGTTAGCGAGGATACATGCATCCACCCTCCGTCGCATGGAATCCCTGATGCGCTGATGCAGCCCTGGAGAATGGCGTATTGTATCACAGCCGTCCAAAATACGAGCACGAAGAGTCCCTACATTTGGTATCGGGGTTGCGTATACAAGAGCTTTCAAATGCCCCCATTAATGAAAGTCAAGAGGGTTGAGGTCAGGGGAGCGTGGAGGCCATGGAATTGGTCCGCCTCTACCAATCCATCGGTCTCAGAATTTGTTGTTCAGAAGTGTACGAACACTTCGACTGAAATGTGCAGGAGCTCCATCGTGCATGAACCACATGTTGTGTCGTACTTGTAAAGGCACGTCTTCTAGCAGCACAGGTAGAGTATCCCGTATGAAATCATGATAACGTGCTCCATTGAGCGTAGGTGGAAGAAGATGTGGCCCAATCAAGACTTCACCTGTGCCCAAACGTTCACAGAAAATCTGTGTTGATGACGTGATTGCACAATTGCGTGCGGATTCTCGTCAGCCCACACATGTTGCTTGTGAAAATTTACAATCTGATCACGTTGGAATGAAGCCTCATCCGTAAAGAGAACATTTGCACTGAAATGAGGATTGACACATTGTTGGATGAACCATTCGCAGAAGTGTACCCATGGAGGCCAATCAGCTGCTGACAGTGCCTACACACGCTGTACATCTACATCTACATCTACATTTATACTCCGCAAGCCACCCACGGTGTGTGGCGGAGGGCACTTTACGTGCCACTGTCATTACCTCCCTTTCCTGTTCCAGTCGCGTATGGTTCGCGGGAAGAACGACTGTCTGAAAGCCTCTGTGCGCGCTCTAATCTCTCTAATTTTACATTCGTGATCTCCTCGGGAGGTATAAGTAGGGGGAAGCAATATATTCGATACCTCATCCAGAAACGCACCCTCTCGAAACCTGGCGAGCAAGATACACCGCGATGCAGAGCGCCTCTCTTGCAGAGTCCGCCACTTGAGTTTGTTAAACATCTCCGTAACGCTATCACGGTTACCAAATAACCCTGTGACGAAACGCGCCGCTCTTCTTTGAATCTTCTCTATCTCCTCCGTCAACCCGATCTGGTACGGATCCCACACTGATGAGCAATACTCAAGTATAGGTCGAACGAGTGTTTTGTAAGCCACCTCCTTTGTTGATGGACTACATTTTGTAAAGACTCTCCCAATGAATCTCAACCTGGTACCCGCCTTACCAACAATTAATTTTATATGATCATTCCACTTCAAATCGTTCCGCACGCATACTCCCAGATATTTTACAGAAGTAACTGCTACCAGTGTTTGTTCCGCTATCATATAATCAAACAATAAAGGATCCTTCTTTCTATGTATTCGCAATACATTACATTTGTCTGTGTTAAGGGTCAGTTGCCACTCCCTGCACCAAGTGCATATCCGCTGCAGATCTTCCTGCATTTCGCTACAATTTTCTAATGCTGCAACTTCTCTGTATACTACAGCATCATCCGCGTACATGGTACGGAAACAACTGGTTCTCCCGTAGCACTCTCCATACAGTGACGTGGTCAACGTTACCTTGTACAGCAGCATCTTCTCTGACGCTGAAGTTAGGGTTATCGTCAACTGCACGAAGAATTGCCTCGTCCATTGCAGGTGTCCCCGTCGTTCTAGGTCTTCCCCAGTCGCGAGTCATAGGCTGGAATGTTCCGTGCCCCGTAAGACGCCGGTCAATTGCTTCGAACGTCTTCCTGTCGGGACACCTTCGTTCTGGAAATCTGTCTCGATACAAACGTACCGCGCCACGGCTATTGCCCCGTGCTAATCCATACATCAAATGGGCATCTGCCAACTCCGCAGTTGCATTGACTGCAGAACCACGTTCGTGATGAACACTAACCTGTTGATGCTACGTACTGATGTGCTTGATGCTAGTACTGTAGAGCAATGAGTCGCATGTCAACACAAGCACCGAAGTCAACATTACCTTCCTTCAATTGGGCCAACTGGCCGTGAATCGAGGAAGTACAGTACATACTGACGAAACTAAAATGAGCTCTAACATGGAATGTAAGCGTTTCCGGACACATGTCCGCATAACATCTTTTCTTTATTTGTGTGTGAGGAATGTTTCCTGAAAGTTTGGCCGTACCTTTTTGTAACACCCTGTATATCTGGGCGTGAAGCAGCGCCTACACTGCCGGTAACGCTGGCGATATGTGGCTGTGAACGACTATGTTGCAAGGCTGAATTAGTGGTCTACACTGTAAGCAACATACAATTTCTATTACTCGCGTGCACGAACATTTAAGTTCACTCTACAACATCGGATTTTTCGCTGACGTTGTTTATTGACAGTCACACTATGTCCTAATCTCACCGTAAATTGGAGCCTTTTCAAACAGAATTGTAAGTTAGTTTTGAAACCAGTTAACCACTGATTCTTTAAGGGGGGTAGGACTTCAAACGGTACGACTTGGAGCAGGATAGGCACCACAAGACATTTTGATTTCCACTGTTTATACTTTTACAAATAAATTCATAAAACTTTGTCAGGAAGGATTCACAGTTCACACTCATAGCAGTGGAAGTTGAAAAATATGGCAAAAAAAATTTTTACAAGTGAAATTTCGTCATTTTTTTCACTTATTATTGGCTGTGTTTGTTGGTATAGGTACAGTTTTCTTCATAAGTAAGAGAGATTCTTCGACGAATTTTGCACAGCATACAAACCATACGTACAGGTGTATTAAACTCTAGAATTTTCCAAATCTGATAAAAACTGTGGTAAAAATTTAGATAATTAACTATAATTTTCCAATGTTTTTTAAACATGAAGTTTAAAATGTAACAGCTCATTGATGTTTTCATAAATTAAACAAATTTTGGAGTTTCCTTCACCTGTAAGTATGGTTTGTATGCTGTGCAAAATTCATCGAAGAAACTCTCTTACTTATGAAGAAAAGCGTACCTATAGTAACAAAAGCAGCCAATAGTAAGTGAAAAAAATGATGAAATTTTACATGTAAAAAAATTATTTTGCTATGATTTTGAACCCCCACTGATAAGAGTGTGAATCCTGAACCCTTCCTAGTCATGTTGTCAAAGTTTTATGAATTTATTTGTAAAGGTATGGACAGTGGAAATTAAAATATCGTGTGGTGCCCCTCTCTGCTTTAAGTCGTTCCGTTTGACGCCCTACCCCCTCAAAGAATGGGAGTCATACATGCAAAACAACTTTACACACGGGTTAATATGTCAAATACTTGGCATTAAGCATGTAAGTGAGAAAAAGTTTTAAAATGGTTCGAAATTATGCTGAATGTTCGTTGGAGTTCTTGCTAAGTGCTCTCGTTACGAAACACTGGATGAAACTAGTCTGGCCCATACGCGCTGTGTTTTAAGCAAAAGAAAGTTTTTTGAACAGCCCAATGTTTATGACCTTGTATCCCATGAACTGTGTGCCTTATAACGATGTTATTCTGCAGCTCATTCAGTTCTCTCATTCTCAAATAGTGGATGAATAAAGTCTGGATGTTTGCGCGCCGTCAGTTTCGCTGCCTCAAGATAAACACACAGTTTCTAACCATAACGTTTGCCTTATTGTGTTAAAGATATTATCCTTTAATGAGTAGATTATGACAGTAGTTTAAGTTTTTAAATTCAGTTAGTTATTAGAGAAATACTGAGAATCAGATTTTTGTTGGCCCTGGAAGACGTTATGTAGCCAACTCACGAAATAGTTGCAGGTTCCTGGATAGTCGTTAAAATTCATGGTGAAACCGTCAGCTGTCATTTATTTTCCTCCAATCGCTACTAGTTTCAGCCAATTACGATTACCAGGCTTAGCTGGCATCAACAGCAGGAATGTTATACCATAATATGAACAAAAGTAATCAAATTATGGTATAACATTTTTGCCATTGATGCCAGCTAAGCTTGACAATGGTCCTTGACTGGAAGCAGTAGCGAATAGAGGAAAATAAATGGCAGCTGACGGTTTCATCATGAATTTTAACCATTGTTGGGTGACTGAATATGAGCACCTGTAAATGTACTGTGTGATTATAATGAAACTTTCAAACCGCTGTAGAAATAACACCGCTGGTCAGAATGTCGTCGAACTGCAACGGAATATTATCAGAGAAGGTGGAAAACGTATGGGAGAAGAAAAATAAATAGTTATAAAATATAGTAATAGATGGTGCTGTAAGTATCATAATTTAATAATGGCCGACTACAAGTGACAAACATATCATACAGCAATGCTTAAGACGTACGTCTGACGTTAAACAAAGTATACTACTCAGTGTGCATGGGTGTACAGGTGTGATACTGTTAATTACGTAAGCCCATCCACCACGGCAAGGTCATATCACTTCGGACGGGAAAAATCAGTTTTTACTTGTAATGAGGCCAAAAACTGCATAAAAGCCCTCAATCAGAATAAAATCGGATTATTAATTTCCGTGTGACTGGCGCAAAACATGTTCAATATGATGTCCACCGTTTTCTGCAACAAGTTGAAATCGGGAAAGAGCATGTTCCACAATTGATCGAAGTGTTTCCGGGGTCACGTCCAGAATGTGTTGAGCAATGCGTGCCTTCAGTGCAGGTAAGTCTGCAATCGTAAAACTGAACTCAACATCTTCCAGATAGCCCCACAGTCAGAAGTCACACGGATTAAGATCAGGTGATCGGGTCGGCGAGGCTGTAGGGAAATGGCGGCTGATAATCCTAGCATTTCCGAAATGGGGTTTCATCAGCTGCTTAACTGGATTTGTGTGCGGAGGCGCGTTATCTTGCATTTATAAAGATCCCATCCACACATCCACGCTGTTGGAGAGCTGGAGTGACACTCATAGGGCTTACAGTGACGGTACGAGTAACAGGAACGGAAGCACGTGTCCCTTCGCAAAATATGGCCCTACGATAAATGAAGCCCTAAACCCGCACGACACAGTGAACTTTTCAGGATGAAGTGGTACTGGTTCATTTGCGTGTCGATTTTCCGTTGCCTATATTCCACAGTTCTGTGTATTGACATAACCTGTCAGATGGAAGTGGGCTTCGTCTGTCCACAAAATCTTCCACGGCCAATCATTGTCCACTTCCATGCGAGCAAGAAATTCTAAAGCAAAGGCCTCTCTTGCTGACAGGACAACAGAAAGAAACTCGTGCACATGGTTAATTCTGAATGAATAACAAAGAAGGATGTGTCGTAGGATTTTATGTTCGGGCAATTCTCTGTAGACTACACGTTTGCACACCACCACTCGTCCCCTCCTGCACTGCTGTGGCCACTGCTTCCACTGACGTCTAGTCAATTCGTTTCCTCCCTCTACCAGGTTGCACACCAAAAGAAGCCGTCTTTCAGAATTGCCGAATCATTTTCTCCAGACCCACGGCGGTCATCGGACCAACTCCTTTCTTCAAACGCTTCAGTGTCCGGAACTTCTGCAGGGCGGTGTGTGCACAGTCATCTTTACAAGCAGAGCGCGATCCTGCATTGAGACAGTTGTAAGTAGGCTGTTTATGTTTTCTTATTGGCAACGTTACGTAGCGCTCTGTACGAAAATCACTGGCTGTGCTGTGTGCAGTCTGTGGCTAGTTAGCATTGTTGTCTGCCATTGTAGTGTTTGGCAGCGGCAGCTGGATGTGAACAGCGCGTAGCGTTGCGCAGTTGGAGGTGAGCCGCCAGCAGAGGTGGATGTGGGGAGAGAAATGGCGGAGTTTTGAAATTTGTTAGTCTGGATGGCATGAACTGCTATATATATTATGACTGTTAAGGTAAATACATTGTTTGTTCTCTATTAAAATCTTTCATTTGCTAACTATGCCTACTAGTAGTTAGTGCCTTCCGTAGTTTGAATCTTTTATTTAGCTGGCAGTAGTGGCGCTCGCTGTATTGCAGTAGTTCGAGTAACGAAGATTTTTGTGAGGTAAGTGATTTGTGAAAGGTGTAGGTTAATGTTAGTCAGGGCCATTCTTTTGTAGGGATTTCTGTAAGTCAGATTGCGTTGCGCTAAAAAATATTGTGTGTCAGTTTGAGCACAGTCTTGTATAAATTGTTCTAAGGGGACGTTTCACAGTCATGGTGGACGTTGCAGACGCTAAAGGAGGAAAAGCCGTGTGCCCGGCGTGTTTATACCGCCTTCAGTGGGTCTTGCGCAAGACAGGGGTTTTCTTTTACTTATTCTGACACATAGAGCGCCATCTACTGATAAATTTTCACACTATTTCTTTTTCTTCCGCCATACGTTTTCCCCCTTCTCTGATAACATTCCGCTGCAATTTGACTTCATTCTGACCAGTGGTGCTATTTCGTCAACGTTTTGAAAGTTTAACTTTAATAATAATCACCCTGTACGTAAATCCGGGATACTCGGTTATTTAGTAATATAGATGAGTGGAATTGGTGGTAGCCGGCCGAAGTGGCCGAGCGGTTCTAGGCGCTTCAGTCTGGAACAGCGGGACCGCTACGGTTACAGGTTCGAATCCTGCGTCGAGCATGGATGTGTGTAATGTCCTTAGGTTAGTAAGGTATAAGTAGTTCTAAGTTCTAGGGGACTGATGACCTCAGATGTTAAGTCCCATAGTGCTCAGAGCCAATTCAACCAATTCATGGTATAAATACATCTTACCTTGTAAGTAGGCTGTTTATGTTTTCTTTATGTAAGTAGGCTGTTTATGTTTTCTTATTGGCAACGTTACGTAGCGCTCTGTATGAAAACCACTGGCTGTGCTGTGTGCAGTCTGTGGCTAGTTTGCATTGTTGTCTGCCGTTGTAGTGTTGGGCAGCGGCAGCTGGATGTGAACAGCGCGTAGCGTTGCGCAGTTGGAGGTGAGCCGCCAGCAGTGGTGGATGTGGGAAATGAGATGGCGGATTTTTGAGTACAGAATGGATATTATGCTTTTTCAACACTATTAGGGTTAATACATTGTTTGTTCTCTATTAAAATCTTTCATTTGCTAACTATGCCTATTAGTAGTTCGTGCCTTCCGTAGTTTGAATCTTTTATTTAGCTGGCAGTATTGGCGCTCGCTGTATTGCAGTAGTTCGAGTAATGAAGATTTTTGTGAGGTAAGTGATTTGTGAAAGGTATAGGTTAATGTTAGTCAGGGCCATTCTTTTGTAGGGATTTCTGAAAGTCAGATTGCGTTGCGCTAAAAATATTGTGTGTCACTTTAGTGAATGTTTGAGTACGTTCAGTTTTGCTCAGCTGTTTGAAAAGCAAATAGTGTAAGAGGTTTATAAGCACAGTCGTGCATAAATTTTTCAAAGGGGACGTTTCAACCTGTCCTCTTCTGGTTACCATGTCCGCAGGCGCTCTCCTTCGAAGCACCCTCCTCCACAGGTGACACACCGCTCGCAACGCCATTTCCACTCCCGGAAGCAGTCTCAGTGCGAGCCTTGCTGGGTTGCGCGAAGCGCCGTCTACGAATTTTCTTTCACGTCATCTATTGTTGCAAATCTTCGTCCTTTCAAAGAGGTTTTCAACTTCGGAAATAAAAAAAAAATGTCCTGAGGCGCCAGGTCTGGAGATCACGGACGATGAGACAGCACAGTTATTTCGTTTTCTGTGCAACAGTCGCGCATCAGCATGGGGTGAATGTGCAGGTGCGTTATCTTTCTGCAAGGGCCACGGATTTTCTGGCTCCATTCCAGGCCACTTCCTGTTCAAATTTTCTCGCAGGCGTCGCAGCACATCCCGATAGTACCATCGAATAACTGTTTATCGCCGGCCGTGGTGGCCAAGCGGTTAAAGGCGCTACAGTCTGGAACCGCGCGGCCGCTACGGTCGCAGGTTCGAATCCTGCTTCGGGCATGGATGTGTGTGATGTCCTTAGGTTAGTTAGGTTTAAGTAGTTCTAAGTCCTAGGGGACTGATGACCTTAGAAGTTAAGTCCCATAGTGCTCAGAGCCATTTGAACCATTTGAACTGTTTATCCCTGGGGTACGAATTCGTGATGAACTAATCATTCAAAGTCAAAGAAAACTATCAGAGTGGCTTTGACATGTAATTTGACCTGACGAGCTGTTATTGGTCTTAGAGAACCTTTCCCGACCCATTGTGAAGATTGAACCTTGGTCTCATAGTCATAATCGTAGACCCATGCCTCATCACCAGTTATGATTCTCTTAAGCAACACCTCGTTCTCAATTGCGAGGCCAAAAAGCGCTTCACAGATTGCGAGGCGACGGTCTTTCTGATCTTCACTCACGAGTCTTGGCCGCAACACAACGCATTACAAGAGGCTGTGTCAGGATTTCATGGCCAAGACCCAACTGAAATGTCACATTCTTCTGCAGTCTCTCGGGCAGTCAGTCTTCGATTGGCTCGCACAAACCCGTTGATGTTCCAGACATGAACGTCGTCGACAGACGTCAAAGGGCGTCCTGAACGAGGGTCATCATTTACTTCCGTCGGGCCATTTTTAAACAGTATGTTTCAAATGGCTCTGAGCACTATGGGACTTAACATCTATGGTCATCAGTCCCTTAGAACTTAGAACTACTTAAACCTAACTAACCTAAGGACAGCACACAACACCCAGTCATCACGAGGCAGAGAAAATCCCTGACCCCGGGAACCCGGGCGTGGGAAGCGAGAACGCTACCGCACGACCTAAACAGTATGAACCATTCGTAAGACCGAGTACGGCTTAAGCACTCATCGCCGTAGGCTTCCCGCTTCATTTGGCGTGGTTACTCAAACTAACAGACGTACAACAATGAAACTTCTGGAAATAACACACTAAAAACAGGCGTGTGCATGGATGCCAACCGCATTTCGCTCCAACACATCATTGGCGCGAAATTACAACTGCTCCGGAATTTTTTGAACAGGCCTCGTATTTATTCCATTTTATTATTATTTTTACGTCTAACCAGTTGCGTTTATTGTTTAAAATCAATTTAAGAGTACGAGAAGCTTCATCCTCAATAATCTCAGTTGCGGTGTGGCCATACCCGGTGACTTATTGATGCTTCCTATTTGTTACCTTCCACCGTACTCCTGTGAGTGTGCAATACACCAATTCCCACGCTGTTTGAAGCTGTTTGTCCTTTAAAGTTGACTGAAAATACTGCAGCGTAATACATTCAGCAGGCCGGACAAGAACATAACACAATTGGATTAAGATGTTATTATCCTCCATAAAAAGAAATTAAGCAGCTTTCATCATCATCTCGTCTGGCATTATGAAATCTCTGTTATAGCCATATAAATTATGTCAGTCAAAACTGTTACGTACAATAAGTTATTATATTAACCACTATATGAATTTTCATCAAGTTCGTCCCATCATGTAGTTTTATCATTCTTCCAAGTATCGACTGATCCTGAATTCTGGAGACAAAGTTATTTGTAACAGAAAGGTTCACCAAATTGTACACATAGACTAGAATCCTCTTTCCCTAATTCACAGAATGTCTTCTACGCCAGTTACGCTTCAGGCCTTGTCAAATGATTATAATAGTTAAGTCTTGTTTGATACAAGAAACGTCTATGCCACTTTTCTCAAAAATCACAAAAAGTCAAGCGAAAAGCTGAAATAGGACCAGTTTTTAATAGTGAACCCGTGTGCGTCATATCAGTTAAATCCCTGCACCGTAATATCCTTTCTCTCTCTCTCTCTCTCTCTCTCTGTTAGTAAAAAAAAAAAAAAAAAAAAAAAAAAAAAAAAGTAACCGCATGAATGTATGCTTGAATGTGGTGCTTTGCCAGTAGCTCCACCCTCATGCATGGTTCTGATATTATTAAAATCTTGCAGTATCACTAGTGATCTTATCTGAAATAGGGTAACCCCAATTCTCATGCAAAGCCAAGTGATTTTCCGAGGACAAATTAGTTTTTTCTCGACAAAACAACCCAAGCTGTACACGCAAAGGACGTTAGAAGGTCTACATGAAACAAAAATTTGAAAATGGCCGCAAACCTCTAGTGGTATACTCGTTTGGAAGCTGTGACGTGCGCCTGCCATCTCAGTGTAATCAGATCCCGCCACCCGTGCGTCACAGAGATAAAAAATAACGGCCGATAGCTCACATGATAGGACGCCCACCGCACACCAGATGGCTCTGATAGCAGTGACAACGGTGTACATGAGCTGCAACAGAAACAAACAATATACCACAAAAAATTTATCTACTTTTTTGCGGGAAACAATCGACCAGCTTGCAGATTAGACACGGCAGTCTCAGTAGCGGCGATAATTCACATTTCTCCTCTCAGTAGCCCCAAATTCTGGACGAGCATACAACAAAGCTGTGTGATCTTCGAATTCCTAACTATTATTACATGTTCTGGCATGGAATCGTACAAAACAACAGACGGAAAGAACAGTTATTAGCTGTGATAGCCGTCTACGAAAATGTGTAGATTCACACAGTTTTTTACCTAACATGATCAATCGAGTGCGTGCTGAAAAGTAATGTTTGAATATTTTATGCGAAAACTCAAAACTTTTTAAATAAAACAAACTGTATTATTATTCCACATTTTTCAGGGTGGCGATTCGTCTAGGAAACCTGGAATTCTCAGGGAATTATATTTTACCTGGAAAAATCAGGGAAATTTCTGGGAATTTCAAAAATTTCATAAAATCTAAGGGCATTCTGTGCTTTTAACCGAGCATTGGGATTTAAATTTATTGAGTTTCGTAAATCACAAATTTAAAAATCCTTAATTTTTCAAAGTATATAAATTATATCAATATTATTCCATATAAATTATCGATTTTGAAATACTGTAGTGGTCAACTTATCTCATCTGAGGGGATAGAAAGTCGTTATTGTCCTTAATTATCAGGAACTTCCTATGACGCCATCTTGCTCGTCATACCTGGAATTATCATGTCTACATATTTATTTCTCAACCTAGTCACCATGGCGACGAACACATATATTCCAATGGGAGTCTAGTTTGCTAATACCGTCACGGTAGAATGTTTGACTTTGTTCTAGGAGCGAGAACCTCGCAGCTTTTTACAACAATTCATCCCTATCAAAGTAAAGTCCTCGAAGGTGTTCTTTAAGTTACGGAAACTCATGGAAATCGGAGGGGGCCAAGTCGAGATTGCATCGACGATGATCAACGACAGTAAGACTAAGGGGTCAGACTGTTCCACAGTGTCTGGTAATCCATCAAGAAAAGTGAGATAGCAGTGGGACACGAATTACTTGAATAAGGATAACAAAACCAGCGTCTGTATTTGAATCCACGTTGATAATTCTTTTTAACACATGCCACCCGTTTCGACACCATTTGGTATCATCTTCAAGTGCCAAGCGTAATGTGACATCCACAACTACTTTCATGTGCAACGAACAGGATCGTAAGCAGAGGGACAAAATTAACTGGATTCCCTACCTCCCTTGGGAATAACAGTTGTCATCTGGCCGTGCTAGACTTGTTATTGCCACGGAAGGTACAGAATCTAGTTAATTTTTTCCCGGTGAATACGATTCCATTCATTGCACATGAAAATGGTTGTGGATGACAGGTTACGCTTGGGGTCTGAAGATAGCACCATTTGGTGTCAAAACTGGTAGCATGTGTTAAAAGGAATAAACAACATTGATTCAAATACAGCCACTGGTTCTGTTATCATTATTCAAGTAACGATTGCTCCAGATGTCGCAGTGCTCGTCTGCGGTCTGGTATGGCCCTGCTGAAGGAGAGGGAGCACCATGTATGGACGAACTCGAAACTCGATTGCAGAACGCTGTTCATCCCTCACCGACACAGTTACCTTACACACCGCCATGTTACACGCTACAGTTCAGAGCCCCCTAGCGGCAGAGGCTTGGAACTTGCTCCAGCGATGCGGGAAAGTCGACCTAGTAACATCCATGATCTACGATACATTAACCGATAGCTAGATGTGAATAAACAACAGGAAGTCATTACTTTCCAGCATTCTCTCCCTTAGATATGTACTGCAGTCCTCTTATCAAATGATTTATTTGCGGAGATCGCTACGTTAACACACTAGTTGTTGTTGTTGTTGTCTTCAGTCCTGAGACTGGTTTGATGCAGCTCTCCATGCTACCCTATCCTGTGTAGGTTTCTTCACCTCCCAGTACCTACTGCAACCTACATCCTTCTGAATCTGCGTAGTGTATTCATTTCTTGGTCCCTTCATCTCGTCAAGTTGTGCCACAAACTCCTTTTCTCCGGAATTCTATTCAATACCTCCTCATTAGTTATGTGATCTACCCATCTAATCTTCAGCATTCTTCTGTAGCACCACATTTGGAAAGCTTCTATTCTCTTCTTGTCCAAACTATTTATCGGCCATGTTTCACTTCCATACATGGCTACACTCCATACAAATACTTTCAGAAACGACTTCCTGACACTTAAATCTATACTCGATGTTAACAAATTACTCTTCTTCAGAAACGCTTTCCTCGCCGTTGCCAGTCTACATTTTATATCCTCTCTACTTCGACCATCATCAGTTATTTTGCTCCCCAAATAGCAAAACTCTTATACTACTTTAAGTGTCTCATTTCCTAATCTAATTCCCTCAGCATCACCCGACTTAATTCAACTACATTCCATTATCCTCGTTTTGCTTTTGTTGATGTTCATCTTATACCCTCCTTTCAAGACAATGTCCATTCCGTTCAACTGCTCTTCCAAGTCCTTTGCTGTCTCTGACAGAATTACAATGTCATCGGCGAACCTCAAAGTTTTTATTCTTCTCCATGGATTTTAATACCTACTCCGAATTTTTCTTTTGTTTCCTTTACTGCTTGCTCAATATACAGATTGAATAACATTGGCGAGAGGCTACAACCCTGTCTCACTCCCTTCCCAACCACTGCTTCCCTTTCATGTCCCTCGACTCTTATAACTGCCATTGGGTTTCTGTACAAATTGTAAATAGCCTTACGCTCCCTGTATTTTATCCCTGCCGCCTTTAGAATTTGGAAAAGAGTATTCCAGTCAACATTGTCGAAAGCTTTCTCTATGTCTACAAATGCTAGAAACGTAGGTTTGCCTTTCCTTAATTTTTCTTCTAAGATAAGTCGTAAGGTCAGTATTGCCTCACGTGTTCCAATATTTCTACTGAATGCAAACTGATCTTCCCCACTGTCGGCTTCTACCAGTTTTTCCATTAACCGATAGTTAGATGTGAATAAAAAACAGGAAGTCATTACTTTCCAGCTTTCTCTCCCATAGATATGTACTGCAGTCCTCCTATCAAATCATTTATTTGCGGAGATCGCTACGTTAACACACTTGTAGATGACTAGTTTCAGCAATATAAACTGCCACCTTCATATCCGCAAAACCGGGGAGTGATAGTTAACAGCATGCAACGATTTAAACCGGTCTGTCACAAGAAGAATGAACAATGTGCATATCAAAATCAAGGGATTACAATGACATACCAGACGTGCAGCAGTAATGGACATATAACTTAGAATTTGTATCCCGTGACAAAACATATAAGTGTTGTGTAATGTCGTTTCATGGTTTAGTGCCATGTTGACTATGACGGAGTAATTGGCTACTAAGTTACTCAACTCAGTAGTGTTGTTCCATTGTTTAATGTGATGTTGGCTAAGGCAAAGCAACTGACATCTCAGTTGTTCATTTTAATAATGTAGTTTCATTGTTTTACGCCACTGACTTCGAAGTACTGTTGTAACGAACATGGCATTAAACCATGAAACGGTATTACGCAGTATGTACCAAGCTGTAAGTTATACGTACAATATGGTTGGAAATCTGCGAAATTGTTGTAATACCTTGACTTTCTTATGCACATTGTATGTTCCTTTTGTGAGAGAGTGGTTTACATCATTGTGTGGTGTAAGTAACAATATCCAGTTTTATGGATCTGAAGATGGCAATTTATACTGGGGGAACTAGTGATCCACTAATGTGTTAACGTAGCGATCTTGGCTAATAACTGAAAGTTTTCATAAGCAGGTTATTTGTTATAAACGGCAGCGCCCTCACAGAGAAGGGTCAGCGGTGTGTATTTAAGAAATTTAGGTGTATTGCTATTTACAGATTTGGATCCGTATCTACAGCAAACATTTTGAAACATGTTTACTGCATATGCTGTAGTCTTTATTTGTAACACAACTTTTAACTAGATAAATGCAATGTCATTTATCGTTACCAAGTACAGATCACCAAAAATAATCATACATACTGCTTCATAAGCTCAGCCACGTTCAGATGTCAAAGTATCTGAACTTATTTTTAAGTGTCTGCCTGTAATGTGTGCTTGATAATGACCAATGAGGTAGAAATTTGTGAAGCTGTAAACTGTAATTACGATCAAAGATTAAAGACGTCGCAAAACAAGCGTTCCCTTCCAAAAATATTTAGGCTTGTTGGGAAATGCAATTAACGCAGAAAAAGAAATAGCGAAGCTACTTTCATACATCAGTATCACTCATTCGAGTCACATAATACGTGTTACTCTGCTCTGACAAAAACAGTGCTCATTGCAGACATTAGCTAGGCTTCATCATATCTCTCGAGAAACCGTGGGTCATCATAACCCCTAATGTTCCACTGGCGATAAACGGTGAAAAAAAAAACAGACACATACAATGTGACAAAGGCGAAAAAAATAGTTGCACTGACTTCAGAAGAAAACTGTCTAAATAGTTTGCTTATTCCTCCCCCCCTTCCCCCACCAACCCCCCTCGACACCCCCCCCTATAAAAAGAAATCCAGATAAGTGCGAATAAGCCTCACGGACCGAGAATTCCGTGCGAACGTATTTATATGAATAGTTCATCCATCCCCGCAGTCGAGAATATGGACGATTTTTGCCTATTGCCGTTATCGATACTGACATGATAACGGTATTAGGAATTCCAAGACTTCCGCGAAAATTTTGATTTTAAGCTTCAAGTTTAAATTTTTTGTGAAATTTTACCTTTGCTGTCGTAATTTTTCATTTATTTTTTAAAATTTTGTAGTTATATTAAAAAGTTGTGCTAAAGAGCAATTGAAGTTGCGCTGACTTCGTCTCCCCATGTCCATCTTGCCGTAACTGGTAATATTTGATAACTGGTAAGATTTCACGAAAGTCTCCGGAGATGAAACGCTATAGCCGGCCATTGGGCTACTGTTGTTACGCCAAAGTGGATGTGTTCTGTGGAACGCTTCCATGAATATTTAAGGGTGTATCGAAACCCAATCCGAGAAAAGGGAAGTGCAATCCGGCACCATGCTCTGAATCTTTACACTTGCTATACTTGTAGTAGCCATAAACTGTCAGCGAGGTATCGAGCTGCCTTACATCTACATTTGTTTACATCTACATGTATCTACATCTATACTCTGCAAGTGCGTGGCAGACTGTACGTCCCATTGTACCAGTTGTTAGAATATCTTCCAGTTCCACGCACGTATGGAGCACGTGAAGAATGATTGCTTGAATGCCTCGTTGCGTACTGTAATTGTTCTAAAATGATCCTCAACATCCCTATGTGAGTGATACGCAGGCGTTGTAGCATTTATCCAGAGTCAGCATTTAAAACCGGTTCTTGAAACTTCGTTAGCAGACTTTCTCGCGCTAGTATACGTCTATCTTCAAGAATCTACCAGTTCAGTTTCTTCAGTATGTCTGTGACAATCTCCCACGGATCAAACGTGTGACAATTCGTGCTGTCCTTCTCTGTACACGATCAATGTCCCCTGTTAGTCCTATTTGGAACAGGTACCACACGCACTTGACCCACATTTTAGAACCGGTCCCTCCAGTGATTTGTCAGCAATCTCCTTTGTAATCTGACTGCACTTCCCCAGTATTCTATCAATAAACCGACATCTACCACCTGCTTCACCCACGAGTGAGCCTATACGATCGTCCCCTTCATATCCACACCGGGGCATTTGTATGAGATGGCCCATTGCAACAGTCGTCGAGTGGGTATGGTCCCCCGTCGGGTGCGACTCTTCCAAGTTAACGCCACTTCTGTGACTTGCGTGTCGATATTCCAGCAGTGACTCATTGATATTATAGGATAGCATGTTTTCTCGTTTTGTGAAGCGCACAATTTTACATTTTGGAAAGATGACAAAGGTGTCATTTTCACGGAGGCAGGTGACTTCATTTCATCGCAGCTCAGCCAATTAATGCGCGACATATTTGTGCACACCAGCCTTCCTCGTGAATCACTCTACCTGTTACTGAAACCCCGATCAAAATTCCTACTGAAGTTCTTGAGACTTTTGACAGATTACGAACGCAATGAAAGTTTGAAATGGCAAAATAACATTCTTATTTCAAATAATTATATCCCTTTAATTGACTGTGAAACCTTACTTCTTGCCAAATTTCATTATTCTAGGTCAAAGAGAAGTGCTCTATGGGATTCGATAAATGAGTTCGCAAGTATCAAAACAAGTGACATACGTGGCCGTATTGTTTGACTGCAGTCATGTAGAAGGTTTAGTTGTTTATGCCGTCTGGGGACCTTACCTACGGCTTTGTTGCAGTGGTGACACCGGTTCCCGTCAGATCACAGAAGGTAAGCGTTGTAGGGCTCGGCTAGCATTTGGATGGGTCACCAACCGGGTTTGCCGAGTGCTGTTGGCAATCGGGGTGCGCTCAGCCCTTACGAGGCCAATGGAGTAGATACAGTACTTGACTGAGTTGTAGCAGCACCAGTCACAAAAACTAACAACAGCCGGGAGAGTGGTGTACTGACCACATGCTCCTACGTACCCGTATCCGGTGACACCTATGGACAGAGGACGACGTGGCGGCCAGTCGGTCCCATCGAACGGTATCTTACACTTAGTATGTGACAAAGTCTGACTTGATACGTCTACCAATTACTGAGAAAAAGAGGTCTAAACACTTGGACAGGCAGACGGACAACAGAGCGATTCTATATAGGTTCCATATTTGTCCGATTGAGTTACGAAATCCAAAAAATCAGAGCTGCCGTCTCTACTGACAATCATATTCGACGTAAAATAATGCATAACGAAAGAATAGCTCATAATAAAATCTCACAGTTAGGTTTATATAAGATGCAATGTAGTGCCTGTCTGAAATTTTACATAGCCCAAATTGACAGATCTTTTGCTGTTCGGTCGAACGATCATTGCTGTGTAGGTACTAACAGAATAACTGTAAGACACCGAGGTCTCCTGACCTTCATTGCTTACATATTCCACCCTCACAATCATATTCCGCACATAAAGACGCTTCATTCGAACCCAAACTCGATAAGATGAAGTCAGTGTTGTATGAATTCATGTAAAAGATATTCAATTAACAAGTAAGCGCACCGTGGTTGAAATGCTCGATGCTGGCGTACACACATACATTCCAGACACGACGGTCACAGAAGCTTTTAGTTCGGGAGAGAAACCGCACAACGGGACGCCGGTCCCTTCAGAGGACGACCCAGCCTATGTCGGCCGGTGACCGCCCGTGTAGCGGACAGCGTGGGCTCGAGTGAAAATGGGGAACGACCCCGTGTTCGGCTTAAAAGCAAATTCCGCTACATTGTGTGGGAGCAGCCAGCCTACGCATTCTTTACACATAGCACGCAGTTTCAGAGATTTTCACGGGGAGACAACAAACGCCAAACGCCAATGCTACATGTATCCGGATTGGTCGCCTTAAACGAAAACGTCATTCTCCCGTTTTAGAAGAGCAATGCTGATTGGCAGACGATATTTCTGACGCCTTGAGCTGAAGGAATAATGGAAGAGACCGAAAGATATATCCCTTCACGTCTGGCGTGGAGAGGCGCCGTTCTGCTGTCGCTCCTGGAGCGAGGAACTCACTGGGAGAGCACCTCTGTCGAGAGCGAATCGAAGTGCGACTCTCTATATTGAGTCCTTGCGATTAAGCGTTGTTCACTGTGTTGGCCGACACACTTATTGTGCGGTGTGAACGGACAGAGTTATAGTTAAACGCCTGCGAGCGAATTTTGAGTGGCATTACGGTGGACTGGTTACCTGACCGGTGTACCACGCCAATAGTTAGACAAGGGGCGAATAGGAATCCTTGACTTCATCAAGGCATAGGGAGAGTTTGATTGGCGAAGGTCAATCCAGATAGAACGAGAGTTATCTTATTTGTCAGCAGTGAGCGGCGCAGACAGCAGTCATCGCAGCTTACGGTATTGTGCACTATAGCTATTGCGAGCCCCATATTTCCTCCACAACAGTACACTTCTCTGCATTTCACACGCGACAGCCTCAACCGTACCTAGCAACAGTCTAAAGGACAATTATTCAAGTTGGGTAGGCGCGCCTCTCAGCCATTCTGCCTAGTCAACAACCATCTTAAACTTCGTATAGAAATTTCATTAGCGAATCCTATCCTTGAGAGGTAACTTCACATTCCGAAAAGAACCAGGATATAACTTGTTCAATTCATAACTAAAAGTGCCATTGTGATTTCTCAGAATTTTTGCAATATAAATAATAACTTTCGTTAGTTTCATCTTTTTCTTACACTAACTATCACTACTCCAGTACCCAAGTGTCGCACTAGTTACGTAAGAAATTTTGTGAATTTTTGAGTCATTTCCTTACAGCGGACGACTCCAGAAGATATTTATTGCTGAAAGTTTTTCAGTCATTTCTCTTTAGAACGTTAGGAGCGTCTGTCTGACTTCTGTAGTAGTGTGGGGGTGGAAATTGCATCTTGCTGGAGCCACAGGGTAAAGGGTACATCTCAGATTAATCCGTTCCACAGAATAACAGATCAACCCCACATCTCAGATAACATTTAGTTCTCTTTTAAAAAATGTGGACATAAAGTAGGACGCATAGATGAACATCTTGATATCAATCATTTTATCCCTAGGATTTAATTTGGATGCACTTGAAGAGCTTGAAATTTTTGCTATTAACAGACAACCCAAACAGTCATTAAACACAGCATCTTTCAAAGTATATTTTGATCTACGAGTATAACTGATCTATTATGATGTCTCTATCTCTCAGTTTCTCGTAGTGATGCGAAAGCCGAATGGTTTCAGCAACCGGTCGAATGAAACAGCAGAGTGAAACTAGTGACCGTGTCAACATCAGATGTATGAATGTTTTTCGCTCACTCTCGACGTTTTGAGTTTTTGCGAAATGACCGATCGACACAAGTCTCTGATGGTTACGTAAGATGTATCAATGTTTTCATTCGGCCTCCTGGCAGGTCTTTTTACCTACACACTTTTCAGCCTTTTCGGGTTATACATGAGGAGTGACTAGGGTTGTTCATATTTTTAGTGAGAAATTGTTCTTAGTTCTAGGAGAGGTAAACAGACAGTATAGTTCTGAAAAAGTGTGTTCTTACGAATTCTGCACAGACGCAGTGTTTAAGAACTAGTGGCGTTCCCCTTTCAAGTGGACTGTAATGCTAAATTTGGCGTACCGCTGAGGCTTTTCCACACATCCCTGTGGAAAAGGTACCTTCCGGTGGGCAGGAGTTCCCGGTTGTGTACCACTGTCCTACTCCAATCAATGAAATTTTCGTATGGCATTTTTGGACGGAACACCCCATCTGGGGTTGTTCGACCGTCTATTGCAAGTCTTTTTGATGGTCACAGACGTGATTCAACAGACAGCGCTTTACTGAAGAGGGAAAAAAATGATCGCTGCAATCCCCATCCATGTCACATCCAACTTGTGACATTGAGGTCGGACTGATGACCGAACTCAGATCCTAAGTGCGAACAATCTGTATGTTTTCAACAAAGGAGGGCCATCATACACACGTATAGGAAGTGCGAGTGACAGCTACAATATAGACATAACCTTAGTTAACCATGTAGATGTTAAGTATAGAAATAGATCGGTGTGTACATCTGAATGTAACGACAAGTGACCATAATGCAGTCATCATTGACATAAAGACTAAACCAGATCATACACCGTCTTCAAATGAATATATGTTAAGTAGGGCAAAATGAAAGGGGATTCACATCTAGGCAAGATATAAAATTGTAGAAAATGTAAATGAAAGTGTAGATCTATAGGCACATAGATTTCAGCAAATTTTAAAAATTGCCAAACGAAAATACACGCCGACCTTCAGTGACCAGCGTAAGACAGACGATCGTAGGAGCTCCGTACTATGCAATTAGACAGGATATGTAACACAAGAGGAGGTTCCGCCAGAGGGTAGTCACCACAAGGGCAGGCAGACTCAAGAATATTCGACGACAAGGATACAGGGACTACCGTACTACTCACGACTACAGGAATACTGGAAACACTGTATCACAACACACCCACAACAGAAAACGTGGGGAATACCACACAAAATAATGACAGAGAAACTTAGATCCCCTCACAACATGACACATAAATCATGCAAAAGCAACATGAATGTTAGTCAAGGATCTGAATTTATATCTCATAATGCATGAATGTAATCAAAAGTAGAAGTGATTAGAATAGTTCATGGATATATATTGTTCCAGAATCCAAGTTAAACCTGAACAAATCATTGTGGGGTAATAATGTAAATGATCATGTTGTGATTGTAATACTATGAATGTAATATAAATATAATATAAAGTAACATACAAATACACAGCAGTACTTCAAATAGTGGTAATGTATGTTATACAACAGTGATGCGTTATGGCCATTACGCAGTATGTAGGAAATTAACAGGCACACTAATCAAAGAATTTAGTTTATTATGTAGATATGTGTGCACAGGATTAATAAATAGGTTAGTCGTGCCCAGAATGAGATTTTCACTCTGCAGCGGAGTGTGCGCTGATATGAAACTTCCTGGCAGATTAAAACTGTGTGCCCGACCGAGACTCGAACTCGGGACCTTTGCCTTTCGCGGGCAAGTGCTCTACCATCTTTTTTTTTTTTTTTTTTTTTTTTTTAAATCTCATTCTGTTCGCTTTTGTTCGTTGGGTCTGATCCGGGCGGACGTCGTAAGACATCCGTTTAAGTTCGTTGATGATCGATTAACTCAGTTTTTTTATTACAGAGGGCAGCTAACCCTCTGACCGAACACGCTGAGCTACCGTGCCGGCTGACAGATAGTCAGAGAGTGGGCCATCTGAGCTACCGAAGCACGACTCACGCCCGGTCCTCACAGCTTTACTTCTGCCAGTATCTCGTCTCCTACCTTCCAAGCTTTACAGAAGCTCTCCTGCGAACCTTGCAGAACTAGCACTCCTGAGAGAAAGGATACTGCGGAGACATGGCTTAGCCACAGCCTGGGGGATGTTTCCAGAATGAGATTTTCACTCTGCAGCGGAGTGTGCGCTGAGTCTCGGTCGGGCACACAGTTTTAATCTGCCAGGAAGTTTCAGGTTAGTCGTGGTTTGGTATATTTTTTCTACATCCAAGAAGCATCTGTACGCAACTTAAATAGTCTACAGTGTGGCAGGAAGTTGTTCCAAGGCCATCTCAATTTTGCTTACTTACTAACCTAACAGTAGCAATTGTTCTGTAACCTAACAAACGTTAACTCACGCACCAGGGTATCAACAACACAAACATAAATTAAATCCACGTGGACTGAACAAATCGAGTTTCCAGACAATTGTTGTTCATACGATAATACTAACGCTGGTAGCACCAGACAGGGACGCTGGTTTCGACATTCGATACCAAGTACCCTTCCTTAGGTAGCGTTGATGAAGCGACATCTGTATCTACTATTTCGTGTCTTCTTCTTGTTCTCTTCTTAAAATATGCCATAAATTTATAACTTCTTACTTCCAAACAATATATTTTTTATTTAAAAATACTTGTAGGTTGTGTAAATAAACAAAAGATAATAGCAAAAAAACGGACAAAGGAACTCCACGAAACCCCACCTCCACGTGGTTCTGCACGTGCAACAGCGTCAAAGGCCACTATTGCGTGGCGCAGTTCTGCGACCTTGGGTGCTGCATAAGAGGTCTGTGTGGAAAACAATGGTCTGCGTAAAGTAATAAGTGGCAGTACCTAGTAGTCATAACGCAACTTGAAATTTCTCTGAACTTGGGTGTCTGACTACGTTTCAAGAAACCAAGCCGCACTCTGTGTCTGTTCGTGTGCAGACAACATTCTTCCGTTCACTTATGTGGCCCCTGCCAGCCAGTAACAACAAAGAAACCACTTTTTTCAGTTACCAGGTGTAGAAGTATAAAACTGGACTTACCCGATAGATGGTGCTGGCCGTCAATGTACGGCCCGTGAGTTCACGTCAGCAGCGTCATCTGCTTCCTGTAACGGCTGACGACGATTGTCAATACACAGTAACACAAGCTCCATCCATCGGTGTTTCAAACCTGTAAACATGTCGAGTTTTGTGCCTGCGAACTACGATTTGCGGACATTTGAAGAAAACTGCTGCAGAACCGCATCGAATGCTTGCAGAAGCTTTCGCCCAACACGCTCTTGGGAAAACACAGTGTTTCGAGTGGTTCAAAACATTCAAAAGTGGTGATTTTGACGTGAGAAACGCCGAGCGTGGGAAACCACCAAAAAAGTTCGAAGACAACGATTTGCAGGTCTTACTGGATGAAGATGATAAACTCAACAGGAACTCGCTGAACACTTGAAAGTGGTGCAGAAAGCCGTTTCTCTTCGGTTGAAAGCTATGGGAAAAGTGCAGGAAGTGAGAAAATGGTTTCCGCCTGAACTAAAGAGAGACGGCAAGCAAATCGAAAGACCACTTGTGAAATGCTGCTCACAACAAAGAAAGAAAGTCATTTCCCCACCGAATTGTGACAGATGATGGAAAATGGATATATTTTGAGAATCCTAAGCGTCGTAAATCATGGGTGAATGCACGCAAACCATCGATGTGCACTGCAAAGCCAAATCTCCTTGGAAAGAAAGTAATGTTCTGTGTTTGGTGGGAGCAGAAGGGTGTCATCTATTATGAGCTGCAGAAACCTGGTGAAACCATTAACACTGATCACTACCGACAGCAAATGATCTATTTAAATCGAGCATTACGTGAAAAACGACCGGAATATGGAAAAAGGCAACGCAAGGTCATAGTGCTCAATGATAACGCCCCGTGACACACAGCAAAACGCGTCAGGTGTTCAGTTGGGAAATACGAGGGCAGTTCAATAAGTAATGCAACACATTTTTTTCTGAAACAGGGGTTGTTTTATTCAGCATTGAAAATTGAAATATACCAGGTTATTCCCCAATCTTTTAGCTACACAACACTATTTTTCAACGTAA
Source organism: Schistocerca cancellata (assembly GCF_023864275.1). NCBI lineage: Eukaryota > Metazoa > Arthropoda > Insecta > Orthoptera > Acrididae > Schistocerca > Schistocerca cancellata. The sequence goes on along the minus strand of NC_064632.1, from coordinate 3,788,566 downwards.
TCTCCATTCAATGAAAGGCCTTACGCCACCTTGAAATGAGGGCCTGTATGCCTGCACGGTACCATTCCACTGGTCGATGTCTGAGCCAACGTCGTACTGCATCAATAACTTCTTCATCATCCGCGTAGTGCCTCCCACGGATTGCGCCCTTCATTGGGCCAAACATATGGAAATCCGACGGTGCGAGATCGGGGCTGTAGGGTGCATGAGGAAGAACAGTCCACTGAAGTTTTGTGAGCTCCTCTCGGGTGCGAAGACTTGTGTGACGTCTTGTGTTGTCATGAAGAAGGAGAAGTTCGTTCAGATTTTTGTGCCTACGAACACGCTGAAGTCGTTTCTTCAATTTCTGAAGAGTAGCACAATACACTTCAGAGTTGATCGTTTGACCACGGGGAAGGACATCGAACAGAATAACCCCTTCAGCGGCCCAGAAGACTGTAACCATGACTTTACCGGCTGAGGGTATGGCTTTAAACTTTTTCTTGGTAGGGGAGTGGGTGTGGCGCCACTCCATTGATTGCCGTTTTGCTTCAGGTTCGAAGTGATGAACCCATGTTTCATCGCCTGTAACAATCTTTGACAAGAAATTGTCACCCTCAGCCACATGAAGAGCAAGCAATTCCGCACAGATGGTTCTCCTTTGCTCTTTATGGTGTTCGGTTAGACAACGAGGGACCCAGCGGGAACAAACCTTTGAATATCCCAACTGGTGAACAATTGTGACAGCACTACCAACAGAGATGTCAATTTGAGCACTGAGTTGTTTGATGGTGATCCGTCGATCATCTCGAACGAGTGTGTTCGCACGCTCCGCCATTGCAGGAGTTACAGATGTGCACGGCCGGCCCGCACGCGGGAGATCAGACAGTCTTGCTTGACCTTGCGGCGATGATGACACACGCTTTGCCCAACGACTCACCGTGCTTTTGTCCACTGCCAGATCACCGTAGACATTCTGCAAGCGCCTATGAATATCTGAGATGCCCTGGTTTTCCGCCAAAAGAAACTCGATCACTGCCCGTTGTTTGCAACGCACATCCGTTACAGACGCCATTTTAACAGCTCCGTACAGCGCTGCCACCTGTCAGAAGTCAATGAAACTATACGAGACGAAGCGGGAATGTTTGAAAATATTCCACAAGAAATTTCCGGTTTTTTCAACCAAAATTGGCCGAGAAAAAAAATGTGTTGCATTACTTATTGAACTGCCCTCGTACTATGGCATGCGGCTTGTTCTCCAGTCTTGCCTCCGTCCGATTATCATCTGTTTGCACCACTGGGATACGATCTCGCTGAACAACGCTTCAGTTCATATGAAGATGGGCGAAAATCGCTGGCTGACTGGTTGACTTCAAAAGAACTGTTTGTTTGGCGTTGCAGTCATAGCCTGCTGGAGAGCTGAGAGAAATGTATAAATAGCAAAGGAGATTATTACGTTTATCAGTTTCAAACAACGAACGTGTAATTATTACAACCAAATTTCGGATTCATACTTCTACATTCGGTAAGTTGCTCTTGTCATCTGGAAAGGCAAAACATTTACTCATTACCTTTCTTAAAAACGTTTTTGGATTGGTGGATCAGACAAAATTTACTTTTTTTCTCCACGTTGATTAAAATTCTTGTTATAAGACACTAAAGTTGTAAAGTAACTTTTGGGACCCTCGGTATAGTAAAAAGTTATGTCATAGTTGGTCGATAAGGCAATTTATGAAATACACAAATTAAGTATACATTAAAAATTTTTATGAACAAAATAGTTCAGCGAATTAGGTTGGTATTCACATACGCTATTGCGCAACATGTACCCACATAACAGAAACAAAGTTCCGTCGTTATCAATGTCATATCCGTGTCATACTGAGAAATTGCCTCGCACGTTACAAAACATCACGAATCCCAGAGCCCATCACCGTTGATTAGGCAGGTCCGCGGGGCTGGGGCCACCTGCAGCCGGGCGGCTAATCCAGCCGGCTGCTCCAGACGTCCAGTGCTGGAGGGCGCTTGTCCTCGAGGGCTCTCCAGGCGCCGGCTGCCCTCTCCTCCCGCCTCAGGCGACCCTCCACCGAGGTCAGCCCGCCAGCCTCACTGCACGCCAGCACCGAAAAGCTCCGCCTCTCCAGTTGTAATACGTAACTCACAAGGGTTACTGTCATATTTTTCACTCTCTGGAATTGACTAACTTCTGGTCGACAACACGCAGAACGAATCCTAACTTCTCAGATAATAATTCGGAGGTGATTTAGGGATATTTCCTGAATATTTTGGCTGAAGTGCACCCAGTTTCTCGTTATAGAATAATAATACGCAAATTCCGATTTATTCAGTTTGCTCTTCCAGTTACGTTTCTTTCTGTGGAAACATCAGGCCTACAGTGAAAGGCCTTTAATATGCAATTGCCAAATCGTATAGCGCGAAACACAGAACAATGCAACAACTCTGAGCGCCAACATTAAAGTGATGCGATTGTCTCGCTGTCTTGACTGCTGCTGAGTACAGTGGAGTGAGCTATTCCATTGGCTTCAGTGGAATAACTCACGTGATGTATGCGGCAGTAAACCTATCCATTATGCTGCGCACAGCACTGTCGAAAAAACAGGCCAAAGAGATATGTGAGCAGTACTGAATACAAACTTGAGAGCAAAAACTGAAGTGGTGACTATTGTTCTTAATATCTAGTACCGTAACTGAGTAGATTAAGTTTCTTCCAGCAAAGCACAGAACACATACTGTCTACGTTAACACTATTCTGCAGATATTTTCACTGCAATACACACACAAAGATGAAGGGGGTGTGGGGTGGTAAGAAAACAGACGAAACACAATGACTGTGTAACGGACTGCTGCAGACCAGGGGTCCTCTATGCCAAACTACTCAGAAAATATCCCCGGATTACTACCAAAATTTTGTCTGTCGAATTTGGGTTCACCCTCATCACCACATATACAGTGTTTTGCTTTGACAGAGTCTTGACTAACAATCTTTTTACTGAGATCTCCTATAATGATTAGGTTTTTCGGTTCAGTTGCTATGCTGTCGTCATCAGAATTGAAAAGAACGGATAGGATGGAATATAAATTTACATTTACATCTACATCTACTCTGCAATTCCTCGTAAGTGCCTTCCAGAGCTAGCTAAAATACGAAATAAAAAAGAGTATACACATTAAAAGATACATACCAGTGTTGTTATAGAGTAAAGTGAGTAATGGTAACACAATACAAACTGCCTTTCCGGTGTCTGTGTCTCGCTTATAACAATGAGGTAAACTACATTACGCAATAAAGGATCAGTTTTTCAAAACTCAGTAATTGTCTCCCACTGGGAGGCAGAAGATTGAAATGTGGCTCGAAAGCGCCTGCAACCTTGCTCTGTAACGGTACATAGGGGTGGCCCCCTGCCACGACACCCTCGGACCCGACACCGCTTGAAAAGGCAAGGTATCGACAGATGCGGAAAAAGTCCACAGATCAGAAATTTGTACGAAATGTAAAGAGGGTCACTGGCATCACACTGACGCCAAATTCCACCACAGTTCTGAATGAAGCCACAGTGGACGTGTCACATGACGGGAAGGTTGCCACAGTCCTTTCATCCTTTCTTTCGATGCCTATGCGCTGAAATCCCGAGGTTGCCTTGTGGGTCGCCGAGGAAAACACGTCAGACATCACCGCCGCTCAGAATCGACACGATAAGCCCTCAGGGACGATGTGTGTGTGTGGGGGGGGGGGGGGGGAGGGGAAGAGGAGAGGGGGGGGGGGGAAGGAAGGGGAGAATGGCATAAAGGGCATCAATGAAGCCACCCCCTTCCTTGGCGTGTTGATTCCCACTGATTTCGCATTCAAACTCTTCAATTTCTTGACAACGTTAGGCACTTGTGGCTCTCCCTGGGCCTTTCAACCCTACTCTAAGGACATAGTGGGATTACAACCCAGTTCTACGTGAACTGTCCCCCTTTGGAGTGTAGTGAGACCGTAATTTTTGCTCTGGTATAAGGGCGGAACTACTAGGAACCGTTGTAAGTAGGCTGTTTAGGTTTTTATGTTGGTAACGCCACGTAGCGCTCTGTATGAAAATCACTGACTGTGTTGTGTGCGGTCTGTGGCTGGTTGGACTCATTGTTGGAATATTCGCTCGTGTAGTGTTGGGCAGTTGGACGTGAACAGCGCACAGCGTTGCGCAGTTGGAGGTGAGCCGCCAGCAGTGGCGGATGTGGAGAGGTGGCGGAGTTTTGAGAGGTTACGATAAGCGGGCGACCTCGCCGTGTGTCTGCCAGAAAAAAAAATTTGTAAAGATGGATGTCACGAATTGATAGATATGTATTATATATGATGACTTTTGAACATTATTAAGGTAAATATATTGTTTGTTCTCTATCAAAATCTTTAATTTGCTAACTATGCCTATCAGTAGTTAGTGCCTTCAGTAGTTAGAATCTCTTATTTAGCTGGCAGTATTGGCGATCGCTGTATTACACTATTTCGATAACGAAGATTTTTCTGAGGTAAGTGTTTCATGAAAGGTATGGGCTATTGTTAGTCAGGGCCATTTTTTTGTGGGGATTATTGAAAGTCAGATTGCATTGCGCTAAAAATATTGTGTCAGTTTACTGATGATCAGAATAAGTAAAGAGAGAAATGTCTGAGTATGTTCAGTTTTGCTCAGCCGCTTGAAAATCAAATAACGTAAGAGGTTTACCAGCACAGTCATTTCTAAATTTTTCCAAGGGGACGTTTCATATCTCGACCCTCAGCCGAAGATACCTAACTGAAATCTTCTGACTTTTTCTTGTAGTTTGTGTAATCAGTGTAGTTATTGTTTATTACTAGTGCGTAATTGCAGAGAGAAACACCTTTGTAGCTGTAGATTTTCTTTGTTGTACTGTAAAACAGTCGTGGAACGCATGTAGATTTGCACCAGATGTTTCGCACCTGTGCTTGCAATTAATTAGATATTATTGTCAGTGCTATGCTAATGTGTTTTCTTATTTTACTCTTCAAATCGTGATTTTCTGTGTCATCGTGTGAAATATTGTGACAATTATGGCGTGTGAAAAACGGAAAACTAGGCTCCAAAGCAAACTGAGAAATGACAGTGAAGACGAGAGTAGTGTGTTAGCGCCACCGTGTAATGAATTAACTAATGTTCAACATAGTAATTTGGTAATTGCGAATAGGGAAATGGACCAGGCAATAAATAATGGTGTAGACGGTGAAACAGCTAGTAAACAAGGTTGTATTGTTGATGGATCGGTCGGCAACAGCTCGCCCCAGGAATCCGAAATGACAGGACACAACCTTGCAAATACTGTAGATTCAGGTTTTGCGTCATTACACGTTTCTCAATCAAGTCAAGACACATTTTCTGCTTTTCAAAATGCGAATGTTGCCGGTGCAAATGCACTGCCGGAAAGTACAGAGGAACATATTTCAGACACCAGTGCATTGTTATTACAATTAATGCAACAAATGGGACAACAGCTTCAAAAGTTAGACGCAATGGAACAAAATCAAAAACAATCACAGCAACAAATGGAACAAAATCAGAGACAAACACACAAACAGCTTCAAAAGTTAGACACTATGGAACAAAATCAGAGACAAACACAGCAAAAGCTTCAAAAGTTGGACACAACGCTTGAACAAACACGCGGAGATTTACCTGCTGAGTTACTTAAAATCGAATCGAATTGTCAAAAAGTCTGCAACGATGTAAAAACAGAAATTTGTGAGCATTTTCAACCTATTTTTTCGCTGCATGAAAATGCATTGCAGAATCACGAAGCAGCCATAAAGAAGCTGCAAATTATTGTTTATGAAAATCACGACACCTTGCAAGCTAAAATTGACTCAGTTGCACCTACCGATTCGGTTACGCAACTTGCAAAAACTCAGGAAAACTTAAAGGACACAGTAGATACGCTTTCAACACAAATGGACACTCTGAAAGTTGGTTTAGAAAAACACACTGGGGTAATCAGTTCATTATCAGAGAAAGCAGGCGAACTTTCGGATCAGTTCACTAACTTGTCACACAAAAGAGTATCAACAAAATAAGAAACTTAAGCAAAATCAAAATCTAATTAATACGCAATACAAAACAGAAATCCGGGAAGTACAAGATTAGTTGGCACAAGTAATACAAGAACTACATACTTCAGAGGACGCTCGCGCTCCAACACGGGAAGAAAGACTTAAAAATACCGAAAAGCCACAAAATAGTAACACAGGGCATTTCGGAAATTACGAAAGAAATTGGCAATTTTGAAATGGAACCGCCAACACGACGTAAGAATGACCGATATGTGACTCGCCGACACGATGACTTTGACTATATGCTGTTCATTACTACACGTAAATTCAAAACATTTAAGAATTACGGCAACGACATTCATCCACAAGCATGGCTTCGTCAATTCTCCCATTGTTTTCCTCCCAACTGGTCATTAGAGCACAGACTGCAATTCATGTGTGGCTATTTGGGAAATGAACCTGCTGTAAGAATGCGTTCGATCATTCGCGATTGTCACAGTGAAGGAGAATTTTATCATGCCTTCCTCTCAGCATATTGGTCTCAAGCTACTAAAGACCGAGTAAAACATAGAATCATAATGATGAAACACTTTGAACAATCTGAATTTTCCAGTCTTGTCAAGTATTTTGACGACATGTTGCACAAGAATCAGTACCTGTCAAACCCATACAGCCCCTCAGAACTCATTCGCATTTGCTTATCAAATTGCATGAACATTTACGACATATTATTTTGGCAGGACGTTGCAAAGACGACATCCAAGTTTTCAGGGACTCTTACAAGAACTGGAAATTGTCACTGACAATCGCAGGACGCGAAACCAGGAGAACAACAATTACAGGTCACATCCGTCACAATACCGTGACGACAGAAATAACAGCTGGACACGACAAGGCTATTGTTACAACGAAATTTGTGACCAAAACAGACACCACCCATATGACAACCGTTGACAGAGTAATAATAATTACAAGGAAAGCTCACCTCTCCATAGTAATGACTATGACAGAGACAATCAGGGAAACAGGCAATATGGGAACCAAAATAATTATTATCAAGGGAGACGGAATAACTTCAGACGCAACGGTTCACCGCGCAGTTACGACTCATGGAGAAATTCTCCACCACGTGACCGACAAGAAATTACAGAAACTACCGACATGATGACAGACGATATAATCTTAACAATTGACCCGAATTTCATTAGAAATGGTGGGATTCAAACAGGGTAAGGCCCTCTCGACAAGCTGAAATTGTAGAGGTTAGATTTCCAAATCCCAATAACGGGCGCGACAACATATATACAGTACATAATGACTCCAACCGCTGGCAGCCACAAAACATACTTATGAAGCTGACGACGCAGATGCCGTGGCTATTAATTAAGTAAAAATTGAAGATATTAGGGACATATTACACCACGAACACGATGTAAAACACAACAACATTGCATATCCGGTAATTCACATTACAGAAAATAGCGTAAAATTTGCGGCAGTACTTGACTCTGGCAGTCCCATTTCAGTAATTAGTGAAACAGCGTTTAGCAAATGCAACAAATCGAACGATTGCCCCACACTTACTTTACGTAAGATTAAATTACAAGGTTTTTTTTGGAAAAAGTGTAGATGAACGCCAACAAATTAACTTATAATTCTTTCGTCATAGCTACAGATTCACTATGAACTTTCTTATCGTTCCACTATTGTCGACAGAAATTATATTGGGAGTAGACTTTTTGAATGAATACGAAGCAATCTTATTAATTCAGACAATTGAGAATTGTAATGACCCCGATAGGCAGGACCTTTTTGAGATTTTAAAAGCACATTCCACAGTTTTTACTCACAAAACAGGAACACTCAAGGGATTTCGATACCAATTTCGTGTTCGCGAGCATACAAATTTTGTGTTAGACCATACGTAATTTCGGCACATTATAGGGACCGTGTTAGAAAAGGAATACAATCTATGCTTGACGAGGGCATTATTGAGCCTGCAGTAAGCTCATACAACAATCAATTACATGTTATTGAGAAGAAAAATGGATCGATCAGGCTTGTCTTAGATTCGAGACAAATCGATATTATCATCATTGCTGAAACAGATAGGCCGCAAATGTTGGAAGAACTTCTTCAAAATTTTAATGGTGTAAAAGTGTTGTCTTCTATTGATCTCAGATTCAGATTTTATCAGATAGAACTTCATCCAGAATGTAGAAAATACACAGCTTTTCTTTCTTTCGGCGTTTCGTCCTCTGAAAACTATGGCACCTCTCTCTTCACACCCACCACTGCTGGCGGCTCACCTCCAACTGCACAACGCTACACGCTCTTCGCAACGAACTGCCCAACACTAGACAAGCGAATATACCAACAATGAGTCCAACCAGCCACAGACTGCTCACAGCAGATGAATGATCAGGACTGTCTTTATGAGAACAAGTTTTGCTTTTGGCCAACTGTGTATCAATAAGTATGTGCATTTGATGTCTTTGGTATTGTAATTATGAAAAAATTGTTCATATCAGTATTGGACACTGTCCATAACAATTTGTACAATTTTTTGTTTGGAGCATGGGGGCTTCGTAAGTAGGCTGTTTAGGTTTTTATGTTGGTAACGCCACGTAGCGCTCTGTATGAAAATCACTGACTATGCTGTGTGCAGTCTGTGGCTGGTTGGACTCATTGTTGGAATATTCGCTTGTGTAGTGATGGGCAGTTGGATGTGAACAGCGCGCAGCGTTGGGCAGTTGGAGGTGAGCCGCCAGCAGTGGCGGATGTGGGGAGAGAGATGGCGGAGTTTTGAGAGGTATTATAAGCGGGCGACCTGGTCGTGTTTCTACCAGAAAAGGGAAATATGTAAGGATGGATGTCATGAATTGATAGAGATATATATATGAAAACTTTTGAACATTATTAAGGTAAATACATTGTATGTCCTCTATCAAAATCTTCCCTTTGCTAACTATGCCTATCAGTAGTTAGTGCCTTCAGTAGTTAGAATCTTTTATTTAGCTGGCACTATTGGCGCTAGCTGTATTGCAGTAGTTAGATAACGAAGATTTTTGTGAGGTAAGTGATTCATGGAAGGGATGGGTTATTGTTAGTCAGGGCCATTCTTTTGATGGGATTATTGAAAGTCAGATTGCGCTGCGCTAAAAATATTGTGTGTCAGTCCAGTGATGATCAGAATAAGTAAAGAGAGAAATGTCTGAGTACGTTGAGTTTTGCTCAGCTGCTTGAAACTCAAATAACGTAAGAGGTTTACCAGCACAGTCATTTTTAAATTTTTTTAAGGGGACGTTTCACCGTTCAAAATCGTCGAATTTTGAATGTGGCCGGAAATAACAAAGGGTTTTTATGTTTTTTCAGCTTTCCTGTTTCGATCCCTTCTGTGGCGTGGTCACAAGGTTGTGTTTGTGTTTGTGTGTGTGTGTGTGGGGGGGTGGGGGGGGGATGCTGCTGGGGGGGGGGGATGCTGCTGGAATATTAACATGTGCCAGAATAATACGGCAGTGGGTAGCTTTGAGGCCCCCAACCCCGCATCCCCCCTCCTCGCCAGTTCGGCAGAACCTTAGTTGCCACCCACCCACCTTTGTTGAGCGCAGTTTAAAAACGTATTTGTCAGAAACTTGGAAACAAATTAATCCTCGCCTCAGCTCCTGCTCCTGTTAGGGAACTTGTTCGGCACTCCTTCTTGGGAGGAGTTTGATGCATCGAACTTACTTAATTTCATACTGATCAAGGAGGCGCCGTGGTCACTGCAGTGGGCTCGCAATTGGCTTCGAGAGGCAACTGAACCATCCAAATTTAAAATTTTCGTGAGTGTCTGTTAACATATCAAGGCAATAGCTCTGATGGCTCCTTTCAAAAGGTAACATTGATTTCTTTTCCATATTTTCCCGGTGGCCTCCTGCTGCAGTGACTCTGAGTGGACATTGTAGCCCTAGCTTGCAGTTTCCCCAGACATGTCAGATAAGAGACATTACACGAAACTAATGTGTAGACCGGGAAAGCGACATTCTTCGAAGATAGCGTGCTCTTTCCACGTCACCTGTGATTAGACGTTGACCTGGTTAAGTATGGCTTGTGAGTTTGAGTGACAGATAGGCAGTACCTCCGACTCTATCACTTCATTATGGCAAATGATGAGGTTAAGTTTCTCTCAAATACGGACGATTCGGGATCGCATATCGCCATCAATGCTGCTGCTAAGTGTAGTGTCTGACGAGCGTTTGCAGTGTCGTAAGGTCAGGTCGTGGTATGCCGCCATCATGTCAGACAAAGTCGTGCCTTATTCCATCGTACTACGGTTTTATAGTTTTTTACTTCAGTGACGGAGTTCATGTGGCCATTACAGTTCAGGTTAATAGTGGTCTCTGGTGATGGAAGATGGTGCGGCTAGCTGTTTGCCAATAATCAGTCCATTTGGAAATAGATTAGAAACGTCAATACAGGAAGCTCGACACCTTTGGAAGTGATTCAGCGACTAGGTAGCATTGTAAACAAGTTGCAAGGGCCGTATAGTATGAGGGAAAGGTGGCGGTCACTGCTGTTGTGGCCACATCGCGTTGTCTAATACGCAGTCATCGCGACAACATTTGTAACTATAAAAGACATAACCATAAGTTTAGTAAGATAATATAATGGTGATGAAATGTAAAATATGTTGTTACGATGTGAGTTCCTACTGGTTCTATGCAGATGGTGAGATGGTGGTCGTGCGGGGGGCGGGGGGGGGGGGGGGCGGGGAGTGATTTGAAATTATTCTGGGGAATGCTGTCGAACGTTTAGAATGTACTGAGGTGAGACGAAGTGACATAGATGAGACAGCTGCCCATGGTTTTCAGGGATGGGAGATACAATAGGCTGCCTGCTGGGACTCGGGTTCACTAACGTTGGACAGGCCAAGGTATTGTAGGTGTCTGGAGAGATGTGGGAAATATGCGAGTTCACATAGCACATTGGTGTGCAAATCTTAATGGTTGCAGTAACGTTAGCGACGATGTGTCTCTGCCAAGTAACACAGCTTGATGAGACTATGGACCATACATAGAACGAATTACTGCAATGCAGTACAGAAAGTAATTGAAGGCGATACCCAACGGTTCGAACATAAATGACTCTTTTATTCAAAGACAGTAACTACACTGAAGTCACCGCGATTGATGACGTCTCCTGGAGATTACAAAAGGCAGGGCTGGTTGTGCGATCACTACGGACGGCACTGCATTCTCTGCAACGTTCTTCTGTGCTGGCCACAAGGTTGATAAGGGGTTATTGTGGTAGAGCGTCCCATTCGTTGCCCCGCGTATTAGACGCAGACTGTTCCCAACACTAGGCCAGCATCCACACCCACCGGCGATAAACGTGGGAGGCTGATAGAACTGACATGTGGGAGGCGTGCTGTCAGCGGTGACCTCGATAAAACCGACCAGCCGTCAGTAGTGTTCAAGGATGGTGCTCAACTAGCGCGGCCGACGCAGAGCTCGAATGAGGGTAAAAACGTGGACGTGTCGGGGGACAAACGAAGAGGAAGAAGAGAAATGATGGAATGGAATTTAGAACATATAGGGTCCAATGTGACCGTAAAAGCAGAACCAGAAGAAATCCAGGAAAGATGACCTCAGAAAGTTTAAGAAGATCAGTTCAAGTCAGAAGAAAATTTACTTCAAATACTTGTAGCGCGCATTATGTTATAAATACAGAAACAGATATACAAGAATAGAACCATTTAACAACTACAGAATTTAAAAGAAATTCAGTCCTACATTTTGCTCTTCATGGCAGATAACGTGGCATTCGGTTTCATTCTTCAACAATTTCAACACTGAAGCAACTGCTTTATTTGTTACATCTCTATTGCTACATTCATAGTACGACGTGTTCCACAAACATTTGTAGTCTTTAAACTTCTCCAGAAACTGTGCCATTAAATATTTCGTCCGCCAGGAATTCTGAAGTGTAGCCATATTTGAAACGCGGTTTTACTCGCGCGCACCACAGACGACGAACTTCTGGTGGGCAGGTAACACGCCGTGCAGTTTAGTGAGTGAAATGGCGGTAAAATTGTCTGGTCTGTGATCACATCCAGTCGACAATCGAGAGAAAAAGCGGTCTGTTGGTCGCCCAACAAGCTTTCATGCATATTGTGATGGCACGGAAAGTAAAAATTACACGATCGCTTTGAAGGCTTCGCGTTGCGACGTTGCTTTTTAGTTATTTGGCTTCGTTTATTGTCTAGGGGACAATCAACACATCTATCGCAACACTGTATTAATCTTTTAAGTAACTGTCGAATAGTTTGTATAAAAATGCAGGCGGAAATGAATAACCTGTGACAAAAAATAAATAATGGTCACAAATGAAGTCCTGTGAACAATGGTATCTGACATTTTGGTGGTTGTGAGGAATCGCACAGTAAAATTTCAATAAATTCTCTTAAATTGTATATTGCATGTACATCCAATGTGATTTTTTTTTATTCGAGTACATCGTGGTTTTCACATATATCTACCGTAACAACATACTGCTAAAACGACAAATTCTGCACACAATACTGAAAAATTTCGTCAATGTGTACTTTACATTGTTTATTTGCAAACTGAGTGTAAATAATATAACAGTTTATTTGCTGGGAGAATTAAAGAAACGTCACTGTTCAACCTTTCCAAAATACAAACTGAGAAGATATTTGACCGTAAGCAGCCTTGTAGGTACGTAACTTGCGTAATACAGCAATTCAGCTGCCAGAAATTCCTGCGTAAGTCTTGCTTGCCTTCTTCACTTACACATTCGAAACACATTTTAGAGCATTCACATCGACGGCCCATATGTTTTCATACAAACAATCCACCTTTTGCTTCATGTTTTAAAGTTTCTTTACAATTTTTCTCGGTTATTTTAGTTTCCGGTCTCCTCTTAATGTGACCAAGACAGAGACCCATTTTTCCGTACAGTACCTGCAATGGCCTCCATTCCATTGTAGTCCACTTCATTTGACGTTATCCGCCATTGTTCATCTTTTTGATACTTCCTATCTACGCATGTTCCAGCTATTCTCCTGTCTACTGTTAGAATTTTTTTGATTATATTTCTCTGGATGACTTCAAAAAGGGTTTCACTTCCGCATGTCATCTCCGGTTGAGGCACCGTCTTGTGATTTTTTAATTTAGTTTTGACTGATAGACATTTTTTTGTTAGTATACCGTGCTAATTTTAGAGCTTTTGTAATTCTGTTAGTTCTTTCTTGCCGTGTATGTTATAATTTGTCCTAGGTATTTAAATTATTACACTATCATTTTTCCTGTTATTTGGTTGATTACTAGTGGACCTGCTACTATTATCACAGTCCTTCGAATGATATCTGGAGTCCTATTTTTTGTGAGATATTTTGTAGGTTTGTTATTTGATTTCTGGCTTCTTGCGTGTTATTAGCTAGTATCGCTAAGGCATCTGCAAATCCCATGAAATTTAACTTTATTTGATCATTCTTGGCTCCAGTTCTTACGTTTTCCCGATTTTCCTTGCACCATTCCCTCATCACATACTCCAGAGCATAGTTCAAAAGCAATAGCGATAAATGATCGCCCTGTCTTAATCCTGTTTTAATCGTAAATGGTTCAGATATTTCTCCTCTGAACATTATTTTAGGTTTGGTGTTTGTTAGAATTGTGTTTATTCATTTTGATTAATTTGGGAAGGAGACCGGAGTTCCTTAGTAGCTTCATAATTGAAGAGCTGTGGAGACAGTCATACTTTTACGATACTTAAATAAATAAATACGTAAAATGTGTGTGCAAGTTATGATACGCGAACGGATACTGAACTAATGCGGCAATACGTGAGCCTCGATTTAACAGTGGAACATAAGGGACATTTACGTTGTTGATCGTGTATTTCGTGCAATCGACTGAAGCTTTTTCTTGTTGTGTACATGGAAAAGATCATAAATAGCGTGTGATGAAGGTCGCTGGTGTCGTATTGTAATAAAAGCGGACGCTACATCAACAGGGATGTGGCTCGCCGAGATTGGAATAAATTAGCTCAGGATTAAGCAAGAGACAGAAAGTACAAAAATTGAATACACATAGCTACGAAATTTATTACAAATAGGTACAACAAAAGTTATAAATATTAAGATCCTTATTTGCATACGGATGTTAAAATTGTATAATAATTATCATAATGCCGGAAATACGTAGGCGTTAATAAATGTTAACAGAATTACTGAATTGTCCATTGACAGTCTTCGCTCTTTTCGGGCTTGTCGTCTGCTTGTTCGCTTTCCGTCCACGTCAATACATCAAATATTCGTACATAATTGAAGAGAGGTGGCTGCCCAGTCTGTATCTATTGTCAAGCTGTGCGTTACGCAGATGTGCTGGATAATGATGTATTCCTGTTCTGCAGAATTTTACGTTTTGTTTCGGAGCAGAGGTCGCTCACTTGCTGATATAGTTGCTACAGCAGTTGTAGTTTTCGACAAGTTCTTGCGGAAATGCTCCTCTCGCTTGCCACTGTCAACGCAATATGATGAAAGTACACACATCTAAAAAGTTTTGCATCACCTCGGTTCCGAGAGTTCCGGAACCTGTACAGAAAATTGGAACAGAGATCAACATAAACATCATTTCTGCCCTTTTTATTGCTCATGAAAAAAAACACATTGTATGTTGTACTACCACACAGCGATACCTTCAGAGCTGGTGGTCCAGATTGCCGTACACACCGGTACCTGTAATACCCAGTAGCACGTCCTCTTGCATTGATGCATGCCTGTATTCCACAAGTTCATCACGGCAGTGTTGGTCCAGATTGTCCCACTCCTCAACGGCGATTCGGCGTACATCCCTCAGAGTGGTTGGTGGGTCACGTCGTCCATTAACAGCCCTTTTCAATCTATCCCAGGCATGTTCGGTAGGGTTGATATCTGGAGAACATGCTGGCCACTCTAGCGGAGCGATGTCGTTACCCTGAAGGAAGTCATTCACAAGATGTGCACGATGGGGGTGCGAATTTTCGTCCACGAAGACGAATGCCTCGCCAATATGCTGCCGATATGGTTGCACTATCAGTCGGAGGATGGCATTCACGTATCGTAGAGCCGTTACAGCGCCTTCCATGACCATTGTCAGCCCCACATAATGCCACCCCAAAACAGCAGGGAACCTCCACCTTGCTGCACTCGCTGGACAGTATGTATAAGGCGTTCAGCCTGGCCGCGTTGCCTCCAAACACAACTCCGACGATTGTCTGGTTGAAGGCAGATGCGACACTCATCGGGGAAGAGAACGTGATGCCAATCCTGAGTGGTCCATTCGGCATGTTTTTGGGCCCATCTGTAACGCGCTGCATGGTGTCGTGGTTGCAAAAAGACAGACCTCGCCATGGACGTCGGGAGTGAAGTTGCGCATCATGCAGCCAATTGCTCACAGTTTGAGTCTTAACACGACGTCCTGTGGTTGCACGAAAAGCATTGTTCAACATGATGGCGTTGCTGTTAGAGTTTCTCAAAGCCATAATCCGTAGGTAGCGGTCATCCACTGCAGTAGTAGCCCCTGGGCGGTCTGAGCGAAGCATGTCATCGACAGTTCCTGTCCCTCTGTATCTCCTCCATGTCCGAACAACATCGCTTTGGTTCACTCCCAGAAGAATGGACACTTCCCTTGTTGAGAGCCCTTCCGGGCGCAAAGTAACAATGCGGCCGCGATCGAACTGCGGTATTGACTGTCTAGGCATGGCTGAACTACGGACAACACGAGCCGTATACCTCCTTCCTGGTGGAATGACTGGAACTGATCGGCTGTCGGACTGACCCCCTCCGTCTAATAGGCGCTGCTCATGCATGATTGTTTACATCTTTGGCCGGGTTTAGAGACATCTGTGAACAGTCTAAGGGACTGTGTCTGTGATACAGTATCCACAGACACGTCTGTTTTCAGAAGTGTGTATTTACTTTACCGAGAGAGGATTCGCTTCACCCCAGTCAATGTTATGGGGGTCTTTACTCAAGTAACGGACAGTTATTTGAGCCTTTGAGATTTTTATGGGGCTGCGGAAATCACTTGTTCTCACTTTTCCATCACTGACATATTATCGTTCTCTCCAACATCAGTTGTTACCAATGTACTTTTAGTGTCGCGTACAGGAAGTAAACAAGCGAAAAACTGAGTTTACAACAGCAGAGTACAAAAGTCAGAATGACTAGGGAAAAAGAACAGTGACATACACATCGACGGCAGCCGCGCGGGGAATTCAGTCGTAAACCGTGCTTTTAATTACCACTAATGATGCATTCAGAGCGCTGAACAATCACCTTGAGGAGTTAACGGTAACGACGTTGTATTGTTTCTACGTGGCAGTTACATCCGGCCATGTAACGTTCACAAGGTGTCTGTCTTCGATTTGTGCAGAATAATATCTCTGGAACAATGCATCGCACGAGAAAAGTGTTACAGATAAAATTTCTTGCTAACGAATTCAGGTTGTAAAATTAGTTGTTATTTTCATTTTGCATACAACAAACAGTAAATCAACGTTGAGACACATCTGTATCTACACGTTTCGAGAGTCGTTTCCCACCTACATATACTTACGACTACTCTGAAACACACACGTACGTGCTAGGTAGAACCCGAGGCTCTTTAACGCAATCTCTCTACCGTTCAACTATCGTTATCTTTCGTGCTAGATCTGATATCTATTATTTTATTACGATTATAATTTTTTCCTACGTATGTTACCAAAGTAATTTCGCATTCGCAGAACAAAGTTAGTGATTGAAATTCCGTGAAAAGATGTATTTTAATGTTGTCATCGTGATTAGTGTACCATACCCGTGACTCTCTCTCCATTATTTCGCGATACTACGTAACGAGTTGCCCTTCTTTGAACTTTTTCGATGCCCTCAGCCAGTGCTATCTAGCAAGGATCCCATATCACTCAGCAGTACTCGAGAAGCTTATGGACCGTCGTAATGCAGACAGTCTCTTAAGTATTTTTGTTGCATCTTTTAGGTGTTCTGCCAATAAATCGCAGTCTTTGGTTCGCATTTTCCACAACATTTTCTCTGTGATATTTCCGTTTTAAGTTGTTCACAATTATAACCTCTAGGTTGAACTGAGTACCTTTCAATTTGTGTGATCTATCGTGTATCCGTAGTTTAACAGATGGACCACACGGATAGAGTCAACTGCGACTCTTCGCACCATTCAGAGATCTTGTCTAAATCAGTACGCAATTGGTTTTGATTTTCTTATGAGTTAACTAAATTGTACACGATACCACAATCTGCAGAAAATCTAAGAGGGCTGCCCAGATGCTCCCATAAATCGTTTGAACAGATTATTAACATGAGGAACGCTAGATATCAGTTCTGTTTTACTCGATGGCTTTCCGTCAGTTACTATGTACTGTGTCCTTTCTGACAGAAAACCTAGAATCTAGCACCACAACTGCGACGACACTCACAGGCACAAGGAACCCTGTCAGAAAACTTCTGGAAACCTTAACATGGTCAGTGTGAGGCTCCCTGGCGACAGAATATCGTGTTTCATAAGAACGATGTTTCCTGAATCTAGCAGTTCGTGATTAACTTACCAATCACGATTGATTGAATTTCTCAAAGAAGTTCTCATCAAATAAAGTTTTCTTACTTTAAAACTCGCTCCTGTTCAGCTCTTCTGTCGAAGCACATTTCCACTTTTGCGGAAGTGGGCTTGCTTTCCTGCAGCAGCGTCTCCAGCCGTGCCTAAATGTTGTCACACCATCCGCTTTGTAGTACTGCTCATTTCATACTATGATGGCGCTGCAGTCATTGTAAATCGACTATATTGTTTCATATTTTTAAATACGAAGCACCACTTTAATTGTATATTATGACTGCTTGGCATAAACTAATGAATTTTGGTCCGAAACATGTTTTCATTACCCTGCTAGATGGCGCTATAATCCGTGAAATGAGCGGAAATTTCGTTTTTGAATATTAATGTAATTGCACTCGGTGAGTGAACATAAGAAAATGGACGAATTATAGGAAAGCTGTTCATAGTAAAATGAACTAACGTACCAGTTAAAAAAAACGACTCTGCTTCAACACTGTTCAACAACGCAGATCTCCATTGTTTTTTACAGACAAACTATAAAAGATAGAAACACATTGCACATGTCGCTGCATAGAAAACTATTCTAAGTTTTGACACAGATGCGCTATTGTTTGTTTGTAGTAACATGACAACTACACCACAAGAGAAATCGTGTTGGAATGATCGCGATGTCAGTCCATTGTTCGAGTGCAACGTGCATTCAGGCATCAGTTCAGCAAGAAGCCGCCTCTGCACAAGCAGATTTATAACTGGCACACATTATTCTTGGAAGTTGGTTGCCTATGCAAAGGGAAGAATTCTGGGCGACCAAGGATATCTGATGAGAATGTTGAGCGTATCCGAGATGCGTTCACTAGCAATTCCACAAGACAGGCAAACCAGAAACTTCAGCCTCAGCTAAAAAAGGTGTGGTGTGTTCTGAAACGACGCCTGCATATGGATCTTTACGAGTTACAATTACTGCAGCAATTGCGTCCCAGCGACCATAATTCAAAACAGAACTTTAACAGAAAGTACGAACTTTTCATTTCAGTTGTCCAGGATATGGTTGAGGACACTTGTTTTCGAACGACTCATCTTTTTGGACAAATCGACGTTCCGTCTATAGAGTGCAGTAAACCGCCATAATGTAATAATTTGCGGATCACAAAACCCTGGTGTCTTCGTCAATCACAAAAGAGATTTATCGATATGAATGTGTTTTGTGACGTTTCTGTTCACAAACTACATGGAGCTTTTTTTTTGCGGAGGAAACTGAGACAGGAATGCCATACATGGACATGCTGCAAAACTGGTTGTGTCCTCAATTTCACGAAGATTCCAGTGATTTCGTTTTTATGCACGACGGCGCCCCGCCTCAGTTTCACCGACAGGTAGCGGCGTTGTCTTAACAACAGCATCCCACGACGTTGGACTGGGAGTGGTGGACAACAAGATCTTTACTGCTTTTGGCCCTCCAGTTCACCGAACCTCATACCTTGCGATTTTTTTCTGTGGTGGTACGTAAAAGACAGAGTCTTCGCCCCACTTATGGCAGGTACTGTTCAAGAGCGACAAATCGAATTCTTGAACCTGTCGGTTTAGAAAACAGGGAACCGTTGATTCGGTGTGGAATAAAATGACCTATCGTTTCGATGTTTCTCGACCAACAAATGCTGTTCATGTTGGGTGTATCGTATAGTGTCTGTGCGAATATAGAACTTTGAAACTCCCTTTTACCTAGCGGCATGGGCAATGTCTTTCTGTCGTTCACAGTCTCTCTGTAATTAAAAAAAAAAAAAAAACTAAAACCTGTTCTTCCTTTTTGAATCACCGTGTATATCACCATCCGCCTCTCGGTCCTTTGCTAAAATTAGTGTGTGCAGCAGTACGGCAAGCGGACGCCCCCAGATTAGCCGTAAAATTGGGTATCGCCGCGTCATTTCACTCTTCAAGAGGCCGGGCTTATAAGACGGACGGAAGGTGGGGTGGCGAGGAGGAGGAGGAGGTGGGAGCAGTTTGAGGAAGGGTGAGGCTGGGGGAGGGGCAGCCAAGAGGCTGCCAGCTGATAACGACGTAAAATAAGTTTGACTACATGACTTCAATTTTCGTTCTCCTTAAACTTATAATTAAATTTTAAAATTACTTTATGGGAACTACAAAATTACAACAGATAACTCTGTCAACTTAAGCTGAAGGGGCCGGAAACTTTGTTTAAGAGATGAAACTCATTAAATGGAGCAGAGAGAGTTGCGGACGCCACGACCAACATGTTGCTCCTGGCCAGCCTTCGAGTGCTGCCGTTCGCGTCGCCCCCTCGGGGCGCCTTCCCCCGCCTCTGTGGTACTCACCCTGGAAGCTGGAGCCGCCGCCGCCGGCCGAGTCGTAGTAGAATCTCCGGGGGCTGCGCGTTGCTCACAGAAGCCAAGTCCGACTAACAATGGAGCCTGACAGCATGACGTCTGCTAAGGATTTCGCTCGTTTCTTCCCGGCTGTTACACTGCACCTCTGCCGACAAGACATAAAGAGATTTCAGAGTTAGGACGTACTTATATTCAAATGATACAATCCCGGTAAAAACTCCCAGCACTCTTAGTGATCACTACAGTTTAATTATGACTCAAGTGGGAGGTAAAAAATCTGCGAGTTCAAGCGTATGCTTTGTAGCCAATAGAACTTGTGAACTTTTCATGAAACTGTGAATCGGGAATGGCAGTAACTTATCGGCGTAGCCTCTTCTATGAGGTTTACCTGTAGAACATCATGTGCATCAACTGCATCTACACACTGTGCTTAAGCTCTGGGATTGGTTCACCCTCTTGTGGAAAATTGCTCCCCAGCTTGTGTGAATAGTGGTCACACAAAACTCCTTGACACACAGCGAAAAAAAAAAAAGAAAGAAAGAAAGAAACTGCAGACAAATCTTAATCCTTAACCACCCTGTTCAGGCAGACATTACACGCAAGTACATCTACAGCTGCACTGATACGTTGCAATTCACACGTAAGTACCTGGTAGACGGCTCTTCCAACCACTTTCAGACAATTTATCTACCGTTCCACTCTTTCCACTCTCTAACAACGCGTGGAAAAAATGAACACTTGAATCTTTCTATACGAGCTCTTACCTCTCATATTTAATTGTGGTTACCATTTCTCGATACGTAGGTTGGCTCCAATAAAACGTTTTCGCATTCAGAGGAGAAAGCTGGTGATTGGAGCTTCGTGAAAAGGCCTCACCGCAACGGAAAACGCCTTGTTTTAATGATCACCATCTCAACTCGCTTACCATATCCGTGCCACTTTCTCCTGTGTCTCATGATAATGCGAAAAGAACTGCCCTTTCGATGCCTTACGTCTGTTCTGTCTTGTAAGGATCTCATACGGGACAGCAGCACTCTAACAGAAGAGGGAGAAGTGTAGTGGAGGTATCCTTAGCAAACCTGTTGCATCCAGTAAGCGTTCTGCCACTGCAGCGCAAACCTTTGGTTTGCCATTCCCACAACATTATCTACGTCATTGTTTAAGTTGTTCGTGACTGTGATTTAGGTATTTAGTCGAAGTTACACTCTTTAAATTTATATGACTTTTTATCTAATCAAAATTTAACGGATTTCTTTTTGTACTCACGTGGATGACCTCAAACTTTCCATTATTGAGAGATAATTGCCGCTTTTGGCAAGATACACATATCGTGTCTAAATCAGTTTGCAACTCGTTTGGAGCTTCTGATGATACTAATAGTATCATCTGCAAACAATCTAAGAGGGCTGCTCGTATTGTCTCCTAAATCCTTTTGTAGAGTAGGAACAGCAGAGAGCCTACAAGACTTGTATGGGGAACACCGGTTACTATTTTTGTTTTGCTCGATGATTTTCTCTCGATTGCTACGTACTGCGACCTTTCTGACAGGAAACTGTTGTGAATTGGCAGGAGCCAATTCACGGAGTTTGGAGGAAGCCGAAAGGCACGCGTTTAATCTCACGCAGGCGGGCGTGAGGTCTGGAAAATGACAAGGAATTATAGTAGCCAAAAATAGTACATAGCTTCTGGAATACTTAACTTTAATTCATAATTGGTGAACATCGGTCTGACGGTACAGGCATCCATAGATAAATAACAAATGTGAATGGCGCCTTGCTAGGTCGTAGCAAATGACGTAGCTGAAGGCTATGCTAACTATCGTCTCGGCAAATGAGAGCGTATTTGTCAGTGTAGCTTCGCTAGCAAAGTCGGCTGTACAACTGGGGCGAGTGCTGGGAAGTCTCTCTAGACCTGCCGTGTGGCGGCGCTCGGTCTGCAATCACTGACAGTTGCGACACGCGGATCCGACGTATACTAGCGGACCGCGGCCGATTTAAAGGCTACCACCTAGCAAGTGTGGTGTCTGGCGTTGACACCACAGAAACCACGAATACAGTAACACAACTGAAGCGATACTCCATAGGCATGCGATTTGAGGTCTTCAGGAGGAACGATGTCGGATCCCCTGTCGACAGGAGCACGAAAGGTAGGATTTGCTGTCGTCACCCAGCCCTGAGACAGTTAGCCGGCAACGGTTTTAATACTGATGACTGCTGGGGACACACGTGGCACATTAATGCCACGATGGAACAGCCTAAGGTGCCATGCGTTTCAAGTGCCGCACACCACCTGCTCACTTGTTACCCGGATAGGAACGAATTCTGGAAGGTGTACCACGTGTCTGTGGTTATTAAGTAGAAGAAGAGAACTTCACAAAATTGTGACTGTGGCGCTGCAAAGCGGACTCTTCACCATTTAATTCGAGAACGCTCTCTGAGAGCTTTCCCTGGCGATCCAACAGAGTCCCTGGTGATGACGGAGGGATCAGTGCACGAGACTTGTAGCGTGGATATCAGTATGTAGCTTTAAATATTTGTAATGTTAATTTTTGTGGCGTAGCCAGACGCTGAATTTAAAAAAAAAGTAAAAGTAACAAGTGGCCCGCAGTGCTGACGTAAGTAGGATTTATCCGGCATAAGAATAGGACAAATGTAAGGATGTAGAGGCTTATCTCACTAGGCGTAAGATAGATACTGCCTACAGGAAAATTAAAGAGACCTTTGGAGAAAAGAGAACCACTTACATGAATATAAAGAGCTCAGATGGACACCCAGTTCTAAGCAAAGAAGGGAAGGCAGAAAGGTGGAACGAGTATATAGAGGGTCTATACAAGGGTGATGTGCTTAAGGACAATATTATGGAAATGGAAGAGGATGTAGATGAAGATGAAATGGGAGATACGATACTGCGTGTGGAGTTTGACAGAGCACTGAAAGATCTGAGTCGAAACAAGGCCCCCGGAGTAGACAACATTCCATTGGAACTACTGACTGCCTTGGGAGAGCCAGTCTTGACAAAACTCTACCATCTGGTGAGCAAGATGTATGAAACAGGCGAAATACCCTCAGACTTCAAGAAGAATATAATAATTCCAATCCCAAAGAAAGCAGGTGTTGACAGATGTGAAAATTACCGAACAATCATTTTAATAAGCCACAGTTGCAAAAGACTAACACGAATTCTTTACACACGAATGGAAAAACTAGTAGAAGCCAACCTCGGGGAAGATCAGTTTGGATTCCGTAGAAATACTGGAACACGTCAGGCAATACTGACCTTACGACTTACCTTAGAACAAAGATTAAGGAAAGGCAAACCTACGTTTCTAGCATTTGTAGACTTAGAGAAAGCTTTTGACAATGTTGACTGGAATACTCTCTTTCAAATTCTAGGGTGGCAGGGGTAAAATACAGGGAGCGAAAAGCTATTTACAATTTGTACAAAAACCAGATGGCAGTTATAAGAGTCGAGGGACATGAAAGGGAAGCAGTTGTTAGGAAGGGAGTAAGACAGGGTTGTAGCCTCTCCCCGATGTTATTCAATCTGTATATTGAGCAAGCAGTAAAGGAAACAAAAGAAAAATTCGGAGTAGGTATTAAAATCCAAGGAGAAGAAATAAAAACTTTGAGGTTCGCCGATGACATTGTAATTCTGTCAGAGACAGCAAAGGACTTGGAAGAACAGTTGAACGGAATGGATGGTGTCTTGAAGGCAGGATATAAGATGAACATTAACAAAAACAAAACGAGGATAATGGAATGTAGTCGAATTAAGTCGGGTGATGTTGAGGGTATTAGATTAGGAAATGAGACACCTCAAGTAGTAAAGGGGTTTTGCTATTTGGGGAGCAAAATAACTGATGATGGTCGAAGTAGATAGGATATTAAATGTAGACTGGCAATGGCAAGGAAAGCGTTTCTGAAGAAGAGAAATTTGTTAACATCGAGTATAGATTTAAGTGTCAGGAAGCCATTTCTGAAAGTATTTGCATGGAGTGTAGCCATGTATGGAAGTGAAACATGGACGGTAAATAGTTTGGACAAGAAGAGAATAGAAGCTTTCGAAATGTGGTGCTACAGAAGAATGCTGAAGATTAGATGGGTAGATCACATAACTAATGAGGAAGTATTGTATAGGATTGGGGAGAAGTTTGTGGCACAACTTGACCAGAAGAAGGGATCGGTTGGTAGGACATGTTCTGAGGCATCAAGGGATCACCAATTTAGTATTGGAGGGCAGCGTGGAGGGTAAAAATCGTAGGGGGAGACCAAGAGATGAATACACTAACCAGATTCAGAAGGATGTAGGTTGCAGTAGGTACTGGGAGATGAAGAAGCTTGCACAGGATAGAGTAGCATGGAGAGCTGCATCAAACCAGTCTCAGGACTGAAGACCACAACAACAACAAGAATGAATGCAAGTTTAATCTTTGAAAGCTGTGTGCTCTGTATTAGGAGATACGCAACTATCATCACTTGTTAGGTAAGGCTCTGATCTATGTATCTATGCCGTGTTATACGATTATTTACGAGACAATAACGAAACAATAAACGCGATTTGATCGCAAATATTTAAAGACATTGCCACAGGACACACGCACACAAACTGAGTAAAATATGCACTACAGTAAATGAATTCACGTAAGTATGTACTGGTGTACCAGAAAATTGATAATTATGAAGGTAGGGCTCAAAGTGAATCGAGACAAAACAGAGTTAATCCAATTAGGAAGAAGACAAGAGCCGGAAGAATTTCTTGAGATAGATGGCAAGAGGTTCAGAAGAGTACACCAGTTCAAATACTTGGGATCTTGGTTTACCACGGACAACAACATAAAAATGGACATCAAGGAAAGAATAGCAGTAGGAATGAAATGCATGCATTCCCTGAGAGAGACTCTCGGCTCTAAATCGATCTCAGTGAACACTAAGATGAAAACCTACAACACAGTGATATGGGCAGCAATAGTGTACGGTTCAGAAACGTGGAGCATGACTAAGCGAGAAAGGGAAAAGCTATAAATATTTGAAAGAATAGTAATGAGGAAAATATGGGGACCAGTTTTAGATAACGGAGAATGGAGGAGGAGTAAAAACGAGGAAATCTACCTTCTGATGCGACAACCAACTGTCCTACAGAGGATAGTGAGCAAAAGAATACAATGGGTGGGCCATGTAGCCCGTATGCCGGATGGAAGACAGGCGAAGATGGCACTAGCGGGGAAACCAAACACCAAACGCCCCATTGGACGACCAAGGCAGCGCTGGATGGACGACCTGGCGAAGGCCCTAGCAGCCCTGGGAATTGAAGACACCTGATGGAACCGGGCACAAAGCAGGAAGGAATGCAGGCAGCTTGTGGAAGCAGCGAGTGGTGTGCAGGGCCTGTGATCGCTGAATGTCTGTCTATCTATGTACTAGTGCATCAAATAGTAGGTAATCACTAGAGAATGGATTATATCCATTTGCATGTTGCACATTTATTTGCGTATTTGACTCCTTATCACCGGTTATCGCACATTTTAACTAAAAACTAGTAATGATGCATATTTTCGCCCCATGTTTACAATATTTTAAAAATCTAGGAAGACGGCCTCTGGCTCTACCTCGTGTTGATGTGTCACAGGGTGACCGCGACTTTCAATTGCGTGCGATCGTTATACGAGAGGCTGGTGCTGAGTGAACTGGTTATTGAACACGAACAGGCAGGCAGAGTCAACACGTGTGCCGCCTCTCCCACGCTCAGTCACTTCCCCTCTCATACTTCAAGAGTCGGCAACAATTAAATTACATTACGCAAGGTTCTGGTCGCACTCCATTGTTTCAGTTTAGTTTTATTTGTACAAAGTTTAACGTGTTTACATGTAGTGTGTAACGAGTTGTGCATCATACCTCCCGAGAAAAGGAAACGTCGTTTTGTGGATTGCTGACCATTCTGGAACATTTACATATGACGGTAATGTTTTGTACTGTCTAGTTTGCGAGAAAAACGTTTCGTGCAGAAAAAAGTTTCAAATAGACCTGTATCTCAAGAGAAGCCTTCGTATCGCAGGAATGCAAAAGACAGGCCCGAGACAATTACAGTGGCGAGGAGCAGTAGCAGGGATTTATCCTTCAAGGGTAACCAAAAACAATCGCTTTAACATTGATCTATGTGTTGCATTCATTGCAAGTAACACTCCTCCTCATAAATTTACAAACCTTGTTTTCAAAGCTTTCGTGCACAAATATTTCTTAAATCGAGATATGCCAGACGAATAAACATCGCGTAAAAATTATTGCGTAAAAATTACGTACCGACATTGTACCGGCATTTTCTGGAAGCAATACGCAATGAACTCAAGGACAACTTGTCTGGATATACTGCTGAATCCATTTTCAGCAAGCTACCACTCGAATTCAAAAATCTTAGCAGTAATCCACGTGCTTTCAAATCGAAACTGAAGAGTTTTCTCATGGGTCACTCCTTCTATTCTGTCGAGGAGTTCCTTGAAAAATTTAGCTGATTCTTATTGTATTGTTGACTACATTTCCTTAAACTTATGGATTGACTTTTTTCGGGTTCATAACATTTTATTTTTATCTGTTATTACTTATGTTGTAATTTCATGTAGTGACACATTCCATGACCTTTGAGATTTGCTCCTCAATTTGGTCCTACGGAACTTGACGTGTAAATAAATATATATATGACCAAGCAGGAAAAGCCCTGCAAATATTTTATCACAATTTTATTTGGGTGACGTGCTTTGCTCACGGAGTACATCGCCTTGCTCAAGAAATACGATCCATGTTTGTGAATGTAGATAAAGTGATTTCATCCACAAAGGACGTATTTCTTAACGCACGTGCTCACACCCATCCCTACAAAGAAAAACTACGGAATGTAGCTTTACCACCAAAACACTTTGGGATACGTGGTTTGAAACTGGATTGTTTTGCAACGAACATTTCGTGGCCGTTAGAGGCGTAGTAAACGTCTTCGATAGTGCAGAGGCCTTAGCAGTTAGCCAGTGGAAGCATTTAACGATTTCAGTATTGAAAAGAAAAGTTGCTGTGATTAGTACTCATTTTTGCCACATATCAACGAGCGTTAAAAAACTTGAAACTCAAGGTTTGGCGTTGAATGAATCTATTCAGTTAATGAATAAAAACAGTCTAGTGAACTCATCGCCGGAGGTATTCCCGAGAAAACTGCAAGTTAGAAAACATTTTGCACAATAACCCAAGCTCTGAGCCCTTGTCCCAAAAAATGGCTCTGAGCACTATGGGACTTAACTTCTGAGGTCATCAGTCCCCTAGAACTTAGAACTAATTAAAGCTAACTAACCTAAGAACAAACCATACATCCATGCCCGAGGCAGGATTCGAACCTGCGACCGTAGCGGTCGCGCGGTTCCCTTGTCCCACATTAACAATTTTCTTAATGAGATGGGTGAACTTTTGCCACAAACATAGCACCCTGATTCAAATACTGTCCAGTTACCTTAGTTGATGCAGAATGGTCATTTTCTGCTTATAAAACTTTTCCCTGATCGAAGACACAATCTTACTGCCAAACACTTAGTTTACAATGTAGCAAAATATAAAACAATTTGTAAATGATACATTAGTCCGATAATGTTAATTAAACATTAATGTTGTTCAAAATGTTGCTCATTATATGTTGTTTTTGAAATACAATATTACGGAGTTCTCGTGGGTGCCCTTCTGCGTACGATGTATCTCGAAGTTTGGCCTGTGCAGATCGATTGTTTCGCGACTAACTTAAACACCGCATTCGCTTGTTACGGACAACATAGGACGCTGTCTAACCTCTACAACGAAGGATACAGGTCATGAGTTAACCATTCTAAATCAGGGCTTAACAACTGGCCGGTTTTGAGCGCGAGTATTCGCGTCTGCTCAGGCACGTGCTCGCGAGCGGGTGCAAGGTCGCGGTGAAGGGAGGGAGGGGAAATGCGCTCGCACGTTTGAATAGGGCCGCAGCGTGCCTATTGAATTCGCGCCGACTGTGTAACGTTTAAAGTTCTACGATCAGCTCTAACAGTCACTTCGCTGGTAACGAATCATGTCACGTCGCCGTTGTGTAACCCCAACCATGCTTTCGCAGTTCAACCCCCATTGGGAGGAATTGTATCTGTTTACAGGAAAAGATGGTGTTGCAAAATGTTTAGTATGTCACAAAACGCTGAATTCTTTTAGGAAATTTAATTTGCAGCGACATTATATGTCGTACCACGCGAAAATGTGGTGTACCAGATCGTGCACAGGAAGTTATTAAACTTAAAAGGAAGCTATCCGAAGAAGATCTGGACGAGGAAGGAAAATCAACTGAGGCAGCTCTCAGAGTGAGTTACAAAATTGCTTTACTTTAAGCAAAATCCCTGCGCCCCTTCACTGATGGCGATTTAATAAAAGAATGTTTGGTAGTTGCAGTGGAACATTTTGTGTCCATCTCAAGTTGAACAGTTTCGGATTGTGTCATTATCTAACATGACCATTATGCGTCGCATACAGGACATGGCAGACGACGTCCAGAGCCAGCTTGCAAATATCTGAAAAGATTTTATGGCGTATTCTCTAGCTCTGGACGAAAGTGTTGATATCACTGGAACAGCGCAGCTTGCCATATTTATTAGAGGTGAGGGAGGAGCTCATCGATGTAGTAGCCATGAAGAATACTACAACCGGAGGTGATATTTTAAGTAGTGTAGAAGAAAGTGTTGAAAATATAGGATCGTCGTGGAATTCTTTAGTATCAGTGTCTACAGACGGTTCACCAGCGATGACAGGGAAAAAATCAGGTTTCGTTGCGCTGTTGAAGGAGAAAATGCAAAAACTGACCGTGCCGAATGAAATAAGGGGCGTTCACTGTGTGATCCACCAGGAAAACGTATGTGCAAAGAGTATCACTCTAAAAAATGTGATGAGTGTTGTTGTTCGTACAACCAATTATATAAGGAAGCATGGGCTACAACACAGGCAATTTAAAAGCTTTCTTGAGGATGTAGAAAGCCTTATTACAGCTAGGTCCGCTGGCTTAGTCGTGGCGAATTATTAAATCGATTTTTTTGCCTATTAGATGAGATAAATATGTTCATGGAAATAAATAACATGTGTGTTCCTGAATTGAAAGAGCCTTCATGGAAATGTGATCTCGCGTTCTTAGCAGATTTAACTAGCCATCTGAATGCGTTGAACACTTCACTACAAGGTAAAGATTTGCTAATTACTCATTTCATAGATCGAATACGAGCTTTTAAAATGAAATTGACACTTTGGGTGAGTCAGCTGGAAACAGGAAATCTAGCTCATTTTCCTAAATTATCATCCATACAAGATGTTCACAAAGACTGTGAACGTTACTCACATAGTTTAGTTGCCCTTAAGGAAGAATTTGATCAACGCTTTCAAGATCTGACAGCACTAGACAGTGATTTTGATCTGTTCTCCTCTCCATATTCAGCGAATATTGAAGGGATTCGTCCTGAGCTGCAACTAGAAATTATTGACCTACAGTGTGACAGAGAATACAGAGACAAATTTCGGAACAAGAACAACATTTTGGAATTCTACAGACACTTCCCTCAGGATAGATTTCCTCTTTTGCACAAACTGGCGGCTACAATAATATCAATGTTCGGTTCCACGTATGTTTGTGAACAACTGTTCACTGCAAAGAAATGTAACAATACGCGCCTGAGAAACGCATTGTCTGATCGAAATTTAAACTGCACGCTGCGCTTACAATGCACAAGAACAATTACTCCGAATATAGACGCAATTCTAAAGCGCAAAAAGTACAAGATAACCGAGAATCCCACACTTCAGTGATACTAATTATTGTGTAACAGTTCACAAATTAATACGAATGTAGAGGCATACACTAAGCTAATAAAATTGTGTGGCACGTGTACATTCTCCTTTATTTGTTTCATTTGTAGGAGTAACAATTGGTGAGTGATATCGCTGCAGGTGGCCGCGGACTTAACATTGACTGACGGCAGCTGTTGTGTGCCCCACGTGACTCTCCCCACTCTCCGCTCTGGTCCGGTAGTGGGGGTAGCGTGGTCGCGCTGCTCCGTGCTCGCGCCTTGCTGCTCACAGCTTGCTCCGCGAGCACGTATGTTGTGAAGTCCTGTTCTAAATGTTCGGATTATTCGCGTGGCCGGCGCTCTCTTCTCTCACAGTTGTTATGCACAGGGCCAACTTCGAGTTAAATCGCACGCAATACCGACTATGCTTTTTAATTATTTTATCTCGCATGTTTCGACACGTTTCATGCATATTTTAAGCAGTTTTCATGCATATTTTGAGCTTTTTATGTTGCATAATCCGGTATCTACTAATCACTCGTTAATCCTAACCGAAAATTATTAACTGCGTATGTTTTCAGCTTATAGCCAGAAACTGGGTCTCGGTTCTGTAATTACTGAAACTAGACTCGGAAAGAGTCGTTATTGAAATGTTTCTTCAAATCAATAAGATCATTATGTAATTCAAAAGCAAAATACGCACACACTTTTGAGAAAGGGTAATGCCTTGTCACTACACATTCCGTGAAATATACCACCATTATACAAAGAAGCTCAACGAATAATCTTTGCACGGTCATCTGCATCCACACATGGTCTAGTGACCTACCTTAAGAGTTATAGACAGATAGCGAAACAAGAGCTTCACAGTATGAAAATAAATACGAAATTTCTTCTTTTATGTTACTGCAAACCGGCACTATGAGGTTATTCGTAAGCTTTGGAGCTCTGTGATTGCCATTTACTTGTTTAATGAGGCACTCCGTTTCGGAGTTCTGTCTCAATAGCTGCTATGAGATGAGTTTGTCAAATTACACTGTGACAAAGGAAATACAATTGGCCGTTACTCACAAACGGTGATGCTTCTTCGAATGAGAAAAGGTTAATAACTCACACAAAAATAGATTGCCAATTCTGTTGGATTTTTGGTGGAATCCCCGTAACCCATCGTATTTGTAACACTGAGCGACTGGAATGGAAACTTACCAAAGGATTTTATTCCCTCTCCTGATCTGAGCAGTATTAAAATAATGACGAGCGTTCCTTCAGGCGGAATGATAGGCACATGCCAGATACTGGTTACTCACCTACGGCTTGCCAAACTGACAATGTGTGATCGCGAATAAAAAAGTTATTTAGAAAAAAAATACGACTGATCTGTCGCACAACACAATGGTCAGTGTATTGTCAGCAGCGGAGGATAATGCGCGCGACAGGAATGCACAAGCTAGCCATGTGTGCCTTGCGAGTTGGAGTTTGAGAAACATTGTCATGAAAGTAGATCTGCCTTCGTCATCTGTACATTTCAACAAATTAAATATATCCAATCATAACACTCTTTTTGGATATTCCTACTTTCGTAATAATACCGATCATTTTCTTCATTTGTGTAACCTGTTGTATAATTAATTAGTTTATTAATGCTGATAATGAGCATGCAACAATTGAAATGCTTTTTCTCATCACGGCGAACCAATTAAAACATTGTTATTTGTGACTGCTTTTCGTCTGTTTCTAGCTTGCAGTGGAAATGTGATGTTCACATGCATGTAATACAGTGTGTCGTATTACATTATTACGTCCGTATCATTTACTACCCACTGTCCCTTCTTGCGGTCTGAAAACATCGCGGAGGTATATGATTCAATTCCAGCGGCCAGTGGCTCATCAGTTACTGAAGTCTGCATTTTCTTGACAGAAGAAAAGCAAAGCAAAGCAAAACAAAGCAATACAGATATAAATAACAAATGGTTCAAATGGCTCTGAGCACTATGGGACTTTTCATCTTAGGTCATCAGTCCCATACATCTTAGAACTACTTAAACCTAACTAACCTAAGAACATCACACACATCCATGCCCGAGACAGGATTCGAACCTGCGACCGTAGCAGTCGCGCAGTTCCAGACTGAAACGCCTAGAACCGCTCGGCCACCACGGCCGGCTATAAATAACAGAAAAGTACAATGTACTAACGAAGAAAGCTGGAGCGTTTAAATGGCGAAAAACGAAACACAGCCCAAAGGCAATAAAATTCAGTACTCAGTAAGGCAAAATTTATCGTATTGGCAATACTACCACTGCTGATATGCGCCGTTCCGATGTCAGCATATGGCCGGGCTACTCTTCCGCTCCCCGCCCCAAATTTCCCACGGTGCTAGCGAGGCAGGCGCGACGCGCGGCGCGAGAAACTGTGCCTCAACCACAACGCCGCGCAGGCGCGTGTCGCGTCCCAGTCGCGTCGCGTCGCAGTTTGCGCGGTCCCATTTGAACCTGTGATGTTACAAAAACGCACGCTGCGCTGCGTCGCGCTATACGCGTCTCAATTTGCGCCTAGCCTTACTGCATTTGTAAATCACTCACGCACATATTGGGATCTTTACCTTTAATGGTCTGGAATATCAGGGAGCGACTGAATTATTTGACCGTTCGTACACTGACTTATTAATGATGAAACAAAGATTGTAGCAACAATAATGTTCAAGATGGCGGTAGTCCAGCGTGTAGCTATTTTGTGTTCCATAATAAATCAATGACTCGTATTGAGAAAAATAATTAACGAGAATAATAAACATAGTTGATATATTGCCTCAAAACTGTGCAGACACATCACGAAAACCACGTGGTTTCCCCTGTACATGTGACATGTATTGAAGTTATGGTAATATTCATGAAATTATATGTTCCACAGATAGATTTTCCAGGAAGACAATAAAACGTATGTCATGCAGGAGAGGCAGACAAAACTGAATATACGGTGCAGCGGTCAAATACATATCACTTGATCCCACAAGTCAGCGTTCAGTTTACGAAAGACGTGCGACCCTTGGGTCATGGTGCCGCTGTGCACATGGATACTATTCCATGTTATAATTCACTGCGAACTGTGTACGCAGAATTGTTACAGAATAACTTCACGGATGTTTAGAACACACAGCTGAAATAATCTACTAGTCATCTATTAATCGCCATGGTGAAGTAAGTGGTAGGATCTAACCCAAAGTCTCCAGCATAGAAGGTCTCCGAACCATCTCACAGCAATTCCAGACCACAAAGCAGAAAGTAATGCAATGCTGATTCGACACTGTAGCCGCAAGGAGCGCTGGATTCACGAGCACCCCTCATTGTCTACCGCGAACGAAAGCTTGCCGAAGATATTAACATGCTCAAGTGGCCTCACAAAAAAATAACTCAAAGCATCTGGCTCGATTATGGCTCTGAGCACTATGGGACTTAACTGCTGTGGTCATAAGTCCCCTAGAACTTAGAACTACTTAAACCTAACTAACCTAAGGACATCACACACATCCATGTCCGAGGCAGGATTCGAACCTGCGGCCGTAGCAGTCGCGCGGTTCCGGACTGAAGCGCCTAGAACCGCGAGAACACCGCGGCCGGCCCTGGCTCGATTAATCGAAGTTGATCATAGGATGCCTTTTCTGAATATTGCAAAGGCACATTCGAGATTTTAGAAAGTAAAAATTGTGGGCAAAATGTAAGTGAAATTTAGCAAGCAATTTTCAAGTTAAATGCATTATTACAAACAACAGTGTTGGTGGTCTCCTGAAATCAACGTCCTCATATACAGTTTATCATTAAAACTATCCTGACATCTGGCTGAAAATGACTTACACGTACGTGATGCCCTCCATCGGTAATGCTGGAATTCAGTATGGTTTTGGTCTACCCTTAGCCTTGGTAACAGCTTCCACTCTCACAGGCATACGTTCAATCAGGTGCTGGGAGGTTTCTTGGTGAATGGCAGTCCATTATTCACGGAGTGCTGCACTGAGGAGAGAAATCGAAGTCGGTCGGTGAGGCCTGACACGAAGTCAGCGTTTCAAAACATCCCAAATGTGTTCTATAGGATTCAGGTCAGGACTCTGTGGAGGCCAGTCCATTACAGAGATGTTATTATCATATAACCACTCCGTCATAGACCGTGCATTACGAACAGGTGCCCGATCGTGTTGAAAGATGCAGTCGCCATCCCCGAATTGCTCTTAGACGGTGGGAAGCAAGAAGGTACTTAAAGCACCAATATAGGCTTGTGCTGTGTGTGATAGCGCCACGCAAAACGACAAGGGAGCAAGCGCCCTCCATGGAAACCACGACCACACGATAATACCACTGCCTTCGAATTTTACAGTTGGCACTACACACGCCGGCAGATGACGTTCACCGGGATTCGCCATATCCACACTCTGCTATCGGATCGCACATTGTGTACTGTGATTCGTCACTCCACACAACGTTTTTCCACTGTTCAGTCGTCCAATGTTTACGCTCCTTACACCAAGCGAGGCGTCGTTTGGCATTTACCGGCGTGATTGATGGCTTATGAGCAGCCGCTCGACCATTAAATCCAAGTTTTCTCACCTCCCACCTAACTGTCATGGTACTTGCAGTGGATCCTGATGCAGTTTGTAATTCTTGTGTGACGGTCTGGATGGATGTCTGCCTATTACACATTACGACCCTCTTCAACTCTCGGCGGTCTCTGTCAGTCAACAGACGAGGTCGGCCTGTACGCTTTGGTGCTGTACGTATCTCTTCACGTTTCCACGTCACTATTACTGGACCTAGGGATGTTTAGGGGTGTGAAAATCTCGCGTAAAGACGTATGACACAAGTGACACCCAATCACCTGACCACGTTCGAAGTCCGTGAGTTCCGCGGAGCGCCCCATTCTGCTCTCTCAAGATATCGAAAGCTTACTGAGGTCGCTGATAGGGAGTACCCGGCAGTAGGTGGCAACACAATGCACCTAATATGAAAAATGTATGTTTTTGGGGGTGTTCAGATAATTTTGATGACATAGTGTACAAGGGTGATTCAAATGAAAACCTTAAAAGCCCCATAAAATACCGAAAAGTTGTATGATTAAGTTGGTAGGTGACAGTAGTATTAGTTGAAGTTCAGAAAGTTACCGACAAGTGGCAGAGCGATGATACAACGCAGTAGAAAGCAGCAGCGTCCATAATAAAATGGCCGCCGCACTGTCAACATGCACCGCGATTTAGCAGCTATCTGTGATGCGTTTTTGTCTAGTGAAGATGTTAAACCAACAGAAATTTGTTGGAGAATGACACCACAGTATGATGATACGTGTTTATCTTCGTAGCAAGTGTACGAGGGGT
This sequence comes from Schistocerca cancellata, assembly GCF_023864275.1. Lineage (NCBI taxonomy): Eukaryota > Metazoa > Arthropoda > Insecta > Orthoptera > Acrididae > Schistocerca > Schistocerca cancellata. The sequence continues at coordinate 3,753,405 of NC_064632.1, read as the reverse complement.
GAAGGAAGTTCAAAAGCGGTGCAACGTGTGTGGAGGATGCCCCAGACAAGGGCAGGCCACGGTCAGCGCGTAGTGACGGGCGAGAACATTGCCTTAGTGCAGAACAGACGCGTAACTCTGAACGAAAATAGCCGCAAGCACGAAGAAAAGTGTTGATTCAGTGCAGAATATCGTTCACAATGTACTGAACTTCAATAAGGTGTCTGCAAGATGGGTGCCACGTCAGTTGGCTGCTGAGTTAAAAGACTGTAGCGTCGATGCCTGTAAAGAACTTTTGCATCGTTTCCACATTGAACATGATGCACTCTGGGAAAAGTTGTTACAGGCGACGAGACTTGGGTCCACTACCATCAGCCAGAAACGAAAATGGCAAGTAAAGAATGGCGCACACAGCTCGTCGCCGAAACCGAGAAAATTCCGCACTCAGCCGTCTGCTAGAAAAGGCGTGCTCATTCTCTTCTGGGTTGCAAATGGAGTAATTTTGGAGCATTGCATGGACAGGAATGTGACAGTAACCAGCACTTCTTATTCAGGCACGCAGAAAAATGAACATCATCCTTCAATCAGAAGTAAACGACGAGGACTTTTGACTTCAGGAGTGTTGCTGCAAGGTGACAATGCCAGACCACATAAGAGGCCGTAAGACAGTTAAGACTATTCACGAAATTAAACTTGTATGTCTGGCAAATCCTCCTTATTCACCAGACCATGCTCCTAGTGACTTTCATCTGTTCGATGCACCCAAAGAAGCAATCGGAGGCAGGCACGTCAGAAGTGACGAAGAGGCGGAAACCGCCGTGCGAGACTGGCTACGCACACGACCAGAAGAATTCTCCCATCGTGGTATCCTAAGCAGTGGAATGTGTGCATTCAACTTCAGGGAGGCGACGTCGGAAAATGACATGTAAGTTTTTCGTTCATTCCTACAATTAAAATATTGTAGCACTTTTAAGGTTTTCATTTGAGTCACCTACGTATGATCTGTTTTCCCTAACAGATCACTGGGGCTCGTGGTCTGAAGACAGGACTGCCGTAGAGGATGGAGCGTGAAAATAGGCAGCATTGCTGTTGTCATTACCTTCAGAGGTTAGGCCATGCGGCCCTTTTCGGTGCAACGTTCACCTCTTTCAGGAACGCCCGTCACACCGTCTTCCTGAGATGCTGGTACGGAGCTAATTTGCCGCGCTATTTTCATGCATTCTGATCACATATCTGACCATTTATTTCAGTGTTTATTAACGTTGGCCCTAGAAGAATAAATGTCTAGTTCTATTTCGATGTTTTAATTTATTACGTGGTTTCCTTTGTAGCGGCCAGTAACTTCACTTAGGCAATCATTGCTACTGCTTAGATCTCGGACTCATCTTTGCGTTTCAGCATCCGTCTCTCGCTCACTTACTTCAGAGCTGGGCAGCCGCGTTTTATAGAATTTTATTTGTATTTCTCATCTGAAATGGCCTTCCGAACCTCTGTATATAGTACCGCACAATTTAGAGAAAATGCCTGGCCAGGAAGTATGAAATGTGTGACCTGTACTAATATCACGCTATAGATTTTTTTCTCTCGAAATGTGACGATTCTAATTTTGTTGTTCAGATTTTGCTATAGCGTCTTTCAGAAATTTTGTTTAGCAGGGGAACGAAATTGTGCAGGTCATATTCTCAGGCTGTTAAAAATTGTTTCGTCATCTGCGAATAAGGTGTTTCCATTATATGATAACAGAAGCAGAGCAAGTATGGTAAATCAAGCACATATTTCAGAGATATATGTGTCTCAAAATGTATTTCCGCGAGGTAAAAACGCATACTTGTGTTCTTGAATGTAGAAAATCATGCAGATGGTTAACTAAATGGCGCCATATTGTCCCAAGAAACTTACACCTTTCGCTGAAAGTCGACTTATGTTGTGGGCACCCATGGTGACTGATTTAGCGGAATGTGATTCGACCTACCTCCAGTGTGTCAGGGATCTGGCGAACTAGCTGACCAGAACTCTAATCCTATACCACGGAGAGCAGGACATAGTGTGGACGCTGATTGCCAAACTGAAACGAAAATTGTTTCTTCCTCCTGCAAATACGCGCAGCATTAAATTAATAATCCGACGATTTCAGTGGAGACTGTATTCATCTTCGCAAACTATAAAATGTTGCAAGAAGATATCCTCTCGTACAACACAAAAATCTTCGCGAGTGAATACTTTCTGGGAACTAACGTTTATCAGACGTGTGTCGCACAAAACCATCCTTTGCCTACTGAAAGAAGCTACTCTCATCACTGAAGACTGTAGAACGCCATTCGATTCACCAGTTGGCCCTTTCACTTCAATCTAACTACAAGGTGCAAAGGTAAGGCACTGGGCTCTTCTGGGAATGCGGAGGTTTAAATCTTCGTATGTCCATCGTTGTTCAGGTATTTTGTGGTTTACCAAAATGCGTTAACGATTAAGGAAAATGCCGGGACCAATAAAGAGGGAGAGCGATTTCCTTCTCCGGACCCTGTTCGTTCCCCATATCCTATGACTACGTCATCGACAACTGTTAAACACCAAACTTTTTAGTTTCATATCAGCGCACTCCGCGGCAGAGTGAAAATCTCATTCTGGAAACATCCCCCAGGCTGTGGCTAAGCCATGTCTCCGCTATATCCTTTCTTTCAGGAGTGCTAGTTCTGCAAGGTTCGCAGGAGAGCTTGAAACACGTATGTAACATAGCAGCGATGGTGAGGCACGTTAAAATCTTTGACCAGAGAGCCTATAATCGTAGTTAGTCTGCGCTTGACCGCGCGAGTGTTGCAAGCAGTTCAGTTGTAGTCGTCATGTAGAGCAGTACAGTGGTAGTCGTCGTGGAGTACGCTAGTAGTCGTCATGCAGAGCAGTCGGTCAGTAGTAGCAGCCCAGTGCGGTTGTGTGATGTAGTCTGTCGGCAACACTGGTCAAGATGCTGAATGAGGTATATTGTTAATTAAGGTAATCATCAGATAATGTAAAGTTTATTTATTGTAATTAATTTCCAACAAGTGCCCCAATAATAATTTTGATTTCAAAAGCAATTTTACAAAAAAAATTTATTTAATTGAATTAACGATTTCATTCCACTTCCCTTAAAGAAAAGTTTCAGTTAAATTTCAAAAAAAAGGAATATTATTATTTGCAATGCAGTTCCTCCAAGCTGTGCGCAAGAATAAGAGCAGAAATTTGACTAGCAGTTACAATGAGGTAAGAATTTAATTCTGATTTGCACAGGGCCAAAGACCGATATTTCGGTTTAATTGAATTATCATTATCACTGAGATTTCATTAGTACTGAATTGTTTTTCATTATTTTTGCGGGAGCTTACAGCAGAGTCAGATTGCGAATTTTTGTCTAATTGTCATTGTCAGTAAATTTATTTGCTGGGAGATTACGTTAGGTTGTATTCTTGTTAATTCAAATTATTGTCCGGTCAACATTTTTGTGGCAAGGTTTCTCTTGGCCCCCATTTTTTATTAAATATTGTCACATTTCTTTTAACATTTTTGTGGGGAGGTTACACTTGGCGACCCTGCCAGGATCGTATTTCGTTGAGAGTCTTTTGAACAACAGTCAGATATCTGCTCTTATTTGCTTAGATATAATTAGGATTTGGCGCAACGCTTTTACTAATCTTGTGACTTTCTTTCTACAGGTCAATGGCAATTCGTTGCTCTGTTGTATTTATGTGTTGCTTTTGCATTGTGCTTATTTGTTTTGTGAATATTTGTGACTATTGTAAAAATGCCGCGAAAGACTGTGAATAGTGTATCGCGAGGTATTATGAACGAAATTACCGACTTAAACAGCGTGACCGATAGTAATTGTGACACGCAGTGTAATGATGACAATCCTGCGTTCACTGACAATCAATGCGTTCCAACCACTAGTGATGACTTTTACCTTAATGATGAACAAACGAACTCAATTGTCTCGTCTGTTAACTTGACGACAATTGATGACGCGGAGCGGTCTATAGTAATGAGCGCTGCCCAGCGGAACACACCCGGTTTGAAAAATCCAAGTAATGTACAGACAAATTTTTCTAGTGAAAATGAACAGTGTACTGGAAGTACGACGGATCTATTCAATTCCGAAATAGTGTCTGACAGTGTACATCCGAATGATAATCGTTTTTGTAAATTGCAGAATGACCAAATGGTCACACAAAGCGCGACAATTCCAGATCCACCATTAAACAGCACGGAGAATAGAAATGCTAATTTTGTGTCGGATCCACTTAAGGCATTGTTGCTACAAATTCTTGAAAAACAAGACAACAGTAGCGAAAATCTCAAACAACTTAGTGAACAGGTCAAACAACAGAGCGAAAAATTAGAGAACCTTGATGAAAATTCCAGACAACTTAGTGAACAGGTCAAACAACAGAGCGAAAAATTAGAGAACCTTGATGAAAATTCCAGACAACTTAGTGAAAAGGTCAGACAACAAAATGAAAAATTAGACGACAATTCCAGACAGTTAAATGAAAAATTAGACGACAATTCCAGACAGTTAAATGAAAAATTAGACGACAATTCCAGACAGCTTAGTGAACAAATTAGAGCCGTTGCCACGCAGTGCCATGACACTAAGGAACAGTTGCGCGTGGAAATTGAGGCTTGTTCAAAAAAAAGTAGCGAAGAAATTAAGTCTGTTGCTCAGGAATTAAGGGAATTGCAAACAGCTGCAACAGAAACACTCAGAGACGAAATTAGCGGAGTCGCTAAACAATGCTCTGAAAAGGCTACACAATTACGCGACGAGTTTAAAGCAATGACAGCAGAACTTTCGCGCACAATGGATGAAAAGATCGACGCGAAATTCGACCAACAGAACACTCAGATTGACGAACGCTTTAATCTCCACATACAAAACAGTGATACGCGTTTCCGCAAATTTATTCAAGATCAAAACAAAGTAAAACGACAAGTCATGGAAACAATCACTGCTCAGAGACAAGAAGACAAACGTAAAATGTTCGCGAAAGCGAAGACATACGTAGACAACAATATTGCCTCAGTGTCCGACGAAATTAATTCCATCAAACAGTCGAACACAGAATTACGTGACGAAATTTCCAATCTTAAATCAAAAACAGATACACACACAGTAGATATTCAAACAGTGACAGACAGATTCGAACAATTAGAACTAACACAGGATTGCGATGTCATTAAAGCTGATGTTAAAAAACTGAGCGAAACTACGCGTAAGTTGCAAAAACAGATTAATGCGTCCGATTCTAAAACCGATGATCAGGCAAAAATACTGACTGAAAAATATGATGAATTAGCCAGTCGTATTGATGCTATTGAAAGTAGTAATGATAATAAATCAGACGATACTGCACCGATTTCATTTAACCAAACACCTGAATTTCAAAATTTACAGCAGACAATTAATGAGATCGATTCGTCTAATAACACGTTGCGTAGAAAATTGTCGAGTTTACAGCAAGAAGTAACAGAGATGAAAAACATTTCAGTTAATAATAACATACAACAGACACCACTTTATGAACATTTGTCAGACTCACGCAACGCGTATAATTTGGGTAATCTACAGAGAGTACGGGACTTAGAATCCGAACAACCACAGTTCAATAGATTCTCTTACGATCCTGAACATGTTCCATCACACAGAGACGATAATTTTGAGTACAAACATTTTCTGTCAGTGAGAAAGTTTAAAGTTTTTAAAAACGATAGAACGCAGATTCACCCACTGGATTGGATTCAACAATTTAGCTTTGCTCTTCCACCGACTTGGCCTGTTACGCATAAACTTGAATTTATTTGCAGCTTTTTGGAAGGCGAACCGGCAACTCGTATGAGACCGATCGCGAGACAGTGTTACTCGGTAGAGGAATTTCAGAATGCTTTTCTATCAGCGTACTGGTCGAAGACGACACAGCGCGGAATTAAAGATCAGTTAATTACTTTGCCAAATTATGAGAACTCCAATTTTCCCAGTGTCACGCAATTTTTTGAGCACATGGTACAACAAAACCAATACCTGAGTGAACCGTACAGTGAATGTGCACTTATACAATTATGCATTTCCAAATTACCACGGTCGTTACGAGTGTCACTTCTAACGGGCCAGCAAAAAGAAAACATTTCAGCATTCAGGGATCTTTTGCAGCTTTTAGAAGTACAGCAATCTGATTATTCATTTGTAAACAAAAACTTTTCGTATAATAACCAAGGTCAACAAACTTACAGTAATTATGATCAGGGACGTAATTTCAATAGGAAAAGTAACAGACGCTTTAGGAACGACAACTACCAGAACTTAAATCAGAGACAAAATTCAGATTATCAATATCGTCAAAATTTTCAGCAACAGGAAGCACATTTTGGTAACAATAGAAGTTTTCCACCGCAACAGCATGAAAGTCAACCGGTTAGTATACGTAACCAACAATGTAATGCACAAGGTCAACCAGGCTTTAATGTTCCGCCGCGTGCACGTATTGTTCAAGATCCAACAAATAGTAACGCACGGGAGCAAGGAAACAACTATGTACAAAGAAGACAGTATTTCAATTCCCATCGCAATACACCGTATAGGAATGACTATTACGACAGACGTAAAAATAATGAGAACAATTTTCAGCGTACATCTAACAACAGTCGGTCATACCAACAGCAAAATTATGCACGAGAACCTATTCTCATGAATGAACCCGACAGTAGGTATCATCCAGAGCGTAACACGTCTGGAAGAAGTAATAGAACAGTTCAAATAGTAGAAATGCCACAGAATCCTCCTAATAATAATAACACGTCAGATAGAATCTGACTAGATACTGTACAGGACGCATCTTCCAATAACACAAGCACTACGTTTGACACGCAAAATGTTGTTCACGAAAATGTAATTACTTTTGACGACATTAGAGACACTCTTTTACAGGAAAAACCAGTTGTTCAAAAAACTATTTCACACCCTGTCATTGAAATTAAAATTGGTTCATCGAAATTTTCAGCAGTAATCGATTCCGGATCACCTATGTCAGTAATAAATGAGGAAACTTTCAACGAGTGTAATAAAGAGAATACGTATCCTACATTACCACTAGGCAAAACGAAAGTAAAAGGAGCAGTATCGAGTAAAGGAGTAGACGTTAAATTACAGACACATTTATCATTTTGTATTGCAGGTCACACATTTCACTCTAATTTTTGGATTGTTCCTTTATTGACAACAGACGTTATTTTAGGTACTAATTTTATCGTACAACACGACGCAGTGGTTGATTTTCAGAATTCCTATTTAATGCTAAAGGATGAAGATGTACAATTGGCTTTAGAATTTCAGCACTCACTATCTGCGGAAGAACAAACACTTAATTGCACAGAGGTCGTTTCCGTATCACGTGGCATAGACTGTAATTCCACATTGTTCACGGATACATACGTACATAACTATAACACCCCAGACGAAGCTGACTATGATGTAATGCAGATGATTTCTGATAAGGTTAAACAGAGTTGTGCAAATACAGACGACGAACGCACGCAACTACATAAAATTCTTTTTCAGCAAGCTCCCGTTTTTGACAACATTCCTGGTACTATGTCCGGTTTTATTTATGAATTTCAAGTCAAACCGCATGATACATTTAAAGCAAAGCATTATCCCATTCCGTATATTCACAGAGAACAAGTTAAGAAAGAATTGCAGGATATGCTTGACCAAGGAATTATAGAACCGGCAGTTAGTCCGTACATAAACCCGCTACATATTGTTAAGAAAAAAGATGGCTCACTTCGCCTTGTACTTGATTCACGTCACATCAATGACATAATTATTAATGAAACAGATCGACCACAGACACTAGAAGAACTACTACAGAAATTTCACGGTACTGCTATTTATTCTACACTAGATCTAAAATCGGGGTTTTGGCAAATTCAGCTTCATCCGAATTGCAGAAAGTATACAGCTTTTCTCTGTTTTGGCGACTGTTATCAATTTTGCAAATTACCATTCGGCTTAACTATTTCATCTGCAGCTTTTATTCGCGGTTTGAACACAATACTTCCGACAGAACTTAAGGACAGAATTACGACGTATGTAGACGACATTCTTATTGCAGAAGCTAACTGGTCCGAACACAATCTGATTCTTGAACAACGGTTACAAACTTTCCATGCACAAGGACTCACAGTTAATCTTAGTAAATCGCACTTTGGCAAAACTTCTATAAAATTTCTTGGACACGTAATCTCAGCAGAAGGCATTGCACCTGATCCGGAAAAACTTCAAGCTCTACGTGACATTACTGTTCCTACGACAAAGAAACAATTACACAGCTTTTTGGGCTTAATTAACTTTTTTCGTAAATTTATTCATCACTCTGCTTTAGACACACCTAGATTATGTCAACTGACAGGTCAAAACAGTATTTGGTCTTGGGATAAGCAAGCACATTCTGAATTTGTGAACCTGAAACATGCTTTGTTGAATGCTCCACTTTTATCGCACCCAGATCTTACCAGAAATTTTTCCATTGCCACCGACAGTTCTAACACCGCTTTAGGCGTACACATTTTCCAGGAAATTGAAGAAGATGGTTCTACAGTAATTAAAAACATTGCATTTGCAAGCCGCGTTTTGTCACCTGCTGAACGAAATTATTCCGTTACAGAATTGGAAACATTATGTGTTGTATGGGCTTTTACGAGATTTCGGCACTTTCTTTATGGCAGACATACCACCGTGTACACAGACCACAGAGCGATACAATTTTTACTTTCGGCTAAATTCACTCACGACAGATTAAGTAGATGGAAACTATATTTACAGGAATTTAATTTTACAATAGTTCACATTCCCGGTACGCAAAATGTTATAGCAGACGCACTATCGCGTTCTCTCGGCAACAATCAGCAAGACGTAGCAACCAACTTCTGCAAAACAAATTTCAGTGTCATGTACATTCAGCAAGTAGCATTTGAAAATTTTATTTCATCGTCATTACAGGACATAGCACAAGAGCAAAATAAAGACAATGTGTGGAAAGAAATTAAACAGCTTTGGCAAGATAAGAATAATGTTACGATTAGGAACCACTACACTGTACGCAATGACATTCTGTTTCGCCGTTCTCATCCTGACAGCAACAATTGGTTATTATGCATCCCTGACGAACTTGTTAACAAATTAATCTGGTACACTCATTTAAGTTACGCACATTACGGAGCAAGAAAATGTTTTCTTATACTGAGACAGAACTGTTATTTTAACAACATGGAGAAACGTATTCGACGAGTTTTAGCGTCTTGTAAAATTTGCCAGAAAGCTAAATCAGACACCACTTCACATATTCCTCCTTTATATCCCATTGTACCTGTTAAATTAAGACACATGGCCGCAGTAGATATTTTTGGTCCGATTCCGAGAACTAACAGAGGTTTTTGCTACATCTTTGTCGCTGTTGAACTCACTTCAAAATTTGTTACTTTCACTCCGTTACGCAAAGCTACTGCTAAAACTGTTTCGAAAGCATTTGTAAAACATTTTCTATTTCATGTAGGGCATGTGATGAAAGTAATTTCTGACAATGGATCTCAATTTCGTAGTAGCATATGGACACGCATGTTACGAGCCAGAAACATTTCTCCGATCTATATATCCAAGTACCACGCTTCTTCGAACCCCTGTGAACGGTTAATGAAAGAAATTGGTAAGCTGTGCCGAATATACTGCCACAAAAGACATATTGATTGGGATACACACATACTCTCATTCCAAGATGTAATTAATTCCATTCCAAATGAATCCACTATGCTATCTCCGTCTGTTATACTGAAAAACGTTGAACCACCAAACAAAATTAAAGAATTTGTAAATGTTCCTACATCTCGTCGCTTACGACACCACGAAATAATTGACATTGCGCTGAACAACATCAAACGTGCCGCAGAGCGCCGGAGAAGACAGCAAAAACAGGTTTGTACACGCCGCGACTTTCACGTTGGACAGAAAATATTAGTACGTACACACTATTTATCCAGCAAATTAAAAGGTAAGTGCAGTAAATTTGAACTTCTATACGCAGGTCCATATCGTATTCGCAGCATCCCTCACCCCAATGTTGTACACGTCGAAACTTTGAGAACCAGAAAATCGAAAGGCAATCACCATATCTCAAACATTAAACCGTTTATTGAATGAAATCACTTTATGATGTAACATGCTATGATGCCATTTACTAATGCAATTATTTCACCTGACTAATTACTGATGATTATCGTATTTTTTCTTGGCAAGTGCCCGGCAAGGTAAGGTTAGCAGGTCGCTTTTCTTGTCGTTACACATCAGACCATGCACATTTTCCACTTTTTTATGTACGATTGTATTCCAGTTTTGTCTATATGCACTGTGAAATAGTTAAGATATAACACACACCAGTCGACTTTGACATTTTTTTTTTGGCCTTATGACATCTCAACATCGTGACTTTTACATTTTTTGCTGCTGCATTGTGATATTCTCTGTACATTTTGGCTTTGAACACTGTCAATGTCTTTGACATATTACGTTGTCTGTAATGTTATGCTGTATGGTTAATTGTGTCACCATAAACCAGTCATTATTTAGTGGGTATATGATTTAAATCCAAGACGTTAATCTCTGTTCATCATTTTCAGAAGAAATAACGTGTAAGCGAAATAAATTAAACGGAAATGGGTATTTCAACTACGGAATAAACGATAGAAGAGCAATAACTTTATGAGGAAGAGTGAATGGATCAGGATTAACAAGCATTAACAAGAATACACTATACTCATCGTAGAATAGCAGTCTTAACTAATTTTTTCTTTCAGAATACAAGGTGATTGATGCAGGCTGTCGGACAGAACTACACATCTTAGTTTTAGTGATGAAATATGCTAGAGATAAGGAATAGTTGTATAATGAGTAATGAAGTGATATTTTTGCAGATGATAATGAATACTGATGAATAATGATGAAGAATATACTATTATGAATAATAAAGTTTTTCTTTACAGGTGATGATAATAATGAAGTTATGATAATATGGATAATGAAGTGATTGATAATGAAGTTTTTTCTTTACAGATGAAGATAATGTTGAAGTTATGTATTTATGCTACGTAGTTATTTAAGTGTTTGTTGCAGTTTGTTTTGACAGCAGGTGTTATATTGCATAGTAGGATGTTGGAAAGTTTTGGAAAGGACAGCTATGGAACACATGTTTATACACATTTCACTACTTGTTAATTCGAAGTTCACTACTTTTCAGCATAGTGTGCGTTTCTTCTGTCAGGTCAATAATCCATTTTGTATTTTTTCCAGCAGAAGCTTTTCAAGATACTTACTAAACCTGTTACTTATTATACCTGTAGTAGTACTTACATTTTTTTACCCATTTGTGTCTATCATTTATACATGTGATCACATTACTGCCTTGTTTCACAACCTTGCTACAGCTGACTCATGACGAATGACGTTACTCTTTTTTCATTTACAGGAACAACCCAGTACCAATTTTTTTCTTCTTTTTTTCTCTTCTTGCTTTCTCTTATAATTACCAAAAGCAATGCTTTGCTAGCACAAAAACAAAAAAAATATATGTATTGCCAGTCCCGAATAATGACTTAAGAGATTTCTGAGTTCTACTGATTACTTATGCTATGACTGTAATTAACTGATTTTTTTATAATGAATTAAGAGATTTCTGAATAATAATGAATAAAAAAAAATGTTGTACTATTTAATACTTGCTGGACACTGAGTGCCAATAATTAATGTCACTCAATGAATTATGTTATTAATTATGCCATTAATTAGCTTTTGTTTTCAATGTTGATACTTTGTAACTGGAAAAGTATATGATTCTTACTATATTGAAATGACAAATGATTAACTATGCTTTATAATTGGGAAAGAATGTGATTGTTTAATAATGCTTTGTAATTAGGAGAAGGCTAATGATTATTACTATTGGAATAACAAATAATTAATTAACGATGCCATACTTTGTAACTGGAAAAGAATGCGATTGCTTCATAATGCTTTGTAATTAGGAGAAGGCTAATGATTATTACTATTGGAATGACCAATGATTAATTAACTATGGTATACTTTGTAACTGAAAAAGAATGCGATTATTTAATAATGCTTTGTAACTAGGAAAAGAAGGTTACTGATTCTATGTAAAACAATTAATGAACATTTTTCTGTAATACTACATACTTGGTACAGAAATGTTCAATCACTGGGCTATGAATGCCGCAAACTACTAATGAAGACTGTAATTGTCAATATTATGTGACTTAATGTCCTTCACCTCATGAGCTAACTACCCTGAATTACTGCAATGTCCATTTGTCCTGTCTATCCTAGTGATCATGGAGCACTATCTTTGGTTTTGCACTAATTCTACGTTGGTGTGCCTTGTAAGAGCGTGGTGTTGACACGACATGCTGTCCACCACCGTGAGCGATGAAGACGTTATTACGGTCCCACTGTTTGGTGTACCTAATGTACTGCCAAAATGAAAACATGGAACATTACTACGAGAGTTCAGTGTCTTGGCGACACTGATAAATTCTGTTGGGAAAAGAACTTCAAATTGTGTCACTTCGTGTTGTACTTCTGTGGAAAGATATGGACTTTCAGAACAGCTGTGTGCAATCTAAAGTGCTATAAACATGATGCAATCCTTCCCTTTCCTATCCTAATTCTTGTCACATAGTAAAAATTATTTTTTTGCTAACATTATTTATGTTCACGGGTTATACATTTTTTTTTGATTCGCTGAACTCCAGTGCGAGTACACTTTTGTCACTTGTCGATATGATTTTTGCCATTATGTTTATTTATTGCAAAAATGCCTAAGACATTTTTTTGATTTGTTCTCAAGTACAGTATGTGCACTCTTGTCTTTTATATTGTATATACATTTTTTTATTTATTATTTTATTTTAATGATATGTTCTGAACTACAGTGCATGTGCACTTATGTTGTGTGTTAATATGTTTTCTACTGAACTTCAGTGCCTGTGCATTTTCAATATGATTTGTACTCATTCTGTATATTCAATACTTCAGTACGTATGCACTTATGTCATTTGTTACTAATTATATATATACATTTCGTAAATTGCTAATATGTTATCTACTCCAGTGCGAGTACACTCATGTCACTTATCAACACGATTTTCTGCCATTCTGTTTATTTGTTCTGAAAATGCTAAAGAATTTTTTCAGTGCGTGTGCACTTTGCTATCTGTCAAATAATTTGTATATACAGTTTTCTGATTTACTACTATGTTTTGTACTCACATCCTGTCTTTGTCTGATATATTTCGTACTCGGTGCATGTGCACAACATTTAATTTATGTACTAAATTTGAATATTCTGTAAATTGTAAAAATTTCTTGCGATGGCAAGTCCAAATGACTCACCATCGCTGCCAAATTTTTGCCCCCCCAGTGGAGGGTTATGAAACACGTATGTAACATAGCAGCGATGGTGAGGCACGTTAAAATCTTTGACCAGAGAGCCTATAATCGTAGTTAGTCTGCGCTTGACCGCGCGAGTGTTGCAAGCAGTTCAGTTGTAGTCGTCATGTAGAGCAGTACAGTAGTAGTCGTCGTGGAGTACGCTAGTAGTCGTCATGCAGAGCAGTCGGTCAGTAGTAGCAGCCCAGTGCGGTTGTGTGATGTAGTCTGTCGGCAACACTGGTCAAGATGCTGAATGAGGTATATTGTTAATTAAGGTAATCATCAGATAATGTAAAGTTTATTTATTGTAATTAATTTCCAACAAGTGCCCCAATAATAATTTTGATTTCAAAAGCAATTTTACAAAAAAAATTTATTTAATTGAATTAACGATTTCATTCCACTTCCCTTAAAGAAAAGTTTCAGTTAAATTTCAAAAAAAAGGAATATTATTATTTGCAATGCAGTTCCTCCAAGCTGTGCGCAAGAATAAGAGCAGAAATTTGACTAGCAGTTACAATGAGGTAAGAATTTAATTCTGATTTGCACAGGGCCAAAGACCGATATTTCGGTTTAATTGAATTATCATTATCACTGAGATTTCATTAGTACTGAATTGTTTTTCATTATTTTTGCGGGAGCTTACAGCAGAGTCAGATTGCGAATTTTTGTCTAATTGTCATTGTCAGTAAATTTATTTGCTGGGAGATTACGTTAGGTTGTATTCTTGTTAATTCAAATTATTGTCCGGTCAACATTTTTGTGGCAAGGTTTCTCTTGGCCCCCATTTTTTATTAAATATTGTCACATTTCTTTTAACATTTTTGTGGGGAGGTTACAAGCTTCTGTAAAGTTTGGAAGGTAGGAGACGAGATACTGGCAGAAGTAAAGCTGTGAGTACCGGGCGTGAGTCGTGCTACGGTAGCTCAGATGGTAGAGCGCTTGCCCGCGAAAGGCAAAGGTCCCGAGTTCGAGTCTCGGTCGGGCACACAGTTTTAATCTGCCAGGAAGTTTCATATCAGCGCACACTCCGCTGCAGAGTGACAATCTCATTCTGGAAACATCCCCCAGGCTGTGGCTAAGCCATGTCTCCGCTATATCCTTTCTTTCAGGAGTGCTAGTTCTGCAAGGTTCGCAGGAGAGCTTCTGTAAAGTTTGGAAGATAGGAGACGAGATACTGGCAGAAGTAAAGCTGTGAGTACCGGGCGTGAGTCGTGCTACGGTAGCTCAGATGGTAGAGCGCTTGCCCGCGAAAGGCAAAGGCCCCGAGTTCGAGTCTCGGTCGGGCACACAGTTTTAATCTGCCAGGATGTTTCATATCAGCGCACACTCCGCTGCAGAGTGAAAATCTCATTCTGGAAACATCCCCCAGGCTGTGGCTAAGCCATGTCTCCGCTATATCCTTTCTTTCAGGAGTGCTAGTTCTGCAAGGTTCGCAGGAGAGCTTCTGTAAAGTTTGGAAGGTAGGTGATGAGATACTGGCAGAAGTAAAGCTGTGAGTACCGGGCGTGAGTCGTGCTACGGTAGCTCAGATGGTAGAGCGCTTGCCCGCGAAAGGCAAAGGTCCCGAGTTCGAGTCTCGGTCGGGCACACAGTTTTAATCCGCCAAGAAGTTTCACCAAACTTTTTACTTTATTTTCCTTGTCACATCATTAGTTCTACGGGACCATCACTGGGAAGGCTCTCCCTCCACTACCGATGCAGCGCACGATGCGCTGAGCTTCCCTGTTTTATTTGTGGATTAGGGTTGTCTCTCTCAACAATTTGCCTTCTCTAGTCCCTTTCTTCTATAGCGAAGAGCGTATTGCAAATGGTTGTAGACCAGCTGCGAGCGTACATTCAGAACGGTCTGCGCTGGAACTCCACGTGCTACATGTTGGCGGACGGCTCACACTGACGGTGTTCCAACGGCCACAGTTGCTTGTTCAACTGGTTTGCGTTGATGTGCGCCTGTTCACTTTGACGTGCGCCCGTTCTCTGCGGTCCAGTGCAAAGCGACTGCGTTCAGACGACTGGTTACGCAGCACGAGCACATCTCCGTCGTCGCTATGCAGCCACACCCTGGCGTAGCTGTTGACTCAGTTGCTCACCACAGGGCCAACTGCAAGGCCTTGTTTCCTGCGTGCCTTATGACACGCTCTGCGAGGAGCTAGTCTGCTCCAGAGCTTCTCTGTAATTCTTCCGAGCAAAAACACCCAGCAGGTACTTCACCTTTGCTTTCCTTTACGATGTAACTTCTTGGATTTGGTCGCTGCACTTTGGAAACAGCAAATATGTCCTTTGACCAGTTCTTCGGGTAATAGTTCTCAAACGCATCTTCTATTTTGAAATATGTACCAAATTACTTAAATTAAATTTTTGTTTACTTGGATAAACGATTGTAATGTGAACATATACTTTATTGAGAAACTCGTATTCGTGAACATCTATCGATTTCATGTGATTGTATGATTTCTTTGTGAGTCATACTGTCTAATAATTTGTGGCAAAATGTCTAGTCTTATGTGTGATACTCGAAGATTAAAAGTCATCCGCATAAATTATTTTATCATTCTGTTATAACTTTTCGCAATACTCACTTTCATGTGGTAAAATGTCGAGTTTGATGTATTCACTACCGCTCCATTATCGTTTTGAAATATTATAAAATTCGCTTTCACGGTTTACTTTACGCGGCTTGTAGTCATCTACGTCTTTTCAAACACCTGTGCAACTTCCTTCCCAATCTTTGCTTTCAAAGGTAGGGCCCAGGCGACTTTGGAGTACGGATCTATGGCTTGAAACCTTTATTCGCCTGTAAATATTGCCTCTTATCTACTAGATATGCATGGCACAAATAACCCACACTACGTATTATAGCACATATACGCTGAAATGTTTTGCTTGCGGGTATGACGAGTGTATGTGTGTGTGTATATTGAACCGGGGACCTATAAACAACAGAGAGCTTCGTCCCCGCCGTAGCCCTCAGTGGTCCACAAGTCCACAACAGGCCACAGCAGTCCACTCACCCCACCGCCGCCCCACACCGAACCCAGGGTTATTGTGCGGTTCGGCCCCCAGTAGGCCCCGCCCCCCCCTCTCCCCTCCCCGTTCCGGAGGCGTCTCAGACTAGACGAATGTAACCCCAAACGTTTGCGTGGTAGAGTAATTATGGTGTACGCCTACGAGGAGACAGTGTTTGCACAGCAATCGCCGACTGAGGGCAATTCGCCGAGGCAGGCTTTGATGAGTTCTCGAACAATCATCTCCGAGGTCACTATTCAGCAACGCCTATTCCCCGAAGGTCCGAAATGACTGATATGATTTCATCCATGTGAGTTGTATTCCCTGCAGGAAATGATGCTGTGAGCATTCGTAGCTGTTCTAGTATTTCATTTGTGCTATCATAATATGTATACTGCAGAGTCGCTTGTTCATCCTGTTTTGCTGAATGTCGGTTTTTTCATCAGCGCTATTTACACCAGCTAATGCGCGTCTTACAATATTGGTAATTCTTGGTCATCCATTTTGGGTGTTATTTCGCCTATGTGTTAGTCATACTTAATATTTAAGCATAAGTTCCTATATCTTTTGGAAAATACTTGTCAGGGATCGAGGTTTTAAAAATATTATATTCGCAAAAGTAAGGTGTTCGTTCAAATTATTTGTCAACAACCTGTGTTGCATGCTTCGTTAAACATCTAGGGTGATTTCCCAGCATGTATGATTTATTCCTGCTGACGCCATACCTTAAATCTGTTTTACTGTATAATATGACTTTCGTATCACTGTATCAAGGGATTTCAAAAGCCATCACTGCGTAGAACTCGCAGTCCGAGATTATTCCTTCACTGACACGTTTATTGCCACTGCTGTTTATACTATAAGTTATGTGTAAACAGCATAATTTTCATGTCACTCAGCTGTGATGACTTTACCTCACCTGCACATAAAAAAATGGGAGCTGCATATCTGTTTTGCCGACCACTTTCTCATTTGCCACCGTCACTAACACTTGCGTGGTGACCGCCTTGAGGCGGGGCGTGTTGCAGCGCAATTCGACGTGTTTATGCTTTGTGAGCTATTTACCGGCTGTGTGAACTATTTATCCACCAATGTAAATATAACTATGACATTAGCAGCAGTGTACACAACATGAACAAAATAAATTGCAGCCTTTTTTATTTTTGAGGTGTAAAGGGAAAAGAACTACGCTGGGCTCTCGGTCGTGGAGATACTGTTGAAGAAAATGAACAGGATTATGATGCTTGACACTAAACATGATAAATACAGAGCGATAGTACTAGTAATTAATTTATTTGAGGGCAATGAATGTATACTGCAAGCTCTGAACACCGAAGCATCTTCCAATACATTGAACACATCCATTTAACGCACCGTTAAAAGAGAATGATGACCGCACGACATAGGTGCGTTCAAGAGGTCTATTGAGTGCAGATATGCTAAATACTCTCTGACTAATTATTCCCGAAAATGTAACGCTGCTGTATCTAGAGGACTATAGATTCTATGATACGGAAGGGGAAATACTTATTACTTGGTTCAAAATGGCTCTGAGCACTATGGGACTTAACATCTGTGGTCATCAGTCCCCTAGAACTTAGAACTACTTAAACCAAACTAACCTAAGGACATCACACACATCCATGCCCGAGGCAGGATTCGAACTCATTACTTGTTTGAGTGGCTTAGATCTAAAAATGTGTGTAAGCTGCTTTAATACATTTTAAAAAATCTTATAGTAAGCTGTCATAGTTTGAATGAAATTGGCTGTTACATTTTTCGTAAGCCATTGCTAAGACTGTCACGTGATATTCTACATACCTTTCTCTGGCTGCCTCAGATGCTTAAGAGTAAAGGGATTATTTCTAAAGACGAGCCTTTCTATAAGCATTATGATTTGAACGCATGACGTCAAATTGGTAGACCTCTTCCAATAACGCTACACAGTGGGGGGGCCTGTAGAAAGAAACGGATAACTGATTTCTCAAGGTTTGATTCTTTCATTCCTCTTATTTTTTGTTTATTTGTTTACAACATGCTCCATTACATTACTTGTAACATTGCAGATATGTATTATGTGTGTGTGTGTCACATAGCCTACTTCTCCCGAAATGCGCCAAGTTCACCGCCAGGCTTAACGCCCCTATCCGATGGATAGATCACCATCAAATGCCCACACTTCATGAGACACCGTGGAGAAGTTTGGTATTTAGACCAGACCATTGGCGCAAACGAGGTAATCAGCAACTTTACGCCAACACCTCTCCTTTCCTTGCCCGCCAAACATTGGCAGCGAAAATTTTTTCCACCACCAATATTTGTTTAATATGTGCCAAGGCCGGGATTGACCTAGTCTGCTATTTACTTTTTTAAAAAGATACTTGTTTAGCATTTCTGTTTACTCATACAAACGGCCGTTAGCGACCTAGGCCACGGAGGCGTTTTTTTTTCTTTCTTTCTTAAAAATAATAATAATATGCGTAGTCATTGTAGATTGCTTGTATTACAGAAAAGAAACTATTGCTGTTTAACAATCATCTAGATCTACATCTACACCCATACTCCGCAAGCCACCTGACAGTGTGTGGCGGAGGGTACCTTGATTACCTCTATCGATTCTCCCTTCTATTCCAGTCTCGTATTGTTCGTGGAAAGAAGGATTGTCGGTATGCCTCTGTGTGGGCTCTAATCTCTCTGATTTTATCCTCACGGTCTCTTTGCGAGAAATACGTAGGAGGGAGCAATATACTGCTTGACTCCTCGGTGAAGGTATGTTCTCGAAATTTCAACAAAAGCCCGTACCGAGCTACTGAGCGTCTCTCCTGCAGAGTCTTCCACTGGAGTTTATCTATCAACTCCGTAACGCTTTCGCGATTACTAAATGATCGCGTAAGGAAGCGCGCTACTCTCCTTTGGATCTTCTCTATCTCTTCTATCAACCGTATCTGGTACGGATCCCACACTGCTGAGCAGTATTCAAGCAGTGGGCGAACAAGTGTACTGTAACTTCTTCCGTTGTTTTCGGATTGCATTTCCTTAGGATTCTTCCCATGAATCTCAGTCTGGCATCTGCTTTACCGACGATCAACTTTATATGATCATTCCATTTTAAATCACTCCTAATGCGTACTCCCAGATAATTTATGGAATTAACTGCTTCCAGTTGCTAACCTGCTGTATTGTAGCTAAATGATAAGGGATCTTTCTTTCTATGTATTCGCAGCTCATTACACTTGTCTACATTGAGATTCAATTGCCATTCCCTGCACCATGCGTCAATTCGCTGCAGATCCTCCTGCATTTCAGTACAATTTTCCATTGTTACAACCTCTCGATATACCACAGCATCATCCGCAAAAAGCTTCAGTGAACTTCCGATGTCATCCACAAGGTCATTTATGTGTATTGTGAATAGCAACGGTCCTACGACACTCCCTTGCGGCACACCTGAAATCACTCTTACTTCGGAAGACTTCTATCCATTGAGAATGACATGCTGCATTCTGTTATCCAGGAATTCATCAATCCAATCACACAATTGGTGTGATAGTCCATATGCTCTTACTTTGTTCATGAAACGACTGGGGGGAACTGTATCGAACGCCTTGCGGAAGACAAGAAACACGGCATCTACCTGGGAACCCGTGTCTATGGCCCACTGAGCTGCGATGACTATGAATCCTTATTAACTTTTAATTCAGATTTGAATGTCTTCATAGTGTGGGGAAATAAATCTCGAATGTTTGGCAAATCGACAAGCTGAGGAAGGCAGAACTTAACCGGCGGGACAGTTACCTCTGTGTTACGTGTAGGTGCCGGCCATCGCTGGGAAGAGCTGGTTGCGGCTAGTTCCTGCCAGCAGCACTGATAACCTCGGCCGCTAAACAATGCGGAAAGGCATTCACTCTGCCTCTCCCTCTCGCTCTGCTCCACCCGATGTGTGGGACGCTTATGGCCACTGTTGACCGACGATCTGAGACCTGCTGGCTCTTCTTATCGATGTTGCAGCAACTTCTGAGGTGGGGCAAGAACACATAGCCAAAGGGTGGTCGAGGGCTCCACAGTCTCCCCTCCCCCTCCCCTCCCTCCCTATAAGCTAATTACGCAGAACCAATTTTGCATGTTGTGAAACTTAAGAATCTTTTGATCTTCCGTCATACGACAAAAAAAGATTACGCACTATCGACAGTTAACAAGGTGGACGATGGATTTAAACTATCTATATATCGACAGCACTGTCAGCTATCACCCAGACCAAGTAACCTTATTTGAGCTCATTTATTGTTTTATCAGTCCATTTCTTACTTGAAACTGAATTTATTATAAGTGCAACTGTTTACTGTTTTATTGCTGTTCGTTGTTGTTGTGGTCTTCAGTCCTGAGACTGGTTTGATGCAGCTCTCCATGCTACTCTATTCTGTGCAAGCTTTCTCATCTCACAGTACCTACTGCAGCCTACATCCTTCTGAATCTGCTTAATGTATTCATCTCTTGGTCTCCCTCTACGATTTTTACCCTCCACGCTGCCATCCAGTGCTAAATTTGTGATCCCTTGATGCCTCAAAACATGCCCTACCAACCGGTCCCTTCTTCTTGTCCCTTCTTTGTGCCACTAACTCCTCTTCTCCCCTATTCTATTCAATACCTCCTCATTAGTTACGTGATCTACCCATCTAATCTTCAGCATTCTTCTGTAGCACCACATTTCGAAAGCTTCTATTCTCTTCTTGTCCAAACTATTTATCGGCCATGTTTCACTTCCACACATGGCTACACTCCATAAAAATACTTTCAGAAACGACTACCTGACACATAAATCTATACTCGATGTTAACAAATTTCTCTTTTTCAGAAACACTTTCCTTTCCATTGCCAGTCTACATATTACATACTCTCTACTTCGACCATCATTAGTTACTTTGCTCCCCAAATAGCAAAACTCATTTACTACTTTAAGTGTCTCATTTCCTAATCGAATTCCCTCAGCATCACCGGACTTAATTCGACTACATTCCATGATCCTCATTTTGCTTTTGTTGATGTTCATCTTATATCCTCCTTTCAAGACACTGTCCATTCCATTCAACTGCTCTTCCAAGTCCTTTGCTGTCTCTGACAGAATTACAATGTCATCGGCGAACCTCAAAGTTTTTATTTCTTCTCCATGGATTTTAATTCCTTCTCCGAATTTTTCTTTTGTTTCCTTTACTCCTTGCTCAATATACAGATTGAATAACATCGGGGAGAGGCTACAACCCTGTCTTACTCCCTTCCCAACCACTGCTTCTCTTTCATGTCCCTCGATTATTATAACTGCCATCTGGTTCCAGTACAAATTGTAAATAGCCTTTCGCTCCCTGTATTTTACCCCTGCCAGCTTCAGAATTTTCACATCTGTCAACACCTGCTTTCTTTGGGATTGGAATTATTATATTCTTCTTGAAGTCTGAGGGAATTTCGCATGTCTCATACATCTTGCTCACCAGAAGGTAGAGTTTTTCAGGACTGCCTCTCCCAAGGCCGTCAGTAGTTGTAATGGAATGTTGTGTACTCCCGAGGCCTTGTTTCGACTCAGGTCTTTCAGTGCTCTGTCAATCTCTTCACGCAGTATCGTATCTCCCATTTCATCTTCGTCTACATCCTCTTCCATTTCCATAATATTGTCCTCAAGTATATCGCCCTTGTATAGACCCTCTGTATACTCCTTCTACCTTTGTGTTTTCCCTTCTTTGCTTAGAAATGGATTTCCATCTGAGCTCTTGATTTTCATACAAGTGGCTCTCTTTTCTCCAAAGGTCTCTTTAATTTTCCTGTAGGCAGTATCTATCTTACGCTTAATGAGATAAGCCTCTACAGCATTACATTTGTCCTCTAGCCATCCCTGCTTAGCCATTTTGCAGTTCCTGTCGACCTCAGTTTTGAGACTTTTGTATTCCTTTTTGGCTGCTTCATTTACTGCATTTTTATGTTTTCTCCCTTCATCAATTAAATTCAATATTTCTTCTGGTACCCAAGGATTTCTACCAGACCTCGTCTTTTTACCTACTTGATCCTCTGCTGTCTTCACTACTTCATCCCTCAGAGCTACCCATTCTTCTTATACTGTATTTCTCTCCCACATTCCCGTCAATTGTTCCCTTATGCTCTCCCTGAAACTTTCTACAACCTCTGGTTCTTTCAGTTTATCCAGGTCCCATCTCCTTAAATTCCCACCTTTTTGCAGTTTCTTCAGTTTCAATCTACAGTTCATAATCAATGGATTGTGGTCAGAGTCCGCATCTGACCCTGGAAATGTCTTACAATTTAAAACCCGTATACTGTTGTGATAATTTCTAGTTACGTTAAGTTTGTAATAAGAGACTAGAGGAAAACCGAAATTGATTCGTCCACTAACGTTATGGCAAGTTAAAAATATGTACACACTACTCTATATCCTAATTATCTATTTATAACAGCTTACAATGAGGTGACGAAAGTCTCGGTGTTCCTCTTAATATCGTGTCGGACCTCCTTTTGCACGGCGTAGTTGCAGCAGCTCGACGTGACACGGATCCTAATCGTTGCTCAAGTCCCCTGCCGTGCTGCCTCTGTGGCGGTCCGTGACTGCGAGAGAGCTGCCGGTGCAGGATTTTGTGCAGCAGCTGGCAGCCCACGTCGTCACGGAGGTACCACCTGCTCGGACAGTGCCTTGCTCACAACCTGGGTTCATGACTTCGTGGGGTCTGCGCCATGCTCGAACCGTACCGTCACCTCTCGCCGACTGAAACTGGGACTCGTCTGGCCAGATGACGGTTTTCCAGTCGTCTAGGGGCGTCGCTGCAGCCGATGTCGTGCCGTCAGAGAAGGCACTGCTGGCGCTCGTCTGCTGCTGCAGTCCGTCGACTGCCCAGGCCCCCCCCCCCCCCCCACAACCGCACGAGTGGTCGACTGTGAAGAGCGGACTAATTGAATAGCTGGCCGGCGGCCATTAGAGTGGTAAACTGACGCGCGGAGTTCGAATGTTTATACATCGCTTTTGGTTATAAAATGCCTTCCCTTGAGTTAGGTCGCGAACATAATGCCTCATTTAAATACGTTACTACAATATACTTTTTAATTTATGAACAAACGGCAACTAGTCACTGTTTATGAGTTTATCTTACGTACTACATGGAATCTGCCGTAGCTAAAAGTTATGTACTGGACCCCTAGCATTTTTCGTAGTACATTAACGATAGATGTACGCAAAATGCATCAAAATACTCGAAGATTTGCCCACTATATTAATAGATATTTTATGACTCTACCTTGCTTTAGATTTTATGACGTGAAGTGCGCTATATATGGCATAGTGCTTTGGCCACTCACGACCAAATTATCAAGTTTCAACCTAATCTAGACCACGAAAACACTACCGATCAGCCAACTTTCTTCAAAATGATCAGAACATATAAGATGGTATTCTGTCGGTCGGAAATCTTGCCTGCTGACAGCGTGTAACCATTTTTGTAAGAGCTGTAGTTTTGAGAAAGGAAACCTGCAAATAGATGCACAGACATTATGCTAATACCGTGTTACAAAAACATTTATTAAGCAAGTGCACTGACATACAAAACAACTTAAAATATTGACATATCTGTGAAATGTAATAGTCATTCCTTTCTCGAATTTATTTGTACAATTAATCGCTGTACAGCTCTTCACCATTGTACTTCTTTTGATTGGAGCGTACAGACAATATAATTACGAGTAAGAAATACTGTATGTACGCCCCAACAAATATACAACGTTGAATCAGGGTCTTCATAAACAACAATACTACACAACACATCAGACTACAACCACTATAATGGCGTCCAGCCGAAGGTTCAAATTATCCCGCGACTGCAGCGCCATCAGTGGGTCTAGTTATTTTTTACAAGGTCTTTGCGACTGTCCTGCGCATGCGTTCGTCGTACGCCCCACACTGACTTCTGCGGTTACTTCACTCAGTGTGGTTTGCCCGTCAGCACTGCCGGCGCCTTCGCTCCGGGTCACGAATTGACAGCCGTCGGCCGGCGAGTTGTCTGTGGTGAGAGCTGATGGCTGGAGTGTTGCATTCTCAGCGCACTCTTGACACTGTCGGTCTCGGAATGCTGAATTCCCTAACGATTTCCGAAATGGACTTTCCCATACGTTTAGCTCCAACTGCTATCTCGCGTTCAAAGTCTGTTAATGCCCGTTGTGCGACCGTAATCACCTCCGAAATCTATTCACATGAAGCATCTGAGTACAAGTGGCAACTGCGCCCTGCCCGTCTATACCTCGTGTATGCAATACTACCGCCATCTGTACGTGTGCATATCGCTACCCCATGACTTCCGTCGTCTCAGCGTAATGTTGGCTCTGGAGTCGTTAATTTGGTGCCTGGTAGAACTCTGGTGTTGCAATATTTCAGTATTTCACATCGGTGCGATTCTGTAAATACCAGTATAAGTAACATTAAATTAAAAATCTGTGCATAAAATTACGCTTAGAATTGTGTGTCGCCTAAAAATCACGCCGATTAACAAAAATATCGCGAAAACGGCAAAGGTTGCAATTCTATAAAAAAAAGTTGCTTAAAATCCTATTATTAGCAGCCCAAATGTGTTATGACTTTTGCCTTCCGTTTTGGAAGTTTTGAGTCTTAAAGTCGTCTGTTACAACATAGGCTACACCCGTTATTTGTTGTTTTCATTTCTGTGAGAGATTTATGTGGCATCTCGCCTGCTCTCGCTACTGTCACATTTACTTGCGATGGTAATACATTCTTACCACGTGACTCATATTCTACAATCAACGCATAGTATGACAGTTGCCAAGACCACAGAAGGAGCACAGACACGCCAATCAACGGACGAAAAGTTCACAAATCTGTGGAAAAAAATGGCGCGACAGGGATTTGGATTTGCAGTCCCACACCGTGAACACACAACCTCGACGCCGTGAATCTTGCAGTTCGCTCGATGTTGAACATCTTGAGCTTGGACCGTTCACTATTTCTGTATTGTCTCTTTTTTTCACAGTTCAGTACACCTTCTACCTGCTTTCATGCTTGATGTGCGTTCAGATTTAGGCGGGCTATCTATCCGCTGGGTCATTTTGACACTAAATCTGAAGGGGCTGGGACGGGGATTTCCCTTGGGAGTGACGAGATCATGTGTCAGCTTGGTGGAAACCCTGAGATCACTGTTGAATAAAAGGGTTTATAGTTTTTATGGAAGTTTACGGAATACATGAAAAGCATGAGTTACCGTAAAGTCTTCTTTAACAAATCGGATCCCCCGTTTGACAAAATCCTGGCTTCACACTTGGGTGGGAGGATAGATCTCTTACTCTCTCTCTGTCTCTGTCTCTCTCTCTCTTCAGTGTATTTCCCCGAACCAGAAGCTGTGGCGAGGGGACTACACATCGTTATAAAACATTTGAATGAGAGGATGGGATGCTGGAAATAAAACAATAATTCTATGGGATTTATTATTTTATTATACATACTTTTGTACAGTGTCATGGCAATATTTAAAAACTACAGTCTTCCTGTTTTGCAAAATTTGCAAATAATTGTTTTGTGTGCTTATAATCCATCTTGTATGGCATTCAATCCTTTAGGAGCAACATAATACATAGGTATTCCGTCAGTAAATTCTGATTGTATGGAATTTGCTCTTAAGGGATTCGCGTAACCCCCCCCCCTTTTTTTTTAAAAAAGAATATTCTGATGATTGAAGGAAATGTTTTGTTAAAAAATTGTCTTTTATTTTTGTTAAAAGCCACGGCTAAATTTTCTCAGGGCGCTATCGCCAGAAATATAAGTATTGCCACGTGAAGACATCCTTCTTACTCACGATGGATTAAAACAAAAGTCTACCTTTAATATTACGCTGTAAGCCAACTAAACACAATGCTTAACTGTTTTTTCTGTGAGGCTTGATGCTCCAGTACAGCTGCTTATGTGCAATGGCAGCGTACACATCTATAGAAATTACTCTTAATAAAACTGTACGTTTGGCCAAAATTCAATTGGAAAATATTACAAGACGCCGGCTTGTATTTATTGAGATTATTCTTTTCAATACCTTTAGCATTAAATGACTATTAAAATAGGTTATATCATTTTTATCATTAATGGCGTCGCTACCACACTGAACCTATACAAAACAGGCAGGGCAACATTTAATTATTATATAACTAACTCATGGGCAGGAAAGGTACTTGCTACTGAGAAAAACAAAAATTTTATAAGTAGTAGTTTCAGATTATATATATATATATATATATATATATATATATATATATATATATATATATATATATATATATATTCAACAATGGAAGTGCTATAAGCGCTCTCAGAATAGTAATTTGATGTATCTTTGTCATCTAGTATAGAAAGGATGAACGTTTTTTGTTTCATTGTCACCGTTATTCTGATGTTCTAGCTGAACGACGCTTATTGTTCACAGACTGTAACTAGGACAGTTAGCTGTAGTAATACTAGTAATATAGTTACAGACTGTGAACAATAAGCGTCGTTCAGCTAGAGCATCAGAATAACGAAGACAATGAAACAAAAAACGTTCATCCCTTTTATACTAGATGACAAAGATACTACAAATTACTATTCTGAGAGCGCATACAGCACTTCCATTGTTGAGTAACGGTAATTTAATTTATACATTTTTTGCGGAGGCTATGCTATAGGGAGTGACAGACGCATATTTTGGTACTGCAAGAATACTTGCCTCAATACACTGATCTGATTCACTCATATGAACTCTATGCTCACACAGATAGCTTACAAAGTCGTAGACTACGGCTCTGACATACAGCTGCCAGTGAATCAAGGGATATGTGGCGATCGCTAACGCACTGTATGCATAACCCAAGTTGACAACACCTGAATGTTTTATGTAAATGGGCGAGTCTCCACAAGCTAATTTCAGCATTGCTTCTCTGTGCACATTGATGATAGACACTTTCCTGCCAAACATATGGATATCGACAGGAATATGAGACGGATCGCATTACGAAACACATCAAATGAATTCACAATTGCGACAAAGGACTACCATCAGCTGTAGAATGGAATGACGACTGCGAAAATCTGTGCCGGGGCGGGACTCGAACCCGGGTTTCCTGCCAAACGCGAGCGGTAGCCTTATCATTTTTTAAAATTATTTTATTGTCAGAATGGCTTGGTACTATCATGACACTTCAGTGGACGATAATCAAATCGTCTTCTAATATAGCGTGCAAATGGGAGAAAAAAGTAATTATGATAACAGAATAATAATAATAATAATAATAATAATAATAAAACCGAGAACATAGCCGACAAAGCACCACCAAGCTTCCATGATATGTCTCAACAATTATTTTTATATCGTTTTTAGTGATTTAGTTTTTTTGTTATTTTGTGTTTTTTATTTATTTTAATAGTTTGTAATAGAATCTAAAAGTAGAAGGAAAACGAAACCAGATTACATTCGAAGTACCAAACTAAGAAAAATCTCAATTTGATTGCAAGGATGGTATACGCACATGTGTATCTATACCTCATCGATACACATTCTACATCAGAACTGGAGCGACGCTGAGTCAAAACGCAAAACAAAACGAACGGGGAAATCAGGAGTGGACAAGCCGAAGCAAATCAGATGGGAACATACACTTACCATCAGAAAAATTAAATTACCCAACACCCTGCCGACGGAAAACAAGATTCAACGTGTTGGCGAAGAGGTATCGACATCGAGGCATTCACAAGCACGTCCAATAGGCGGTGATCATGTGCTGCATAAAGTCCATGTGATCTTCCCCCTCGCACTCTGCAAGATAATGAACGAAGTGTCGCAGCAACCACGTAATGGTATGGGTTTTTGACAGTGGAAAGAAAGAGGAATCTGGGCGTAATATGATGTCCGTAGTGTCTGCAGGCTCAGAAGATCGAGTAAGGAAGGCCAATTGTGTCCTGATCCAAGACTAGTGTGCCATGTGACGTCCACAAGTAAAGCGATGTCGTATCCTATCTGGAGACTTACAACGACTACTTAGATCCGTGTCACTAAGTCCAATACGGAATGTCGCTCGTTCCTGGCAATCAAGTTACAGGGTGTTTCAAAAATGACCGGTATATTTGAAACGGCAAGAAAAACTAAACGAGCAGCGATAGAAATACACCGTTTGTTGGAATATGCTTGGGACAACAGTACATTTTCAGGCGGACAAACTGTCGAAATTACAGTAGTTACAATTTTCAACAACAGATGGCGCTGCAAGTGATGTGAAAGATATAGAAGACAACGCAGTCTGTGAGTGCGCCATTCTGTACGTCGTCTTTCTGCTGTAAGCGTGTGCTGTTCACAACGTGCAAGTGTGCTGTAGACAACATGGTTTATTCCTTAGAACAGAGGATTTTTCTGGTGTTGGAATTCCACCGCCTAGAACACAGTGTTGTTGCAACAAGACGAAGTTTTCAACGGAGGTTTAATGTAACCAAAGGACCGAAAAGCGATACAATAAAGGATCTGTTTGAAAAATTTCAACGGACTGGGAACGTGACGGATGAACGTGCTGGAAAGGTAGGGCGACCGCGTACGGCAACCACAGAGGGCAACGCGCAGCTAGTGCAGCAGGTGATCCGACAGCGGCCTCGGGTTTCCGTTCGCCGTGTTGCAGCTGCGGTCCAAATGACGCCAACGTCCACGTATCGTCTCATGCGCCAGAGTTTACACCTCTATCCATACAAAATTCAAACGCGGCAACCCCTCAGGGCCGCTACCATTGCTGCAGGAGAGACATTCGGTAACGATATAGTGCAAAGGATTGATGACGGCGATATGCATGTGGGCAGCATTTGGTTTACTGACGAAGCTTATTTTTACCTGGACGGCTTCGTCAATAAACAGAACTGGCGCATATGGGGAACCGAAAAGCCCCATGTTGCAGTCCCATCGTCCCTGCATCCTCAAAAAGTACTGGTCTGGGCCGCCATTTCTTCCAAAGGAATCATTGGCCCATTTTTCAGATCCGAAACGATTACTGCATCACGCTATCTGGACATTCTTCGTGAATTTGAGGCGGTACAAACTGCCTTAGGCGACACTGCGAATACCTCGTGGTTTATGCAAGATGGTGCCCGGCCACATCGCACGGCCGACGTCTTTAATTTCCTGAATGAATATTTCGATGTTCGTGTGATTGCTTTGGGCTATCCGAAACATACAGGAGGCGGCGTGGATTGGCCTCCCTATTCGCCAGACATTGGATTGGCCTCCCTATTCGCCAGACATGAACCCCTGTGACTTCTTTCTGTGAAGCCATTCCGCCAGACACGTTGTCAAAGGTTTCGGGTAATTTCATACAGAGACTACGCCATATTATTGCTACGCATGGTGGATATGTGGAAAATATCGTACTATAGAGTATCCCAGACTGCAGCGCCATCTGTTGTTGAAAATTGTAACTACTGTTATTTCGAAAGTTGGTCCGCCTGAAAATGTACTGTTGTCCCAAGCATATTGCAACAAACAGTGTATTTCTATCGCTGCTCGTTTAGGTTTTATTGCCGTTTCAAATATACCGGTCATTTTTGAAACACCGCGAGGACGCTACGCGCATCGGCAAAATCGGGAGAATGACATTGAACCAAACTGTTGTCCAAGTTTCTCTTTCAACGAGGTTCGGGCAAGGGACTGCTTCCCAACGAGTCTTTAGAAATTTTATGGTGAGCACAGGTCTGCAGAAGATGTCTGCCCCTGAAGAGCTCACCGCAAGATAGAAGTCACGAATGTGTATCAACTCGGACACAGAGAAATAAACGAGACGTGAATGTGTGAGTTTCCTGAGTGACCGTCAAAACAGTACGACGCACATATGGCACCTGCGCCTCCCTTCGTACACGTCTGGTCCAGCCACCCAAAGGACCGGGGCTGTGTGATCACCTCATACCGTATGTGAAGTATATGTCTTTCCGTAAGAAACGACCACAAAATTGTTGTAGTTTCTTCGCCCTCGTCGCGGGCAGCGGATAAACTTGGGCCACGCACTAAGCTTTGCATAAGACATATGTATCCAATATTCGGACTTTCTGGAGCAGAGTAAGAGAACGCCTTTCGTGCTCTAGTATAGCTCCCTGAATTTTTTCAGTAATAGACTTCCAGCTGAGGGCCGCCATTTTGAGTGGACAACGATCGATGATGATATCGAGAGACGTATGCCGATCCACCACAGTGGCCCACGGAACAACCGCGTCATAAAAACCTCGTAAGGGAAAAAGATTGCACATACCTTCATTAAGTTTTGCCCCTGAGCTCCCACAAAAATCAGCCATTACAGCCTTCAGTCGAGGTACCTCTGCAGGATTGCGAAGTAGAACCATCACGTCATCCGCGTATGCACGAACGGCTATAGTCCCGCTGGAAAGTGTCCAACCCGTCAGCTGGGATGCTAGCATCAGAAATAGGGGCTCCAGAGACAACACAAAACTAAGTCATTGACAGCGGGCTTCCTTGAGGCACTCCCCTACGGATATTTATCGGGGACGTCAGTTGGCCATTAACAACCACCGAAGCCGAAATACCCGTAAACAGATATGGGAGCACTCGCCGAATGTCAACAGTGAAACCAAATGGCTCCAGAATTCCGAAGCAGAGAGCCGTGATTAACACGATCAAATGCCTTAGCGAAGTCTAGAAAAACAAGGGCACAAGGGACGGACGCTACAGCAGCAAGCGAAACCACGTCACGGCACTCGGCTGTAGGGGTAAGAATGGTGCGACCAGGTACGGAGCTTTGATGTTTTGCAACAATCGTCTCCATCACAGCCGACATCCTACTATTAACTGCCCTCGTCACAGTCTTACAATCAAAGTTTGACAAAGTAAGTGGGGGAAAGCTATCAGGGGCAGCCGGTCCCTGTGCTTTTCGGAATCAAAACAATTTTTCCCACTTTGAACGAGGTCGGCACTACTCTACCCTGAAACACTTCATTCAAAAGGGAGGTAAAGGTAGCACCCAACAACGGCCCAAAGCGCGTGTAAAATTCCTTGGGAAGTCCATCCAGACCCGAGGACTTTTGAGAAGGCGATCCCACAATAAGTTTGTAAACTTCCTCAGGCTGAAAGGCAGCTAAGAGCGTTGCATTATGTTCAGGTGTAATTGTCGTATCCAAGAAGCTGACAAGTGGGTCGTAAAAGGTTTCATTGGACTCGTCGATGTCGTAGATGTCTACATAGTACTGGTGTAACGAACGCACTGTATCAGCTTGCCCTGTTACAAGACGTCCATCATTTGTCGTGAGAGAATGAATACAAGCGCGTCGGCGGCGGGTCTGATGCCGAAGCAAATGAAATAAGGAAGTCAGTTCTTCCGTCACCAATGAACGCGGCTTCGATCGTATTTTCAAACCTTCCATTTGTATTCTCTGCAAGGTCAAAAATTTTGCTTTTACACGCCTAACATCCGCAATTCGGAGAGAGGCGTGATCCGAAGCAGCATAAAGTTCACGCAGGATGGAATAGTAATAATATTCATATGTTCTCCGAAAGTCTCGCGTTTTGGCAGCATAGAAAAGTGGCAAGGTTTGCCTGAGCCTCGCTTTTGCTAGCTGTGTCCACCAGTCAAGGGTGGAAGAGTAGTTTCCAGTGGACCGTAGAGTACGCTCCCACGTTACCGAGAGAGGGGTCAGACAGGTGAGCGACGTTTAACATCCACGGAGGGTGAAACAATTCGACTGGTTGCCGTTCAAGATTGAGAGTTGTGGCCACAACACAGTGATCCGTAAAGGAAGCTTGGATGACTTCACCATTAAAAATAATATCGCTCAGGTAGTCTGATAAGTAAAACCTATCTAACCTGATACTAAAAGTCGCAGTAAAGTGGGTAAATTTAACTAACGTCGGGTATTTACATATCCAGACGTCTTTTAGGCGTAAGGAGCGGACCAATTCATGTAATTCACTAGAGAAATTAAAATTAGGAGATTTATCTGCAGGAGGCAAAACACAGTTAAAATCACCACCCGACAGAATAGCCGGAGGACTCTTACGCAACAGATAAACAGTGTCCTCTTTATAAAAACGCGAACGATCCGCTGCGCGACCAGTGACAGATGGGGCATATAAAAGAACCGAGGTACGGCTGAAAAGTTGATAACCTATGCCCCTGCCAGAACCCAACATTTCCACCTCAGCAATAGGAATGCCTTCGCGAAAGAATAAGGCGGTCCCCGTAGAATATTCGGGTGCTACATTAAAGATCATACGAAAACAAGGAGAAATTACTAAATAACACCTCCTGTAGAAAACTATGTCCGCACATGAATCATAAATGAACTGACGCAGCGAAACCAATCGCAATTCTGATTCCACACGATTAACGTCTAAGGGAAGGAACCTGTAGGCTTGCGTCATTGATCACAGCTGGACAGTTATGCACGGAACCTCCGAGTAGAATTAGGTAGACAGCTGAGAGTCAAGGTCCATTGGGGAATCCACAGCGCAATCGGACATCGGGGGACCAGACCCCCGTCATCGTAACCTTGTTTCTTAGATTTCTTACTTGCCACCGCACGCTACAGGAAGTGCAACATGGCTAAGCAGGCATGGCTAGAGGACAAATGTAAGGATGTAGAGGCTTATCTCACTAGGGGTAAGGTAGAAACAGCCTACAGGAAAATTAAAGAGACCTTTGGAGAAAAGAGAGCCACTTGTATGAATATCAAGAGCTCAGATGGAAACCCAGTTCTAAGCAAAGATGGGAAAGCAGAAAGGTGGAACGAGTATATAGAGGCTCTATACAAGGGCGATGTTCTTGAGGACAATATTATGGAAATGGAAGAGGATGTAGATGAAGATAAAATGGGAGATACGATTCTGCGTGAAGAGTTTGACAGAGCTCTGAAAGACCTGCGTCGAAACAAGGCCCCTGGAGTAGACAACATTCCATTGGAACTACTGACGGTCTTGGGAGAGCCAGTCCTGACAAAACTCTACCATCTGGTGAGCAAGATGGACGAGACAGGCGAAATACCGTCAGACTTCAAGAAGAATATAATAATTCCAATCCCAAAGAAAGCAGGTGTTGACAGATGTGAAAATTACCGAACTATCAGTTTAATAAGTCACAGCTGCAAAATATTAACGCGAATTATTTACAGACGAATGGAAAAACTGGTAGTAGCCGACCTCGGGGAAGATCAGTTTGGATTCCGTAGAAATGTTGGAACATGTGAGACAATACTGACTTCACGACTTATCTTAGAAAATAGATTAAGGAAAGGCGAACCTACGTTTCTAGCATTTGTAGACTTAGAGAAAGCTTTTGACAATGTTGACTGGAATACTCTCTTTCAAATTGTAAAGGTGGCAGGTGTAAAATACAGGGAGCGAAAGGCTATTTACAATTTGTACAGAAACCAGATGGCAGTTATAAGAGTCGAGGGGCATGAAAGGGAAGCAGTGGTTGGGAAGGGAGTGATTGTAGCCTCTCCCCGATGTTATTCAGTCTGTATATTGAGCAAGCAGTAAAGGAAACAAAAGAAAAATTTGGAGTAGGTATTAAAATCCAGGGAGAAGAAATAAAAACTTTGAGGTTCGCCGATGACTTTGTAATTCTGTCAGAGACAGCAAAGGGCTTGGAAGAGCAGTTGAACGGAATGGACAGTGTCTTGAAAGGAGGATATAAGATGAACATCAACGAAAGCAAAACGAGGATAATGGAATGTAGTCGAATTAAGTCGGGTGATGTTGAGGGTAGATTAGGAAATGATACACTTAAACTAGTAAAGGAGTATTGCTATTTGGGGAGCAAAGTAACTGAAGATGGCTGAAGTAGAGAGGATATAAAATGTAGACTGGCAATGGCAAGGAAAGCGTTTCTGAAGAAGAGAAATTTGTTAACATCGAGTATAGATTTAAGTGTTAGGAAGTCATTTCTGAAAGTATTTGTATGGAGTGTAGCCATGTGTGGAAGTGAAAGATGGACGGTAAATAGTTTGGACAAGAAGAGAATAGAAGCTTTTGAAATGTGGTGCTACAGAAAAATGTTGAAGATTAGGTGGGTGGATCACGTAACTAATGAGGAAGTATTGAATAGGATTGGGGAGAAGAGGAGTCTGTGGCACAACTTGACTAGAAGAAGGGTTCGGTTGGTAGGACATGTCCTGAGGCATCAAGGGATCACAAATTTAGCATTGGAGGGCAGCGTGGAGGGTAAAAATTGTAGGGGGAGACCAAGAGATGAATACAGTAAGCAGATTCAGAAGGATGTAGGTTGCAGTAGCTACTGGGAGATGAAGAAGCTTGCACAGGATAGAGTAGCCTGTAGAGCTGCATCAAACCAGTCTCAGGACTGAAGACCACAACAACAACAACAACATGTGGGATGGCGCCGTCTGCAGACGGAGGTGTGGCAGGGGTTTTAGGCACAGCTTGCTCCCCCTCCCCCCCCCCCCCTAACTAGGTTCATTTGATACAGGTCCAGTCACTAAGGTGGAAGCATTCTGTGCAACTACCAACATAACAAGTGATACTTGGTCGCTAATTTTATTCTCCGCGGGAGTAGCTGTAGTAGGCAAATGCAGAAAACCGTCTGCAGTTGAAGACGAAGGAACAGGAGCGCACGGCATGGTCGGAGACTGTGTCCTCCCACAGTGACGAAGAGGGGGGGGGGACTCCGTTCCCTCTCCAGGCACAGGCAGCTCAGAAGAGCCACTTCGCGAGCAGGAGGGGTGCTGGAGAAAACTTCTTCACTACTTACCGTACCACGGACGGGAGGTGTCGTACCATCGAGAGGAGCAGGGGACACAATCGATGCGGAGGAGGTTGGCGCAGAAGGCACAGCCAAATCCTCACCATCCTGAGTGCGACGTCGCTTGCTTGTCGCCGTTATAGATTCTATCCTGGGCCCAGTAGGATACTGAACCTGTTGCGGAAGTTTACTGACACGGTTAAAGCTCACAGTACCTTTTCGTGGAATACAAGTGGAGCATGGCAGCCAAGCGCAGTGGCCGACGCCGCCGCGAGTAGACGGACACCAACAGGCAGTAAAAGGGGGGGGGGGGGGGAGGCGCAACGACTCACTCGGCGCACAGAACAACACTAACGAGGAAAACGTCACACAAGCGACGCTGCGGCAAGTGAAATAAACAACCTTCCCGCTAGACACTCGAAGCGTAACTGTACTCTATGCTCACGCAGATAGCTTACGAAGTCGTAGACTATGGCTCTGACATACAGCTGCCAGCGAATCAAACAATCAGCCGCGATCGCTAACGCACCGTATACATAACGCAAGTTGAGAACATCTGAATGTTTTCTGTAAATGGGCGAGTTAAAAAAAAATTCAAATTTGTGTGAAATCTTATGGGACTTAACTGCTAAGGTCATCAGTCACTAAGCTTACACACTACTTAACCTAAATTATCCTAAGGACATTTCAGAAATACTTCTCTATGCATATTGATGATAGACACTGTCCTGCCAAACGTATGGATATCGACAGAAGTATGAGACAGATCGCATTACGAAACACATCAAATGAATTCGCAAATGCAAAAAAAGACTACCATCAGCTGTAGAATGGAATGCCAACAATGAAAATTTGTGCCGGATCGGGACACGAACCCTGGTTTCCGGCCTGTCGCGAGCGGTCGCCTTACCATATTACTTTTCGTGCACGACTCGCGACAAGCCTCAAACTTTCATACGTCATCAGACATGCGTCTACGACCTGTACTCGTACATCCATTATGTATATTACCGTACAGGTGAGACGTCGTACTTGGAAGTCGCTTGTCCGAAATTGGCAGATAAATACGATATTTCCGTGCCTGTGTTATTCTGATTACGACTAAAGTTCCCTGGGACATTAATGCATAATCAGAATAACGCAGGTACTGCAATGTCATATTTATAAGCCGATACCGAGCAGGCGACTTCGATGTACAACGTCTGACCTGCACAAGAATATAGATAATCTACGTACGAGTACAGGTCGTAGACACACGGTTGACGACATGTGGAAGTCTGGGTTTGCCCGTGCGTCGTGCACCGATAATGGGAAGCAATCCCTGGCCCGAACCTCGTTGAAAGAGAATCTTCGCGAGCAACCTGAACGACAGTCTGGTTCAATTCAGCCGATGCGCATAGCGTCCTCGTGGTAGAAGGTAGTAAATAACTTGATTACCACGAACGAGCGACTTTCCGTATTGGGCTTAGTGACACGGATCTAAGTAGTCGTTGTAAGTCTCCAGATAGGATACGACATCGCTTTACTTGTGGACGTCACATGGCACACTAGTCTTGGATCAGGACGCAATGGCCTCCCTTACTCGATCGTCTGAGGCTGCATACACTACGGGCATCATATTGCGCCCAGATACCTCTTTCTTTCCACTGTCAAAGTTGCTGCGACACTTCGTTCATTATCTTGCAGAATGCGAGGGGGAAGATCACATGGACTTCATGCAGCACATGATAACCGCCTATTGGACGTGCTTGTGGATGCCTCGATATCGAGACCTCTTTGCCAACATGTTGAATCTTGTTTTCGGTCGGCAGGGTGTTGGTTAATTTAATTTTTCTGATGGTAAGCGGTTTTCTTTATTATTTATGTTCCCACCTGATTTGCTTCGGCTTGTTCTCTCCTGGTTTTCCTTTTCGTTTTGTTTTGTGTTTTGACTCAGCATCGCTCCAGTCAGTTCTATTGTAGAATGTGTATCGATGAACTATAGATGCACATGAGCGTATACCATCCTTGCAATCAAATTGGATTCAAAAATGGTTCAGATGGCTGTGAGCAATATGGGACTTAACTTCTGAGGTCCTCAGTCCCCTAGAACTTAGAACTGATTAAACCTCACTAAACTAAGGACATCACACACACCCATCCCCGAGGCAGGATTCGAACCTGCGACTGTAGCGGTCCCGCGGTTCCGGACTGTAGCACCTAGAACCGCTCGGCCACCCCGGCCGGCAATCACATTGGGATTTTTCTTAGTTTGCTACTTCGAATGTAATCTGGTTTCGTTTTCCTCCTACTACAAACTATAAAATATATATAAAAGCACAAAATAAAAAAATTAAAAATTACTAAAAACAATATAAAAATAATTCTTGATACATATCATGTGAGCTTGGTGGTGGTTTGTTGGCTACGTTCGTGTTTTTATTTTTTCCTTTCCACTCTTATTTATTGTTCCGTTATCATAATTAATTTCTTCTTCCATTTGCAGCGTATATTACATTATGATTTGACTATGGTCTACTGAAGTGTCATGATTTTACCACGTCATTCTGATGATAAAAAATAGTGCAATGGTCAGCATATGTGCCTAGTAACCAGGAGGTCCTGGTTCGAACCCTGGTCGGGCACAAGTTTCCATCTGCCGCCGTTGCTATATTTCTACGCCCTGTACAAAAAGAAAAAAATTACTAAAGACACCGCTTGCGACAAGCGGGAGATCCGGGTCCGAGACCCGGTCCCGCACAAATATTTTAATTTTATCCATGCTTTGCAGTTTCAAACGCGACTGTATTCAATACACTGGAGGTATGAATTAAAACCGCCTTCGGTCACAACTTTTCGGGTTTTATTAAATACACGATGCATTTCGGACTCTGTGTATCCATCATTAGGTGTAATTTGTTTTAATTCAATTTCTATTTCTTCTCTTGAATGATGTGAAATGCATATTCCTGTCACGAATAGGTTAAATGTTACGTTATGAATCTCACAAGTCAAACTCGGAAAATATGTGGCCGGCCGCGGTGGCCGAGCGGTTCTAGGCGCTTCAGTCCGGCGCCGCGCGACTGCTACGGTCGCAGGTTCGAATCCTGCCGCGGGCGTGGATGTGTGTGATGTCCTTAGGTTAGTTAGGTTTGAGTTGTTCTAAGTTCTAGGGGACTGATGACCACAGATGTTAAGTCCCATAGTGCTCAGAGCCATTTGAACCATTTTGAAAATATGTGCAAAATAGTGGAAAAGATGAACAGTGTAAACTTACCACATAATGCAAGAAATGCGTTTTTAACGTTTTAGCTCCAGCAAACATTCTTTGTGT
This sequence comes from Schistocerca cancellata, assembly GCF_023864275.1. NCBI lineage: Eukaryota > Metazoa > Arthropoda > Insecta > Orthoptera > Acrididae > Schistocerca > Schistocerca cancellata. The sequence goes on along the minus strand of NC_064632.1, from coordinate 3,714,838 downwards.
ACTGAGTACAGTCACGTTTGCAGCGGCAAAATATGGTCAAAATTGAATTACATTTAGTTTTACAGGTACATATTGTAGGCTGCAAGTCTATATATAACATTTTAATGATTTATGGGGGAAAATCTGATGTTGCTTACATAAGCAACAGACAAATGCAGACGAGACAGATGGGAAAAAAAGTAAGTGTTTATTATTTTAAAAGCAGTCGCCATAACTGTTAATACATTTATCCATGGCCCATGCCTCCATGTGGTAGTGTATGTTCGAAAAGTTGACAGAGACAAGAGTAAACTACTACTGAACTATATGGCGGATGTGTTACTGCAATTCTGATGCAATTGACGACTAGGTAGCCGACGCTTCAGACTAATGTGTACGGTAGTTTACACGTGTTAATCCTATGTTTTGAAGTACATAAAGCTGTCTTAGCAATTCTTTTACGGCAATATGTGGTTTATGCTTACTTCTTCGATTTTTTTTTCTTTTCCACGTTGTCAATAAGGTAGCCCCAGAGTGGTACAGGCTTTATATTAGACGAAAGTGCGACCAATTTTGTTATTCATGGCCTAGTGGCACTTATCAAAGAAGTACATCACTTAAATTTTCGTCCAGACTGCAATGAATATCGCGTCATACGGTAGACTCCGATCTACTCTCTTGGTATGCTTTCGTTATTCGAGATCCCTATTGCTCGTCATTGTTGGCACTGGTCGACTGTTACTGTCGAATTGGTGCGAGTGGCGTCTAGCTATACGACATTTGCGCCTCAGTCGGTGCTGACGGGCAACTACATACTCTGCACAGTGATGTGCTCTGGCGCCAACAGTGCATAAATTGTCGAAACTCGATCGTTGACTGATGACTCTTAGAGGGGAGGTCATATTTCTTCTTAAATCTCTCAAAATCGCGGTAACTGTCACTAACGATATGGAGTTACGTGCTGTATTGAGAATACAGAAAAGAGGCCTGAACTATATTAAAAGCACCTCAGTATTATTGTGACGTTGTTTACAAAAAAGAAAACTGTGAGAGATGTTCACGGGTGATTAATGTTTTGGCTCGAACTCGTAGAAGAAAACCGATAAGAAAATGTGGGAAGACATGTTTTCGGGAGTATTATATGCGGTCGCAGCTGGATGCAGAGAGCAGAAGAGTAGTAGTAGTTTATTTTTATGAAATACAAGCTGTTTACCCGGCACGGTATGATTAGTTACTCACCTTAGTTGTATGTGTACTTAACATGAAGCCAAGTGTCCGAAGCTTTCTAGAGTCGTCGTTCAAAAGTGACCTCACCCATCACCGCCACAGACCCTAGACTTAAGATGTGAAGTGGGTTCTCATCTGTTAAAGTGGCGACCGAACACTACGTATTCGACACTAGTGTCATTCGTTTTAGAAAATCTTTACATTTCCTTCATACCAGTATCTCACTTCAACAGTACTTTCGTCAAAATGGTAAACGTAGCAAATTAGATTGGAAATGCAGCGGGCTTTCCAGAGCTATCCATACATTTCACCAGTTCCCCACATAGCCTTTATCTCGGTTAATGCAAGTTTGTACTGTGTTTGGCGAAGTTTCACCATGTGCTCCAGTGTTAATTTTACATGTTAGCCCCATCCGCACCTACTACCAGTCCCATCTCTGTAAGGCCCACAAAATAAACTTTTTTTTCAGATCGTAAGTCGAATGTTCACCAAGTTTTAATGAAATTTTTCCATGCATTATAGAGTTTTTTAGGTTAAAGGCTCTCAGGAAACAACAGAAAGGGCGTCCGTCTAACAGGGGCAGATAGAACACAGTAAGGTAGTTGTAAAAACGATCGGTATTGTAGATGTACATTGTCGAAGCTGTGTTGGGAAAGAAACAGAGCTCCAAGCCCTAACAGATAGCACTGAAGCTCAAATAGTTATAGGTACGGAAACCTGGCTAAAGCCGTTAACAAGTTCAGACGAAATTTTTTCAAACGACCTAACAGTGTTCAGAAAGGATAGATTAAATACAGTTGGTGGTGGAGTATTTATTGCTGTCAGAAGTAGTTTACCTTGTAGTGAAACTGAATTAAATAGTTTCTGCGAAATAGTATGGGTAGAGGTTATACGTGACAATCGGGCTAAACAGTTAATTGGATCGTTTTACCGACTCAGAAGATATAGTTGCTGAACAGTTCAAAGAAAACTTTAGTCTCATTTCAAATAGGTACCCCACTGACACAATTATAGTCGGTGGCGACTTCAATCTACCGCTGATATGCTGGAAAAATAATACGTTTAAAAGCCGGCGGCAGGCATAAAACGTCATCTGAAATTGTACTGAATACTTCCTCAGAAAATTATTTGGAACAATTAGTTAATGAGCCCATTCGAAGCGTAAATGGTTGCGAAAGCATACTTGACCTCTTAGCAACAAATAATCCTGGACAAATAGGGAGTATCATGACGAATACAGGAATTAGCGACCACAAGGCAGTTGCTACTAGGCTGAACACCGTGACACCCACAACCATAAAAAAAGAAACGCAAAGTACATACATTTAAAAATGCTCTTAACGCCTTCACGAAAGCGTAGAAAAGATGTGGTATCATTTCAGAGAGATAGTATCGACGGCAATTGAGAGATATATACCACATTAAGTAATAAATGATGGTACTGATCCCCCATGGTGCACAAAACGGGTCAGATCGCTGTTGCAGAAGCAACGAAAAAAGCATTCCAAATTTAAAAGAACGCAAATTCCCCAAGATTGGCAAAGTTTTGCAGAAGTTCGAAATATATCAAGTGCTTTAATGCGAGATGCTTTCATTAATTTCCACAATGAAACTCTGTCTCGGAATCTGGCAGAAAACCCAAAGAGATTCTGGCCATATATAAAGCACACCAGTGGCAAGGCGTAATCACTACCTTCACTGCCCGATAACAACGGTGAAGTCACTGATGACAGTGACACTAAATCGGAGTTATTAAACACGGTTTTCCGAAACTCCTTCACCAGAGAGGACGAAGTAAATATTCCTGAATTCCAATCAAGAACACCTGCCAAGATTAGAAATATGGAAGTAGATATTGTCACGTAGAAAAATGTGTAATTAGATGAATGACGAACACTAACTTCACTTAATGTTAAAATGCTACTGTGCAGGTGAACTTTGAACTCACGACCCTCCGTGCAACAGTCTATTATCATAACCACTACAGCACGATGACTGTGCTACTGAGCTTCTTCTGCAACATTGCTCCCTCCTTAAGAGAACAGCGTCTCGGTGTTACGTCCTCCTAGTCCGGGAACGAGTCACCGGTCCTGCATACTCCGACTCCCGATGACTGATGTTCGCCACGGCGGTGATCTTCTTCGAACTTCCTTTGCCACTGCGCTCTTCGTCACCTTTCCGCTAGTTGCCTGTCGCTGGAGCTTCGAGTTTACGCTGGGTTGCAAGATACTTACAGGGCGGGCGGAGGCGAGCTAACTGCCGCGCTTCCTCAGCTCTGGTTAACACCTGGCCGACGTAGTCGTCGTCCACGTCATCAGGATGGAACGGAAACACAGCGTCCATCGTCGTAGTCGCCTCACGCCCATTCACTGGAGACCATCAACCAATAAGCCAGAGAGCATACCGTGTCTCAGCAGTGGAACGTCGAACAATTCGCGACGAGGTAGAGAAAATGATGAAGAGTGACATCATGCAGACTTCTCAGAGCCTATGGTCGTCACCAGTGGTCCTCTTCAGGAAGGAGGGTGGCAGTTGGCGGTTATGTGTTGAGTACAGGAAGCTTAAGTGGATGATGATTCTTTGTTATTTAGATGCCATTGTAGTGATCCCAGGGACATTTGACGAACACTTAGACTGAGGGCCGTTCTTCAGCGTCTCCAACAAGGCGGACTAAAACTTAATCCAAGAAAGTGTCTCTTTGGAGCAAAAGAAATAAAAATACTTGGACAACTTGTGTCATACGAAGGTGTGCGGCCAGACCCAGAGAAGGTGAGATCTATAACGGAATTTACTGTCCCTAAAAGTATTAGGGCTGTCAGAAGATTTTTTAAGGCATATGATAGGATCCGCAAGAGATTTTTCTGGCGAGGTTTATTTAGGAGTGTCCGTCACTATGTGTCACGCTGTCGAGAGTGCCAGAGGAGAAAGGCAGTTTCTCAGAAACCACCTGGCCGACTCGTACCAATTCCACCAGCCGAAACGCCTTTCCAGCGTGCTGGGATTGACCCACTCGGACGATTTCCAACGTCTGCTAGTGGCAATAGATGGATTATTGTTTTTACTTATTATCTCACACGCTATGCCATTACAAAAGTCGTGAAAACAGCCGAAGCAATCGATGTAGCCAAATTCACCGTGGAAGACATTGTATTAAAACACGGTGCCCCAAGGTCGTTAATTACGGATGGAGGGAAAGTTTTACAGTCGAATCTTATGACAGAGATAAACAGTCGGTGCAACATTACTCATCACATGACGACTGCCTTCCATCCGTAAACTAACGGGCTTACTGAACGCCTTAATAAGGCCTTGGTCGAAAAGTTATCAGTGTTCGTCACTGCTGAGCAGAGCAGCTGGGATGAGGTGCTGCCTTTCGTGACGTTTGCCTAGAACACCGCCAAACAAGACAACACAGTATTTAAGCTTCCTGTAATCAACAAAAAAACGCCAACTGCCATCCTTCTTCCTGACGAGAACCACTGGTGACGATCATAGGCTCTGCGAAGTCTGCATGACGTCACTCTTCATCACTTTCTCTACCTCGTCGTGAATTATTCGACGTTCCGTTGCTGACACACGGTATGCTCTCTGGCTTATTGGTTGATGGTCTCCAGTGCAAATCTGGTGCTTCACCGTCGATTTGTCTAAGTTGCTCTTTACCTGTGGATTGAAGCATTCAGAAAGCCCTTAAAGAATAGCAAGTAGCTTCTTCTGTTGTTCCTTGACGCGTGGGATTAGCCGAGCGGTTTGAGGCGCTGCAGTCAGGGACTCTGCGGCTGGTCCCGGCGGAGGTTCGAGTACTCCTTCGGGCATGGGTGTGTGTGTTTGTCCTTAGGATAATTTAGGTTAAGTAGTGCGTAAGCTTAGGGGCTGATGACTTTAGCAGTTAAGTCCCATAAGATTTCACATATTTTTTGTTGTTGTTCTTTGTGAGATCTGGTGATAGTCGAGCAAGAAGATCTTGTCTCGTAGTGGTAGCGCCAATTTCGCCCACAGACTCGGCATGGGAGGTTGCTATGACGCTCAGCTGTCCTCAGCGTTTGCTACGCACATGCGTCTTGGAAGGATCTGCGGATCTCGGTGACTGTAAACTATCCACAATTCACCGAATCCGTTCATAAACGAGACGACAGAGGCTGGGATGACCAAGTTATTGTTCAGTGGTATGCTTCTCTTACATTCCACTACAAGATCCGTGGGTTGATGCATAGCATGACACATTACAGTTACCTTTCTAGAGCTGACTGCAGGAATGTCTGGCACAAATAGTCTCCACACACTCGGATGCGCATCTTCGTGTCCGCAGTATTTCATCTCGTCTAGCGTAATCTTCGAGCGACTACAATCTATAATTGCCTGAGAAGCTTTCAAAAAGTCCCATCCGAGAATGACTTCATGACTACATTCTTGTCAGACAATGAATTCCATGGGCTGTGTATGGCAACTCATACCCATACGAATGACACATATTCCTGTAGGTTTTACATATTTCCCATTAGCCACCTTCAGCAGAGATGTTTTGCTGTCGACGAATACGGTTTTCTGCAACTGGCAGACGGTACTTGTCCAAAATGACTGAATATGATGCTCCAGAATCCACAAGAGCTTGGGCTGCTCGGCCATCCATGAGGATATCGACGTAGTTTCCTTTCATTTTTGTAGTGATCGACGGCGGATGTTTTTTCTCTTCGGCTTCCTCACCTCCAAGGAAGGTCGCACCATTTAGTTTCCCCGGTTGTGGCGGCTAGGTGATCGGCTGGAGCTTCTAAACGCCGATGGAGACCTTGATCGGCGTGTTGGGGAGCGTCTTCCCCCAGCGGCTAGCTTGTGGCCACGGTGACCTACGTCGTCCTGCACCCACATCTTCTTGTTCATCCTCGTCGTCCCGGAGATGGCGTCGGCTAAGATGGGTCTGCTGTCTTCTGGCGCGGGCGTCATCAAATATCCGCCGCCTTTCTCGACAATAGCGCACCAAATGTTCCGGTTGTCCGCAGTGGAAACATACTGGTTGGTTATCCTGGGTCCTCCAGACGTCAGTCTTCCTTGGTGCCCGAACAGGTTCCTCATGCAGCATTGTAGGAACGTCTCTTCGCCTGGGTCTCGACTTTTTCACTGTTTTAATGGGAAATGAAGGACGAGAATTGGGTTCAATGTCTATTCCACTTCCACCCTTATGACCTCTTGAAGTGTCTCGGTTTTTTGCCCGCCGTGAAATCCAAGTGCCTTCTGAACTTCCTCTCTCACTATCTGACGAAGAACACTTGTGAAATCAGTTGCTTCCACCATCACAGACATCGATACGACGTTTGGAAGCCGTTCTAACTTCTTGCGTGTAATTCTCTTTTGATGCATGGTTTCCATATATTGGCACCAATTTATGAAGTCGTCTGCTGTCGAAACCTCATTCAGGAGTAGGGCTTGATACATGTCCTCAGCAACAAGCTTCATGAGGTGTGCAACCTTATCTTCCTCCTTCATTCTAGAATCCACTATTTTACACAGTTCCAAGACATCTTGAGTGTAGGCTGCTGCAGTTCCTCCTGGAAGCTGTGCCCTGCACTTTAATTTATCTTCGGCCTTGCTCTTCTGTCATTGTGTGTCGCCGAAATATTTGCGCACTTCCGCCTGGAAAACTTCCCAGCTTGTGAACTTCTCGTTGTTCTCATACCATTGCTTGGCAGTGCCCTCCATGTAGAAAAATGAGTAGGCCAAACACACGGTGTCATCCCATTTGTTAAATCTGGCTATCCACTCATATACCTTGAGGCAGTTGTTTGGATCTTGGCCATCGTCACCAGAGAACCCGGAAGGATGTATCATGTGGTGGCATACAGTTGCTGTCATCGTAACGTACTCTCCTTCTTCTGTCTCCGATTGATTGCGATCTGTTGAATATGGCTGGAACTCGGGTTTCTCGCCATGTAAACGGCGATTCTGTCGTTGCCTGATGGGAGCCACTATGTCGTCGATAACGTGCGGTATCACATGTTCCGATAGCCGGGGCCTCCACCAGAATAATGTCACGTAGAACAAGGTGTAATTAGATGAATGACGAACACTAACCTCACTTAACGAAGATTTATTCAGTGCTTGCACATACAAGAGCGCGGAACGAACTGCCTCCGGACAGAACACATACGGCATATATACAGTTACAGAACATTCCAGTAAAATGATTCTTGACAGTTGTGGATACTTCTAGAATGTACTCGAATCGAAAATAGAAATTGAAATGTTACAGTTGAGGTGAGTTTTGAACTCACGACCCTCCGTGCAACAGTCTAGCATCATAACCACTGCACCACGGTGACTGTGCTACTGAGCTTCTTCAGCGACAATATCCTCGGTGTAGCAAAGCAGCTTAAATCACTTAATAAAGGCAAGGTCTTCGATCCATATTGTATATCAGTGAGGTTTCCCTCAGAGTATACTGATTCAATAGGTCCATATTTAGCAATTATATACAACCGCTCGCTCACAAAAAATCCGTACCTAAAGACTGGAAAATTGCTCCGGTCACACCAATACCCAAAAAGGGAAGTAGGAGTAATCCGCTGAATTACAGGCCCATATCAGTAACGTCGATTTGCAATAGGGCTTTGGAACACATACTGTATTCTAACATTATGAAGTACCTCGAAGAAAATGATCTATTGACACATAGTCAGCTCGGATTCACAAAATATCATTCTAGCGAAACACAACTAGCTCTTTAACTCAGGAAGTAATGATTGGTATCGACAGGGGATGTCAAATGGATTCCATATTTTTAGATTTCCATAAGGCTTTCGACACCGTTCCTCACAAGTGGCTTCCAACTAAACTGTGTGCCTATGGAATATCACCTCAGTTGTGTGATTGGATTCGTGATTTCCTGTCAGAAAGTTCGTAGTAAAACACGGAAAGTCATCGAGTAAAACAGAAGTAATATTCGGCGTTCCCAAAGGAAGTGTTATAGGCCCTCTATTGATTCTGATCTACATTTACGACTTAGGAGACAATCTGAGAAGCCCTCTTAGATTATCTGCGGAAGACGCTGTCATTTACCGTCTTGTAAAGTCATCAGATGACCAAAACGAATTGAAAAATGATTTAGATAAGATCTCTGTATGGTGCGGAAAGTGGCTATTGAGCCTGAATAAAGAAAAGTGTGAAGTTATTGACATGAGTACTAAAAGAAATCCGATAAATTTCGATTAAGCGATAAGTCCCACAAATCTGAAGGCTGTAAATTCAACTAAATACTTAGCATTTACAATTAAAAATAACCTAAATCTAAACGATCACATAGATAATGTTGTGGGTAGAGCAAACAAAAGACTGCGATTCATTGGCAGAACACTTAGAACGTGCAACAGATCTGCTACAGAGACTGCTTACACTACACTTGTCCGCCCTATTCTGGAGTACTGCTGTGCGGTGTGGGATCCGCATCAGGTGAGACTAAAGGATGACATCGAAAAAGTTCAAAGAAGGGCGGCTCCTTTTGTATTATCGCGAAATAGGGGAGATAGTGTGAAAGATATGATACGTGAATTGGAGTAACAATCATTAAAACAAAGGCGTTTTTCATTGCGACGGGATTTTCTCATGAAATTTCAATCGCCAGTTTTCTCCTCCGATTGCGAAAACATTCTGTTGGCGCCCACCTACATAGGGAGAAATGATCATCACGATAAAAAAATAGAAATCAGGGCTCGCACAGAAAAGTTTTAGTGCTCGTTATTCCCGCGCGCCTTACGAGAGTGGAACGGTAGAAGACAGGTTGAATGTGGTTCATTGAACCCACTGCCAGGCACTTTATTATGAATAGCAGGTAATCACGTAGACGTAGACGTAGAACTATGCCTCATAACGGGACTGTCACCAACTAATCCAGTATCCTCGAAAACAGTGATTTCGACGCTACTACAGATCGCCTCCGATTGTTTTAACATTCCATCCCTTTCACAGTCCCACAGGACCCTAGGAGTGCTAGGGGTGCCTCACCCCAACACTATACAGTTGAAACGTCCCCTTTGAAAAAATTATACAAGACTGTGCTTAAACTGACGCACAATATTTTCTAGCGCAACGCAATCTGACTTTCAGAAATCCCTACAAAGGAATGGCCCTGACTAACATTAACCTATACCTTTCACAAATCACTTACCTCACAAAAATCTTAGTTACTCGAACTACTGCAATACAGCGAGCGCCACTACTGCCAGCTAAATAAAAGATTCAAACTACGGAAGGCACTAACTACTGATAGGCATAATTAGCAAATGAAAGAATTTGATGGAGAACAAACAATGTATTTACCTTAATAGTGTTGAAAAATCATAATATACATAGCAGTTCATAATATCCAGTATTACAAATTTCAAAACTCCACCATCTCTCTCCCCACATCCACCACTGCTGGCGGCTCACCTCCAACTGCGCAACGCTACGCGCTGTTCACGTCCAGCTGCCCAACACTGCAATGGCAGACAACAATGCAAACTAGCCACAGACTGCACACAGCACAGCCAGTGATTTTCATACAGAGAGTGCTACGTGGCGTTACCAATAAGAAAACCTATACAGTCTACTTACACAGTAACTCATATACAACGAAATAACCAGTCGCATAAAAGAAATTTAATTTCTTCACTGGTTTCGGGCACTTAGTACCCTTCTTCAGATGGTTATAGCTACTGCATTATTTGTGGGTGTCAACATTAGGGAGCATACAGCAAAGTCCCATGGTCTTAAAAAATATACAAGAGCAATAAATAATACAGTCCTGAATCCATTAATACAATAGGGCCGTGGCAATTTACTGTATGCACCTTACTGTTGACAATCAGAAATAATGCGATAGGTATATAAGTAGAGGACCATAGCATTTTGCTGTATGTACCTTATTGTTAAGCTCGAGAATAACGCGATAGGTATAATCTTCTGAAAAAGGGCGAAACCGTTAAAGAAATTAAATTTCTTTTATGCAACTGGTTGCTTATTATTTCATTAATTACGACTACAGTAGCTGAGGATAGATAAAATACTTAACCCCTATATGTAATGAAACATCCTGGAAGATTAAAACTGTGTGCCAGACCGAAGCTTGAACTAGGAAATGTTCTTAACCAATGAGCTGTCCAGGCACGACTCATTACCCGCCTCACAGCTTTACTTTTGCCAGTGCCTCAATTCCACCCTTTTATACTTCACTTAAGCTCTCCTGCACACCATGCAGCACTAGCTCTCCTGAAAGAGAGGGTATTGCCGAGACATGGCGTAGCAGTATCCAGGGGGATTGCTTCCAGACAAGTTTCACCCTGCAGCAGAGTGTTCTCTCATATGAAACTTTCTAGCAGATAAAAACTGTGTGCCGGACCTGGACTCGAACCTAAGACCTACGCCTTTCACGGTCAAGCGCGCTTGCGACAGCTGCTAACCAAGCACGCAATATGAAAATTCATTCAAGGAGAGAGGTAGCGGCGAAAGTGGATCTATGATGGCGGGCTGTGAGCCGTTTTGCTGAAATGTAAAGTCCACCATGACTGTCGTCGTAGAAGGTGAATTTATCACTCTACATGTAAATAAATTCTCCGCAAGTCAGTGATGATGATCGTTGAAGTTACTTCGTATTGTACAGACATTAAGAGTACATCTCAGTTGATTCAAAAAAGGAGTGCAGAAACAACGGTTGCTTACATGACCCTGTAGTGTAATGTTAACATACTTAGGTTATGCATATGTTTTCTCCCCACTTTTATGCATACTTTCCATTATTGGCAGTTATAAACTGTATGAAAGTTCAAAAATGGTTCAAATGGCTCTAAGCACTATGGGACTTTAACATCTGAGGTCATCGTTACTCCCCGAGACTCACCATTAGAACTACTTAAACCTAACTGACCTAAGGACATCACAGACATCCATGCCCGAGGTAGGATTCGAACCTGCGACCGCGAACCTGCGACCGTAGCAGCAGCGCGGTCCCGGACTGAAGCGCCTTGAACCACTCGGCCACAGCGGCCGGCTTAAACTGTATGAAAGCACAGACGGAACACAACTTGCCAAATATAAAAATGGAAGTAACTAGCTTGTGTTTATTGTTTCGCAGCAGAAATAAAAATAAAGCAGAACAACTATGTTGTGTGAGAAAACTTTCGTTGCTTTCATTGGGGCGAGTTGGTTACTGATTTCCTTTTCTAGCGCTGTATTAAACCCGCCATATGAAGGACTGAAAGTTGCGTACTGTAACGAATACATACCATGCAAAAAGAAAAACCGTTTATAATCGAAAATACAATTAATTAAACTCATTTAATATACTGGCGTAGATACAGAGAAAACAGTATGCAGCCACTACTATTTCGATCGCTATCATCATAATGAGGAATCTCTTTATTCGTTTTTCAACAATTACTGTGTGATAAAATTTGAAGAACGTTATGGGTTACATTAACTTCCCCGTTTACCACAAGCTTTACGAGAAGAGGAAGCACGAGACCCACTCAACCATCACTCGATACATCCCGTTGGCGAATGAGCCTATCGAAGGCTGAGTTGACCTGTGAACTTAATGCATAAACTAAGATTTTATTTATGTTGTTATAGGTCATCTGTCTTGAGCTGACTGCAATGTAATTAAAAAGAATTACACCAGACGCGTTTCGCTTTTATTTACAAAGCATCTTCTGTGACATTGGTGTTTGTTTGCATAGTCTGCACCTTCCCCTCTTGCTAGCAGTGGCTGATGTCGACAGGCTTCATTTCACATGTGCAGTTTTTGGCATTTTGCGTTATTTCCATCGCTGCCTAGACATAAACACTGCAGCAGTGATGAATGAAAAACAGTTAAGAAAGCTAATTATAAATAGTGCAGCGCAGGAAATAACGCAAAATGCCAAAAACTGCAGATGTGATATGACGTCTGTCGACATCAGCCACTGCTAGCAAGAGGGGAACGTGTAGACTATGTAAAGAAACACCAATGCCACAGAAGACGCTTTATAAATGAAAGCTAAACGCGTCTGGTGTAATTCTTTTTAATTACATTGCAGTCAGCTCAAGACAGATAACCTGTAATGACAGATGTTAACAGCTGCTGCGGAAGATGGCCACACAAACAAACGTGTTAAGATTTTACCGTTCATAAATATGTCAGAGCGGTTTCAGAATCGTATGGACAGAAATTGCGGAAATTTTGAACGAATCTTTACATGCTTTGAAGTAAATTTCCTCCCCTTGATCATAGGAGGAGCATGGTACTTAAGCATGCTTTTCAATTTTTCCTTGTAGTCAAAGATATCTACTGTTTTAAATCCTTCGCGTTAATTCTCTGATGTGGGTTTCCTACCAAAATATTAGTTACATTGATGCTACGTATACACAGAAATGCAACTGTTTCTATTCCTTAAATGGTACCGATCTAAACGAAATGTATCTCATATCTTTTCTTATCTCTAGAATGCAAAGACGTTACTGCAACATCGATTAAGAACTCTATATTACGAAAAGTAAGCAGACGTGGTCTCAAAAAAAAAAAAATTCGTTGCTTCTCAGTAAAGGGAAAGTAATACGTTCAGTGGCATCTATGCAGCTCATAAAATATGTAGTTAGAGCGAAACATTATTTTAGCTGGTAGAGATATCTGTATGTAGCGTGAGTAGTATCTTGGTTGAAGGCTTTGCACAAGATATAACAACTCCTTGGTTACATTGTTTATCGAATATCTACGGCAATCTTTTTTTCGGCCGAGGACGTTTTTAATTTATATTCTTCTTCATCGCGAGATTGCGTCCATTCCAAGATTTAACGTAAGAAATAACGCTAAGTAATTTAAATTGTACATATTAACGTACTTTTTAGCGAGAAGTTTGCGTATTGTATATTTTAGAGTGTAGCACTGTGACGTTAATGTGAAAACGTTTTAAGACTAATGCTTGCTATTTGCCGAAAATCTTACTGCAAGAACGAATTATGTCAATATAGCTGTCATGTTAAGTCTCATCGGTCGAGCCAATCCTGTTATTTTAGTGAATGCCAGTTGTCATTTCAGTCCGCAGCTCGTGATCGTACGGTAGCGTTCTCGCTTCCCACGCCTGGGTTCCCGGGTTCGATTCCCGGCGAGGTCAGAGATTCTCTCTACCTCGTGATGACTGGGTGTTGGGTGCTGTCCTTAGGTTAGTTAGGTTTAAGTAGTTCTAAGTTCTAGGGGACTGACCATAGATGTTAAGTCCCATTGTGCTCAGAGCAATTTGAACCAATAGTTGTCATTTCTTTGCGGTTAGGTCGATGTCAGTTGAAGAGTCAACAATGCCGAAATAAGTAAATTTCGAGCAACACTGTAAAATCATCTGTAAAATTTTGACATAGGTTTACTACAATTGCAAACTGCATCGTTTCAAATATAGTACACAGAAATCTAGTTTTCATTTGTAAACAATAGTGATTTGTATGCTCTATGGCTTTATCATATATGAAAATTTGCTATAGAAGTGCGCCTTGTTCTTTATACGCTCTTCAGATCTGCCTCAGATGTACAATTTTGTTGTGCCAATGTTTCTTTTCATTGACTTTCTGCTACGACCTGAAAATGTCTCACAAGCAATGATTCACTTTCTGTGGCCCCATTTTAAACTCTTAACTTACGAGATATTCTTGTACGATTTTGCAAACATTGCATGCGTAGATAAACCAACTGGTCATAATCGGTGAATGGCGTGTTGCAAAACAATAGCTTTTGAGATAGTTATATTGCAAACGAATAGTAAATTCACGTCCACTGTCTGCAGAGTGGTAAATGATTAACACTTGCAATGTGCAAGGAAATGCTACTTGTAAACGATACAGGAAGGGAACATATCCCACAACCACCTCAAATAACACTTGTCTCTGGTACTTCCATAAGTCAGTCCTGTTTCTTGGCTCATTTGTTTTCGTAACTCTAGATTAAGCAGTACTGTTACCGGCCTGGAACATAATTACCTGTAAAGGAAGTGCGGATTTATTTGCGTAACTACTCGTAGCAAATAGTTTCAGAATGAGAGATATCGTGGAATAAACTAACAAGTCGTCATTTCTAAGAATAGGCTAATGTGGTAAGAGAGAAGCCACGAATATATTTAGAATGCGCATAGACTACAGGAAGTCGAATATACGACTGATAAAGCTTTCAAAGTCTTCCAGCAGCATCGATTTGCCTTCAAACTGCACCACCTTTTGGCTGAGTGTTTTTCCATCATTGTGAAGTGGTAACAATTGACTGCTAATGAGCATGGAATGATCATCTCAGAGCAATGGAGTTTGAATCAGTGGGCGGGGATAACTTTTTTTCCCGTCTAGGAATCGGCATTCGTGGAGCTGAAACTGTAGTTGCCGGACATGAAATGAGACAGTGATGTTGAATATCAGGTAAGACTTTACCTGCAAGCTCAACCACTATTTTGACGTCTTATATACTTCTGTTGTGTGTATTCATTAAGAAAAGCACTTCTTTCACTTTATGTCGTATTTGAGGTACATGTTGACTTTTCGCTACTGTTCAAGTTTCTTTTCGAAGGCCAAAATTCTTTAATAAATATATTTAGTGCATTAATCTAAGATGCATTCCGTTCAATCTCGTTTTCTGCCACATGTTTCCAACTGACGTACACGTTCCAAATTTTTGGTGTTGAAGAACACACCTGTTTGTTTTTTCTTCTCTTCTAAAAAAAAAATGCTCTTTTTCGGAGCACACGTTAGCTATTGTCTGTAATATGCGACAAATCACAATCACTGCCACAAACGAGATGGTTGCTGTAACGTGAGTTCAGCTGGGAGTGAACAGTGGCTCGCATCGCAGTTGAAGAACAGATTCTTTTTGTGTTATAGTGCGCGTCATTTATGACGGCGGCCGAGTTTAGGTTTGTTCTGCGCATCTGACGTCACAAAACACAGTCAGCCAATGAAAGAGAACGACGTTGCCAGAGCTCGACTGCAGTGCAGAGCACGGACGAGTGTCTTCAGTTTTAGAAACGTTCAGTCATAAATAAAGTAATTGAACAAAAACAATGTCTTGATAGCAGACTTTCTTTTATAGAATGTTTGGAAAAAGCATTCTTTATATCGATTGCTTCATATTCTATTAATTAATTAAACAAAACAAGGAATAAGCCTCCTAATTCAGGCAATAGCAAGGAAAGATGTTTGTATGATTCTCACGAACCGCTTTTTCGCAATAACGAACAGTGGTAATTGTTTATTTCCTATTGTACTTCGATGAAAAGTGAGTGATTGATAGTCATACCAACAGTGTTTGTCGGTATTTTGCGTGATGTTTTCAGTCCTCCAGGATTTCTGTTACATTACGAGCTGTGTTAGCGTAATGGTTAAGGTGTTTGGCTACCGAGTGAAAGGTTCTGTGTTTAAACCTGCGTTTGGTGTCTAATATCTTCTTTATTTAAAAGAAACAATATCGAAGTGTCTTACTTCATGAATTTTATTCCTTTGAGTGTAATTTTTTGAAATATCTAGTGCTTTGTCTCTTCATTATAATCATAATAAGTTTTCGGTTTTTCTAATTTTGTCCTCCAATATTTCTTTTCACAGCAATTAAAAACAGTGAAAAGGCACACATACAATATTTGTGTTATCTGTTGTGTTTGTATATCTTCTCTCCCGCAGTCGCTGTTTTACTATTCATATTGAGATATATTCTTTTGGGACAGTATTACAAATATTATTTGGAGCAGAATTTCGGCACGTACGTTGCCGTGCTACTTGATTGTCTGGCGCAATTCTTTGCTTCGCTGCTTTGGCAACATCATCATATTCAATGTATTCGTCGACTGATCTATGTTTTGGCAAGCATTTGCAGTCCGTTGCGACAAACAAATTGTTTGCGCACTGCGCCTCAATGACAATATATTTTAGTTTCCATGTTTTATTACGTCCACAATTCAGTTTTGTGTACTTCGCCAACTTCGCTTTAATCAAAACTTTTTGGAAAAAAGCGAAATGACTGTTACAAATAAAACTTTTCTTACAGTCGCGGAAGACGGAATATTTCTCAATATTACATACGACACCTATCTGGTGCTTAAATTAAATGAGATATTGTTATACAGTAAATTTTATATGAAATTTAGGTACCTTGTCCACATTTCATTCTCAACATTGTGGCAACTAAAATCGACCATACGGAAAGTATACGCTATGGAGTTTTACCTCTGCAAACTCTTCAAAATTTCGTGCAATGGTTTACTACATTTAATGCTGCACGATAACTGCGTTGAACATCGAAACAAAATTAAGTCATTTATGGGGGGAAGGTATCATTCAAGAAGATGTGTAAAAATCAAATTTTTGGGCTAAATAGTTTTTGTGAAATCGAATGATAAGTGTGTCAAAGCAGTCGGAACACCATGTGTCAGCACAAGCGAGCAGTGCAGTGACGACAAAATCTCGCGGACAGCGCGGAATGCGGGGAGCACGTCTCTGTAGCAGCGAAAGGGTTAATGCGGCCGTGGTGGCTTTACTTCATAAACTGCGCGCAACCCCCTAAACGTAAATTTGCGAACTGTATTATACTATACTATGGCGCTGCTTCTCTTAGCGCGTGCGTCGTTTGCAACTGGCAACGCAGCAATCTCCCGCGTCTGGGCGGGCATGCGCGAGCCGCCAAGATAAAATAATTGAACTATACTTTAGAACGGCGTGCTGAACCAAAACAGAATTTCGGGAGGAGTGCTCCACATATTTAACACTACGACCACGTCTCATGGTCAGCCCATTTGCTGCTTACCACGAAGTGAGAATTTTGATGAAACTTAGAAGAGTAGTAACAGTCGAAGCCACGAGGAAATTTATTCCAGTCGACTCATCTGTATTTCTCGATCGCAGCTTCTCCTTACTGTTACACTTCCTATTTCTGTCTTCTGCTACCATATTGTTGACGTCTGAGTGACTTTCCGTCAATACCGGTTCAATATCTACAGTTATTGGACTGTCCACTACAAATTTAGTCGTCTTTCCTAACTCTCAATGACTAAGTCGATATATTTTTGAAATGCGGTGTGTGCCAATTAACCACAATGTTTAATAAATAGTTTCAAATTCGAAACTAGGTGTTTGATAAGAAACTAGTAATTTTTTGTCTTCCTAATACTTTTGCATATACTACAAGAAGTGCTGCATGCTTTTTTCCGGTAACACTGTTTTCAGGTCTTTCGAAATCGCTTAAAATGACGAGTACAATAACATAACACTTAAAAGTAAATGTTTATGGTACGAATTTCGCAAAATAGATAAGGACCTCAGTAAGAATAGAATGTTACGATTGTTGGCATAGCGCATATTTCATCTCCATTGGCACAAAAACATCGCGTAACAGACCTGGACCTACGCTATATCTGAAATCTAAACCTTTTATTTTTCACATAACTCAGATGTCATTGTGAAGGCGAGTGCAAGCATTATCAAGTCTTGCATCTCTCTGCTCCTCGTTACACAAAACCGTCAATCCTAATAATTTACGCACCATTTGTTGAGGTTATTTCAGTATTTGGAAAAGTTCACGAAATATTTTGTGGTTTTACACCTTTACGTGTATTGTACTGTGTTCGTTCTTCTCCATTTCCGTAGCAACGCTTCTTTGATTGTCTGGAAGCTCTCAGGGCTTCGCATTGATCTTCGGAACTTGGCTTATCGATTCTGTTTCTATTTCACTAGGAAAGTTTATGATCTGACCCTTAATATCGACTTTTTCGTTGCTTTATGACTCTTGCTAAAATCACTTAAAAAGATTTTTCATAATGAACGACAAAACAGACCTTTCGATCATTCCTTTAGTTCAGATAACGATTATCTTAGCTCTCGCTAAGTTCTAACAATTTACTCGTCGTTGGCAACTAATAACCCGCTTGTATTGTGCTACGTTTTGATCCCTGGATATCTGCTTATGACTTATCGTTTGCAGCGAAATAGACTTCCTGCCATAAGTCACTAAAGTCACTGCGATGGCACTATGCCACTCGTAACTACATTCATATTCAGAAAAAAAAAAAAAAAAAAACAGAACACCATGAGCGACTAGAGATAGGACGTTCATATTCACAGCATATGTGCATTAGTATTTCTGCAGAAATGATCAGCATTTGAACCACGTCGGTGCGCGGTTTAAGTGTCAACATCGACATCGCGGCGCAACAGCGCCTACCGGTAAAATATCCTGCTGCTATCGTTGTCGCTATAAATAGAAGGTACTGGGTCAGTGTGCCTTAAGAGCAGACGTGCAGGATGCCTCGCAGACGTATGCACGAACCGTACCGTCAAATCAGTGAGTTTGAAATAGGGCATAATATTGGCATGAGAGAATATGATGCATCCGTCCGCGATATTGCCGTTCGTGTGGAACGAAATGTTTCGGCATTGCAACGGATGTGTGCCGAGTGGTTCACGGAAGGCCATAGAAAACTACGGGATGGGTCAGGTCGCACTACCCAGACCACCGAGAAGATCAACACCTCATCCGAATGGCCTTGCAGTACATACCTGCATCCTCCTCGGCTCTGGTCCAACTATAAGGGATGAGAGTTCGTCGCCGTTTGTTACGGCATGAGAAATGTGAAGAGACATTCTAGACGGCGATGGTGTCTGGAATGATGTCGCTGGGGACAAGAATGGCATCAGACAGTGTTTTCGGACGAATCCAGCTTCTTTTCGTTTGAAAATGATGGCCGCGTTTTGGTTCGCCACAGACAGGAGCAGCTCCAACACAGTGACTGCATTCGCACAAGACATACCGCGCCAACTTAGGCCTTATGGTGTGCGATGCTGTTGGGTACAACCACAAATCCCAGTTGGTGCGTGTGTAGGGCATTATGACCATTGTCACCTATGTGAATGGCTTCCTGCGACAAGTAGCCATACTCTTTCTGCACAACACCCCAGAAGGCATTTTTCAGCACGACAATGCACGACCTCTTGTTGCTGTCCTAGCCCGCTAGATCACTTGTCGCCAATCGAAAGTGTATAGTATGTTGTGCAATGATGGGTGCAGCGTTGTGGCCCGGTGCCAACAACGATTGATGAAGAACAATGTTATTGCAGGATGGATCGCTCACACGCGTTGATCCCATCACGCGCGGAACAAGTTATCTGGCGTATGGCGGCCTCTGTGCCTGTTAGGTAACAAGACACATGCCGAACCGAGTTTACTGAAATACTAATTATTTCTGCAGAACAAACTAATGTACACGTAAGGTAATATGAACATTAGTTCCAGGTGTTTTTTTTTTCTGAACGTGAGTGCAGTTAGGATCCTGGTGAAGAAATTTTCGTCACATCATTTTGACTCCAACACTGAAGAGTTTCTGCACTAAACTAGTAGTTTTACGACCACTCTATGCACTGAAGTTCTGAATTAAATTTAATAGCGTTTTGCAGTATTTCATAGAGTGTGTCACTTATCAAACTGTTGAATGTAGAGCGTAGCGGCTCTTCAGTGCTATTCGAAACTAACAAATCGGCATTCGTCACTCTATTGCGTCATCTCGACCTTTCCGAACAATCTAAACCCACAGCCAACAGTGGCAACCATCTTAATTTTTGACCTATGTTGGATCACAACCGAAACTAAGCTTGCGATATTGCAGTAACGTTTAAACTCGTGTTTTGCTATTAACATAGGAACTACGGTATTAGTCCTCTTAAATGGAGTTTTTATCTATCTCCATTTTCAGAATCTTCGTAACACCCTAGTCTCTCTCTCTCCTTGTGTTGCATCTCTTTCTCCCTTATATGCCTATGAGGACCGTTGAAACTTCCATTTTCATTCCTTTAGGGAGAAAAATCACAAAGCAAAACAAATCGAAAGACAAACCGCTGCCGGCGGTTCACTCTTTTTTGAATTAATACAGTTCATTAGCACCATGTGTTTTGAATGGCGTACAAGAATTGGTCGAGCTCTGTGATAAGAAGATCACGGACGACTCTTATCGAAAATGTGCCGCTCTGCAATCCGCTCGTTTGTATTGTACTGTGGAGAATGTTGGTTCGCAACAAAAGAATCAGAGCAATGACTTTCCGTAATGGAAACGAAAATACTTCGTGAACATCTAGCCTGACACTTCTCGATCAGTGACGAAACACGCAACCGGTTCGGGTTGGCACCTATCGTTGAGAAGATGAGGGCAAGTCGTCTACGGTGGTATGGACACGTACTTTGAGCAGACCAAGAGACACCAAAACGCGGGTTTTCCTTGACTGTAAACAACCTATTGGAGATCGAGACAACGTGGGATAGGTATACTCTACATAGACCTCAAGATAGCAGGTTTTCACTCTGACCAAGTACGAGATCGAGTAGTGTGGAGACCGAGAGGCAAAAGACCGGTGCCCGTATATTGCAGAACAAAGGCCAAGGAAGAAGAAGAAGAAGAAGTACCTTGACAGAGATGTTGGGGCGGTACAACTGTGTTCTGCGTTCGGTTCTCAGTTCGAAGCTCAGGACTCAAACGCGACATATTTTGTATGCAGTGATCGATTATGGTCCGATATGTCGGTTGAATCAGTAGCAATTTTCCTACCCGAGTGTACAGCGGTGGGACGTCATTTGGGCCGGGATATTTATCTTTTCCCTTTTTTTGGGAGCTACTCGTAATGTGACATTTCCGTCTGAAAATAATTTTGTTTGCTAACAGTCCCATAGAAAGGCGTGACCAACGCCTTACCACAGCGCTTTCTTCCTCGGGTGCAGACGACAAGAAATTAGCTTATGAAGAGTATAATAAACATACACTGTTGCAGACACTATACATAAGCAGCTCTTCTGATATGAAATGAGAAATGCAGGGCGAATCTGCAACACCTAAAGAAGGATAACAACATGACAGGGAATATCTGGAATAAAGTTAGTTGGAGTAATCATCATCATCATCATCATCATCATCATTATGACTTATTATGCCTTTCAGCGTTCAGTCTGGAGCATAGCCCCCTTATAAAATTCCTCCATGATCCCCTATTCAGTGCTAACATTGGTGCCTCCTCTGATGTTAAACCTATTACTTCAAAATCATTCTTAACCGAATCCAGGTACCTTCTCCTCGGTCTGCCCCGACTCTTCCTATCCTCTACTGCTGAACCCATGAGTCTCTTGGGTAACCTTGCTTCTCCCATGCGTGTAACATGACCCCACCATCTAAGCCTGTTCGCCCTGACTGCTACATATATAGAGTTCATTCCCAGTTTTTCTTTGATTTCCTCATTGTGGACACCCTCCTGCCACTGTTCCCATCTACTAGTACCTGCAATCATCCTAGCTACTTTCATATCCGTATCCTCAACCCTGTTGATAAGGTAACCTGAATCCACCCAGCTTTCGCTCCCATACAACAAAGTTGGTCGAAAGATTGAACGGTGCACAGATAACTTAGTCTTGGTACTGACTTCCTTCTTGCAGAAGAGAGTAGACCGTAGCTGAGCGCTCACTGCATTAGCTTTGCTACACCTCGCTTCCAGTTCTTTCACTATGTTGCCATCCTGTGAGAATATGCATCCTAAGTACTTGAAACCGTCCACCTGTTCTCACTTTGTTCCTCCTATTTGGCACTCAATCCGTTTATATTTCTTTCCCACTGACATTACTTTCGTTTTGGAGATGCTAATCTTCAGACCATAGTCCTTACATTTCTGATCTACATCTGAAATATTACTTTGCAAACTTTCAATCGAATCTGTCATCACAACTAAGTCATCCGCATATGCAAGACTGCTTATTTTGTGTTCACATATCTTAATCTCACCCAGCCAGTCTATTGTTTTCAACATATGATCCATAAATAATATGAACAACAGTGGAGACAGGTTGCAGCCTTGTCTTACCCCTGAAACTACTCTGAACCATGAACTCAATTTACCGTCAACTCTAACTGCTGCCTGACTATTCATGTAAAGACCTTTACTTGCTTGCAAAAGTTTGCCTCCTATTCCATAATCTCGTGGAACAGACAATAACTTCCTCCTAGGAACCCGGTCATATGCCTTTTCTAGATCTATAAAGCATAGATACAATTCCCTGTTCCACTCATAACATTTCTCCATTATTTGCCGTAAGCTAAAGATCTGGTCCTGACAACCTCTAAGAGGCCTAAACCCACACTGATTTTCGTCCAACTGGTCCTCAACTAATACTCGCACTTTCCGTTCAACAATACCTGAGAAGATTTTACCAACAACGCTGATTAAAGAGATACCTCTGTAGTTGTTACAATCTTTTCTGTTTCCATGTTTAAAGATTGGTGTGATTACTGCTTTTGTCCAGTCTGATGGAACCTGTCCCGACTCCCAGGCCATTTCAATTATCCTGTGGAGCCATTTAAGACCTGACATTCCACTGTATTTGATGAGTTCCGACTTAATTTCATACACTCCAGCTGCTTTATTGCACTGCAATCTATTGACCGTTTTCTCCACTTTCTCAAATGTGATCCTATTTCCATCATCATTCCTATCCCATTCTACCTCGAAATCTGAAACATTACTGATCGTATTTTCACCTACATTGAGCAACTCTTCAAAATATTCCCTCCATCTGCCCAAGGCATCCACAGGATTCACCAGCAGTTTTCCTGACCTGTCCAAAATACTTGTCATTTCCGTCTTATCTCCCTTTCGAAGACTGCTAATTACTCTCCAGAATGGTTGTCCAGCAGCTTGACCCATAGTCTCCAACCTGTTTCCAAAGTCTTCCCAAGTTTTCTTCTTGGATGCTGCAATTATCTGTTTGGCTTTGTTTCTTTCTTCAGCATAACTTTCTCTGTCTACCTGAGTTCTAGTGTGTAGCCATTTTTGATACGCCTTCTTTTTCCTTTTACAGGCTGCCTTGACTGTGTCATTCCACCAAACTGTTTGCGTCATCCTACTTTTACACACTACTGTTCCAAGACATTCTTTAGCCACTTCTAGTACTGTGTCCCTGTACCTTGTCCATTCCTTTTCCAATGACTGTAATTGACTACATTCAACTAACTGGTACCTTTATGAGATCGCTGTTATGTACTTGTGCCTGATTTCCTTATCCTGAAATTTCTCCACTCTTATCCTCCTACATATGGACCTGACCTCCTGCACTTTCGGCCTCACAATCCCAATTTCACTGCAGATTAAATAATGATCAGTGTCATCAAAGAATCCCCTGAATACACGTGTGTCCCTCACAGCCTTCCTGAATTCCTGATCTGTTACTATATAGTCAATGACAGATCTGGTTCCCCTACATCCCAAGTATACCGGTGAATGTTCTTATGTTTAAAAAAGGAGTTTGTGATTACTAAGCCCATACTGGCTTAGAAATCCAGGATTTGTTTCCCGTTCCTGTTAGCCTCCATATCCTCTCCAAATTTACCCATAACCTTTTCATACCCTTCTGTTCGATTTCCAATCCTGGCATTAAAATCACCCATGAGCCGAACACTGTCCTTGTCCTTTACTCTAACAACTACATCACTGAGTGTCTCATAAAAACTATCCATCTTATCTTGGTCTGTCCCTTCACAATCCGAATATACTGACACAATCCTAATTTTCTTGCTAGACACTGTCAAATCTATCCACATCAGTCGTTCGTTTACATACCTTATTGCAACTACGCTGGGTTCCATTTCTTTCCTGATGCAAAGCCCTACACCCCACTGTGCTATTCCTCCTTTGACTCCTGACAGGTAGACCTTGTATTCTCCCACGTCCTCTTCTTTCTCACCCCTTACCCGAGTGTCACTAACAGCTAAAACGTCCAGCCCCATCTTACTTGCAGCCTCTGCCAGCTTTACCTTCTTCCCAGGGTAGCCCCCATTGATATTAATAGCTCCCTATCTCATTACCATTTGTTTGCCAAGTCGTATCTGAGGAGTCCCGGGTTTGTCAGTTAGAGGTGGGACTCCGTCACCTCCAAAGGTCCGAGGCATTTTGCTCTGATTGTTGCCAGCATCATATTTAAAGTACCAGGGAAGCAGGTTGCTGGCCTTACTTGCCCCGAGTCCCATTGGGTTTTACCCCTAACGGCTGAGGGACTAACCTGTGGATTTGGTAGTCTTTGCCGTATGAGCACAAAGGTGACCACGACTCAGAATATGTCCGAGATGCCAAGCCTTCTTCCAAAGTAACTGGTATCCCGACTGTCGGGACCACTTACTTGGCCACTCATACGTTGCCCGTGGTTCATGAACTAGGACATGACTACAGGAACCCACACCATGAGTTGGAGTAAAAGATGAATTAATTGAAACCTTCTTTAATCACTTTCACTAATGCCTGACGTTTTGCTACTGTCTAAATTCCCTACTTGATTGAACTTATTGTGTTGTTAAGACAATAGAATGAACTCTTTTCTCCG
The DNA here is from genome assembly GCF_023864275.1 of Schistocerca cancellata. Taxonomy (NCBI): domain Eukaryota; kingdom Metazoa; phylum Arthropoda; class Insecta; order Orthoptera; family Acrididae; genus Schistocerca; species Schistocerca cancellata. The sequence continues at coordinate 3,690,279 of NC_064632.1, read as the reverse complement.
AATACATTTTCAGGCTTCTGCAAATGCCTCTATTGTGCTCTATCACAGATATCCAGTAACAGGTTGTGGAGAACAGCAAGTTGCCATAATAGTGTGTTAGGTGTTTCAAACATTCTACTATCCTCCGCTCAGAGAGGTTCAATAACCTTGAATTCGTGGTGCGTCACAGGCCGCTACAGAGGTTTCCCAAAGGCAGTCATGTGCCTACATTGGGGTCAAGGTCATGTGAACCTACTTCCGTAGTTCCATTATCAAGACGTGGTATTGGATCGAAGTACTACATTAGTGTTAAGTAGTCATTCACTAACAGAGTCGTTCTTCCACTTCGCAGACGGATTTTATGATAGTGGATTTATCAATGTGTAATACAGATGTTGATTCGTGTTGGGTCTTAAATAAAGTATCCAGTATTTTGAGAGGTGTTAGTAAGGGCCAAAATAAGTGGAAAAAGTTCCAATAAACATTGATTTTAAAATGTATAGCTGCAGAGCTATGATCCCTTGTTCATCTTCACTACTGTGAAACACATCTCTTGTACTACAAGTTCTTTGCCATTAGAAACGACGTAAAGAATGCAATAAACGAGTGAGGACACGTTTCTCTGTTATTATCCATAAATACAGTTCATAGTATAAAGGAAGGAATGAAGGGAAACCGGGGTTAACATCCCGTCGTCATCGAGGTCATTAAGAGTCGGAGAACAAGCTCGGACTACGTCAAGGACGGGGAAGGAAATCGGCCGTGCCCTTTCAAAGGAACCATAGATATTACGGGAAACGTAGGTTTGAACCGTCGTCCTCCAGAATGCGAGTCCAGTGTGCTATCTACTCAAATGAACTGAGTCCCATTAGAATTAACGTATGCACTACACTTACCCAGAGCAGTAAATACGGTTTACAGTAACAATATTAACAGATGTTTGCAGTAAAAACTGGAGGAGTGGGTATTGAATCGAGCTGAAGAAGACCCTGGAACTATTGTATGTAGGATTACAGCATCTTTTGGGATTAGTCATCCTCTTAGCCGGGTTATCCTGCATGAACATTTGCTGTAGCCATATCATGTACAGCATGTCCAAGTCCTTTGGCCACAAGGTCAGCCTGCCACAATGCACAATGCTGTCACGAAGCTGTGGCGAAGATCCATTTTACACAACAAAGATACTGTTAACAGACGAGAATGTGCCCACGGGAGACAGTACTGACAATATTCTTAAACAACATGATTGGGCTGATGCAAATCCACACACAGTTGCAGAGGCATGGCATCAACCCTCATTCTCAATTACTGTATGGGTAAGCATTACTAGCGATTTACTAATATAACCATAGAGACAACCAAACAGCTTGGCCGCGCAAGCTGTCTATCAAATGACTGGCCTGCCCTGCTAGAGAAGGTACAATTCCAACAATGGCTGGAGACGTGGTTTATGTATAATGGAGCATCAGGCCAATTTCCCCGATATGTTAGAGAATACCTCACACAGATATTTAATGACAGTGAATTGATCGGGGTGGTCCAGTGCATTGGTCAGCTCATTCTCTTGCTCTTGCTGCTTGATTCCCTCAGACATCGGACAGAAGCGTGCCTTATTATGAATGGATACATGCTGAGCTGCTTTAGCGATGCCTCACAGTTGCAGTTCGTATGTAATAGCAAGAAAATTACATTAGGAGCTCTGCTGTTACCCCATGACAGAATACTGTGTTCTCATTTATCAACTCATTTGTTTACTGTGTTCTTAGCTCGTTCGTAATAACAAAGACGTTGTAGTAGAAGAAATGTTTTTCACAGTAGCGAAGATTAACTAGTGATCAGCTAATAAGATATGCATTTTAGAACCCATGTTAACTGCACAATTTTTTCTTCTTTTGGTTCATACTACCATCTTTAAAAAACAGAACACTTTTTTAGACCCTGTATTGCCTCTGTTTTCCACAATAATCGAGAACCATCAAAATAAACCGACATGTTTTTTTCTTAATTCATCGATTTTCGCCCAATAACTATTCTACGATAATTTACGCCATATCAAGTTTCTTCAGTGTAATTAATTCCCCGATACCGCTTTACGCAAGTATATTATTTCCTGGTGTTACACAGGCTTTTTTTGAATTGAGGCTTAGTTTCTCACTAACATTCCAAATTGTTGTTTCACTCAAATCTTCCACTTCAGTTTTCAACGGAGTTATTACCTAGCCCCCCCCCCCCCCCCCTCTCTTTCACACCCTATCACTTGTCGTTGGTATTACAAACCGAAATCGTTAGTCTCGGGTCAGAAGAATGTCTCTTCTTCCAGAATTCTTCTCAGTGGCACAAAATTTGAATTTTCACGGTGCTCTCTTAAGGTATCTTTCACTGACTTTCGCTGATACTGAGACACTCAGATTTCTGGCGATTGTGATACGAATCTATTCTCTTCTCGTTTCTTTTCGCTGTCCACATATACATGCGCACTGAGCATTCTGACAATTAACTGACTGCTAAATTGTCTCTTAAAAGTGCGTAGAAGCAAACGTAAGTAACACCGATATCATACACCGGTGTGTAACAACGAATATCAGCACGTTTATCATAGGCGTCTGATAGTGACGTCAGCGCGACCATATTTGAAGGCGGCTTAAGGAACTAAGGTTCGGTAGCGCAGTTTTGTCAAGCCCGACGCATTTCATGATGAAAAAAATGAATTAAACGCCCTATATATCGCCATTCGTTCTACCACGAAGCATTGCGTATTTGCTGCATCTGCGCCTACAGCCGACACAACGCAAAACAGAAAATCTGGAAGATACAGGTCACGCAGAATGCAGTGGTTGATGCGCAGAGACCACTTTTCGTCCAAAGAGCTGGTCGAATTGATTCGTTTGTTCAGAAGAGGAGGCCGAGAAGTGTTTGCCAGCTTCTGACTGGTCAGCGATGACAGAATCAGCGCACGTCCTGCCGTCTTTCGAAACTGTTCATAAAAAAAAATTAATTTTTTTCCTTCCTTGTAGCTTCATATGTCGGGTTTATTATGAGGTGCCCAGCAGTTCGTTAATGGTCGTGGTTATTGATATTTACGTGGAAGTAAGACACTGAGCGAAATTCGAAACAGTTTGCAATGAAAAATAGGGGTCACTATGATTTTGCAACATGCAGTTTGGAGGTAGACAGAAGAAGTGGGACAATGTTCATATGGCCCCACATTCCATTGATGCAAAATTTATTCAAGATGTGGGTGATGACGTCATCCAAGATGGCGGCATGTAGACTTTGCAACAGCACATGACGTCATCCATGATGGCGAATTTTGGCGGGAAATTTGAATTTGGGTGGGAAGATAGATCAATTGGACTACCTCCACTAACCTAACCCTCCAGAAAAAAGTTGGTGCGACATTAAAATTCTAGCAGGATAATGTATCATACCACGAAAATGGTGGGAAAACAGACCAATTGGGCTACGTTCACCTAACCCCCTACCCCCTACAAAATGGCGGCAAGGTCTAATTCCAACACCACACCGCTCTTGTCTCTACTAAGCAAAGAAAATCGCAGGAAAATAGCTCACTTGGCCTACCTCCACCTCACCCGACCGCCACCTCCTCCTACGAACTGGCACCAACTTTTAATTTTTGCCTTAAACAAAATTCACTTCCCATATGTCTACTAAGCTAACAAAATGGCGCGAAAGAAAAGACACTTGTACTAATCTCAGTCACCACATTGCCACCACCTCCTAAAGATTCATGGGAAAAGGACTTAGACATAACACTTTATTTAAACAATTCAATGCAGGTGTGTTCACCACAAGGACAGGACTCCAACTGACTTAGTACACATCGCAACCACCAGAGAGCGCTCTCATCTGTGATGTAATCAAAGGTGGCGACACCCAGTATATTGACCACAAGGTCTGGACTCCAACTGACTTAGTACATATCGTGCCACCAGAGAGCCCCACCATGACGTCATCCAAGATGGCGACCGTGACGTCAATCAAGATGGCTGTACTCAGTGTATCTATCACATGGTGTAAGATTGTACACTTGGCCTACCTGCACTAACCTAACCCCCCACCCCCAAGAAATGGCGGGAGGTTCAAATTCCAGAATGATAATGGCGGGAAAACCGGACTTGTCTTTATTATTTAAATAATATCATGCCGGTATGTTCACCACGAGGTCTGGACTCCAACTGGCTTAGTTCATATTCTCGTCAGCAGATGGTGCCACCCTTACGTCAGAACATGACGCCTGTACCGTTATTCAAGATGGCTGCACCCACTGTGTCCACCACCAAGAGGTCCAGAGTCTACTTCATATCGCCTGCACCAGAGGACGCCACCGTGACGTCCACTTTCTCTCTTCCCACCTCACAGCCGTCGGGAGCAGTCTGCGCACTCCAGTGGCCACTCGGACCGCGTGGGTCCAGTGGTGTAAACATGTTTTGCTCGTTCGAATGTGCCGATTCTGAAGTCACAACGGTAGGTTGTCCGTTCACCACATATATTCGTCCTTCCCACACGTTTCGCGCCATAATTGCTACCAACACCTTTTTCGATGATGGTACAGAATACGACACTCGACTGTACGTTTGGTGTGGATACACTTCAAACTTGTATATAAAATCTTTAATTACGCCTGGTTTAGTAGCAAATACTTCTATATTATGTATTAAAACCTCGCTGAGTTCTACTCTTTCATTTTCAGACAAATACTCGGATTCATTAACCTTGTCGTTAGTGACTTGCTTTATATCCACGGTTTCTTGAGCACTCAAATAACATAGTTGGTTTAATGTATTACTATATTCGAACATGTCAGATGTCTCAGTGATTACCTGAAAACTACGGGAATACTTTCCGGTAAGCTCGACCCTGTTTATAAATTTAATTTCTACTCTTTGGTCGTCAATTACTAGAGAACACGTTCCTTGATTAAGGTTCAGTATTGCCTTGTGATCCCTTAATAAATCCTAACCCCAAATGCAATCGTAGGATAGTCCTGTGGCGATTAAATAATTTACGTTCAATTTATTTATGTCCCTCTGGATCTATCTCTACTATGGTCTGGAGTTTGACGGCTACTGAGCGGGCTCCTACAGCACCTGACACCACACAATTAGATACTCGTAACACAGGTAAAGCTTCCGTTTTCCTAAGTTGATCGAACAAATTGAGGCTCATAACACACGTGGTAGCTTCGGTATCAATCAGAATATCAATATCTCTTCCGCAAATGTTCCCCTCATGCGTTAATGGAGCTTTCTTTGTTGGTATATCTAATAATTCCTTTCTAATGTTGACGCCGTTATTAAACCTCTATGCTGGAATGGTTCAATTCATTTTGCCCCCCTGCTCATCACCAGCCCGTGTCGGTAGGCTTAAATGGACTGGGCTAAGTTTTTTGGTGATTGACTCGATGTACCTGGTTGCTCCTCGACCACTATGACCCGTACATCGTGATTTTGATTACCCCATTCACTACTATTGACATATGGCCTGGTCTGTGGTGCTCTTTGCTCCGGTATCATTCTATTTCCGGGATTACGCTTGATATATTTCCTAACGGTTGTTTCCAAGGAGTCGGCGCTGAATTATTCCACCTTACCGCTCTCTGTTCACCATTATCCACTGAATTCCCTTCAAACTTCCGTTTCCGATTACCGGTATTAACATTCCCACTATCGTTATTCCCATTATATTGATTATTCGAGCCATACCCGTTGAAAGTGTCAGATTGGTTGCTTCTCCTATTAAAATTCCCCTTTCCGTTTCCATTGCTATTACGACCATTATCAGATCTATTACCCTTGCAACAGCTGTTGCAATAATGACTATTGGCAAAATTACCTACAGAATGAACATTAAATCCACAGCTACCACAATTATACTGCTCTAAATGCTTCGTACATTACGTCTATCGTCTCTACTACTGATAAGAAATTTTCTAAACCTTCATATGGCACGTTAATTAACTTTTCTCTAATACTGATCGGTAATTTTCCAATTGGGATAGGCAGTACCTCTCTATGTGACATTGCTTCAGCCCAGTAATGGATTTTGTTGAGATATTTTTCAAAGTATTTTCTCAAAGTACCGTTTTTTGGGTTATAATACTCGGGATTATAAATTTCATTGCGTAAGCGGCTCTGTCTATTCTTTTAACAGTATTTAGCTACGAATAACTTTTCAAATTCCTCGCACGTATGACAATTCTCAGGTACTTCGACCGCCCAAAATGCTACTTTTCCTGCCGTTTTGGACGCAATAAATTGTAATTTGTCCCTCTCCGTCCAACCTCTTGGGAATATATTCCTAAACGACCTAATGAACATCACTGGGTGTATGGATCGCTTCTCGTCATCAAAGATGTGAAATTGCCTGGACTTAAAGATGTTATTCTCTACCTTCACCCTATCACACAACGATTAACACGACTCGTGATACCTCTCAGGATCTAAACTCAAACCACGATTTTCAGTAGCAGGATGAACATTAAATTGTACTCTCCTATCTTCACTGACATTCTCTCGCAGTCGGTCAGTGTTCAATCGTTTATTATTATTGTGATTCGGAAATTCAAAGCATTCTGTGACGTTCGGAACCGATCGTGTATTGTCTTGTTTCAACGCGCTCAATCATAATCTCTGCCACGATCGCGTCTCTAATCGATATAAATTCATCTTTCTACAAAATCAGGTCCGCTAGCGTTGTTTACCTTATCCGATATAGATGGATTTCCTTCCGTTAAAGCCTGTATTACTTCCTTTTCAACTTCAGCGTTTTTCGTTTCTAGCCACTGAGCCATTTCCGTTTTAAATTTATCTGACTGTTCAGTTAGAAACTCCTTGACTTCTTCTTTTGTCGAAGTATTTAATTTTTGAAACTTCTGCGTTAAAACTGATACATTTTCCCTCGTTTGGTTTTGACCTAATTTTATATTTACTAGCTCTTCGTTAATTTGCTCTACAGTCTCGTTGATTTTAGCTTGCAGTTCCTCTACACGCTGCTTAAATTGATTATAGCGCCGTTCGTGCGCTTGAATAATATCATTTAGTCCCTTTTTAAATGATTCGTTCCTTTCCTGCTGCTGTTCCAAAAATTTGTTAACAGGTCGTCTCTACCCTTATCACGATCTTCCCTTTCTTTTTCTTTCTCTCGTTCTCTAGCTTCCCTTCTTTTTCCTACTCCGCTTCTCGTGCATCCCTTTCTTTATCTCTAACGCTCTGTTGAAGCACAAATTGACGTATCATGTCCTCCAGACTATTACTCTCCGTGCTAGTACCATCTTTCGGTATCTGTCCACTATGAGTTTCATCTCGGGTATTGAGATTATCCTCCTGAATCCGCATTCCTTTCCATTGCAGTAACGCGATCTTCAGATTCTACCTCCCTTGCATTATCATTCCCAACACTCATAGAATCACCACCTCGCGCATTCGGATCCACATTCCTATCGCTCCCGTTCTCCTCTAAGTCGTCCCTTGATCTTAACATATAAACCCTTTTTAACACAATGACACACACTGATTACAAAAAAATTAATCACACTTCTAAAACAGACACTTAACAATACAACAGGCACGGTGATTGGGAAATCAAATAAATACGTCATTCTAGTACATTCACAATGTCTGATCTACGACAAGTATAGGAATGAGTTGTACTGCTAGTCACGACACTACGCAATTACCTCAAATAATCAGCCAAGTCGTTGGATAACGATTACAGTACCTTGTTCCTGCTGCATTCGTGTTCACGTTCCAGGTTGTCCACTGGACCTCGTTTATAACCTCTTTATAGGTTTTTCATCACAAGAGTTTAACGTCACTGCCTTCTCCATGACGGAGCTTCCGTGGCTTTGCTGTACTTATACGTTAAACTACTTGCTGATACACTATAATTTTGAACTGCAATTACCGAACTCTGATTCTACACTATTTTCCCCTCTAAAAGTTCTATTCTTAATTATAAATTACTCTTTCTATAGCTTTTATCACTGTAAGCTGAACCGAGGTGTTACAACCGCCACCTCTTCCTAGGGGCAGGTGGTAAAAGGACTCAGCCTACACTAGGCTGATGGAGGGAGGAAGGAGTGTACTTTATTTATTTGCGAGCAATTTATTTAGGGATGGAGTATATGTATCACAGAACACACGCTCTGACATGCCCCACAGCATACAGGCCTGCAAACCACTCCTACATAACTCATGAATAAAGCTCTACACACACTCTTCCTAATTGTAAACCATCAAAAATAACACATTGCACAGCCTACAGACATGCGAACCACTCATAAACAATGCACAGCATTTACGTCCATATAGCCAAACAACTCCTAAATAGTCAAAATAATAATCAATGTAAAAGACTTTGCTTGGTGATCGTCAACTGTCGAAATCATTCACCAGCCTTTATTTAAAAAATTAGAGGCAACACCACCACCAAGTGTATTCACCACTGAGTCCATAGCCCAACTGACTTAGTTCATATCGATGCCACTAGAGGACGCCGTAGTGACGCAAGTACCGTAATCCAAGATGGCGCCACCTAGTGTGTTCACCACGAGTTCCATACCCCAACTGTCTTAGTACATTTTCTCACCACCAGAGGACGCCACTGTGACACCAACTGATGACAGAAGTACAGTTATCCATGAAGGCAGTAAACAGTGTGTTCTCCACTAGGTCTACAATGCTGTTATCCGTTTCCTGACGTAAATCAAGATCGTTAGGGAAAACGACTCAGCCTGCTCAGGGCTGCTGGGGGGAGTAAAGGACTTCACTCTATTCAGTTTCAAATATTTTCTTTAGCGATCGAATATATCCATCACACTGATACAAAACATCCACCCTAATGTGCTTAGTGTCCCAATACACAGTCTGCAGACATGCAAATAACTCCTACTTTCAGTACACAATAGCAAACTGTTCCTACAGAATGCAGTACACATATGTGCAAACACGCTCTGTACTCATAAACTGTCCAAATAATGCATGGCACAGCCTACAGGGCCGCTTGCAAAATAACGCAACAGACACACACAGATTAGATTATTATATTAGATTAGATTAATTATTCATTCCATAGACCCATAAAAGAGGTAATCCTCCTGGGTGTGGAACATCTCAGATTACCACGTTACAAAATTGTAATTAGAAAAACTTGAGTTTAATTAATTTTAATGATCCTCAGTCAATAAACAGTAAAATTATGTACATGAATTAAATTTAAACTTCTAATATTTGTAGGTTTAATACTTACATCTGCTTTCATTAAATCCATCACTCAGACGTTTGCTAGTTTCTTGGCTATTACAACCAAGTATTGTCAAAAATTTAAGTAAATTATTCATTTCAGTGATCCTCAGTTAAGAACAGTCAAATTATGTGCAAGATTTAAAATTAAACTTCCACTATTTACTGACTTAAAGACTTACATCTGCTTTCCATACATCCATCATTCACACAGTAGGTAGTTACTTGGCTGTTACAACCAAGTAGTGTCAAAATTTAAAGTATAATAAATTTTCATTAAAATGGCCTACTGCACTTGTTGAGAAACTCATGGATGGAATAGAAGGAGTTGACCACCAAAAATTCTTTTAAATTATGTTTAAATTGTGCCTTCTCTGAAACTAAACTCTTAATGGTTGCTGGTAACTTATTGAAAATATGTGTTGCTGAATACTGGGCTCCTTTCCGAGCAAGAGTAAGTGATTTTAAATCTTTATGTATATTGTTCTTATTCCTAGTATTGATACTGTGTACTAAGCAGTTAGGTGGAAAAAGAGATGTATTATTTACAACGAACTTCATTAAGGAATAAATATACTGAGAAGCTGTGGTTAATATGCCCGATTCTTTGAACAGGTTCCGACATTATGTTCTTGGATTTGCACTACTCATTACTCTTATTATACGCTTCTGTACTCTAAAAATGTTTTCTCTGTTTGTGAAGTTACCCCAAACTATGATACCATATGACATAATGGAGTGAAAATAAGCAAAATATGCCAGTTTTTTTATATTTCTACCTCCTGTACCTGACATCATTCGCATTGCAAACACAGGCTTGTTTAGGCGATTTAGCAGTTCGTTGGTATGTCGCTCCCAACTGAATTTATTATCAAGTTGTAATCCCAAGAATTTTCCACTCTGAACTTCTCCTGTTTCCATGTCATCATATTTTATATACACACCAGAAGGAAAGCTCTTGGAAGTTATGAACTGCATGTAGTGGGTCTTTTCAAGGTTTAATGACAATGAATTGCCTATGAACCACTTATTAATGTCAGTAAAAATATGATTAGCTGCCCTTTCTAAATTTATATTTGATTTACTATTTATTGCAATGTTTGTATCATCTGCAAGTAAGACAAACTTGGCATCTGGTAATGTAACAGATGACAGATGCTTATTATACACAAGAAACAGTAGTGGACCTAGTATGGAACCTTGGGGAACTCCACATGTAATTGCTTCCCAGTCAGATGATGTCTGATTGCCTACTGCTGAAGTGTTACGTAATGAGACCCTTTGTTTTCTACTAGTACAATTTGACTGAAAACACTTTGCAGCACTACCAGTGACGTCACAATATTTTAAATTTCTTATAAGAATGCTGTGATTCACACAGTCAAACGCCTTTGACACGTCACAGAATATGTCAGTTGCCTCTAATTTGTTGTCCAATAAATTAAGGACATTTTCGCTGTAAGTGTAAATAGTTTTCTCAATATCAGAACCCTTAAGAAACCCAAACTGTGACTTTGACAGTATGTTATGTTCACTAAGGTGCTTAAGTAGATGCTTGAACATAACCTTTTCAAAGATTTTTGAAAAATCTGGCAAAAGTGAGATCGATCAGTAATTTGATGGCATTTCTTTGTCCCCTTTGTTGTGGAGAGGTATAACTTCAGCATATATAAGCCAGTCTGGGAATATTCCTGTGACAGGTGATTGATTACACAAGTAACTTAACATATGACTAAGCTCACATGAACACTCTTTTATTAACTTTGTAGATATATTGTCATAACCACTAGAATGCTTTGATTTCAAGGACTTTATGATGAATTTTATTTCTTTGGGTGAAGTAAGTGTAAATTCCATTTTACTGAGATTGCTTGTGTGCACTGGTATCAGATATTCCTTTGCATTATTTTCTGAACCTGACAACCCCATGCTATCAGTAACAGAGACAAAATACTTATTTAAATGGTTTGCAACACAAAATGTGTTTGTTACCAGGGTTTCATTTATTTTTAGAGGTATTTGTTCCTCCTCATTTCTGGTCTTACCTGTCTCTGACTTAACTATATCCCATATTGTTTTTATTTTATTGCTGGATGTATTTATCTTCTTCTCATAATGCATGTGTTTAGATTTCTGGATTACTTTCTTCAATATTTTGCAGTAAGTTTTGTAATGAGTTATAATGCTAGTATCAAAGGTATCCCTACATATCAGATAGAGTTTCCTTTTTGTCTCACATGATATCTTTATCCCTTGTGTGATCCATGGTTTCTTATTAGACTTCTGCTTAATTTCAGTTACCTTCAGGGGAAAACAATTTTCAAATAAGGTGCTAACTTTATTAATGAATGTGTTGTATTTTCCATTTGTGTCTTGGATGCTGTAAACATCAATCCAATTAATTTCTTTGAGCACTCGCCTAAATTTCTCAGTTTTTGACTGTTTTATTGGCCTTCTGTACTCAGTTCTGATAGATGTTTTACCCTGACAATTTTCAAAATTTAATGTTAGGTGTTGCATGTTATGGTCAGATAGCCCATTTACTACTGGTTTTGTAATGTGGCTTAGTTGCCTAGAATTGTCTATAAATATAATATCAATGGCAGTCTTAGAACATTTTTATACCCTAGTTGGGAAATTAACAGTAGAAATTAAATTGAATGACAATGTAACTGCACAAGCACCCACCACCAAAGCCTCTCTCCCGCGAAGTCACACGCCTGACAGTCCTCAAACCGCGCTCGGGTCCCTGCTCGGCTTCCAAAAACATGAGTTGGCGACAGTCGCCATCATACTCCACGCCCGTGAAAATCCCCATACAGATACGTGTTCACCTGGACACAGCTCGTGGCGCGACCGGCCAGGGACGCGCGCCAGCCGCCGCCACCGAACACCGCTGAGAGCTGCATCCCTCTCTATACAGTCACGGTTGTACTGCCATAGCACACCAAAGCGCGCTCACGCTAATCTCCTATTCGAGGCATCTCCAGGCACTATAGTCTGATTTAAAGTAGTTGTCACTTGACGTTTGCGCTGCTAAATTGCAGCGTTGTCACGTCAAGCACTGGCTAAAGGCAGCCGCCTCAGCGCATCGCTACCCCCGGCGATAGAAAATCGTTTTAAAGCCTGTATCTTCTACAAAAAGTAAGCAAAAAATTTCAAACCCACATATGATGTATATCTCTATAATGTCTCTCAATCTGTCAAACATCTATTCTTAATTTTAATTAGGACATGAGTTACGTTATTTTGTTTGAAACCATTTAAATTCTCGATTTCGCAAACAGCTTCTAACTTATCATGTCATTACTGAAAACCTATTGGTGTCACAGCAAAATATTTTTTTTCATTCATTACCAAAATAATGCACTCGGCAAAGAATCCTTAAAAGTTTTCGTAGTGCAATACGTTTCCTGTATATAAATTTCTGAAAACAGCGTTTTTAAGCAACTCTATCAGTACTGAACTCGAAACAAGTATGACGTTTAAAATCTCTGTCTCCTATAAATATTATGTAAATATTTTGAAATTTACGTACAGTATCGGTCGCAGTGGTATCTATAAGCATATCAAATATATTTTCTTAATTTTAATTAGGGCCGTTGTTACATTAACTACTGAAGTGTGAGAAATTTTCGCTTCCGTAAAAGTTTTCTTCTTTAGATTGCAAATCTCGAAAACTCTTACACACATTGAATAACATCTTGGTGTATATACAAAATGAAATAGAATTAAAATTCAGTCTCACTTACAGTAAGGAGATGACGAGAGCTGGCCAAACAGTATTTTTTAGTCTCAAATAAATTCACAAACACAATATTTTATGGCAGTAAGTACAGTACACACTAGTCAGACTTTGCGAAAACACCGCTTAATTCAGAGTCAGTGGAACTATCCGTGTCGCTGCTCGTATTGACAGATATAATCAAGTCTTCGACACATTGCGGTAAGATACCTTAATTGTTCCATGCGTCCTGTATCACTCCTTCTGCCAGTCTTCCGATATCACAATTTCAACTGCCTGTTTCAAAAGGCGTTCCACTTCGGTTAATGTGAATTTCTTATTTTCTGCAGCAATATGCCGTTTAACCTGAGCCCAAATCAGCTCTATTGCGTTGAAATAGCAGTGGTAAGGAGGCAATCTGAGCACTTTATGCCCGCAATGTTTTGCTACTTCATCCACAATGTAAATCGAGTTCTTTGGCTTGTGTTGCGCTACAAGTTCTAATAATTCTGCCCTTGTCAAATTACTGTCGAACTGTACCTTATGTTTCTGTAACCAGCTAACAATGTCGTTTTTCCTCGTTGCCTTTGTGGGTGCTTTATCTTGTATTACTGAGTGATAAGGAGCGTTATCCATAACAATGATAGAGATTTTTGTTACGTTCTGGAGCACACAGTCTTCAAACCATTTCACAAAAGTATTGTGGTTCATCTCTTTGTAGTAGTCGGAGGTCTTATTTGAACTGAATAGCAGCAGACAATTTGGAATGAAACCTTTTGAATTGCCAGCATGTACTACAATTATCCTTTTTCCTCTGCCGATCGGAGCTGCCATACTACCGCTGATGGTATCGTCTGTCCAGCCTTTGTTTAAACTGTGTCCTGCATTCACCCACGTTTCATCAAGCCAAACGATATCATCAAAATTTGTCCCCACTAATTCTCTAAGAAAGCGGCATCGCCAGGCTGCAATATCTTAGCGTTCTATTAGTAACTTTCTGCCAGAGATGGATTTATAGCGGAATCCTAACATTTTCACGAGCCGTAACAAAGACGATTTACTACCCTGGAACAGGTCAGCCGCTGTGAGGGTAGCATGTAGTTTTTTTAGTGTTGGATACTACTTCCTGGAATAAAATGCGTATATTTGACGACGAATGGCATCTTCCTGAAAGAGTCAAGTTTTGTGACCCTCTTCTCTAGTCGCCTCTTTTTCCCAGGTGTTTCCAATTTAGATGATTCACTTGAGCCTTCTTTCGTGAATTTCTCCTTGCAGATTCTTATTACTGATCGTTCGCTAACTTGCAGAGCAGCTGCATTTCGCTCCACCACCTTATCCAAAGGAACGAGAGGCCCTCCTGCATCCCTCTCTCTCTCAAAATAGTCCCTTAAGGAACACACGTATTCACGCGTATAACGACGCCATGTCCGCCACTTTTTGGAGGTTTCCGAGGTGTGTGTAGCCTCGGCCTCCCTCTCTTGCGACTGCTTTCATCAGAAATCATAAACACGCGAAGCTATAAGTCACTCAAATCTCTCACCCGCACGCCTACAACGGCTCGCTAAGGACTGGCTGTCACAATGCCTCAGTCAGCTCAGCAGAGCGAAGTGGCAACGCAGTGGCAGCCGACAGCGCCGGCTGCCATTGGTTTATTGGTGGCGGGAGCCCTGCAGCCCGTTGCCTGTCAAGTGACGACTACTTTAAATCAGACTATACTTGTCTTTACCATTGAATGCAGAACAGCACAGAGCATGTTGACACACTCTCTCAACCGCACGTACCTGCCACCTGACACCCAGAGTGACCGACGCAACACCGCCAAGTGCACACGCATAATTAAACTCATCTAACAACCTTCCCAATCTTATTCTTACGTCACATCTCTTTCTAAAAAGAAAAGGGCCAAGTTGACCCCTCGGGAATTGTATAGTGTCCCAGAAACAGTTAATGCCCGCTTTCTTCATGCCTCAGCTTGTATGCACGGAAATTGACCCTAACAGAACCTGTTTACCAAAATATCTCCGAATCCAGTCTTCCTCCCGGACATAATGTGATAGCCTCCCTGCTCTCAACATACGCAAATGTTCTGACCGCTCCTATATCCCACCACACTCAATTGAGCATTCTCATTTGCTCTTATCGAATTTACCAGTCGAGTTACTTATGTCACAGGTATCGAAGCACAATCCACCTTTCCTTTCAGAATGAGATTTTCACTCTGCAGCGGAGTGTGCGCTGATATGAAACTTCCTGGCAGATTAAAAGTGTGTGCCCGACCGAGACTCTAACTCGGGACCTTTGCCTTTCGCGGGCAAGTGCTCTACCAACCGAGCTACCCAAGCACGACTCACGCCCGGTACTCACAGCTTTACTTCTGCCAGTATGTCGTCTCCTACCTTCCAAACTTTACAGAAGCTCTCCTGCGCAGGAGGTCCCGAGTTCGAGTCTCGGTCGGGCACACAGTTTTAATCTGCCAGGAAGTTTCACCTTTTCTTTCTTGGACTTTTAGCGGTTATTTTGCAAAGATGGCTAAATTGCGCAGACAGTTCCCTCAATCTATACATCCCCACTTGTTCATTTTTTCTACAGACGCTACACTCTGTGGTAATAAACTATTTTACACTGATCACCATTTTGCACCGACAACCAAACATGGGAAATTTGTCTACAAGTCATCAAATACGAGTACATACTATACTAGCAAGAATATTGGAGCGTCAAACCGATCTCCAACCAGGGAATATATTACCGAGTACCGTCTCGATCTAGTAAACATGCAATTCATATCCCCAACCATAGCAAATCACCCCCTTTACATCAGCGAACCGAAGTGACTCTCAGAACTGACGTTCAAAGACATGCTTCTTTCCTCTTGGCATAAACACTCTACTCATTCTGCTTTCTTGCTCGCATTTCTACAGTCATCTCCACACTAGTCGATTACAAGAACACCCGTATTTTTGCCATAATATTATACAATTTTCGCCGTACTTTTCGATATCAAGCACACAGCACTAGCTACCCTATCGATAACGCAACGTAATGCGCAAGATATAGATTGTAAATTTCTCCACAAACACTAAACTTTAGCGAGGCGCAGCGTGCAGTAAACCATTGCCTAACTACAAACAAGTGGAGTAAACTGATATTCGCACTTTCGAGTACCGAAGTCGATGATCTAACAGATCCCACATGATCAATATGTTTACAAACCAACTACGGTCTTTTCCACGTCTAGAGAACAGGCAAACGTGTGTCCAACACACCACAATCCATATTCCCTCGACTAAATAAAGGCACCAAATGTACAGAAGCAGTCGACCGAACAGTTTACATTGGAAAGAATAACGCTCCATCGCAAAAACACCATCTTCAAAGTTACACTGGATCACGAAAGCAGCCCAGCACATACTATTCGGTCGTCTAGAACATGGTAAAGTTAACTATCATACATTCCTACACTCCAACAGGCCTCTGCATTAGGAAGACCGCTACCATTAACGCGGGAACGCGAATCAATACCACCACAACTTTGCATAAACGAACACACTCTAGAAAACGCCTCACATATTTCTTCTATCATTATACTTACAATTAAATCTTACCATCTAGGTATCAACTGAATGGCAGTCGGCAATGAAATTTGAAATACACTCTGTTGAACGCTGTGGCTCTGGAAATGTCTGTACCTTCCTTAGCACTAGACATAACTCTTCCCTTCGCTATCACAGTACCCCAAGTCAAATCCACACCCTCCCTACAACAGCACATAGACATGTCGTTTGCACAGACAGATAAACCTTATAAACCTGATCCTCAAATGCGGACATAACACACAACCGCCCAAAAAATTTTGAAAGTCATTCGGCTAAGGAACGCAGTATGTGACCGGTATTTGCAACTCCCTCACGCCACTAGATATTTATCCAGTATGTGTAACGTATTCTGTCTCGATGCCGTGTCAGATGTTCCGTTATATATCCACTGAGTTAAAGGCGATGACTCATTGAGAAAGATCACAGCCACAAGTGAATCATATCTCGAAGCGAGTCACTTTTCTCGAACGTATCTGCTACAGTAAAAGTCCAACATGGTCTTAGTCAGTCCCTAAACATCTTGCAACTGCTCCCATTTATACAGCTTTGCGCATGTGATCATGCCATTTTAAGTCGGAACTGAGCAGAATTCTGACAAAGTCATATCCACCACCTTCTGCAGTCTGTCTAGAAACAGAGCGAACTGAGTTACTGCGACAGGACCGTGTTTTGACCATACGGCGGAAATGCGCGCATTGAGGTGCATTCCAAAACTACATACAAGTACTACAGATCCACGTCCATTCACATCTATAAGCCCAACAACCTATCATCGTTATTTTCTACCCCCCCCCCCAGCATACAAAAATTAACAACTAAAGAAGCTCAAAGAACTTCATCCGATATAGAACTCACATAGATGCCATTACTCGCGCGTTGACGCAAAGCTGCGTTGGGGGTCCAGAGCGGAGTGAGAGAGAGAGAGAGAGAGAGAGAGAGACGGAGATTTCGCAATGCTTCCCAGAATAGCACAGCGTTCAGCCCTCCAGGCATAATTCGCCCGTCACTGAATTTACCCCTCAAACTGCTGCTGCTACTGTTCCCTGTGTCGAACAAACCTATTAAATACACACTTATTGATACTCTACAGACGGTAGTTTAAAAGTTTCATCACCTCCACTCTAGGAGAATGATCGTATCCCACGTACTATACTGTAAATCGCCAGAAACTCCCACTGTGGCCCTGTTAAGTTGTTTGAAACACTGATTTCTAACTCGCTTTGTACACTGCCGAAAATTTCTTTTTTCTGCCACGACTTCAACTTCTATGTCAGATTCTAAACTGGCATTAAGACGCTCTGATCCACGACCTCTCACAGAAAATTAGACATCTCACTATGTAAATCATATTCTTACCGCAGATAGCATATCAGTGAACTATTTTTTAAATAAAACACACAACATAAGGAAACTAGAAAAGTTTGGCAGCGTTATGGAGAGTTTCCAAACTACCGTGCGAAAGTCTTTCATGACATCTACATTTAAGTTCATATGTCGCCGTGACGGAACAGATGATAGCTCGGCGTTCCATCTCGTGTTATTTGTAATTTTGCACTCATGTACGCGATCGCTGTTTAGCTGCTAACAACCCCCAGAAATTGTCTCCCACCCACAAAACTTCTCCCCCAACTCGAACAAGCTATGTCGCTCAATTATTATGTGGTAGCCGATACGCGGATATGATGGAAAAGACACCTTCGATGTACTATAATATTAAGCAGCAGACTTGACAGTGCGATGAATTTTACACCAAGTTCAGCAGCGGCCATTGATGTGACAGCATGGCCCCCAATTTCAGTATCACAGCTAAACCGCCCCTTTGACATCACTTTGCGAGTATTGTTGCGAATGTGGGTAGCTTACTGTGCAGTATGTACATTCATTGTTAATCTCGAACACATATATGATCAAGCTACATCAGACAACTCAGCGTATGGGAGTAGCAGAGCATTCTCACCGTCTTATTGACTGCCTCACTTATTCCCTTCGTTTCGATGTCCACGTTTCCCGGGATTCCTCCTGTTGCCGTATACTTGGTCTGATATACAAATTGTTCGGTGTGAACCAGAACATAGTAAAGTACTTCCTCAAGTTCACCGCATTAGGCTCTATATTCGGTCGATATATACCTATTCCCTGGTCACTTTGCGCAGTTCTATCCATTTGAGGTCAGATATATACAGGGTAGTCCATTGATCGTGACCGGGCCATATATCTCACGAAATAAGCGTCAAACGAAAAAACTACAAAGAACGAAACTTGTATAGCTTGAAGGGGGAAAACAGATGGCGCTATGGTTGGCCCGCTAGATGGCGCTGCCATAGGTCAAACGGATATCAACTGCGTTTCTTTTAAATAGGAACCGCTATTTTTTATTACATATTCATGTAGTACGTAAAGAAATATGAACGTTTTAGTTGGACCACTTTTTCCGCTTTGTGATAGATGGCGCTGTAATATCACAAACGTATAAGTACGTGATATTACGTAACACTCCGCCAATGCGGACGTTATTTGCTTCGTGATACATTATGCGTGTTAAAATGGACCGTTTACCAATTGCTGAAAAGGTCGATATCGTGTTGATGTATGGCTATTGTGATCAAAATGCCCATGCTATGTATGCTGCTCGGTATCCTGGACGACATCATCCAAGTGTCCGGACCGTTCGCCAGATAGTTAAGTTATTTAAGGAACAGGAAGTGTTCAGCCATGTGTGAAACGTCAAGCACGACCTGCAACAAATGATGATGGCCAAGTAGGTGTTTTAGCTGCTGTCGCGGCTAATCCGCACATCAGTAGCAGACAAATTGCGCGAGAATCGGCAATCTCAAAAATGTCGTTGTTGAGAATGCTACAAAACATCGATTGCACCGTACCATATTTCTGTGCACCGTAACGCATTTGTGCCGCGGGGTAGGGGGGGCCCTCTCCTTGCACATCAGTTCTGAGAGGGACTTTGGTTCACTGATTTAAAGGGGATTATTTGGTATGGTGAGGGTTACGAATAGCATGTTTACTAGACCGAGGCGGTACTCGGTGATATATTCCCTGGTTGGAGATCGGTTTGAGGTTCAAATATTCCTGCGAGTCAGGTATATATTTGATGACCTGTAGACACCACTGCAATGTTTAGCTGTCGGTGCAAAATGGTGATCAGTGTAAAATAGTTTATTACTGTTGAGTGTAGCATCTTTAGAAAGACAGAACAGGTTGGCACTCTTCCCTAGGACTGGCAGAGCATCTTGACATATAGGCAGTGTGAGTGTGGGCCTAAGATAATTTTTTTGTGTGCTGTACGGATATAATAGATAAGCGCGCTGTTACTGTAGAATGGGCATATATTGTATTTTAAAGTTAGTGTGGCTTACACTATGTGGACTGTGTATATATTGCATTGTAAAGTTAGTGTTGTTTGTGTTATGGGATGACTAGAGAGGATGACTGTGTATCCTGTCGTGAGGGACATATAGATCGTGTACATGGATAACGGTCGGCGATTTTTTACGTGGAAATTATATGGACTATATGATAGTGAGGCGCAGTCATTAACTGTATATTGTCCGGTGTCAGAATGTGAATGTGAATCTGCTCTGTATCTGATAATGTATAGGCAATTCTCCGTGTTTAACTGTTAGTGCATTGTACCGATCTGAGCAAAATAAGCACAGAAAGCCTCAGAAAGAAAAAGCGGATCATGCTTCGATACCAGCTGCATCACTAATTCGGCGGGTAAATTCGATAAGAGCGAATCAGAATGCTCGATTGATTGTGGTGGGATAGAGGTAGGAACGTTTGCGTATGTTGAGAGCTGGAGGGGTACGACGTTAGGGGCGTTGGGAAGAGTGGAGCAGATGTTATTTTCGTAAACAGGTTCTGTTATGGGAAGAATTTCCGTGCACACAACCGGAGACATCTAGAAAGCAAGCAGCAACTATTTCTGGGACACGATACAGGTCCCGAGAGGTTGACCTGTGTGTTATTTTTGTAACGAGCGATGTGAGGTAAGAGTAGTGTTGAGAACGTTTTAGATGGCGATTCGTCATGCAGACGTTTTGCGACGAGACGAGAGCCATGCTGGGTAGTTAAACATGTGTGTGTGTGTGTGCGTGTGTGTCAACACGCACTGCGTTCAGTGATAGAGACAAGCGGCACCTGCAGATGCCTCAAATATGAGACGAGTGTAAGCGTTGCTTGGAATGCAACAACCACCGGCGTTCGGCAGCGGCGGCTGGTGGGTGCGGCAGAGCAGGCGGGGCCCGAGCTGTGGCCGCCTCACATAGCGGGGGTTGTGGAGCACTGTCAAGTGTCACTCAGTCGTCACTTATGGTCCGTTAGAATCGCTAAGAGGGGAAAGCAGGTTCTGCTGATGTGGAATGGGACTCTGAAGCGTCTTCTCGAGACCGCAGTTAGAGTGAGGGTAGCGAGGAACGCTGAACGTGGGCGGCTCTGCTTGGAGTGCGCGCTGTGTAAATAAGTGCCCGGTCATTAACGGCGCCTACATACAACTTTGGCTTGTGTTCGGCTGCAGGTCGCGGTTGCGCTCCTGCCCGATTTCGTCATCACAAAATGGCTCTGAGCACTGTGGGACTTAACTTCTGAGGTCAGCAGTCCCCTACAACTTAGAACTACTTAAACCTAACTAACCTAAGGACATCACACACATCCATGCCTGAGGTTGGATTCGAACCTGCGACCGTAGTAGTCGCGTGGTTCCAGACTGTAGCGCCTAAACTGCTCGGCCACACTGGCTGGCACGTCAGCACGTGTGTGAAGGTGAACATGTGCTTGGGTAGGAATTTTGTCAGGTGTTACTTATGAATGGCGGTGCCGCCACCTCATGCTTGTCGAAGCCGAGCAGGGACTGTGCACGGTTTGACATCTGATGGATGCGTCACTTGTGGACAGGGTGTGGTGGAGGGTGCTTGTGCGTGTTGATTGCCATATTTCGGGAGTGGGTGTCTAGGCCTTGATATGCGCTATTTGGACAGTTTACGAGTACTTAACGTATCTACACTCAGTGTGCTGTATTATTTAGGAGAAGTTTGCAGGTCTGTACTGAAATTATTTCTGAAAATTAGGAGTTGTATGGCTATTTGGACGTAAATGTTTTGGATTATTTACGTGCGGTTTGCATGTCTGTAGGCTGTGCGATGCGTTATTTATGACGTTTTACAATTAGCAAGCGTGTGTGTAGAGCATTATAAATGACTTATGTAGAGTTGTTTGCAGGTCTGTATGCTATGGGACATGTCAGTGTGTGTGTTCTGTGGTACATATACTCCATCCCTAAATAAAGTACATTCGTTCCTCCATCCATGGGTCTTGTACTGGCTGAATCCTTTTACCAGAGACCCCTAGCATTTTGCAGTCGGGTGGCTGAGGTTAGTGCAAGTGTCCTGTCTTTAAAACAATTTTCCTAGGTTGGTAGGGAAACCGCAAGTGACCTTTCTTTACAGCCAGAATTCAAACTCGGCTCTGGTTCCTAGGAAGAGGTGACGGACTGGACCTTGAAAAGTAGTTGAAATTAGATAGTTGAACGCCTTTTCCTACTTATATGAAATTGTAAATTGAATTATTTAATATGATTAAAATTGAAATGCAATTAAGTACTTAGCTAATTGGTAGCTTAGATGCGCAATGTGGGTGTTGGCAAATCAACAAAAGACTATGTCCGGTGCGTGTATGGAGGTGGCGGCTGAGGGTGTGTGACGTAAGCGGTCGGATGCCCACGGGGCGGCAGCGTGGCGTATGTCCGGTTATAACGTGCACGAGCGAGAGAGAGAGCAGACGATCTTCAGTCGGTTAACTTAGCAAGAGCGTTCTTTGTTGAGCAAGCCACGTGGTGGACCGGCGGTTGTGTGACGTCAGGGCAGAGACCACTCTCTAGCAAACAACTTTGCCGCCGTCTTACCGAGGGCTGTGACGTGAGCAGCCAGTGGACCAGTGGCATGTGCACGCGGGCTACCTCTGACCGGTGGCGCCACGGGTAGCCTCCTCTGCTGGCGGC
This sequence comes from Schistocerca cancellata, assembly GCF_023864275.1. Taxonomy (NCBI): domain Eukaryota; kingdom Metazoa; phylum Arthropoda; class Insecta; order Orthoptera; family Acrididae; genus Schistocerca; species Schistocerca cancellata. The sequence continues at coordinate 3,667,710 of NC_064632.1, read as the reverse complement.
GATTTGAACTAAGTCAGTTGGAGTCTGGACCTAGCAGCGAGCACACTGGGTCTTGCCATCTCGAAGATGTGTACTAAGTCTGTTGGAGTATGAAGTGATGACCATACTGCTTGAAATAAAGACTTCAGTCCTTTTCCCGCCAATCGACAGGAGGTGACTTAGGTCAGTACAAGTGGACTTTATTTGACGCGATTTTCATAGCTTAGCAGCAAAAACATAACTGACCGCCAAAATTCAAACTTGGCGAGAATTCGTAGGATGAAGTGGACTTAGGTTAGTGGATATGACCCAATTGGCCTATTTCAGACCATTTTTTTTGTAGGTGTGACTGATTATCCTGTTGGAATTCGAACTTGTAACCAATTTTTTTTATGGAGGGTTAGGTTAGTGGACGTAGCCCAATTACCCTATCTTCCCGCCAAAATACAAACTTCGCGCCAAAATCCGAAATCTTGGATGACGTCCTCTGCTGGTGGCTGTATGTACTAAGGCAGTTGCACTTCGGAACTCATGGCGAACACACCTGCATGATATTGTTTAAATAATAATAATAAAGACAAGTCCGTTTTTCCCACCATTATCGTGCTGGAATTTGAACCTCCCGCGATATTTCTTTTGGAAGGGGTTAGGTTAGTGGAGGTAGGCCAAGTGTACAATCTTACACCACGTGGTAGATAGACTGGGTGCAGCCATCTTGATTGACGTCATGGTCGCCATCTTGGATGACGTCACGGTGGCGCTCTCTAGTGGCGAAGATATGTACTAAATCAGTTGGAGTCCAGACCTCTGGGTGAATACATTGGGTGTCGCCATCTTGGATTACGTCACAGATGAGAGCGCCCTCTGGTTGTGGCGACGTGTACTAAAATAGGTTAGTTGGAGTCCTGACCTAGTGGTGAACACTCCTGCATGCAATTGTTTAAATAAAGTGTTATGTCTAAGTCCTTTTCCCACGAATCCTTAGGAAGTGGTGGCAGTCTCGTGACTGAGGTTAGTAAAGTGACTTTTCTTTTGCACCATTTTGTTATTTTAGTAGACATGTGGGAACTGAATTTTGTTTACGGCAAAAATTAAAAGTTGGCGCATGTTCGTAGGAAGAGGTGGCGGTCGGGTGACTTAGGTTAGTGGAGGTAGGCCAAGTGAGCTAGTTTCCTGCGAGTTTCTTTGCTTAGTAGAGATAAGAGGGGGGTGGTGCATTATCCTGTTGGAATTAGAACTTTCCGCCATTTTCTAGGGGGTGGGGGGTTAGGTTAGTGGACATAGCCCAGTTGCTCAATTTTCCCGCCATTTTCGTGGTGTGACGCATTATCCTACTGGAATTCGAATTTCCTGCCAAATTTTTTCTGGAGTGTTAGGTTAGTGGAGGTAGCTAAACTGACCTATCTTCCCGCCATAATTCAAACTTCCCGCCAAAATCCGCCATCTTGGATGACGTCATGCGCTGTTGCCAAGTCTACACGCCGCCACCTTGAATGACGTCATCACCACCATCTTGAATAAATTCTGCAACAATGGAATGTAGGGCCATATGAACTTTGTCCCACTTCTTCTGTCTACCTGCCAACTGCATGTAGCTGGCCTATCCTCTCTCTATCACACTCCCTAGCAGCACTTCACTTTCTGCTAAACCTGCCCTACTATCCCTCCCCCTCCCTGCCCCAGCGTCCTGCTTAGCCCCATCCAGTCGCCATTGCCATCATGCACTGATACTGCTGCTCGCAGTGTGGCTTCAGTTGCCTGAAACTGCAGTCATGTGTGTGTGAGTTGCGTTTGTGTGTGTGTCGTCTATTTTTGACGAAGGCCTTACTGGCCGAAAGCTTTTTGTAGTGCCTATATGCGACTCAGCATCTCTTGTATATGGTGAGTGGCAACTTTCCTTTTCACTATATTTTATGTTGCTGCATACGAAATTTAGCTAACACACTGAATTTTGCTTTAGACCTGTCTAAAGATTTCTGTCTGTCGGCATTCTCGAGAAAATTGATCTAATGTAGCGAATTCATTTGCGATCGCACTGTGCCAGGGATAAACCCAAAGTGAAGTATCAACAGCATTCCTCGTGAAACTTCCTGGCAAATTAAAACTGTGTGCCGGACCGATACTCGAACTTGGGACGTTTGCCTTTTGCGGGCAAGTGCTCTACCGATTGAGCTGCCCAAGCTCGACTCACTACCCGCCCCCACACCTTCAATCTTGCCAGTACCTCGTCTCCTAGCTTCCAGACTTCACACAAGGTCTTCTGCGAACCTTGCAGAACTAGCACTCCTCGAAGTCGGTAGAGCACTTGTCAGCGAAAGGCAAAGGTCCCGAGTTCGAGTCTTGGTCTGGCACACAGTTTTAATTTGCCAGGAAGTTTCATATCAGTGCACACTCCGCTGCAGAGTGAAAATCTCATTCTGGAAACATTCCTCATATCTCATAAACGGTTTGAGATACTGAAATGAAATTTTGGCAAATGGTGGCACACAAAGAGGAGTGTATTTTGCCAACTGCTTATTATGCAAAATTTAACTATCTACTGTGTTATTCCACTAACTACAGACATTTCCGATGAAAGAATTTAATTTTTAAGGGCTGTCGATCACTGGTGAAACGAGAAATGGTAAGGGATTTGGAACAACGTAAGTCAAGTCACTACACTTTATTTTGAATCGAGGATGTGCTTCTCTGTAAGACGTGGCCCTGACTTATCCTCAGTTCCTCGCTTAATAAACTTCATGTACCACTGTTTCAGAATTCCATCACAATTGCATCTGCAAAACATGTTAGTGAGGTGAGACTGAGTAAATTCCGCTGAGTTTAGGCAAGAGAAGCAAATTTCATCATGGCATCAAGAGAAATGTACAGATTTTACTCTAAATTCCCCACTCGCTGAAAGTTAAACATGGTTAACGAACCAGGCGAAAATAAATTGCTGCGTTTTTCTCGGAATGCTTTTTAGATACTAACCAAAGAAGAGGGGACGGATGTTTTTGAATGGTCACCACGCAAGTGTGGTAGTGAAGGGGGCCCATTTAATATTTACAAAAAATGTGAGTGTTGCCTTCAGTTTGGAATGCCACTTCCCCTCCAGTGCTCAGCATTTCCCCTGCAGCGCCTGCCTGCAGCCCCCACCACTACTGCTCTCCCCACGTGTGTCCTGTCAACTGTGCATCTACAGGCCACGGTATTCTGCGTCCAGTGTAATACAGGAGGGTTATGTGTACATTGAATATAAAATTGTTCACATCTCCAATGCTGTTTGTAAAATAAAAAATAGACGCACATCTCACCCCCATTATCAACCAAATTTTGATGGTGTGCTACATAGCAATGACTCACGATAGAGCTGTAACAGGAGCTCAAAGTGGAGATCAGTCAGTATAAAATGGGAGCTCATATGCTTTGTGCATGTCAGGATGTGGCTGAGGTGGAAGTGGGGTCTAAAAAAGAACAAGTGTTAATTTTTCAACTCCGGTCGGCAAACTGCCTCCCGTTTATTGAGAAAACATTTACTGGTTGACCTAGACGGGGTACATTATGTGAGTTTTGCGGCCCTAAGGTGCAAACAGATTGAGCCGGGGCTCGAAAAGTGCACGGAGACAACCGGCCAATGCGTCTGATCTCGTCGGGGGCCTGTCAGTAAAAGAGAGCGATCCACACACCTCGTTCGCGCAGCTCGGCGCGGTGAGCGCTTACTACGTGATCTCCTGGACCTTTCTGATTGGCTGCTGTAGGAGCTCTGCCTAGGCAAGCGACGCTTCCATAAGCGTCACCCCGTCAGTAGAAAGGTTGTTTGTTCGTCGAGCACGTGAACAAGCCTTGGGATAGCGGCACATACTGGAAAAATCTGATGTGTCGCCAACCCAGGGCCCGTGCACGGCTTTGTGAAGATCCATTGCCATCCATAGCTCACGTATTTAAAAAAAATTCCCTTTTCTTTTATTGAAAATAAAGGACTCCTGTACTGAATCTGTCAGCACCTGTACAGCTTTAACCACATCTTAGGTAGATGAATTAGGGGTGTGTTATCACTCAATGACTTCACTCCATCTTTCCTGTACTAGACGAACTTTTCTTACTACTGAAAAAATTAATTTGGAAAGCTCATATTCTACAAAGAACTGTAGTCCCTTAGCTGTAATCAGTTTTATACGCCCAGTTGTTGGACTCTTTGGTGGATCATTGTTGCCTTGATTATAAACAACTGTAGGTCCCCTCCAATTCCAGTGAGTGCTTGTATCTGTAGCAAGAGCGTATGTTATTTCTGTGTTCTCTACAAGAAAACTTCGTGTTTGTGTTAAAATGGACATTTTACCTAAGAAGATTTATTTCACCTATGAATAAGTATTTTTGCCCGCTACTTAAGTGGAACGTCTATTTTAACACAATTAAAATGGAGATTCCAACTAGGAAGCGGGAAAAAATAGTTTCTCTTCATGAACACATATTTATGACTATAAGAGACATTGTCTCTGCTTGGCGTGAGGAAAATCTAGTGCTTCAAGACTTATTAGGAGGTATAGTGATACTGCCTCCAAAGGAAAAGGCATACGTAGACGAAAATGAAAGACCAACCCTAGAACTGACAAATATCTCCTTAAAATCAGTAGAATTTATCCTGAACAGACTGTAAAATACCCTCCGAAAAAATATTTTCGGGTTTCTCCAGTGTAAGTGGCTCTCGGGCACTAGTTCCAGTTGATGGCATGCTGAATTCAATCACATACATGGAAGTCCTTAGGCGCAAGATTTTGCCACTCCTACAGACCTTTGCTGATGGTGGGGGGACACTTCAACATTATCTGGACCCCTGTCACACTTCTAAACAGTCAAGACATTCATGGAAGGAAACAACATTAGTGTTCTGGTAATTAAATTCCATCGAGAATTTGTGGACTATTGCGAAAAGGCGTCGCAGTAAAATGGACTCTTCACCAAAAGAATGCACGTTATGAAATGTGGCAGAAGCGTAGTTTCATGACGACGAACTACGAAACATTTGTTCTAACCTGGGCGGATCTATGCTACAACATCCTCAGAACCTCATTAAAGCCAAAGGAGGGCACATTAATTATCAATATTCAGTAACCTACTAACTAAAATTTACATATAGTAATAATAATGCCCAGTTAACGTTTAATCGTCTTATGCCAGTTAATTTGCACATTACTCTAAGGGCTGCAGATACGAACCGAGATCCATAGTAAACTGGATTTGTCGGAGCTGTTATTTATATAACCGTTTCTTAAGTTATCCCTGACGTTGGGTAAACAGTAGACTTCTGTTTCTGTTATCGCGACTTTCTACTATCGCTCTACTTCCTTTTGTTCAGTTCTGTTATAGTGAGGTTGTGACTTCCAGTAACGTACCCGCCTCAGTCAGTGCTGCCCATCCCCACTCACTAATATCTGAGACGAGAATGAATAGCACTAGCACTTGTATACGAGCTGTGCTGAGGAGTCCTGCAAGAGCATACCAATATAAATAAAGCCCTCCAAGACATTGAACGTGTAGTGCTCTGCCGAGGTGAAGACTACATTGCAATAAGTCCTCACCTAGGTATTCCCCATCGTTTAGATTGCACAAGGGATCTTGTGTTCAGAATTTCTTACGCCTGGGAGACTATGGCAGACATCTGAAAATCTCATATCGCCATACCGGGTAATTGCCTTTTTTAGATGGAAGCAGCGCGGCTAGAACAGAGTGGGTGAAATGGTGACGCGATTTAAGAGCAATTCGCTGAAGTGGGCTATACACCGTATGATATGATGCAGACAACGTGTGTCCCCGTGGTGTTGTCAAAGATTCCTTGTTCACGAGCTATACATCTTGTAACTAGGTGTATTTTATTATTTGTGTATTGTATCAGTGATGTTCTGAACACCCAGCTCTTCTCGTATGTCTTCACTCCTTTTGTTGTCAAGTTTTACCGCATGAACTTCATGTCAGTCGGCCTGTTTCTTTGCTTGGGTACATGTTAGGAGTCTATTTGTCACTCTCATTTAGCTATAATGATAGTGCAATTGTGTTATGTAACTTAAGTAAAGTTTATTTCTTTTATTCGTGGCACATCGTTCACTGTACTGTTTCAGCAAAACTTAGGGGCCCAGTGGTTTATGAATTTTATACGAGAGCTGAAATATGTACACTCCGACACTTGTACAATGATTTTATTACCATCAAACAATTTTTACTACTGTTGGGTTTTTCACTACGGAAGGTCGGTGCATTGGTTTTGTTTGTAGATATCCCTATATTTAGTTCTCAACACAGTGACCCTGGGGACGAACACATTTGATCCCAAGGGACTAGTTTGTTGAGAACGTCACTGTAGAATATTTGACGGTTTGACTTTGTTAAAAAAAAATGGCTCTGAGCACTATGGGACTTAACATCTGTGGTCATCAGTCCCCTACAACTTAGAACTACTTAAACCTAACTAACCACCTAAGGACATCACACACATCCATGCCCGAGGCAGGATTCGAACCTGCGACCGTAGCAGTCGCGCGGTTCCGGACTGAGCGCCTAAAACCGCGAGGACACCGCGGCCGGCTTGACTTTGTTGACGGAGCCTCATCATCACCTCTGCTTGCACCGCTACATCACTAAGAAAGTGAAGTCCTCGAAGATGTTCTTTTAGTTTTGGAAGCGGATGAAACTCGGGTGGGACCAAGTCGTGGCTACATGGAGGACGATCGATGATAGTGAACCTAAGGTGTCGGGTTGTTGCAGATGTCGCAGCGCTTGTGTGTGGTTTGACATTGTGATAGTGAAGGGGAGGGTGTTCCGTGTGTGTACGATCTCGAAACTCGATTACAGCACGCTATTTCTCAAGCACCAACATAGTTACACGTTGCACTCCGCCAAGTTACAACCTAAAATTCGGAGACCTCTATTAGTAGAGAGCTGCAAATATGTAGACATGAAGCATAAATATATATAATGTTAATAACGTTTGTTTTAGTTCAAAACTTAAAGACTGTTCATATTAAATATTTGGAGGCATTACTTTCCAGCACACCCTCTTAGCTTCCTTTTGGGAATGATGAGAATAATTTTTGTGAAATGTAATCGCCTCGTCTGACTCCTCTCTCAACACTGAAATTTCTTCTCTCCAGGTGAAGACTGAGGCTAGTATACATTGATGTATAGTTGCATTAGCGAAGCGGGAAAGCTGGCCGAGTAATATGCACGACGTTTAATAATAGTGAGAACAGAATAAAACATTCGGAAGCGTTACTTGTTATCACGCCCTCGTATATCTCGTCACAAAATGGTTTAATTTATACAATGCCTCCTGTATATCATCTTTCGAACTGCGGCAAATATTAATGTTGTAAGGTTATTATCACGCATTGTAAGAGGTTTCTTTCATTCTGTTTACAATCTTCCAGTGGTTTCCTCTACACGTATATTAAATAATGCCGGTTTTCAGGTTAGATTAGATACAATTTTGTTCCAAGGAAGGTCCCTTTGCCTGTCGCTCTGATATACGTTAGTAGTAAGTTTATTAGTTTTATTTATTTTTGTTCAGAATAATTCCTTCCATACTAATACTTCATTGCATAGCTAAAATTTCGATGAAACTTTGTTTTAACTCCATAAAAAGCCTTTTCATAGTCCATAAATGAATAAATTATACGAGGCCAGTAAAATACTCTTCATATTTCAGTCATCTGAATAACGGCCGGCCACTGTGGCCGAGCTGTTCTAGGCGCTTCAGGTCGAAACCGCGCTGCTGCTACGGTCGCAGGTTCGAATCCTGCCTCAGGCATGGATGTATGTTATGTCCTTACGCTAGTTAGGTTTAAGTAGTTTAAGTCGAGGGGACTGATGACCTCAGATGTTTAGTCCGATAGCGCTCAGAGGCATTTGAACCATTTTGAATAAAGGTGAAAGCACGGTTTAGATACACCCATAGTAGTGGCCAACATTTTTACTACGTATTAGTAACTCGTCTTGTCATGATGTATCTGTTCTTTCCCTTATCACTGTTGGTAATCGTTGAATAGGAGTGATATCTGAATATTTTTGCCCATTCTAACTGCTTGATTTTTAAGACTGTCAATATTCTTACGACAGCCTTTTTACAGCAAGCCTTTATTCGCAAAAATCAATGTCCCGCTATTGGACTAATTGTTATTAAGTTGCTACTTGTGGTGTTGTTACTTATATGGTTTCTGTGTCAGTTGAGTCGATTTTATTTTATTTATTGAAGTAATCGTATGACAACGTAACGGCTAGGGATATAATGCAACGGACGGTCATCAACAACCTTGTGAAACAAACGTCTGCCACTGAGGAGCGTGCGTCCTGCGAGGAGCGCAGATTCTGCTTGTCACTCCGGCCGGGGGGGGGGGGGGGGGGGGTGCCGGGCGGTCCCCAGCGCCCGGCCTGTTAGGCACGGGCCGCTGGCTGGATGCTCCGCGCGGAATCCGCATCTGGCTGCTAATATGTTATGCGTCGCATTCCCACGCGGCGCGCCTCCTGCTATTCAGATGCCACGCCCTCCTGAACAGGACGTACGCACGTACCGACTATTAGCAGAAGCTGTCTGCCTTGAGAGGTGGTATCGTTAGCAGGCGAAGGAAATATGGGAGAAGAGCGAGAAACGGGAAGGTAAGTACAACCACAAGAGATGTTACACCAGTATCCTGTCTGACTCTCTCTAGAATTGATACAAGCCTCGTTTCTGTTAGGGAGAGAGTGTCGCTCCTCACTGGCATTTATCCTGTAGAGCTATCAGATTTCCCGGGTACTGAACGCTTGCCTTCAGCCGCTGTTCCCAATAGACCCAGGTATTTTCTAGAGGCTTAAAATCGAGTGATTTAGCAGGCAAGTCGAGGTGCTGTACGGCGCGCTAGTAATCGTCAATACAGGAACCAATGCGAGCTGCCCTGTGAGCAGCACAAAAACACAGTCTCGGAACACAAGAGTGTCCGCAGCATACTCATCATGAAGACGTGGAACGAAGGAAAACACTTGGCCACAGAAAATATCGTAATAAACATCCTGCTTCTTCTTCACGGTAGTCTGAATGACTGGGCCCAGGCTATGGTACGAAAAACACTCATAAAGCAGCACACGGTTGCCTCCGACATTAACTGCACCCTCTACAAACGGCGGGTTAAACTTCTTGTGGGGCCGATCTGTCGGTGCAATCGACGCCTTGCCTCAGTTAACAAGAGGCAAACTCGCGACTCTTCATAGCATGCTGCATGCCTCCAGTGGGCTTACAGTTCAGTTTTTGCATTTGCACCTATACCAGCATCGTTACGAACTAATGTGAAGTGCACAACAGAGGCTACGTCCCCCTGTACCAGTTATTAGGAGTTACTCCCGTTCAATTCACGTATGGAGAATGATTGTTTAAATCGCACTGTAATTAATCTAACCTTGTCCTCTCAATCACTATAGGAGCGATATGCAGGTGGTCGTGTTATTTTCCTACATTCATCACATATAGCTGGCTTTTAAAACTTTTATGTTCAAGAATTATGACGGTTTTGGAGAATGAAAATATCTATGGGAAGACCCATAAGGCTCTGGATAACGATGATGACATTGATGCCACGTTCCTTGATTTCAGGAATGCATGTCACACCGCCTTGCATTGTCCTTTAGTGCAAAAAACACGAGCTTACCGACTATCGGACCACATTTGCAACTGGATTCAAGACTTTTTTGCAGACAGAAATTCCTTCACCAAAGAATACAAAGTAAATATTGCAGAATTCGAATCTAGAACAGCTGCCAATGTGAGTAACTTAGAAGTAGACATCCTCGGAGTAGTCAAGCAACTTAAGTCAGTTAATAAAAGCAAGTCTTCCAGTCCAGACTGTACACCAATCAGGTTCCTTTCAGAGTGAGCTGATGCAATAACTCCAGACTTAACAATCACATACAATCGCACCACCGCTCTCTCGACGAAGATCCGTCCTCAAAGACTGGAAAGTTGCGAAGGTCACACCAATATTCAAGAAATGCAGTAGAAGTAAACCACTAAGTTAAAGGCCCATATCATTAACGTCGACATATGGCAGGATTTTGGAACGTATATTGTGTACAATCATTACGAATTACCTCGGAGAGGACGGTCTATTGACACACAGTCAACACAGATTTAGAAAACATTGTCCTGGCTCTTTACTCATACGAAGTTTTGAGTGCTGTTGACAAGGGATTTCAGATTCATTTCATATTTCTACATTTCCATAAGGCTTCCGACATCGTACCTCAAAAGCAGCTTATAATCAAACTGCATGCGTAAGTAATATCGTCTCAGTTGTGCGTCTGGTTTTTTGATTTCTATCGTCACAGTTCGTAGTAATTGACGGAAAGTCATTGAATAAAACAGAAGTAAATGCTGGCGTTCCCCAAGGTAATATTATAGGCCTTCTGCTGTTCCTTATCTTTACAAACGATTTACGAGACAAACGATTTACGAGACAAACGATTTACGAGACAATCTGAGCAGCAGTCTTAAGTTGTTTGCAGATGACGCTGTCGTTTATCGACTATTAAAGTCTTGAGAAGATCAAAACAAATTGAAAACCGATTTAGGAAAGATATCTGTATGGTGCGAAAATGGACAAGTTATCCTAAATAATGAAAAATATGTGCTAAAAGGAATCCGTTAACCTTCGGTTACACGATAAATCAGTCAAATCTAAAGGGCATGAATTCAACTACACTCCTGGAAATGGAAAAAAGAACACATTGACACCGGTGTGTCAGACCCACCATACTTGCTCCGGACACTGCGAGAGGGCTGTACAAGCAATGATCACTAGTGATGGGGAGCTCGTGAATGAGTCGTTCAAATGAACGCTTCACTCCTGTGTAGTGTGAACTAACCATTCAATTTCAATGAACTGGTACTTCAAACTCTTCACAGATAGCACACTCCACACTTTTTTCTAGTTCACTCACTCTCTTCCCTCTCCCTCACCCATGTCACTCCTCCTCCCATCACTTCACTCCTCCCTGTCCTGCCTGTCGACGAATCACGCGGTGTTAGTGGGGAACGATAGGTTTAGGACTGGTGGTGGAGGTGAGGGGTGAGGAGAAGGCAGCGTCAGCTGCTACCTGCAGTGCTGACATCATTACCCGTGACTATTTGTGCAGTTAAACTTCGCGTCTACGGGTAGCCTACCGTTGGCAGCGCTTGAAGACAAATGAATATTTAAGATAGAAACGAAGTGGCTATCTGTGTGAGCATGCACAGCAAACATGAAAATAAAAGGTTTGTTCATAACACTGAAAGAGGGATTTTACCTGAAATCTTACCAGTGACTACAGGTGACAGTTTACGTTTTGAATCTAGTGGGTTATTATTGTTAACAAAAATAAAATCTACAGGAAAACTTCTGAATAATTACTTAACGTAGGTATATAGACTTTGTGACTGTTAAACATACTCATTCTATTTTGGATTAAATTTTAAAAGTAACATAAAATTGGACTGCATTTCGTTGGTAGCCCTATTTTTCAGTTCATGAATACAACAAATAATGTTTCATTTGGCAGATAAAGACTTTTGGGCGCTTCATGAGAAAATGTCGAGCAAGATTAAATGTAGTACCTTCTTTATATGTGACAGCCTTCTCTGTTTATCTTTCCTTTGTCCCCCTTTTTTTTTCTTTATTGTCATTTTGAAACCTGTATACAGGCAGGCCTGCAGCAGCATACTACGCCGCTCTTTGGCCGCAGAGAAACACAAAAGATAGAAATGAAGACAATTAGAGAAAAAAGATGGGGGACATATAAACGGAGCCAAACACTTTTTAAAATACAAGGTGCCGTTCACGGGCGTAAAGTCCAAGATAAAATTGTTCAGACACTTGGACACAGACAGAAACGCCCTTTGTCCCCTTCGACCATGCTGTATTTGAGATAACTCAGACGCTGTAAGAGCGTAAAACGTTGCGTGTGCGTTACTCCATAGTTCCGCCATCTGTTGGTAAAATTGTGAAGTATTACGAAGCTTTATTGTACGAGCGAGGCGAAGCGAGCGTAGCAGCGGCTGAGCGGCGAACTGGGCAACTTCGCTAGGCTTCCGTACTTCACGAATGAACTACTTCATTTGAACGCTTCACGGCAAAGAGTGAAATGAATGAAGTAGTTCACGGGAATGAACGAGTTCGACCCACCTCTAATGATCACACGCACGGCACAGCGGACACACCAGGAACCGCGGTGTTGGCCGTCGAATGGCGCTAGCTGCGCAGCATTTGTGCACCGCCGCCGTCAGTGTCAGCCAGTTTGCCGTGGCATACGGAGCTCCATAGCAGTCTTTAACACTGGTAGCATGCCGCGACAGCGTGGACGTGAACCGTATGTGCAGTTGACGGACTTTGAGCGAGGGCGTATAGTGGGCATGCGGGAGGCCGGGTGGACGTACCGCCGAATTGCTCAACACGTGGGGCGTGAGGTCTCCACAGTACATCGATGTTGTCGCCAGTGGTCGGCGGAAGGTGCACGTGCCCGTCGACCTGGGACCGGACCGCAGCGACGCACGGATGCACGCCAAGACCGTAGGATCCTACGCAGTGGCGTAGGGGACCGCACCGCCACTTCCCAGCAAATTAGGGACACTGTTGCTCCTGGGGTATCGGCGAGGACCATTCGCAACCGTCTCCATGAAGCTGGGCTACGGTCCCGCACACCGTTAGGCCGTCTTCCGCTCACGCCCCAACATCGTGCAGCCCGCCTCCAGTGGTGTCGCGACAGGCGTGAATGGAGGGACGAATGGAGACGTGTCGTCTTCAGCGATGAGAGTCGCTTCTGCCTTGGTGCCAATGATGGTCGTATGCGTGTTTGGCGCCGTGCAGGTGAGCGCCGCAATCAGGACTGCATACGACCGAGGCACACAGGGCCAACACCCGACATCATGGTGTGGGGAGCGATCTCCTACACTGGCCGTACACCACTGGTGATCGTCGAGGGGACACTGAATAGTGCACGGTACATCCAAACCGTCATCGAACCCATCGTTCTACCATTCCTAGACCGGCAAGGGAACTTGCTGTTCCAACAGGACAATGCACGTCCGCATGTATCCCGTGCCACCCAACGTGCTGTAGAAGGTGTAAGTCAACTACCCTGGCCAGCAAGATCTCCGGATCTGTCCCCCATTGAGCATGTTTGGGACTGGATGAAGCGTCGTCTCACGCGGTCTGCACGTCCAGCACGAACGCTGGTCCAACTGAGGCGCCAGGTGGAAATGGCATGGCAAGCCGTTCCACAAGACTACATCCAGCATCTCTACGATCGTCTCCATGGGAGAATAGCAGCCTGCATTGCTGCGAAAGGTGGATATACACTGTACTAGTGCCGACATTGTGCATGCTCTGTTGCCTGTGTCTATGTGCCTGTGGTTCTGTCAGTGTGATCATGTGATGTATCTGACCCCAGGAATGTGTCAATAAAGTTTCCCCTTCCTGGGACAATGAATTCACGATGTTCTTATTTCAATTTCCAGGAGTGTATATATCTAGGAATAACAGTTAAGCCGACCGCTGTGGCCGAATGGTTCTAGGCGCTTAAGTCTGGAACCGCGCGACCGCTATGGTCGCAGGTTCGAATCCTGCGTCGGGCATGGATGTGTGTGATGTCCTTAGGTTACTTAGGTTTAAGTAGTTTAAGTTCTGGGGGACTGATGACCTCAGATGTTAAGTCCCATAGAGCGCAGAGCCATTTGAACCATTTGAACCAATTACAGTAAAGAGCAACTTAAATAGCAAAGAAAACACAGAAAATTTTGTGAGGAAGGCCAACCAAAGATTGCGTTTTATCGGCAGAACACTTAGAAGATGCAACTTGTTTACTAAAGAGACGGCCTACACTATTCTTGTCCCTCCTTTTTGGAGTACTGCTTCACAATGTGCGATCCTTACCATATAGGGTTAACGAAGAACGTCGAGAAAGTTCAAAGAAGGGGGAGCACGTTTTGTATTATAGAGAAATAGGGCAGGTTACGTTAGGTTAGTTTAAGGTGCGAAGGTGGTTCGATGACCCTCTGGCAGGAACTTAAGTGTGATTTGCAGAGCATACATGTAGATGTAGATGAACTCGTCGCTCTTAACGGAACAAAGTCGACAGATTTAACTTCCGGAGTACCGCAAGAAAATGTGATGGGACCGTTTACAATGTATGTAAATGATCTAGTTGAAAACGTTGGAAGTTTTCCAAAACTTTTCACAGATGATGCAGGTGTCTACAGGGAAGCAGTAACGCCAGAGAAGAGAATCGATTTGCAGAATGACGTGCAGAGGATTGATGAATGGCGCAGGCTCTGACACTTGACTTTAAACGTATATAAATGTAACAAATTGTGTAAACATAGGGAAAAAATCCACTTCTGTACAAATATATTATTGATGATAAACTGCTGGAAGTAGTATCTACTCTAAAATATTTAGGAGTAATTATCCAGAGAACGTTAAGTACACATAAAAGAAACCGCAGAAAGAGCGGATGCCAGACTGAGATTCATAGGAAGAATTTGAAAAAAATGTAGTTCATCGGCGGAGGAAGTGACAAAATGCTTCTTTGATCGATTCTTGAGTATTCCTCTTTAATCTGGGATTCTTACTAGGTATGACTAGTAGGAGAGAGAGAGAGAGAGAGAGAGAGAGAGAGAGAGAGAGAGAGAGAGATCCAACGAAGAGGGGATCGCTTCGTCACAGAACCTTTCATTCGTCCCGAGAGCGTTACACAGATGCTCAATAAACTATAGTTGTTGACGTAACAAATAGACGTTGTGCGTCACGGACAGGTTTACTGCTGAAATTCCGAGAGAGCAAATTCTTGGAACAGTTGGATAACATAGTACTTCCTCCCACGTACATCTCGCGAAATGACCGCTACGAGAATGTTCGAGAAATTAGAACTAATAAAGCGGCTTATCGACATGCATTCTTCCCACGTGCCAAACGCGAGTGGAAGGGGAAGGAGGGAATAGTTAATGGTACCAGAAGTACCCTCCACCACACACTGTTAGGTTTCTTGTAATGTATGACGTAGATGTAGATGTTTGGTACTAGACTTTTTCAGGATAGTTTCTGTTCAGCTTCAGGTGTCTGCCAGTTCAGGTATTTCAACGTATGCGAGTCCCACATGTCAAACAACCTGTGAACATTCGAGCTGCCCTTCTCTGTATGCGTTCAATATCTCCCGTCAGTCCTGTGCAGGCACGGATCCCACAAACGAGTTCTCTTTAAGCTTTCTTCATTGTGTACTGATTTCACTTCCCTAGTATTCTACCAAAAAATCGAAATCTGCTCCCTGCCTTATCTACGAGTGAGACTATGTGATCGTTCCGTTTCATGTTCCTACTAAGTGTTACACCCAGGTATTTGTTTGAGTTTATCGATTCCAGCTGTGACTTACTTTATTACATTCGTACGATACTACGTTTTTTTATCTTGTAAAGTGTGCAGTTTTACGTTTCTGAATATTTAAAGCAAGTTGACAGTCTTTGGCGCCACTTTGAAATCTTATCACGTCTTATTGGATATGTGTAGTCTGTACTTCAGTTCTGATAGCTGCATCATACGCGAAGAGCCTTATGTTACTAATAATATTGTTCGCAAGGTCATTAACATGCAGCATGAATAGCAGTGGTTCCAACACACTTTCCTGAGGCACACCCGAAGTTAATGCTACATCTATCGATGACTTTCCATCCAACACAGCCTGCTCCGTCCTCTCTGCCAAGAAATCCTCAGTCCAGTCAAAAGTTTCACCTGGTACCCCACTCGATCATACTTTCGATAATAAGCGTAGGTGTGGTACCGAGTCAAATGCTTTACTGAAATCAAGAAATACTGCATCTGTAAGAGTTCCTTGATCAATGGCTTTCAGGATTTCATGTGAGGAAGGTCTGAAATGGGTTTCGCTTGATCTATGTTTTTGAAATCCATGCTGGTTGCCATGTAGGAGGAACGTTCTATTTGAGATACCTCTTTAAGCTTGAGCTCAGAGTAGGTTCAGAGATTTACAAGAAATGGATGTCAAGGATACCGTACAGTAGTTTTGTGGATCATTCCTACTACCCTCGCTGTAGAAAGGTGTGACATGTGCTTTCTTCCAACAGCTGGCCATAAGGTTTTCCGAGCGATTTACGACAGCTTATAGCTGAAGGGCTAATTCAGCTGCAAATTGGGTATATAATTTGGTAGAAATTCAATCGGGTCCTGGGACTTGGTTCAATTTTATTTGTTTCAGCTGGTTCTCAACAGTGTTGTTTGGTCCATTAATTACATGCAGCTTTAATTGCAGTTGCGAACAATGGCTTTCCCGAGGTAGCCGACTCAAAATACCTATTACATACAGTTTCCTTCGCAATCTTCTCCCATGTCGCTTGGCCTACGAGTTGTTCCCCGTTCTTCGTCGACACTTTGGATGATCAGTATTGATACAACAACAAATCGAGAAACTTCGTTCAGTGTGCAGTAGTGTGCACGTCCAAACACGACGTGCCTACCACTTTTATGTCTTTCTTACTGCGCTGATAACAAAGAAACCATCGGCGCATTCCCACACCAATTCAGGGATAGCAATGGTGGTTCATGTGGCTGCCAGGCAGGTGTACACCATTTACAACGCTCCAAAGCGAACTGTGTGCTCTTCTCTGGGGGATGAATACTTTCTGTGCAGCGAAATCACGCCTGGAAGCCCTCTGTACAAATGACCATCACTTGTCCTTACATTTTTCCAATATACTGTATCACTTTTGAGCTCCTCCATTCTGAACATACATTACTCGTCTCCTATAGTCCATCTCTTTATCATTTCCACGATCAAGGGTTTGACCTTTAGGTCTGCTCTGCCTCTTTATCAGTCCTACCACCTTTCCCAGGAATGTCCCTATCGTCATTGACTTATTGGTTTGTATTACCAAGATGTTTTAGATATGCTAGACTTATTTAGCGCTGCATCACTCTTTTTGTTGACAAGCAGTGAATATTTCTCAATGTGTCGTTAGCCGCCTATATCTCTTTCGATTGCATAGAGCAATAATGGGTTTGCAGTTATGTTGTATAAGTAAAATAACGTTTCTTCGCGTACTTTATGGTCCAGTATTCGTTGCTACTAAATGTACTACATTTGAGGTATCGATCTTGTGATTTATAATGTGTCATGTGAAATCCCTAATACGAAAACTCCATTAATTCCACTAAAACAGTTTTGTCAATGACAATTTTGTTCTGACTGGATTTTCAGTGTATTCCCCCTTTTCTTAGCTATTTTCGTACTGTATTCTGTTCCATGGTGCAATTTATACATCTCCGTCCTCAATCAAATTTTCATTCACACCTCCGACCACTTGGATTGAGGGGGAAGCCTGATTGTGTAGTGCGTGCAGATGCACGTGGCCACTGTTCCATTTTGGCGTAGTGGCTAGCTCATCTGCCTAGTGAGCAGGATAGTCAGGTTCAAATCCCGGCTTTGGTATCAGTGTTCACTCGTCACATCATTCTGCGTATATACGAGTACATCATAGATTTTTGAGACTTCGAAAGGTCTCTGTAATGTTATAGTTTCATTTGGGTATCATGTGAGAAGTTTAAGCGGTGTTTTGCGATATTTAAACTTATTGACAGATTAAAACTGTGTGCGGGACCGAGACTCGAATTCGGAACCTTTGCCTATCGCGGGCAAGTGCTCTACCATGTGAGCTACCCAAGCACTGCTCACGACCCGTCCTTACAGCTTCACTTCTACCAGTAGCTCGTCTCCTACGTTCCTAACTTTACAGAAGTTCTCCTGCGAACCTTGCAGAACTAGCACTCCTGAAAGAAAGGATATGGCAGAGACATGGCTTTGCCACAGTCTGGGGGATGTTTCCAGAATGAAATTCTCACTTTGCAGCAAAGTGTGCGCTGATATGAAACTTACTGGCAGATTAAAGCTGTGTGCCGGACAGAGAACCGAACTCGGGACCTTTGCCTTTCGCGAGCAAGTGCTTCACCATCCGAGCTACCGTAGCAAGGAGTGCTAGTTCTGCAAACTTCGAAGGAGAGCTTCTGTTTAGTTTGGGAGGTAGGAGACGAGGTACTGGCAGAAGTGAAGCTGTGAGAAGTGGGCGTGAGTCGTGCTTGGGGAGCTCAGCTGATAGAGCACTTGCCCGCGAATGACCAAGGTCCCGAGTTCTAGTCTCGGTCCGGCACACTGTTTTAATCTGCCAGTAAGTTTCATATCAGCGCACACTCCGGTGCTGAGTGAAAATCTCGTTCTGCGATATTTACTGCTTTCTATTTGACTGAATCTCAATTGCAGACATTTGGCTTTCACGGGACGCACCCCGTAGTTTAGGCAAGTTTCATTTGCTACTTTGATGCTTTAACTTGCTACAGCCTACTATCTATTCCTTCCTGCCGCTGCAGACAATCTCCTGTGATGCTACAACCTGCACTGGAAGGTAATGGTGGGATTCTTCATTGTAACTAACCAAAACATCTTCCATTTAATATTAATAATTTGTTTACATCACTTAAAATCGTCGTGAGGCACAATTACGATTAAAAAAACTCTGTCTCACATCTTCCTTTAGTTGTAGGGAATCACCACCCCAAGGAAGTTTCGTTAGATGGGGAACTAAAACTTAAAATGTAACGTAAAACTTGAACTAGCTGTCTGAAGATGAACCTATCTGTTCGAAACCGGTGACGGCGCTATTTAAGTAAATAAATAGCAGTATAATAAGTGGCTGGTTGCTGTAATCTTCTGTGTAAGAGTCATCCTATATTTTGTACTCAGCCACGGGCTCAATATGTCAATTTTTGACAAAATAGCATGTTGTCAATGTGACAGCTGCAGACGTTGCTGGAATAATGATAGTAATATTAAAACTTGTGCTGCTGCGACTGATGCTGCAGTTGAATGTTGTAGTTCGTGGTGTGACTAATGCTACAGTTGGCTGCTGTTGCTTGGTATTACTGTTGAAGCAGTGTTATTGTAGTAGGTAGACAACAACACACTCTGTAATTGTAGCTGCGACAGAGAAAGACCGTGAGTAGCTGTCAGTAGGTGGATGATGTGTGTAGTGCGGAGTAGAAATTGTGGATCTCAACCGAATGCTTGGATGCATGAGTAAGTTGAAATTAAGGGTAGGGTATAAGGCCTAGCATGTGATGTTATATGTGGTAGTAGGAGCATAGTGGAGGTGAATCGATGTTTTAGTGGTGAGAGAAGATCAACAGCCGATCGTTGGAGAGAAGATGGCAGCAGAAGTATAAGAAAAGACATACAGGGAGGTACAGGAGACTGGGACGACGACTCAGATGATATCGATGACAAGGAGGACGGTTCGAGCATTGTCAGTTGACGAGATAAAAAGTAGCCGAGACAGAGTCAGTCATCTCGATAGCGATGAAGATTGTCATCTGTGATCCGGTGGAGAATTCAGACGGTTACGCGGGAATAACGAATCCCCAGTGAGCAAGGAAACTTTATCTTGTCATGAACAGGAGCCTAGAGAATTGTCATGGCTAGCTACTGCAAACATAGATGAGGCTTCTTATACTCGGATGCCCATTGATGATCTCATATCGGGAAGTTCAATAGCGCGTGGAGGGGGAGGGGTAACTGACAGTAGAGCAGCAGTGACATGTAGAAGTAAATAACAGTAAACGGTGTCGCTTTTGAATACTGTTGAGAGATTGTCGTTGTTGTGGTCTTCAGTCCGAAGATTGGTTTCATGCAGCTCCCCGTGCTGCCCCCTCCTGTGCAAGCCTCAACTACTACAGCCTACATGCTTTTCAAAATGATTAACAAAATTTATCTGTCGGTTTCCCCCTACAATATTCACCCTCCACACTCCCCCCCCCCCCCCCCCCCCAATTCTAAACTGGTGATCCGCTGACGTCTCAGAACGGGTCCTATCAACCGATTCCTTCTTCTTGTCAAGTTAGTCTTTCCTCCCCAATTCTTTTCAGTACCTCCTCATTAGTTAAATAATCTGCCCACTTTACCTGCAGCATTCTTCTGTAGCACCGCATTTCAAGAGCTTCTATAATCTTTTTGTCTAGTGTTCATCGTCTACGTTTAACTTCCATACAAGACTATACTCCATACAAATACCTTCATAAAAGACTTCCTAAAACTTACATCTATATTCAATGTTATCAGACTTGTTTTCTTCAGGAACATTTTTCTTACCAGCGCCAGTGTACATTTTATATCCCTCTACTTCCGCTTTCATCAGTTATTTTGCTATCCAAACAACAAAACTCATCTACCACTTGTGCTGTTTAATTTCCTAATATGATTCCCCGAGAATCGGCTGATTTAATTCGACTTCATTCAATTGCCCTTGTTTTGCTTTTGTTAAAGTTTATCTTATAGCCTCATTTCAAGATGCTGTCCAATCCTCTGAGCTGCACCACCGAGTCCTTTGTTCTCTCTGACGGAATTATAATGTCATCGGCGAACCTCAAAGTTTTTATTTCTTCTCCCTGGACTTTAATCCCTGCTCCCAATTTTTCTTTTGTTTCCTTTACTGCTTGCTGAGTATACAGATTGAATAACATCAGGGATAAGCTACACCCATGTCCTATTTCCTTCTCAAACACTGCTTCCCTTTCATGCCCTTCGACTCCTGTTAACTGCTGTATGGATTCTGTACAAATTGTATTATACTCTTAAGGCCTTCTGAATTTTGAAGATGTCATTCCAGGGAACGTTGTCGAAAGCTTTATCTAAGTGTACAAATGTTACAAATGTGTGTTTGCCTTTTCTTAACCTATTTTCTAAGTGAAGTCGTAGGGTCAGTATTGTCTCGTGTGCTTCTACACTCCTCCGGAATCAAAACTAATGTTCTCCGAGGTCGGTTTCTATCAGTTTCTCTATTCTTGTGCAAAGAATCGTGTTAGGCTTTTGCTACCACGCGTTATTGAACTGATAGTTCGGTGACATTCACGCCAGACGACACCTTCATTGAGAGATTATAAATATGTATTTGTAGTTGGGTTTAATGTTCTGTTTCAGCCGCATGCTCGTTCTGTGAACTGGCACGTTACCTTTGCCGCCAGGTGGTGCATTTCCGACATGCTGCGCGCGGCGGCCACGGTGGCGGCTCTGCTCGCTGCACTTCCGGCGGTGACGCCGCTCCTGGGCGGCTACAAATCCCTCACCGAGTGCAGGTACGGAACAGTAGAACAGTGTACCACGTGTTAAATAGATAAGAAAATATAATGTATTCCACGACGTGTCGGGATTGCAGCCGGGTGACCTATTAAATAATACTATATGACAAAGTATGTTGTCCTCAACAGCGAGTGTTCATCAGAGACAAGGGTATGGTCAGTATTGCCACAGGAAACTGTGCTGGGACCGCTGTTGTTCTCCGAATACACAAGTAATTTGGTGCGCAGGGTGGGCGGCAGTCTGCTGTCGTTAGCTGATTGTGCTGTGGCGTACGGTAAGGTGTCGAAGTTGACTGACTTAGGAAGATACAAGACGACTTAGACAAAATATCCAGTTGGTATGATAAATGGTAGCTAGCCGTAAATGTGGAAAAATTTGAGTTACTGCGGACGAGTAGTAAGATTAAACCTGTAATGTTCGGACACAGTATTAATAGTGTAATGCTTGTCACAGTCAAGTCCTTGAAATATCCGGCCGTAACGTTGTAAGGCGATATCAGGTGGAACGAGCACGTCAGAATTGTGGTAGGGAACGCGAATGGTCGACTCCGGTTTATTGGGAGAATTTTTGGAAAGCGTGGTTCAGCTGCAAAGGAGACCGCATATAAGATGCTGGTGCGACCTGTTTTTGAGTACTGCTCGAGTGTTTGGGATCCGTACTAGGTCGGATTGAAGGAAAACTTCGCAGCAGTTCAGAGGCGGGCTGCTAGATATGTTACCGGTAAGTTCGAACAACCCGTAAGTGTTACGGAGATGCTACAGCAACTCAAATGGTAATCCCTGGAGGGAAGGCGGCGTTTTTTGCGAGAGACACTATTGAGAAAATTTAGAGAACCGGCATTTGAAGGTGCCTACCGAACGTTTCTACTGCCACCAATATGCATTGCACAGAAGGACCGAGAAGATAAGTTACGAGAAGTTCTGGCTCATACGGAGGCGTATAGGCAGCCGTTTCTCTCTCGCTATTTGCGAGTGGAACAGGAGAGGGACCGACTAGTAGTGGTACGGGCTATCCTCAGCCACGCATGTTACCGTGGCTTCCGGAGTACCTATGTAGATGTAGATGCGGACGTCGGCTTCTCACCACTATGTTTCGGCTGACAACCGGTCAGTTATCTTCAGGTGAGTGATTAGCAATGGAGATTGCTAGATCACATACCAAAAATTGGTGCGGAGGGGCATGCGCAAAAGGCATCTGCTACATTTGTTGTTCGACCTGTCATTAGTCGTAAAATGTTTTCTTTCTAAAGATTTTAAGGAAGTTACCGGGACCTCTGACTTAATTTTTAATTAATTTAACATTTGGATTTTAGCTCCGCTACACGCTTTCCGACAGACGTAGTATCACTATTACCCATGTGCCTGTGTACCATAGATAGAGCAATACTGAAGAGGGCGCGAAACTCAATGAAGGTCGCTCATGTTGCGGCTGCCTTTGCGCACGCGCCTCCGAGCCAGTTTCGGTATGAAGTTGGCGATCTAATCTAGCAGTCACCAATGATAATCATCCACCTGAAGATGACTGGACGGTTGTCATCCGAAATATCGTGGCAAGAAGTTGACGTCATCCGGCAGCGATGCCGGAACTTCGTGTACCCGGGAAAATTTCAAGAATCAAATAAAAAATAATATCAAATAAAATATTGTTTAGAAAGGATATATAGTGTTGCCATATGCATGGAATCCCCATTTATCTGATTACTTGTGAGGGGCTGAAACCACCATACCTGTGAGCACACCGTATCGGCTAGAGACCTGAAGATAAACTTGTAAATTGGAAGGTGAACTAACTATCTTTAACGAGTTTGTCGAAATCACTTACGGCTACACAGTGTTGTATGTCATGTATCGTAAGTGACAGATATGTTAATTACAGAGAAATAATATACAGGTAAAAAATAAACGTCACTAAAATAATACAGGTTTTTCTCAAGCTGTATACTGCACAAAAGTGTTAAACGTTGTCTCATTCATGTTACTTATTGAGATATAAATGTTAACAAGCGTCCTAAAAATTACGTAAACAAACAAGTTGCAAAGTAGTAATGGTCTAGAAAGTATAAAATTCCTTAAAATACATCCTTACGTAAATGGGTAAAAGAGTATCGTATGTCAAAATGCATCACTTACCAGGCTTGAATAATCCAGCCCTTCGCATGGAGACCAACTCTTACTTTGGCAGCCATTTTTAATATTTGCCAAGCACGTTTTTATGTTTCGGCCCGTTGCGATAGTGGTTAAATTTATTTTATCTTGGCTTTGTTCTCCTCTTCTCGTTCGATCTCCGTGGTCTTCCTCAGTTTCAGACCTTTCTATTGCGGCGTTTCCTCTTTCAGTGTTACTACAAATAAAATTTGCGGTACTATTCAGTTTGCAGAAATATCACATTATTAGTTTCTATGACTTCTTTTCAGGTGCAGCATTCTTATACTCATCGTGTACCTCAGCAATGGCGAAACCGAGAAGTGTATCCTAAATTCAAACACACCGTACCCTTAGCTACGACAGTTATGAAAGTAGACGTGTACGTCCTAAGAACAACAAAATATTGTATGAATTACGAATCGAGGGTGTTAAATGTAAGCGAACGGTTCGAGCTAATGGGTGTATAAATGTAGTCGGAGAGACCCAACAAACGATAAATCCAAGAAAACTCAATTTTAAGGAACTAAAATCAGCTTCCGCTTCGTCTTTGTTGGAAGAATTGTAATCAGGTAACTAGTAACACATTGTTTCAGAAGGAAAGAAAGGTGGTTTGATGCAGCTCTCCACGTTAGTCTATCCTGTACAAGCATTTTTATCTCTGAATAGTTACCACAGACATTTGAATCTGCTTATTGTAGTAGCGCCTTTGTCTGTTTCTAAAATTTTCTCTGCCCAATCATTATTTCATTAGCAAACTGACGGCCCCTTCATACCTCATCATTTCTGCTGTAGACTAAGCCTTTCTTTTGTGGCATAAGTTCATTTTTTCCACAATTCGACTCAGTACTTACTTCATCTACCCGTCTAATCCTCACCATTCCTGCAGCGTGACATTTCAATAACTCCTGCCCACTTAGTGTCTGAACTGCTTATCGTTCACATTGCACTACCGTACAAGGCCACAATATCATGACGGGAAAAAATCGGAACACCAAGAAGGAGTGGTTCGGCGCAAGCAAAACTAGGTAGGCGTGTTTCTACATCTTAAGAATGGTATCTATTCAAGTTTCGTGCCAGTCGCATAAAGGTGACGCTGGTAGTGCCGCTACGAGCGTGCAAGTCACGTTTGCTTTAAATACACGGAGTAACGATCATGAGCGTTGGTTGTCTTTGAGATTGGACGTGGTGTGTAGATGTTAGTCAAGAATGCCTTCAAGGCGACAAAAACGCCATTATCCACGCCTCATTGAAACTTCCTGGTAGATTAAAACTGTGTGCCAGACCGAGACTCGAACTCAGGACCTTTGCCTTCGCGGGCAAGTGCTCTACCATCTGAGCTACCCACGCACGACTCACGCCCCGTTCTCAGAGCTTTACTTCTGCCAGTACCTCGTCTCCTACCTTCCAAACTTCACAGAAGCTCTCCTGCAATTGAGTTTGGACGAGGTCGCCTAATAGGGCCACGAGGAGCTGGATGTTCATTCTGTCGTATTGTAGAAATACTTGGCAGGAATGTAGCTGCTGTACACGACCACTGGCAACGGTGGTCACGAGAATATAAGGTGGCAAGAATAACGTGATACAGACGACCACGTGGCACGACCGTCGTGTTCGGCGTATGGCTCTGCATCTTCAGCGGAAATTTCAACAGCAGTTGGCACCGCAGCGAACAACCAGCTAAACCAGCGCCACTTTGGACGCCGGTGGTGCCAAGCGAGAGCTCATTGGAGGGCAGGGTGGAGGTCTGGAGAAAGCTGTTTCTGCCTCGTTGCCAGTGGTGGCCGTGTGTTGGAGGCCAGTGGAGGGTCTACAGTCAGCCTACCTGGAGTTACGGTGTGTGGTGCGATTTCGTACGACAGCAAGAACACTGTTGTGGTTATCCCACGCACCCTGACTGCAAGTTGGTACGTCAGTGTGGTGATTCCATCTGTTGCGCAGGCATTCATGAACAGCATTCCGAGGGGTGCTTTCCTCCAGGAAAAGGTTCGCCCATACGCCGCTGTTGTATCCGGCACCTGTACAACATAATGCATGCACGTTTACATGCTTATATTCAACATTCTGGTGCTTACACCAGTTATTAATGCATCGGTATTTCACATTTGCAATAGCGTATCTCTCGCTTACATTAACTTGTCATCATGCAATGTTAATCGCTTAAATATGTTACCTAGACAAATGTATTCCGGAAACTTCATTACTCTACATTAATTAATTTATGTTGTTGTGCTCTTTTCTCCGTCACTATGTTTGTTGTTATGGTCTTCAGTCCTGAGACTGGTTTGATGCAGCTCTCCATGCTACTCTATCCTGTGCAAGCTTCTTCATCTCCCAGTACCTACTGCAACCTACATCCTTCTGAATCTGCTTAGTGTATTCATCTCTTGGTCTCCCCCTACGATTTTTACCCTCCGCGCTGCCCTCCAATACTAAATTGGTGATCCCTTGATGCCTCAGAACATGTCCTACCAACCGATCCCTTCTTCTGCTCAAGCTGTGCCACAAACTTCTCTTCTCCCCAATACTATTCAATACCTCCTCATTAGTTATGTGATCTACCCATCTAATCTTCAGCATCTTCAGCATCTTCAGAGACTCATCAGTGGTTTTGTAGGATTTTTAGTAGAGATAGGAAGATACTAGAACAGGAGGGGAAAATTGCCGCCCTTCAGGCTGAGTTAGACAAGGCCAGGGGAGATCTTGACAGGTTAAGGAGGGAGAAGGGTAAAGAGAGGTGGGAAGTGGCAACAGGTAACAGGAGGAACAGGCCTAGAACTTTGTCTGACAGCTTTATGGTGAATGTGGAAAATAGATTTGACCTGTTGCTTCAGTTAGAGGCTGGTGAGCCTCAAGCAGTTGCAGGTGTAGACAGGGCACAACAAACTTTCAGCAGCAAATTGAAAAGTAAGAATGTAGGGAAATCAGTAAAGAGAAAGAAAGTGTTGTTGTTAGGTAGTTCCCATGGAAGAGGTGTCGGCCAACTTTTGCAGGATGAACTAGGATCAGAATACCAGGTCACCAATTTTTTTTAAACCTAGTGCTGGTCTGGAGCAGGTGACAGAGGATTTAGGATCACTTTGCAAAGATTTCACTAAGGAAGACACCGTGGTTATAGTGGGTGGGGCAGGTAACAGTATTGACAGAGATCCTGGGTACAGTATAGAGTGTGACCTGGCGAAGATTGCATCAGCATCGAAGCATACTAGTGTTGAGTTTGTATCTGTTCTTGGGCGCCATGACCGACCTCATTTGAACTCTTCTGTCAAGAGAGTTAATTTCGAGCTGGAACGGCTGCTCATGTCGGGTGCGGGGTCACACATTGGTGTGGTTCATGTTGATTCTCTCAGTAGGTGGGATTATACTAGGCATGGCCTTCACGTCAACAGGAAGGGGAAGGGTAAACTGGCTGGGGAAATAGCAGGAACGTTAAAGGGGGGAGGCACTGTCATGAGTGGTAAAATACCAGTGGTTATAGGATTCAGAAAAGACCCTTTTTTAGGGTAGGGAGGACAGAAAGAAGGCAAATTTTAAGAGAGGTTAGAACTGAGACAAACCTTCAGTTTGAGAAAGAAATCAAAAAACACAATTCCAGCTTATTACATCAGAATAAACAGCCATTGGTTAAGAATTTTCAACTGTCAGCAGATATTTTAACTCCACCCAATTTTAACTCAGTCAATGTGAAATGTCAGCTATCTTTATTGCATCAAAATATTCGAGGACTGAGAAATAAAATTAATGAATTAACTATCTGCATAGATGAATTAGAGTCTTCAAACCCAGCTGACATAATCTGCCTCTCTGAACATCATGTGACCACTGGTATAGAACTTTTAAGTGTTACAGGGTTTAGGTTAGCATCTCACTTTTGTAGATCAGAAATGGAGAAAGGAGGAGTTGACACATTCATCAGGAACTGTCATAAATTTAAGAACATAGACATTCATAAATTTTGCCTAGAACAGCATATGGAAGCATGTGCAACAGAATTAGATTTTTACAAAAAATCTTTCATAATATTAAGTGTATATCGAGCACCTGCAGGTAACTTTAATCTGTTTGTAAACCACCTTGAAGCTGTACTGGCCCATTTAACAACCAAAAACAAAGAAATAGTGGTTGCTGGTGATTTCAATGTAGATTTCCTTAAAGACTCTCCCAATAAGAACTTATTTGAGTTAGTAACACTATCATTCAACTTAATTCCCACAGTAAAGTTCCCCACTAGGATAGCCACTTGCTCACAAACAGCCATTGATAATATCTTTATAGCAAAGTCAAATGAACAAAATTATATTACAAAACCAATAGTCAATGGACTATCAGACCATGAGATGCAGTTCCTTCTGTTAAATGTTAATACTGAACAGGATATAAAATCTGTTAAATCTAAGCTCAAGAGGGTAATCAGTAAGCCAAAAATTGATTATTTTAGGACACTCCTCAGAGACATTCACTGGACTGATGTTTACAGTGCTCATGGCATGAATGAAAAATATAACTTTTTGCTAATAAAGTGCTTACCTTATTCGAACACTGCTTTCCCCCAAAACTTACCAAGGTTAGAGCAAAGTCTACAAAGAAGCCATGGATTACTCGAGGAGTAGGGGTATCTTGTAAAACAAAAAGAAAACTGTATCTGTCAATCCGAAACATTTCCAATGTTGATGCTATAGCACATTATAAGAAATACTGCAAAATATTAAAGACTGTAAAACGGATGTCAAAGCAAATATATTACAAGGAAAAGATAGTCATATCAGATAACAAAATAAAGACAATATGGGATATAGTGAAGGAGGAGGCCAGTAGAACCAGACATGAAGAGGAACAAATAACATTAAGAGTAAATGATACATTGGTGACAGATGTGTATAGTGTTGCAGAACTTTTTAACAAACATTTTATAACTGTTACTGAAAAGATGGGGTTGTCAGATTCGGTAGATGCTGCTATGGATTACCTTAGACCAGACATTTCAAGTAACTTCCATAATATGAATTTGACCCTCACTACCCCAAAAGAAATAATGTCCATCATAAACTCTTTAAAATGAAGAACATCTAGTGGGTATGACGAAATATCAACAAAGTTAATTAAAGAATGTGATTCTGAGCTAAGTAACATATTAAGCTACCTGTGTAACCAGTCGTTTATCAGTGGAATATTTCCTGAATGGCTGAAATATGCGGAAGTTAAGCCACTGTTTAAGAAGGGAGATAAAGAAATAGCATCAAATTTCCGTCCAATTTCACTGTTGCCAGCATTCTCAAAAATTTTCGAAAAAGTAATGTACAGTCGTCTTTATAACCATCTTATCTCAAATAACATACGGTCAAAGTCACAGTTTGGATTTCTAAAAGGTTCTGATATTGAGAAGGCTATCTACACTTACAGTGAAAATGTACTTAATTCATTAGACAAAAAATTGCAGGCAACTGGTATATTTTGTGATCTGTCAAAGGCATTTGACTGTGTAAATCACAATATCCTTTTAAGTAAACTAGAATATTATAGTGTAACAGGAAATGCTGCAAAATGGTTCAAATCTTATATCTCTGGCAGGAAACAAAGGGTGTTATTAGGAAAGAGACATGTATCAAGCTATCAGGCATCATCCAACTGGGAACTAATTACATGTGGGGTCCCACAAGGTTCCATTTTGGGGCCCTTACTTTTTCTTGTGTATATCAATGACCTTTCATCAGTAACATTACCAGATGCCAAGTTTGTTTTGTTTGCTGATGATACAAACATTGCAATAAATAGCAAATCAAGTGTAGTCTTAGAAATATCAGCCAATAAAATATTTGTGGACATTAATCACTGGTTCCTAGCCAATTCTTTGTCACTAAACTTTGAAAAAACACACTACATGCAGTTCAGAACTTGTAAGGGGTGTCCCAAGAGCATATGTCTAACATACGATGACAAGAAGATAGAAGAAGTGGACAGTGTTAAATTCTTGGGATTACAGCTTGATAATATATTCAACTGGGAGGAGCACACCACAGAACTGCTGAAGCGTCTTAACAAATCTCTGTTTGCAATGCGAATTTTGTCAGACATAGGGGATATAAAAATGAAAAAGCTGGCACACTATGCTTACTTTCATTCCATAATGTCATATGGGATTATTTTTTGGGGTAATTCATCAAGCCAAGCTAAAGTTTTCCGGGCACAAAAACGTGCAGTAAGAATTATATGTGGTGTGAACTCAAGAACATCCTGCAGAAGCCTGTTTAGGGAACTAGGGATACTAACTACAGCTTCCCAATATATTTATTCCTTAATGAAATTTGTCATTAAAAATATATCACTTTTTCAAACCAACAGCTCAATTCATGGAATCAATACTAGAAATAAGAATAATCTTAACAAGGATATAAAGTCACTTAGTCTTGTACAAAAAGGTGTGCATTATTCAGGAACACACATTTTCAATAACTTGCCAGCAGCCATAAAAAGCTTAACAACCAATGAAATTCAGTTTAAGAGAAGCCTAAAGGATTTATTGGTGGCCAACACCTTCTACTCCATTGATGAATTTCTTAGTAAAACCAACTGATTTGTATATAAGTACAACATAACTTCTGCACAATTTCAGTGCAGTAATGTGTTCACTGAAAATTTGTGTGTGTGTGTGTGTGTGTGTGTGTAAGTGTGTAAGTCTAATCTAACTTCTGCACCATTTCAGTGCAGTAATGTGTTCATTGTAAATAAGTATTACAGTAGTTGTATTACATGTTTATTACCTTATAAATAAATAAAAAACTTTTTTATTTTAAATTCAGTGCATTAGTATTTCTAAAATGACTCTTAGTGTTCATTAAAAAATGACGATCATTCCACTTGGGACCTGTGGAATGGTGCATTAGCTTATTTGTTTTAGTTGTAAATATTTGTCATGTATTGTTGTTTTTCTGACATGTTCCACATCCTGGAGAACCTCCTCACTACAGATCAATTGGAATGAAAGTAAATCTAATCTAATCTAATTCTTCTGTAGCACCACATTTCGAAAGCTTCTATTCTCTTCTTGTCCAAACTATTTACCGTCCATGTTTCACTTCCACACATGGCTACACTCCATACAAATACTTTCAGAAATGACTTCCTGACACTTAAATCTATACTCGATGTTAACAAATTTCTCTTCTTCAGAAACGCTTTCCTTGCCATTGCCAGTCTACATTTTATATCCTCTCTACTACGACCATCATCAGTTATTTTGCTCCCCAAATAGCAAAACTCCTTTACTACTTTAAGTGTCTCATTTCCTAATCTAATACCCTCAGCATCACCCAACTTAATTCGACTACATTCCATTATCCTCGTTTTGCTTTTGTTGATGTTCATCTTATATACTCACTTCAAGACACCATCCATTCCGTTCAACTGCTCTTCCAAGTCCTTTGCTGTCTCTGACAGAATTACAATGTCATCGGCGAACCTCAACGTTTTTATTTCTTCTCCATGGATTTTAATACGTACGCCGAATTTTTCTTTTGTTTCCTTTACTGCTTGCTCAATATACAGATTGAATAACATCAGGGAGAGGCTACAACCCTGTCTTACTCCCTGCTTAACCACTGCTTCCCTTTCATGTCCCTCGACTCTTATAACTGCCATCTGGTTTCTGTACAAATTGTAAGTAGCCTTTCGCTCCCTGTATTTCACCCCTGCCACCTTTAGAATTTGAAAGAGAGTATTCCAGTCAACATTGTCAAAAGATTTCTCTAAGTCTACAAATGCTAGAAACGAAGGTTTGCTTTTCCTTAATCTTTCTTCTAAGATAAGTCGTAAGGTCAGTATTGCCTCACGTGTTCCAGTATTTCTACGGAATCCAAACCGATCTTCCATGAGGTCGGCTTCTACTAGTTTTTCCATTCGTCTGTAAAGAATTCGCGTTAGTATTTTGCAGCTGTGGCTTATTAAACTGATTGTTCGGTAATTTTCACATCTGTCAACACCTGCTTTCTTTGGGATTGGAATTATTATATTCTTCTTGAAGTCTGAGGGTATTTCGCCTGTTTCATACATCTTGCTAACCAGATGGTAGAGTTTTGTCAGGACTGGCTCTCCCAAGGCCGTCAGTAGTTCCAATGGAATGTTGTCTACTCCGGGGGCCTTGTTTCGACTCAGGTCTTTCAGTGCTCTGTCAAACTCTTCACGCAGTATCGTATCTCCCATTTCATCTTCATCTACATCCTCTTCCATTTCCATATCAGTATATCTTCAGAAAAGACTTTTCTACACTTAAATTTGTGTTGGACATTGAAAAATTTCTCTTCTTCAGAGATGTTTTGGTGCTATTGTCAGCCTGTGATTTATACCCTCTGTACTTCTGCCATCATCAGTTATTTTGCTGCCCAAATACAAAAACCCCTCTATTACATTTAGTGTCTCATTTTCTAATCTAATTTCCTCAGAATCATGTGAGTTAATTGCCCTCGTTTTACTGTTGTTGATCTTATTTCCACTTTTCAAGACATTGTTCATTCCGTTTAATTGATTTTCCAAGTTATTTGCCATATTTGACAGATTTACAGCATCATCGACAAACATCCAAGTTTTAGTTGTTCTATCTGATCTTTATCTATCTACCCAAATTTATTGCTGGGTTCTTTACTGTTGCAGAATGCACAGATTACATAGCATACAGGGCAGGCTACAACCCTGTATCACTCCTTTTTCGACTATTGCTTCCATTTCATGTCCTTCGAGTCGTATAACTGTAGTCTGGTTTCAGAATAAGTTGTAGAGAAGCCTTCTCTCCCTATATTACCATCTCTCCCTGTACTATCATCAAACTTTAAAGACTGCATTTCAGTTAACGTTCTTAAAAGCTTTGTCTAAATCTACAAATGCAATAAATATTGGTTTGCGTTCTTAAGTATATTTCCTGAGATAATTCATAGTGTTTTTAGTTAGAGTTGGCTGGCCCTTTCGAAGATATAATTAATTCCGGGATGTCATCTAATCCTAGAGCCTTGTTTCGATGTAGGTCTTTCACTACTCAGTTAACTTCTTCTTGTAGTATCCTATCGCCCATGCCATCTTTATTTACTTCTTCTTCTCCTTCCATAATATTGTTTTGAAGTTTGTTCCCCTTACATAGAGGCCCTACATGTTTTTCCACATTTTAACCTTCCCTTCTCTGCTCAGTTCGACGTTACCACATGAGCTGTTGATATTCATACAGCTATCTCTTATTTCTCCAAAGGGTCTCAAGTTTCCTACAGGGGCGTCTGTCTTTCCCACAGTCATGTTCTTTTCTACAGGCTTGTATTTCTCGTCTAGCCATTCCTACTTTGCAAATACTGTTCACTGTCAGCATAATTTTTAGACGTGTGTGTTATTATAAAGTCAGATTCTCATAACGAATTATCAGAAGATTGTGTTCTTGGGACTACATACGTGTGCAACACTTGTGGCTTGAGCATAACGGCAGGCATATCATATGCTTAGCACGGTAGTTGATTAGTTAGTCGTGTGATACTGTTTTAAAATAACACGTATTCGAACTGATGTAAATAAATAATAATATTCCGTTAACCACACGCATCTAAATAATACTGTTTGCTTCATCTTACAGGCATAAATATATTAAAAAGTCTGAATCGCTGTAAATTTTTGTCTACTACCAGTGACAAATGGGCATCGCGTTTGTTACAGGAACCTAACGCACTTGGGACCAGGCCCATGGCCTGAAATCCCTGCAAGAAGGTATAACTATACGGGCTTGCTGGTGATGCCCGGAGATACATGTACATGCTTCCTACTCAATAACAAGATTATGATAGGCAGCAGTTTGTGCAGATTGTGGAAAGGTACGTCTGTCAGTTAAGATTTCCTTGCCACTTTTAGTATGCCGGCAGTCTGTTGAAAATTGGTAAGATGTAAGATACAAGGATAAAATTACTCAGCTTGGCGCACAAATATTATGCATTTCAGTTGAAAAGCGAATTTTCTTTCCGATGTTACCCTAGATTACACAAGCATGTTATTTTTTCAAGTACTTCCAACTGAAGCGCGATTTTGGAATGTCTCCACAGTGTCCATCTACAGCTTTCATGAGCTCTTTATTGGACTGTAAACGTCTTCCCGCCACAAATGTCTCTTGTTGTTGCGATATTGTGCCTGATCTAATATTCGCCATATATGGCCTTACTCTTGGAAGCCTAATCAGTAACAAGAATTTCTTTTTCATGATGTAAGCTTTCCCGCGCATGAGATCGTATTCACCTTGTTAATTGTAGACCCACCGGCTTCCGCCCAATGACTTTATCGCCGTTCCGTTTTTGGTACGATATGATAGGCCCACGTTTAATTCGCAGTCACAAATGGGCGTAGAAATCCAGTTGGATTCTTTTTAAAACTGTCAAAACATTTACGAGGAATTCCCTTTCGCCTTCACTTTTGACAAGCGCTCTAAAAACGTTGCGTCTATCTCTCTTGTGATATATCTGTTGCGTCAGCTGTTCCATACAACGCCAACCGCAGGCATTTAAATACGACTTTGCCCACTTCTGCACTTTACGATGTTTTCAGCTGTGGCTACGTTTTGGGGACACCCAGCATACGGGCCACCTTTACGACACCTACTTTCTCTTTCCAGTTCGATCGCACATTTCTCAACTTTTGAAGTGAAGGAGCATACTCCTCTATAAAATCGGATTTGCTTTATATAACTTCCGTCGCAGATAAATCATCAAAAACATTTTTTGACGTTGTATTGCAGTTTAAGAGAACAATTTAAAACATAAAACAAATGTAAGTAAAATTAATCATTACAATAATATTTAATGTTTACATATTTCAATTAAGTAGTTGAAAATATTCCGATGTCACATTGCGTACAGCATATTTCCAAAAATGGTATTTCAGATACCCAGTTTATTACACATGGATGTATGTGGCTTGAAAGCTTCTTTAATTTATGTTGTAACAGATGTTTTCATATTTCGAAATTAATTAACGGATATGGGGTATTATGTAAAATTTCGAATTATTAAAAAAACTGAATGTACGCATTTTAAGATCGTTACGTACGTATCAAGTATTATGTGAAAAACGTTTTTTACACATCATCGTTTCGAAGATATTCCCTCGAAACCTAATATGACAAATTATCTTTCTGGAGGTGTTTTACCACTTAAAAGTGAAACTGGGAACAAAGAAAAGAAAAATATTTATTGCATTATTTTACCACCGCTACACACCCACCAAGGCTTATCAATATCGTTTATTTACACTTTGAAATGTTCGCTTGTTAGTGAATCCGTACAAGATGAGTCCATCGGCCAACTCTTCATCGGTAGTACTGTGTATCTCCATTAACGTACAACTAACGCTGCTGGAAAATACACCCCCGGATCATATCGTAAAGCTTGACAAGACTGAGAAATTTACTACTCCAGTTCTTCAACCGTACCAACAAGAGTGGTTTTCACCTCTCTTTTAAGACGAACTCAGACAGATAACGTTAGAGGGCAGTACCATTTTCCTCCTTGCCTGTTATACACTGAAGTGCCAATGAAATTGGTATAGGCGTGCGTATTCAAATACAGAAATATGTAAACAGGCATAAAACGGCGCTGCAGTCGGCATCGCCTATATGAGGCAAAAAGTGTGCGGCGCAGTTCTTGGATCGTCTACTGCTGCTACAGTGGCAGGTTGTCAGGATTTAAGTGAGTCTGAATGTGGTGTTGTACTCGGCGAACGAGCGTTGGGACTCAGCATCTTCGAGGTAGCGATGAACTGGGGATTTTCCCATACGATCGTTACAGGAGTGTACCGTGAACATTAGGAATTCGGTAAAACGTCAAATCTCCAACATCGCTGTGGCCGGAAAATGATCCCGCAAGATTGGAACCAACGACGTTCTACGTGACCGAAGTGCAACCCTTCCGCAAATTGCTGCGGATTTCTGTACTGGGCCATTAACAAGCGTCAGCGTGCGAAGCATTCAACAAAACGTCATCGATATAGACTTTCGGAGCCGAAGGCTCACTCGTGTACTCCTGATGACTTCACGACACGAAGCCTTACACTTCGCCTGGGCCTGTCAACACCGACATTGGACTGTTGATGACTGGAAACATGTTGTCTGGTCGGACGAGGCCCGTTTCAAATTGTATCGAGCGGATGGACGTGTACGGGTACGCAGACAATCTCATGAATCCATGGACCTTGCACCTCAGCAAGGGACTGTTCAAACCAGTGGAGGGTTTGTAATGGTGTGGGACGTGTGCAGTTGGAGTGATATGGGACCCGTAATACGTCCAGATACGATTCTGACAGGTGACATGTACGTAAGCAACTTGTTTGATCACCTGCATGAAATCATGTCAATTGCGCATTCCGACGGACTTGGGAATTTGCAGCAGGACAATGCGACGGCCCACGCATCCAAAATTGCTACAAAATGGTTCGAGGAACACTCTTCTGAGTTTAAACACTTCCGCTGGCCACCAATCTCTCCAGACATGAATATTATTGAGCATATCTGGTATGCCTTACAACGTGCTGTTCAGAAAATATCTCCACCCTCTCGTACTCTTACGGATTTAGGGACAGCCCTGCAGGATTCATGGTGTCAGTTCCTTCCAACACTACTTCAGACATTAGTCGAGTTCATGCTACGTCATGTTGCGGCACTTCTGCGTGCTCGCGAGGGCCCTACAGGATATTAGCAGGTGTACCAGTTTCTTTGGCTCTTCAGAGTATGATTACTCTTATTTACATCACTATCTGTCGACTTCGGTCATTAGCTATGTTCAGGTGAGTACTGTAGTCTTAAAGACAAGGACGAGAACAACATTCTATGCTCGTAAACACTTTACAATAAATGCCGCCACTGTGGCATAAATACAAAAAATAAAACTCACCACACTACTCGTACGTAACATCATCCTCCCAGGGTTAATTCGAGTTTAGTCATTAGCCAGCAAACAGTTTTTGAAAGGTATAGTGACAGACTGTCATCACTGCCCAGGTGCCACACCTATCAATACGTTCCAGGGATATCGATCCACACCGCTACATTGTTTGTCGATATATTTAAATTGTTGTGTGTGTCTATTCCACGCCGTATACAAAAGTACGTTCAACTTTACGTCCTGTTCTGTAGTAAGTCATCATAAAACACAGTCAGACGTTAAAACCCAGCATTTGATAACATCAGGCCGGCCGCATGTATCGATAGCTGTGTTCAGCTGGGCAGTGGCAACTATCTATGAGTATATGTTTGAACAACAGTGTACTGGCTAATGATAATTTTCCAGTTAACGTTGGGAAGACGATGTTACGTGCGAGTAGTGTGGTAAGTTTTATTTTTTGTAGGTATGTCACTGCGGCAGTGGTTATTTTAAGGTGTTGTCAAGCAAAGAACGATATTTTCGTCCATCTCTTTAAGAATATAGTGTTCACTAGAAAATGGCTATTGGCTGAAATCAGTTGATACCGATGTAAATATAAGTGATATACATCGTGATTCAGATTTCCTGAGACACAGTTATAAGTGTTGCAGGGGGGACTCAGGACATTTATTTCGTAGTAACCCCATGCCCGGAAATACGCCATTTGGAAGGTAAACGACTCTGAAAGAACGTACATGAACCACATCGTACCTGCGTGAACTACAACATATGTATGCTCGAGTTTTCTTGGAGAAAGTGTACATGCTTGCAGTGTTCACATACATTCGGTCCAAAAGTCGTGGAGCGTCCCTAATGACCTCCACGTCAGGTATTGCAATGGCTAGGAAATCGTCCTGTGACCCCACAGAGTCTTGTAGTCTTACAGTTCTTTTCATGTAGTGTCATAGAAAACCGCACAGAGGCGTTAAATCGGTCCACCACGACCTATCCACGTGTCCGCCAATGTTTGATGAAGGTGCTGTCGAACATCGCGTGAAAAGTGGCCTGGCGCGCTGTCGTGGCGCGTCCTCCAAATCCTGCACTATTATGTCGTGTCGGAAGGCCTAGCAGCTGTGACCCGTAGACGGGGTGGTGGAATACAAGGGCCAGCCAGGCGACCGTAGATAATATCAGCTCACATATCAACACAGAACCGATATTGAAATCCATGGGAACGCCTGGCTTTAGGGTTTTCCTCATCCCAAATGTGGCGTCACGACAGCTGAGTAGCCCTTCGTTTGTGAAATGCCTTTCATCTTGGAGTAGAATGATCCGAGGGAAAGTCTGGAACGTCTTACAGACCGGTGTAAGAATCGTGAGCAGTAATCGGCACGTGACGCCAAATTAGATGGACCCATTGCTCTGGGTGTGGTATGGCTGCGGTTGCTGTTCAAGGAGAACTCGCCAGACTCTTCTGTCAGATACATCCACAGAACCTGCGGTTTTGCGGCCACTCGTCCCTGGGTTCTGGTCGAACAGTTGGAGGACTTCTCTTCCATGTCAATAGTGTGGCGCGACCGTTAACGACCACAATCAGCTCTATTGACATTGAAGATGACGGTTTCCCGAAGCCGCTGTGCAGTCTTGCCACAAAAAAAAAAACAAAAAAAAAAATCCTCTTGTTTACGGACCAGTGCGTTTGTGATACAGGCGTTGTCCTAATCGACCGTTTTGTCCACTTTCACTGTAGAAGAATAACATGTCGGTGTACTCGGAAAGCATACTCTGTAATTCAGTAACGGACCGTCTATCTCGATCACTCAGTGGCAGCTCATGTGCGTCTGCTTCACACTATTAGCCATCTGATGACACACGTGACATGACGTCACACGAGACATCACGTGACACGAGACACTCACTTCTGTCAATGTGTATTGCCTTCCACCGTTCAAAGTCGTTCATCTTGCAAACGATGCATTTCTGGGCATGGGTTTATTACCAAATATTGCTGTCCCGAATCCCCTCGACAACACTGTAGAAAAGGAATTCTAAATAAACTGCAGCCAAGGTGTAAAACAGAATTGTCCTTCAATTAATTTGTGGCTTTGGATCCGAGATGAATAAACTTATTGAAAAGGCCAGAGGATCGAGGACAGATTATCTTGCAAAATAATCCATTTTGGTCCACTTGGGAGATTTAGATGTCCTCTTACATCAGCCGAAAAATGTGTAGATGCAACATTATGTATGTACCACATTCTCTAACGTTGCACAGAGGGGACGTCATCAAGCAATACTGGAAGATCCCGTCGCATATACCGAAGCGTCGCATATACCGAAGATACTCTTGGGCAACCAGTTTTGTTGGAAGAACGTGGCCCAGCGAGACAATCTCTTAGTATCCGTGACCACACATTCAATGACAAACGTTCCTGATGTGAGGTCTCACGTTGCTTTACATAATATTTGAGCACAATTAGATGGCTACTTAATAGAAATTTTAAGCAGATTACTAATATTACCAAGAACAATATTCTTGACTGAAATCAGTGGCGGATCGTACCACAAAATCACGATTATAGCGCAGTCGGTTCGTTTCCCGACCCATGCTTACTGGAAAGCATTTGCTTCTTTTAGTGTATACTTTCACGTATGCCAGTTCTCGTTATAATGAAACAAACAGTAGTCACTTGATGAATCACTAGAGTTATCTCTTACTTGTTACCAACAACCTGGCAACCTCTGTATATAGCATGTTTCTGCGCGTCGCATGGGAAAATTCAGTTTGCTGTTCTGAGTATGTCTAAAGTGGAATTGCTTTGGGGAAAGTTATTTTCTCCACTGCTTTTCCTGAGTTTCCTTCAAGGAGGTGGTCTGTGCGACCATAGGTTTATGCTGTGAGTCCCATCAAAAACATAAATGTAATTCTCGAAGACCTCAGGCAGAGAAATATTATAAATGAGGGTACATCTGACATGACCTGTAGCATTTGTTTGTGGTTGATTGTCCTTGCAATAATTCTTGTTGTTATTCTTACATCTGGTAGTAGATACAGCTAATAAATTTCAACACGTCGCTCGAAAATTTAGAGCATTTCTTTCTCTCTCTGCTGAAGTGGTTGCTCGGGAGCTTTGCTGTCACTACCTACAGCCATGGTATCACGGCTACTTTACACAAACTCGTCGTTCAGCGTCGATATGAATTGCTTTCTGCTAAGTAGAAGTGTAGCCCCATTATTATTCAATACAACAGGATCAAAAACTGTTCTTTAGATAAGTTGGTAGTGAAACTATATCTAAATTAAGCATTCATAATAAAACAGAATAAACACGACTAATTTTAATTCAGATTCGCTTAACGCGTGATTACGATTCTTTCGTAAAGAGAAACGCTTTAGAAAATGAATGGTGCTATCAGGTGCAGGTACATGGTGCACCTTGACATCAAAGGACCGCAAGAGGAAATGGGAGGTGATGACGTGCCAGAAGGCGACATGTTTATGAAGAGAGTGAATGGTGAATCAGAAAAAAACGGCAGAAATTTTTCTTACTTTCAGTGTACCAGAATGACCCAAATACATAGTATTGGGTTTCATCCCTAGAAAGTTAGGCCCTCCCGCTTCAGTTATCAACGATTCGGGCGTACCACAAAGTGAACATCTGATGTGCCACGTCCACCAATAATGCTTAATGTCACTTGTCTCATGCAACTAGTATTAGTAGAAGACGAAACCTCCGTGATCGGGGTCGGAGATTATAAGGACCAGGTCGTCCCGGTATGTGCCGCACGTGACTTCTGAGGCCACATGACTTGTCCATGTAGTAGAGACGGTTTCCTATGGCACCAATGACTGTTGCGGGCGCCCACACAGGGTTCTGGACGAGAGATTCGATCCCACACCGTGGCGACCGTGCGGAAATGACGGCGTTATAGTCCTCACTTATGAGGATGTGGCTTGAGTAGACGGAGGGGATCTGTAGCTCTTCCGAGCAATCGTTGTAGGTGAAAATGCGCTTAAAAATTTAGTCTGCCTCCCGTTTGATTGTGGGAGGAATCATAACATACAGGCCACGGCTCATTCCCACCACTGCAGAAACCACATTACTTGGGCAGCTGTGGTCTAATCTTGACAGAAATGTGCGCTTCTCTAAAAAGAAGATACTTTTATGTACAGGGTCTGTGTGCAAAAAAATGGTTCAAATGGCTCTGAGCACTATGCGACTTAACTTCTGAGGTCATCAGTCGCCTAGAACTTAGAACTACTTAAACCTAACTAACCTAAGGACATCACACACATCCATGCCCGAGGCAGGATTCGAACCTGCGACCGTAGCGGTCGCTCGGCTCCAGACTGTAGCGCCTAGAACCGTACGGCCAGGTCTGTGTGCAATATACACAAAATAACCGTATTGTGACCTTTTAACGAGATAGAAGGAAGTGTGGAAAACTGTGCTTGTAAACATAAGAACTCCGTCCATAGGCCATGGCCGGCCGCCATGTCATTCTCTGCCATTCTCTGCATTGGATGCAGTATAGAGGAGCGTGGGCTCAGCGCATCAGTCTCCCAGCCACTGTTATTTTTCGCATGGTGGAGCCGCTGGTACTCGGTCAGGTAGCTCC
The DNA here is from genome assembly GCF_023864275.1 of Schistocerca cancellata. Lineage (NCBI taxonomy): Eukaryota > Metazoa > Arthropoda > Insecta > Orthoptera > Acrididae > Schistocerca > Schistocerca cancellata. The sequence continues at coordinate 3,626,945 of NC_064632.1, read as the reverse complement.
TCAGTTGGCGTCACGATCTGAATGCACCCCGTTCTGGTCCTCCCACCAGGGAAAGATTCCTGGCACTACTGGGAATCGAAGCGGGGTCGTCCGCATGGCAGACAGCCGCGCTGACCTTGCAGCTACGGAGGCAGATGAAACTTATGCTCAGGGTGTGAAAAACACTACTAACAACTTTGATTGCATATACATTATTAAACTGAAAAATAGGAAACATAATGGAGTTTCAATTACAGGTGTTAATGTTCTCTTATGTAGCCAATAACTTCAAGCTCACAAGTGCATGACCACATGTTACTTAGTTACAATTTACCTTAAGTTATACATCAGTTGGAAGTACCAAAAGCACCTAGAAAGTGAAGAGAGAGAAAAATTATACAAGGTAAAAAGAGAAGACGAGAAAACGGTTATGTCCAAGACCTACAATTGCTAATCAATTATAAACCCACACCCATAATTCGACCAGTAACTGGGCCCAAGAAACATGAACTAGCTTCACAACACAGCCCACGTGCTTTCTAGGAAGTGGCCTAAATAAATATTTTGTGGCACTAAATTTCTATTGCAACAAAATCTATTATATATATATATATATATATATATATATATATATATATATATAATGTTAGGTGACTCACCCTGTACATATATATATATATATATATATATATATATATATATATATATATATATATATATATATACAGGGTGAGTCACCTAACATTACCGCTGGATATATTTCGTAAACCACATCAAATACCGAAAAAATTGATTCCACAGACCAAACGTGAGGAGAGGGGCTAGTATAATTGATTAATACAAACCATAAAAAAATGCACGGAAGTATGTTTTTAAAACACAAACCTACGTTTTTTTAAATGGAACCCCGTTAGTTTTGTTAGCACATCTGAACATATAAACAAATACGTAATCAGTTCCGTTTGTTGCATTGTAAAATGTTAATTACAACCGGAGATATTGTAACCTAAAGTTGACGCTTGAGTACCACTCCTCCGCTGTTCGATCGTGTGTATCGTAGAGCACCGAATTACGTAGGGATCCAAAGGGAACGGTGATGGACCTTAGGTACAGAAGAGACTGGAACAGCACATTACGTCCACATGCTAACACCTTTTTATTGGTATTCTTCAATGACGCACATGTACATTACCATGAGGGGTGAGGTACACGTACACACGTGGTTTCCGTTTTCAATTACGGAGTGGAATAGAGTGTGTCCCGACATGTCAGGCCAATAGATGTTCAATGTGGTGGCCATCATTTGTTGCACACAATACGTTGTTTCATATCCTCTGGGGTTGTAGGCACATCACGGTACACATTCTCCTTTAACGTATCCCACAGAAAGAAGTCCAGAGGTGTAAGATCAGGAGAACTGGCTGGCCAATTTATGCGTCCTCCACGTCCTATGAAACGCCCGTCGAACATCCTATCAAGGGTCAGCCTAGTGTTAATTGCGGAATGTGCAGGTGCACCATCATGCTGATACCACATACGTCGACGCGTTTCCAGTGGGACATTTTCGGGCAACGATGGCAGATCATTCTGTAGAAAAGCGATGTATGTTACAGCTGCAATGAAGTGAGGACCAATGAGGTGGTCGCCAATGATTCCGCACCATACATTTACAGTCCACGGTGGCTGTCGCTCTACCTGTCTGAGCCAGCGAGGATTGTCCACGGACAATGCATGTTCCGTAAATGTTCCGTAGATTCACTGCCCCGTGGTTTGTGAAAACCGCGTCATCGGTAAACAGGTAGAACTGCAACGCATTCTCTGTTAATGCCCATCGACAGAATTGCACTCGATGATTAAAGTCATCACCATGTAATTGCTGACGTAGCGACACATGAAACGGGTGAAAGCGGTGACGATGCAGTATGCGCATGACACTACTTTGACTCAGTCCACCGGCTCTCACAATGTCCCGTGTACTCGTGTGTGGGTTCATGGCAACAGCAGCTAACACACCAACTGCACCCGCTTCTCCTGTGACGGTCCTGTTACGAACTCGTTTGCGTGCTACGACCATACCTGTTGCATACAGTTGGCGGTAGATGTTTTGCAATGTGCGGCACGTAGGATGCTCTCTGTCCGGGTACCGTTCTGCATACACCCTGCAGGCTTCAGCTGCATTTTGTCGACACTCGCCATAGATGAGTATCATCTCCGCCTTTTCAGAGTTCGAATACACCATGGTCACACTTCCTACAACACTACACTATCACAGACGTCTGGTAACACGGTGTACTACTGTTGATCTGCGTGCGGAGACCAATGCCGAATAACAATAGCAGCAAGCGCTACATGCGGACACTGCGACAGCTAGACCAAACCACAACAGTGCACTACAGCCACACTCGTAAACACGGTCGTCATAGTAAACATGTCCCTGCAGATGCTGCTCGCCGACGGTGGCCCGTGTTTGTTACAACACGCAACTGAAAGTCGGAGGTTTCAAGCGTCAACTTTGGGTTACAATATCTCCGGATGTAATTAACATTTTACAATGCAACAAACGGCACTGATTACGTAATTGTTTATATGTTCAGATGTGTTAACAAAACCAACGTGGTTCCATTTTAAAAAACGTAGGTTTGTGTTAAAAAACATACTTCTGTGCATTTTTGTGTGGTTTGTATTAAACAATTTCACTAGCCCCTCTCCTCACGTTTGGTCTGTGGAATCGGTTCGTCAGTATTTGATGTGGTTTACGAAATATATCCAGCGGTAACGTTAGGTGACTCACCCTGTATACGATTGTAATGACTGCAGGTGGCATTATTTAAAATTAATTTCAATTATATTCAGTTTTTATATTGTGTTTTGTTTCACTAAAATGTAATTTATAGGCATAAGTTTTATTTTTATGATTTCGCAACTTGATAAGAAAATATTTGGAATTTTGTTGTGATATCCTTTCTTACTTAAGATGAAATGCAGCGTTTTTACGCGAATCTCGAATTTATAATAGAAATTATTAATCGTATTTCTGTATTCTTTTAAAACATTGTCACAGCAGGTAAAAATACAGATACATTAATCTGAATTAAAAGGATGTATCATCTTGTTTTCATTTATTATATGAAGTGAATGACGTGAGGCGATTTATTAAAAAGTTGTTGCTCAGTACAGTGAGTGAATGGTTCTGATCCGATCTGTGAAAAGAACTGTTTTTCCCATGTCCGTGACGTCGCTAGAGCATTGTGAACCATGAAGAAATTTATAGTTAAAATTCCTATTCCCCACTATCAGAGAAGTTTAAAACGACGTATTATCACATTCGTCAGCTCACAGGAAAGAAAACTACTCACCCACACGAGGAATTACGCCAATACCGTATAATACTGGATAATGCCCTTATTTCGGCAAGGATGAAAGTCCAGAAGTCTGTTTACGTTCGCTATACTCCTCTCAAATCACTCATTGATCATTGGAATCCTTAGAGCTCTCAAACTGAGAGATGTTGTTTGCTATTTTTCTCCCACTGATACAATCATTCCCGGACATTTACTGTGCAATCAAGGTGTGACACAGTGCTTGAGTTTTCGTCGAAACAAGTAGATATGTATACTGCCCTGTGATCACGACTGTTGTTTTCTAAAAGGAGGTAATGTCCACAGCTTACTTATCGTGGAGGTGTAGATGGATGAGCAACATGTTGTAAACAAAACTGTTAAAATAAAATTTCTATTTAATGTTGACGGTAGCCTCTCGGAATATTCCCAAGCCATGGTACGAGAAACACCTCCAAAAACTCACAAAACCACCTGTGGCTTGAATACACTAACGTCTGCGAGTCGTCGGTAAACTGGATGCCTTCCATCATTTGAAGATCGGCTGAATCAAGGCTTGGCAGCCCGCACTCCGCAATTCTGGTCAACTATTGTCCACTTTCTTTGTTGTTTGGCTCATCTAAGACATGGAGCTGTATGTGCCACAGTGAACAGTAATATTTTGTAAGTTACACAAATCCAAATTTTGATAAATATCTCAGGTTACTGACAATTGCAATTTGTGTCAGGTTTAAAGCCGATTCTCACTGTGAAAGCATGACTCTTGTCTCTAGTACCTGTTGGTAAGGATTTCCTTACTACTACTGCTCTTATGTTGTGTTTCATGGCAGCAAATGGCAGACCATTCATTGTAGACGTGTTGGAGAGTCTGTAGTGATATACAGTTTCACCACATGCCTTCATGTCTGGCTTTGAACAATTTTGTCACATATCCACGAAGATCAAGCTCACAGCCAAACCTCCAATATCAGACACTCAGAGTAGTGGGATAAGGACGCATGGGTGCAATTTTGATGTGAAATTGATATCCAAATTAAATAATTGATCAATCAATTACTGCCCCCACACCAACCCCCCACCTTGGATGTTGTGTTTTCCCCAGCTGGCACATGGGGCCCCACTCCCTCCCCCTGACCACTCCTCCCCATCGCGCACCTTCCCTATTGATGGGTATTTCGAATTTTGGTAGGAAATTTAAAAACAGGTGTTAATTTGAAACATTGCGGGAATTTCTTTGTCTCAAGGCTGTGCTGACCTCCCACCCCAATTTCCACATGAGAGTTGGTAGGAAATTGAAAATGGTGGATGCCCTTCCCAGGACATGAGCCCCAGTCCTTCTGGATGGAATGCCCAAGTACCCCGCAGCACATGGAAACTCTCCAGATGCAGGAGAGAAAGGTTAGATTAGTGGACTTTATTTATTTTGGTTTGAAAACTCAAGTAAAGATTGGTCCTAATTATGTAATTGATCATAACGATCGGTTCTAATTACACAACTATAAGCACAGCACTACCCAAGGGGCGCCTAAAATCGCAATACAGCTCAAAAATTGATGAAGCCATACCACTGGTGTTATCCTGCTGAGGAAAAAACTCACAATACCACTCGAAAATAGTGGCAAACCTACTCAAACCCTACCCTTCATCTACAAGCTGGCTGGAAAAAGTCTGCAGTGGAGATACTATCTTTATTTTTGGGAAGAAATATGTTTAATTCGCGAGATGCTGGTGTTGGACAGAGAACAGTTTAATAAGTGTACTTTCTGTAAGCATACAGCTGAGGACTGTGTCTGTCACTGTTTGACATCGGATTTCACTTCAGAAGCCTCGCTGCATTGCTTGACAATCACCCCAGAGCCCAGATAATCGAAATAGATAGATAAGGAAGCCAATACACACTACCATAACTCAAGAAAATACTTCACTGCTCTAATGGAAATTGCCGTGAAAAAAAAAAAACCACAACTTAACAGATCATAATACAACACATGTACTGCGATTGCGTAAAATCATCGTCCCAAAACATTGCGCCAGACGAGAGGGGTGGCAATTGCACATGTGTTCTCATTGGTGTGCTGCCACGAACTAACTGACTTAGAGCCACTCTTACTTTTCCTCATCCCTCTCTCTCGCTTTCTCTCTGCACCATAATTAGGGATACAGGCCTGTTCTCTCTTATCACCCACGGTCCACAGAGAGATCAGTCTGGTGACAGTGATTTACTTTGTCCGGTCTGTGGAGGTCAGATCAGATGGATGCTTCCTGCAGACTGTTAACGTATTTCTCGGAATTACTGGAACAGTAACGAAATTCTGGAGGTAATCTTGCGTTAGATTTTTCAGATGGACGGCTGCTACTGAATTTGCACGCCACCTATGGTGACTGCTGCTCCCCTCCTATCTGGGAGCAGACTCTTCAGTACAATGCATCCCAGGTGGACGGTCCAGGGGGTTGGTCAGCATTAACGATGCCAGCATACACAACAGGCTGCAGTGCTGGCAGCCTGCAGAATAAAGCAAAGTAAATTATCGCTACCCTGAGTGCGACTTGTTTGTCTAAAATGCATCCCTGCCGCACTACCCCTCACACCGCCTCCACCCCTCCAGCAGCCCCATCTGCAACCGCATGCGATTCTGCGATGGAGAACACCTGTATTTAACGTCAATGCATCTCCTATAAGCTAGGATTAATGAAAATAGGCAAAGTCCGTTTTCTCTTAGTTTTATGAGCAAAGTCGGTATACTTTTTACGTTCGACTGCAGGATACTGTTTGCATCTCTCTCTCCTCACTGCCTCCTGTTATTTTTTGACAACGAAGTGAAAAACAGGAACTAGAACTGCCTTAGATTACAAATGAACAAACTGCAGAGGTTAACGCTATACATGTGACAGATTATTAACTTATGTCACATCTGCTATACACAGCCACCCAGCACAAAATCGGAAAAAGATCTTCCTCTATTTTTGCTGTGAAAACTACTGCTCACTGCAGAATGTCCACATTGTTTCGAAACTGTGATCAGAGTAAAGAGAAAAGAGAGAATTTAAACGCTGAAGAAAAAACATCTATGATAACTGAAGCTATACCTCATTGGCGTTTACGAAATGTAAAAAACTAATCATTAGAGCACATCTTGTAATAGAAGCTCCTAACAACGTCTAATAGAGAACCCTATAAGATTCACCCAATACATCGGAAACAAGTACCATGTGCATGCTGACATTTGTCATTTTTGGTCCATAAGTCTCCTCTGCCAACCTCCGTGTCAAGTTGCTACAGTTTCTACCATCCGTACTTGAAGAAGTAATCCAAATCCAATAGACTATCATTCATAGTAGCAACAGATTCTTGCATTCTAATTTCATAACCAATTTGACCTGCTCAAATGTTGGGAACAACACTATCATTTTCAGCTTCCACAATGATCTATAATTCAAGTGCTGTCCACTTTATGATTACAGACTATGAAGAATGAAATAACACATGACTGGTGGTAACACATATTTTTAAACATACAATCGCGACAGTAATAATAAAAACAGTCTTGATTCCATGTCAATAGACACAGTTTATTTCTATTAGTGTTATGAGCAAAATCGGATTACTTTGAGAGCATTCTGTGTATTCAAATTACAAATTGTCATGCATGAGGGCATTACAGTCATTTTAGACGTATGAAATACCGATACACATCAGCATTTGTACAGTTATTTAGTATATTTGGGAGTGCTCCTCATCGTTTTTTGTAACACCCAGAGTAGGTAAAAAAATTACAAACTATATGCTTCCAAACTTCAACCAGTTACATGACTCCTTATAATAGAACTACCTATAAGGCTTAACTACATCTCTCTCTTCAGATATATCGAAAAACAAATACCATATGTGTGTTGACATCGTGCACATTACATACATATGTATTGCACCATTGGAGCAAGTGGGCAGTGATAGAAGTCTCTTGCATAGACCTGTGTAGAGTTTTTCGCTTGTACTGAAGGAAGATTATCAATCACAAGAGAGAGTTCTTGTGGCGGCCTTTTATAAGCAGTTTAATACATTGTTTTTCAGCTGTAGCACATCCAAGCAGTGTACGGCTACAGCTTTGTACACCGCCATACGTTTCGTTTCTTTACCATGACTTCGAGGTCTTTGACAGGTGCTAAACCGACTTTAACACATTCGATCCATTGGCTATCACTGAAAACTGGACATCACAGGGAGTAAACTATGCTGCTCCCACAACACGTATGGTGGCAGAAATATAACACAGAGGTGAAGTTTCTTATAGCCAAAAATGTGGAAGACATCGCACAATATAGAAACCGGAATAGTTTGCATCATTGTGGATTGTTTCCAAGCAGTTGTCTGAAGGTGATGACCTTTACATTTAACCTCATCTTCCACAGCGATGGGGTAGTGGATATCGAGTGTCCACACAAGTCTCTCTCAAACTAGTGTTCTACAACACAAGTGCCTTGCGCTATGTGATACGCACACCAAATGAAACGTGCACTGTATTTGGAGTCAAGTGTTGTAACTGCCATTCCACAGAATTTACCTTCCAACCAGAGCAGCATAACCCCAGTAAATTGCGTATCCAGCAGAATTCGATGGCTATCATCAAATGACCATCAGTTACATGGTTAATGATCAGTTTGTTTGTGTGGGTTGATCAATATCTAAAATACATTGAAAAGTGGTAAAGCATTATTTACAACTTTGAGTGGAACAGGGACGGGCATTTAATATACCAGTATGACTTTATTTATTACAGCAACGTGGCACTGCACTCCTATTGAAATAGGGCATACGAACTTATTTAGACTAAGAACTGACTGGAGAGGCACCCAGTGCCTTCAGACTGAATGACGGATGAGTCTTTCTTAACTGGATCTGATGGTTGCGATACTTTCACATACTTTTGAGAGGGTAAATATGTGGTTAAATTCTCTCTGATTGCCATGCGGATCAGTTGGTGAAGTGAACTTGCTGTAACAGTAAAAAAGTCTATTACAGCCCAAACCCAGACTATTTCAGGGAGGGAGATATTTCTGTTGTCATGACAGGCAAGCAGTAGATGCAGTGAGTAGTGAACGCATTTCCATATCTTTGTTAACGACCGCCATGGGTGTCCGCTTCGCATCCTCCACATCGCTGTGTAAGCAAACAGCGAAATGACCACTATTTGTTCTGGTCATCTGTGGAGAATTGTGGGTGGTCTCACTACCATGAGCTGACACCAAAAAAAGGATGTTTTCTTTGTGCAAGGCAGTGAACTCATTGTCGGTGGACCAGTGCCACAGTGAGCTCTTTGCTTCTTATTTGGCAGCACCACATGTGGAAGTGACACTTCTTCAACAGTCTGCAGTTGGCGGAAGCCTGCATGTGTGTGTGTGTGTGTGTGTGTGTGTGTGCCCTTAAGAATGGACTGCAGTCATAACGTTTTCCTCGAGCGAGGCATTGGACTCATTGTCGGTGAACTAGCGCAGCTTTGATGTCTTTGTCTCTTATTTGGCACCTCCGCATGTAGAAGCGATGCTTCCCCAGTGGTCTGTAGTTACTTACTATGACGCTGTGGGTGTGTCTGTGTGGGTGCACCCTTAAGAATGGACTGCAGTCATCCCCTCCATCCCACACCCAAGATGCATCTGCAGTCTCCATAAGTGAGTCAGTATCCCCACTTAATTACATATTTTTGTAAGCGACTCAAACCCATCCGCTTACATGCATATTTTCAACACTAAAGAACATTCATCACAGAAACACTGCATTAAGTCTCCTATATGTAGAACTACGTAAGTAAGTAGACTACATCGCTGGTGAATTATGGAATTTACACTATGAACAACAATATTTTCACTGTTTCTGTAAATTACAGGCATTCTGATCGAGCGAATTAATTGGTTATGGAGAGCGCCAATTCTAAGAAGAGGTGATAACCATCAAGTTTTATGTTGGTGAGTGTAGCCAAGGAGGAGGGGGATACAGTCTCTACAGCAGACACTGTAGAATTGAATGGAGACAAGTAACCTATTTGTGGCATCTTCAATACAGTGTTTAATACCAAAGACTTTGATCTCACAAACTTTTCATGTAACTGAAAATACCTCTAGGCATTTCGAATCATGCAAGTGTTTCAATAAATTTAACTATATATGCATCGTTTTCGTTGCTATGCGCAGATGAGGAGCTCTGGGTCGAGGAAGATAGCATTATTGATGAGCTTGAGATGGAGTCGGCCGAGCAGGTGGAGGTGGTAAGTGCATTACAGTGTTTGTAAGCGGAGGGGCTTCAGTCGCAGACAGAATTTGAATGAATAGTGTGATTGGTGCAGTAAATGTGTGTGATCGTTCCAGTCTAAATTCGTAAACAGCGCTTTAGCATTTCTGAGTGCATTTTACACTCCTATCAATACACCCTCAGACACACTGCTCATCGTCCATGTAACTGACTGCCCATAGTGTTAATATGAAATTCATGTGTGAAATCTTCCCTTTCCTCCACCAATGCGATTGCCAACTGATGATGCACTACATTCTTCCAACTATCGCCATCAGCACTCTGCTCTATCTGTGAAGTTATGATCCCAGTCCCTATACTCTTGACCAATTCGCAAGCTTCTTAGGTAATGTTCTATGACAGTAGAATGACCACAGTTCATTACATGCACTAGTTCTCCGAGTACCGTGACGCAGATGAATGAGGTTTAACGCATTGAACGATCATCAAAACCAGATGAACCAGTAATGTTGAAAACCATTTTCTTACCATTCTCTGTCTAATGACATTATCAGCACACACAGCACAAAATGTTTCCCAGCTGCTATCACTTTTCTGTTGAGTCGATTTATATCAGACTGTGACGAAAGGTCGAAAAAAAATTTGAGGATGAAACACCGAGCTTCAAATATTAATAGGGACTAATATCGCCTGTGGTCGAAATTCGATCAAATGATTCAATGGACCTGAGTAACCTCAGATGCGAAATTATATGCATTGCAAAATTTGCACTGTAAATTCATCAAACCACAGTAATAAACCTCAAATTATTTCTAATAATGTGAGGTGATCATTTAAATTTATCTTTCATTACAACAACAAAATTGTGATTATCATCATCCACATTATTCCTATTACGTTGTCTACACAAACATTGTGCATCTTTAGGTCTTCGTCTTTTAGTCCAATCCATTAGTGTTCTTCTTCGATGCACAACGTAAAACAAACATAGTTTCGTATAACAAGGGGAGTCGTGGCTATTCAGAGTACAGGAATTACAAACTGGGAGCTTCCTTTAAATTTTGTGGTGACTGCGGAAAACGGACACAAAGGTATTTCCGTTTACTCTTAGATGAAAGTAAGTGAAACATGACGCTAATAAACAGTAAGTTTGCTGCCCAGGACGCTTTCGTTACTATGATATTTTGGTTTCGAATGCTGAAACTTCGTCGACCTATCAGATGTTGCACTGTAGGTGTCCAGTTTGCATGTGTCACTGCACGTGAATCAAGGAAACGTGAACGTTCCTAGATATCGATGTCATGAAACGTCGTTTACTTTCATGTTTGTCATTTCTACCATAGCACCTGATCGGAGTTGGTACCAATATTAGCGAAGTGAGAGACAGAAGAGTTTCCTATTTTCGCGCATTTGGGACTTTAATTCATCAGACAGAAGATGTTATTAGAGTTATGAGTATGACTGGATCTGTAAGGGGCTTTCAAAAAGAAACGAGCTGGAGGGATAATTACAGAAACAAGTACCTGTATGTTAGTAGAAGTATTGACCCTGGTTGTTGAGACGCTTGTCCCACTGTGACACAAGGCGGTGAATGGATATCCCATAAAATTTCTGGGGCTGCGATGTTAACCAGTTCCACATGTACAGCTGGACATCGTCGTCCGAGATGAATATTTTGCCCCTCAGAGCCTTTTGAAGGTGACCAAAAATGGCGTAATCACAGAGAGAGATAGAGGTCTGCACTGTATGGAGGGTGGCCGAGAACCTCCCATTTGAAAATGGTTCAAATGGCTCTGAGCACTATGGGACTCGACTGCTGAGGTCATTAGTCCCCTAGAACTTAGAACTAGTTAAACCCAACTAACCTAAGGACATCACAAACATCCATGCCCGAGGCAGGATTCGAACCTCCGACCGTAGCGGTCTTGCGGTTCCAGACTGCAGCGCCTTTAACCGCACGGCCACTTCGGCCCCTCCCATTTGAATTTCTGCAGGAGTACCGCGACTGGGTTGGCCGTATGAGGCTTTGAACTGTTGTGGAGCAGAACGATCCCACAGGTGAGGTTGCCTGGTCGTTTCGATTTGATCGCTTGGCGAAGGGTGGTCAAGGTTTGCGAGCAACACTGGGCGTTCACTGGTGTCCCATGCTGCAGGGAGTGAATCAGAAGGGGTCAAAGAAGAACGTCAGCATAACCTTCCCTGCACTCGTGTGGACGGCGACGTCCAGCTGTCTGTGCAGAACTGGTTAACATCACAGCCCCAGGTATTTTATGAGGCAGCCATTCACTGCCTTGTGTCACAGTGGGACAAGTGTCTCAACAACCAGGGTCAACACTTATACTCACACACAGGTACTAGTTTCTATAATTATGCCTTCAGCTTGTTTCTTTTTGAACGCCCCTTATACTTTTTTATAACTCTTAACAGCTGCATACACAATTTTTTAACAGATACACACAAATAATTTTTTCCTTTGTGCTCATCTATGGCAAAGTATGTTTCAAATTAAGTTCAGTGGCCTCCTTATATGATTAGTATTAAAAATCTGTACTTCAGTTTTAGGGTTCATGTATTAATAGTATGATAGCCGTCTAATGGCTTATGAAGTCTTGATTCCATCTGTTAAACGTGCTTGGATAGTTAAACGTATATGACCATTCTTTTCCATAAATAAAAATGGAGCTGTATCGTTTCACTGCACAGCTTACTGATAGCAATCAAGTTATACATCATCGTCGTTTCCCTTTTGTCGACCGCTCTTGATTCATAAAGGAATCTAACGCTTACATTAGTTCACTTACTGCTGGAGGCAGTACTGTACAGTTGAGAACAACACCGTCAATGACGAAAAAAATTACATCGCTGTTGGATCTATTTTATAAATCTTTTATGGTTCAATAACCTTACCCGAAGTTTTATGCTTACTGCTGACATATCCTAATTACTTTTATTTAGGTTGAACATTCCATTTCCTGCATCAAGTTCCTGGCTTACTATCATACTTAATACCTTTCAGATATGCATGTTAACGTCCATGCCGTGTTTCACTCAAGCCATGCCTCCTGATTCTGCATATCCCTTGTTTTATATCACTTACATGCAATAATGGTTAGTGCTCTTTGTAGTTATGAGTACCCATCACTATATGCGAGATTTATTACAAAAGTGATATTGTCTGACTCGTTATGAGCAGGTGGTATCTGTGGTGGGGTTTTCTAATACGCAGAAAGTTAGTCAGGGATTTCAGTACTGATGTTTTGTGTTTGTTTGTTTGTTTATGTGTGTGTGTGTGTGTGTGTGTGTGTATGTTGATAGGGATCTAAAAGGCACTGAGAAGTGCTAAAGCGCTGATTACTTACTAACTTCGACTGGACCAATCACCCACATTTAATGTATCAATGTGATTATTCATTGAAGTTGTATCTGAGACTCAAGCCCATCCGCTTATAAACACTATAATGCACCTAACCATCGGACGATTCCAACTCCATCTCCTCGGCCAGCGCTATCTCCAGTTAATCGATAATGCTGTCAACATCGACCCAGAGGTGCTCTTATATGGATAACAACGAAAACTATGTGTATATATTGGTATTTGTTGATACACTCGCATGATTCGAAATGCCTAGAAGTATTTTCAACTAGATGGAAGCATGGGAGATCAAATTCTGAGGTATTAAACATCGTATTGCGCTCATCATCAAGCATGTTTCCATCAATTTCCTCATCTTCCTGCCCTGCTTGATGTAGGGGCTCCCCTGCGGATAGCAACGAAAAAATTACACCACTGAAAGTTATTTGTTTGTAATTATATATCAGCTGACTGAAGATGCTGCAACTAAGTTACTTACCTCCGTTGTACTCTACAGTGTCTGCTGTGGAGGTTGTATCTCTCCTCCTAAGTTACACCCATGCACATAAAAGTGTTGATGGGCCTCACGTCTTCTTTGAATTGGTCTGGAACAAGATGAAAGAATCACAATCACAGTCTTTAGATCTACTTGTGTTTGTGGAAAAATAAACACATAGAACTGATAATAATTAAGTAGAAAGAGAGACTTACAGCAAATCTTCAGACTCATGATAAGCTCAATGATACTACGGATCACTGACAAACTGTGGTGGCTGTAGAAGAGAGACAGTGCCTTGGATAGCTGGGTGTGGGAGGGGGGCGGGGGAGGGGGAGGGTAGGCCAAATACATCCATATTGAACGAGCTGCTCTGCAATTACCTGTCTAGCTGCAGGTGCAGTTGTGTGGTTTGCTGGCATATGTCCGAATGCTCTCAAATTACACTGATTTTGCTCATAAAACTAATAGACATCGACTCTATCTATTGTTGTGGAATCTTGATTGTTTCTATTATTATCATCCCGCTTACGCGTTTAAAAATATGTGGTACCAGAAGCATTGTTTTATTTCATACTTCATAATCTCTAATTATAAAGTACACAGCACTTAAATTATAGCTGTTTGTGGAGCCTGGAAATTATAGTATTGTTCACAACAAGTGATTAGATTGCCTGAAACAGGCCTTTCTGTGACGATCAAATACGTTACAAAACTAGAAAGCAAGAACCTGATGCTATGTGGAATGATAGTCTGCTGGGTTTGGGCTACTGATTCAAGTATGGGTGGCAGAAACTTTACACGCAGGTTGGTGGAATGAAGCAAAAATATCAAATGTCAGCACACAGATCGTATTCGTTTTCGATGTATTGGAGGAATCTTATAAGGTTCTCTACTAGATGACATTAGGAGGTTCTATTACAACACATGCTCTCACGATTTGCTTCTTACGTTTCCTAAACGCCAGTGTATTATAGGATCACACTGGTAAAACCGGACCAGTCTTAGTGTACAAAACAAGCTCATCCTTTAGAATTATAGCTTGTTCTGGTCGAACTTAAAATGAATGTGTTTTTCCGACTTCGTGTTCGTGTGAGTTCATAAGGGACCAAACTGCAGAGGTCATCTGTCTCTAGACTTACAGACTACTTAAGCTAACTTAAAGTAACCTATGCTAAGAGCAACACACACACCCATGCCCGAGTTAGGACTCGAACCTCCGGTGGGAGGGTCCGACTTCGTGAAAGGTTGTATTCTGTAATGTTATTTCACAACTCTGAAATGTTTGTAATACACATGTGCATGACAGTTTATTTGTAGACAGTGATTTGAATACGAGGTGCGGTGTCAAGCCATGTAATTTTGTCGACAGATTTTTTTTTGAGTGTAAATTCTCGCTTTTTTCTTACTCTTGGAGTTTTTTTCGATTTTATGTAGGGAGGGTATGTGCAGGAGATGTGAGATAAATTATTGCATCTGTCAGATGTATAGCGCCGACCACTGCTGTTAGGTCATTTGTAATCGGCCGCAGTGCAGTGCGCTGGATGTCGCAAAATAACGTGAGTTAGACGGGTGGGAAAGATTCGAATTGTATCCTGTAGTCAATCGTAGAAACTATGCTAATTTTGCTTATAAAATTAAAAGAAAACGCCATGCTCCTGTTTTCGTGGAAACAGGACATTTATTATCGACGCTTATAGGAGATATTTTGCTGTTAAATACAAGTGTTCTCCATCTCAAAATGGCATGCCCTTGCGGGTGGAGCTACGGTAGGGGGGGGGGGGTCGGAGCTGCATTTCAGACAAGCAAGTCAGGCTCGGGGTACCCGTCATTTATCTCGCTTTGTTCTGCAGGCCGCCAGCATTGTGGCCACTTGTGTATGCCAGCACCATTAGTGCAGACTGACTGTCTTGACGGTCCAGCCGCATGCTCCACCTGGGATACATTGCAGTGACGACTCTGGTGCCAGAGACGGGGGGGGACTGTGGTCAGCATAAATGGCAAGCAAATTCGGCAGCAGGTGTTCATCTGAAAAAGTGATCTCTAGAGTTCTCTGGAATTTCGTTGTTGTTCCAGTCTTCCCAAGAAATACGTTCAAATGGTTCAAATGGCTCTGAGCACTATGGGACTCAACTGCTGTGGTCATAAGTCCCCTAGAACTTAGAACTACTTAAACCTAACTAACCTAAGGACAGCACACAACACCCAGCCATCACGAGGCAGAGAAAATCCCTGACCCCGCCGGGAATCGAACCCGGGAACCCGGGCGTGGGAAGCGAGAACGCTACCGCACGACCACGAGATGCGGGCAAGAAATACGTTTCATAGACTACAGGAAGTGACTGAATTCCACAGACCAGAGAAAGTATATTACGGTAACTGTCACCAGATTGATGTTGTTGTCGACCATTGGCGATAAGATGAAACGGCCCTGTATCCCAACCTATGGGGGATCTGGAGAGGGAGGGATGAGGGAAACTAAGAGTGGCTCTAAGTTCATTAGGTCATGACCGCACATCGATGAGAACACAAGTGCAGTTGCTGTCCTCTCTCCTGGTGCAATCTTTTAGGATGAAGATTTTCCCCAATACCTAGTACATGTGTTTCATTATGACCCGTTCATTATGAGTGCTGGTATATTTCATGGCAGTTTCAATGTTTTGATTAGAACACTGAAACATTTTCCACCTGTTGTGGTAGTGTACATTGGCTTTCCTGGATTTCGATTTTCTGGGCAGCAGGGTGATTGTTGACAATGCAGCAAGGCATCTTTAGCGAATTCTGATGTCAAACAGACATAGTTCTCTGCTGTAAGCTTACTGGTAATACGCTTATTAAACTCCTCTCTGTCCAACACCAACATCTCGTCTGTTGAACATATTTTCCATCAAAAATGAAGATAGTATCTTCCACTTCAGCCTGTATCCTGCCAGCTTGTAGGTGAAGGGTAGACTCTGACTACTCCTAACAGTAGTTTCGAGTGGTACTGTGAAATGTTTTCCAAGCAGGATGACACCAGTTGTATGGCATCATCAATTTTTGAGCTGTATTGCGATTTTAGGCGCTTTTCTTGTATGGTGTTGAGCATATAGTTGTGTAATTAGGACCGATCATTGTGATTAATCACGTAATTGGGTTCAATCTGTACTTCAGTTTCCCAACCAAAATAAAGAACGTTAACCTAACCTTTCTCTCCTGCATCTGGACAGTTCCCATGTGTTGTGGTGTGGACGTAGGCTTTCTTTCCAGAAGGACTGGGGCTTGAGTCCTGGCAAGGGCATCTGTCATTTTTAAATTCCTGCCAGTTCCAGTGTGAGGGGTGGGGTGGGACTTAAGCACAGCCTTGCGACAGAGAAATTTCCGCTATTTTAGAAATCCTCACCAGCTTTTGAATTTCCCGCCGAAATTCTCACCAATAGGGTAGCTGGGGGTGGGGAGAGGGGGCGGAATTGGGATGAAGAGGGGGTAGGGACCCACATGCAGCTGGATAAAACACATGACATCAGACAGGGGTGGTGGTGATGGAAGGGGGTGTCGTTAATTGATCGATTTAATAAATTTGCATATCAATTAATCTCACAATTGCACCCATTCCACCATTATCCCACTACCACTCAGATCAGTACGAAACGTTGTAGGTCGATAGAATATCAACCAAAACACCCATTTAGTTCATGCTGTGTGCTTCGTCCAGTAGAACATGCATCAACTGTAATTAAAAGTAACGTCAGAGGAGCTTATCCGTGACTTATTGTTTTGAAGATATCGCGTGGGTGAGTCGGTAGAGCGTAAGGCTGTCACACCAAAGATATCCCGTTCAAACCTCAATGATGACAATTTTTTTTCCAACTGTTTACGTGTGGAACTGTTACAGGGAGAACATTACGAAACTAAACACACTTGTCATAGGGCCATTACCGTTAATCCTGCATCCCAGGTTAC
This sequence comes from Schistocerca cancellata, assembly GCF_023864275.1. Taxonomy (NCBI): domain Eukaryota; kingdom Metazoa; phylum Arthropoda; class Insecta; order Orthoptera; family Acrididae; genus Schistocerca; species Schistocerca cancellata. Next base: position 3,609,597 of record NC_064632.1, on the reverse strand, counting down.
AAGGTTTACAGATGTTGGGTACAAAAACCGTATGTCACACTTATGCTGATGATATCAGTGTAATAGTTAATACAAAATCGGAAATTGAAATCGTTCAACAAATAATTTATGCTTACGCCACTACTTCTGGAACCAAGCTCAATGAACACAAATCGAAGATTTTAGCTGTCGGAGCCCGTACTAAGAACGTTCAAGTAACATGGCTACAAAGGACAGGGAAGACGAACCACTTAGGTATGATTTAAATGTCCAATTCAAGACAGATGACAGTTGCCAACTGGGACCATTAACTTATATATTCAGGGTTATTCTCCATGAACATAAAACTAGAGGGTTAAACCGGATACAGTAAGCTATACTGATTAACAGCTATGCCCTAAGCAAAATATATCACATTGCAGCATCCTACCAGCACCTAACGATACAGCGCATAACATTCTAGCTGCAGCGTATTGGTTCATCAGAAGCGGAAATATCTTTAATGTCACAATGCCAGCCACAGTACTAACCAGCCGCGCTGGTGCTTTGGGCATCAAGGACATCCAGAAACAATGAACTGTAATATACATGACCCGTATCCTCAAAATACTGCAGACACCCCATTCGACAATTACAAAGCAGATTAGCCCAAACGAACAAAAAGGCTTCAGTCGATGTTGGTCGCATCAACGCTCAGCTCGTACGGACTTACTATCAAGAAATGGACTATATTCAAGATAGTCCACAGTGACTTAACACCAGAGGGACCTATTACCACCTCACGAGGCACCATAAGCCAAGCCCTGTGGAAGAGAAATATCCAGCAGTCAATTGGAAAAACGCCTAGAAACATATTAACTATTCCATCCTCCACATGGTATGACACCGTAAAAGTGAAGGTCCCCACAGGTTAACTAAAAACTAAACTCCTCCCGAACAGACCATGGAGGCCCAACGGTACTGAACAAGATTCAGTTGAAGCAGAGTCCGTATTGCGATCATTGCCATAGTGTAGACAACTTGGCACACACCCTACTCTGCCGAGACCAGTTCCACATATGGAACTGCACTAGAAAATAATTGGCAACGATTACTAGGCCTACTAAAACTTCTTTAACACTCTTAACAGTACTTCAGCCAGACTAGCATTTCTTTCCTGAAACAAAGAACAATAGCTAAGCTTAGATAATCGGCCTGTTTGCGTATTTTGCGGCTACGACTAAACTTGCGAGTATAGATGATTATATACAGTATATAATGGAAGAGTTCCGTAATCTTACAAAGGGTCCGAAATACAAAACTTTGTTTCAAAACTTTTTACTTCACTCTGTACTTTGTTACGAAACGAAGAGTTATTTAGTCTGTTTCAATGTAAGATCGAAGAATTTAACCTACCATTTTACGGATCAAGAGAGAAGAATATTAGAAACAAAAAAGCTACCAATGTGTTCCTTTAGTTAAAATTTTGTGTGCTGAATTTATATTTCGCAGAGTAATGGTCTGGAAGCACCTTCCACCAACTATCAGAGGGTGGCTTGCTTAGTATTGGACTTGCTGTGGATGTAAATGTTTTCACGTGAACTGAAAAACTAAGTGGATTAATAAAAATGCTTTAGTATTGTTTTGAAGATATGCAGTGGCTGGAAAATAAGGTACATTCATTAAAAACGAGTGATTTCGTTTGCTGTGCGAGTTATTATTGTTCCATGTCGGTATTTGGGTAACAGATTGCTGAATTGGGTTTTTCTTGTCAAAATATGAGAATGGAATAAACTAGCAACCTACAAATCTAACATCACATATAGAAGTGAGACTATCCAATGTTGCAACACTTCAAAACACCTAGATCAGACCCTAGACAGGTCATCGACGTACGGAATTCATCTCTGGAATGTGGCAACTAAAATCGAAATTCGGAATAATATACTCCGTACGTTAACAGGAACCGCCTGGGGTGCCACGGCAACAGTCCTCAGACCATCATCTCCCGCTCATTCACAGTCGCTGAATACTGCTGTTAGACATCGCTAAAGACTGCTCATACTAAAATAATTGGCACACAACTCATTCAAGCAATATGTCTCATCATTCGGTGTGAAACGTCCCCTTTGAACAATTTATACAAGACTATGCTTAAACTGACACACAAAATTTTTAGCGCAACGGAATCTGACTTTCAGTAATCCCTACAAAAGAATGGCCCTGACTAACATTAACCTATACGATTCACAAATCACTTACCTCGCAAAAATCTTCGTTACTCGAACTACTGCAATACAGCGAGCGCCACTACTGCCAGCTAAATAAAAGATTCAAACTGCTGAAGGCACTAACTACTGATAGGCATAGTTAGCAAATGAAAGATTTTGATAGAGAACAAACAATGTATTTACCTCAATAGTGTTCAAAAGTCATAATATATATAGCAGTTCATGACATCCAGTCTTACAAATTTCAAAACTCCGCCATTTCTCTCCCCACATCCACCACTGCTGGCGGGTCACCTCCAACTGCGCAAAGCTACGCGCTGTTCACATCCAACTGCCGCTGCCAAACACTACAATGGCAGACAACAATGTAAACTAGCCACAGACTGCACACAGCACAGCCAGTGATTTTCATACGTTACCAATAAGAAAACCTAAACAGTCTACTTACAGGTGTATTCGTTCAATACATTCGCACTGGTATCCCGTCCTTATTAATATTTACTACCGTCCATAAGAAGATGACAGTTATTGCTGAATGTATGGACAAGAATAAGAAAGACGCCAGCGCAACTGCCTCAGCAGCTGCTGAGGCGTGCTCTGGGGCGCGGACTGCCGAGGGAACGGCTCGTGGGGGCGGGGGGTGTTGGTCGCCCGAGCGCCCCCAGTAGCGCAGCCAACGTCGGCCACTTATCTGATCGTCGAAATATTGTGCACGTTAAGCATCACAAGATAAAAACAGCAGAATTACCAATTCGTTTAGAAATTTTATTGAAATCTAGAAAACCATCTCGGCTCAGAGCAGCCAGCCTACAGGACAGTAGCTTCACCATACAAGAAACCTCGAAAAATAGTGGCAGGAGTCTCTGATGAAGCACCACCAGTTAATCAAATCTCCCATCTACCCCGACGAAACTCGTGCATACAGAATCGGATCAGAAGTGACTGGAGCAGGCGTTGAGTGTTGCTGTACCTATTGGGATGGAAGTCCTCCCTTGACTGGGACTTTAATAAATGACATACCTGAAATGTTACCACTCTCACTATTACGTCAGATAGGTAATGCACGTAGTAAGTTCGTCGTACTCATGATTTTCTCTTCGAAGTAACATACCGTACTTACTATTTAACACAAAATGAAGTTAAAAGTTAAGTAATTCACGAGCAGCTAGTTGAGAATATGTATGAGCTTCAAATGACGCGACGAACCGTATCGTTCTGCATATGAATTCAAACCCAGGTCATGCAGACTAAGCAAAGATTTCGTGACTGACGGAAACTAACAGTCATTCCTAACTAGGCCTACAGAGAGTGATATACCTAGATTTTAGACAGTATCACTTGGCAAATATCAACTTTAAAATACATAACGTAAACATTTTTAACAGACTTGAATTCCTGCCCAACCTCTGTTGTCCCTATTAACGAACTACGAGAGATATTAAATACTGCTTCTTCACAAGTGACTTACTTGAAATGCTGTGAGGTAAAGCTTTGTAATGGACAGGGATTCGAACTCAGAACCTAATGGGATTGTTATCGAAGCACAATCAACTGTGACATATCGGATTTTCTCTGCAGTAGCTAGATGTTTTAACTGAAATGACGAGACGAAACATTAATTTTTTCCTTCCCAGAACTACAACCTGCCACCTATCACTGATATTCTAGAGAAAACGAACGCTAAATATCGATTTGTTACACCAGCAGCGACACGTGTGCATGTTTGAACTAGAAATAATACGACGAAGAGTTCATTGCTGAATGGTAATCGAACCCCACATAGCCGGCTGGAGTGGACGAGCGGTTCTAGGCACTACAGTCTGGAACCGCGCGATCTTGGTAGGTTGGTTTGGGGAATTAAAGGGACCAGACGGCTATGGTCATCAGTCCCTTTTTCCAAAAACTAAAAACACCCATAGAGAATAAAAAACGAACAACAGAAAAGATGGCAGACGACACAGGACAAGAAATACTCAGACAGAGATCAGACAAAACGAGTTAAAATCGCACAGAGTGTGACAGTGGTTGGCCGACCATGGAGACAAAAAAGGAGAAACACACTAAAAATCAGACTAAAATCGGAGGCCATAGGCCAGAATCAACACAGAAAGACAAGCACTTAAATTAGTTGATAAAAGCCCCCTGCCTGAATAAAACGCAAAACTAAACCTGCCACAGCAGGGTCATCAGTTAAAAGGGCAGGGAGCGTATCAGGCAGCGCAAATGTCTGCCTGAGCACAGCTAAAAGCGGACAGGACAATAAAATGTACACCAGCGTCAAAACCGCCCCGCAGCGACAGAGAGGCGGGTCCCCACGGCTCAGTAAATATCCATGCGTCAGCCGAGTGTGTCCGATGCGGAGCCGACAAAGGACGACTGAGTCCCTGCGTATGGCTCGCATGGATGATCGCCACACAGCTGTCGTCTCCTTGACAGCACGGAGTTTATTACGTGTGGTTAGATCGCGCCATTCAGCGCCACAAAGCGTGAGAACTGCGCGGCGTAAGACTGCCCTCAAATCAGTCTCCGGGAGGCCAAGTCCAGAGATGGTTTACTGGTGGCCTCTTTCGCCAGGCGGTCTACATGTTCATTGCCGGGTATCCCAACATGGCTTGGGGTCCATACAAATACCACAGAGCTTCCGCAACGGGCAAGAGCACGGAGGGACTCCTGGACAGCCATCACCAGACGAGAGCGAGGGAAACACTGTTCGATAGCTCGTAAACTGCTCAGGGAGTCGCTACAGATAACGAAGGACTCACCTGAGTAGTAACGGATATACTCTAGGGCACGAAAGATGGCGACCAGCTCAGCAGTGAAAACGCTGCAGCCAGCTGGCAAGGATCGTTGTTCGTAATGGTCCCCTAGAGTTAGAGCATAACCGACACGACCAGCAACCATCTAACCGTCAGTATAAACAACGCCATGGCCCTGATACATGGCTAGGGTGGAAGAAAAGCGGCGGCGGAAGGCCTCCGGAGGGACTGAGTCCTTCGGGCCCTGTGCCAAGTCGAGCCGAAGGCAAGGGCGGGGCACACACCACGGGGGTGTATGCAGGGGGGCCCGGAATGGAGGTGGAAGAGGGTAAACACCAAGCCCGGAGAGAAGCTCTCTGACGCGGACGGCGATCGTACAACCCGACCGAGGCCGACGTTCTGGGAGATGGACGACTGACTGCAGAAACAGGAGACGATATAATCAGGATGCCGGGGCAAGCTACAAACATGCACAGCATAAGCGGCCATTAAATGTTGGCGCCGTAACCGCAGTGGAGGGACACCTGCCTCCACAAGTATGCTGTCCACAGGGCTGGTCCGGAAAGCACCAGTGGCAAGTCGGATCCCGCTGTGAAGAATTGGGTCCAGCACACGCAATGCAGATGGAGATGTTGAATCATAAGCCAGGCTTCTATAATCCAGACGGGACTGAGACAGACGTTCCCACCGCCGCAGCGAGCCCGTTAATTGCAATTAAAACAGGCAGACACTTAAAACAGACCCCTGTGGCACCCCGTCCTCCTGAACTCGAGAGGAACTATGGGGGGCCGCGACTCGCACGCGGAAGGTACGATGCGACAGAAAATTGCGTATAAAAATCGGCAGCGGACCCCAAAGACCCCAATCATGAAACGTAGAGAGGATATGATGGAGCCATGTCGTATCTTACGCCTTTCGCATGTCGAAAAAGACAGCGACGAGGTGCTGACGGCGGGCAAAGGCCGTACGGATGGCTGACTCCAGGCTCACCAGATTGTCGGTGGCAGAGCGGCCTTTACGGAACCCACCCTGAGACGGACCCAGGAGGCCCCGAGACTCGAGTACCCAACTCAATCGCCGGCTCACCATCCGTTCGAGCAGCTTGCTAAGAATGTTGGTGAGGCTAATGGGGCGGTAGCTGTCCACCTCCAAGGGGTTCTTGCCAGGTTTCAAAACGGGGATGATAACGCTTTCCCGCCATTGCGACGGAAACTCACCCTCAACCCAGAGACGGTTGTAAAGGTCGAGGAGGCGTCGCTGGCAGTCCACTGAAAGGTGTTTCAGCATCTGACAGCGGATGCGATCTGGCCCAGGAGCGGTATCAGGGCAAGCAGCTAGGGCACTGTGAAATTCCCACTCACTGAATGGAACATTGTAGGATTCAGGATGGGGGTGCGAAATGAAAGGCTCCGACATTCCATCCACTCTTTAGTGGAGCGGAAGGCCAGTGGGTAATTCCCAGAAGCGGAACTCAGAGCAAAATGTTTTGCCAAGCGGTTGGCAATTACGTCGGAGTCAGTACAAACTGCTCTATTCAGTGAGAGCGCAGGGACGCTGACAGGGGTCCGATAGCCATAGAAGCGTCGAATCTTGGCCCAGACCTGCGATGGAGAGACATGGAGGCCAACGGTGGACACATACCGCTCCCAGCGCTCCTGCTTGTGTTGGCGAATGATGCGGCGGGCACACGCACGGTGCCGTTTAAAGGCGATGAGGTTTTCTAAAGATGGATGCCGCTTGTGGCGCTGGAGCGCCCGCCGGCGATGTTTAATCGCCTCAGCAGTCTCAGGTGACCGCCAAGGCACAGTCCGCCGCCGAGGGGGCCCAGAAGAACGGGTAATGGCATATTTTGCGCCGGTAACGATGCCAGTGGTGACCGAGTGAACCACCGCATGAATGGCGTCATTGGAAAGAGGCTCAGTAGCGGCAATGGAGGAGAACAAATCCCAGTCAGCCTTATTCATAGCCCATCTGCAAGGGCGCCCAGAAGAGTGACGTTGTGGCAGTGACAGAAGGATCGGAAAGTGGTCACTTCCACACAGGTCGTCATACACACTCCATTGGACAGACGGTAAGAGGCTAGGGCTGCAGATCGAAAGGTCAATGGCGGAGTACGTGCCATGCGATGTGTGAAGGCACCATCGTTTAAAAGGGAGAGGTCAAGCTGTACCAATACATTCTCAACGATGGCACCTCGACCTGTGGCCACTGACCCACCCCACAGAGGGTTATGGGCGTTGAAGTCGCACAGTAACAAGAAAGGTGGCGGCAATTGTGCGATAAGCGCAGCCAGGACATGTTGTGGGACATCACCATCCAGTGGAAGATACAGACTGCAAACAGTAACAGCCTGTGGCGTCCACATCCGAACAGCGACAGCCTCTAAAGGTGTTTGTAGAGGGACAGACTCGCTGTGAAGACAGTGACGGACATATATGCAGACGCCACCAGACACTCTTTCATAAGCTGCCTGGTTCTTATAATAACCCCGATAGCCACGGAGGGTGTGGGTTCGCATCGCTGGAAACAAAGTTTCCTGAAGAGCAATGCAGAAGAAAGGGTGAAGGCTGATAAGTTGCTGGAGCTCAGCTAGATGATGGAAGAAACTGCTGCAGTTCCACTGGAGGATGATATTGTCCATGGCTCAGAAAGGCGTGAAGGGATTGGGAAGGCAGTTTACGTCGCTTGTTCACTCACTGCCACCAATTCAGTACCTGCACGATTGACATCCATGGCATCTGAGGGACCGGCGAGATTCAGGTCTTCAGCAGACGCCAGAATCTCGACCTCGTCCTCAGAAGGGATTGGGAAGGCAGTTTACGTCGCTTGTTCACTCACTGCCACCAATTCAGTACCTGCGCGAGTGACATCCATGGCGTCTGAGGGACCGGCGAGATTAGGTCTTCAGCAGACGCCAGAATCTCGACCTCGTCCTCAGAAGGGATTGGGAAGGCAGTTTACGTCGCTTGTTCACTCACTGCCACCAATTCAGTACCTGCGCGAGTGACATCCATGGCGTCTGAGGGACCGGCGAGATTCAGGTCTTCAGCAGACGCCAGAATCTCGACCGCGTCCTCAGACGCTGAGCTTGTAGGAAGCGGTGGGACGGGTGCCACCGCAATGTCGAGATTCTTGGGAACCTTTATCGTTTTCAGCTTCTCTCGCTGTGCCTTCGGTGGTTCAGGATAGGAGGGCTTCACTGGGTCTGTGTCAGGGACAGACGACGACTGTTCGGCCCTACGACCAGCGACTGATGGTTGTTCGAGCCACTTGCGGGTGTCCGATTTTAAACTGGTCAGAACTTGCGAAGGGAGGTCCCCAAGGGACCCCTTCCTTGCGAGAGGAGCCGAAGACGTCTTACGCTTCTCCGACTGGGAAGGGAAACTGATGTCTCGGATGGTTGGGGGGTGTTGCTCCTGAAGTAGATGGAGCAGGAGCAACAGGGAGTGAAGTGCCCCCCCCCCCACCATCAAGGGGACAGGTGTGGTCCTCTGGCTCTGAGAGCCGACGGTGTGTGGTGCAGCTATGGGAACTGTAGCAGGAGCGACTGTGGCGGCATAAGAGGACGTCATGAGTACTGGATGTAGCCTTTCAAACTTACGCTTAGCCTCAGTGTAGGTCAGTCTATCCAGGGTCTTGTATTCCATTATTTTCCGTTCCTTCTGTAGGATCTTACAGTCCGGCGAGCAATGGGGATGGTGCTCCCCGCAGTTGACACAGATGGGAGGCGGGGCACATGGAGTATCAGGATGGGATGGTCGACCACAATCGCGACAGATGAGTGAGGGTGGAAGCACAGCGAGAAGACATATGGCTGAACTTCCAACACTTGAAGCACCACATCAGGGTATGACATGACAACGGTAGACCATCATCTTGACCTTTTCAGTTAATGTGTCACCCTCGAAGGCCAAGATGAAGGCACTGGTGACAACTCGATGATCCCTCGGACCCCGGTGGACGCGCCAGACGAAATGGACTCTATGCTGGCGCACAGCTCGTCATCGGTCTGTAAAAGAAGATCTCTGTGGAAAATAATGCCCTGGACCATATTTAAGCTTTTATGTGGGGTGATAACAACAGAAACATCCTCCAGCTTCGTACAAGCGAGCAAGGCTCGTGACTGGGCAGAGGATGTTGTTTTGATTAAGACTGACCCTGACCGCATTTTGGACAAGCCCTCCACGTCCCCAAACTTGTCCTCCAAATGTTCTACAAAGAACTGCAGCTTCACGGACACAAACGATTCCCCATCAGCTCTGGTACAGACGAGATACCGGGGCGAATACCTTTCGCTGTCATTCATAGCCTTTCGTTCCTCCCATGGTGTGGCCAGGGAGGGGAACGATTTAGGGTCATACACATTAGCCTTAAAGTGAGCTTTTGAACGCTTAGAGACTATTGGTGGCTGGCCACCAGCAAGAGATGATGTGCCACGCTTCATTGCGTGTCATCCACCCTGATGCCACCTACTCCGACCAAGAGCCCTCCCGACGCGCGCCACCCAGCCACAGCAAGGGCCACCTGGCAGGATGGCCATTGCCGGGAGTCCTGATGCCCCAGGGAGTTGGGCATCTACTCCTTGGCATACATGGGAAGTAAACGGCGCAGGCATCAGTAGAGCGATCCCTGTGTTGTCAGGGGGCTACAACCAACAGGGTACATGGTGGCTCCACCACAACGGACTGGCTACCGTGCTGGATTTTAAGTGACATGTAGTCCACGGTCGCCGTCAGTGCAGAAAGTGGCACTGCACATTGCATGGCGGAAAGTGCACACAGGAACGGATCCATGCCCAAGAGATGGAGAGCAGGCAGGACTGCAATGCAACGACGAATAAGCTGGCGAAAGTTTCCAACGCAAGATGGACACAATGCACCAAGTAAGGCGCCCTTCTCCAATCGACTCGCACTTCAGAAAAATTTTGAGATGTGGAGGTCAAACCCGACAGAGGACCATCACATAAGGCCGAAACATTTGAGACTCCTTTTAGTCCCCTCTTACGACAGGCAGGAATACCGCGTCCTATTCTTACCACTGAACCCGCGGTCGCAGGTTCGAATCCTGCCTCGGGCATGGATATGTGTGATGTCCCTAGGTTAGTTAGGTTTAAGTAGTTCTAAGTCCTAAGGGACTGATCACCTCAGAAGTTAAGTCCCATAGTGCTCAGAGCCATTTGAACCATTTTTTTGAACCCCACATATATCGTTGTTGACTACACACAAAGAGGCGTCAGCTACCGAATTTTTCTCCGCCAGCAGGTCAGAATAACATCCTTGAACTTACATTGATCTCGCAAATAGTTCTGTGTCTCACTGGGAGTTTTTCGCTTCGTCTCTTTTCTATTTGTTTTGTTTTATTATTCTTATTCGCGTAACAACTAATGTATGAGATAAAATATGTTACTACGAACAGAGACCCGAAATACCTTTTAGTGATGCTGTGCTATGCCTTTCTTTGGATCATTAATTTTCAACAAAACAAAATATATTATGTTCTTATTGTTCTGGATCTGGCTTTCTATTAAAGGAACATTTTTTCGTTACTGTAACTCGCCATAAAGTTCAACATATCTTCCTTACTTTATAGTTATTGAAAAGGTTAATGAAAATTACTTCGTTATCAATACTGATGTTACAGTACGCAATGATTGTTCAACATCATAATTTTTCAGTGGATTTTTGTTAACAGTAAAACAACAATAAGTACCGCGACTAACACGAGAACATGAGACTATTATCGGAAAAAAGGAGGTTTTTACTATAATGTTGTCAGACCAGAACTACGCACAGCAAGATTTCTTTTATGTGATGAAAGTAAATTATCTTTTTGCACTGTTAGTAATATATTATCAGCAGTCCGCATCAACCTGTAAAACACATCATAAAATCTGCTGCTCTGCTCTGCAACTCCGAAAGCTGAAAGAAATAATTTTTACTTCACTATTACCTGCCTGCTTCTTTGCGGTATGATAGATTTCATTTAGTGCAATTTGAATGCGCCGCGGCAACGGCTCGTTCATTCGTAGCGCAGCTCTGCACCACGAATAGTATTTAAATAACTGAAAATGTCTTAAAGGGATGGGATAAAATACCAGGCAAGCTTATTACAAATCATAATGCAAGTTTTCACTAAGTAACTCTTTTCAAAACATTTAAACAATTTGATTAATTACACACCTTTTCAAAACCTTACTTAATGGCGTCCCTCTTACAAACTTGACAAAAGAATGCTACGCTAGCGTACAATATAACGTCACAGGCTATTATACTCACGTAACAGACGACAGAGAAATTAATGTTCGTTCTGTATTATTTATACTAGTCACCTATTCTCATCTTTGTTTGATATTTAATAAGTATCGTCTGTGGCGGTTTCAGTACTCGCCGACACAGATATTATCTAAAATAAATAATAAAAAAAGTACATAATTTTATACAAGAACAAAACATGATACACAATGTTTTCTCTTTATTACATAATGTGCCTTTTGCTAAGAGACGTTACAATGCCCCCTGGCAGCAATTGAGTAACGTTAAGAATGTTCGGCAATATGCTGCCACTAACGTTCGTTTTGCCATTGTTTGTAAGCTTATTTGGAATATTCACTATTCACTTGTTTCCTATTTTGCACTATAGTTTTAATCACACTCTTTATGGTTTTCTCACACTTTGCGAGGTGACCGTAAACCTAGTCCCAGGGTCATTACAGTTTTCTGGCTCCCCCATTCGGGCTATGTGCGGTCAGAAAACCTGGGAAAATTGGTCCGGAGCCATGGTCATCTCGCCTGGTTTGTTGTAAAACGCAGTCTGATTGTTCATCAAAAACGGTTGGCATTTATCAAATGTTCACAGATAACGAAGGTTATTTAAGATAAAATGTTAAACTTTTAGTCCTCTTGTTGAACATGTACCTTTTACTCTCTTTCACATTCGTGGTAATATTTGTGTTGTGTGTCACACTAAAAGTCAATCGTTAAATAGTTTTACAGTAGTGTAATGGATTGTCTCTACACTTACTCACGACAAATGTTCTACTACGGTATGGCATTCGTGTCAGTTTGCTTCACTAATATGACGAAAACACATGACATATATCATCGAACAAATGAATGTTTTGAGTTTATACACAGTAAACTAAAGAAAAGCTGTTTTTCACGAAACTTCGTGTCCTATAAATCATTTTCATGTTAGTACATTAACAGCGTAGTTGGTAATCTCGGTTGAATGTCGACAATGTCGTACGGAGCGGGCGGTGCGAAGCAATTGTTGCGTAGCGTCGTCTGGAACGCGGCGTGCCAACGACCGCTGGGGTCGACGACCTGCTCGACGTAACAGCGACGGCGTGCTGGGGTGGCGCCCGCGCAGTCGCGAACCGCGCCGAACCATTCACTAATGTCGGCGTGTTGCAGTTGTTTTCCGCAACCGGCTGGCTGTCGGCACGGCACTCGTCTCTGCTTCTCCGCAATGGCTCCCTGTCATAACGCATGAAACAAATATTCCACAACGGTGTACTGTCTGTAAGGATACAGATTATTAGCTGTGGAAGAAAATGCAACTTGGTTAAAAGCGTTTATTGTTCAGTAAGCCGTCGTTTCGCTGGTATGCACAGGATGTTTTGGCGTGATAACGGGTTTCTTGTGGCTTCACAAGTGAATCGCATTGTGACACTGGTATTCAGGGTTCGTCACACGCACGTTGTACTACACACTTTCATTTGTTCTCACGGTCGATACGCTGCCATAGCGTCTCTCAACACGCGAAAATGTTTCGGTTCACACACTGTAAACGTTTCCGTCGAGCGATGTTTGTTTGAATCGACTCCGAACGGATCACTAACTACCGTTTTTACACACAGTAAATTTATTGTTCGTTGAGCACTGCACTACGACAGGTAGTCACTCAACACTTGACTTATACCGAGGTATATATTGGTGCAGATACAACAGTCATTTTCTGTCCCTGCTACACACAATATTCCGTCCTTTCCTAGATTGTTTATGCACACAGTTTATTTTTAATGCATATCAACTGTTCTTAGCATAATCACTCTCATCTACATTGAGTCCACTGTGTTTACCATGTCATTACTCACTTTTACTAGGTATATATGGCTGTTTTTTGTAATTATTTAAAGGTGTGTGATTTTTGGTACATAGTTTTCTTTTCCTTTTTTGGTGTAGCTTGCCAGGTTATCACCCATCTAGCAAACAGATTTTACCATGTGCATGACAGCTGGACTTGGGCATATTGCTCAATAAATACTTCATTTAGTATTAGTATTTTTTTTAAATGATCTGTCCTACAGGACTACAGTGTAGTTTCCGCGTTGATTGACTTGATTCGCGTACCGCGTAATTAATATTCAAGGACGTGTACCAAGTACACGGGCTTCAATTGAAGCATCGATACATACAAAGCGTTGGTTACACGGAACGGGTTTGTTTTTGATTGAATTCTGCTCCAGTGTCGTTCTCAGATCACTATTGGCAGTAACGTTACATCACATAATTGTTTCGTACTACAAAGTCAATTTTTGGCCAGTAGAGATTCTCTCTCAGGGTTCCTTAATTCTAACACAATTACACCTGTTACATTACTATATGAGATCTCATCATTAATTATACTTACTTACTACAAATGAAAAATGATTCAAGAAATTAATCATTATTTTATCAACAGAAAGATTCTTCATTGCTTGATGAGCATATAGTATTTTAATGATACTAATTGTCTGTAAACAAAGTCTTCAATTTGCATGCTATTGTCCAGTTTGTTGATTCTACTTTCATGCTATGCTTACTTATTTATGTCTTGCTTTCTCAAAATTTTAAATACACAAAAATTCTTTCTTAAAGCTAACATACTTATACTCTAAAACACAATTGCAATCGTTTTACTGCTACTATTTACATCTGACAGGTCATTGAATAAATAATTTTACTATCCCACTCTAACATCTTTAGAATCTCTTTAGCCACTACTTCCCTCCTCGACCAAGGGATGGAGTAAGATGCGCGATAGTACGTTTTGTGGGGCATCACCTCTACATGATAGTGGTACCCCTTGATTATTCCTGGTCGGTCGGTAAATACCACGGAATATTCCAATAGCAGCTGCGTCAACTGTTGCTTTTGTATGTTGCTTAAACTTTCAGATTCATGTACTTTGGTTTGAAATGCAACAACATTTGTTTCAGAATTTCTATCTTCAATACTAGAATAATAGAGATCTGCCACATGTGAATAATCATCGAGGTGTAGTACCCAGGGGTTCCTACATTTGATATTTATTCGGTTGCAACATGGCACAAGTACCTCCTTCGATTTCATCATAGACAACTCAATCCTCCTACCTTTATTAACTATGCTTAGTTTTCCCGAGGAGAGGTCCATCACTGCGTCCCTCTCACGGAGAAAATCTACTCCCAGAATGCAGGCCACATTTAACCCTTTAACAATGAGGAACGAGCTCACTATGACTTCGCCCTCCTTACAAATCTCCACCTGCACCTGGTACTTAACTAATTGGCTCTGTGCACTTATAGCTCCCGACACCTTGCAATTATTAACCGGGAAAGTCGGTATGCTACGTCCTTTCCCCAGCGCTTTAAACAATTCTGTACTCATTACACGCACTGAGGCACCTGTGTCAATGATTATATTCACTGCAACATCATTGATTTTCGCTTCTATTATGGCTTGCACATTTTCGTTGCTATCTTTCTTACATTCATGCGTTTCGGTCAGTAGATCTTTATCCATACTGATACCGTCGTTGTATCGCAGCATATGTATTCCAGGGATATTATTGTCATTGGTGTTGCTCTCACTCCACCCCTCGGCCAGCGATGGAGAGCATATCGTGGCCGATTCTAGTTTGTTGGATGACTTGCTTGCGAGGTACTTGGACGGCTATTGTCCGCGACCTCTACTATGTGTACGTTTTGTTTTGTAGGCCGCCACGACTGCGCAATAGGCGCGTTTTGCAGTGGTGGTTTGTTGTTATCGTACCGGTCATTACCTTGCCGTTCTGGGCTTGGTCGCTGATTCTGATTCCAATTTCGATTACTGTCGCTGTAATTGCCATGCCACTGACCTCGCGCATTTTTCCAGCGGTTGGTCCCTGGCAGTCCGGAATCGTACCGGTCGTCAAATCGACGCTTTTTACTATGGGACGGTTGACTTCTCCCATTATTACAATTTTGCGAGTGCTCTTGCCGCTTGTTACCACCCCCACCATTTCCATGGTTGTGGTTTTGTGCACTATTATTTCTGTCATGTTTACACCCTGATCCATTATTCCGCGAGTGATCACACGCTGCTTTTGCGTCTTCCTGGATTAAGTCTATTGAATCTAGAACAGACAGGAAATGTTCCATGTCGTTCTCTGGTACGTGTATTAGTTTCTCTTTGATATGAATGGGTAAATGTGATTTTAGGAGTCTTATTATGTCTCTTGGTGAGATAGGCTCATCCCAGTAGCGCGTCTTGTCTATATACTTCTCGAAATACCGTCTCAGATTCCCAAGACGGGGTGAGTACGGTTCGGGATTGTATACTTCTTTTCTTAGCCGCTCTTGTATACAAGGCGACCAGTATTTCGACAAAAACGCTCTTTCGAACTGTTCATACGTCATGCAGCTGTCTGATACTTCCGTAGCCCACAACGCTGCATCACCCTGAATGTATGACATTACGTATTGAATTTTCTGAGCTTCGTTCCACACACTAGGCAAGATATTTTTAAAGCTTTTTATGAATACTACTGGGTGTACTGACTTCCGTTCAGTAGTAAACGTTTGAAACTGCCTATTTTTGATCAAACTTTCTTCAACCAATATTTTTGGACTATATTGGTTTGCTCCTGGGACATAGGCTGTGTGCTCCGAACCGAAGCTACAGCTCTTCGCATTATCGCCTAAAGATTCACCATTGTTGCGTCGCGTATAAGTTTGTGCGTTGCCAAAAACTTGGTTGTTGGCGACATAGTTTCATGTTCAAGATGTTTGCTGCTCTGTGCTAAACCCTTTTCAAAGTCGGATATCCATTTGCTAATATTCACTTGCCACTGCGGAATATTCTCACTGAGTAGTTGTTTGATGGTTTGCACGTCGTTCTGTGCTTGACTATTTACTGCGGTACTGAACGATTCAGAATCTCTATCTGCCATGGCTGCTTGTACCTTAGAATTAATATTTTTGTCGATCTCGCTCTCCGTTGCTTCTAGCCAAGAGTTGAATTCGGTTTTAAGTTTAGTCGCTTGTTCGTTCCACTTCTGCTCTACAAGCTGTGTGAAATCTATTTCTAGCTTTTCTAATCGGTTGGCTAAGACACCTATCTCGTCTACAATGTTAGTGTTTGCTACTTGCAGGTTGTTGACCTGTACAGTCAACTCCTGCACGGCCTTAGGTATCGACTCATAATTCTGTTTCATACAGGCAATCTCTTTTTTCATAATTTCTAACGATTGCACAAGTTGCTGGTCCCGCTCAGTTTGCTGGCGATCCCGCTCAGTTTGCTGGCGATCCCGCTCAGCCTGCTGGGCAAGGAAATTTTCTGTTAACTGGCGATCCCGGTCAGCTTGCTGGCGATCTCGCTCAGCTTGCTGTGCGAGAAAGATCTCAATTTTTTCGTCCTTTTCAGCTTGTTGTTGTGCAAATTTTGACTGGTAATCCAGCACGCGCTCTAATATCGCCTGAAGTGAATACCCACCAGGCAGATTACCACTCTCTGGTTCCTGCTTTTCTGGGGTTGGTGCAATTTCTTTATCTACATCTCCTTGAGCACTGGTGGGCGGTGGCATCACTTCCTGTGCCCCTGCCCCCACATTTTCGCATGGTATATCCTCAAAGAGAGTACTTGTACTGCTTAATGCACCCGTTTCTACATTTCCTGCACTAACTAATGGCTGTTCCTCAGTTTCCATATTGCTCGGACGTTGACTACGCAATTTAACCATATTCATAAATTACCTACTCGAACACAAGATCTGACAGTTTTGCCACCTGCACACAAAATATGTTAATTTATATACCATACACTGCACACTAAAAATTACTATCTACACTCAACTTGGCCCTGTCATAAACACTAACGTCAAACTACGCACACCACTAGCGATATGAGATCACTTCACTGGAGTTAAGCTTCTACAAACAGGACAACTACACTGTAGTCTTACCTTTATTTTATCTGATTTCGGGGTTCGGATGCCCCCGGATTATGTAGTCGTTACAGTTTCTCAGTACCATCAGGATCGTTTCCTCTGACTCGCTTGCAGTGGTGCGTTTTTTCATGAAAGAATGTTTGTACATTCATTAATACACGGCATTAATCATGATACACATACATACATTGATCACTAAATACATACATGTATATAACAACAGACAATGAAAGAAAACACATAAAACAGTTATTTTCGTGGCCACTGCAAATTCGGGCCCCGCGTTTTTGGGCGACAGTTTCGCTTCGTCTCTTTCCTATTTGTTTTGTTTTATTATTCTTATTATTATTATTCGCGTAACAACTAATGTATGAGATAAAATATGTTGCTACGAACAGAGACCCGAAATACCTTTTAGTGATGCTGTGCTGTGCCTTTCTTTGGATCATTAATTTTCAACAAAACAAAATATATTATGTTCTTATTGTTCTGGATCTGGCTTTCTATTAAAGGAACATTTTTTCGTTACTGTAACTCGCCATAAAGTTCAACATATCTTCCTTACTTTATAGTTATTGAAAAGGTTAATGAAAATTACTTCGTTATCAATACTGATGTTACAGTACGCAATGATTGTTCAACATCATAATTTTTCAGTGGATTTTTGTTAACAGTAAAACAACAATAAGTACCGCGACTAACACGAGAACATGAGACTATTATCGGAAAAAAGGAGGTTTTTACTATAATGTTGTCAGACCAGAACTACGCACAGCAAGATTTCTTTTATGTGATGAAAGTAAATTATCTTTTTGCACTGTTAGTAATATATTATCAGCAGCCCGCATCAACCTGTAAAACACATCATAAAATCTGCTGCTCTGCTCTGCAACTTCGAAAGCTGAAAGATATAATTTTTACTTCACTATTACCTGCCCGCTTCTTTGCGGTATGATAGATTTCATTTAGTGCAATTTGAATGCGCCGCGGCAACGGCTCGTTCATTCGTAGCGCAGCTCTGCACCACGAATAGTATTTAAATAACTGAAAATGTCTTAAAGGGATGGGATAAAATACCAGGGAAGCTTATTACAAATCATAATGCAAGTTTCACTAAGTAACTCTATTCAAAACATTTAAACAATTTGATTAATTACACACCTTTTCAAAACCTTACTTAATGGCGTCCCTCTTACAAACTTGACAAAAGAATGCTACGCTAGCGTACAATATAACGTCACAGGCTATCCTACTCACGTAACTCCAAGAAGACGACAGAGAAATTAATGTTCGTTCTGTATTATTTATACTAGTCACCTATTCTCATCTTTGTTTGATATTTAATAAGTATCGTCTGTGGCGGTTTCAGTACTCGCCGACACAGATATGATCTAAAATAAATAATAAAAAAGTACATAATTTTATACAAGAACAAAACATGATACACAATGTTTTCTCTTTATTACATAATATGCCTTTTGCTAAGAGACGTTACAAGTTAGAAACGTCAGATATCATTAGTGTTGACATTGAATGAAAATACATTAAAACTCGAAATTATTATCCATCAGCAGATAGGTGTTCTCATGCTAGAGCTCATAATACATAATGAAAACTTTAGTGCCGGACCAGGATTCTAATCCATTCACGCGCAATATGTGGAGATGTTGAGGAATCTGTAGTTTTAAACAAACAACAAATTGTAGTCGAGCTGTATTGTCAGGAAGGGATCAAATTCCGCGTTAAGAGCGGTCTGAGTTGCATTCTGAGTTCAGAACCAATTTTATCGACATACAGAAGCTCAGATAAAAGATGGAATAAGTGTCCTGTGAGCCTAAATAGCGTTTGTTTCGTGACTAGAAGTAAATAACTAGTATAAGAAAGGTTACTGGTGATAGAGTTTCTACATGTCACCACTCCAGACTTTATTGTGGCTCAACCGACCGTCTACTTGGTAGAGAAGGAATGTCATGTTTAAAGTGAATTTCAGACCACAGTGCCATTATACCTCCTCTATTGGTGTAGCCGGAAGGGAATAGAATCTGTCTCTCACTATCAAAAATCATCAGCAGAAGTTGGACTCGAACCTATCAACAATCCAACAGACCACCAAACACTCTTCTCTGTAACTAATTTTACCATCGTAACGGCGTGCCCTACACAGGATGAGAATTCTGACACACAGGCTCCCTGTAGTGGTCTGCATCATGTTCAGTACATTCATTTACTTGGTTGACCGAATCGCCATGAACTAGCTGCCTCGGTTACCCAGTGCATACATTCGACTCTATTTTGTAATCACCGAGATAAAATCACGTAACTGCCACCTACACAGAACTGCCAAAAGTGTAGGAAGCACAAATTTAAATAAGAAGTGTTCCTTTCCACTTGAGCTAATCTATTGTGCTATCTGTTTGTTGAAAACGTCGTGCAGTGCATAAGAAAAGCTGTAACTGTCTGTATCTGTGGAATGCGGAAGTTCTGGAAGAATTGTTGATGACTTCTGGAGCTGCGGTAGCTATGTGCCAACTAGTGGATAGCTTGCATTCGGCGGGCGAACTGTGCGGACGCGCTGTGCTTACGTCTGGCCGGTTCTGTTGTGGTGAGTGCTGTGCCACTGAGTGTACTTGATTCACGGTGTGAGGTTCGTAATGGCACAACCACCACGAAGAGGCACATTGAACTTGATGTTTGACCAGTCCTTAGTACGACCGACATCATTTGAAATTTGTAGAGGAATCTTTGAAGCTGAATATGGACGATGTTATTGGAATTCACTTTTCGATCTGTGGTAGTACAGTTTATCTTAAGCTGCAAAATGCTGTCAGGTGTGATAAAATTGTTGAATCATGTGGAGGGACCCTGAAATTTAAACTTTCGGATGGTATTATCGGAGGGGTACAAGTTACTGAAGCTGGTTTAGGTCTGAGGACCGTTCGAACTTTCGAACTGCCCTTCGAAATTACAGCTGAGCAAATTAACTCTGTGCTAAAACCTTACGGTACAGTTATCACTAATGTCGCGCAAAAATGGTCTACTATGCACAGATTTCCGGTGTTGAATGGTATTCGCCAAGTCAAAATTGATTTACAAAAGTATATACCATCGTATATCAATGACTGCGGGTACAGTTATGTTATATATGACGCGCAACCGAGGACGTGCGCAGCATGTGGTTCTCCCGGACTTGTCCGCACTGGCTGTCCCCAACGACGAGTGACGCAAATACCAGTACGTGAGGCGGAAGTGCGAACCAAAATGTCGCAACTGCCGGTGAGGTATGCAACGGTACTCCGTAAACCCCCGACCACCACAACCACCAAAAAGGACGACAGTACTGCCACTGCAGCTCTATTACAGCATGAAGTACTGGTGGATACCCCGCATCCAGCAGTGCCGGCAACTGACGATAAGATATCGGAAGTCGGAAGCACCGAGGTGTCAAAGGTCGACGGTGATTTACAACGAAATAATGTAATCCGCACACACAACTAGGAGAAGGCCGACTTACCGGATACTGAAATGATGGAGACAAATGGGAATGCCTCAGAGATACTGTCCCAGGATACCAAGAAGCGCAGAATTGCTCATGCAGGGGCGGAAACATATGCACCACTGCTGAGAGAAAAGGCGACGCAGGTTCGTCATAAAATGCACGAAACGTCATCGGAAAACCGCCGACAGAGCCAGAAGACGCTCAAGAAATCACGGAAGGAGGATGTGCCTGACAGTGCACGGGGCACTCCGGAAGCATCTGGCTGTATAGGTTCGGGAACAAGCCCTCCAAAGAAGAAGGATAAACAATCAGTGCAAATGGTCGAGGAGAAGAAACGCACACGCTCAGACGATTCCTTGCTGGAAAGATGGAAGACAATGTTGAGGACCGAGGACATGCACCCACAGCTACTACGATAGAGGGAAGATCCGACGGCGAGGTAAACCGAGGCGATCGCTTCACGCGGGAAAAGGATGATGACGACTCGGACTTTTACGAAATCGTGCACTGCAGATAACGGTTGGACGTACAACATACTGGATTGAGACACCCCAACATGAGAACTTCCGGACGTCAGGGAGTGGTGGTCCACACACAGAGTACGCGAAAGAACTTGCCCCCCTTCTAACAGCCGTGTACCGCAAGTCTCTAGAGGAACGGAAGGTTCCAAATGATTCGAAAAGAGCACAGGTAGTCCCAGTAATCAAGAAGAGTCGTCGAGCAGATGCGCAAAACTATAGAGCTATATCTCTGACGTCGATCTGTTGTAGAATTTTAGAACATGTTTTCTGCTCGAGTATCATGTCGTTTTTGGAAACCCAGAATCTACTATGTAGGAATCAACATGGATTCCGGAAACAGCGATCGTGTGAGACCCAACTCGCTTTATTTGTTCATGAGACCCAGAAAATATTAGATACAGGCTTCCAGGTAGATGCTATTTTTCTTGACTTCCGGAAGGCGTTCGATACAGTTCCGGACTGTCATCTGATGAACAAAGTAAGAGCCTACGGAATATCAGACCAGCTGTGTGGCTGGATTGAAGAGTTTTTAGCAAACAGAACACAGCATGTTGTTATCAATGGGGAGACGTCTACAGACGTTAAAGTAACCTCTGGCGTGCCACAGGGGAGTGTTATGGGACCATTGCTTTTCACAATATATATAAATGACCTAGTATATAGTGTCGGAAGTTCCAAGCGGCTTTTCGCGGATGATGCTTTAGTATACAGAGAAGTTGCAGCATTAGCAAATTGTAGCGAAATGCAGGAAGATCTGCAACGGATAGGCACTTGGTGCAGGGAGTGGCAACTGACCCTTAACATAGACAAATGTAATGCGTTGCGAATACATAGAAAGAAGGATCCTTTATTGTATGGTTATATGATAGCGGAACAAACACTGGTAGCAGTTACTTCTGTAAAATATCTGGGAGTATGCGTGCGGAACGATTTGAAGTGGGATGATCATATAAAATTAATTGTTGGTAAGGCGGGTACCAGGTTGAGATTCATTGGGAGAGTCCTTAGAAAATGTAGTCCATCAACAAAGGAGGTGGCTTACAAAACACTCGTTCGACCTATACTTGAGTATTGCTCATCAGTGTGGGATCCGTACCAGATCGGGTTGACGGAGGAGATGGAGAAGATCCAAAGAAGAGCGGCGCGTTTCGTCACAGGGCTATTTGGTAACCGCGATAGCGTTACGGAGATGTTTAGCAAACTCAAGTGGCAGACTCTGCAAGAGAGGCGCTCTGCATCGCGGTGTAGCTTGCTCGCCAGGTTTCGAGAGGGTGCGTTTCTGGATGAGGTATCGAATATATTGCTTCCCCCTACTTATACCTCCCGAGGAGATCACGAATGTAAAATTAGAGAGATTCGAGCGCGTACGGAGGCTTTCAGACAGTCGTTCTTCCCGCGAACCATACGGGACTGGAACAGAAAAGGGAGGTAATGACAGTGGCACGTAAAGTGCCCTCCGCCACACACCGTTAGGTGGCTTGCGGAGTATAAATGTAGATGTAGATGTAGATGTTGGCCAACTGGTGCTGCTTGATAACGATACGATTTGCAGTAAGCGTTGACAACAGGACAGGATAAATACGTAAAGCAATAAAGCTATTAAACACAAAGAAACAAAACACACCAAAAGGGTTGTCTTCCCTTAAATATCACATCTGCAAACTTATAAAATAGCCACATTTAACATAAATAAAATCACGTCAATACGGAAGGTTGATAGTCTCAGGGATTACCTATATAGTGCTGCCGTTGATATTGCTATGTTACAAGAGGTTGACAGTGGGTTCCGGATCAATATTGCAGGTTATGAAATATTCTTAAACACAACGTTACGTGACGCATCTGGCACAGCAATCTTATTAAAGGATGGAATAGTAGCATCTGACGTTGAACGGCTGGAAAACGGCCGAGGAATCTCTTGTTCAATAAATGGGATTCGATTTGTAAATATCTATGCCCCCTCCGGACTCCAAAATAGAGAGGAACGGTCTCGTTTTTACGCCGAAGACTTATTGTATTTGATCAGAGGAGCTAGAGAGGGAATGGTTTTAGCCGGTGACTTTAATTGCGTGCTTAAGCCGAAAGATCAGCATCCGAATTTTAATAAAAGTGCCGAGTTGGGACGCCTAGTACGAGAGTTGCGATTGACTGACACATGGGAACTCATTAATGGAGACCGCCCCTGCTTCACGTTCCACACTTCTACATCGTCCAGAAGACTTGATAGCATTTATGTCACACAGTGTTTACGTGCAAATGTCAGTGGACCTGAAACATGGCCAGTGTACTTTTCTGACCATCTCGCCTATCACTGTCTCCTGAAAATGCCTCGACAGAACACCTTTCGTGGCAGAGACATGTGGAAACTCAACATCGCTATTCTTCAAGAAAATGATCTGCGAACACGAATGGAAGACGTGTGGGGCGCCTGCAGCAGACGACGACGGAACTTCCCCAATACCACATGCTGGTAGTACAAATGTGCGAAACCTAAACTCATCAGTTGTTTAAAAACGTACTGTTATGAACGAAACCGCGACAAACAGTGTATGTTCGAATTTTACTTCCGATGCCTTAGGGAATTATATGAAAGTAATTATCCAATAGCAGACACCTTTATACGAATTAAAAAAAGTCAAGGCGAAATTAACGGCATTGAAGAGGAAACGGATGGAAGCTACTGTGATCCGCTCCAGAGACCATCATAGCACGGCGGGGGAAATGTCCATGGTTTATCATCTTGGGGCAGAGAAGCGTCGCGCACAGCGTAAAATGATCTATACTCTCCGGACAGAGGACGGTAATCAGGTGAATGATCAAGGCATAAAGACATGTGTAGCAGAATACTACACTAAACGTTATGCCTTGGAACCCGCGGACGAGGAGTCTGTGATACGTATGCAAATTAGCCTATCTGAAAGACTGGACACACAAGTTGTAGACCTGTTGGTGGCGGACGTAACCCCACAAGAACTCAAACCAGCGCTCCAAAAGGCGCAGGGAAGTACATCTCCTGGTGTGGATGGGCTACCAGTTGAATTTTATAAACACTTTTGGTATTTACTAGAAAGGTGTTTTGTCGAAATATGTAATGAAATTAAAGAAGGGCAAAATATATCTGAAGGCTTCAACGAAGGCAACATCGTTCACGTCCCTAGAGAATATCCATGTAACTACATGAATAAAATCCGCCCCATTTCTTTACTTAATACGGACTACAAGATAGTAGCCCGCGTCATGGCAGCCAGGATCAAACAAGTCCTTCCTAAAATAATACACACTAATCAGACGGCGGCAGTTCCTGGGCGCACGATCATTAAGAGTCTGACTACAGAGAGATCATCAGCTACTGGGCAACTACACGTCTGGACGCGGCAGTTTTAGCACTCGATCTTAATAAAGCCTTTGACAGGATCCGACACCATTACCTTTTTACGTTGATGACCCATCTTGGATTTGGAGAACAATTCGTCCAAATGACTAAAAGTCTCTTGAATCGGGCCACGTCAAAGATCAACGTTAATGGACATCTTACTAAACCAATTCCTACAGAAAAGTCGATCTGCCAAGGCTGTCCGTTGTCAATGACGCTTTTTGTAATTGCAATAGAGCCACCACTTATTAGGAGGATTAATCAGTAACTCCCAGGAATAAATATATATGGCAGCACCATTACTTGCATTGCATATGCAGATGATGTGGGGGTAGTGTTGACTTCTGCACAGGACCTCCGTGACGTGCAATCTATCGTACAGGCGTTTGGACAAGTGTCAGGTTCAAGACTCAACAGACGTAAAACAAAATTACTGTCTTTAAGGGAATGGGTTCCCTTTCCACAGGAATGACGAATATGATCGAACCGACAATCTGAAACTTCTCGGTCTCAAAATGTCCAGTTGCCCTCTGAAAACGACACCGGCGACTTGGAGGAACATTCTTACCATGACGAGAGCGTGCCTGCAACAGAATAATTGTAGAGTACAAAATTTACTAGAAAGAGTACATTTTGTAAACACGAAAATCTTACCGAAAATTTGGTATATAGGCCAAATACTACCTATAATTGACAAAATAGCCAGTAGGGTGATGGCAGCTGTCGGTTGGTACCTCTGGCGAGGTGATATCTTCAAAGTAGGGATCAATGTGACGACACTCCCACCCAGTCACGGGGGCTTTGGTGTGGTTGATGTAGGCACTGAATGTCGAGCACTCCTGATACGAAGGACACTCAAAATTTCTCACGAATACCCACACAGTGCACTAACAAAAGCTGTCATCGAGGCACACGGGCCCGTTAGTTTAGAGGCCCCTGTCCGTTTGGACACCATACCGCCTACATTCAATCACATCAGGAGGTTTTCCTTAACATGATTTACCTTCGGCGGCAGACCAATGTCTTATGCAACAAAACAACAGCAGAGCTATATAAGTATCTGAACGACAATGGTAGAAAGAATAGAATAGAAATCAAGCACCCAGATATACTGTGGCCCAAGGTCTGGAAGAACATAAATAATAAGGTCTTGGATACGCGAATCAGATCCACGTGGTACAAGGTAGCGAACGAAACTATTTCTACGAAGGAAAAGCTCCACAGAGTCAAGTTGGCAGCCACCGAAAAGTGCAGCGTCTGCGACCTCATAGACACTGCAGTACAGATGTATCTGTGGGGAAAATAAAAAGATATGGGGATGGTGTCGACGGCAACTAGCACTGGTCGGGAGAAATACGATCACAGCAATAACACCCGAGATGATACTTCAACCTGACAACGACCTTTTCCTCCCCGTCCAAACGGAATATGTGGACTTGGTTGGTAGGCCATACTATACAGGGCGTTTCAAAAAGAAAGAGCAGATTTCAAACATTTATTTCTCAAAAACTACAAATGATAGAAACACAATTCAAACGTTTCTTGTCAGAGAAAGGTTCAAAGTTTTTCAATGGTCCGCGCAGAAGTTCCATGCAAATCCGCAGTGGCGCTGGCGTTTGTTTGTAGGAAAATGGCGACGACACCACAGGAACGATCATTTTGTGTGCTGCAATTTGCAAAGTTAGAGTCCATTGTTGGTGTGCAACGTGCATTCCGCCGTCAATTCAACAAACAGCCGCCTCGTCATAAGCAAATTTATGAGTGGCATCACAGATTCGTAGAAGATGGTTGCATCTGCAAGCGAAAAAGCACGGGTCGTCCACGCACATCGGATGAAAATGTCGAGCGTGTCCGTGCAGCTTACGAAAGGAGCCCTAGAAAATCCACGACACGGGCAAGTCACGAACTAAACATGTCTAAAACAACGGTATGGCGCGTTCTGAGTAACCGTCTGCACATGAAGCCGTACAAACTGCAGTTATTGCAAGCATTGCGTCCTGACGACCACAACAAAAGGTTCGAATTTTCAACTGCAATTCTACAGGACATGGAAGAGGACAATTTTGCCGAACGATTAATTTTTTCAGATGAATCAACGTTTCACATTTCTGGTAAAGTTAATCGGCATAACGTACGAATTTGGGCGAGTGAAACTCCGAGGGACGTTATTCAACATGAAAGAGACTCACCAAAGGTTAACGTCTTTTGTGCAATTTCGGTAAACAAAGTTTATGGACCTTTCTTTTTCATGGAGAAAACTATCACAGGAACCATTTACCTGGACATGTTAGAAAACTGGCTATTTCCTCAACTTCAGGAAGATTCAAATCACTTCATCTTCATGCAAGATGGCGCCCCACCACACTTCTCTGAACCTGTACGACGGTACCTAAATAACACCATTCCAGGACGGTGGATTGGAAGAGCAGGAGCACAAGATCAATGTCATCGTCTGTGGCCTCCCAGGTCACCAGACCTTACTCCCTGCGATTTTTATTTGTGGGGGTACATAAAGGACTGTGTTTATGTCCCACCTATGCCCGCTACTCTTCAAGAGGTACGACATCGAATTGTTGCGGCCGTGAATTCGGTAACTAAAGACCAGTTGCGTCGTGTGTGGCAAGAAATGAGATACCGGTTTGATATTTGTCGTGTAACAAATGGTGCTCATATTGAGGTACAGTTTTGATATTTGTTGTGTAACATTTGGTACTCATATTGAGTGAAGGACCGTTGGAATTGTGTTTCTATCATTTGTAGTTTTTGAGAAATAAATGTTTGAAATCTGCTCTTTCTTTTTGAAACGCCCTGTATATTAAATTATGAAAAAAAGGAAAGACGATACGTATGATGATTTCAGAATCTACAGTGTAAGTAAAGCGACACAACTCATGAGCAACCCAAGATATAAAATACTTTTTGCCAACTATCCCATGGCGCTCGAACTAACCAAATGTAATTAAAACTAAGGAAACAAAAAAAAAAAAATAGTCCCGCGCACACTACTAACATGAGGACATTACGGCAGGCGGAGTCTTCGAAGTTATGAGACAAAGGCAACAAGAGAACGACAAACAACGTACACGTAATTTTATGATCAGCAATGGACACACAGAGCAATAGGTATCGAGCAGACGAACCCCGCAGAAGGCACTACCCTAATATGAATACGTCTGGCGAAAGGAGTGTTCCTTTACTATTCATTAATGTTTATTTCATCTTTCGTTTATGTAGATGGTCATTATCGTTTAGTTTTTGTAACTAGATGGAAGGACACCCATTACTTTTCACAAGAATGATCTTCATACGACAGCAGAAGAACTGCAAACCTGCGGATGCCTACGATTTGTTTCACCACTTATTCTTTTACCATTTCTAATGGAAGAAACACATTTAAATTTGTAACTATACTTTGGAAAACTGTTTTCGTTCAAACAAAACGTCGATGACGGCGACGCCGAATAAGGCGACCATAAGAAAAAAAAGTAGCATAGCGGTAAGCGTAGCGCGCTGTGGATAAGACGTCGCGAGTTCGTGTTCATTCACTGCTACATTTTTTAAAACTCAATTCTTCTGTCTGCTGAAGTTATCAATGTAATGGAACTTTGAACATAATTCCCTTCACTTCTCAACCCAGAATAGTCGCATGTGGAAAAAGGGCTAACTTCTGCGACATTTTGTTCTTTTCATGTTTAATATATGGCCAGGCAGCAGATGCATCCTGAAACTTTTGTATTATATATGGGGAGAGCGCATCGTGCCACAATACGCCAGAAAAGTATTTTCTACATTAGCTGTACTGTGGTAGTGGCACTGTATTCTTTTTCAAACCTTGTTTGACAGCTTTAACCCAGAACAAGTTTTCTACAACCATGTAATCAGTAAACTGCATGTGCATTGTCAGACTGTTATAGATAACATCAGACAATGCGCATATATCGTTGATGATTAATTTCTCTCTCATGTTTACAATTGTTTTAACAACACTAAAAGAAACCTTACGAAAATTGTGCACTGTATTATAAGAAATGAAATAAAACTACCCATTATAACCTTATGACGAATGTCTGTTTTAATAAAACTGAGTATCTGTAAACAAGGGTGCCACTATCGCCACGAATTAGTAAAATACTACACACGTCGATTTCGATTGGGTCTGTATTTCATTGGAATGCTGTGTCATACTCAAGAGCTATGCAAATGTGGCATTTCATAAACAAAGTTATGTATTCCTAGAAACCCAAAATCTGCTTGTCAGCAGCGGAAAGAGGAGTTACCTGTTGTGCAACATCGTAAATTTTTCATCATTGCACTATGAGTCGTAAGTTTTTTTTCTTGCAAATTCCTGATCGATGTTTGATCTGATTACTTGTAGCTCTTTCACAGTAGGGATAAAATCGTTACAGTTAGCGAGACTGGAACCGCAAACCATAACAGACGCTTTTTCACAGGTCAGCACAGAGCTAGCCAAGAGGTATGTGCCTTGCCTTCCTCTTACGAGGAAATAGTGGCTAGAGCTCGTAAACTGCTATTTAAAGGACGAGATTAGTTGCTATTTTCACGTGCAACGACTATCCTGGGCTGAAAACCGTGAATTTACAATCCTTTGTTACACCTCAAGCGATAATAACTCAGATTATTCAATGGAAATGACAGGAAAAATCAAGATATTTGAGGCTTAATTCCGTGCGCACCAGGAAGTAACTCGTCGATCACAGAGTTGCCAAACATACCTTGCCTTGTTGCCAAATCTCAGTTACAGTACCAGTAGGAAGATGACGAACCGATGTGTTCCTGCAGTGGGCTGGGAAGTGACCAGAGCTGGTGTCTCCAAGTCGTAGCTGCTACGGCGTGGAACACGTAATGCGTCTGATTCGCATTTCTGTAACTAGGTTTAGGGACTGAAGCGTTGTTACTAATAATATTCAGAATTGACTGCAAACTAAGCATCATAAATCAATAACTCTCATAGCTGTTTTTATATTTCTTTCGTAAGTGCACCCAAAACTAAGAAACTCATTCACAGGCGTTTTCGTGCCTCGCCGATAGTCGAGCACAACAAACAAATAAAAATACAAAAAGGAATGTGTGTGTGTGTGTGTGTGTGTGTGAGTAAGAGAGAGAGAGAGAGAGATAAAAACAAATAAAGAATTAGAGACAGAGTAAAAAATTGTTGTAAAGTAATTGAATCATGGTATGTAAAGAAGTCTTTCTTTAAATGACACGTTCCACTTCATTACAAAATATCATATTCATGATCTATGGAACAAGTATTAATCTAATCTAACCTAATCATAACTTCTGGCCATTAAAATTGCTACACCACGAAGATCGCGTGCTGCAGACGCGAAATTTAACCGACAGGAAGAAGATGCTGTGATACGCAAATGACGAGCTTTTCAGAGCATTCACACAAGGTTGGCGCCGGTGGCGACACCTACAACGTGCTGACGTGAGGAAAGTTTCCAACCGATTTCTCATACACAAACAGCAGTTGACCGGCGTTGTCTGGTGAAACGTTGTTGTGATGCCTCGTGTAAGGAGGACAAATGAATACCATCACGTTTTCGACTTTGATAAAGGTCCGATTGTAGCCTATCGCGAGTGTGGTTTATCGTATCGCGACATTGCTGATCGCGTTGGTCGAGATCCAATGACTGTTAGCAGAATATGGAATTGGTGGGTTCAGGAAAGTCATACGGAACGCCATGCTGGATCCCAACGGCCTCGTGTCACGAGCCGGCCGGGGTGGCCGAGCTGTTCTAGGCGCTTCAGTCTGGAACCGCGCGACCGCTACGGTCGCAGGTTCGAATCCTGCCTCGGACATGGATGTGTGTGATGTCCTTAGGTTACTTAGGTTTAAGTAGTTTAAGTTCTAGGTCACTGATGACCTCAGATGTTAAGTCCCATAGTGCTTAGAGCCATCTGAACCTCGTGTCACTAGCAGTCGAGATGAGAGGCATCTTATCCGCATGGCTGTAACGGATCGAGCAGCTGCGTCTCGATCTCTGAGTCAACAGATGGGGACGTTTGCAAGACAACAACCATCCGCACGAACAGTTCGACGACGTTTGCAGCAGCATGCACTATCAGCTCGGACACCACGGCTGCGGTTACCCTTGACGCTGCATCACAGACAGGAGCGCCTGCGATGGTGTACCCGACGATGAGCCTGGGTGCACGACTGGCAAAACGTCATTTTTTCGGATGAATCCAGGTTCTGTTTACAGCATCATGATGGTTGCATCCGTGTTTGGCGACATCGCGGTAAACGCACATTGGAAGCGTGTATTCGTCATCGCCATACTGATGTATCATCCGGCGTGATGGTATGGGGTGCCACTGGTCACGTCTCGGTCACCTCTTGTTTGCGTTGACGGCGCTTTGAACAGTGCACGTTACATTTCAGATGTGTTCATTCGATAGCCAGCAAAACCCTACATTTCAGCAGTATAATGCACGAACGCATGTTGCAGGTCCTGTACGGGCCTTTCTGGATACAGGATATGTTCGCCTGCTGCCCTGGCCAGCACATTTTCCAGATCTCTCACCAATTGAAATGTCTGGCCAAGGGTCGCCGAGCAACTGGTTCGTCAAAATACGCCAGTCACTACTCTGTGGTATCGTGTTCAAGCTGCATGGGCAGCTGTACCTGTACACGCCATCCAAACTCTGTTTGACTCAATGCCCAGGCGTATCAAGGCCATTTTTACGGCCA
Organism: Schistocerca cancellata; assembly: GCF_023864275.1. NCBI lineage: Eukaryota > Metazoa > Arthropoda > Insecta > Orthoptera > Acrididae > Schistocerca > Schistocerca cancellata. The sequence goes on along the minus strand of NC_064632.1, from coordinate 3,578,376 downwards.
GAGGTGGTTATTCTGGGTACTGATTTCTCAGGATCTATGCACCCAAACTGAGTGAAAATGTAATTCAATGTCAGTACTAGTATATATCCGTTACCAAATCTAAACTTGAAAATAATAGACAACATTTTGTGTAATAAACCGGGACTCCTATCAAGACCCTTTCGTCCTTGTTAAGTAACCACGAAAGATGTCTGATATATCTCTGTTCAGAAGTAACAAAGTGTGCTTGTATTTAAAGATGAAGCGCATGGTGTGAAGGTCTGAGACGGAGATACGAACCCAACACATAATCAGATTGTTAAGTAAGTAAAATCAAATGTTACGTATCGGTTTTTCTTACCAGCTGCTGGGTGTTTGAATCTAAACTAAGGATACAAATTTTTGTGCCTGAGCGACAATCGTACCACACACCTACCGTCCTTCTGTATCATCCATGAATATAGCTTAAGTATCAATTGCTCACGCACCAAGATGTGTGCGTGTTTGAGCAGAAGTAACGACACCTATTGCGATTGTTGGCAACACATGAACAGACATTAAAAATGCACATTAATTTTCACTAGCAGGTCGGTGTGCACGTGATAGGGTTTGAAATGAAATTATGAATATTTTGTACTGGATCATGATTTGGACCCACATACTTACCTTTGGAGGAGACCTAGAAAAGATTGCAGTCTTGGGAAAAGGAACGAAATGATTGAACTATAGTGTTCAGAGAGATTCAGATACTCGAAAGAGGAGATACGAATTCGAATCTCAGTCCAGCACCAAAGTTTTCAGCATCTCTAGTTCAGTCAAGTAGAAGTAAAATAAGAGTCCTGTTCCTTTAAATGGTTATCGGTTCATCAAATAAAACAAGATTTTCTGATTTAAGTTTACTGGCGACAGTATTTCTGTTTACCATGACTTCCGCCTATGTCACTTCCCAACGTCAACCGGCTCTGCCCAGTTGGTAACGAAGGAACGTGATGTTGAAAGTGGATTCTGGATTATAACGTCTTTCTCTTGAGGTTACTAGAGGTAAAATAAACCTGTTTGTACCTCTTAAAAGCAAATGCCTGAACCCACGCAGTGCACCTGTGATAGTTCGTTCCACCAGACCATTGTGGCCACATTTCCCAGCCCCAGGAGCTTACTAAATTAGTCTCGGTGGAAAAAAAAGTGGGTCTATTAAATGGTAAAGTAGAAGCAAGCTTTCGACGCGGAGATTATGCTATTCTCATGTTAGCAGGATGTAAAGACTCTTCTACGCATCATAGCCTCGATGTGTAGCCATTTCGAAATTTTCACTAATTCAGCAAATTTCTTAGTTCGAGAAAATCTACTGTGAAGTGTGATGTTGCCGGATAATTCGATTATTACCGTCATTATAACTATAATTTTCTTCATACCGCTGCTGGAACACATGTGCTTGAAGATCATTTAATGCCTTTTGGTCATTTATAGAAGTAGTTGCCCAAGAACAGATTCTTTCCCAGTCTACGGAATCCTTTTCGTGTTAATATCAAACATCAGCAATTACACGTAGATTACATTGAAAATAAAGTAAATTCTGAAGACGTTACTTGATAAGAAAAACGCGCTGCCTTTCTTCATTTACTTGTGCCTAGATATGGCTGTCGAATACTGCCAAACCAAAAGGCAAGGGATCTTACTGCCCTCCGATATATTTCACTGTCAGTTTTTCCATATGATTTGATCGATGTGACCTGTTTCAAGTTGTGTATGACAGAGAATGTTTTAGAAAATAAATTGTTTTCCTTTGCAATAAACAGAAAGATTTTGAATCTAAGCTATCGAAATTCAAAACTTTCGCAATATTAGTTCAAATTTAATATTTGCTTCTATAAAGTAGGAAAGTATTTCACAGTTGCAAAATCTGCTACGACTCATTGACCTTACACTTACTCACTAACCATAAATTCTAGCCCAGATTGACTCCAGTTTATGTAACCTTATGTAGCGAAGACTGTTTGCCAGTGGTCTTTCTCACCGGAAAATACGCAGTTCACTTATTGGGCTCCGTAAGTACACTGTAACAGTAATTTCAGTGTGTATGCAATGCATACGGATTGTAGAATTTAGTGGTGCTCTCTCTTCCATTTCTGTATACAACATACCTGACCTAAACGGGCCGTTTATCATTACAGGCCTTGGGCAGTACAACATCGTACTGACAACAGTAATGTGCTTATACTGACAACCTCATTGTTCGTTTTACCTGTATTTGTAATCATTTAAATGAAACAAAATGGCCTTCCAGTGGGAGACAATTGGGTCTCCTTTTCCTTCTGTGAAATTTGTCAGTAAGCGTTTTGCCTTCGAATCAGCGAAATGCGGCAGAGTACGGCCGGTAAACGATTCACAAACCACGATTTAGTGCCGTTAAGATGACTTCTTTAAATAGTGCCGTAGCTGAAGGAATTTAGTTTCTTCTTAAATCGTCTTATGCAGCAACGTTCACAGATATCTCGAATAGGAAAAGCTCTTTATCCAGGTACGAAGGTTGTAAAACAAACTTCCCACAGTGTGTGTCAGGTTGATCTTCTCGTCTGATAGCATTATGTAAGTATTTTTTCTAAGAGATATCACAAGTAGTGTTCCCGTAGCTGTGGGAATCATTGGTTGAAAACGACGTTAATGCCAATGGGTACAATACTGCTAAATATTCAAAATGATTATCAACCTAAGTCTGTCGCTACAGTTAACGTTGCTCTCATAAAGTAATTTTGTTATTCTAATTCTTCTGGGTCTTGAGCGTGCAATATGTGCTGTAGATACAGTCTTAGACAAAAAAATTGGTCGCTGAGTCGTTCACGTAAGGCAGACAATACAGTCGTGCTCCCCTCAGAATTCTATGTCCGGCAATATGCTCAATCTGGCAACATTGTAGACTGCGACACTTCCAGGAAGAAGTCTTGACTGCAGTCTCAGTGCATCACTCTTGTCTATGACCGTAGTTTTGAGGTAAAACGCGGGACAAGCTAATACGACAACTGCCAACCGAAGGCACACGTCGAAAAAACTTTTATCAACCCTTTCCTCTCTGTTATGAAGCTATGAGTGTAATTCAAAGCGAATCTACAATATATTTCGCTTTCTTTCACATTGGTAATAACAGTTTGGTTCAGCAATATTTTAGTGAGAGATTTCTTGGCCGACCATCTGCCTCTGAACACCGCATGCATCTGAGTTCTCAGGGACCCTTTTGCTGCCTACCGGCGGGGAATGAGGCACTGTGCTGCCTCGCCTTCTGCCGACAACGGCTGCTCCTCTCCTCACTCTCGACGGTGTAAAATGCTTTATGTTGATGAGTGGTGACCCATAATATCTGCCTACAATTTGTGTTTCACACTCGATAGCAACAGAGGCACCAAACCGTTTTTGTTTGATGAGTATTTTATTACACTAGTATGCAATACATCAATGTGGCACAGAATTAATTTTATTGTTTCTGATCCGGTGGACTATAATTAAAGCATAACATTCTGTTCTTTTTCCTTTCACAGTGGATTGTTCAAATAATTTTATTTGTTACGGATTCATATGTGTTAGTCAAGGCACAGAGGGTAAATGCAATGCAATGTGTTTTGTTTCTTTCTTTGATTCCCTATGGTAAATGGATGCGAAACATTGTGCCAATACCTATCAGAACCTTCTCTATAGCTACTCAGGCAAACTGCTTGTTTTGAGGTCCATACATTAATTAATGGAGAGGTGAACACTGTTCAAAAGTGATATTTAAAAAATTCAGTTGGATTCAAGGTGGCAAAATTGCCCACATTTGAAGCTACCCAGAGAAAAAGTAAGTTGCTACAGCCACTGTTAGCAAATGTCTGCAGAGAGTTCCTAATTGCTACTGTGGAAATTTAGCATAGAGGCCCTATAGTAATCAAGAGGTTCATTTTCTTCATACTTATCGCCCTGGCATGTGAATCTTAAGTGAAGAACAATATTGAAATTCGTATCATTGATGGTCGATTCGAATTTCTTCAGAGACGCTTGTATTGCGAAGCAGCTTGGCAGTCAGAAAGCCGAGATCGATGACCATTAACAACTTACTGCGTCGAGGTTCCAAGAGAATTTGATGTATAAAGGTTTCCTTCCGATTTCGTTACAGAATTTTTTCTGGAAATTCGCAGCTCCATAAAATAAACCAGAAAAAAAAGCTCGCACACCCTGGCCCCTACCACGGTTAGAACTGACAACTCATTGAGCCATTGTGACACGAGACAGGTGCGGTACCACACGGCTACGCACACACTGCTGCCAGCACTCCACTCTCATCATGGTATTGGTCGCTCAGCTTCATAACGCATCGTGAACAATAATCAAAGATGTCACTTATGTGAAGAATAGCATTTCTTTAGACAAAAAATTGAATTTTCTGTCTCAGTGTCTTAGTTTACATAAGGATTGTGTAGCAAGAGTCATTCAATTGGAAAGGGAATATCTAGTGAATTTAGCGAGTCAGTTCAGTACTATACGCAGAAGTGGTTGCACTGTCACAGTGGTGCCAAAGGTTTGTGACGATGTTGTCAGTTCTCAGCTGTGCTAGGAACAGCTCTGTAGCGGTATGCGAGGAGAATCCCATGCTCGTGTCATAGGAGGATACGGAGAGGAGCTGCTGGGTTTGGCTAAGATGCAGCGTTTTCTCCTACCAGCTGTGTCAAACATTCAGGTGTATAATCTTCCATCACGATTACAGTTTACCACAAAATATATATGTGAATAAAACATTTACCTTATTACTTTGTGACAAAATATTATTTCAGTACAATAAAAAGTCTTTGGAAATCGACTTTGCCCACATGTCACGAAAAGTAATATAACAAACACTTTGCAACTCGAAATCGATTGCATCTGTGTGCAGTCTTGTTGTCATACAAGTAGAATTTCATGAATTGCACGAGAATGTAGAAAAATATTGGTGCGAACGGTAGCTATAAGAATATTCTGTGCAACGTAATAATCAATTCATTAGAATTTTCAGAAGAGAAGGAACTAAAAATTTAGCCTATTAAGACAGAAACTAAAGTGCAGATGCGGGCACTGTGCAGATCTGCATATTCATTGCTTTCGAAATGTTTCCCTCTTGTTTAGTCTTCTAATGATGAACTGGATCCACACCCTTGAGTCTGATTGTATCTTTGTATCATTCCATCTACTATCTTTGTGTGTTATTGCCCGAAGTTCAAAAAGCAAAATATTATGCCTGCTCCCACTAGGTATTAGAACGAGGACGGAAGAAGGCTAACGAATTACAATCAAAATACACTCAGGCGCCAATTTGTCTGTCGTCATGGTGTTAATCGACAGAAATAGTCGGGTATTATTGCCTGCATCACCAGTATCCCGTTGTCGTCTTCTCGTACTGAGATTTTCATATTACCCTGACACAAGACACCGAGATAAATGTGTATATTCTCCGTGACGAAACATCCCGCATTCCATTCATCCTGATCCATTCGGTACGTGCATCGGCAGCACTGAGTGATAGGAAAGCTGTTGTGAGGTGACGAATAACAATAACAATGGTAGTAATAAGATATCAGTAATCAAGGATGTTTACAGCATTACAGACAATTGTTAAAGATTTAATAACCAAGAAAGGCTGAGTGCTTAATTGGTGCACTGCATACGTGTTCTTAACACTTTGTTACTGAATTATGTTCTGGTTGTTTGCAGAGAGAAAATAAAGAACCTTGTAGCCATACATACGTTAGTACAACAACATATTACCTATCAATTATCCTTTCTTTAGATCACGAGACGAACATGGCGTCACCGAGCTGATATTTGAAATACATTTCTGTTTTCTCTCTCTGTCTCCCTCTTTTATTTTTATTTTTTGAGGAAAGCATCGAGAAGCGCGAGTAATAAGCAAGTAGCCATATAACCTATTTTCATCGGGACACATAATGCAAAAATACACCTTTTAAGTGTATTATTGAGTAATTCCAATCATTGACAGTCTATTCGTGAGATTGCTCGCATTCAGTGGGGTGAAACCTATCACAGAAACATGCAAAACACAAATATTTCTTGCACTATGCGCAACACTCAAACGGAATCTCGCTCCACTGACGTGTTGTCAGAGATGTTGCTCGGAAAATATATCTGATTCATGTTGCTAAATACAACTCTATCAGATATCAATTTGAGTGCATACTAAGTGTATAAAAGTATATCTTGAAATACACAGAAAGGCACATAGAGGTATTCGACTGAAACATAGCCATGACCAAGATTGTAACTGGGATCGACAGCATCGTCGGCTACCACCGTGACTACTCGAACAGTGACAGGGCTCGGCCGGTTACTTACGTTTACTGGTATCAAAGCTACAGCACGAAAACACAAAAACATTAATAACCCGAAGATCACTAACTTTGGAGCCCATAGTAAAGTAAAGCAGTCATCAGTCTGAAGATTGGTTTGAACACCACAGTGTTTTAATAGCCACGGTCCTGATGAAGGTGGTATGCCGTTGCTTTCCTCTGACCTCTGAGTTAACTTACCCAGCCAGTTAATAGGGGAACCTACAGTTTAACGTGGCTTTCGGACCTTAGTGCACGTCTCCCACTCAAGAAGACAAGCATGCACAGTCTAGCTTCAGTATTATAAATATGCCTCAGTTTGTGGATGAACTCAGACTTAGTTTGATAATCAGTTTGAATATTTAGCAGTATTGTACGCATTGGTGTTAAACTCATTTCAACCAATGATTCCCACAGCTAGGGGAAATTACTTGTGATACCCCTTAGACAAAATACTTACGTAGTGCTATCAGACGAAAAGATCAACCTGACACAAACTGTGGGAAGTTTGTTTTACAACCTTCGTAACTGTATAAAGAGCTTTCCCTATACGAGATATCTGTGAACGTTGCTGCACAAGACGATTAAAGAAGAATTCCTTCAACTACGACAATGTTTAAAGAAATCGTCTTAACGGCACTAAAACGTGGTTTGTGAATCATTTACCGGCCGTATTCTGCTGCATTTCGCTGATTCGAAGGCAAACAGCCTACTGACAAATTTTCACAGAAGAAAATGGAGAACGAAATGTTTCCCACTGGAAGGCCATGTTGTTTTATTTAAATGATTACAAAAACAGGTAAAACGAACAGTGAGTTTGTCAGTATAAGCACAGTACTGTTGTCAGTACGATGTTGTACTGCTCAGGGCTTGTAATGATAAAGGGCCCGTTTAGGTCAGGTATATTGTATACAGAAGTGGAAGAGAGAGCACTACTAAATTCTACAATCCGTATGCATTTCATACACATAGAAAGTACTGTTACAGTGTACGTATGGAGCCCAATGAGTGAATTGCGTATTTTAAGGTGAGAAAGAGCTCTATCAAACAGTCTTCGCTACGTTAGGTTACTTAAACTGCTGTCACTCTGAGCTGGAATTTATGGTCAGCGACTAAGTTCAAAGTTGCTCTGAGCACTATGGGACTTAACATCTGAGGTCATCAGTCCCCTAGAACTTAGAACTACTTAAACCTAACTAACCTAAGGACATCACACACATCCATGCCCGAGGCAGGATTCGAACCTGCGACCGTAGCAGTCGCGCGGTTCCGGACTGAAGCGCCTAGAAGCGCTCGGCCACCGCGGCCGGCAGCGACTAAGTGTAAGGCTATGAGTCGGATGCGGGTTTTGCAACTGTGAGCCGGCCGGTGTGGCCAAGCCGTTCTAGGCGCTTCAGTCTGGACCCGCGTGACCGCTACGGTCGCAGGTTCGAATCGTGCCTCGGGCATGGATGTGTGTGATATCCTTAGGTTAGTTAGGTTTAAGTAGTTCTGAGTTCTAGGGTACTGAGGACCTCAGATGATAAGTCCCATAGTGCTCAGAGCCATTTGAACCTTTTTTTTTTTGCAACTGTGAAATACTTTCCTACTTTATAGAAGCAAATATTAAATTTGAACTAATATTGCGAACATTTTGAACTTGGATAGCTTAGAATAAAAATCTTTCTGTTTATTGCAAAGGAAAACAATTGGTTTTCTAAAAAATTCTCTGTCATACACAACTTGAAACAGGTCACGTCACCAGATCATATGGAAGAACTGACAGTGTATCGGTAGGCAGTAAGATTCCTTGGCTGTTAGTTTGGCAGTATTCGACAGCCATTTCTAGGCGCAGGTAAATGAAGGAAGGCAGCGCGTTTTTCTTATCAAGTAACGTCTCCATCAATTACTTTAGTTTTAATGTAATCTACGAGTAATTGCTGATGTTTGATATTAACAAGAAAAGGATTCCGTAGACTGGGAAAGAACCTGTTCTTGGGCAACTACTTCTATAATGACCAAAAGGCATTAACTGATCTTCAAGCACATGTGTTCCAGCAGCGGTATGATGAAAATTAAAGCAATACTGACGGTAATAATCGAATTATCCGGTAACATCACACTACACAGTGGATTTTCTCGAACTAAGAAATTTGCTGAATTAGTGAAAATTTCAAAATGGCTTCACATCGAGGCTATGATGCCTAGAAGAGTCTTTACATCCTGCTGACATGACAATAGCATAATCTCCGCGTCGGAAGCTTGCGTCTATTTTATCATTTAATAGAGTCACATTTTTTTTCCACCGTGACTAATTTAGTAAGCTAAGCACATCATCCGTTACAGCATATTCCTGGGGCTGGGAAATGTGGCCGCAATGGTCTGGTGGAACGAATTATCTGAGGTGCAATGCGTGGGTTCAGGCATTTGCTTTTAAGAGGCACAAACAGGTTTATTTTACCTCTAGTAACCTCAAGAGAAACACGTTATAATCCAGAATCCACTATCTCGTTCCTTCATTACCAACTGGGCCGAGCCGGTTGACGTTGGGAAGTGACATAGGCGGAAGTCATGGTAAACAGAAATACTGTCGCCAGTAAACTTACTTACATCAGAAGACTTTATTTTATTTGATGAACCGATAGCCATTTAAAGGAACAGGGCTCTTATTTTACTTGTACTTGATTGAATTAGAGACGTTGAAAACTTTGGTGCTGGACTGAGATTCGAATTCGTATCTCCTCTTTCGAGAATCTGAATCTCTCTGAACACAATAGTTCCATCATTTCGTTCCTTTTCCCAAGACTGCAATCTTTTCTAGGTCTCCTCCAAAGGTAAGTATATGGGTCCAAATCCTGATCCAGTACAAAATATTCATAATTTCATTTCAAGCTCTATCACGTGCACACCGACCTGCTAGTGAAAATTAACGCTCATGTCTGTTAATGTGTTGCCAACAATCGCAATAGGTGTCGTTATTTCTGGTCAAACTCGCACACATCTTGGTGCATGAGAAATTGATACTTGAGCTATATTCATGAATGATACAGTAGGACGGTAGGAGTGTGGTTCGATTGTCGCTCAGGCACAAAAATTTGTATCCTTATTTTAGATTCAAACACCCAGCAGCTGGTAAGAAAAACCGATACGTAACATTTGATTTTACTCAGTTAACAATCCGATTACGTGCTGGGTTCGTATCTCCGTCACAGAACTTCACATCATGCGCTTCATCTTTAAATGCAAGCACACTTTGTTACTTCTGAACAGAGATATATCAGACATCTTTCGTGGTTACTTAACAGGGACGAAAGGGTCTTGATAGGAATTCCAGTTTTTATAAAAACTGTCGCCCATCGTTTCAAGTTTAGATTTGGTAATTGATATTAGCGAAAATTTCGGTAATTCACGACTCTTCATGGCTAGTCAGCAATATGATTAGATTAGATTACATGTGATTTGATTAGATTAATACTTATTCCATAGATAATGAATACTACATTTCGGAATGATGTGGAACGTATCATTTCAATGAAAGATTTCTTTACATCTCTCTCTCTCTATTCGTTTAGTCGGTTCCGACTCTTCGTGACCCCATGAACCAAATCACGCCACTTTGTCCTGTCTTGCACTTTCTCCCGTAGACCTTCCAGGTTGGAACACATTGCTTCTGTGATGCCATCGATCCATCTCATCCTCTGACGTCCTCTTCTTCTACTTCCTTCAATCTTCCCCAGCATTAATGTTTTTTCCAGTGAGGCATGCCTTCGCATTGTGTGTCCAAAGTAGGTCAGCTTTTGATTTAACATTAGACCTTCCAGGGAGAAATCTGGTTTAATTTGCTCCAATGTTGATCTGTTGGTTCTCTTTGCAGTCCATGGAACTCTAAGAAGTTTCCTCCAACACCACAATTCGAAGGAGTCAATTCTTTGCCGTTCAGCCTTTCTAATGGTCCAGGTCTCACATCCATACATCACAACTGGAAAGACCATAGCCCTCACAATACTGATCTTTGTTGCTAGTGTTATATCTCTGGACCTTATAACCTTGTCAAGGTTTGACATCGCCTGTCTACCGAGCAACAGGCGTCTCCGAATTTCATGGCTGCTGTCGCCATCAGCAGAGATCTGGGTACCGAGATAACTGAATGTGGTCACTACCTCCATGGTTTCTCCTGCTATATCCCATGAATTGGTAGGTGTAGTTGCCATAATTTTCGTTTTCTTCACATTCATACCATGATTCAAATTCTTTACAACAATTTTTTACTCTCTCATAATTTTTTTAGATATCTCTCTCTCTCTCACACACATACACACACACACATGCACACACATTCTATTTTTATTTTTATTTGGTTGTTGTGCTTGGCTATCGGCAAGGCACGAAAATGTCCGTGAATGAGTTTCTTAGTTTTGAGTACACTTACGAAAGAAATATAATAACAACTATGAGAGTTACTGATTTATTATGCTTAGTTTGCGGTCAGTTCTGAGTATTATTAGGAAGTACGCTCCTTTCCCTAAACCTAGTTACAGAAATGCTAATCAGACGCATTACGTATTCCAGGCCGTGGCCTTTGAGAAGCCAGCTATGGTCACTTCCCAGCCGATTATAGCAACACATCGGTTCGTCTTCTTCCTGCTGATACTATAACTGAGATTTGGCAAAAAGGCAAGGTATGTTTGGCAACTCTGTGATCGACGAGATACTACCTGGTGTAAACGGTATTACGCCTCAAAGTTCACTTGCTTTTTACTGTCATTTCCATTGAATAATCTGAGTTATTATCGCTTGAGGTGTTACAAAAGATTGTAAATTTACGGTTTTCAGCCCAGGAAAGTAATCGCATGTGGAAATCGCAACTAATCTCTTCCTTTAAATAGAGGTTTACGAGTTCTAGACACTATTCCCTTCGTAATAGGAAGCCAAGCTACATACCTTGTAACACGCCCGGGAGTACGAATAGGTGGGGTGCTCTAAACTGACTTCTCGTTTCGTGACCGTGCGCCCCGTCCACACCACGTACCTGGTAATCCCGCGGCGGTCGTATTGTTCTGCTCCACACTGCTGCTGGCTTGCCTGAAATTATCTGTCGATAATATGCAAGCGGGTTTAGGGGAGCCACTCAATGTTAAAAGACAATACTCTCCTATGTCTGGTATGAACATCTAAATTTTGAGACGATGTGAAACCACAGGTTGCACTGTTTACACTCTAAATCGTAAAAGTTTATCCTAATTAACAATCTTGATATTTAACAGACCAAAATATCATTCGGACGAGCGTACGCGTAACCGACACGACGCGGGTGATTGTTGACGATGCGGAAGCCGAATGATCGAACGAAAGTCCTTACGCTCGTCACACATACAAATATCTTGTAACAGTCCTCCTTGTCACTAGTGATGATATAACACTGTTCGTAAAGTTAATTTTTCAGTTTTCAGTTCTCACTTGTACGAGCGTGCGCGTAACCGTCACGGCGCGGCTGATTGTTGATAATGCGGAAACGCGATGATCGAACGCACTTTCTCACGCTCGCTACAAATCACTGGCACTTGACTGCATTCTTTTATGGTAACTAATTTCTACTGATTCACATCGGTTCATTCTGGGAGACCGAACACAGCGCGGATGATCGGTTCTGTGTGACACACAACGAGAGGATACACAAATACGTTATCAGCAGCACTGCTCATTTTTAATTACATCTTGACGCACTTTCCTCTGAATTACTTCCATGTGTAATCACTTTACTGTAACAGCACTTGTAGCAACACTTCAACCTGAATACTAACAATGCTTCTTACATGCAGAGCTACACACCACACAACACAACAGTTTCGTGTCCCGTGCTCGACTCTCTAGACGCTGCTACCCGCGAAGATACTCCACAACTAAGCCAGCGATATGACAATACGCTTACAACCTCTTGGCTTGCTCTGTGGCAACGTGCTGACCTGTGTAAAAGCGTCTGTTATGGTTTGCGGTTCCAGTCTTGCTGACTGTAGCGATTTTATCCCTTCTGTGAAAGTGCTACAAGCAGTCAGATCAAACGTCGATAAGGAAATCGCAAGCAAATACTCTTGCCTCATAGTGAAATGGTGAAAACTTGCAATGCTGCAGAACAGGTAACTCCTCTTTCCGCTGCTGACAAGCAAATTTTGGGTTTCTAGAAATACATAACTTTGTTTATGAAATGCCACATTTGCATACCTCTTCAGTATGACACAGCATACCCATGAAATACAGACCCAATCGAAATTGAAGTGAGTAGTATTTTACTGATTCGTGGCGATAGTGGCACCCTTGTTTACAGATACTCAGTTTTATTAAAACAGACTTTCGTCATAAGGTTATAATGGGCAGTGTTATTTCATTTCTTATAATACAGTGCACAATTTTCGTAAGGTTTGTTTTAGTGTTGTTGAAACAATAGTAAACATGTGAGAGAAATTAATCATCAACGATGTATGCGAATCCTCTGATGTTATCTATAATAGTCTGACAATGCACATGCAGTTTATTGATTACATGGTTGTAGAAACCTTGTTCTGGGTTAAAGCTGTCAAACAAGGTTTAAAGAAGAATAAAATGTCACTACCACACGACAGCTTATTTAGAAAATACTTTTCTGACGTATTTGGCAGATTGCGCTCTCCCCATACATACAACAAAAGTTTCGAGATGCATCTGCTGCCTGGCTGTCTATTAAACCTGAAAAGAACAAAGTGTCACAGAAGTTAGCCCTTTTCCACATGTGTCTATTTTGGGTTGAGAAATGAAGGGAATTATGTTCAAAGTTCCATTACATTGATAACCGCAGCTCCAGAAGTCAACAACAATTCCTCCAGAACTTCTGCATTTCACAGTGCTGTGAGATAATGCATACGGCTGGATCTAGACTTCTAAGGGACAGACAGTTACAGCTTTTCTTTAGCACTGCATGACGTTTTCAACAAGCAGATAGCACAATAGATTAGCTCAAGTGGAAAGGAACACTTCTTATTTAAATTTGTGCTTCCTACACTTTTGGCAGTTCTGTGTAGGTGGAAGTTACGTGATTTTATTTTGGTGATTACAAATTAGAGTCGAATGTATGTGCTGGGTAGCTGAGGCAACTAGTTCATGGCGATTCGGTCAACCAAGTAAATGAATGTACTGAACATGATACAAACCACTAGAGGGAGCCTGTGTGTCAGAATTCTTATCTGGTGTGGGGCAACACCGTAACGATAGCAAAATTCGTTACAGAGAAGAGTGTTTGGTGGTCTGTTGGATTGTTGATAGGTTCCTGTACTTATGGTCTTTGTTTGAGTCCAACTTCTGCTGATGATTTTTGATAGTGAGAGAGAGATTCTGTTCTCTTCCGGCTACACCAATTGAAGAAGGTATAATGGAATTCTGGTCTTAAATTCACTTTAAACATGGTATTCCTTCTTTACCAAGTAAATGTTCAGTTGAACCACAATAAAGTCAGGTGTGGTGACATGCAGAAACTTTCTTATACTAGTTATTTACTTCTAGTGACGAAACGAACGCTATGTAGGCTCACAGGACACTTATTCCATCTTTTATGTGAGCTTCTGTTTGTCGATAAAATTGGTTCTGAACTGGGAATGCAACTCAGAACACTCTTAATGCGGAATTTGATCCCTTCCTGACAATACAGCTCTACTACAATTTGTTGTTTGTTCAAAACAGCAGATTCCTCAACATCTCCACATATTGTGCGTGAATGGGTTCGAATCCTGACCTGGCACTAATGTTTTCATTATGTATTATCAAGCTCTAGCATGAGAACACCTATCTGCTGGTGGATAATAATTTTGATTTTAATGTATTTTCATTCATTGTCAACACTAACGATATCTGACGTTTTTAACTCCCAGATAGACACAGAACCATTTGCGAGATCACTGTAAGTTCAAAGATGTTATTCTGAGCTGCTGGCGGAGAAAAATTGGATAGCTGACGTCTCTTTGTGTGTAGGCAACAACGATATGTGTGGGGTTCGATTACCAATCAGCACGAAACTCTTCGTCATATTATTTCTAGTTCAAACATGCTGAGATGTCTCTGCTGGTCTAACAACTCCACATTTAACGTTCGTTTTCTCTACAATATAACAGTGATAGGTGCTGGGTTGGAGTTCTGGGAAGAAAAAAATTTATGTTTTGTCTCGTCATTTCAGTTAAAACATCTAGCTACTGCCAAGAAATTCCGATACGTCACAGTTGATTGCGCTTCGATAACAATCCGGTTAGGTTCTGGGTTCGAAGCCCTGTCCAACACAAAGCTTTGCCTCACGGCATTTCAAGTAAGTTACTTGTGAAGAAGCAATATTTAACATCTCTCGAAGTTAGTTAACAGGGACAACAGATGCTGTGTTGGAATTCGCATCCGTTAAAAATGTTTACGTTATGTAATTTAAAGTTGATATATGCCAACTGATACTATCTAAAATCGAGGTATATCACTCTCTGTATTCCTAGTCAGGAATGACTGTTATTTTCCGTCAATCACGAAATCTTTGCTTAGTCTGCATGACCTGGGTTTGAATTCATATGCAGAACTATACCGTTCGTCGTGTCATTTGAAGTTCATACATATTCTCAACTAGCTGCTCGTGATTTACTGAAGTTTTAACGTCATTTTGTGTTAAAGAGGAAGTACGGTATGTTACTTCGAAGATGAAATAATGACTACGACGAACTTACTACGGGCATTACCTATCTGACGTAATAATGAGAGTGGTAACATTTCAGGTATGTCATTTATTGTAATAAATGTGAGCTTACAAGCCTTAAGAACAGTCTTATCTGTGATAAGGTGTTCCCTGATATTTCTATTATCGTGGTATTACTATAAATCTTGAATTATTGCACCGAGCGAGGTGGCGCAGTGGTTAGACACTGGACTCGCATTCGGGAGGACGACGGTTCAATCCCGCGTCCGGCCATCCTGATTTAGGTTTTCCGTGATTTCCCTAAATCACTCCAGGCAAATGCCGGGATGGTTCCTCTGAAAGGGCACGGCCGACTTCCTTCCCCATCCTTCCCTAATCCAATGAGACCGATGACCACGCTGTCTGGTCTCCTTCCCCAAACCAACCAACTTGAATTATTGCGATACAGAGCTCTGTTTTCTAGTGGTAACTTGTTGGAACCATTTTCAATAGTCAAACGACTGTACCGAGGAGCGATTAGAGGACCTGCTAGACAGCTGCGTTATCCGGGTTGCATGTAAATAAGGCGAAATGCAATTCAGGTCGTTCGGATACTTTTGAGGACGACTGTACATATTTGTTGCTAATAGTTTTCTAGTATTTCTCCTGTACTTATAAGACACATAAATAAGACCTCAACAGCAGCGAAGGCGGAGAAGATGGACTTCGATACGGCGAAGCTGGCGGTAGAGGCAGCCTCTTGTCCAAGGCCAAAATGGACAGAGGGCAAGACAGTTCCACATGTTAGTTGCGGCACCCCGACAACGTCTGTTCCACATGTTAGTGGTGGCTGTATAAATAATATTCCAGGCTAACAACCTGTTCTTACTTTGGGAATTCAGGGATGACCTTTGATTCCCTACTCTTTACAATTTACAGCTTCAAGTCGCAATATGGAAAGTTCGCACAATGGGAGCTCTACCCCAGGTGGTAACTCTGATGAGGAATCCACCATTTCATCATGTAATGCAATGGAACCTAGGATTCTGGGGTTTCCCAACATTTGCGGTAAAGAAAAGATGAAATATATAGAAAAGCCTTCCAAGTTTCAGTTCAAGAAGAAGTACTACTTTGGAGCCTTAAATGTAAATTCTCTTCTGAAAACTGGGAAACAAAAGGAATTAGAATTATTTCTGCAGAACCACGATATACAGATTATAGCAGTTCAGGAAACACGATTCTTAGATGAGGATGTAGTTGATACACAACATTATAGAATTTATAAAGCGAAACCAGCAGTGAGAATAACAAAAAACATGCTGATGTTTGGAACAGCATTTTATGTAAACAAAAAAATCGTAGGTAGTGTAACAGAATTTAGATCGAATTCAGAAAGGATATCTATGTTAACAATGAAGTGCAAGAATAAAAGTTACATCCTCATAAACTGTCATACACCTAAAAATCTGACAACAGAAGAAATCTGGAGAAAGTAAATAAATTCTGGGATCTTTTAGAATCTGAAATTTCTATCATACATAAAAAGAACGTTAAAATACTACTGGTGACTTCAATGCGCAAATTGGGAGGGAAAAGAAATTTAGAACTATTGTAGGTAAATACCCAGTACAACATGTGTAAAAATGTTCAAGTTAAAACTCATGTCCACACATTTCCGCAAACTGCCAAGAAAAGCCAAAACCTGGAGACATTCAAATCCAAACCTAGGCGAATTTCAACTGGATCACGTAGCCATATCTAAAAGGTACATCACGGAAATTATGAAGGTTAAAATAGTCAGAAATGGGGAATTCGATTCAGATCTTTATCTCTCTAAGATTAAAATAAAATATCTCCCATCTAAACCAAAAAAGGCGACCAAGAAAGTAATCAGATACAAGACCACTACAGCTAATATTACAAAGGAAAATATAGAAAAATTTAGAGAAGACATTGAGACAAGTAAAGAAGATTATTGGCGTGAACTCCAGATGAAAATAACTCAAGCAGCAAAGAAAACTTTAGGATTAACCAAGAATAAAAAGAAGACATGGTGGAATGAGGAGTGTGAAGTAGCACTAATACAAAGAGCTCAAAAATGGAGAAAGTGGAGATGTTCGAAAAAAGAGGAAGACCTTGAACAATTCAGACAACAAAGAAAAGAAACATCAAAAATAATCCAGAAAATCAAAAGGAACATTGAAAATTGTCGGCTTACTGAAATAGAAGAAACGTTCACCAAATATGATTCTAGAAATTTTTACCAAACCTTTAAATACATACTTAAAGGGTATCAAGCACCAAGTATTTGTTTCAAAGATGAAAACGGCAAAATAGGATTAAATAATAAAGAAAACTGAAATTTTAGCAAATTTTTTTGAGAAGTTGTTAAACTGTCCAGTTCCAACAGATAAATTAGAATTTCCAGTGACACCTCAAAATCTAGTTGAAGATTTCCCGCCAACAGAGCTAGAAATTCATGAAGCCATCAAAACACTCAAACAATAAAGCAAGTGGTGAAGACTCCATTACAGCAGAATTATTGAAGTGGTCAGAACAAAAAATCATAAAGGATCTACAGCTGCTTTTTGAGAACATTTGGAAAACTGAAAATATTCCAGTTGAATGGGAAACACCATTAATCCATCCGCTACATAAAAGGGGAGACAAACAAAATATCAGTAATTACAGAGGAGTGTCACTTCTGTCAGTGGCATACAAAATATTATCAAAACTTCTCCTCAACAGAGTGGTAGATACTTTAGATAAACAACTAGGAGAATATCAGGATGGTTTTTGAAAGGGAAGATCCTGTACAGAACAAATTTTTAACTTAAAGGCAATAATTCGCCATAGAATGTTAACCAGCAAACCAATACTAGTGTCATTTATAGATTTCAAGAAAGCATTTTATTGTATACACAGAGAAACGATAGATAAGGTCATTAGAGAATTTGGTGTTAAATCAAAACTATCAAACATAATTCGTGAAACACTAACAGGTACAGTATCTAAAGTCAAATTTATGGGAGAAGTATCTCAGCCTTTTGAAATAAAAACTGGTGTTAGAGAAGGTGATGGTTATCACCTTTACTGTTTAACTGTGTTCTCGAAAAGGATCTCGAATTCGGAGCTAAAAAATCACAAAATTGAACCAATAACTCTGGGAAGGAAAACAAATGGAATTAAGGTAAACTGCTTGGCTTTTGCGGATGATTTCGCAATACTTTCAGAAAACCTGACAGAAGCAGTTACTCAAATAAACATTCTGGAAAAATTAGCAAACAGAACTGGTCTCAAAATTTCAGCTGAAAAAACAAAATTCATAAAAAATATAAAAACTGCACCTAACTATATAGAAACACAAATAGGTAAAATAGAGCGAGTAAATACATTTAAATATCTTGGAGAAACTATACAACAGAATGGACTAGAAAAATCTGCAATAGATGTAAGAATTAACAAAATGGAAAGAGCATATGGTTTGACCAAAAATATTTACAACAAGAAATGTATATCAAGAAAAACAAAACTAAAACACTACACCACAGTGGTAGGACCAGAATGTTTATATGGATCTGAATGCCTAACGATGAACTATAAGATGGACAAACTAGAGGTACTGGAAAGAAGGATTATTGGAAAAATAATGGGTGCAATGAAAACTGCAGATGGTTGGAAAATAAGAAGTAATGAGGGGATCTACAAAAATGTAGAGAAAATATCTGAAGTAATGACCAAACGAAGATTAACCTTTTTTGGACATCTCTACCGAATGGATGGAAATAGACTAACTAAACAAATACTCCTATATTTCTGGAAGAAGAAATCAACCATAGCGTGGATTACAGAAGTAAGAAAAGATCTTGAAAGAAACAACATCAAAGAATCATAAATAGCAGAAAGAAACCGTTTTAAAAACAAAATACTAAGTTTTGAAGGCTTTCAAAGCAGAACAAATAAAATATCGGGAACAACATGGACAGAAGAAAGGAAGAGAGTTCATGGGGGGAAAATGAGGGCATACTGGAATAATAGGAAACAACAACAAAGGAAGAAGAGGAACGGAAGTTGTTAACGTGATCCTAGTTGGTCAATACGATTGTAAAAAAAAAAAAAAATAACGGTACTTGCACCAATCACAGCTCAAGCTGCAGTGAGCTGTCTTGCGTGACAAGGCTGTGAGCCAGACGCCAACGAGTCCCACGTTCCTTGTTAAATGAATTTCATAATAGTCCTTTAGCTGCTGTCACTGCGGCCTTTATGTGGTTTTCACACTTACCTAGATACATAACAGGCTGATGCCCCATCTGCTGTTCGAAAAGGCTATACATAACCAGGTGTAGCGTCAACGCCTTAGAGCAATTGACGTTTGAGGTGGGAAGAATCGTATCTGGCAACAAAATGAAATACTAAAGGAATTTCCAATTGGTGGGTGCGCTTTAGTCCTCACTTTCGAATAACCCACTTGAGAGATAAGAAACGTGCAATGAATCTATCAGGAGAAATGGTCAGTATTCAGGGAGCAACGATCATAAAGTCTGGTAAATATGGGGTCTAAAATAGGAACCTTAGAGGCTATGAGCTTAGGTAGTAAAACGAGTTTGTTTCATGGATCCGATGGAATTACAGTTTCCTGTAGACATATGAGTCTCAACCTGATCTTCGATGTGGACAGAATCTGAGGCAATGAATTAAAAAGTTGTGCCACATACAGGACTTGAACCCAGGCCTCCTCTTACTAGGTAGATGTGTTAACCAACACACCTCTACAGCGTTGTTGGAACCAGAGATGCCTTGGGCTAGGGTTATTCCGTGGAGCTCTGGCAGTCAGAATGGTATATTGGTTGGCTTATTTGCCTAATAACCAGGACACCTGTGTTCTAGGTCTGGCTATGTCACAAGACATTAATTTATTGCTTCAGCTTTATCCTTATTGAAGAAAAAATATGTTTCACATTAGCGAAGATGAGGAAGTGCTTACGGCTCTTAATGTATGCACGTTAGAGCCTATGTTCACATAACATTTTTTCTTGTTTTGATCCCTACTGCAACCTCGAAAATATCGAAAGAAAAAGAGCCTGTAGGAGAAGATATTTGCTCACAGTATCGAAGATCGAATGTTCTTGGCTCTTAAAAAATTCATTTTAGAACCCAAGTTTGCTAGAGTTTTTGATGTGAATAATCGTTCCTGCCATCTTCCTGAATAGTGCCTATTCCTCTTGGGACGTCCTTTATAGTGAATTATTTTGGAGCGAAGCCCATGTTCCAACTCGGCAAGTTTTGTCGCACACGTTTTTGCAGTAAGATCATAGAACTGTGGATATACTGTATTGAGGCGTGGTGTATAAATGCTCGTTGTGAATACAATAGCCGGCCGCTGTGGCCGAGCGGCTCTAGGTGCTTCAGTCCGGAACCGCGCTGCTGCTACGGTCGCAGGTTCGAATCCTGCTTCGGGCATGGATGTGTGTGATGTCCTTAGGTTAGTTAGTTTTAAGTAGTTCTAAGTCTAGGGGACTGATGACCTCAGATGTTAAGTCCCATAGTGCTTAGAACCATTTGTGAATACAATATAACAGTTGCCGTGATTCAAAAATTCTTACATCCTCCGACATCTCAACAATATCGATACAGATTTTCTCTTACGACCATCTCTCGGTCTTAATCATTAGAGGAAGATGTTTTGTCCCTCTCAGATTTGAGTAGCCAGCAGTTACACCGCTGTGAGGGCTTCCAACTCCTGGTATCCTCAAAGACAGTGCATAAAAGACACTACCACAAAATTGAGAGGAAGGAAAATGTTTATGGCCAGCATGTTTACCAGTTTCGCTAGTAACGTCGCCCTAAACGTTTCCAGCACTACAAACTAAGTAAGGAAACTCCGTATGTAACTTGTAACGCAACTGTTTGCTTCATCTGCTGTAGCCTGAAAAATACATCACTCACGTGAAGATGCAGATTATGTCCACTTACTTTTACAATGGAAGTACACTACGCTGTTCACTTCGTCACATGGTGTCAAAACAGTTCGTTTTTCGTTTCATTTCCAGGGAATGTAGACTTTTCAAATGACATAGAGGAAGACGGCAGCGAGATACGAATGGGCTTGATCCAGGGCGAAGTCTCAGAGCACTTCTACCGACGTCAACTTGTCAAACGGTACTGGCACGTCGGAAAAACTGAAGCAGAAATCCGCAGGACCCCTTTAATGGTCATTGAGACGCAGAAGGGATTCCGTGGGGTGACTCATCATTCGCTACCGGGAGTGTTCCGTTCCTCACCGTGAGTATAGACCTCCATTTGCTTGTTTAACTTAACATATTTATTATCTGCAGAATTTTGCAGGCTTAACAACGTAGGTTTATTTTGGAGAAGTGAATGGTGTATTTGGCAGTGATGGTAGCTAGTCAGCCGCTCTGAAGACTCTGTTACTCTCCTTCGCGAGAAAGAAATACAAATGTATGAGAAAAAAATCGAAATCATCATCATCATCAACCCAGTGATACCCACTGATGGATAAATACCTTCTCTAGCCACTTTCATGAATTGTGGTTTTCAGCGATACACGTCAGTGTTTGAAATACCATCTGTCAACCATCCATTACATCATCGTCCCAGTTCTCTCTCTCTCCCTCTCTCTCTCTCTCCTCTCTCTCTCTCTCGCTCGCTCTCGGGATCCAGCAAAAATCTTTCTAGGTCTATTTACAATCCCCTACATATCCCACCCACCTTCATATAATTTTCATTTTGGCCAGGATTACATAATCCACTCCAAATTATTACTCATCTGTCTATTCTTTTTACTAGTCTCTGACATCAATTCTCCATATGCATCTCTCAAATGATACAGAGAAAGCATAAGGTTTCGAATGCGTTTATCGTTAAGAACTTATATCTCTTTCCTATAAACAAATAATGATAGTATAAAATTGTTGAAAACTTTCCAATTCAGGTGTATCGAAATATTGGTTTGGCTAACTGTATCGAAATATTTGTTTGGCTAACTTTTTGTAGTTTACCAAGAGTACTACTGGCGAAGATTACAACGAATAGGTAAGTGCGAAGTTGTTTAGAATGTATACGGAGGAAGGTAGCTCCCTGAAGCTACAACAATATCTCTTCACAAGAAATATGATACTACGGAACTAGTAGCGTACTTATTCTACTGTATATGCACGATAATATCTAAAATTGCTACAAACAGCAAAAAGTATGATCAGTCGGTAGGGCACTAGCCACTGAAGTGCAAAAGTTCCAGTCGAATCCCGGTCCTGGACAAAGTTTTAATCTGTGAGAAAGTTTTAAATCAGCTCCCATTGTGCTACAGATGGAAAACTCATTCTGATAACAATCCCCAGATCTGTAGATACGGCATTTCTCCACTATATCCTTTATTCTTGGAATGCCAGTGTCGCCCCATAAGCAGGAAAGCTTCCATCAAGTCTGGTAATTACCAGACAGGTAGAGGCGAAAATGACGTTTGAGGGAGGATCATGATTCGTGCGTAGAGAGCTCAGTCCGCAGAATACATGTCCGAGAATGGCAAACGCCCAGGATTCTTGTCCTAGTCCGACACACACTTTTCGTCTGTCAGAAAGTTCCAGGAAAGAACATTGGATTTAATCAAGTACTGATACATGCTTACTTTAAATGTGAAATTTACACTATGAGGAATCTTTGAGACGTTAACGTAGTTAAAACAACGGAGCAATGCGCGGAACTAATAGATTTTGAGAAAACTTTTATCTCAGTTTCAACAAAATCTGCGCTAATAACTCTCGAGAAAGGTGTAAACTAAAAGTTATATATATATATATATATATATATATATATATATATATATATGTATATATATATATAAATTCTGTACTAGCCTAAGTCTTCATCTGAACAAAAGAAACTTAACTATTGAGAGAGGAGCCAGACAAGACGATTTCACTTCACAAAAATTATTCTCAGCACCTCCAAAAGAAATCTTAAGAGGCTGTTGTAAGAAATAATGATTCAGTATTTTTTAATTGAAAACTCTCGAAGCTTTTTTAAATAAAACAAAGGTTATTAACATTCTACATATTTATTCTTAAGATTTACATGTTTGTAGCCCCTGGCCGCTAGAGAGCTCCGAATTGTAGCACATACCATTGTGTAGCTCAGCTACGTATGTCTGTCCGTTAGAGAAACAGTACTGTAATGGAGTATCGAATTGCAAGAGTTGGTCCACACATGGAGCACCCCTCCTTCAGCATGACAATGCCGAACGACACACGAGCGCTGCGACACCTGCCGTCCCCCACACAGTCCCGACTTGGTTCCGTTCGAGCTTTCGAGAACCTCACTTTGCTAGTGACGAAGCGGCGCAAGCAGAGGTGAGTTTGTGACTCAGTCAACAAAGTGAGACATTCTACAGTGACCATGTCAACAAATGGTCTCCCGTTGGAGAAACTTGTTCTTTGTCAGGGTGGCTTTGTTGAGAAATAAGTATGTAGACGTGATGAATGAAAGTGTGAAATGTTAATTACTTTGGTTTTATTTAAAAACCTTTAAGAGGTTACACGTAAAATATTCGGAGCCATTGCTCTTCAGCACGACTCATTTGATCCGTAAAGGGGAATGTAAAAAAGGACTAAGTGTTTACAGAATAGATCTGAATCAGATTTGTTTTGCTGATGACATTGTAGTGCTAACACCTGGTATACATAATCAAAACCAAATACGTGAACTTAAGGCAAAAAATTGGAAAGTGAGACTGAAAATCGATTATAATCATTTTTATTAAGGGTAAAGTTATAGATTAGGGTGGTGCATTAGGTCGTAGCGTTTCAGTTTTGCATGTTTGTAGTCCGGTTGCTATGGGTTGATTTATAATGGGTCATTTTTTTATTTGTAGTTGACTATCGCTATTTGAGTTTACAGATTGTCATTTGGAGACAGTGAGTGGATTTGTGGACGCTATAAAATGGAGTGACAAGTGGAGAATCGGAAAATTTCCGATGCGTTCTTCTGTTTGAGTCCCATAGAGCGGCGACAGCTGCGGAGGCAAAAACATCGGCGCCGCGTGTGGGCGGATAATGTCACTGGACAGAGCACGGCAAGAAGATCGTTTCTGCATTACTGACTCTCCACGTGCAGGAAGCCCTTCGGTATGACGAAGGTTGTTTAAACGCATTAATCTACAATGACCCATGTCAGTGTACTCGAGAATTAGCAAATGTGAAGAACTGTGATCATTCCAGCATCATGCCACATTAGCATGGAATGGCGAAGGTCAAAAATCAGATGTATCGGTACCACATACTGCAAACCAAAATCATAAAAATCGGCGGGTGGCCATATGTGCATCTGTGCTTGGTCGGCAACAACTGACTCATAAACAACACCGATCATTCCTATACTGTATCGTTACTGGTGACGAGAAATAATGTCTTTATGCTGATATAAGGAAAAGAAAGGAATGGCTGGGCCTAAACGAAGCAGCAACTCCCTGAACGAACTGCATTGCTGCAGGTAAGTCGGGCTCGTTTGCCTACGGTACATTGTATTATACTTTCAAATCTATGAGGGGAATAATACATATTAAAACCAATTTCGATCAATCGTCATGAGAGAAATATTAATTCGTGTCATTAATTCACGTCCACTGCTCCACAGATTTACTCTGCGTGACGCAGGGAGGCGAGAACAGCTGGCACAGCTTTGTGAAATCGTGAAGTACAATTTTTCTCGAAACGACATTGAGACTGCTTGCAATAATTACCATTTATTGCGATTTGAACTGCATTATAAGTACAAATTAAATACACAACAAAATTAACTTCAAGCACAAACCGAAATAATTATATTTGGTTGACAACTGCTTCTGCTCAATGGAATTTTTAAAAATATGTAAAATGTGTGTGTGTGGACTTCTTTTGCCCGCTCTCTGCTGCCGCGCATGCGCAGCTCTCATCCTCCCCATGCTTCCTTTCCGCTCCGCCTCTTAGCGCGGAAGCGCTGCCTAGGTGAGGCGGCCTTCACTTTTGGCTCATTTCAGTATAGCAAAGACTTTCGATGTGGAAACTATTTACAAGCCAGTGGTTCCTTAGTGAGCAATGAAGAGAAGCATGCTTCTAATTAGAAAGAGCTAGAGAGGCATGAAGTGAGAGAGAGACAGAGAGAGAGAGAGAGAGAGAGAGAGAGAGATGGGTGTGTGGGAAGAACAAGCTGATATGTGAACAAGATACGGGAGTGAAGAACTGAATTATTTGGTCTTACCCACTAAGATGTAAATAACTGTCACCGTAATAATTCAAACAAATAACTGCAAATGTACCGCCTACAGTCAAAACATAACTTTTTGAAATCATAGACACATTTAAATAAAGTTGGTTTCTGACAGAACGCGGTGTTTAAGCATAACTTCAATTAATTTAACTGTGGCTATAATGAAAATGATATGATATGGAGGATAGCAATACCTACGGTCAGCTGGATGTATGGCAGGAGATCCTAGGAATTTCTTCAGTACAAAATATGTCACCAAGTCTGTGCATATAAGAACTATTAAGATTAAATGCAATCAATGTGTGTTCTCGTGGTCGAGTCTGAACTGGCTATGACTGTAGGAGGAGAAATGTTGTGTCATTTCTAAAATAAAGCAGTCGTAGTCCCAAGGTCACTGGTTACAGTGTTGCAATCTCAGAGTCAAGTAAATCCTGTACACTTCTCTCTATCAGGTCGATACAGGAAATGGACTGAAAGGAGTATTAACTGTTACGTAATATTTCGGGCATGCAGCCATTTGGCTGGACAGTATTCAGCCGAAATATTAGAATAAGAAGTCGAATTTATGCGGCTGCAAGACCGAAATTTTATGTAACAATCTTTGCGCCGCGAAAATAAGAAGACGCACATCAGGTGTAATAACGCCTTTGTTCTTACTGCTTATCTCAAAACAGAATAAACAACTGAACTCACAATATTTTATCTTTTAATAGTGTTCGCGAAATATGTATTGTTATTCTTCTTACAGGCGTCCGGGAACAACAGCAAATGTTGTTACCTAACCCCGAACTTTCCTTTCACTTGTGCTGAAATCCCTAACAGCCACCAAGTAAGACAGAATCATCGTATTATTTACGACCACCAATCGCAGATAATTCCTTCGAAGATAGCAATAAGGAACAGAAAACCACCAGTAGAAATTTATTCACGTACTTCGACGGATAAGAAAGAAAACTAACTGACACTTACGTAATGAAATCATCTGTGAGTAACATTTGTAACAAGCGTACATACTGTCACTAACTAGCATTACCACCAACATTTGTACATGTAACATCTTGTAAACGCAACACGCTAACAGTTTGTAATTACCGAAGAGCAATACTCAACATCCTGCACATGATACGCCTCACAAATCAGTTAAATCTGTCCACAGCTCACAGAAAAATTCAGGGTGTCCAGGAGGCATGTTGAGTATTCAGGGACATGACGGGAACTATAATTTTTTGAACCAAAAATCTTCATCTGGACGTGTGTCCTATTCCAAATGGTTTCCGAGATAGAAAACATTTAACGTACATTGTTATTTATTTTCTGTTCTTAAACATTGCACTATGAATAGAAAATTTAACACATTTACCTGAAATCATTGTCATACGCGTCACATTACAGCTATTGTACGTTTAACAATAAATGTTCTAAAATATCCCACCATTATCATCAGTGCATTTGTGCAGTCTTAGGAGAAAGGGCCGGCCACATTGGCCGAGAAGTTGTAGGCACTTGTCCGGAAGCGCTGCTGCTGCGGTCGCAGGTTCGAATCCTGCCTCGGGCATGGATGTGTGTGATGTCCTTAGGTTAGTTAGGTTTAAGTAGTACTAAGTCTAGGTGACCGATGACCTCAGATGTTAAGTCCCATAGTGCTCAGAGACATTTGAACCATTTAGGAGAAAGTGTTACGTTGATTGTCTGTGTGCTTCTTCACGTTCCCTGACGAGGGCAACAGCGTCCATGATACGACCAAGTAGTTCAGCTCGAGTATTCACCTTTCGCTTGTGCCCATCAAAACTTCATCCAATCTCGCAAACAAAAATCCAATAGCATAAGGTCTGGCGATCTTTGTGGCCAGTTAATTATACGACCGCAACGAACCCAGCGACTAGGGTAAGTGGGTTGTGATGTTCGTCTCACGTCTGGTAAAGTGTTGAGGGCTCCGTCATACTGGGAGTACATTGCACTCAGCAGACCAAAGAAAATTCCTCAAGAAGTTCAGCAAACGAATTTACTGAGCGAGGTGGCTGCAGTGGCTAGAACAATGGTTTCACATTCGGGAGGACGTCGGTTCAATACCGGGTCCGGCCATCCTGATTTAGGTTTCCCGTGACCTCCCTAAATCTCTCCAGGCAAATGCCGGGATGGTTCCTTTGAAAGGGCACGACCGACGTCCTTACCCGTCCTTCCCTAATCCGATGAGACTGATGACCTCACTGTCTGGTCTCCTCCCCTAAAAACAACAACAACAACAATAAACGAATTTTCCGAAAAAATTCAAGAAATTCTGTTCCATCATTCGCTCTTCTAAAGTGACTGGACCTATCAACATGTTATCGATCATGCTACACGTCCGTAGCTCGTTGTCTAGTGACTAGCGTTGCTGCCTCTAGATCACAGGGTCCCAGGTTCGATTCCCGGTCGGGTTTTTTTTTCCTCCTCATTTCATCATCATAATCATCATCATCATGATTCGTGACAGTGGCAAAATTGGACTGTGAACGAACTGACACTTTGTACGGGTGCTAATGACCGCCCCACAACCCAAACATCATCGTCATCATCATGCTACACCGAAGCCGCGCTGGGTATCCGCGTGGTCTTAGGCGTCTTGCCACGGTTCACGCGGTTCCCCCCGTCTGAGTTTTGAGTTCTCCCTCGGGCATGAGTGTGTGTGTTGTACTTAGTGTAAGTTAGTTTAAGTTAATTAAAAAAAAAGAAATAGTTCAAATGTCTCTGAGCACTATGAGACTTAACATCTGAGGCCATCAGTCCCCTAGAACTTAGAACTACTTAAACCTAAGGACATCACACACATCCATTCCTGAGCCAGGATTCGGACCTGCGACCGTAGCAGTCGCGCGGATCCAGACTGAAGCGCCTAGAACCGCTCGGCCACACCGGCCGGCTAAGTTGATTTGCGTAATGTGTAAGCCTAGGGACCGGTGACTTCATCAGTTTGGTCCCATTGGAACTTCTTACAAATTTGCAAATGGCACACCAAACATTGATCGAGAAACCAACTTCGAAATTGGCTTCCACTGTAGCGAGTGGATTTTCCTGCGACCATCGATAATTATTACGTGTGTTTTGATTCCATTCCATGTAAACTTGGCTGCATTAGTAAGTAGTGTAAATGTACAGTAAATGTGACTGGAAACCATTCGCAATGGGGCATACGCCCATATAAAGTATTTTGCTTCAAATGTTCATACCTACCACATCACTGAATTAAGACACAAAGAATTTACGGACATTGGCTGCCAACGAGTGTTTACTGAAATCAATGGGGAAAGTTCGAAATTTGTGTCGCACCGGGGTAGGAGCCCGCGGAACAGAACTCATTCGATACAGATAGCCGTACCGTAGGCGCAACCACAACGGAGGGGTACCTGTTGAGAGGCCAGACAAACGTGTGGTTCCTGAAGAGGGGCAGCAGCCTTTTCAATAGTTGCAGGGGCAACAGCCTGGATGATTGACTGATCTGGCCTTGTAACACTAACCAAAACGGCCTTGCTGTGCTGGTACTGCGAACGACTGAAAGCAAGGGGAAACTACAACCGTAATTTTTCCAGAGGACATGAAGCTTTACTGTATGGTTAAATGCTGATGGCGTTCTCTTCGGTAAATTATTCCGGAAGTAAAACAGTTCCCCATTCGGATCTCCGGGCGGGAACTACTTAGGAAGACATTGTTATCGGAGAAAAGAAAACTGGCGTTCTACGGGACGTAGCGTGAAATTTCAGATCCCTTAATCGGGCAGGTAGGTTAGAAAATTTAAAAAGGGAAATGGATAGTTTAAAGTTAGATATAGTGGGAATTAGTGAAGTTCAGTGGCAGGAGGAACAAGAGTTCTGGTCAGGTGAATACAGGGTTACAAATATAAAATCAAATAGGGGTAATGTAGGAGTAGGTTTAATAATGAATCAAAAACTAGGAATGCGGGTAAGCTACTACAAACAGCATAGTGAACGAATTATTGTGGCCAAGATAGATACGAAGCCCACGCCTACCAAAGTAGTACAAGTTTATATGCCAACTAGCTATGCAGATGACGAAGAGATTGATGAAATATACGATGAGATAAAAAATTATTCAGATAGTGAGGGGAGACGAAAATTTAATAGTCATGGTTGACTGGAATTCGACAGTAGGAAAAGGAACAGAAGGAAACGTAGTAGGTGAATATGGATTGGGGGTAACAAATGCAAGAGGAAGCCGCCTGGTAGAATTTTACACAGAGCATAACTTATCAAAATATCCACAGGTGTACTGCCGGTCTACAGTGTCCAACGGGCACAATATTTCGGCGGTCATACATATCGCCATCATCAGGTGAACTGACCGACTGGGCTCCTGTGAACGTGCCGGCACGGAGATCCGTACGCTATGGCTGCTCAGAGGGAACTGGGTTCGGTCGCGGCGGCGGCCCATTTAAATACCCTCCGCCCGCGGCGCGATCCCTCCGCTGTCCGCGCCCCGCGCCACGGTCGCGCGGTGGGTCAGATTGCGACGGCGTCTGAGATGACGTCGGTGTGATGGCTCTGTCCGCCGCGGTCGTCACAACTATACGTTTGCTCGATTTACTCTTGTTTAACCCAGTCACTGGTTCCCAAGCCTTGCTAAGATTATAGCCACAGTCACGGTTTATGAGGTCGTCATTGGTGCGAATTTCGATGGTCTCTCTAACAACGCTGTCCCAGTATCTCGACGTCAGCTGTGATGGATAACATTACAGTAGATCGGTGGTGTCTTATCCATCGCATCTGTGCATTGGGTGCGACATAATGATTGACTGACAATGCTTGCTTGAGTTGGGGGAGAAATTGTGGTTGATGGACCGCAACTTCCGGGGTTGCTAGCACCGAAAACTGCGATCCCGTACTTGTGTGCAAAAATTACCAATCACTAGAAATGGAACGCAGAGTTATAAACTATTGGGTCACTGCGACATATGAGTTTAAATGTAGAGGTGGTCAATCACTTTCGAGGGAAGTCGCTAGAACGCCAACAGGCTCTTCTAGTTTCCTTGTGTTGTGGCGGTCCATTATTTAAAGTCATTCAGTGTTATCCTATCGACTGTAAGATTATGATTTACAAGGTGCAAGGTATAGTTTCCTGTGAGAGGCCGTGCATCAGTCCGTGTTAATGTCTGTTTAGAATCAGATAATGACTTCGAAGTCTCGGCAGAAAGGCGAAGTACTCGGCAGTGTGCAAAAGCGTGTTAGAAAACACTGTTTGAACAAGGGCCAGAGGCAGCTTCTCATTCACTTAGAGTATGGGTGATCAAGCTTTAAAGGGGTCTCTGCAGCGTGTGTACATTTAGTATGGTCTTGTTCATAGAGGCATCTGTAGTTAGGGGTGTCGGATTTGGCGAGCTGTTAGGAATTCTTGGATAGTCGCACTCTGAGTTATTGGGGGAGAGTATTGTGAATTCCATTTGTCTGCGCTGGAGGTGGATCGCATTGGTGCCTTCGCGAATTTTTCACTGGTTGATGGTAGAGGATAAAGATGATAGGGTGTTGAGGATCTGTTGTACTTGTACTTAATTTGAGGCTTACAACATTGCGCGCATTTCCGACGAATGGTCAAAACAAGGTCCTGTTATAGTAACTGAGATCGTTCTGTTTATAGACAGTAGTAGGGCAACCTTCGCACCAAGACACGTTGCATTGTTGCCAAATTTATTCAAGATGGCGGTGATGACGTCATCCGAGATGGCGGCATGTAGACTTGGCAACAGTGCATGACATCATCCAAGATGGCTGATTTTGGCGGGAGAATAGGCCAATTGTGCTACGTCCACTAACCTAACCTCAAGAAAAAAATGGCGGAAATTTGGAATTTTGGCGGGGAAAATAGCCCAATTGTGCTATGTCCACTAACCTAAGCCTCCAGAAAAAAAAATAGCGGGAAGTTTGAATTCCAACAGGATAATGCATGCAAAGACCATACTTGTCTTTTATTATTATTGATTATCATCAATTAACATTCATTATTATTTATTATCATTTATTATTATTTATTATTATTGGCCTGCCTCCACTAGAAAATTCCCTCCAAATTCGAATTCCAACATGATAGTGGCTGCAAAACCTTACTTTTGTTTATTATTCATTATCATTCATTATCATTTATTAACATTCATTACCATTCATTGTCATTATTATCATTCATTATCATTTATTATCATTTATTATCATTCATTGTCATTTATTCTCATTCAATATCATTCATTATTATAGGCCTACCTCCACTAGAAAATTGCTCAAAATTCAAATTCCAACACGATAATATCTCGAAAATTGTACTTCTATATATTGTTATCTTTTATTATTTATTCAAGATGTCCGATTTTCTCGGTGTGAAAGCCATTTTCCTTACATCCATAAAAAAATCTATCATAACTTCAAATCCCAACACCATAATTGATCACACTTACGAGCTTTCTCCGTCACTTATCTTTTTTTTTTCACTGGTAGCCTATCATAATCGCGTCAAATAATAAACTGCACTTATAGTAACGTAATTCACGTCCTTTGATTTTGCAGGGGGGAAGGGACTGAAGACTTTATTTCAAGCAGTACGGTCATCACTTGTTCTTCAACACCGTCAGCACACATATCTTTGATATCGCACAACGTCCGCGCTCCAACTGAATTAGTTCGAATCCTCGCCAACCGCTTGCCAGCACGTGGAGACACTGCCTACGCCTGTCACGTGAGGCGGCCGGCCACTAGTGCGGGGGGCGAGCCCAGCGATCGCACCCACGTCGTAAACAAGTTTTCGCTCGACACGCTGGAACTTGTCGAGTTTCACGTCACAGCGGCCCCTTGTCCGCTCACCACGTGCATTCGTCGATTCGTCGCCTCCGCACGTTTCCCGCCAAATTTGTCTGCCTCGGAGCTGAATCACTCAACGGTCGGCCGTTTCCCTGCAACACTTTCTGCGCCACATTCAAACCTGTCGAAGCCGACCGCTCACCGTCCACCACGAGTACCTGTGCGAGCGAGAACGCAGTGCTACACTTTTGGCGGCAACGTTTGGTCGACAGTGGAATCCGCCATGACTATATAACAGCACGTTTCGACCACACTAGAACGCCTGCTAATTGACTCGCTCTAGCGCGCGCGTAATAACTGTACAATCGCTGCGCCGCCGCCCCGCTTACGTCACACACGCGAGTTGAATACTGTATTTGATGCTTTTCAGGAGGACAGAGAATCATTCACGTCTAAACTTAGTCGCATCTGTGTTAAATAATAACAGAAAGTGTACGGGATGATCGATTGAGACAGAGGTGCAACTAGGTACGATTCAAACGTTGACTCATTTATTCTAGAGAAGGACAAGTTGCTGAAGGTAGATTTTTTTTTCCAGTATTCTATTTGGATGCTTTAGTCACGTGATATAGCCAGCGTTCCAGTCGTATGCGGCTACATGTTCAGTATGTGGTTTAAAGCGTTGTCTACTTGCGATCGTTAACGGTGAACCCGTCGGTCATCAGAGGACTTCCATCTCATGTGTGATGAAACTTGACTCATGCCTCTAAACGCACTTTGATTTACGCGATCCCCACCCTGTCGCATGCTTGGTGTAAAATCGAGACTTCAGCGTCATTACTAAGTTAGCTGTGGGTATTTGTGAGGGGTTGTAATCATTGTGTACACACTTACCCGACAGACGGGTGTTTACAGAGTCGGTGACGGGATGACTTTTAATTTTCACATGTTGAAATACGTATCTGTTTGCTTGTAGGATGTACCGGCTGCTAATAACTATCATTTTTTATGTAGACCTGATGGGGTAATAGTATTATTTCTGACTCGTGATCTGGTGTGATCATTGGGCGCTAGACGTGTCCGCAGGGCTACATTGGGCTCGTATCATAGAAAGGAAAAGTTTTACGATTGGGGTAGAGATAGCTCAGTGTAAGTTGACTGGGGAGAAGGATGTATGTCTGACAGGACGGAAAAGTAAGCGATCTAAGGTTATTGCCCATTTTTAAGTGCTGAACGTTCTACTCTTAGGAGTTTGTGTGTGTGTGTGTGTGTGTGTGTGTGTGTGTGTGTGTGTTTATGTTCCCTCTCTCTCCCTCTCTCTCCAACCGGAACCTTCGATGCACCGATCCTGGACTCTAGAACAATACTTTACACATGGTAGATTGGATGATTTGCTTAAAAATCTATCGAACTACGTTGTGTATAAATATCGCTCCGTTCTTGTTCTTCTTAACCGTATGCTGTTAAATGAAGGCACTTTGAGATCTGTTACTATAGATCGATATGGTGTGCTAATCTCCAAGACTTGGTTACATTTCGAGAAATGTGGTGCACTTGGATGGATTAGGACTAGGAAAGCTCTATTCAGTCAAGAGAGGTGGAGTGTAGCTGCATTCGTCTGCTCGGTTGAGGAATAATTGGGTAGCGATGTTGCGGGATAGGTAGGTCAATGCCGAGGTGAAGATGGTCTTTTAACGTAAGAGGACTAGATAGCTCTGTGACCGCCATACACAGAGAGATTGATCGAGTACTATGCGCGAAGTCTTAGAAATATGTATAGCGTTGTCTGGTATAATTTGATCGTCTTTATGTGTTCGAAAATTAAGTGCGAATGGACGTGCTGAGCAGTCATCTATGAATGATCGCAATGATACTTGCAAAGTAGAGGATGTATGGTTTAGCTATGATACTGAAATTAAGAAAATAAGCTCTCACATGATTGGCCAGTGTTGGACTTACTGTAAAATCTTTCGTGATATCAGCTGTGATGAATAATATAACAGCAGATCGGTGGTGTCTTATCCATCGCATTTGTGCAATGGGTACGACATAATGATTGACTGACAATGCTTGCTTGAGTTAAGGGAGAAATTTTGGTTGATGGACCGCAAGTTCCACGGTTCCTACCACCGAAAACGGTGACCCTGTACTTGTGTGCAAAAATGACCAATAACTAGAAATTAAATGCAGAGTTATAAACTATTCGGTCACTGCGACATATGAGTTTAAATGTAGAGTCCGTGTTAATGTCTGTTTAGAATCAGATAATGACTTCGAAGTCGCGGCAGAAAGACGAAATGCTCCGCAGTGTGCAAAAGCGTGTTAGAAAACACTGTTTGAACAAGGACCAGACGCAGCTTCTCATTCGCTTAGAGTATGAGTGATCAAACTTTAAAGGGGTCTCTGTAGCGTGTGTGTATATTTAATATGATATTGTTCATATAGGCATTTGTAGTTTGAGGTGTTGGATTTGGTGAGCTGTTAGGAATTCTTGGATGGTTGCGCTCTGAGTTATTCGGGGGGAGTATTGTGAATTCCGTTTGTCCGCACTGGAGGTGGATCGCATTGGTGCGTTCGTGACTTTTTCACTGTTTGATGGTAAAGGATAAAGATGATAGGGTGTTGAGGATCTGTTGTACTTGTACCTAGTTTGAGGCGTACAGCATTGCGAGCGTTTCGGGCGAATGGTCAAAACAAGGTCCTGTTGTAGTAACTGAGATCGTTCTGGTTATAGACAGGTTGCAGAAGGTAATAGATATGTCTTCCTTCGCCTTAAATTGCTGATATAAGATGGGTGAAGACAAATGCATACTCATCTATGCTTAGAAAGGGAGAATGCTTTTTTATTATTAAGTGAGTTTTGGCAGGAGTGTATATGGTTTTATATATGCAAGTGGAAATTGTGAGCGAAGGGTGAATGACGTTGGGTTCGCTGGCTGGGGGAGACACTGTTTACATGTCCTGTTGGAGATGCAAGGGCGAGATAGAGATCTGCGCTATTCAGGAATCCATTTGTGCACTGTATGTCGTTAGACAATAGCTGGAGAGCAGGTATAGGAAGAGCCCGCTTCAGCATTCTGGGCCTGGGGGCTCAATGGATGGCTATTTAGATGGACAGCTATGTGGCTTTGAGATGCCGCCGGCGGCGCTCAGACACTCGCCTTGTAAGGGGCTATGGGATTAGTTTGAGCATTTAGTACTTGTTTCGGTGGTTGTTGGATTAAGAACTGTAATATTGAAAGTCATGCCCTCAGCGGGACCGCTGTGTAATTGAGTAAGTGTGTTTACATATTTGAAGATATGTTTCGCGAATGGTGATGTTAAGTTGATGGCGCAGTTTAGCTACCACTGTAAAAAAAATAGCTGTCTGCTGCTGAAAGAAAGAAAGAAAGAAAGGGATGACCTTGCCCCCAGACCTGATGGATGAGTTATTAGATAAGAGCAAGTGATAGTTGAATGATGCTATGTGTTCGGATATAGGAGTCTCTAAACGGCAGGGCGAGATTTTTTTTATGTGGAAATTCATGCAATCTATAGATAGTGATGAAACTTCCTGGCAGATTAAAACTGTGTGCCCGACCGAGACTCGAACTCGGGACCTTTGCCTTTCGCGGGCAAGTGCTCTAGATAGTGATATTCGACCGCTAGTGACAACAGTTAAGAGCGGAAAAATAGGTACAAATCGAAGGCTGGCAGAATGTTGCGGCAATGGTAATAATATTTAATTGAAGGTGGAGGTGGTAAATATGGACCAGGCTTTGAATATTGTCGTATATGCTTGATGCTCTGTATAAAAGTTTGACTCTTTAATTGCGTTTGGTATTTCTGGGTATGTGTAAAATTAATTTTAGTGTTGAGAGTGCGAGAAAGATGAGTAGATTGGTGTTTAGATAGAGGCTACGTTTGTAATTCGAAAAGAGGGAATGAGAATGGTAAATTGATTGATGGACATGGTTTGTGGGGTGATATATGAGTGTCAAGATACGGTTGAGGACGTTTGCGTATGTTGATGGTGGAATGGGTGTGAGGTTAGGTGTGGTGGGAGGTGTAAATTAGATATTATTTAAAGAAAAAAGGTTGTAAAAGAAGAAGAATATTGAGAAGGTTTTAGATGGCTGGTCACGTGACGAGGCGAGAGCAGGGATGTGTATTTATGTTTAGTTAAAGGGCTGTGTAATGTCGTGTCAGGAGCAATGGGCAGTGTGCTATTGTGTCATAGGAGGTAAAAACATGTGCTCCTATGATGTGTCTAGCGTATGGAGGCTGTGCTTAGGAATTATGCTACATTGATATAAAGTTGACTTTCACCCGCGTTCAGTGGTCCCGGCTCGAGATTGTGACGGATCGCGGTCCTGGACGGAGGTATGTGTGTGCTTTGACCAATCACGAGCGCGTTGACCGCGCCAACTCACGCTTGCGGATGCTGAGCAGGGGCTCTGCGAGGTCTGAAATCAGACGGACGGTTGACGTCACGATCCTGTGGGCAGGATGTGGAGTGGGGGCTACCCACGCACATCTGCTGAGTTATTTTGCGAGCGAATGTGCAGGCTCTGCTATGCGTTATTAGGATAGTTTATGAGGCCTGAGCGTATCTACACATCTGTGTGAAGAATTATTTAGTAGCAGTTTGCTATAGTATGTACTGAAATTATGATTGGGTGCGTGTCTGTGGGCTGTGCAACATGGTCCAGAGCACATCTGGGTGGGTGTTTTGTGATAGCGTGATAGATATAATGTATGGTTAAATAAGTTGTTCGAAAAAATAAATAGAGTGTTCTCGATGATTACATGCGCCTGCAGCACAGATCAGAGTGACTGGTTTTCCGTCACCACCTCGGTTGCATGTGAGTAGTAAATGTTTTCCCATCTGCGTTAATCATGTGTGTCAACGAGCTATGTTCTATTCTGAGAATAGACGTGAAGGCAGGGCCAGACCTGAGACGCCGGCGGTATACATGAGAAGAACAATGCAGCTTTGACATGTGTCAGAGGAGAGTGCTCTTTCTGGTCGGCTGCCACGAGCGCTCGGAAGCTGAACTTGGCTGGAGGCTCTGGAACCCCCACCCTCGCCGACCGTACGCACACGCGGCCTGCCTTGGAGCGTAATCTGAGGCGCATATGCGATATCAATTTCTCTGGTGTTAGGCGCGAATGCGTCTGTGTTGAGTTCATGTTTGGGGGAAGCCGAGCAGAGACTTGGTCGGTTTGGCAGCTGTGGGTATTTGGGCACGTCTGTTGTACTATTTTGAAAGCTTGTTTATGCACTGTGCTGTGCTTTATTTGGAGAGTTTAAGAGTACAGAGCTCGTCTGCTGATATTGTGTACTGCATTACTTAAGAGCTGTTTGCTATTGTGTGGTGAAATTAGGAGTATTTTACGTGTTTGTGGCCTGTGTCAGATGACCACAGTCGGATCAGTGCGAGTGTTTTGTGACAAATATACTCAACGACTAAATAAAAGGGCTCCAAATAAATAGAGTGCAGTCCTTCCTTACGTTCCCGAGCAGCACAGCGCAGTCTGAGTGGTTTTTGCGCAAAAACTGCAATGTGGTCAGACTGTGAGTGAGTCAACAAATAATTGGACAAATGTGTCAGTAGAGGAGTTAGAGGTGTGGATTGGAATGAATATCTTGATGGGTGTAGTTGTGTTGCCACGGGTAATGCACTATGGAGTTCAGAACCTGCCTTATGTCAGCCTTACATATCGAAACCAATGAGATGCAAAAGTTTCAAATAGATATGTCACAAATAAATAAAGTACACTTGTTCCACCTTCCTACAGCCTATGGACTGAAATTATTTACGAAAATTAGGAGTTGTTTGGCTATTTGGACGTAAATGTTTTGCATTATTTACGAGCGGTTCGCATGTATGTAGGCTGTGCTATGAATTATTTTTAACTGTTTGCAATTAGTAAGCGTGTGTCTAGAGCATTATAAATGAGTTATGTAGGAGTGTTTTGCAGGTCTGTATGGTGTGGAACATGTCGGTGTGACATGTTCCTAAATAAAGTAAATTGCTTTCTCCATCCATGGGCCTAGTACAGGGTGAGTCCTTTTAACCAAAATGTGTAGGAAGAGGTTGAGTGCTGGTGGATTAGTTTAGAGGTGATGAGCTTCGTTTGCAACAATTTTCTTAGGTTGTTGGCGGAAGCGCGAGTGAGCTTTGTTTAATGGCAGATTTCAAACTTGGTGCTGGTTCCTAGGAGGAAGTGGTGGTCAGGTGGATGAGGTTAGTACAAGTCCCTTTCTTTCTAACAATTTTGTTAGGTTCGTAGAGAAAGCGGAAGTGACCTTTCTTTACTGCCATTATTCAAACTCGGCACTGGTTCCTAGGAAGATTTGGCTGTCTGGTACTTGAAAAGTGGTTGGAATTAGGTAGTTGAACACCTTTGCATACGTATATGAAATTAATTTTGTCAGGTTCGTACAGAAAGCGGAAGTGACCTTTCTTTACTGCTATTATTCAAACTCGGCACTGGTTCCTAGGAAGATTTGGCTGTCTGGTACTTGAAAAGTGGTTGAAATTAGGTAGTTGAACACCTTTGCATACGTATATGAAATTGTAAATTGAATTATTTAATATGATCAAAACTGAAATGGAATTAAGTACTTAGGTATTTACAGAAGACTTATGTCCGTCGCGTGTATGGAGCATGTGTGTCATAAGCAGGGTGGCGGCGCAGCGATTGTACAGTTATAATGCGCACGCAAGAGAGAGTCAATTAGCGAGCGTTCTAGTGCGGACCAATTGTGCTGTTACACAGTCATGCCGGATTCCACTGTCAAGCAAACTTTGCCACCAAAACTGTAGCACTGCGTTCTTGCCCACACAAGGACACGTGGTGGATGGTGAGCGGTCGGCATCGACAGTTTGAACATGCCCAGGAAAACAACTTTGGCGCCAGAAGTGTAGCAGGGAACGGCTGACCGTTATGTGATTCAGCTCCGAGGCAAACAATTTTGGCGAGGAACGTGCGGAGGTGACGAGTACACGTGGTGAGTGGACAAGGGACTGCTGTGACGTCAAACTCGGCAAGTTCCTGTGTCTCCAGCGAAAACATGTTTACAACGTGGGAGCGATCGCTGGGCTCGCCCCCAGCATACGCCGCCTCACGTGACAGGCGTCGGCAGTGTCTCCCCGCACTGGTCGGCGGGGCCAGAGGTGGCGAGGATTCCAAATAATTCAGCTGGAGCGCGGACGTCGTGGCGACTGCACTGCGATATCAAAGATGTGTGCTGACTGTGTCTGAGAACAAGTGATGACCGTACTGCTTGAAATAAAGTCTTCAGTCCCTTCCCCCCTGCAAAATCAAAGGATGTGACTTAGGTTGCTATAAGTGCAGTTTATTATTTGACGCGATTATGATAGGTTACCAGTGAAAAAAGATAAGTGACGGAGAATTTCGTACGTGTGGTCGATTATGGTGTTGGGGTTTCAACTTTTGATAGATTTTTTTATGGATGTAGAGAAAATGGCTTTCTCGCCGAGAAAATCGGACATATTCAATAAATAATAAATGATAATAATAAATAGAAGTACAGTTTTCGAGAGGTTATCGTGTTGTAATTCGAATTAGGCGCAATTTTCTAGTGGAGGTAGGCCTATAATAATTAATAATAATAATAAATGATAATAAATGATAATGAATGATAATAAATGACAATGAATGATAATGAATGTCAATGAATGATAATGTATAATAATAAACAAAAGT
The DNA here is from genome assembly GCF_023864275.1 of Schistocerca cancellata. Classification (NCBI taxonomy): domain Eukaryota; kingdom Metazoa; phylum Arthropoda; class Insecta; order Orthoptera; family Acrididae; genus Schistocerca; species Schistocerca cancellata. Next base: position 3,538,657 of record NC_064632.1, on the reverse strand, counting down.
AAGGTTTTGCAGCTATTATTGTGTTGGAATTTGATTTTGGAGGGAATTTTCTAGTGGAGGCAGGTCAATAATAGTAAATAATAATAAATGATAATAAATGATATGAATGTTAATAGATGATAATGAATAATAATAAAACACAAGTACAGTTTTGGATGCATTATCCTGTTGGAATTCAGACTTCCCGCCATTTTTTCTTCTGGAAACTTAGGTTAGTGGACATAGCACAATTGGTCTTTTTTCCTGGCAAAATTCAAAATTCCCCCCATTTTTTCATGCGCTGTTGCCAAATCTACATACCGCCATCTTGGATGACGTCATCCCCGCCATCTTGAATAAATTTGGCAACAATGCAGCGTGCCCTCGTACGAACCTTGCCCCACTACTTATATATGTCTGCCGACTGCTGTTGGCAAGCTGGTTCACTAAGCCCGGAGCTACTTGATTGAGAATTAGCATCACCAGTCACCAAAACTGACAACCACATGCCCCTCCGTATGCGCATTCAAGGACACCAAGGGCTGAGGATAACACGACGGCCGGTAGTATATATATTAATCATTACCTCCGAAATACGATCCATATGTCGTACACAGTATACAAAAGTATTTCAATTACTATATTTAATACTTTGTAAAGCAGGTGATGTGTTTATATTAATTCACGATTGGTGTGGTTTTCGGTCAGAAGATTGGTTTTGTGAAACTCTCCATATTGGTCTATGCCGTGCAAGTCTCTTCATGTCTGCATAATTGCTGTAACCTAAATCTATTTGAACCTGCTTGTTATAGTTAAGCCTAGTTCTCTCTCTGCACTTCAACCGCCACCACTGTCACCAGGATAAATTAATGCTTCCTTGTTGTTTGAGGATGTGTCACATTGACAGGGGCTTCTTTTAGTCCAGTTGCTCCATAAATTTCGTTTTCGCCGAACTCGACTTAGCATCTCTGTATTAGTCTTCCGATCTACTCATATGACCTTTAGAATTTTTCTGTAGCAACACGTTCCTCTAGGAACTGTTTTTTTTTTTTTTTTTTTTTTTTTGCACGCGTTTGACTTAAATACAAGACTACATTCCAACCAAATATCTCCAGAAGAGACTTCATAACATTGAAATATATATTCAACATTTACTGTTTTCTCTTCTTCAGAAAAGTTTTTCTTTTTATTGCCAGTCCACATTTTGTATCCTGTCTACTCCGACTATCGTTAGTTGTTGTTATGATCAAACAACAAAACTCATCTATTGCTTTTGGTGTGTCATTTCCTAATCTGATTTAATTCGAGGACGTTCCATTGCCCTTGTGCTACATTGATGATACTTATCTTTCAACCTCTTTTGCCATTCCTGACAGAATTACAATCCCACTCCTAAATGTCGAAGTTTTAACTTCTCTCTGACCTTTAATTCACTTTCCAAATATCACCTTGGTTTTCATCACGACTTTTTCAAAGTACAGACTGTGGGTAGGATAAAACCTATTTCTCTTCGTTTTAACTTGTTTTTTGCCTTTCATATCCATCCTTTCATATCTCTTATATATCGGGCAGTCAAATGAAAGTCAGACGCATAGAAAAAAGTACGTAAACGGCTTATCATTTGAAAAGTAATTGCCATAACTGTTAATACATTGATCCCACTGCGAGGTTAGACAGTCAATGCCTTCGTGGGGAAATGTTTGCACTTCTCTACAGAACCTGGTGGATGACATCGGAAGTTCACTGAGGCTTTTTGCAGATGATGCTGTGGTGTATCGAGAGGTTGTAACAATGGAAAATTGTACTGAAATGCAGGAGGATCTGCAGCGAATTGACGCATGGTGCAGGGAATGGCAACTGAATCTCAATGTAGACAAGTGTAATGTGCTGCGGATACACAGAAAGATAGATCCTTTATCATTTAGCTACAAAATAGCAGGTCAGCAACTGGAAGCAGTTAATACCATAAATTATCTGGGAGTACGCATTAGGAGTGATTTAAAATGGAATGATCATATAAAGTTGATTGTCGGTGCCAGACTGAGATTCATTGGAAGAATCCGAAGGAAATGCAATCCGAAAACAAAGGAAGTAGGTTACAGTACGCTTGTTCGCCCACTGCTTGAATACTGCTCAGCAGTGTGGGATCCGTACCAGATAGGATTGATAAAAGACATAGAGAAGATCCAACGGAGAGCAGCGTGCTTCGTTACAGGATCATTTAGTAATCGCGAAAGCGTTACGGAGATGATAGATACACTCCAGTGGAAGACTCTGCAGGAGAGACGCTCAGTAGCTCGGTACGGGCTTTTGTCAAAGTTTCGAGAACATACCTTCACCGAAGAGTCAAGCAGTATATTGCTCCCTCCTACGTATATCTCGCGAAGAGACCATGAGGATAAAATCAGAGAGATTAGAGCCCACACAGAGGCATACCGACAATCCTCCTTTCCACGAACAATACGAGATTGGAATAGAAGGGAGAACCGATAGAGGTACTGAAGGTACCCTCCGCCACACACCGTCAGGTGGCTTGCGGAGTATGGATGTAGATGTAGATGTAGATGAACCATGATGGTACCAAGGCGGGCGCCACATGTTGCAATTTCGTTTCGACTGCACTGGACAAATTCCGCTGTGAACTCGTTACGCATTTCCAGTTTCTATACAATCGCGATCTCTCTCCCTTTGATATACATAATTTTGCCACCCCCAAGAAAGATGTTCGTGGCCGCCGATTTGCTTCGGACGAAGAGGTGCACGGCTGGGTACCATCATGGTTCCGTAGGCAACCGCAAACATTTCCCCACGAAGGCATTGACTGTCTAACTTCGCAGTGGGATAAATGTGTTTAACACCTACGGTGATTATTTTTGAAATAAAACAGTGTACTTCCTTTTTTTCTATCTGTCTCGTTTTCATTTAAATACCCCGTATAACTGCAGTCTGTTTTCTGTACAAGTTGTAGACAATCTTCCCCGTAAAACAATTAACGGCGAAATTGAACGGAATCAAGGATAAGAGGTGGAACACTACGGAGATTAAAGTATCTTGTGCTGGGAAGAAGAGACGGTGTAGTTAAAATACGACACTCTATTACCATCACGATTGTAAAATCCCTTCTCTTCTGTCACTCAAACATCAAAAACCTCGTGCTGTGGCCAAAAAATAAATCAGTCGAAGAAAAATGCGAAAGCTATTTGCAACATTATTAAACAAGAAACTAAGAAAGACAACGATTCAGATCAAATGTAACTCCAGAAACTATAGCAGAAATTGTGATAACTTAAAATTATTGGGTACCAAATTCAGTGATTACCTCCTCTCCTTGACAGTGAACACTGCACCAAATAATAAACAACCTAATAAAGATGCATTACATTTATTTGTGCAGACGTTAGTTGCACAACAAACAGACCTTGATTTAAAAAATACAGAGATAACGAAATTCGTAGATCACTAAAAAGTAATAATTCTGCTAGCTATGACGATGTTCTTAGTTGAACATTAATATATTATGCTGACTTCATAGTGTCGCCCTTCAGTTATATTTATAATGAATCAGTGATTCGGGGAATTTTTCCCGACTAATTTTAAATTTGCGCTAGTAATACGATCTGTAAACCAGGAAGCAAAACCCCTCTAAATACACACCTATATCAAGAAGAATTGACGGAATGATAGGATATTTGTTAAAACACCAGGGAATAACTTCCATGGTACTAGAGAGAGCTGCAGAGAGTAAAGACTGTGGAGAAAGACAGAGATTGTAATACATCCAGATAATAATAGAGGACATAGGTTGCAAGTGCTAGTCTTAGATTCTAAGGTTGGCACAGGAGAGGAATTCTTGAAGGGCCGTATCAAACCAGTCAGAAGTCTGATGACTGAAAAAAATCACTCCTTGCAATCTTTTCAAAAGTGTTTTAGGAAGTGACATGTATTAGAAAACGCAACTCAATTAGCTAAACAGGACTTGTTAACTGTTTGAGTTTGAATTTTAAAAGGGTCTGCAAAAAGAAAGCAAAGCAGGACTTCATAAATGAAGCGCTAGTAGAGCTAAACAAGAAGAAGTACACTGTTGGTATATTCTGTGACCTTGCCAAAGACTTTATTGCCGGAAATGTTATGATAGTAACCCTAGTATCAACGCATTTTCCATAACGCGCATTATCAAGGGGGGAGGGGGGGTACTTCATGCCCACCCTAATATGTTAAGAAAGAACGAAATTCGTTAATCATTGTTGAGTTGTATTGACAACATACGTTTTAAAGAGGAACTGACGTGTAAGTAGGGTCCAGCACCAGAAAATATCTTCTATCACACGAAGCTAGGGGTACTTCATGACCACCATAAAAAATTAAAACATACGTATACTTGTGTAAGTAAGTTCCTGAAACTGAAAATAATGAATATGGCGTCCGTTGTGGAAAGTGATATCTACCTCTAAGACTTGAATTTTTGGGTTAAGTTTGAATGAAAGCAAAGAAGGGGAAGCAGAAAGGTGAAAGGCGTATATAGAGGGTCTATACAAGGGCGATGTACTTGAGGATAATATTATGGAGATGGATGAGGATGTAGATGAAGACGGAATAGGAGATATGATACTGCGTGAAGAGTTTGACACAGCACTGAAAGACCTGAGTCGAAACAAGGCCCCGGGAGTGACAACATTCCATTGGAACTACTGACGGCCTTGTCAGTCCTGACAAAACTCTACCATCTGGTGAGTAAGATGTACGAGACAGGCGAAATACCCTCAGACTTCAAGAAGAATATAATAATTCCAATCCCAAAGAAAGCAGGTGTTGACAGATGTGAAAATTACCGAAGTATCAGTTTAATAAGTCACAGCTGCAAAATACTAACGCGAATTCTTTACAGACGAATGGAAAAACTGGTAGAAGCCGACCTCGGCGAGGATCAGTTTGGATTCCGCAGAAATGTTGAAACTCGTGAGGCAATACTGACTCTACGACTTATCTTAGAAAATAGATTAAGTAAAGGCAAACCTACATTTCTAGCATTTGTAGACTTAGAGAAAGCTTTTGACAGTGTTGACTGGAATACTCTCTTTCAAATTCTAAAGGTGGCAGGGGTAAAATACAGGGAGCGAAAGGCTGTTTACAATTTGTACAGAAACCAGATGGCAGTTATAAGAGTCGAGGGGCATGAAAGGGAAGCAGTGGTTGGGAAGGGAGTGAGACAGGGTTGTAGCCTCTCCCCGATGTTATTCAATCTGTATATTGAGCAAGCAGTAAATGAAACAAAAGAAAAATTCGGAGTAGGTATTTAAGTCCATGGGGAAGAAATAAAAACGTTGAGGTTCGCCGATGACATTGTAATTCTGTCAGAGACAGCAAAGGACCTGGAAGAGCAGTTGAATGGAATGGACAGTGTCTTGAAAGGAGGATATAAGATGAACATAAACAAAAGCAAAACGAGGGTAATGGAATGTAGTCGAATTAAGTCGGGTGATGCTGAGGGAATTAGATTAGGAAATGAGACACTTAAAGTAGTAAATGAGTTTTGCTATTTGGGGAGCAAAATAACTGAAGATGGTCGAAGTAGAGAGGATATAAAATGTAGACTGGCAATGGCAAGGAAAGCGCTTCTGAAGAAGAGAAATTTGTTAACATCGAGTACAGATTTAAGTGTCAGGAAGTCGTTTCCGAAAGTATTTGTATGGAGTGTAGCCATGTATGGAAGTGAAACGTGGACGGTAAGTAGTTTAGACAAGAAGAGAATAGAAGCTTTCGAAATGTGGTGCTACAGAAGAATGCTGAAGATTAGATGGGTAGACCACATAACTAATGAGGGGGTATTGAATAGAATTGGGGAGAAGAGGTGTTTGTGGCTCAACTTGACTAGAAGAAGGGACCGGTTGGTAGGGTATGTTCTGGGGCATCAAGGGATCACAAATTTAGCATTGGAGGGCAGCATGGAGGGTAAAAATCGTAGAGGGAGACCAAGAGACTAATATACTAAGCAGATTCAGAAGGATGTAGGTTGCAGTAAGCACTGGGAGATGAAGAAGCTTGCACAGGATAGCGTAGCATGGAGAGCTGCATCAAACCAGTGTCAGGACTGAAGACAACAACAACAACAACTGAATGCCAAATTTTAAACACTTATGGGATCTAGTAGGAGAATTAATTGAAACTAGAAATATTGTTTTCAATATTTAAAATATAAAATAACTGACAAGATTTCAATATTTTCAAAAGGTGGCTATAAACTACCCCTCCCCACCCTATTTTAATTGCTAGGGTTAATAGCTGCTCTCTTACAGGACTGCAGTTTAACCTCATAATAGAAATCAGAGGGTCCTATTGACAGTCTGTGTCACGGCCGTCAAAATGCTGGACTTAACGTGTGGAGTGCCGCAAGGATCTGTACTAGACCCACGCTTGTTTCTAACATAAAAATATATGTTCCAAGGCGCTACGAAAGCTGTAATGTTTGTCGATGCATTCCAATTAAGGGCCGAAATTCTTCCTTTATGGACACAAGTGGTTCACAGCAAACTGTTTCCGCCATAGTCTCACAAGACTCATAGAATATGGTTTCAAACAAAACAGTAAGGATCTATTAGCAGCCAAGGTAGACACCAATAGTCTCACATACTGTAAAAATTCTCTTTGGGTCCAGATAGATAGCAAGTTAAAATATGAAGATCTTCAGACTTTCCCAACGAGGTGTTGTCATCTTGGAAAATCGGGTTTTTTGTGGTAATCCGCGTCGTACTTGCACGATATTTCTATCGCGTAAGTCGCAGTCTTCATCAGGTGCTCGCTGAGGCTTAATCCAGCGTGGAACGGGTCCAGTGTGGGGCCAGGTGCTCCGCCATCCGTCTCGCCGTGCCAGGCTCTCCGTCGGTCTGTGGCAGCAAACGCAGTATTTACTAGCCGTTGCCATTTTGTCTGCTGTGCGCGTAATTTTTGGCTGTTGTCACTTAATAATTTTATCATCTGACGTTCTGTTCCACCTTCAAGTTGTACTACGCTTTCAGCCTTCTGATGGCCGTGGGCTGTGCTCTTTCTGCTACCGTAGCCGACAGCGTCAGGTGCTCCGTCCTCTCCGCAAGCTAGGGGCGGCTCTCGGGTTGTTTTCTGGCCCCTCGTGTTCACATCGAAATGACCGTCCTCTGTTTGAAGTGACACCACTCGTCCGCCTTGTGTTGGTTGTGCTGGGTTATTTGCTCTCTCACCATTTCGAAAGTCATTTCCTCCGAAGTTTGGATGTTGCCTCCGTTGCACTTTTAGGAGATCGAGAGCCGGATTCCAGGCGGAACTAAGCTCAGATACCGTGTCACAGTTGATAAGATCCTGTGTGCCGTTTATTTCGATGGATTTTGTAATTATGGTGTCCTAGTATCTGGGTGACTGTGTCAGAATCTTGACGTTATCGTAATTCATCGAATGATTCAGTTCCAAACAACGTTCCACTATAGTTGACGTGGAAACCATTTTCAATTTGGTGTGACCTTGGTGCTCCTTGCATCTGATGTCATCCTTTAATGTTCCTAAAAGAACCTTAATCTTGGGTGGTGGGTAGAAGACGCTCTTGACGTTATATTTGAGAAGAATTCTACTATTTTGGCAGGTATTTGTCCGGCATATGGCAAAAAAGCAATCTTCTTTGCTTCTTCTTGTACTTCTATTGAACCATCTGGCCGAGAAGCAGGGCACAGTGCCTGGTGAATATCTATGAAAGAATATCAGTTTCATTAGAACACAGACTGCAGGTGTTCCGTTCCCGTCGTCAGGTAGTCTGTATCTGCAAGAGTTTGTGCCCCGTGCGCCAGAGTTATGAGTACACCGTTCTTCTGCGCTGAACCGTGGCAGCTACTGGCTTGCAGGTATAGAAAGGGGTGAGTCGGTTCTCGGCAAATGCGACGAGAAAAATGCCATCTGCCTTCCTCTGTGCAAGAGCATCTAGGAATTAGAGAGTTGCCGGCCGGAGTGACCGAGCGGTTCTAGGCGCTACAGTCTGGAACCGCGCGACCGCTACGGTCGCAGGTTCGAATCCTGCCTCGGGCATGGATGTGTGTGATGTCCTTAGGTCACTTAGGTTTAAGTAGTTCTAAGTTCTAGGCGCCTGATGACCTCAGAAGGTAAGCCGCATAGTGCTCAGAACCATTTGAACCAATTAGAGAGTTTCCATTCTTCTCCATTTCCTTTGAGAATTTTATGTTAGAGTGGCCAGAGCTCCAGTGTTAAAGCAAAACAGTAAGCTTTTCCTTGCCGTTGGCCGAGTTTACAAAGGCTCATCCAAAACGCGAATTACCGGAAGAAAACTCGTTTTTCCAAACGAAAAGTTAAAATGTAACGAACACACAGATAAACTAATCAGAAAGCTCAGTTTAATGTATTACGCTGCTACAAACATCTCTCATTGGGTTTATCAAAAGACAAGAGTGTTCGCTATTTCCGGATATTTCCTCTTTCTGTTGTCTCACAAAATTAGATCTGGGGCATTGTATCTAAAGTAAGTGTGTGTTTATTCACCTGGAGGGTGAATGTAATGTAAAGCCTTCTTTTTTCAGTGAATCTGTTTTCAGACATGTATTAACCGGACGTCCTTCACTTCTCCTTATCTTGAGCACCCTCCTTCATTTGACTGTAACTTCTTCCTCTCTTCATATCTTCTAGCATTCCAAACCTTCTGCTTTCTCTCCCTTTTTTCCTTTTACTTCCCCCCCCCCCCCCCCCCCCATAATTCTCTGCAGTAGACGATTCCAACGTAATATGTGTCCCACCCTAGATGTTTTCCACTTCTGTGTCATCCTCAAGAAAGTCCTCTCGTATCCTTCCCAGCACCTCTACGTTTCTCATTCTGTTGATCCATGTCACTTTCTCCCTACTGCTCCCTAACCACGCTTCAGAACCTTACAAATAATTTTGTTGTTTCTGTTTGACTGTCCACGTTTCAGATCAAAGAACACTACACTCAAAATATTTGATTAACCTCTTCCTAAACCGGAATGTAATGGGCATGCTTCTAGTTGTCAGCACACTTGTCGCTCTCCCAAAATCTGTCTTTCCCAAGGAGATTCTTTGGCTCATTTCCTCTGCACAGTTCCCTCTGTAAACTATCAAGCTTCCCAAATACTGGAATGAGAGAATCTGTTCTACTGACATTCCATCTACTGATACAGAAATCGAATCCTTTTATGTTTTATTCTCATCACTGTGGTCTTGAGGATGTTCAATTTCGTTCAAAATTCTTTTCTGCTAGCACAGTCATATCATCAGCGTACCGGTACTTGATGGTTTTCACTGTTTCTCCTCCTACGACAAGCCCTTTAATTTTTCCAAAGCCTTATTGATTAGCTTTTCAGCATATATATTGAAAACTGACAGCAACTCCGTCTCATGCTTCCAGTGCCTACATCTACAGCTTCCTCTTCTTCTTCGCAAATATCTACTTTCTCCCCAATATATAGTTGCTTTGTCACACTTATATTCTTCCAATATATACCAGTAACTTTCAGAATCTTCAACAGCATGCACCAATCAATTCTGGCAAATGCTTTTATCCCAGTCGACAAAACAAACACACATTTCTCTATTCGTTTCCAAAAATCATTCTGCCATCACCCTCATACACCTTGTTGCATCCGTGATCCCTTGGTCTCTCTTCCTTTTCTATATCTGAACTGTTCTTCTCCTGAATTCTTCTCTGTTTTCCTTTCTATTCATCTCAGGACTATTCTGGTCACAGCCTAAGTAACAAGGCATATTGTCCTATAATCTTTACATTTAGTGGCACTGCATTTTTTAGGCGATCCATTATGGTCTTAAGGAGATATGTAGGACAGATACCTGTTTCATATATTCTACTAGTGAACTCGACAACGTTTCACAGTTGCTAAATATATATCGGAGTTGGATGTACATCCTAATGGTCTTCTCCTCCTCCTCCATTTCGACCTCCCCTTACCCCCTCACTTTGTCCATCTCTTCCCCTCTCTGCGTCCATCACGTCCCACATCTCTCTGTTCATCTCCTCTTCTTCTCTCTACTTCCTCCACCCTATGTCCATCTGTCTCTTCTCCCTCTCTGTGTCAGTTTCCTTCCCTCCACCGTTTCTCTGACATTAAACCTGGTTCATTGTCACTGCCAACATAACCTTGACTGGGAACTGAAGTCGCTTAAAATGAGTGGGTCAGTCACTTTTGATCATTGATATGCGGGGGGCCGAGGGACCTTTCCTACGGCATGATAAGTGAGGGAAGTAGGTTCAGTAACAGTATTTCACGTAGTTGTAAGCGATAAATGAATGTTGTTAGAGTAATTTGTAACATTTTGGAAGTAAGCCAGAAACGAACGTTTCGAAAATTTTTCTGTCAGCCTTTCACTATTACGTATTGCATGTATATATTTATGTTGTTGTTGTTGTGGTCTTCAGTCCAGAGACTGGTTTGATGCAACTCTCCATGCTACTCTATCCTGTGCAAGTTTCTTCATCTCCCAGTACCTACTTCAACCTACATCCTTGGTTCAAATGGTTCAAATGGCTCTGAGCACTATGGGACTCAACTGCTGAGGTCATTAGTCCCCTAGAACTTAGAACTAGTTAAACCTAACTAACCTAAGGACATCACAAACATCCATGCCCGAGGCAGGATTCGAACCTGCGACCGAAGCGGTCTTGCGGTTCCAGACTGCAGCGCCTTTAACCGCACGGCCACTTCGGCCGGCTACCTACATCCTTCTGAATCTGCTTAGTGTAATCATCTCTTGGTCTCCCTCTACGATTTTTACCCTCCACGCTGCTCTCCAATACTAAATTGGTGATCCCTTGACGCCTCAGAATATGTCCTACCAACCGATCCCTTCTTATAGTCAAGTTGTGCCACAAATTCTTCTCCCCAGTACTGTTCAGTACCTCCTCATCAGTTGCACGATCCACACATCTAATCTTTAGCATTCTTCTGTAGCACCACATTTCGAAAGCTTCTGTTCTCTTCTTGCCTAGCTATTTATTGTCCATGTTTCACTTCCATACTTGGCTACACTCCATACAAATACTTTCAGAAACGACTTCCTGACACTTAAATCTGTACTCGATGTTAACAAATTTCTCTTCAGAAACTCTTTCCTTGCCATTGCCAGTCTACATTTTATATCCTTTTGTTGATGTTCATCTTATATCCTCCTTCCAAGACACTGTCCATTCCGTTCAGCTGCTCTTCCAGGTCCTTTGCTGTCTCTGACAGAATTACAATTTCGTCAGCGAACCTCAGAGTTTTTACTTCTTCTCCATGGATTTTAATTCCTTCTCCGAAATTTTCTTTTATTTCATTTACTGCTTCCTCAATATACAGATTGAATAACATCGGGGAGAGGCTACAACCCTGTCTCACTCCCTTCCCAACCACTGCTTCCCTTTCGTGTCCCTGGACTCTTATAACTGCCATCTGGTTTCTGTGCAAATTGTAAATAGCCTGTCGCTCCCTGTATTTTACCCCTGCCACCTTTAGAACTTGAAAGAGAGTATTCCAGTCAACATTGTCAAAAGCTTTCTCTAAGTCTACAAATGCTAGAAACGTAGGTTTGCCTGCCCTTAATCTTTCTTCTAAGATAAGTCGTAGAGTCAGTATTGCCTCACGTGTTCCAATATTTCTACGGAATCCAATCTGATCTTCCCCGAGATCGGCTTCTACCAGTTTTTCCATTCGTCTGTAAAGAATTCGCGTTAGTATTTTTCAGCTGTGAGTTATTAAACTGATAGTTCGGTAATTGTCACATCTGTCAATACCTGCTTTCTTTGGGATTGGAATTATTATATTCTTCTAGAAGTCTGAGGGAATTTCGCCTGTCTCGTACATCTTGCTCAGCAGATGGTGTAGTGTAACGACGTATAGATTTTGTTTATAAATGGTTTTCTTTCGACATATGACCATGTGCAGACTTCGTCACCTACGTCAGTTACAACCCACTTCAAAATGATTTATATACTTTTTAAATTGTCACAGAATGGTTCTTGAACGAAACTGTAAAACATCAGTTGAGTCGTAAGCAAAGAATTTCGTCACTTGGGCCAATTGATTTGCGTAAACTTTTTCAATTTAAATTTCGTTTGTTTCTCCTCAGAACTTCTATTGACACACTTTATCCTGACTTAATCGATGTCAGAATCACACATTGACTATACCTTTTAGATTCAAAGTTGCAATGACCACTGTCAAAATTCAATAATCTTGTCAAATATCCTATTAATCAGTTCACATAATTCTCCATAAATGAATCCTCAGAACACGTGTTTCAACTTTAGTAGTATCCACTATTTTATTAACTTCCTACATACAGACGTTCTGAACCTGAGGCTTAACAGAATAGGATTGACTTTTCAACAAGATTAAGCTCTATATGACGTCATTGTTGTACAAAAAGAGTATACAAATTCATTTTTAATTTTTAGAAGCACGACGCAACAACTCGGTTCCAGGATCTTCTGTTGCTCCTCGGCTGTCGACCCGCGACGTATAGCGGCCAGCAATTTCCTCTCTGGTCGCGGCAACGAAGATGCTGTCTCCGTTCGTTGCGCCGCCCTCTCCGTACATGAAACACATAAAAAAAATACAAAACTTTTAGATATTCACATCTTTTACCAATAATAAGAAAAATATATAAACAAACTAAATTAAACTTATAGTCACCTGCAAACTGGGCTGACACTGGTGGATGGGTGACGCTTCAATTTCGCGTCCCACTACAATGGGAGAGTTTTGTCAGGACTGGCTCTCCCAAGACTGTCAGTAGTTCTAATGGATTGTTGTCTACTCCCGGGGCCTCGTTTCGACTCGGGTCTTTCAGTGCCCTGTCAAACTGTACACGCAGTATCGTATCTCCCATTTCATCTTCATCTACATCCTCTTCCATTTCCATAATATTGTCCACTAGTACATCGCCCTTGTATAGACCCTCTATATACTCCTTCCACCTTTCTGCTTTCCCTTTATTGCTTAGAACTGGGTTTCCATCTGAGCTCTTGATGTTCATGCAAGTGGTTCCCTTTCCTCCAAAGGACTCTTTAATTTTCCTGTAGGCAGTATCTATCTTACCCCTAGTGATATGCACCTCTACATCCTTATATTTGTCCTCTAGCCATCCCTGCTTAGCCACTTTGCACTTCCTGTCGATCTCATTTTTGAGACGTTTGTATTGCTTTTTGCCTGCTTCATTTACTGCATTGTTGTATTTTCTCGTTTCATGAATTAAAGTCAATATATCTTCTGTTACCCAAGGATTTCTACTAGCCCTTAGTCTTTTTACCTCTTTTTACAGAGGGTCCTCTATTGGCTTCACTATTTCATCCCTCAAAGCTACCCTCTCTAAAACCTCTCGTTCTGTCAGTTTATCTACATCCCATCTCCTTAAATTCCCACCTTTTTGCAGTTTCTTCAGTTTTAATCTATAGTTCATAACCAATAGATTGTGGTCAGAGTCCACATCTGCTCGTGGAAATGTGTTACAATGTAAAACCTGGTTCCTAAATCTCTGCCGGCCGGAGTGGCCGTGTGGCTGTAGGCGCTATAGTCTGAAACCGAGCGACCGCTACGGTCGCAGGTTTGGGTCCTGCGGCGGGCATGGATGTGTGTGATGTCCTTAGGTTAGTTAGGTTTAATTAGTTCTAAGTTCTGGGCGACTGATGACCTCAGAAGTTAAGTCGCATAGTGCTCAGAGCCATTTCAACCATTTGAACTTAAATCTCTGCCTTACCATTATATAATCAATCTGAAACCTTCGAGTATCTCCAGGCTTCTTCCATGTATACAACCTTCTCTTATGATTCTTGAACCAAGTGTTAGCTATGATTAAGTTATGCTCTGTGCAAAATTCTACCAGGCGTCTTCCTCTTTAATTCCTTACCCCCATTCCATATTACCTACAACATTTCCTTCTCTTCCTTTTTCTACTATCGAATTCCAGTCACCCATGACTATTAAATTTTCGTCTCCCTTCACTATCTGAATATTTTTTTTAAATCTCATTATACATTTCATCAATCTCTTCGTCATCTGTGTAGCTAGTTGGCATATAAACTTGTACTACTGTAGTAGGCGTGGGCTTCGTATCTATGTTGGGCACAATAACGCGTTCACTATATAATATGTATTAAAGAAATAAACAGCCTCCATCTATCCAAATGTTCATAAGAATATTGGGTACAAATTTAAAGTAATAAGTGAAGAACTTTCCGAGCTATTTGCTAATAACGTTTCCTCTGCACCCGTTGCACACTGATGTGACAACAGTCATCGGGTAGCGACATGCACATATACGGATGACAATAATATTGCGTACATGAGGTATAAAAGGGCAGGACATTGGCGGATGTGTCACTGTACTCAGGTGATTCATGTGAATTGGCTGCCGATGTGATCGTGGCCGCACGATGGGATTTACCAGATTTTGAACGCGGGCTGACATTGGAGGAGACACATGGAACATCCCATTTCGGAAATAGTTGGGTAATTCAGTATTCCGAGATCCATAGTGTCAAGAGTGTGCCGAGAATAGCAAATTTCAGGCATTACCTCTCATCACGGACAACGCAGGGCCTTACGGCCTTCACTTAACGACTGAGAGCTGCGTCATTTGCAAAGAATTATCAGTGATAACAGACAAGCAACACTGCGTGAAATAACCGCAAAAATCAATGTGGGACGTGAGACGAATGTATGCGTTACGACGGTGCGTTGAAATGTGGCGTTAATGGGCTTTGGCAGCAGACTACCGACGCGATTGCCTCTTATAATAACAGCTTAGAATCGCCTGCAGCTCCTCTCCTGGGCTCATGACCATATCGGGTAGGCCCCAGGCGACTGGAGAAACTTGGACTGGTCTGGCGAGTCCCGATTGCTGGGCTGTGTTTACACGACTCCAACTGAACCGATCATTGATTGGAAATGGTTATGTTAGGCTACTTGGAAATCGTTTGCAACCATTCATGCACGTATCCAACGACTTTCGTCACCTCTGTGAATATTCGTACATATTTATACAGCATCCCCTAAAATCCCCCTTAGAAACTTCTAGGACTTGACGGCGAGGCTGGGTAGACAATATTCTGAACTGGAGCCCATGCCCGCAAACCTACCGTTTCCGTGCAGCAGCCGTTTCAAAACATGTTTGCCAAGTAGGTATGCAACGAAGTAGTCATGTGGGTAGATCGGCTGATGTCTATGGCGTGTGTCCTACCTGTTTGATACGATTCGAGACCTCAGTAACGTGTCTGCCATTTTTGGGACTGTTTTTCTCCTTATAATTTCAATCTGAATTTTTGTATTCCAGACTAGGAACTGAAGGCTTTTTTCGATCAACAAGTGTTCAGTTCCTGGTGCTGTGAAGTCTGAAACACAAAAATTCAAATCGAAATTTTAAGTAGAAGAACAGCACCAAAAATGGAACGAAAATACGTGTAGAACTACACCCACAGAACCTGACACTGAAGATTCCTTACAAAGAACAGAGGCGAAACGCGTATGGCACGAAAATTGTGTTTCATGCAGTTGTAGTTAGACAGTTCAAAAGGAAACATTTTCAACAGGTCGTAATACTACACACAACTGAGGTCGACAGTACTATAGAAGTTGCATAATGTTGATTTTATTATCAACTACAGCTTACACAGTTTGTTCAACATGAGCACCAGGAACGTCGACGAGATGCTGCATCCGTAAAACGAGGTGATCAACAGTTGGCAGCAGCAGTCCCGGTGAAACTTGAGCAACGTGTCACTGTATACTAGCCCTCATATCCAGTAGAGATCGACAGTGCTCCTGGAGCCAAAGGTCACATGGATTCAAATGAACTGATATTGCAGACTATGCATCTGGCAGAACTCTGGAGATAACATTTTCGTAAAATGTTGTATTAAGCACATCTTTCACTGGACGTCGATATGAGCGTTGTCCCATCTTGTATCAAAGCAGTGGTTTCCACACAGTTTCGCACTTCCACAGCAGGAACCACACGCTGTGCAAGGAGACCAGGAAAAAGTGCAGACGTGACGGTACACGTGACAGGCCCTCTGGATGTATTTCATGCAGTTGCAGTCTTCGATAACAGGAATCACATGCTGTACAATGAGGTCAGGATAAAGTGCATGTGGGCGGCGGCGCCATCTTGTACGAAAGCCTGAAAAATGTTTTTGTGGTCAGCCAGAAAGCGACAGAGAACATACCGACCATGGTTTCCAGTCTGAAATCCCATATTCTACTTTTGTTCAATGAAAGAAATGTTTGTATTCTCTATTCACTCGACAGAACCAGGAACTACGATTACAAATGAAAGTTTTGAGTTCTAACTGATCGATATATTTTATAAACTTTCACACACATAGCATAGTAATATTCCTGATAATAATAATGATAATGTCTCTATCATAAGCAGCACTATGAGCAGTTCCAAGACGACCTCTACGGTAACTTCCCAATAAATGGTCTTTCGCCCTAACTCTCAATAATCAAAGTTAATTGCTCGCCACAAAAGTGGAAAATAACGTTACTACTTGCCACGCATTTTTGTTAATATTACAGTCGACACACAAACAGTGACGTCTGGGAAATCTAAGCGATCCAGGACGGTGTATAGTCCTCGCGAGTTCACTTCCTATTTGCACCGAAAACATGCGTTTAGTTTCAGCCTGGCTGTGACGTCACCCGGGGTACGGATCGTATTGTAGTGAACTCGATAAATTATTTTGTGACATGCTAGTTACAATCCAAGTGGCCCCGCGTTAGGAGCCATAAATGTAGCCGGCCGGAGTGGCCGAGCGGTTCTAGGCGCTACAGTCGGGAGCCGCGCGACCGCTACGGTCGCAGGTTCGAATCCTGCCTCGGGCATGGCTGTGTGTGATGTCCTTAGGTTAGTTCGGTTTAAGTAGTTCTAAGTTCTAGGGGACTGATGACCTCAGAAGTTAAGTCCTATAGTGCTCAGAGCCATTTGAACCATAAATGTAGTGAACTCGAGAAGTTATTTTGTGACACAAGATATAATGAACATCACCCATGAGGTTGCCCCACGATGGGCGCCAAAAAATGTAGTGAACTCGAGAAACTAAAAGAAATCAAGCACAAAGGGTACACAATGAAGGAGTTAATCCATGAATGTAAAGGATTGCTTATATGGTCAAAACATGAGAGAAATGTATTTATTTTCGTGCTGTTTAGACAAAAAAAAGTAAAATTATAAATCTCAGGGCCGATTTGACTGGGCGTGGACACGACTCAGTTACGATCGTTCGCTGTATAGTGGTGTCGGCGGCAGGTGGTGCGCCGGTGCGGCTGGGCCCAGGTACGATCTCCGCGTTGTCTGCTCGTTGTCGGTCGCGTGGCCGAAGCTGTGCTGTCAGGGTGTCGGAGGGCGGACGTTGGCGGTGGGTGGAAGAGCGCCCGTGTCTTCCCACGGCTCTTCTCTCGCTTTTTCGCCATCTCTCAGCTCAACTCCTCTTCGGAAAATCCTTCCTTTCGGCGTTGTCATTGGCAGACAAAATTGTCATTGTAGCCCAATGACAGATCGCCGTTTCATCGCCACGCCTCTCTGTGCAGGGTGGAAATATCCTACCTGGCGTGGACTGGTGTGTGGCTCGTGAATCGGTATCTTTCTCACGATTTCACATTTTTGAGATGTTTTCCTGCATTCCAAGGCTGTTGGGAGAGCCGCTACACAACTGTTCTTTATAACAGCTTTCTCTGCGTGAGCCCTAGACAAACTTATGTTTTGGCTCCATCCCAAAATCTGCTGGCGTCCGTCATTTACAAGAAATGTCCCCACTGCCGAGAAAAACATCTTCTTAAGGATGTTAGCTTCTTTCACACGCCTCCCTGCACCAATTCCCCGCTCTTTTTGTACACTTCTTCCTGTGCCCGTGGGGTGCTGGAATTGTCGGCACATCCCTGCTTTCCGAGGCAGGTAAAGTGACTGCTGCCAGGCCAGAAGAAATCAGATGTTTTCGCGTGTACATTCTTGGCATTCCGTCGCAATGGCTGTAGAAGCCCAGCGGTTGTGGGCACGGCACGCTTCTCGTTGTGAGACAGGCCGATCGCGTCGTGTCCCTTCTCGATTCCCGCTGTGCCCTTGCAGAACGGCGGCAGCGCCCTCGCCCCAAAGTGACCGGCTCGGCCGCTCGCGGCGCGTTGGCAAAAGTGCCGCATTCAGACGTGTTACAGTATGGTAACTGGATGCGAAGGGAAGTCAAGTCGTTTCAGAAATCTAAACGTTCCAGGGCGGTGTACACTCCTCGCGAGTTCACTTTCTACTCTTATCGAACACGCACTTAGTTGGGACCTGGCTGTGACGTCACCGCAGGTAGCGCGTAAGCCGGCGTTTGACTGACGCGGACTGATTGATGGTTGGATGCGAAGGAACTGTGTCACGGCCTCTCAGGCCGTATTTATATATGGCCGCAGAGGACGTCCTAAGGGAACACCTGCCGCCATCTACTTGTAAATGCCTACTTTCTCGGACACATATTGTTTTATAACACCGTCATGAATTAATTTAGAAACTTTGTAATTTTTGTATGACTGCAGTTAAGTTGGCTTTAATCATAGAAAAACTTTCAGCTCTCCTGTATTTTGTAGGCTAGAATTTTCAAAACTGAGCCGTCGGCAGAACATGACCTCTTTACTGCATCTTTAAGAGACCTTGAATTGATTGTTGTTTACATCAAAGTCTTGAAACTTGGTATATCTTCATTGTGTAATAGATGTAATCAAGTGCTGTGGTCAGAACTGTCTATCATTAATATAACTGATACTTAATCTACTACAAATATGGACGTCTTTGTTCCTAATTCAGTGTTCAGAAATTACTCGACAACAATTAGAGGTAGCTTAATGGGGTTCCATAGTTAGTGTTTTTATATCGAATTGAAGCTTCATTCGAATTTTCATATTTCTAAGTCTGATATTTCGCCCCTTTAAATTTTCGTAAAAACTCCGATTTTAACCAAAATACTATTTTGATCAAGTTGAGACTTGTAGCAGTTGAGTTTGACATGCACTTGCATATTCAGAACGATTTTTGGTTTTCTAGCTATATTATTTAGCTCCACTTAATTTTTCTTATAACGATGTATTTAGGTAAAGATATTCATATAATCACTCTGAGATTTAACAGTTTAAACATTAATATACTGAAGCATATGTTGACGAAGTTTGGAAAAGCAACTTTTAAATTTTAATTTCATCCTCAGATTATGGTACAATGCTGAGGCGCGTTATGGTGACGTAGCGCTAGTAGCAGTGAACTGGGGCACGTACTGGCACACCCGCTCGCCCCTGTATTTTTCAAATGGTACAGCGCTTGTTTCGCCACATGCAATCGTCACGGTACACCTGACAGGCCATCTAGGTGTATTCGCTTCAAAGACGAACAGGCAGAGAACACAAAGAGTTTGTGTATCCAAACCAGTCACGTACTACAGGTGCAATAGCTCTGTGCCCACAAATTCCTCAGTTATGCGTATTCACAGCACCTGTACTGTAAAATTCTCCTCGTCACTTCGTAGAATATTTCCCGACGACATGTCATCAATTTCGATCCACGCCAGAAACCGAAGACCAAATTCCAAAACATCTGCGGATCATGAGGTGTCAGTTGCACCACCGTCTCGATCTTGTACGGGTACCAACGTGAAATAGACAGCAAAGCTTCCCGTACTGTTGACTATGTATGGGCTGGACAATTCGCGCGACATTGCACGAGCACTAGAACGGGCTGCATGGTCAGTTACAGCAACAGCAACATCGTCAATAACTTCCACCGGTATACGATACTTTAGTCTTCCAGTTGCCACACGAAGTTCACTCGTGTTTTAGAATTTAAATGTCATCTTCTTTAAACCATTAAATAACGTAGTGCCTCTCCTGAGATCTTTCAGTAAGCGATAGTCTCTCAGTGCAGCACTGTAATTGCTGCTGTTTCACATAAAACATTTCACTAACAGTGCACTGTCTGCCTTCTTGATAGCCATACTGTTGGCTCACATTATGGCTTGTCAAATGACAGCGTGGTTGTCAAACGTTACTGTCATACAGATACTGTACAGCGCCACATTTTCACCTGGTAGCTACAGTTGGAACTTTTTTTTCCAACGTAAATCGGTTTCCCGTTAAGGCACTAGGATGTCTACCTAGTCTCGCTGCCATTGCACGATACTTGCTTTCCGCACCCTCGGCAGGCATCCTCAATTTTATAAATGGGACCTGTACTATAGAAGACGCCGGCGGCCATTTGCAGCAACAAGCATCAATACTCAAACTAAGGTTTTATTCGGTGGTTTTGATCAAGTTAGAATTAGAATATTATTATAATGAAGTTTTAATACCACCTTACAGAGTTTGTTAAATGAAATATGCCCATGAGTTGGACATAGACAGGTGATTAACTGAAATACGCGTACCAAATATTCTGTGAAATGATAAGGGAATATGGTGTGGCTGGGAGAAGTCACTGTAACATATTTATATAATAACACAATCACATTTATTCAATAAACATTACCATCTCAAATATTCCCTCTCACTTATCACGGAATGCTGGCGTGATACAAATAGTATCATATCTAAGTAAACTTAGTTAAACATCCGGCTAACATGTGCCGTGAATCGACAATGACTACCGCCTGCACATTTCTATCATCATTTAGCCACACACACACTAACATTCACTCTATTCATTTTATCTAACAGATAAAAGAAGAAGGTTCCCATACACCAAGGGGGACAACATTGGGAGAGAGCACATGGTTCCAACTGTAACTTTAATTCGGGCAAGTCCCGTCTTCACGTTTAACTAACTCCGCGAGTTTTACTGGATATTATGAAGGAACAATTAAATCACACGCGTGAATTTACGTAGAAGATCCAGCTCGATCACGAAATGTGATTACGTCGAGCTGAAGCTTCTCACCAAGAAATGCACGGGGTCTGCGGACCACGTGTTACCAATCTCTCCACAATCAGTAGTCAATAAACACATTTAAATAAAATACACTTTGCATATATACTGCACTCTCACACCGAAATGCAAATTGAGCAATTCTGAGTATTACTCGGCAATGAGCGCCTGTTCACTCCCAAGTGCAGTGAACACAAATTCCCATGAAATTACTTGGCAAAAGAAATCATCTCCCTATCTCTCCTAACCGAGATGATTCTAGGAAATACCATAGTGGCTTTCCTCAGCAGGGAAGCTGCTTCCAAGTTCAAAGTGAACATGGAATTCTAAATCTTCGCTAACTATCGGAGCGATAGAGCAGAGCGTGCTTACTCACCCAGATCTTCCCAGCAACAACCCCGATACGGTCTCCCTCGTCCGGTCCACACATCGTGGCCGCAAGGACTCAGAGATACCGCACACGGTTATTTGCCAACCTAACGAGCGCTAATGACGCGCGTGGAGCTTATGCCTCTCTGGTCCGGTGCAGTCGCGCTCTACTAGATTCGAGGTTGGCTACACTTCCACTATGCCTATAGCACACCCACAGCCGACATCTCACGCATACCTCATCATACGTTCGCATTCACACTTTGCAGACAATTACCATATCTAATGTTAAAATGATCGTCTATATTTAAATAACCCTATCTTATTAATTATCATCAGGCTCTTCCCTGAGTGTCGGAAGGGCACTCAGGTGTCTTTAGTTGTGGGGTCGAGTCATGTAGCGGCTTACATGGAGCCGTTACAACATACGATACGACCCACACTGGACTTCCATGACTAGCTGCCCCTTTCATTATTACCATCTACTATTTATTTTTATATACCATACATATTAAAAATGTAGCCTATATCTATCCGAATGCCTATTAGAGTGCAAGTGAAAACTTGAAATAATCTGTCAATTATTGGAGATACTTGACAGCGACATTATACAACAACTTATCTTTATACACTAGCATAGGTTTTGTTTATATATTCACATATCGTAAATATTTGGAAAAAATTGTAACCATTGTCTGTCTCAATAGAATATTGTGTAAAAATTTGAAGCAAACTGGTCAAGAACTTTTCAAGGTTTCAGAATGTTTTCGCCCTCGGACTTGTATGACTGATCTGTTTGCATCACAGAAGGGAAGTTCATCAGATGGTTTTATAACGAAAATTGTCTTTTGGAACGTGCCCATACAGCTATCCCAGCACTGGAGAGATGGTATGGCAGTATGTTTCGACAATTTGGAATATCTGTTATGGTCAAGCCGTACCCTGGTATGAAGTTAAATTGACTTGGACTTGTCGTGCAACGCCATTCATGCGATTTTCATGTGGCCTTGGCAGTACGAAGATAACAGAAACATAGCACCCAGTCCCTGAGCGGAGAAAATTCACGACCCAACCGGGTATCGAACCCAGACACCTTCTGTTAGTAATCTACCGCACTGACCCCGCAACTACCGAGACGGACAAAATGTTTCTTCGAGAAGAGAATTCGCAATCAATTCAAAAACCATCAGTGTAATAGTATCATATATATTATGTCGTTGTGACAGAGACTAATGATTTAACAGAAAAGCCATTCATTGCGAGTTTCGTCGGCCACTTTTCCCTGTCGTTTTCCGTAGTACATTAAGCTGCCTAACTATGCTCAAAAGTAGCAGCATTGAACTAGTAGTGGATTTTTTCTTTATTTTATTTTCAAACATATTTGTGTGTAAAATTAACATTTAAGCACATTGATACATAATTTATTGATTTGTGATTTTCACTTTTGTTTTGCTCTCAGTTGTTAAAGGCAGCCTATGCTGCCTCAAAAGTGCACTTCCTCAAATAAATGATGATGGATTCCATGCATGTATGTTAGGGTACTTTTCAACTGATCACCGATGAAAACAGGTAATCATTTTTGCTTGTAAAGGTCTCGAAGCAGTGACATGTGCTAATTTGTCAGTGTTTTGAAAAAATAAATCTTGTTTCTTTCCAGTTAAGTTTCGACGTTATCCCAGCGTGTTCATGTAGTTTCTCCCCTCACTGGAACAAACCTTCTGATTTTAGTATGTAGTTTCTCAGCTCCTGGGTCGAAAGTCGCTAATTTCCCAAATGAATCTTCACTTCCCAAACAGTATACGCGTTGATGTGTGGCTAATTTACACACCTGCAGATTGTTAAAAAAAAAACTGTTAATGTGCGTTTGACAGCGAATCGTTTAGTCCAATTACTTCATGTTAGTAATGCCGACATAAATATATATATTTTTCTTTGAACGAACTTAAAATCAAGACACTATATATGCTGCATGTAGATTGGGGTTTTCCGCACTGAGTCGTAAACAGATTGCGTAAATCGTACTTTGATGCGTCTTATCCTGAACTGCCTCTCCCTGGCTCGCGGTCACTGACCAGTCACACCACGCAACTAATGTGACTCGTTCTGAAAACATATTCAGCTAACTATACCGAAGTAAACAATCTGTCTACATTCGCTAATCAACGAATTAATCATGTAGAGATAATACCTGTGCGTACCTTATATTTTTTTCAGGACATTTATCTGGAACCCATATAGCATACAGTTATACAAAAAAGGAGTAATGCACGAGTAAAACCGAACAGTTCAAAAAAAAAAAGGGGGGGGGGGGAAATATCTCCAGTGAACTAGTTCCCAACGATGAACGAGTCTGCCGATCACTAGTCCGCATGCTTTCTAATATTCGTTTGTTTGCAGTTTAGGGGCTTATGTTATTTTTAACGAAACTGTCAGGGATGGGGAAACTGTGTGGGTTATACTTTAATCTGGTTACGTTCTACATCTCAGTTTGTTGTTGATTTTGTGGGAAACAAGATCAGCGAGTTTTTACTTACATTCATTTGGTCATTATTTTCTTTCTTGTTCACTGCAAGGGCCCTTTGTGTGAGAAATTTCTTTGTAACGTTAGCAGTTTTATTTTCAATTGTTCACTCAAATTATTTTCCGTTCCAGTTCCCTGTTGTATAGTTCTGTCGCGTTCGTTTTTGTATCTTGTTTTGAAATTTCTGCCTCTCAAAGTGGTACACTGATTTGCGATCTTAACAGTCCAACTGGTGTATGTCAGCTCCTTCGTATCTGAGGTTTTTCTGTCGGAGTGTGCAGATCTGACTGGAGTGTGCTTCTTTTCCTGTATTCGGTGCATATTCCTTGTTTCTTCAGTACATTTGCTATGCCGATAACTGACTCGTGCTTGTGTATGTTAATGTTCACTATTTATTTTTGTTAGTGAACCAGTACGTGTCACTGTTCTGCATACGAGTATCTGTTTTGGTTGTGCAAATATGAGGTGCATGTGTTCTTAGATCGTTTTCCGTTTTCTTTAGCTGTATTTTGATTTTTTGACTGAGTCTCTGTGTCATAAGGATGTCATATCCACCCGGCCGCGGTGACCGAGCAGATCTAGGCGCTACAGTCTGGAACTGCGCTGCTGCTACGGTCGCAGTTTCGAATCCTGCTTCGGGCATGGATGTGTGTGATGTCCTTAGGTTAGTCAGGTTTACGTAGTTCTAAGTCTAGGCGACTGATGACCTCAAATGTTAAGTCCCATAGTGTTTAGAGCCATTTGAACCTTTTTTGTCACATCCATTGTTTGGCTGTGAGCTACATGGTTTCTAATTCCTTTTCATAGTTTTCTCTGCTGACAAGTAGATATTCCCAGGGACGTTTTTGAAACTGTCAGTTTAATGATGTAGACTAGGATGCTACGTATTTCACCCTGCAACCAGTCATCCAGGTGGGTCCTCATTTGAGAGTAATCGACGAAATAAATTTCTAATCTCTCGTGATTATCTCGACTCCAGATTCTATAGCCTTCAAATCAATATTAACACATGTATTGGCCTTGTGGCGTAGTGGTCAGGTTATGAGCATCTGCTGCACAATTTTTTGTTTATAAATCTTTATCAAAATGACTTTGATCGTTACTTCAATTAATTGGTTTAAATGTAATTTTTTAAAATTTCTGTCGCTTTGTCACATCATCATATTAACTTACTCATTAACTCTTAGTTTTTCATATCCTCATTTTTCTGCCATTTTAAATCTTTGCCCAAGTTATTTGAATTATTTACATCTATTAACTTCTGTTTACTTTCTTCCTTTGATCGTCTTATATTTTCGTCCTACGTTATTTCTGTCCCTCATTTTGCTTAAATGCAGTTTCATTTATAATCTCTTCCTTCATTTAAATCCTCTTTTGCGTTATTTTTTCAATTGTGTGACAATTACCAACCAAAAAAATTTGCACCTCGTATATATCAAAAATCACTTTTTGACACCGTTGCACAGACAATGTAAATAGATTGATTTTTCTTTTATTTCGTAACTAATAGATGGCCATTTTAAACGATTAAAAATTATGGTGTTGTTGTTTTTGTTGTCTTCAGTCCTGAGACTGGTTTGATGCAGCTCTCCATGCTACTCTATCCTGTGCAAGCTTCTTCATCTCCCAGTACTTACTGCAACCCACATCCTTCCGAATCTGCTTAGTGTATTCATCTATTGGTCTCCCTCTACGATTTTTACCGTCCACGCTGCCCTCCAATGCTAAATTTGTGATCCCTTGATGCCTCAGAACATGTCCTACCAACCGATCCCTTCTTCTAGTCAAGTTGTGCCACAAACTCCTCTTTTCCTCAATTCTATTCAATACCTCCTCATTAGTTACGTGATCTACCCATTTAATCTTCAACATTGTTCTGTAGCACCACATTTCAAAAGCTTGTATTCTCTTCTTGTCCAAACTATTTATGATCCATGTTTCACTTCCATACATGGCTACACTCCATACAAATACTTTCATAAACGACTTCCTGACACTTAAATCTACACTCGATGTTAACAAATTTCTCTTCTTCAGAAGCGCTTTCCTTGCCATTGCCAGTCTACATTTTATATCCTCTCTACTTCGACCATCATCAGTTATTTTGCTCCCCAAATAGCAAAACTCCTTTACTACTTTAAGTAAAAATTATGATACACAAAGAAAAATAATAAATCACAGGCACAAATCTTCCAAAGGAATAAAGAGTGATAGTAAAAAAAGGAGAAGCAAATGTAATGTCAATATATTGATTAAAATGACATGACAAATGGTTAGATATTTAAAAAAATAATATTTGAACCTATGAATTGAATAAAAGTATGACGGGAGTCATTTGAACGAAGATTTAAAATATAAATTTGTGTAACACCGGACGAGATTCCGACACACAAACCTCTACTCATCAAGCGCCTACGCCAACCACTGCGCCGTGTGAGCTAATAGCAACTTTAAGGCTCCAGGAAAATCATACAACATTACGAATTTTTTGTCGATTTTTCGGAACCTAGGGCACACCAGGATGAATGGCTGCTGGGTGAGATACCTGGGACCCTAATGTACATCAAAGATTTAAAAAAGTCTATCCCAATCCTGGGAACCTCGCAATCACAATGGGATTTTATTCAATCCATGCAGCATGTATTGGGACAGTGAAATCTTGTGGTACATCTACATCTACATCCACATGGATACTCTGCAAATCACATTGAAGTGCCTGGCTGAAGGTTCATCGAACCACCTTCACAATTCTCTATTATTCCAATCTCGTATAGCGTGCGGAAAGAATGAACATCTATATCTTTCCGTACGAGCTCTGATTTCCCTTATTTTATGGTGGTGATCGTTTCACCCCATGTAGGATGGTGTCAACAAAATATTTTCGCATTCGGAGGACAAAGTTGGTGATGGGAATTTCGTGAGAAGATTCCGTCGCAACGAAAAACGCCTTTCTTTTAATGATTTCCAGCCCAAATCCTGTGTCATTTCTGTGACACTCTCTCCCATATTTCGCGATAATACAAAACGTGCTGCTTTTCTTTGAACTTTTTGAAGGTACTCCGTGTGTCCTATCTGGTAAGGATCCCACACCGCGCAGTAGTATTCTAAAAGAGGACGGACAAGCATAGTGTAGGCAGTCTCCTTAGTAGGCCTGTTACATTTTCTAAGTGTCCTGCCAATAAAACGCAGTGCTTGGTTAGCCTTCCCCACAACATTTTATATGTGTTCCTTCCAATTAAAGTTGTTCGTGAGTGCTGTGGCAGGCATAATTGTATATGTTGCTGTTGACTGTCTAAAATATCTAACTCTCAATTTACCTCACATCCAGAAAGTGTGTTTGTTTTTGTGTTTCTTTCTGGTTTTCCGTAGTCAGTTGAAGACTCTTATGTATGCTGTTTATGCCTGTGTAAAGGTTTTTCTTTATTTTTATTTCTTGTGTTGATTCTTCTGTCATACACATTAAATCATCCACATATCTATACTAGTAAATAATTGGACAACCAACTTTGTAATATTGCATAAAAGAATGCATTTCGTATATAGTTAATTAATATGTTTGCCACGGTTCTCAATATTGGGGATAGGAGTAGTAATTAATATTCTCCTTGAGTCTGGACGTAATTTTGAGATGTCATTACTCTAATGGTTTTGGTTATTTCTCCATTTTTATTTGTGGATAATTTGTTCTATGCAAATAGGTTCTCTTCACTGTTAGCAGGTGGTATTGAGTTTTACCTGTAGCCTATACAGAAAGAAGTGGGGATGCTGTTTTAGGGATCTGTAAGTATTTTACTTCGGTTATAAGTTCGTTTCATAGTGTTGACTTTGATGTGAGCACCAACTTATATTGCAAATGATGTTCAAGTGGTGAAGAGCATATAAGTCGAATTTCCATCATCCGACCCCTATTTCAATGAAGGTCATCAGGAATAGTGTTCTCCATCTACCGTGATTTTAAATAGTTTCGTGTCCTA
Organism: Schistocerca cancellata; assembly: GCF_023864275.1. Taxonomy (NCBI): domain Eukaryota; kingdom Metazoa; phylum Arthropoda; class Insecta; order Orthoptera; family Acrididae; genus Schistocerca; species Schistocerca cancellata. The sequence goes on along the minus strand of NC_064632.1, from coordinate 3,510,895 downwards.
ATAAGGCTAGGTTTCTACGTGATTTTCATTGTTTCCGATTTTGCACATCTTCAAGGTAATGCCGAACGCAGTGGCCGAGCGGTTCTAGGCGCTTCAGTGTGGAACCGCGCAACCGCTACGATCGCAGGTTCGAATCCTGCCTCGGGCATGGATGTGTGTGATGTCCTTAGGTCACTTAGGTTTAAGTAGTTCTAAGTTCTAGGGGACTGATGACCTCAGAAGTTAGGTCCCATAGTGCTCAGAGCCGTTTTTTTTTTCATGGTTATGTCATGTGGGAAGTAAAGAAATATAATTTTCTTTACACTCCGTTTCCGCAGCAAACGTTTTCTATATGTGCATTGAAGTAGACATGGCGAAATATGATGTGTTTGGGGTTATGCAGCATACATGCGATATGTCGCCCAACGACTCCTGTTATTATATATGTGCAGTTCACATCTGTATAATATGAGAAAGAAGACAGACTGAAATTTAAACATTAACAGGCCACGATCGGTCTGTTACCTTGGTGATTAAAAATACGTACCTTGTCTTTGCGCTAAACCGGGAAACCACACGCTGTATGCAGCGAAGAGCGCAGTGAGTTGTGGGGATAGGGCGGGGGTGGTGGGGGGAAGGCTTCCAGTGGAATGAATAAAATTCTGCACAGCAGAGAAAACTGTGAAAATGAATTAGAAACGATACAGCTTACAACTAACCAGTGGCTATGACATCCTTGTAACACGAAACTCAGTTACAAAATGAAAGTACAGCTAAGGAAAACTGTAAACAGGCACCACAAACCCCACGATCAAAACTGCACACATACAGATGGAATAGAAACAATTATTTCGTGACTAACCCAAATAAATAATAACCATTGACATACACACGCACAAATCAGCAAACAGAATAGCAAATTTACTGAAGAAATAAGGATAACACATAGCATAGAGAAAAAAGAAAACACACTCCATTCATATTTACACACATGAACAGAAAAACCAAACGCCAAGAAGCCAGTATATAACAAAAAGATAATGAATCTGTGTACCTGCTGACGACAAGGAGGATGTCAAAAACTAGATACGAAGAACATATTAGCGGGAACCATCTAACGTGGAACAGGAAACGAAAATTATTTGAATGAAAAATGACAATAAAAAAATCCCTAATAGTAAAATAAAAGTTTAACGCCCAGAGAGTCTCTGAAATAAACAAGAAAGTGATGAATGACCAAAATATTTTGTGTAATGACTAACTGATCCTGTTATTCACAAAACCAATAACACTTCGAGGCGTAGAAAGTAATCAGATTAAATGATAACCTGCCCCATCTCCCAACCACTGATACTTCTATTCTAAGTACGACGGTCGCCTACATTACAAACAACGAATATAAAAAATGCATACTCACACCACAACTGACATAAAAGATTTTGTTCAAAGCTGTAGTTCAGCAGCTGCAGAATACTTCAACAAAGATAAAATGTCAATCTTGAACTGCACAACAAAATCTTTATTTGGTTTAATTTACCGGTTCCGACAGGTTCAACTGTCATCTTCAGAAGCGAAATAGGCTCAAATCGTTGGTAAGCCAACATGAAAATAAGAATCGGACGATAGTATCGTGTTAAACAATCTGCAAAAAAAAGTCTGTAAAACAAATATGTTAAAACGAACGTAGAAAGTTTGAACAGCACAAGTAAAACAGGTTTGTTAAAACAGACCTCAAATAGTTAAGCTTAAGAGCCACAACGTACCTTTGCTACATAGTCGATAAAACAGAGTAATACCCCTATAAGTTCGTGGCGGCCTGCATCGGTAAAGCTGGAATTCAGTATGGCGCTGGCCTACCCTTAGCCTTGATGACAGCTTCCACTCTCGCAGGCACACGTTCCATCAGGTGCCGGAAGCTTTCTTGGTGAATGGCAGCCCATTCTCCACGGAGCGCTGCATTGAGGAGGGGTATCGATGCCGGTCGGTGAGGCCTGGCACGAAGTTGGCGTTCCGAAACATCCCGAAGGTGTCCTCTAGGATTCAGGTCAGAAATCTGTGTAGGCCAGTGCATTACACGCATGTTATTGTCCTGTAACCACTCCGCCACAGGTCGTGCTTTATGAACAGGTGCTCAATCGTGTTGAAAGATGCAATCGCCATCCCCGGATTGCTCTTCAACAGTGGGAAGCAAGAAGGTGCTTAAAACATCAACGTAGGCCTGTGTTGTTATAGTGTCGCGCAGAACAACACAACAAGAGGTGCAAGCCCCCTCCATGAAAATCACGACCACACCATAACACCACCGCCTCTGAATTTTACTGTTGGCGCTATACACGCTGACAGATGACGTTGACATGGCATTCGCCATACCCACACCCCGCCATCTGATGGCCAAATTGTGTACCGTGATTCGTCACTCAACACAACGTTTTTCGACTATTCAATCGTCCAATATTTACGCTCCTTACACGAAGCGAGGCGTCGTTTGGCATTTACCGACGTGATTAGTGGTTTATGAGCAGCCGCTCGACCATGAAATCCAAGTTTTCTCACCACCCGCCTAAGTTTCATAGTACATGCAGTGGACCCTGATGCAGTTTGGAATTCCTATGTGATGGTCTGGATAGGTGTCTGCCTATTACAGTTTATGACCCTCTTCAACTGTCGGCGGTCTCTGTCTATCAACAAGACGAGGTCGGCCAGTACGCTTTGGTGCTGTGCCTGTCCCCTCACGTTTCCACTTCACTATCACATCGGAAACAGTGGACCTAGGGATGTTTAGGAGTGTGGAAATCTCGCGTACAGACGTATGACACAAGTGACACCGAGTCACCTGACCAAGTTCGAAGTCCATGAGTTCCGCGGAGCGCCCCATTCTGTTCTCTCACGATGTCTAATGAGTACTGAGGTCGCTGATTTGGAGTAGCTGGCAGTATGTGGCAGCACAATGCACCTAATATGAAAAACGTATGTTTTTGGGGTGTCCGGATACTTCTGTTCACGTAGTGTATATGATATGGGCAATGAGCGGCAAACAATTAAGTGTCGTACATAGTATGTGCGAGAAAAGTCAGCCACCAAACTGACGACATACAGGATACTGAACACGCCAGTGTAAAAAGTGGGAGCGCTAGTGTATATCCAAACTGTAACCAATTCTGCGACAGATGAAGCACACGTGTGCGTTAAACCTTAGAAAACCATATAAAATGATTAACAAAAGACGATAAACGATGGACCTCATAATAAGCGTATAAAACTAACGTAATTACTATGTAAAGGGATAAACGAAGGAAGGTAAACTGTTCAGACATTATTGTCATTTTGTGGTGGCGCCATTGGTCAGTGGAAAAAGTCCGGCTTCGATAGCAGGAAGGGGACGCCGCGGAGTGGAAGGCGTGCGAGGGACACCAGCGCGTGTTTACAGGTTGTCTTGCTACGTGGAAACGTGCCTGTAGCATATCCAGATGCTAAGTAAAGCTTGATGTGTAAGAAGTAATAAACCTTGGTAGGCGTTTTAAAGTTAACATGTGACAGTTACGTATAACAAATAAGTAGCAGTTCTTGGTTTTACCGAGAAAACATTGTCAGAACGTGAAAAATCTATGTTGCAAAAACGCCATTAGTACATATTGAATAGAAAGGATATAATAAAATTACTTTAAAATCTGTGACGAAGGTAGCTTCGACTGTGTAATCAGATACAAGAGTTGGGCATGAAGTAGGTCATGTAAATCATTTAACAGAGAAGCTATACAATCAAAAAATAATCTGTTTTTCAGTGTGAGTCCATCATTCAGAAAATCCTTGGAGTTAAGGCGGGAAACTTTATAAATTTCATCTTTTTCGAAAAGATTAAGTTTGCAACCTTTGTCGATTACATGCAAAAGTGAATTTTTCAGCTTTAAGATGTTCTGTGAAAGTTGACTTGCAAGAATTCTCACTATCTTTGTTGAGTAAGTGCTCACGAAAACAGCTTTTAAAAGCCCTCCCTGTTCGTCGTAAATAAAAACTCCGTCACAAATTGCATTAAATTTTATGTATCCCAAATTTGAGATATTTGTCAGTTGTAAACTCTCGTCATGCATAAACATCATTAGTGGAATACGCCATAATGAGGTCATATTTACTTAGCAACTTGGCAATGCTATACGACAGGTCCCCTAGGAAGCAAACTGTAAAACATTTTTTCTTTGTTAAGTAAAGAAGCATTGCTTTGCTTACTAGTTTCAGCTTTATGCAGTTTTTGCATAGGACTAGCCGGATACACTTAGTTGACGGTAGTGCACTTAACGTTGATAAACTATGCGGCAATAACAGAGAGACTAAGAGGAGCGTCAAATATGTGGTTAATCATACTACGAAAAATTGAGATTTTGTACCTTAACCTGTTTCAGGAGGAAGAAGCGTGAATGATGTTACCTGTCGTAGTAGATTTCCTAAGGGTGTTAAGACCATTTCTTCCGTCTACCAGCCGCAATTTCAAGTCGACGTAACTTAGTTCATGAAGGAAAAAGAAACAACAACCATGGAACATGTTTGTTATGTGCTTACAACAAACATGTTAAATTAAAACTCATTTTATGAAACTAATATTACCCTTTCTTCCTTGGACATTATTTGCATTAACAGGTACAGCCACATGTCGTAAACAACACTGTCATTAAAATTCAGAGCTTTATACTTGGAATGCAGTGACTGAATCATGCAAGACATGGGCAAATAGTAAATAAACCAGTTGTTTTATATTTTTCACTGTTACGAATGACTGAAGTTCAAATATGACCACACTGTTAATAGGAATGAACATAGGTTGTTCCTTTAGCTCTGGAAATGAGTGTAGCTTCTACACATCTTGTTAATATCTGTTTGCGGCGCCCTCAAAGAAAACAAGTATGCTGAGGCACATACTGCTCTTAATAACTATATCATAAACAGAAAACCTAGTAAAATAAGGCAGTAGTACTTTCTAGGGATTCCTTGTTGTACAATGTCTTACCTTCTTAAGCTCCAAAATTGAAACCAAGTGGAAGGCAAACGAGTTTTTCTGTAACTCGTGCGCTACAAACCTCCACGTCAAAATGGTGGTTGGTGAAGGGAACCTTTAGTGAAAAACTTCTGAAAAAGCATCAGGACCTAAACATTTTAGCCATAAAATCGAATCTAATGAAAATAGAATCTAAAGCTCTATAAGCCAGACGACAATGCCATGTAGAGTTGTTTTTTGGATGGGTGAATGTGTGTTTACTGTAACGCAGCTGGCTTACAAGCTCTCTAATTGGCCTATTTTTAAGAAATTTATTAGTTAAAGGTATGTGATTAGGAATGGGCATGTGGGCGGTGGGAGTGGTGAGGGATTGGGCGGGATTTTGAAGTGTGGGACAGGCACAGGAAGGAGGGGGAATGGAAGGATGCAGTTCAAGGCCAGTTTTGGTCTAAAGTCGCTATAGTCCTTCTACTTATTTTCTTCCAAGGATCTAAGTAATTGTATGGGAATTTTGTCTACTTCATATGCGTTGCTTCTATCACATCTCTAATAGATTTTTGTAATATTGCCCTTGAGTGTGTTTCCCCTGTATAAAACGTGCATATATTCCTTCTAGCCTTCGCTTCTGTACTTAGTACTGTCTTGCTGTCTGCGATCTTGATACTGGAACAGCAGCTTCTCTTCACTCTGGTGTCTCTTTAATTTTCGTATAAGCAATACGTACCTTCTGTCTAGTCAAACATGCTTCTGCAGGGTTGCATGTCTTTCTGGGCATTTATGCTTTGCCATTGTATACACTCTGTCAGTCTCACTTTCTCGACGGCCTGTGCTCATCTGTTTCTTCTACCACCTTACATCACTACTTTTCACCATAACACCAACCAATCTATTTGCATTTTTTAAATGTGTTTGGCTGCTTCATTTACTGCATTTTCTTATTTTCTCTTTCCATCAATCATATTCAGTATCTTGAACGTTATCTGAGGATTGCTTAACACTAGAATCGCTGATACGTGGACATACCTAGAACCGCACTGCATCACTAATGACCTATGTATATTTCCCTTTTGTTATCCTGTGTCAGTGGGTACTTGTTACTATTGTTGAAGCTTTTCTTTAGAGAGCTGAAAATTTTATTATGAAATAAACAAAAATGAAGTAGCTTTCCACATCTTATCATTTATTATTTTAAAATGCCTACACACATTTACTGAGTGCCTTTACTGGCTACCATCAAATAATGAGCACAAATAATAGTCTTCTGATGTACATTTGTTGCAGACAGTTTTCGTCCACATATGACACTTCACAAATGATTTGTTTACTTCACAGTTAGACTTTACAAGGCAACGTGTTCGCTTTTCTTGCCTCTCAGGAATGTCTTTGGGTGTGACGGAGGTACTAGTCTTCCTGGTTCCTGCGTGCTTATTCCTCCCCTAGTTGAAGTATGAAATCTCTGCGGTTCAACATATTTTCGTTTACAACATTGTACAATACCCAGGTATTTATACCTGCCACATGCAGCAAGTGGTAAAATGTGTCAACAGGCCAACGTCTCGATGGTGCGTTGACAGAGTATTTGTGAGCCAGTTGGTAGACCACGTCCATTCCATATTTAGAGCCGTTATAAACTGTAACTGAATCTGGCTTCTTTTTCAGACCACCTGCAAATTTAACATAAGGTTGCATAGCACTGAGAATCAGGACATTCTTGTTGCTCTTTCCCTGGTAAATTGCTCTGGCAAACAGTCAGTGTGGTGTCATTCTCCTTCAACAGTACTGTGCTGTCTGACCCTCCTTTTGCCTTGCTGATACACAGTGGAATTCCCGTACTAGGTCAGTTTACGATGTCCCCTAAACTTGTAGCACTTGCTTTCAAGTTTTCAAAGAGAGCCAAGGAGGTGAATAAATTGTCATATGTGACATTTCTTCCTGTATTGAGATAAGGCTCCATCAAGTTTTGCACGACAAAATCGCCAAGACGCTTATCATTCGGTCTAGTGTCATCCTTTCCCAGGTAAGGGCAAGCATTCACAATATATTTGGAGTATTTGTCTACTGATATCCAACACTTTTCCCCCTATCTGTCCGGTTTTGAGCCCAGGAACTGTGTGAATCTGCAATGGCACATTTCAAGGAAAAAGTTGTTCATCCATTGTTATATATGGACCTGGTACGTAGCTACATTATGCGTTTGCAGGGAATTCATACCATTTTTCTGATGTCAAAGGAAATTCGTCTTCGTTCAGTCGTTCCGTAGCTCTAATGTCAAATCTGAGATGACGCATTATATCTCTGAATCTGTCACGAGCCTTTGTTGACTGCACAAAATTATTTCCCCACATCATTGACCACAATCTGTTTAGTTCTAAGCTTTTCGCTCCTAAGCACCACGGACGTGCAATATAGGTATAAAGGCTTCCAGTTCTTCAAAGTTCATAGTTCAATCATCTAATCCCGATACTCGACGTGCTTCAGTCTCAATGCATTTCACAGTGTGTTTCAAAATTTTGCCCATTATCATAGATCCCCCCCATGAAACATGGACCTCGCCTCAGTGATACAGATGGACGTACCGTAGGTACAACCACAACGGAGGGGTATCTGTTGAGAGGCCAGACAAACGTGTGGTTCCTGAAGACGGGCAGCAGCCTTTTCAGCAGTTGCAGGGGCAACAGCCTGGATGATTGACTGACCTGGCCTTGCAACACTAACCAAAATGGCCTTGCTGTGCTGGTACTGCGAACGACTGAAAGAACGAGGAAACTACAGCCGCAATTCTTTCCGAGGGCATGCAGCTTTACTGTATGGTTAAATGATGATGACGTCAACTGGGATGTCCGCAGCTCGTGGTCTAGTGGCTAGCGTTGCTGCCTGTGGATCACAGGGCCCCAGGATCGATTCCCGGCCGGGTTAGGGATTTTCTCTGCCTGGGGACTAGGTGTTTGTGTTCCTTACCATTTCATCATCATCATCATCATTTGTGGCAGTGGCTAGATTGAAGTGTGTGAAAAATATTGGATTGTGAGAAAAATTGGGTGCTGATGACCGCGCAGTTGAGCGCTCCACAAACCAAACATCATCATCATCATCCTCTTGGATAAAATGTTCCGGAGGTAAAAAACTACTCAGGAAGGCATCGTTATCAGCAGAAACCAAACTGGCATTCTACGGATCGGATCGTGAAATATCAGATCCCTTAATCGAACCAGGTACGTTAGAAAATTTAAGAAGGGAAATGGATAGGTCAAAGTTAGACATAGTGGGGATTAGTGAAATTTGGTGGCAGGAGAAACAACACGTTTGGTCAGGTGAATACAGGATTATAAATACAAAATCAAATTGGTGTAATGCAGGAGTAGGATTAATAATGAATAAAAAACAGGAGCACGGGTAAGCTACTACAAACGGCAAAGTGAAAGCATTATTGTAACGAAGATAGACACGAAGCCCACGCCTACGGCAGTAGTACAAGTTTACTTGCCAACTAGCTCCGCAGATGACGAAGAGATTGAAGAAATGTATGATGAGATAAAACAGATTATTCAGATAGTGAAGGGGGACGAAAGTTTAATGGCCATGGGGGATTGGAAATCGATAGTAGGAAAAGGAAGAGAAGGAAAAGTATTAGGGGGATATGGAATGAGGGTAAGGAATGAAAGAGGAAGACGCCTGGTATAATTACGCACAGAGTATAATTTAACCAGAGTTAACAAGTGGTTCAAGAATCATTGGAGAAGGTTGCATACGTGAAACAGGCCTGGAAACGCTGGAAGGTTTCGGATAGATTATATAATGGTAATACAGAGATTTAGGAACCAGTTTTTAAATTGTAAGGCATTTCCAGGTACAGATGTGGTCTCTGACAACAATTTATTGGTTGTGAACTGTAGATTAAAACTGAAGAATCTGCAAAAAGGTGGGAATTTAAGGAGATGGGACCTGGATAAACTGAAAGAACCAGAGGTTGTACAGAGTTTCAGGGAGAGCATAAGGGAACAATTGACAGGAATTGGAGAAAGAAATACAGTAGAAGAAGAATGGGTAGCTCTGAGGGATGAAGTAGTGAAGGCAGCAGAGGATCAAGTAGGCAAGAGGACGAGAGCTAGTAGAAACTCTTGGGTAACAGAAGAAATATTGAATTTAATTGATGAAGGAGAAAATATAAAAATGCAGTAAATTAAGCGGGCAAAAAGGAATACAAACGTCTCAACAATGAGATCGACAAGAAGTGTAAAATTACTAAGAGGGAAGGCTAGAGGACAAATGTAAGGATGTAGAGGCATTTATCACCAGTGGGTAAGACAGATACTGCCTACGGGAAAATTAATGAGGCCTTTGGAGGAAAGAGAACCAGTTGTATGAATATCAAGAACTTAAATGGAAAACCAGTTCTAAACAAAAAATGGAAAGCAGAACGGTGGGAGGAGTAAATAGAGGGTACATACAAGCGCGATGTCTTTGAGGGCAGTATTATGGAAATGAAAGAGCACGTAGATGAAGATGAGAAGGGAGATATGATACTGCGTGAAGAGTTTGATAGAGTATTGACAGACCTAAATCGAAACAAGGCCCCGGGAGTAGACACCCTTCCATTAGAACTAGTGATAGCCTTGGGAGAGCCAGCCAGACAAAACTCTACCATCTGGTGAGCAAGATGTACGAGACAGGCGAAATACCCTCAGACTTCAAGAAGAATGCAATAATTACAATCCCAAAGAAATCAGGTGTTGACAGATGTGATAATTACCGAAATATCAGTTTAATAAGTCACGGCTGCAAAATAATAACGCTAATTCTTTACAGACGAATGGAAAAACTGGTAGAAGCCGACCTCGGGGTAAATCAGATTGGTTTCCGTAGAAATATTGGAACACCTGAGGCAATACTGACCCTACGACTCACGTTAGAAAAGAGAGTAAGGAAAGGCAAACCTATGTTTCTAGCATTTGTTGACTTAGAGAAAGCTGTTGACAATGTTGACTGGAATACTCTCTTTCAAATTCTGAAGGTGGCAGGGGTAAAATAGAGGGAGCGACAGGCTATTTACAATTTGCGCAGAAACCAGATGGCAGTTATGAGTCGAGGTGCATGAAAGGGAAGCAGTGGTTGGGAAGAGAGTGAGACAGAGTTGTAGCCTATCCCCGATGTTATTCAATTTGTATATTGAGCAAGCAGTAAAGAACACAAAAGAAAAATTCGGAGTAGTAATTAAAATCCAGGGAGAAAAAATAAAAACTTTGAGGTTTGCCGATGACATTGAAATTCTGTCAGAGACAGCAAAGGAACTGGAAGAGGAGCTGAACGAAATGGACAGTGTCTTGAAAGTAGGATGTAAGATGAACATCAACAAAATCAAAACGAGGATAATGGAATGTAGTTCAATTAAATCGGATGATGCTGCGGGAATTAGATTAGGAAGTGAGACGCTTAAAGTGGTAAACGAGTTTTGCTATTTGGGGAGCAAAATAACTGATGATGGTCGAAGTAGAGAGGATATAAATTGTAGACGCAATGGCAAGGAAAGCGTTTCTGAGGAAGAGAAATTTTTTAACATCGAGTGTAGATTTAAGTGTCTGGAAGTCATTTCTGAAAGTATTTGTATGGAGTGTAGCCATGTATGGAAGTGTAACATGGATGTTAAATAGTTTAGACGATAAGAGAATAGAAGCTTTCGAAATGAGTTGCTTGAAGAATGCTGAAGATTAGATGTGTGGATCATACAGGATGCAGGGTGCAGTAGTTACTTGGAGATGAAGAAGCTTGCACAGGATAGAGCAGGATGGAGAGCTGCATCAAACCAATCTCTGGACTGAAGACCACAGCAACAACAACAACAACAAGAATCGTAAGAAGCCAAGACCGTAGCAGGTCTCATTTACGTTTCGATTTGTATGTGGAGATAGTCCTCCATGGTCTTTGAAAACATTCTGTTGCCCATATCTGCCAGCTGAACACTCAGGTAGAACTCCCACTTTGCAGGTCGTTCCATCTGTAGTCCATAACCTTGGTCATTTCACTGTCCAGGATGCCCATGGCCACAAGTGGACCTAGTCTTTTTGGTAGGTGTTCCTGTAATAGTAGCAATTAGTACTACAACACGTATTGATATTCAGTATATTGTGGAATATTAAAAGAAAAAACAGACCTTCACAAATGTAATGTAAGACTTGTAAAAACTCCAGAAAGCAGCAACGTATAAACATAACTGTTGCAATTGAAATATGTGCCTCTGCACCACATACATGAACAACAATTATTATAGGAAGTAACATATAAATATGCATACCTTCCCCATAAACATTCAGTAGAACATACTGAGGAGTAATACCATCTTTTGATGAAAAATCTGGAACCACAGGTAGCGGAAGTTCTTCCTCAGATGAAGACTCCAGCGGCTCACCGTCCGATTCGTGATCCATAATCTCGTTTAGCGCATTTAAAGTATAGTCTTCTGTTCGTAGACGTTTGGCCGTAATAAATTTGTATGTTGAAAACATTTTTTTACGCAGATTGGATTACTAAAACTGTATTTCATGAAACAAAGCACGGGCTACGCAGTACTTGCATACACGGTCGGACGTGCTTCAACCTTCTCTCCCTGTCTTCCCCTGCTGGAAAACTATGTCATCAGGCAATCAGATAAAGGAGAGTTTTGCGATTGTTGAGCAAACACTATCTATCAATTAGCATGAAGCTATACGAAAAATGCGATTGTTATAGCGGCTGCAGCACAGGGGTCAGAACTGACCAGTCTGCACTACTAGGTGAATCTTCATATTTCTTTTTTTTAGTTTTCCCAATATAATCTAAAATTATGTATAATCTCTAATTACCTAATTTCATAAAAAGTCACAAAAATTCAGTACTACAGGTAAAAGCATTAAGAAGTTGGTCACGAGTGACCCAGCCGCGATTAAAGTGTTAAGGAAAGTAAAGTAAAGTAGTGACGTAAATATACAATACCTGCGAGCAAAAATATTGTCACACTTTATTATAGCTTTAAATACGTAAACATAGTCAAGACGAGGTACCTTGGTAGAACTCAACCACTATGCAGCTGCTATAATAGTGCTGTAGTTGCTAGACACTGAACACACACTTTAGTCTTTGTGAGCACTTCGTCTATTGAGTCCCCACTATAATGAATTCGTCAAGGCTTGAGTAAATTCCTTTCAACCTTTTCATTTCTTTTCTTTTGTTATTCATTACTAGGCGTACAACTGCATTAAACCTATCTGATTTTGTATTTACAACCATGTGCACACCTGCAAGCGCACATCACTGATTTCCACTCTTTTTAAACCTCAGCCGTTTCATTTACATCTTTAAAATCTCATATATATATGGCCTCTCCTGTTTGCCGATCTACACTCAAACATTTTTTTTGGGTATTCTTTCTTGTCCCATTCCCATTAAGAGCCCAAAGCGAAAAAGTTGTCTGTGTTCTATTTCATCCATTATAGTATTTTTCTTGTGTGTTATTTCCTTTATATCCTCACTTCCAAACATGAGATCCTCGATGCTTTACTTAGAAAGACCATTTCTACAACTTCAGTATTGTTGCGCTTTTCTCCATAATCTTTCAGCAAACTGAACCATAAATGGCAATTGGTCCAATAATGGATTTTTATACATTATTTTTGGTTTTTAATGTGATTTTTTAGACCATAAAACTATGTTTTCATTTGCTATTGCTCTCCTCTCTGAGCTAAATCTGTTTCCCAAGTCATCTTCTGATTTTCCATGTTTCTTATTTATAGTCCCTAGGTGTCTATAACTTCCACAGTTGTCAATGGCTACAAATTCTTATACATACCGGATTAAGGGCTCTCAGAATCCACAGTCTGAGCTGTAGAACACCAGTTTTGTTTATCCTTATGAGAACTTCCTCTAGAGTGGCCTCAGCTAGAGATCCGAAAGCAAGCCATCTTACCCAAGAGGATGCTATCTTCATCATTAATAGGTACATTACAGATCTGTACCTCAGGCAATAATGGCTGTAGTCTCCTCCCTCCCTTCCCAGCTTTCAGCTGTATACAGTAACAGCATAGCAAACCCTTATTGGCTAATGTTACAAGGTCAGATCAGTCAGTCAATCAGACTGTTGCCCTTGAAACTACTGAAAATCTGCTGCCCATTTAGAATGCAGATGTTAGTCTGACATCTCCACTGTTTGCCCCTCTGTCGTGGCTGCAGCTGTGACATAGCTACATGTAGCGTTGAGCCACACAAATCACGACACCTGGGGAAACTCAGTGGCTGATGGGGGTTATATGGAGCACTATAACCAACTGTAGGAGCAGATCGTACGAGGCTAATGCACTTTCAGTCATTTTAGTTGCTCAGTGCAACAACATGTAGCTCAGAGTTATGGTGGATGGTGAAACAGAATATGGTCAAGCCGTAACCTCTCTATTACTTCAAGGCTGTTAGAGCCCAGTGAAGGCTCTGTTCAACAATGGTGAGGGAACTATTAGCAGTGGCTCCGTTTAGGAAACCATTTCAGTATTATTTTATAATAGTATAATGAAGACACCGGAAACTGAAGCACAAGGGCTGGACAACAAACGTAACGTCACTCCTCCAGCATGCAGATATTGTGGATTCACTCTGCACTTGTTGATAGCATGGTTTCAGCAGGTTTGTAAGGGTGAAGGGACAGACTACAAATTACACACTGGTTTCTTATTAGGAAGCAGAATTCTGATCGTGGAAAATGCACCTTCAGCTTATATGCTGTGAATTTGATGTCATAACTTCCACAGTATAGGGAAGCAGCCTACTCACGCCTTATAAAATTCACATCAGTCTTTCCATTGTGTGCCAGCCTAGTCCGCTGTAACTAGCTCTGACGTCATAAATGTTGCGCAATACTTTAAAAATCAAGTAACTAACCTGAAACGTTTCTAGCATGTCAGGAGTAATACTAAATCAATATGTGTTGAATATCAGTTCAATAACTTTAACCATTTTCGAAATTTGGACGTTTTTCTATAAAAATAATTGGCGCAACAGATAAGAGCTAGAAACTTAAAAATTTGTATTTAGATTCCTTTTGCATAATAATTTAGTAGAAACAGTATTATGGATCTCACAAATTAAAATTTTAGTTGAAATTCATGATTTTCTGGTTTTTGTCTTAGAAATTAAGGAAGCAAGATAGATTAAGTCAGCGAAAAAAAAAGCTAGGGTGTTTAAATTTAAGTAGAAGGGAGATCCGCTGTAATCATAAAGATGTGAGAAGTTTCAACTGAATAACTATAAAACTATAGCGATAGCGTATCTCCAAAGAGCAAGTTCAGAGCTCGTCTACTGCGTGTAGTGTAATTAAATTAATTCTCTCGCCCAAAATATTTGACTTAGCCACGTCAGACTTTTATTATGATTACTTACTATTATGCTGATTGCACAATTAAATTGAAAGCTTCATCGGCCATCAGCAAAGGAAGCAATGATTTATTCGATAACTTAAAGTGGTGCATTACTAGCCCAGCGGTTAGTCGGGAGAGCAGATTTGATCAAGCGTTCCCTTAGCCGTCCGCACCGCGGCTTTTTATGTAAGAACGCTGCACGAGAAAAGGAAGGCCCCAGTTCTCTCCAGACACTGATTAGCGCACCACCTGTGCCAGGAGTCACGTCGTGTCGGTATCGTTGATATAAACAGCCTCGGATGCAGTAATAAGTTACTTGGGATATGTGTAACCATGATATCGTTTTCGAGTGAAGTGTTAATTTTGGGATGACGTTGATGATCTATCTTTAGTTTGCGTATGTCGTATTTTCACGTGCTGCCGCAGGACAGACATTCTACTATTATTAGCGTGGTGTTTGATGAATATTATCATCAAATTATGGCGAGCATTCACTTAAACATTTTATTTGAACAGTTATAGTGGCATCAGCGCATTAGACTCTGAACTGCTCTGGTAGTTGGATTGTGTGGATTCTTTTTGGTCTGTGGCTTTCAGAATATAGTGAACATTTGAGAGAGAATGGTTTTTGATTATGAATCCCAGATAATCTCCTAATTCCTCAGAGCTATTAGCTGTAGCTATAAATGTATTTCTCAGATGAAGTGGGCACTAGGAATTCTAATTACAGGCTTCACGTTTTGTTAATCACTTTCTGGTTGTCAATATTGTAGTTAGAGAGCCAGTGTTGAGAACGGCAAACAACAGCATTAAATAAATAATAGGAACATTTAGCAATTACTCCACCTGCCGCCCCACAACAGCTAAAGATGCTATAGAAAATATTGACATTATAAACTGAATAACACAAAGCTTATTTCATTTAATATCTTTGCTTATCTGTTACTCACATAAAGCAGAGTGTGTGTTTGTCTGTACGTCTAGGATCTCCCTCCAAACCACTTGGTCGACTTCAACTAAATCTGGCACAGAAAGGAAATCCTCGCAAGTATCGGTACTGTAGGGTTTATAACAACCTAGCTCAAAAGGAGTGGACACATAGGGAGAGAAACATGTTTTTTCCCAGTCCCTGGCACATAGGCTGCCCTGTATGACAGCTGTGAGGGAACAGAATTTGTGTGCCAAATCAACCATCTTTGCAGTGGCAAGAAGAGTTTTCAAGGCCCTGACATGTAGACTGCCCTGGATGATAGGCGTGTTGTGTTGGAGTAGTCAGCCTGATTTATCAACCTACTTCACATGTTGGTCTGTAAGTCATGTGAAAATAAATGATTTTCAAGCTTCTGATGTGTAACCTTCTCTGTATGACAGGTGTGTTGTGAGAATAGTAATGGCTTGCTTTACTGAACTTTATTGCAGGACCTACAAGTACCTATGAGCATGTCTGGGGACAGGATGAGATAGATAGAGGAGGGGACGGTCAGAGAGAGGAGAAAGAGACAAAGAGACAGGGAGGAGGAGTTGAAGAGACAGGGAGAGGAGAGGAGGAGATAGAGGTTGGAGGATGACATGGACAGACAAAGGGAGGAAGGGGAAGAAGGTGGACGTAGAGAGGGGGAGGAGGAAGTGTTTTCAATATATGTGTAAAACGCGTATGTGGCGAAACGACAGGGGGAAAGCGTTTTAAATCATAAAAAGGAATTCCTAGCTGTGCTGACTGACTGCAGGAGAAGGGTAATTTTACACATTCCTTAGTTGATACTCTGCGCACTTAAAATAGCAGTATTACAGATCCACACTCACACACTTCGACGCTCCCCTACTACAACACATGCAAATACAGGGTGTTTCAAAAATTACCGGTATATTGAAAACGGTAATAAAAACTAAACGAGCAGCGATAGAAATACACCGTTTGTTGCAATATGCTTGGGACAACAGTACATTTTCAGGCAGACAAACTTTCGAAATTACAGTAGTTACAATTGTCAACAACAGATAGCGCTGCGGTCTGGGAAACTCTATAGTACGATATTTTCCACATATCCACGATGCATAGCAATAATATGGCGTAATAATAATTACCCGAAACCTTTGACAACGTGTCTGGCGGAATGGCTTCACATGCAGATGAGATGTACTGCTTCAGCTGTTCAATTGTTTCTGGATTCTGGCGGTACACCTGGTCTTTCAAGTGTCCCCACAGAAAGAAGTCACAGGGGTTCATGTCTGGCGAATAGGGAGGCCAATCCACGCCGCCTCCTGTATGATTCGGATAGCCCAAAGCAATCACACGATCATCGAAATATTCATTCAGGAAATTAAAGACGTCGGCCGTGCGATGTGGCCGGGCACCATCTTGCATAAACAACGAGGTGTTCGCAGTGTCGTCTAAGGCAGTTTGTACCGCCACAAATTCACGAAGAATGTCCAGATAGCGTGATGCAGTAATCGTTTCGGATCTGTAAAATGGGCCAATGATTCGTTTGGAAGAAATGGCGGCCCAGACCAGTACTTTCTGAGGATGCAGGGATGATGGGACTGCAACATGGGGCTTTTCGGTTCCCCATATGCGCTCCACCATATGCGCCAGTTCTGTTTATTGACGAAGCCGTCCAGGTAAAAATAAGCTTCGTCAGTAAACCAAATGCTGCCCACATGCATATCGCCGTCATCAATCCTGTGCACTATATCGTTAGCGAATGTCTCTCGTGCAGCAATGGTAGCGGCGCTGAGGGGTTGCCGCGTTTGAATTTTGTATGGATAGAGGTGTAAACTCTGGCGCATGAGACGATACGTGGACGTTGGCGTCATTTGGACCGCAGCTGCAACACGGCGAATGGAAACCCGAGGCCGCTGTTGGATCACCTGCTGCACTAGCTGCGTGTTGCCCTCTGTGGTTGCCGTACGCGGTCGCCCTACCTTTCCAGCACGTTCATCCGTCACGTTCCCAGTCCGTTGAAATTTTTCAAACAGATCCTTTATTGTATCGCTTTTCGGTCCTTTGGTTACATTAAACCTCTGTTGAAAACTTCGTCTCGTTGCAACAACACTGTGTTCTAGGCGGTGGAATCCCAACACCAGAAAAATCCTCTGGTCTAAGGAATAAACCATGTTGTCCACAGCACACTTGCACGTTGTGAACAGCACACGCTTACAGCAGAAAGACGACGTACAGAATGGCGCACCCACAGACTGCGTTGTCTTCTATATCTTTCACATCACTTGCAGCGCCATCTGTTGTTGAAAATTGTAACTACTGTCATTTCGAAAGTTTGTCCGTCTGAAAATGTACTGTTGTCTCAAGCATATTGCAACAAACGGTGTATTTCTATTGCTGCTCGTTTAGTTTTTATTGCCGTTTCAAATATACCGGTCATTTTTGAAACACCCTGTAGGACACAAAACGTGAAACAATACTCAAGCACAAGCTTGCTGCAGACTGTGTCACAATAATGAACAACGTAGAGAAGGAAATGGCGACACTTTTTGCATGACCTACCCATCGTTTTGCAGGACAATGCTCGGGTGTATATGGCACAAGTTGTGTCTGATTTGTTCGATTGCTGAGGCTGAGAAGGTCGATTGCTGAGGCTGAGAAGGTATGTACAACTCACCACACTCATAACCCTTGTGACTTCAATTTGCTTCTTAAAATGAGGGCAGCACTGTGTGACATCCGCTTCAAACTGTTACAGATATTAAACACAATCCTGGTGTCTACTTTGGAGGACAGTAAAACTTTGAAACATGTCTCTGTTGTGTACCAATTGTCAATAAATAGTTGCACTATTAAAATTCCAAACCTTGTGTTATCACACTATATATCCAAAAATCATTCGAAGCTACAAACTGCAAACTATCTCTTTATCTCAGTGTATTGTTTATTAGACGTATTTGTCGTTAATTTCTTGCAGCCTGACGATGACAGATTTATTGCAGGCGTTCTATTCAGCGACGAAGCGTCATTCACCAACAGCGGTAACGTAAACCGACATAATATGCACTAATGGGCAACGGAAAATCCACTATGGCTGCGACAAGTGGAGCATCAGCTACCTTGCCTTGTTAATGTATGGTGCATCATTATGGGAGGAAGGGTAATTGGACCCCATCTTATCGGTGGCAATCTAAATGGTGCAATGTATGCTGATTTCCTACGTAATGTTCTACCGATATTACTAAAAGATGTTTCACTGCATGACAGGATGGCGATGTACTTCCAATAGGATGGATGTCCGGCACACAGCTTGCGTGCGGTTGAAGCAATATTGAATAGCATATTTCATGACAGGTGGATTGGTCGTCGAAGCACCATACCACGGCCCGCACGTTCATCGGATCTGACGTCCCCGGATTTCTTTCTGTGGGGAAACTTGAAGGATATTTGCTATCGTGATCCACCGACAACGCCTGACAACATGCGTCAGCGCATTGTCAGTGCATGTGCGAACATTACGGAAGGCGAACTACTCGCTGTTGAGAGGAATGTCTTTACACGTATTGCCAAATGCATTGAGGTTGACGGACATCATTTTGAGCATTTATTGTATTAATGAGATATTTAGAGGTAATCACGCTGTAACAGCATGCGTTCTCAGTAATGATAAGTTCACAAAGGTAGATGTATCACATTGGAACAACTGAAATAAAATGTTCAAACGTACCTATGTCCTGTATTTTAATTTTAAAAACCTACCTGTTTTCAACTGTTCGTCTAAAGTTGTGAGGCGTATGTTTGAGACTATTACAGCGCCATCTATCACAAAGCGAAAAAAGTGGTCCAACTAAAATATTCATATTTCTCTACGTAATACACGAATATGTAATAAAAATGGGGGTTTCTATTTTAAAAAACGCAGTTGGTATCCGTTTGACCTATGGCAGCGCCATCTAGCGGACCATCCATAGCGCCATCTGCTTTCCCCCTTCTAGCAAGACAAGGTTTTTTCGTCTGACATTTATTTCGTGAGATATTTGGCCCGGTCATGATCAATGGACCATCCTGTATATAACAGGAATATGAAACTATGGAACTAGAATGAATAGACAGCCAGACCAGATATTGTATGTCCTGGCTACAGGCATGCACACAAATCAAAATCAAAAAGCTTTAAAAATTGACCTTTTTCAGGACCAACTGATTAAAAGACTTGGCCCAGCAGTCTGAGTTCTGTAGCGATATTACAGTACAAACAAATGTTGTCTAGTGCAAGAATGACATGTCCATATACACATCTATAAAAGTGGCAATTGAAATGTATGTTTCTCTTTCTTGTAGCAATTTGCCACAGTTGAATAATAATGTAGTAATTGAAATACTTTGGTTTTCCATAAGATAATTTCAAATCAGTGATTATATATACTGCCAACTTAATCTCTAACATTGGCAATACAATCAGCCAACTAATGTCCTGGAAACATAAGCTGCATTATTGTAATTGGAATATTTTCTTTAATATCAATGTAAGTAATCATACTGTCACACTTTGTAAATTCCACATAGTGACTAACAGAGTTTCTGATAATGTTCTTGTTAAAGCAAAGAGTGAAAGTGATCAATAAAACACAGTGAGTGACTTGTGGCTATTCTGAACTACTTACTTTCATTGGTCAGTGTTTCCCCACAGGCAATCCCTACTCTCGTTTCTTTTCTCTCTTTCATCCTAGATTTTACGTCTGTCTTCTTTCTATTTACATCAGTTTGACATGGACCACATTAATCTACGAGAAGAATTCGACAAAGCACTGAAAGACTTACAGGTATGTTGAAACAACGTTCCCTTAGACATATTGAGATCGTTTGGAGAACTGGACGTGACAAAACTATTCCACCCAGTGTGCAAGACATATGACACATGTGAAATATCCTCAGATGTCAATAAGAGTGTAATAATCCCAGTTCAAAGAAGAAGTGTGAAAAATAATTATACTAGTAATAATAATATAATAGTAATTATAATAATAATAGGTTCGATGTTAAGTACCCTATGTCATGCACTTGACATGGTTTGTAGTCCGTAGATGTAGATGTAGGTATAAAATGTTAGCGTAATGGTTTCTGTCGAAAGACATATTCACTCACAGAAGAATCCTAAGCTCCACTATTGGTAGTTTATTGTCTGTACACCAACCCTGCATCTATTCTAGGGCATCCTTAGCCCTCACGTCCGTCAATGTAGACATCACAACGAGACTAACGTCGACATAAACAGCATTATTGTCAGCCACTCCCACTGCGTCCGGCTACTCTCGAAATGCTTCAGTGACTAGGTAACAGATGATGCATCCACACTGAGAAGTACTTTGGCAGTAGAGCTGCCATGAACACCCAACATATATATATATATATATATATATATATATATATATATATATATATATATATATATATATGCAAGAATGCATGTATTATGTATAGGTCGCGAATTGTATAAGACGTGTTTTTTAAGCAAGGTCCGTTTGAACATGAGTACAAAACGAATGGTTATTTAAAAAAAGTTAATTTATTTTCAAAATGTACATACTTCACTCTATTTTTCGACATAGTTGTCAAGTTTGTTCAAACACGTTTCATTTCTCTCAACCAGTTTTAAAATACCTTCTTCTAAAAACTTGCTGCCTGCTCCGATAACCAAGAGTTCACTGCCGTTTCTCACCGTCGTCGTCATTGTAATGGTTACCACTGAGGTGTTGATTGAGGTGGAGGAACAGATCGTAATCGCTCGGCGCAAGATCAGGAGTGTAGGGTGGGTGGTCTAAAAGTTCCCAGCAAAAACTGTCCACTAAATCGAGGGTCTGCTCTGTAGTGTGACGTCTTGCATTGTTATGGAGAAGGACAATTCCCTTGGTCAGCATGCTGCATCTTTTGTTTTGAATCACTCTGCGTAGCTTTCTCAGGGTTTGGCAGTATGCTTCTGCATTGATAGTGGTTCCTTGTTGCATGAAGTCGACCAACAAAACACCATGCCTATCCAAAAACACCGACGCCATGATTTTGCGCTGGGACAGAATCTGTTTGGCCTTCACCTTTACAGGCGAGAGTGTGTCTCCATTCGATGCTCTGTTGCTTCGATTCGGGCGTGATATGCGAAACCCATGTTTAGTCTCCAACTACGATCTGACTCAATAAGCCGTCACCTTCTTCGTGATAATGAGTCAAGAAATTCGTCGCTCACTCAAATCTTTGGTTTTTGTGGTCCTCTGTTAGGAGTTTTGGGACCCAACAGGAGCACAGTTTCCTAAACTTTAGGTGTTCAGAAACAATGTTGTAAAGCACTGATCTCGACAGACAAGGAAATTCGTTTGACAGACCTGTTATTGTGAAGCGCCTGATCTCACGAATCCTCGCTTCAACTAAAGCCACCAAGTCGTCTGTAGCCAAAGAAGGGCGACCATCTCTGAATTGTCGTACCAACTTGCGCACTTTGCTTTCACTCATAACAGTATCACCATCTGTCGATGAATTTCTGCAGCGGACAGGTTCCTTGCTGACAAAAACCGTGTCATTGAGCGAACCTCACACGCGGCGAGCGAGCTGATAGTCTTAAAGATTTTGAAAGTACAGAACAGAACCATACAGGTTAGCTACAGAGCTGAAACTGACCACAGATTTCCCGAGGCATGCTGGTACATGACGCATGCGCTCGCTGCGGTATGCGCGCGAACTACTAATGTCCACAACAGAACGGACCTTACTTAAAAAACACGCCTCGTAGCATACTTTTACGATATGATTCCCGAATCGTGCATAATTAGTTCGTGAAGAATATCATTTATATTCATGCTGCTTCCTATGTTCTACACTTATTGCAAGTTTTCTCGTATTAAATACATAACGTTTTTGTAATTTTTCTACTTGTAATTCTCCACTGATGTATGGAAAAAAAGGCAAAAGCTTCGAAAAGGTAAATGAAAAGTTTAATGTTCAAGGCATAAATGAACCTTGCCGACTCTCTTACTAGAAATTAGTCTACTTCGTCCTTGAATACGTTGATAACATTTTAATTGTCTTATTGTACAAAACTGCTACTCGAAAAAACAAGATCCTTTGATTTCAGATTTGAACCAGGGGAACAGGACTTTGTTAGTGGCGAAGTCATCGGTTACGAGCATTCAGTCAACTTGCCAGTGTACCATCAGGCTTCATTCGACGCTCGCTTTTATCGTTACAACGTAAGTTACGAAGGGCATTTATATTTAGTATAATCATGTCTTTCGCTATTCTGTAGAATGATTAAATTTTTGGTTTTGGATTCGAGTAATACCATGTCAAGGACAAAAATTTTATTCGATTTAATGATGTTATTTATCTCTAGTTAATAGAAACCTCATGTGATGGAACCAAAAGATAAAATACTGAAGTAATACATCGGTATTACAGCTGTGCCGACTCCAGCCACTTTCGACATTCCACTCTACGTTCTGTACCAATGATATTACAAACTCAGAATTCCCTATATGCAGGGTTATGTCAGTGACTTTCGACCTTGAATGTATGAGGCTTCTCCTCTTCCCCTGGCTACTCTTACAACCTCAACCCTGTATTTCACCAGCCATTCAAAAATGGTTCAAATGGCTCTGAGCACTATGGGACTCAACATCTGAGGTCATCAGTCCCGTAGAACTTAGAACTACCAAAACTTAACTAACCTAAGGACATCACACACAACCATGGTCGAGGCAGGATTCGAACCTGCGACCGTAGCAGTCGCATGGTTCCGGACTGCACGGCCTAGAACCACACGACCACCGCTCACCAGCCATTGAAACGAAACTGTCAATCATTATGTACCCCATTCAGCATCATCTTCCAGTTTCTTCTTAAGCCGTGCCCATTGGTTCAAAATGGTTCAAATGGCTCTGAGCACTATGGGACTTAACATCTTAGGTCATCAGTCCCCTAGAACATAGAACTACTTAAACCTAACTAATCTAAGGACATCACACACATCCATGCCCGAGGCAGGATTCGAACATTTCTACAGTAGAAGTCGTGCGGTTCCAGACTGTAGTGCCTAGAACCGCAAACCGCTTGGCCACTGCGGCCGGCCGTGCGCATTGGTGCTCAGAGGACGTCTAAGTCAACTCAAGTACTTATATCACATAATCATAGCTCAGTTTAATTCTGGCCATTAAAACAAAACAGCCAGTCAGTATGTAGCTCCGAAGTGGCCAGCTTGATAATTTTCGGAAGTAGCTGAACGAACTGAATTGCGTAAATTGGCGTCATATTTAAAAGTATCCGAATGACGTCAGTTGTGTAACTTGGCTCCATGTTTAAAAGTGTCCGAACGACCTGAACTTGGTGACATGTTTAAAGAGTATTCTACAAGACCTCAACTGTATAATTATGCGTCACATTCGAAAGTATCTGAGCAACCACAGTTATCTATCAATGCTACGTAAACACATTTACTTTACGAGGTGCATTCAAGTTCTAAGGCCTCCGATTTTTTTTCTAATTAACTACTCACCCGGAATTGATGAAACTGGTGTTACTTCTCGACGTAATCGCCCTGCAGACGTACACATTTTTCACAACGCTGACGCCATGATTCCATGGCAGCGGCGAAGGCTTCTTTAGGAGTCTGTTTTGACCACTGGAAAATCGCTGAGGCATAGCAGCACGGCTGGTGAATGTGCGGCCACGGAGACTGTCTTTCATTGTTGGAAAAAGCCAAAAGTCACTAGGAGCCAGGTCAAGTGAGTAGGGAGCATGAGGAATCACTTCAAAGTTGTTATCATGAAGAAACTGTTGCATAACGTTAGCTCGATGTGCAGGTGCGTTGTCTTGGTGAAACAGCACACGCACAGCCTTTCCCGGATGTTTTTGTTGCAGTGCAGGAAGGAATTTGTTCTTCAAAACATTTTCGTAGGATGCACCTGTTACCGTAGTGGCCTTTGGAACGCAATGGGCAAGGATGACGCGCCGCTGTTCCAGAACATGGATACCATCATTTTTTCAGCACTGGTGGTTACCCGAAATTTTTTTGGTGGCGGTGAATCTGTGTGCTTCCATTGAGCTGACTGCCGCTTTGTTTCTGGATTGAAAAATGGCATCCATGTCTCATCCATTGTCACAACCGACAAAAAGAAAGTCCCATTCATGCTGTCATTGTGCGTCAACATTGCTTGGCAACATGCCACACGGGCAGCCGTTTCGTCGTTCGTCAGCATTCATGGCACCCACCTGGATGACACTTTTCGCATTTTCAGGTCGTCATGCAGGATTGTGTGCACAGAACCCACAGCAATGCCAACTCTGGAGGCGATCTGTTCAACAGTCATTCGGCATCCCCCAAAACAATTCTCTCCACTTTCTCGATCATGTCGTCAGACCGGCTTGTGCGAGCCCGAGGTTGTTTCGGTTTGTTGTCACATGATGTTCTGCCTTCATTAAACTGTCGCACCCACGAACGCACTTTCGACACATAACTCCATCACCACATGTCTGCTTCAACTGTCGATGAATTTCAATTGGTTTCACATCACGCAAATTCAGAAAACGAATGATTGCACGCTGTTCAAGTAAGGAAAACGTCGCCATTTTAAGTATTTAAAACAGTTTTCATTCTCGCCGCTGGCGGTAAAATTCCATCTGCCGTACGGTGCTGCCATCTCTGGG
Organism: Schistocerca cancellata; assembly: GCF_023864275.1. NCBI lineage: Eukaryota > Metazoa > Arthropoda > Insecta > Orthoptera > Acrididae > Schistocerca > Schistocerca cancellata. The sequence goes on along the minus strand of NC_064632.1, from coordinate 3,485,928 downwards.
ACGTATTGACAATGAACACGGCCTCATGTTAAAACAATGCGCATGTTTCTATTTTTTTCCAGTCCGGAGAAAAAGTATCGGAGGCCTTAAAACTTGAATGCACTTCGTATGTGGAATTGACAGTATTTCCACGTTGAAGACGTCTATATTATTTACCAAAAAACGAGAGCTTTGTCAGCAACGTACTAACACACACACACACACACACACACACACACACACACACACACGCATGCACATACACACACACACACACACACACACACACACACAGGTATTTGGGCGTATATGCACACAACATGACTGAAAGTGGTTTAACGGAATGAGAAAGATGTAGTGTAAAAATATATGGAGCACAAATATGTATTGTGACATGTAAACTTGTTTTTTAAGCTAAGCAATAACAGCAACTTCCCAAGCTATAACAGCAACTTCCCAAATTATTTTTTTGTCATTGAAATTTCACCAGCAGTTTTTATGCAAGCGGGGGAGTTAAATATCACACACACACACACACACACACACACACACTCACACACACAACCGTGCACACACAAAATTCATAAGTGATTGTTCTATACATGACAAAGGTGTGTCACATATTGTCCTTAAAATTCTGCCTCGTCAGTAAATTTCATTTCCTGTTTGTCATATGAAAGTATCTGTGGTTACTTAAGTTATGTAATTTGAACTGCGCACTTAATAGTTCCATGTCTGAAGATATGAATGAGATGTGGACATTGACAGCCTGATCAGAAATTTATTTCTGGTTAGCTATCTTACATGCTATACTTTTTCATTGCTTTTAGTACTAAAAGATAGAGTAGGGAGCGATAAATAAGATACTAAATTCGCTGTGCATGTAGTTCACAAACGTCAAGTGTCAAAATAAAGTTTACATCAATCACTCACATATGTCACTGTTATAGTAAAAATGAACTGCTGAAGTAGAAGCTTATATTAATATGTGCCAGGGGAATTACACTTCACTGTAAAGTGAAATACATTTTCATGCTTTCATATTGTTGGTGTGTGAAGTAGTAATATCCCATCTATCGACACTAAATGTCGCTTTTTCAGGAGTCTCAAAATAAGTGTCACAATGTTACTTCCACGCTTAAAATATCCGTTAAAATGCATAAGGAAATGGACAGTTCTTTAGTAATTCACAGCTTTTCCATGTTTAAAATTTCCTTATTAGTTCTCAAAATAGACTACATGAATGAGTTCCAGAGATTTATGTTTCAAATTATAAGCCCTGAAGTGAATAAAGGTATCGGTCGATTTTAAAGGTGCTCCGATATGCAGCTACGAGAAAATTTTACGTCTAAAGACGCAAACAGTTCCAGAAACGGCACTCGTATCGTGTTTAAAACACTGTACAACACACGCGCCCAGAGACAGGTCAGTCGTAACCAACTGCTTCAAACTGACTGTCAGAGGAATGAGTAGACACAGTTCAGGTAATGTGCTGGGCAAGGTAAGACGCGAAGGGGACTGCTGATTATACGCCGTCCTCAGATAAGCCAGCAAGCAGTTACTCAACCCTCTGTATTTTGAAGACGGAAACTGCATCTATGACAAACATTCGTTTCGAATACGGATTTGTGTTTCGGCTGTTTAAATATCACGTTAGAGGAGATTTACGCTCTTGTGAGATACAGTTTAGAAGTTATTATAATTTTATCGGTGTTTAATTAAAATAGTGATCCAATATGCGACTAAATCTACAAACACCTAATTTGGAATGAGGGTTAAACCATGTATTATTTTGTTCGAAGGTATTCATTGTCAACAGTAAAAGTTTTACGTATCAGCCTCACTCAGTTTTCTGATCGCAAATTTTTTAAATTTTGTTTGTGTGAACTATGTTAATTAACTTTCACTTCGAATTTTTTGCAGTTACATCACATTTATCGGAAGTAAGAAAAGTAATCGCTTGGACAGTTACAATCATTGTACTTTGCAAGGGTGGATGTTTAAATAATGCCAAGGCAGCGAAGTTATTTATTTTAATAACCAGCTGTGAAAGATCATACCTCCTTCGTTATGGATGTAGGTCAACGTTATGTGGCCGAACGACTGATGATTGAATGTGGAACAAAATAACCTACATTCTTGAAAAAAATCTGTTCTATAAAGCTTCTTATTATTACTATAAACCATTTTTAAAAGTACTGAAAAATATCACAGGAGTCAGGGTTTTGTTACAACGTGTTTGTTAGTCAGTTTTGTTATGGTTTCCAGTTTACGTATCGAGGCAAATACTTCTCGCCACTGCGTTTGAGGAGGCTAGGTGAAATATAAAAATGATAGCGATTCAGTGAATGTGCAAGTCCACTGATAAAATTAGTCTCCACTTGCCAAGAAGCCATGTTCGATTTGTTGACTAACCGTTTTCCCTTCTCAGAAAACGGTTTCCACGCTTGGATCTCAGTTGTCTCAGCGGAAAACGGCGATTACTTGAATCTCCATGTGCAGACATCGACAAAGCTCAACTTGGTGTGAAGGCATACTTCGATCTGCTGAGTAATCACTTTGCTTGTTGCAACATGTGTCCACTTTTTGACTAAGTATGCAAATATGTAATGAAAGCAGGGCAATCATTAGGAGCAGAATGATGAAGATGTCATCCTTCACTGCTTTCATCGGACATGGCGTGCACGTACACAACTCTCCAAACTGTAAGTCCAACATACGTATATTACTTACCACCCCTACTAACATCTTATATCTTTCACCTACTGATTACTCGTTTTAAGTGGATGCTTCTTATTCACTGTTTCAATGAGCTCAGAAAGAGAGCGAGACAAAAACTCTGTGGCTGTCATCCGTAAGACAGAACGACAGATACCCAATTGAGACTCTGAGATGCAGAATGACGAAATTCGTTCCAGCAGTCCTCGTTTGTCTGAAGGACTGTAAAATGTACTTTCCAGCATGGTGTTTTGAACCCATCGAAGATAAATCTGTGTTTCTTGTCTCTATAGAAGTCCTCATCATATGACATACACTCCTGGAAATTGAAAAAAGAACACCGTGAATTCATTGTCCCAGGAAGGGGAAACTTTATTGACACATTCCTGGGGTCAGATACATCACATGATCACACTGACAGAACCACAGGCACATAGACACAGGCAACAGAGCATGCACAATGTCGGCACTAGTACAGTGTATATCCACCTTTCGCAGCAATGCAGGCTGCTATTCTCCCATGGAGACGATCGTAGAGATGCTGGATGTAGTCCTGTGGAACGGCTTGCCATGCCATTTCCACCTGGCGCCTCAGTTGGACCAGCGTTCGTGCTGGACGTGCAGACCGCGTGAGACGACGCTTCATCCAGTCCCAAACATGCTCAATGGGGGACAGATCCGGAGATCTTGCTGCCCAGGGTAGTTGACTTACACCTTCTAGAGCACGTTGGGTGGCATGGAGTACATGCGGACGTGCATTGTCCTGTTGGAACAGCGAGTTCCCTTGCCGGTCTAGGAATGGTAGAACGATGGGTTCGATGACGGTTTGGATGTACCGTGCACTATTCAGTGTCCCCTCGACGATCATCAGTGGTGTACGGCCAGTGTAGGAGATCGCTCCCCACACCATGATGCCGGGTGTTGGCCCTGTGTGCCTCGGTCGTATGCAGTCCTGATTGTGGCGCTCACCTGCACGGCGCCAAACACGCATACGACCATCATTGGCACCAAGGCAGAAGCGACTCTCATCGCTGAAGACGACACGTCTCCATTCGTCCCTCCATTCACGCCTGTCGCGACACCACTGGAGGCGGGCTGCACGATGTTGGGGCGTGAGCGGAAGACGGCCTAACGGTGTGCGGGACCGTAGCCCAGCTTCATGGAGACGGTTGCGAATGGTCCTCGCCGATACCCCAGGAGCAACAGTGTCCCTAATTTGCTGGGAAGTGGCGGTGCGGTCCCCTACGGCACTGCGTAGGATCCTACGGTCTTGGCGTGCATCCGTGCGTCGCTGCGGTCCGGTCCCAGGTCGACGGGCACGTGCACCTTCCGCCGACCACTGGCGACAACATCGATGTACTGTGGAGACCTCACGCCCCACGTGTTGAGCAATTCGGCGGTACGTCCACCCGACCTCCCGCATGCCCACTATACGCCCTCGCTCAAAGTCCGTCAATTGCACATACGGTTCACGTCCACGCTGTCGCGGCATGCTACCAGTGTTAAAGACTGCGATGGAGCTCCGTATGCCACGGCAAACTGGCTGACACTGACGGCGGCGGTGCACAAATGCTGCGCAGCTAGCGCCATTCGACGGCCAACACCGCGGTTCCTGGTGTGTCCGCTGTGCCGTGTGTGTGATCATTGCTTGTACAGCCCTCTCGCAGTGTCCGGAGCATGTATGGTGGCTCTGACACACCGGTGTCAATGTGTTCTTTTTTCTATTTCCAGGAGTGTAGTAAGGTTAACAGCATGGACTTTGTGACATTTTCATAAATACTAACTGAAGTTTCATTGTAGCAGTATTCTGTAGATGTTAGTATATTATAGGTAAATGGATAGCATTACCATTTCTAAAGTGTTAGTTAATCTACGCTCCCAGACCCATCTCTTTTCGCATTGAAAGAGTCTTGCCTTGGTCGGTGCATTATCTGAAATAAATGTACAAATTGTGCAGCTAATTAAGGAAGAGTACTGGAGATACAGATACAGATACGGAGTTGGTTTCCGTATACTTATAAATCAAACATGAACAACCATGACAGCCAACTGGGTTGAGTTTAAGGGTCCTAGACAATTCTCGAATGTCTATTTTTACTTCTTTGAGAATAGAGTGCGTAAAACTAACCAAACTCTTAAAACCAGTTTCTACTAGTCTCCAGCTTCGCTCCTCCATTAGTCATGTATGTGCATAAATTGATGAAAATAAGTTTCTTTCTTTCTGAAATTAGTGACAAGTAGTGTTCAGTTAATTTTAGTGGCAGAGCGTTAAGTAAACTGGATACGTTTCACGAAAGATATTCCATTTTGGCGTTAAATGAAATAATTAAACTTAATGTTAAAGGAAATAAAGTTTTATATGTAGGACTGCCAAAAATGTAAACTGTCAAACATTATAATAAACAACCACTCAGATGATTAAATGGTCAGCTCTAGCTAGTTTATATCTTACAAATATTGCACAATGATCCTTCACCACTTTTATTGGGCAAGGCATACACATACACAACTCTTCAAAATGTAAATATGACATATGTTACTCACCACTACTACTAACAGTCTTTGTCTTTCACCTACTGATCAAAAGTCCATAAATATTTACTATAGGCAAACCAAATGGTTCCCCCAGTTACTTATTGGATCTTCATTTAGTTATCGATCGGATCCTGAAAACAGTTTTCCAGGTTTTCATTTACTTATCGTTAACACGGTGTAGTTATTATAAAACAATCTACATGATGCTCAATTCAAAATTAATGTTAAACAAGGAATTACGTAATTTTAATAAAAAATACCATTTTCCATAGGTGTATGTTTTTGTATTGCAGCACCCCTAGTTTTGAGGCATGTAGCCGGATGGTTGTTTCATTTACTGTCATTGAGATTCAAAAGAAGGCAACATTTATTTCAAAATGGCTCTGAGCACTATGGGACTCAACTTCTGAGGTCGTCAGTCCCCTAGAACTTAGAACTACTTAAACCTAACTAACCTAAGGACAGCACACACACCCATGCCTGAGGCACGATTCGAGCCCGCGACTGTAGCGGTCGCTCGGTTCCAGACTGAAGCGCCTAGAACCGCTCGGCCACACTGGCCAGCTGGGCAAACCATTTAAACTTTGCTAACATACCGCTCGCTACCAAGCTGAAGCATGTGCACACATTCAAAAAGCAAAACGAAAGTATCTCTGCTAACATGTATGGCATCCAGTATTCTGAGTATGAATGGGTAGGCATAGCAGATGAGGATGAGAATGGTAGGTAGAAAGGGAAGAAGAAGATTTTCTAGTTGTACTGCTATATGTAACAAAGTATCATCACGAGAAACATGTAAATCTATTATTGTTACAGGTTGCTAATACATATACATACCATTTCTATTACTTAAATGATTTGTCAAGGTTAACATGTGATAGTATTAGTGTTCATCATAAGTCCATTGTTGTATGTGAGCATTCTATTTGTTATTTTCATTTCAAAGAAAAGATGGATAGACACTTGGATGACTGATAGCAGTTTAAGACAATATCGTGCCTCTTGGCAGGAATGAGTACAGGAAATGTACCAAGTTTTATGACAAGCTAAAGCTGACCTTTATAATTTAGGCTGATGTGGGATCCATGCTATAACCGCTTGCTACTTGCAGTTATAGTTGTAAATGTGGTTCGTATTCCTATTAAGTGCAATTATGCACACCATGCAGTTCAGCTTATTACATAGACTGCCTCTCCAACAACAATTATCCAAAGTTTAAATCGCACGGAAGTTACAGTTTCATGAAATGATTTACTAAAAAGCAGGGACTCTAAATGGAGTTTTATTCCAAAATAAAAAGATAAACATAAGCCCTAACCAACGTTTAGCGTTTCACCCTACAGATATCTGTCATATGTGCTGAGAACAGTTTGAGGAACAATATGCTAAAATAGAGATCACAGTCATTTTATTCGTGCATAGCATGGTACTACAGTGGCAGCTACAACTTGAGCTATGTATGTCGCTTTGCTACACGATCATATTTCACAACTTCATAAGTTATGATGGTCATTTCTTGATCACAAGCATGACAGATGATGGTTAAGAAGCGACACTAAGTCCAGACAAAGTTTCTCTGCTGTCGTGAAATATGGAGATGTACAAATCATTTACAAAAAGTGTGTAGTAATGAGCCAAGAGAGATGATGCAGTACAAGTTTCCTATTTATAGATTTTCGTAATTTTTTGATAAGTTCCCTTAAACAAAGTGCACCATACATGAACTAATTAACTCGATAATGCTCATTCAACGACAAAATAATACACAATGCAGTGAATAAAAGCAAATCACAGTGGGAAGTCATTAAAAGGGAAATAAAGGAGGAGCTCAAAGGCATAACACACTGATAAGAAAGAGGGATAGATATCTATGTGAATGAACGTTTTGTGAGTATTTCAGAGAAATTACAGCAAATATATCCAAAAACCAAAATATGACTTTTAAATAATTATATGCAAAGTACTATGATGTTATTACAAAGCATAAGTTATGGAGTAGGTAAAACTGTACAATTGCTGAAAATGAAAAGTTAGTAGGCTTGGATGGAGTACCAGCGTGTGTGCTGAAAGTGCATATAGAATATACAATAAATACATACATCACATCAGGAAAGCTTCAAGAGTGTTTAAAACAGGCAAGACGTGTACATGTGCTAAAGGAAGGTAATGCAGACGACAGAAGAAAACTAATGGCTCATTTCCATGTTATCACCATCCTCAAAAAATAATAGAATCAATTATGAGAGACAGCATAATGAATTACTCGAATAAATAAAAGCTTCAAGTAAATCACAGTTTCTTTTCTGGAATAGTAGAAGTGCAGAATCAGCCTTAGCTGAATTCACGAAATTGCTACTAGATGCTCTTGACAAACATGTGTTTGTCTCAGGCACATGTTTAGATCTTTCTAAGGCTTTTGTACTTTTAACTATACGTTTATACTTAATAAACTAGAAGCCTTAGAAATAAGAGGTTCCAATCATATCTAGAAGATACAATATGAAGAGTGGAGATAACACATACCTCGAATAATTCTAAACGTTTAGTGAAACATTTATGAAAACAAAAATTAACTAATATAGTTCTTCCTCAGGATAGCGTATCAATATCAGTACTGTTCCTGATATCCATGTGATTTTCAAAATCATTTTAGTCTTGGGAATGAAATTCTCTTTGCCAATAACATCATAACAGTTAATGAGAAGACAAGAGAACACCTTGAAGGGAAAACAAATGAAACCTTCAAGAGTATTTACAGTTGGTGAATTTACAACCAAGTGATACTGGATGTAAAGAAAACAAATTCATTTGAGTCTGAAGAAAATGAATGACATTGTGAAATTAGATCTATAGACTGCATAAGAAAGACAAAATTTCTAGGAACAGACATTGATTTTCAGTTGAAGTGGTGTGAACACACAAAGATCCTTGCAAACCGAATGTCAAAAGCATTGATTTTCAGTTGAAGTGGTGTGAACACACAAAGATCCTTGCAACCAGAATGTTAAAAGCAAGTTTTGCCCTTAGAGTTCTGTCATCAGTCTGTAACAGCCAGTGTATTTTAATTACATACTGTTCATCTCTACACTCAGTTCTTAGCTATGGCATTCTTTATGGGGAGTTAATACATGAAATATGAACACAGTTCTCAAAATACAGAAAAGGGCAATAAAAGTACTATCCAAAATAATTATCTAGCTCATTGTAATGATCTGTTCAAGACAAAGGAAATTTTAAAGATGCTGTTTTTAGTACATTTACTAGTCTGTTGTACACATAAAAAATACCATTGATAATTACTGTACAAAGAGCTCTGTCCATGACCATGGAACATGCAAAAGACTGAGCTTACGTTTACCAAAGAAATTAAAACATAAAAGTGGAAGCAGTGTTTTCTACCAAGAAATAAAACCATGCAATAAATTACCAAAGGAGATTAAAGTAATTACTAAAACAAACTTATTTTTAAAGACAGTTAAAAGACACCTGTTAAGCGATACAGGCTGTACATTGATCGATTACTTAGATAATACAAGGTAGGGGTTTAGTAATAAAATGTAACACATATAAATAATAATAAGGGCAATAAAACATATATCACTTCACATGACACTTTCACAGTATGTTTTTTCTTCTTTCTACTCCCAAAGCTATCAAACGCGTAACACTAACGTTTTATCTTCTTTCTTAACTGAACATGTCAGTTTTTATAGTGGGATGCTACCTCAGTTTTTCAGGCTAGTAAATGATAATACAATTTAAGAACAACAAAAATAACTTAACTCATAAGGCATTTACGTACTTACAGGTCTAAAATGGAATCCTGACAACGTCACTATGGTCATGAAATCCGTGTGGCTTATGAAACAATGTGTCTATAATGTGTGAAGCTTCCCCGGTGACATGGAGTGACAAATAAATGAACAATGAAGCACTAGTATTTTACATATTAAGTAACCTCTGTGTAATACGGTATTGTACATTGGGGATAAACCGAATGAGGTACCACTGTTTTAAACTGACTGGCCTTTCATTAGGGAGGATGGAGGCAGAAGCATTCATCAAGCCATCCTGATTTAGGTTTTCTGTTATTTCCCTAAATTACATCAGGTAAACGCTACTACGGGAGTTCCTGCAATAAGGCCACGGCTGCCTTTGCCCACCTGCCCTGTCCTTGTTAAACTAGACCTGTAAGTACGTAAATGCCTTATGAGTTAAGTTATTTTTGTTGTTCTTAAATTGTATTACCATGTACCATGACGTGACCAGTGTCGTTATATGGGTGATATACGGATCAATAAATTTACCACTGCTATTACTACTCCTCCTCCTACTACTACTACTACTATTACTAACACTACATGACTAGCGTACCATGAGGAGCTCTACGTTCTACCGATAATTATTAGAACAGAATTACAGCTCATTGCTGACACAGAACTATTTCAGTTGGTTGAAACAGACATTAGACGCGGTATGTTTCATTGTTCGTGTGACCAGCCCATCACCTTGCTCATTGCCACTGATTCCTGAATGACCAGGGACCCAGAGTATGTTTACCTCTGTAGCTTTTTCCTAGTCTCACAATACCTCTGTGGTACTCTACAACGGTTTGCGATCTCGCGGCAGGGGATGATAGAGATTTCAGAGCTGCTTGCCTGTCTGAATACATGTAGATGCTACAATATTTGTAGCATTTACGCAAATCCTCTTCGCTATACACCCTGACAGCTGATATTTCCTCCTCGAATACCGTGGCCAGATTCCCTAAACAGATTGTTCTCTCCAATCGAGGCTGTACCCTGTATATCCCTTTTCCAGGGCCTTCATCTGTTCTCGACCCATTAGTCAGAGTGTGTCTCCTACGCGTTGTTGTGGTTCGTTCTTCCACTGCTTCCTATTTTCAGTGGTTACATTGAAAGCTATATTGAAGCTCCTAGAAGTTATTATATAGCCTTCTGTCATTTGAAGGACCATTCCTATAATGGTGTGGAATTCAGAATATACTAAGGATATCCAGTTATTTCCAGTCTGTAGTCTAAATGCCCTTGCCGCTGGCTCCAATTTAAACCACAGATGTAATGGGGTATGTACAGCATGGTCTCTATCCCAACAGTATGTGTGTTGCTAATTCCGCCAGTTATGGCTAAGCAGGTAGCCTGTGCCACCTTCTGTTCTACTTTGTTCCACCAACAATCAACGCTAAATCCTAGTTACTCCGGTAGCCTGCTTCCTTGCAGACGACACTCGACGGCTGCCACACTACACATGGCCACCAGACGGCGATCGAATTGCAAGATGTCACTGGACCCCTTTTCTACGAGGATAGTTCAATAAGTAATGCCAGACATATTTTAAAGCCATTAATATACATAGACAAGCGTCCTTGTTGGTGTTCCACATTTGATGTGTGTTCTGTGCGTCGGTGGAGTTTCGAACCGTTCTGGCACGAATTTTTATGTTTCACAAACAGCTGAATTCTATGGTTAGTCGCAGAACGTGAAACTATTTCGTTAATTTTATTTGAATTAAGAGAACACAGTTTTCCTCTTTGGAAACAAGTCTTGGATTGGTCGTGAACAAAATAAATTCTTCCGGTTATGGCTCTGAGCACTATGGGACTCAACTGCTGAGGTCATTAGTCCCCTAGAACTTAGAACTAGTTAAACCTAACTAACCTAAGGACATCACAAACATCCATGCCCGAGGCAGGATTCGAACCTGCGACCGTAGCGGTCTTGCGGTTCCAGACTGCAGCACCTTTAACCGCACGGCCACTACGGCCGGCAAATTCTTCAGGTTCGAACAGAAAGCAGTATTTTAGGCAGAAGGCCCAATAATGGAGGAAATAAAGTTCTGAATTAAAAGTTCGCGGCAAATTTATTGTAAAAAACAAATTCCAGCTAAAAGTTCTAGACATATTTAATGGAGAAGCTAGGTCTCGAAAGGACCAGATACGAGTCAAATTGGACAATGAGAAAAATTTCTTAGCCTGTCAAAGCCAGGTTAAAGATAAACACAGAAATATGACAAGTCCACGAATTTCTTTAGTTCGGCGCACCTGCTGACAAGAAAGAATTAAAATAAATATGATCCGAAGGCTGACGGCCTCTCGAACGAGTCCCGATACGACAGTCCCAAGTTAAGACGTTGAAAACGTAAAACTCATCTCAAGTTATAGTCCCCAAATGACAGGCCAGTATCAAGGTTACAGTCTGATGAAAGCATAGTCAAGTCAGGTGTATCAAAAATGAAAACAAAGTACCGAATTCATACGAGCCCAATCGCAGCAACACAAACACGAAACTTCACAGTGTCATTATGTGTTGCTTCAGAATGAGTTGTGTTTGAAGAAATACACAAACATTTGGCTCCAGGCCAAGGAACCTCACATGGAGTGTAATGGTTTCCCTCGGCCCGCACCGTGGTCCAAATACAGCGCTCAGCACCAAGGTTTCGCTTCCTGTCACGCGGCTGATCTACGAGGGTCGTTCAATAAGTAATGCTCCACATTTTTTTCTCAAAACATATTTATTGTTAAGAGCCATAATTTGGTGACAATATCCATCAGCATGTCTTGCCCATGTCCTATTGCTCTACGCTCTATGGCTGGTTGCCAACGTTGTGGAAGAGCATGTATTCCCTGCTGGTAAAAGGTTTTGTCCTGTAGGTGTAGCCATGTCTTCACTGCATGACTGACACTCTCGTCACCTTCAAAGTGTGTTCCCCGTAGAGAATCTTTAAGACGCCCAAAGAGATGGAAGTCCGAGGCTGCCAATTTTGGACCTTAGTGTGGGTGAGGCAATGATGTGGAACCCAATTTGGCGATGTGTGTGGGCCTGCATTATCGTATTGGAGCAAGATTTCTGCTTGATTCTTGTCCCTTTCGAACACGTCGGAAACGGTTCCTGAGTTTATTCAGAGTCTTCACGTATGCCTCTGAATTGATGGTTGACCCTATAGGCATCACAGCCACGAGAATGACGCCATCACAATACGAGAAGACTTTCCCCACGACTTTTCTGAAGACGGGGTTGTCTTAAATTTCTTCTTTTGTTGTGAATGAGGATGATGCCACTCCATGGACTGCCTTTTTGGTTCCGGTGCAAAGTGGTTGGCCCCGTAATGATCTGTGACAAGAAGGTCTGTGTATCTATCGCAAACGCTCCAACAATTCAGATGAAATGACCTTTTATTTGAATCTTGTGGTGCACTGTGAACATTCGTGGAACCCATCGTGAGCACCTCTTTGAATATCCGAAAGCCTCGGTCATTACAGACGCACTCCCAATCTTGACCGACAACTGTAGAGCCAATTGTCTAGTTGCGATGCGCCGGTCGGCACGAATAATGGCATCCGCACGATTCAGCATGTCTGGAGCAGCGGCTGCGACACGACGTCCCGGGCGTGGCCGACCGTGGAGCTCTGTTCCTGCGTTTCCTGAGGCTGTAACTTTCCTTACCCATCGAGCAACTGTACTCCCACCAACTGCTGCAGCGCCATACACTGCACGAGCGTTTGTGGATGTTCACCACGATTTCTTTTCCCGCACACAGGAATTCAATGGTAGGACGCTGCTTGTAACGTGGGTCCTATGTAGACGCCACTTTGACGCTGTACTACAGCGGATTTTCCGCTTAACGCGAACAGTCGCCTTAACCACTTTGGCTATTCGGGCACGCCTCCAGGACCGACCCAAACTTCCAAATGCCATATAGACATTGTATTGTGAGGATACAGACACTGGATAAACACTGACATTTTACCGTGAACTATGTATTCGTTCCTCGACAGGGTAAAATGGGGACATAATAAATCAGTGATGTCAATCTAGGTGTTCATTGTACACCTGCATCTTTACTTTTTCACAACCAGCAGTAGATATTTTAGTCTTAGTCCAGTACATACTTGTTAGGTTTAGAACCTAGTTTTTTTACAGGCTCTTCTAGTGATCGTAAGAGTACCTTCCACCTTGGAACATACTTTGCCTATGTGATTGGTCCAGGATAGTTTCACATCCAGAATATCCTTAGATACTTCACTACCCGCTCCACACGTGGAGTTTCATTGAGAAGCGTAAATTCTCGCACATGTGCTGGATAATTATGCTTCTGTGTACATGGCACTACCACATTTCCTTGGGGCCGACTCTCAGATTTTGTTTCCTGCTTCAGTTTTGCACATTATTCGATGCTCAACGTGCTATTGTTCTAACAGTACTGGCGTATTTTCAAAGTATTACTATCACTAAGTCATCTTCATATCCTTGGAAAAATTTACCTCCCGTATTTAGCTCTTCAGTGGGTTCATCCACCCCTACGTCCCACAGTAGTAGGGACAAACCTCTTCCATATGGACCTCCTCTGGTGGTGCTTTCTTCATTCACAATCATGGCTCCTACCTTACTTCTGGTCTTAATCCACCTACATTTGGCGCTTTCAGTGCTATACTCTTCCACTGGTCTAACATTGGTTTCGAGGGCCGTATTGCTAAAAGCCTCCTCAATATCCAGAAAAATGCAGAGAGCAATTACCTGAAACTGTACTGCTTTTTCCACCTTCCCAGCGAAGTGGTGAAGTTCTGTTTCACATGATTTGCCTGACTGATTATGCGTGCTTGTTTACATATAGAGGGATGTTAGGTAGCCTTCTTTCCCTAACGTGCTACGGTCAGTTCTCTCTTGCTTCGGAATGAAAACAATCCTCACTGTCCTCCAAGCATTACAAACGATTGCTGCTGCTAGGATAATCCTAAACATTGTACAAAAGGAGTCTAATTGAATTCTCTCCTGCACGTTGCAGTACAGCTACAAAGATTCCATGTAAACTGAACGGTTAAAACGTTTCCATCCTTAAGTGGATTTTGTATGTAATCAACACATTCGCTGGCAGATTACCAGCTCTCCCTGCGATTACCTGCAAACCAGAGCTTCTGAAGGACAGAATCTTGGTCTATGTTGTCTGCCAGCGAGCATTGAGAGAAATGAGTCTTCAGGAGAACATCCAGCGTCTCTTTCGCTCTCCATGTATAGTCACCATCCTCCTTCCTTAGAGTACCTTGTGGATTAGTTGGTATTCTGGTGAGGATTTTATGAAGTCTAGGGAAGTAACTGTATTTTACACTTCCTGATAAAACACCCTCCAGAACGTTAATTTTGCTTGCTTAGCCCGAAAGTTTGTATATAGACAGGGCCTCCCAAAAAATTGCTCACCATCCTTAGCTTCTTGCAAGCTTGAACAGTCTACTTACCTTCTTCGTTTGGAATTCCAGGTTATTGTTCCACCAAAGTACATTCCTACATGTGCATTTCTTGGTGCTTGGGCAGGTTTTTTTAAAATATGAGGTCATAATGGCAGACCTCACTGCGTCTCGACATCTACTAAATACCTTACCAAAGTTCTAACAGCTATTAAGCGTGAGTTGAGGTCTTTCCTATATGAGTCCCTGTCAGTCTCCATGGCCTGTTTAACACCCATTTCAACCTCAAACTTAATACATATGTGGTCAGATAAGGATGTCTTCTATGCCACATGCCATTGTATGACATAACTGCCCGTTACAATGGACCTAAAAATTATGTCAGTTTCCTCTTCCTTCCTTATGTTCCTGAATGTAGGTTCCCTGCCCCTATTCTGGATCTCCAGGTTGCGTTCGAGTAAAAATTCAAGTGGGTACTCACCTCTGCTGTTGGTGCCACTGCCTCCTAACATCAGAGCCATCACAACCAACCCGCAGTCGTTCATTCTGCTGTGACCAGTTGTCTACCAGTCTCTTCACCTCTCAGGAAGGAGGAGTACTGTCCTCGTAAGGATGGTAAGCTGAGGCCTATACAGAGGCCCTCATGCTTGCTTCCTCACGCTGTTTCATCCAAATGGCCACTAACAAGGTAATTCCCTGCGACAAAGGTCTGATTTTGCTACGAATAGATTTCTATTTTTGACTTGTATGCAGGTTCTTGATTTTCTTAGACTTCTAACATGAACCAATTTAACTCAAATTCCTCCAAGGTCTGAAATGCCCCTTCAAATAGATAAGGTTTCTGGATCCATCATCTGTCTTCCCATAATACGACTCAGGGCGGCATTTGCCCCTTTACTGTGTTGCAGGTTTATCTTCAACACTTTCTGTCTCTATCTTGTCATCATGGTCGCCTCCAATATTTCCGCTTACCCTGACGGTAACATGTGAGAACCCTAAGTACAATCTCAGGTCCTGTTACGGCATTGCTCTCAGGGATTTTTCACCGACTTCCACCACAAACCTTTCGGTTTGTCACCTTCCAAACGTCTGTCGAGATTTTCTGGTTGTGCACCCTTATTTTCTCGAACAGGGTTTTGGAGGGTGTCATTGAGAAGCCCAGAATCCAAATTAATACCTTCGCGACATTGAAATGCTCAGTCTCTATCTTGAGCAGCAGCTTCGCCTTCTTTCAAGGAGCTATCTTGACGACATTTCCTTAAGCCAGTCCACTGTTCCCATCTCCTCACAGACGAAGGTAAGCTCAGTTTTGTTCAGCTAGACCCTCCTGAATTTGGGTCCTGCACTTGCATCCCCCATCGTCCCAGTCTTCTGAAAGAGATCCATTTGAAAAAGCTCCATCTGCTGCGAGGTGATGTTGACCAGTGGCTATCCCCACTGGATAACCACCATCATGATAATCGTTATGGTCCCTGTTTCCTGCCTCGACTTTTTCTGGATGAGGTTGTCCATACATTGTTATAAATGCACAGAAGTGTATGAGTGCAAACAATGATTCTCAACTTATTTTTTTCAAACTTATGAATAACGGTGTCTTCGGTAAAGCTATGCAGACTGTATGAAAGATGAGAGACATAAAAATACTGACATTTTGGGAAGAGAGATACAGAGCAGCTACATTGATTTAAAACCTTATTTCAAAATAAGTGTTATATTTAAAGAAAGTTTTAGTTTTGTTGAATCAAACAGACTTATTACGGTGTTTTATAAGCTATTAGCATTAGAAAGACGATTTTAGGTATTTTGAAGACTAACATTATGTATACAGGCCTATATTAAACAAGGTTCCTGCGAAGCATATAAAACTGAATTGTACTGATACCGATAGCATGATTTGTCATACGCAAACTTCAAAGGAGTGATTTACATAAATGGTTTGATAGTTCAGATTTCCCTGTAAATAACAGATTTAAAATTTCACTTGTAAATAGGAAGGAGGTTGTATTATTGAAAGATGAAGTAAATAGGTAACATGTTACTAAATTCATCACTAAAAGAGCTAAAACGTTTACACTAGAGAGTGAATCAGGCGCAGAACAAAGCGAATGGACCGATCTTCGGTTAGGAGCTAACCATTGGTGATTTTCGACCATGTGTGCTGAATCTAGATGTTAAGACAATTGTACAGTATGTTATTCAATCCTTGTGTCATCTAGTTTCTACTGTCAAATAGGAAAAGCTAGCTTTATCAGCGAAAGATATTAAATATTTTGTACTTCCTTACAAAGAGAATGCCTTAGTCTGGAGTCACTACTGCCCGAAAAATGATGACGTTTGACAGATTTCAGTGTGTGTGTGTGTGTGTGTGTGTGTGTGTGTGTGTGTGTGTGTCTGTTTAGCTCAATTTCATAGGAACTGGCAGTAGTTGATATGTCACTTTATAATTCTTATAACAATGTTGATACTTAGAAGAAAGGCGTCGTTATTTGAGGTTATCTGTGAGACCCATATGAAATGTCGCATAAAATGGGTAACTGTTGTTAAGGAAATATATAATATTCAATTGACATCAAATTTTAATACTCTCCAGATCAAGAATACAGGCGTTTCAGACATGGAATCAATCACTGTGACACATTTTAATGTGTGAATTGCGTATTAAAGGCAATAACATACATCGCTGGAAAATGACAAAATAGTGAATCTGAAAATAACTTTCTGAAACCCTAATGTGAGCAAAACTTTAAATCAGTTCTCATTAATCAAACATCACTGCTCTTGCTGGCTGTACACTTCCAATTATATTTTATGCTCCTTGATAAATCATTGACCAGTGGTGGTTTGTGATACTGCCAGTCATGTCACTGAAATTACTTTAAAATATTGTAAATTTGTATTGCACCAGTTTGTGTGTGTGCCGACTCTCGCCGAGATCCCACGCCAACAAACGAGATCGCCGGCATGCAGAGCACCTGCTGGTTTGTGCCCTGCAAAAAGAGAGGGAGAGGAGCAGCAGCTGCCCAGTGCAGAGGGGTCACACACAAGTGAGCAACAGCCCCTGCAACCTAGCAGCCCGTCTCAACCCTCCCCACACCCCAGGCCCCCCTGGTCTGGCACCACGGGAAGGCAGAAAGAGCCACATGGGAAGGAGAGGCTATGTGAGACGCATTGCTTCCCCTCGTGAGGCCTGTTGTGGCACACCCGACTAGAAGTGAAATGCCCTAGTGTGAGCCTCCATTTACTTTGTGTGATTACGTGACTTGCTGGCGAGATGTGTGTGGCGGAGGAGGTGAGACATGGAGGGGGCACCTGTGAATCGATCGTGGCCACGAAATAAATGAAAAAATCTCATAGTCTAGTGATTAGGCAGACGGATCGCAATTTACTCTCTACCACAGCCCTGAAATCACGGTACATCTCAGTGTGTGACACACCCATTCGCTGGTCGTACCAAGGACCAATTTGGCTCACTTACAAAAGAGTGCACAAGGATAACAAACGTCAAGACTGGTAACCAAAAATGAATCAGTGTGCCCTCAGCAAATGAGTAGTCCAAGACATTTGAAGTTACACTCTCGGTACAGTAAGAACTTCACCATGGGCTTCCCAGTCTAAAGTATTCGCAAGTAGGACAGGTCCCAAGTACCAACCACAAATACCAGACCTTCGACTAGAAGTCCTTTACCAGACCAAAGTCCTGCACTCCAGTGCTTCGCACCTCTCCAGAAAAAAATTCCGTTTCCCTGCAGAATGATCGAACGACACCACCCTCACCCTGTCTTGAGCCAATCACAAGGCTCTAGAGGCGCATCTCCCCTTCCACACGACAGCACAAACTCACGTCAAACCAGGGCAAGAGTTAAGAAATCCGCATCTCTAAAAAAAAGAAACCACCAATTACTAGCTTTCTTAAGTTTTCACACAGGGGGAAGAGATGATTCTCTCCGAATTCATGTCACTTGCCACAGCGACAAGCAATCAGATACAGTCTCAAAGATCTTTATCTAAATAGACATTGCCTTCGAGCTTGTTAGTCCTAGCTATGAGGTGTAACAAAGATTCTATCTCTAAACGTTTCTCAGATGTCGGAGTTTTCTTATACAACAGAGGCGTCTGAGGGAAGTGGGTCACTGGCCTACTTGCACTATCGGTGAACAGAAAAACATGTGAATTTTTTTTAGGGTCAAATGGCTCTGACCACTATGAGACTTAAAATCTGAGGTCATCAGTCCCCTAGAACTTAGAACTACGTAAACCGAACTAGCCTAAGGACATCACGCACATCCATGCCCGTAGTGGTCGCATGGTTCCAGACTGAAGCGCCTAGAACCGCTCAGCCACACTGGCTGGCTGTGAATTTTTATTACGAGTGGTTCTGCACACATTGCCCAGTTTACGACTCCTCTTTGTAGATATGTTCCTTTAGACTGTCGCCCCTGCCCAGGTTTCTGCTGGCGCTACAGCAGGTATCACAGCATTGTTCTGCTGGAGCCTTGTCTCAATGAGGGGCTGCTCTGTATAGGTTTTGTCCTGTCTGGCAATATTTATTAGGGATGAGCTCGCCGCCAGTTGCTTTCAACTCCCAAAAGTCGTTTCTATGTTCTAAGAGTCATAAAAATACCTCATGCTTGTAGCGCCATACCAGACTCCATTAACATCTGCTCAGGCCGTTAACTTTCTGGAGTTTCGCTCAAGGTGTGTCAGGTTCTACCAAAATCTTTAACAATTTCCATATGAGAAAAATAGGTGAGAGAGTAACTTGTGCTCTCTCATACTTAACAGGAAACAAGAAACATAAGCTTGGCGGCTGTAATTTCCCGAGTTTCACGCACAACTGTGATAAATGCGAAATTAAGCCAGTTGATGGACTGATATATCTTCGCCTGAGACTGGCCATGAGAAATAATCAGAACTAATTTCAGTTATGGTTAACTTGTTCGATGAATAATAGCTGCTGATAATAGGGAATGGTCATGAAATGAGAAATATCACTATTAAAACAAAATCTCCTGAAATCGTAGGACAAATGTTTCGAACATTATTGCAAACTAAAACCCTAGGTGCCCCAAATACGAGAAACACGATGGACAGGTGTTGAACAGTAACCCTGGTTGTTACGGATTTACTCAAGAGCAACCAAATGAAATGGGTAAATGTATCAACCACCACAAATACGTACCAGTTACCACATTAATACAGGCTGGAGGCCCCATATGGTCAATGAACCTAACTGAAATGCGGACTGCCCCTGTGGGTGCTAGAATGATTCAGCCATACCACATGTTCGGATTTGTCTGACTAGCTACCTTATGTCACCATTCAAAGATGGCCAAGCAAATACTCTCTAATGAATATGAATGTTTTGTACATACCGAGATGTCCCGCACATAGAGATTCGGGAAAGTATTTGAAAACTGCTGGAATCAGATTCCTCAGAAGACAAATCTGATGTTCCCATCATATGAGTATGATGGAATAATCCGGCACATGTTGACCATCTCCAAGCTATTGCCTGACGTTACTCAACTGAGCATCACCATCTTTTCTATATAAGTCACCAAACAGTGCAGGAGTCTCTCCCAGAACAGCAGAAAGACATATGGATTCCTCGGGAATTTTTGGGGTCTCAACAACTTCAAGACACATTGGAGCATGCACCTCAGATATGCTTCACTTGAAAACAGAAGAGTGGAAATTATGAGGACTCTTTTACAGGACACAGCTGATACCTGTCCATATACTTGTTATCGATTTCTAACCACAATAATTTGTGTTCAAAGTAGAGCTTCTGTTTGTCCAATATGAAGAAGAGAGCCAAGGCCTTCAGCTCTTATATAGTGTGCTTCACTTCATAGGGCGACAGGGACCTCAAAACACAGGCTGTGGGCGTACACACCCCTGCTCACTCTTGGAGTAATGTGCCGCTATCCTGAATTAGAGACATCAGTTTGTAATATATAGTATTTGCAGTTGAAGTCAGGAACTGTAAAACAGGCATGCTAGTCAAGGCTGTTTCTTAAGTGTTTAACACAGACTGGTTGGTGTCTGTCCACTGAAAGGTTTCTTGTTTTCAGTACATCTCATTCAGGAGCCGATCAGTTCAGCAAAATAAGAGACAAATTTTCTTATCAGTTTACCATTCCTATAAACCCTTTTTTGTTTTTAGGTGGAGGGAAATGGTACATAGCCGTAGTACGATCTTGATCGATCTTGATTCTGTCAACAGAAGCAATGTGTGACAAAAAGGAAATCTTGTGGCAGCCCAAATTTACAATGGAAACTTTCACAGTCAGCCTGACTATGCATAAATAGCACAAGACCTGGCGTAAGTGATTTAGAGGTTCTGTCAAGGTGTCGATGTATATTACTACACCTTTAAATAATTGTAAGCACATTTAAATTTGTGTTTCCCTAACACTGAATCCAATAAACACCACAACCCCGCCATACTGCTGGAGTACATTGGTGAGAGGATCAGTGGACAAGAATTTGATCTATGAGCTGAATTCTGTACCTATTCTTATCTGTGACCTTCAAATTACGAGTCAGTACACCAGGAAATTACCCAACTACTTCAAGCAACTGTCAAGCCTCAACGTCCTCAGATAAGCAACATTGAAATGCGTAACTTTCTCCTTGACATTACACACCTCTTGAATATAATGATGATAGTAGTGCGATAAGCTATATATGGGGACACTCTTCATTGTTGCCAAATTTATTCAAGATGGCGGCGATGACGTCATCTAAGATGGCGGCATGTAGACTTGACAACAGTGCATGACGTCATTCAAGATGTCGGATTTTGGCGGGAAAATAGGCAACTTTGGCTACATGCACTAACCTAACCGTCCAGAAGTATGGCGGGAATTTGAATTTTGGGGGGAAAATGGGTCACCTGTGGTGTGTCCACTAACCTAACCCTCCGGAAAAAAATTGGCGCCAAATTCAAATTCCAACACGATACTAGTTGCAAAAACGATACTTATCTTTATCATTATTCTTTATTATTCATTATTATTTATTATTATTATCACTTATTATTATTATTTATTATTATTATTTATTATTATTATTGTCCTACCTCCACTAGAAAATTGCGCCAATTCAAATTCTAATGCAATAATGTCTCGAAAACTGTACTATTATTTACTATTATTATCATATATTATTTATTCAACGTGTCCAATTTCGGTGGGAAGGAAACCATTTGCGTTACATTCATAACAAAAATCTGTCACAGGTTCAAATTCCAACACCATAATCGATCACACATACGAAATAGTCCACATCCTACGAATTTTGACTGTCACTTATCGTTTTTCACTGCTAACCTATCAAAATCTCGTAAATTAATAAACTGCTCTTGTACTAACATAATCCACATCCTCTGATTTTGCAAGGAAAATGGACTAAAGTCTTTATTTCAAGTAGTACATTCATCACTTGTTCTCAGACAGACTTAGTACACATCCTCGAGATCGCAGCAACACCCAGTGCGCTAGCCACTGGGTCCGGTTCTCCAACTGACTTAGTTCAACTCGTCACCAGCAGAGGAGGCCACCCCTGGCACCACTGGTCAGCGCACGCCACTGGTCCGGTGCCCTCTCGGAATGTGCGGGTCCAGCAGTGTCCACATGTTTCTGCTGGACACGTTGGAACTTGCTGATGCTGATGTCACAACGGTGTGTTGTCAGTTCACGACGTGTGTTCGTCACCTCCACACATTTCGCGCCAAAATTGTTTGCTTGGGAGCGAAATCTTCCCTGGCGTCACACAACAGGTGGTCCACCACATGGCGTGCTCGACAATGAACGCTCTCGCTAAGTTAACTGACTCGAGATCGTCTGCTCCGCCATGCAAGCTTATAACCTGACACGCACCACCACCCCGCGGGCGTCCGACCACTTACGTCACACACCCTCGATCGCCGCCTCCATACATGCGCCGGACATAGTCTTCTGTAAATATGCTGACACCCACATCATGCATCTAACCTATCAATTGCCTAAGTATTTAATTGGATTTCAATTTTAATCATATTAAATAACTCAATGTACAATTTCATATAAGTATGAAAAGTGGTACAATCATCTAATTTCATCTACTATGAAGGTCGACACCGCCAGTTTCTCCTAGGAACCAGCACCAAGTTTGAATTCTGGCAGTAAAGAAAAGTAACTTGCGTTTCCGCCTCCAACCTAAGAAAATTGTTGCAAATGAAGCTCAAAACACTAACCTAAGCCTCCAGGATGCAACCTTTTCCTACAGGTTTCTGGTAAAAGGACTCACCCTGCACTAGGCCCATGGATGGAGGAACGAATGTACTTTATTTAGCGATGGAGTATATCTATCACAGAACACACGCACTGACATGTCCCACACCATACAGACCTGCAAATCACTCCTACATAACGAGTTTATAATGCTCTAGATATACCCTGGCTAATTGTAAACAGTTAAAAATAACGCATTGCACAGCCTACAGACATGCGAGCCGCTCGTAAATAATGCAAAACATTTACGTCCAAATAGTCAAACAACTCCTAATTTTCGGAAATAATTTCAGTGCAGACCTGCAAACTGCTACTAAATAATACAGCACAATGTGGTGTAGACACGCTAAGTACTTGTGAACTATTCAAATAGAGCATATGAAGGCCTACAGACCCGCTCCCGAAATGATGCAATCAACGCGCGGAAGCACAGTCCATTGAGTACACAGGAGGTAGTGATAAGTGACGCATACCTCAGATGTCAAACCGCGCACAGCCCCTACTCGGATTCCGTATGCATCAGGTGGCGGCACCTCCCATTCGTACGAAACACATGAGAAATACCTATCCAAATACGTGTTCACCTACACACACGTGCTTATGTGATCGGGCGGGAGCGCAAACGCGAGCTGCAGTCGAACGCAGACCAAAGTCGTATGTAGGCGCCGTTAATGACCGAGCGTTTATTTTCACACACAACGCGCACTCCGAGCAGAGCCGCGCGCGTTCGGCCTTCCTCAATCTAACTGCGGTCCAGCGAAGACGCTTCAGAACTCCATTCCACAATAGCAGACCCTGCTTCGTCCCCTTTGCGATTCTAACGGACCATAAGTGACGATTGACTGACGCTTCAGCGCGCACGCCACACCCCCCGCGAAGTGAGGCAGCCACAGTTCGCACCCGCCAGTCGCCGCCACCGAACACCGGTGAAAGTTGCATTCCAGGCAGCGCTCACACCAGCCTCATATTCGAGGCATCTCCAGGTACCGCTTGTCTCTGCTGTTGAATGCAAGGCGTGTTCACACACACACACACACACACGCACACGCACACACGTTTTATCTTACTTAACTACCCAGCATGGTTCTCGTCTCGCCGCGAAACGTCTATGGGACTGCGTAGTGTCCCAGAAATAGTTAACGCTTGCTTTCAGCATGCCTCAGCTTGTATGCACGGAAATTCCTCCCATAACAGAACCTGTTTACCACAATATCGCCTAATCCAGTCTTCCTGACGGACATAACGTGATAGCCTTCCTACTCGCAACATACGCAAATGTTCTTACCGCTCCTATATCACATCACAATCAATCGACCATTCTCATTAGCTCATATCGAATTTACCAGTCGAATTACTAACGCCGTCGCTATCGAAGCACCACCCACCTTTTCTTTCTGGCGCTCTCTGTCGTTATTTTGCAAAGATCGCTAATTTGCATGGACAGTTCCCTCAATCTATACACCGCCAACCTGTTCTTTCTTTCTACTGACGCTGCACTCAACGGTAATAAACTATTTTACACTGATCACCATTTTTCACAGACGACTAAACATCGCGAAGTTGTGCACAGGTCATCAAATACAAGCCATACTCGCAAGAATATTGGACCGTCAAACCGATCTCAACCAGGGAATATATCACCGAGTACCGTCAATTTTCGCTGTACTTCTCGATATCAAGAACACCGCACTAGCCTCCCGATCGCTAACGTAGTATATACACTGTAAATTATTTCTCCACAAACACCAAACTTTAGCAATGTGCAGGGTGCTGCAAACTATTGACTAACTAGAAACAAGTAGAATAAACTGATATTCGCACTGTCGAATACCGAAGTCGGTCGTCTAACAGATCCGAGATGATCGATATTCTCTACAAACCAACTATGGTCTTTCCCACGTCTAGAGAACAGGCAAACTTGTTTCTAACACACCGCAATCCATATTCCCTCAACTGCATAAAGGCATCAAATCTGCAGAAGCAGTCGACCGAACAATTTACATGGGAGGGAATAACGCTCCACCGCAAACGCGTCATCTTCTCAAAGTTATACTTGATCACGAAAGCAGCCCAGGACATACTTAGTTCGCTATTCGGTCGTCTTGACCATGGTAAAGTTCACTATCATACATTCCTACACTCCAACAGGCCTCGGCATTCGTAAGAGCGCTACCATTATCTTGCGAACGCGAATCAGTACCACCACCTAGCAATAGATCGATAGGATTGGCAGCAGTGATACAAGCCGCAAAGTACAAAGTACAGCAATTTCTACGGAGCGGATCTAGGATACCTGAGCTTTAATTCATACACTGCACGTTGACGTTGTTTCCATTTTCCTTGTTCTGTGTGTTCATCTGGATTCCCACAAAATCTTCGTTGCTGAACACCTGGTTAATTTCTCATTTCTTTCGTGTAGTTAATTGTGGTGATTGCGGTGAAGTGAATCATTGTTTTTTGATAGTGCTTTATAAAAGAGTTGAAAAATATCTTACAAAAAACTAGTACCATCATTTGTAAAAATATATACTACATATTCTCGCAATTAATTAAAATAAATGAGCCGGCCGAAGTGGCCGTGCGGTTAAAGGCGCTGCAGTCTGGAACCGCAAGACCGCTACGGTCGCAGGTTCGAATCCTGCCTCGGCCATGGATGTTTGTGATGTCCTTAGGTTAGTTAGGTTTAACTAGTTCTAAGTTCTAGGGGACTAATGACCTCAGCAGTTGAGTCCCATAGTGCTCAGAGCCATTTTGAAATAAATGTTGCCTTCTTTTGAATCTCAATGACAGTAAATGAAACAACCATCCGGCTACATGCCTCAAAACTAGGGGTGCTGCAATACAAAAACATACACCTATGGAAAATGGTATTTTTTATTAAAATTACGTAATTCCTTGTTTAACATTAATTTTGAATTGAGCATCATGTAGATTGTTTTATAATAACTACACCGTGTTAACGATAAGTAAATGAAAACCTGGAAAACTGTTTTCAGGATCCGATCGATAACTAAATGAAGATCCAATAAGTAACTGGGGGAAATTCGAAAAACGATCTTGTCAACAAATTGACTATACAGTGGGACCTCGTTTAACGAGGATAATTCACTTCTAGGTCTTACCTTTATTGAGAAACACTCGTTATGCGAAACATATTTTTCTGTTGGAATTCACGTAAAAAAGGATAATGGATTCCATTCCGAAAAATGTTAAAACAGTTTATAAAATGTACATCCTTTTTTACAAGAAGTCATCTAAAGTCATTTGTTTTTATCTTCACTTCAAAGTGAGTCATTAAAACAAAAGATGGCGAGCTGATTAGATTAGATTAGATTAGATTAATACTAGTTCCATGGATCATGAATATGATATTTTGTAATGATGTGGAACGAGGCCAATTTTCCAATACATGACATAATTAAGTTAATTTAACAACATACTTATGTTAATATAACAACTTTTTTTCCTTTATTTATATCTAAAAATTCCTCTATGGAGTAGAAGGAGTTGTCATTCAGACATTCTTTTAATTTCTTCTTAAATATTTATTGTTTATCTGTCAGACTTTTGATACTATTTGGTAAGTGACCAAAGACTTTAGTGCCAGTATAATTCACCCCTTTCTGTGCCAAAGTTAGATTTAATCTTGAATAGTGAAGATCGTCCTTTCTCCAAGTATTGTAGTTATGCACACTGCTATTACTTTTGAATTGGGTTTGGTTGTTAATAACAAATGAAACATCTGCCTACATATTGGTTAACGTGCAGCTTTATTGAATTCGTGTTGGTTAACGACAACATATCTGAAATGGAATTCATATAGAGATATTTCAAGGCCATGAAGTAACTTTAGTCTTGCTTGCAACACCATCACAGAAAATTTGGCAACATCATCGAGGAAACCCGAGCGGAGGTATCTGTTGCAACTCGAGAAGTGTCAACAGTCCAGATGAATACTGCATTGTCGGCAGCGTTGTCTTTGTCGGAGCGTCTAACGTACTTTCTTTGTTGCGGTAGTAATAATAATAATAATAATGATAACACTGATGTAAAACATTATGCACTTTCTTCCTCCGCGTTTTCTGTTGCTTCAATGACATTTCTTTCCCGCGGAGCATAAGCCATACCGTTGAGAGTAAAGTCAATAACAATAATGGTATGATTCAGCGATTACACGCAAATGCACAGCGCTTCATCGGCAAAACTGCAATTTGATGCCTGATAACTAATGTCTCTCATTTGTATTATTAAAAAGCATACTTCACACTCATTACGATTTTATGGTTTTCAACAGTTTTTATTCATAGGGCGATACCAGCTATATCTGCCACAGTTGCTACTTAGCCAGATGAAAATAAGCAAGGGTTATAGATCCTAGACTACAATAAAAATACAAAAGTTTCAATGAGAAACCTGTGCCTGTTTATTTGTTAATAATTTGTCAAATCGTGGTTCAATTTTTGAGACACAGGTCACCAAATTATTTTGTAGTTGACGTCTATTTCTCTTCTTACTTTTTATGTTCAACATTGAAGAGAACGCTAATTCACAAAGGTAGGAAGTGGCGAATGGCACTAATAATTTCAAAGCTTTCTTTGCCAGCTGCGGATACTCTTCTTTCCTCTTCATCCAGAAGACGTTAATCTTTTGCACATTAAATTCTATTTTTATCATCCCGTCATCTGCCAAATCTATATGAGTTTCTTTCATCATCGTGCTTACATCAGTCAGTTGTACTGATATCTAAAAATGGATTTAGTATCCACCTGTGACCGTTGCAAGCGTCAGATTTCAGCTCTGGTAAGTAACTTAACAGTTTATCTTTCAAATTATGTAAGTACTGTGTCATGCAAGGAATGAGAGAACTTAGTACCACCGACTGGTCCATTGCAATTTCTTCGACAATCGTCTGAATACAAGGAAAAGACTCAAACATCATCATTTGTAAAAACGTTGACCACAAACTAAGTTTTGCGAGGAATGTTTCGATTTTATCCTTAGTTGTTATAATGTTTTCTTCTTTCCCTTGGAGGCTCTTGTTTAAAATATTTCGGTGGTTAAAAAGATCCTTGAAAAATGCTAATTTTAATAGCCAAACATTGTCACAAAAGTAATTCGCATGTCCAGATTTAGAATATTGCAGGAACATTAGCAATTCACCTTTTAGTTCCAGAACTCGTGTCAATACCTTTCCTTTAGAAAGCCACTTGACCTCTCTGTGATAAAGGAGATTTTGATGGAGCGAACCCACACATTTCACAAATGATCCAAAACAGTCGAGCTTGCAACCCTTTACCTTTAATAGAGTTTACAACCTTGATCACCTCTTTAAGCACATCATTGAAATCAGACATTAAAATCGTGGCTGCCAGAGATTGTCAGTGATGCAACCAGTGTGTCCACGAAAAATTTGGCATTATTTGTTTTAATTTCGCGACGAGTCCACTTTTACTGCCAGGCATAGCTTTAGCACCATCACTACAAATGCGAATAACATTTTGTTCAATCAATCTTGTAGTTGCGAGTGCTTTCTAACAACATGACATACAAACACTTGCCATAAGTGTTCACAGGGAGTGCTTTGCAAAATAAAAAGTCTTCCATCATACTTTCATCTGCTTCAAAACCCACGAATACTATAAATTGAGCACAATCTGAAACATCAGTAGATTCATCAAACTGCAAAGCAAAATGTGGGCTCTTCTTTAATTTTTCGATTATCTGTACTCTAATGTCACTGACCATACCATTTATTCTGCGTTAAGAGGTATTATCAGAAAGTGGTATGCTTTTTAATTTGTTTGTCTCTTGCTTACCTAACATAATTTCAACCATATACAGGGCTGCTGGCAAAATAAAATTCTCTACATCTGTATGTGACTTTCCTGCTTTAGCGACTCGGAATGCGACATGGCAGCTAGCTAGTAACGTTTTCTCGTTGACACTGGATACCTAAAGTAAGCTAAAACATATTGTTAAATCAGAAAAACGAATAAAAAATCATAAATATTAGTACAATTTTAAATCAAGAGATAACATTACTATTTTATTACCTGAATCATAGTAGTTCGCTGCTGGTTATATGCTTTCAGTTTCCTTTCGAAGAAATCCAACAGTTTATAAGCTTCCTTGGAATGTTTAATTGAGAGGTGACGCAGAAACTTTGGTGGTTTCATACCCTCACGTGACAATACTTCACCGCAAATTACATATTGTTCATGACATTAAAACCGTACTTTGGATAACTGTCGTCATAAGGTCTATTTTTTTCGATTTTGATTCTCTACCGCCACTACCACTGGTACCAGACGTGGACGGCTGCACAGATGTTTTAAGAACTTGTCAATTTTACGCTCGCTCAGAGCGATGCGCGAAGACAATAATCACATCCGTTTATTCTTATAAAAACAATTCTTGTATACTCAGCTAAAAAAATTAAAGTAAATCCACCTGCACCATATTCAATATTAAAACCTCAAACTAACTCCCGTCCATATCCAACCAGAATGATATTTCTTATTTGCATATGCAATTCTATGATCAATCCCTAATAAGCTAGGGGGTGTTATTGCACTATTCTTATCAATAAGAATCTTAATAATTTTATCATTTTATAATAAAACACCATTTCGAAGTATTCAATTCTATCCTATTAATCAAATTTCATTCTGAATTATAGTAGTTGTATGCTTATTAACATGAATTGGTAAACGACCTGTTGAAGAACCTTACATTATAACAGGACAAATCTTAACAATTATCTACTTTACATACTTCTTAATTAATGTACATATTGCAAACGCATGAGATAAAATAATTAAGGAATAATAAGTTAATTAGCTTAGGAAAAGCATATGTTTTGAAAACATAAAACTAGAAGTTTAACTCTTCTATTAACTTTTCTTAAAAAATTTCACTAAATAAATGAAATAAATAAAATCTTTAAACCGACAAAGAAAATAAAAAAATTTAAAGATAAAGGCAAAAAACTTTTTCAAGCTAAGTACATTAACTTATCATAACGAAAACGTAGTAATGTTCCCCGAACTCAAATAAACCCAAAGGACATTACAGCAAGCTTAATAAAAAATATAAAAGATTAAAAATCACCACCTAAAAAAATTAAAGCTAATAATATTCTTATAAAAACAATTCTTGTATACTCAGCTAAAAAAATGAAAGTAAATCCACCTGCACCATATTCAATATTAAAACCTGAAACTAACTCAGATTCACCTTCGGCAAAGTCAAAAGTAGTACGGTTAGTTTCAGCTAAACAAGAAGCAAAACAAGCTAAAGCTAAAGGAAAAGAAATAATAATAAATCAACAATAAAGCTGGTAATTTATAAAATCAAACATGTTAAAACTACCAATTAAAATAATTAAAGATAATAAAATTAAAGCCAAACTAACTTCATATGAAATTGTTTGAGCAACAGAACGAAGAGAACCTAATAAAGAATAATTTGAATTAGAAGACCAACCAGCAATTATAACAGTATAAACACCTAATCTAGTACAACATAAAAAAACAAAAATCCATAAGAAAAAGAACACATATAAGTCAAGTAAGGGAAAATTACTCAAACAGCCAAGGAAATTATTAAATTAAAAACAGGAGAAAAATAATAAAGTAAATAATTAGATATAATAGGAATTGGCTGCTCCTTACAAATTAACTTAATAGCATCACTAAAGGGGTGAGGAATTCCTACAAAACCTACTTTATTTGGGCCCTTTCGAATTTGGATGAAACCTAAAACATTACACTCTAATAAAGTTAAAAAAGCAACACTAATTAAAACACAAATAACTAATAAAAGAAAATTCAAAATAAACATAAATAAATCATAAAGTATCAATACTATTTGTAGAAAAAATCTACATAAATGAATTCTAAATTCAACACATTAATCTGTCAAATTAGTAATTTAATTAATATTAATCAATAAAATAAAAAATATTTCAACCATATGGTCCTTTCGTACTAATATGAATCAATAATCTTAGGATAGAAACCGACCTGGCTCACGCCGGTCTGAACTCAGATCATGTAAGAATTTAAAGGTCGAACAGACGTAATCACTGCGCTACTGCACCCAAAATTTCTCTTAATCCAACATCGAGGTCGCAATCTGCTTTGTCGATATGAACTCTCAAAAACAATTACGCTGTTATCCCTAAGGTAACTTAATCTTATGATCATAAATTATGGATCAAAACAACAAACATAAATAAATGATATAATAATGAAGAGTTTATTTATTCTTCATGTCACCCCAACAAAACATCATCATTAAATATAGAAAGACAAACAAAAAACTATATAAAAATAAAATGTTAAGCTCTATAGGGTCTTCTCGTCCTAAAGAAAAATTTAAGCCTTTTGACTCAAAAGTTAAATTCAAAAATTTATTAAGAGACAGTTGATTTCTCGTCAAGCCATTCATTCCAGCCACTAATTAAGAGACTAATGATTATGCTACCTTTGCACGGTCAAAATACCGCGGCTCTTTAAAAATCTACTCAGTGAGCAGGCCAGACCTCAAAGTATTTTCAAGAGGACATGTTTTTGATAAACAGGCGGAGATCAATTTTGCCTAGTTCCTTATAATAAATTCACAAGGTAAAAATTATATACAAATAAATATACTAATTCTATCATTATTACAAAAATTTTAAAATTAAATAAATAATCTTAATAAAAAACCTAAAATAATTATAAAATCAAAATAAAAAATAATGAATCTTAAAGATAGCTGGTTTAAAGCTTACTATTATATTTTATAAAACAAATTATAGGTTATTAAGTTCAAAGCTTATCCCTTAAAGAATAAATAAGTTAATATTTATACTTAAAAAATTAAATAAAAGCTATAAACTTCAAAAAATTAAATTTTTTCTTAAGAAACTACATATCTTGGGAAACGATTAACATCTCATTTCTATAAATAATTTAATAATAATTATGATACATTAACTATAAATTATTTATAAATCAACCCAAATCGAGACAAGTAAAATAAATACTAAAATTTTGATAAACCCTGATACAAAAGGTACAATAAATAAAATCTACCTTTAAAAATTTAAAATAATATTTCATAAAAAATTACATACCAATAACCTATAATCTAAAAAATCAATTCTACAAAATATACTAAGACGAAATTCGACAAAATTATTTTTATTAAATAATTAAATAAACAAAAAATAAATATAATAAAATAAATAATCAAGATATCCTGATTTGCACAGAAAAATTTTCAGTGTAAATGAAACACTTTACTAATAAGTTATATCTTGAAACTCTTACTAGATACACTTTCCAGTACATCTACTATGTTACGACTTATCTCATCTAAATTGAAGCTAAATTAAAACAATAAAATAGAATAATCAATAATGAGAGCGACGGGCGATGTGTACACACCTCAGAGCCAATATCAGTTAAATTAAATAAATTAAATTACTATCAAATCCACCTTCATTAACAGTATTTCACCATCAAATCCGTTATAAACAAAAATCTATTGTAACCCACCACCTCTTAACTATAAGCTGCACCTTGACCTGAAATATTTTATAATTATAAATCTTGAGAATTATAACTCTAAAAAGATTCTCTGATAACGGAGATATACAAACAAATAAATCAAGTAGAGTAAATCGTGTATTATCAATCATGGGGTAGGTTCCTCGGAATGGAATGAGATACCACCAAATTCTTTGGGTTTAAAGACCTTAAGTAATAGTACTCTGGTAATTAACATTTAAAATAATAGGGTATCCAATCCTAGTTTATTATTTAAATTTCACAGATTCATAAAAAGAGCTATAAATAAATTTTAACATTTCACCTTACAAATTTATATTTTAATCCTAAAAATATAAACAACTGTTTTAACCAATAATATTCACTTGTATCAATCATATAACCGCGGCTGCTGGCACGAATTATGCCGATACTAAATCAATTGCTAAATCCAAAATCACTTGATAATTAAAGCAAATTACTGCAAAATAGAACATTTAGTTTAACAAAACTTACATATAATACAAAGAAAAAGTGAATAAATAAGCAAGAATAAAACTTTTGGAAACAAAATAAGAAATTCAAAAATTTTTTAAATTAAGAAAAAATAATAGATTCAAATATTTAAAGAAAAAAAAAGAAAAAAAACACAAATAGTGAGAAAAAAAAAGAAACGCGCCCTCGAATGACCACAACAACTTCTCTATTATATATAAATAAAGATTAATATGGAACATGTATACCAATAAATGAATTATATTCTTTCTTATTTAATCTTTCTTTTCACTAATAGTAAAGAAAGATTACATAATATAATAAATATATTTTATACAATTATGTAAATTAATGTAATATGTTTTAATATAAAATTAACTTTATATTAAGTTAACTTAAATATTAATTAGTTAAATAATGTAATTATAGAAAATATATATAATTATATTATTATAATTAATATAATTATTTATATTAATATAATATTTTATATTTAATAATATAGATTATATTTATTATATCCAATTATAGTAATATTTAATATTAATTTACATATTATTTTATAATTTATAATATAATAATTTCTTTTAAGCTAAAAACATAAGTAGCTGTAATCCTCGGTAAATAAATGTATTAAAATAATCACTTAATAATAATAAAATAACATTATAAGTATTTAAATTTAATTAAATGTAATATATTAATATAAATTATTTATTGTATATAATATATATAATATATGCTCAAATTATCCGAACCGAGATAAATTAATTAGAAATAACCAAAATAATACATAAACAAATTTTCAAAAATATTTTTTAATTTATATATTAAATAAAAATGAAGTGCCTGATTAAAGGGTTACCTTTTAGGGTAAATCAAGTAAATAAAAATTACCTTCATTAAAAATTACATAAGACAGGATTAAACTACCTCCTTTAGTATCAAAAACTAATGTGCATCATAAACCTTAATGTAAAAAGGTAAGCTAAACAAGCTAATGGGTTCATACCCCATTTATAGAGGTATCAATCCTTTCCTTTTTAATGACCAACAACTCTACAAAACTTCTCTTCCTATCAACATTAATGATAGGAATGATCTTGTCCATTTCATCAAACTCCTGATTTGGAGTTTGAATAGGACTTGAGATCAACTTACTTTCATTTATTCCGCTCCTAACAAGAAATAAAAATATAATAATAAATGAATCATCAATTAAATATTTTATTGTCCAAGCAATAGCATCGACAATACTATTATTTTCAATTTTGCTGATTCAAATAAAATATCCAATAGGATGAGAAACAGAATTTATTCCATCAATAATAATCAGATCTAGATTATAATTAAAGATCGGGGCTGCACCTTTCCATTTGTGATTTCCAGAAGTAAAAGGAGCTTCAAGATAAAATAACTGTTTAACACTAATAACATGACAAAAAATTGCCCCAATAATGGTGTTATCTTATTGTATTCAATTAAGAACTTTCGTTTGAACAATTATCATTCTAAGAATTATTATTGGGGCAATAGGTGGTTTAAATCAAACATCTCTACGACAACTTCTAGCATATTCCTCAATTAGACATTTAGGGCGAATAATTAGATCTCTAACAGTTAGAGAAAACATCTGAGAACTATACTTTATTATTTACTCTCTATTAAGATTAATTATGGTCTTATTATTTAAGCAAATAAATCTATTTTTTATAAACCAAATTTATTCAGCCAGAAATATAAAAACTGAAATTAAATTCATAATATTTTTTTCTCTTCTATCCCTAGGTGGTTTGCCACCATTCTTTGGATTTCTACCAAAATGAATTGTAATACAATCATTAATAGAAAATAACATAACAACTATTATAATCATTATGGTTGTAATAACTACAATTACACTTTATTATTATATACGTATTAGATTCTCAGCCCTAATTATGTCATACACGGAAAATTCATGATCTATAAAAATAAAGTCTCAAAAATCAAGAATTATTCTCCCTATAACAGTAATAATTTCAACAATAGGATTAATCTCAACATCAACCTTAATCTCATTATACTAAGGACTTAAGTTAACTAAACTAATAACCTTCAAAGTTATAATTAAAAGAAATATCTTTTAGGCCTTAGTAAAATTTCACACCTCTAGAATTGCAGTCTAGAATCATAATTGAATATAAGGCCTAAACACATGGTAAGAGAGAAACATCTCATAATTAGATTTACAGTCTACCACCTTAAATTCAGCCATCTTACCGCAAAAATGATTATTCTCAACAAACCATAAGGATATTGGTACTTTATACTTCTTATTTGGAGCGTGAGCAGGAATAGTAGGAACATCAATAAGAATACTTATTCGTGCTGAACTCGGCCAACCAGGACCTCTAATTGGAGATGACCAAATCTATAATATTATTACAGCAGACGCATTTGTAATAATTTTTTTTATAGTAATACCTATTGTAATTGGTGGATTTGGTAATTGGCTCGTACCATTAATAATTGGTGCACCAGATATGGCATTCCCACGAATAAATAATATAAGTTTTTGATTACT
The DNA here is from genome assembly GCF_023864275.1 of Schistocerca cancellata. Lineage (NCBI taxonomy): Eukaryota > Metazoa > Arthropoda > Insecta > Orthoptera > Acrididae > Schistocerca > Schistocerca cancellata. The sequence goes on along the minus strand of NC_064632.1, from coordinate 3,450,624 downwards.
ACCGCCTTCACTAACCCTTCTTCTTACATCTTCTATAGTAGATAACGGTGCTGGTACAGGGTGAACAGTTTACCCCCCTCTTGCAGGAGCTATCGCACATGGAGGAGCATCTGTAGACCTGGCTATTTTCTCACTTCACTTAGCAGGTGTATCATCTATTCTTGGTGCAGTAAACTTCATTACAACAGCAATTAATATACGATCAGAAAGTATAACTCTAGATCAAACACCTTTATTTGTATGATCCATAGCTATTACAGCTCTTCTCCTCCTTTTGTCGCTTCCAGTATTGGCAGGAGCTATTACAATACTACTAACAGATCGAAACTTAAATACATCATTCTTTGACCCTGCGGGAGGAGGTGACCCAATTCTACATCAACACTTATTTTGATTCTTTGGGCACCCAGAAGTTTACATTTTAATTCTTCCAGGATTTGGAATTATCTCTCACATTGTATGTCAAGAAAGAGGAAAAATTGAATCATTTGGAACACTAGGTATAATTTATGCTATGTTATCAATTGGACTAATAGGATTAATTGTATGAGCACATCACATATTTACAGTAGGAATAGACATTGACACACGAGCTTACTTTACATCAGCAACAATAATTATTGCTGTACCTACAGGAATTAAGGTATTCAGATGATTAGCTACACTATATGGAACTAAATTCAAATTCAATCCACCACTATTATGAGCTTTAGGATTTATTTTTCTATTCACAATTGGTGGACTAACAGGGTTAGTATTAGCAAACTCATCATTTGACATCGTATTACACGATACATATTATGTAGTAGCCCACTTCCATTATGTATTATCTATAGGAGCAGTATTTGCAATCATAGGAGGTGTTATTCAATGATACCCATTATTTACAGGATTAACTATAAATAATACATGATTAAAAATCCAATTTACAATTATATTTATTGGGGTAAACTTAACATTCTTCCCTCAACACTTCCTAGGACTAGCAGGAATACCACGACGATATTCAGATTATCCAGATGCATATACATCATGAAATGTAGTGTCAAGAATTGGATCTACAATTTCTATTGTAGGAATCATTATATTTATTGTAATTATATGAGAAAGAATGGTTACAAACCGAGCAATCATATTTAGAGCTAAAATAAGAAGATCAACAGAATGATTACAAAATAAACCGCCTGCAGAACACAGCTACTCAGAACTACCATTAATTTCTAGATTCTAATATGGCAGATTAGTGCAGTAGATTTAAGCTCTACAAATAAAGGTTTGACCTTTTATTAGAAAATTTATTAATGGCAACATGATCAAATTTATCCCTTCAAGATGGAGCTTCCCCATTAATGGAGCAACTATCATTCTTCCATGATACTATAGTCACATTATTATTAATTACAGTAATTGTAGGTTATGCTCTAAGTTATATATTATTTATTGCCTATACAAACCGATACATACTTCACGGACATTTAATTGAAACAATCTGAACAGCACTGCCAGCAATTACACTAATTTTCATTGCACTCCCATCATTACGACTACTATATTTACTTGATGATTCAGTAGATGCAATAATCACAATTAAAACAATTGGATGACAATGATACTGAAGATATGAATATTCAGACTTGATAGATGTAGAATTTGACACTTATATAACACCAGAACAAGACCTAGAAAATGACGGATTTCGACTCCTAGATGTAGATAACCGAACAATTCTACCAATAAATACGGAAGTACGAGTATTAACAAGAGCATCAGACGTTCTACACTCATGAGCAGTACCTGCATTAGGGGTTAAAATTGACGCAACGCCAGGTCGACTAAACCAAGGAACATTTACAATAAACTGACCTGGATTGTTCTTTGGACAATGCTCAGAAATCTGTGGAGCGAACCACAGATTCATACCTATTGTAATTGAAAGAACTTCAGTAAACTTATTTATCAAGTGATTATCTAAGATAATCTAAGGAGTTAGTTAAAATATATAACATTAGAGTGTCAATCTAAAATAACTAAACAATTAGTACACCTTGAAATACATCAGATGACTGAAAGTAATGGTCTCTTAAACCAAAAAATAGTAAATTAACGACTACTTCTGATGGGGAAATTTAATCCAAATCCCTCAAATATCCCCTCTCATATGATTCTCCCTATTCATTATATTTTCGGCTACATTAATTTTATTTAATTAAAAAACTTTTTTTCATTTAAACCAAATCTTATTAAAAGAGCAGAAAAAAGAACAATTGATATAAAAAACTTAAATTGAAAATGATAACAAATTTATTTTCAACATTTGACCCATCTACTAATATCTTCAATTTATCATTAAATTGAACTAGAACATTCTTAGGATTATTATTAATCCCATCAATGTTTTGACTTACACCATCACAAATTAATATTATTTGAAATAAACTAAACTGAACCTTACACAATGAATTTAAAACATTACTAGGACCAAAATCATTTAATAGAACAAATTTCATCTTCATTTCAATCTTTATTATAATACTATTTAATAATTAAATAGGATTATTCCCTTACATTTTTACTAGAACAAGACATTTAGCATTAACATTTGCAATCGCTCTACCTATATGATTAAGATTTATGTTATTTGGATGAATTAATCATACCAATCATATATTTACACACCTTGTTCCTCAAGGAACACCGCCTGCATTAATATCATTTATAGTATTAATTGAAACAATTAGAAATGTCATTCGACCAGGTACATTAGCAGTATGACTAGCAGCAAATATAATTGCAGGACACTTACTATTAACATTACTAGGAAATACAGGACCATCTATAGCAATAAACTTAATTTCACTATTAATTATTGGACAAATACTTCTATTAATTCTAGAATCAGCAGTAGCAATAATTCAAGCTTATGTTTTCTCAATTTTAAGAACTTTATACTCTAGAGAAGTATACTAAACCTATGTTAACAACTCACTCAAACCACCCATTCCACTTAGTAGATTACAGACCTTGACCATTAACAGGAGCAATTGGAGCAATAGTTTTAGTATCAGGATTAGCAAAATGATTTCACCTATTTAACATTAACTTATTTATAATTGGATTTGGAATTAACTTACTAACTATAATCCAATGATGACGAGATGTAGTACGAGAAGGAACATACCAAGGACTACATATGGGATTTGTATCAATTGGATTACAATGAGGGATAATTTTATTTATTGCATCAGAAGTACTATTCTTCGTTTCATTTTTCTGAGCATTTTTTAGAAGAAGACTAGCACCTACTATTGAACTAGGAATATTATGACCTCCAATAGGAATCCAACCTTTTAATCCTATACAAATTCCATTACTTAATACAGCTATTCTTTTAGCATCAGGAGTAACAGTAACATGAGCACATCATAGTTTAATAGAATCTAATCATACTCAAGCATTACAAGGACTATTCTTCACAATATTACTAGGACTATACTTCACTATACTTCAAGCATATGAGTATTGAGAAGCACCCTTCACCATTGCAGACGCAGTTTATGGATCAACATTCTTTGTTGCAACAGGATTCCATGGGCTACATGTAATTATCGGAACAATCTTCTTATCAACATGTCTACTTCGACATTCAATAAACCAATTCTCACCAAGACACCACTTTGGATTTGAAGCAGCAGCATGATACTGACACTTTGTAGACGTAGTGTGATTATTCTTATACATCTCTATTTATTGATGAGGTAGATAATTGTTTTTCTAGTATAAATAGTACATTTGACTTCCAATCAAAAAGCTTGATATTAATCAAGAAAAACAATCCTAATTTTATCTACAAGAATTTTTATTAGATTTATTATTCCAATAATTGTTATAATCATTGCAACAACACTATCAAAAAAATTAATTAATGACCGAGAAAAAAGATCACCATTTGAGTGTGGATTTGACCCAAAAAGATCAGCACGAATACCCTTCTCACTTCGATTCTTCTTAATTGCAGTAATTTTCTTAATTTTTGACGTAGAAATCGCACTAATCCTTCAAATTGTAATTATTTTTAAAACTTCAGATATTATAACCTGAACAATATCAACAATATTTTTATTGTAGTATTACTAGGAGGACTATACCATGAATGAAATCAAGGAGCCTTACAGTGAGCAGAATAAAGGGTTGTAGTTAACTATAACATTTGGGTTGCATTCAAAAAGTATTGATATAATCAATCAACCTTAAATAGAATAAGAAGCGAAATATTGCAGTCAGTTTCGACCTGGAAGGTTGGTAAATAAAATACCCTTATTCTTATTAATTGAAGCCAAAAAGAGGCGTATTACTGTTAATAATATAATTGAACTATAAAGTTCCAATTAAGGAAATGTAAATGCAATATGAAAGCTGCTAACTTTTTATATTAGCGGTTAAATTCCGTTAACATTTCTATAATTTATATAGTTTAAATAAAACATTACAATTTCGCTGTAAAAATAATATATGTATATTTATAAATACCTAAAAGTAAAAATACTTCCTTAACATCTTCAGTGTTACGCTCTAATCATAAGCTATTTAAGTAAACGAAAAATAATACCACCAAAATAAACATTCAAAAAATAAAAGTTAAAAGATAAATCTTAAAATTAGAATCATATCAACCTTGTATATAACCAATTAAATAAATAAATAATCTATACTGTATAAACCTTGACCACCAAATAATTCACCCCAACCATAATCAAATGATTTAGATGAATAATAACCCAATTTTAAAGGAATATATCTAATAAACTTAGTTGAAAGAAAAGGTATAAACCACATAGAACCAGCAAATCTGACAAAAGAAAGTATACTTAAAGAAAATAAATTTTGAGAAAAATCAAAATTAGAAATAAGATAGCCTAAATAAGCACCCAAAACAACTACAGTAATAGTTAAAAACTTTAAATAATAGGGCAAAGAAATAACATGAGGAATAGGAAAAATTAATCAAGACAAAAGACTGCAACCAAAAACAGCAACAAATAATAAACCAATTATACCAAACGAAATATAATAACCCTTATCATGAAAAGAAAAACTAGAATAAAAATTATTATCACCAGACATTGAATAATAAAAAAGACGAAAAGAATAAGAAGCAGTTAAGCCGGTAGAAAAGAAATAAAGAAAAAAATTAAACAATTAATTCATCTTAAACAAACCATTTAAAGAATTAAATCCTTTGTATAAAAACCAGCTAAAAATGGTATACCACACAAAGACAAACTAGAAACATTAAAACAAACTGAAGTTAAAGGCATAAATTGACAATAGAACCTATAAAACGAACGTCATGAGAATACTTTAAATTATGAATTATTGAACCTGCACACATAAACAATAAAGCCTTAAATAAAGCATGAGCTAATAAATGAAAAAATGCAAGTAATGGGTAACCCATAGCCAAAATTCTTATTATTAAACCAAGTTGTCTTAAAGTAGAAAGAGCAATAATTTTCTTCAAATCAAATTCAAAATTCGCCCCTAAACCAGCCATAAATATAAATATACAACCAATTAAAAGCAAAAATCAACCACAGTTATAAGTATCTAATATCGGTCTGAAACGAATTAATAAATAAACCCCAGCAGTAACAAGAGTAGAAGAATGAACCAAAGCAGAAACAGGAGTAGGAGCAGCTATAGCAGCAGGAAGCCAAGAAGAAAAGGGAATTTGAGCTCTTTTAGTTATAGCTGCTAAAACAATTAATATAGTAATAAGCTTTATTTCAAAAGAATTAGAAATAAAATCATAATAATAAATGAAATTTCAACCACCAAAATTTAATATTCAAGCAATAGAAATTAAAATAGCAACATCACCAATACAATTAGAAAGTGCAGTTAATATACCCGCACTATAAGATTTCAGATTTTGGTAATAAATAACTAAACAATAAGAAACTAAACCTAAACCATCCCATCCTAATAAAATTCTAATCAATTTGGACTAATAATTAAAAAACCTATAGAAAGAATAAATATTAAAACAATAATAATAAAACGATTTATATTTTTTTCTCCCGACATATAGTCCTCTCTATAATAAATAACCAAAGAAGAAATATACATAACAAAAGACATAAAAATAAGAGACATTCAATCCAAAATTAAAGTCATAACAACCATAGAACCATTTAAATTAAAAAGTTCTCATTCAACAAAAACTCTATAATCAATTATTAAATAATAAATACCCAAAATAAAAATTACAGTTCTAGAAAAAAATAAAGAAAAAAACTCAAAGAACAAATAGAAAACAAATTCACGGCCGAAGATGAAAAAATTCATATCATTGATTCCACAAAACAACATTTTTAATTAAAATACTTAAGCAACCTAAACAAAAAAATACTCCCCCTTTAAACAAACAATATTTAAAGGTAATCAATGTAAAAGTAAAAGATGATATTCACGAAAATAACCAAGAGAACAAGTATAAACACCAGAATAATAATTACCGTGTTGAGAATAAGAATACATGTATAAAGTATAAACAGCTCTAAAGAAAGACAAAAAAATTAAAGCAAAAAATCTAAAAGAAGATCAAGACATAATTCTATTTAATAATCTAAGTTCACCTACCAAATTTAAAGAAGGACGAGCAGCTATATTAGAAGAGCTCAAAAGGAATCATCATAAAGCCATTCTTGGTATCAGATTAATTATACCCTTGTTAATTAAAAATCTTCGTCTACCTAAACGCTCATAAATAATATTAGATAAACAAAATAAACCAGAAGAACACAAACCATGACCAACCATTAAAGAAAGAGAACCTATTCAACCCCATCAATTCATAGTCATCAATCCTCCAATAACTATTCTTATATGAGCAACAGAAGAATATGCAATTAAAGACTTTGAATCAACCTGACGAAAACAAATAAATCTAACAATAACCCCACCAGATAAGCCTAAAGACAATCAAAAATAATTAAACTTTAAACTTAAATAAGAAATAACCTTCATAACACGAAAAATACCATAACCACCTAACTTTAATAAAACACCAGCAAGAATCATTCTACCTGAAATAGGGGCCTCAACATGAGCCTTAGGAAGCCCAAAATGAACCAAAAATATCGGCATCTTAACTAAAAAGGCAAGAATTATAAACACATAAAATATAAAATAATAAGAACCAAAATCAACCAATAAAGGAAAATACAAAGTATTAGAAAAATCATAAACCCTAAATAAAACTAATAATAAAGGCAATCTAGCAACCAGAGTATAAAAAATTAAATAAACACCAGCCTGTAAACGTTCAGGTTGATAACCTCAACCTAAAATCAAAAGTAAAGTAGAAACTAATCTAGCCTCAAAAAAATATAAAAAGAAAGAAGACTCAATCTAGCAAAAGAACAATAAGGCATAATCATTAAAATTAAGACTATAAAGACAAAAAATTAGAATGATAAGAACTTAAATAAACTGAACCTCTAGCAGTAATTATTAAAGAACAAATTCAAAAACTACGCAAAATCAAACTAAAAGAAAAATAATCAATACCAAAATAATATCTAATCATATTCAAATCCGCATATGAATAAACACAAATCATAAAAACAAAACTAGACATCAACAATTATTAACCAAACAATGAGGGATCAAAAAAATAGTTATAAATAAATACTTTAACATAAAGATAAACCAAAAGAATTAAAAAAATCATTCCCATGAGAACGAATTATTGAAACTAAAATAGACAGACCTAAAGCACCTTCATAAACAGAACAAAACAAAAAAATAACAGGAAAAAATAATCATAATCAAACTCAATAAGAAAAACAATAATAAATATAAATAAAGAAAGAACAATATATTCTAATCTCAAAAGAACCATTAGTAAATACTTACGTTTAGAGGAAAAAACATAAACACCAGCAAAATAAATCAATAAAGAAGTAAAGACAGTGAATATAAACATTGGTTTTAATAGTTTAAAAAAAACGCCGGTCTTGTAAACCGGAAATAAGTTCAGCCCCCACTTTTAAAACTTCAGAGGTGGAAAAGCTTTCCATCATCGGTCCCCAAAACCGATATTTTAATAAACTAACCCCTGAAATGATCAAAATAATAATTATATCACTATCAAACGTAATAAATATTAATTTTATTAAATTAAGACACCCAATATCAATAATGCTTTTCATTATCCTACAAACTTTTTTAGTCGGGCTAATAACAGGACCAATAATGGAAAGATATTGATTATCATATATTTTATTTTTAACGTTTCTTGGTGGTTTATTAGTTCTATTTATTTATATTATGAGAATTGCATCAAACGAAATATTTCAACCTAAATCAATTATGATAATTATTACCTTAACTATATGAGTATTTATTATATCAATGTTAATTATTCTAGATATAACAATATTTATAGACTTTTTCAAAAATACTGAAACTATAAATATTGATAACTCAATCAATTATCAAGAAATAACAATATCTTTAGAAAAACTATATAATAGACCAACATTTATTATTACAATAATAATAATTATTTATTTATTTTTGGCACTATTAGCAGTTGTTAAAATCACCAATATTAACCAGGGGCCTATTCGTAAAATAAGATAATTTACTAATGAATAAACCCTTACGATTAAGACATCCTTTAATTAAAATAATTAATAACTCTTTAGTTGATTTACCTGTACCAACAAATATTTCATTTTGATGAAATTTTGGGTCCCTACTAGGACTATGTTTAGTAATTCAAATTGTAACCATACTATTTTTAGCTATACATTATACATCAAATATTGAAATAGCGTTTAGTAGTGTGATTCACATCTGCCGAGACGTAAATAATGGTTGAATTATTCGAACCTTACACGCAAATGGAGCTTCTATATTTTTTATTTGTATTTATTTACATGTAGGACGAGGAATTTACTACGGATCCTACATATACATGCACACCTGAATAATTGGTACAGTCATTCTATTCTTAGTTATAGCAACCGCATTTATAGGATACGTTTTACCTTGAGGTCAAATATCATTCTGAGGTGCGACAGTAATTACTAATTTATTATCAGCAATTCCATATTTAGGAACAGATTTAGATCAATGGGTATGAGGAGGGTTTGCTGTTGATAATGCAACATTAAACCGATTCTTTACATTTCATTTTCTACTACCGTTTATTATTGCTGCCATGGCAGCAATTCATTTATTTTTCCTCCACCAAACAGGGCCTAATAACCCTTTAGGCCGAAATGGAGATATTGAAAAAATTCCATTTTACCCATACTTTACTTTCAAGGATTCTATTACATTTGTATTAATAACGTCATTATTAATAATATTATGCTTGATTAATCCTTACCTTCTAGGGGATCCAGATAATTTTGTACCTGCTAACCCATTAGTAACTCCCGTCCATATCCAACCAGAATGATATTTCTTATTTGCATATGCAATTCTATGATCAATCCCTAATAAGCTAGGGGGTGTTATTGCACTATTCTTATCAATTAGAATCTTAATAATTTTACCATTTTATAATAAAACACCATTTCGAGGTATTCAATTCTATCCTATTGATCAAATTTTATTCTGAATTATAGTAGTTGTTGTATGCTTATTAACATGAATTGGTAAACGACCTGTTGAAGAACCTTATATTATAACATGACAAATCTTAACAATTATCTACTTTACATATTTCTTAATTAATGTACATATTGCAAACGCATGAGATAAACTTATTAAGGAATAATAAGTTAATTAGCTTAGGAAAAGCATATGTTTTGAAAACATAAAACTAGAAGTTTAACTCTTCTATTAACTTTTCTTAAAAAATTTCACTAAATAAATGAAATAAATAAAATCTTTAAACCGACAAGGAAAATAAAAAAATTTAAAGATAAAGGCAAAAAACTTTTTCAAGCTAAGTACATTAACTTATCATAACGAAAACGTGGTAATGTTCCCCGAACTCAAATAAACCCAAAGGACATTACAGCAAGCTTAATAAAAAATATAAAAGATTAAAAATCACCACCTAAAAAAATTAAAGCTAATAATATTCTTATAAAAACAATTCTTGTATACTCAGCTAAAAAAATGAAAGTAAATCCACCTGCACCATATTCAATATTAAAACCTGAAACTAACTCAGATTCACCTTCGGCAAAGTCAAAAGTAGTACGGTTAGTTTCAGCTAAACAAGAAGCAAAACAAGCTAAAGCTAAAGGAAAAGAAATAATAATAAATCAACAATAAAGCTGGTAATTTATAAAATCAAACATGTTAAAACTACCAATTAAAATAATTAAAGATAATAAAATTAAAGCCAAACTAACTTCATATGAAATTGTTTGAGCAACAGAACGAAGAGAACCTAATAAAGAATAATTTGAATTAGAAGACCAACCAGCAATTATAACAGGATAAACACCTAATCTAGTACAACATAAAAAAACAAAAATCCATAAGAAAAAGAACACATATAAGTCAAGTAAGGGAAAATTACTCAAACAGCCAAGGAAATTATTAAATTAAAAACAGGAGAAAAATAATAAAGTAAATAATTAGATATAATAGGAATTGGCTGCTCCTTACAAATTAACTTAATAGCATCACTAAAGGGGTGAGGAATTCCTACAAAACCTACTTTATTTGGGCCCTTTCGAATTTGGATGTAACCTAAAACCTTACGCTCTAGTAAAGTTAAAAAAGCAACACCAATCAAAACACAAATAACTAATAAAAGAAAATTGAAAATAAACATAAATAAATCATAAAGTATCAATACTATTTGTAGAAAAAATCTACCTAAATGAATTCTAAATTCAACACATTAATCTGTCAAAATAGTAATTTAATTAATATTAATCAATAAAATAAAAAATATTTCAACCATATGGTCCTTTCGTACTAATATGAATCAATAATCTTAGGATAGAAACCGACCTGGCTCACGCCGGTCTGAACTCAGATCATGTAAGAATTTAAAGGTCGAACAGACGTAATCACTGGGCTACTGCACCCAAAATTTTTCTTAATCCAACACCGAGGTCGCAATCTGCTTTGTCGATATGAACTCTCAAAAACAATTACGCTGTTATCCCTAAGGTAACTTAATCTTATGATCATAAATTATGGATCAAAACAACAAACATAAATAAATGATATAATAATGAAGAGTTTATTTATTCTTCATGTCACCCCAACAAAACATCATCATTAAATATAGAAAGACAAACAAAAAACTATATAAAAATAAAATGTTAAGCTCTATAGGGTCTTCTCGTCCTAAAGAAAAATTTAAGCCTTTTGACTCAAAAGTTAAATTCAAAAATTTATTAAGAGACAGTTGATTTCTCGTCAAGCCATTCATTCCAGCCAGTAATTAAGAGACTAATGATTATGCTACCTTTGCACGGTCAAAATACCGCGGCTCTTTAAAAATCTACTCAGTGAGCAGGCCAGACCTCAAAGTATTTTCAAGAGGACATGTTTTTGATAAACAGGCGGAAATCAATTTTGCCTAGTTCCTTATAATAAATTCACAAGGTAAAAATTATATACAAATAAATATACTAATTCTATCATTATTACAAAAATTTTAAAATTAAATAAATAATCTTAATAAAAAACCTAAAATAATTATAAAATCAAAATAAAAAATAATGAATCTTAAAGATAGCTGGTTTAAAGCTTACTATTATATTTTATAAAACAAATTATAGGTTATTAAGTTCAAAGCTTATCCCTTAAAGAATAAATAAGTTAATATTTATACTTAAAAAATTAAATAAAAGTTATTAACTTCAAAAAATTAAATTTTTTCTTAAGAAACTACATATCTTGGGAAACGATTAACATCTCATTTCTATAAATAATTTAATAATAATTATGATACATTAACTATAAATTATTTATAAATCAACCCAAATCGAGACAAGTAAAATAAATACTAAAATTTTGATAAACCCTGATACAAAAGGTACAATAAATAAAATCTACTTTTAAAAATTTAAAATAATATTTCATAAAACAATTACATTACCAATAAACTATAATCTAAAAAATCAATTCTACAGAATATACTAAGACAAAATTCGACAAAATTATTTTTATTAAATAATTAAATAAACAAAAAATAAATATAATAAAATAAATAATCAAGATATCCTGTTCAGGATAAAAGTCATGAAATTGCACAGTAGGATAAAGACTACACATGTCAATATATTTAATTTTTGTGCTAATACCATCTGCTTTAGCTCTTAATTTTATTGCATTTGTTTGTCCACCATTAAAAGCATCTCTTGGATGCAATGGTACAACAGTTTCAGGCAATTGCTTTAATTTCTTAAGCATTTTATACTCTGCTGAGTTCACCCAATCACATTCCCATATTTCCACTAAATTGTATCCAGCGTTTCTTATTTCTGCACTTCTTGTTAAGGTCTTTTGATAAAGAACATCCATCATCTTATTTTTATTGTTAATCGTTTCACTTTTGAAACATTTTTTACATCCATGCCAATAACAGTCATGGTATTGATAGACGGTAATACTTTCTTTATCAAATCCATCTACGTTTGCTCCTGCAACTCTTTCTTCTCCACTATTAAGAGCATGTTGAATGTTGCTGTTATTTAAACTATTCAACGAAGCTCTCGATTGATTACTGTCATTTTCCTTTTGTTCTTTATCCAATATAGCGATTGTATTTTCAGGTAAATATTTATATCTGTAAAGAGTCATGAAAACTCCAGTGATAGTTAAATAATGGAATGGATCAATGTTAACTAACTCTAGTAACTTTTTTCTTAGTTCTAAACAGCCTATTCTTAATATATCTACATCAGAATTACAGTACCCGTTAATTTCTTTCTTCATATTGCACACACAATTTTCTTTAACTCTAGAGCTGTGCCATTTGAGAAATGCTTCTTATCTTTTGGCTTCATAGTGTCGACTCAGTAATGTTCATTATCTGGAATCGGTCCTATATAGTTTTCATTTGGTGGCATATTGAATAATGTGGGAAGTAGCCTTTCTTCAATTCTTTCAAATCAAAAGTTTTTGGAAAGCTACTAAGTGGACTTTGTACAAAATTACTGCTATCTATATTTTTTATACCCAGCTGTTTGATCTCCAACAACATCAGTTTAGTTCCTGTGTAGATAGCCTTATTGTATTTTCAACACAGTACTTCAAATTTTCAACACAGTACTTCAAATAAATTTTGAATCTTAACCTTTTGCATATTGAGCAATTCATCAATTGTCTTAAATTTACAAACAGTATCACCTTTAAAATTGTGAACAATTTCAAGATTTGGAATATGTGTTCCAGTTTCTTGAGTTGCTTCATAATCAAACCATGTGTACCTTTCAGTATAGGTACAGTTACTGTCTTTGGCAATCCTTTTTTAAATCTTTTAAATTCTTTACATTCGAAGCACTGGCAAATGTAGCAAACTTCTTTATTACTATTTGGCCAACCTTGCACAATAAATTCCTCACCAAATCATTTTTCACAGATACCACCTTTTTGCAATACACATTGCACATATCATTTATGATTTCCAATTTCCATTACTTGTTTACGATTTCTGCAAAGTTCAAAGCCTGATTTATGTTCTTTAGATCATAGACAAATCTTTTTACATCCTTCACACTTGTAAGCTGTATCACAAACTTCTTGGTGATTGTTCAAATATTCTTCATTATGACAGCATCTATGGCCTTTCTCACAATTCTTATTTTCTTCACTTTCAAGTTCTGGACTTTTGCATAATATGCACACTTTTCTGTCTATTTCACATCTGTGAGCATCCTTGTTGTGTTAAGCTCTCTTGCATTTATCACAGAAATACGAAGATGCCAAGAAAGCAGTCATAATGTTAATTACATCAAAATGATTGTGATCTTTGTACAGTAAATCTTTCTTTTTCAGGACCACTATAGATAACTCTCATTGAAATTTTCAGCACATACGACATTTATTTGGATATCAAACAATTCTTCAACATTTTTCATGTCATCTAAAGTAAATCCTTCTTTGTTGTATTCACCCAGCTGATTACATAACATATTGGTTAACTTTCTGCAATTTGTATTTGTCTCCTTCTCTGATTTTCTTAATCTCGTTTGTAGTTAGTTCTCTTCCTGAAATATTATTTGTTTGGTATGACAAAGTACAATTACAGCTCTAGGACAGCACAGATTATCATAATTTTTAATTCATGTAATACATCTCTTAGTCTTTTTGTCTTTAGCTATATTTATTATTTTTTTACCACCTACACTGCCTCTAGGATTTGCCAACATCTGAATATTAAACGATGTTTCTGCTATATCACCAGTCTCATCAGATGTTAAGAAGTCGCTCATTTTATTGGTCAAAGCTTTTAACAGATTCTCGAGTATTATTCGAGGCATTGTAACCTGTAGAAATCGGATAAAATATTTTTGGGTTATTGACTGTTATATTCACCTTATATCCTTTCCTGAAATTAGTCCTGTTTTTAGCTGCATCTACCATAGTATATAATCTGTTTTCTCACTAACAGTATCGAATTTGGCAATGTTAAGATCGGTAAAGACAATTTTATAGTCAACAGACCATGCTTTAAATTTTTCATTAAATTTTGATTTAATTTCTTTAACCTCAAATAAATACTTTTTACATGGCTCATCTTCCTTTTCTTGCTCAAATATTTTACTACCAAATGGGTAAATTTGATCTAGCCTCGCAATTTTTTCTTCTCTTGGCAGATGAGGTTTTTAAAAAATGTTATCATTAAATCTGTAAAAATAATTTATATTAGGTACACACTTTGGCTTTGATCTAGTCTTTTGGAATACATGTGGGTGAAATTTAAACTTCTGTAATCCAATAGCGTTAATTAATTCTGATTTCTTTAATGTAGTGTATCCTCAAATGCCAAGACTTTTAGCTTTAGCTTTGAGTTCACTTACGGTCAATTTTTCGAGAGTTCTTGTAGGAACTGGTAAATTATTTCAAATGATTAAGTTGATATCTATGTAAATTATTCCTTCTGCAATAATCACAAAGTTGGGCAACTGTGAAATCTCTCACAGAGGCTTCCATTTATTAAAGAATAAAAAACATTAACTTTACAAAAAATGAGAATTTACATTTTCGTTGAGAATAGTTGTTTGTAAATGTTTTTTGAGATCGCTTTTAACTACTTCTTTTCCACACTTACACACTATTTTTCTTTTTTGCCTGTTTTCTAGCTGATAAGTCATGCATCTACTTGTAAGCTTGTCCCTAGATGAATAACTTAAGTAAAAACAGCTAAGATCTTAAATTTCTTGACAGCCAATACATTTTATAATGTTGTTCTCTATTTAACTCGTGTTGTTGCTGTTGTTTGTAAAAATGAAGAAAATCTTTCATATCCTTAAACATTGTCATAGGACCCTTATAATTAGATATTTTTTTATTATTATATGCATTTCTAGAAAGGATTCTACTACATTATTTACAAGCATATGAAAGCTTATCATTTGCATATTTATTTGAATAAAAGTTTTCACTTGAGTTCGCCACTTCGCATTTTTTATGCTTCTTGTACACTTCCATTTACTGAGATAAAATTTTTATTAATAATTAAAATTTTTCCCTAATAAGTGAATCTTCTTTCATGTTGTGGGCCTGATAACTGTATAGTACAGTATTTGCACTCATAATTTTCCGTCTGTCACTTGTATTTCTACTGTGTGTCTTTCATTTCATTTATGAGTTTTTAGTAAAATACACATTTCACAAAAAAAGTTTTTGTTGTGATTGATGAAGAAAACACCACATGCTTCAAAGGAAAAGATGTTGCCAAAATTTTAGAATATGAGTATCCCAAAAGAGCAATTCGAAATTATGTTCGAGAAAACATTGCATTAACTATGGAAATTAAAAGGGGACGAATTTGGTCACCTTAAGAGGCAATGAAAAATCAGCAATTTTCATTAGTGAGCTGGGATTATATTCTTTAATTATGAAATCAAAAATGGAAGAAGGTGAAAATTTCAGGACTGGGTTAGTGATGAAGTTCTTCCCTCAATTAGAAAATATGGAGAATACAAACTATAAATGATGGTTAAAGAAAAGGAACAACTCGCTCTCGACTTCAAAAATTAAATAAAATAAAGGAGAAAGAGTTGGAAGAAAAGGGAAAAAAGTCTACAATTAAAAGAAAAAATATCTGATGTAGTGGAGATGAAGAAAGAATAAATTATATACATTGCCCCATCGAAGCCGTATGCCAAAAAAAATTATTTAAACTTGGTGGTGTATTATCTGGAAATCATCTTTCAAAAAGATTATCAAGCTATAATAGTGGAAGATCTAAAGATGGTAAAATATTTTATGTCAGAAAATAAAGATGTACTGATTATATTTTAATAGAGCAAATGCGTAATATTTATTTTGGTGTACACAGAGTAGATAAGAGAAAAGAAATATTCAGTATGCACTTCAACAGTCTATCTTACTTTGTTGAGAAATTATGTGACCAATCCAACGATATTGTTGATGAAGTAAATGAAGAGAGAAAAAATATTTATGAGAAATTTTAACTGTCCCTGTTGTAGAATTTTTATTTACTAATGTATTTTAATTCTTTATAAATGGAAGCACTTATTGATCTAAAGAATAATAAGCTCACTTTTAACAACCAAAATATTTTAGTAATTATTGATGAAAATAATGAACTATGGTTTGAAGCTGAAGATGTTGCCGAAATATGAGACTGTAAAAAATCTAGGTTGCTATTAAAAAACATGTGAATGATGAAGATAAACAAATATTTAAAGATTTTATGGACGCCATAAAACAAGGTGTCCAAAATAATGATATAAAAATCATATTTACTAATGCATCAGATTATATTGCCTAATATTAAAATCAAAAGAAGAAGAAGAAGCAAAAGCATTCAGAAAAAGGGTTACACATGACGTTTTACCAGCAATTCACGAACATGGTGAATATAAGTTTAGAAAAGAGATGATTGATGCTTGTAAATATCAAATAGAATCTTTACATGAAATACGTAAACTGGATAAAAATCAAATCGAAGATTTGAGGTAAATGGTTAATACAGCCTTTAATGTAATAAACAAAAGAAACAGAGAAATAGATACACTTTTACCACATGTAGTTCCTCACACAAACAATGAAAATGTAAGACCAGCTTTTTTTGTTTTAAGATTATATAATTTTAGTAACGAATACTATGTCATCAGAGCACAATTAAAAAATATACATAGACAAACGAATATAATCAGAAATATGCACCAAAACAATGAACAAATTTTAAGAATTGATTATGTGCCAAATTCAATAAATTTATATCAACAAAGGAAAGAAAATTTGAGAATTGTTTGCTACTGAAAATATTTCAATACTTTGGATAATTATGTGGAAGATGAATTGGTTAATGATATTATGAATCTTCTTCAGACTGTGATGATATAATTTTAATTTTCTAGAAGATAAATCAATTTTAGACAATATTTAAGGAGGGGCCCACAACAGGGCTTCCTTCTAATGCTTCAGCTAGTGCTGTTGCTTGTAATATTCATAAACAATACAAATTTCATCTCCATTGAGATCATATAAATAATTCACACTTTCATCAGTTAATTGATTTATGAATGTAGATATTATATCATCATCACAATAACATACAGATAGAATGAATGTGCCAGTTTCCTCATTCGCACTGTTTGGTACATTTATATAGAAAAATTTTAATTAGTAAGTATAAAATTTTTAAGAGGGACTGGCAGTCGCCTCGCAAAAATTCAGAGGAATCTAATTATTCCTGTGAAATTATTTTTTCTTTATTTACCCAACTGTTGTGTGAATTATCAAAGCCCAACCACTTAACATAAAACTTTATTGCCTTTCTTTCTCAGAACTTTTTCAACGAGATCCACATCTGGATATTTCGTATTCTGTACCTCTTGCACCATTGTCCAATTGGCAGTATACCAAAGTCAAAAAGTCCTTCAAGTTTTTGATTCTAACCTTATCTCCTTTTTTAAATCGACTAACTTTTTGATTTGGCACAATAACGCCTATCTTATAGTTATTTTCATTAACCTCTGCTGGCTCATTTTTAAAGTTCGATGAACTGTGTTATTGTATTCGCCAACTAGTTTTGTAGCTAAATCGATCCATTTGTAATTTCCTTGAAGATCAAATTTCTTCTTTTGTTTAAGTGTTCTGATAAATCTTTCAACAACAGATGTTTTTAATTTTGAAAAAGTTGCATAGTGATTAATGTTGTATTTCTTCATAAATTCTTGAAAATCTTTGTTATAGAATCCATTTCCATTATCTGCAACAGCCCAAGCAAATTTCGGAAAGACATCAATAACTGTCTATAAATATTTATATTCCTTGTTTACTTTTGAAATTCCTTTTAACTTGCCTGAATCCATTTCGACTAAGTCGGCTTGCTATAAATCATCAATACCAAGAGAAATTACATTTCTTCATGAAAAATATTTTCTCTTTGGCTTATGCTCCTCATTAATGGTTTTTTTGACGAATTTACTTTCCTTCATATTACAAACTGTGCAAAGATCTTCAATTCTTTGTTACTCTGTGTGGATTAGGTGTCTCAGTAAATTTTTAACAGTTCAAGCAATAAATGTGATAACCCTTTAGGACTATATGTGAAGTGTGGGTGTCCATTTATATATAGATAAAAGTTATTAAACTTTTAAATTATGTCACCAAATACAATAATATTTACATCAGCTGGAACTGTTTTAACGGAATTTTACAGTTAGAAATTTTGATTTGTGTACCTTTATGGATTGATTATTATTATTATTTATTTGGTATAGCTTATCAGCCGCACTTACTGTAATATCAAAGTCATCGAATTTCGAGTTTCTATTTATATTCTTACCTGCAACAATAATTCTTTTAAGCATGAAATCGTATTCGAAATTGGTATACTTTTTGCTTGCCTCCTGTCATAAAAGTAAGTTCAATTATTTGTTTATCATATCCTTTATCTTTAAGATTACTTAACTCTTCTAAGTATGGAGCTAAATCGGTTTTTGAGAAATAATCCAAAAAACCTTTTTCTACTACTCTTTTGGTAAAATAATTATTGAACTGTGTTAGAATGCTTGCATATAAAGGTTTTGTAACAACATTTGATTGACACTGACTAAAGTCAGCTAACTCATTATCGAAATAATGTTTGTTCACTGCATCCTTTGCATCAATTGGATCATTTACATTTGCAAGTCTTCTGCCGTTAAAGCCAAGATAACCTCTAATTACTTTAAAAATAGCATTAAATTCTTTCTGAAATTGTTTCATTCCATTTGCTATGTTTGAGTCTATTGGTGATCGAAATTGCTAAATCATATTTTCAATTTTTTCTAGATCGAATGCAGGTGCGCTAAGCCCTACAGTTTGACCTGTTTTATTTTAAAAAATGTCCATTTTAAAATCCAAAATTTCATTAAACTTATAATTCTCACATAAAATTTTAAACCAAATGGCCCCATATTACTTTTGTATTCTTTCTGTATTGCAGTATAGTTCATTACTTCCTAAATAGTTAACTAGCTGTTTTAGTGTATTACCACCAATTGAATCGAAAACAAATTTTAAATTTTTAGCTTTATAATAACTGATCCAATGAGTACCAATATGATCAGATCTATCTAAATTAACTATTCCCCATTCATATTCTTTTGGATGGTTTGGTAATTCATCACACTACGAAAGAAGTTAATTTTCAATTGTTTAGCAACTTTTTCTATATCGAAATTTTTAATGCGTTACGATATTTATGAAAGACTTTTCTTCAATGCAGTTCCTGTTTTTTACTACATTGCTTATGTCTTTTCTGTTCTTGTAATACTTTGTCAGCTTTTCTCTTGTTTATGACTGCATTTGCAATTGCTGCAGATGCTCCAGCAAGTGAACCAATTGTTGCAAAATATTTTAATGCAGCTAATAGTAATGGAAGAACTACTCCTTCATGTTTTGTTAGTCCCTTACCTTCCTTCTTTTTTGTTAGATATTCAAGAAATTTTTTCACAACAGGAATAGCTAATGTAACAAGTAAATTTCTACCAGTTTTCTTTCCTTTTTTTCTCTTTTGAACATCTGTTAAAAATGGTTCAGTTGCATTCAGTTGTTCATTATTCAGCTTTAATTTAATTGATTTTGGTTTAGTCTTGCCACTCGGTAGCAAAGTATAATGAATAGTAAAGTTATTCATTTATATACATTAAAAATTTAATAAAGATTAATATTTTTATACTCCCCATCCATTGTCATCCAGTCCTAAGCCAGTGCCAGCTGAAGCAGTCTCCAGACTGCATCGGAGTCCTAATTTTCGTTTTCTATACATTATTCGTCTAACTGCTGCTGCTGCAACCTTTTCTCCTTGTGAAGCATCATTTGCATGCATTCTCTCTTTTGCAGCAAATTGAATTTGTTTATCTGCTTAATGTCTTTTTTCTAAATCTTTATGATCATGATAAGCAATATCATGCTGTTTACAAGCTTCATCTAATGGATTTATTCCTGGAGCACCACGTGCTAGTCTTTCTTCAAGCTTAGTAAATGGCCCACAGTAATTAAATCCTGGTAGATGTATTTCTGGCTTTGGTACATTATTTGAAACAACAATTGAGTAACCCTTTACCAAGTTTTTCACTCTACCAAAACGTATGAAGAAGATTATTCAAAATTCTAATTAAATATGGAATGTCTTTTGGATTGTTGATTATGAAATCACTAAATTTATTTGTCAACATGTGCATTATTACCACTTTTTCATTATGATAATTTTTATTTCCAGCTAGTTCTTCACCATGAATAACTGCTAATCTATCAATTAATTGCCAAATATCATTCATCCAAACATATTCATTTGGTTTTTCTGTATATTTTTTAACTTAGCCTACGCCTTTTTTCTCAGTGACAGCTGAAGCAGTCTTAGAACTGCGCTCAGGTGAACTAGAATCTATAGTTAGTATTTTTAAGTTTGGAAAATAGTCATTATTAATTGGTTTTATCAGATATTTATATTTATTACCTTTGCATGATCTTATTTTATTCGGATTATTGTCAGAATACAATGTTCCTGAATTGTATAATATATATGCATGTTTTGATAAATCTACTCTATCAAACATTTCTCCCAAATCATTCCTAGTAATTTGATTTTTCAGTTAAAACGCTCATTAATCCATCAGTTCCTTCATATGTCTTTTTGACAATTTTTAATTTATCTCCTTCAAATGTTACTGGTAATCTTCCTGTATATTTAAACTTACTAACAGGCCTTAATCCAAATGTAGTGTCTCCACTATGGGTTACATGTTTTAGCATTCTTTCACTTATATTTATTTTCTTAATATCACTATCCTCTATAGATTTGTTCTTTTTTTCGTATTTATTCAATGCATCTTGAATTTCTGATTCACTTACAGTGTAATCATATTTTCCTGGAATATCATCACACCAATCTTTTAATGGTTTAATTGGTGATAAATCTCCAAATTCTTCTATATGATAATGGTATGGAATTTTTTGTTTTTCAACTTCTCTGTTTTCTTCAATTGCTTTCAGAACATTGTCAGATAATCCTTCAATTCCTTGTTTGACTTGTTCAATGGCATCGATATCTGGTTGACCTTCTTTTTTAAATTTTTTGTACTCTGTTCTTGGTTTTTTTTCCATTTTTTAAATTCTTCTTTTAACTATTCATTTACTCTCCTGTTTGGTCATGCTTTTTTAACGATTTCTGGATCATATTTTGCAAACAATTTTTAAGAATAAAAAACATGAATTATATTATTTTTAAGTTTATGTTGTTACGAAATTTTGAATTTTATTTATGAACTTTCCATCATTTGATTTTCTAGTCATGGCTATTGTGAAAAATCCAAACTGATCATTCTAATATTTGCTACACATTTCTTTAAAATTATCAAACTTTAAATCTCCTCCAACAAATGTATGCTAAATATGATTTCAATTTGTGTCATCTTGTCTAAAGTTATTTTAAAAATTTAAGCTGTCTCTTACTAGTTGTTTTAGTATTTTCCAGTAAGTTTGAGCTAAGTAAAAATAATCTATTCCTTTATGCCTTCCTCTAGTGAAAAGGTTTTGGTTTTTGAGACTGAAGTCATCAAATACAGTAACTGAATTTTCTTCACATTCATCTAATGGAATGATTTCTTCGTTATTATCAATAAAATTAACAATTTTTTCATTAATTTCATCTTTAATTTTTTTAGACTGTTTTATAAATTCTTGACATTTTGGTTGATCTAATCTTTTTGAATAAACATACAAATGATTAATTTTATTCCAGTTTAGCCATCTGCGAGCTAAAATATAATTATCAATCATTAATGTTATTTTCCATGTCCACTTGGGCCAATTATTGCTCATCTAATAGAATTTGGTAAAATATACCATGTTTGTTTTCCGACTTCTTTTCTGGAAGTCTTATTTTTGCTCATTTATTAATAAAAATTTTAATAGTAAATGAGTAGATTTATACAGTCGAAAGACAGCTTTGGCTGTCGCCTATTTCAATTAAGTGGTAAGTCACCTGTTCTCGAAAAAAGATTAACTGTACTTATACAAGACAGCTTTTGTAGTGTTTCATTAGTTGCTTTTTATTCAACTCTCCTAACTCTGAATATTATATCTAGAAATAATAATCTTTACTGTGATGGACAAACGATAGAAATTCATGTAGGTCAATATAGTTTGAAAAGTTTATTCATTCGAAGAAGCCAAATATTCACATTAAAGCATATGAAATTTGAAACAGAATTGTTATTGAAAGTGATGTAAAATTCAATATGGATATAAATGACAGCATTGGAAGTGTGGTTGGATTCAGTAGCTAAATTGTTGAAACTAAAGAAAGAGCTGTAGCTAAAGCTGTTCCTAAAATTATTCCATTTGATTTAATCAATATAAATTTTAAACTTGCTGATGGAATGTTTGTAAAGCATACTGACCATTTTCACAGAGAAACTAATATTATTGCCTCATTCAAGCCTAATGCAGAATTTGGTGCACCAATAATTCAGGAACCAAATTATCCAGTAAATATTCCAATTTTTGATCCAATTCAGGACTTAGAAGTTTCTATAACTGACAAAAATGATGAGTGATTGATTTTAATGGTGCTACTGTATTGTTTCAGAAATTTCTTAATATTTTCATTCTTAAATTTATCATGAACAAAGTCGATAGTTATGTAAATGCGAAAACTAAAAATAATTTGAATCTCCCCATCAAGAACACGGAGATTAATATAAATATTGGAGATGGTTGGGTTCATCCAAATCATGCTCAATTGTACATGAATATCAGTGTTATTGGAACTGATGGTACAGATTATCCAACTTATGATGGAAAATCCAATAAAAAATTAATTGATAATTTTCTAGTATAACTATTCGATGTTATCACCATAAAGAAAGGTAACAATATTTGGTCTAAAATGGAATTTGCATTTATTTCTTCATTGGCTCTTATTCGATTGACTCTGACTATAGCCAATGAGGTAACCATAGAAGGCCACATTCTTAATAATGGAAAGATAAAAGAAAAAAATGAAGTACTCTATCCATTAGAATTATTTTGTGGATTTTTTTTAAAGATTATAAAGAAACAACGTGGGAAGGGCATTTAACAGTTATTTTTACATGGACATCTAGTGCTGGAGATTCTATTTTTCGGTGGTCAGATCATGACCAAGCAGGATTGAAGATGTGACTACACTTCCAAAAGAAGGTAAAATTGTTGTAGAACCAATGGAAATTTGTCTTCCTGCTGTTAAATTTGAACCAGAATATTCGCTTGAATTAGAACAAGATAGACATAAAAATCCAAAAATTCCATATCTTTCTTAGAACCGCAAACTGTAGAGATGAAAAAAGAAATTTTTAGTTGAATATTACAAATTTCTATAACTCTGCAGAATTTGATATGCCTTATTTCATCTTCATTGTTTTCCAGACAAAAAGGAAGAATAATCTGTTAGTTGACTCTTTCTTATTCGATTATGTGAAATTACAGATTATATACTTGAGAAAATAGGAGAAATGAAATTTTTCCTCAAGAAACGTGGAATCTAGATCTGCCAAATAATTATCTAAAAGCTTATAATGCTTTCCTTGATTTTAGGAGAACTACACAATTGAATGGTGATGTTAATTTGAGTCCATTCTATTTTATTCCAAATTGTTCTATCTATCTAATAAATATGTCTAGAAGAATGAATATGTTAGCTAGTCAGAAAACAACAATGAAATTGAGTGCAAATTTTAATTAAAAAATTACGAAAGATATACTTATGTATGTAGCAATGTATGGTAAAAAGACATATGATTCACAGCACAGAATTTTCATTGAACATTTTTATTTTTGAGGGTGTGTTAGCTTTCATCCGTTTATAAAAAAGTTAGTAATGAGGTGTCTACTGTCTCAGCCTAGCTGTTTATTAGAAAATGAAAAAAACATATTAAAATACCTGCGATTGCACTCAACGGGCCCACTTACCGCTTTTCTGGATCAATATAATATCAATAGAAATAATTAAATACGTTGCCTTTGAAATCGCTGACATACTTTTAGTATGGTTCTGGGGGTCGTCAGTACAATTTTACTTGGAAAGAGGTCATGTATTCAAAGAGGATAAAAAACACTGAGGTTAATAAAGGAAACTGACAATGTAAAATTCTAAAAGTATCTAAATTCAACGAGTAGAAATAGTAGAAACATGTTCATCATGTACCTATACACTGGCGTTACATACATGTGTACAGACACACATATATTCATTGATCACTCAGAACATTATGACAACCGACCCACTGTCGATATTAACCCGTCCAGGCGACTGCAGTTTCTCCTGGCGAGAAATGACTGCTAGTCAGACACATGCACATCGAATTTGTTATCGATGAGCATGGTGTCTGTGAGTAGAATGGGGGAGGCGCAGGACCTACCTGAGTTAGTCCGAGCGCAGATTGTGTTGGCCCGGGGGCTCGACACGAGCATTTCGGAAACTGTACGATATGTTGGGTGTTTGAGGAGTGCGGTGGGTAGCGTCTTCAACAGGTGGCGAAACCGAAACTACATCCAGACGTCGTGGGGTTGGGCAGACACCCCTCATTACAGATGTTGGGCGTCGTAGGCTGGGCTGAGTGGTAAAACAGATTAGGCGGCTAACTGTGGCAGACCCAACATCACACTTTCATGCTAGGTGTGCCTGAACACACAATGCACAGAACACTCCTAACGATGAGCCTCCTCAACCATCGTCGCAAGCATGTAGAAATGTTAACATCATGACATCAGCAACTATGAATGAAATGGGAACGTGACCGTCAGCTCTGGATGTTTGCACAGAAGCAGAGCGTTGCATGGTCTGATAAATCCCGATACCCTCTTCATTATACCGATGGGTGGACACGGATCGGCCATCTTCACAAAAGAATAGCTCCTTCACACCTGTACTGCAGAAGAGAGACAAACCTGGCAGCTGCTCCATTATGCTCTGGGGAACATACACATGAACATCCCTGGGTCCAGTGGAGATCGTGCAAGGCACCATGGCGGACAAGGAGTATCGTACACTGGTTGCAGATCACATACACCCCTTCATGACGATCATGTTTCCCGATGGCAGTGGCATTTTTCATCAGGATAATGCGCCATGTCACGAGGCCAGGCATTTGATCGAGTGATTCGAGGAACGCAGTGGCTAGTTCCAGTTGATGTGCTTGCCCCCACTCGTCATATCTGAATCCAACCAAACACATCTGTGGTATCACCAAACACAGCATCAGAGCTCATCCCCCCCCTCCCCGGCTTTTAGGGGGATTAAGTGACTTGTGTGAGCAGATGCGGAGTCAGCTCCCTACAGCGACCTACTAAGATCCCATTGGTTCCATGCCTCGACCCGTTGCCGCTGTTATCCGTGCCAAAAGTAGACGTACCGGCTTTTACATAGTGTTTATAATGTTTCGGCTGATCAGCGAATGTAGACCACCATGTACCCAAGTACATATAAATTACTGGTTTGTTTGCTCACCATCACTCATCATATAAAACTACTTACATACGAGTACATCGGCGTGTAACAGCTAATATGAACATAAAGAGGGAGTGATGGAGTGTAACTAAATTAAATCAGATTACGATGAGAGAATTTGATTAGTGAATGATTCATTGAAAAGAATGGGACAATTTTTTCTCTTTTGGTAACAGGGTCACGGAACATGGGAGAATTAAAGAGGATACACGTTGTCATATGGCAATAGCAGGAAAACGTTTCCTGGAAAATCAAATCCGTTAGCATGTAATACATATTTAAGTGTTGGGAAGCCATGTATGAAAGTATTATTACGAGAGCACTTAGATTTGCAGGTGCAACATGGATGATGAACGAAACAGACAAGAAGATAGTAGATGCTTTTCAGATCTGATGTTATGGATGAATCATGTTTAGCTGTCTAGATCAAATTAGTAATAAAGAGTTACTGAATCAAATTATAGATCAAACAGTTGTATGGTACAATTTAGCAAACTGAAATGACAGTTTTATAAGACTCATCCGGAAAATCAAGGTAATGGAGGGAAGTGTGAGGAGGGGAGTAAAAATTTATAAAGGAAGATCAAGGCTGGGTTGCAGTAAGCGTATTAAAATGGATGTATGGTGTGCTAGTTATACAGGAATGAAACGACTTACTCAGAATAGTCTCGGGTGGGGATCTGTACCAGCTGAGTAATTAGACTCATGACTAAAACAAAAACAACAAGAGTTGAAAAGAAGATTTATTAAACAAAGTTGCTTACTCAAACGATGTTTCAGGTTACAAGAGAGGACAGAAAAATAAAATGGAACGAGGCTGCATCAAAGAGCAGTCTATAGTCTCAAGCAAATGTTAATAGAACCATGATGCAATATGCAGAATTAGAGAAAACTTTTTGGTAATCTCTCCTAGTAGATATGAGAATGTACTATGTAAATTTAACAGAACCACTTGATACCAATAAAGGCTTGAAGCAAATAAAACGGGAAGTCTCTTGAGGAGACTATACTCACATGGTACGTGATTATGTATATTGACTCTCGAGAATTTGATTAACTAGTTCTTTCACGCCACATCGGTATCGACCTCCAAGACAGTGGAAAAAAGGAAACTTCTCTGGCTTGTAATTATAGATGCGTTGTTGTAACATTTATGCTGTGAGCAGCTTTAGCAGTTCGGGGACGAAGCTTGTGGTTTTCAGCCGTTCTAATCGCTTGGACGTGTTATGTATACAGTAGTTATCGTGTATAGTGTTAGTTACCAGTTTTCTATGACTTATGTTAGAGACAGAAGTGTAAAACCTAACGAAGCAGGTGTAACGTAAGATATGCATTTGTTTAAAATAAATGAATATAAAATATCAGTTTCAATGTTCGTTCAGTAATCTTGGCACATAGTAGACCGTTGTGTGCGAAGACTTAGCGTAATCTACGTTGGAACAAAAAACAATCTATTTCACCGTTAACTTTGTTTCAACACCATCAAGAAGAACCGTTGATGAACTATTTTCCTGGTGAGTCATACCGACGAAAAGAAAGAAATCTGAGATATGAAAAGACAACAGAAAATTATGGTCAGTAGCACAAAAAAGTCAAAGCTATAACGAAACTTAATTATAAACTTCAAAATTAATTAAAGGATATTTTATGCTGCGTTGTTTGTCGAAGGAATAACATCAGAGAGGGTGGTACTAGAGCGTACGGTTAAGGGGCAGAGGCGAAAGCAGCGGCGAGGTGCGCTGCCACGTCTTCGATGGCGCGTATGCGGCGGCCAGTGCGGTTTTCGTCGTAAACCTCTTCTTTCCCGTACTCCAAGTGTCCCCCAAAGCGGCTGCTTTGCGGCCACCGGAGCTGTGCCACTGGACATGCTCAGACACTCGCTTGGGTGCCTCATGTTCTTCTCCAGTCAATGATATCGTTGCTCACCATCAATGACAAATGTTCTTT
Organism: Schistocerca cancellata; assembly: GCF_023864275.1. Lineage (NCBI taxonomy): Eukaryota > Metazoa > Arthropoda > Insecta > Orthoptera > Acrididae > Schistocerca > Schistocerca cancellata. Next base: position 3,422,510 of record NC_064632.1, on the reverse strand, counting down.
TTTGCCACGCATAATTTCCACGGTTGGGCTGCCCTATGCGGACTTCATTGTCGGTGGAACTCTTTAACTGGCTGAACTCCATATCGATATTTAAGAATAGATCTCTTGTGTTCTGTCCATTTCTCACATTCTCCATCTCCTCATCCTCTGCTACAAATATCCTTCCACTTCAATGCGAACTTTCCCATACTACAGTCGGCAGGAGAGTACACGCAAATGCTAAAACGCTTTCCCAGCAAACATTCTTTCCCTTAGCAAACCGTATATAGTCATTTCACATTAGCGCCTCCCAAACCCGTAGAGATATCCAACTATCCACTTCACCCCTTGATCTGATCAAGTGTCCCCTCTACCCTTGTAAAACACCACTGAAAACTGTTTTGAAGTGCGATAGCTTTCATGTTCCGGAATGTGTGGGGTGGGGTGTCTCTCTTCCGTCGGTGACCGCGTCTGCCTCCCTGAAAATATTAAGACAATGTCAAAAAGTTGAAAATAATTTCTGAAAAACCTCCGTAAATCTGCATAACAGTGCGTGTAACACAGCATGGTAAAGCAATGCTCATAATAAAAAAAATAATGAGCAGAAAGGTGCTACATTTCTCATTTGTATGCATTCAATCATTTAGTTCCATCCATACGAGGTCTAATGCAACTAATATATAAACACAATTGCCAGAAGGGCTTGAAGCATGGCAAAATATAAAATTATTGTAAGTGATGAGTGCATCAAGGTATGACAGTAAAAGCAAGAAAAAACTGAAAGTATGTTTCCTATGCCATACACTGACGGGAAATAATCGCAACACCAAACAGGAGTTTGTGCGACATAAACGATAACTGATAGCCTGTTTCTAAATATCAAGGGCGATATATATTCAAATTTTGTGCCGTTCGCGTAAGAGTGGCGCTAGTAGTGCCACTATGAGGATACAAATGCGGCGTGCTTTAAATAAACGCTGTAACGATCGTGAGTGTTACATACTTCTCAGATTGGACATGGTGAGTTGCCATTACTCAAGAATGCCCTTAAGGTGACAAAGACGCTGCTATCAATACCTCACAGAGTTGAATTGAGGTCGTGTAACAGGGTTACGAGAATCTGAATGTTCCTTCTGCAATGTTTGCAGAAAGGCAGGAATGCAGCTAGTGTACAAGGTTGCCGGCAGCGGTGGTCACGGGAGGGTAGCGTCTCAAGGAGTCCGGGCTCCAGGCATCCACGTGGAACCATCGAGAGGTAAGACCATCATGTTCGGCGTGTGGCTCTGGCTCATCATGCTGCATCTGCGGCAGCAGTTGGTACCACACTGTCACAACGAACTATTCAATTCGGTTACTTGAACAGTTCCGAGACAGACGCCGTGTAGCGTCCATTCCACTGATCCCAAACCACCGCCATTTGCGAATTCAGTTGTGTCAAGCGAGAGTTCACTGGAGGTCTGAGTGGAGGTCTGCTGCCTTTTCTAATGAAAGCGGGATTTGCCTCGGTGCCAGCGATGGCCGTGTGTTGGTTAGGATGCCAGGTTGAGCGCCTGCATTCAATCTGTCTGCAAGCTAGACACACTAGACCTACACCTGCAGCTATGGTATGGGATACGATTTCGATTGTGCTTGTCCTACGCACCCTGACACAAATTTGTACATCTACATCTACATCTACGTCCATACTCCGCAAGCCACCTTACGGTGTGTGGCGGAGGGTACCTTCAGTACCTCTATCGGTTCTCCCTTCTATTCCAGTCTCGTATTGTTCGTGGAAAGAAGGATTGTCTGTATGCCTCTGTGTGGGCTCTAATCTCTCTGATTTTATCCTCATGGTCTCTTCGCGAGATATACGTAGGTGGGAGCAATATACTGCTTGACTCTTCGGTGAAGGTATGTTCTCGAAACTTCAATAAAAGCCCGTACCGAGCTACTGAGCGTCTCTCCTGCAGAGTCTTCCACTGGAGTTTATCTATCATCTCCGTAACGCTTTCGCGATTACTAAATGATCCTGTAACGAAGCGCGCTGCTCTCCGTTGGATCTTCTCTATCTCTTCTATCAACCCTATCTGGTACGGATCCCACACTGCTGAGCAGTATTCAAGCAGTGGGCGAACAAGCGTACTGTAACCTACTTCCTTTGTTTTCGGATTGGATTTCCTTAGGATTCTTCCAATGAATCTCAGTCTGGCATCTGCTTTACCGACGATCAACATTATATGATCATTCCATTTTAAATCACTCCTAATGCGTACTCCCAGATAATTTATGGTATTAACTGCTTCCAGTTGCTGACCTGCTATTTTGTAGCTAAACGATAAAGGTAAAAACAAGAACACACGCCAGATGCTTTGTTGACTGAACCTGTAATGAAGCATTATTCAGGACACACAAATAATAAGAAAATAAATAACAGTAGTTAGTTACCTTAATTTATATTGACGAAAAGCGCTCAGATCATTACAATATCTCCATTGGAACAACATCTGCTATCTCTCCCATCAAATAACTGCATAAACATGGAACAACACTCTCCACTACCGCATCTCACTCTAACTTCAGCTACAATCAGTGTCCACCACAACTTCTCGGCAAGAACTGCTTGCCGCTACCTCTCAATGAGCACTCCAGTGGAGGCGGCGGAACAATACTCTCTCTGGCGCGATTTTTGGCGCTGTGGCTCAGTGTAGCCACCTTTCAGTGTTCCATGTTCGTTTCTCACGCACGTGCATACTTACGTTACACACCATCAGGTTACAAGCTACAGTGCGGAGCACTCTAGCGGAAGAGGGCTACAAATATGTAGACGTGAAGAATAAAGATTTAGAATGTACTCGTAAATAACAGTTGCTTTATCTAAAAGACTTTAATGGTTTTAACATAATAATTGTGCAGGTGCCGGATGTCATTTTGTGGGATGGAGTCCCATGCACGTTTCTCCTGGTCGCATGCAATTTTAAAGGCTTTTTTCACCACTCGCTGGTAGTTTAGATCAGAATGTGTTGTTTACGCCACAAAGCAATCATCCTATTAGTTCTCTGCAGTGCGCTTTCTCATTCAATCTCTCATCATCCTCGAATTCTTTAGAATTATGTTCCGTGTGCGAGTTAACTGGCTTGGTTCCAGTGATGTTAACAGTTTATAATAAATTTAGCTAGATTCTCTGGCTCAAAATTATTGCACTCTTTTTTTATCTATTTTAATTCCCCAGAACATTCTTAGATCTCCTAAATATTCTATTTTAAATCTGTTAATGAATGATTATTTCAAATCTTCAACTTTAATCTTATGATTTACGAAAATGATGTGTCTCCTACAAACAGCAAAATATAAACATTCTTGTAAGTATACGTGCACCAATCATAACAAACTTGTCAAATATTACATTCTAAAGTTAGCTATGAACCATAATTTTTTATGCTCAGCTTATCTACATTACCTGCTTTTCCATTAATACCTACAGTTACTTTAATATAATTTTATTCGTCCTATTTTCCTTGAATGAAAGCACCTTTTATATATAACTTTGTTGCAGTGAATCTTTCATGGATCAATATAGCAACTTACATTCTCATAGTCGTCAACCACGCCACAGCAGCACAGTTTTTCATAAGTATCAGATCCTTTCTTTTGAATAAACACAACTTGTCTAGCTTCATAACAACAAATATTACTAGAATCATTACTTTTCAACATAAAAACGCATTATTTAATGTCAATAATGTTCTCGCCCTCTGGTATTTCGTTCCAGGTATTGTTTTCATTTGGACAGGGACTACTTCTTATATTGAGTGTAACCCGTTTCATGTATTAGAAAAATTACTGAATGTCCCAGGAACATCCTCGGCACTCATTTTTGGATGCTGTGCTAATAATCCGTAGACTTCCATCCATTCCGGACGTCCTCATTCTCACACAATTCTGGGGACTTCAGGAAATTTGACTTTTTCAGTTTCATTGTCATTTAACATAAATCCATCCATTCACATAACATAAATTCATCTCTTCCATCTGGCAAGTAGATGTATGAAACAGGCGAAATGCTTTCAGACTGCAAGAAGAACATAATAGTTCCAATTCCAAGGAAATCAGGAACCGAACTATCAGTTTAATAAGTGACGGTTGCAAAACACTAAAACAAATTCTTTAAAGATGAATGGAAAAAGTGGTGGAGGCCGACCTCGGGGAAGATCAGTTGGATTCTGTAGAAATGGAACTGGAACAGAAGAGAATCGAAGCATTTGAGATGTGGTGCTATAGACAAATGTTGAAAATTAGGTGGACTGATAAGGTAAGGAAAGAGGAGGTTCTATGCAGAATCGGAGAGGAAAGGAATATGTGGAAAACACTGATAAGGAGAAGGGACAGGATGATAGGACTAAGGCGTGAGGGAATGACTTCCATGGTACTAGAGGGAGCTGTAGAGGGCAAAAAGTGTAGAGGAAGACAGAGATTGGAATACGTCAAGCAAATAATTGAGGACGTAGGTTGCAAGTGCTGCTCTGAGATGAAGAGGTTAGCACAGGAAAGGAATTCGTGGCGGGCCGCATCAAACCAGTCAGTAGACTGATGACCAAAAAAAAAAAAAAAAGAAATGCAGGAACACGAAAGGTAATACTGACCCTACGATTTAGAAGGTAGGGTAAGGAAAGGCAAACCTATCACTTGTAGACGTAGAGAAAAATAAATTTGTAAATTTGTGGTAAGATCTTATGGGACCAAACTACTTAGGTCATAGGTCCCTAAGCTTACATACTCTTACTCTAACTTAAACTAACTTTAACTATGGGCAACACACACACACATGCCCGAGGGAGGACTCAAACCTCCGACGGGGAGAGCCGCGCGGACCGTGACAAGGTCCCCCAGATCGCGTGGCTGTCCCGCGCGGCACTTAGAGAAAGCCTATGACAATGTTGACTGGAACACTCTCTTTCAAATTCTGAAGGCGGCAGGGGTAAAATACAGGGAGCGAAAGGCTATTTACAGTTTGTACAGAAACCAGATGGCAGTTATAAGAATAGAGGGGCACGAAAGGGAAGCAGTGGTTGAGAAGGGAAACAGACAGGGTTGTAGCCTATCCCCGATGTTATTCAATCTGTATATTGAACAAACAGTAAAGGAAATAAAAGAAAAATTTGGTGTAGGAATTAAAATCCGGGAAGAAAAAAGAAAAACCTTGAGGTTTGCTGATTACATTGTAAATCAGTCAGAGACAGCAAAGGACCTGGAAGAGCAACTGAACGGAATGGACAGTGTCTTGAAAGGAGGACGTAAGATGAACATCAACAAAAGCAAAACGAGGATAATGGAATGTAATCGAATCAAATCGGGTGATGCTGCGGGAAGTAGATTAGGAAATGAGACGCTTGAGGTAGTAAAGGAGTTTTGCTATTTGGGCAGCAAGATAACTGATGATGGTCGAAGTAGAGAGGATATAAAATATAGACTGGCAATGGCGAAAAAAGAATTTGTTAACATCGAATATAAAATGTAGACTGGCGATGGTAATACAACCGTTTCTGAAGAGGAGAAATTTCTTAACAACAAGTAAAGATTTAAGTGTAAGGAAGTATTTTCTGATTGTGTTTGTATGGAGGGTACCTATGTATGGAAGTGAAACATGGACGATAAAGATTTTAGACAAGAAGAGAATTGAAGCTTTTGAAAAGTGGTGCTACAGAAGAATGCTGAAGATTAGATGGGTAGATCATGTAACTAATGAGCAAGTACCGAATAGAAAACGGGAGAAGAGGAATTGTGACACAACTTGACTAGAAGAAGGAACCGGTTGGTAGGACACGTTCTGAGGCATCAAGGGATCGCCAGTTTAGTACTGGAGGCAAGTGTGGAGGGTAAAAATCATAGAGGAAGACCAAGAGATGAATACACTAAGCAGATTCAGAAGGATGTAGGTTGCAGTACTTACTCAGAGATGAAAAGGCTTGGGCAGGATAGGGTAACATGGAGAGCTGGATCAAACCAGACTTTGGACTGAATACCACGACAACAACATAGTCATTGACTTTTCCAACATCAATGACAATCTCATCATTTCTACCTTCCTTGCCCAAGAACCAGTCCATATTCTTACAAACGACCTTGATCAAACTTGGCATCTCGTTCAAGAACAATGTTTCACTTTTGTGGTCACCAGGGCCAGCATCCATGCACACAGTATGCATCCATCAAAAACTTTCCTTCTTCTGCCGTCAAATTTTCCTGCACTCGTTCTCAAGGAAGCTGTAAATATGCCTTGCTACCAAACATCTTCCGTTTCTGCAGCTTTGGCGTTTCGCCACATCACAGCACAAATCGAACTATCACTCTTTTTAGTGGACTTAACAGTTTCTGTTGATCAAGTAGATGGCTGTAACGTTCTGGCTAAAAAATTTTACGAGTTCATAGTTCAAGAGCATACAGCGAGCTTGGTTGTAATATTTCTGTTCATGCAATCAGCAACTCCATTTTTTACGTTGTACATTTCAACGAAGAGCTACACTAATTCGAGGATTCAAGAACAGCATCAGAAAAAGCTTAGTACATTCTCAGAAAATTCTGCTACCACAATTGCATACTAAACTGGGACTAATGAAGCAGTTTACAAAATAAAAATGGCAATTGCTTAGTTTCCTGCACTCTCTGAACAAAACTCGAAGTGAATGTTTGTAAGGCCATTGACGAGAGAAGCAAGTGAAAATAAAGAATGTATAACTCTCCAAGAAATGGAAGATTCGATTGGTCTCAGAGAGGTGGTTCAGAAATTCTTGGGAAATAAGGAGGATTCAAACTATGTGGAAGACCTGAAAAACATCCTGGAAAAATATAAAGCCTTAGAATGGAACAAGAGTCTGAATGGGTATACTTCCTTCACTCACATATGGATGAGTTTCTAGAAAAGTCAGACATTTACTGAAGGACAGGCTGAGAGATTTCACCAAGATATTAAAGAAATGGAAAGGAGTTAATCAGAGCCAACGGAATACATCCGTGGTGGGCTACTACGGTTGGTTGCTGCAATGTGATAGTCCTACACAACACAAAAGGACATGTGGCACAGAAGGTTTTCATTCAATTAACTTGTTCATGTAAGTGAAAAAAGGATGGAATTTGGAGGTTTTTGGAATTTTATGTGGTACGATAAGTTTTAAGTTAGTGTGTGCATTATATTTGTGCACTAAGCAAAATGCTGTCTCTTTTGTGAAAATAATGCAATAGAACATGTAGTTACTTAACTTATGTTTAGTATGTTGTATTGTCTTCAAGCTCTTACGAAGTGTAGAATCGATACTTTAAAGGATGTTGTAAATTTTTGTATTAAATATAATTTTTAAGAATTCTGATGTAATATATAAAAATGAGATGGTGTTATGTTTACAATACATCTTCAACTAGTAACATAAGTTATTGGATTTCAAAAAGATCTTATGTTTTGGTAGACTGTGTTATGATACACCCTTTGTAGATATTTGGCATTTGGACACCCCTCTCTGCTTGGCGCCCCATGTGGCTGTTTGTGTCTTTTGACCGTTAGATCGCCCCTGGCTCACTTTTGTGTTGTTTGTATCATAGAACCACTGACATTAATTCCGCCTTTTCTTTTGTAAATTGTCACAGGCTTTACTTGGAGTGCCATCCATTACTTGAAGCAATATTAATCAATAACTACCACGAATCACACACTACGTGTTACCAGCAGCTTCATGCAACACTGAGAAATTCTGTTAACAGTAGCTTCATAAGGAATCAGTGACAGTTATTTACGCGGGAATTCTTGTTGCACAGTGAACAAATACGTGTCACTTGCTAATGTACACGTACTTCGTTTGTATTCTCAAGCTGGAGCACTTGGTTGGATATAAAATCCAGTTTATTGTTAAGTGAAAAACATGTAATGTTTCCTTTTTGAAGCGCAAAGTTTGAGATAAAGGTGTAGTGCCGTATAAAGATACGAAATAAACGATAACAAAACTTCTGATAAAAGTAATGTGTTTTATTATGCAGCTAGACGACTCTACTGTGAATGAAGTCATCAGTTGCAAAGAATAGTATGTACTGTGAATCAGACCTAAATAACAAGTCGTACAAACAGTTTACTTTAAACAGTTAATATACGTGAAATCTTTCTAAGAATTTACGCAAGCGATCAAAACAGCTTCCAGAATGATCTTTCACTCTGCAGCGGATGGTGCGCTGCTTTAAAACTTCCTAACTGTGTGTCAGACTGGGACTCGAAGCTGGGAAGTTTTCCCATTCGTAGGCAAATACTAATTCTGGGAAGACTCCCTTCAGTTGTGGCTAAGCACTTTATCTGGAATATCCTTTCTTCCAGGAATTCTAGTCTGGCAAAGTAGATCTGAGGACTTTTGCGAAGACTGGAGGGAAGGGGATGAGATACTGGTGAAAGTAGAACTGTGAAAGCAGGTCCCGAGTAATGCTTGGATAGCTCAGTAGCTAAGAGGATCCAAGTCAAAGGCCTCAGGCTCGAGTCCTAATCCAGAACAGAGTTTAAATTTGACAAAAAGTTTTAAATCAGTTTCATTGAAAAGTTTTTTTTTACATATGTAGCACACGGTTTACTGTCTGATTTACTAAAACATAAAAAATTAGTCAGGCTGCCATCATCACGAAGAGTGATTTGAACACAACACTGTTCTGATAAAATCTTCACGGTTTCTCACCCAAGTCGTGGCTCATACTGTTGCGCCGTTTCGATTACTTTCATACTCGTAGTTTTAACGAGAAGTGTCAGTTTCAAGTACTGTTAAACCAACTGGACCACAGACTCCTCTGCCAAGGGAACACTGGGTAGGCCAATAGCGTACCTCAAGAAGAGATATTGCGGCCAGTGGTATGAAGGTTGCTGGCTTGGTGGACGGCTGTCTGTGCGACGTGTCCCTGTGCAGTCTGCGTATTCCGGCCTTTGTCTCCATCACTAGCACTTCAGGATCTTCGTGGCATATTACATCCCATGTCGATCTCAGTTGAAATCAGCTGTCCCAGTTGATCAGGTCGTCATATACTCTGATTGCCACCGCCTCTTAGACACCTGAATCTCAGAAACCGTAAGCATGGCACAATGCATTCTTCTGTCCTTCGCTGATGTTGTACTCCACCACTGCAGAGTTGTTCGTTTCGCCGAGACAAATGCTCCGCACTTCTTCTGAACAGTGCTGCGAAATGCATCGCTATGTCTGGCGGATACATTGCGAGCCACCATAGCAACTGATGCCGCAGATGCCAGATACTCGTAGCCCTATTTACCCTATGAACGACCCAAGAATATTCATGGTTTTAACTGTTGCGTGTAAAGTGGCTTTTATGCTGTGCTTCTTTATTATCCTGGATATCTTGGCTGTGGGAGGCTTTGCATAAAACGGCACGTCGAGCGCATGTTTTCTTATTCTGATTTGTTTATTTTCCAATTCTTACTTGTCTTAAGGCCGCATTTTGCTTCCGTCACCGAGCAAAGGTTCCCGCGAAATGTCTGATTCAGATGTTGTAACTTGGTAGGCAGCATTTCCTTGTTGCATATGACTCACAATCTGTGTACCAGCGTGGTGGGAACATATTTGCACTGTTCTGGATAGTGGCAGTTATTGGCGTTGAAGTACAGGTCCGTGTGTGAGGTAGACGGAATGTCCCAGCGTGACGTCAGGACTCTTATTTGTCAGAATGTCCAGAAACTCTAAGCGTCCATTTTCATCTACCTCCGTCATGAACGTGACGTCATCTCGTATGATGTTACGGTTTCTTAGCAATTATTGTAGATTTTCTTCACCATGCAGCGAAATCACGAATGTGTTATCTACAAATCTGTAGAAAGCATTTGTTTTGAGGCGCACAGTTTCCTCAAAGTGTCCGTATATACACACATCAAAAAAGGTTTTGCATCACTCCGAGTCCCAGAACTTCTCAAAATAGACGTTTACTGTGGATGTTGTATCATAGACACAGTGTCTCTGACTGTTGAGAGAAGTCACTAAACCTGCCCAAAGATGTAAACAACCGTGCATGAGCAGCGCCCATTAGAGGGAGGGAGTCCGATAGCCGATCAGTTCCAGTCATTCCAGCAGGAAGGAGGTACACGGCTCGTGTTTTCTGTAGTTCCACCATGCCTAGACGGATAATACCTCGGTTCGATCGCGCCCGCATTGTTACTTCGCGCCAAGAAGGGCTCTCAACAAGGGAAGTGTCCAGGCGTCTCGGAGTGAACCAAAGCGATGTTTTTTGGACATGGAGGAGATGCCGAGAAGAAGGAACTGTAGATAACATCCTCGCTCAGGTTGCCGAAGGGCTACTACTGCAGTGGCCGACCGTTATCTACGGATTATGGCTTGGAGGAACCCTGACAACAACGTCACCATGCTGAATAATGCTCTTTGTGCAGCCACAGGACGTCGTGTTACGACTCAAGCTATGCGCAATAGGCTGCACGATGAGCAACTTCACGCACGACGTCCATGGCGAGGTCCATCTTTGCAACCACGACACCATGCAGCGCGGTACAGATGGCCCCAACAACATGCTGAATTGACCGCTCAGGATTGGCATCACGTTCTCCTCACCGATGAAGGCCGTCCGCCCCCCGGTAGGACAAACAGTCCACCGACTGCAGCAAGGTGGAGATTCCCTGTTGTTTTCGGGTGGCATTATGTGGGGCCGACGTACGCCTCTGGTGGTCATGGAAGCGGTCGTAACGGCTGTACAATACGTGAATGCCATTCTCCGACCGACAGTGCAACCATATCGGCGGCAAATTGGCGAGGCACTCGTCTTCATGGACGACAGTTCGCGCCCCCCATAGTGCACATCTTGTGAATGACTTCCTGCAGTATAACGACATCGCTCGACTAGAGTGGCCAGAATGTTCTCCAGTCACGAACCCTATCGAACATGCTTGGGATAGATTGAAATGCGGCGTGAACCACCAACCACTGTGAGAGACCTACACCGAATCGCCGTTGAGGAGTGGGACAATCTGGACCAACAGTGCGTTGATGAACTTGTGGGTAGTATGCCACGACGAATACAGGCAGGCATCAATGCAAGAGGACGTGCTACTGGCTATTAGAGGTATTGGTGTGTACAGCAATCTGGACCACCACCTCTGAAGGTCTTGCCGTATGGTGGTACAACATGCAATGTGTGGGTTTCATGAGCAATAAAAACGGTTTCTGTATAGGTTCCGAAACTCTCGGAACCGAAGTGATGCAATACTTTTTTGATGTGTGTAGGTTACCGATGCCCGGTGCTAGAGAGGATCCCATGTCTGACTTTGTCTATCGGGTTATAGAATTTACCACCAAATTGAAAATAGGTGATGGTGGTGAGTACTTGTCAAAAGCGTTTCACGGTGTTGCTGTGCAAGTGACATTCAAGTGAAAACGTGGAATTTTCAAGCAGTTCCAATGTCAAGAGAGTCGCGTCGTCATTCTGAATAGGAGCTCACCTTCGTCCACTCGTAATCGTATCTCTGCAGGCACTTTCAAATAATCTGTCGAGTTCCTGACATGGTATCGAAAGTTACCCATAGAAGGTCTGAACAGTGATCCAGGTGTCTGGCTGCGACATACAGTGGTGTTCCCACGTTGTGAAGGACAGGAGGCCAGAAAGCCTCGGTGGTAGCAGTGCTGATTGGTACATCTTTCTGAGACTACCCCCGTCCGCTTCTGAGTTGCTTTCTGAGTTGCTGAGTAATAAGATAATCTTCTTTGCAGGGTTTGTGAAGGATCATTTTTCACTTGCTTATATGCCAGATCCCATAGCACCATCTCAATCTCCTGCTCATAATAGTCCCATCGCATTGCCCGTGTCACCTGCTGGAACGACTGTGTCATAGCCCTCACGGAGGGCATTATAGTCCTCCATTCTGCTACTGAGACCTTATGCTTCGGCATTTGAGGTTCGCTAAGAACGCTGCACGTCTCCCTTCTCATCTCAAAGGGAAGCCCGCAGATGCCTCGGTTGGCGCTGCTGATGATTTCGCACTTAGCTTGTATCCAAGGAACTGGAGAAAAACTCAGACCTTTTGACAGCGCCTCGTCCCGTTCCTTACCTGTAAAATTGAAGGTAGTTCTAGAATCACTACTGCTGACGCTCTGCTGGCAGCCTCCTGAAGTCTATGCAAATTTTTGCAGTGATTCATGATACTTATCCACTTGCAAAGTTCACTGGCTGCGAAGTGTTTGCGTCCACACTTTCCGAGGTGCGAGACGGGAGACTGGATGCAAGGTCCAGGTGGCAAGTGAGAGCATAGTTCGTTCAAAGTTAGCTAGTTATAGCCTACTGACGCAGATGTATTCCGGCATTAGGACCAAACTAGTTAGCAGTAAATTGCTATTCGTCCTAGTTATGTTGATAGAATGTCATCAATTGGTGAACTGGGTATCACCATCTTTTCACATCTATACTGTAAGAAACACGTCCACTGGACATTAATCTGAAAATGACTGGTAGAAACCTTGCAGAATAATGACGCGACAACTCGGCTGATAACGCGGGATGATTTAATCACTAAAGTACACGCAGAAAGTCTACATTCCCGTAATTACATCTCTACGAGGAGGAGATCCAATGCTGGTTCAGCCGTTCCGCAAGAGCTACGAATTAAGAAGATAAGACGGCTCCGTCGACGAGTTTCCTATTCGGCAGCTTCAGACTAACGTCCAGGAGGCTGGTTTCTTACAGCGGTGTTGGGATAATGGGGTGGTACCGCAATTCACTTACTTGCATCATCTCATTAACGTAACAAGAACAAAACACCTTCTGCAGCGTGCTAGTTTGGACACTTGTGCTGGGACACAGCAGAGTCACTAGGCTGGAGGTGGAAGAACTGTGCTGACTCTGCTCACTTGCCAACTGCAATTTGCATCCAGTCTCTTACATCCAGTCTCTTGCTCTGCACGTAGGAGTGGATGGGTGGAAACACCTTCACTATAAGTGAACTCTGCAAGTGGAGGGCTACTGCAAAACTGTGGAACAAGCACCATCGAATTCCGGAGGCTCACCTGCAAAACATCACCGGCCAGGGTGGCCGATCGGTTCTAGGCGCTACAGTCTGGAACCGCTACGGTCGCAGGTTCGAATCCTGCCTCGGGCATGGATGCGTGTGATGTCCTTAGGTTATTTAGGTTTAAGTAGTTCCAAGTTCTAGGGGACTGATGACCTCAGAAGTTAAGCCCCATAGTGCTCAGAGCCATTTGAACCATTTTTGCAAAACATCGACAATCGTGATTCAAGAACTTTCATCAATTTAGCTGGGGAGGAACTGAGCAAGACAAAAATATCCATGCTGTCGAAAGGTCTCAATTTTTCTCCAGTTCCAACAACATAAACTAAATGTGAGATCATCAGCAGTGCCGGACAAGCTGTCCGTGGGGCCCTCTTGCTCACAGCTAAAGAGGTGAGAGGCGATACCTGGAGGGTCCTTAACAAATCCAAAATAGCAAAGAATAACGTCTCAGCGGGTGAACGGTGGACTATACATGCCCTCTGTGAGGGCAATGACACCGTCATCATGGCAGCTGGCATAGGCAATGCGACTCTGCTACAGGCAGAAGATTGAGATGCTACTACAGGATCCGGCATGCAAGCTAGTGGAGAAAGATGCTACCCCAGTTAATACAAGAAAGATTAGCTCGGAATGTTGTACCCCAGAGTACAGATACCGCCACGGCTTTGTGGCCTCCCAAACATACAGAAAGAGGTAGTTTCAGTATTTCCGATAGTGATTACTTATACTCGCAAACATATGGCATAGCCAAACATGTGACACAGCTATTCGAACTTCTCTTGGGTTGCTCTCCACACCACTTCAAGAGCTTGGGACAATGTATGAAAGTGCTTCAAGAGATACGCCTAGACAAGAGTGAGTTCGTAGTCGGCTTCGGCGTCATGTATCTCTTCACCTGGATGCCGTTAGGAGATTCCATGTCATTAACTGGGAGTCACTTCGACAGCGACATAGGGAAACTGTTTTGACACAGAGTCACCACCAACATTCAGTGTGGTGGGAAGCTCACCATGAGAGCACCTCTATCACCAGGCATCATTAACCAACATATAGACACTAAGAGGAAACAGGTCTCGAAACAGCCTGTCTCAGACCAAGGCCCTCTACATATTGGTCGATGGCACGTTCGTTGTTTGGTAGCATGGTGAAGAAAACATACAGAAAACGGATGCCTGAAGATCCTAGATATTACGATAATGAAAAAATCTGATGTCACGCTGGAACATTCCATCCACACGAAAAAGTCATATACAGACCGGTAGCCAATAGCTGCCGCTATCCAGCACAATGCAAATCCGTATTCTCCAAGCTGGTACACAGATCGCGAGCCGTAAGCGACAATGAAACTCTGTCTTCCGAGTTACAGCATGTGCGCAAAACCTTTGGTAAGAACGGCTGCTCGGAGACACAAGTAAGATGTGGTCTGAAGCCGGGAAAGTAGAGGAACATACAACTCAGAAGAACAAAACAAGTGTGCGGCGTTCCTTCCGTACACAGGGCCTCCCACAGTCAAGACTGCCGGGGATTAAGAAGAAGCACACCATTAAAACCATTTTCCGCCCAGCAGTTAGAACCAAGAAAATTCTTGGGTCAGCCGTAGAGCCACTAGGGCTACGAACTTCTGGTGTCCGTGGCGTCAGTTCATAGAGTGGGAGGCAGCATATCGGCCAGACGCAACGATGCACCTCGTAATGCTGCTCAGGATGTGTGTGGCGCATTCGCCCCGGTCAAAGGGACAAGTCTCCAATGGCAGAGTACACCATCGACGAAGGGCACCGGTTTCTTTTGAACGTAATAAGGCACTGTGCCGTGCCAAAGCATTTGAGGTTGGCCCGTGCAAGAGGTAGTGGAGGTGAGTACTTGAGGACCTGGTTAACCAGGATAGCTGTTACCAACTGGGCTCCGCTTGGTATGTGGAATTATTCTGCTATGTTAGTGACGGTGGCACAGGGCCAAATACGCAGGCTACCCCAGTGCTCGATGCGTGGACGCACCATCCAGCCGGGGGCCTCGTCACTACCGTCCGCTATATCTCTTTCAGAGGCGCGCTGCTGGCCCACCGAGTGGTCCTTTGCCACGGGAGTCGGCAGTCAACGTTGGTACGAATGAGTTAATGGCAGATGAACACGACACTTCTTTTGAAGACGACAAGTGGGAAACCCGTCGAAATGTTGCGACAACACGATGATACGGCCCAGCTGGTGACCCAAGAAGATCTCATCAGTGAATTTCGCCGAGATAGCCGCAGTCCCGTGAACCGCTATGCTTTACTAGGCATCGCCATGTTGGATGTGCTATGCCTTTGTTTTCCTCCGACCTTTGAATTTATTTCCCTGTGTATCGATAAACAATTTGGATGACTCTACTTTATACAAAATTGACAATGGTTGCCGTAATTTGAAGTTAAATTACTGCAAGAGGTTCCTGGACATGCCTTTTTATTAGTGCACCAATTACTTGCAAGTTACGATA
Organism: Schistocerca cancellata; assembly: GCF_023864275.1. Lineage (NCBI taxonomy): Eukaryota > Metazoa > Arthropoda > Insecta > Orthoptera > Acrididae > Schistocerca > Schistocerca cancellata. The sequence continues at coordinate 3,407,044 of NC_064632.1, read as the reverse complement.
GTGCAAAAAACACGTGTAAATACTGGGTATAGCTATGTTTAAAGGTAACTACGATTTATAGTTTAATATCGTTAGAGTCAGTATTCTAACAAAAGGTTGTTTCTGTTGTTGCAGAGGGATTGCAGAAAATACGGTCGCACGCAGTGGGATTTAACTGAGTCAGCCTTTTGTACATGGGACGTCAGTCCAGTGCGAACCGTTTGTAAAATAGACAGAGGCGCACCCGTTTTGTGGAGGAGACAGTTTCTCGGCTTCGTTGTTGGTATCGTCGACGACATGCAGGTGAGATACAGCGAAAAAAATTCTTTGTGTGCTGTTTTTAAGATAATACGTTTTCCTTTCCTGCGACTGCAGATACCTAACTTGATACCCGATCACGAAATCATTTACGATGAAACCAGACACTCCTAATCGCATAACATGCCACCTACTTATGCTTCTTTGGTAAAAGATGTGTAATGGAGGGCACCAGGATTCTGCACCTAGGAAACGGGCGAAAGTCATTGTCTCTGGATTTGGTAAATTTTAGCTTGCAATGCAAGAGATTTTCAAACTCGGAAATTTTGTCACGCAGTATTATCAGGGTTTGCTCCGGAACGTACTCCATCATATTCGGCCACAAATTTGACGCGGTCTGCAGGAAATTTGTCAGCTCGGAGTCCAGCTATAGTAATATTGTAACTTTCGTTACGATGACGATCAAACCTCAAGAGCTGGTAGTTCATTACTGTAGCACGGCTGTTTTGATTTAAAGCAGATATCACCTTAATGAAAGGGCCCTTCCCGTGTAACTAGGCGGATAATATCCATGAGCGACCAGACAACCTCTCCCAATGGTTGTTTGATATCTTGGCTGAACTCCGCTCACGTGAGAGGTAAACTGTTATAATTTTAATGAGATGCAACGATTCAGGAGAGGAGTCATTATTTCACCCTGAAGCCAGTTATTGTATGGAGCTAGCTCTTTATTCGCACGAAGTAATGGCCGCTATCGACAGGGGATATGAAGTTGAGTCCGTATTTCTAGATTTCCGGAAAGCTTTTGACACCGTTCCTCACAAGCGACTTCTAATCAAGTTGCGGGCCTATGGGGTATCGTCTCAGTTGTGCGACTGGATTCGTGATTTCCTGTCAGGAAAGCCGCAGTTCGTAGTAATAGACGGCAAATCATCGAGTAAAACTGAAGTGATATCAGGTGTTCCCCAGGGAAGCGTCCTGGGACCTCTGCTGTTCCTGATCTATATAAATGACCTGGGTGACAATCTGTGCAGTTCTCCTAGGTTGTTCGCAGATGATGCTGTAATTTACCGTCTAGTAAGGCCATCCGAAGACCAGTATCAGTTGCAAAGCGATTTAGAAAAGATTGCTGTATGGTGTTTCAGGTGGCAGTTGACGCTAAATAACGAAAAGTGTCAGTTGATTCACATGAGTTCCAAAAGAAATCCGTTGGAATTCGCTCAAGGCTGTAAATTCAACTAAGTACCTGGGTGTTAAAATTACGAACAACTTCAGTTGGAAAGACCACATAGATAATATTGTGGGGAAGGCGAGTCAAAGGTTGCGTTTCATTGGCAGGACACTTAGAAGATGCAACAAGTCCACTAAAGAGACAGCTTACACTACAATCGTTCGTCCTCTGTTAGAATATTGCTGCGCGGTGTGGGATCCTTACCAGGTGGGATTGACGGAGGACATCTAAAGGGTGCAAAAAAGGGCAGCTCGTTTTGTATTATCACGTAATAGGGGAGAGAATGTGGCAGATATGATACGCGAGTTGGGATGGAAGTCATTAAAGTAAAGACGTTTTTCGTCGCGGCGAGATCTATTTACGAAATTTCAGTTACCAACTTTCTCTTCCGAATGCCAAAATATTTTGTTGAGCCCAACCTACATAGGTAGGAATGACCATCAAAATAAAATAAGAGAAATCAGAGCTCGAACAGAAAGGTTTAGGTGTTCGTTTTTCCCGCGCGCTGTTCGGGAGTGGAATAGTAGAGAGATAGTATGATTGTGGTTCGATGAACCCTCTGCCAAGCACTTAAATGTGAATTGCAGAGTAATCATGTAGATGTAGATGTAGATGTAGATGTGAGATCTGTGTTGGAAATTTCCTTTCAGAGACAAAAAGTAAGCTCCATCATCTGCTTTTGTTATTATTATTATTATTCATTTAATTAGTGCTTTGATTTAGTTATTATTATTAGTGATTCAAGGAATTATTTCTTTAGTATTTAGTCTTTCTAAGAAAAGAGTTTAGGTTTTTGAAATGAATATATAACCAAACATACCTAACTATACGACGTTTATGTTCAGGGGATTGTGCATGGCAGACTAGAGATCTTAGTATGAAGGCTTTCACGACCGGATGACATATCTTCTGGTAAACCTTCCGGGATGTAAGGTCGTGGTCCATGAAACTCTTCAGCTCCTAACGTTTCGTCCAGAGCTGCGCTGGACATCTTCAGAGGGGTGTTTCTCCTCCGGTGAGTCTTGCCGACTCGGCAAGACTCACCGGAGGAGAAACACCCCTCTGAAGATGTCCAGCGCAGCTCTGGACGAAACGTTAGGAGCTGAAGAGTTTCATGGACCACGACCTTACATCCCGGAAGGTTTACCAGAAGATAGACTAGAGATCTGCTGCTGCATGCTGACTGTAAGCTGTACTCGATGTTTCTGCCGGTCGTTGAACTGCTTGCTGAGTCTGTAGGAGTCTTAGTCTACGTTAGCTACTGTCCAATTCTCCTTTCTATGGAAACCTGTCCATCGAAGTAGATTTGTTTAACCGTCTTTAAATTAATGACCATATAGGGTTTGCAGGTTCGAGCTTCCACAATCCAAAGCAATGTCTCGTAGAGATGCACAAACATTTGAAAATGCGAAACCATAACATTGAGAATAATTTACGCAACACACCTTGTTTATGCTCCCGAGATAGTGGTTTATTGGCTTGTTATTCTCGCACAAAATCAGAAAGTGCCTTTCAATTAAAGATGGCTGTCTCCTAAGCCGTAATACATTCTTCCACACTCATTAAGATCAGAAGATAGAATATATTTTTTCTCAATACTTAACATGGAACCGAAGCTCTCTTAGTTCAAGGAATACAGAGAGCGTCAGCAATAAAGCTGCTTTCTCGCAGTCAGTTACTCTCGAGTACGATTCATATCTTGTTCAACCGCGTATTTTTCACTCTTACGTAACACAAACCTCTACTTGGTGGAGGGCATATTGACCTCAACGATGAACATACTCATATTAAATGATTTGTCAAGCTGTATATATTGCTCGTATTTCTCCATGTTCGTTCAATCTACATTGAGAAAATTTACTAGTGCTCGCGAATGAATGACTCGAGAGTTCGTGACATAAACAATTTAGACCTTATCGCAACACCTTAAGCTCATAGCACTGGTAGAAATTGATTATCGTCATTATGGGCGTATGCACTGTAATGTAATCTGTTTATAGAATTCAATGCCCAGTTCAAATTTATGTGGCCCCATTGCTTGCTATCTTGACTCTGTATTCCTCATAGAGCATGTTACATGAGCGTGTTACTGGGTACTTATAGATTAATATTATCCCACATCATCCAATACGGTTTCCTCAAATTATGCGTAGTGAGTAACTGTGCATGGAGATCCTCTTAAAAGATCCACTTGTTCCTTAGTTTCTGTTCGCAAAGAAAAATTTCTTGCAGCTGGAGTGATGCCTGCTGTGAAACTTTTCTCTCTTAATGTGTTCGGCTTCCCCGCACTACATGTGGCTGCTCAGTATGTTAAATACATGTCTTCAGTATTCTGAAATGAGTAATTTACTATCTCTGATAACCAATCATGAGGTGTAAACAGCTTGACGTCCACCTTGGTCATATAACAGATGATTGTACAGAGTCAGTCCGAACCGTTTCGAGACTGGATCAATGAAAAATAGAGAAAGGTAAGATGGTGGTCTCAATGATTCAGGTCTCTGTCTCACCCTACTGTAGGACAAAGCACAGAACGTTCAAACAACAATGTGAAACTGTCAGCAAAATCTTTTGAATGTTGTTCAACTGGCCGGTTACAATGGCTTGAATGTCAGTTATGTCGTCAAAGTGTTATCTCCTCACGTAAATTTTTGTACTTTGTCGTTTTGTGGTTGGCTCGTATTGATTACACCGAGTATTGACGCCTGTGATGGTTTGTGACAGAAACGAATTGTCCAACTTTTGAATTTCAATCACGTCGCGGCAGGTATCCACACATCGTTGTTTTTGCTCGGGAGTCAAGGTCTGCCGGACGAACGTTGCACAGACTTTTCTCTTCTTCAAAACAATGTGGAGAATGTCTGGAAGACCTGATTTAGAGATGTTGCTCCACTGTGAATAGTGGCGGACAGTAACATGCTCTGGTCGCAGGCCCACTACCGCTTGCTCACAGCTGACAGCTCGAATTCACCTCTGTTGTTTACGTTGTTATTTCAAGTTGCCTCAGTTACTGAGCTGGCGTCGCTTGAGCGCCAGGAGTAAAAACTCTCTGTACTTTTTGGACAGACGTTAATTATTTTCCGAAGTTTGTAACGCTGGAAATGCATATCCTCTTATTTCCATCTAGTGTACTGTAATTTTTTTCCTTGTTTTGTTACCTCAAGATATGACATTTCTGTCTCTTTATATATTGTAATTGTTTTACTGTTTGTATATATATATATATATATATATATATATATATATATATATATATATATTTATGCATTTATGTCGGTTTGTTTCGTAAATATTATTTGTATTTTTACGCTGGGTCTTGCCTAGGGAAAACTGCTATCTAACGATTACATCGATAGGTCATGTGAAGAATCAAAGTGTGTAGCATCTTTGGTAGTGTTAACTCTGTCGCGTGGAGCGCGGGCAGAGGGAGTCTGGCTGGAGTAGCGAGTGGAGCAGGTGTGTTGTGTGACGCTCCCGTGAGTTGCCGCGCTTTCGGGGTTGGGCAGCAGGTAATTGCGCTCGACTTGCTATGATAGTTTCTGACACGGTGTCGCGGACGGGAAGCATTAGCTGGCGCACATCAAGAGCCCGTTTCGTCTGGTGACCGTGTCGAGAAGAAGGCGCGCCAACATCCAGCTTCTGCAACAGCGACGGCCGACAATGAGTGACTGTCGCCAACTCCTCGATCAACGGCTTTAAACCTTCAATCAACCAACAAGGAAGACTGGAAGCACGTAAAGTTTTAGACCTGTATGGCAGACCTCAGCTTTTCAAACTGTACCATTTTCGTAACTATAATTACAGCAACTTAGCATGAACCTTTGTTGCTCATTGTCCCAATTGCATTGCCAAGCAGGGTCCCTTCCTTTTCCGAAATGAACCCGAGTGTCGTTGAAATTCAGACGCCAGCATTAAAGTAATAATATAGCATTTCACTGCTTTAATTTCAAAATTCAGTTAAGGTAGTCATAGCTGGCTACGATATTTAGATTACACAAGCACAAATTAAGAGTGCGAGTTTTGTTACCATATTTTAGCTTACCAGTGACTGCAGCTCAGCTTGGTACGTACTAAATTTTACTATTGTTAATTGTTCAGAATCATTTAATTCAAGTTCAAAGTTAAATCACTTATTCCTACATTGCGTAGATTCAAGTAGCTTTTGAAATGATTGTTGAGGTAGTCCAAGACTAACCGTATTTTACTGAATTTCGATGTGCTTCAGAAAGAAAGCTGTCTATTAACTTCAGTCACTAAATTAACTTTCGATTTTCCGGTTTTATTAATTCTTTTGCTAAATTAAGTCAGAGTGTAGCGAAACTTATTACTTCTGACAAACTTATAGTTTTCACACTGCACGTGTCAACCTTCAGTTGCCACACTTCTAGTGCTAATTATATGTGTAATAACCTTTCTTTTTCAGTTACTATAGTAATTGTCCTTAGGACTGGTGACCGTAATTTTCCCCAAATCTCAAATATCTAATTAGCGCCAATTAATTGTTAACGTAACGGCCGCACATTTACTTTCTTTATTAACTTTACCCCTTTTCAAAATTAATTTCCACCTGTTTCATTAGCATTTTTCCTTTCATTTAGATGTAACCCTTTCCTCCCTCTTTACCGACAAATTAACTTCGGTGACGATTGCTTTTCCCAAATTTGCATTAGGTACACGCGGTTTCATTTTCCACTGTCATTAAGGTCGATAAGTGAGGGGGAGGTTACAAGTTGCCCTCAAACGCTGAGGTGTCGGACAGTTGTTTCTAATGAAACTCATCAATTTACATACACATATCTCATACCCAGAACTTTTTCAATACCTCGTACCAACTGAAATGTTAATTTTAGGTTGTTGGTTCCTTATCTCAAGGAACCCAGCTTAGAGCCCATACCGTCTTTCTCTCTAGACTCTAAAGATTGCAACATCTTGCTGGACATACGCTTACGGTCAGCCATGCAGGGCTCTCCACAACTGTTCTGACTTAAATTTCTTGTCGATAAGGCTATGTGCCCCTTCCGATAAGTCCAACAGTACATGGTGATACATTTATAATATCCGTAAATTAACAATATCCATGACATATGGTGTTTCAGAATTTGGTCGCCCTTTCTGACACTAAATCACATCCACGCTCCACCTTACACAATGCTAACGAATGATACGGCAAACGGGCAGTAGCATGTCTGTGAACACCATGAAGGCTGGTCTATACCCATACTCAGATGTCGACATCTCCGTATATTCTCATTCCTGTCAAACAGTAGCATCGCTCCTATTCAAATGTCAAGCGATTCTCAGAGTATTCCAACCGCCTTCTTTGAGCCCAGTTATCTCTTAGATGTCGACATCTGCGTATATTCTCATTCCTGTCAAACAGTAGCATCGCTCCTATTCAAATGTCAAGCGATTCTCAGAGTATTCCAACCGCCTTCTTTGAGCCCAGTTATCTCTCAGATGTCGACATCTGCGTATATTCTCCACGTGTACGTCTGCGAGGCGTAGATACTGTCCAGCTAAGTACACAGAACAACTATATCCTGAGACGATTAAAGGAAAATCGCAGGTTGCACTGTTTACATTCTAATTCAGAAGTGTTATCCTGTAACAACAACAACGCTATACTATTGTACATATAATAATTTCTTTCTGAATTTCGATAAATTAGTATAATCGATGTTCTGATATCATTTCTTTTTTGTTTCATGCCATTATGTTAAAGAGACTGTAAACAATTTTCGATGTGAATCTTAATGTTTATGTTCAATTTCAAGCAATTTTGTTATCAAAGTGAAGTGTAACTAATGTTGAAACTATTGTAAGATGTTAAAGTTGTAATTATACGCCTGGTCCATACGTAGGCAATATATTAGAATATGTGGAATGTAAAACCTTTGGTGAATACCCTGTCTGTAGGGGAGCAGGTAAAGGTGGAGGCATGCGAGCGCGGGAAAATGCACACGGGCGCGGTGCGGCAGAATGGGCTCAGCAGTAGTAGTCATCGGAGTTGGGCATCGGACTGAGAAACACGTTTTGGATCGAGGAGGCTCTCCAGGAAGACGTGATTTCGTTGAGCCTCGGATGCGCCGTTTTCGACGCCTATACAGCATGGATATATTCCATAGGCACTAAAAGGAAAAGTATTGCGACGCTAAGAAGAAGCAAAGTGCCGGTACATCAAGAGCCATTGCTGTAATCGTATGTGTGCTTTGTGCCTCGCCTTCTCGCCGCCTGCCGACCGCCGCATCGATACGAATCTCTTAGTACTGTATTCGTGTGGACCAGTGTTACTTTTGCTACATACTGTTCAATAACAACTTAAATTTTACCAGAGTTGTCCTTTCAATTAATTATCCTCACGACTAACCTAGACAGGGTCCTTTCCCCAGGTTGTGTAATCCGAGTATCCTGAGATGAAGATTTAAAGTTTATGTTAATAATAATTACCTGCAGACCTATCTATGTTAGAATGATGTTTAAAGAACTTTGTTGTTAATGAATACATAGATAAATACCATGGGTCTGACAAAGTTGGAAGATAATGTTGAAATTGGTTTAGTAATGGAGTTTAATTAATTTGAGACAAAAATAATGGTAGTTAAATGAGCAGGAAATAAGGCAAAAAGAGTAGTAACGCATATATTGGAAATCTTGAATACTTAATGCTTTCAATAATCAAACTTTCACTACAGTGATCATTACAGTTTCAGGGTCCCCCCCCCCCCACCCCTCCTTTTCTTTTCTATTCATTTGAATTCTGAAGTGTACTGAACTGATTTGACTAGCAAAGTTAAAGTCAAGATAAAACCAAAATTTATCAGTGTTTTACTTTTCTCAAAATTGACATTGTATGGGTGGCTCGAAAGTTCTATTTCTAGGGTAACCTACGCCTGATTTCAATCAGATCAATGTACAGTACAAACTTTGTAGTAATCATTATAGTGTATTGTGGTGTGTTTATGGCGTGTCCATATTAGTACAGAAAGTGAGATTATTAGTTCAGTAGATTTTTTGGTTCTAAACTTAGGATGCATATTCTCCCAGGATGGCAACATAGTGAAAGAACTGGAAGCGAAGTGTAGCAAAGCTAATGCAGTGAGCGCTCAGCTACGATCTACTCCCTTCTGCAAGAAGGAAGTCAGTACCAAGACAGTTATCTGTGCACCATTCAATCTTTCGACCAACTTTGTTGTATGGGAGCGAAAGCTGGGTGGATTCAGGTTACCTTATCAACAAGGTTGAGGTTACGGATATGAAAGTAGCTAGGATGATTGCAGGTACTAGTAGATGGGAACAATGGCAGGAGGGTGTCCACAATGAGGAAATCAAAGAAAAACTAGGAATTAACTCTATATATGTAGCAGTCAGGGCGAACAGGCTTAGATGGTGGGGTCATGTTACATGCATGGGAGAAGCAAGGTTACCCAAGAGACTCATGGATTCAGCAGTAGAGGGTAGGAGGAGTCGGGGCAGACCTAGGAGAAGGTACCTGGATTTGGTTAAGAATGATTTTGAAGTAATAGGTTTAACATCAGAAGAGGCACCAATGTTAGCACTGAATAGGGGATCATGGAGGAACTGTATAAGGGGGGCTATGCTCCAGACTGAACGCTGAAAGGCATAATCAGTCTTATATGATGATGATGATGAAATTTACTAGATAATGCAGTGTAGCTACGTGTTGTTATGCTTGAACGTACCTCAACTTGTACAGGAAAGAAACACAGTTGATGCCTAATTAGGCTGGCGACCGTATTATTAACAATTGGCAGCATCTGCTGTGTATGTTTCTTGTCCGTCCTAACGTGTAGTTGCACTTTAGACTTGCTTGACGTATTATTGTAGTTACTGAGTGGGTGTAAGTCTGATTTTGCCTCCATTCAGGTACACACGGTCAACATATTTACCAAAATTCTTTCTTATAAGGTGAAGCCCGTCAACTTACCATAGTACAGGCTTTAAAGAGTTAACGTACGCCCGACCGTAGGCGTTACAAGTGGCGACCGTGACAGGACATCCAGTTGTTTTCGGTCACAAATTAATGTGAATACCGAGCAGTGGATGTTCAGTGGCACGAATTGCAATAATATTCAGTAAAGTAAACAGCAGTGAACGTCAAGTACGATAGTGTGGTGTAGTTTGCTTCAGTATGGACAAGATCATAGAAACAGTAGATGTGCCGAGCGTAATGGAAAATGCGGCTGGCAATGGCAGGAGTTTATGCAGCCAGGTAACAGATGGCGTTAGCGGAAGACAATTGGCGTACATACAATGTCACGAACACGTTAACGAACAGATTGAAATGTCGAGATTGCCTAGAACACAGCAAGGAATAAAACAGGAAGTAGGGTTGCCTTTGTAGATGATAGTGGGTATGTGAACGAGTCCACTGACATGTTTGATTCTCTGCAGATAAAGAAAGAATCGAAAGAAAATTTTGAAGTAGGATCGGAACACACTGATTCCGTAGAACAAAACAGCGTGAAAATTTTAAGCATGAACGATTTATTTGAACAAATAACCAAACAAATTGCAGGACAGAGTGAACAGCTCAAACCACAGAATGATCAGCTTAAAACACACGTTGATCAGCAGCTCAAAACACAATGTAATCAGCTCAAACCACAGAATGATCAGCTTAAAGCACAGGTCGAAGAACAAGGAATTAAAATTAGTAAACAAATAGAACAAGTAGAACAAAAAATGGGTAATTTAAGCTCTGTAGTAAATACTATGAAATTTGAAATTGACACAATTAATAAAAATATGGATACTATGCAGGGGGAAATTGACAACATTAACAGTAGGTTTGACGTTGAAATTCTCAACATCCAAGAGAAAGTAGAGCCTCTAGTTGAAACAAAAGTAGACGAAAAAGTTTTCGGTCTTAAAACTGAGATCGTTAACGAATGTCAACATGGAATATCGCAGTTTAAAAAGGCAGTTTCAGACACTGAAAGAGAATTAGGCGAAAAAGTGACCGGATGTGTACAAAAGTGTGAACAAAATACATCTAAAATTCAAGGCAAAATTTTCGATCTTGAGAGTAAAATTGAAGATGGGTCTGGTATTGTCTGTAATGGCACGCCATTTACGAAGCTGTTGGAAGGTGAGGAACGCTTCGAACCCGCCAAGAAACATAACGGATGGCATCCATTAGATTTCAACAAAAATTGCGAGAAAATATTTCCTGAACACTTGTCTGATCAGGAAAAGATAAACGTAGTAATTAGCGCCTTAGCAGGTGACGCTAAGCGCTGGGGAATTAATTTGAATACCGAACGAATGACGTTCGAAGAATTTAAGCAAAAATTTACGGAAGAATATTGGTCCAAACAAAAGCAGGATCATTTGTGGCGCGAGTTTATCATGGCCAAACTTCATGATAACAGGGGCAGGAATTCTTTGAAAGATTTCTGCGAATATTGGTACCGAAAGTTGATGCATTTAAGAGCGAGAAGATCCGATTCTGAAATCATATGGGAGCTATATAAAAAGCTTCCGGAAGATTCAAAGAGATACGTGGGAAGCAATCATCGTAGCTTCCAAGCATTTCTTGAAAGGGTCGAAGACGAAGACCACTGGCGCGAAAGTCGTGCCAATTATCAAAATTTTGGTAACAGGAATAACCGCAATAATGACGAGAGAAATGACGGCGAAGGGTTTTGCGTCAACATGATTCAGATAGGTAGAGGTAGAGGAAGAGGGGGTTATCCAGGTCGCGCTAGAGGGTACACCGCGCAAATTAATAACGACGCGGGAAACAAATTTCCGCGAACGTTGCGGGCCAAACGGAAGCGGACAGAACATACCGGCCCCGATTTAAGAAACATTACCGGACTGACAGTAATGTTATTAGACAGGTTAGAGACAGGTGTGGAACGACGTAACGTGTTGTTGCGAAACAAGCGTCAGGTGCGAGCGCGGATGAGTCATATTCGCCGTGCAGAGAGATACATGTTAACAGGCGAGTGGAGCATCAGAGGGCAACGGCCCAGCCTAGCAGAACAGCTGTTCAGAGAGAAACCGCTAGCAAAGCGGCAGCATTAGGTACGAACATTGCCGTAAGAATTGGTGAATACATTACGAGTGGTAATTCTGTGGCGAAGGAAATAGTAATTGAAACAGTGGATACACAGAGAGGTGCGGTTAGCAGTATTAGCAATGAAGTAAATGGCGAGAATGAATTAGCAGAAGTAACTAATTTGCGTGTGCAGATCGATGATCTGTACAAGGGCCTCAAGCAATGTGAGTAGGAGGATTTTAAGAAGCAGTATGAGGCAAGGAGGTTAATTAGTGAAAAAGGAGATAGTAGGGGCGTCGATAAGGTGACGTGGCCCATATTTGAAGAGGAGAGGGTATATAGCACCGCGCAAAGTACGTGTGCTGCCGATAGGACGAAGGTTAAAGGTAGGAAGAAATTGGAGGATGAAATCCTAAACATTGACGAGGAAGTAACTTCTGTTAACGATCCGCCAACAGTACAAGCTGTTACCGAAAGGCACCGTGGGGAAGAGGCAGGTAATAACCTAAGAGTAATTGAAGTCCACGAGGATTACACTAAATATGCAGTAACAGTGGATGTGAGTAAGGCTGATAATGAGGTCGTTTTACCTAAAGAGGATATTGAGTTAAATTCAAAGCCTGACGAAAATGCAGAGGAAGAACTTAGTGCCTGTCTCAGAAAAGCTTTTCTGTTAGAACCTGAAAACGATCCAGAATGGTCGGGTTCTGACGATAGTTCAGATGACGAGTATTTCGGTACTAGTGAAAATAATGGGAATTCAGCTAATTGCGATATTGTACCTACTGATGACGAAGTTTCAAAACAAAATCCAGATGTTGAGACTGAACAAAAAAAGAAAGAACCACCTGACGACTCAGTGTTTATTTTGCAAAGAGTTCAAGTAAGTAAAGACTTTGAACTCCAGAAACCTAGAAAGCCACCAGATATAAATGATTCACAGGTCAGGAACGTATCTTGGGACAATGTCACAGTCGACCAAGGTGCGTTGTGGAAAAAACAGGAAGGCGCGTGATATAGAGCCTGGGGCAGGTTTATATTGGACTTTGAGAATGTCATGAACACATTACATCCTGAAACTACTGGGTTCCCACCGGAAGAAATTTTGTTATGCAGCAGAAGTAAAAGTTTAATTGAGGAAAAACTAGAGTTTCCGCCTTGTACAACCTTGGGGTTGAGTCAAAAGAAAGAATCAGTCAGAAAAAGGGCAAAGCAAAAGGCTGAATCTAGAGCTGAAAGACATGATAAAAATCTGAAAGTTTCAAAATTTAAAATTGGGGATTATGTTCTTTTAAAAACCCACGAAAAATCTAGTGAACCGAAACATGAAATTTCCAAATTTAAATATATTTATAATGGACCGTATATAATACAGAACATTCCACACGATAATGCTTACTACCTGATCTACCCAAAATCCAAAAGACCTTTAGGTGTAAGAAATGTTGTGGACCTGAAACTGTATGTTCCTAGGAGTGAGTGACCTAAGTACACTCAGAAAGCAATCTGCAGGAAATGTGCTGTATCTTATGCTGAAACTATTTTATTCTAAATATTTGTAAATGTATGTATACCAATGTCAGTGTGCTAATGTACTTATGTGAGTTTCAGATTACCAAATGTACTGTAAATATAAAGATGTATGGAGAAGAGGACTGAAAAGAAAGGGTAAACGCTCCAAGACAGATAAAAGACGGGACTGCCAAAAAACCAAAGTGGGCAGTAAATGTGAGTCATAATATAAAGTACTGCCAAACAACAAAGAGGGCAGATAAATAGTTAAAGGAGAATTGTAAGTGTGGTACAGGAGATGTGATAATATGATGTGAAAACTACTGCCCAAATCTGAATAATAGGCAGCAGATATATGTAGTGATTCTTCTAAATATTTTTTGTGTCTTTATTAGTAAACAAGAAAATGGACTGCCATTCAATGCAATCAGCAACAAATTGTTTTATAGTGTATATAGATATTTGTATTTGCTTTTGAAAATAAGTGTTTGTGTTCCAAAAATTGGTTTTATTTGACTCAGAAATTTAACAATGATGAGTAATTTGCTACTTAAGTACTGTTGTGATAGGAGGTTGGACTGTGCCAAAGGCACTTAAGCAAACGATAGGTAAATATTATTGACATGTTAAAAAAGTATAGACCTAGTTATAAAGTGAGTGAAAAGAAGTTGGTGGTATAAACTTTTTTTGAAGGGACAATCAGACAAAGATTCAGAACCACTGTATAAATATAAAAATTAAGTGTTCCCATCAAATTTGCACTTAGCGAAATTTAATGGAAACAGGGGCATGTGTAACAACAACAACGCTATACTATTGTACATATAATAATTTTTTTTCTGAGTTTCGATAAATTAGTATAATCGATGTTCTGAGTTCATTTCTTTTTTGTTTCATGCCATTATGTTAAAGAGACTGTAAACAATTTTCGATGTGAATCTTAATGTTTATGTTCAATTTCAAGCAATGTTGTTATCAAAGTGAAGTGTAACTAATGTTGAAACTATTGTAAGATGTAATTATACGCCTGGTCCATACGTAGGCAATGTATTAGAATATGTGGAATGTAAAACCTTTGGTGAATACCCTGTCTGTAGGGGAGCAGGAAAAGGTGGAGGCAGGCGAGCGCCCCCCTGCGGGTTCGGGGGCTAGAATAGGCCCGCGGTATTCCTGCCTGTCGTACGAGGCGACTAAAAGGAGTCTCAAACGTTTCGGCCTTATGTGATGGTCCCCTGTCGGGTTTGACCTCCATATCTCAAAATTTTTCCGAAGAGCGAGCTGATTGGGGAAGGGCGCCTTACTTGGTGCATTGTGTCCATGTTGTGTTGAGAACTTTCGCCATCTTATTCGTCGTTGCATTGCAGTCCTGCCCGCTCTCCATTGCTTGGGCATGGATACGCTCCTGTGTACACTTTCTGCCAAACACTGTGTAGGGCCCTTTTCTGCACTGACGGCGACCATGGATCACACGTCACCTAACATCCAGCACGGTAGCCAGTCCGTTGTGGTGGGGCCGCCATGTACCCTCTTGGTTGTAGCCCCCTGACAACACAGGGATCGCTCTACTGATGCCTGCGCCGTTCACTCCCCACGTATGCCAAGGAGTAGATGCCCATCTCCCTGGGGCATCGGGACTCCCGGCAATGGCCATCCTGCCAGGTGGCCTTTGCTGTGGCTGGGTGGCGCCCGTGGGGAGGGCCCTTGGTCAGAGTAGGTGGCATCAGGGTGGATGACCCGCAATGAAGCGTGGTACATCATCTCTCGCTGGCGGCCAGCCGTCAGTAGTCTCTAAGCGTTCCAAAGCTCACTTTAAGGCTAATGTGTATGACCCCAAATCATTCCCCTCCCTCGCCACACCATGGGAGGAACGAAAGGCATTGCATGAAAGTGAGAAGTATTCGCCCAGATATCTTGTCTGTACCAGAGCTGATGGGGAATCTTTTATGTCCGTGAAGCCTCAGTTCTTCGTAGAACATTTAGAGGACAAGTTTGGGGAGGTGGAGGGCTTGTCCAAGATGCGGTCCGGATCGGTGTTGATAAAAACGGCATCCTCAGCCCAGTCGCGGGCCTTGCTCGCTTGTACTAAGCTGGGGGATGTCTCCGTCACTATCACGCCCCATAAAAGTCTGAATATGGTCCAGGGCATTATCTTCCACAGGGATCTCCTTTTACAGTCCGATGACGAGCTGCGCGCCAACTTGGAGCGCCGCGGTGTCCATTTCGTCCGGCGCGTCCACCGGGGTCCGAGGGATCGTCAAGTTGCCACCGGTGCCTTCATCTTGGCCTTCGAGGGTGACACGTTACCTGAGAAGGTCAAGGTGATGGTGTACCGTTGTGATGTCAAGCCTTATATCCCTCCCCCGATGCGGTGCTTCAAGTGTTGGAAGTTCCGCCATAAGCCTTCACGCTGTGCTTCCGACCTCGTCTGTCGCGATTGCGGTCGACCATCCCATCCTGATCATCCCTGTGCCCCGCCTCCTATCTGTGTGAACTGTGGTGCGCACCATCCGCCTTGCTCGCCAGACTGTCCGATTCTGCAGAGGGAGCGGAAGATCATGGAAATCAAGACTCTCGACCGCCTGACGTACACTGAGGCGAAGCGGAAATATGATCGGCTTCATCCAGTGCGCATGACAGCTTCTTATGCCGCAACTGTCACTCCTGCTACAGTTCCATCCACTCCAGTCAGCTCTCAGAGTCGAAGTCCCACACCTGCCCCCTTGATGGTGGGGGGCACTAAACCCACTGTTGCTCCTGCTCCATCTACTTCAGGAGCAACACCCCCCCACCCATCGGGGACATCAGTTCCCCCTTCCCCGCCGGAGAAGCGTAAGACTTCTTCGGCTACTCTCGTAAGGAAGGGGTCCCTTGGGGACCTCCCTTCCCAAGTTCCGACCGGTACCAAGGCCGAAAGCCGCAAGTGGCTTAAACAACCGCCGGTCCCTGGTCGTCAGGACACACGGTCGTCGTCTGTCCCTGAGACTGACCCAGTGACGCCCTCCCAGCCTGAACCACAACAGGCACAGCGCGAGAAGCAGAAGTAGAAGAAACTCCCCAAGGCTACCGACATTGCGGTGGCACCCATTCCACCACTTCCTACAAGCTCTGCGTCTGAGGACGAGGTGGAGATTCTGGCGTCCGCTGAGGACATGGATGTCGCCAGTCCTTCGGATGCAATAGATAGCTGTTGTCCAGGTGGTGACTCAGTAGCAGCAGGGGCCCCGGAGGCGTAATCTGCCTCTCCAGTCCCTTCACGCCTTTCCCATCCATGGCTAATACCATCCTCCAGTGGAACTGCAGCGGTTTCTTCCACCATCTAGCTGAGCTCCGCCAACTTCTCAGCCGTCATCTTTTCCTTTGCATTGCTCTGCAGGAAACTTGGTTTCCAGCAATGCGAACCCCCGCCCTCCGTGGCTATCGGGGTTATTTTAAGAACCGGGCAGCTTATACACGGGTGTCTGGTGGCGTCTGCATATATGTCCTTAACTCTCTTCACAGCGAGTTTGTACCTCTACATACAGCTTTAGAGGCTGTCGCTGTTCGGGTGTGGACGCCACAGGCTATTACCGTCTGCAGTATTTACCTTCCACCTGATGGTGCTGTCGCGCAGCATGTCCTGGCTGCTCTGATAGCCCAACTGCCGCCACCTTTTTTGCTGCTGGGCGATTTCAATGCCCACAACCCTCTATGGGGTGGGACTGTTTCCGATGACCGCGGTCGGGCCGTGGAGCATGTGTTGGCTCAGCTCGACCTTAGCCTCTTGAACACCGGTGCTCCCACGCATTTCAGTGTGGCCCATGGCTCGTTCTCGGCCATCGATCTCTCTATTTGCAGCCCTGGACTTGTCCCATCCCTCCACTGGAGAGTGTATCCTGACCTGTGTGGTGGTGACCATTTTCCCATCTATTTGTCACTGCCCCAGTGTCATTCTTCTGGGCGCCTGCCCCGCTGGGCTCTCCACAGGGCTGACTGGCCGGCTTTTACTTCCGCTGCAACCATTGAGTCTCCCCCACAGGGTGACATTGACGAGGTGGTCCGTGTTTTAACCACGTCCATCATTTCAGCGGCCGAGGCTTCCATCCCCCGTTCTTCTGGCCTCCCTCAGAGGAAGGCTGTTCCCTGGTGGTTGCCAGAGATTGCTGAGGCTATTCGCGACCGTAGGCGGGCTCTTCAGCGTCATAGGCGGCACCCGTCTCTGGAGACCCTCATCGCCTTTAAGAGGCTCCGTGCCTTCGCCCGTCGTCTTATTGCACGGCGTAAGCAGGTGTGCTGGGAGAGGTACGTCTCATCCCTGGGCTCCCGTGTCTCCCCCTCGCTCGTGTGGTCCCGGATCCGGCGGATTTATGGATCCCAGACCCCTACGGGTGTCCCTGGGATCTCCCTGGCCGGCGCTGTCTGCACGGACGCTGCCGCCATTGCTGAACACCTTGCTGCGCACTTCGCTAAGAGCTCTGCGACTGCAACTTATCCCTCCACCTTTCGCTCTCTCAAGGAGCGTGCCGAGCAGACGCCGTTATCGTTCCGCACGTGTCGTTCTGAAGAATACAATGCTCCTTTCAGCGAGAGGGAATTCCTCGCTGCCCTCGCCGATTGCCCTGATACAGCACCAGGCCCAGACTGCATCCACACACAGATGCTGAAGCATCTCTCCAGGGACTGCCAGAGACACATCCTCACCATCTTTAACCGCATTTGCAGCGAGGGCGTGTTCCCGTCGCAATGGCGAGAGGGTGTTATTGTCCCCATCTTGAAGCCCGGTGCGGACCCACAGGCGGTGGACAGCTATCGTCCCATTACCCTCACCAACGTTTTGTGCAAATTGCTCGAACGTATGGTGGGGCGGCGTTTGTGTTGGGTCCTTGAGTCACGCGGTCTCCTCGCTCCATCCCAGGGTGGCTTCCGTTGGGGCCGGTCTGCCACGGACAATTTGGTGCGGCTGGAATCTGCTATTCGTACGGCCTTTGCCCGACGTCAGCATCTCGTTGCTGTATTTTTCGATCTGCGGAAGGCGTATGACACCACATGGAGGCATCACATCCTCGCCACGTTGTATGAGTGGGGTCTTCGTGGTCAGCTCCCGGCTTTTCTTCAAACCTTTTAATTGCGCCGCTCTTTCTGGGTGCAAGTCGGTGCCGCCTCTAGTTCATCTTATATACAGGAAAATGGGGTCCCGCAGGGCTCGGTGTTGAGCGTCTCCTTATTTCTTGTGGCCATTAATGGTCTGGCTGCAGCCGTGGGGTCGTCGGTGTCTCCTTCTTTGTATGCCGACGACTTCTGCATCTCATTTAGCTCCACGACTACGGGAGTCGCCGAACGCAGGCTGCAAGTCGCCGTTCGCAAGGCAGCATCATGGACTCTGACTCATGGTTTTCAGTTCTCTGCAGCCAAGACTCGAGTTATGCACTTCTGCAGGCGTCGGACGGTCCACCCTCATCCTGAACTTTACCTCGACGGCCACCTGCTTGAAGTGGTGGACACTTGCCGCTTCTTGGGACTCGTGTTTGATGCCCGGCTCACATGGGTTCCTCATATTACTCAGCTGAAGCAAAAATGCTGGCGGCACCTCAACGTCCTCCGCTGCCTTAGCCATACGTCTTGGGGTGCAGATTGCTGCACGCTGCTGCGATTGTACAGAGCCGTTGTGCAGTCCTGGCTTGATTATGGGAGCCCGGCCTATGGGTCTGCATCACCCTCAGTGTTGAAGTTGTTAGACCCCATACACCACTGTGGGGTTCGGCTTGCAACTGGCGCTTTTCGTACCAGCCCCGTGGATAGTCTACTGGTGGAGGCCGGGGTTCCCCCGCTGCGGATTCACCGCCATCGACTGCTCGCCGACTATGCTGTCCACGTGCATTGCTCGCCAGGCCATCCCAATCGTCGCCTGCTTTTCCCTGCCATGGTCCTCCATCTGCCCGAACGGCGACCTAGGTCTGGGCTTTCCGTAGCTGTCCGTGTCCAGTCCCTGCTGTCAGAACTGGGGTCGTTCCCTCTTCTGCCTCCCTTCCGGGTCCGTACACCTACGCCTCCCTGGTGTTTGTCCCGGCCGTCCGTCCGTCTGGATTTGGCACAGGGACCTAAGGACTCGGTTCCGCCTGTGGCCCTCCGTCGCCGTTTTCTTGCGCTCCTCGAATCATTTCCGGGCTGTGAGCCTGTCTACACTGATGGTTCCCTGGTTGATGGTCGCACTGCCTACGCTTTTGCTCACGCTGCCCATGTTGAGCAACGCTCCTTGCCGGCTGGCTGCAGTATTTTTACTGCAGAGCTGGTGGCCATCTTGCGCGCTCTTGAGCATATGCGTTTCTGCTCAGGTGGGTCCGTCGTCATCTGCAGTGACTCCCTGAGCAGCCTTCAGGCCATCGACCGCTGCTATCCCTCTTCTCCTCTGGTGTCCTCTATTCAGGAGTCTGTTTCCGCCATTTCCCGCTCTGGTCGTTCGGTGGTCTCGGTTTGGACGCCAGGTCACGTTGGCATCCCAGGGAACGAACGTGTTGACAGGCTGGCCAAAGGGGCGATCGACGCCCCAGCTTTGGAGATCGGCCTCACAGCTTGTGACCTGCAGCTGGTGTTGCGCCGTAAGGTGCTTGGGGTGTGGTCTGTTGAGTGGCATGGCATGACAGCCCAGAATAAACTGCGGGCTGTCAAGGAGACGACCGATGTGTGGCGCTCCTCCCTGCGGTCTTCTCGCAGGGACTCTGTCATCCTTTGTCGGCTCCGCATCGGCCATACATACCTGACGCACGGCCATCTTTTACGTCAGGAGGATCCCCCCCTGTGTCGGTGTGGGTCTGGGCTGACGGTCGCCCACGTTTTATTGGAGTGTCCCCGACTGCGCACCCTTCGGCAGTCTTTTAATCTCCCGGGAACCTTGCCTTTGATTTTATGCGACGATGCCTCCATGGCTGACAGTGTTTTACATTTTATCCGTGCTAGTCCTTTTTATGGTTCCATTTAGAGTGGTCCTGCACCTTTCCCTTTGTGTGTCTCTTGTCCTCGAGTCTCTCATATTTGGTTGCAGCTTTTAGTGTGTAGTCGGTTGGCTGACTCTTTCCCTTTTTTGTTGTCGTGGTCAGTCAACCAGTCTCCAGCCATCTTCTTTTCTTCTGTTTCTTTCTGTCTAGTGTTCATCTGTCCTCTTCGTGTCTGTCGTATTCGTTACCGCATTTGTGTTCTTTTAGGGCCTGGGGGGGAGTATCCTTCCCCTAGGGGTTTTATCTGCTCCGCGCCTTAATGTCTCGCCTGTTTTTGGAATGGGGGACTGATGACCTTAGCTGTTTAGTCCCCCTTAAACATCCTAACAACCACCACCACCGCAGGCGAGCGCGGGAAAATGCACACGGGCGCGGTGCGGCAGAATGGGCTCAGCAGTAGTAGTCATCGGAGTTGGGCATCGGACTGAGAAACACGTTTTGGATCGAGGAGGCTCTCCAGGAAGACGTGATTTCGTTGAGCCTCGGATGCGCCGTTTTCGACGCCTATACAGCATGGATATATTCCATAGGCACTAAAAGGAAAAGTATTGCGACGCTAAGAAGAAGCAAAGTGCCGGTACATCAAGAGCCATTGCTGTAATCGTATGTGTGCTTTGTGCCTCGCCTTCTCGCCGCCTGCCGACCGCCGCATCGATACGAATCTCTTAGTACTGTATTCGTGTGGACCAGTGTTACTTTTGCTACATACTGTTCAATAACAACTTAAATTTTACCAGAGTTGTCCTTTCAATTAATTATCCTCACGACTAACCTAGACAGGGTCCTTTCCCCAGGTTGTGTAATCCGAGTATCCTGAGATGAAGATTTAAAGTTTATGTTAATAATAATTACCTGCAGACCTATCTATGTTAGAATGATGTTTAAAGAACTTTGTTGTTAATGAATACATAGATAAATACCGTGGGTCTGACAAAGTTGGAAGATAATGTTGAAATTGGTTTAGTAATGGAGTTTAATTAATTTGAGACAAAAATAATGGTAGTTAAATGAGCAGGAAATAAGGCAAAAAGAGTAGTAACGCATATATTGGAAATCTTGAATACTTAATGCTTTCAATAATCAAACTTTCACTACAGTGATCATTACAGTTTCAGGGTCCCCCCCCCCCCTCCTTTTCTTTTCTATTCATTTGAATTCTGAAGTATACTGAACTGATTTGACTAGCAAAGTTAAAGTCAAGATAAAACCAAAATTTATCAGTGTTTTACCTTTCTCAAAATTGACATTGTATGGGTGGCTCGAAAGTTTTATTTCTAGGGTAACCTATGCCTGATTTCAATCAGATCAATGTACAGTACAAACTTTGTAGTAATCATTATAGTGTATTGTGGTGTGTTTATGGCGTGTCCATATTAGTACAGAAAGTGAGATTATTAGTTCAGTAGATTTTTTGGTTCTAAAATTTACTAGATAATGCAGTAAGTCTGATTTTGCCTCCATTCAGGTACACGCGGTCAACATATTTACCAAAATCCTTTCTTATAAGGTGAAGCCCGTCAACTTACCATAGTACAGGCTTTAAAGAGTTAACGTACGCCCCAGCGTAGGCGTTACAATCCCAATTAATGGATGATTAACAGTCCACAAAGTATCATTTAGACGAGCGTACGCGTAACCGACACGACGCGTGTGATTGTTGACGCTGCGGAAGCCGAATGATCGAACGTAAGTCCTTACGCTCGTCACACATACAGATACCTGGTAATAGTCCTCCTTGTCTCTAGTAATGATATGACACTGTTTGTAAAGTTACTTTTTCAGTTCTCAGTTCTCACTTGTACGAGCGCGCGCGTAACCGTCGCGGCGCGGCTGATTGTTGATAATGCGGAAACGCGATGACCGAACGCACGTCCTCACGCTCGCTACAAGACACTGGCACTTGACAGCACTCTTTTGTGGTAACTAATTTCTACTGATTGACATTGGTTCATTCTGGGAGACCGAATACGGCGCGAATAATCGATGCTGTGCGACACGCAACGAGAGGATACACAAATACGTTATCAGCAGCACTGCTCATTTTTTTCATTACTTCTTGACGCACTTTCCTCTGAATCACTTCCATATTTCATCACTTTACTGTAACGACACCTGTAGCAACACTTCAGCCTGAATACTAAAAAAGCCTCTCACATACAGAGCTACACACCACATAACATAACAGTACCGTGTCCCGCGCTCGACTCTCTACAGACGCGGCTGCCCGCAAAGATACTCCACAACAACCAGCGATATGACAATACGCTTACAGAGGTGTCAATTTGCGAAAGCTTTAGTCGAGAAAATTTGCTCATGGGTAGTTAGTGTGATGAGAGAAAATGTCTGTGGGATGCTAAATGGAGATTCCATCATTAGGAATCTTTTTGTCTGAAGGATAAATGATTTAAAAGAAGCTTTATGGGGGTGACATTGTTTAGGTATAAAGTAACGGGAGAAAGATTTTCAGTAGTTATTAGTTTGGGTACTTGTCAAAAGGGGAGTTCCCCTGTTGGCATAATATCTCATAATGGAATTAGATATTTGGTGGAGAGGGGAACAGTTAGAAGGCAGGGGATGAAGGACCTGTAATGTTTACTCGAGCGATACAGTGGGTGACGTTGAAGTTTTTAGATAGTGTAATTGTTGGGAGGAGGTCTAACGATTTCCAGGAGATGACATGGTGGTTTGGTCTACTGAACAATTTTTTTTTTTTTTGGATCAAGAAATTTTCGCATGGAGGGTTCTTAAGAAAGGATGGAGGAGGCAGGGAGTCTATTAATGAAGGTAATTTTCAGTGATGTGTGTTTCAGAAGTGCGGTAAACAAAGGTCAAGTATTCAATGGTTTCAGGAAGAGGTAAAATTGTAATGCGGTATTATTATTTGGGGAAACAGTAAGAGAATGGAGTGATGAATTGGCTGAAGTTGTTGGCGAAATGGAGTTGTTACTTGGATGTGTGAAGCAGTATAGGATAAGCTGATGTTAGAGAGAGATTGATGGGGAGAAGATAACGGGGAAGAGGCAGACAGATAATAAGTTGATGGATGGGGAAGTTGCTAGTTGAGAGGATGTTATATTATGAAGTAAATTATGGAGTGGGATGAAGTTGTCAGACACAGACAAAGATATGGGTGAAAGTATGAGGGTTATGGCAGGTTGAAGTTTCATGTAGAAAGTCGTTGGTGGTCAGAAATTGTCGATGTGGTGAAGTTATCAGAAGTTTGGGGTTTGAGACACAGCAGTAGCCTTTAAAATTGCAATACTTGCCTTGCTGCAAACAGACTCGTTTCCTGACTCTTGTTATGCGACGAGGCTGTATGATCCTGCAGTGCAAAGCAAACCCCACGTCTGTCCATTCAGGCGCTAGTCGCGTGGGGCCATTGAGATCTTGGATGGTGCAGAGCATGGCCCTCTGCATCCTAGCACCATTATTCCCGTGAGAGTCCTGGCATCACGTCCACGAGCATAAACATCACGGAATGACAATAAACTTCAGTCTCCATTATCAACGGAATCAGCACATATATGAGAGGCCGATTTATTGGTAAATTGTCTAATATAAATTTTCAGTAAATTAGTTATTAGCAGAGGAATTTTACAAGATTTATAGGTTGAGGGAAGTTATCAGATGAGGGAATTTGTTGTGTGACTGATGTTATCACATTGACGCAAATAGTTTGTAATGAGGATATTGTCAGGTGAGAAGTTCTTAGAAAGTTTTTGTAGGATGAAATTATCAGTGGCGATGATCTTAGAGGAAACTTTTAGCAGGAGCTTCGCAGAAACAGATGTCACTGGGCTGTTGCTTTGGAATGAATCGTTAATGGACGGAGTTCCCATATGGATGAAGTCAGAGGCATTGGCTGTATGGATACCTGTCTCGCTTAAATGATGTAATTTCCTAACTCTTATTATGTGATGAAACTGTGCGACTGTGCACCACAAGCAAAAAATACGTCTAATCCTGAAAGGTAGTTGGCGATGAATGATGTCAGTAGAATGAAGCTGTCGGTGGAGAGAAAATCAGAGGAGTGCATTCGCAGCTGGTATGTTGTTAGCTGTTCTGGTGAAGTTTTTGGGGGAGATTAGGTTGGGAGAATGTATCGGCAAAAAAGCGATGTGAACAGCGGAGGGCAGATATGATGGGTGACAGACAGTTATTACAACAGACACAACACTGTTTGCCCAGATTTATGCATCCACACAACATATATGAACTATCGGTAGTACCGTCATGTTATTCAGTAACACCAGGAGAAAAATGCTCCAATCGGATCACAAAAAAGGCGGATATGCTCCTCTTTGCTACAAGACTCTGACTGAAAAGTGGGTTACTAGCTGCCTCATTCTACCTTCCATAGCATCTTTAAAAAATTTTGCAAAAATATTGGCATGCGAACATACACTGATCAGAAAAAAACTTTATACCTCCTGCTTAATAACTGATTTGTCCATCTCTGGAGCGAAATATGTCACTGATTCTGCTTATCAGGGATCCGACAGTTTGTTGATATGTTTGTGGAGGTATGTGGCATTAGATGTCTACGCACAGGTCCTGTAATTTGCGTAAGTTACGGGCCGCTGATTTGCGTCCACCGTGACGAGGCCGGATAGCGACCCAGGCGAAGTTGGCGCCAGAGGCATCGACGTCACGATCCTCAAACCACTGTAGCACGGTTCTGGCTCCGAGACACGGACGGTTATACCGCTGAAAGATGATATCGCCGTCGGGGAAGGCATCGAGCATGAAGGAATGCTGGTGGTTCGCAGCTTTCAACGTGTCTTCGATTACTACCGTAGATCCCACGAAAGCGCAGAAGAATGTCCCCATAGCATAATACTGGTCCCACCAGCCTTCGTCCGTGGCGCGCTACACGTTCCGAGCCGCTGTTCACCTCGACGATAATGTTTGTGGAGACGCCCATCGATCTAACGTAGCAAAAACGTGATTCACCCAAGAGCCGACACGTTTACATTGATCAAAGGCCGAATCCCGATGGTCCCGTGCCCACTGCTACCGTAATTGACGATGCCGTTGGGTGAACACGTGACCGAGGAGGCGTAGTCTACTGTGGATCTCCATGTTCAACTATATACGATGTTCTCCGAAACATTTATGCGTGCATACTGAGCAGGCAAGCCTCTGCACCACACGTTCTGTGAAGAGTCGTGGACGTCCATTCATTTAGCGTCTAGTGGTAAATTCACTGGTCTTCTACCTCTTTTCGTAGATGCTCACAACATTAGGAAGTGAACATTCACCAGCTTCACCGTATTCGAGATATTCGTTCACAGTCAATGTGTAATAGTAGTCCGCCCTTTGTCAGAGTCGGTTATCTCAATGGATTTCCCCATTTGCCGCTCATATCAGCGGTAGGGTGATACCCCGTCCGTGTCTGCTCCACTTACATACTTTTGTTACCACGACACCTGCCCACAATCCTACGAGCCACCAGGAGCTCAGCATTCATTTGCTGAGTACGGGCTTGGCGACCCCGAGGTCCAGCGCTGGGGACTGGTCAGCGCCGCCAGTTTCCTGTCACCGTAACACCCGGACACGCTTCAGCGACCACCGTATGGCGCGACGGTGGAATGTTGTGTGCTGCGGGGAATGGTAATCTTGGCTTGACCCCCTGGATTGCGAAGAAGGTCAACCTCTATAAAAAAAAAACCTCAATCTTACGGTGTGCTGCGCGCCTATAAGATATAAGCGGGCAACCTCTGGGGCACCTGCCGCACCCCAGTTGTAGAAGGCTTACTCAGGCACGCGGGGCTCTGTCTGAGTGGACCTTTAGTTCCCTAGCTGCTCGTGGGACCACAATGGACCCTTCGACCTTTACGTTCCCCCTACCAGTGGATTGGGTGGGCCACTGGTAAGAAAACACACCCCATCGAAAAAGCGACTTCGTGCTGCGAGTCCTCCAGCGCCTGGTGTTACTAGAGATTTATCAGACTGTCGCAACAGAGCACATGCTGAAAACCAGAATGTGTTTTTGATTGTCAAACGGAAGGAGGGTAGCTTTGAGAGGGTTTCTCCCTATTCCATCCACAAGGGCGTTGAGGGAATTGCCGGAACACAGGAATCTGTGAAGCAACTGCGCAATGGGACTCTGTTAGTTGAGACTTCTAGTTCCCGTCAAGTTGCTTCTCTTCGGAAAGCAACCTGTCTCGGAGAGTACGCTATCGAGACCGAGCTCCACTCCACTTTGAACTATAGTAAGGGTGTTGTGACACGTAGGGACTTGGTGGATATCCCCAAAGACGAGCTGAAGTCTGAGTGGGCTGACGAACGTATTGTTGACGTGCAGCATATTATGAAACGAGTCGATGGGGACCTACTCAAATCCGACTCGTTTATTCTCACGTTCAGTTGCCCGATACCCCCAGAGCATGTTAAAGCGGGTTTCTTACGTTTGCCAGTACATACATATTTCCCCAACCCAATGCGCTGTTTTAAATGGCTCTGAGCACTATGGGCCTCAACATCTTAGGTCATAAGTCCCCTAGAACTTAGAACTACTTAAACCTAACTAACCTAAGGACATCACACACACCCATGCCCTAGGCAGGATTCGAACCTGCGACCGTAGCAGTCCCGCGGTTCCGGACTGCAGCGCCAGAACCGCTAGACCACCGCGGCCGGCGCTGTTTTAAATGTCAGCGCTTTGGACATACTACGTTTGGGTGCAATGGGATAGCTACTTGTGGTAAATGTGGTCAGCCTGCCCATGAAGGAGCTGATTGCTCATCGCCTGTGAAGTGCGTGAATTGCTCTGGGAGTCACCCTGTCTGGAGGCGGGTCTGCCCCATCTATCTCGAGGAATGGAAGATACAGGAGATCAAAACATCATGGTGAGGCCAAGAAGCTCTTTAAGGCCATGCAGCCTCCTGTGTTTACAACATCTTTCGCTTCCACTCTGCAGAAACCGGTACAGTTGGCCACTGTTGCCACACAAACGGAGGTTGCTAGCACTAATACCTGCGTTTGACAGTGCACTTGTGCTGCTGCGATTGTTTTGCAACCTGCAGCTCTCCCCACAATGTAGGACAAGGCCGTGGTTGCTGACATTGAGGTACTTCCTGCCGCTCCCCATATGGCGCTTTCTGCCCAGGCGAGTAAAGGTCCAACTGTTGACAAGGTTCTGCATTCTAAGCCCCCCCCCCCCCCCCCCAAGACAAAGACGCCGAAGGTGAAGGTTTTGCTACTTGAGGAGACTAGTCAGGGTCAGTCCGATGACGAGGCCATCGTACTGTCTGACATCTCCCTTGGATCGCCATCGGAGCTGATGGACATTGATGTCGACTGGGGACGATCTTCTCGCCCCAGGAATAAATCTCCGGCCAGTACGGGCTCTCCTCCAAAGCACAGAGGCAGGGTGAAAGTTCAGGCACCCTGATCCCTGGCTCCCATATTACAGTGGAACCTGAATGGGTTCAGAACGCATGTGGCTCAGTTACAACTCCTTGTACGAGAGTGCTCCTTGTGCTTATGTCTCCAAGAGACACATTTTCGGGCCACTGATGCTCATTCTTTACGGGACTATACAGTGTATTGAAAGGCAAAGGGCAAAGGGTGGTGTTGCGGTTTTTGTCCGTGACATGCACCACTCATCTGAGCTCCCTCTCGTTACAGACTTGCAAGCAGTTGCAGTTGACCTTCTTGTGGGGCGGAGGCTCACAATCTGTTGCGTTTACTTACCACCTCAGGATGCAATAGGCTCTGAGGCTCTCATAGACCTTATTAGCCAACTCCCCCGCCCATTTCTCCTACTGGGGGACTTCAATGCTCATAATGTCTTATGGGGCTCTACGACTACTTGCCCCAGGGATCGCTTTCTGGAAAGCCTCATCACATCCGAAGAACTGTGAATCCTCAACTCTGGTGCTCCCACTCATTTCTGTACTGCTTCTGGGTCGTCGTCAGCTATTGACCTTTCCTTTTGCTCTCCAGCCCTCGCGGATTCTGCTCTGTGGGAGGTTGCTGCTGACCTCCATTCTAGTGACCACTTCCCCCTTTGGATTCGCCTCCTGGATGATGCTGTGGCATTACCAGTGCCGCCCAGGTGGCACCTATACAGAGCTGACTGGACACTTTTCAGCCAACTGGCTGTTTTGGAACATCGTGCCAGCGTCCACGAATGAGTCGACCATGTTACAGCTGTGATCTCCCATGCTGCTGAATTGTCGATCCCACGGTCCTCAGGTCATCCCAAGAGGCGTCCTGTCCCTTGGTGGACCACTGAGTGCCGCTCAGCCATCCAAGCCCGCCGTGCAGCTCTGCGCCGCTTCAAGTGCCGTCCCTCAGCTGACAATCTGGCGGCCTTTCGGGTAGCAAGGGCCAAGGCGCGGCGAGTGATTAAAGAGAGCAAACGACGGTCATGGCAATCGTTCTTGAACTCCATCTCCCGCTCCACTAGTCCTACGAAAGTATGGGAAGCCATCAGGAGGATTTCCGGGAAACGCAGCCAACTACCTGTCACGGCATTGCTGCATCAGGGATGTCTCCTCACGGCGCCGAGTGACATTGCCCAGACACTGGCCATGCATTTTGCGGAATCTACCGCCACTATTAACTGTGATCCAGATTTCTGCCGCTACCATACTACCATCGAGAGGGGTCACTTGGAATTCCGGTCTCCAAATTCTGAACCCTACAACTGCCCCTTCATAATGTGGAAACTGGATTTGGCGCCGTCTGTGGCTCATGATACTGCGCCCGGTCATGATCAAATCCGGTACAGCATGTTGCAGCACTTGTTGCTGCCATCCAAGGACGTTCTCCTGAATTGTTTTAATATGATATGGTTATCCGGCACGTTCCCTGACTCTTGGAGGGAGGCGATTTTGATTCCCCTCCTCAAACCGGGGAAGGACCGAACGCAACCCAGTAGTTATCGGAGTATTGTTTTGACGAGCTGTGTCGGGAAGACGTTGAAACGCATGATCAACCGTCGCCTGGTTTGGCTGCTCGAGACCAGGCAGGTCCTTAGCCACTCTCAGTGTGGCTTTCGGAGATGTCGTTCAACTATAGACAACTTGACCCTGCTTGAGGCGGCCATCCAGCAGGCCTTCCTACGTAACCAGCATTGTCTAGGTGTATTATTTGACATTAATAAGGTGTATGACACTACTTGTCGCCGCCTTATCCTGAATTAACTCCTTCATTTCGTGGCCATCTCCCCATCTTCATTCGGTCCTTTCTTTCCCACCGCCTCTTTCGATATCGGGTTGGTAATGTGCTATCTGATTTGTACGTGCAGGAGAATGGTGTTCCTCAGGGAAGCGTTTTAAGAGTCACTCTCTTTGCCGTCGCCATTAACAGTATCACGTCCACTATCCGGAGTCCTGTCCAATGCTCCTTGTTTGTGGACGATTTTGCTGTTTTCTGTTCTTCCTCTGGTCTTGTCACTGCTAGTCGGCAGTTGCAGCTTACGATAAAGCGATTAGAGGCATGGACTGCGAAGACGGGTTTTACCTTTTCTGCAGACAAATGTGTGTGTGTTCATTTTAATCGTTCTCGACGTCTTTTTACCTCCCCTGAATGGCGTCTGAGGGACACCATTCTTCCTCTTAGCGACACTGTGAGGTTCCTGGGCCTCACTTTTTCCAAGTTGTCGTGGTTGCCGCACCTTGAAGACCTCAAGGTGCTAACCCTGAAGGCACTGAATATTTTGAAGTGTCTGAGCCATCGGTCCTGGAGAGCAGATCGGGCGCGTCTGCTGCAGTTTTATAGGGTTTTATAGGGCTTTCGTCCAGTCGCGTTTTGCCTATGGATGCACTGTGTATGGCTCGGCGAGGCCTTCGTATCTGAAGATTCTTGACGCAGTACACCATGAGAGTATCAGGCTGGCCACTGGTGCCTTCCGTACCAGTCCCATCCCCAACCTGTGTGCTGAGGCAGGGGAACCGCCCCTCGCCATCCGGAGGAAACTCCTCATGGTGCAACGGGTGTGTCAATTCCTTGCCTGTCCTACCTCCCCTGCGTACCCTACCGTTGCCCGACCGCCTATGGAACGTCTCTTTTCCAGTGGTCCCAGGGCAACGAGACCATTTGGGATTCGTGCCAAGCATTTGCTCGAGTCCCTTGGTGTGGAGCGTGTGGCACCCCAACTCCAGGGTTTTACCCGCCTGCCTCCCTGGTTGCTCCAGAGGCCCAGCGTCCTTTTAAACTTGTCAGAGTACCAGAGGAGCTGCATTCCTGCGTTTGTTTTTACCTCCTTATTTTACGATATTTTAAACCAGCATCCCGACCATGTACCAGTATTTACGGATGGCTCTAAACATGGGGGCTCTGTTGGTTGTGCTGTTGTTTTCCCTGATCGAGTCGTCAAGTTACGGCTTCCTGCGGCGTTTACCATCTTTGATGCCGAATTGTTTGCGATCTTGCGGGCATTGGAGCAGATGAGATGTGTTCCCAGTCTTAAGTTTCTCACCTGTTCTGACTCTCTGACTGCCCTTCTGACCGTGCAACACTTGTACCCAGCGGATACGGTAGTCCAGAACATCCATGATGCCCTACTCCACCTGCAACGGCAGGGGAAGGAGGTTTCTTTCTGCTGGGTGCCGGGGCACGTGGGTATTAGGGGAAACGAACTGGCGGATGTGGCTGCCAAAGATGCATGTTCCCTCCCTGACGTTGTTGAATGTGGCGTCCCCCTCCATACTATTACCTCCCTTTTGCGTTTTCGTGTTATGCGTCAATGGGAAGAGGAGTGGCTGGCAATCGGAGAAAATAAGCTGCGTCTGGTCAAGGCCACCACGCGGCCATGGCGTACGTCCTTACCAGTCATGCAGGCGGGATGTGAGGTTCTCCTCACTCGCCTCCGCATCGAGCACAGTCCCTTAACGCATGGTTTTTTACTCCGGCGGGAGGACCCACCAATCTGCAGTACTTGTGGCGTCCAGATTACTGTCCGCCACATTTTACTTGACTGTCTTTTATTCTCTGACCAGAGGGCGGTGGATTCCTAGCCACCGGATTTGCCCTCTATTTTGCAAGACGATGCAGCGACTGTGGTTAAGGTCTTACGGTTTTGTATCCTGTCCAATTTGTTGCCTCGGATTTTAGGGAGAGGATTTTAATGTGCTGCTGGGTGACTGGCTCACCCAGGTTTTAGGTAAGAGGTCCGCCAGTCACGATTACCTGCTTGTCTCACTTCGATTTCTGTTGTCTTTTCCTAGTGTTTCCTTTCCTTTTTTAGTGCGTTTCTTCTCCTCATGTTTTGCCTCTGTATGTGAGGATTTGGAACTGCGTCAGGTCTGTGTCTTTTAGCCATTCTCCTTGTTCGCTGTCCGTCTTCGTCCCTTCACCGCATGTGTTCCTGTTTCTATGCGTTTTGGCGCTGATGACCATGCTGTTTAGCTCCCGAAAACCTCAAACCACACACACACACACACACAGGCACAATGCTACGAGGAGGCATCGAACGTCGCGGTGGACAGTGGTCATAATGTTTTGGCTTATCGGTGCATTCGCTCTCGTTTTAACATGCAACTCACATATCACAAGCTGCCCTAACACTCTCTGACGCCCACTAGTAAATCGGTGTAAGTCTCTCATGCCCAAAACTGCCCATTCTCACTCACTCATTCTGACCAAGTCATTGTCATTATCTCTCTGAGCCTTTTCAACTGTCGCTTCACCTGTCCCACAGCCACATTCGTTCTGTTCTACTAGAACTGTCCCTGTAATGTCTTCGTAAGGCAGCACTCGTGCGCTGGCTGTCAGAAGCGCGGACTGCGAGAGGTGGCGCCCGCCGCGCGCCCCCCCCCCCCCTGCGGCAGGACTACTGCACCACACAGGCGCCGGCAGTGCTCGGCCACCAGCTTGTCAGAGCAGCTCGTCTCCTCAGTTCGACAGCTCAGCTCCACGGGACTGCGGCTGCCGACGTCGTGATTAGTTAGGTGTGCGAGAACCAGCGCAACTACAAATATAGTTTGCTGTTGACAGGAGACTGTAAATGCATGTTATGCTCTGCATGGCTCCTTCTCAAAACATAAGTAAATGTGGTTGATTATTCAGTTACAGTACTGCCATTGTTATTCCGTACGTGGTCTGTTTCCTGCTTCGTAGTCTACGAATTACTGTTGTGACCAGCCGAGATACAACAGTCTCTTCTCACTATCCCTGCCTCCCCTGGTTCTCTCTTACTACTACAATCTCATTCACTCCTTCGCTCTGTCTCATTCACTCCTTCGCTCTGTCTGATTCACTCCTTCGCGCTGTTGCTGTATCTGCTCACTGCCACTATCTATCTCTTTCTCGTTGTCATCATCATAGACTCTGTCTCTCTTTATCTCTGGCTCTCACCCACTTCCGCTTTCTCCCTTTCTTTGTGCCGCTCCTACCGGCACTGTCTCCTTCACTCTTTTCCTAACATTGTTCTCTCACTGTCTACTATGTTCCACTACCATTGTGTCCCTTTTCTTCTCTCACACTGTCATTGTCTCCTTCGCTCTTTCTATGCTACAACCACAGTCTACTGTCTTCCAGTATTTATTTCTTCTCCTTCTATTTCCTACTGCCACTATCTCCCTCTCTCTCAACATAAAAGAGCGGGGATGTGTTCGCATGCCAACATTTTTACGAAATTTTTTGAAAAACGCTGAGGGAAGTTGAATGAGGCAGTTGGCACCCTCCTTTTCAGTCAGTCTTTCAATAAAGAGGACCATATTTGCCTTTTTTTGTGCTCTGATAGGAGCATTTTTTCCACTGGTTTCCTCCTTCTCTTCGCCACAGTATGGTATCTCACTCATATGATAAGAACCTAATGGGTCGATAAAAGTTTGATACTTTAAATACGTGAAATTGAAATAAAGCAAACGTAATTTTTCACCTCAGACAGGATTTTACATGCAAAAAAGATTTGCATGTGTTTGACTACTACAGCGTGGCGTTTCCAGAACCCTTATGATGATAACGGAGACACTTGACGTCATACTTCCCGTAGCTACGTCACTTTGTAAACTACGTTTTCACCTCACACCGCATTTTACGTGCACAAGTAGGGTAACTTTGAACCTCTATCTCGGAAACAGATAAAGATATCTCGAAAATGTTCAAGGCTGTTGAAGACCGGGTCTTAGGTACATATCGTAAAAATGTCATCCATATTCCGTCTTGGAATTCGCATCTGGGGTTGGTCCGCTGCTAATGGCGAAAAAATTCTGAAGAACATTTTTGGGTTTCTCTCAGGAACCGCTCATGAATTCACCCAAATGCATAATTCATTCGTTTATTCATTGACGGGTATTCCCGCCCGTTTAATTAAATGACGGGTTTATCACGAGTATATACGTCATGATTCAGTCTATTTAATTTTTATATACGTATTTTACTTGTATGAGTAGCGTAGATTTGAACTTATGTAACTTAGAAAGGGATAAATACACCAAGAAAATTTTCAAGGTTGTTCGAGATAAGGCTCTTAGAAATATATCGTCAAGATTGCAGCCATTTTCTGTGAATAGCCATCTTGGAATCATCGCCTGGGTTTTGGTCCGGGGATGATGGCGAAAATATAGTAAATAAACCTTTATTTGGGGTTTTCCGAGGAACCGTCCATGACATAATGGTGCCTCTATACGTCCCATCAAGTCCTCCGTAGACCACACCAAAAGGCTTCATTTGGCTAAGGAGGAGGACCATGTACGGTCGGATACTGACGTTAAGACGATCCTTCTGTTGGGCATGCAAAAGGGCCCTAGCCAAGGGGTATCCAAAACACTTGACCCTATCTTTTTGTCATCGATAGAACCTGAGGTACGAGCACCGGAAAATCCAGTTTTTATGCGCGACGTTTTGGAACGTACTTGTAAGCATGCTGTCGCATGCTTAGCGATGCACGAGACTACTACTACTACTACTACTACTGCAGCTACTGTTAAAATTTAGTATATAGCACATAAACTTAAATCCAATCTCGAAATTTCATATTTTTCTTCTTTGTATTTGTGACAGGTCAAAATGAGAATTTAATGTCAACATATCGTCCAGCTGTAGATAGCTTGGTAAAATTACGTTTATTCCGTTGCGCAAAGGTGTAACCCAGAAATAGCTGTTTAGTAATACACAGCTTGACAGAAACTGTTAAGTGTCAAGAAAATATGGTCGGATGCCAATGTAACTTCGTACACGTACACACTATCGGCGGGTGAGTTCCAGTTCTCTGCGAGAGGCAGAAAGACCACCAGAGTGCATTAGTGTTGTTGGTATTTGGTGTTGTTAGGAGGTCTAGTACGGTATATAAGAGACTCGAAGAGTGTCAGAAGTGACTGATCCCTGTACATGAAGTTGCCGTATACTCGTGTCGAAAAACATTATCAGCAGCTGCATGGGAACGTAAACTCGTCGTCATGTTTCCGGTAGACCGCGACTGACCATCATAAGAGACCAACACCATATTCTGCACTAAGCACGTCGTAAGCCCTTCACATCTGTCTCCTGCTTTTGAGAAAAAGTAACGCAGTCCCAGAAAGTTTCTGTGTCATCTAGCACTATTAGTCGAAGATCAGCAACAATCAGACTGGACAATTATCGTCCCGTGTGTAGGCTGCTGTAGACATCACAACACAGCAAGCTGCTTTTAAGACGATGATGAGACCAAGAAGCGTGGACTGCTGATAAAAGGAGTCGCGGTTTTGCGCTGCCTCAACGACTATTGTCTGTGAGTATGGTCGGGACCTGGGTGGAGGTTCCGTTCTTCCAGTATTCTGGAGAGGCACAGCGGTGTTACTGCTGGCGTCTCGGTGTGGTGAGTCGTCAGGTGTGAGTTCAAGTCACGACTGGCAGCGACTGAGGGAACTGTCGTACATCACTCACATTCTGTGCCCTCACGTGTTGCATGAGGTCATTTTACAGTAGGAAAACTCTCGTCACTTGAGCTGCCTATATTATGTTGACGTATTCCCACAGCCAGAAAGATCCCCAGTTCTATTCCCAACGGAACAATGTGGGCCGTGTGCGTACGTCAATTCCGTCCAGGGTGAGGATTCAATTTCCTTGTGACGTCATTCCCTATCGACTCAGTGCATGCAAGCAAGCCAGAGGGGGTGCAACGTCATAATGATAAATGGGCTAATACTGCCAAGTTCTTGAAAATTGACTCGATTCTGTAATCGTTGCAGTAACATCACATATCCTCTCAACGACGGAAGTTTCATCTCTTTCCGCTTCATGTAATGCATGCTTCTCATCTTTTGGCGGGTAGTGTATACAATTACGGAAAAAATCGCAACACCATTAAAATAATTAATGTGGAGCAAACAACCTCCGGGAATACATTCATCTAGCTAACATATTTAAAAAATGGTTCAAATGGCTCTGAGAACTATGGGACTTAACTTCTGAGGTCATCAGTCCCCTAGAACTTTCGGTTTCAGACTGCAGCGCCGAGAACCGCTCGGCCACTTCGGCCGGCTTAACATATTTAAGTGATTAACATAGCAAGATGTCAGGTTAATGTAAGCGCGAGATAAGCCACTGCAACTGTGAAATGCTGATAAGTTAATAACCGGTGTAACCACCGGAATGTTGAATGCAATCATGTAAAGGGGCGTGGATTGTGTTGAACAGGCCCCGGATGTCAGTTTGTGGGATGGAGTTGCATGCTTGTTGCAGTTACTTAGTCAATAAAGGGGCGCTTAATGCTGGTTGTGGATGACGCTGGAATTGTCGTCCGACTGCGTCCCATATGTGCTCGACTGGAAGCACAATTAGTGATCGAGCAGGCAAGGAAACACGTCGACACTCTGTAGAGCATACAGCTACAACGACGGTACATGGGAGAGCGTTATCCAGTCAGAAAACACCAGTTGGAATGCTGTTCATGAACGGCAGCACAACAGACCGAATCACCAGATTACGTACAAAACTGCAGTCAGAGTACGTGGGATAACCACGACAGTGTTCCTGCTGTCATACGAAATCGCGCTCCAGACCATATCTGGTTCTCAACTGTCCTTAAAATAACCGATCTGTCAGGTTGTTGCCTCACTGTGATGCCAACTGATGCAGATGCTGTACGATGCTCTATAGCCATACGGCAAAGACGATGGTCTTCCGCCTCGGTAGTCCCACGTGGATATCCGGAAGCCGGTCTTCTTGCGACCATACATTCTCTTGACCACTGCTGTCAGCAGTCATATGCTGTGGCCACATCCCTGCCACGACTTTCTGCAATGTCGCAGAAGGAACATCCAGTTTCTTGTAGCCCTATTACACGACTTCGAACTCTGTGATGTGTTGAAAATGTTATCTTTGTCGCCTTAAAGGCCCCACTGTCTTCAAACTGACATCATCTTCCAGAAGTAGAAACACGTCTACCAACTTTCATTTATGTCGCGTTACTCCTTCTTGGTGTTGCGAATTTTTTTACCCGTCATTATATTTTCATGTATGGTCTGGCAAGACCTCGCCAATATGCTGTTGACGCTTTTTGTTTAATGTACGGCTAACACGATCTTTTTTTCCCTGCAGAGGCCAGGCAACCATTGTGGTGACGGGCGCATCCACTACAACGTCTTCGAGTCAGTGCCGGATTACCTGTTCTTTTTAAAGGCCAAGACTGGCGGGAAAATGAAAATTGTGACTCTGGCAGACGGAAGGGTCACCGAGGAAGTCGAAGATGTCACTGAACCGGGAAGTGCGAAGCCCATTGCGGGAAGAGCTTACACGACGAAACGGACCTACAGACACCGTGCAGCTCGAGGCGGGACTGAATCACATGTTGTCTCGCAAGGGCTACTGCTGCTCACAGCTGTCGGCGCTGTCGCACATCTCGCGAGTCAGTACTGACCGACATGTGCGGTTTTGTATTTGCTAAACTTAATGTGAAATAAATCTCTGTGTGTCTGTGTTTTCTCCTGATGTGGCAGTATTGGTTCCAGTAAACATTTTCAGCTTTCGACGCCACGCAGCTTCTACATGCAAGACGTAGTCATGAAGTATTAACTGCCAGATCGAAAAAATAAAGTTACTGCGGGTACACGTCTGTATCCCTGATACCCAATGATATCCCCTCACAGTAGCATATCGATAGAAGAACCAAAACAAAACGCAGCCCACTAAAGAAAGTATCAGGTCAAACCAAACGGCTGAAGAAGTCGCCTTGATTAGCCTGAAGCACCTGCAACGTTTCCTCTGCTTCTGAAAACGAATTGGTTCACGATATTCTACTTCATCAATGGGCTGTGCCATCTCATTTTGACTCCTTATCGGGATAAACGGTGTTGTGGCGTGGGGATTTCAACATGCACCAGGACTGCAGATGTGTTTCAGAGGGCACGCAAAAAGTTGTTCAATTAACTTTATATTTTAGACGTAATAATTAAAACTTTATGACTACGTCATTTTTTTGAACTGCATTTGAACTGAGTACAGATTATTTGTTATTTCACGGTTGTATGGGATTTGCTCATCATCAGCATCCATTCAGAGGAAAGACTTTAAAAAAAAGATGGTTAAAATTGCAGTAGTAACTTCAAATGATAAAATGAAATTAAAAGTAAAGTGTTTTACACTGTCACTAATCACATAGAAGCTGGTGCATATTTATTGCCTAGCATCTGTCAGCTTTTGTTTGATAACAAAACAATCTTTTTTTTATTTTTTATTTTTTTTTAATTTTTTTACACTGTCTTTCGAGCACCTGACTGGTTTCAGACTCAAGACTAATTAGTCCGAGAGAAGTCTAGAAGTTAATGATAATATAAGGTACGTGCATTTCTTCCTCCAGCCGTATTTCAAACCCCAGTTCTTCTCGTCAATTACGTGTGCAGCCTACTGGATTAGTAGACATGTTCGTATGGATGCCTTCAGGGAGCTGTCAATGGTGGCACGTCAGATCTGTGATTTCTTTGAGAAAGCGCTCATATGGTTGTCTCGCGCTCATTGCATTAACTGAAATTCTCTTTAAGTGATGCAGAAAATAACCTTTACATGATTCTCGCGTTTAGATTCACCTGAATATTACTTACGAACTCTTTGTCTTATGATTAGCCAACATCATTTTATCAGTTTTACCGCAAGTGCAGTAATACTTGAATGTCGAGTTTTATGTAGTTTCCTTACCGGTGTGAGCCTAATTCATCCCGTAAATGAAATTAAGGATAGTCCTTAACATATGGCCGGAAGAACAGCCATTACTGCGAAAACAGTAACGGCTCCTGAGACAAGGATAAGACTTTGAAGACAGAAAAGAAACGAAGGAATCGTTAGACACGTAGAACTGGCATAGCTTAAAAGACTAAATAACATAACCAAGAAAGCACTCGAGGAAAAAGAATCGCAACTTAACAAACGTCGTGTATACTAGAAGAATATGTCCCTTACATGGATGCCGACGATGAGTGTTCTACGAGGATGCGGATTGTTACCTGTGTGTAGCTTTCCTCAAATTGGAGGAAAAGGAGAAACGGATGAAATGCACTGACTGTTTTGATCGATGTTTTCAGTATCTACATCCGCACCATAAACTAGTGAGTTGCTCTGTGGTGTTGTATGGATCAATAACTATTGCTTTATACCTACTGGAAGTAGTACACGTATTACATTTGCGTTAAAACTACTACTTAAGCAACCAAAAACTTTTACATGTTGCTTTCCAAGTGACAGAAAAGAGATTATTTAAAACAAAATTTAATGTATACCTTAGATCATTTAATTACTATTACTTTGTTTGTATTAGCTGCAATCAAACAGTAAGCAAAAAGACTCGTTTAAGTTGTTTTGACGTTATTTCATGTTTTATCCCTGGTTGTAGTTCCTACAGTTCTTTTTTTAAGCTGGCCGAAGTGGCCGTGCGGTTAAAGGCGCTACAGTCTGGAACCGCAAGACCGCTACGGTCGCAGGTTCGAATCCTGCCTCGGGCATGGATGTTTGTGATGTCCTTAGGTTAGTTAGGTTTAACTAGTTCTAAGTTCTAGGGGACTAATGACCTCAGCAGTTGAGTCCCATAGTGCTCAGAGCCATTTGAACCATTTTTTTTCTTTTTTTAGAAAAATTATGCACTTCGCTCATTCTCTGTGTATTCCGAATTTTCTTCTTTGTGCGAATGACACTACATTATTCATTAGAGACTTCTCCTTATAGTCTTTGGTCTAAATTTTAGCATCTGATGTCCAAACTAAGCGTGCTGCCATTTTTCTCTTCGTGTTATCATTCGTTGGCTTCTTAAATATTTGGTGTTGTAATACATGTTCTCTGTTTTTAAAAATTTTGATATTTAAAAGTGCGGCACACCAGGACAATTCGCATCAGTCCATAAATTCGTCCAAACGGAGCCCCAATGCAATTCCTGTGTCAGATCTTGGCATGCGTTGCGTAAAATTCCTGCGCAGTTGAAGGTTGTGGGTGAGCATGGATGAACAACTGGAACCTGCTGCCGTTGGGGTTGTTCGTTCGACTATAGAGAAATGCACCTGAGATGTTGAAATGGATTCACTGACGAATATAATAGCTTTTCCTTCAGTTGTGTTTATTGATTTTATATGCTACCGATTTCAAAGTTAATACACTTCACCAGCAGGCAGCTTTTCTTCATCAAATCGAGACACTGAATCATATAGATTCAGGTATTTGAGGGTACACACTTCAATTATGTTTACGTCTGCAACTGACGGACTATGTAGAGACATGACCTTCCACACGCATAGGCTCATACTTGTTAAATTGACCATCTGATTAAAGAAATATTTCTACTATGAATGCCATTCAAAACAAATGGCTCTGAGCACTATGGGACTGAACATCTGAGGTTATCAGTCCCCTAGAACTTAGAACTACTTAAACCTAACTAACCTAAGGACATCACACACATCCATGCCCGAGGCAGGATTCGAACCTGCAACCGTAGCAGTCGCGCGGTTCTGGACTGAAGCGCCTAGAACCGCTCGGCCACCAATGCCGGCGCGATTCAAAACATTGTAATCTAGGTATTACTTAACAAAATCTCCCTTCACGTGTTCATACCTGTGAGGCGATGTTAACCCTTGTGGCAAACCGATTGAAACTCTCATTATATACAGCTTTCTGTTTTGCTTTGGGTAGACGTATTGACTCTTTGTGCAAGGTGCCTGTCGTGAGCATCGACGTGACTGGGTAGTGTAGTGTCTGATCCTGGCTGTTTCTGGCTGTGAGAACACTCTCCACTAGTTACGAATGAATTAAGATTTGTGCCATAGAATTAAAGAAAAATGATTCC
The DNA here is from genome assembly GCF_023864275.1 of Schistocerca cancellata. Taxonomy (NCBI): domain Eukaryota; kingdom Metazoa; phylum Arthropoda; class Insecta; order Orthoptera; family Acrididae; genus Schistocerca; species Schistocerca cancellata. The sequence goes on along the minus strand of NC_064632.1, from coordinate 3,366,872 downwards.
GAAATGAATAATGGCTGAAGGCCCTAGGAAAACCACTAATCAAGAGTGGCAGAGTTTAAGTAGCTACAGAAACAATAACACAGGTAGTCCAGTCACAAATCTGTTTTACTATAATTTATACATAGATAGGGAAGACTGCACATAGAGAAAACTTACATTCTAAAAGCCATCAAAGCATTAAACTATATGTAAATCATGCTTTATACACCTAAGAGTGGGGATGCAAGGAAAAAGGGAAAATGGAATGAAAAATGTTACCTCCATGAATCACACATGGATCTATATACACCGATATGGGAAGTAATCGTGTTATCCATGGTGTAACGAAAATCTACCTACACCAGCATGACAGAAATAATCTTGTTGGCCATGTTACCAGGAATGGTTCTAATCAGACATGCAAAGCTGATAACAAGCACTTGAGCCTGTAATGAGCAAAACGTGGAAGCACAAAACTCACGATAAATAAAATCCACATGTGAATCGCGAAAAGCAATGGAATACATCAATAAGAAAAAGGTCAAGACAGTACTAAGCAAAATCAAGCGTTACCCTGATGATCCTAAAAAATCAAACAATGACAATTGACTGCACCCTCTCCACTTTCAGATAAAGTCTAACACTGGAGAGGGCAGCACTTACCCAACCGCACAGTGCCTCGTTTAGGGAAGGTGTGACCAAAAATTTTGGTTCCGTCTCCTTCTGGTGTTTCAATGAAAAATTTCAATCAAACTAGTATTGGCCAATCAAAAGGTCGCTGTCTGTAGTAAACTAATGATGTGAGAGCAGACCACTGCCGTAGTTCCCTTCCCTGCAAGGGAATTTGAAGTGATGGGCTGGCGAGGCGCCTCAGGTCACTACGTCTCTCTGCACCTGAGAACTCGCCCACGCAAACACAAGGAGATACACAAAGGAACGACAGACAGATTAGATTAGATTAGATTAGATTAATACTAGTTCCATGGATCATGAATACGATATTTCGTAATGATGTGGAACGAGTCGAATTTTCCAATACATGACGTAATTAGGTTAATTTAACAACATACTTAAGTTAATATAACAACTTTATTTTTGTGTGTTTTTTTATTTTTATTTATTTTTTATTTTTATTTTTTTATTTTTTAATAATTTTTTTTCTTAATTTATATCTAAAAATTCCTCTATGGAGTAGAAGGAGTTGTCATTCAGAAATTCTTTTAATTTCTTCTTAAATACTTGTTGGTTATCTGTCAGACTTTTGATACTATTTGGTAAGTGACCAAAGACTTTAGTGCCAGTATAATTCACCCCTTTCTGTGCCAAAGTTAGATTTAATCTTGAATAGTGAAGATCGTCCTTTCTCCTAGTATTGTAGTTATGCACACTGCTATTACTTTTGAATTGGGTTTGGTTGTTAATAACAAATTTCATAAGAGAGTATATATACTGAGAAGCTACTGTGAATATCCCTAGATCCTTAAATAAATGTCTGCAGGATGATCTTGGGTGGACTCCAGCTATTATTCTGATTACACGCTTTTGTGCAATAAATACTTTATTCCTCAGTGATGAATTACCCCAAAATATGATGCCATATGAAAGCAATGAGTGAAAATAGGCGTAGTAAGCTAATTTACTAAGATGTTTATCACCAAAGTTTGCAATGACCCTTATTGCATAAGTAGCTGAACTCAAACGTTTCAGCAGATCATCAATGTGTTTCTTCCAATTTAATCTCTCATCAATGGACATACCTAAAAATTTGGAACATTCTACCTTAGCTATATGCTTCTGATTAAGGTCTATATTTATTAATGGCGTCATACCATTCACTGTACGGAACTGTATGTACTGTGTCTTATCAAAATTCAGTGAGAGTCCGTTTACAAGGAACCACTTAGTAATTTTCTGAAAGACAGTATTGACAATTTCATCAGATAATTCTTGTTTCTCAGGTGTGATTACTATACTTGTATCATCAGCAAAGAGAACTAACTTTGCCTCTTCATGAATATAGAATGGCAAGTCATTAATATATAATAAGAACAACAAAGGACCCAAGACTGACCCTTGTGGAACCCCATTCTTGATCGTTCCCCAGTTTGAGGAATGTGCTGATCTTTGCATGTTACGAGAACTACTTATTTCAACTTTCTGCACTCTTCCAGTTTGGTACGAATTAAACCATTTGTGCACTGTCCCACTCATGCCACAATACTTGAGCTTGTCTAGCAGAATTTCATGATTTACACAATCAAAAGCCTTTGAGAGATCACAAAAAATCCCAATGGGTGGTTTTCGGTTATTCAGATCATTCAAAATTTGACTGGTTAAAGCATATATGGCATTTTCTGTTGAAAAACCTTTCTGGAAACCAAACTGACATTTAGTTAGTACTTCATTTTTACAGATATGTGAAGCTACTCTTGAATACATTACTTTCTCAAAAATTTTGGATAAAGTTGTTAGAAGGGAGATTGGACGGTAATTGTTGACATCAGATCTATCCCCCTTTTTATGCAAAGGTATAACAATAGCATATTTCAGTCTATCAGGGAATATGCCCTGTTCCAGAGAGCTATTACACAGGTGGCTAAGAATCTTACTTATCTGTTGAGAACAAGCTTTTAGTATTTTGCTGGAAATGCCATCAATTCCATGTGATTTTTTGCTTTTAAGCAAGTTTATTATTTTCTTAATTTCAGAGGGAGAAGTGGGTGAGATTTCAATTGTATCAAATTGCATAGGTATGGCCTCTTCCATTAACAGCCTAGCATCTTCTAATGAACACCTGGATCCTACTATATCCACAACATTTAGAAAATGATTATTAAAAATATTTTCAACTTCTGACTTTTTGTTCGTAAAGCTTTCATTCAATTTGATGGTAATACTGTCTTCCTCTGCTCTTGGTTGACCTGTTTCTCTTTTAATAATATTCCAAATTGTTTTAATTTTATTATCAGAGTTGCTGATTTCAGACATGATACACATACTCCTGGATTTTTTAATAACTTTTCTTAATATAACACAGTAGTTTTTATAATGTTTGATAGTTTCTGGGTCACTACTCTTTCTTGCTGTCAGATACATTTCCCTTTTCCGGTTACAAGATATTTTTATACCCTTAGTAAGCCATGGTTTGTTACAAGGTTTCTTACGAGTATATTTAACTATTTTCTTGGGGAAGCAGTTTTCAAATGCATTTACAAAAATGTCATGAAATAAATTATATTTTAAATTGGCATCAGGTTCACGGTACACCTCATCCCAGTCTAACTGCTGTAGGCTTTCCCTGAAATTTGCAGTTGTTAAATCGTTGACTGAACGTACTACTTTGGAGGACTGTTTAGTATTGCTGAATGAAGCTATGTCATATATTGTAACTAGCTGTGCACCATGATCAGAAAGACCATTCTCAACAGGCTGAGCATTTATCTGGTTAAACTTATCTTGTTCTACAAAGAAGTTATCTATCAGTGAGCTGCTATCCTTTACCACCCGAGTAGGAAAATCAATAACGGGTGTCAAATTGAAAGAACCGAGTAATACTTCAAGGTCATTTTTCCTATTACCTTCTTTCAGAGAATCTACATTGAAGTCCCCACAAATAATAATATGCTTCCCCCTGTCTGACAGATAGCACAACAAGGAGTCCAAATTTTTCAGAAATAGATGAAAATTTCCTGATGGGGACCTATATACAGTTACAATTATAAATGTGCCTTTATTTAATTTAAGCTCACAGGCACATGCTTCTATATGTTTCTCTACACAAAACTTTTTTGTTTCTATACTTTTTGCACAATGATAACTTTTGACATATATGGCAACTCCTCCTTTCTCCATATTTTCTCTCATTACATGTGCAGAGAGCTTATAACCACTTACATTTACCTTATTCATATCAGTAACAATGTGATGCTCAGACAGGCATAGTATATCTATTTCATTCTCAGCTTCTAAATCTTCTAAACAAATCAGAAGCTCATCTACTTTATTCTTTAAACTCCCAATATTTTGATGAAATATACTTACATTATTTTTAATTATACTTTTATGAGAACCTTTCCTTATTCTAACATTTGCAGTACTCTCCTGTCTGAGTTTCTCATTGTGCTTAGGCCTAGTTCCTATACCAGTGGTCACATGGTGTTCAGAGAGGCAGATTATGTCAACTGGGTTCGGTGACTTTAATTCATCAATGCAATTACCTAGGACTGAGATACAACTTGGTGGAGATAAAATTTCTGGTGATTGGTGAAAATTTATAATTGGTAGCTGTGATTGGTGATCTAATGTGCTAGAATTGTGCTGTTTAATTTCTTTCCTAAACTGAAGATTTGTTTCAATCCTGACCTCTCGTAGAACTTGACATCTTTCTGTCTTACCTATCCTAAAAAAGGTGCTGCTCCAACACCTGTAACCACTGGTATTTTACCATTCATGGCAGTGCCTCCCCCCCTTAAATTTCCTGCTATTACCCCAGCCAGTTTCCCCTTCCCTTTCCTGTTGAGATGTAGGCCGTGCCTGGTATAGTCCCACCTACTGAGATAATCAACAGGAACCACACCAATATGAGGCCCCGCACCTGACCCAAGCAGCCGTTCCAACTCCAAATTAACTCTCCCAACAGAAGAGTCCAAATGAGGCCGGTCATGGCGTCTCAGGACAGATACAAATTCAACATTGGTGTGTCTCGATGCCGACGCAATCTTTACCAGGTCACACTCTATACTGTACCCAGGATCTCTGTCGATGCTGTTCCCTGGCCCTCCCACAATAACCACGGTGTCTTCCCTGGTAAATCCTTTACAGAGTGAACCTAAATCCTCTGTCACCTGATCCAGACTAGCACTTGGTTTGAAAAAATTTGTGACCTGGTATTCTGGTCCTAATTCCTCCTGCAGAAGTTGGCCTACACCTCTGGCATGAGAACTGCCTAACAACAAAACTTTCCTCCTTTTCGATGACTTTCCTACATTCTTTTTCAATTTCCTATTGAAAGTTTGTTGTGTCCTGTCTACACCTACCTCTGCTTGGGGCTCATCAGTTTCTAACTGAAGCAAAGGTCAAACTTATTTTTGACATTCACCACAAAACTGTCAGACTTAGTTCTAGGCCTGTTCCTTCTGCTACCTGTTGCCACTTCCCACCTCTCTTTGCCCTTCTCCCTCCTTAACCTGTCCAGATCTTCCCTAGCCTGATCTAGCTCAGCTTGAAGGGCAGCAATTTTCCCTTCCTGTTCCACTATCTTCCTATCTCTGCTGCAAATCCTACATAACCACTGATGAGCCTGATCCACTTTCCCAACACCCACGCCACTGCAGTCCCCCCAGTGAAAAAAACTACTGCATCCATCACACCAAACCCCGGAACTAACAATTCTACGGCAAGTCAGGCACTTCTCACTCATGGCAAAAATAATACTTTAGCTAGAATAAATCAATTAAATTACCGAAAATAAAAAAAGACGTTACAAGAATTAAGCCTATTCACAAATGTATATAAGCAAGTTTCTGATTTAAAATTCCGCTGTTTTTCTGAGATCTGTATTAAAACAACGAAGGTATACGCTATTTGTTATATATTTCACTCGATGGAATGAAAAAAAGGACAATTAAACGAGATACTTTAACTTTCATTCTCGAAAAACGTTACGAGAATTAGGCCTATAAACAAATGTATATAGGCAAGTTTCTGATATAAAATTACGCTGTTTTTCTGAAATCTGTATTAAAACAATGAAGCTATACGCTATTTACGGTAGTTTACTTATTTGTTACCGAGAAACTAGTTAAATTACCGTGAAACAAGAGACAAACACGTTTACAAAATTTAAGCCTAAGCGCGACTTCGCGAAGTTACGATCTTTTCGTGTTTTCTGAAAAAATACGCAAAGAAAAGTCAAACCTTTAACGGCAAGACTAAACGATACACTATTGCACGTATTTAATTTGTTGTCGGCGTTAAACTAAATTATATTCCTGTCTAAATCACTTAACTTTCTGGAAATGGTTTCTGGCGTCACTTACTCGGCGGTCATCTTGGAACTGGCTGCGTGCTGGCACTGATTGAAATCAATGGGGAAAGCTGAAAATTTGTGCCGGAGCAGGACTCGGACCCCTGTCTCCCGTTTACTAAGCAGATGCTCTGACCACTGAGCAACCTGGACACATTGGTCATTGCAGCTGCACGGGCTACCATAGCACGCCTCCCGTCGGACACAACTTCTCTACTTATTCACACAGTCTGAAAAGACACCATATATATATATACAAGGAAACACGCCTTAGAATGTTGCCACCCACGATGCTGAAAGGGACTGTCATCTGGAGCTCCTCACCCTACAGAATTCGAGAACTAAATAGCTGCATTTTCCGAAACTAACAAAATGGAACCCCTTTTGAGCATCGGCCAGGTTAATGTGCTGCGACGTCAGGAAACATGATGTGAGGGGTTCGGGTCTCATCCCTTGAGTTGTGTGCTGTATAGCGGACCTTTAGCGAAAGCCGGAATTGCTCCTACATTGCCAAATTAAAAGGTGCAGTAGACTATACAGAAAGGGTGTGATACCTACTTTTTAGATAACAGTTACTGCTGCAGTAGCTGAATATTCTTGTTCTTATATTGAATCAGTTGGCAGAATTACTTTAAATGGCAGAAATTGATCTATATGACAGCTAGAAAATTGGCAGAAATGTTTCATCACAGCAAGACTTGGATAAAAAATTATGCCTCACTATAGGGAGCAATGGTGAGGCATATACAGGCTTTTGTATATTTCTTTTATTAAATTTTTTTTATTAGCTGTTGTCGGACTGAATTGCAGTATCGGCTGGTTTGTGATAAGGGAGTACAAGCCTACATCATTCTATATTGATTAATTCTCAACACCTCATCGTTGTTTCATTTATTCAGTCGTTCATCTAAATTTATGATGCATGAAATTAAATAAGAAACATAAAAGAAGTTCATCGGAATGTGACAGTCATTCCTTGATTTTAAATTTACAGTATCATTCCCATCGCTGACACAGGAACACGTTCTCACAGGTAGATACTCCTGTTTCATGCATACACTGAACCACACATTATCAATTCTGGTGATGCAGGAAATGCATGCCAAATTGCAGAACCATTCCAGAAAGTTAAACTAGTTTAGTGCTTGACTTCCTGGTACTGTTGTGATGCCACAGTTAAAAATTAAATAGATTTTTTAAATAATTTTTAACTTTGCTTTAGGGTATTGGTATGTTGAAAGATCAAAAAAAAAAAAAAATGGGACTGAGCACTATGGGACTTAACATCTTAGGTCATCAGTCCCCTAGAACTTAGAACTACTTAAACCTAACTAACCTAAGGACATCACACACATCCATGCCCGAGGCAGGATTCGAACCTGCGACCGTAGCAGCCCCGTGGTTCCGGACTGCAGCGCTAGAACCGCATGGCCTGTTGAAAGATCCATATTAGCAAATGAATGTGTACAAGTGTTACGTTTGTATGCAAAGCTCTTTGACATAAAAGAATTACTTCATACCCAATTGTTAATTAACGATAAGGAAAATGTTATTGCCATTCAATGAAAAAATTGTAGTGACTGTAGCCACCTCAGGCCAAATTTTCATGGTTAATATGTTAAACAAATGTGCAGAATATGATGAGGGAAGGACAAAGGGTTGTACGTGACCAGTTGTGGAGGTGACCTTGGCGAGAGGAGCGTCAAGGGAAAAGACGATGGAGAGAAAGGCAGTTGCGTGGCAGCCTTCCCAGGTGTTTGTATCGGGCTGTGATAGGTCCCCTAAAGTGAGGCTTGTATGGTGCTAAAGTTGTGAAAAAAGTGCAACCAAATATTCGGACGGCAGCAGCTTTTATGCCCGAAAGTCGTCTCCAGTATGTATCATTTCGGAAAGCAAGATTATCCGTATAATTTTATGATGGAATCCGGCCGACGCTCCGACGAGTAAAGATGGCTGCTACTTGGGAAGGAAGGTAAGGAAGTGCATCACTGGGGACGTGAAGAGCCGACCGAAATTTTTGTACCAACAGTACCATGAGCCCTCCAGCATGCAACTCAAGGCAAGCACTAGTTTTATGGACTTGTTTGTTTGATCTCAGAACTAGTAAGTTTTGAAACGAAAAAATGGAAGATGTGCAAACTTATTCTACGAATATTTCTGCCCCTAGCCATCACCAGTCCCATTTCCTGGTCATGTTTGTTGTGAAATGACAGTTTGAAAGTTAAATGGCTTATGTGTTTAATAATTGAGTAAAAGGTACGATCAGTAAATTCTTTATTATTACGAACTGCTTCATAGTAGAGAGAAGGAGATATTGAATCTAAGAAATTGCTTTGGTTTATAACATAATTTTTAAATGTGGTCGCTTTGTTCAAAGAAATAAACTACAGCCCATCGAATAACATCAATGTGCTACAAATTAAATTTGCTTTGCTTGCTAATTCATGATTCACGTAGCTAACAAGTTTTTCAAAACTAAAGATGGCTGCCACTTGGCCAGTCCCAGTTTGCTTTCATGTTGTTTCGAAGTAAATTCAGGTAAGAAAAAGTATATATATATATATAAATTACAGTCATTGAAAGGCACGGTCACCACTAAAAGCAATTAAAAGAAAAACATTTAAAGATTTCAAAATTGCTCCTTCAGAGCTGGCGACCGAAAATAAAAAAAATTTAGGAATAGTTTTTCTTACAGTGGGCCTAACTAAGGTAAGGTTTCGAGGCTGCTGTGGTGTGCTACTGCGGTGTGGACGGATCTGGTAGCAGGTAGGTCTGACATTATACAATCCTGTGTTAGCCACCGATTTTCAGTATCTAGCCCCTTCATCCATATTTTGCTTTGAGTAGAAGGCCACGTTAAATGATGGAAAAAAAATGGTTCAAATGGGTATGAGCACTATGGGTCTTAACATCTGAGGTCATCAGTCCCCTAGAACGTAGAACTACTTAAACCTAACTAACCTAAGGACATCACACACATCCATGCCCGAGGCAGGATTCGAACCTGCGACGGTAGCGGTCGCGCAGTTCCAGACTTAAGCGCCTAGAACCGGTCGGCCACAGCGACCGGCTAACTGAAATGAATCACCCAAGTATCGCCCGCAGTTACGATACGATCGATAACTTTGTTACCATTTTTCTCATAATCTTCGAGGAAGGTCAGGGCTGCTGCCAGTCTGTTTCTTGTGGTCTTCAGTTAGGATTTTGGAAACACACCTAACACAATATTTGTGGTAACCGAACTTCTCCGCCACTGTTTCATGCATCAAACTGCGAGAAATTTGTAGAAAATGTTGCGAAAGTGTCGCAATCGTGAAACGACGAGTGCCACGTATTTTGGCATTGATTTTCATCACCAGCTCCTCAGCCACAAGACCTTTCAGACGGTTTGCAGTTTTTCGCCAAAAAAACCTGATCACAGTAGGCATCTCACAAGTGACAGGATTTTCTATTGCAGCGCACATTTTAACGCATCACAGAAAGCGATGTAGTGAGCACACAACGCGCTACCACCTTTGGGTTTGTACTGAGCGTAGGAACGCTACAGCATCGAGATGGCGGCTGTAGCCCAACCGACTGCCGCGACAGGTCAAAACATATGTTACATTCTGGATATTCCTCTTGCATTTAAGAAAACAATATTAAGACTATGTAATAAGAAGAGACAAAAGAAAAATATTGACAACAATACAAACCGGAAACTTGATAGGTTGCAACTCAATTTCAGAACAAAGAAATTTACAGACCACGTATACGGAAGTCCATTTTTCAGGTCTCTTCCTGTTTCTTCACAACACTTCCTAATAGTTTGTCCATAAGAGAAATTCGTCTCATAATGTCCCGTCCCATAAAAACACAAACAGATGGAAGTACATAACATGGACGCAGTCACTTGTTGAGGGCGACCTTTGGGATTGAGAACCAAAAGCAACTGTTTGCTTTGTTGGTGTAGCAGCTGCAACAAGGGATTAATTTGGTAGAATGAGGAGCAGTTCAAAGAGACGTATCATACTTCTGTGTTTCTTCCAAGTGAAGAGGGGAATCATATATGTTAAGAAAATTGGTCTTGATGATCCAGTGAGTATAATGTTCATGGCGCAGACCTCGGACCTTGCCTCCAGGCATTTGCGTTGAGCAGGAAGACTTTGTTGACTAGTAACGCTACTCGGTCGCCATGGATTCTAGAGCGAAACTGAAGGACAATCCTTTGCGTCCCAGTTGTGACTATAATCCAATTCTGTCAACCCTTTTGGGTTGAAGGGAGCGTCCCCGATGCACCTGCTCTCCCAGATAGGCTAAGAAGCAGGCGCTCGCCAAGGGCAGGCAACGAACAGGTGTGACACAAATAGCTGAGTGGGAATCAGGTCAAGTGAATGTGAAGCACCCACGTACCAGTGGCAGGGCGAGGCGCTGGTGACTGTTGTTTCCCAACTAAGGCTCTCATTGTTTGGGATCAGTGTCTGGTTCCTTCCCATAGGCGGCGAGTTTCCTTTTAGATCAGGTCTCGCCAGCACTCGCCTTGTATGCTCTGGGGACGCAGCATGTGCAGGTGGTGGCCTATGTGGAAAGCCAGATTCCAGTCATTAATCTTGCCTGATGTCCTCTTGCTTTTGTTGAGAGTCCATGCCTCTTCGCTTGGATGTACTACCTATAATGCTCTGGCTTTTGCAAGTAATGGTTACACGTACGGTACTAGTTCCTAACACAATGAAAAATTTTAGAAATATAAATGTACACGTAGCAAAAACTGACTCTACATTTTTGCATTACCAACGACATATAAACAATTTACCTGGGAGCTTAAAATTATTCCAGTAATGAAAAAAGTAAATGGTCGTTTCACTAAATTCAAACTTACGCAAATCTTTATTACTGAGTAGTTGCACAAATATATCTGCATATGGAAGAATCCACAGCAAAAACAATGTCTCTCGTAAAACAAGATAATGGTAATTTTTCCTCTCCTCGAGGATCAGAGCAGACAAAAGGAAAAGGTACAGCACTTGTCGGTTGAAAGGGTAATAGTTGTCAGACAAGTATAACACTCTCTCTACATCTCGCACAACTATACTCTCTTCTGCAGCTGCAAGTACCTTAATTGTAAACCGCTCACTCCTTCTTGTTCAGTTACTTCTACTTCTGTAGCCTCTCATTTACTCAGACAGCATGCCATACAAAAATATACAGAAAATACCACATATCTACAAAAACACTGTGACTTCTAGTTGGAATATCCCACTGTAACATTACAAGTCAAGATAGCTGTAACGGAAATTGAATAGCGTAAAGTTATCATTAAAAACGCACGCCGCGCGATTTAATTGAATAGCGTAAAGTTATCATTAAAAACGCACGCCGCGCGATTTGTGACGATTTGGTTGGTCATAATAGTAGTAACATGCTTTTGAATACAATTAAAATATAACGGCGATACCTATTTAGTGTTATTGGAAATAATATGTAGTAAATTAATGAGTAAGGTAGCCGATCCTATAAGAAGAGGTGAAATTGGGCATATTAAGGTGTTTTGCTTTATGTCGACTAAGCCGATGATACGGCGTCTTTTTTTTCGTTTACTCTTAAAAAAAGAACAAGTAACGAAGTGCTAATTGAGCGTTGTGAAAAATATAGGGGCGAATTTTAAATAGCTACAGTGTATAATCAGACTAACAAATGGACATTCAGTTACGCGAAATAGCGGACAGCGAAGTGTGGTCATTAAATTGAGTACACCTACAGGGCGGTCAATTCCGGGATAAGTCTATTCGCATCTCACGAGGGACACGGTATTGAGACCGGTTTTTCTTTAATTATGTCACGGAGAGCGGGCTCCAGTTTATAAAAAGGAGAAAAGATGTATCATTATCATTGACTGTTGGTGTTCAGCAACCAAAACTGTTCATCAAAGGGTTTCGGTGAATGAGTGGTGAATGCGAAATGAAACTGTGAACGAAGTTATGTTAAATAAAGCAGAAGAGACAAGACAGTTTGGTCGTATCTGTTAATATTCCATAAACCGTAACATTTCTTCTCGTTGTACGAAGCCCTTATAGACGATCGATATGACCATTTGCTTTGAAGGGATCTCGTTACGAGTTAAGTTTTGGGGACATGGTCAACAGGGGATAGTTCGTAGATCTTAACTACTGCAGCTATTCTGGAATCAGGTGCTACCGTGACCGTTGTGTGTTGTCAATGGCTTAAGGTCATCATATCTCATGCTCTAAGATCGACGCGCCTTTCCTCTTGGTATAACGGTGTCTCACGGTAACAACGACAACGCCGACGGCGAAGGAAGATACGGTAGAAGTGGCGCCCAACGTGGGGCTCGATCGAGGAGGATTGCTACATCGAGTCGAGTGTCATCCGGATTCACGAACCCTAGAGTTGGAAAATATGGTAGCAGCCAGTGAGTCTGTCCAATGAAAGAGGTTTTCTTCAATAATCGCCAAAAGTGAGCGATAGTACCAGGTATGATTAAAATAACTGTATAATTATATATATATAAAAAAAGAAGTTGAGACTTGTGATTTCGGTAGATAAATATATATATATAAATACATTGTGAAAATAAGTGTATGTCTTGGTAGTGAATAATCATGTCAAAACGAACGAAAAGAATACATGGTAATGTGCAGTTGAGTAGAGTAATGAGTAGAGAGAGAGAGGAAAGTGAAGAGGATATGGATCATGCATCCCATGAGCTCAATCTGGTACAGGAGACATGTACAGATAATAATACAGTTATTGATTTAGAGCCGTTAGGAGATTCAAATACAATGATAAGTAAGGTAGGCAGCGTGGGAGAACATAAAGATCTTGAGGTTTCGGAAGTAGATCAGCAAGTTGATCCTCAAAATGGAAATATTAATCAAAAAATGTTTGATATGCTGGTATCAATAAATACTCAAATAGGTGTAATGAATGGAAGACTTGGTTCACTAGAAAAAGATAATAAGCAATTAAAGGAGGACAATCAAAAGTTAAACGAAAAATTTGAGGCCAAATTTGGTTCGTTAGAAGTTAAAATGGATTCTTTGGAAAGCAAACTGAACACCTTTGATTATAAACTGGAAAATACTAAGAAAGAATTAAAGGCGGACTGGGAGACTCAATTAAATGCGAAAATTGGAGAACTAGATGTAGAGTTTTCTAACACCTTAGAAAGGCAATATAATAATTTAATGGCAAAACTTCATGACGTAGAAAAGAAATATGAGGTAGTTTCGAAGAGTTATGATGGCCTGTCCAATAGGATGGTTATGTGTGAAAGCAGCTGTTTCAATGCTAGCGCACAGATAGAAGAGCTTTCGAAACAAATAGTCGAGTTTGAGTCCGATGCTCGTAAGGGGATTGACAAGTATTTAGTAGATCAAACTAAAAGACTTGACGAAGATCTATCTGAATGGATAGAAATAAAAGGAAATGAAATTGTAGACAACGTTAAGACTACTAATGAATCCCAGCCAAATGAAAATATCAATGAGCACCTAAGTAGATATGATGAATTAATTAAGCTCTTCACTAGCGAAATTCAGAAAATAAAAGAGAAAATAGTTTATGAGTTACCTAAATGGCAAAAGGAAACCAATCATAAATTGGCGGATTTAGAACGAAAGTCATCACAAAATTTGTTGACAGAGGACGAACGTTCGGAGAATAGATCGAAAAACAACCGAACATGTGAAAATACGAAGTACAATTGTGGTGAAAATTTGCATTGGGAAGTTGATGATTCGGTTGGTAAAGATGATGATTCTTTTCGTCAGCGAGGATATTTGTCTTCTTTAAAGGTGGAGAACAGCATTTTTAAAAGTAGACAATTCCCAACATTCTCCACTGAAAAGAACAACCTGCATCCAAAAATCTTTATCAATAATTTCAAAAGAATATTTCCACGTAGCTGGTCAGAACACGACCGACTTCAATTTATAGTATCCAAAATTACCGGAGAAGTCGCATTATGGGCCGCTGAAGTAAGTGAAAGTTGCCATACTTGCGCTGAGTTTGAACAACTTTTTTTGGCTAAATTCTGGTCGTCGAGTAAACAAGAGAAATTAAGAAAAGAGGTTTACCAACCTGATTATTTTAACAGTAAAAGGAGTACTTTAAGGCAATATTTTGAAAAGTACATAAATAAGACATGTTATTGGAGTGATCCAATTTCTCACAAGGAAGTGATCAGAATTTTGAAGGGAAGGTTGCCCATAAATATACGTGAAAAGTTAATAAATGTTCCTGACCACGATGTAGAACAGTTCTTGTCGGTGATTGACTCTATAGATATGATTATGGAAGACGCAAGACAAATGAGTGGTAATCAAATGTTGACTCACACTCATAGTAATACAAATAATTATAATAATAATAATAATTTAACGTATGATGATAATAATACCGATAACCAGGTCAAACCCGCATCACAGGAGCGTGGACAATCTTCATCCTATGGTTGCAATAAAAACAATGATTATAATAAATATAGAAGAGATACTTACTGTGCTAGAGGTAAACCTCGATATGGTGACGCGAATGTGCATAGTAGTGATATTAATAAGAGTAACAGGTACCCAAGTGATGATCCCAATTGTATTCGACCTTGGGAAGATAATTCGAAGCATAATGTTCATCGGCAGGATGGAACAAATGCCTCGAGTCCTCATCCAGCACAAGGAGTTATACCAATGGGCGAAGGAGCCTCCAATGTGCGACGGAGTGAATACCGTAACTCGGATCATACTGTACGGATTGTGGAAGTTCATGAACCCCTACCGATGACTCAACGAGATAGATTAAACTAATACCAGTCACCAAATGCCTTCCTAGGATGACTGGAAAGGAGAAGAAAGGCAGGCATCAATTTGAACTGAGAGTATTAAGGTACAATAATGATCAGGATATAAGAAATGAATTAATTGAAGAAAAACCTGAAGTTTCTAATAAATGTGGACAAATTTTACAGGCAATAATTCCAACAAGTATAAATAATGTTGATGTTGAAATATTAATTGATTCTGAAGCAACTATTAGTGTCATGACGCTGGACTGATTAAAACAGATAAGCCGAGGGGTAAAAATACCCACTTTTCCTATCACAGGATGTATCGTGTCTGGTGCGTTCAGCACAAAAATGCAAAAAGTTGTGAAACAGGTACGTGTCGACGTTACAATACCGGGGGCTTAAATAGAAAGTACATTCCTGGTTGTTCCTAAAATGACAGTACCATGTATCTGGGGTTAGGATTTTTTATGTGACACCGGTGCAATCATTAATTTAGAGAAAGGTGAATGTATATTTAATTCCAATGGTAATGTTTTGACAGCCACCCTGAGAAAGGGCCGAGTAATTCCAAATCAGTTGTGTATGAATCTAATGGTAAAATATGTCAGTATTTATGATGCAAATGTGTATGATATATGCCTTATTGAATGTTCTGAAGAAGTGATTGATAAAATGTCATTGCAGGGAAATGTGTTAGAATCAGAATATTTATCTGTTATCCAAAGGGACGAACTGTACTACTTGTTGGAAGCATATCAGTCAATTTTTAGTAAACGTCTGGGTATAATAAAAGACTTTGAATTCCATATAAAGACGTATGCACATAAACCCTTTTGTCATACTTCCTATTCTATCCCATCGACAAAGAAAGAAGTAGTCAGAAAGGAAATCAATAAAATGTTAGAATGGGGTATTATTGAGCCCTCAGATTCCGAATATTGTAACCCTCTTGTGGCGGTAGTTAAACCCAATGGTGACATCAGATTGGTGTTGGATGCCAGAGAGATCAATAAGATCATTATACCTGTACAAACGTGACCGGAGAACCTAGAAGAGTTAGTACAAAAGTTTTATGGTGCCCGCTTCTTAACTTCTTTGGATACGCGTAGTTCATATTGGCAAACTAGAATATCGAAAGAATCTAGAAAATATACTGCATTCATTTTTCTGGGCCGAAGTTACCAGTTTACCGTCATGCCATTTGGGTTGAAAATAAGCGGTGGTGTTTTCATATCAGCATTAGATACCGTACTGGGCAGAGACCTTTTGAATGAAGTTACGTTATATGTGGATGATTTGCTAATTGCTTCTGAAACTTGGGAGGAACATTTGGACTTATTAAGAATAGTTTTTGCGACATTTTTGGAATACGGAGTTACTGTAAATTTGAGCAAATCCAAGTTTGCTCATAACCAATTGAAATTTCTTGGACATATAATCACTCCTGAAGGGATAAAACCAAATCCTAAAAAGATGGATGCGATTAACAGATGTGCTTATCCAAAAAATAGGACGGAATTAAAGTCATTTATCGGCTTAGTTTCATTTTTTCGACGATTTTTACACAATCAGTTAGGAAGCCAAGACTGTTTGTTACGGCTGTTAAGAAAAAATGTCATGTGGGATTAGAACTCCGAATGCACGCAAGCTTTTGATAACATCCGCAATGCTTTGACTAATGCTCCACTGTTACATCATCCGAGACTTGATCAAGATTTTTATATTGCTGCGGATGCTTCTGAAACAGGATTGGGTGCCACTCTTTTCCAGATGGACAATCCAGAAGATATCAGTACCATCAAAGTAATTGGGTTTGCCAGCAGAACACTCTCTAGCTGTGAACGTGCATATTGTGCTACTGAATTGGAAGTACTGGCCGTGGTCTGGTCCCTTAGAAAGTTTCGCTATTTTGTATATGGAAATAAGATCATTGTATTCTGTGACCACAAAGCTTTATCTTTTATTTTAACAGGAAGGATGTTCCATTCACGTTTAACCCGGTGGGCCTTGCTACTGCAAGAATATGATATTACGCTCAAATACAAAAGAGGGAAAGACAACATCATAGCCGATGCTCTTTCAAGACTACCGAAAAGAAAGAATGACGACGAGTATGAAGAACGGACTATTGACTTTAAAGTCATCAATTTATCAAGGCAATATTGTGAGAGGCAGATTTCACAGCTATGTCGAAGTCTTCCACAACTGCAAGAAGGTGATAAGTTGTGGAAAGCCATTAGGCATGCTGTTGAAAGCAAAACGCTAAGTCACTCTCAAGAACAGTTTCAATTAAAATCCGGAATATTGTATCGAAAGAAGGATGAAGAAGATGTTTGGAAAGTTTGTGTTCCAAATAAATATTTAGAATCACTAGTATGGTACACTCACTTGAATTGGGGTCATTTTGGTGCCGCTAAATGTACAGCCAAAATAGCACAATACTGCTATCATCCAAATTAGGGACGTATAGCTACAAATATTCTTAAGAAGTGCAAAATATGTCAGAAGGCGAAACCCATAAACTATTGTCGGAAGATAGAATTACATCCTATCATCCCACAACAACCTTTAATGTTGGTGTCATGTGATGTCTGTGGGCCATGTCCCATGACACGTGGACGGTTCAAATATGTATTGGCTTTCTATGATCTCTTTTCAAAATATGTGAAATTATATCCTTTGAAAAATCTCCACGTTCGACCCATGTTACGCAAATTTATCAACAACTATATAACTGAGCTTGGCAAACCTATAATGGTCTTGACAGACAACGCTGCTTATTATACAAGGAAAGTATGGAGAGACACTATGAAAGAACAAGGAATCCAGCACATTTACATCTCAAGATTTTACCCTTGTGGAAATCCGGTTGAGAGAATCTTCTGAGAGTTGAACCGATTTTTACGGACGTACATACCCAAACAACATTATAAATGGATCGATTGGATTTATGAATTTGAGAAAGTGTATAATGACTTACCACACTTATCGACAAGTTATTCACCTAACCAAATAGTATTTGGTGAAAGTATTGTGCCAGAATGAATGAAGAAATTACCTGCGATAGAACAAAAGATTACCAAGAAAGAAGACATGGTGAAGAAGGTCTACGAAAACCTGAAGCATCAAGCACAATTGAGAAAAACCCGTTTTGATAAAAATGTGAAGAAAGTAGTCACATATGATGTAGGGGAAGAAATTTTATTGAGAAATCACCCAAAAGCATCAACCAGGAATAGACTGAATAAGAAATGGCAATATTTATATACAGGTCCATACAAAATAATGAAAATACCTCATGAAGGGAGCTACCTCCTGGCAGATTGTGATACTGATGTAATTTAAGGCTTGTTCCCTCACATAGACCTGAAGAAGTATTATCATTAATGAGCAAAATATAGATTCAAGAAACACTGAATGATACCAAGACTACACTCAGTGGACTAAATAAAAGCACCAGTGGATAAATACGTACTTATACTAACTTACAAAGAAAATTAAAAAATGTACCGACGATTTCCATGAGATACCTTCTTGGTATCAGCAACAATGTCGACGCTGAAATACGATTTATCCTCTCACCGAACAGCGAGGATGGATGATTAAAAAGTGGAATCAAGAGGAACAGAAATGGACCAAATCTTCTCTGGTTAAACAAGTGGCCTAATAAGGGTTTTGGCTTAGGATGCCAATCGTCGAACCCGGCTGTGATGCCTGCCTTGCACAGTCGGTTGAAGAACTGAGGGCTTCATTCAAGAAAAAAAATGTGGTGTGAATATGAAGTGATTAGTGCGAAGTGTTTCTAAGACAACCTATAAACAAATGTGGAATTTAGTTAAGGGCATTTTGTCTAGGCCCATTAATTCAACTTAAATCTGACTTGTTGAGTGAATCTGAGAGTGAGTGTATTCGCCGAAACAAATACCCTCTCCTGTCACTGTAAAAAAAAAAAAAAAAAAAAAAAAAAAAAAAAAAAAAAAAAAAAAAAAAAAAAAAAAAAAAAAAAAAGCAAGCCTGTTCTGTCTGGAACCCTCTTCAAGACATCACAGTCTGGGGGGGGGGGGGGCGTGTAACATTACGAGTCAAGATAGCTGTAACGGAAATTGAATAGCGTAAAGTTATCATTAAAAACGCACGCCGCGCGATTTAATTGAATAGCGTAAAGTTATCATTAAAAACGCACGCCGCGCGATTTGTGACGATTTGGTTGGTCATAATAGTAGTAACATGCTTTTGAATACAATTAAAATATAGCGGCGATACCTATTTAGTGTTATTGGAAATAATATGTAGTAAATTAATGAGTAAGGTAGCCGATCCTATAAGAAGAGGTGAAATTGGGCATATTAAGGTGTTTTGCTTTATGTCGACTAAGCCGATGATACGGCGTCTTTTTTTTCGTTTACTCTTAAAAAAAAAAAAAAACAAGTAACGAAGTGCTAATTGTGCGTTGTGAAAAATATAGGGGCGAATTTTAAATAGCTACAGTGTATAATCAGACTAACAAATGGACATTCAGTTACGCGAAATAGCGGACAGCGAAGTGTGGTCATTAAATTGAGTACACCTACAGGGCGGTCAATTCCGGGATAAGTCTATTCGCATCTCACGAGGGACACGGTATTGCGACCGGTTTTTCTTTAATTATGTCACGGAGAGCGGGCTCCAATTTATAAAAAGGAGAAAAGATGTATCATTATCATTGACTGGTGGTGTTAAGCATCCAAAACAGTTCATCAAAGGGTTTCGGTGAATGAGTGGTGAATGCGAAATGAAACTGTGAACGAAGTTATGTTAAATAAAGCAGAAGAGACAAGACAGTTTGGTCGTATCTGCTATTATTCCATAAACCGTAACATTTCTTCTCGTTGTACGAAGCCCTTATAGACGATCGATATGACCATTTGCTTTGAAGGGATCTCGTTACGAGTTAAGTTTTGGGGACCTGGTCAACAGGGGATAGTTCGTAGATCTTAACTACTGCAGCTATTCTGGAATCAGGTGCTACCGTGACCGTTGTGTGTTGTCAATGGCTTAAGGTCATCATATCTCATGCTCTAAGATCGACACGCCTTTCCTCTTGGTATAACGGTGTCTCACGGTAACAACGACAACGCCGACGGCGAAGGAAGATACGGTAGACCACTACATATTCTCGTCTTGCTACAAAGGACTACGAGCATCGACAGAAGAAATTCACGAGATAAATAATGCAAATTAGTGTTTTGCCACTGCCTGTTCTGGTTCAAATGGCTCTAAGCACTATGGGACTTAGCATCTGAGGTCATCAGTCCCCTAGACTCAGAACTACTTAAACCAAACTAACGTAGGGACATCACACACATCCATGCCCAAGGCAGGATTCGAACCTGCGACCGTAGCAGCAGCGCGGTTCCGGACTGAAGCGCCTGGGCAGCGGCTGGCGCCTGTTCTGGCATCACATCTTGAATGTGTTCCTTGTCTCGAGCTTCATTTCGTCTATATGAGATTCTTTAAGTCCTAATCGTAGTCATCAGATTGTGCGATGCAAAATAAGTGACCGCGGCAGGCAAATACCCTGAGAATTTTCCTACCCTGGCCACGCCCTTTTGTTAGATACCGCATATGTTTGAGGTATCCCTCCTTCATGCTTTCGATATTTTCATCTCCCCTATTTTAATAATCATTGGACGTAATGACTGCTTAAACAGAAGAGACCCCATTCATGTTCCTTGATTAATTCATTAAAACAGTGTATTTTATTCTTAACCAATATTTACAGCTAATGACACGCAGTTTGTATTTTTGGCGAAAGTTTAACAAAGCACTGCTCTTCTTCTGTTTATTACAGCGATAACTCTGCGTTCATTAATATCGTGAACTCATTTTGAGTTTAAAATAATCATCTGATACAATACGTGCTTCAAACGTGGCTCAGACGTGGACATAAGCCTCTTCATATTAATATCCTTTCCTCGCTTCACAATATCCGCGATGCCATATGTATTTTATATCAGAGGCTGTGTAACACCGAAAATTCAGGATGCATGGCACCTGCTACCGACATATAATTTTTTTCTGAATTGTATGTAAGTATTTGTAATTTAAATGCTTTCTTTAATATGTAAGGACATTGCTTCACTGTATGTGTGCAAATTTAGTTAGAAGTCTGTTGACGTTTCGTTGTATTTATCTGAGTGAAACTTATAAGAAAAAGCCAAAGGACTAGCAACGATAATAGCAGTGCTTGTGCGTTGTAAAATCTTTGGGTAGGGGGTTGTTGTGCAGAGCGCGGGGAGAGAGCGGGAGACGGGTTCCATCCAGCACTTGTAGTGTGCGGAAGTGTGGTGTTGACGCTCTCGCAGTAGAGGGTACCATTTCGGCGGCATCATGTGCGCGCCCCGGCCAGATGACTAGTAGCAGGACGAAGGACAGTGGACGGGCGGAAGAGGCTGTATTAATTACACTTGCCCTTTCCCGTAATCAGCCGTGGCCCCACAAGATGCTACAGTCTTCAACAACAGCAGCAGTTCCAGCAGCGCAGATTCGTCGTCAGCTCCGAGTTTCATCGCACGCGCAGCACTGAAGTAAGATTGTTCATTGGTAGAAAGTATTAACGGCTAACCCAGCGGCACAACTGAATATGTTGTGATTGATAAAATTTATTTAAATAATAATCAGTTAAACTCAGGGCGATTGTGTCCTCATTGCCCCCAGACATTGTTACCAAGTAGGATCCTTTTTCCTTTTTTTTCCTAATATGCCAACTGAGTGTCACAAGGAACAAATTGAATAGTTACAGCCAGTTTATTAATGAATAATTTCACTTTTAAAAATTTTAGCATCAGTCTACTTTGAATTAATTGTTGCACAACAGAGGTTTCAGTATATGACTAAAGTAAAGCAATTTCATTTTTCAAGTTTGAGAATCAATCACTGGAAAAAATCCAAATCTAAAGAAATGCACAAATTAAGAGTGCAGAAGTTTTATTTATTTTGCATATACCTTGGAGCACATGGCTGTCTGGTTTCGTATGTATTCTAGTGTTTAATTCTGTTCAAGTCAGTAAAAGAGGCTCAGTTGTTCAGACAATAATATGAAATCTAGTTTGCAAATAAGTAACGGCAAGGTAAATAGTGCTTGCTTTTTTTCTAAATTTCTTTGATGACATTATGTTGAGGTCACTGAAGGTCATTGTCCATGTGACGAAGTTCAGTACTAACTTACGGTTTAATTACATATTTTCAAATCATTACTCGATTGTCTTTTTCAAAATTTTGTGCCAAACATAACGTAAGAATGACTTCTCAGTTTTCTTTATCATTACATACTCACTTAAAATTAGTGTCAAAAAACGTGGCAACCTTCAATTGCCACGTCAGTGTTTAGTAATACATGTTTTTACTCATCATCTTGTATAGGATTTTGGAAGTAAATTGCCCTAGTGGGCTGGCGACCATTAATTATTTCCTTTTCGTTCATTAGTTTAACTTTTGGATTCATGATCAGTGGTACCTCCTTTCTGTCCAGCGCTGTTCGTGAGTGAATGCACAAAATAACTTTCATTTTTTCCAAATTATAGCCCTGTTCGGTTACTTTTAATTTTAGTAGACTTTAGCATCAGAAGGGTCGGTTGTACACTTTCCTCCTAGTTATCGGTATCACTTCTTCGGGAACGACAGCCTTATCCAATTAGTAAAAATCCATTAGGCATACTCGCGATCCACGGTCATATTTTATATCGCAAGCAGGATAGGCCGATTAGTAAAAGGGGAGGTTACAGCTGGACCTATCCTCTTACAATACCACACGAAACTCATTCCTCTTCCATCTTCACTGCTTTAAAACTAAATGATCTGGATGGCTGTTACAACAAAAGAAACTTCTTATAATAATTAATGTAGATGAGCCTACATTCCCAATCACTAATTCAGTAACCTCAGCATTCAAGACAAACACATATTTCGTGAAATCCATTAACAAGCCCTTTCTGTCCCCAGCCTCTCGTTGTTGTTGTTGTTGTTGCTGTTGTGGTCTCCAGTCCTGAGACTGGTTTGATGCAGCTCTCCATGCTACTCTATCCTGTGCAAGCTTCTTCATCTCCCAGTACCTACTGCAACCTACATCCTTCTGAATCTGTTTAGTGTATTCATCTCTTGGTCCCCCTCTACGATTTTTGCCCTCCACGCTGCCCTCCAATACTAAATTGGTGATCCCTTGATGCGTCAGAACATGTCCTACCAACCGATCCCTTCTTCTGGTCAAGTTGTGCCACAAACTTCTCTTCCCCCCAATCCTATTCAATACTTCCTCTTTAGTTATGTGATCTACCCATCTAATCTTCAGCATTCTTCTGTAGCAGCCTCTCGTTACCAAGCTATAATCACAATATTTTGTTCACAATTTCTAGCCTGGTTTGCCATTCACATGTAAAACTATTACATGCTCTACATAAATGCACAGTAATTCGTCTTTCTAAACACCAACCATGCACAATCAAGATTTTCCGCCGCAGAAATTATTGTGGTCGTTAACTGCAATAATTAACTGCAGTAACAGAGGAGCAGTTACGTGATGAGAACATTACAATCATTTAATGTAAATAACTTTAAAAAAAGGAACACAAAGCTAACTACAATTAACAACCAAATCGTATGACGATGAGTGTAATTGATAAGTACATCAGAAACTTTTAACTCTCGGCGACAAACTCATACAAATTACCATATCAGTTAGTGGCATCACACTCAGTTAACCACACCGGAGACCATATAATGGATGGTTTGACTTTGCATGTTTTACCACATCTAATGGTCTCCACCTCAACTGTGTATTACAAATGAAGTGAAGGACGCCACAGAGAGAAGAAAGTAACAGCACTACACTATGTAAACCAAATTTCCATACCAGTGTTTTACTCTAGGCATTGAGGCGACGGTAGGACGTTATTGGTATATTGCAGGGATCAGGCGACCGTAAGTCAATGATCTCAAGTTGCTGGCTGCGTCTGTCCGTGATTAAATTTGTAATCGTCATTTCTTCAGAAATTCTGCCATTTAATGTAATTTCTATCGTATGCCTGAAGATCCCCTCTATCCTGGGACGTAATCTGTTGTCCCAGTGGCTGTTACCATACACTTGCGGCCTAAGACTTCCCCTCTCTGTTTCCAGTGGTCTATTCCTCATACCTTCGTCTTCTCAGTAAAATTCAAGTTCCTGTAGAAGACCCTTGAACAAATCATTTTCTTCCTTATAACACCCCACAAGCACTTGCTTACAGCTTGCAGGTAACTTCATATAGCATAACCGCATGACCTCTGCAGGGCTAAATGGTATACCCAGAAACTGGTTCTTCAGTACAGTTTTTAAGTACTTTACAGGGCTCTGAAAGCTGGATCCTTTGACATTTCGAGTCATCATAAAATTGCGTATGTTGGGTACTGAACCAATAATTTGCTAAGAAGGCCAAACTTATGGTATGATTAGCGTTCGGCGGTTTGCCCTCCAAATATCTACACAAATTGTAATTGATGGTTTGATGGCTATGTGGTAGGTAGTGAGTATCCAAATTGTTTAGTCCAGGCTTGATGGTGGACTGCATTCCCAATATCCCAGAAAACTCAAACTAATATACTGGCAGGAAGTTTTCTAACTGAACAATTCAGTTACAGGAGGCGCTGCCGTGCTATTAATGGGAGCATGACGACACTCATCCTGATCTTGCGAGGAGGGACTTGAGCCACGATCACAGGTTGTGCTTCCTTGTTGTTCCCAAGCCGCACTACCAAATGAGTACTTACCAAAAAAAATAATTCCTTTCATATTCGGCCAGCCTAGTACTCGCATTGCTTTACTCTCAAGGTCCCCATGCTCACTCGCCATCGCATTAATTTTTCCCTGGTGCCATTCATTAATTTCTCCCTGATTCTCTCTGAATGCTAGAAGAGCTTTCACTTCCACAATTTCAGCAACCGAAACTGGTCAAGTAGAAGCAATGACTTTCCTCAACCTGCAATTTTTTCTCAACAATTTTGCAGTTACTAACTCTTAATTTGTCCATTGCCTCCGTGAACTTACTCTCCACTTCTTGAGGAGTTTTGCAGACTTCTGGTCAATCTCAGCTTAGTTCATTTCCACCCTGTTTACCTCTCCCTGCTGTTCAGTGACACCTAGCTTGGCAATGTTTACATTCCTTTTAAATCTGTTCAATAAATTGTATTACTTCTCTACCTTTCCTAAGCACATCTCTATTCCCATAATTGTATCCCTTTGCACATGAGCGGAGTCCATGTTCTGTTTTGCCTGCTTGTCCTTTATTGCTGTAAGAGCACCAAATTTCTTCTCTAATTCGAAATGGCGTGGATACCTTCCATTATCTCCCACTTATCTCCTCTTGTCCTTTTCTCATCTCCTGTCGTCCTTTTGCTACTTCTTCCTATTATTCCTTTTGTGATTCTGACCTCATGTTGCCCGTTTTTAATTTCTTCTTGTCCTCTTACTACCTTCTTCGGGCAACGCGACGTAAGGTCGAATTTCTACTGGCTTTCGGCAGTTTGGGGCTCCCTTACTGTCCTAAAATACGATTTTTCCCACTAGTTCTAACAACCACCTCTGCACATACGAAGGCACTGAATTGTGTAATTCGTATTTTACTTAAGTAGGGCAGCAAGGAATAAGTGAAAACGGAATGAAAACTGTCACTCCAGGGATCATGCTTAATCTAAGACAGGCATTCAATAAGTATTGAAAGACATTTTTGCGTGACAGCCTGTTAGTTTCATCCAGGATTCCAGTACACCATGTTATACTCCACTCTTTTGGCTACAAAACCTCGTTTTTCAATATTATCCCCGTTCGATGCGTCGACTTTACGCCATCGTGCTGGGAGGCTCCCCTGTACACCTGCACGGTAGCGCTCTGCTGGTAGATGTCAGGGTCAACGTCTCGCTGCATCGATAACCTCCTCATCGCCCCCGCCCTGCGTCCTCCGTTGCTCTCCGCGTGTCTGGGCAGCGAGGAACCCGGCGGGCAAACCAACTGCGGACGTGCGTGTCAGCACTGCCAACAGAGGCGTCCAGTTGTACATCGAGGTGTTTGACTGCGATCCGCCGGTCACCTGGAGTGAGAGTGTCCGCACGTTCCAGCACTGCAGGAGTCACACCTGTGTGCGGCCGGCTGCCACGCGAATGTCGGGGAGGTCGGCGCGACCTCGTCGTGATGGCGAGGGACGCCCCGCCCACCGACTGCGCCGTGCTTCTGCTCACTGCCGGGTTTCTGTAGACATTCTGCGAGCACCTGTGAATATATGTGGTGCCCTGGTTTACCGCCTAAAGAAACTCGACGACAGCTGTCCATTTTGAAGGATACGTATAGTTTCGTCACATATCGGAACTTCATGAAACTGTAGGGGATGAACAGGGAATATTGCATTTTTTGGTACAATCGAAATTGATGGAGAAATCAATGTGCTGGGTTACTTATTGAACCACCGTCGTACCTACATCGATGTTAGATAAATGAATCGTCTTTCCATGCAATAGGGAGTATTATAGGACGGATCAGACTTGCAAAGGTATTGATAACATGCACTTGGCAATTAATGAGTAAAATGTGAAAGCAATGAATTCCTTAAGGTGGTGGATTTCAAATTTTTTGGTTCCACGGCTTTCCTGACCTAAACATAAACGTCGGCGGCTCCTTTCGCACGCGTCATCTGACTCGAAGTGTGGGGTAAAAAACTTAAGTTTCGAAAAAAATTGATAACAGTAGATATTTGTTTATTAACTGTAACACATTGTAATCTAGTTTCAATTTTATGACATCTTGTTCTTGCAACAAAGTCAGCGGGAAGGATTAGCTGTTTCTCCGTCATCAGTTTTTCAAATCTCGGCACAAGACTGGAAAATTGCGCTTCACTTTTCTTTCTCCACATTTCATCCGCAAACTGTTTTACGTGTTCACGGCTGCCATTGCTAACATTACCATCTCACATAAGTAGAATGTTGCAAAACATACCAAAACTCGTAGACTCTTTTTAGTAAACTTGTGTATACTCCTGTTGCATCAAGTTCCAAATCTCAAGCAGTGCTGAGGAAATGAACTTCCATATCAGTGTGAAATCTGAAGAAATATTAGTAAATTGCTCTTCTTCCGTGGTAAGTGTTCATGGCAATTATGTACTGAAGAGATCTTTGATCCAGTAGTGTTGATTCTGGAAAGTTTTTCAGAGTTCATTTAAATGATCCAGAAACAGATTTAAATCCTGCATTCAACTGAAAATCATTGACCGTATTACCTTGAAGGGATACGTTCTGTGAGTTGAGTTTTTCAAAGATGTCACGAAGAAAAGCAAGCTTCAAAACAAAATCATTGTCCAAGAAGTTGCCATAACCAAATATTTATCTGGAAAAAGATATGAGTAATGTTAATTAATGAGTTCATACATCCTTTTCCAGATACTATCAAGTGAAAACTAGTGAAATGTACTATAATAAGTCTGGAAAATGTGCCCTGTCT
Organism: Schistocerca cancellata; assembly: GCF_023864275.1. Taxonomy (NCBI): domain Eukaryota; kingdom Metazoa; phylum Arthropoda; class Insecta; order Orthoptera; family Acrididae; genus Schistocerca; species Schistocerca cancellata. The sequence goes on along the minus strand of NC_064632.1, from coordinate 3,339,590 downwards.
TCATATCCACGCATGTTTATTAAAAACGTATCGGCTCAAGTGGGCATTTTAATGAAGTGTACCACTTCGATGACTAAATGAATAACCTCATGAGGAAAAAGGTTCATTGTTTTTGATGCCATTATTTGTTAGTAAGTAAAACAATATGACCAAATAGCATCAAGAATCTGTGTATAGATCAGAGCGTGCAATCCGGCGTTAACAAACAGCCATACTAGAACTTAGAGGAAAGGTGGGAGTTATGGTATGATAGTTCAGGATGCGTTCTGATCACCTATTCATCAGTGGAGTGTTGCAACTCTATTATGTCTGTATCACTGGAGTCAGTAGTTTGAGGCTCCTATCTCTTTTCATGCTCGTTTGAGATTTTATTTGCCTTACGGTCGTTACCGGTAGATGTTGATGGGCGTTTGGATCCTCTTGCTTTAATTGAGGCTCCCAGATTCTTTTGTCGGGGAAGGTGATGTCAAAACCTGAACTGATCCTTTTGGCCTCCCTCGGTTTCACGTCTTGTAACACGCCTGAGGGTACAAATGGCGGGGGGTTAATTGTTTTACTCACTTCGGACCGTGCGCCCTGTCCACACCACGTACCTCATAATCCCGCGGCGGTCGTATTGTTCTGCTCCACACTGCTGCTGGCTTGCCTGAAATTATCTATCGAAATATGCAAGCGGGTTTAGGGGAGCCACTCAACGTTAAAAGCACAACACTGTCCTACATCTGGTATGAACATCTATATTCTGAGACGATACGAAATCACAGGTTGCACTGCTTACATTGTAAGTCACAAATTTTGATGTCAACTTCTAGGTGACTGACTGTCCACCATATCACTTGGATGAGCGAACGCATAACCGAACACGGCGCGGACGATTGTTGGTGATGCGAAAGCCGAATTATCGAACGAAAGTTCTTAGGCTCGCCACGCATACACAGATTTCTTTTGGTACCAGTCCTCCTTGACATTCGTAACAAATTTTAACACTGTTCACAAAGCTAAATTTACACTCAATTGAACGAGTGTGCTACTGATTGTTGATGATGCGGAAACGCGATGACCGAACGCACGTTCTCACGCTCGCTACAAGACACTGGCACTTGTTTGCACACTTTTGTGGTAACTAATTTGTACTGATTCACATCAGTTCATTCTGGGAGACCGAACACGGCGCGGATGATTGATACAGCACGGTACGACACGCAACGAGAGGAAACACAAATACGTTATCAGCGGCACTGCTCATTTTTAAATTACTTTTTGACCCACCTTCCTCTGAATAATTTGGATATTTTAGCACTTTACTGTAATAGCACTTGAAGCAACACTTCAACTTCCATACTAACAATGCCTGTCACATGCAGAGCTACCCACAACACAACAGTTCCGTGTCCCGCGCTCGACTCCCTACAGACGCGGCTACCCGCAAAGATACTCCACGACGAAGCCAGCGATATGACAGCACGCTTACAGACTTGTGTTGCGATGTAGGTGATATGTCGTAGAGACTCAACACAAAATGGACCGGTAGACGATACTGGCCAACTGATAATTGTCTTCGTATCTGTAGGAAGTGTAGTTTGTTTTGAGCATTGTAGAATAGCAAACCAATGCTTTGTTTTAATAGAGAATTAATGGATTCTAAATTCTACTAACTTGCAATAGTTTCATGATCATCCAGCTTCTCCTGACTTCCATGTTCAAGAGTTTATTGGGGAGGTTCATTCTGACGACTTCTATCGTTCGCAGCATTGAAGTCATGATCGCTGAGCACATTCCTGTTGTGGAAATGCCCATAACCCTAAGCCCATTGACAGCGATTTCACCAGTCTGAACTTTCAGACATGCTCGATGAAAGAGTTCTGCAACGGCATGTCGTCCCAGTGTTTCGTCACGTGTTCGAAGCCACTGCTGGATCTTATCGCCGTAGTTGTCTTCAGCGGTCCCATAAAACATTTTGTCTATGCTGTGTCCCAGTGCCTGTGGGTTTGCTTGAATTCTCGACACGTTTTCGTTTTTTAAGGCAGGTGAAAACGGCTGGTGCAAACTGGAGGATTCACATGTTTCTACGTGTGCATTCTTAGTGCTTCTGTGCCTATACTTTTTTTTAGCCCCAGCAGCAATCTACAGCTACCTGCACAGCTTCCCAATCCTGTCAGACTACTCGCAAGGTATCCGTTCTTAAGCGAGGTGGGGGCATCAGCCAGCCTGCTCGTACGTGGCTGCAGGAAGCCCCCACATCCCTGTCCCTCCTGGCCGCCGAATTGGCACCGACTTTCCTCTCGCCCTGGGCTGCAGGCGCTGGAAGTTAGCGGAACTGGTCACCAGTGGAAGTGTCACAGAGCTCTTTGTCATGATTTTTAAGCTTTTGGTACGAAAGTTTGAGAGTTGTGGCAATTCGGCCCATCTGTGTTCACCTGGTCCGTCGCACACACACTTCGAAAAGGAAAACAATTATCTTCGCTCCCTAAAAGTAACACAAACACTCCACTGGCTAATATGGGATTTTGTGGTGATATTACATTTTCAGTTTTGCCCTCGATTGTCAAGCCCAGTCGAGTATTTACAAAAATACTTGCCCATGATAAACAGATGCGAGACATGTACGAGTGAAGAAATATCAAATTAAGTACACAGTACATGAGGAACACAAATGACATTGAACGTAGTGATAACGCCACATATGTACACAAGAAGTGTGTAAAATAAACATGGAACCAAGATGCGTGAAAATAAAATTAACCATACAGAATAATACTGTTCATCATGGAGATATATGTCACAAATGGAAAAAAGCTATACGCATACAAGGCAGGTGGAGTTAAGACATCTGAATCAAAAATTAAGAGTTATATGTCACAAACGTCAACATGGAGAGCACACGAGACACTAAGAACAGAGACAAGTGACACAAACGTCAGCCTTACTCAGTAGAAACGTTCGCAAACTATCTCTATAAAGTAATTACAAAACGGGTGTCACTTTAAACACTCTGTCTCGCAAAATAATAAATTTTTTATGTAATCCATTATTGGACTGCCATGTGCCAAACGGGATAGGACTGTGTAATCTCCCCCTCACTTATCGACCTTAATGACAATGAAAAATTAAACCGCGTGTACTTAATGGATATTTGGGAAAAGCAATCGTCACCGAAGTTAATTTGTCGGCAAAGAGGGAGGAAAGGGTTACATCTAAATGAAAGGAAAAATGCAAATGAAATTGGTGGAAATTAATTTTGAAAACAGGTAAAGTTAATAAAAAAAGTAAATGTGCGGTCGTTACGTTAACAAATAACTGGCGTTAATTTGATATTTGAAATTTGGGGAAAATTACGGTCGACAGTCCTATGGACAACTACTATAATAACTGAAAAAGAAAGGTTAATGCACATATAATTAGCACTAAGAGCGAGTGGCAACTGAAGGTAGACACGTGTTGTGCGAGAACTGAATGTTTGTCTGAAGTAATAAATTTCGCTACACTTTGACTTAATTTAGCAAAAGAATTAATAAAACCGGAAAACTGAAAGTTAATTTAGTGACTGAATTTAATAGTGAACTTTGTTTCTGAAGCACTACGAAATGAAATAAAATAAGGTTAGTCTTGGGCTACCTCAACAATCATTTGAAAGGCTACTTGAATCTACGCAATTTAGAAATAAGAGATTTAACTTTGAACTTAAATTAAATCATGTTGAACAATTAAAAATAGTAAAATTTAGTATGTACTAAGCTGAGCTGCAGTCACAGATAAGCTAAAATATCGTAACAAAACTCGCACTCTTAATTTGTGCTTGTGTAATCTAAATATTGTAGGCACACAGCTATGAATACTTTAACTGAAGTTTCAAATTAAAGCAGTGAAATGGAATGATATTACTTTAATGCTGGCGTCTGAATGTCAATGACACACAGGTTCATTTCGGAAAAGGGAAGGACCCTGCTTGGTAACGCAATTGAGACAATGAGCAACAAAGGTTCATGCTAAGTTGCTGTACCTTAGTTATGCAAATCGAACAGTTTGAAAAGCTGAGGTCTGCCATGCAGTTCTAAAACTTAACGTGCTTTCAGTCTGTCTTGTTGGTTGATTGAAGGTTTGAAGTCGTCGATCGAGGAAGTGGCGACACTCATTGTCGGCCGTCGCTGTTGGAGAAGCTGGATGTTGGCGCGCCTTCTTCTCGACACGGTCACCAGGCGAAACGGGCTCTTGATGTGTGCCAGCTAATCTTTCCCGTCCGCTACACCGTGCCAGAATCTATCATGCCAAGTCGAGCGCAATTACATGCTGCCAAATCCCGAAAGCGCGGCAACTCGCGGGAGCGTCACACAACACACCTGCTCCACCGCCCTACTCCAGCCAAACTCTGCTCTGCCCGCGCTCCACGTGGCAGAGCCAACACTACCAAAGATGCTAAACACTTTGGTTCTCCACACGACCTATCGATGTAATCGTTCGATAGCACAGTTTTCCCTAGGCAAGACCTAGAGTAAAAATACAAATAGTATTTACAAAGCAAACCAATTAGACATCGACATATACACTCCTGGAAATGGAAAAAAGAACACATTGACACCGGTGTGTCAGACCCACCATACTTGCTCCGGACACTGCGAGAGGGCTGTACAAGCAATGATCACACGCACGGCACAGCGGACACACCAGGAACTGCGGTGTTGGCCGTCGAATGGCGCTAGCTGCGCAGCATTTGTGCACCGCCGCCGTCAGTGTCAGCCAGTTTGCCGCGGCATACGGAGCTCCATCGCAGTCTTTAACACTGGTAGCATGCCGCGACAGCGTGGACGTGAACCGTATGTGCAATTGACGGACTTTGAGCGAGGGCGTATAGTGGGCATGCGGGAGGCCGGGTGGACGTACCGCCGAATTGCTCAACACGTGGGGCGTGAGGTCTCCACAGTACATCGATGTTGTCGCCAGTGGTCGGCGGAAGGTGCACGTGCCCGTCGACCTGTGACCGGACCGCAGCGACGCACGGATGCACGCCAAGACCGTAGGATCCTACGCAGTGCCGTAGGGGACCGCATGCCACTTCCCAGCAAATTAGGTACACTGTTTCTCCTAGGGTATCGACGAGGACCATTCGCAACCGTCTCCATGAAGCTGGGCTACGGTCCCGCACACCGTTAGGCCGTCTTCCGCTCACGCCCCAACATCGTGCAGCCCGCCTCCAGTGGTGTCGCGACAGGCTTGAATGGAGGGACGAATGGAGACGTGTCGTCTTCAGCGATGAGAGTCGCTTTTGCCTTGGTGCCAATGATGGTCGTATGCGTGTTTGGCGCCGTGCAGGTGAGCGCCACAATCAGGACTGCATACGACCGAGGCACACAGGGCCAACAACCGGCATCATGGTGTGGAGAGCGATCTCCTACACTGGCCGTACACCACTGGTGATCGGCGAGGGGACACTGAATAGTGCACGGTACATCCAAACCGTCATCGAACCCATCGTTCTACCATTCCTAGACCGGCAAGGGAACTTGCTGTTCCAACAGGACAATGCACGTCCGCATGTATCCCGTGCCATCCAACGTGCTCTAGAAGGTGTAAGTCAACTACCCTGGCCAGCAAGATCTCCGGATTTGTCCCCCATTGAGCATGTTTGGGACTGGATGAAGCGTCGTCTCACGCGGTCTGCACGTCCAGCACGAACGCTGGTCCAACTGAGGCGCCAGGTGGAAATGGCATGGCAAGCCGTTCCACAGGACTACATCCAGCATCTCTACGATCGTCTCCATGGGAGAATAGCAGCCTGCATTGCTGCGAAAGGTGGATATACACTGTACTAGTACAGACATTGTGCATGCTCTGTTGCCTGTGTCTATGTGCCTGTGGTTCTGTCAGTGTGATCATGTGATGTATCTGACCCCAGGAATGTGTCAATAAAGTTTCCCCTTCCTGGGACAATGAATTCACGGTGTTCTTATTTCAATTTCCAGGAGTGTATATATATATATATATATATATATATATGTATGTATGTATGTATATATATACATATATATATATATATATACATATATATTGTAAAACAGTTACAATATATAAAGACACAGAAATGTCATATCTTCAGGTGACAAAATAAGGAAAAAATTTATAGTACAAACAATAGATGAAAATAGGAGGATATGCATTTCCGGCGTCACAAGTGGATGGGTAACAGCTTAACGTTGTTACCAATAGTGCACAGTGTTCCTTCTCAGTGAGTTTGTTTCCAACGGTATAATACATACAAAAATAAGACTGGTATCATTTTTTCTACCACAGAACCTACAATCATTATGTATGATGTACAAATAACAGAACTTTAGCAGGCCTCATTATTTACTAGGTTGTATGGTGTCAGTTGCGTGTGAATGTGGTTGAATGTTAGAAAAAAAAAATCGTGTATGTAGCTAACTTTGTATATTCGAGTGGTCTTGTAACATGCAAAATAATCTTATTCACTAAGTTATAACAATGTCAACTGTGGGAGCGGAGGATACAGAGTCAAACGCAACCATAGACATAAATAAAAATTTTGCGTGTCCCTAACGTTGTATACAAGTGTGATCTTAATCTACCCTTAACGTTTAACGTGCAAAATAGTTCTAACATGCCTCAATCCACGTTACATGCACTGTCTTGCCGAGATAAAATGTCTTCTCCACCGAATGCGCTGTTGCTTTGGTGAGCCTCTGTGTGATGCAGCAGAAATCTCGTCAAATGTTGGTGCACGATTCGTCTTGACCCTTCACGCTAGCGGGTGGCCGGACTGGCCGAGCGGTTCTAGGCGCTACAGTCTGGAACCGCGCGATCGCTACTGTCGCATGTTCGAATCCTGCCTGGGGCATGGACGTGTTTGCTGTCCTTAGGTTAGGTAGGTTGAAGTAGTTCTAAGTTCTAGGGGACTGATGACCTTAGAAGTTAAGTCCCATAGTGTTCAGAGCCATTTGAATCGTTTTTCACGCTAGCGTCTTTACATTGAGCATCTCGCACGGTAATACGACGAAACATGGATCCATCACAGTCCATTATAACTAAGTATATGCAACACATCAAATAAACAAACAAAAATAACGTACATGGAAGAACGGCAATGCGCTCGCGTGAGCTGCATGACAATCCCGCGCTACGGTGAGTACCAAACCGCGCTGTTGAATGGCGGTCGGCTCCTCTCAGCCTAGCGCACGGAATCCAGACACACACGAACACACGCGGCCGTCATTTCACCTGTCCTCATTCACACCACACGTCCCACAGTCCAGGCACACAAAAGACTAGCATCTAAGCGCAATAGTTACGTACTAATTACTAGGACAGAAAATGTGTTCAGTATTAACTGTGACGTAGAGTTGCCTGTACAGCTGCTATTGTGCAGTATCGTACTGAGCCCATCCTAAGGCTCGTCGTCAGAAAAAGTTTTTGCATTCGGTGTTGTCTGTTGTGTCGCCTACTTCCGAATGAGAGGCCATCAATTTTTCTCGCCACTTCGACGCATGGAAACACCTGCCATCCTCCGAGAACCGTCTGACTTTTGCACATTTTTCTACTGTTGACGGAACAACATTATCTTCTGCTACTGGCGACTCGGAGTGTGCTCACACTTTGGTGGAACAGCACACAGTGCTTCTCCACCACTGTGCCATCTCCTTCACATCCTCCACTCCACACGAGCTTCACAGTTGCTGTGGCGACTTCATCTTCGACCTCTGTCACTGTTTGAGCGTGCGTGTTGTCAGGGCATTGGTCTGTGGTCCCTCTCGGCATACTACACTCCTGGAAATTGAAATAAGAACACCGTGAATTCATTGTCCCAGGAAGGGGAAACTTTATTGACACATTCCTGGGGTCAGATACATCACATGATCACACTGACAGAACCACAGGCACATAGACACAGGCAACAGAGCATGCACAATGTCGGCACTAGTACAGTGTATATCCACCTTTCGTAGCAATGCAGGCTGCTATTCTCCCATGGAGACGATCGTAGAGATGCTTGATGTAGTCCTGTGGAACGGCTTGCCATGCCATTTCCACCTGGCGCCTCAGTTGGACCAGCGTTCGTGCTGGACATGCAGACCGCGTGAGACGACGCTTCATCCAGTCCCAAACATGCTCAGTGGGGGACAGATCCGGAGATCTTGCTGGCCAGGGTAGTTGACTTACACCTTCTAGAGCACGTTGGGTGGCACTGGATACATGCGGACGTGCATTGTCCTGTTGGAACAGCAAGTTCCCTTGCCGGTCTAGGAATGGTAGAACGATGGCTTCGATGACGGTTTGGATGTACCGTGCACTATTCAGTGTCCCCTCGACGATCACCAGTGGTGTACGGCCAGTGTAAGAGATCGCTCCCCACACAATGATGCCGGGTGTTGGCCCTGTGTGCCTCGGTCGTATGCAGTCCTGATTGTGGCGCTCACCTGCACGGCGCCAAACACGCATACGACCATCATTGGCACCAAGGCAAAAGCGACTCTCGTCGCTTAAGACGACACGTCTCCATTCGTCCCTCCATTCACGCCTGTCGTGACACCACTGGAGGCGGGCTGCACGATGTTGGGGCGTGAGCGGGAGACGGCCTAACGGTGTGCGGGACCGTAGCCCAGCTTCATGGCGAAGGTTGCGAATGGTCCTCGCCGATACCCCAGGAGCAACAGTGTCCCTAATTTGCTGGGAAGTGGCGGTGCGGTCCCCTACGGCACTGCGTAGGATCCTACGGTCTTGGCGTGCATCCGTGCGTCGCTGCGGTCCGGTCCCAGGTCGACGGGCACGTGCACCTTCCGCCGACCACTGGCGACAACATCGATGTACTGTGGAGACCTCACGCCCCACGTGTTGAGCAATTCGGCGGTACGTCCACCCGGCCTCCCGCATGCCTACTATACGCCCTCGCTCAAAGTCCGTCAACTGCACATACGGTTCACGTCCACGCTGTCGCGGCATGCTACCAGTGTTAAAGACTGCGATGGAGCTCCGTATGCCACGGCAAACTGGCTGACACTGACGGCGGCGGTGCACAAATGCTGCGCAGCTAGCGCCATTCGACGGCCAACACCGCTGTTCCTGGTGTGTCCGCTGTGCCGTGCATGTGATCATTGCTTGTACAGCCCTCTCGCAGTGTCCGGAGCAAGTATGGTGGGTCTGACACACCGGTGTCAATGTGTTCTTTTTTCCATTTCCGGGAGTGTCTTTTGCGTGTCTCACGTACTCTCATTGGCTGGGTGAGTGTCGCGGGAGCATTTTCATTGACAGCCTCTGGCTCTCTAAATTGTGAAAGAACGTGTGCGACGGTCTCTAATCCACGACCAGTCACATCGTGTCGTCAGATTCTGTTTCGATTGCTGTGTGCGTGGAGTTATGATCAGGACTCGCGGACTGCAAACTGATTTCGTCTGAAACGACTATTCCCTGTGTAAGACACCAATGGGTGGGGTACCTTTAAACTGTTTGTCGTTTCGTGACCGTTGTTTTTCTTGACCGTGCGCCCTGTCCACACCACGTACCTGATAATCCCGCGCCGGTCGTACTGTTCTGCTCTACACTGCTGCTGGCTGGCTCACCTGAAATTATTTATCGAAATATGCAAGCGAATAAGGGGAGCCACTCAACGTTAAAACACAACACTGTTCGACGTCTGGTACGAACAATTATATCCTGAGACGATTAAAGGAAAATCGGAGGTTGCACTGTTTACATTCTAATTCAGAAGTGTTATCCCAATTAATGGATGATTAACAGTCGACAAAATACCATTTAGACGAGGGTACCCGTAACCGGCACGACGCGGCTGATTGTTGATGATGCGGAAGCCGAATGATCGAACGAAAGTTCTTACGTTCGTCACACATACAGATACCTGGTAATAGTCCTCCTTGTCACCAGTAATGATATGACACTGTTCGTAAAGTTACTTTTTCAGTTCTCAGTTCTCACTTGTACGAGCGTGCGCGGTTGATTGTTGATAATGCGGAAACGCGATGATCGAAATCACGTCCTCACGCTCGCTACAAGACACTGGCACTTGACTGCACTCTTTTATGGTAACTAACTTCTACTGATTCACATTGGTTCATTCTTGACGCAGTTACCTCTGAATCACTTCCATATTTCATCACTTTACTGTAACATCACTTGTAGCAACACTTCAACCTGAATGCTAAAAAGGCCTCTCACATCCAGAGCTACACACGACACAGCATAACAGTTCCGTGTCCCGCGCTCGACTCTCTACAGACGTGGCTGCCCGCAAAGATGCTCCACAACTAACCAGTGATATGACAATACGCTTACACCTGTAATAAATTACCTTTCAGATCCCACGGCCCATCTGTGAAAATTTCCTTGTCCTCCTTACATGTTGCTAAATCGATTGTGCTCTTATTACTCTCCTTACCACACGCGATCGCATTTCTGAACAAACTGACCGTGCTTTTAGAGGTTCTTTGAATGCTCACTGCTCGTAGTGTAGCATTACCGATTATAAAATCCACTGACATCCCACACATACAGGGTGTTCCAAAAATGACCGGTATATTTGAAACGGCAATAAAAACTAAACGAGCAGCGATAGAAATACACCGTTTGTTGCAATATGCTTGGGACAACAGTACATTTTCAGGCGGACAAACTTTCGAAATTACAGTAGTTACAATTTTCAACAACAGATGGCGCTGCAAGTGATGTGAAAGATATACAAGACAACGCAGTCTGTGGGTGCGCCATTCTGTACGTCGTCTTTCTGCTGTAAGCGTGTGCTGTTCACAACGTGCAAGTGTGCTGTAGACAACATGGTTTATTCCTTAGAACAGAGGATTTTTCTGGTGTTGGAATTCCACCGCCTAGAACACAGTGTTGTTGCAACAAGACGAAGTTTTCAACGGAGGTTTCATGTAACCAAAGGACCGAAAAGCGATACAATAAAGGATCTGTTTGAAAAATTTCAACGGACTGGGAACGTGACGGATCAACGTGCTGGAAAGGTAGGGCGACCGCGTACGGCAACCACAGAGGGCAACGCGCAGCTAGTGCAGCAGGTGATCCGACAGCGGCCTCAGGTTTCCGTTCGCCGTGTTGCAGCTGCGGTCCAAATGACGTCAACCTCCACGTATCGTCTCATGTGCCAGAGTTTACACCTCTATCCGTACAAAATTCAAACGCGGCAACCCCTCAGCGCCGCTACCATTGCTGCACGAGAGACATTCGCTAACGATATAGTGCACAGGATTGATGACGGCGATATGCATGTGGGCAGCATTTGGTTTACTGACGAAGCTTATTTTTACCTGGACGGCTTTGTCAATAAACAGAACTGGCGCATATGGGGAAGCGCATATGGGGAACCGAAAAGCCCCATGTTGCAGTCCCATCGTCCCTGCATCCTCAAAAAGTACTGGTCTGGGCCGCCATTTCTTCCAAAGGAATCATTGGCCCATTTTACAGATCCGAAACGATTACTGCATGACGCTATCTGGACATTCTTCGTGAATTTGTGGCGGTACAAACTGCCTTAGACGACACTGCGAACACCTCGTGGTTTATGCAAGATGGTGCCCGGCCACATCGCACGGCCGACGTCTTTAATTTCCTGAATGAATATTTCGATGATCGTGTGATTGCTTTGGGCTATCCGAAACATACAGGAGGCGGCGTGGATTGGCCTCCCTATTCGCCAGACATGAACCCCTGTGACTTCTTTCTGTGGGGACACTTGAAAGACCAGGTGTACCGCCAGAATCCAGAAACAATTGAACAGCTGAAGCAGTACATCTCGTCTGCATGTGAAGCCATTCCGCCAGACACGTTGTCAAAGGTTTCGGGTAATTTCATTCAGAGACTACGCCATATTATTGCTACGCATGGTGGATATGTGGAAAATATCGTACAACAGAGTTTCCCAGACCGCAGCGCCATCTGTTGTTGAAAATTGTAACTACTGTAATTTCGAAAGTTTGTCTGCCTGAAAATGTACTGTTGTCCCAAGCATATTGCAACGAACGGTGTATTTCTATCGCTGCTCGTTTAGTTTTTATTGCCGTTTCAAATATACCGGTCATTTTTGAAACACCCTGTAACATCTGCATTTACTTGGAAGTCACTTGTTCCGTCGCTTAATAACATCGAGACCTGATTTTCTACCTTCCTCCTTTTCGCCCCAAAAGTGGAAATTAGTGAGATAACTTTTATAGGCATATCAACTAATTTACTGCCAATTTCCACCAGTGTTTCTTGGAAAGACGTTGAAATTGCTGTCATTGCCAACCCAGAATCCACAGATGCTCTGATCCTAATTCCTTCCACGGTAATCTCAATGAGTGGACATTGATTGTCCGCGTTTTCAGGCAACTCGGATCATCGCAGTATTGGCCAATGTCGTCTCGCGCTAGTTGCTACTAGTAGCGCACATTGCGTGTGTGAAGTGCCTTCCCACTGAGGCGTTCTCTGCCATGTCCCGTCGTCTTTGGTCATTCAGTTGGGCGATCTCAGCCTGAGGCGAGGCTACAGGTGATGGACCACCTTAACTGTCACGGCCTCTACCTCTACCTCTACATCTACATCCACACTCCGCAAGCCACCTGACGGTGTGTGGCGGAGGGTACCCTGAGTATCTCTATCGGTTATCCCCTCTATTCCAGTCTCGTATTGTTCGTGGAAAGAAAGATTGTCGTTATGCCTCTGTGTGGGCTCTAATCTCTCTGATTTTATCCTCATGGTCTCTTCGCGAGATATACGTAGGAGGGAGCAATATACTGCTTGACTCTACGGTGAAGGTATGTTCTCGAAACTTCAACAAAAGCCCATACCGAGCTACTGAGCGTCTCTCCTGCAGAGTCTTCCACTGGAGTTTATCTATCATCTCCGTAACGCTTTCGCGATTACTAAAAGATCCTGTAACGAAGCGCGCTGCTCTCCGTTGCATCTTCTCCATCTCTTCTATCAACCCTATCTGGTACGGATCCCACACTGCTGAGCACTATTCAAACAGTGGGCGAACAAGCGTACTGTAACCTACTTCCTTTGTTTTCGGATCGCGTTTCCTTAGGATTCTTCCAGTGAATCTGTCTGGCATCTGCTTTACCGACGATCAACTTTATATGATCATTCCATTTTAAATCACTCCTAATGCGTACTCCCAGATAATTTATGGAATTAACTACTTCCAGTTGCTGACCTGCTATATTGTAGCTAAATGATGAGGGATCTTTCTTTCTATATCTTTCTACGTATTTGCAGCACATTACACTTGTCTACATTGAGATTCAATTGCCATTCCCTGCACCATGCGTCAATTCGCTGCAGATCCTCCTGCATTTCAGTACTATTTTCCATTGTTAGAACTTCTCGATATACCACAGCATCCGCAAAAGGCCTCAGTGAACTTCCGATGTCATCCACAAGGTCATTTATATATATTGTGAATAGCAACGGTCCTACGACACTCCCGTGCGGCACAGCTGAAATCACTCTTACTTCGGAAGACTTCTCTCCATCGAGAATGACATGCTGCGTTCTGTTATCTAGGAACTCTTCAATCCAATCACACAATTGGTCTGACAGTCCATATGCTCTTACTTTGTTCATTAGACGACTGTGGGGAACTGTATCGAACGCCTTGCGGAAGTCGAGAAACACGGCCTCTCTCGTTATGGGACGCTCCATGCGTGGCCCGGCACTTGGACCACGCACAGCTCCCCCTCGTGTGGACCGTAGTCTGTACCCTGCTGTCACCTGTTCCCCGCGGCTCTCCTTTGCCCGTCGTGGTCCCAGTTGTGCCTGTCATTGCGCTGCACGATCCACAATTCCATCCAGCGGACATTGACCTTGCGTATCCGCGGCAGACGTGCCTTGTGTTTCCTCGCTCATCCTCTCCAACTTTCCTCAGTTGGCCTGTCGGTTTGTGGTGTCGCCTGAATTCGCATACCCCCCACGAATTTCCTCAATTGGCCTGACAGTTTCCTGGGTACTCTGATTTTGCGAAATCCGCACAGACACGCCTTGTATTCCGTCACTCGCCACCGAACTCTCCTTCACCGACTTGCCTCTCTCTGCATTTATCAGCTCCCACACCTCAGTTGCGTAGAAGAAAGTGACCTCACACCTAAGGCACTCCATAGAACGAACTGGCACAGACAATACGTCGCTGATGGCAACTCAGATATCCGGAAACATTTATCGAAAATGTGGAACAGAATATTCTCAAAAACCAACTACACTTTCCAAAACTACTTCACAAACTGTGGGAACCGAAACAAAATACACGAGCTACCGCTTTGTTGCTTCATACTGTATCTGAAGAAATATTGAATTTAATTGATGAGAGGAGAAAATATAAAAATGCAGTAAATGAAGCAGGCAAAAAAGAATACAAACGTCTCAAAAATGAGATCGACAGGAAGTGCAAAATGGCTAAGCAGGGATGGCTAGAGGACAAATGTAAGAATGAAGAGGCTTATCTCACTAGGGGTAAGATAGATACTGCCTACAGGAAAATTAAAGAGACCTTTGGAGATAAGAGAACCACTTGTATGAACATCAAGAGCTCAGATGGAAACTCAGTTCTAAGCAAAGAAGGGAAAGCAGAAAGGTGGAAGGAGTATATAGAGGGCCTATACAAGGGCGATGTACTTGAGGACAATATTATGGAAATGGAAGAGGATGTAGATCAAGATGAAATGGGAGATATAATACTGTGACATTCCATTAGAACTACTGATAGCCTTAGGATAGTCAGCCCTGAGAAAACTCTACCATCTGGTGAGCATGATGTACGAGACAGGCGAAATTCCCTCAGACTTCAAGAAGAATATAATAATTCCAATCGCAAAGAAAGCAGGTGTTGACAGATGTGAAAATTACCGAACTATCAGTTTAATAAGTCACAGCTGCAAAATACTAACGCAAATTCTTTACAGACGGATGGAAAAACTAGTAGAAGCCGAGCTCGGGGAAGATCAGTTTGGATTCCGTAGAAATACTGGAACACGTGAGGCAATACTGACCCTACGACTTATCTTAGAAGAAAGATTAAGGAAAGGCAAACCTACATTTCTAGCATTTGTAGACTTAGAGAAAGCTTTTGACAATGTTGACTGGAATACTCTCGTCCTTCTTTTCTACTGGCCTTCAGTGTTGTCCGAAGAACTTAAAATGTCCAGTGTCTGTTCTCCGACTGTATCCTGACGAATTCACGTTGTACGTGAGGAGAAAAATGTGAGCGTATCGCGCTTCACCATTCCTCATCTCTCCTTTTGTCATCCAAGTATCCCGGCAGAGCGACAAAGTCACCAGCCTATGCTGCCACGGACTGGCGTCATTGTGGGGCGTAGTGTCCCCGATATGTGCTCACCTTTGCACTCGCACTTTGCACATGCACGTCAGTGGCCAGGCTCCCGCACGTCGCCACACTGTTATCGCCGATTAGATTAGAGATTAGATGATTACATTAGTTTTTCGTTCCATAGATCCGTGCTGAGGAGATCCTCGTGGATGTGGAACATGTCAGTTTTTTTTTAAATTTTTGTTTTCAAGCTGAAATAACAATACTAATAATATGAATATATACAATACATCATTTGTTTCTATTAAAAAATTCGTCCATCGAGTAGAAGGAGTTGGCCACTAGTAAGTCTTTCAGGCTCCTTTTAAACTGATCTTCATTTGTAACTAAATTTTTTGTTTGCTGGCAAATTATTGAAGATGAGTGTTCCTGAGTAGTGGACCCCTTTCTGAACTAAAGTAAGTGCTTTTAAGTCCTTGTGCAGATCATTTTTGTTCCTCTATTGTATATATGAACTGAGCTGTTTGCTGGAAAGAGAGATTATTATTTAGGACAAATTTCATTAAGGAGTAAATATACTGAGAGGTAGTAGTTAGTATACTCAGTTCTTTGAAGAGGTTTCTACAGGACGTCCGTGAATTTACTCCACAAATAATACGTATTACACGCTTTTCGACTCTGAAAACTTTTGTTTGACTTGAGAAGAGTTATCCCAAAATATTATACCATATGGCTCAAATGGCTCTGAGCACTATGGGACTTAACATCGATGGTCATCAATCCCCTAGAACTACTTAAACCTAACTAATCTAAGGACATCACACAACACCCAGTCATCACAAGGCAGAGAAAATCCTTGACCCCGCCGGGAATCGAACCCGGGAACCTTCGCGCGGGAAGCGAGAACGCTACCGCACGACCACGAGCCGCAGACTTTACCAAATGCCATTATAGAACGAAAGTAGGGAAAATATGCAAGTTTTTTCATTTTTATGTCACCTATGTCTGCTAACACTCGAATTGCAAATACAGATTTGTTAAGACGTTTCTGCAGTTCTGTGGTGTGCTCCTCCCAACTGAATTTATTATCAGGTTGTAATCCCAGGAATTTAAGACTGTCAAATTCTTCTATCTGCTCTTCTTCATGCTTTATGCATATGTTATGCTTTGTTACGTTAAACCAGGCAGCGTCGTCCTGGTCGAGCGATTGCCGGCAAAAAGTAGAGCACAACAGTCCGCCACTCTTTTCGCGTGCAGATCCGCGTCTAAATTCTTTAGGTACGACTTCTGGTGGGTACTGCGCACTCCACTTGTCTTACACAGTGGTACGTCTACGCCGTGTATCGGAATTACGGTCTGTAAATTTGTTGGCGTGACTTCCGTTGCGAGAACATATCTTGTCGTATTGCAGACACGTCTTGGTCGACCACTGACACTCTAGTTTTCGTTTCCTTAGACTATTTGCTTTCCTCATCTAAGCGCACGGAGATGTCAAAAAATGGTTCAAATGACTCTGAGCACAATGGATTCGAATGGAGATGTCAGTCATCTTCGTGGTATCCCGCGTTTCTAGATTCTAAATCTTCGTTTCACACGCTTTTCTCACTTCGCCAGGGCTATTGGCGATCTCCGTTTTTATATTTTTTGTTTCCTTTCCTAATTCACCCCAAGTTCAGCGATTTGCTCATCAATCTTCTGATTTACAAAATTTTGGATCGGTTTCCAATCTTTCAATTGTGGTTGTTAACTGAAATGCGTGGTTTTCTAATCTCGCGACAATTCCATCCAGCGGACATTGACCTTGCGTATCCGTGGCAGACGTGCCTTGTGTTTCCTCGCTCATCCTCTTCAACTTTCCTCACTTGGCCTGTCGGTTTGTGGTGTCGCCTGAATTCGCATACTCCCCACGAATTTCCTCAATTGGCCTGACAGTTTCCTGGGTACTCTGATTTTGCGAAATCCGCACAGACACGCCTTGTATTCCGTCACTCGCCACCGAACTCTCCTTCGCTGACCTGCCTCTCTTTGCATTTACCAGCTCCCACACCTCAGTTGTGTAGAAGAAAGTGACCACACACCTAAGGCACTCCACAGAACGAACTGGCACAGACAATACGTCACTGATGGCAACTCTGATATCCGGAAACATTTATCGAAAATGTGGAACAGAATATTCTAAAAAACCAACTACACTTTCCAAAACTACTTCACAAAATACGGGGAAGGCTGTGGGAACCGAAACAAAATACACGAGCTACCGCTTTGTTGCTTCATACTGTATCTGTACCGCATTCAGCGCACACAAACACACCTCCGTGCGTATTACGTCACACACAGAGAAGTTAACATATTCCAATAAAGAAATGGGAAGTTTATTCTTCTTGAGTTGTCTCTTAAAATTTACAAGTCTCACTTCAGCGAAAACGTGAGAAATCAAAGTGAAGCCCCACCTTAGGCGCCAAAATGTGGAGAATTGTAGATTCTTTGTTATCTGGCATAAAATGACCCATAGATTACTAATTATATTGCCCCCACTTTGGGCGGCGATGATTAAGTGACATGAATAATCAAGGTAAATTAAACAGAAAACGGTTATGGGATTAAGAGAGTGGAACAAATTGCTTAGATGATTGAAATATGAAATATTAGCGTTTATTCTCTTCTGAGCAGGATGATGTAAACTTTGTGCATTCAGGTATAAATCGGTATGTGTCGCCTTACGTTACACAGAGTGGCCAAGACGCCTGACCGCCTGTCGTTGTACTAAAACGCCTCAGAAAGGCAGCCTCCCTTCCTTCTCCATCTCGACAGTGAAGTGCCGCGGTGGCCGTGCGGTTCTAGCGCTGCAGTCCGGAACCGCGGAGCTGCTGCGGTCGCAGGTTCGAATCCTGCCTCGGGCATGGCTGTGTGTGATGTCCTTAGGTTAGTTAGGTTTAAGTAGTTCTAAGTTCTAGGGGACTGATGACCTAAGATGTTAAGTCCCATAGTGCTCAGAGCCATTTTAACCATTAGAACCTCGACAGTGAAGTGGATGTTCGAATGTGTGCTGTTCATGTGTTCCATGAATTGTTCGAGAGCTTCTGCGCCGTGTGGCCAGGTCATAAATGTATCGTCAACGTAACGATAAAATAAGGATGGACGGAAGGGAGCCGAAGTTAATGCACTTTCCTCAAAATTCTCCATAAAAAAGATAGCCAAGGATCGAGACAACGAAGAGCCCATCGCCATAACGTCTGTCATTTCATAAAATTTGGTACCATACAAGAAGTAGGTGGTCGTCATCACGTGCCGGAACAACTTTATAGTTTCAGGAGAAAAAAGATCCGCCAGCAGTTTGAAAGTGTCCTCTACAGGAACTTTTGTGAGCAGCGATACTACATCCAGGCTGACTAAAATGTTATCTGGACCAACTCTAATCTGTTTGATTTTCTCAATGAACATCTGGGAGTTTCTGATGTGATGTTCACACCGGTCGACTATAGGAATCATTAATTTCGTTAGGTATTTGGCCAGCTTATAAGTAGGAGAACCAATTGCACTGACAATAGGTCTCATGGGAACATTATCCTTGTGGATCTTCGGTAGTCCGTACAACCTGGGCGGTCTAGGAGCTCGGACTCTGAGATTTTTTGTAACATCGTCTGGCAGCCCGGAATTCTTCAGTAAGTTCGTGGACTTTCTGCTGTACGTCAAAGTTGGGTCCCGTGTAAGACATTTATACGTACTGTCCTCCAACAGTGATGTCATTTTACTGTGATATTCGGTAGTATTAAGGACCACGGTGGCATTTCTTTTGTCGGCTGGTAATATGACAAGGTCTTCATCCTTCCAAAGTAAACGGAGCCCCTCCCTCACCTCTCTACTGATATTACATTTGGGAGGCTTAGCTGACGCCAAAAAGCGACTAGTAGCAAGTCTCACTTCGTCGGCGTCGTCCTCTGCAAGATGCCGCACCGCCTGTTCTACTCCACTGATGAGATCAACGATGGGTATAGTACGTGGTGTAGGAGCAGAATTCAAACCTTTATTAAGGGTCGAAATGGCCCCTTTGTCCAGGTTCTTGCCCGACAGGTTGACGACAGTGCGTGCTGTTTCGTACGATGACTCCGATCTTTGCACACATGCAAGACGCTCAAATTTCTTTACTTGTCTAGCCGATGTATTGCTAAGATGAGCTCTTTGATGAGCAGCTGTCGTCATATCGACTCACTCCCAGTCAAACGGCGAGAGAACTGTAGATAAGAAAAGATGGAAACTATATAAACTCCGTCCATTAAGATCCAGTTCATACCTTGTGTGTCGCTCTCACGATCGCTCAGCTTGTCTTTATGTATAAGTGCCGTCGCGAAAAACTTCGTTCCCACGTTACTCTCCTCTACGGGGAGGACATCGCACGCCAGGTTCATCAACTGGAGAAGCTGCGCCTCAAACATGCACAGTTGCGGAGTAATTTGGCATTTCTGCAACGCTGTCGCGATAAGGAGATTGTGCCCAAGTTTGCTGTGGTTAGACACCATATCAAGTCGCTTGGAATGAAGAATATGTTACAGAAGAAAAGCCGGGGGATCGTCAGAGAAAAATTACGACACACAAGGTACGAACTGGATCTTAATGCACGTAGTTTATATAGTTATCTTATGTTGGTTGATGTGTGATTCGGGAATTGGGGTCTTTCTCACATTTACAAGATCAAGGCTTTTCCCAGCTTTGGTCGCCAATTGTTCCGATGTTTTTCTGGATTCCTTAGTGGCTGTGAAAGCAGCCACACAATCCTTCTTTGTAACGGCAATATATGCGTGAGACCTGGACAGGTTCATGTTTGTGCTTTGTCTCAGAATCTGTCGGCGTTCGTGATTTATAAGCAACCTCCTTATTCTCCAGAAACATACCTTTAAGCAGGCTGACTTCTTTCACAGATCTTAGTTTCGCACACCCCGCTGTGCGAATTCTCGGTACTTTGTTTCTACGGTCAATCCCAATGCCTGTGAGGTGCTTGAATTCTTGACACGTTCCCGCTTGTTTCGAGCAGGTGATAAAGGCTGCTGCAAGCTACAAGACTCACACGCCTCCACGTGAGCATTATTGACACTTTTGTGTCAATGCGTTTTCACAGTCCCGGCAGGAGTTTCCCAGTTACCTCCACGGCTTCTCAGTGTCCTCCAGGTTCTTCGCAAGGTGTCCATTCGCAAGCGCGGCGAGGGCGTCCACCAGCCTGCCCCCTGCACGTCTGCACTCGTCCTGAGCCGCTGGCGCTGTGGGAGGCCTGTCACAGCACTGAGCCAGTGGTACGCCTACAGCAAGGGACAGTTCACACGCAAAAAGAACTGTTTCTTTTGGACGCATGGAAGGCTCAAAGTAGGTGACTAATACCTTAATCGTGTTACTAATCAGATAAACGATCTGCCTCTATGATCGGCAAGAGAAACAGTCTTCTACTTAACACAAGAAATGAATGGCCTATACTCATGCATGCCAAGGAAAACGGCCTAGGATGAACTCTAGGAAACACAGATTAGAATGTGTCGTATGATTTACGAGGAGTAAAGCAGAAACTCAGTTAATATTGGGTTGAATATTTACTAACTCGAAAATTTTATAGACAAAGTACGGAACAGCTTCATCAGAGAATAATGGACTTGTGGCGCCCGATTTACTGAGCAGGTGACTACAGAAATTAACAAAATACTTTCTCTCAGAAGCTGCTGAACAATTTATAATTTGTAAAAAATGAATAGTTTCGTCGACAGGTATCACACACACACTTTCATTTTCTGACTAGAATCACGCAGAGAAAAGAAAGACAATAATTAAAACATAAATCATAATCACAAATAGATGACCAAAAGGTATGCTCCCACTGGCCTAATGCATCAATAATGAACACAAGGTCGGTTTTATCTAGACGTCTGGAAAATAAATGATTCGTGTAGTGGAACAGGTTAACATACAGAATAAACCGTGAAAATTCCATAATTTTTGAAGTAATAAGACTAGCACAAGAATCTGCAAACGTAAAAAAAAAAAAACACTCTAATACTGAAATAGTCATGTCCTCAGGCATGGACTAGCTACATGTGCTGATACAATCACACAAAGCTCACACGTGAGGAAAAGAATCCACATAAGAAAACTACAAGAATGTAACAACAAAAGAAAACAGAGTCAGAGAAATGTGGACTCTCTATACCTTACACGTAGACATGGAATGGGACAGACGAAAGCACATATACGAAATAGACAGAAATAACGAGATGAAGTGAAACTAATGAAAAAGGAAGAATTGCAAGGCCACAAACACAAATATAGTTCCTTCATTACACATTCAGATTCCTAAGTTGGCTGAACAAAGCAGCTACCTACAAAAATCGAGTAATAGCAGAAATGTTATCACTCCCTATGTTGCATAAACTGTTCCATATGATTACCAAGATCTAAGGCTGTAATACTATATCTCGACTGACACTTACACAGTCCCAATCGCCAAACTAAAGCTACTATAGGCAAGTTCTCACGAGCAATCTAGCTCAACAAGACCGCATGGACGAGTGCCTAGCTTGCTAACGAAACTGATCTCTACACAAGTAGGAGAAGTGGACAAAGAAAATCCTTCTGTGCTATCCAATTTAAACACAATAGCACTTTGACCAAGCCTACACAAGAGTTAGCTAAACTGCCACAACAGCAGGCGCAAACTACGCCCACAGCGAAACACTTTTAAAACGCAATACACAGACGCATTCGCTCACTCTGTCACTCAAAGAGGGGAGGAATTCGAAAGGAACGTAGGGGTACAACATTAAAATATCATAAAGAAGCGTGTGGAAGGTAGAGGAATCACATATACTTAAGGTGTAAACCAGCTGCAAGACAGACGTAGTCGCAGACATGTGTGAAGCTGTGGCTGACGAAGGCACACTCGGCTGCTCGCTCTTTATTCCGGCACGGTTTACTAAACGCACCGAAAGTGTGAGGTTCTAAGTATTTGGAAAATAAAGTTAACTTGAGGAAAACATTATAAGACGGCTGATTTGGAGACCTGTCACAGTCAAATGGTAGATGTGTTATCATTTAGACAATTCTAAATCGCAGTGGCTCCTAATAATGTAAACATTTGTCGGAACAGACTGATTGAGTCCTAGTCTATTATGTAATATTTATATCCTTTCATTGTATAGACGAATCATGTAAGAGAAAATAGTGTCTTAGTCCTCATGCCTTTTTACGAAATTTTTAGTTTAGAACACGTTACTTTGAGCTGCGCTTTAATCACACCTGATGTTACAGCATCTGGCCGCGCGGGGTAACCGCGCTGTCCAAGGCGTCTTGTCACGATTCACGTGGCTCACCCCGTCGGAGGTTCGAGCCCTCCCTCGGGCACGTGTGTGTGTGTGTGTGTGTGTGTGTGTGTGTGTGTGTGTGTGTGTGTCGTCCCTAGCGTAAGTGAGGTTAAGTTAGATTAAGTAGTGTGTAAGCCTAGAAACCGATGGCCTCAGTTTGGTCCCATAGGAAGATACCACAAATGAAAAAAAGAAAACAGCATCTGGAGCAGGGACTTTCTTATTTTTAGGCTATTCATTGCGTGTCATATTGCTTCCAGTATTATTCGTAGGTTATCGGCAGACTGAGTTCACGTGTCGCTACTGAAAATCTACTCAGTCTCTCCTTCAAAATCGAAACGACTAAATATTCTATTAAAACTTGTGTCTCTGTTCAAAACCGCTTTTCTTTCTATTTATGGACTAGCATTCACATGTCGTATACTTCTCTCCACTCTTTTACTTTATTTCTTGTGCTCTAATGGTCGGATACCAGTATATCTATTGCAGGTCACTTCAGGCTAGTTTCGTGTCCTTAATCGACATGCAACTGGGGAAAACGGACCAACAGTTTAACGTGGAATCTGAATCACAAGTCATTCCTGACGACTCCTCACATCGATAAGAGCTGAAGGCAGACGGAACTTTTCCGCGGTCTGGGGATTCGATCCCATTGCCTCCTACGTCCTTTATTAACTAGGTATTTTCCTATCTTGGTGTTTTGCAGTCATTTCGGTTAAGTAATTCATTTCAATGTTCTCTATATTTCTGCTCATTTTTTTGCATCTCTTTACTTCCCATAGTTATCTTTTTTCAGCTGTTTCCCTGATGTAATTTTCGCGGCTTCACTGAAATTTGTTTTCGTAATAGTACCGTAAAAGTCGTGATATAAAGCTTGAAACCTTGTGCATCATGCTGCCCCCCCTTTTTTTTCCCTCCAAATTTTCATCTTGTTTCAAAGCTGGAAGAACATGCATAAATCCATATTCCAGCAGAGACCAAAGTAAAACTAAAATTCTTATACATGATACGTTTCCACTGGTGATAGTACTGTACTACAGTATTGTAGCGTACAGGTAGCGATCAGAGAGTTGTAGTGTATTAGGGAATGGATATTTTCTGCGTTTAGCTACTGTTGAGAGAATCTGAGCAGAACTCACAGAGAAACTGTGCTGATGTACCACGTACGACTGTGTAGAGACGCAATCGGGGAGCTGTAAGAGATAGCCTGCGCAATATGCAGCAGCAGCAGCAGCAGCAGGTGAATTTCTTACCACTATGAAATACCCGCAGTCGAGTGGACCTAAACAGGAGAATTGCAAGGAACATGGCCCGTTGCTAAAACATTAAAAATTCGGAAAACATGTACACCAATGCTGAAAATTTTTTATTAGCAATTAAAAAGTGGCCAGTCATGAGGATTTACTCGATGGAGTGGTAAGGAGGTGGAAAAAGCATTGGGCATGACAGACACATTTGCCCTGAATACTCTGATACTGTCAGTGATCTAGTAGATGGCTACGGTACTTCGTGAGCCCAAATGAGGATCCCTGGAGTGAAGGTGCCGTTCCTTTCGAGCAACACTATTGAGAAAATCTGGAGAAACGGTATTTAAAGCTAGCTACAGAACTATTTTACTGCCACCCAGATACTTTACGAGCAAAGACCACGGAGATATGGGAATTTTGGGCTCGTACAGAAGCTTATAGACAGTCGTTTTTCCCTCGCTCTATTTGGGAGTGGAACAGAAAAGGAAATGTCAATTAGTGGTACAGCGTACCCTCCGACACGCACCGTACGGCCGCTCGTGGAGTACGTATGTGGATGGAAAATGGGGAGAGCCTGCTCCTGGATTGTGGCGTGCTCTTCTTGCTATGTCTCCTTATCCTTTCTTTTTACACACCAGTGCGACTTCATTCGGGAAAGGAGTCTATGCACCGGAAGCTGAATATTACTACAATCTGTGGAGATAGACTATAAATTTTTGCACAATAATCTATGTCACTACAAATTTTTACATTTAACTGACCTTTTCACCATTACTTCCAAAACTTTCTTGCGGAATGTGCACAAAATATTTCAAAAATGGCTCTGAGCACTATGGGACTTAACGTCTGAGGTCATCGGTCCCCTAGAACGTAGAACTACTTAAACCTAACTAACCTAAGGACATCACACACATCCATGCCCGAGGCACAGGATTCGAACCTGCCCCGTAGCGATCGCGCTGTTCCAGACTGTAGCGCCTAGAACCTCTCGGCCACCCCGGCCGGCGCACAAAATATTTCGAATTCTAGCAAGCGTGGTGAGAAGCGGACGGCCTTACAAAGGCGTGAAACCAAGTATACAATATCTATAGCGCTCCAAAGTAATCAGTAACTTCTTTCTGATGTTGGCTATTATTTATTTTTATGAGTCTATTGCTGAGCAAAAATTACGTATATGTCGTGCATCGGACGATTCCTTCCGTCCTGGTCAACAGCACCTACTGTCGGCGAACACTTTCAGAAATGCTACGACATGAGAGTGAAAAAACAAATGAAATATTAGCAGAGTAGTGAGAGTTCAGAAGTAACTTTCTAATGTGAAAAATTTACTTATTTATTATAAGATAAAATGGATAATTAGGAAGAGTGGAAATCTCATTCTGGATTGGATAATTACTCTGATAGGATGACTTGATCAATAGTAATGCGAATTTCACGTTTGCCTGGGCGTAAGCTGCCGCAATAGCGGCACACGAGCCGCACCGGCTGCCTGCGAAACAATTCGGCCCGCCGGCCGTCAGCTGCAGACAGGCACACTGGCCGGCAGTCCACGCGCCACGCCGCCGCCCGCTGTCCTCTGTTCCTGCCGCTCCAGGCAGTCTGGCGGGCAGCCGAGGGCTCCGGCGACCTGCAACACCGCGCGGACCCCCCTCGGCGTGACTAATAACCCACCTGCGTCACGTGATCCTCTATCGCGATCGATGTTGCGGAATCGCAGCTCGCCACGAGCGATATTACCGGAGAGCAGATTTACTATTTCATCACTGTTACTGCCGCATAAAAGAGATCCTCTCTTCTGAAACAGACGGTTAGTGCAAGTGCGACATAAATGCGCTCGTGATCAACTGAGCTGCAGAGAGCTAGTAGGGTATATCAAACTTCTTTTTTCTCTCAGTTGCAATAGGGATACATAGTGGTGCAGACATTTCAACAAATGGGAAACACAGTGGAACCATTCCACCTATGACCGCTCAACCCACACCCCATCTTAACTCACGGAGATCTTTCGTATCGTCTCGTTGTCATTGCAGGCTTGTACCTTTTGAATCAAGGAGAGGGTGTTGTGTGGTGGCCAGTACCCTCTTTCTGTAACATGTTCGAGTATAATGACTTTTCTGGAAACTAGAAATCTACTCTGTAGGAATCAGCAAGGGGGTTTCGAAAAAGACGATCGCGTGAAACCCAGCTCGCGCTATTCGTCCACGAGACTCAGAGGGCCATAGACACGGGTTCACAGGTAGATGCCGTGTTTCTTGACTTCCGCAAGGCGTTCGATACAGTTCCCCACAGTCGTTTAATGAACAAAGTAAGAGCATATGGACTATCAGAGCAATTGTGTGACTGGATTGAAGAGTTCCTAGATAACAGGACGCAGCATGTCATTCTCAATGAAGAGAAGTCTTCCGAAGTGAGAGTGATTTCAGCTGTGCCGCAGGGGAGTGTCGTAGGACCCTTGCTATTCACAATATACATAAATGACCTGGTGGATGACATCGGAAGTTCACTGAGGCATTTTGCGGATGATGCTGTGATATATCGAGAGGTTGTAACAATGGAAAATTGTACTGAAATGCAGAAGGATCTGCAGTGAATTGACACATGGTACAGGGAATGGCAATTGAATCTCGATGTAGACAAGTGTAATGTGCTGTGAATACATAGAAAGAAAGGTCCCATATCATTTAGCTACAATATAGCAGGTCAGCAACTGGAAGCAGTTAATTCCATAAATTATCTGGGAGTACGCATTAGGAGTGATTTAAAATGGAACGGTCATATAGAGTTGATCGTCGGTAAAGCAGATGCCAGACTGAGATTCATTGGAAAAATCCTAACGAAATGCAATCCGAAAACAAAGGAAGTAGGTTACAGTACGCTTGTTCGCCCACTGCTTGAATACTGCTCAGCAGTGTGGGATCCGTACTAGATTGGGTTGATAGAAGAGATAGAGAAGATCCAACGGAGAGCAGCGCGCTTCGTTACAGGATCATTTAGTAATCGCGAAAGCGTTACGGAGATGACAGATAAACTCCAGTGCAAGACTCTGCAGGAGAGACGCTCAGTCGCTCAGTACGGGCTTTTGTCAAAGTTTCGACAACATACCTTCACCGAAGAGTCTAGCAGTATATTGCTCCCTCCTACGTATATCTCGCGAAGAGACCATGAGGATAAAGTCAGAGAGATTAGAGCCCACACAGAAGCGTACCGACAATCTTTCTTTCCACGAACAATACGAGACTGGAATAGAAGGGAGAACCGATAGAGGTACTCAGGGTACCCTCCGCCACACACCGTCAGGTGGCTTGCGGAGTATGGATGTAGATGTAGATGTATAACTGCAATCATGTGTTAACTGGGTCCTTTATTCCTAAGAATAAGAAATCTACTTAATCTAGTTGTTGTGGTTCCAGCTCTTCCGTAATGGTCCACGTTAGCCCCACTGTCAGTACGTGCAAGTCTGCTATGTACACTACTCTGGTCGTTATGCGCTGCCTGCAATTGCCTACGACTGGACTGCGACTGATGACTCGATGACTCACTGGATGACTGACTGCCCAACTCAGGTCTGCGGCAGCGAGCTGATGAATACTGGCGGCCGAGAGGGCGTTGGCGGCGCGTCTCCTGCGATCCTCTCTCTGGGCTCTCTGCTGATAGGCTCGCGTGCTCTGGCTCCTACTATCGATCTTCTCGCAGCGTCTTTGAAGAGTGGATAGCTTACACCAGCACATACGTCTTGGAGTTCCGTCCCATATGCTAACATCATGTTCGATGAAAAGTCATGCATGTGCTCAGTGGAACTTAGCCCAAGTAATCTGGGCGGATCACAGAAGCACTCTAGTGGCCATGGAGACTTCCCCAAGCGACTCTGCCACACTTTGGAAGCGACTGGATAGTTCACTTTGTTCCAGATGGTCGCATACCACTTTCTGCGGACATACGAATGGATGAACACGATTTAATTAGCGCCACGGCCCACGTAGTTTCATTTGAGAAATTCTGGTTTGAGTTGGTCATTGTCGCCAGGACGAATCACAGGCAGTCAGCATGTTTCGGAAACTATATGAGCAACTGGGCTGCTGTATCGTAATGTAAATCGCATTTCGCTGAAAGTGGTAATGTTTTCACTAATACTTTATTGCAGCGCAGTTTTTGTATTGCGAAGATTCGGGCTATATTTGTGTATTGTATTTGATGACAAATGACGATATCCATAGTGTTTATATACAGGCAAACATAAATTATTGTCAACACATTTGTGGCGCTATCATTGAGAAAGCTTAGCAAGTTTAGTAAAATCAACTACAGGGTGTTTAAAAAATGGCCGGTATATTTGAAACGGCAATAAAAACTAAACGAGCAGCGATAGAAATACACCGTTTGTTGCAATATGCTTGGGACAACAGTACATTTGCAGGCGGACAAACTTTCGAAATTACAGTAGTTACAATTTTCAACAACAGATGGCGCTGCAAGTGATGTGAAAGATATACAAGACAACGCAGTCTGTGGGTGCGCCATTCTGTACGTCGTCTTTCTGCTGTAAACGTGTGCTGTTCACAACGTGCAAGTGTGCTGTAGACAACATGGTTTATTTCTTAGAACAGAGGATTTTTCTGGTGTTGGAATTCCACCACCTGGAACACAGTGTTGTTGCAACAAGACGAAGTTTTCAACGGAGGTTTAATGTAACCAAAGGACCGAAAAGCGATTCAATAAACGATCTGTTTGAAAAATTTCAACGGACTGGGAACGTGACGGATGAACGTGCTGGAAAGGTAGGGCGACCGCGTACGGCAACCACAGAGGGCAACGTGCAGCTAGTGCAGCAGGTGATCCAACAGCGGCCTCGGGTTTCCGTTCGCCGTGTTGCAGCTGCGGTCCAAATGACGCCAACGTCCACGTATCGTCTCATGCGCCAGAGTTTACACCTCTATCCATACAAAATTCAAACGCGGCAACCCCTCAGCGCCGCTACCACTGCTGCACGAGAGACATTCGCTAACGATATAGTGCACAGGATTGATGACGGCGATATGCATGTGGGCAGCATTTGGTTTACTGACGAAGCTTATTTTTACCTGGACGGCTTCGTCAATAAACAGAACTGGCGCATATGGGGAACCGAAAAGCCCCATGTTGCAGTCCCATCGTCCCTGCATCTTCAAAAAGTACTGGTCTGGGCCGCCATTTCATCCAAAGGAATCATTGGCCCATTTTTCAGATCCGAAACGATTACTGCATCACGCTATCTGGACATTTTTCGTGAGTTTGTGGCGGTACAAACTGCCTTAGACGACACTGCGAACACCTCGTGGTTTATGCAAGATGGTGCCCGGCCACATCGCACGGCCGACGTCTTTAATTTCCTGAATGAATATTTCGATGATCGTGTGATTGCTTTGGGCTATCCGAAACATACAGGAGGCGGCGTGGATTGGCCTCCCTATTCGCCAGACATGAACCCATCTGACTTCTTTCTGTGGGGACACTTGAAAGACCAGGTGTACCGCCAGAATCCAGAAACAATTGAACAGCTGAAGCAGTACATCTCATCTGCATATGAAGCCATTCCGCCAGACACGTTGTCAAAGGTTTCGGGTAATTTCATTCAGAGACTACGCCATATTATTGCTACGCATGGTGGATATGTGGAAAATATCGTACTATAGAGTTTCCCAGACCGCAGCGCCATCTGTTGTTAAAAATTGTAACTACTGTCATTTCGAAAGTTTGTCTGCCTGAAAATGTACTGTTGTCCCAAGCATATTGCAACAAACGGTGTATTTCTATCGCTGCTCGTTTAGTTTTTATTGCCGTTTCAAATATACCGGTCATTTTTGAAACACCCTGTATGTTCTTTGTCTATAAACGCGTTTATGGACAGTGCGACGTGGATACCTATACGTGGCAAACATATTCTGAAGTTACTTTACGGTGTGGCCAAGCGTTTCTAGGCGCTTCAGTCTGGAACCGCGCGTCCGCTACGGTCGCAGGTTCGAATCCTGCCTCGGGCTTGGATGTATGTGATGTCCTTAGGTTAGTTAGGTTTACGTAGTTCTAAGTTCTAGGGGACTGATGACCTCAGATGTTAAGTCCCATAGTGCTCAGAGCCATTTGAACCATTTGAAGTTACTTTAACAATAATGAACAATAAATAATTAGCTCTGACTAGAAAAATACGATTAGCAGTTATCAAATGTAAAGTGCAGTTGGCCACTTTTATTGAAATATTTTCAGAATATACA
Source organism: Schistocerca cancellata (assembly GCF_023864275.1). Taxonomy (NCBI): domain Eukaryota; kingdom Metazoa; phylum Arthropoda; class Insecta; order Orthoptera; family Acrididae; genus Schistocerca; species Schistocerca cancellata. The sequence goes on along the minus strand of NC_064632.1, from coordinate 3,309,481 downwards.
AGAATGTATTTTCAAGTCTGTGCTACTTTATTCGTAACTCGCCCTGCTACCTAGGTAGTTATCACTTTCAGGTACGGCCTGCTGCAGTGTGCAAGTGGGTGTTCGTGGTCTTAAATACCGTCTAAAGGTGAGTGTCCGATGGAAACTGTGTTGTTCTCTGGCTGGACGTTACTGAATATACAAATGTATGACGCAAGTCTGATTTCGTAATGCGCCGTGCACAGGAATAACAACATGACAAAATATTAAAAAAACGTACCAATATACCAATGAAATGCGAGAGACGCTTACCGTCCATATGAATGCACATGCCTGAACCGCACTCGGTTAACAAAAGGAATCGCCACTCCATGAAGTTTTCATCGTACTCTTTCCATTTACCTACCTGTTCCATGAAGTATCAGTCCAGGTGACATTTTTACATCCTCCCAGTGTTCAGTGGTGGAGTCTCTCTGCCCTCTGTGACCAGTGACATGTGGTCAGCAAGGTGGACTGAACAAGAGATGACTTCTGTACCAAACAGCAAGATTTTGGGTAGTAATGGTTGTTCACCAGTTAATGTTATACCACATTAAATTGGAGAGTGATTTCAAGGACTGTGGCGTACCCATCCTCTGTTCAAATCAGCAATGGTCGATGTGAAAGCCTGACTTGAACACTTTGTTGCTCGCAGCAGTCGTCTCTGGTCGCAGTGGTTTCCCTCAAATTGGGGTGCCAACAGGACACCCTTCAAACAATGACACATAAAATCTAGCTACGATCAGTTGAAGTGATATCGCCTTGACCGTGAAACCAGCAGCCAGTACAAGGTATGATGTCTCTGTTATATAAAATGCTCCCAGAAACGGGTGGATCTTATTAATAAACCACCAAACTGCTGATACATCTTTTCCTAAGTGTTTGAGCAGTGTCGCTTTGCAGTCATAGGCAGGTTCATGGTTCTGTACAAGTTCAGATTTCAGCTAGCTGTTGAGAAGTTGGTACTACAGGAGCTACACAGATAACTGTGTAACGCGAAACTTCGGTTTCTAGACGAACCGAAGGGAACTTACGCCGAAAGCGGGGGAATACTTCTCCAAAGTGGCTACCATCCTGTTTTCTAGCACTGCAGAAGCATCGCTGAAAGGAGCAGCTGGGACTTTATTACCAACGATGACAATATTTACTACTGCTCCTTCTCCATGTATGTGCTGGACTAGGCACAGATGCCGTTTGTGGAGCGCCACCATCTCAAGGTAATGAAATAAATCCTCCTCGTCAGTGGAGACAGAACTATTCCCAGACTAGTGCAGAGATACCATCCTAATCAAACTCCGCAAACCTGGAAGGAGCTGCCCTTGGATGGACAGCAATGACAGTGCTGTCCTCACTTGTTACACAGCTAAGAACTGTGACCTTGTCTGCGTTCTCAAATCCAAACAACTCCACAGTTACGACCAGTGTGGGTGTAAGAGACATCATTCCGCAACGGGCTGCTGGTAGAGCTCTCGCCCGTGAAAGGCAAAGGTCCCGAGTTTGATTCTCGGTCCGGCACACAGTTTTAATCTGCCAGGAAGTTTCATATCAGCACACACTCCGCTGCACAGTGAAAATTTCATTATGTGGGACTGGATTACCAAGGATTGTAGAAAATTCAGACAGTCTGGAAATGTTGTACTAAATGAAGAAATATACTACAAAGTACAGATTTTTTTATTTTGGCACTAACAAGAAACACATTTTTCACACCTGACGGGAGGACGACGGTTCAATCCCGCGTCCAGCCATCCTGATTTAGGTTTTCCGTGACATCCCTAAATTCTCCAGGCAAATGCCGGGATGGATCCTTTGAAAGGGCACGGCAAGTTCCTTCCCCGTCCTTCCCTAATCCAATGAGACCGATGACCTCGCTGTTTGGTCTCCTCCACCAAACAACCCAACCCAACCCTCACACCTGACGTCTGTATTTGTTGCAGTTACATTTATTGACAGAAATGGTACGCCAGTTTCTTTCGTTTCAAACTAGTGTGGCAAGCGAGTGCAGCATGATCGCATAGACGTTTCACTAAAATCTGTGCGGCTGCAGTTGTTTCTGGCTGACGTTCTAGGTAAACCACTAGTTTTTCCTGATGTGCCATTGTCCCGGCTTTACGCATTACTTCTCTGAAACGCTACGTTCGTTGCCCACTTCACCACCACTGTTGGTTCTCTTTAGTGCAAAAGGCAACAACACAAATCTCTTCATTGGTCATCACGCCTTATTAGCATCACAGTGTCTAGCTTGACTAATGGGACAGGTGATCTCTACGCCACCTGCGGTACCAACTTTACAGCTGTACATATATAATTGTACATCCTACAATATCGCTCTAAAAAAAGGAGGAGGAAATAAAAAATCAGTTGGAATAAAACTGAAATCCGGTTTGATGAGGACCAGAAAAAGAGAGTCTTCCATAACTCCATTTTATTCCCAATGAAATGTATAAAATTACTTTATGCGACATATATATCAAGATGATTGATAAAGAAGCTTGGATGATGTCGAATAATGATAGTACAGTATTCTTTACATAACAAATATGATCACCCGCAAAAGAAATTAAAGTAAAAATTCTATCATCGCTCCAAGAAATGAATGGAAAACCTGATCAGATATTTCTCTGAAGCACAGTTTAAATGGAACATGATATCCTTAGAACATATTTACATTGAAATATGACTACCACCCAATGAAACTGATACCAAATTTTGTTGTTATTATGGTCTTCAGTTCTAAGACTGTTTGATGTAGTTCTGAATGCTAGTCTAGCAAGTGCAGTCCATTACCTCTAGTTCTTTTAACTTATCGAGGTTCCATACACCGCTTTTCTCCATTTCCGCTGTTCTTCAACTTGTAACGGAACATATTAAAGGCTTTACTTTACCGAAGTATTCTATACCCTCCAAATTCAACCAGTTTAACGAGTATTTATGATTATAGAAAAGTTATTGTAAATTTTGGTCACAATCCATACAAGCCAGATTAAAGTCACAATTTCTAAATGGACCAGTGTATAGAGGGAAAGTAGGGGGAATGCAAAAATTTTGCAGAGATCAACTGAAAAAACTTGCTCACTTTAATAACTCTTTTTATATTATGACACAAATTGATGTTTTAAAAAGAAGGTTACCAGAGAGACTGCAGCGAGAATTGGTCCATGGACCAGACAATTCAACGGAAGAGTTCCTGAAATTTGTAGATAGATTAGATAGGCCCTTGGAAAGAGAAAATAACCAAAGTTTTGGCTCTGGCAACAACCAGTATCGGGGGGGGGGGGGGGAGAGGGTGGAACAGGAATGTAAATAGAGATTATTATGGGAGGAGAGACTTTGAAAATTCTGGAAATAATGCTCCAAATAGGGGAGATAGGAGATATGAAAATGATTTCAGAAACAATACACAGGAGGGAGGATGGAGGAGAGATAACAGGAATGATAGAAATAGCTATTGGGGAAGAGAACAAGATAGAAGGGGGTTTGTTGAAACTAGTGAACAAAACGACAACTACAAACGGACAGACCGAGGGAACCAGCCGGGAAACGGTGGACAGTCCCACTAGATGTCCGTAGTTTTGGGGCTAGACAATATTATGACAGGACAACACATAACCGAAACTGGAAAAGGAGAGGATACAATGTAAAGAGTAAGTACCATGAAAATACTGATGTTGTTAGAATGAATAAATTAGAATTTAATGAAAGACTTTGGGATACTATGAGTAAAAGTGATACAGTTAATAAAAACAGTGTTCAAGCACAGCTAGTTAGTGAAAGTGCAGATGTTGAAGGTATTGCAGAGTTCCATAGTTGGGCTGAAAAAGATACTGGTGCTAATAACAAGTCAGACACACCACAAATAGAATCTACTTTGGGGGGTTTATTTGATAAAAAGGGGGATGACGAAGTGTTTAATGGAGCCAAAGACTCAATTGCTGAGATTCAGATACATAGGGGGGAAACTGAAGATGGGGTTGTCGTGTAGGAGAAGGAAGAAGTAATAGAGGGACATTTAAATAATGATCCTAAATCAAGTGATGTTATTGATGAGAGTGTGGAGGAAGAAATAAAAGTATTTGTAGAATTGAAAAGTGATTATGTGATAAAGGTAAGTGATGTGACAAACATGGATAATAATGAGGTTAATTTAAGTAAAATGCAGACTAGGGAATGTGTATCTGAGGACAAGCTATTGCCTATTGGGAACTATGAAACACTAATCTATGAGAATGGTAATAATAATAATATTAAAGAAAATATAAAGGGGTGGAATGTAAATGAGTGTTTTCAAGAAAAAGGGGAAAAGTTTTTAGAAGTTTTGTGGAACAACTATGGAAACTGTATAAACAAAGATGCCTTTTAGAAAGAATTAGCAAAGGTATGTGCAACCTTGTATCCTACATGGTGGACAAGAATCCGTAGTGGACTTTATAAAAAATGGGGTGCAAACAGTGGTTTGTTAAGCGACAACACAGTGTTAAGAGGAACAGATGAAAACAAAGGTTTATGTTTAAATGTCAATGCTTTGCAAACAGAGAGGGATGTGTTTAAGTGTAGGAAAGAGATATTAGACTTAGAAACTAAAAAAAAATGAAAATGATCTGTTGTTTGAAAATACTGAAATAGACAAAGATGTTGAGCTAATTTGTCCATATGTTAAATTAATCATTGACAAGTGGGAAGGTAGAGTGTTAGTAGACACAGGAAGTCCTGTTTCTGCTGTCACTTCTAGACTTAGAGATAAGCTCAGAAATTCTCAATATTTTCCTGAGATGCCAGTTGTTGGATTAAAAGTTCAAACCAGGGGACCTTGTACTCATCAAGACACAAGAGAAATCAAAATTATTGTCAACCGAACTTAAAAAGATTTTTGATATTTACACTCCTGGAAATGGAAAAAAGAACACATTGGCACCGGTGTGTCAGACCCACCATACTTGCTCCGGACACTGCGAGAGGGCTGTACAAGCAATGATCACACGCACGGCACAGCGGACACACCAGGAACCGCGGTGTTGGCCGTCGAATGGCGCTAGCTGCGCAGCATTTGTGCACCGCCGCCGTCAGTGTCAGCCAGTTTGCCGTGGCATACGGAGCTCCATCGCAGTCTTTAACACTGGTAGCATGCCGCGACAGCGTGGACGTGAACCGTATGTGCAGTTGACGGACTTTGAGCGAGGGCGTATAGTGGGCATGCGGGAGGCCGGGTGGACGTACCGCCGAATTGCTCAACACGTGGGGCGTGAGGTCTCCACAGTACATCGATGTTGTCGCCAGTGGTCGGCGGAAGGTGCACGTGCCCGTCGACCTGGGACCGGACCGCAGCGACGCACGGATGCACGCCAAGACCGTAGGATCCTACGCAGTGCCGTAGGGGACCGCACCGCCACTTCCCAGCAAATTAGGGACACTGTTGCTCCTGGGGTATCGGCGAGGACCATTCGCAACCGTCTCCATGAAGCTGGGCTACGGTCCCGCACACCGTTAGGCCGTCTTCCGCTCACGCCCCAACATCGTGCAGCCCGCCTCCAGTGGTGTCGCGACAGGCGTGAATGGAGGGACGAATGGAGACGTGTCGTCTTCAGCGATGAGAGTCGCTTCTGCCTTGGTGCCAAAGATGGTCGTATGCGTGTTTGGCGCCGTGCAGGTGAGCGCCACAATCAGGACTGCATACGACCGAGGCACACAGGGCCAACACCCGGCATCATGGTGTGGGGAGCGATCTCCTACACTGGCCGTACACCACTGGTGATCGTCGAGGGGACACTGAATAGTGCACGGTACATCCAAACCGTCATCGAACCCATCGTTCTACCATTCCTAGACCGGCAAGGGAACTTGCTGTTCCAACAGGGCAATGCACGTCCGCATGTATCCCGTGCCACCCAACGTGCTCTAGAAGGTGTAAGTTAACTACCCTGGCCAGCAAGATCTCCGGATCTGTCCCCCATTGAGCATGTTTGGGACTGGATGAAGCGTCGTCTCACGCGGTCTGCACGTCCAGCACGAACACTGGTCCAACTGAGGCGCCAGGTGGAAATGGCATGGCAAGCCGTTCCACAGGACTACATCCAGCATCTCTACGATCGTCTCCATGGGAGAATAGCAGCCTGCATTGCTGCGAAAGGTGGATATACACTGTACTAGTGCCGACATTGTGCATGCTCTGTTGCCTGTGTCTATGTGCCTGTGGTTCTGTCAGTGTGATCATGTGATGTATCTGACCCCAGGAATGTGTCAATAAAGTTTCCCCTTCCTGGGACAATGAATTCACGGTGTTCTTATTTCAATTTCCAGGAGTGTACATTGGTCCATTTGAAATAAAAGAAAGCCCACATCCCAATGCATATAGACTTATCTTTCCCAGATCAAGAAGGTTATTTGGATTAAGAAACATCACTGAATTGAAACCATATAAACATGATTAAGCACATTTCCGTGTTTGAATACAGTTACTTACCCATTTTCCGTAAAGCATATTATCAGCAAAGATTTTTACTGGGTGTGTCAAATAGCAACTACCTCTCATCCTACAGACCCTGGAAAAGTTCCAGATTTCTGAGACAATGTTTTTATATTTTTATTGTCACTATTGAATATTAAATTTTGAGACATCTTCTTTACTAGCAATGGGCAAGTTTAACCATGCAGAGGTGACAAACATTTATTATTTTCTTATGTGTATTGCTGAATATGGGACATATATGCACCAAATACAAAAGACAATGTAAAAAATTGTTGTGCAAGACCCATCATTTTGTCACTATTCTTTTCTTAGACGTAAGATTTGTGTACAATTCTCTACAGCTAATCAGATGTTCACCAAGTCTGATGTTTGTGTTATGTTGTGACCAATTTAAGTGTGCAATTTTGGTATTCTTATGTTCTTGTACTATCTTGACTATGTGTCTCAATGGGAGACAATATAAAAAAAACTTTTCTTTTTTTTCAAATGCATATTATATTCATACATGTGACTTCTCTAGTATTTGTGTTTATATATCATGTCCATACTTATAATTATGTTCTTTGTTTTCATTTCCTTTATGTGGCTCAAAAAAGAGCAGACAGTTGCAATATTTGCCTATGGACATCCGACCTGTCCATCTATGTAATATATTTATGTTCCTTCTATTATCTTGATTATTCTGTGACTCAATGAGAACTGACTTTGAAATAATTTACATACATTTTTTATATATCTTAACATCGCATGTGATATATTTGTGTTTGTGTTTGATCGTTTTACATGTGGCTCACTGGGAGCAAAGATTATACAATTTTCTTTACTTTCATATATTACTAAATATTTTTATTATGCTGTCATACTGAGAGCCATAACACAAAGTGCATTTGATACAACACAACTAAAATATTTGCAGGAAAACGTCATTTTGAAACGGTGTAACGGTCATTGTATACATACATATTATGCATAGTAAAACAAAAAAATTTTTAAAGTAGTACTTTTCCAAATTTTAACCATTTGACACATTTGTCCTAGTGGGCTAATATCATTAACATTCTGTAAATGATATTACCCGAGAGGGGTATTGTAACGGAACATATTAAAGGCTTTACTTTACCGAAGTATGCGATACCCTCCAAATTCAACCATTTAACGAGTATTTATGATTATAGAAAAGTTATTGTGTATGTTAACAATGATTGCATAACATGTCTCCATAAACAGTCAACCCATTAAATTATACTGAATAACTGACCCACACAAAAGTTTATATCACTTGATCACTGATACAGCAAATGTCATCATGTAAAAACACTAAGTTCATCTTAAATAATTAATATGAAGTACGAAAAATAGTGGCCAACTTAGGTATTTTGGATCTCCTTAAATAAAAATCACCGGGACCATCCGATCGCCGTGTCATCCTCAGTGGAGGATGCGGATAGGAGGGGCGTGGGGTCAGCACACCGCTCTCCCGGTCGTTATGATGGTATTCTCGACCGAAGCCGCTACTATTCGGTCGAGTAGCTCCTCAATTGGCATGACGAGGCTGAGTGCACCCCGAGAAACGGCAACAGCGCACGGCGGCCTGGATGGTCACCCATCCAAGTGCCAACCACGCCCAACAGCGCTTAACTTCGGTGATCTCACGGGAACCGGTGTATCCACTGCGGCAAGGCCGTTGCCTCCAATTAGCTGTAAGCAAGTAAAAAGTTTAGAACGAAAGGGTAGTGAGTCCCTAGCCTCCGTCCGCTTGCAATCTCTACGAAACTAATAACTGTGCTGAATTTTAATATGAAACAATTTTTTTTAAACAGTCGGAATACATATATTTCAAGAACGTAGACTCGCTTTTCATAACAAATTGCCAGTGTTTAACAGATAATCGCTTTGAGAAATCAAACATTGTAAGACTTGTTGATTGCTAGAGAAGTACCCTGTGTTCATACAGATCCCAGCGTCCTCGTCTGTGTCCTGGTTAAGTCGTCACGGCATCTATTCACGTGTATCACAGTTCTCAGATAGTGGAGAAGCTTGTACGGTACGTAACGAGTCAGTTACTCAGCTACAATGGCTCCCACCTCGTTGCTGATCCCACTTGAAGGGCAAATGGTGTCACTTAGTAAGGCTTGCAAAAGGCAAACAAATAAATGACATAAACTATACCTATTCCGTTACTGTTATGCTAATGCTCTTGCAACGCTTGTCAAATGTAGGACATTGTAAAGTGACTTTTAACGTAATTAAAGAAAAGGACAGCTATGGCTTACAGAGTGAACTACTCAATGAAATAAGGCTCATAAGTGAACAGTATCAAAAGAAAATTGTAACTCGTATGTACGGACATAAGCAGCCGTCCCAACGGACCGAACATGCGTTTATTATCAGTAAACTGTGAATATCAAATTCCCTCACCAAATCAATGGTCTTATTGCGGTAGTTTATCTGAATGACATTCGTATTAACACTGGCAGAGCGTTAAATAGAAAGTTGCACAGTAGCGTAACACTATTTCTACCGTTCAGATCTGTAAGTTTTGCCTGCATATTGGACGCCTACAACACAGCCATTGAAAGGAATAAGCTGTGGTACAGAAAAGTTTCTCCACCCTGTAATGCTATTTTACTCACAAATGGTTAAAATGGCTCTGAGCACTATGGGACTTAACATCTGAGGTCATCAGTCCCCTAGAACTTAGAACTACTTAAAGCTAAGGATATCACGCGCATCCATGCCCGAGGCAGGATTCGAACCTGCGACCGTAGAGGTCACGCGGTTCCAGACTAAAGCGCCTAGAACCGCTCGGCCACACCAGGCGGCTATTTTACTCACACAGACTTCTTTATTTTAGAAGTTTGAATTTACTTTTATTAAGTTGTAAATTACACTGACATCCAAAATTAAAGGAACAAACTGCTATTTCCCCGTCCTGTGTTTAATTCACGATATAATCATACAAGCTGTCAACAGATGTCCGTAAGATTGTGTTCTGCACAGAAGATGGCATTTCGGTCAACGGAAAACCTCGCCAACGATGACGTCATGGCATCTATCGAATGGAGTAGTTTTTGTCGGGTAGTGCCACAGACACACAGTCGCTGTGTGCAGTCACAGACGGTGCAGTAAGGCGCAGGACCACACCTGCCGGAGTCTCTGTGGAGGAGGCTACAGGTCGAATGGCAGCAGGACAGCAGCAAACTCATGTGGGACGGTGGCTTAACGTGAATCGTTCTGCTGTTTCTCGGATACGGCGACAGTTTACAGAGACCGAAACCGAGACGAGGGCACGGTCGACCACGTCTGATATCAGAAAGAGAGTACCGTTATTTGGCTGTAAAGGCGCGATGGTAGCGCCTTAGTACTGAGTAGCAGCTGGCATCGTACCTCGCAGCATACACTGGACATGTTGTATCGAGGAAAACGGTGTAGAGAAGGCTTCGACAGAGCGACCTTTATTGTCAGAGATCTGCTGTGTGTGTGTGTGTGTGTGTGCGTCTAACGCGTCTTCACGGAGGGAACGCCTGGAGTGGAGCCGTCAACACGTCACCGGGACAGTCGAAGAGTCACAGAGGAGTCCTGTGTGGCCTGCAGAATGATTCTCGGCGGATCTGAAGGGAACGTGGAGACCCGAACACTGTGGAAAGAGGCCGACGTCGAGGAGGAACGCTGATGGTGTGGATGGGGTTTATGTTGACCACTCTAACACCTCTTCATGAAATTGTACGAGTGAATCAGGAAGGTTTAACTGGTATCAGGTATCGTGACGAGATCTTGTGACCTCGTGTACGGTTATTGGAGCTGATGTGCGCCCAAACTTCGTATTGATGGAGGACAGTGCTCGACCTCATAGAACACGAGTGTTTGATGTTTTCTTGGAAACGGATGCTACTGCGCGCGTGACGTGGCTTGCTCGCTCATTCCAAAGAGCATGTCTGGGATGCACTAGGCAGACGGGTTGCATCACGTCAGCATCCATCCAAGTCTCGGAGAGCTCCAGCACTTGCGAGCTGCTCCGCAGCAAGAACGTCCTTGTTGCTTCAACATGACACTGATGACGCTGTTCACAGCATGCTCCGTCGTTGTCAGGCCTGTATTGCTGCCAGAGGTGATCACGCCCCATGGTGAGCTAATTAACCAGTTCAGAATGTCTCTCAAAATCCGTTAAGTTGGAATAAACGTATGCATGTTGCAGTTGTTTACGTTCTGTATTTTTTTACCTTGTTTCTACTTTACTATAACCTTTTTATACTGTTGTGACAAAATAAACGCAGCCTTCCAAAATTTCCGTTTTTTGCTTCAATTTTGGACACCAGTGTACTTAAGTTACAGAATAAATAAATTTGATATCTTGAGCATAATATTATTAGAGGTATATAACGTTACAGTAAAGTACGAAAGTTGTTAGAAGGTGATTGACTTTGAGGAAAGAGCTCTGTTGGTAATAAACATTGGTTTTGGCCTGACGACTAACATGGACTGGGACTTCAGGAAGAAGCTGCTAAAGTATATGGCTCGACAGAGTAAGGTACGAGTAATTTTATGAAATGTGGACCTTAGGAAACGTGCAAGATCAATAAGTGGAATCGTTTGCACTGTGGTACTCTTCATGGCGAAAGATGACAGTTGAAATATGAATGGGAGAGGTGTTAGGAAGAATAAAAATACGAAGTCTATGAGAGGGTCTCACTAGAACAGAGGACACATTAGTGCGAGATATGCTAACTTGTTCTATGAACATAATGCGGGAACGAATAACACAGGCGAATAATTGCAGGGAGAGACCAAAACAAGTCTATGGAAAAGAGCTTATCGTGAATCATGGGTGAAGCAGTTACGTAGAGACTGAAAGATTTGGATATGTTAGAGGAAGTTAAAAAAACAGCATCAAACTAGGGAAAAGAATAAATATAACACTATGAACAATAATAGCCTCCATTATTCAATTTATTCTAGGACAGAAAGGAGCAAATTATACAACCATAGAAGCATTTTACAATCTCCCTTGTTAAATAAGGGCACATAATGAAACTTTTAAAAACAAATTGAAATTATTACTTCTCGATAACTCGATGCGAATTGATTAGATGATATCTGTATATTTTTTCATTGCATTTATCAAATGCTGTTCTTGCTTAATATTAAAATTAATTACGCAGCCACGTTTCAACTGGTAAAATCCGTTTTATTTTTAAACCTACTGACGTGCTCCATATCATGGCGAGTTCTCGGGAATACGATCCTAGAACTATTAAGAAATCCAAGTTCAACACTGGAAATGTGCTGTACGGCTTGCATCCATTATAGCAAGGAGAAAGTTTTTAGTTTATATCTGTAAAGTGTCCAGTCATGAGAGTGTGCATACAGAAAAGAAGTAGGTTCCTAGGTAGCACTGAACAATAAAAATTTATTTCTACACGAAAGCACCAGAAAGCATGAACCATAAAATACTGATTCTCTGTGAAAGCATATAAGGTGATCGTCCTGATCTAATAAGAATAACTGTCACTTACTAAATACTGTTCTACGATGGTGCGAGAGAAAGCACACATTGTCTGTCACCATAGGTTACTCTGCAAGGTCGGAATCGTCACAATCGGTGGCACACTGGCGTTGTGTCCCGTAGCGTTGGATCGCAGACTCGTCGGTTAATCGAATTTAGACGCAGCGTTAGACTGCTGGAGAGCTGTAGGCGACGTTTCTATAAATGCTACCCGGCATATGGATACCAGGAAGTGTCCGGTGTCACGTGGCTTCGCGGGTGGAAATATGCCTGTTTTAATGCGAGCAGCCGAAGCTGCAGTAGTCTGGCTGTTCGGCAACCCGCAGAGCAAAGCTGTGTGGCGGGTGTGCCGATTCACCAGGCACTAGGCGTACGCTGCAGTTTGGCTACTTGCCTTAACCCGCCCAGATAGCAGAGCGCGTTAAGGCGGCGTTTCCGGGACAGGAAGCTACGACGGTCACTGATCGAATCCGCCTGGCGGATTGGCGACGAGGGTCGGTGTGCTGGCTAGCGTGAGTGTGGTTCTTAGACAGTTTCCTACATTCCGATAGATGAATACTGGTCTACCCATGTCACGGATACACATATTCTGTGGAGAGGGTCTGCGAGGTGGCGACAGGAAGGGCATAGGCCACCCTTAGTACGGGTGACGTTCAGTAACTGATGCAACAAATTTCGGTTGAAAAGATGCGGAATTTGTTGTGAGACATCGTGGAATATTCCCTATTGTGTCACGAAACTCCGATAGTTGGCGCCGCTACACGTAGCCTTTAAATTGGCGTCTGTAACGGAGGTGCGTTCCGAGCAGAGAGCTTTTGGCGGCAGAGCGGAGCATCGCAGACAGTCATAGGCGCCTGCATCATTTCTACTGAGACATGACAGTAAACAAAAGCAGGGTGAGTCGTTGGGCGAGGCGTCTGTTATCACCAGAAGGTCGAGCAAACGAGTCTGATCTCCCCCCCCCCCCCCCCCTCTGGCTGACGGCACACAGCTGTGATTCTTGTAATGTTAGAGCGTGTGGACTCTGTCGTTGTAGATAATCGACGAATCACAATCGAATACCTTACTGTTGAACTGAACGTCTCGGTTGGTAATGCTGACACACTAAATCCACCAGTTGCGGTACTCAAAGGCTTGTACCCGCCGGGTTCCTCGTGGTGTAAAAGAAGACCATATAGAGCAACTACTAAGGTAGTGGAGACAATTTTTTTGTCGAACGTGGTCACAGGTGATGAAACATGGTTTCGTCACTTCAAACCGGAAACAAAACGGCAACCCATGGAGTGGCATCAGTCCATCTCCCTTCCAAAGAAAAAGTTCAAAGCCACACCCTAAGCTGCTAAAGTCATGGCGACAGTCTTCTGCGGCTCTGAAGAGGTTATTCTGTTTGAGCCGGCCGGCGTGGCCGTGCGGTTCTAGGCGCTACAGTCTGGAACCGAGAGACGGCTACGGCGCAGGTTCGAATCCTGCCTCGGGCATGGATGTGTGTGATGTCCTTAGGTTAGTTAGGTTTAATTAGTTTTAATTTCTAGGCGACTGATGACCTCAGAAGTTAAGTCGCATAGTGCTCAGAGCCATATTCTGTTTGATGTCCTTCCTTATGGTGTAACGCTCAAATCTGAAGTGTATTCTGCTGCCATTAAGAAATTGAAGAAACGCTTGAAGCGAGTTCGTCAGCCCAAAAATGCAAACGAACTTCTCCTGCATGGCAACGCAAGGCCTCGCACGAGTCTGCGCGTCCCAGATGAGCTCACGAAACTTCAATGGCCTGTTCTTCCTCATCCACCGTATAGCCCGTATCTGAGACCGTCCTCTTGCATCTGTTTGGCTCAATGAAGGAAGGACTCCGCGGGAAGCAATACGCGCATGATGGAGAGGTTACTGACGTAGCAGGACGCTGGCTTCGACGTCCAACACTGGAGTGGTGCCACACGGGAATGCAGGTCCATCCAGTAAGGTGGCGTAAGATCGCCGCTTTGAGTGGAGACTATGTTAGAAAATAGGGTTTTGTATCCAAACGAGTGGGGAGTAATATGGTGTATTGGAATGCTGAATAAAACTAACCTGATTTCTTAGATAAAAATTGTTGCATTACTTATTGAACCAAATTTCTACATCTACATCTACATCTACATTTATACTCCGCAAGCCACCCAACGGTGTGTGGCGGAGGGCACTTTACGTGCCACTGTCATTACCTCCCTTTCCTGTTCCAGTCGCGTATGGTTCGCGGGAAAAACGACTGTCTGAAAGCCTCCATGCGCGCTCTAATCTCTCTAATTTTACATTCGTGATCTCCTCGGGAGGTATAAGTAGGGGAAGCAATATATTCGATACCTCATCCAAAAACGCACCCTCTCGAAACCTGGCGAGCAAGCTACACCGCGATGCAGAGCGCCTCTCTGGCAGAGTCTGCCACTTGAGTTTGTTAAACATCTCCGTAACGCTATCACGGTTACCAAATAACCCTGTGACGAAACGCGCCGCTCTTCTTTGGATCTTCTCTATCTCCTCCGTCAACCTGATCTGGTACGGATCCCACACTGATGAGCAATACTCAAGTATAGGTCGAACGAGTGTTTTGTAAGCCACCTCCTTTGTTGATGGACTACATTTTCTAAGGGCTCTCCCAATGAATCTCAACCTGGTACCCGCCTTACCAACAATTAAATTTATATGATCATTCCACTTCAAATCGTTCCGCACGCATACTCCCAGGTATTTTACAGATGTAACTGCTTCCAGTGTTTGTTCCGCTATCATATAATCATACAATAAAGGATCCTTCTTTCTATGTATTCGCAATACATTACATTTGTCTATGTTAAGGGTCAGTTGCGACTCCCTGCACCAAGTGCCTATCCGCTGCAGATCTTCCTGCATTTCGCTACAATTTTCTAATGCTGCAACTTTTCTGTATGTTACAGCATCATCCGCGAAAAGCCGCATGGAACTTCCGACACTATCTACTAGATCATTCATATATATTGTGAAAAGCAATTGTCCCATAACACTTCCCTGTGGCACGCCAGAGGTTACTTTAACGTCTGTAGACGTCTCTCCATTTATTAATAACCATTCCGACCCTGCCCCGATGCGGGACAAAGGCACAAGATAAAGGAGAAAAACGAAGAAGAGATGGCTACTTGACTTAAATCGCTGCTTTGAAATTGGCAAATATTGGCAAAATAGCCGATTTCTTTCACTAACTACAGCTGTCAGAGCTACGGGATTTGGGACGGAAATCGAAAAACGCAGAGGAACCGCCGACAGGGAGAACAGTCAGGCCGTGTAGCTTTGATGCGCACAACCAGTGTCGCGCGGTGTGTCACCGGTCCAGCAGAGCGAGCGAGAGTTACAGCTGATGACAGCGGCATTAATTTCGGAGAAAAGTGGAGCCGGCTCGGCTGTCGCTTCGATTTATTGTTGCGCCGACCGCGCCATGGGAACTGCGCTGGCTGAGTTAATCTCGTAAACGACGCAATCAGTGCTGTGGGGCGCGGCGCTGCAGGCAGGTAGGCGGCGGCGGCGGCGGCGGGCGAGATTGAGTGGATCGCTGTCGGCTGCAGACGCACGCCGCGGCCCGCGTTTTGTGCCGCAAATGGACGCGGCGGGCAACTATGTGCCGGCAGCCATTAGCGTCACGTTAACTCAATAAACATCGCTCAGGGTTAGCGAGCGGAGAACGCCCGGCCTGCGCAGACCGCAATTATCCGCCTGCCGCCCCGGCCCGGAATGTTGGCAGGCCTGAGAGTCCCCCCGCCGATGGTCGCGCAGCCGCTGCGCGCCCTGGAGCCCGCACCGGCGCCGCCACCGGCTGCTCGGTCCCACCCAGCTGCCCGCCTCAGAGGGAGCAGCCTTTTTGAATGGGCCATTAGGCCCAGCTGCCGCCTCTGCTGTCGCCCGAATTTAAAACGCCGTTTTTCTCTGCAACCTAGCAGTCATCGGCTTCAGTCCTCGGTTTTCCCCACGATGCTCCTCGGTGCTGTAACATTGCACTTCTCCCGTCTGGGACGAGAACTCATCCATTAGTTGCACCATTTGCAGTAATATACATATCGAGAAAAGTTCTGGATCACCCCAGTTCCGAGAACAACGGAAGATTAAAAAAAAAAAAAAAATGTTCAAATGTGTGTGAAATCCTATGGGACTTAACTTGTAAGTAGGATGCATAGATTTTAACGTTGGTGATGCCAAGTAGCGCTTTGTATTAAAATCGCAGGCTGTGCATTGTGCAGTCTGTAGCTGGGTGGCATTGTTGCAATAGTTGCCATTGTAGAGTTGGGCTGTTGGCTGTTAACAGCGCGTAGCGCTGCGCAGTTGGAGGTGAGCCGCCAGCAGTGGTGGATGTGGGGAGTGAGATGCCGGAGTTTTCAGAGCGGATCATCTGGACAGAGACAGTAAATTTGTAAGACTGCATATCATGAACTGATATATATATATATATATATATATATATATATAATGACTTTTGAACACTATTAAGGTAAAAGGTAAAAGCATTCTTTGTTCTCTATCAAAATCTTTCATTTGCTAACTATGTCTATCAGTAGTTAGTGCCTTCAGTAGTTTGAATATTTTATTTAGCTGGCAGTAGTGGTGCTCGCTGTATTGCAGTAGTTCGAGTAACGAAGATTTTTGTGAGGTAAGTGGTTTGTGAAACGTATAGGTTAATTTAGTCACGGCCATTCTCTTGTAGGGATTATTGAAAGTCAGATTGCTTTGCGCTAAAAATATTGTGTGTCAGTTTAAGCACAGTCATGTATTATTTTTCTAATGGGACGTTTCAAACTGCTAAGGTCATCAGTCCCTAAGCTTACACACTACTTAACCTAAATTATCCTAAGGACAAACACACACACCCATGCCTGAGGGAGGACTCGAACCCCCGCCCCGGGGCAGCAACTGAAGATAGACGTTGCCTTTGGATGTTGTGTCACAGTCCCTTTGACTGTTCAGAGATGTCACTAAACCCACTCAGTGATGGATGAGGAGCGCCAGTTAGAGGGAGCCGATCAGTTTCAGTCATTCCATCATTTTCAATGCGATGGGGTCCGCAGCTGCGATGAATTTTTTGAATGATTTCTTGAAGCCTTCACCTGCCATGTTCTTTATTTCCTGTACGATTGTACAATTTCGGCCTTAGGACATCTTCAAGTATCTTATAGATGATTTTTTGCTAAAACACTATGTCATGTTCGTCGTTGTTCCTGTGACATCATGTAATGCTTATGGATTAGGTCGAGGTTTTCACGCTATTTTAGGAGTACGTTGCTTTCGAGCAATTCCACCAGAAAGGAGGTAAACCGCTCGTGTTGTCTGTATTTCAACCATGCCTAGGAGGTCAATACCGCTGTTCCTTCGCGTCCGCATTGTTACTTTGTTCCAGGAAGGGCTCTCAACTTTTCACAGATGAGTGTTGCATATCCCTTCAACCAGACAATCGTCAGGGGACGTGTTTGGAGGCAACCCGGTCAGGCTGAACGCCAGCGAGTGCAGCAAGGAGGTCGTTCCTGCTGTTTTGGGGTGGCATTATTTGGGTCCGACGTACGCCGCTGGTGGTCATGGATGGCGACGTAACGGCTCTACGATATCTGAATGCCGTCCTCCGGCCGATAGCGCAACCATATCGGCAGCATATTGCGAGGCATTCGTCTTCATGGAGACAATTCGCGCCCCCATCGTGGACAATTTGGAATGACTTATTTCAGGATAAGATTTAGGTTTTCCGTGATTTCCCTAAATCGCTTCAGGCAAATGCCGGGATGGTTCCTTTGAAAGGGTACGGCCGATTTCCTTCCCCATCCTTCCCTTACCCGAGCTTGCGCTCCGTCTCTAATGACCTCGTTGTCGACGGGACGTTAAACACTAATCTCCTCCTCCTCTTCATTTCAGGATAACGACATCGCTCTACTACAGTAGCCGACGTGTTCTCCAGACATGAACCCTATCAAACATTCATGGGATATATTCAAAACGGCTGTTTGTGGACGACGTGATCCACCAACCACTCTGAGGGATCCACGCCGAATCGCCATTGACTAGTGGGACAATGTGGACAAACAGTACCTTGTGGTTAGTATGCCGCGACGAATATAGGCACGCCTCAATGTAAGAGGGCCGGGTATTAGAAGTACCGGTGTGTACAGCAATCTGGACCACCAACTATGAAGGTCTCGATGTATGGTGGTACAACATGCTACGTGTGGGTTTCATCAGCAATAAAAAGGGCGGAAATGATGTTTATGTTGATATCTATTCCAATTTTCTGTACAGGTTCCGAAACTCTCGGAACGAGGTGATGCAAAACTTTTTTTTATGCGTTTATTAGGTTAGTACACAAGTTCCTAGCGTTTTTATTTTGTATGTTGGTATTCCGGATCCTATGGGTTTACTTGTCGACTGTCATTCCTTGACTGTAGTTCACTGTTGCTATTTGAATTTGGATATTGTCATTTTGTCATTTGAAGATAGTGAGCTGTCGACGCTAGAAAATGGAGTGCCAAGTGGATGAGTCGTTAACTTTTCCGACATATTCTTCTCTCTGAGTTCAACAGAGGGGTGACCGCCACGGAGACAGCGAGGCGTGTATGGGGATAGCGTCACTGAACAGAGCAGGCGAAGACAATGGTTTTCTCGTTTTAAGGAGAATCGTTTTGACACTAGTGACTCTCCACATTTAGGAGGATTTTCGAGGTCTGATTGAGATCATTCAAACGCATTAATCCACAATGTACTTGAGAACCGGCAGATGTGATGCACGGTGATCATTCCGCCATCGTGCGATTTTTTCGTGTGATGGGGAGGTTGAGAGACCGAGTGTACGGAGATGTCACACGCTCTGGGCCGGAAGTGACAAGGGTCAGCGGGTGGCCACACGGGCACTCCTGCTTGTTCGTCATCAACTGGCGGGCGAACAACGCCGATCATTCCCATCCTGAATCGTTACTGTGACGAAAAATGGTGTCGTAATGCTAACGTAAGGAACATCCACGGAAGTCAATGTTGCGCATGAGGTGGAAGAGCGTCGGTGTGTTGTTCTATAAGTTGCTTCGTCGAGGTGTAACCATCACTGCTGGCATTTACTGTAAAAAACTGAGACATCTTGCAGACGCAGTCCAAGAACGACGACAGGAAAACTGTGTGAAGTGAAGCTACTTCACGGTAACGCTGGCTCCCATTCTGCTGAACTGACAAAAAAACCACTGTACATTCCGCTGGTGATGCATCCCAAATAAAAGAAACGAAACGCGTATGGCAAAAAACACACTGCCTGGAATTAGTTGCGTAGGCGATACATAGCTCCACAAATTTGAAGCAACAGAGGGAAAGATAGAAAACAGAAAAAATGACTATAAAGGAGTTGGTTTAGGAACCCATTCCGCATCCATCTTATTCACCCGATCTCGAGCCGTCACGTCTTCTGCTTTTCCGCTATCGAGCTGCCTTCAAGGAACTTCGCATCACGACGAAAATGCGCTCCGAACATGCCTGGACGAGTTCTTCGCCTCAAAACCAAGTGATTTCTATAGTCGCGGAACCGAAAATGTACCCCAGCGTTGGCGGACTGCTGTAAACAGTGAAGGAGAATATATTACTGACGACTGAAATCTCTGTTGTGTGTATGTGTTGTGTTTACTGAACTCCTGAAAAAACGGAACGAACTCATTCACTAACCTAACATTTACATTTTTTTTCTTGGCTCGTTTTGCTACCAAGTGGAACTGGCTTTGGCAGTCATATCTCTACAGCGGCCTCAGTTCAGTTTCGCATTAAAAGGTGAGAAAGAAGATATGTGAGGACGAGATAAAAAAGTTTAATCTCTCTCACTGTCGTTTGAAATGAGACTGGCGAGACGTTCAATTGCTTTATAACAATCTGAATAACTTTTACATGACTAATTGGGAGGAAGAAATACACTCCTGGAAATTGAAATAAGAACACCGTGAATTCATTGTCCCAGGAAGGGGAAACTTTATTGACACATTACTGGGGTCAGATACATCACATGATCACACTGACAGAACCACAGGCACATAGACACAGGCAACAGAGCATGCACAATGTCGGCACTAGTACAGTGTATATCCACCTTTCGCAGCAATGCAGGCTGCTATTCTCCCATGGAGACGATCGTAGAGATGCTGGATGTAGTCCTGTGGAACGGCTTGCCATGCCATTTCCACCTGGCGCCTCAGTTGGACCAGCGTTCGTGCTGGACGGGCAGACCGCGTGAGACGACGCTTCATCCAGTCCCAAACATGCTCAATGGGGGACAGATCCGGAGATCTTGCTGGCCAGGGTAGTTGACTTACACCTTCTAGAGCACGTTGGGTGGCACGGGATACATGCGGACGTGCATTGTCCTGTTGGAACAGCAAGTTCCCTTGCCGGTCTAGGAATGGTAGAACGATGGGTTCGATGACGGTTTGGATGTACCGTGCACTATTCAGTGTCCCCTCGACGATCACCAGTGGTGTACGGCCAGTGTAGGAGATCGCTCCCCACACCATGATGCCGGGTGTTGGCCCTGTGTGCCTCGGTCGTATGCAGTCCTGATTGTGGCGCTCACCTGCACGGCGCCAAACACGCATACGACCATCATTGGCACCAAGGCAGAAGCGACTCTCATCGCTGAAGACGACACGTCTCCATTCGTCCCTCCATTCACGCCTGTCGCGACACCACTGGAGGCGGGCTGCACGATGTTGGGGCGTGAGCGGAAGACGGCCTAACGGTGTGCGGGACCGTAGCCCAGCTTCATGGAGACGGTTGCGAATGGTCCTCGCCGATACCCCAGGAGCAACAGTGTCCCTAATTTGCTGGGAAGTGGCGGTGCGGTCCCCTACGGCACTGCGTAGGATCCTACGGTCTTGGCGTGCATCCGTGCGTCGCTGCGGTCCGGTCCCAGGTCGACAGGCACGTGCACCTTCCGCCGACCACTGGCGACAACATCGATGTACTGTGGAGACCTCACGCCCCACGTGTTGAGCAATTCGGCGGTACGTCCACCCGGCCTCCCGCATGCCCACTATACGCCCTCGCTCAAAGTCCGTCAACTGCACATACGGTTCACGTCCACGCTGTCGCGGCATGCTACCAGTGTTAAAGACTGCGATGGAGCTCCGTATGCCATGGCAAACTGGCTGACACTGATGGCGGCGGTGCACAAATGCTGCGCAGCTAGCGCCATTCGACGGCCAACACCGCGGTTCCTGGTGTGTCCGCTGTGCCGTGCGTGTGATCATTGCTTGTACAGCCCTCTCGCAGTGTCCGGAGCATGTATGGTGGGTCTGACACACCGGTGTCAATGTGTTCTTTTTTCCATTTCCAGGAGTGTATAAAGATGATTCGTCGACTTTATTTAATGCCAGTATTAAACAGTTCTCTCCAGCTTCACTAGAGCCACATTCTCCGTACAGCAGAACACAGTTATTATATCACTGACAGTAAAATCAAACAAAGTTAAAAGTCGTCTCTCTTACTAATTGTAACATTCGCCAAGAAAGATAACAAATATTGTAATGTGAAGATTGGAATGACGTATGCACAGACCTTTGAGGAGCAAATTAGGTGAAAGCGAGAGGGTACAAGTTTGGAAAAAACATTAGCGACTGGAAGAGCAAGCTGTTAATCACACGCGCTTCCGTGGCTAGCCGCACTGGTCGAAGAACGGCATAGCAGTGGTACCGCGTTGCCTCTTGGATCTTACAGTGAGGTAGTATCCGAAAAAAGCTGCACTATAACTCCATCAGATCTTCAGTAGAATTCAAAGGGGTGGAAAATTTTCCAGCTTGCTTTAATTGTAGTGCCTACAGAAAAGTAAAATGGCGCATTTCTCAAAATTAAAAAAAGGAATATTCTATGACTGAAATATCCTCAACTTCTTTGAAAAGACTAAGCCTTGTCTCCGCGCTCACAGCTTCCTCTGTACAACACCTACCTTCATCTCGACGTATGACACTGCATGCCACTGATAATATTTTTTAAAATATGATGATCTCGGTCGCCCCTTCTTTTTTCCTTGCCTACGATCGTACCTTCCAATATGTTTGCCTGAAACGTGCGAAGCACCAGTTCCATTGTTTCAGTTCGGCAGAAGGGTTCACCATGAATGGGCAGGTCGCCGGATGCCGTCTTTAGTTGTCAACAACGTGATGCAAGTACTCGTAATTACATAGACGCGGCAGGCTCTGTCATGCAGTCGCTTGAAGTGTCACAAATACTTCTCGTGTAATCTGCCAGTAGTTGCAGAATGGAAGGGATAGGCAGCGTTGTGCATCTTCTTGAGTGTACAGTGAATGCGATGCGAAAAACCACCGAAATGATTAAATGGCATCCCTTAAAAATTTCAAACTACGCTCTCTTTACTGCATTTCGAGTAGTTACGGACTTCCTCCAAATACCACCATTACGGCACTGACTACGTCCGGCACTTTTGTTCGACTCCATGACCAGCACTTCTACTGCAGCGAAGGAACCTCTTTGAAGACGCCAGGTTAGTGGCATCCTGAAAACCGCGAGATGTGACGGGTTTGCACGTCTCCGACGTCAACCCGCTTCCCTCTCATTCTGCTGCAGGTGAGGGTCAAATACCCATCCGACAATCCTAAATTGGGGTTTCTGTGTTTTCCACGAATCATTTCGAGAGAATACGGCAGGACGGTTGTACGATCCCCAGTGCTCTCTAACCGGTGTGGTAATCTGTCTCTAACGGCCTTCCAGTTGACGCGGCCTTACAATCCAATGTAACATAAATTGGTTTATGTACAAATGCATAGAATCTTGATACAAATATTTTTTACTTTATTTGCAGTTTCCCTGAATCTCTTAGCACAAAATTTTTGTGATGGTGTAGTATAGGCTATACAATAAGAGTGACCTCGGTGGAGGTAGGGTTAAAGTTTGAAAGGTTGTTTTATTGCAATCGCTAAATAGCTCTCCGACCTTACCAAAACTCCAGATTTGTGTTACCTCCTTAAATGACCCTCAGTTTCATCCCTCCTTTTTTACTACAGACTCGAAGCCACTTGTGTGAATCTTAGGTAACATGGTCATTGGCGGACAAACGCTTATTTAACGAGTCAACATCTCTCCTTGTATCGCAGTGATTAAATACGGACTGCTTAGTTACTTCATGACTGTGCCTTTCTCATTTATCACCTCCTATTGCTGTTACTGTCAAAGCGTCGTCTTTTTAACCTTAATATCGTGAATGGTATCTGACTGCAAAAGGCTTACATTTTGCTTAGTGCTGTTCCACTGTAAATAGGCTGTTTGGGTTTTTATGTTGGTAGCGCCACGTAGCGCTCTGTATGAAAATCGCTGACTCTGCTGTGTGCAGTCTGTGGCTGGTTTGCATTGTTGGAATAGTCACTATTGTAGTGTTGGGCAGTTGGATGGGAGCAGCGAGTAGCGTTGGGCAGTTGGAGGTGAGCCGCCAGCAGTGGTGGATGTGGGGACAGAGATGGCGGAGTTTTGAGAGTGGACGATCTGGACGTGTGTCCGCCAGAAAGAGTAAATTTGTAATACTGGATATCATGAACCGATATATATATATATATATATATATATATATATATATATATATATATATATATATAATTGTTATCGTTAATTCCCCATTAAGGAGAGCGTTAAAACACAATCAATATTCACAATGACAATATGGTACATAAATTGGTACATTTCAAATTCATGGCACTTTTTTCTGTCTCTTTCTTTTCTCTTCCCAAAAACCTTTCATAAAATCACTGTGTTTCTTCTTCCTCTCTTCTGTCCACTTCTTTCCTGGTTTCTTCTCTTTTGCTGTTTCTTCGAATTTCTGTTTGTTGATTTTTTTCTCTGTATTTTCCACTGTTTGATATTTCTTCTGTGGAGATGTTTAGATTTTTGAGG
This sequence comes from Schistocerca cancellata, assembly GCF_023864275.1. Lineage (NCBI taxonomy): Eukaryota > Metazoa > Arthropoda > Insecta > Orthoptera > Acrididae > Schistocerca > Schistocerca cancellata. The sequence continues at coordinate 3,285,599 of NC_064632.1, read as the reverse complement.
TCTTCCATGATTTCCTTTACCCAGTTAGTTTTCATCTTATTCGTCACCACTATGTTAAAAATCTTCTTGGTCAGCCTATTTTCATTCATCCTATGAATGTGCCCATAGAATTTGCCCTTCTTTTTCTGATATTGTCTGTAATTGTCTCTGCCTGTTTGTACAATTCCTTTGTTGGTCTCTTTATCCAGATCCCCTGTCTCTGAACTGGCCCATAGATCTTTCTCAGAATTTTCCTCTCTTGCTTTTCCATTTCCTTGATTTTAGTTCTTCCTCTGATTACTGTTGTTTCTGAGGCATACAAGGCCTCAGGTAAGACTACTGTTTTGTAATGTCTTAATTTGGCATTTACAGAAATATTTCTTTTATTATAATGGTTCCATGTAAGTCTGTATGCTTTTTGTAGTTTTGTAACCCTTTCTTCATTGGCTGTTGAATTCAGTCCTGTTTTCTGTATAATCTCTCCCAGGTATTTGAAACTTTCTACTTGTGTTATCTTTCTGTACTTTGTTATCAATGGCCTTCTGTCTGTAGATTTTGTGTCCACGTACTGGGTTTTTTCATACGATATTTGTAGTCCTGTTCTGGCTGCGATTTCATGCAATATCTCTAGGGCTTCTCTGGCTTCTTTTCTGTCATTTGTAATGATGGCTATATCGTCGGCAAAGGCCAGACATTTTATGTTGACGGTTCTATTTTTCTCTCTCCCCATCTTTACCCCTTTGACTCCTTTGTCCCACATCCTGATTATTTTCTCTAAAACAGCGTTAAATAAAATGGGTGACAGGTCATCTCCCTGTCTCACTCCTGTCTTGATTTCGAAAGATTCTGAGATCTCGCCCATGAACTTCACTTTTGACTTTGTATTTGTTAATGTTTCCTGAATTAGTTTTCTGGTCTTATTGTCTACCTTCATTTCTTCTAGTGTATTAAAAAGTGTTTCTCTATCTATGGAATCGTAAGCCTTCTTGAAATCAACAAATGTTACTGTGGTGTTTCTGGACTTTCTCGTTGTTAATAATGTTCTCAGACACCAGATCTGCTCACTACATGATCTTCCCTTCCTGAACCCTCCTTGGTATTCTCCGATCTGTGGATCTATCTGAGGTTCTAGGCGATTTAACAGAGCTTTTGATAGAATTTTGTATGCCACCGGCAGTAACGAAATTCCTCTATAGTTATTAGGATCTGTTTTGTCTCCTTTCTCATGGAGGGGGTGTATTAGGGCTGACTTCCATTCTTCTGGTATCTTTTCTGTTTCCCAGATGTTTTTGATTATACTATGAATTTTGGGTGTAATGTTTTCATGGTCTAATTTCCAGATTTCTGCAATCAGTCCAACTTCTCCTGGTGCTCTACTATTTTTCAAGGATTTTATTATTTTCACGATTTCTTCATATGTTGGGGATTCGGAGTCCCGGTTGGGTTCTGGTTTTGTAAACTGTAATCTCTGTTTTGGTTTATCACAGTTAAGTAACGTGTCAAAGTATCTGGCTAATATTTCATAGTTTTTCTTCGGATTTGTCTCCAGTGTTCCATCTTGTCTTTTGAAGCATAAGCTTGGTGGCTGATATCCTGTCATATTTTCTCGGAATACTCTGTAAAAATTTCGTGTGTTGTTTCTGGTGAAGTCTTCTTCTATCTCCTTCAACCTGCTGTTTTCGTAACCTCTTTTTTCTCTTCGGATTATTTTTGAAGTGTTTTTCTGTATCCTGTTGAAGTCTTCCCATTTTTCTTGTGTTTTATGGCTGTTAAATTTTTTCCAGGCTTGTATTCTGTCTTCTATGGCCCTGTCGCATGTCATGTTCCACCATCGGTGTTTCCTTTTTCTCGGTGGCTGCCCCAATTTTATCAGTTCTTTTATTTTTTCTGGCAGTTCTGTCCAATTGTTGCTGTTGATTTTCGTAATTTCTTCTATTATTTCTTTCTTGTTTATTTGTAGGTACTCTGGATCTGTTCTGAAAGATCTGTTGGTTCTCTTGATTTGTCTATTGGGTATAAATTTTACTTTAATTTGGAGAAGGTGATGATCAGATTCGAAAACTCCTTTCCTTGTTCTTACGTTCATTATTTCTCTGGTGTTTTTTGTGGATATTGCTACGTGGTCTATCTGAAATTCTCCTAGAGCATGGTTGGGGGATTTCCAAGTTACAAGTTTTCTGTTTGGTTTCTGGAATTGCGTTGACATGATTTTCAGATCAAAATTTCTGCAGAAGTTTATCAAGTTCTCTCCATTTTTGTTTGTTCTCATGTGGGTCGTGTGTTTCCCTGTCGTGTCTCGGAATTTTCTTTCCTTGCCTAACTGGGCATTGAAGTCTCCTAGTAACACTTTTATGTGATTCTTGGGGATTTTGCTGGTAGTTTCTTCCAGATCTTCCCAGAATTCCTCTATCATCTCTGGGTTCTTCTTGTTATAATTGTTTGTGGGGGCATGTCCATTGATTAATGTATAGGCTTTGTTTCCAGATCTTATCGTGAGTGTCGACATTTTTTCTGATTTTGACGTGAAATCTATTACGGAGTCCAGTATCGATTTGTGTACTACAAAACCAGTTCCGAAGAGTTTGAGATTTCTTCCTGGGATGGTTATGGCTGGTTTCCCCTTATATATCCTGTAATTTTCAGAATGAAAGTGGTTCTCATCTGCAAATCGTGTTTCCTGTATTGCCATAACTTTGATGTTGTATTTATCCATGGCATTTGTTAATTGTTTCAGTTTACCTGGCCTCAGTAGTGTGTTGGTGTTGAGTGTTCCCATGTAAAATACTTTCTTCATCTTGAGGGTTTGTGAGAGGCTCCGATTCTTCTCTTCATGACATGCCTGATCCCCTGGAATCCGATGATCAGGTCTATTACCCAGTCTTACTGACTGGGGCCCAGGGTAGTGGATTCTTTCCCATTGTTCTGTCATGATTATTGGTTTGTGTTGAGGTATTGGTGGTGAAATCACGAAGGATCTCACATAATTTCGACTGGAGTTTTGAGTTCCAGAAGATTAACTTACAGCCGAGCTCACAGAGCCAACAGACGCTGACCAGAGTACCGGTGGCTGCCACGGAGACGTGTCTGGATTTTGGGGCTTCGCATGTAGCCCTCACAGGGTGCTACCATCCGGAGCCAGATGGACCCAGGTTTTTTTTTATGAGGTGTTACTCCTCCCCCTCCTCCTCCCTCATCACTTGCGAGATATATATATATATATATATATATATATAATGACTTTTGAACACTATTAAGGTAAATACATTGTTCGTTCTCTATCAAAATCTTTCATTTGCTAACTATGCCTATCAGTAGTTAGTGCCTTCAGTAGTTTGAATCTTTTATTTAGCTGGCAGTAGTGGTGCTCGCTGTATTGCAGTAGTTCGAGTAACGAAAATTTTTGTGATGTAAGTGATTCATGAAAGGTATGGATTATTGTTAGTCAGGGCCATTCTTTAGTAGGGATTATTGAAAGTCTGATTGCGTTGCCCTAAAAATATTGTGTGTCAGTTTAGTGTTCATCAGAATAGGTAAAGAGCGAAATGTCTGAGTACGTTCAGTTTTGCACAGCTGTTTGAAAATCAAATAATTTAAGAGGTTTATCAGCACAAAAATTCATTAATTTTTTAAGGGGACGTTTCACCACGTGTGTCCGAAGCGGATATTGTGTATCAGGCTGCCAGTTTCTTAAAAACAAAATTAAAATCACTTGTAAACCTTACTCAGGTTGTCAAGTGCATCAGATCAATGGTCACTAATTCAGCATACTTATTTGTTCTACATTTGACACTACACTTTCTCCGCCAAGCTATTGGTTTCTGTCCTTCTTTTCTTTCCCTTTTCTAAGTCACCAGTCTTCTGACTGGTTTCGTGCGGCCCGCCACAAAATTCCTCTCCTGTGCCAGACTCCTCATGTCAGAGCAGGACTTGCAGCCTACGTCCTCAATTATTTGCTGCGTGTATTCCAATCTCTGTCTTCATCTATAGTTTTTACCCACTACAGCTCCCTATAGTACCACGGAAGTTATTTCCTGATGTCTTAACAGATGTCCTGTCACAATGTCCCTTCCTGTTGTCAGTGTTTTCCATACATTCCTTACATTGGCGATTCTGGGGAGAACCTCCACATTCCTTACCTTATCAGTCCACCTAATTTTCAACATTATTCTGTAACACTACACCTCTAATGCTTCGATTCTCTCATGTTCCGGTTTTGCCAGAGACCATGTCTTACTGCCGTACAATTCTGTACACCAAACGTACACTCTCAGAAATTTCTTCTTCAAATTACAACCTACGTTTGACACTATAAGACTTCTCTTGGGCAGGAATGCATGTTTTGCTAACGCTGGTCTGCATTTTACGTCCTCGTTGCTCTGTTCGTCACGGGTTATTTCTACTTCCTGATCCCCTATTCTGATCTTAAGTTTCTAGCTGTTCTCATTTCTACTGATTTTAATTATTTTCATCTTTCTTCAATTTACAATGAATCCATATTCTGTACACTGTTCATTCCATTCAACACTTCCTGTAATTCTTCTTCCCTTTCACTGAGGATCGCAGGGTCATCAGTGAATTTTATCAATGAGATCCTTTCACCGTGAATTTTATTTCCACTCTTGAAACTTTATTTTATTTCCGTCATTGCTTCTTCGTTGAATAGACTGAACAGTAGGGGCGAAAGACCGCATCCCTGGACTGCGCCCTTTTTAATCCGAGCACTTCGTTCTGGTCTTCTAGTCCTATTGTTCCCTCTTGGTTCTTACAGATATTGTGTATTACCTGCCTTTCTCTACAGGTTATCCCTATTTTTCTCTATATTTCGAACATCTTGCATCTTTTTACGTTCTCGAACACTTTTTCCAAATCGACAGATCCGATGAATGTACCTTGAGTTTTCTTCAAGCTTGTTTCTATTATCAATCGCAAAGTCGCAATTGCCTCTCTGGTGCCTTTACCTTCCGTAATGCCAAATTGATCGTTACCTATGACATCCCAAATTTTCTTTTAAATTCTTCTGTATGTAATTCTTCTCACACACTTGGATGGATGAGCTGTTAAGCTGATTGTGCGATAATTCTCTTGTGTGGATGATGTCTTTCCGAAAGTCTGAAACACTCTACGCACCAACATGAACAGTCGTTTTGTAGCCACTTCCCCCAATGATTTTAGAAATTCTGATGGCATGTCATCTATCCCTCCTCACTTTTTCGATCTTAAGATCTTTTAAATTCCGATTTTAATACTGCATCCCCTATCTCTTCGCTGTCAACTCTTGCTTCTTCTTGTATCGTACCATCAGACGGGTATTCCCTCTTGAACAGGCCGTCAGTGTACTCTTTCCACATATCCACTCTTTCCTCTGCATTTAGCAGTAAATTCCCATTTCGCTCGTGATGTTAACGACCTTGCTCTTAATTTCACTGAAGGCTGTTTTGATTTTTTTATGTGGTGAGTCCTTCCTTCCGACAATAATTTCTTTTTCGATTCCTTCACATTTTGCCTCAGCTTCACTGACTTCCAATTTATTTTGTTCCTAAGTGACATATTTCTGTATTCCTAAATTTCCTCGAACATTTTTATACTTCGTTGTTTCGTCGATCAGCTGAAGTATTCCTTGCGTTATCGTTGGTTTCTTCGGAGCTACCCTCCTTTTATCTACGGTTTTCTTTCTAACTTCTGTGGTGGCCCTTTTTAGAGATGTCCATTCGTTTTCACCTGAACTGCCGACTGAGCTATTCACATTGCAGTATCTATAGCCCTAAGGAACTTCAAGCGTATGTCTTCATTGTTTAGTAATTCCGTGTCACACTTCCTTGCACAGTGATTCTTCCTGACTTGTCTCTTAAATTTCAGCGTTATGATGATGTAATCTGACCTAAATCTTCCCGTATCTCTCGGCCTTTTTCAAGTATGTTTTCTCCTCTTGGGATTCCTCCACAGAATATTCGCTATTTCCAGCTGAAATTTCTGCTCTCTCATTCCTAGTACCAGGACCGTATTCTCCTGTAACCCTTTCTTCTAGTCCCTCCCCTACAACTGCATTGCAGTACCCCATGACTATTAGATTTTCGTCTTCCTTAAAGTACTGAATTAGCCGTTCAATGTGCTAATATACTTTCTGTAGCTCATCATCCTCTGCTTGGGAAGTCAACATGTATACCTTGTAAGTAGGCTGTTTATATTTTCTTATTGGCAACGTTGCGTAGCGCTCTGTACGCTCTGTATGAAAATCACTGGCTGTGCTGTGTGCAGTCTGTGGCTGGTTTGCATTGTTGTCTGCCATTGTGGTGTTGGGCAGCGGCGGCTGGATGTGAGCAGCGCGTGGCGTTGCGCAGTTGGAGGTGAGCCGCCAGCAGTGGTGGATGGGAGGAAAGAGATGGCGGAGTTTTGTACTTTGTCATGAACTGCTATATATACTATGCCTATTAAGGTAAATACATTGTTTGTTCTCTATTAATATCTTTCATTTACTAACTATCCCTATCAGTAGTTGGTGCCTTCCGTGGTTTGAATCTTTTATTTAGCTGGCAGTAGTGGCGCCCGCTGTATTGCAGTGGTTCGAGTAATGAAGATTTTTGTGAGGTAAGTGATTTCTGAAAGGTATAGTTTAATGTTACTCAGGGCCGTTCTTTTGCAGGGATCTTTGATAGTCAGATTGCGTTGCGCTAAAAACATTGTGTGTCAGTTTAACCACAGTCATGTATGAATTGTTCAAGGGGGACGTTTCAACCTGAAATACTATTGTCGTTATTGGTTTGCTGTCGATTCTTCTGAGATCAGTCCCATCAGTTAACTGTTCACAGTAACTCATTCTTTGCCCTACCTTCCTATTTCTGTCTTATGCTGTGCGGAACAGGTTTGACATGAGAATCATTAGTAGGAACGCAATATGCGATTTTGGGCAAAGAATGCACCCTAGATATTGCTGAGATCATGTGCAGGGGTGACAAACACATGATGTCGTTATGCCACATCCCTTTCCAAAGCCACACCATCCCCCACTCCTCCCCCCCCCATCTCTTCCTAAACATCATCCTTCCGTAAACCAAGCCGCTTTTCCTAAGCCACACACTTTCTTTGGAAAGAGGCCAACTGGAGAGCATCTAAGCCAATATACGCACATATTTTGCTCTCCCGACCACAGCCCACCGATTTACTATCCAATAACATTTTAAAACTCTTTGCTAAGCCCCTCTTTCTTTTTGGGAATGGGACAAATCAGATAGCCTGTAAGCCTATATACACACGTTTTGCTCCCTGTCATAGTTGAGTTGTTGTTTGTTGTAGTTGTCTTCAGTCCTGAGACTGGTTTGATGCAGCTCTCCATGCTACTCTATCTTGTGCAAGCTTCTTCATCTCCCAGTACCTACTGCCACCTACATCCTTCCGAATCTGTTTAGTGTATTCATCTCTTGGTCTCCCTCTACGATTTTTACCCTCCACACTGCCCTCCAATGCTAAATTTGTGATCCCTTGATGCCTCAGAACATGTTCTACCAAACGGTCCCTTCTTCTTGTCAGGTTGCGCTACAAACTCCTCTTCTCCCCAATTCTATTCAATACCTCCTAATTAGTTATGTGATCTACCCATCTAATCTTCAGCATTCTTCTGTAGCACCAAATTTCGAAACCTTCTATTCTCTTCTTGTCCAAACTATTTATCGTCCATGTTTAACTTTCATACATGGCTACACTCCATACAAATACTTTCAGAAACGACTTCCTGACACTTAAATCTATACTCGATGTTAACAAATTTCTCTTCTTCAGAAATGCTTTCCTTGCCATTGCCAGTCTACTTTTTATATCCTCTCTACTTCGACCATCATCAGTTATTTTGCTCCCCAAATAGCAAAACTCCTTTACTACTTTAAGTGTCTCATTTCCTAATCTAATACCCTCAGCATCACCCAACTTAATTCGACTACATTCCATTACCCTTGTTTTGCTTTTGTTGATGTTCATCTTATATCCTCCTTTCAAGACACTGTCCTTTCCGTTCAACAGCTCTTCCAAGTCCTTTACTGTCCCTGACAGATTTACAATGTCATCGGCGAACCTCAACGTTTTTATTTCTTCTCCATAGACTTTAATACCTACTCCGAATTTATCTTTTGCTCCTTTACTGCTTGATCAATATACAGATTGAATGACATCGGGGACAGGCTACAACCCTGTCTCACTCCCTTCTCAACCGCTGCTTCCCTTTCATGCCCCTCGACTCTAATAACTGCCATCTGGTTTCTGTACAAATTGTAAATAGCCTTTCGCTCCCTGTATTTTATCCCCGCCACCTTTAGAATTTGAAAGAGAGTATTCCAGTCAACATTGTCGTAGGCTTTCTCTAAGTCCACAAATGATAGAATTGTAGGTTTGCCTTTCCTTAATCTATTCTCTAAGATAAGTCGTAGAGTCAGTAATGCCTCACGTGTTCCAACATTTCTGCGGAATCCAAACTGATCTTTGCCGAGGTCGGCTTCTACCAGTTTTTCCATTCGTCTGTAAAGAATTCGCGTTAGTATTTTGCAGCTGTGACTTATTAAACTGATAGTTCGGTAATTTTAACATCTGTAGACACCTGCTTTCTTTGGGATTGGAATTATTATATTCTTCTTGAGTCTGAGGGTATTTCGCCTGTCTCATACATCTTGTTCACCAGATGGTAGAGATTTTTCAGGACTGGCTCTCCCAAGGCCGTCAGTAGTTCCAATCGAATGTTGTCTACTCCTGGGGCCTTGTTTCGACTCAGGTCTTTCAGTGCTCTGTCAAACTCTTCACGCAGTATCGTATCTCCCATTTCATCTTCATCTACATCCTCTTCGAATTCCATAATATTGTCCTGAGTACATCGCCCTTGTATATACCCTCTGTATACTCCTTCCTCCTTTCTGCTTTCCCTTTGTAACGCCGGAAATGCATATCCTCCTATTTCCATCTAATGTACTATTATTTTTTTCCTTGTTTGGTTACCTCAAGATATGACATTTCTGTCTCTTTATATATTGTAATTGTTTTACTGTTTGTATGTATATATTTATGCACTTATGTCGATGTATAATTGGTTGTTTTGTAAATATTATTTGTATTTTTGCGCTGGGTCTTGCCTAGGGAAGACTGCTATCGAACGAGTACGTCGATAGATCATGCGAAGAATCAAAGTGTGTAGGATCTTTGGGAGGGTTAACTCTGCCGCGTGGAGCGCGGGCTGAGCGGAGAGTCTGGCTGGAGTAGCGAGTGGAGTAGGTGTGTTGTGTGACGCTCCCGCGAGTTGCCGCGCTTTCGGGGTTTGGAAGCATGTAATTGCGCTCGACTTGCGATGATAGTTTCTGACATGGTGTCGCGGACACATCAAGAGCCCGTTTCGTCTGGTGACCGTCTCGAGAAGAAGGCGCGCCAACATCTAGCTTCTGCAACAGCGACAGCTGACAATGAGTGACTGTCGCCACCTCCTCGACCGACGGCTTCAAACCTTCAATCAACCGACAAGGAAGACTGGATGCACATAAAGTTTTAGAACTGTATGGCAGACCTCAGCTTTTCAAACTGTTCCATTTTCGTCACTATAATTACAGCAACTTAGCATGAACGTTTGTTGCTCATTGTCCCAATTGCATTACCAAGCAGAGTCCCTTCCTTTTCCGAAATGAACCCGAGTGTCGTTGAAATTCAAACGCCAGCATTAAAGTAAGATAGCTAATTCGTTTTCACTGCTTTAATTTCAAAGTTCAGTTAAGGCATTCATAGCTGGCTACAATATTTAGATTTCACAAGCACGAATTAAGAGTGCGAGCTTTGTTACCGTATTTTAGCTTACCTGTGACTGTAGCTCAGCTTGGTACGTACTAAATTTTACTATTGTTAATTGTTCAGAATCATTTAATTCAAGTTCAAAGTTAAATCTCTTATTTCTAAATTGCGTAGATGCAAGCAGCTTTTGAAATGATTGTTGAGGTAGTCCAAGACTAACCATATTTTACTGAATTCCGATGTGCTTGAGAAAGAATGCTCACTATTAACTTCAGTCACTAAATTAACTTTCGATTTTTCTGTTTTATTAATTCTTTTGCTAAATTAAGTCAGAGTGCAGCGAAATTTATTACTTCTGACTTTCAGTTTTCACACTACACGTGTCAACCTTCAGTTGCCACGCTTCTAGTGCTAATTATATGTGTAACAATTTTTCTTTTTCAGTTACTATAGTCATTGTCCTTAGGACTGGCGACCGTAATTTCCCCCAAATCTCAAATATCTAATTACCGCTAGTTGATTGTTAACGTAACGGCCGCACATTTACTTTCTTTATTAACTTTACCCCTTTTCAAAATTAATTTCCACCAGTGTCATTTGCATTTTTCCTTTCATTTAGATGTAACCCTTTCCTCCCTCTTTACCGACAGATTAACTTCGGTGACGATTGCTTTTCCCAAATTTCCATTAGGTACACGCGGTTTAATTTTTCACTACTTTTAAGGTCGATAAGTGAGGGGGAGGTTACACCTTCTTCGCTTAGAACTGGGTTTCCATCTAAGCTCTTGATATTCATACAAGTGGATCTCTTTTCTCCAAAGGTCGCTTTAATTTTCCTGTAGGCAGTATCTTTCTTACCCCTAGTGGGATAAGCCTCCACATCCTTACATTTGTCCTCTAGCCATCCCTGCTTAGCCATTTTGCACTTCCTGTCGATCTCATTTTTGAGACGTTTGTATTCCGTTTTGCCTGCTTCATTTACTGCGTTTTTGTATTTTCTCCTTTCATCAATTAAATTCAATATTTCTTCTGTTACCCAAGGACTTCTACTAGCCCTCGTCTTTTTACCTACTTGATCCTCTGCTGCCTTCACTACTTCATCCCTCAGAGCTACCCATTCTTCTTCTACTGTATTTCTTTCCCCCATTCCTGTCAATTGTTCCCTTATGCTCTCCCTGAAACTCTGTACAACCTCTGGTTTAGTCAGTTTATCCAGGTCCCATCTCCTTAAATTCCCACCTTTTTGCAGTTTCTTCAGTTTTAATCTACAGTTCATAACCAATAGATTGTGGTCAGAGTCCACATCTGCCACTGGAAATGTCTTACAATTTTAAACCTGGTTCCTAAATCTCTGTCTTACCATTGTATAATCTATCTGATACCTTCTAGTATCTCCAGGATTCTTCCATGTATACAACCTTCTTTTATAAGTCTTGATCCAAGTGTTAGCTATGATTAAGTTATGCTCTGTGCAAAATTCTACCAGGCGGCTTCCTCTTTCATTTCTTAGCCCCAATCCATATTCACCTACTATGTTTCTCTCTCTCCCTTTTCCTACTCTCGAATTCCAGTCACCCATGACTATTAAATTTTCGTCTCCCTTCACTACCTGAATAATTTCTTTTACCTCATCATACAGTTCATCAATTTCTTCATCATCTGCAGAGCTAGTTGGCATATAAACTTGTACTACTGTAGTAGGCATGGGCTTCGTGTCTGTCTTGGCCACAATAATGTGTTCACTATGCTGTTGGTAGTAGCTTACCCGGACTCCTATTTTTTTATTCATTATTAAACCTACTCCTGCATTACTCCTATTTGATTTTGTATTTATAACCCTGTATTCACCTGACCAAAAGTCTTGTTCCTCCTGCCACCGAACTTCACTAATTCCCACTATATCTAACTTTAACCTATCCATTTCCCTTTTTAAATTTTCTAACCTACCTGCGCGATTATGGGATGTGACATTCCACGCTCCGATCCGTAGAACGCCAGTTTTCTTTCTCCTGATAACGACATCCTCTTGAGTAGTCCCTGCCCGGAGATCCGAATGGGGGACTATTTTACCTCCGGAATATTTTACCCAAGAGGACGCCATCATCATTTAACCATACAGTAAAGCTGCATGCCCTCGGGAAAAATTTGACCGTAAGAAAGATTAAGGAAAGGCAAACCTACAATTCTATCATTTGTGGACTTAGAGAAAGCTTTTGACAATGTTGACTGGAATACTCTCTTTCAAATTCTCAAGGTGGCAGGGGTAAAATACAGGGAGCGAAGGGCTATTTACAATCTGTGCAGAAACCAGATGGCAGTTATAAGTGTTGAGGGACATGAAAGGGAAGCAGTGGTTGAGAAGGGAGTGAGACAGGGTTGTAGCCTATCCCCGATGTTATTTAATCTGTATATTGATCAAGCAGTAAAGGAAACATAAGAAAAATTCAGAGTAGGTATTAAAATCCATGGAGAAGAAATAAAAACTTTGAGGTTCGCCGATGACATTGTAATTCTGCCAGAGACAGCAAAGGACTTTGAAGAGCAGTTGAACGGAATGGATAGTGTCTTGAAAGGAGGGTATAAGATGAACATTAACAGAAGCAGAAGGAGGATAATGGAATGTAGTCGAATTAAGTTAGGTGATGTTCAGGGTATTAGATTAGGAAATGAGATATTGAAAGTAGTAAATGAGTTTTGCTATTTGGGGAGCAAAATAACTGACGATGGTCGAAGTAGAGAGGATATAAAATGTAGACTGGCGATGGCAAGGAAAGCCTTTCTGAAGAAGAGAAATTTGTTAACATCGAGTATAGATTTAAATGTCAGGAAGTCGTTTCTGAAAGTATTTGTATGGAGTGTAGCCATGTGTGGAAGTGAAACATGGGACAAATAGAGAGAATAGAAGTTTTCGAAATGTGGTGCTACAGAAGAATGCTGAACATTAGATGGGTAAATCACGTAACTAACGAGGAGGTATTGAATAGAATTGGGGAGAAGAGGAGTTTGTGGCACAACTTGACAAGAAGTAGGGACCGGTTTGTAGGACATGTTCTGGAGCATCAAGGGATCACAAATTTAGCAGTGGAGGGCAGCGTGGAGGGTATAAATGGTAGAGGGAGACCAAGAGATGAATACACTAAGCAGATTCGGAAGGATGTAGGTTGGATTAGGTACTGGAAGATGAAGCAGCTTGCACAGGATAGAAGAGTAGCATGGAGAGCTGCATGAAACCAGTCTCAGGACTGAAAACTACAACCAGAACACAAGTACTGTCGTTTTATACTTTGTGTGCGCGATACTACTGCCATCTGTAGAGCCCGTGCCTTTTATCACGACAGTGTACTCCCCCTGTACCAAAACCGCGAAATCCCCACGCGAGACAACTCAGACGCGGCCGGGGCGACGCGTAGCGACGCAGACCTCCGACGCCGAGCGGTAATTATGCGGGCGCGGCGGTCGGACGGCGCACAGGACTCGGCGGACCTGAGGACACGGAGCGCCGAGGCCCCGCTCTGCGGCCGCGCCGGAGCGGCTTTCTAATTAAGAAGGCCGTAATCGGCTTCTTACCTCGGAGCCGGCACAGAGATCAAAGCGCCTAATCTCGCAGCCGGCGAAACTTTGCCGCGGCCGACTCGGAAACGCGCGGCGGCTGACGAGTGGCGCCATCTCTGAGGCCGCCGCCGCCGCCGCCGCCGTTTCTTGCAACACGCCAAAGCCGGCGGCCGGGCCTGATCGATATGCAATTAGCGCCGGGCCGGGGTTGCCGCGCGGCGCGGCGCGGCCCGCCACCCCGCCCTAATTTCGCCGGCTGATATTAGCCGGCTGGCTGGTGGGGGGGGGGGGGGGGGGGCGGTCGCCGCCCGCCGGCTGCCTCCGATGGCTTCTTCGCGAGCGGCCAACTTGTGCGGGCCGCAGCTCAGACACGGCTGCGCGCCGCCTTCAAAACACCGGCTGCTGCTGCTCGTGATTAAAGGCAGCCGAATCGTCAGGCACTTGCCGGAAGTAGCGCGATGCTCGCGCTTTAACAGCAGTCCAGTGTTATGCAGTTACTACTGTACAAGGAGCACAGGTGGGGTGGTTGTGGCTGCAGTAGTGGACACCCCTGAGATGCAAACAACTTGTCCTCGTGATCGGAAGACGGTGTTACTTTTAAAACGTAGTGAAACCAGACGTGCAATGGATAACGTCTAATTAAATCCGAATTATTTATTTAGCGTATGGCTCATAACATCACAGTGCAAATTACAGAAACAACACGATTTTTAAAAAAAAATCACATATGTACAAACAGAACAATAAATAACAGTATGTATATAAGGACACCACCAATTGTAAATTTACACTCACAGAAGAGCAATGACAAACAAACGTCCAGTTTAGATAATATATAGTCGATTGCCTCTTGGGTCACCATTAGGAAATCCTGTAGGTCACCCTCATATGCCCTTAGCGGGCATTCCTGCACGATGTGTTTGACCGCCTGTCTCTCAGCGCCACAGTCGCAAACGGCCGAAGGAAGTTTACCCCATCTGTGTAAGGAGTCGGCGCATCTCCCACAGTTGGTTCTGATGCGATTAAGAGTTGACCAAACTTTGCGAGGGCAATCAAATCCTTTTCGTTTACTAAAGATGCACGGCATACTGTGGCAGTTTACTGCTGTTCTGCTCTCCCATTCCTCTCTCCATCGGTCATTTATTTTAAAGTTGGTTTGGTGCAGCGCCTGTGCGGTCTTTAGTGGAGGGTGCCTGGACCGGAGTCGGTTTCCTCGGATGTCGTGAGTACCTTCATGGATTTGTAATTGAGGGTCGGTCATGATTTTTTGAAATTCTCTAACCAGAGCGTGTTCTCGGCGCAGGTTAGGAGGGGCTATGTTACTGAGAACGGGCTGCCACACTGTAGGAGCCTGATTGTGCCTGATATGATAGGCATTGTTGCATTAAGTTGGCTACCTACCGTGTGTGTGTGTGTGTTTACTGTTGAGCCACACTGGGGCACAGTGTTCTGTCACAGAATACACCAAGCCAAGTGCGGATGTTCTTAAGGTAGATGCTCTGGAGCTCCAAGTGGTGCCACAGAGCTTCTGCGGTATGTGTGTAAAGTTAGTCGCCTCCAAGTGGTGCAACCTGGGTAACGCTAAACGAACTAACACAAATGGCGGCAGACCGAACGAAGAATTCCTGCCCCACATCACAGTAAAACAGAACGACAGACTAATCAGGAATTTAACCATCGAGTTAAGTGATATGAAGTAATGAGTGCTATCGACAAGGGGTGTCAAATTGATTTCATATTTTTAGATTTTCAGAAGGCTTTCGACACCGTTCCTCACAAGCGTCTTCTAACCAAACTGTGTGCCTATGGAATATCGCCTCAGTTGTGCGACTGGATTCGTGATTTCCTGACAGAAATACCACAGTTCGTAGTAATAGACGGAAAGTCATCGAGTAAAACAGAAGTAATATCCACCGTTCCCCAATGAAGTGTTGAAGGGCCTCTATTGTCCCTGATCTATATTAACGACATAGGAGACAATCTGAATAGCCGTCTTAGATTGTTTGCAGATATTGCTGTCATTTACCGCCTTGCAAACTCGTCAGATGACCAAAACGACCTGCAAAATGATTTACATACGATATCTGTATGGTGCGAAAAGTGGCAGTTGACCTAGGATAAAGAACAGTGTGAAGTTTTTCACACGAATACTAAAAGAAATCAGCTAAATTTCGACTATGCGATAAATCACACAAATCTGAAGGCAGTAAATTCAACTAAATACTTAGGGTTTAAAATTACAAATAACCTACATTGGAACGATCACATAGAAAATGTTGTGGGTAGAGCAAACCAAAGACTGCGATTCATTGGCAGAACACTTAGAAGGTGCAACAGGTCTACTAAAGAGACCGCTTACACCACGCTTGTCCGTCCTATTCTGGAGTACTGCTGTCGGTGTGGGATCCACATCGAGTGGGACTGACGGATGACGTGGAAAAAGTTCAAAGGGCAGGTCCTTTTGTATTGTGGCGAAATAGGGGAGATAGTGCCACAGACGTGGTACGTGAATTGCAGTGGCAATCATTAAAACAAAGGCGTTTATCGTTACGACGGGATCTTCTCATGAAATTTCAATCACCAGTTTTCTCCTCCCATTGCGAAAACATTCTGTTCGCACCCACCTTGATGGGGAGAAATGATCATCACGATAAAATAATAGAAATCAGGGATCTCACAGAAAAATTTAGGTGCTCGTCTTTCCCGCGCGCCGTTCGAGAGTGGAACTGTAGAGAGACAGGTTGAAGGTGGTTAATTGAACCCTCGGCCATGCACTTTATTGTGAATAGCAGAGTAATCTCGTAGACGTAGGCGTAGACGAGTGGGTGCGCCGTTTGTTGTAGCACGAGTGGCCGCGTGGAGTTCTTTGTACACATGTCAAGAATAGCTGATTTATGTTACCAAGGTAAAAATGTGTGAGCGAAATCACAGTATAATCTTAGTTTAATTAAACAACGATAAAATAAACGTTCATCATACGTGCTAAATCAATGTTTCATTAATGATTAAAACAACATTCGAAATCGCAATGACATTTGTTTACTATTACCAGTTTCGCCTCGGTTTTTCACGTGACACCGTGATCGTGCACTTGTACAATCGTGGTATCCCGTCAGCACCAGCCATGGCGGGCCTAAAATGTCTGAGGATGGCTTTAGCGTGAAGCGAAACTGGTAATAGTAAACAAACGTCATTGCGACCTCGACTGTTGTTCCAGTCAGAGGTAGCACCAGGTCGCTGCACTCCATAGACAATGTTGTCTAAATTTACGGACTGCTTCATTAAACAGTGTTCAAAAAAGGATTAATTCTATCACTCTGTTGCTGCCTACAACACAGTAATGACCCGCTCGAAACATTGATCAGCACATCTGCATCATCTCCCAGCCAATCGCCTTTTCCATTAGTAATTATCTAGTAGACAACTGCCTCACTGTGGGATCCCGCTGCTAGTTCGGAATCAGGGTCATTATCTGGCACGGACCGTAATTTTTTTCTCTATTAGCTCCCTGTTTATTTTATATTACTATTGCTCACTTACGACAACACAGCTTATCACAGTATTATCTCCAGCGATAATGAAGGAACGAGTACAGGCTCGCAATTGTAGAACAATAAAACGGTAGAAGACAATGTTATTTGTAGTTGGCGCTCTTTATACATAGGCACGCGTGCTCGAGAATTAACAGGGGTTGGCCCACATTTAAAATGAATAGCCATGCATGAAGTACACAGATCATCCACCACACTAACAGCACATACGAGTTAAGGGAGAAATCTAAACACTGAATGAAGATGCGCGCTTATAAAACATCGTATTTATATGCCTTAATGTGCATTCGAGTGGGAAAACCTTCAAGAAAATGACAATTACTGCGAAGTTAAACATGCAATCATGTCTAACCGCGATCTTGTTACCAATTTTCGGAACGCAAAATGAACATTGCCAGTGGTTAAAGCTAAAGAATATCAGAAAATGGTAACGAAAACTAGCCGGCCGAAGTGGCCGTGCGGTTAAAGGCGCTGCAGTCTGGAACCGCAAGACCGCTACGGTCGCAGGTTCGAATCCTGCCTCGGGCATGGATGTTTGTGGTGTCCTTAGGTTAGTTAGGTTTAACTAGTTCTAAGTTCTAGGGGACTAATGACCTCAGAAGTTGAGTCCCATAGTGCTCAGAGCCATTTGAACCATTTTTTAACGAAAACTAAAGCCGGAAGAGTAAACATCGTTCAGAGATGCACAGTGCATCGTGTAATTCAAACAATTTACTGCGGTTATCAGTTTCCTAAACGATTAACTCCGTAAAGTTAGCAAATACCAGCCCTCCTGAATTATACCACGGAAAAACGTTGCAGCCCAAATCTGACCACTTAACTTCCAGTACTCGTGGCTGCACGCGCGCCCCCCAGGTATGGTAGTAAACAGCATTCGGGACTGACATTCATGTGTGACCCAATAGGTTGTAGCAACACTATCGTTCTTTCGAGGAGAAGACAGAGTCTTGTAACTAAAATTATAGCCTCTCTATTTTTGGGAAATCCCCAAGCCATCCACCATTTTTTGTAACGATTCCGAGCACCTTCCAATCTTTAGCTAAGTTGTGCCGGGATTGTGTCCACAGCCCCAATGCAATTTCAAGATTTTGACAGAGCATCTACAAGGGAGAGACTTTTTATTTTATTTTAACATTTTTAGATGGGAACAAGGACAGAAGGTAAGCGTCTTTCTAGCCACGTTCCAAAGCAGCCGTTGAGACGCTGTGTCTTTCAGTTCCCACGGAACATTTCAACCATCGCTTTCTTAGCCTTTTGTTTTAGTTTCTTCAATGATAAGAAGACAGAAGCTAACAGTCTTTCTAGACAAGTATCAAGGCAGCCGTTGAGTCGCTGTGTCTTTCAGTTCCCACGAAAGATTCCAAGCACTGCTGTTTTAAAGTAAAGGAGCTATTCGGTCACGTACCCGTCGCATCTCTGCGCGAGCGCTTGATTGCCTTCTGACGCCTTACCTCCAGTCGAGCTAACATAGCCAGCCATGAGCCAGGGGAAGCAGCGCGGGTGGAGGCAGGGGAGAGGCAGTTTCGATCCTGAAGCCCAAGTTCAGCTACGCGTTTATGGAGGTGCTGGAGGTCGCTCGCTTGCTCCCCTCCGCGACCACTCTGATAGGCCGATGTGTCAAATAAACGGAGAAATACAGTTTCTCACAAACAGCAGTGAGCTTGACTGCAGGGAGTATGAGGAATTACACATTTATTTTGCAAGTAGTAGACCTGGGGTGTGCTATGAGAGCATAAAAGTAGGAAAAATCTGTAGGGTTGCACAATATGAATAATTAGGCGACTTTACAATAAGACGGTATAATATGTTAACCAAGGAACCCTCTAGCCATCTGCAGCCTGCAGATAAGACCGGATACGTCCTTCCAAGATAACATCCAGGTGCTGTTGTCTGACTCGAAGAGCTACATGCCCATCAAGCGCATGGAGTTGGCCTGCTACAGTGACGCAGATGCACGGTCCAGCCACATTAACGTGACTGCCGCCTATGTTCGACGTCGCCATTTAACAACCACTCACAGATGGCAGGTGGCACTACCAGCAGTAGAGGATATACGAGGATAAATTGTGTCGGGGAGTTGCGGAACACTGTACAGTAGGTGTCAAAAATTTTGCACTCCAGTGTCAATTACGGCACATTCGTATGATGCCAGGATAGTCTAGGGTCTAGTATGTTGCCCCCCTCCCCCTCATGCATCAAAGCTTCTACTTCTACTTTTCAGCCGGCCGGAGTGGCCGAGCGGTTCTAGGCGCTACATACTGGATCTGCGCGACCGCTATGGTCTCAGCTTCGAATCCTGCCTCGGGCATGGATGTGTGTGATGTCCTTAGGTTAGTTAGGTTTAAGTAGTTCTAAGTTCTAGGGGACTGATGGCCTCAGAAGTTAAGTCCCATAGTGCTCAGAGCCATTTTAACCATTTTTTCTACTTTTCAGAATCGTGTATTTGTGTTATCTATGGAGGAAATACTTGAATAGAAGTTTTTGGTTGCTCTTTTCCCTTTCATTCGCAACTTCTCGTCAACATGGTTATGTACTCTGAACATTATCCAGCACCAATGGTTCAGCAGGGCACACGGTTCGTAAAATGGGCTAGCATCACCCGTTGCGCATGTCATGCAATGTGCTTGATACCGAGAATGAATAACTTTAATGGTGAACGATAATAATACAAATAATCACGTATCCTGCCTCCTAAATTCAATTTAATAATGAACATGAGACGGGCAGACATACCAGAGAAAAGTCTGCAGGCCGCAAGGGAAGAAATCCTCGTCCTAGAGCTGTTATGTGAACAAACGAAATGAAGACGCACTTAGCGTGTTAGTATGTGTAAATGGCGTATAACGGAGACACAGACAAAGATATTTGCCAATGTGCTCAATACAGAGATGAGTTTATTGTAGGAAAATAGGTCATTAGAGAACAGCAACGAACATTGCTGTCGAATAATTCCATTCGTGAGACAAAGCACCCAGCCTGACTACACAGATATTTGAATATGCTTACCGTCTATTTCGACAGATAAGACGATAGTTGAGGCATAAAAAATGCACGCAAAATCGAGGTCGTCTTATAAGGCAGATATAAAACACAGACTTAAATGTATACAAATTAAAATTATTATAAAATGAAATAAATCGCTGACCAATGAGTTTGAAACGCTGCAAAATCCTCACAGTCCTCAGGAAAGCAGCTCCTCAAGAACATCCTCACTTCCGTTGTTGAGGAGCCCGTCATTCGGGTCCCATTCTGCACCTTGCGAATCGATTTCCGCTTCGTCATCTGTATTCCGTGACAAATCGTCCTCAGTGTCATCCATAGCTTTGGAAACGCACACTCCTTGAAGGATCTGATCCGTGGTTTGATCACGAAATCACGCAAAACAAATAATGGAGTCCCTTCGTGTACGACTTTTAGCCACTCGTAATCCAAGTGACCCATTGTTCTCTCAAGTCGTCTCTGAATGGTTTATTCAGAGACACTTCTAAAGGTTTTGAAGTGAAACCACCCGGTATAACAGCTGCCTTTGTACTGTTTCGAGCTATGTGACTGCGAAACGTAACCCACTCCAACAAACTTGGTTGACAATGTAGAACACTTGATTGCCTCTGCCTCTGCATTTTCCATCGACAATTTCACACCATTCTCGTCCATATGCTCATTTTTGTAAAAAGGTATTCAGGAAGTTTTATTTTAGGAACGGTTTTCGGCTTGAAAATGACGACGATACGTTTTAACTTTTTTCCATCTGCCATGACGTTAGTACTACTCTAATGCTGGTATTTTCGTAGCCTGTACAGCGTTTAGGCCTTTTATTTCCACAGTTCTATTGTCTATCACATCGAAGTTAATCGGTGTTTCATCCACATTTTCAATATGAGATAGTGGCAAGTTGTATTTTAGCCTCGTACGAATAAAAAACTTACGAAAACCCGCAACTTCGTGGTCAAGCTCTTTCTGTAATTTTTGAGCAGTTTTTGTTTCTGCCTTATACCATATTTTTTGTGTTCATGAACGACTGCATCAATTTGTATTTGCTTTAATTCTTTGCCGAGCTCCGGATGGGCTCGTGTCCACTTCAGTGCATAGATCCTAATCATATTTCTTGTAACAACATAATAATTCTCCTTCTCTTCTTCTACCTATTCTGCAACGCTATTTTCTAAATGTGGGCACCAAGCTATTCTTCTCCTCATAGAACACTTTTTTATTGGCATTTTTATTTAAATAGCATCTTCATTCTGCCGTCAATCTCTTATCATCTTCTCTGTTATATCGAAGCTCTTCCTGGAGCGCAGTAGTTGGAGTATTTAGCCTATTTTATTACCTTTAACTTGAATCTTTGCACTTACAGTACAATCTGTTTGAACACACAACACAACCTACAACAAAACTTGTTAGCTCTGCATATGAGTTCGTTATTCGGAACGTTCCTCTACAGACAAAACCGTAACAATGTTGTTGGAGGCTTATGCTTAGTGACGTGTGCAACCATACCAACTGTTTAGTAGTACGGAGCGGGTATGTTCGCAAAACTGAGTAGTAGAGTGCCACGCTTTTACAAACACTCAGTGTCATTACCCGAATCAGTGCACGTATTATCATACAGATAATCACCTCTCTAAACTACATTTAGGGGTCGCTGCAGTTTTGGGGATCGTCTTACAGGACGGGCATACGGTAAAGCTAAATATCTTTGACGAAAATTGCACCTCGTCTTATGTAAAGGTCGTCATATCCACCGAAACATACGATGTACAGAACAGAATATTAGGGGGTGGGGGGGGGGGAATCCTAGTGTTGGAGCTTTACAGCTAGGCTTGGTTGAGCTGCTTCGCTGTCACGCATAATGTACAGCAGCAGGCCACATGAACTGCTGCTAAGAGGCCGTTCACTGCTTGGCTCCAGAGCACAGCAGCCGTCCGCGAGGGTGACGGCCTGCAGGTGACCTCCAGGGTCCAGCTGTGGCCATGGTCAGCACCACACTCAGCGGCTGCCCAGGGACGGCGGCAGACACCTGCACAGACTCAGCCGCCGCTGCCTACACGTTCATCGTGCCTGCTGAGGACAAGACAGAAGGAATCCAAGTACAACGTTTGCCTCTTAGTGATAAGTTTGTCTCAAAAAGAGACCACATCGAAATCGGAAGTTTGTAATTTTTTTGTTTATGGTACGTAAAGTTGAGCACTCATATATCAATTAGCCAAAGTAGTTCAACGCAGCTCTCAAAAATTCTTGAGGAAATCGACTTTCAGGTTTGTGCAGCGTCTTCAGTGTCCTACAGTAAGGTCGATTTCCGACAGGCAGCGTCGCTCTGTGGCAGAATGTCTGGAAGGCAACTAGGCGACCCGGATCCCTTTCCCGGCGGTCGTAAAGTATCAAAAAAGGGTGCATGTTCTACAAGCACTTGCGTAAAGCGTAAAATACATAAAGATGAAAAACAGTTTAATTTGTAATGTTCTTCTTCAATTTAAACAATCTTTATCCACAATCACTCATAAAAGATCGGCAATTAACAATTTATACCCTGCCGGAGAAAAACCGCAATATCAAAAAATAATCAATGTAGAGTAATGAAATTTCGCGAATGCAGTTGTCTGTGTAACAATTTTAAACGATGAACACTGCAACATCATAGGTTAAAGTAAGTGCGAGATAAGCCATAGCAAATCTGAAATACTGCTAAATTGATAACCAGTGTAACCGCCAGGACGATGAATGCACGCATGCAAACGTGCGTACATTGTGTTGTACAGGTGGCGGAAGTCAGTTTGAGAGATGATGTTGCATGCTTGTTGCACTTGGTCAGTCAATAACGGGACGTTTAATGCTGTTTGTAGATGACGCTGGAGTCCTCGTCTGATGATTCCCATACGTGCTCGATTGGGGACAGATCTGGTGACCGAGCAGGCCAAAGTTACAATGCGACAGTCAATACAGCATGTTGGATCTCGTGCTGGAAAACACTCCCTGGAGTATTGCACATGAGTGGCAGCGCAACAGGTCGAATCACTCGAATTACTCTTAATAATAAACTGACGCTCGAAACCTGTTTAAATACTTGTGATATTAAATTTTACGTTATATCAAAAGTCATTAGCCATTTAACGTTTGACGTTGACGACTTGCGCTGTTCGAGATGCTCATTCCACAGATATTCCTAATGTATAACTATGGAAAAATATGTCGGACACTAACAAGCAAACCATGACAGACTGAACTGCGAAAATAAGACTTATTTAAGAGGGGGATATGAAGTCTCAAGTATTATAAATAAAAGCCAGTAACGTTGCACCTTCGAGACTCTGTAACGCAAGACATATTTACTTCATCGTTATCTCAGAAAAATTAGTTTAACATCCATTGCAAATTCTGGCCGTGAATGTTTGCAACACCATGTAGAGGTTTTAGTATAATTTCATATCCGATTATCGAAACAAATGACATTATCTAAATTCCATAATTTTATACAGAAGGCATCCATAGGTTGGACAAAAATACTGAAACACAGTGATAAATGGATGCTTAAACGTAAATGGAGGTGCTAGCCAGGTCAGCAGGTTGCACTGTCATTGACGACGAACGGCAGTGAGCGATGTGCTCCATGCTTTCCAAGTGTCAATCGCGTTCAGAACAGTGTTCTGTGTGGCTGCGAGTGCATTTTGACGGCTATAAGTGTATCTGAACGCGGGCAAATTGTTGGTGCTCATATGGTGGGTGCATCCTTAACCAAGATAACCGGAGTGTCTGGTGTTTCAAGGGGGCTCCGAATCGAAGATTTGTAACTCGTGCATGGAATGCATAAAAAGACCATTCACTAAGTCACAAGGCGGACGGAGGTGTATCTAGGGTGATCCTGATTGACGGTCATTCAAGAGAATGACATCTGCAAAACTCATTGTAGAACTGAATGTGGCACTAGCAAACTGTTTCAGCACCAAAACAACACAAACGGAGCTCCAGACGCAGGGAATCGCAGAGCGAACACGGATTCCAAAACCACTCATCAATGATGCCAATGCATGTCACAGGAAAACGTAGTGCCGAAGCCATGAAACTTGGTCTATGGAGCAATAGAAGAAAGTCATTTGACCGGATGTGTCTGGTATCACGTTATTTCCAACTCCTGGCCTAGTTTCGGTTCCAAGAGTTAAATGTTTGTTCCATAATGGTGATGCTATGATTCAAGACGATTGGGACCCTCTTCTCGCAGCTCGCAACACCCAGATCTGGTTTTGTAAGCGCGAAGATGAACTGCAGCACCTTCCCCGCCCACCAAATTTACCAGATTTTAGTATTATTTAGCCTTTGCCGTCTATTTTAAAGAGAAGTGTCCGTGATGGCTATCCACCCCTATCATCGTTAGATGAACCCTTCAGTATTTTGCAGGAAGAATGGTACAACATCCCCTTTAAAATCGTACAGTCTGTATTCATACATTTCGAGATGCCTGGAAGCTGTTTGAGTGCCAACGGGTTTACTGCACCGTATCAGGCGTGATAATGGGTTTTCTTTTTGGTGTTTCCATATTTTTATCAACCCTCTGTAGATGACAGTCACGCTTTTCGTGACTCCAGATCACATGAACTGTTAACTTCATCGTTATCATAAAATACTCATTTTATTATCCACACGCTGTAAAGGATGTATAAACGGTGGTGAACAGATTTCCTTACGAAGGTCGTACAGACCAGAATCGGTATGCCAATCAGGCACATTGCTTTAAGTATTGAGGCAATTGTTCCACGAACGCATCAGGCTGAAGATAATCGTTTAGTAAAACTCGGCGTCCTGCTGCGCGGACAAGTCCGTAACTGCCTGTTGCACATCCCATCCTCGTCGGACAGGAATCTTCGACTCTTTGTTGCCTTTTCTGACGGACAGAACGGGTGATGACCGCTTGGGAAGAATAAGGTCTATAGGATTGGTGTTTCAGAGTCTCCCACTACAATTATATATATGCGGTGTAAGGACGTGAGTTGTCACATGGAACTTGGCGCAACATTCCACAACGCTGGCTTTCCACAGACATGCTGCACCGTTCTTGTTCTCCGATGCACATCTACCAGTGTCGGTCCTGTGGCGGCCAAGAAAAGAACAACAAAGTTGGTTCTTCTTGGACGCAGTTGGTGATAACGCCGCCATAGTTCACGTCCCACGTTTCTGTTTTGGAAGAATCCTAAGGAAATGCAATCCGAAAACAAAGGAAGTAGATTACAGTACCCTTGTTCGCCCACTGCTTGAATACTGCTCAGCAGTGTGGGATCCGTACCAGATAGGGATGATAGAAGAGACAGAGAAGATCCAACGGAGAGCAGCGCGCTTCGTTACAGGATCATTTAGTAATCGCGAAAGCGTTACGGAGATGATAGATAAACTCCAGTGGAAGACTCTGCAAGAGACACGCTCAGTAGCTCGGTACGGGCTTTTGTTGAAGTTTCGAGAACATACCTTCACCGAGGAGTCAAGCAGTATATTGCTCCCTCCTACGTATATCTCGCGAAGAGACCACGAGGATAAAATCGGAGAGATTAGAGCCCACACAGAGGCATACCGACAATCCTTCTTTCCACGAACAATACGAGACTGGAATAGAAGGGAGAACCGATAGAGGTACTCAAGGTGCCCTCCGCCACACACCGTCCGGTGGCTTGCGGAGTATGGCTGTAGATGTAGATGTAGAACACCAAAATTCCCTTACGATGAGACACTTTATACATATATTCTCGGTTCCTTCCAGTTACGCGAAAGTTTTGCTGTTTTACTTTGCTACGATGATAAACATGTTTGAGGATATAATAGTGAACCAAAGTATGATTGCTACTACATTAATACTTATTCAAACGGATTTCACATTCAACAGAAAAAATCTTCTAATGTAAAACTAAAATGAGCTATTTTCAGTCAGCATAATTTTATTAGCACATTAGTTTGCTGCCATAACATCTCTTAAACTGGTGGAAGAAAGATCTCTTTCAATACATGTTGTGAAGAAGCCAAGTGTAAGTCATTATTGGTCTTGGTCACATACACCTACACTGCTATTACTGTTGTGAAATCCAACCAAATGAAACTTGGCAACAGTGAATAAGCGTGTCAGATGACACTCATATGTGACTTCGATTAGCTGTTTATGAAATCGATTCTGAACTATGAAGACATGTGTCATTTATCGATGCTGACCATGTACAAAACTATAAAAACTGGCAGCACAAGTGACCTTTTGGAGCAGAGACCCAGAATCAATTGCAGGTAGCAAACTCCTCATATTTCGTTGTTAAAATTCACAAGTGTACTAATGTAGGAGGAACAACCTATTAGTTTAAATTTCTATCTAGACATAAACATGAAAAAAAAACAAGCTAATATTTATTAACGGACAAGGTTTCGATCAATACCAGACTACAGTTCGTTTAAAGGATGTCGTTGTGAATGATTGTGTATATCTAGGGTCTCTGGACAATGACACGGGAAAGTGTGATAAAGATGTAAATCAACGAACCATCCTTGGGCGAGCCTCTATGAATAAACTTATGAAGATACGGCAGAACCATGCAATAGCCAAAATAACGAAGATTCAGTTGGAGGGATAACACAGTGCAATAATGAAAACGTAAATCGAATGAAAATTACCAATTACTATCAGTTCTAATGTGCTGATAGCGAATATCACAAAGACAATTCAAAATTAGTTCAAGTTTTCTTTTTACACTGTTTTATTATGGTGAGATAATTATATATGGATTTTTATGTTAAGTTTAAAAACAAATATTATAATGGTTTGTCAAAGTCATAATAACCAGTAACAATGGATTATATTATTGTCCCTGTCTTACTTGTGTGCAACATTTTGGACAAGAACATTTTGATACCAATTTTAGTAATCTTCTTGTCTCCCTCCTCTTGAACATAATTGACTTTATTAACGCATGTAATAATTTTTTCACATTTGTTTCCAGATTAACTACCAGTTGTTCAAGTTGACACTATTGAAGTGAACAAAAATGCCACGAGTTGGTGTTAACAGTGCTGACACATTTTATTGTGTGTGTGGAGAAGTGACATTTGCTTCACAAAAACACCAAATAACTCGATTGATTAAAAAAGCTTACAGTTGCTAATTTGGGTGCAAAATAAGTGATCGGGATAAACACTGGGCTTCACATGTGATCTGCAACACGTGAGCCAGCGACCTCAGGAATTGGAAGCATGGGAAAGGACGTTCAATTCCCTTTGCAGCGCCCATGATCTGGCTTGAGCCTACTAACCACGTCACTGACTGCTAATTTTGTATGGTTTGTCCTATCAAGAAGGGAATATCTTAGAAGAAGAAGCGGACCATAATCTATCCTAACATTCTATCTGCCATATGTCCAGTTCTACATAGGGGAGGATTGACAATACCTGAACCACCGACAGAGTACGAGATTACTTCTCATGAGGATTCTGAATGTCCTGAACCATATAAACCACAAGATCCAGAGTTTCTTCCAAATATATTATTAACTGATGATCCACAAAAATTGTCTCAAAATGAGTTAAGTGATCCCATTAGAGATTTGCAGCTCTCTACAGCTAAGTCTGAGATTTTAGCATCAAGATTGCAGCAGCGCAATTTTCAGGAAAGCAATGTAAATGTTTCATTCTACCACAGAAAAAAGCAACACTTCACTCCCTTTTTAACATGCAAGATAGTATTGTTGCATATGTAGACATGAATGGTCTAAAGAAGGCTCTCAGAATTAATTACAGCCCTGATGAGTGGTGCCTCTTTATTGATTTATCAAAGATGAGCTTAAAAGTAGTGCTTTTACATATTGGCCATGATCTTCGTTCTATTCCAATAGCGCATATGAAAGAGTCATACCAAAATATGAAAATTTTACTAGAAGCCATCAAGTACAATGACTCTCAATGGTAGATTTGTGGTGGCTTGAAAGTGGTTGCACTGCTATTAGGTATGCAGTTAGGATATACTAAATATAGCTGAGCTCATGCATCTCATTACAGTAAACATGATGGGCCCACCAGAAAATCTCTTCAACCAGGTATAAAGAACATTAGGAGTGAATCTCTAGTAGTCCCTAAAAAGATTCTGCTCCCACCATTGCACATCAAGTTGTGTCTCACGAAAAAGTTCGTTAAGGGAATGAACAATGATGCTGACAGGTTTACGTAGTTAAGGCAAAAATTCCCTTACTTAAGTGATGCCAAAGTAAAAGAGGGCATCTTTTTAGGCCCACAGACTTGAGAGCCTTTTAGAGACCATACGTTTGATGGAATCATACGAGGTGATGAGAAGCATGTATGGGAATGTTTTAAGACAGACTGTTTACAGTTCTTAGGGAACAAACAGGCAATAAATTACAAGGAGACTGTAGATAACATATCGTTATCTTATGAAAAATTTGATTGTAACACATCATTAAAATGCATTTCTTACATAGTCATCTTCACTGCTTCCTGAAAGGTTGTGGTGCAATAAGTGATGAACATGGGGAGCGATTTCATCAAGATATTGCCACATTTGAGATGAGGTATGTGTTTTAATCTCAAGCCAAGTGAAAACATCTGTGTTTTGAATTTATCTCTGAACAAAATATGTAATTGTACAAACTGTACATATTGATATTTAACATTTGTAATTCTTTACATACATTTGTGACCAGTTAGTTTATATATTTTCTTTAAAGCTTTACATAGTTCTGGTACAAAGTAGACTTGCAAGTATATGCATTCATATGATATTATCTTCTTTTTTTCTTAATACTTTACTTTTGTATTTCCAGAATGGCACTGATATTTATCAGTGCATAACACATAACGTAATTAAAGTAATTATTCACTTAAAATTTGTTATGATTAATCTTGGAACATGAATGCATATTTAGTAAATGTGTTATTTATGCAAAACATAGATTACTTTTTTAAACAACTAGAGCTAAATAATTATAAAGATGATAATTTTGTTTCATTTTATAATGAAATAAACATAATTAACTCAAAATCATGCAATTTACCCACTTTCACTTGAAATTTGTTGTTCAGTGATAACACTGGTCAACACTCATTTTCTTGCCAAGGATATTTGAGTGGCTTTAGGATGGGTTAGTGGTGCTGAGGACGAATATAGCAACCGTTTATGCAGTTTGGCTCTAGTTTTTGAGATAATGCATGATTTATTCAAAAAATTAGAAAAAATTGCTAATACTGAACTCGAGCGCTACAAACTACAATGAAAAAACAAAATAATCTTTATAAATAGCTTCTATGAAAACCTGATAGGCATTTGTCCACGTATAAAACATAATTGAAAAGTTTCTCTATATCATTTTCCGTCCATGACGAACCGCTTCCTGCACGCTTTCCTTTTATAGGTCTCTTCAGAACAGTCACGTTGCAGATTCCAGCAATAATCTGCCATCATATGCCTGTCCCATCTTCCTTTATATCTTTCCTCTATTCCTTCCATATCTTGATGGAACCGCTCTCCTTGTTCCTCACTGAAATCACCTAGATTACGAGGAAATCGATCCAAGTGGCTGTGAAGGAAGTGCAATTTTATGCTCATGTTAGCTCCTAAGTTTTGAAAGTTAGTGAGCATGTTTTTGACCAGTTCCTCGTAATTGGGAGCTTTATGATTGCCCAAAAAAATTTTACAACAGCGACAAAACTGTTCCAGGCCGATGCTTCAGTGACAGTCATGACACTTGTAAAATTGGTATCGTTGATGAGCCTGCGAATTTGAGGACCATCAAATATTCCTGCCTTAAGTTTTTCACTACTGAGTCCAGGGAACGTATTGCAGATGTATGTGAAGCATTACCATTTCTGTCTAAAGCTTTGGTGAATTGCTTCATTAGTCCTAACTTAATATGTAATGGTGGAAGAACAATCTTGTCCCTACTAACCAGAGGTTCATTAATGATGTTTGCTTCACCAACAGCCATATGTTCCCTTGGAGGCCATGTTTTCTGCTTCCAATGTTCGTGCTTTGCCCTACTATCCCACATGCAGATAAAACATGGGTGCTTTGTGTATCCACTTTGTTGTCCAAGCAAGTAGTTCACCATTTTCAAATCAACACAAATCAACCACTGGTGCTGCATATACTGAATTTTCTGCAGAACCATCTTGATGTTAGCATATGCTTCACAAAGTTTTGTTGAGTGGGCAATTGGAATAGATGCGTAACGATTGCCATTGTGTAGGAGAACACATTTTAAACTTCTAGTGGAACTGTCTATGAAGAGACGCCAGTCCTCTGGTCTATATTCCGGCAGCCCCAATTCAAGTAAAAGTCCAGGTATATTGCTGCAATACACTATAACCTCTTCTTGGTTGAAGTATGGAAGAAGGTTTTCTTCTCTCGTCCGGTAAGCTGTTATTTTAACACTTGGATGAAGACAGTTCTTTTCCTTAAGCCTGAATGCTAAGAGTTCTGATGCTTGCTTTGAAAGATTGAGTTCTCGTATCAAGTCACTGAGCTCCTTCTGGTCGAACTGCTGGGGTTGTGTCTCACGTCCTTCGTATTCCGAACCACTACTTGTACATTCCTCGCCGTGCACCTCGTCATCTGATGATGTTAGCGTGGGTAATGTTGTGAAGGTTGGTACAGGAACATCGTTGCTGTGCACCACCGGTCTTCTTGCTGACTCCAAATTGGGATATTCCCACTTTCGTTTTTTGAACCTATCAAAACCTTTCACATTAACAATGCAAAAATAGCAATCATCTGTATGGTTCTTCTGCTCTCGCCATACCATAGGCACTCTGAAGTTTAAGCTTTTCCTTTTTCGTTTTGTCCACTGCCGTAAGCACTCCACACAGCATTTACAAACTTGTCTTGATCTCCAAGTTTAATTCCGAAATATGCCAGATACGCTTCCTTCACAAAAGGAGTGATATTCTTCCTGTTCTTTTGAAGAACGTATTCACCACAAATGTAGCAGAACTCATCTGGAGGGTTCACGCAAAGACGGCGTGAAGAACGCATGTTTTCCTAAAACAAAATTGCACAAATACTACATATTATGCAGAACTTTCTTGTATTTGCATGTCAATCACATCCAACAAACATCATTAATTGTTTTGTGTGAAATGAATACTCACCTCTTATTTGCTACGTCACGATGAAAAGGTTCTATCTCCTTGAAGCTGCACTGCACATGTGTGTGACTTTCGACCATCGCCATTTTTCTTGTTTACACTGAACGCTACATATCGGCTGTTGCGGGGATTACCTCGGCCAACAAATGAATGTCGAGTACCGCCGAATTCAAATCTGCACAACCCTCAATATCTTCAACACACGCACCGCACAACAGGACTGAACACATGCTGACAGTGTGATGTTTGCATGATGTAATCCTCAACCACACAGATGCACTCCCTGAGCACAATTGTTTAATAAAGGTAGTACAATATCACTAATTAAAAAACAGGTAGCAAATACATTACACCATATATGGACCCTGCAGTCGATATTATCCACATGAAAATCTCATTTCCACAAATAACCTATATCTCAAAAACCAGAGCCAATTTGGAAAAAGTACAAATATACTCGGAATGAGTATCATAACAATATCCCATTGTCGTTCAAACTTCCCTGGCAACGAAAAATAATTTTATTTTGTAGAGCTGTGTAATTGGTGTTTCCTGTGTCATTATATGACTGTGAGACCTGGACTGTGAAAGCTAGTGACAAGAGCAAACTGATTCCTCCGAAATATGGTGTCAGCGGAAGATGTTATGCATACCATGAACAGAAACAAGAACCAAATCTTCCATTACACTGGTCTGCATCATTTTTGAGATCAAAGTTTTTGAAGTGCAAGTGTAACTTATTTTGTTGAGTCATATCAGAATTTATAGGTATTTCACTTTTTTAAAATATGACATTTAAGAATTTTTTAAAAATACAGTTTATACGCTTATTACAGTTTGAAAACAGTCTTGCATTTGGATGAAGTCTAAATTGTTTACACGTTATCACACATTAATATCATTTTATGAAAGAAAAGATCTTTTCAACGACTTTCGTATGAGTTTCACACATAGAACGTTTCTCTTGAGGCACCAACAAGAGTTCACATCCCAGCAACCCTGGAATCTCTTCTCTATCACTGTAATATGTGTATGAAAATGCTCACCTTGCTCCTAGCTATGACCACCATAGTTGTCAGGTAAGTAATCTAAATGTAAAGTACATCTTTATTGACATATGAGTGCAAGCAACCTTGAAGTTTTTCAGGAGATCCTCGACATCAAATTCATGCCTGCAGGTCATTTAGTTGCCAAGAAAGTTTTTTATTAATGATTACAATGCTATCTAAGCTGTATTCTCTGTATTCTCTATAGTCTCTAAAATTTAGATCTTTCATGGGCTCCCTGATCCAAGTACATCAAAAATATATGTAATAAGTTTAGCCTCGGTCACATCTGGAAATTTCTGTTTTAAGAAAGTAAAATCAATAATTTATTTGTTCACTTGATTTATATAGGACCTCATTAAACTTAGTTCAATCTGCAGCGGTGGAAGTAGAATTTTCTAAGGATCCTTGAGAGCTTGTAACTAAACATTGTGTGTTCCATGAGTCAGGATAAGCTTTGCTTCCCAGATGCTTTCTTTGTAGTGCTTCTTATCTGTCCGACTGTTCAGTAGGCATAGGAAGCATGAATATTTCAGGTATCCACCTAGTAGACCCAGCTGTATGGCCACTACCTGGAACACATAGTGTTTATGTGTACCAATGTAAAGTATGACATACTTATAAAATTAGCATATTCAGCGTACAGTGTATTAAGCTCAAAAATATACCTTTAAATCTCCACATACCTTCTAGCAATGATGTTCGTATTTTAGAGCAGTTAACAAACATTACACATTACGGCAGGTTTCACTCATTCCTACTGAATGACCCACTGGAACAGAAACAATCACGTTACGAATGTCCAGTAGCACAGCGTTTATATTTGTACTTGACGACTCTATGAAAAACCGCCATTCAGTAGAGATATACGTCATACTCAAATCTTCGGTGAGACCACCACTGTTACGACAGTACACCAGACAAAATTTTCATCCTTTCTAAAATGCCATCTAAACTCTTCATCACGACTGAATTACCAATAGAAATTAGTTCCAGGGGCTAACAATCTTTTTTCACAAAGGCCTGATCCTAGTAACAGGGCAGATTCTTTGGATCAGTACAAATCTCGTGTCACACTATCCTATTCAGCTTGCGTTTAAGGTTTTGGTTGGCATGAAACTGATGGGGTCTCATATGTGTCACCAGTGTTCCAAAATCCTCATCACACATTTCATTATCTGGGCCACAAAAGTCACTCTCGTTATCGTGGTGTTGGACTCGCAAGTCCTAGACCGTGAGGTACAGGTCTTATGGCAGACGACATATCTGAATAATTCACGCTCCCTTTGTTTCTGGTTTATACCTAAATGTACAGGCGATGTGTTCATTAAATTAATTCATACAAGACACGTGTTCTGATTAATTTAAAAGGCACTGACAAAGAGACATTAAGTTCATGGGAGTATAATTCGTTAACATACTCTGTAAATTTGTCTTGCATCTGTAACAGTCGGTAATATGATTTCTTCCTTCCCTCTAAATCGCAGGTACAATAGAACCGAGACATTTCTGCTGCTTTTTGCAGCAGTACCTCCGGTTTTCACCAATTGTTCTGCAGCATAATGGGCTGCAAAGGGTTCACCTCATCATCAATTTCAACTTCAGAGTATGCATAATACATTTTTCTCGCAAATGGTGCAATTTTTAACGTCAAATGTTGCATAATGACTTAATCATAAATGTAGTAAAATCGGTCGAGATGAATCTTCTACTTTCGAATCGTTTTGTAACAATTTTGCTTTCACTCAGAAAGCTCAAGTCATACTTGTCTGCAGGTTGCTGCAACCCCACCTCTCTCTTCTACAGAGTTACCAGCTATGATTTTATGTCTATCATGATTTTCAGGGTCTAAAACAAAATGCTCATGATTAGAGGTACTTCTTTCATCCTTGTTAACTACATTTACTTGAATATCATATATGTAATGTAGCTATGTGATATAGAAATCATTCTGATTTTTTATTTTAAATTTAAAAAAATTCAAATATTTGACTGGCTCCTACCTAGATAATGAGGTAGCGAAGAAATGTGACCTGACTGAGCAAAGTAAGTTAGATTTTTATTCAGCGTCCACTAAATATGAAAGATCATGTAAAAAATTCCAGACCTCAGAAAAAAATGTTATGAAGTGTACCAGGAGGAACGGTCATTATTCAAGGATATGACCCAAATGGTCATTTGAAGCAAAATTTCATATGGATGTATTCCCTATTCTGAGACAGAACGTATTTAATGTGCATTGTTGTTATTTCCGTATTATTCAATAAATTGCCAGGTTTACACATGAACATTATATAGCCAACTGGTTGCACATAACTGGTACATACATTGATCTAGGTTTCGACACCTACTATGGGTGTCTTCATCAGAATGAAACTTTGCTAAATCGTAAAATTACATTGCTGAAAAACAATGGTCAGAATTTAGAGTAGCTATGCTCGAGTCAAAAGTGACGTTTGGCTTGAACACACTATGTGTGGCGAAGAAGGACATGCGACCCATGTCTGTGATTTTCAAACAGCTGTACGTCGGATACTGTTAACAAAAAATCATATGGTGATTTGAAGCTTTTTGTCGAGAATTATCATTACTATCACCCTCAAAGCATGCGACTTTCCTCCTGACTCATCATGTATCAAAACTAGTGTAGTCATGAACTAACTGCTGAAAATAATTTTCGGGGAAAACATTTAGTACAGTCTCTGGCGGTGTTTTATAGCTACCACCGGCTTTGAATACGTATTTTCGTCAACAAACCGAGGGTAGATGGAAGTCACCACCAACTATAATTGAGTGAGTGTAGTACTTATTTGAGATGATACACAAGGTTTCTTTGAACTGTTCAGCAACTGTATCAAGAGTCGCAGGATCAGTAAAATGCCCTAATTATTAATTTCTTCAGGTTGTCAAGCACACTGAGGCGACAGAAGTCATGGGATACCCCCCCCCCCTAATACCGTGTCAGACCTCCTTTTGTCCGGCCTAGTGCAGCAATTTGACGTGGCATGGACTCAAAAATTCGCTGGAAGTCATCATCATCATCTCCTTCCAAGAATTAAGTCTTTCCGTCTCTATCATCCATCCATCCATTTCTTTGGAGATATACCTAGTTCTTTCTTTCCCGTCGGCCGATAAATCGTTATCTTCTATGGCAGTCGGTTTTCTGTAATTCTCTCAAGAAGATCCTTCCATTCTTTTCTCTTCCATCTTTTCATTAATTGGACAGACTTTTGCATCAGACTTTATTATATCATTCCTTATTTTATCCATTTTTACAGTCTCTTATATATCGTACGAACTTTATCTCTGCTGCTTGTATAAGTGATATTTCATTTCTTTTTTCTACTGTCCATGATTCAGAGCTATATACTAGAGTAGGTACAGCCATAACTTTATAGTTTCATCTGTTTCTCTTTCCTTGTTTTTCTTCGCAAAGTTCTCCCAATTGCTTGATATTTATTAACCCTCTTCTCAATGTCTTTGTCATAGTTATAACTAATACCACATCATAGGCAACTGAAGTGGGATACTTGCTCTAAAATTTTCTCATTTATTGTTATTTTCGATCTGACTGGATTGCTTTTGAAAGTCATTATCTTTGTCTTATTTGCAGATACAGTTCAGTTGTAATACATTGCGTTTTGGCTCTATCTGTATATCGCTCTTTGTAAATTATCTTCTGATTCCTGTATCATTATCTGATCGTCAGCGTTTGAAGTATATTTAATGGTGCGCTAGTTCCTATATTAATTCCTAAGCGTATTTCATCTTTCCACGTCATAACCAGGTGGTTTATTATATAGAAAGTACCTAAACTGTTTGATAGACCGCACCCTTATCGAACAACTTTATTAAAACTTCATATACCATTTTCGAACCTGAACTTATAACTATTTTTGTATACGTATAGATTCTTTATTGTGTTAAAAAGTTGTTTTAGGAAAACATTTTGTTTCTAATATTTTCCTCAAAAGTGGTCTTTTCATCTTATCCAAGGCTTTATCGAAATCAATAAATACTAAATCCGTTTCTAAGCCATATTCCCATTTTCAGTAATATGTCTTATTGTAAATATATTATCATTATGGAAACGTCCCTTTCTGAAGTCTGATTCTGGTTCTGAGATTATTGTATTGGCGACAGTTTGTAGCCTTTGATTAAGAATTTTCCCATAAGTTTTATATCCTACATTTCGTAAGCTTATTACTCTATAATTTCCTGCGTCTTTCCTGTTGCCTTTTTTTAAATATAGAAATTACTTTAGCTGTGTTCCATTCTTCAGGAACAGAAAGGTTCTTACAACACATATTTAAAAAATGGAGGAAGCAAGATTCTAATGTATTGTTCCATATTTGATTAATGCCATCTAGGCCAGTAGCTTTTCTGATTATTTTTACATTTAAGGCTGCTTTTAAATCTTTTGTATATATTTGATCTATAGAGCTACTATCAGTTTTTTTGGATTAACTTTCTTCACTACCTTCATACCAGAAATGTCTGCAGTGGTGTAGCCATTGATTTTCTGATATTATATTAATGTTTGCAGCATATTTCTCCGTTTGATTCATGTGCTTCATAAATATAAACGTTGTATTCTGTATTCTGTTAACATCACATTGAACCTTACCAACGAATCGTTACTAGGATTCATATGGTATATTCCTAGTAAATTCTTTGTTTAACTTTTTTTGTGTATTTCCCTGACATCATTTGTTTGTGCTTGTAACTAGGCGCTATAACATTCTCTATTTCTTTCATATTGTTAGCTAAGCCTGTATTCCGTATTTTCAGATCCCTTTTCTCGATTATTACTTTACTCTTTCCATGTAGCTCATTAGCTATTTTCAGCATTGCTGTTTTTAATCTTTCACATTCTTCTTCCATTTTGTGCCGGCTGGCGTGGCCGTGCGGTTCTAGGCGCTACAGTCTGGGACTGAGCAACCGCTACGCTCGCAGGTTCGAATCCTGCCTCGGGCATGGATGTGTGTGATGTCCTTAGGTTAGTTAGGTTTCATTAGTTCTAAGTTCTAGGCGACTGATGACCTCAGAAGTTAAGTCGCATAGTGCTGAGAGCCATTTGAACTATTTTTGAACCATTTAGTCTTTAGTTTCAACCATTTTAAATTTTTGTGAGAGTCTTTGTTGACATAGGTTCCTTACGGTTTCTTCCTGTAGAAGACGAACTCTATATTTCAAATTTTGGCTATTTTTTTTACATTTCCCCATATTTCAATTTTCGAGATAATTAGGAAGTGATCTGTGCCTGTATCAGTACCTCTAAACACTTGAGTATCTCGAATCTGAAATCTTATTTTTTATCAGGTATTACACAGTCAATTATTGAGTGTGAACCTCCTGTGTTCAGGGGGTATTTAATTATGTTTCTCTTCCTTAAGAAGGTATTTGTAACTTTTCTCTTATTAAATGTAGGAAAATTTCTTAATGTCTTTGCACTTTCATTTAAAGTTATTTCACCAAGGTTCCTACTGTACCTACTATTGGTACATTTGGTGTTTGGAAGTTCTGTAGAGAAATACTGAGCAATGCGGCACTACAGCCTTCCATAATTGCGAATGTGTTGCAGGTTTAGGATTTCGTGCACGATGACCTCTCTATTATGTCCCATAAATGTTAGATGCGATTCATGTCAGGCGATCTGTGTGGCCAGATCATTCGTTCGAATTGTCCAGAATGTTCTCCCAACCAATGGCAAGCAACTGTGTCCCAGTGTCACAGCGCACTCTCATCCATAAAAATTCCATCGTTGTTTGGGAACAAGAAGTCATGAATAGCTGCAAACTGTCTCCAAGTATCCGAACATAACCGTTCCTACCAGAGAACCCACTCCGTTCCACGTAAACACAGCGCACGCCGTTGTGGAGCTACCACAGTTTCGGGCTGTGTTTGTTGACAGCATGCGGTCTGCAACACACTTGAACCCCAGCATCAGCTCTTACCAACTGAAATCGGGACGCATCTGACTGGGCCACTGTTTTCCAGCCATCTAGGATAGAACCAATACGTTCAGGAGAGCAGGAGAGGCGCTGCCGGTGACGTCGTGATGGTAGCCGAGGCACCCACGTCCGCCGGTATCGCCAAATTTCGCCGCGCTGTCTTAACGGATTCGTTCGTCACACTTCCCACACTGATTTCTACGGTTATTCCACGCAGTACGTTGCTTTTCACTCAGCACTGACACTTTAAAGCAAACGCCGCTGCTCTCGGTCATCAAGTGAAGGCCGCTGACCGTGATGAAAGGTAATGCTTTGAAATTTGGTATTTTCGGAACACTCTTAATGCTGTGGATCGCGGAATATTGAATTCCTTAACGATTTCCAAAATGGAATGTCCCGTGTATCAGTCTACAACTACCATTTCGCTTTCAAATTCTGTTAATTCCCTTCTTGCGGCCATAATCACTTTGAAACCTTTTCTCGTGAATCACATGAGTAAAAATCGCAGCTGCCCCTGTGCGCTGCCCATTCCTACCTTGCGTACGTCATACTGCCGCCATCTGTACGTGTGCTTATCTCTATCTCACATTTGTCATTCACTGGTATGATCTCCACCCATACTACCTCAAAGGAGCTATCTACTTCAAATTCGCTACAAACTGAACTACAGGGTGCGTCAAAAAAATGTATACACACTTTGAACTGACATAGACAATTTATTTCCCGTTCTACAAGGTTAAACATTCGTGAGAAAGTAATGTTATGTTTCTTCAACAATTGGCAGCAGTGGCAAGGAAGTAACTGCAACATGGCGGACGTGCGTTTGAGCTTTGAAGTGCGGAACCAGATAATTAAGTGGTACTGGAAGTTTGAGAATGTAGCTGCGTTTCGAAGACAATGGAGAAGTGAGTATGACACAGAACCACCTTCACGGTTAACAATTACACGTCTGCGAGACAAATTGGAAATTCACGGAACAGTGTGTGATGTGCATAAAGGACGATCAGGGCGACCTCGTACAGATACAAGTGATGATTCGACATCTCTGCAATTCACATTTAAGTGCTTGGCAGAGGGTTCATCGAACCACAATCATACTATCTCTCTACTATTCCACTCCCGAACAGCGCGCGGGAAAAACGAACACCTGAACCTTTCTGTTCGAGCTCTGATTTCTCTTCCTACCTATGTAGCTTGGGCTCAACAAAATATTTTCGCATTCGGAAGAGAAAGTTGGTGACTGAAATTTTGTAAATAGATCTCGCCGCGACGAAAAACGTCTTTGCTTTAATGACTTCCATCCCAGCTCGCGTATCATATCTGCCACACTCTCTCCCCTATTACGTGATAATACAAAACGAGCTGCCCTTTTTTGCACCCTTTCGATGTCCTCCGTCAATCCCACCTGGTAAGGATCCCACACCGCGCAGCAATATTCTAACAGAGGACGAACGAGTGTAGTGTAATCTGTCTCTTTAGTGGAGTTGTTCCATCTTCTGAGTGCCCTGCCAATGAAACGCAACCTTTGGCTCGCCTTCCCCACAATGTTATCTATGTGGTCTTTCCAACTGAAGTTATTCGTGATTTTAACACCCAGGTACTTAGTTGAATTGATAGCCTTGAGAATTGTACTATTTATCGAGTAATCGAATTCCAAAGGATTTTTTTTTTTTTTTTTTTGGAACTCATGTGGATCACCTCACACTTCTTGTTATTTAGCGTCAACTGCCACCTGCTACACCATACAGCAATCTTTTCTAAATCGCTTTCAACTGATAGTGGTCTTCGGATGACCTTACTAGATTAATTACAGCATCATCTGCGAACAACCTAAGAGAACTGCTCAGATTGTCACCCAGGTCATTTATATAGATCAGGAACAGCAGAGGTCCCAGGACGCTTCCCCGGGGAACACCTGATATCACTTCAGTTTAACTCGATGATTTGCTGTCTATTACTACGAACTGCGACCTTCCTGACAGGAAATCACGAATGCAGTCGCACAACTGAGACGATACCCCATAGGCCCGCAGCATGATTAGAAGTCGCTTGTGAGGAACGGTGTCAAAAGCTTTCCGGAAATCTAGAAATACGGAATCAACTTGAGATCCCCTGTCGATAGCGGCCATTACTTCGTGCGAATAAAGAGCTAGCTGCATTGCACAAGAACTATGTTTTCTGAAACCATGCTGATTAAGTATCAATAGATCGTTCCCTTCGAGGTGCGCTCTTGGAACGTTCGCCTCAAAAATCTTCAAGGCAAGAGGCACGTGAGAGTAATGTAAGTGCTAGTAGTGTGCTACGCATTCTGAAGAAAGGCAAGTTTCGTGTGTACATTCCAGGGCTGGTGCAACAGCTAAGAGTGACGACGATCCAGATGGAAGGTTAGAATTTTGTGAATGGGTTCAGGAGATGGTGAGACGTGAACCGGGATTTATGGGTAGGATAATTTGGTCGGATGAAGCCCAATTCAAACTCAATGCAACTGTCAATACGCACAGTTGTGTGTACTGGGCTGAAGATAGTCCTCACATTACAGTTGAAAAGGCTGTGAATTTGCCTGGTCTAAATGTGTGGTGTGGTTTGTCTGCAAGGGGACTCATTGCGGCTTTCCGCTCTGAAGGTACTGTTACTGGGAAACGTACCTAGCAGTGCTTGCTGACTCCATATTCCCTGCCATTCGTGCATTATATGGTGATGATGAGTTGTATTTCCAACAAGATGGCACCCCGCCGCACTATCATAGGGACGTACGAGCATACCTGGATCACAGTGTGCCAGGCCAGTGGACAGGACGCAGGGGACCCATCGAGTTTCCTGCACGCTCTCCAGACCTCACGCCGCTGGATTTCTTCTTATGGGGCACAGTAAAAGACGAGGTGTACAAACATAAACCACGTAACCTGGACACACTTTGTAATGAGATTCAGGCGGTGTGGGCAGTAATCTGATTGGACACTTTGGTACGATGTACAGAATCAGAGGTGACTCGTACTCAGAAATGTATTGATGCTGAAGGCCACCAGTTTGAACATTAATCACATTTGGAAAGTACGTTTATTTTTCCAATTGGACTTTAAGCTTTCCATTTCCAGACATTTAACATTGTAGAACGGGAAATAAATTTTCAATAACGCTTCAAAGTGTGTATACATTTTTTTGACGCACCCTGTATTTCTAAGCGGTTGAACGTAGGTCTAGTTTTACCCAACTTTCGGTACCTATAACGATTTCAGCTTCGAAGCTTTCTATTAGTGCTTAGAGCTCTGGTTCTTTCACAACGCAATTAAGTAAAGAACTATATTATTCATTCTTGCTATGTGTAACCTCTTCATGTGTTAGTCCTAAACCCTGTAGCGTAAAAATAAATCTGTTCTATCTCGGAAACGATTCGAAATAGGGCGTATACTGAGGCGACAAAAGTCATGGGGGTAGCGATATGCACGTATACAGTTGGGTAAGGTGTAAAAGGGCAATGGATTGCCGCAACTGTCTGTCATTTGTACGTAGTTGATTCATGTAAAAATGTATCCGACGTGATTATGGCCGTACAACGGGGATTAACATTGAACGCGGAATGGCAATTAGATGCATGGGACATTCCATTTCGGAAAAATATAGGGAATTCCATATTCCGTGACCCACAGTGTCAAACGTGTGTCGAGAGTACTAAACTCCAGCCATTACCTCTCACCACTGACGTCACAGTGGTCGACGGCCTTTACTTAACTACCAAGTGCAGCAGCGTCTGCGTACAGTTGTCGCTGGGTGAAATATCGTCAGAAATCAATGTGGGACGTACGACGAACGTACCCGTTATGACCGCGCAGCGGAACTGCGCGTCACTGGGCTGTGGTGGCAAACGAGCGGCGGGGGGGGGGGGGGGGGCATTTCCTGACAGCGCGACATCGCCTGCAGTGGCTCTCCTCGGCTCGCGACCACATCGGTTGGACCCTAGACGACTGGACGACTGTGGCCTGATCAGGTGATTCCAGATTTCAGTTGGTAAGAGTAAGTGTCGTGTGACGACGGCCTCCCGTAGCGTTGACCGTTCGCCGCGTGCAAGTGTTTCGTTTTGACGCCACTTCGGCGACTTGTGCGTCGATGGGGATGAAATGATGATCATTAGGGCAACAGAACACCCAGCCCCTGAGCTGAGAAAACCTCCGACGCAGCCGGGAATCGAACCCGGGCCCTTTGGATTGACAGTCTGTCGCGCTGACCACTCAGCTACCGGGGGCGGACATTTCAGTTGGTGAGAGCTGACGGTAGGTTTCCAGTGTGGTGCAGACCCCACGAAGCCGTGTACCCAGGTTGTCAACAAGGAGCTGTGCAGTCTGGCGGCGGCTCTTTAACGCTGTATGGCGTCTTTATGTGGATTGGACTGAGTCCTCTGGCCTACCTAAACCGATCACCATTTCCGGCCGTTCGTGGCTTCATATTCTCAAACGACGATGGAATTCTGACGGATGACAATCCATTATGTCGCCGGGCCACTGTTATTCGGCACTGGTTTGAAGAACACTCTGGACAGTTCGAGCGAATTATTTTGGCCACCCACATCGCCCGACATGAGCCCCAGGCACATTCGCGAAACATAATCAAGAGGTCAGGTCGTTCAGAAAATCCTGCACCGCCAGCACTTTCGCAATTATGACAGCACGGCTTAACTTACAGTGAGTCCGCGCCACGTCCAGTTGTTGCACTACCCCTGGTAAAACGAGGTCCACCACAGTATTAGAAGGCATTTCATGACTCTTGTTATCTCAGTACATGTCTATACCAAGTTTATTACTTCAAGGGAGCCTTCCCGTCATATTCATGAATATCTGTAATTCTTCGTGGGACACCCTAGAGAAGAAATTAAGGTGCCAAGAAGCTATCTTCCTGTGTCAGTCAGTTATAGTTCATTTTGAGAAGAGATGGGGAAATTTAGAAAAGATCCGTACTGAAAGCCAAAATCGCAGGCAGAAAAACCCAAGGAAGAGCAGCAGGCAGGTGGTTGGATCAAGTGCAGAATATTGCCGGTCGTTGTCTTCACATTACATTAAGAAGAGCTGAAAATCACAGTGGATGGAGACGTTCGAATATAATGAATATAATGAATTTCCTTGAGACACAGAAGTTGCTGTGCATGCGTCAACACGGCTTTAGAAAGCATCGCTCCTGCGAAACGCAACTCGCCCTTTTTTCACATGATATCTTGCGAACCATGGTTCAAGGGTACCAGACGGATGCCATACTCCTTGACTTCCGGAAAGCGTTTGACTCGGTGCCCCACTGCAGACTCCTAACTAAGGTACGAGCATATGGGATTGGTTCCCAAGTATGTGAGTGGCTCGAAGACTTCTTAAGTGATAGAACTCAGTACGTTGTCCTCGATGGTGAGTGTTCATCGGAGGTGAGGGTATCATTTGGAGTGCCCCAGGGAAGTGTGGTAGGTCCGCTGTTGTTTTATATCTACATAAATGATCTTTTGGATAGGGTGGATAGCAATGTGCGGCTGTCTGCTGATGATGCTGTGGTGTATGGGAAGGTGTCGTCGTTGAGTGACTGTAGGAGGATACACGATGACTCGCACAGGATTTGTGATTGGTGTAAAGAATGTCAACTAACTCTAAATGTAGTTAAATGTAAATTAATGAAGGTGAATAGGAAAAATAATCCTGTAATGTTTCAATACTCCATTAGTAGTGTAGCGCTTGACACAGTCACGTCGATTAAATATTTGGGCGTAACATTGCAGAGCGATATGAAGTGGGACAAGCATGTAATGGCAGTTGTGGGGAAGGCGGATAGTCATCTACACTTCATTGGTAGAATTTTGGGAAGATATGGCTCATCTATAAAGGAGACCGCTTATAAAACACTAATACGACCTATTCTTGAGTACTGCTCGAGCGTTTGGGACCCCTATCAGGTCGGATTGAGGGAGGACATAGAAGCAATTCAGAGGCGGGCTGCTAGATTTGTTACTGGTAGGTTTGATCATTACGCGAGTGTTATGGAAATGCTTCAGGCACTCGGGTGGGAGTCTAGAGGAAAGGAGGCGTTCTTTTCGTGAATCGCTACTGAGGAAATTTAGAGAACCAGCATTTGAGGCTGACTGCAGTACAATTTTACTGCCGCCAACTTACATTTCGCGGAAAGACCAGAAAGATAAGAGAGATTAGGGCTCGTACAGAGGCATATAGGCAGTCATTTTTCCCTCGTTCTGTTTGGAGGTGG
This sequence comes from Schistocerca cancellata, assembly GCF_023864275.1. NCBI lineage: Eukaryota > Metazoa > Arthropoda > Insecta > Orthoptera > Acrididae > Schistocerca > Schistocerca cancellata. Next base: position 3,241,430 of record NC_064632.1, on the reverse strand, counting down.
AACAGGAAGAGAAGATGCTAGTTGTGGTAGGAGGTACCCTCCGCCACGCACCGTATGGTGGATTGCGGAGTATGTATGTAGATGAAGATGTAGATGTAGACGTCTAGTCGAAAATTTAGTTACTTATGAAATGAAAGAACAGATGAGGTCACGACATTCAGCGATGAGGGAACGGACCAATGAGAACGCTGATATGGAGTACCTGGCAGTAGGTGGCAGCACAACGCACGTAATATGAAAAACGTATGTTTTTGGGGGAGTCCGGATACTTTTGATCACATGCCGTACTTACTAACAGACACGCACGTAGCGCCATAAGGTGCCACCAGATTACTTGTCGACAGGGAACTTCTTCATCGAGGATGGTCGTGCGAACGAGTTGTGGGAATGCTGGTGGGAGAGAGGGCGCGGCCCGCTGGCTGTTTAAGGCAGCAGCGGCAAAGCGTTCCGCGCAGGCGGCGTACAGGCCCACCTGGCGTCGCGGCGCGAGCCAAGACAGGAGGCGAGCAGCTGCAACGAGAGCTGGAAGATTAAATTAATTACATTCCGCGGATTCCTGGCTGGCAGCGTCCCGCCGCGGATGTGAAATATGCCAGCTATGCCGGCCGCGCTCGCGCCCGCGCGCCGTATCAAAGTGGCCGCGCAACAAGGCGCGCGACGCAGCGGCAGCGGCAACAGCAGGCAGCGGCAACGGCAACAGCAGGCAGCGGCAGCGGCAACGAAGAAGTGCGCCAGTTACTGCGCAGCCGCCGAATCCGATACCCGCGGAGCGCCGCGCCGCCCTGCGACGCGCGCCTTAATGAGGCTGCAGCTCGCGCGCTGCGATGCGCCCCGAACGCTGACAGATGCTCGTTGTTGTGTGTAAACACAGAGACTCGTCAGGTAACGAGGAAAGTCACAAAGTTTTAATTATCACCTCAGAACCATCCAGCTGCGACTACGAAACTTTGTGCTAAGATGAGTATTACCCGGTGATGGACAACAATATGGAAACTCTTGTACTGTACGTTTCATACAGCCACAGAGGGGGATTTTTAATTATTATTTGTTCTGCTGAAAGACGTACGGAAATTTGTGAAGTTCCACCTCTGACAATTATAATACTCTGACTCAGGACAAAAACCAGAAATTAATTACTCTTCCTACAAATCGTGAAAAAATCAATACTCTCATATCTGACTGCCTGTTTTAAAGTATTCTCTGTTGTTGTGGTCTACAGTCCTGAGACTGGTTTGATGCAGCTCCCCATGCTACTCTATCCTGTGCAAGCTTCTTCATCTCCAAGTACTTACTGCAACCTACGTCCTTCTGAATGTGCTTATTGTATTCATCTCTTAGTCTCCCTCTATGAATCTTATCCTCCACTCTGCCCTCCAATGCTACATTTGTGATCCCTTGATGCCGCAGAACATGTCCTACCAACCGGTCCCTTCTTCTTGGCAAGTTGTGCCAGAATCTCCTCTTCTCCCCAATCCTATTCAATACCTCCTAATTAGTTATGTGATCTACCCATCTAATCTTCAGCATTCTTGTGTAGCAGCACATTTCGAAAGCTTCTATTCTCTTCTTGTCCAAACTATTTATGGTCCATGTTTCACTCTATACAAATACTTTCAGAAACGACTTCCTGACAGTTAAATCTATACTCGATGTTAACAAATTTCTCTTCTTCAGAAACGCTTTTCTTGCCATTGCCAGTCTACATTTTATACCCTTTCTACTTCGACCACATCAGTTATTTTGTTCCCCAAGTAGCAAAACTCCTTTACTACTCTAAGTGTCTCATTTACTAATCTAATTCCCTCAGCATCAACCGACTTAATTCGACTACATTCCGTTATCCTAGTTTTGCTTTTGTTGATGTTCATCTTATAACCTCCTTTCAACACACTGTCCATTCCATTCAACTGCTCTTCCAACTCCTTTGCTGTTTCTGACAGAATTTCAATGTCATCGGCGAACCTCAAAGTTTTTATTTCTTCTCCATGAATTTTAATACCTACTCCGACTTTTTCTTTTGTTTCCTTTACTGCTTGCTCAACATAGAGATTGAATAACATCGGGGAGAGGCTACAAGCCTGTCTCACTCCCTTCCCAACCACTGCTTCCCTTTCATGTCCCTCGACTCTTATAACTGCCATCTGGTTTCCGTACAAACTGTAAATAACCTTTCGCTCCCTGTATTTTACCGCTGCCACCTTTAGCATTTGAAAGAGAGTATTCCAGTCAACATTGTCAAAAGCTTCCTCTAAGTCTACAAATGCTAGAAACGTAGGTTTGCCTTTCCTTAATCTTTCTTCTAAGATACGTCGCAAGGCCAGTATTGCCTCACGTGTTCCAATATTTCTACGGAATCCAAACTGATCTTCCCCAAGCTTGGCTTCTACTAGTTTTTCCATTCGTCTGTAAAGAATTCGCGTTAGTATTTTGGAGTTGTGCCGTATTAAACTGATTGTTCGGTAATTTTCACATCTGTCAACACCTATTCTGTAACGTCTCCTAACAACTATACTGCAATGACCCTGGTACGCAACGGACAACTTACCTCGTCTTGCCGTTGCAACTGGACGACCAGTAATATTCTAAAATAGTTCGAAAGAAATGTTCCGAGCCGTAGAGAGTGCAACACATCGTCACAACTACTGAAACAACTACTGCCATTTTTTTAAACAAAAACTGAATGATCAGGAGTTCGATCAACAAGCCTTAAGCTATGTAAAAAAATGATAGAAGCCAGTAAAAACTTTTAATTTACTATAGTCAGAAAACTAATTATATAAACACTGACAAACCTTACCTTTTGTTCAACTGTATGATTAGCAACAACTTTAATTACTTCAAAAGTCTGTAAAAAACAATCGCGTATTTGGTCACAATAAAGATACGAACATCACTCTCGATGCATGCATACACAAATCTGACAAAAGCCGTCCAGTGCGCAAACAACCAACAACTACGTTCAGCAAAAAGGTGAATTACCAAAACTCCTAAGTTAATACCAGAGTCTCCTCCGGCGCTACCAGCACGACCACGGCAGGCTGCGACCTCTCACGCCGCGCGTCCCCTCTCCACCGCAGGCCGCGCCCGACCGCTTTCCGACTCCCCTCGACAACTGCTCGCTCGCTGCTACTAGCGGTAATAATATCTCAGACTCAGGGTTTGTTTACGCACGATACAGTAGAATCAGTGGCCAACTTTCCAAAGAAATATTAACTTCCAGCTTTCAAGGAGAACGAGGAGCGCTCTGAAACACTGATAGTGATTAGTGGCAAGGACACACACATTTATTGACGAATACTCAATTTTGTACAAAAAGGCTCAGGCAGCAGATCCTGAAATCCAACTACTATTCCAGAAGCTAAGGCTGGATAGCAAACGGTTCTTGTCTCACTAGAATGTTCACTGAAGACGGATTGGTGTGGACTCGCTAGAAGCAGACGATGTGGCGCGAAGTAAACAAGTAGAAGGCGATGTCCTAGGTAGTCGAAGTGACTTGCCACTGCCGGCTTTGGTGTGGCCCAGACTCATATCACTTCTCTGGGGACGCCACCGCTTCGACATCTTGGTGTGCCAATCACTGAGCTATACGCCGTCTCTGGAGTGGGTTGTCGACCCATCGAAGCCTGTGGTGCTGCCCGTTGTGCTTACGACAGCACAGGAACTCTACAAAAACATTGTAAATGTGTGTGTGAAATCTTATGGGACTTAACTGCTAAGGTCATCAGTCCCGAAGCTTACACACTAGTTAACCTAAATTATCCTAAGGACAAACACACACACCCATGCCCGAGGGAGGACTCGAACCTCCGCCAGGACCAGCCGCACAGTCCATGACTGCAGCGCCTTACACGAAAACATAACAAATTACTATGTGTAACACGGTGTAGGAATGCAGATGACAATCAAAACAGCGTCCAGCAGTCTCGGAATGGATAAATATAGGTCAAGTATCGTTTTTAAGGGAATTTTATACCATTTTTCGTGCAGAATAGTGACAAGTCCAGGAAACGGTGATGAAGTTCAGTAACGATCATGCACCGTTCTCTCCAAAGTAAGCCAGTGAAGAGGGGCCCTGTGCTCTTGGGTCACAGCATCACCATTGTGCAACAAACACTGCAGAATGTGCGCGAAGTAACGTGGCTGGTAGATGCGCAGTCGACGTGGCACACATGGGGAGGGCAGTAGTGGTGGGGGTTGCAGGCAGGCGCTGCAGGGGAAATGCCGAGCACTGCTGGGGAAGTCCCGTTCTGAATTGAAGACCACTCTTACATTTTTGTAAGTATTAAGTGAAGACCATCCACACCTACAGTTCCCTGGTGACCATTGAAAAAAATCTACGGTCATCTCTGCTTTGTTTAATACCTAGAACAAATTCCGCTGATAATGCAACAAGAACAGCGATTTTCTCCTGGCTTTTTAACGAGTCATAACTTTCAGAGAAGCACGGCGAACTTTGAGTAAAACCTACAGTTCTCTTCTTGCCATGTTAATATTTGCTTCTTTTGCCAAAATTCAGAGGAGTTTACACACTGTCACCACTGTAGTATTTTGTGAAGATGCAGCTGCAAGAATATTCTGAATCATGATTTATTAAAATTACATTGCACGGAGAGCCTTCTTTTATAGAATACTGCCTTTGCATTCACTTTAGGGCAGTAAAGCACAGCTTCTAAGTCAAATTCAGCTAGCAAAGATTCACCATTTCTTGCACTTTCTCTCTTAGTGTTCTTAAATTCCCGTGCCATATATTTCCTTTTCAGATACTCTTCCTGTTCCCTTTTAAAACGTTTGTCTTCATTTTCCTCAGCCGAAAGGTGTGATAACTTTAACCATTTATCACACATATCTTTTCGTGGCCTATGGAATTTCAGATTAAATTCCTTTGTGGATGTCTCCATATACAGCCACAGTTTCTCGACTATCTTTCCTTCCTCATAGCGTTGTTCCTGATATAAGCAGGCAAATAATCTGCTGTACGTTCTTTCCTCTTGTAATGAGAAGGAAGGGTAGGAAAACTCTTAATGTGTTTCTTTATAGCCTCTTTAATTTCTTTGGGTCTCTTTATACCTGCCTCATGACATCGTCTTCACTCTTTCTCATTTACATGGTGTTCATCTCTTTTTTAATAGTATTTCTTAGACAAGTTTCAGAAGTGTCAAATGACTTGAAAAAAAAACTGCATTCACACTTGAATCTTATCAAATCCCTTTATTAGACAGAATTTCTTGGTCCTCTTCCTTCGTGAGTTATCCGAATTTGTTCTCACACTTCGTTTCTCTTCTTCTTCCACTAACTTATTTAGGTACTGCCTGTGTAGCTCAACTGACCCAAGATCCCAGTAAGCTCCATGGATATTTTGTATGTCTTTCTCAGTAAACTTACTGGTGCACTGTCGTGGACATTTAGAGCAATCTTTTGGCTTCGCATTTCTTGCAGGTACTTAGGAATTCTTCGTAGAAATATATGCCCTATGATGCTGTCGATTGATTTTTGTTTGATTTATTTTCCATTCCTCTTTAACCGCTACCCTTTTTCGTTTTCTTGTTTTGTTACTATTCTCAGTACCAGCATTGCCATCTGCAATTTCCCCTTCCTGATGGTGAGGGTTTACTTGTGCACTTGTTGCATCCTCAGCAGTTTTTCTGACATTCTTTACAAGGAACGTTCCATGTTCAGTACTGCTGTCTGTAACAATAACATGACTGGTACTCAGAGGAAGAGAAAAGAAAATTAACTGTAACTGCTATAGTGTCTAGTAATTGTTTAGCTACTCACTAGAATCTGTCGTGTTGTCGGGTTCATAGGAAGGATCATCATCTGTATCTGAACCAATGAATGTCCTGACCATCTCCACATCACGTTCATCCTGAGCTATGAATATAAACAACAACAATAATAATAATGGGAACAGCGGTAATAGCAATAATAATAATAATAATAATAATAATGACAACCCGTATGGAGTTGATAGTCTCCCATCGGGCGCCTCCCCAGGTGACAGATAGGGGAATGCTCTCCAGATATGGAGGGTACCTGGGAAATAAAATACCCGGGGTGGACCAAAACAATCAACCGAGATCCACTAACGACTGCCTGGTATCCAGCGGTTAGGGGTCAGCGTCTGTTCGCCCAGATGGTGCGGCTGCAGCAACCTTCTTGATCTCAACAATCAAGTCGTATTCCTCGTGATATTTCCTCGAAATGACCACCACCAAGTTAGTTTAAAACTTGAAAACCAAACATGATGATAACACAAGGAATGAATCCACTACCCCTGGCACTAGTCGCAAGGCTGGCTTTACCTGGTCATCGGATTCCGGGGGACCAGGAGCATCATGTTATGCCTAAGGTTGAGAACCAGAAGACGTACAAATTATTACACACAAAACAAAGACACTTCATCGGTACACTTAATACTAATACTCTCTTCAAACTGAGCAAGAGCAAACAACTTACAGACATGCTGCAAAAATTAAAGATCAAAATCCTTGCAATCCAGGAAACACGATTTACGGACGAAAACCATTTTCACACAGACCACTACAGGATCTACAAAGGAAAACCAGCAGTTAAAACTAATGAGAAAGGACTCAAACAGTTTGGTACAGCATTTGTAGTCCGCAAATCTATCAGCGACTCTGTCATTGTCTAACACTCTGCGTGGTTTCTGTCTCTTCTATGTCGTGTCTCCCTACCACTTTCGCACAACGACGCTCTGAGCGTGTTTTTTTAGTGAATTGACTAGTTTGAACCTGGGACCTGTTGCTGGTAAGGAGACGGTAGACCACACATGACATGTAGGGTTCAGAAGAGTTCAGTGAGACTAGCGATGATATAACCAAATACGTAATGATTTCAGCGTCAGCTCCACTGCACTCCCTGTAAAAGAATCTTAATACTAACTAAATTTAGTGGAAGGGGTTCAAGGCTTTCCTATTTTTAGTTAGCTGTTAAAATAACGTCGAAAAAGCAGTTAAGTTTACCATTGGAAATCTTATTCTACTCACAAAATATTGTTTATAAATTGAACTATTGATGAAAGGAAATGTTTTAATACAGGATGGTAAAAACCAACTGCGTTCAACAAAAATGTGACCGAATATTCCCTGAATGGGTTTCCAAGTTCTACAATGGATCGAAGGATGACCTATGCTATATCACATCTATAATCTAGGTTTAAATTTAGTTTCACAAAAGAGAAAACTATCAAAATGGTCTACAGTGACCCACAATTATCTTTAATTACTTATCTAACTTGTCGGAAATTACAGTGGCTGATGTGGCTTCTCAAAAATTATATAACAGAAAAATCATCACGTTTCAGATTTTAACTTACGTAACAAATGTGAATACCATGAGCTTTAATTGACGATCGACACTAGTATTACGCAAAACGGTGGTGTAACAGATGAGACTTCTGCAGTTCTGAGTGAAGCTTTATGCGATGTTATGCGGCATCACGTGCGTTCATTACCTTGTCGTTGGTTAGGCAGCTTCAGGGAGGCAGCGGGTGGCGCAGCTCCACCTTCGCCGTCTCGGAAGCAACTCTTCCTAACTTCTCCTTACTACAATTTACCGAAGTTGGTTTAAAAAAAACTGGCTGTGTTTTCATCTGATCAATCAGGGTCTCAATGTTAACCTTAAGCTCCACCTACAAAACTTCTGTCTTTCCAATAAGAAACGTTATACTTTTCTTGGTGGGGCAATGTTTTTAACGTTTGCAACGTAACGGAGACGCGAAAAAGTCTCACGCTAAAACTTACGGCTGGAGCGGCTCTTTTTGTGTTATCGTAAGATCTATACTGTTCTTCTGGAGGGCTCTATCTTTTAACATGGGCTGGGGGGTGGTCCTGTCGGTTACTTTTCGTGGTGGGGCAATGTTTTTAACGTTTGCAACGTAACAGAGTCGCGAAAAAGTCTCACGCTACAACTTGCGGCTGGTGTGGCCCTTTTTGTGTTATCGTAAGATCTATACTGTTCTTCTGGAGGGCTCTAGCTTTTAACATGGGCTGGGAGGTGGTCCTAGCGGTTAGCTGGCGACGTGGGTGTCCGTCCCTTATCGTAGGGCCTTCTAGCTTAACACGTTTCTGTTCTCGGCTTCTGTTCTCGTTTCTCCCCTCGGAACTGCATCTGTCTCATGGTGGGAAGGTATGACATGCATTTAGGCATTCTTGTGTTAGTCTGTGGTATTCCATTTGCTCACTCATTACTCGTATTACTTTGGTTAATTTAATGTCACGATTTATTCGGAGCTATGTGACATACTATTGGATTTGCTTATCGTGTCAGGGTTTTGACACCTTACATATCACCACCCTTCGAACTTAATTTTTGCACTGAAGTTAGGCAATGATTGAATCGTTGTCTAAGCCAGTCAAAAATTATTCCGTTATCTAAATTTTGTTGCCTACTGTTCAGCCACGTTATTCTGGTTCTATGCTAGTTTATATTACTAATTTATATTATTATATTCTTCCACATTATTCTCAAAAATATGTTTATATTGACAAAAGAAGAATATTTATTCTATTATAATTATTATTTTTTAATTATTTTCTTTCTTTATTTAAGTGTGAAGTTTGTTTTTTAAGAATTTTGTTATCGAAAGTGAGGAGTCTTTCACATCGATTTTCTTAGAAATATTTTTTTTTATAAATGTAGTAATCAAGTGAAATCTATTCCTAACATATTTTCAAAATATCATGTACAAGTAAAATGTATTTGTTTCTAGACACTCATTTCAACATTATTACACTAACAAATAAGAATTATTTCCAAGAATTGCTTTGACAAAGAAATATACATACACAAGTATTGAGATATTATCCTAAAATTGGTAAAAATGTTAGAAAAAAGGGAAAACATCCAACAAGATAATTTTTTATTCTTTGTTTTTATAAGGAGAAAATAAGTAAAATATAGTTATTCTTTTATTTTTATGAGGAGAAAATAAGTGGCATATAGTTTTAGTGTTTATTATGCCTTACTTTTGTTCTTTGTGTACTGTCCATTTCAGAACTAATGACTTGTTTTTATCGACCATCTATTTTTTACTTAAGTCCATAGTCGGTGACTGTTATTTTGTAGTTTATTAGCTGTCTGGTGTGCTTAACTTATTTAGTTTTTCACACATTTCTTTTGTACAATTCCTACATCCCATAATTTGATTTCACACTTTCACACAATCCTATGAATGTTTAAGCATGAGGTTGGCGAATGTTTTTGCACGAAGGTGGTGGACTTGAGATGGATGTGGGCAAGTATTTGATGTACAGCTTCATTCGTCGTTCCTTGTTGGCTTTGCAAGTGTGTGTTGCTGTTGTGTAGGTCTCATAATGGAATGGAGCTGTGAGTGCAGAAGCTCATGGTTTACTGGCTTTGTATGTGTGAAAGTCATCGTTATGTGTCGTTGAAAGCGGTCGTTTTTTGTAGTAATACTTCGCAGACGACTAGTTTACAATAGGATATGGATTTGGGAAGGTATGTCGTCTATTCTTCACCCATCTTCTTTCTTGGTCTCAATCTTGCAAATCTTCAACTTCTGTTCTTCCTGGTTTTTCTCTGCTTCTTACTTGGTTCTTGGTTCTTCTCTGGGCAGGATATGGAAATATTTATTGATAACTAGTCGCTTTGAAGTTCTCCTCTTAGTAACAGTTTGATAAATTGTTTGGACGTGTCATTTTTACTTTGTGGAAGTTTTCTTCAGTTTCGTGCATCAGTGTGCTGTTTAATAGCAGTAGTGTGACTTTTACACATATTTTTTGCCAGTGGTGGCTTCCCCAAGCCGTCTTCTCGTCGGCCCCGTTTTTTGCTCGCTCCGCTGAGTCGGGGCATCCCAAGACCCTCACTCTGTGGTTCTGTGTTCTGTCCCAGAAGGGTTCCGCCACCCTGAGGTTCACAGATTTACTGCCCACTTCCACTACAAGAAGGGCCCTCTGTTGGTCTCTATGTCCTTTCCCTTCTCTCGACGCTTCTGCCTTGTAGGAATCGTGTCTTGCTAATTACGTCCTTTTCTTTCTTGATACTTCTCACGTTGCAACTTGTGGGTCGTTGCACCTCGTCCTTGCTGGAGTTTTTACAATGGTTCTTACAAAAAGTTTTACTTATAAGCATCTAACATATGTCTAGTACCTACATTGTTTTACGCCTTCTTAAAAGCTTTACAAATTTCGGCACCCTTTCCATGTTCAATTCTAAGATATTTTGAGTATTAACTTCTACCATAATCCTCAAATTCGTTTTTTATTTTTGTGTAGTGTCGTGGTGTATAGCATTTTAGTATTTCATGCTGTTAGACTACCTACGCTTTATACCTTCACCTTAATCTATGCTACTATTGGTGTTATTTTTGTTTTTGATTTTATTGAAACTACTTTCTTTTTCCCACCTTCCTCTCTCTTCATTCTTCTTTCTCCTGACGATCTTATCTGCAACATAATCTTGAAATATTGTGCTGATTATTTACCAGTAATAAAATTAATCTTCAAACTTTTTGATATGGTTCACATGGTGAAGTCCTAAGGTTTTGCCTGTTTTTCGGTTCATTAGTTCCACAGCATTATCATGAGCAATTCAGCTAATTATGACAGGTCCTTTGTATGCAGCATAAGACTTATGTATTTTGTGTTTTGCTGGAGAGATGGTGTGTTTTTACAAATACTTTTTGCCCTACTGAGAATGTTCTTTTAATTGCTGTTCTATCTCCTCTTTCTTTTCTTTTAATGGCTGCCTTTCTGATGTTGGAGAGTGCTGTTGCTATGACTTGTTTGTGCTTTCTACGTGGTACAATAGGAAATCTAACATTTTCTCTGGTTATGTTTGGGGCTTCAGTACTTTTAAGTACAGTAACTGGAGGTAGTAGTCTAGTGCTATGTGGCATTTCATTTATTACTTCTTGAAAATCTTTAAGGTGTATATCCCAAGTGTTGTGTCTTTTGCCTGCATATAATCGGCATAAAGTGCCTATGTCCTTCATAGATCGTTCTGCTGGATTTACGCTAGGTTTGTACTTAGATATGTAGATGGGTTTTATTTTGTGTTGTTTTAACATGTTCTGCCATTGCACTGATTTGTATTGTGGGCCATTATCCGAAATTATTCGTTCCACTCGACCTACTTGTCTGAGAAAATCTTGTCTAAATGCTTTACTTATAGTAAGACCTGTTGCCCGTTTTAATGGTGTCAAGGTAACATATTTAGAAGTAAGTTCCAAAACGACAAATATGAAAATATATCCAATTTTTTGTGCATGGGAGGGGCCCCATCAAATCTGTTGCAGCTATTTGTTTTAATTTTTTAGGGATTATTGGAAACGTAGGTGGTTTGGTTTGGAAAGTGACGTGTTTAACCCTCATACATTTTTTGCATTTGACTAATACTGTTCTAAATCGTCTTTCCATATTAGGAAAATGGCTTGTTTGTTTTAATTTTAAAAAGCATTTCTTTGGTCCAAAGTGGCCATTACTTAAATGTGTATACCATATGTACTTATTAATTAGTTCATCTGGGATATAAATTAACCATTCATTCGTTGCAACATTTCGTCTAAAAAATAAAAAAATATTTTTTACGAGATAGTGCTGTCGAATGTTTGGAAAATCCTTACTTCTCCACTTGTGTTTGATTGCTAGTATTTCGGGATCCTTGTCCTGTTCTTTGCCTATGTTTTTCAGTGCTGTCATAATGTAGTTTTCGAAAGGAACTTGTTTCATATAGTACATTGTAAACTGGTCTTCTGCTGCTTCCAAACCTGTGTTATTGGATGCACCCTGTGGACATCGTGATAAAGCATCTGCTAATACATTCGCTGTACCTGGTATGTGTGTAATAGTGAAGTCAAATTCTTGTAGTACTAACATCCATCTGGCTAGCCTCCCAAGAGTTAGTTTGGCGGATAACAGAAATTCTAATGCTTTGTGGTCAGTGTATACTTTTGTTTTTCTTCCGAATAGGAAGTATCGAAAACGTTGGAAGCCCCATACAATGGCCAACGCTTCCAGCTCCGTGGCTGAATAGTTTTTCTCGCTTTCTGTGAGTACCCGACTGGCAAATGCAATTGTTCTATATGATCTTAGCCCTGCCTGTTGGTATTCTTGGAATAAAACAACTCCCAACCTTGTTTTCGCGCTATCAGTGGTCATACAAAGATTTTGTGTTAGATCAGGATGCGCTAAAATCGGTTCTGTTGTTAGTGCGTCTTTCACTTTTAAAAATTCTTCATTGGCTTGTTGATCCCATACCCATGGTGTGATTTTCCAGTCAATGCACATAGGCGTTTTGTTGCGAGAGATTCGATCCAAATAAATTTTTTATAGAATCCGGTGAGACCTAGAAATCCTCTGAGAGTTTTCTTATTATATGGAGTACAGAATTCTTTGATTTCCGTTAGTTTTTCTGGGTCGGGCATTACCCCTTTCTCTGAAATTATGTGTCCTAGAAATTTGACCTCTCACCTTCCAAATTTGGATTCTGTTATATTTACTGTGACCCCATGCTCTTTCATGATCTGTAAAAACTGATTTAATGTGTCGCTGTGATGTCTCTCAAGAGGGTTCTGCTATAATCACATCATAAACATAACAAGTAATTTTTTGTAAAATTTCAGGACTGAGTATAGTATTGAATCCCCTAATAAACGCTGCTGATGATATGTTTAAACCAAATGGCAATCGTTTAAACTGGTAATATCTACCGAACACGATAAATTCTGTAAATTTTCTATATTCTGGGGCCAATTCTATTTGCCAGAAACTACTCCGTAAATCAGTTGATGAAAATATCTTAGCACCGTGGAAGTTTTGTATCAATTCCTCTAATTTTTCTGGGCGATATGTCTCAGTGAGTATGATTGTGTTGATCTGTCTGGAATCAAGCACTAACCTGATGCTCCCATCTCGTTTTTGTACAATATGGAGCGGGCTGTCATATGTGGAGGTAGTTGGTTCAATAATATCGTCATCTAACATTTTAGATATCTCCTGGAATACTTTATTCCTGTAGCTTAATGGGATTGTATAGGGTGGCACTCTAAATGGTTTGTGCTGTTTTACTTCAAACTTGTACTGAAAGTGTTTAATACTGCCAGTCTTAGGTAAAAATACCTCTGCTTTATCTCGTAAAATACCCTCTAATTCTCTTTTACTGTGTTCTGAAATACGTTGAACTTCTTGCAATTTTTCGTCGATTTCTTTATGGACTTCTAACATGAGTAGAGGCGATTCCCTCTTTTGTGCATACCATTCTAATTCTTCATCCTCTTTATCTCGCGTCATTCTTAATTGTTTGTTTATAACTGGTATTTCTTCTAATTTTAGCTTTTGCTCAAAGAGAAGTATGACATTCCCGAATGTTACGCTACCTTTCGCCATATCTATTATCGCTCGTCTCTCATTTAAAAAATCTGCACCTATATTCAAATCTACAGTTAGTTTAGGTATAATCACGAAGTAGGCTTCGAACTTTTTACCTTGGCACGAAAGAGTTAACCTTGTTTGTCTCGTAACTTCCGCAGCATTGTTTCTAATTGGACCTCTTACTTTAATCTTACGTGTTTTCAGAACTGGCAATTCCTCATTGGCATTACACTGCATGAATAAATTTTCTGAGATCGCAGTCAGTTCACTTCCGCTATCAATTACAATATTGACTGGGATATGCTTTACCATGGCCTTCACAATTGGTTGAATTTGAAAGGGTTGGTTCTGTTCTTCTTCTTCTTGCATCAACGAATCCTCCACTGAATCATACATGAGTCTTTTCAGGAATTTCCCTTATAAATTCGAACTTTCTGTAGGATAAGCTTCGACTGCTACTTCTCTCTCTTTTATTTCCTCTTCTCTATTTCTTCCTTCATTTACGCTTTCTTCAACATCCTCTACTTTTTCCTCATCCTCGTCTATCTTCTCCTACTTCGTCGCTACTTACACATAATCGCATCTAAATGCTCTAATTATCGCTTCATAACTTCCTTCATTATATACGTTGGGTTGTGTGCCCACTAGTGACTTATTTTGAACTTCTGTCGACTGCGCATTATCCTCATTGAATTCGCTATCCCTGGTTTCCATCTCAAATAGCTCTGCAATACTCATTACTTCGTCCTTTCATCCTACATTCGTTGTGCATGCCTCTGGTAATTCATCTTCCTCTTCAGTATTCTCCCAATTAATTTCGTCCCAACACGATATTGTTATTTTCCTGTCTTCGTTTTCATCTGGTCCCTGCGGTTTTGTTTCTTCCTTCTTCTCTTCTCGTGATGAGGTATTTACTTCTCTGTTCAAGGTGCTGCAATTGTCCTTGGTCGGTGTGTCATTCTCCTTGGCATGGGCGCTTAGCTGTCAATTCGAACGTTTATCGGGGTTTGGTGGTCTTACCTCCACCTCTTCTATCTGTATTCTCTTTTCTTGTTCATCTTGTTGATAGTGCTATCTTTGTTGATAATTTGTCGGTCTATTGGTTCTCCAGTACCCGTTACGGTTGTCGTTATTCCCTCTGCAATAGTTGTTGCCGTTCTTTAGTAAATTATAGTTATTGCCATATTTTCTTCTAAATCCATAACCGGTTCTTTGTTGAAATCTATTGTCGTTTCTTGATGCGAAGTTATCACGTGGTTCGTAATTATTGTTTCTTCGTACTGTGTCTTGTGGATTCCACTGCTTTTTTCTTTCGTTTTCACGTTCGTTTCGTCTTTTTCTTGCGTCATCTTCCGAAAATATGAACTCTAGTTCCCTTAGAATACCTTTAAATGCTTCGACGTCATTGCCTCCGCGACCTACTAATGATTGCTGGTATTTCAATGGTAACTTCATCGCGCATAATTTAATCAACTCTCCGTCACTGTATGGTACATCTAAGCATTGATTTTTCTTTGCCATTAATTCGAAAAATTTCACGGAACTCTTCTCTCCTGAATTTTCAAAATATGGGTTCTGTAACAATTCGTACTTCACTCTGTTCTGTGCTTCGCTGGACCAATATCGTGAGAGAAACTTCTCTCTGAAATCTTCGTACGATCGGCATGTCGCTGCAACATTCTGCATGGTTTCTGCGACTGTTCCTGACATGTGTGCGCATATAAAGTTTAATTTGTGTGCTAGCGTCCAGTGTTCTGATAATCCTACTCGGAATTGCTCAATAAAAGTTCGTGGATGTAATGAGTTTCCTTCTCAAAAGTGCTGAAATTTTCTGACTGCGAGGAAATGATCGTTGTCGTACTTCGTCATAGTTCCATATGAACTTCGCGATTCTTCGCCACTTTTGTTTCTGATCATTTCTCCCGTCGTTCTTTCCGGTTGTGGTAGATCCATTGGATATTGTCCACTGTTACGTTCGCCTACCCTTGCGTAGTATCGTTGGAGTGGTACGCAATAATTTTCTTCCGTCGGTTGTGAACGTGTAGCTGAATGCATTGCACTGTACTCTTCGCGACCTGGCTTTACATTGTCACGTATTGGTTGGGTATCTTGTCTGGCTAACCTTGCTGCTTCATTGCACGATCCAAACTGTCTTGACACATACATTTGTGGTTCCGCATGTGTTTGTGGTGCCGTTTGTTCATCAAGAATTTCGAAAGTGTTTGTTGCGGTGCAGGCTGTCTGATTTCACGTATGTTACTTTCCGCCTGTGATTTGAATCGAAAATGCGTAATATCTTCGTTAATTGCTTGTTTTTCCGGTGCTGTTACAGAAACGGATGTGGTTGCAGACTCAGTGCTTGTTCGATCCTGCTCACTACGCTCTTCAATGGTTTGCAACAACTCTGTTCGCAATTTCTGAAATTGTCGCTTCGTTTGCGCTTCTATTTTGAGTATGCGGTTATCATAAATTTTTAGCGCTGCTTTTGTGATACGTTTGTGTTACACACTGTTTTCAACAATTTCACGCGCTGTACCTGCTGCTTGTCTAGTAATTTCGTTTATCTGTTCCTCTAGTTTCTTGACTTCTCCCTGGGTGTTGTTACGTAATGTTTTGATCTCGCCCTTAGTGTCATTACGCAATGTTTGTACGTCCACTTGTACCTTATCAATGTCTGTTCTCAATTGATTGTGACCTGTTATTAAGTTTCCTATCACTTCTCGAGATTCTTTTGCCTCGTCTTCAATATGACTTAGGTGTAACTGAATTTTTTTTGTTTTGTTCTTTAATCTCACGCATTTGTCTCGTGATTTCTGCATTCTGAATTTGAATTTGGTTCGCTATGTCTTTATTTTGCCTTGTCATGGTTTCCGTAATTTGTTGTAATAATTCTGCCAGATTGGTGGGTCCTATTGCGTTTTCTTCCGACGTCCTACGCTCTGTGTTTTCGCCCAAGTGTTTGTTCGCAACCGATTGCATTGAACTGTGCTGTGACACGTTTCTGCTCACATTCCTTGTACTATGTGGTGGGGGAGCTCTGATTACTTGTACTATGGGTTCTACGTATTCAAGACGCAAGTTAGAATCCTCATCGACTGTCTCTCTACTTTCCTGCTCCTCTGTCGTATGCTGACTTACGTTTTCTATGCCTTGACATACATTATCCTTGTTATGGTGCGTTATATGTCCTGTTTCTCGGGATACTGCATCGTCTGTTGTACTGTCCTCTATTCCCTGTCCATTTTCATGCTGGAACTCTACCTCAATTCGGTCAAGGTCTCGATCTGCCATTGATAATCTTTCCGAATCCCTTATTTTCTGTTTTAAAAGCAATTCACGCGCCTTACTTCGCGTCAACATGCGCTCATACGATCTCACGCGTTTCATAAACATTTTGCACACACGACTTGACAATCAATTCACTTACTTGTTGGGTCAGAACGAACTTGTCAACGATGTATCCGCCACCTGTGCGCTTGCATTGGAGAGAAAACTTAATTCTAACAATATTAAAATTCATAACTCAATTATGCTATTGTCTCTGCTAGAATGTCTCACTATCTATTGAATACTTTATTACTATCTATCGCTGCAACTACTATTTTCAGCTATTTATGCCTTTCAAAAAAAATCTTTTTATTACGAAAAATTTTTAACACGATATTTTTCTGACCTAGTTAGGCATGTGGTCGACCTTCAATCATGGTATTTTACCATCCTGGCAGGGTCGCCATTATCTAACATTCTGCGTGGTTTCTGTTCGTTCTATGTCTTGTCTCCCTACCACTTTCTCGCAACGACGCTCAGAGCATGTTTTTTAGGGAATTGACTAGTTTGAACCTGGGACCTGTTGCTGGTAAGGAGACGGTAGACCACACATGGCATGTAGAGTTCAGAAGAGTTCAGTGAGACTAACGGTGATATAACCAAATACTTAATGATTTCAGCGTCAGCTCACCGCACTCCCTGTAAAATAATCTTAATACTGACTAATTTAGTGGAAGGTGTTCAAGGCTTTCCTATTTTTAGTTAGCTTGTAAAATATCGTCGAGAAAGCAGTTAAGTTTACCACTGGAAATCTTATTCTACTCACAAAACATTGTTTATAAATTGCACTATTGATAAAAGGAAATGTTTTAATACAGGATAATAAAAACCAACTGCATTCAACAAAAATGTGAACCAATATTCCCTGAATGGGTTTCCAAGTTCTACAATCGATCGAAGGATGACCTATGCCATATCACATCTATAATCTAGATTTAAATTAAGTTTCACAAAAGAGAAAACTATCAAAATGGTCTACAGTGATCCTCAATTATCTTTAATTATTTATCTAACTTGTAAATTACAGTGGTTGATGTGGCTTTTCAAAAATTATATAACAGAAAAATCATCGCGTTCCAGATTTTAACTTACATAGCAAATGTGAATACCATGAGCTTTAATTGACGATCGACACTAGTATTACGCAAAATGGGGGTGTAACAGATGAGACTTCTGCAGTTCTGAGTGAAGCTTTATGCGCTGTTATGCGGCATCGCGTGCGTTCATTACCTTGTCGGTGTTCGTCAGGGGGCGGCGGGCAGCACAGCTCCGCTCACCTCGCCGTCTCGGAAGCATCTCTCTCCTAACTTCTCTTTACTACAATTTACCGAAGTTGGTTTAAAAAAACTATCTGGCTGTGTTTTCATCTGACCAATCAGGGTCTCAATGTTAACCTTAAGCTCCGCCTACAAAAATTCTGTCTATCCAATGAGAAACGTTATACTTTTCGTGGTGGGGTAATGTTTTTAAAGTTTGCAACGTAACAGAGACGCGAAAAAGTCTCACGCTAAAACTTGCAGCTGGTGTGGTCCTTTTAGTGTTATCGTAAGTTCTATACTGTTCTTCTGGAGGGCTCTATCTTTTAACATGGGCTGGGGGTGGTCCTGACGTAACAGAGACGCGAAAAAGTCTCACGCTAAAACTTGTGGCTGGGGTGTGGCCCTTTTTGTGTTATCGTAAGATCTATACTGTTCTTCTGGAGGGCTCTAGCTTTTAACATGGGCTCGGAGGTGGTCCTAGCGATTAGCTGGCGACGTGGGTGTCCGTCCCTTATCGTAGGGCCTTCCAGCTTAACACGGTTCTGCTCTCGGCTTCTGTTCTCGTTTCTTCCCTCGGAACTG
The DNA here is from genome assembly GCF_023864275.1 of Schistocerca cancellata. Classification (NCBI taxonomy): domain Eukaryota; kingdom Metazoa; phylum Arthropoda; class Insecta; order Orthoptera; family Acrididae; genus Schistocerca; species Schistocerca cancellata. Next base: position 3,222,910 of record NC_064632.1, on the reverse strand, counting down.
CATCTGTCTCACGGTGGGAAGATATGACATTCATTTAGGCATTCTTGTGTTAGTCTGTGGTATTCCATTTGCTCACTCGTTACTCGTATTAGTTTGGTTAATTTAATGTCACGATTTATTCGGAGCTATGTGACATACTACTGGATTTTCTTATCATGTCAGGGTTTTCATGTAAGGTGTTGGATTTGCCTGACACCTTACAATTGACTTCCAGTCTGCCTCAGAACGTATATCAACGCTCTCAGTCAAATCGGCCAACAAAGCATATACCTTGATCAACGCACACGCGCCCACAAGTAACTATAACAAGAAGAATCGCCAGAAAGTGGATGACTTCTGGAATGACCTTGAAGAGACGACAAACAAAATTGCCAAACACCGTGTAATAATCTTGTTAGGCGACTTTAACGCACAATTAGGCAAAGAGATAAAATACAGGAAAATCACCGAAATCCATACAGCTCACAAGAGAACTAACAAGAATGGGGAAAGATTGATAAGCTTTTGCGAAAATTTCGGCCTCGTAATAATGTGTGAACACAGTTCAAAAAACCCAACAAGAAACTGTATACTTGGAAGTCGCCCAACACAATGTTGGGTGAATTCCAGATATACCATGTGGCCATCTCCAAGAGTAACACTGCAGAAATTCTAAATGTGAAAACGTGAAGAGGATTTTTTGACTCAGACTACCATCTTCTACGGATAAAGACCAGATTACAACCCAACAGAAAAAAGCCAAAACTGAACAACGTGCGAGACCAGACCACGAATACATAAAACTCAACAAGGAAATATCTTACAGGAAATTAGCCAGACAAACACCACAAACTGGACAGAACTTGTGGACGTCCTCAAATCCACGATGAAATTGAGTCAACCCCCGAGAAGGAGAAAACACAGGTGGTGGAATGTAATATGTGACCAAGCAATAGAAGAAAGGACCAATGCCTGGAAAAACTTAAATAGTCACAAAACATCAGAAAAATGGCAACAATTTCCAGTAATCCGAAAACAAACATCGAAAACTATTCGGAGGGAAAAAAGAAATTATGACAAACGGTGACTAGATGAGATAGAACAAGACTTTAAGTAGAACAACACCAGGAATTTTTATAAGACGTTTAAAGAACATATTGCAGGATTCCATCCACCCAGTCTTTGCTTCAAGAAACCGTATGGTTCACTAGAAACTAACACGAAGAATAACTGCCAAATCCTCGCAGACTATTTCAACAAACTTCTTAACTGCGAAAGACCTACACAGGATATTCACTACCAGACGTCTACACCAAATCCCGACGCTAAATCGCCAACCATCAACGAAATAGTAGAAATTATCAAGACATTGAAAAACAATAGAGCCCCAGGAGAAGATGGAATTATTGCATAACTATGGAAACTAAATGATGAAAGATTAACAGGAAAATATCACAAAATCATATTAAACATTTGGGAAACATAACAGATCCCTTTTGAATGGAAATGCGCACTCATCCATCCACTCCACAAAAAGGGGGACAAAACTGAACCAAATAATTACAGGGGTATCTCACTCGTGCCGGTCACATATAAAATCCTATCAAAAGTTCTCACGAATAGATTAGAAGAAGAAGCTGACCCACAAATAGGAGAATACCAGGCTGGTTTTCGCAAGGGACGATCATGCATAGAGCAGATCTGGAATCTGAAAATGATTCTCCAGATGAGAAACACCCGAAACACAGTGGTCACTTTTGTAGATTTTAAAAAGGCCTACGACTCAATAGACAGAGTAGCGCTCTGCAAGACGCTGAAGAATTCAGTATTGACAGAAAGACAAGAGCAATCATTCGGCAAACATTAACTGACACAGTCTCCAGGTTAAATTTATGGGGGATATCTCGGAACCATTTGAAATCCAAACTGGTGTGTGACAGGGTGACGGACTTTCACCATTACTCTTTAATATCATTCCTGAAAAAATTATCAGGACATGGGAAAAAGAAGTCAAAGGAATCCAAATTGGCATTAGAAAAGATAATAGATTCAATGTGAAGTGTTTAGCTTTTGCAGATGACCTTGCAATCCTCACAAATAATAGAAAAGAAGCCACTAACGCCATAGAGAAGTTATACGAAATTGCACAAGGAACTGGCCTGCAAATCTCATATGAGCAAACCCAGTACATAGAAAGAGTGCCACAAGAGAAATTGCCTATTGTGACAACCCATGGGAAAATGGTACAAGTACCACATTTTAAGTACCTGGGAGAAATGATGCAGCCATCAGGGATCAACCTAAAGGCCAATGAGGAAAGAATAAAAAAACTACAGAAAGCATATAAACTCACGTGGAAGTATTATAACAAAAAGTCCATATCCATTAACGCAAAATTGAGGCACTACAACACTGTCGTGCTTCCGGAGGCACTGTATGCATCTGAAACAACACAAATAGGTGGGCAAACTAAAATCAAAGAAATGGAGAAACAAGAAAGGAAAATTCTCAGGAAAATTTTTGGCCCGATACAAGTGCAAGGAATCAGGAAGAAGAGACCAACATCAGAATTATATAAATACACCGACAAGATTACGGATACAATAAGGAAAAGGAGAATGCAGTTCTACGGGCATATCCACAGGATGAATGAAAACAGAATTTCAAAGCGAATTCTTAAAGTCATCAACTCAGGCAGGGGAAAAACAAAATGGATAAATGAAGTTGAAGAGGACCTCAGACAAGGACACATAACAGTAAACGATGCAGAAAATAGAACTGAATTCAGGAACATAATCAAAAAACATAAATTTGACACCACAGAACAGAAGAGACCAGGATGCAAATGGACTGCGGAGCGAAAGAAACAACTCAGTGAACACATGAAGAAAATTTGGGTTCAGAAAAAACATAAACAACCATAATAAAGGAGTTCAAGTTCAAACGCTCTCTTAAATGGGAATAATCGAAAATAATAATAATAATAATAATAATAATAATAATAATAATAATAATAATAATAATGACAACAGCTGTAATACAATAATAATAATAATAATAATAATTATTATTATTATTATAGTACTTACTACCGAAATACACTCCTGGAAATTGAAATAAGAACACCGTGAATTCATTGTCCCAGTAAGGGGAAACTTTATTGACACATTCCTGGGGTCAGATACATCACATGATCACACTGACAGAACCACAGGCACATAGACACAGGCAACAGAGCATGCACAATGTCGGCACTAGTACAGTGTATATCCACCTTTCGCAGCAATGCAGGCTGCTATTCTCCCATGGAGACGATCGTAGATATGCTGGATGTAGTCCTGTGGAACGGCTTGCCATGCCATTTTCACCTGGCGCCTCAGTTGGACCAGCGTTCGTGCTGGACGTGCAGACCGCGTGAGACGACGCTTCATCCAGTCCCAAACATGCTCAATGGGGGACAGATCCGGAGATCTTGCTGGCCAGGGTAGTTGACTTACACCTTCTAGAGCACGTTGGGTGGCACGGGATACATGCGGACGTGCATTGTCCTGTTGGAACAGCAAGTTCCCTTGCCGGTCTAGGAATGGTAGAACGATGGGTTCGATGACGGTTTGGATGTACGGTGCACTATTCAGTGTCCCCTCGACGATCACCAGTGGTGTACGGCCAGTGTAGGAGATCGCTCCCCACACCATGATGCCGGGTGTTGGCCCTGTGTGCCTCGGTCGTATGCAGTCCTGATTGTGGCGCTCACCTGCACGGCGCCAAACACGCATACGACCATCATTGGCACCAAGGCAGAAGCGACTCTCATCGCTGAAGACGACACGTCTCCATTCGTCCCTCCATTCACGCCTGTCGCGACACCACTGGAGGCGGGCTGCACGATGTTGGGGCGTGAGCGGAAGACGGCCTAACGGTGTGCGGGACCGTAGCCCAGCTTCATGGAGACGGTTGCGAATGGTCCTCGCCGATACCCCAGGAGCAACAGTGTCCCTAATTTGCTGGGAAGTGGCGGTGCGGTCCCCTACGGCACTGCGTAGGATCCTACGGTCTTGGCGTGCATCCGTGCGTCGCTGCGGTCCGGTCCCAGGTCGACGGGCACGTGCACCTTCCGCCGACCACTGGTGACAACATCGATGTACTGTGGAGACCTCACGCCCCACGTGTTGAGCAATTCGGCGGTACGTCCACCCGGCCTCCCGCATGCCCACTATACGCCCTCGCTCAAAGTCCGTCAACTGCACATACGGTTCACGTCCACGCTGTCGCGGCATGCTACCAGTGTTAAAGACTGCGATGGAGCTCCGTATGCCACGGCAAACTGGCTGACACTGACGGCGGCGGTGCACAAATGCTGCGCAGCTAGCGCCATTCGACGGCCAACACCGCGGTTCCTGGTGTGTCCGCTGTGCCGTGCGTGTGATCATTGCTTGTACAGCCCTCTCGCAGTGTCCGGAGCAAGTATGGTGGGTATGACACACCGGTGTCAATGTGTTCTTTTTTCCATTTCCAGGAGTGTATATACACTCTGAAACTGGTTCGAATACTTACAAGATTCCATTACACTCTGTTCCTTCTTTAGACGCGTTTGAACTATCCTTCCTCTGGACTCCATAGCGCTCCTACTTGCTTGTGAATCCGTTCACAACTGAAACAATATTTATCTTCCTCGCCAGGAAGTAGCATTGTTGTCACAGAGCGACGGCGACAACACTTCTAAAGAGAAGTAGCTGGAAAAGCAACTTCTAACAGTTCTGTTAGGATCAGAGAAACGTAAGAGCTGTTCCGTTTCACAAATTAACGCTGCGTCCAGTGGTCCAAAAACGGATCAGCTCTTCCGTCTGTCTGATTCTTACTGTTTTTCGTAGAATGTAGATACGTTGACAACTAAAACGGAAACCACATAAGACAGAGTTACGTTTGTTTGATTGTAACGGAGGTCTCGTGTACCTTATGGTACTAACAACTCAAAAGTGGCAAAAATGTAGTTACGTCTGTCTGATTCTAAATGGGCAATTACATTGTGCACAGAGGCAGCTGAACTGTTATTTTTCCCGCACTCCAATACGTGAATAGAAAAGGATGAAGCTATTACAATTCTTACGCCTCAAGTTGAAAATACCCTCTGCCATCCACTTGACAGTGATTTGCAGAGCACTGTTGCAGATGTAGATGGGATGATATACGTCCTTCACTATGTATTCACCCTCCACTGCTACAGCATTAGCAATGCTAAGCATTGCTAATATCTTGGTCGTTTTCGTTTTTCCATCTTGTCGTTATTCTAGACATACCTACATGCAGCGGTTAATTCAGCTGAGTGGAGGGAAGGAAGTAAGACGCTGCCATGTCAAGAAAATAAAGGGGGACTAAATTTGATAGCCCAGAGTACCATCGTGTATGAGTATGCCCTATGGAGAATGAAATGGAGCATTGTCGTGGGGCCAAAACACCCCACTTGATACCTTACAGCTAGGCTTCGTCTTGACAGCTTCCTGAAATCTGATCAGCAGACTCTAGTGGTATGCTACTCTGAAGGGTTGACTCTTACGATTCTAATCAGTTAACACAGTACCATTGCAGTCCCGAAAAGAACTCGTCACCAACTTGCTGAACGATTTTAGGGTGCTTGCCTTTTAGGGCCGTAGTAGATAAACATATTTCTGCTGCCTGCTTTGCTCGCTTCTCTCGAGGTACACCGCTACACCCAGAAATCGTCAGCAACCAGTGGGCGGTTCAGGGTTTTCCTGACATGATGCAACTGTTCCACTGCTCCCTCGTTTTGCGGGCTTTCAGAATAGATATGAGCAATCGCTCAAATTCTGTGACCATCGACCTGTGTCATGTTCAGAACGTCTACATCTGCATCTGCATCTAGATCTACTCGGCTGCTTTGCAAATCACATTCAAATGCCTCGCAGAGAGTTCATCGAACCACCTTCACAATAATTCTGTCATTCCACTCTTGAACAATGCGCAGAAAAAAACGAAAGCCTATATCTTTCCGTGCAAGCTCTGATTTCCCTTATTTGATTTGGATGATCGTTTCTCCCTAAGTAGGTCAGAGGTAACAAAATATGTACGCATTCGGAGGAGAAAGTTGGTGATTGAAATTTCTTGAAAAGATTCCGCCACAGCGAGGAACGCCTTTGTTTTAATGGTGTCTACACCAAATCTTGTATCATATCCGTGACACACTCTCCTCTATTTCTGGATGCTGCAAAACGTACTGCCCTTCTTTGAACTTTCTCCATGTACTCCGTTAATCCTGTCTGGTAAGGATACCACACCGCGCAGCAGTACTCCAAAAGAGGACGAACAAGCGAAGTGTAGACTGTCTCTTTAGTTGATCTGCTGCATCTTCTAAGTATTCTGCCAATAAAACGCAGTTTTTGGTTAGCCTTCCCCACAGCGTTTCCTTTGTGCTCTTTCCAAATTAAGTTGTTCGTAATTGTAATTCCTAGGTATTAAGTTGAATTTACGGCCTTTAGATAGCCGAAGTTTAACGGCTTCCCTTTAGCACTCACGAGGATGAATTCACACTTTTCATTATTTAGAGTCAACTGCCAATTTTGGCACCAGACAAATATCTTTTCTAAATCGTTTTGCAATTTGTTTCGATCTTTAAGACGGCAGCTCAGATTGTTTCATAAATCTGGTATAAGTGCAACCACGACGGTGAGGTATCTGTTGAGAGGCCAGACAAACGTATAGCTCCTGATGAGTTCTGGATGATTGACTGATGTGGCCTTCTAACATCACGAAAACGACCTTGCTGTGCTGGTACTGCTAACGGCTAAAAGCAAGGGGAAGTGCAGTCATAATTTTTCCTTAGGGACTGGAGCTCTACTGTGTATACTCTTAGGTAAAATACTCCGGAGGTAAAATAGTTCCCTTTCGGACCTCACGGCGGGGACTGCTCAGGAAGATGTCGTCATCAGGAGATATGAAACTCCCATTCTACGGATCGGAGCGTGTAATATTAAGTCTCTTACTCGGGCAGGTAGGTTAGAAAATTTAGAAAGGGAAATGCACAGGTTGAAGTTAGATATAGTGGGCGTTAGTATAGTTCGGTGGCTGGAGGTACAGGACTTATGGTCAGTTGGATACAGGGCAATAAATATAAAATCAAATAGGGATAATGCAGGAGTAGGTTTAATAATGAATAAGAAAATAGGAATGCGAGTAAGCTACTTTGAACAGCATAGTGAAAGCATTATTGTAACCAAGACAGACACGAAGCCCAAACCCACCACAGTAGAACAAGTTTATATGCCAAATATCTCAGCTAATAACAAAGAAATCGAAGGAATATATGACGAGATAAAAGAAATAGTTCAGATAGTTAAGGGAGACGAAAATTTAACAGTGACTTGGGACTAGAACTCGATAGTAGGAAAAGGATGAGAATGAAAAACAGCTGGTGAATATGGATCAGGAGAAAGAAACGAAAGAGGAAACCGCCTGGTAGAGTTCTGCACAGAGCATAATTTGATCATCGCTAACACTTGGTTTAAGAAACATACAAGAAGGCTATATACGTGTAAAAGACCTGGATACTTCGAAGGTTTCTATTGGTTATAGAATGGTAACACAGAAATTTAGAAACTAGGTTTTAAATTGTAAAGCATTTCCAGAGCCTGGAGTGGCCTTTGACCACAATTTGTTGGTCATGAACTGCAGATTAAAAGTGAAGAAACTGGAAAAGATAGGAAATCAAGGAGCTGATACCTAAATAAGTTGAACAACCATAGGTTGCTGAGAGTTTCAGATGGAGCATGGGCAGCGGCTGACTAGAACAGGGGAAAGGATTAAAATAGAAAACGAACGGGTAGCTTTAAGAGATGAAATAGTGAAGGCAGCAGAAGATAAAATGGGTGAAAAGACACGGGGTAACAGGAATCCTTCCGTAACACAAGAGATATTGAATTTCAGTGATGAAAGGAGAAAATATAAGAATGCAACAAATGAAGCAGGGCAAAGAGAATGTAAACGTTTAAAACCTCAGATTGACAGGAAGTGAAAAATGGCTAAGCAGAAATGGGCAGAGGACAAATGTAAGGATTTAGAGACATATTTCATTAGGGGGAAGGTAGATACCGCCTACAGCAAAGTTAAAGAAGCTTTTGGGGAAAAGAGGAGCAGCTGAATGAATATGAAGAGCTCAGATGGGAAACCAGTCCTAAGCAAGGAAGGGAAAGCTGAAAGGTGGAAGGAGTATGCAGAGTGTTATGCAATGGAGATAAACTTGAAGGCAGGCAAGGGGATGTTTATGAAGACGTGATGAGATATATGTTACTAGAGAAGAATTTGACAGAGCTTTGAAAGACCTTAGACGAAACAAGGCCCTGGGAGTAGACGATATTCTGTCAGAATTACAGATAGCCTTGGGTTAGCCAGCCATGAAAAAACTCTTTCATCTGGTATGCAAGATGCATGAAACTGGCCAAGTGCCCTCAGATTTAAAAAAGAATGTAATAATTGCATTTCCAAAGAAAGTAGTTCCCGACAGGTGTGAAAATTACCGAACTATCAATTTAATAAGTCATGGTTCCAAAATACTAACACGAATTACTTACAGAAGAATGGAAAAACTGGTAGAAGCTGACTTTGGGGAAGATCAGTTTGGATTCTGGGAAATGTAGGAATACGCGAGGCAATACTATCCCTCCGACTTGTCTGAGAAGATAGGTTAAGGAAAGACGAAGCTCTGTTTATAGCATTTTTCAGAAATATTTTGACAGTGTTCCTTGAAGTACTCTCTTTGAAATTCCAAAGGTAGTAGGGGCAAAATACAGGGAGTGAAAAATCTATTTACAACTTGTACAGAAACCAGACGGCAGTAATAAGAGTCGAGGGGCATGAAAGGGAAGCAGTGGTTGAGCAGGGAGTAAGAAAGGCTAGCAGCCTATTCCTGATGTTATTCAATCTGCATATTTAACGAGCAGTAAAGGAAACTAAAGAAAAATTTGCAGTAGGAATTAGAGTTCAGGGACAAGAAATAAAAACCTTGAGGTTGTCCGAAGACATTGTAATCCTGTCAGAGATAGGAAAGGACTTGGAAAAGAGGCTGAAGAGAATGGGCAGTGTCTTGAAAGGAGGATACAAATGAACATCAACAAAAGCAAAACAATGATAGTGGGATGTAATCGGAATACATCTGGTGATGTTGAGGGAATTAGGTTAGAAAACGAGGAACTAAAAGTAGTAGGTGACTTTTGCTGTTTCGGCAGCAAAATAACAGATGATGGCCGAAGTAGAGAGGATGGCAAAAAAATGATTTTTTAACAGAGAATATAGATCTAAATGTTAGGAAGTGTTCTGAAAATTTTTGTCTGGAGTGTAGGCATGTATGGAAGCGAAACATGGACGATAAACAGTTTGGACAAAAAGAGACTAGAAACATTCGAAATGTGGCGCTACAGAAGAATGCTGAAGATTAGATGCGTACGTCACGTAATTAATGAGGAGGTACTGAACAGAAATGGGGAAACAAGAAATTTGTGGCACAACTTCATCAAAAGAACGGATCGGTTGACAGGAACCAATCTGAAAGATGAAGGGATCATCAGTTTAGTATTGGAGAAAGTGTGGTGGGTAAAAATGGTAGAGGGAGACCAAATAGGTGAATACAATAAGCAGATTCAGAAGGATGTGGGTTGCAACAGTTATTCGGAGATAAAGAGGCTCGTACAGGATACAGAAGAATGGAGAGTTGCATCAAACCGGTCTTCAGACTGAAGACCACAACAACAACAACAAAAACAACAACAACAGATAAGGACCAACAGATCGCTTATAACACCACCTTCCAGACCGCTAGAAATCACTTCTATTTTACTGGATGACTTTCCGTCAGTTACCGAGAACTGTCACCCCTCTGACAGGAAATCACTGGTCCAGCCGCATAACTGAGACGGTGGTCCATAAGCATTGAATTAATTTGCTTACAAGCCGCTTGTGAGATTTGATGTCAAAAGCCTTCTGAAAATCTAAAAATCCAAAATCAACTTGAAATCCTTTGTCGATAGCACACATCACTTCGTGTCAGTAAAGAGCTATTTGTATTTCACAATAACGATTTTTTCTAAATCCATGTTGACTATGTGTCAATTGACCGTTCTCTTCGAGTTAATCCATAATTTTCGAACAAAGTGTCTATTCCAAAATCCTGCTTCATATCTACATGAATGATAGGGGCCTGTAATTTAGTGGACTACTCCTACTGCCTTTCGTGAATGTTGGTTCGACTTGAGCTGCCTCCCAGTCTGTGAGTATGGGACTTTTGTTTAGCGTGCGGAACCTCATTCGTTACAATCTGAACCCGAAGAGTTGCTTTCATTAAGTGATTTAATTTGCTTCACTACTCCGAGTATATCTACTTCTAAGTTATTCATGTTTGCAGCTGTTCTCGATTCGAATACCGGAATATTTACTTTGTCTTCGTTGGTTAAAGAATTTCAGAAAGCTGTGTTTAGTAACACTGCTTTAGCAGCCCTCTCATCGATGGTATTTCCATTGCTGTCCCGCAGGAAATGCATTTATTCTGTCCTGCCGCTAGTATACGTTACACACGACGAAAATCTTTTTGGCTTTTGGGCCAGGTTTCGAGATATAGTGTCATTGTGTATACTATTATAAGCAACTCGCAGTGAAGTCTGCGCTAAAATTCTAGCTTCTGTATCGTGCAAAACCCTGAAAACCAATGATTGACTAGTTTTCACTTTATCTGCAATCACCTCGATTGTTATACGTCGGCCTTCGACCATCTGATTTCCCTCCTCTCTTGCGATTCTACTACGTCACAGAGAGGTTGTGTGCCATTTCATTTTTCGTCATTCAACCTCATTTGAACACAGTGGAAAGACGTGCGCCGTCATATGACAGTAGACTATTGGTGAACGCTTACACCAACTTTGCAAGGATGTCGCATCATTTTTCCATATCAGATGCAGAAAACGCACTACCGCTAGATACCCCACATCATCAATGGAACGCGCCATTTTTTATATCTCCTCTTTGCGGTGTGCTACGGTACTACTCAGTGGGAATTTCAATGCATACAAGGATTCTAACCATATACGAGCATACAAAAAGAAAAACTGTTAATGGATCCTTTTTTCCGAGGTGATAAAACTTAATGACTACCCTCGTACGTTGTTGTCACTCGTGCAACCCTGTAGCCCGTTTGTCACAAGTGGTTTTCTTGTCTGTATCGACAACGTCCTAGTTGTCCAATCAAATGGTCATTTTCAGTGGAAAGTTTTGCAGAAGTTTTGCCATAAGCTTTCCATACATTTTCGACGCTAGTAAATCATAATTTTCCAAGTCCCACTAAATTTCGGCCCAGAAATGACTAAAAAGTGGAAGAACTACGAAAAATGGGTGTTCTTTGGGTTTTTTTGGTTGTAACTCGGAGGCGACGCAATTTTCGGCTAATATGACTACTTACGATAATAAAGAGGACATAATTTCGCACAAAATAGGTCTAAGTGCGTTTTTTCGTCAGACCAGCCGTAAGGCGTGTAGCGTTTGTTGATACTACCGTAATTTCTGGCGCCATCAGCAAAACCTAACCTCTCATCTCTCAGTACGCTATTCTGTTCGTCCCAACAGGAAAATGAAAGCTTTTATCACTCCTACAGTTGAAAGGTTTCGATTAACCTATGCAAACAACGTAATACACTCCTGGAAATGGAAAAAAGAACACATTGACACCGGTGTGTCAGACCCACCATACTTGCTCCGGACACTGCGAGAGGGCTGTACAAGCAATGATCACACGCACGGCACAGCGGACACACCAGGAACCGCGGTGTTGGCCGTCGAATGGCGCTAGCTGCGCAGCATTTGTGCACCGCCGCCGTCAGTGTCAGCCAGTTTGCCGTGGCATACGGAGCTCCATCGCAGTCTTTAACACTGGTAGCATGCCGCGACAGCGTGGACGTGAACCGTATGTGCCGGGTGGACGTACCGCCGAATTGCTCAACACGTGGGGCGTGAGGTCTCCACAGTACATCGATGTTGTCGCCAGTGGTCGGCGGAAGGTGCACGTGCCCGTCGACCTGGGACCGGACCGCAGCGACGCACGGATGCACGCCAAGACCGTAGGATCCTACGCAGTGCCGTAGGGGACCGCACCGCCACTTCCCAGCAAATTAGGGACACTGTTGCTCCTGGGGTATCGGCGAGGACCATTCGCAACCGTCTCCATGAAGCTGGGCTACGGTCCAGCACACCGTTAGGCCGTCTTCCGCTCACGCCCCAACATCGTGCAGCCCGCCTCCAGTGGTGTCGCGACAGGCGTGAATGGAGGGACGAATGGAGACGTGTCGTCTTCAGCGATGAGAGTCGCTTCTGCCTTGGTGCCAATGATGGTCGTATGCGTGTTTGGCGCCGTGCTGGTGAGCGCCACAATCAGGACTGCATACGACCGAGGCACACAGGGCCAACACCCGGCATCATGGTGTGGGGAGCGATCTCCTACACTGGCCGTACACCACTGGTGATCGTCGAGGGGACACTCAATAGTGCACCGTACATCCAAACCGTCATCGAACCCATCGTTCTACCATTCCTAGACCGGCAAGGGAACTTGCTGTTCCAACAGGACAATGCACGTCCGCATGTATCCCGTGCCACCCAACGTGCTCTAGAAGGTGTAAGTCAACTACCCTGGCCAGCAAGATCTCCGGATCTGTCCCCCATTGAGCATGTTTGGGACTGGATGAAGCGTCGTCTCACGCGGTCTGCACGTCCAGCACGAACGCTGGTCCAACTGAGACGCCAGGTGGAAATGGCATGGCAAGCCGTTCCACAGGACTACATCCAGCATATCTACGATCGTCTCCATGGGAGAATAGCAGCCTGCATTGCTGCGAAAGGTGGATATACACTGTACTAGTGCCGACATTGTGCATGCTCTGTTGCCTGTGTCTATGTGCCTGTGGTTCTGTCAGTGTGATCATGTGATGTATCTGACCCCAGGAATGTGTCAATAAAGTTTCCCCTTCCTGGGACAATGAATTCACGGTGTTCTTATTTCAATTTCCAGGAGTGTAATTGTGCTGTAATTGGCGTTTGGTACTAGTAATAATTATTATTATTGTTTTATGTTATTAACATAACAATGTTAACGAAATTTCGAAGAAGTTTCCCCGCTTCGCTCTTCCTGCACAACAGCCATCGTCTTTACTGGATTCGTCTGAAAAATGAGAATGTATGTGGGTATGTTAACACCTAAGAATGACAACGGATTTATTTCAGATCATAACAGATGATAAGTAACTAGAGTTGAAACCAGTGTACAGTGTTTGTTTCAATAACGACTTCATGAGATTACACAAGGGTAATTGTAACAAAAACAACGTGAAACATGGTCAACCTTCGCCTGAAGCAGCCCTCCCTCTAGTCTCCTGTTCCACATACACTTGAAACACAACATTTTCTAAGTCTTATGACTCTAGATGGCTGGCGGCCTCGCTAATCGTATAGCAATTGATGCAGGGCTTACAGCAGTGCAGGCCTGGTATTCGGCAGCTACAACAGCAGCCACGGCTCTCAGGTCACAACAACATCGAGTGCTGCCGGTTGAAGCATCTTGGTCTGAACAAAGCTACCCTTGGACCTCGTCCAACCCCACTCCTCTGGATTTTTGTTGTTGCCCAGCCACTGTTGTGCCTGAAGGTACAATCGGAGAATATGCTGGCAAGTAGCATCCTCAATTACTAGTAGAGAAACAATGTTGGCTGTTGTTCTGAGTGCTGATTTGATGTGGCTTTTGAATCTGAGGTGGCTCTGAGATTCTCTGCATACACCACAATACTCCTTGAAAAATGGTTGAAATGGCTCTGAGCACTATGGGACTTAACATCTGAGGTCATAAGTCGCCTAGAACCTAGAACTACTTAAACCTAACTAACCTAAGTACATCGCACACATCCATGCCCGAGGCAGGATTCGAACCTGCGACCGTACCGGTCGCGAGGTTCCAGTTTGAAGCGCCTAGAACCGCTCGGCCACTGCGGCCGGCTACATCTTGAAGTCGAATCGTCCACCACAATCCACTACAGGCTCCTTGCTTGCGTTCTGATCTTTAAACATTTGTATGTACTGTTGCAATACAGGATTTTTCTTCAATGTAGTGATGCATTTCACTTTGCCCTGATTATAAAGATCTTTCCGCTGTCTGGTCTTTCTGGGCACCATCTGACTGGACTGTGATGGGTATGTGTCACTTGTCAGTTTCTAAATCCGCCCACAACACCAGGAATACATTTTTGCCATTAATGATTAAGTGACTGTGCTGAATGTGGGTTGAAGAAATCCTATGTATCCTGAAAAGTATACACGTGCAGAAACCGGTTACAGTGACGCCATTTGCTAAACTTCAAAAGTTAACCAAGTCTTGACTCATTCACACATCCTAAAGGATTTTGTAATTTTGTGTCTCCTCAATCCTTACTGTATTGTTAGGTTTGTTCCGTAACACATTGCGAAGGTTATATGACGACTTGATATATGTTCCTACGAGTGTTCTCCTACAAAGGTTCGACAAAAACATGAAAACACAGAAAAAATGCATGCTTGAACATAAATGCAGATACTGCCCAAACATTCAAGTTGCAGTATTTTACTGTATTTGTTCCACGAGCGGCGCCTGCGCCTTGTCCTCAGTGCCCCTCGAGGTCAGAGTAGTGCCCTGTGTAGTGGTGAGTGCATTGTGGTGTACTATGGAGCAGTGGAAGAAAGTCATTTGGTCAGATGAGTCTTGTTTCAAACTGTTTCCAAATTCTAGCAAAGTTTACACCCCAAAAGTGAAAAATGACGGGGATTCGTTCATGATTTGCACAACTACTTGATGGTACTCCATGTGTCACATTGTTTGAAAATACTGCCAACGATTATTTTACCGTTCTGCTTGATGAGGCCCATCCCAAGGTGCAAAGTTTATTCCCGAATGGTGACGCTATGTCCAAGACGGCAGGACCCCAGTTCACGCAGTTCTCATTGCCCTGGACTGGTTTTGGAGGATGAATTGCCAAACCTTGTAAGTTGTCCAACAAATAATACACCTTACGCTGAATTCCTGAAAAAATTCCGGTTAAATCGATACGTCACACGACATAGTTAAGTGAAATTGTTTGAATTTCATTAGTAGGAAGATCTAATAAATAAGCCAGCATTTCGTGAGTATAAACCACTAACACAGTAGTATTTGTACGCAAGTAACTTCCCCGACCGAAGCTACGAGACGCAGTTTTGGGGAGAATTTTACGATGTCACGGCCATCGCGCCACGCGGAGTCGATTGCGAGAGTAATTATATAAACACTTGTTCACAAGCTCCTCTTAACTCGTTAGGAATTAAACTGCAAAGTCTCCTAGTATGGAGAATCGCACCGAGCACTATCAGCTAATGCTTGCGACGGATTTAAGGTCAATGACGTACGCACTAACCCAAATAGCGTGTACCATGCCAATTAACTTAGCTAGGGAAAAACTAGGTGTCTTGGTTTCACCAATGACATATGAAATCTATCAGGCTAGTGTTTATTAGTTGAGAGAGACATAGAATAGGTTCTGAGGTTCACAACTCGCTCCGACAGCCGCCACTGCCGCCGCCAAACAAAAGCTAATCACACCACGCACTCGCGCTACACCAGCAAGTGATACTCAACTGACACTCAGAACTGCGATCGTCTCCGTCCCTCCTAATTTTCGTACATTCAGCCATGACCTGTAGTTAAACATATTCACGATTGTCGGGCTTAACTGAAGCAGAAACGAGAGGTATTAGATTTAACGAAATTAATTGATCAGCGACTGTAGAGAGCTTTATAACGTAAAATCACTGAATTGTGTTAACTGTGTACTTCTTATTGATTGCTCTTTACCGACCCCCATTCAATTTTGGGTACCTTCATCGTGCATTTTAGCGTAATTGATACCTCTGACTACAATGGTATTTAATTTGTTTGTTCAAATGACTCTGACCACTATGGGACTTAATATCGGAGGTCATCAGTCCCCTAGAACTTAGAACTACTTAAACCTAACCAACCTAAGGACATCACACATATCCAGCCCGAGGCAGGATTCGAACCTGCGACCATAGTTGTCTCGCGGTTCCAGACTGAAGAGCCTAGAACCGCACGGCCACTCCGGCCGGCAATTTTTTTTTTTTGTGTTTTTATCGAGTGCCAGACGTGGTCATCAACCACCTTACCATTAAAGAACCTTATAATAGTTAGGAATTTCGTTTCACAGTTGTGAACACCAAATAGCAACACTTTACCATCCTCTGCGTAATTTTGCTAACATTGCTATGTTATGAAGTCATACTTAGAGAAAAAATAATTCTTAATAACGAAAATCTAAGATATTCAATTATTTGCTAACATATAATATACCTGATCCCGTACACTAATTTCGCTTAGCAATAATATTTCCTTCGCAGGGAGTGTAGAGGAATTGACGTTGAGGTCATTGTCTGATTACATCACTGTTCATACTGCTGCACTCTTCACTACGTGAGATGGTATCCTCCTACGTTGCAGTCCGTAGGTTGAACACCAAATTCCTAAAACACTGACAGTGCGTCCTAAGGCAAATGTGGTAGGAAGATAGATCAGAACCACACTCACGCATGTTAGAACCTTCCCTGTCCACCACAGTCACTAGATCGACAAATTATTTTTCCATCGTTCAATATGCCCTAGACAGGTACGTTTCGAGTTCGGTTTTAAGCGATGGGAAACATCCACCATGGTTTAATAGTCGTGTTAGAAAAGAGCTAGGTAAACAAAGAGCACTTCATCTCAGATTCAAGAGACGTATGAACCTAGCTGACAAACAAAAGCTGAACAAAATGAAAACGTGCGTAAGGAGAGCAATGACAGAAGCGTTCAATGATTTTGAAAGTAAGGCGTTGTCAATCGACCTGAGTAAAAACCCTAAGAGATTTTGATCGTATGTAAAATCACGAAGTGGGTCAAAATGATTTACTCATTCCCTCAGTGGCCACAGAGGCACCGAAACTGAAGATAACATAGAGGAGGCCGAAATACTGAATTCGGTTTTCCGAAGTTGTTTCACCGTGGAAGATTTTAACACTCTCCCTCCTTCCAATCGTTATACGAACGTCGAAATGGCAGATATTGAGATAACAGGTCGCCGAACTGAAAAGCAGCTGTAATAGCTTAGTAGTGTAAAAGCTTCAAGACCAGATGAGATAAATGTAGGTTGATTCTTACATAGAAAGAACCAGCCACTATTAATACAGCTTTTTATTTAAGTAAATAGCGCCGTAACCGGTTTCGAACTGACAAGTTCATCATCAGCCGTCTGATATATGTCAGTTCTAAACCGGTTACGGCGTTATTTACTTAAATAAATAGCAGTATTAGCAGAGGCTCGTTGTTTTCTTCTTTGTAAGAATCAACCTACATTAATTCTACACAGCCACGGTCTCACCATGTCAGTTTTAACATAACACCAGATGAGAGACCTATAAGGTTCTACAAAAACTATGCGAAAGCACTTGCTCCCCTACTAGCAGTAAATTTATCGTAGATCGCTTGAGCAACGAAAGGTACCTAACGACTGGAAAAAAGTGCGTGTTATTCCCGTTTTTAAGAAAGACCGTAAGACAGATCCACACAATTATAGACCTATATCGTTGACGTCAGTGTGTTGTAGAATTATGGAACATGTTTTATGCTCAAGAGTTATGACGTTTTTGGAAAATGAACATCACCTCCATAAAAATCAACATGGATTCCGCAAACAGAGATCCTGCGAAACTCGGCTCGCTTTGTTCCTCCATGAGATCCACAGTGCAGTGGACAACGGCGCTTGGTTTGATGCCGTGTTTCTTGATTTCAGTGTGGCATTTGACACCGTCCCGCATTGCCGTTTAATCAAAAAAATACGAGCTTACGGAGTATCGGAGCAGACTTGCGGTTGGATTAAAGACTTTCTTGCACTTAGAGCTCAACACGTGGATCTTAACGGAACTAAATTGACAGATGTAAAGGTAATATCCGGAGTACCACAGGGAAGTGTGATAGGACCGTTGCTGTTTACAATATGTATATACATGCTCTAGTAGAAAGTGTCAGGTGCTGTTTAAGGCTATTCACAGATGATGCAGTTGTCTATGCCAAAGTAGCAACGCCAGAAGATAGTAGGAATTTGGAGAACGACCTGCAGAGAATTGATGAATGGCGCAGTCTCCGGCAGTTGACCCTGAACGTAAATAAATGTAACGTATCGCGCATACATAGGAAAATAAATCCACTACTGTACAGCTACACTATTGATGACAAACAGCTGGAGGTAGTGTCTGCCGTAAAGTATATAGACGTAACTATCCACAGCAACCTTAAGTGGAACGGCCACATAAAACAGATAGTGGGATAAGCAGAGACCTGACTCAGATTCATTGGAATCTTAAGGAAATGTAAGTCATCCACGAAAGAAGTGGCTTATAATGCACTTGTTCACCTGATTCTTGACAATCGTTCATCTATCAGGGATCCCTAATCAGGTAGGACGGATAGAGGAGGTAGAGAGGATCCAACGAAGAGCGGCACGTTTCGTCACGGGATCGTTTAGGTGGCGAGACAGCGTTACGGAGATGCTGAACAAACTCCACTGGCAGGCGCTACAAGAGAGGCATTGTGCATCACGGAGAGATTTACTAATGAAGTTTCGGGACAGCAGTTTTCAGGAGGAGTCGGAAAACATATTACTTCCCCCCACATACATCTCGCATATTGACCACGAGGAGAAAATCCGAGAAATTAGAGCCAATACAGAGGCTCACCGACAATCATTCATCCCACGCACTGTTCGCTGGTGGAACAGGGTTGGACAGATCAGATAGTGGTGCCGAAAGTACCCTGCGCCACACACCATTAGGTGGCTTGCGGAGTGTGATGTAGATGTAGATGTTATTTGGCCCTTGTGTCTACGTTGGAGAGAAGAGAGCGTGAGCCGGCCGGGGTGGCCGAGCTGTTCTAGGCGCTACAGTCTGGAACCGCGCGACCGCTACGGTCGCAGGTTCGAATCCTGCCTCGGGCATGGATGTGTGTGTTGGCCTTAGGTTAGTTAGGTTTAAGCAGTTCTAAGTTCTAGGGGACTGATGACTTCAGAAGTTAAGTCCCATAGTGCTCAGAGCCATTTGAACCATTTTTTGAAGAGTGCGTGACCGCTGTTCACTTACATCGACCTTACCGGATCTTACCACAATTCTGCGGCAAGAGGGCTGCAAGATTCCATTGAAAACTTACAATACTCCCATTGAATCATTCCAAAATGACTAGAAGTTGGTTGAAAAGCCAGTGGCTTTCCTGCACCTTATTAGGCATAGTAATGTGTTTCTCGGGTTTCCGTTTTTTTTTGTTCACTCTCCGTATCCAGATTTAACAATTCGTGGATAAAGGAAAAGTCTGCATTGTGTTTAAATAAGAATGTAAATAATGGGAAAATGAGTTGTAAGAGAGAATTGCTAGTGATTCATTACCGTACAGCTGGATGTGTTGTACTCATTGATTTATATGTATTTTCTAAAACTGCAACTGGCAGTTGGAGTTTTTTTCCCCCAAGTGTTATTTCATCCCCCCTCGCTCCATCGCTTCATGTGGGTGGGGGGCGGTGGGAGTGGGCGTGCTGGCAGCGGCATGATCAACCGTCTCTTCAGCCAGTAGACATTGGTCTCTAACTTTGATGCTACAACAAACAGCGAGGAGGCATATGTAGCGTGGTCATTAAATTATTTTCAAACGTGATATTAATGGGAGAATGTGAGTAAATAATGTTCTCTTCATGAATTTTTTAAAAATAGTGATAAAAATGTGGATAGACAGCACAGTTAAAACGCTTTAAGAACACTAAACACTAGAAAAACACTGAACAGAACAGAAGGGACACTATCAAAAACGGAGCACCGTACACTTTCACTAGAAACTGGAAAACGATCTGCTCTGAGACTGTAGATTGATGATGTAAAGAAAGGTAGATGTGGAGGGAGATATGAGGTGGTGGTAATGAAGACTAAATGCTTGTAAAAGGTCGCGACGAGAAAGGGGTGGCTATGGAGGACAAGGAGAGACGGGTATCCAGTACTGCGGTCTGTGTGGGCCACGCGTTAAGTACACCGCGGTGGAGGATATCCGTGGTCTGTCGAGGATCACGTGATCCGCGCACCTAAGACAACAGGCGACAGCAGCGCCGCCTTTGTTTCTGAGCGCGCTGCCTGTGTATAGTGGCAGCGGCCCCTGGTGCTGATTCTCAACGTTGAACCTGTAAACAGAATTAGCAACAGATACAAACAGCGGCAATACTGGGAGTAGCAGGAGTAGCAGGAACCCAGTCCTGCGTGTGCTCCAGCGATGCGATGGACGTTTGCACTCGGGTGCATACTGGGAGTAGCAGGAGTAGCAGGGACCCAGTCCTGCGTGTGCTCCAGCGATGCGATGGACGTTTGCACTCGGGTGCATACTGGGAGTAGCTTGAGTAGCAGGGACCCAGTCCTGCGTGTGCTCCAGCGATGCGATGGACGTTTGCACTCGGGTGCATACTGGGAGTAGCAGGAGTAGCAGGAACCCAGTCCTGCGTGTGCTCCAGCGATGCGATGGACGTTTGCACTCGGGTGCATACTGGGAGTAGCAGGAGTAGCAGGGACCCAGTCCTGCGTGTGCTCCAGCGATGCGATGGACGTTTGCACTCGGGTGCATACTGGGAGTAGCAGGAGTAGCAGGAACCCAGTCCTGCGTGTGCTCCAGCGATGCGATGGACGTTTGCACTCGGGTGCATACTGGGAGTAGCAGGAGTAGCAGGAACCCAGTCCTGCGTGTGCTCCAGCGATGCGATGGACGTTTGCACTCGGGTGCATACTGGGAGTAGCAGGAGTAGCAGGAACCCAGTCCTGCGTGTGCTCCAGCGATGCGATGGACGTTTGCACTCGGGTGCATACTGGGAGTAGCAGGAGTAGCAGGGACCCAGTCCTGCGTGTGCTCCAGCGATGCGATGGACGTTTGCACTCGGGTGCATACTGGGAGTAGCAGGAGTAGCAGGAACCCAGTCCTGCGTGTGCTCCAGCGATGCGATGGACGTTTGCACTCGGGTGCATACTGGGAGTAGCAGGAGTAGCAGGAACCCAGTCCTGTGTGTGCTCCAGCGATGCGATGGACGTTTGCACTCGGGTGCATACTGGGAGTAGCAGGAGTAGCAGGAACCCAGTCCTGCGTGTGCTCCAGCGATGCGATGGACGTTTGCACTCGGGTGCATACTGGGAGTAGCAGGAGTAGCAGGGACCCAGTCCTGCGTGTGCTCCAGTGATGCGATGGACGTTTGCACTCGGGTGCATACTGGGAGTAGCAGGAGTAGCAGGAACCCAGTCCTGCGTGTGCTCCAGCGATGCGATGGACGTTTGCACTCGGGTGCATACTGGGAGTAGCAGGAGTAGCAGGGACCCAGTCCTGCATGTGCTCCAGCGATGCGATGGACGTTTGCACTCGGGTGCATACTGGGAGTAGCAGGAGTAGCAGGGACCCAGTCCTGCGTGTGCTCCAGCGATGCAATGGAAGTTTGCACTCGGGTGCATACTGGGAGTAGCAGGAGTAGCAGGAACCCAGTCCTGCATGTGCTCCAGCGATGCGATGGACGTTTGCACTCGGGTGCATACTGGGAGTAGCAGGAGTAGCAGGGACCCAGTCCTGCGTGTGCTCCAGCGATGCGATGGACGTTTGCACTCGGGTGCATACTGGGAGTAGCAGGAGTAGCAGGGACCCAGTCCTGCGTGTGCTCCAGCGATGCGATGGACGTTTGCACTCGGGTGCATACTGGGAGTAGCAGGAGTAGCAGGGACCCAGTCCTGCGTGTGCTCCAGCGATGCGATGGACGTTTGCACTCGGGTGCATACTGGGAGTAGCAGGAGTAGCAGGAACCCAGTCCTGCGTGTGCTCCAGCGATGCGATGGACGTTTGCACTCGGGTGCATACTGGGAGTAGCAGGAGTAGCAGGGACCCAGTCCTGCGTGTGCTCCAGCGATGCGATGGACGTTTGCACTCGGGTGCATACTGGGAGTAGCAGGAGTAGCAGGGACCCAGTCCTGCGTGTGCTCCAGCGATGCGATGGACGTTTGCACTCGGGTGCATACTGGGAGTAGCAGGAGTAGCAGGGACCCAGTCCTGCGTGTGCTCCAGCGATGCGATGGACGTTTGCACTCGGGTGCATACTGGGAGTAGCAGTAGTAGCAGGGACCCAGTCCTGCGTGTGCTCCAGCGATGCGATGGACGTTTGCACTCGGGTGCATACTGGGAGTAGCAGGAGTAGCAGGGACCCAGTCCTGCGTGTGCTCCAGCGATGCGATGGACGTTTGCACTCGGGTGCATACTGGGAGTAGCAGGAGTAGCAGGGACCCAGTCCTGCGTGTGCTCCAGCGATGCAATGGACGTTTGCACTCGGGTCCATCGCAAGAGGACATTGAGTCAAACAACACAGGAACTGCAGGGAAGGTGTGGTCAGATGAGACGCGATTTCACATCTTTTCAAATGACGCAACACGTGAGGTACACTGACTGCTTAATGATGCGTTTAGCTCGTCAAGGCTGTGGTTCAGGTTGTAGCTGACTCTATAATGTTTTGGGGGTGATATTCGCAGCACAACTTGTGCCCACTAGGTCCGGTTACCGTGAACGTGAAGCAACACATTTATTTAAACTTCCTAGGTGACCAAGTGTTGCGCATTTTTCCACATCTTCGTGATCACTATGCTGTGGAGACTAGAGATGGGGGATCCGATCTTGAACTAATTCATAGAGCTGAATCTTTCAAAGGAGTGAACAATCAGTGATTCAGAAAAAAAGAACGGTAGCTCCAAACGTTTCCCACGGCAGAGAGAGAGAGAGAGAGAGAGAGAGAGAGAGATGGAGCATATCAGCAGCGCCTCTGCTGGTCAGAGCACAGTGCACGCCACACAACACAGCCAGCGCCGGCCTCTGCCCTGCTTCTACCTTGGCTGCCTGCATTGTGCAGTGCCCCATTGGATTTTGTGTTTCACATATGCCGCGCTGTCTCTGTGGGTCGTTTGCCGCGCGCAGTGTCTGGCGCAGCTTAACTTCGCATCGCACTCTGTCGGCGATCGTTTCAGTCGCACGTCCTGCCCTCTGGGCAGTTGATGCAAGCAACAGGACAGAGAGCCACCTAGCGGATAACATAGGAACTACTTGCAACAACCTGCTCACAAGGGAACGGACGATTTGTCTCAGAGCGGGTGAGTTCACCGCTCCCCCCACCCTCGGAACTCGCCCGCTCAACGCTCACCCCACCGTTCTCGACTCTAGCCAGAGCGTTGAGCAAAGCGACTCAGGTGTCACTCTGACCTCTGCGGTCTCAGCTCACGCAGTAATAAAGCTCGCGGCTCGACCTGCTCGAATCAGCGCCTCTGCATCGGAGTTCGTCCCTACTGGATATTGTTCTTCGTAGTAATACCGCTATGTATATTACATTATTATGTTATGTATACATCAATTGTTTTTATTTTATTTTTATTTGTTTAAACTGATTAGATTAGGTTCCTGATGACTCCTCTTACTATAGGATTTTTATTATGGACAGTCGAATTTACGCTTTAATTACGAGCGAACCGATAAACGTATCGCAAAATGTGATACACCAATATTTTCCTTGTTTTATTCTGCGTAAGGCTATATGCAGCACTTTCGTTTTACAGTCAAATTTATATTTTTTTTTTCTTATTCTGGTACGGATTTTGCGATTTTAGGCGTCTTTGGAAGGAAACGTTCACTTTAAAAATATATGGCTTGCGATGTATTTGTATGAGGTTAATGAAATTTTAATACATTATAGCCAATTATATTGTTAATGTAAGTCTCAAGTTACAACATTTTCCGATCACCCAAAAAACCACGATAGTGCAAAATAAATCAATAATCAAAAACTTTGTCATATCGTGGAAATTTCAATAAACAACACAAAATTCTTACTCATTATCTGTGTTACTTCAAAATAGGATCAAATAAGATCAAAATACAGGTATAGTACTGGAATAAACCAAGTTTAAAGGGCAATGTGCCTTCCATTTATTTTCTATTGTAAATGAGTGGTGAGACATGAAAAAGAGCTAATTCATTTCAGGGAGTGAACAGTTCTGATCCAATCTCAGAAAAGAACAGTTTTGCCCATCTCTAGTGGAGACTGGTGTCTTTCGAGATGGCAACAGCCGTGTTCAGAGGACTGCATACACACCTGCCTTGTTTGGCGAACACTCGGGCACCGTATCGTAGCCTGACCAGCCTACTAAATCATTCGATATTAAACACAAGAAAATGCCTGGGACTATTTGGAACAGTGAATGTAATGTAAGAGACAATGTTCCAACGATTCCGCAAATTTAGTAGCTTAATGGGAGCTAGTAGTCAGTGAGTGGCACCAGATGTTTAAGCGTCGTTTCTCCTGAATTTTACTGACTGCTTCTCGCCGAATTTCGACGATTATCAGGCCTGGGGCGAGGTTCAGAAGTTAGCGTGGTATCTGGAGAGAGTGACTAGTTTTTACACAAGGTGGACCAGTTTCATTCATACTGGGAAATAAATCGGGATACAGATGAGATACAGAAAAATGTTTCTGATGAAAGTTGTAGGCGGCAAAGAGCGACATGCATTGCTACTGACAGCTATGACTTTCAACGTAATTTTCAAGGAGATTTGGAGATTAAAATGATTTTTTTAGATGGGAACGCTAGTATCTGATTTAAGATTTGAAAAGAGCGGCAAAAAATTTTACGTGTGAAATGATACATTATTTAAGGTTATAGCATTTTTCAGTGAAGGTCAAATAAACAGGTATGTTCTTAGTTCTGTTATGGAAAAACTAGGAATATGGGAAGGATACAGCAAAATACAATGTTAGATACAATTTGGAAGCGGCATATCGAGGAATATGAGGTGAGGGGACTCACTCATCGACTTCACATTAATGCTCTACGTTTCATTTATGTTCGTTGTTTCTTGCAACTGTCAAAATAAAGTTAGTACTTTTTGATGCATTTACTTTTGCCAGTAAACACTCTAATTAAAAATAAATTTCAAATTTCTCTTCGCAGTTTCCAAATCCGACGTCACAAATAGGGTTTCCATGAAACAAAACTCAACCTTCGAATGAGCCTCGATAATTACCTTTTAAGATCATGGATATTGGTATCGGTAAATGACCGTTTATGCGCCTTCCAGTTTGTATCTAACACTGTATTTTGCTGTTTACCTCCACTGTTCCGAGTTAATTCCAACTAGAACAAAAAACATATTTGCTTACTCGACCTTCATTGAACCTTGCCATGACCTTAAATAATGTATTATTTTATACGTAAAATTTTGCGCCACTCTTTTCAGATCATAAATCAAATATTAGGGCTCACATATTAAAAAATCGCTGTAATTTTCAAATCAGCTTGAAAATCACGTTCAAGGTCGCTGCCATTATTAGTAATGGGAGACCCTCTTTGGCACCTAAAACTTTTAGTTGAAACATTTTTCTGAATCTCATTTCTCTCCCGAATTATTCCCCACTATGGATTAAAATGGTCCACCTTTCATTGGGCAGGCTTCCACCACCTACTTTTGTCGAACCTCCACCCAACTCTTTGCCAGGAATAGAAATGTGGGCAAACCGTAGACTCTCTTCACCACACGACTGAAAACTGACTTGCTGAGCAACGATCTAGCTGTAGACGAGAACGCAGAATGTCATCTACTGCGAACAGTGCCCTTAAGTTACCTCGTAGACAGCTCGCCATGTCCGTGAAAAATCGATACGGCATCTGGAAGGGATAGTTGAGGTGGACCTTACTTTTTAACTGTCCAAAAGTCCATTTCCTCCCCCTTTATTTTGTTTCAATAAGAAACAAAGAATTATCGGTGCAAATTTTAGCTCTATCAAACAATTGCAAGCGTTCACCAACATCATTTTTCAGATAATCTTTTTAGTTAATGCATTTTAAATGACTTGTTGACACTAAGAGTGGATATTAGTATCAATATTCTTTAATTTAATTAGCATGGACCTATTTGCTCTGTTTGTCCTAAGATTGTCCTGGTTACGAGAGTGGAATTGGAAAAAATCAGGAAACAGTTAGGTGCATAAAGAGATGCACAAAATATGAAACTGCAGAACAATTTGTTTCACAGATCGTTGCTGGAGAGGGGAAAAACAAACACCCAGTTGCTACTACACCTTCATCTTCGTGATTACTCTGCAACTCACTGTTACGTGCCTGGAAAAGGATTCATCGAACCATCTTCAAGCTATTTCTCGTCCGCTCCACTCTAAAACAGTGCATTGGAAAAAGAAATAGTTGGATCTTCCTGTGCGAGTTCTGATTTCTGTTAATTTTAAGATGATGATTTGTCCCTATGGAAGGGGATGCCAATAAAATATTGCCGCATTCGGAGGAGAAAGTTAGTGATTTGAAGTTTCGTGAGGAGATTTCATGGCAGCGAAAAACACCTTTGTTCTGATAACTGCCACCCCAAGTCGCATATCACATGCGCACCACTTTTTCCCCTATATCACGGTGATACAAAACGAGCTGCCCTTCTTTGAACTAAACCATTAAAAAAAACGATTTGTGTTCGCTCACACCTCGTTTTGTTTCACTAGAGTTTGTATATAGACACGTTTTTCTGTTATAGACGTTTTGACCATTATTAAGGAACACGTAGTCTTATACATTTTTCACGTGTTCACGATGGGCCACACTTAAATTTCTCTTACAGTGAAATGGGTGAGATAAAAAGCACATCACTTTTGAACGGAAATAGGCAGTGCCACCACGTGTCCCACTGAACCGATATTTTGCATAGACTTTACAACTGGAACAGAATAATGTGTGGGAAGAGGCAACCTTCACTATCTCTGACTTTTTGGTACACGTATAGTAACCGAGAGGTAGCGTACTTTTCCACCAATTTGGGTCAAATATATGTTGCCGTCCCCTCATCAATTATGAAATTATCTCATTCATATCCTGTTCTCTGCATATTTCACACTCATCACTGAAACAGGTAGCGTGCGTAACGTCTCACGTCTGACATTCCCACATGTTTCGCGTTCTAAGCGTTCAAACATGTGTGCACACGTTCTTTACTAGGGTGGTTAATTCGCTAGGAGGACCTAATATTTGCTACAACATACGAATTCTGAACCTGTTTTGAACCGGAGCTCCACCTCCTGTATGAATCACGCCACAGTTAAATCGCCATCTTATTGGAAGTGTCGTCATTGGGAACCACAGTGGTCCCGTCAAACCATCGCACCTTTGTTTAAGTGTCTACTGACGTTCGAATAACTCGCACTCCATCGTAAATTTTTCATGATCTGATAGAAGCACCGATCCAGTCAATGCGTAGGCCTACAAATCTCAAAATTTTCGTGCTAAATGCATGATGCAAACGTATTTCGTCGAACTAAAAGTTTAGTGCTGTCCCAACTTCAGAAGATGCTAATATTTGAAATCGGTTCATTTCTTGCACCTGCTTTGAGACTTTTCAAAGAGAGATGATTCCTTTACATTACTTGATAAGAAAATAATAAATCTGAGGGTGAACTTTTAAATTCGATACTAGCGTGTTCATTGTTGTAAGATACAAATTCCTTTGTTAATGGCATTTGTACGTTTATATTCAGTTATTCTGGACAGTTACTATCGTAACGGACCAGTAACGTTGTCAATTAAATATGTGAACTGTTTGTCGAGAATCGTCTTCAGATAGAAGAACTTACAAAGCCAGCGTTTGTTGGGACGCTGTACGGAACCGTAAGTAACCAGCCAACATCTTCTCTCGGTCACGTCATACCCACACTAACGTCCTTTGCTATTACACGTTTAATCGTACTAGCTACAGTTTACCGAAAAAGATGATCATTTCCAGTGATCCGAGTTGGTGAGCAATTTACTAGAGTCGCCTTACAAAATCGTCAGACATGGTTTTCGTCGTACCCTGTTGTGTCTATTCTTAGCCTTCTATTAATTACCATAGTTTCTTTGTTCCCATTATCACGAGGATTTACTGGCTGTGCGCGGACATTATTTTCCGTGGTACTAGCAAGTTATACCACGTTACGTTGTACATGTTGATTAGATTACGAGGTTCTGAGACGTGTGCTGGAGGGGGGGAGGGGGAAGGGGGGGATTGAAAAAAAATTTCTTGTTTTTCTTAAATAACTAGGAAACCGCGATTCGAGCAAAAATGCCTCCCAGTACACAATTAAGCTAGATTAAGTTTCGTACAAGAATGGTGGTATTCATTTGTCTCTTGGAAAAATGTCCTTAGCCTCCCACAGGAAGGAAAAAAAATTGATTATTAAAAATAGTCTTTTGTGGAGTAAAATTAATGTTTATTGTTAAGTGAAGTGGATAAATTAGAATTATTAAATAGACTCAGCACAAAGGTATTAGTGGCTCAGTTGTGTTCTGTGCCTGTAAGAGGATGGTGGGTGGATGGTGCACGAGTGGGGGAGAGCAGGTGGCCGGCCTGTGGTCAACTACTCCCCTCCAAAGTGAAGAGCCAGCCAGCGCGCAGTCCCTCACTGTTTGTCTACCCTACTATTTCACGAGAGATATCTGCATTATATTTCACGAAATTACACCGACTTTTCCGCACCTCTCCTAATGGGTCAATGGCGACGGAGTGTGTCCAGGCACGCCCAGGGAGGGAGAAGTTGAGTGGTTTTCCCCAAAGTTCGTTAAAGCCACATGGAATACACATATGAGTTACTAAAGATACTAACCGAAGAAACTGACATGGAGGGATTCTACGTAACTCTCTGCACACCGTCCAGTACTCCTCGAGGGGGAACTGATCCTCAGCCAACGTGTGGGGCAGTCCCAGTGCCTCTCCGGGATGGTCGACTTCCTCCAACATCAGCACTGCTCGCTTTTCAGTTTACGGATGGGCTATACCCCCTCCTCATTTCCTGTCCAGTTCTCTCGTGTGAGTAGACAACGGCACTTCACTGACCTCTTGTTAATGTATTGGAAAATATTCTCTTGAAATTTCAACCGTAAACAACACGTCAATATGTGACACGCTAGCTGCAGATATTTGTATGCAGATTGCTTTCTTTGGCTCTGTGACATGGGCAATGGGCGTAGCCATCGGCGTGAAGATGGGGGTGGGGGGGCAATTTGCCTCCCTATAAAGAAATTATCCCCACAAACAAAATTCTCTCTCACCATTCAGACAGACGGAAAAATTCTATATGACTCTGAATTAAAGCAGGGCAAGTTATACGTACGGACTAGTGGCACAAATCGTGAACACACTATGCTTATTTCAGCATTCACAGCAAAAATAACAACAGTTGCCTAACACCGCCCCCCCCCCCCTCCCTCCCGAATATCTCACCCATCATGCCCCATTCCCACCACACATACTGGGTTTGCACTTACTCTGTAGCGTAAGTATTTACTATTTAACACGTTGTGTTTGTGTCCTTCACCTATATCAATACTCCGCAAGGCACCTGATGGTGTGTGGCGGCGGCCATGTCTGCTACCACTAACTGATTTCCCCGGCCGGCCGAAGTGGCCGAGCGCTTCAGTCTGGAACCGCGCGACCGCTACGGTCGCAGATTCGAATCCTGCCTCGGGCATGGATGTGTGTGATGTCCTTGGGTTAGTTAGGTTTAAGTAGTTCTAATTTCTAGGGGACTGATGACCTCACATGTTACGTCCCATAGTGCTCAGAGCCGTTCCAACCATTTTCTGATTTCCCCGCCCCTGTTCCATTCGCGAAAGGCGTGTGGGAAGAATGATTGTCATTAAACCTCCGTTATCACTAATTTATCGAATTTTCCAGTTGTGGGCTTTTCATGAGACGCGTATGGGAGGAAGTGAGTGTGTTATCCAACTCTTTACATTGTTACTATTATTGTATTTTGTGGTTTTATAGACAAGATTATCGTCTATTCTTTGTTTTCAAATGGTGTATTGAAATGTCCATTGAAACTAAGCTCGCCTTGTGTGTGTTTTGTCGTGTGGTAATCTGTTGGTAAAGAAGTTGGTAAAAAAGTTTTTTGTTGCGTGCTCTCGAGTCCGTGGAAAGTCGTTGTCTGTATTTGCGTGTTCTTTCGCTAATCTGTTCAGCGTTGACGTTGACGTAGTGTAGCTAATCTTTCTTCAGTAATTAGAATGACTAGAAAGAGTAGTATTTACGTTCGAGTCTCATCTAACTACTTATCTGATGTGAGTACTCGTTTGGTTCCTACAAGCAGCACAGTGTCTGACAAAGTTATTCCCGTAATGAAATGTAATATTACATCTTCTCGGAAAGTACTCTCTCGGTATGTCAGTGGTAAATCTCTACCCTACGCACAGTTCTGTTCTGATGTCTGCCACTGGAGTTCCTTCAGCATCTCTCTAACGCTCCAGCGCTGACTAAGTGATCCCGTGCTTCTTGGTTGGATCTTCCACGTCTGTTCCATCAGTCCTACCTCGTAAGATTCCCTGAGCGATCCGCAATAGTCAAGAATCGGTCGAAAAAGTGCTGTGTGAACCACTTTGTTCGTGGATGAGCTCCACTTCCTCAACAATCGTCCCATGACTCTCAGTCTGGCATCTGCGGTTCCTGCTATTGGTCGTTACACTTCAGGTCGCTCCGGATTTGCTACTTGCCTATTAAGTAAGGTAAAGTAAACGTGTATCTGAAAATACTTGGAAATGAAGCTAATGAGCTGTTAGAACTCTTTATGTTCGAGAGCAGCTACTAGCAGGTACGTACAGAACTGTGTATAAGTCTGCTTCAAAAGCAAGGAGTCGACTTACAGCCGCATCCATGTTTGTTCGATGACCACAACATGTTTCTTTGGTCAGAGTGGTGCCTTAGAACAATTTTATTGAGCTGTGAAGTGATGGTGATGATTACTTATGAATGTGAAAAGATTCGAAGCATCCTCATTTTGTGAAGATTGGATAACACCAAATTCTTAGTTGGGCGGAATATGTAATTTCGTCAGTGGTATAGTTGTGAAGTACTGGACGTCATGTCTTATGTATTTACAATACCTTACACTTATTTAAGTTCATGCTCAACTGCAAGGCTCTGTGTCATTTATCAATCCTCTGCAGGTCCTTTTGCATATCGGTGCAGCCTTCTCACAGACAACTGCGTGATATGCGGCCAGCATTATGTAATTTCAATAAACGGAGCACTCAAAATTTGGTCATACAGTGAAGCCTTCCAACACCGGGTGTCTTTGCTGCTGGTGAATCTTTCCGGTTGACTGTCAGTGGCCCGTGAAACTTTCCCGTTCCTAGCATTTAGAGCAGAGCTCCGTTGTATATAATCAGCATTACATCTGATTCTGCTCAGAGATAGGAATTGTGTGCAAGGTCTTACGTCTGTAACACTTTCGTACCATCACTCAGTGTTTCACGTTCTAAGTGTTCAAACATGTGCGTACACGGTCTTTACTAAGGATATTAATTCGCTTGGAGGACGTAGTATTTGCTACCGCCCACGTATTTCGACGCTGTTTCGAGATACGCTTCAACTCCTACACGAATTCTCACTAAGTTAATTCGCCATGGTGTTGGATCGGTTGTCTTTGTGAACTACAGTGGCCCCTTGAATCCATCGAAACCATTTCTTAGTTTCTTTCGAAACTCATTCTATTCGAATTGCATCTTAATTTTATTCAGGATCAGAAAAGAGAGATCTGCACACCCCAACGAAAAACAGACACACTTAGTGCGTCGGCTAATAAATCTCAGGACTTCTTGGTAGTATCTGATTCAAATTTACTTCGTCCAACTAAAAGGTTAGTGTTATTTAGACTTCACAAAATGCGGATGTTTCGAATGTGTTTATATTCATTAGTAGTCATCACCATCACTTCACAGCTCACTATGAACCGATCTAAAGTACCACTCTGGCCAAAGAGACCTATTAGTTCGTCGAATAGATATAAGTGTGGGTGTAAGTTGGCTACTTGCTTTTAAAGTAAACTTATTAAACAGTTCTGTGTAGCTGCTATCAAACAACTCAACGACTTCTGTCCGTACATTAGCTTCATTTCTAGGCATTTTTAGATTGACTTTATTCTTTTATGTTGCTAAATAGCCAAATGATAAACCTGAGGGCGAAATTTTAAATTCGATATCAACGTGTTCATTGATGAAAGTTAGAAATTTCCTTGTGTATGGTACTTTTAGTTTTGTATTTCGGGTACTCTGGAAAGTTACGATCGTGACGAACCAGTCATGTACGTATTACATATGTATGGTGGGTAAAGCGCTGTGGTACAGCTGGAAGCGATCGTCACTTGTTAGCTCAGGCCCCAGGAGAATTTGTCAACAACGAAGTATCATGCGACATGTCGCGTACAGTCGCATAGCAACACTGCGATTGCGAATCGTGTTCGTAAATATTTTCTCTGTGCTTACGTGCTTCTCCTCGAGCAATTCCTTGTGCTAGAATGCTTATTCTTATTAATTAAATATATGAAATCCTTGTCAAGAACCGTCTCCAGGCATAAGAACAAAACCAGCGTTGGATGGGACACTCTGTGGAACTGTAAGTGACCTGTCAACGCTTCTCTCAGCCGCACGAACCCACAATTACATCCTATCCAGTTGATGTTGACTGTAAACTATCATTGATGAAGGCTGTAGCCTCACGTACCAAACTGATAGTATCTATATTTATTTAGATGTTTTGTCGTACCTACATTTTACCGAAGAAAACGATCCTTTCGGAGATCTGAGTTGATGATCAATCTACGACAGTGATTTTAGAGAATCGTCTACATGGTTTCGATAGCTAATGTACCCTGTTGGGTTTTCTGCTTTTCATAAATTCCAATAATTTTGTGTCTCCGTTACCGAGTGGGATTAGTAACTATGCGCCAACGTTGTTCTTCCAAGCATTAGCATACTGTATCTTATCACGCACTGCATAACGTACAGATTTTTAAAGTACTTCACGTTACTCTACGTGACCCTCCGGCTGTAGCTATCGTACACTTTTTGTTTTTTATTGCTTCTGGAGCATGTGCCATGTGCGTATTATAACGGTCGCCTAGTCGTAGATATTGCTATAATCGCACTATTTCACTCCCACTTATGGACCTTTTTAGCACTTGATGTTAGGTTGGCGCCATTAAAATGCATTGTGATAATCGCTGATGCTTGCTGGATCGCTGCTGTGTCTCTGTGCTGATGCTGGCTCTAAATCTGGTTGTCTAGGGGTAAAAAGATGAGGTCCCGTGTTTTTGATGTGCTTTTGATGATAAATAATGAGCGAAACCAACAAATATTCAAACTTCAAATATTTATTACTCTGGTGGCCATCTTAATTCCACTGTCCACCAAAGACAATGACACAACATAAAGTAGCACTTCTTTCACATGTTCTTTGCAATGTTTATTCACCTCGAACAATAACACACATACACTTTACCAAAGTGACATTCAGACTCCGCTCCCGACCCTTCTTGCTGCTTGTATTTATAACCTTGTCAAAGAACTACTAAAAAGAGATATAGTTTATAAGTCACATGTACATCTGTTATCGTGCAGAAAAATTATTAATTTATATCGAGTGACATGATTTAACAGGTTATTAAAATGACATACAGATTTGTTGACTTGACAGAATAATTCTTTGTTACAAAAAGGCCGTTTTTTATAAGTTTGTCAATTGACTTCTCTAATTTGCATAAATAAGTAAATAACATGGATTATTAAGAATTACATTGGTTTTCGTCTAAAATAGGAGTGTTTACGTGAATACTGAGTGAAAACGGTCCTAGTGAACAAATAGGTTTCACTGGGTGATTTTTATTTAAGGACATCCAAAATACGTAAGTTGGCCACTATTTTTCGTACTTCATATTAATTATTTAAGATGAACTTAGTGTTTTTACATGATTAGATTTGCTGTGTCAATGATCAAGTGATATTAACTTTTGTGTGGGTCAGTTACTCAGTATAATTTAAAGGGTTGACTGTCTATGGAGACATGTTTTGCAATCATTGTTAACATACACAATAACTTTTCTATAATCATAAATACTCGTTAAACTTGTTGAATTTGGAGGGTATCGCATACTTCGGTGAAGTAAAGCCTTTAATAGGTTCCGTAACAGTATCCAGCGGGTAGAAGAAGGAAGGCACCTGCCGTCGACAGGAAGAAATTAGCACCCCGTCTCGCCAACCGGACAGACGCAAAAACTCAGTAACAGTCTGAAGAAAAGCAGGACATGTATTAGGTGCTGACTAGTGACATGTGTCGTGAAATCTCTACGCTTTTCCAGACTTCACAGCAAAGCTAATATAAGTTGCCTACATCTCCTCCCCAAACACCCTATTCCTTCCACACATTCTAGGTACGCATTTATTCTGTATCGTGTAGTTAGAATAAACGGAGCATTCGAAATTTTGATCATGAAATACAGGCTTTCACGACCGGTCGGCTTAGCTGCTGGTGAATCTTCTGGGATGTACGGTCGTGGCCCACGAAACTTCTTCCTGCCTGACGCTTCGTCCAGAGCTGCGCTGCACTTCTTCAGAGGTGCTCCTGATTCTGCCGCATTCTGCAGACACAACAGATCAGTCGCCAAGACCTGGTGGAACGAGAAACACCAGAATAGTCGTCCAACGCAGATATGCGCGAAATATCGGGAGCAAAAATGTTTTATATGTGCTGCATCCTTCCTACTCGCCGAAGATGGTGTCTCTAGGAAACCTGCTTTCTCGGATCGCTAGACAACAATTCAAGCAAATAGCATAAATGAATTTTATTACAGAAAATAAATGACAATAGTTAACTTTGAGAAATACGTAGATGTGTCGCAAGCAAAGTGCGACATGCAATATAATCAGTGTCCTTCAGAATAACGATTCCAGTACAAGTGAAGTAACACACTGGGTGCTTCTGTCCAGGTCGCTGGTCCTGGCGCTTCTGTAAAACTCCCAGACCTCGGCCGCGGCCAGTCGGTGCAGCGCCTGCGTTGTCCTCGTGTAGAGGGCGCCGCCGCCGCCGCGTTGTCGTCCTGGAGAGGGGTCGGAGGTCAGCGTGCAGCTGGCTGACGCCTGCTTCACGGCCGTCTCCGCTCTAACGCTGCCGACCGGCGTGCGGGCGCTTGGCTTTGCGCCGGAACAATATGCGTCGACCACACAGCCATGAAGATTCACCAGTAGCTATTTACTAGCTTATTGAACAGTCAGTTCGGTCCACACATATTTTCGCTTTAGAAAAGGACGATCATGAAACGGCAAATATAAGACAACTGGTGGAGAATCAACGTCTCCTGTTGGAAGTAATGTACTAGTTCACCTTTGCATGAACTGTATATGTGGAAAGGTTCGTATTTGCCCTGAACGATGTATTGCATCGATTTCGAATAAACTGCGTGAGGTACTCTGATTCTGATTTTCCTACATGTAGCGTTCTGTTCAGTATCACACTTTTTTAAAAACATTTTTGGACATTTTCGCCTCTGTGTGTCATCTCATTTTTTTTATTTTACACACACCGAAAAAAGTTTTGCATCATCCCGGTTCCCAGAATTTCTGACGATATTCGTTGACTGTGGATACTGTATCACAGGCACAGTCCCCTTGACTGTTCAGAGACGTCACTAAACCCTCCCAAAGATGTAAGCAACCATGCATAAGCAGCGTCTATTAGACGGAGGGGGTCCGATAGCCGACCAGTTCCAGTCATTCCAACATGAAGGAGGTACACGGCACGTGTTGTCTGCAGTTCAACCATGCCTAGACGGTCAACACCGCGGTACAATCGCGTGCCGTTGTTCCTTTGTGCTAGGAAGGGCTCTCAACAAGGGAAGTGTCCAGGCGTCCCGGAGAGAACCAAGGCGACTTTGTTCGGACATAGAGGAGATACAAAGAGAAAGGAACTGTCGGTGATACGCCTCACTCAGACCGCCCAAGGGCTACTACTGCAGTGCATGACCAGTACCTACGGATTATGGCTCGGAGGAACCCTGACAGCAACGTCACCATGTCGTGTTACGACTCAAACTGTGCGCGATAGGCTGCATCAGGTCCTTCTTTGCAGCCACGACACCATGTAGCGCGGTACAGATGGGGCTAACAACAAGCAGCGATGAGTGTCCCATGTGGCTTCAACCAGACAATCGTCGGAGACGTGTTCGGAGGCAACCCGGTCAGGCTGAACGCCTTAGACACACACTGTCCAGCGAGTGCAGCAAGGTGGGGGTTCTCTGCTGTTTTGTGGCAGCATTATGTGGGGCCGACGTACGCCGCTGGTGCTCACGGAAGGCGCCGTAACGACTGTGCGATACTTGAATGCCATCCTCCTACCGATAGTTCAACCATATCGGCAGCATATTGGCGAGGCATTCGTCTTGATGGACGACAATTCGCGCCCCCATCGTGCCCGTCTTCTGAATGACTTCCTCCAGGATAACGACATCACTCTACTACATTGGCCAGCATGTTCTCCAGACACGAACCCTATCGAACGTGCCTGGGACAGACTGAAAAGGGACAACGTGACTCACCAACCACTCTGAGGGATCTACGCCGAATCGCTGTTGAGGAGTGGGACAATCTGGACCGACAGCGCCTTGATGAACTTGTGGATAGTACGCCACGGCGAATACAGGCATGCATCAATGCAAGACGACCTGCTACTGGGTATCAGAGGTACCGGTGTGTACAGCAGTGTGGACCACCACCTCTGAAGGTCTCGCTGTATGGTGGTACAACATGCAATGTGTGGTTATCATGAGCAATAAAAAGGTCGGAAATGTTGTTTATGTTGATCTCTATTCCAAGTTTCTGTACAGGTTCCGGAACTCTCGGAACCGAGGTGACGCAAAACTTTTTTAGATGTGTGTATATCGTGAATAAAAACCCAGAACATTTTGAATTTTAGATAAACGGTACCGACACAAACTAAAATCAGCAAAAGAATGAATTGTGACGGTGGAAACAAATTTTCCACAGTGCAGGAACTTCGCGTGGCGGCAGCTGCGGTCAGACGTGAACGAGTTGGTGCTCTTCGCAGCGCAGGTGGAGAGAAAACCCGGCCACAACCACCTGCTGGGGATGTCTGCGGCAGAGTCAGAGGGAAGGCAGGGCGGCTCTGTGGCTCCGACGGTGGGCGGATGCGAGGCACTGCCGCCGCGAGAGGGGGCTGCGAGAGTCCGGCCAGAGCCCAGTCTGCGCAGACTGCGGACTGACACCTTACCACCCCCCACAAACACAACTACTTCGTCCGGTTTCTAGCTCTAGCCATTAACATTGCTCACCGTTAAGAGCGAGGCGTTCCTCTAAATTATCCGAAGACAAACGATTAGTATTAAGACCTTTGACAGCGCTTTTGAGTATCCCAGTCATATATGTTATTAACTTCGCGATATAGTTGTAGATCGCCGAGTAGTGCGCAAGTGAACATACTTCTTGGAGGGATCCTACTTTTTACTGATTTCATTTCCAGCGTCGGCTCCAAAACTGACAATTTGACGACACTACATGTGCACGTGTCAAATTATGTCTACATTGAAACCGAGCGACATGCACAGCGACTAGCACATTCGACTCGCATTCGGTAGGACGACGGTTCAAACCCACTTCCGGGCATCCTGATTTACGTTCCCCGCGATTTCCCTAAATCGCTTCAGGCAAATGCCGGGATGGTTCCTTTGTAAGGGAACGACCGACTTCCTGCCATCCCTCCCCAATCCGATTGGTCCGGTGACCTCGCTGTTTGGTCCCTTCCCTCAAATCAACTAACCGAACGACGCTGAATGAAATACACGAAAGCGGCAACGTAGTTCAGTCTCCGTCACAGCACACGCTTCGACAACACACGGGACGCTCCCAGCTTACGTAGTCAGCTGCTGTGTTGGTGACGCACACACACACACACACATGAGCGTGTCGG
This sequence comes from Schistocerca cancellata, assembly GCF_023864275.1. Classification (NCBI taxonomy): domain Eukaryota; kingdom Metazoa; phylum Arthropoda; class Insecta; order Orthoptera; family Acrididae; genus Schistocerca; species Schistocerca cancellata. The sequence continues at coordinate 3,184,968 of NC_064632.1, read as the reverse complement.
CTTTAGCGTCCAGTACTTCCCTGGATGACATATACGAGGTCCATTGTCGGCTGCTTGACATAGGCCGACAATAACATATTTTAATCGATAAAGTGATGATAGTGATTTTAACACAGAGGTGACACTCATCTTTGACGGTTTTTTTTTATCAACTGATGATGGTTTTCGTCAATTGTGAAGGGCTGAGAACTTCGCCTAGTCATACTGACTTTTACTGTGCGGCGTTCTGTAACCACTCCCCACACCATATGACACAGCGTTTATATACACCAGGAGATGAAACTTAAAAGTTGCGAAACCGTTTGTGTGAGTCTATAATCGACTTGAATAAATACAGTTACAACGGATTACTCGTCTTTTCATTCAGTTTTATATTTAATAGTCTTAACACCTGCATTTAAAAAACTGTTTACTGTATCAGCCGTCAGTCAATCAAGATTACTATTTTAGCTCTCGTTGCCCCAGTTTTAAAATTGTCTGTTCTTTCTTGGTATTCGTTTTTAGTACCGACAGACTTGAAAAGAGTTTTTTTTATTTACTGTTTTCTGTTGATTCCGCCCGTTAATTTGTTCCTGTTACAACGTGGCGCAATTAAATGTTATTTGCCTTAGGTCTAAACTGGCCATTTATTCCGGTTGTACGGGGGGAATAGATTAGAGTGGTACAGTTGCTCTGCACTTGCTTAATGAGAGTGTCCATTTTAATAGTTTTTCATGACTCAATGGAATTAATGACATTAGCTGCCACGGGCACTGATTAAATCACCGGGGGAAGTTCAGAATTTGTGCCGGATCGGGATTCGAACCCGGCTCTCCTACTCAACAGGCAGAACCGCACACCACTGCGCCTTGACACAGTGGTCGTCACAACTGCACAGACTACCCGAGCACACCTCCCATCACATCATAATTGTCAACTTATCCACACACTATAGTGCCCCTTGCCTATTATCCTCATTACTCGAGGCATTTGGCAGATTGCTTTAAGAGTTCAAGCGTGGTGTGGGTGCGCACTGAAGTCCGAAAGAACAGACACCGGATATGTATGAAACTTCCTGGCAGATTACAACTATATGTCGGACCGAGACTCGAACTAGAGACAATTGTCTACTCCGCGCAAGTGCTCTAGCAACTGAACTACCCAAGCACGACTTTCTTCCGGGAGTGCTAGTCTAGCGAGGTTCGCAGGAGAACGTCTGTGCAATTTGGAAGGTAGGAGACGACGTACTGGCGGAAGTAAAGCGGTGAGGGGGGTCGTGAGTCGTGCTTGGGTAGCTCAGTTGGTAGAGCACTTGCTCGTGAAAGGCAAAGGTCCCGAGTTCAAGTCTCAGTCCGGCACAAAGTTTTAATCTGCCAGAAAGTTCCGTAACAGCGCACACTCCGCAGCAGAGCGATATATCATTCTGGAAGCGACATATATGTAATTGAGGCGAGGATAGCCAATGATCAGTTCAGTATTGAATCACATCACGCTCGAACTCGCACGGGTACTGGCGAAATGTCGTGAGTAATGAGGATAATAGTTGAAAATGGCTCTGAGCACTATGGGACTTTACATCTGAGGTCATCAGTCGCCTAGAACTTAGAACTACTTAAATCTAACTAACCAAAGGACATCACACACATCCATGCCCGAGGCAGGATTCGAGCCTGCGACCGTAGAAGTAGCGCGGTTCCTGACTGTAGCGCCTAGAACCGCAAGGTCACCGCGGCCGGCAATGAGGATAATGGGCAAGCGGCGCTATACAGGGTTATTACAAATGATTGAAGCGATTTCACAGCTCTACAATAACTTTATTATTTGAGATATTTTCAAAATGCTTTGCACACACATACAAAAACTCAAAAAGTTTTTTTAGGCATTCACAAATGTTCGATATGTGCCCCTTTAGTGATTCGGCAGATATCAAGCCGATAATCAAGTTTCTCCCACACTTGGCGCAGCATGTCCCCATCAATGAGTTCGAAAGCATCGTTGATGCGAGCTCGCAGTTCTGGCACGTTTCTTGGTAGAGGAGGTTTAAACACTGAATCTTTCACATAACCCCACAGAAAGAAATCGCATGGGGTTAAGTTGGGAGAGCGTGGAGGCCATGACATGAATTGCTGATCATTTAAGAAATGCCGAACATCACGCTGGAAGAGCAGTGGAGCACCATCCTGTTGAAAGATGAAGTCGACGCTGTCGGTCTCCAGTTGTGGCATGAGCCAATTTTCCGCGGGCTACGCGTGAAACTTGCCCGCACGCGTTCTACCGTTTCTTCGCTCACTGCAGGTCGACCCGTTGATTTCCCCTTACAGTGGCATCCAGAAGCTTTAAACTGCGCATACCATCGCCGAATGGAGTTAGCAGTTGGTGGATCTTTGTTGAACTTGGTCCTGAAGTGTCGTTGCACTGTTATGACTGACTGATGTGAGTGCATTTCAAGCACGACATACGCTTTCTCGGCTCCTGTCGCCATTTTGTCTCACTGCGCTCTCGAGCGCTCTGACGGCAGAAACCTGAAGTGCGGCTTCAGCCGAACAAAACTTTATGAGTTTTTCTACGTATCTGCAGTGTGTCGTGACCATATGTCAATGAATGGAGCTACAGTGAATTTATGAAATCGCTTCAATCATTTGTAATAGCCCTGTATTAGTAGTGTGTGGACGAGGTGAGAATTTGGGCCTAACGGGAGGCGTACTAGGGTCGCCCGTGCAGTTGCGCTGAGCACTGTGTCCGCTTGGCATATTGGTCAGCGCATCTGACTACTGAACAGGAGAACTGGGTTCGAATGCCGATGTGGCACAAATTTTCAACTTCCCCGCTGATTTAATCAATGCTTACTGGCAGCTAATGTGTTGATTCATAGTCGGTGCAGGATCAAAACGGTTCTTTCGCGCATGTCATTCTCGTATTCGATGCTGTACCTTTTGCTTGATTCTGTTCGATTAGGCTACTGTCGTCAGCACTGTTTTTTTTTTCCAAGTTCATATATGACGCTCGCGTCAGGTTTCCCAGGGCTTGTTGGTTTATTATTCAAGAGTTAATAGCTACGGGAGTTAGATGCAAGCACTCTTGTTTTAAGATAATCTTATTTGGGGAGATTAAAATTATTTATTAGTATTGTGAAAAGTTATTTCTAATGCAGTCTGTAATGCTGTGAAACTACGCTATTCGGCGAGCGTCAAGTAGAACGGCGCATCCAGTACTGTAAACTGGCGCCCGGTGTAATTCCTGCCCACAATCGGTTGACTGTAAAAGGAAGCTGGCTGGAAACCTGCTCGGACTTATTATCTTATTACTTAATGATTACAGTGCTGATTTATTTTAATAAAACTGCTATCGTGCGAGTGATGTTTAGTAGACGGCCTTGCGCTACCACTCCCCAAGCACCAAGCTGACTGGCCGTTTCGAAGTGTGTCCTCTCGGGCGCTAATCACGTTAGAATCCCCCATGCCGCTGAGTATGGCCAGACAGAAGCAACTGATTCCACATTCGTGTGGCATTCGTCCGATTCCGACCTGCACCAGCAGCAACACTGCGGAACGGTAAACTGCTCTCTCGATAACTTACGAGCCTGCCGCTGTCTATTGTAGCAAATGTAGGTACACTTTTCCGCCGTTTCCACGAGGCGTAAAACAACTGTCTCACAAAAAAACCACATTCAGATATGAATTATGAATGAGAAACTCGATGCGCAATATTTCCTTTTATACAGAATATACGTTGTTTTGCCAAGTTGAGGAGGAGCTGGATAAAGTAACACATTAACTACTCTGTGGAAATGAATGGAAAAATGGTTCAAATGGCTCTGAGCACAATGGAACTTAACTTCTGAGGTCATCAGTCCCCTAGAACTTAGAACTACTTAAACCTAACTAACCTAAGGACATCACACACATCCATGCCCGAGGCAAGATTCGAATCTGCGACCGTAGCGGTCGCGCGGTTCCAGACTGTAACGCCTAGAACCGCTCGGCCACCCCGGCCGGCAACGAATGATAGTGCTGGATCATATTGCCAGAGGCATGAGGTCAGCGCGATTATAGCGACGAACAGCAACAACACGAGACAACTGAAGAAACGAGAAAAGGTGTGGTATATCAGTCAGCGAGCAGCTGGTGTGTTCTTCACTACGACGTGTTCCGCAAGCAACATTTGGATGACCGCACATGGGGAAGAATCATTTGGAAACTGGAAGAAGGACGAAGGGTGACGAGTGTAACGCAGGAGTTTCTCATTACTCACAGCATCGTTTCACGTGCTTGGGGAGCGATGCGAATGTAATGCACATAGGAAGATTGTCCAACATGACGCATTTGGTGATCTTGGTGCTGTAGCGTGGGGAGACATGATGTTACGATGGACGATCTGACCTCCAAATCTTTGATCATAACACACTTAGTGATCAACGTCATTGTGACACTGTACGCCTTCCCCAAGTGAGGTTTTTCAAGGGTTCGTTGGTCCTGCCTTCATTTCTATGGATGACAAAGCGCTACCGCATCGAAGAGCGCAGGCAGCGGAGCGCCTGGAATTATAGGATATCCGGTGAACGAATGCTCCTCCGTGATACTGACAAGAGGGAGATTGAGTTTATAATTAAATCACTAAAGACCAAGAACTCTCATGGATATGACGGGGTATCTAGCAGAATACCGAAGTATTGTTCTATGTGTGTTAGGCCAGTATTTTTCCTTTAGGAGTGGTCGGTTTCCTGACCGATTTAAGTACTCGGTAGTAAAGCCACTTTATAAAAAGGGAGACAGGGATAATGTTGACAATTATAGACCTATTTCTATGCCATCGGTGTTTGCTAAAGTTATCGAGATGGGTATTGGAGCATTTAAATTCACATAATTTGCTATCCAATGTACAGATTGGTTATAGAATTGGTTTAACAACTGAAAATTCTATATTCTCTTTTCTTTGTGAGGTTTTGGACGGATTGCCGGCCGCGGTGGCCGAGCGGTTCTAGGCGCTCAGTCCGGAACCGCGCGACTGCTACGGTCGCAGGTTCGAATCCAGCCTCGGGCATGGATGTGTGTGATGTCCTTGGGTTAGTTAGGTTTAAGTAGTTCTAAGTTCTAGGGGACTGATGACCTCAGAAGTTAAGTTCCATAGTGCTCAGATCCATTTGAACCATTTTTTTTTTGGACGGATTAAATAAAAGCTTGCGAACGGTAGGTACTTTCTTTGATTTAACTAAAGCTTTTTACTGTTTTGACCACAAAATATTACTGCAGAAGTTGGACCATTATGGAGTAAGGGGAGTAGCTTACAATTGGTTCGCCTCTTACTTTAAGAACAGATACCAGAAGGTAATTCTCCGCAATATTGAGAATGGTAGTGATGTTCAGTCCCAATGGGGCACTGTTAAGTGGGGCGTTCCCCAAGGATCGATGCTGGGGCCACTGCTGTTTCTCATTTATATAAATGATATGCCTTCTTGTATTACAGGTGATTCAAAAATATTTCTGTTTGCTGATGACACAAGCTTGGTAGTGAAGGATCTTCTGTGTAATATTGAAACATTATCAAATAATGTAGTTCATGAAATAAGTTCGTGGCTCGTGGAAAATAATTTGATGCTAAATCACACTAAGGCTCAGTTTTTACAGCTTCTAACTCACAATTCAACAAGAACTCATATTCTGCTCAGACAGAATGGGCATATTATAAGCGAGACGAAACAGTTCAAGTTCCTATGCGTTCGGATAGATAGTAAGCTGTGTGGAAAGCCCATGTTCAGGATCTTGTTCACAAACTGGCTCTGAGCACTATGGGACTTAACATCTGAGGTCATCAGTCCCCTAGAACTTAGAACTACTTAAACCTAATTAATCTAAGGACATCACACACATTCATGCCCGAGGCAGGATTCGAACCTGCGACCGTAGCGGCTGCGCGGTTCCGGATTCAAGCGCCTAGAACCACTCGGCCACAACGGCCGGCTTGTTCAGAAACTAAATGCTGCTTTATTTACCATTAGAACAGTATCTGAAATAAGTGACTGTTCAACACGAAAAGTAGTCTACTTCGCATATTTTCATACGCTTATGTCATATGGTACTATTTTTTGGAGTGATTCTTCTGATTCAAAAAGGGTATTTTTGGCTCAAAAACCGGTTGTTCGAGCTATATGTGGTGTAAGTTCGAGAACGTCTTGTCGATCCCTATTCAATAGTGTGGGAATTCTGACATTGCCCTCACAGTATATATTTTCTTTAATGTCGTTTGTTGTTAGCAATATTAGTTTATTCCCAAGAGTTAGCAGCTTTCACTCAGTTAATGCTAGGCAGAAATCAAATCTGCATGTGGAATGCACTTGCTTGACTCTTGTGCAGAAAGGAATGCACTGTTCTGCTGCATCCATTTGCAATAAGCTGCCACAAGAACTCAAAAATCTTAGCAGTAGTCCAAACGCTTTTAAGTCTAAACTGAAGAGTTTCCTCATGGCTCACTCCTTCTATTCTGTCGAGGAGCTCCTGGAAGAGCTGAAAAATTAAACAAATTCCAGTGTTACATAGTTGATTTCCTTTATTTAAACTTACGAATTGTCACCTGAATACGTTTCTTGTATTTCATTTTATCTGTTTCTACTATCGTGTTATAATTTCATGTACTGACTCGTTCCATGACCATGGAGACTTCTCCTTAATTTGGTCCCACGGAACGATAAATAAATTTAAAAAAATAAAAAATAAAAACTCTCCTGGCCGTTCGTCCGACTTGACACTAGTAGCAGCAGACTTGGCCGCACCCCTGGAAGTACCGGGTGCGTCATTTCTGAAACCACAGCAGGAAAACCTGGTGGCGTTTTGGGTGTTACCATGTTAACAGCACGCTCAGGAAGACTCTGAAGTGTAGCCAAAGGACTATTTGTCTCTAAAATGAGTAGTACACAATCAAAAATAAAATTTCAGACATAAAAATTTCTTTCTTTTAAATTTTACAGGAGTAATTCATCCGTCTTTCATCAAATATCATTAAAACAAGTAAGTAAAACAATGTTATACGGTTTTTCTTTAGAAAATGACATAAACGGAGACAAAACCTACAGTTTATGTGAGTACTAAAGTATTTGTACTTTTACGGACAGATAATGTAAGTAATGAGTATTGCTAAAAGATTTTAAAATGCAGCATGTGACTAAAATGATCTACGGGTTTTCTTGCTTATTGCAATCAAGGAATAAAAATATAAGAAGAAACAATTTCGCTCTAGGATTATAAATGTTTGGAAGTATTTAAGAACAAAGGAGTGGACGGAACTGTCCAAGGTGGGATGGACTCACAGTTCAGACATATCACAAGAGTTTCGGGATGGCAGTTTTTGCACACACTTGTTGCACTTGAAACATAAGCCTGATGTTTTGTTTCCCTTTTGTCGTTTCACATGTCCCATCGGCACAGGTGTCTCGCCTAACACATTCTGGTCGCCGTGCCTGCACGTTGTGCTGTATGGCTCTGTCTGAATCCACGCGTTGCCATCGGAACTCTCCGCTTTCTCGCGAGGAAGTGAATAGAAAACGCATTCATAGGAGAAGCGCCCACCCCCCGCCCCTAAGCCACATTGCCGCTATCTGGACTGCCTCAGCCAACTTAGCCTGACCACAGACAAAGATATGAGGGGCAGGAAGGGCGACGCACCTGACGTCTGCTGCCTTGTAAGGTGAACGTCAGCAGAGGCCGATTCACTGGTTATAACTGTAGTTGCAGGCAGGCGAGTCAAATAGCATCACATTCATTAAAATCGGGGAAGAATTAAAAAGGGGAAAGTAATACGAAACCTTAATAACTGCACAGTATTACTAAGAAGCAATATAATGAACAGTAATAAAAAGCAAAGTAGCAATGACCAAGCGGGACAGAAAGATATAGGGGCGCGTTTGTTTTTTAATACATATAAAAGAACATGTAACACATTATTGAGCTCTCTACCTTCAGTTACCGCGATCGGGCTAGTCGATGAGAAAGTGGTACGCGACTGCGAAATTCGTTAAGGAGATTATTTAAAGACTCTTCAAGCACGTTTAAAATACATTACGTGTGACGAAGTGATCAGAGACGTTTATTGTCGGGTGAAGTGAAAATGAATCCGACAACATTATTCGAACTTCGTGTTAGCTGGGAAAAGTACTCTTGGGAAACTATTATGGTTGTGGAACCCACGAAAGTTGTGCGCAGCAGAAAGCTATAGTTTACGTAATTCTGCATTTTATAAAAGGATGAAACGCGTGTGCGCGGAACATTAATAGAATCTTATCCATGGACGGTTGCGACGGTAACTGATACAAACAACGCGCCAGCATAAAAAATAGTTCGCTTATTAACTACCAGATATTAATTAACGGGGACCTAAAATACTAAAAAAGAAGGATAGGATCATCACCTCCAATCCCGATTCATATTTCATATTTAATTAGTGAAAAGAAAAGTGTTAATAAACAAACTACATTTCAATTTTATCCACGATTTTGGCTTCATTACGTAGTCTTGACTAAATGATAAACAATATCTGTGGTCGTTGTATGCAACGTATCGTCATAATATTTAGCCAACCAATTTTGTGGGACACCAAAAATGTAAATGCATGAAATTGCTCTTACAGAAGATGTATAATGTGTGAGTGCGACGAACTATATTGAGAAACTGAACATCCATTACGTACTTGCATGTTTCTCTGCGAAAATGGTCCTTGTCGGTACATCAGCATAGAGTTCGAATAGAATCGCTGGAACATTGCAAACCATTCAGATTAATCAAACATCTAAATACGCATAATGCTGGTACCACCAGGATGTGTTCTTTATCCTCACCCCTGTGGCAGTATTTGAATTAAGAGTCAGCCGGGAAATACATTTAAATCAATTGACGCCACGAATTTTCAAACGTCCACTGCCATGTACGAAGGCGAGTGACACCACGAGTGTTGACGTCGATCGAGGGGCGTCGCCGCGATCGTCTTGAATGACCCTGAGCGGTCACACACGAAGAAGCGAGAAAGAAAGTGTAGGAGGGGCTTCCCTGCGCCACTTCACCGTTCTGCGTGTCAGGTCCGTAGGAAACAGAAAGCCTCGTTGGTATAAAGCATCGTGCGACCTCTGAAGCCTTCGCATTTAACGTTATTTATGTCCCAAACTATCGTAACGTACTCCAACATCTGCGAATTATATCGTAACACTCACAGAAACTGTTAGAGTCTGAAAACAGATGACAGTGATATCAAATTGTGATAACTGCCTGTGGCTCAAAAACGACCCACGTGGTATTTCTGGCGCTAATTCCTATCGAGCACGTGTGAAATGCGTTTGGAATACGTACTGCGGTGCGACCACGTGCACCAACGACCATCCACAATTTGTCGACCGTTCCGGTGGGGGAATGGGACGTCCTGCCACGTGAACTCCTTGTTAACGTTGTGGGCAGCATGGGCGGCGTGGGAGGGCGTGTCGGTAAGAACCGTGTCCCACTTTTTGTAGTGTCCAGGGCAGCATCACGAATCGCGGTGGCTTTTGTGTAATTGTTGTCGTGAATAACAGGGTAATTTCCGGACGTGTGGCACGCCCGGACAGTGGCGCGTGTGTAAAAGAGTACATCCCACTTCTGACACCAAATGTAAAAGAGTACGCGGTTTGGGGATGGGGAGAGAAACTTCTGACAGCAACGTTAATGTATAAAATGGCAGGGGGCAAGAAGGCTGTCAAACATGCCTCGTGGCGGCAGTGTGCAGGAGGCCGAGCGGTGACGATTGGAGAGTGGGCATCCAGGGCTGCCGCTAAATGACGGAACAGGAAAATAACTACAATAAAGAGGATGTATTTCAATATACGGAGTACAAAGGGCGCGCCTGGGATCGGAAGGTAGCAGGTTTAGGCCAGTCTAGGAGGTCGAACAATTACACTGAAACGTCCCCTTAGAAAAATTGTTCACGACTGTGCTTAACCTGACACACAATATTATTTAGCGCAACGCAATCTGACTTTCAAAAATCCCTACAAAAGAATGGCCCTGACTAACATTAAACTATACCTTTCACAAATAACTTACCTCACAAAAATCTTCATTACTCGAACTACTGCAATACAGCGAGCGCCACTATTGCCAGCTAAATAAAAGTTTCAAACTACAGAAGGCACTAACTACTGATACGGATAGTTAGCAAATGAAAGATATTAATAGAGAACAAACAATGTATTTACCTTAATAGTCATAATATATATATAGCAGTTCATCACAAATTACAAAACTCCGCCATCTCTCTCCTCACATCCACCACTGCCGGCGGCTCACCTCCAACTGCCGCTGCCCAACACTACAATGGCAGACAACAATGCAAACAAGCCACAGACTGCACACAGCACAGCCAGTGATTTTCATGAACAATGGTTTGCAGTTCTTTTATGGCTGCTTCGTGATTCTGTAATGCATTTTCACGCCGCGAAAAAATAGGTTGAAAATGCTCACAAATTTGTGTTTTTACGTCATTACAGACTTTTTGACATTTCGATTCAATGTTATGTAACTCAGTAGTTAAATCTTCACGTGTTTGTTCAAGCGTGGTGTGAAGATTTTGTTCCATTGCGTCGAACTGTTGCTGTGTTTGTCTCTGGTGTTGTTTCATTGTGTCTAACTTTTGAAGCTTTTGCTGTGTTTGTCTCTGAACACTACTGGCCATTAAAATTGCTACACCACGAAGTTGACGTGCTAAAGACACGAAATTTAACCGACAGGAAGAAGATGCTGTGATATGCAAATGATTCGCTTTTCATAACATTCGCACAAGGTTAGCGCCGGTGGCGATACCTTCAACGTGCTGACATGAGGAAAGTTTCCAACGTATTACTCATACACAAACAGCAGTTGACCGGTGTTGCCTGGTGAAATGTTGTTTTGATGCCTCGTGTAAGGAGGAGAAATGCGTACCATCACGTTTACGACTTTGATAAAGGCCGGATTGTAGCTTATCACAACTGCGGTTTATCGTATCGCGACATTGCTGCTCGCGTTGGTCGAGATCCACTGACTGTTAGCAGAATATGGAATCGGTGGGTTCAGGAGGGTAATACGGAACGCTGTGCTGGATCCCAACGGCCTCGTATCACTAGCAGTCGAGATGACAGGCATCTTATCCGCATGGCTGTAACGGATCGTCCAGCCACGTCTCGCTGCGGTTACCCTTGACGCTGCAACACAGACAGGAGCGCCTGCGATGGTGTACTCAACGACGAACCTGGGTGCACGAATGGCAAAACGTCATTTTTTCGGAGGAATCCAGGTTCTGTTTACAGTATCATGATGGTCGCATCCGTGATTGGCGACATCGCGGTGAACGCACATTGGAAGCGTGTATTCGTCATCGTCATACTGGCGTACCAGCCGGCGTGATGGTATGGGGTGCCATTGGTTACACGTCTCGGTCACCTCTTGTTCGCATTGACGGCATTTTCAAGAGTGAACGTTACATTTTAGATTAGTTAAGACCCGTGGCTCTACCCTTCATTCGATCCCTGCGAAACCCTACGTTTCAGCAGGATAATGCGCGACCGCACGTTGCAGGTCCTGTACGGGCCTTTCTGGATACAGAAAATGTTCGACTGCTGCCCTGGCCAGCACATTTTCTCCAGATCTCTCACCAATTGGAAACGTCTGGTCAATGGTGGCCGAGCAACTGGCTCGTCACAATACGGCACTCACTACTCTTGATGATCTGTGGTATCGTGTTGAAGCTGCATGGGCAGCTGTACCTATACACACCATCGAAGCTCTGTTTGACTCAATGCCCAGGCGTATCAAGGCCGCTATTACGGCCAGAGGGGGTTGTTCTGGGTACTGATTTATCAGGATCTATGCACTGAAATTGCGTGAAAATGTAATCACATGTCAGTTGTAGTATAATTTATTTGTCAAATGAATACCCGTTTATCAGCTGCGTTTCTTCTTGGTGCAGCAATTTTAAAGGCCAGTAGTGCAATTCAAATGGGCAGCGGAACGGGTAGCGGTTCATGTTATCTTACGTCGGTGGCCGGTCGTGAAAAGCAGAGCCCGAGGCTGTGCCTTGCAAAAAGACGCCTGCTCTGCTCTGCTCTGCCCGAGGTCTGGACTGCAAGAGCGCGCAGCGGCTGTGTCCGGCACAGCAGAAGACTCCGGCGTCCACGCACGTGATTGGCATCCCGTGCACGCTATTGGCTGAAACCGATGGCGTGAATTCGCTAGCAGTTTCAGCAGAGGTCTCAGGGCGTCTCCTGTCAGCAGCTTTAACTGCACAGAACTGCCTCAGTTTTGAAAGGAAAGCGACTTGTGTCACATAGACACGGCGTGAACTACTCTGGGAGATTCCACTGGACCTTTGAAATAAATTTCTTAAACCAATTCCCTAAAATATTTCTTGACTGGCTGCCATCCTGTACACGTGTTAACGCGGCCGCATCCGGGACGTGGGGGCATACCGGCTCTGCATCGAATCAGTCCGGCGGATTAACACGACGAGGGGTCGGTGTACCAGGCATCGTGGACGTGGTTTCTAGGCGGTTCTAGCTGTATACTGGGCTCATTCCCATGTTATGCCTGTAGTACACGATGCTCAAACAGTTAGGGAGCGGAGGGGGGGGGGGGCGAGCGGGGGTGAATAGGACACTGATGTTTTTCGATGTCTGGTCTCCTTAGAACACTCACTCATCATCGGCATCTGTTCGTCTCATTGCCTATTTCTTTCAGGTGCCTTCTGTACTATACTGTAATGCCTCTTTCTATGTATGGTACAACTTTCATCGAGGTATGTTACTTGGCAGCGACACACCATAGAAAAATTGCTTTCGTCCTTAACCTTTGCACGCCAGTTTAGGTGCCGTTGCTCGTACGTACTGGTACGGTTTCTCTGAAACTCATAATCATTTCCATATCGAAGCAAGTAGTGCATTTCCTGCCAATTTGACGTTTCTTTCGTTGCGTCTTTTTGTTGTTGCTTTTTTTTATTTACAACAGCGGCCAGTGTGGTCGAGCGGTTCTAGGCACTTCAGTCTGGAACCGCGCGACCACTACGGTCGCAGGTTCGAATCCTGCCTCGGGCACGGTTGTCTGTGATGTCCTTAGGTTAGTTAGGTTTAAGTAGTTCTAAGTTCTAGGGGACTGATGACCTCAGATGTTAAGTCCCATAGTGCTCAGATCCATTTGAACCATTTTTGTTTAGCAAATGATGTCAGGAACGTTTTGACTTTCCGTCACTTACACTAAGGTGGCACAAGTCATGGGATAGGCCTATCTCCTAATATCATGTTGGACCTCCTGTCACCCGGCATAGTGGAACAAATCTACGCAGCATGGGCCCAGCAAGTCTTTGGAAGTCCCCTGCCGGAAGTACTGAGCCACGGTGCCTGTATAGTCGTCCATAATTGCGGAAGTCCAGTACTGCCGGTGCAGAATCCTGTGCACGAACTCAGCTCTCGATTATGTGACGTAAATGTTCGATGGGATGCAAGTGGGCTATCCAGGTGGCCAAACCATCCAATTAAAAATGTCCAGAATGTTCTTCAGACCAATCATGAACAGTTAGCTTCCGGTGAAATAGCTCCTTGTCTTCCATAAAAATTCCATGGTTGTGTGGGAACATGAAGTCCATGAATGGCTGCAAAGGTAGCCAAAGATAAACATTTTCAGTCAACGATCGGTTCAGTTGTACCAGAGGACCCAATCCATTCCATATGAACACAGTACACACCATTATGGAGCCACCATCAGCTTGCACAGTGCCTTGTTCACTCGAACACCTGGCGTCTCGTGCAGTTTCCGAAATGCTCATGCCGAGAATCTGGGCCTTCACAGCCCGCTCTTGGTCAAACTCAGACAGATAGTGCGTCTTTCACTAAAGAGCCAAAGAAACTGGTACATCTGCCTAGTATCGTGTAGGGCCCCATCGAGCACGCAGAAGCGTCGCAGCATAACGTGGCATGGACTCGACTAATATCTGACGTAGTGCTGGAGGGAATTGACATAACGAATACTGCAGGGCTGCTCATAAATCCTTAACAGTACTAGGGGGTGGAGATCTCTTCTGTATAACACGTTGCAAGACATCCCAGATATGCTCAATAATGTTCATGTCTGGAGAGTTTGGTTGGCCAGCAAAAGTGTTTAAGCTCAGGAGAGTGTTCCGTGAACCACTCTGTAGCAATTGTGGACTTGTGGGGTGTCGCGTTGTTCTGCTAGAACTGCCCAAGTGCGTCGGAATGCACAATGGACATGAAATAATGCTTACGTCATTAGAGTCATATCTAGACGTATCACAGGCCCCATACCTCTCCAACTGCACATACCCCACACCATTGCAGAGCCTCCAACGTCTTGAACAGCCCCTGATGACATGCAGTGTCTATGAATTCATGAGGTTGCCTCCATCCATACCCGTACACGTAGAAATGCTCAATACGATTTGAAACGAGACTCGTCCGAACATGCAACATGTTTCCTGCCATCAAAAGTCTAATGTTTATGTTGAAGGGCCCCGGGGAGGCGTAAAGGTTTGTCTCGTGCAGTCATCAGTTGTACACGAGTAGACCTTCGGCTCTGAAAGCCCTTATCGCTGATGTTTCGTTGAGTAGTTCGGACGCACTTGTTTGCGGCCTAACATTGAAATCTGCAGCATCTGAAATTTTCCCGGCGTATTTCTTCTTCTAATAATTTCCGGGTATACAGCCGGATCCCGTCGACATCCTGCGACGATATTTCGGCCCAAAGGCGGTCGGCCATCATCGGGTGAGTACACAACTACTGAAGGGCCCAGGTGCAGTCGCGGTATCTATGCCGAATCTCGCGCAGTCGAAATGTACTGGCACCCTACAGCGCATGCGTCAGGTGTTGACATGCGTGGCATAGCCGAGTTGTACGTGCTGCCCTCGGTGGTGAAAGTAAAAGATCATCTAGTCACTGAGTGTCGAATGACGCCGTCGGTTCCGCTGTGATTGTATAATTTTAATAACAGGATTCCAATTTTTATCCAGTTGAAAGCCATTGTCACGATTTATAAGATTATCGGCAAGACGTATTTGACTGATTCTTTAATTACAGAATCCTAAAATCCGGAAACCGGAGCTAAAATTTTTCTTTCATTGTATTCCACTGAATGTCCCAGTGCTCTGCTACTGCCGATTTTGACGGTTGCCGCAGACAGGTGTATCTTCCATGTTCTGCACATCGTTCATGGACAGTTCTTGTCGTCTGGCCAATATATGCAGAGCCACATTCACAGGGAATTCTGTAGACGCCTACTTTCTTCAGTTGTAAATCGTCTTTAACGGATCCAACAAGGGCCCGGTTCTTTGCTGGTGGACGGAAGAGAACCTTGATTTTATTTTTCTTCAGTAATCCGCCTATTTTCGACGACACATTCCCGGCGTATGGAAGGAACATAGTTGATTTAAAGTCGTCATCAGCTTTCTCAGTGCGTTGCTTCTTGTTATGACAGTTGGGCATGGCTTTCCTTATTTGGCGTGAAGTGTAGCCATTCTCTTTCAAAACATTCTCCAAGTGTCCTAATCCAGCGTGGAGGTTTCAATCATCCGATATTACATGCGCTCGATGTATTAAGATACTGAGAACACCGGCTGTTTGTGCTGGGTGATGGCAGCTTGACGCCTGGATATACAGATCTGTGTGAGTCGGTTTCCTGTACACACAATGTCCTAATGAATCATTATTTTTACGGCGCACTAGCACGTCTAGAAATGGTAAAGTGCCATCTTTATCAATCTCCATCGTGAATTTGATGTTCTCATGTACTGAGTTTAAGTGATGAAGGAATTTCTCCAGTTCCTGTCTACCATGAGGCCATACAACAAAAGTATCATCTACGTACCGCTAGAAGACCGTAGGCTTTAAAACAGCAGACTCAAGTGCTTTCTCCTTAAAATTCCCCGTAAAAAGAATACCACAGGGGGCAAAGGGCTCCCCATGGCGACGCCGTCTGTTTGTTCAATGAATTCGTCATTGAATAAAAAGTACGTTGAGGAGAGTATATGTTCAAACAAGGCCGTCAGTTCTGCACTGAATAAGTTACCAATAAGATGTAACGATTCCATTAAAGGCACTTTGGTAAAAAGTGACAACACATCAAAGCTGACTAATAAATCCGAGCTGCTAAGCTTAACTTCCTTCAAGCGACTGACAAAATCCTCGGAATTACGTATATGGTGACAGCAATTACCCACATACGGCTTTAGTAGTGAGGTCAGAGATTTTTCTGTACAATAGGTCGCAGCACCAATGTTACTCACTATTAATCGTAGTGGGGCACCATTCTTGTGTATCTTGGGAAGACCGCAGTGTCTTGGTGGTACTGGCGTCAAGCTACCACCACCCAGCACAAACAGCAGGTGTTCTCAGTGCCTTAATACATCGAGCGCATGTAATATCGGATGATGGAAACCTCCACGCAGAATTAGAGAGAATGGCTACACTTCACGCCAAATAAGGTAGGCCATGCGCAACTGTCATAACAAGAAGCAACGCACTGAGAAAGCTGATGACGACTTTAAGTCAACTGCGTTCCTTTCATACGCCGGGAATGTGTCGTCGAAAATAGGCGGATTACTGGAGAAAAATAAAATCAAGGTTATCTTCCGTCCACCAGCAAAGAACCGGGCCCTGGTTGGATCCGTTAAAGACGATTTACAACTGAAGAAAGCAGGCGTCTATAGAATTCCCTGTGAATGTGGCTCTGCATGTATTGGCCAGACGACAAGAACTGTCCATGAACGATGTGCAGAACATGGAAGATACACCTGTCTGCGGCAACCGCCAAAATCGGCAGTAGCAGAGCACTGGGACATTCAGTGGAATACAATGAAAGAACAATTTTAGCTCCGGTTTCCGGATTTTAGGATTCTGTAATCAAAGAATCAGTGCAAATACGTCTTGCCGATAATCTTATAAATCGTGACAATGGCTTTCAAATGGATAAAAATTGGAAACCTGTTATTACAATTATACAATCACAGCGGAACCGACGGCGTCATTCGATACTCAATGACTAGATGATCTTTTACTTTCACCACCGAGGGCAGCACGCACAACTCGGTTATGCCGCACATGTCAACACTTGACGCATGCGCTGTAGGGTGCCAGTACATTTCGACTGCGCGAGATTCGGCATAAATACCGCGACTGCACCTGGGCTCTTTCGTTCCGCTATCTTCCTCTCCCTTGACCTTGAACGAGCCTATGACCGCATGTGGCATTCCAGTCTCCTCTTCAAGCTCCAAACCTTCGCCCTTCCTATTAAGTACGTCCGTCTGATCGGCTCCTTTCTTTCCCACCGTCCTTCCTACATCACCAACCACAACATTGATTCCTACACCTTTTCTCCCTCTGCCGGTGTGCCCCAGGGCTCCGTCCTCTCCCCTCTTCTGTACCTTTTGTACACGGCGGGCATGCCGCCGCCTTCACCCCCCATTCACCTTCTCCAGTACGGCGATGACAACTGCCTTCCTTGCCCTTGCCCCCACCCTGCAGCGCTCCCAACACCTTCTCCAATCCCATCTTGACCGGTTCACAGCTTGGTGCAACCAGTGATTGCTTAAGGTCAATCCTGCCAAATCCCAGGCGATCAGAGTAGGCAAAACCACTCCTTCCTTCCCCCTCCTCGATTTCTACTTCACCATCTATGGCCGTCCTATCTCCCTCACCCCCACCCTTAAGTACCTTGGTGTCACCCTTGACCGTCGCCTCTCCTGGACCCCCCACCTCCGGACGATCCAAGCCAAGGCACGCTCCCGCCTCTGTCTCCTCAAACTCCTCTCCGGCCGAACTTGGGGTAGGACCCCTCTACCATCCTCCATACCTATCAATCCCTCATTCGCCCTATCCTTTGCTACGCCCACACTGCCTGGGTCTCCGCTCCCCCTACCTTTTACAAATCCCTTCAGATCCTGGAACGCCATGCTCTTCGCCTCGCCTAT
Organism: Schistocerca cancellata; assembly: GCF_023864275.1. Lineage (NCBI taxonomy): Eukaryota > Metazoa > Arthropoda > Insecta > Orthoptera > Acrididae > Schistocerca > Schistocerca cancellata. Next base: position 3,167,033 of record NC_064632.1, on the reverse strand, counting down.
CGCATCTGTCTCCCCTCCCCCACGAGGATGCTGTACGATCTCATTCCCTTCCCCCACCTCCTCCTTTTCCTCGAATGGATACAGATCCTCTACACCTCCCACAAACTCGATCTTCCTCACCCGCTGGTCTCTCCCATCCTCTCCCGCCCCCGTCCGCTGCCGCGCCTGTACATCCAAGTCCCATCTGCTCTCCATCTCTCCACTCTCCACACCCTCTCCCAAGGTGGTTTCCGCCAGCTCCCCCTCCCTGACGATGCCCTCCTCCCCTCCATCTACCTCTCCTACCAACTTTGATCCTCCCTCCGTCTTCCTGTGTTTGTTCCTTTGGGCACCCTCCCTCCCTTCTCTCCCCCTTCCCTCCCTCCTCCCTTTCTCCCCTCTCCTCCCCTGGGCTTCCCCTCCAGCCCTTCCTCCGTTCCTACTACCGACTCCTCCGCCATTGGCATCCTTGCTCACCCCTCTCCCTCCCACTCCCCCTTCTTCCCCTCTTGGCTGGTCCCCGGACTCGCACACGCTATGTGGACATTCGCGGCTGGCGATCATCGCCATCAGTTTCGCGTGTTTGTACCGTCGTTTTGTGTTTTTTAGTGTCCGCCGTCACGCTCATACGTTCACCTGTGCCGTCGGATACATCAGTGTTATGTGCGCCGTGTCAACGTGTTTTCAGTGTCGTTACCGTCGAGTGTGAACGGCTCCGTGTTTTTTGTATTTCTGTGTCCACTATTTTTTGCCCGTCACTATGTTTATTCTGGATCTCCTTTCTGTGTTATATCATTGTCAACTCTACGGCCGAAGAGCGGCGTAGCATGCCGCTGACAGCCTACCTGATTGTACAGGTATGAAAATAAGAATAAAGGGAAAAACTGGGCTCTTCAGTAGTTGTGTACTCACCCGATGATGGCCGGCCGTCTTTGAGCCGAAATATCGTCACAGAATGTCGACGGGATACGGCTGCATACCCGTTAATTGTTAGAAGAAATCTGCAGCAATTTGCGGAAGGTTGCTCTTCTGTCACATCATTCGTCGTCGGACACAGCGATGTCTGAGACTTGATTTTTTCCTGGATTCCAGATATTCACGGTACAATCGTTTACTGTTCGTACGGAAAAATCCCCACTTCATCGCTACCTCGGAGATGCTGTGTTCCATAACTCGTGCGCCCACTACAACATCAGGTTCAAAGTCATTTAAATCTTGATAACATTATATTATAGCAGCAGTAACCGATCTAACAACTGCGCCAGACACTTGTCTTATATAGGTGTTGCCGACCGCAGCGGCGTATTCTGCCTGTTTACATATCTCTGTACTTGAATACGCATGCCTACACCAGTTTCTTCGGAGCTCGATTACCCGTGCACCGTGCATGTGTCTGACTGGCAGTCACTCCTCGCCAGGCGACGCGGCTCTCACCTGGACGGCTCTGTATCGGTAGTAGGCTGGTAGTCTTGGGAGAGCCAGTCCTGACAAAACTCCACCATCTGGTGAGCAAAATGTATGAGACAGGCGAAATACCCTAAGACCTCAAGAAGAATATAATAATTACAATCCCAAAGAAAGCTGGTATTGACAGATGTGAATATTACCGAACTATCAGTTTAATAAGTCACAGCTGCAAAATAGTAACGCGAATTCTTTACAGACGAATGGAAAAACTGGTGGAAGCCGACCTCGGGGAAGATCAGTTTGGATTCCGTAGAAAAATGGGAACACGTGAGGCAATACTGACCCTACGACTAGAGAAAGCTTTTGACAATGTTGACTGGAATACTCTCTTTCAAATTCTGAAGGTGGCAGGAGTAAAATACAGGAAGCGAAAGGCTATTTACAATTTGTACAGAAAGCAGATGGCAGTTATAAGAGTCGACGGGTACGAAAGGGAAGCAGTGGTTGGGAAGGGAGTGAGACAGGGTTGTAGCCTCTCCCCGATGTTATTCAATCTGTATATTGAGCAAGCAAAAAAGGAAACAAAATAAAAGTTCGGAGTAGGTATTAAAATCCATGAAGAAGAAATAAAAACTTTGAGGTTCACCGATGACATTGTAATTCTGTCAGAGACAGCAAAGAACCTGGAAGAGCAGCTGAACGGAATGGAAAGTGTCTTGAAAGGAGGATATAAGATGAACATCAACAAAATCAAAACGAGGATAATGGAATGTAGTCGAATTAAGTCGGGTGATGCTGAGGGAATTAGAGTAGGAAATGAGACACTTAAAGTAGTAAAGGAGTTTTGCTGTTTGGGGAGCAAAATAACTGATGATGGCCGAAGTAGGAAGGATATAAAATGTAGAATGGCAATGGCAAGGAAAGCGTTTCTGAAGAAAAAAATTGTTAACATCGAGTATAGATTTAAATGTCAGGAAGTCGTTTCTGAAAGTATTTGTATGGAGTCTAGCCATGTATGGAAGTGAAACGTGGACGATAAATAGTTTGGACATGAAGAGAATAGAAGCTTTCGAAATGTGGTGCTATAGAAGAATGCTGAAGATTAGATGGGTAGATCACATAACGAATGAGGAGGTACTGAATAGAAATGGGGAGAAGAGGAGCTTGTGGCACAACTTGACTAGAAGAAGGGATCGGTTGGTAGGACATGTTCTGAGACATCGAGGGATCACCAATTTAGTATTGGAGGGCAGCGTGGAGGGTAAAAATCGTAGAGGGAGACCAAGAGATGAATACACTAAGCAGATTGAAAAGGATGTAGGTTGCAGTAAGTACTGGGAGATAAAGAAGCTTGCACAGGATAGAGTTGCATGGAGAGCTGCATCAAACCAGTGTCAGGACTGAAGACTACAGCAACAACAGGCTGCCCGGTCAGTGTGTGTGCCTCGCGGACCGCGCCCCTGGGAGCCGCACGCAGCCGCACAGTGTCTGGCCAGGCCAGCCACCGCCGTCTCACCGCCACCACCACCAGCAGGTCCTGCGCCGTGCGGCGCTGGCGCACCTCGCCTCCGTCGGCGCTGGCCAGGACTACTCGGCCTGATTGGGCGTCCCCCGGCCGTGGCCGGCTATTAAAGTTGCACGCGCCGCCGGCTGTAAAGTCGGCCCTTGCAGGGCTCATTACCCGACACGGGGGCAGCGCGCCTCAGAAATTCCATTAGGCGGCGGCGGCGGTGACCCTGCGACGTGCGCGGCAGAGGTCGCCAGGTGCGCTGGACCGCGACCCCCACCTCAGATTGCACTAGGCTCGAGCTCGTAATCGTAAGCCGAGTCTCTGGTCGAATCTTCTACGGAAACAACGCGCACTGTCTCCCGGTACCCGGGAAACCGTTCTTCGGATGGGCAAGCTTTCTATTGTCATGTAATTGTAAAGGACGCACACCGACGTGACAAAAGTCACTGCGTAGCTGTAACACGCCCGGTAGTACGAATGGGTGGGGGGGGGGGGGGGTACCTTTACTGACTGACTTCTCGTTTCGTGACCGTTTCTTTTGTTGCCCGTGCGCCCTGTCCACACCGCGTACTTGGTAATCCCGCAGCTGTCGTACTGTTCTGCTCCACACCGCTGCTGACTTGCCTGAAACTATCTATCGAAATATGCAAGCGGGTTCTGGGGAGTCACTCAACGTTAAAACACAACACTGTCCTATGTCTCGTATGAACATCTAAATTCTGAGACGATGTGAAACCACAGGTTGCACTGTTTACACTCTAAATCGTAAATATTTATCCCAATTAACAATCTTGATGATTAACAGTCCAAAATACAATTCAGGCGAGCGTACACGTAACCGACACGACGCGGGTGATTGTTGACGATGCGGAAGCCGAATGATTGCACGGCAGTGCTTACGCTCGTCACGCATACAGATATCTGGTAACAGTCCGCCTTGTCACTAGTAATGATATAACACTGTCCGTAAAGTTAATTTTTCAGTTCTCAGTTCTCACTTGTACGAGCGTGCGCGTAACTGTCGCGGCGCGGCTGATTGTTGATGATACGGAACGCGATGATCGAAAGCACTTTCTCACGCTCGCTACGAATCACTGGCACTTGATTGCACTCTTTTGTGGTAAATAATATTACTGATTCACATTTGTTCATTCTTGGAGACCGAACAGGGCGCGGATGATTGGTGCTATGCGACACGCAACTGGAGGATACATAAATACATTATTAACACCACTGCTCATTTTCAATTACTTCTTGACGCACTTTGCTCTGAACCATTTCCATATGTCATCACTTTACTGTAATAGCACTTGTAGCAACACTTCAACCTGAATACTAACAATGCCTCTCACATGCAGCGCTACACACTACACTATGTAACAGTTCCGTGTCCCGCGCTCGATTCTCTACAGAGGCGGCTGCCCGCAAAGATACTCCGCAACTAAGCCAGCGATATGACAGCACGCTTTCATACCGATATGCACATATGCAGTAGTATCCCGTACACGTGTGATAAAAGGCCAGTACACTGGTGGAGCTGTTATTTGTACTCAGATGATCCATGTGAAAATGTTTCCGAAGAGGCTATGGACGGACGACAGGAATTAACAGACTGGGAACACGGAATGGCAGTTCGAGGTAAGAAGCATACGACATTCCATTTTGGAAATCGTTGGGGAATTCAGTACTCCCAGACCCAAAGTGTCAAAAGCGTCCGAGGATATCACATTTCAGTCATTACCATCCACCAAGGACAATGCAATGGCCGACAGCCTTCATTTGACGACCGAGTGCTCAAATCAAATGGTTCAAATGGCTCTAAACACTATGGTACTGCCGGCCGGTGTGGCCGAGCAGTTGTAGGCGCTTCAGTCTGGAACCGTGTGACCGCTAAGGCCGCAGGTTCCAATCCTGCCTCGGGCATGGGCGTGTGTGATGTTCTTAGGTTAGTTAGGTTTAAGGGGGGTAGGACGTCAAAGGGGCGGACTTCGAGAAAGAGAGGCACCACAGGACATTTTATTCGCACTGTCTATACTTTTACAAACAAATTCATAAAACTTTGTCAGCAGGACCAGGAAGGATTCAGGATTCACACTCATAGCAGTGGAAGTTCAAAAACAAGAAAAAAAAATATTTTTTAAATGTGAAATTTCATGATTTTTTTCACTTACTGTTGGCTGCATTTGTTGCTATAGGTACACTTTCCTTCATAAGTAAGAGAAATTCTTCGATGAATTTGGCATAGCTTAGAAACCATACTTACAGGTGCATGAAACTCTAGAATTTATTTAATCTATGGAAAAATGAATGGGCTGTTACGTTTTAAACTTCGTGTTTAGAGAAAACTCGAATTTTATAGTTAATTATCTCACTTTTACCACAGTTTTTAACAGATTTGGGAAATTCTAGAGTTTCATACATCTGTAAGTATGGATTGTATGCTGTGCAAAATTCATCGAAGAATCTCTCTTACTTGTGAAGAAACGTGTATCTACAACAACAAATGCAGCCAATACCAAGTGAAAAAATGATGAAATTTCACATGTAAAAAAAATTTGTTTTGAACTTCCACTGCTATGAGTGTGAATCCTGAATCCTTCCTGGTCATGCTGCCAAACTTTTATGAACTTATTTGTAAAAGTATAGACAGTGCAAATTAAAATGTCCTGTGGTGCCTCTCCTGCTCCAAGTTGGCCCGTTTCACGTCCTACCCCCTTAGGTAGTCCTAAGTTATAGGGGACTGATGACGTCAGATGTTAAGTCCCATAGTGCTCAGAGCCATTTGAACCATTTTTTTTTAACTTTGGGACTTAACATCCGAGGTCATCAGTCCCCTAGAACGTAGAACTATTTAAACCTAACTAACCTAAGGACATCACACACATCCATGGCCGAGGCAGGATTCGAACCTGCGACCGTAGCAGCAGCGCGCTTCAGGACTGAAGCGCACAGAACAGCTCGGCCACAGCGGCCGGCTAACGACCGAGAGCAATGCAGTTTCCGTAGAGTTGTCAGTGATGACAGAGAAGCAGAACTGCTTGAAATAACTCCAGAAATCAATGTGTGATGTACAAAGAACTTATCCGTTCGGAGAGTGTATTGAACACGCGGCGAAACCATGCGATGATAGCAACAGCAGTCGACAACGACCAATTGAGCTCGCGTATTCAAAACATGTAACGTCAAACCACTACGTGGATGCTCGCGAAAGCGGAACTGTGTTGTAGTCAGCAGAGAGCCAGGGTATGATTATTCGGACATTCAACAAAGCTACGATCCCCCATGAAAATGCCATTCGCAGGTGGGAACAAACGTCGGGTATCAAGGTGAAATCCATTCGACCGCGGCATAATAGCCCGGAATATTTCATTAATTGTCAAGGTGAAGCACGAGCACACGTCGTAGGGTTGGCCGGCCATCCCTCACTACTGATGTCGTACGTTGCAGGCAGGGCAGACTGGTACTACAGGACAGGCGGCGAACTGTGGGGGAACCAACATCAGACTCTAATGCTGGGCAGAGCACAAGTGTGCCTTCCAGGGGAATAACTCCTTACACCTATACTGCGGGACGGAGACAAGCTGGTTGCCCAGTAGAGCTCGTGTAATGTCCCATGACGACCAAGGAGTGTCGCACACTGGTTACAGACCACGTACACCCCATCATGACGATCATGTTTCCTGGAGGTAGTGGCATTTTTCAGCAAGATAAATGCCCTACGTCACAAGACCAGCAGTGTAATGCAGTAATTCCAGGAACACAGTGGCGAGTTCCAATTGATGTGCTGGCTTCCAACTCGCCATATCTGAACCTGATTGAACACATCTGGGATGTGATTGAATGTGGCATCAGAGGTCATGGCCCCCCGTCCCGGAATTTGCGATAGTTAGGTGACTTGTGTGCAGATGTAGTACCAACTTCCTCCAGCAATCTACCGTGGCCTCATTCTTTCCTTGCCAAGACGCGTCGCCGCTGTTACCCGTGTCAGAGGTGAACTTACCGGCTATTAGGTAGGCGGTCATAATGTTCTGGCTCATCAGTGGATGATCCTCGATTGATCTTGAACAGTAGCTCTTCCGCTGTTACAGATGTGCTCTTTGAATTGAGTGCTGAGATGGCATTTGTTATGGCTGTACCGCTCGCTGAATTCCAGTGCGTGTGCAGAGAGACAGCGTTCCGAGCGATGTGAAATACTTGGCATTCGATTTTTGGAAAACTTGCTTTTTGTACATCTTGCAGTCTGATATTTTCACTCGAAAGAGTACTGCATTTCTTTTCGTTATGATCATACTTGCTGCGCTGCACCAAATTACTTAAAACATTGCACAAAATTTTAAAGAATTGGCCGACATAAAACCCACTGTGTAAACTTCGCTTATGGTTGATTTTAGCTCATCATTGCAGTAAATAAATTGAAAGATAAGTCATTGAAATTTTATTTTAAATTTAGAACAGAAGGATATTTCATTTCGTTCTCGAGATGCTGGGCTTTAGCGGGGGAGGTGGCGGAGCGGTTAGCACACTGGACTCGCGTTCGGGAGGACCATAGTTCAAACCAGCGTCCGTCCACCCCGATTTCTGATTTCAGGTTTTCTGTGACTTGCCTAAATCGCTTCCGGCAAAATGCCAGGATTGTGAGGTAACGGGCGAGTTGTGACGCCCTTAAAATGTTCTACGTTTGGAGTTGGCATGGTCGCACCGGCCGCTCGGCCAGCCGGGACGAGGCAGCAAACACTGTAAGTAGGCTGTTTAGGTTTTCTTATTGGTAACGCCACGTAGCGCTCTGTATGAAAATCACTGACTGTGCTGTGTGCAGTCTGTGGCTAGTTTGCATTGTTGTCTGCCATTGTAGTGTTGGGCAGCGGCAGCTGGATGTGAACAGCGCGTAGCGTTGCGCAGTTGGAGGTGAGCCGCCATCTCTCTCCCCACATCCACCACTGCTGGCGGCTCACCTCCAACTGCGCAACGCTACGCGCTGTTCACATCCAGCTGCCGCTGCCCAACACTACAATGGCAGACAACAACGCAAACTAGCCACAGACTGCACACAGCACAGCCAGTGATTTTCATACAGAGCGCTACGTGGCGTTACCAATAAGAAAACCTAAACAGCCTACTTACAACACGTGGTGCCGGACGTTAACGGGATGAGAGGGGTAGCCCCAGCACGTGGCCCAGCTGCGTGGCAGGGAATTCCATTTCACAGTTCGTATAGAAATTAATAGTAGCCAGATGAAATTCTTATCATCCGTTTTTAAGAAAACTATTAGGTGAAAAAATGTATGTGCATCTTACAGTCTGTCATCTTCACTTGATAAATGACTGAATTTCTTTTCCTTGTACACCATGGTTACTGTTGCTGCATCGAATTAAGTAAAACAGTGCGTGAAATTCTGAAGATTTTGCAGAGGTAAAAATTCATTGCGTAAATTTTGTATATAGTTGACCTCAGCTCATACGTTGCAGGAAATGATATGTAGATGAGATATCGCAATTTTATTTAAAACTGAGAGCAGAAAGTTCCGTTCTCGAGTTATTGGGTTTTACGTCCGAAGGGCTGTCGTGCGCGACGTACTTGCACATCGCGAATCATGTGGTCATAACAATCCTCATATCTCATGAAAGATTCAAGTCAACAAGAGGAGATTTCCTGCAAATAATAGCACGCAACGAGGCACATAAGTTGTAGGATAAATACGAGAAAGTTTTTTATTCATCGGTGTGTGAAAGTGACTCGTCTGCAGCAGTGAGAGGTCGCCGGCTCAGGACGCATCCAGATGTCCACAGCACTGTGGGAGAACGGAAGAGGCGCACGTGTGTGTACACGTCGTACTTGTCCACAGCGGCGAAAGGGCTAACGTTCGAAAATCTCTTACGTAAGAAACTATGATTCTGAAAGTAAATGTGAAACTATAATGAATGCAACATTTAATATGTGGAAGGTTACGGCTGATATTTCCACTTCTATTACTATGCTCAAAAGATTGCAAAACCCAGCGGTGATAAATTTCACTGCACCCTCCAAAACTGTGGACGGGCCACGCCTTTAAAAACTAACCTCTAAGTACTTGTGGACGAAACTACGGCCCTAGGCATAGCTCTTAAAGAGGGGAATTTACAAAAGTAATATTGTAAGTAGGCTGTTTAGATTTTTATATTGGTAACACCACGTAGCGCTCTGTATGAAAATCACTGGCTGTGCTATGTGCTGTCTGTGGCTGGTTTTCATTGTTTGCTATTGTAGTGTTGGGCAGCTGGATGTGAACAGCGCGTAGCGTTGCTCAGTTGGAGGTGAGCCGCCAGCAGTGGTGGATGTGGGGAGAGAGATGGCGGAGTTTTGAGAGCGGATGACCTGGACGTGTGTCCATCAGAGACAGTAAACTTGTAAGACCGGATGTCATGAACTGATATATATATATATATCAGTTCATGACATCCAGTCTGTGGTGTCACCGCCAGACACCACACTTGCTAGGTGGTAGCTTTAAATCGGCCGCGGTCCATTAGTAAACGTCGGACCCGCGTGTCGCCACTGTCAGTAATTGCAGACCGAGCGCCACCACACGGCAGGTCTAGAGAGACGTACTAGCACTCGCCCCAGTTGTACGACGACTTTGCTAGCCACTACACTGACGAAGCCTTTCTCTCATTTGCCGAGAGACAGTTAGAATAGCCTTCAGCTAAGTCCATGGCTACGATCTAGCAAGGCGCCATTAACCATTTCTGGAGAGAGTCTCACTTGTATTATCAAGAGCGATGTACCACAACGATGGATTAAAGTTAAGTAGTACCGCAGCTACGTACTTTTCTTTATAGCATTCATTAAGTATCCTGTTTCAGACCTCACGCCAGCCGGCGTGTGTAACGCGTGCATTTCGGCTACTTCCGAGTGGCGTGGCTGTCTTGCAACGCCACAACAGAGTCTTACAAGTTTACTGTCTCTGATGGACACACGTCCGACTTTTGAACACTATTAAGGTAAATACATTGTTTGTTCTCTATCAAAATCTTTCATTTGCTAACTATGCCTATCAGTAGTTAGTGCCTTCAGTAGTTAGAATCTTTTATTTAGCTGGCAGTAGTAGCGCTCCCCGTATTGCAGTATTTAGAGTAACGAAGATTTTTGTGAGGTAAGTGATTTGTGAAAGGTATAGGTTATTGTTAGTCAGGGCCATTCTTTAGTAGGGATTATTGAAAGTCAGATTGCGTTGCGCTAAAAATATTGTGTGCCAGTTTAGTGTTGATCAGAATAACTAAAGAGAGTAATGTCTGAGTGCGTTCAGTTTTGCTCAGCTGTTTGAGAAGCAAATAACGTAAGGGGTTTACCAGCACAGTAATTCAATAATTTTTTCTAAGGGGACGTTTCAATATCTCATTCTGACGACCGCTGTTGACTGGACTAATAGGTTGTCGACGATTTTAAGCTAACTGCCAATGTCTTCCAGAATACAGATTGGAATCCTACAACTTCATGTAAGTGAAATGGCTCAACAGAATCAATGATGAAACTCGACATTCACAGTTATTCACAAAGACTTTTAGGATACCAACGTATTAATGAACAATCATCATCTGTGATAATTAAATCTATTCAGATTTATATATAGATTAAATAGAAACCAGTGTCGCTCCCCTGTCAGTTATTACTTCTTTCTTTGATCGGAAAAGTGGCTAGAGGTAGGAGACTCGAATGGAGAAGACCACCCGTTCGTTACCAAGAGATGAGGCAGGCGATCGTCCTGGATTACAGAACTCTTAAACCACTTTAACTAGTGTGCCGGTGCTGCCAGTTATCCTCACTGTATGTAAAGCTGTGTTGCGCCGAGCTGCGCAGTGCAGCTGTGCAGTGCCCTTCGCAAAGACGGCATCGCCAGCACCCGAACAGGACTCCAAGATGCGGCACCCTCTACTGCACTGCTTCGCCAAATCGATCCGAACACTCTCGCGTCCTGCTGGCGAGTCCTCCCCATGCGGAGCCCAGTTACTCCCTGTGTATTCCTTGCCACCAAAGTGGTGCCAGTCGCCAATCGCAAAATTACGAACCACTGCGGTCTCTCCAGAAGAGAGTCTCGGCAGAAATAGTGTGTCTTCTTCAGTCTCCGAGGACAACATGAAAACTCTCCCCTACCACCAAAAAGTATTCGTTTCAATGCTGCGATCTGACGTCACACTTCTTTACGCGAACTTCATGTTCTCCCGCCAATGTCCATAGCCTCGCAGCAGGATTCGACGAATTCAGAGGGGACCGCTAAGAGGCTAGCGTTTGTTTGCGCTGGCCTAAGCTTTCTGCAGCCGACATGTGCTGATCCTCAAAGAAGTCAGAAAACACGGGAAAGCTCTCCTGACTCCTGCACGTGGCACAGTACCAACCATGGCCGGACCTTAGCCGCCACCGTGACAACAATGCATGGTGCCTCATGGGGATTTTGACCCGGCCTCACTTCCTGGAATCTCACGTCAGCAGGTTGCAGTCCCATCCACCTGTCACCGGCCTGCTCGCTGAGGTATTCCCTGTTGACACGTTCCACATCATTACGAAATGTTGTATTCATGACCTATGGAACAAGTATTAATGTATGTATGTATGCTTTGTCTCGAGTCCAGTTCTCTTCACATTCGCACACACCCTATACATTCATAATGTATTAAAAACCATCGCTCAGATAACAACGAGAGACATGCAAATTACACAGGCACCATATTGCCAGTAACTGTGTTATATCAGTAACATTTTTCGTGCCGAATTTCCCTGTTTGTATCCCCAGAATGATAAATATACTCAAATTATTAATGAAACCGGTACCCAAAAAACTTGTTGTGTTTAAGAGGTATATGAAAGCTGCACTAAGTGAAATTTATGCCCAAACAGAAATGTGTGAAAGTCGCACTTGCTGTTCCTGGAAGTACCTGTTGAAGCGCACGGTCTACGTGAACCCCGAGTATTCTTTCACTGGAAGACTCCTTGTGAGCCAAATTCACCTGCACTCCGCAGGTCCTTATCCACTGCAGTGGATGACAACCTCGACAATTATTGTCAGTACGCCTCTAAGTCTCGTAGTGTTCAATTTGGGCGCCCTGTTGTGTTTGTGTGCTTGTAGTTTCCATATGGAAGTGTCGACGACTACCTGCACTAAACCATTTGGCCACGATAGACGTTACTCACATATCACAAAGAGAATCAAAGCAGACGCCTCTGTGATTTGGTGCTGTTCAAAACACAGACCCACATACTGCTGAGAAATTCTGAAAGCCAAAGAATGTAAGGTGCTTAGTTCAAATGAGAATCAATATGGAGCACCGGATAACGCTCGCTTATAAACACAACAGACTGTGATTCCGGCGAAGAAGAAATCAGTGGAAGACGGGACACTGATTTATAAAACATTTAGGACATTATACAATCACTACACAAAAGCACGCTGAAATCAGAAAGAACTAGAAACACTAAAATAAGTTGACCCTGAAGCAGGTGTACTAACTATGAATGACGGTTTTTCTTTTCTGTTACGGACGGCAACTTTGGACATAGAATCATAGTTTTTAGTGGAAAAGCAGGAAGACTAGCTGTGTACACAAGACTTTTAAGTGGGTGGAACCTTCAAATGCAGCAGCAAACAATTTTCTCAAATATAAACTATTCATACTGACTTTGGAGTTTCAAAGTGTGAAACAAACATCTATCGGGTGTTCTTTGCATTCTTACCGAACAAAAGAAAAGAGACATATATCCGTCTTGTCTGCAATGTTATCGATGATGTACTAGGACGTAATCTTAAAAATGTCAACGTTGATATCGAAACAGTAGCAATTTTTGCGCTAAGAGTTGTGCTCCCATCGGCTGAAGTGCGTGGCTGCCATTTCCACATGAAGTAATCTTTCTGGAGAAAAGTGAAATTTTTTGGATTTACTTGGGAATGCAGAGTAATACTGCAAATTCGCATGCGTTCTGCTCTGCCGTTCATTCGACCTAAAGATTTCTGCGATGGCGTGTCGAGATACATTTAGAAGCACTAGATATCGCCAGGATTTCTCAGTTTTTCGATTTTTTTGTAGATAAATGGCTGGAAAATGATGAAGTGCTGGCCAGTCCTTGGAGCTGCTAGATACGGCGCAATCGTACCACGAATGCTGTACAAGGCTGGCACGACCGAATTAATTATTTGCTCGGGAAACGGAATCCCAAATGTAAGACATCATAAACTGTCCGAAGACAGGAGTAGAGAATTCGGCGTGTGCATTAGTGAGGGCACAGCTAGGAGCGGAAGGTAAACGGAAGAGAAACAACGTACATAGTGAAACGGCGGAAAAATAGAGAAAAAGTATGAAGAGTTTGGTGACGTCAGGGCTTGCTTGAAATAAATCTCCTACCTCCAAAACTTTGAATAAATTCTCTGGCAAAGTGTTAGACGATGTATACAATAATCTACCACGAAAGGAAGAACAATATGCAAAATACGAGGTTTTATAAAATATCCTGTCGTCATTGTGACGCGACCTGCACTGGTCAGACAAGGTCTTCAACATACGATTTAAGAAATGGATTTAATGTATAAGGTGCCGGCTATGATTTCTTGTTTGGTAGTATGCAGTGATCTTACGATAAACTAGCGATTTTAATCTGTATTTTTGGTTGAAAATGGGGAAAAATGTAACAGTAATACAGTTAATCGTTAATTCCTACTCTCCTTTTAACACATGCACTGATGATGGTGTCGTACACCGCAAGCGCAACGGCCACAGTGTGGTTAGTTGAAACAGGACGCGTTTCTGCCCTGAAAACAAATAAAACAATCTCTTTGACATAACGCAACGAACACAAGGAGCAGAGTATGGCCTTACGGAGACAAACACAATGTTTAGGCATGCCTCGTATATTTCTTATGCTATTGCTCGATACATCTGAAAATGACCTAAGACGCTTGAAGTAAAAGACTGATTTGAAACGTTTGACTTATCAATAGTTATTTTTACGAAAACGAAATTTGAACTTATATCAATGTTCTTAAATACTATTGTTCATTACGAAATGCAGACTTAGCAAGAACTTAGCAGACAAGGCGACGAGCACGGGGTGTGCCTCTATGGGAACAAGGGAAAGGATTTAATAAGCTTGTGTGTGATCTAACAGGTTTCAACAGAGATAGGCATTACTGAGGGCAAAGAACAAGAGAGAAAGTTGCAATACTCATTCACAGAGATTTTCGTACTGATAAAATTTCATTTTCGTTAACCGATTTGCACGGGACAAGAGCAGAAATAGAGAGAGAAATTGATGTTAGTTACAGTTACTGAAGCAAGAGAACGAACACGCTGTTCAACCTAAAACAGGCCAGTGTCAGGAATTTAGCTTACGACACACTTGGAAAAGATTTCAGTAATTCGGGAAGAGACTGGTACACATAGTTGTGTCTACAAACAAGTTCTCGTCAGGACCTAACTGACAGAACGCCAGCAAGCATTTGCGTCGCGTCGCGCCGTCATCGCCTCGTGGTACGGCTTCCCAGCGTGTCCCCAGCGGTCAACAGCGCTTCCAACGCGTCCAGACTGCAGCTCGTCCCATCTTCACCTGCGTACCGTTCACTCTCAACAACACCGAGAAGAAGCACTGCTTGGCGCACGTTGCCGCAGTCAAGAGGCCTAACTTCCGGGCGCAACACAACGGTGCAGCGATAATTCCAGCGTCATCCATAGCCAGCATTAACCGCCCCTGTGTTGGCCGCCCAAGTGCAACGGGCATGGAACTCCATCTCACACACTGACATCCGGCACCTGTACAGTGCAGTGCACGTACGTTTGCGTGTTTGTATTCAACATCCTGGCGGTTACACCAGTTATTAATGTACCAGCAATTCACAATTTCTAAGGTTTATCTCGGGCTTATATTAACCTGTGATCTTGAAATGTTAAAAATTTCGTTACTCTAGATTAGTTATCTTTTGTGGTATTCGTTATGTAGGAAGATCGTATTAACTCAATTTATTACACGAAAATGCAAAAGAAATCGTTTAACTACCGTTGACAACCACTGAAAATAAACCAGTACAAGGGATGTGGAACGTGAATGAAACAATTGTATTCGCGTAAGTGGTACTGTTCTTGCCGATGGTTAGTGTATAAAAAAAGAGTATCCATTTGCATCTACTGCCAGAGTTTAAGGCATGTTGTATCTCTAACAACCAGCAAGTATTCAGAGTGAAGATTGAAATTACTGAACATCGTAGAAAACGGTTTGACTTTTCCTGTATTTCACCTTGCGGTTGCTGGTTGATCTCACCATACTCGTAATCTGCTAGCAGGGCCTCAGAATCAGTTGTTGGGTCTGTACCGACAACTTCCATCTAAGTTTAGCTCCACCGGATGAGAGCCTCCCACTGCTGAAGTGAAGTCTGCCCGAGATGGCGCCTGTCTGTCAAGCCCGCTCGAAGTGGCACCTGGCTGGAGAACAACTTCCTGCAATCCGCTTCCAACGATGAAGACTCTGTTCTCTGCATTTTTCGGGCGTCACATAATTTTGATTGGCTGAATGAAAAATATTGCAAGTGCTGACAAGTAAGAAGTTGTCTTGGAAAGTGCTAATCTCTCTCTCTCCCTTGCTCTCATAGCAGGTGGTTAACTATTTACGAAAATCGCTGTACTTGGTGCTACAAAATTGTGTCATGCTCTCTCCCTCTCTGACTTCTTCCGAGTGCTGCTCAATAATGGTGGATCTCTGTAAGCACAGATGTGTATCTTACTCCCACTTCTAATTTTTTAGGTTAAGCAATGGTAGCTGTTTCATTTCGTTAAATATTCGCAGTTTTTGCAGGCACGTAAATTTCGTGGTGGTGTCTCACAATTTTCAAAGGTACTCTAAACCTTTCTATCTCATTCCATATTCACACATGTTATTTCAGCGTATTTCGACGAATTCTGACTGCCTGCAGTTCTGTCCACAACGAATGGTTCAAATGGCTCTGAGCGCTATGGGACTTAACATCTGAGGTCATCAGTCTCCTAGACTTAGAACTAATTAAACCTAACTAACCTAAGGATATCACACACATCCATGCCCGAGGCAGGATTCGAACCTGCGACCGTAGCGGTCGCTCGGTTCCAGACTGTAGCGCCTAGAACCGCACGGCCACTCCGGCCGGCTTTTTGTAGATAAATGGCTGGAAAATGATGAAGTGCTGGCCAGTCCTTGGAGCTGCTAGATACGGCGCAATCGTACCACGAATGCTGTACAAGGCTGGCACGACCGAATTAATTATTTGCTCGGGAAACGGAATCCCAAATGTAAGACATCATAAACTGTACGAAGACAGCAGTAGAGAATTAGGCGTGTGCATTAGTGAGGGCACAGCTAGGAGCGGAAGGTAAACGGAAGAGAAACAACGTACATAGTGAAACGACGGATAAATAGTGAAAAAGTATGAAGAGTTTGGGGACGTCAGGGCTTGCTTGAAATAAATCTCCTATCTCCAAAACTTTGAATAAATTCTCTGGCAAAGTCTTCGACGATGTATACAATAATCTACCACGAAAGGAAGAACAATATGCAAAATACGAGGTTTTATAAAATATCCTGTCGTCATTGTGACGAGACCTGCACTGGTGAGACAAGGTCTTCAACATACGATTTAAGAAATGAATTTAATGTATAAGGTGCCGGCTATGATTTCTTGTTTGGTAGTATGCAGTGATCTTACGATAAACTAGCGATTTTAATCTGTATTTTTGGTTGAAAATGGGCAAAAATATAAGAGCAATACAGTTAATCGGTAATTCCTGTTGTCCTTATAACACAGGCACTGATGATGGTGTCGTACACCGCAAGCGCAACGGCCACAGTGTGGTTAATTAAAACAGGACGCGTTTCTGCCCTGAAAAGAAATAAAACAATGTCTTTGACATAACGCAACGAACACAAGGAGCAGAGCATGGCCTTACGGAGACAAACACAATGTTTAGCCATGCCTCGTATATTTCTTGTGATATTGCTTGATACATCTGAAAATGACCTAAGGCGCTTGAAGTAAAAGACTGATTTGAAACGTTTGACTTATCAATAGTTATTTTTACGTAAAGGAAATTTGAACTTATATCAATGTTCTTAAATACTACTGTTCATTACGAAATGCAGACTTAGCAAGAACTTAGCAGACAAGGTGACGAGCACGGGGTGTGCCTCTATGGGAACAAGGCAAAGGATTTATTAAGCTTGTGTGTGATCTAACAGGTTTCAACAGAGATAGGCACTGCTGAGGGCAAAGAACAAGAGAGAAAGTTGCAATACTCATTCACAGAGATTCTCGTACTGATAAAATTTCATTTTCGTTAACCGATTTGCACGGGACAAGAGCAGAAAGAGAGAGGGAGTTTGATGTTAGTTACAGTTACTGAAGCAAGAGAACGAACACGCTGTTCAACCTAAAACAGGCCAGTGTCAGGAATTTAGCTTACGACACACTTGGAAAAGATTTCAGTAATTCGGGAAGAGTCTGGTACACATAATTGTGTCTACTAACAAGTTCTTGTCAGGACCTAACTAACAGAACGCCAGCAAGCATTTGCGTTGCGTTAGACGAGGATCATATTAACTCAATTTATTACACGAAAATGCAAAACAAATCGTTTAACTACCGTTGACAACCACTGAAAATAAACCAGTACAAGGGATGTGGAACGTGAATGAAACAATTGTATTCGCGTAAGTGGTACTGTTCTTGCCGAAGGTTAGTGTATAAAAAAAGAGTATCCATTTGCATCTACTGCCAGAGTTTAAGGCATGTTGTATCTCTAACAACCAGCAAGTATTCAGAGTGAAGATTGAAATTACTGAACATCGTAGAAAACGGTTTGACTTTTCCTGTATTTCACCTTGCGGTTGCTGGTTGATCTCACCATACTCGTAATCTGCTAGCAGGGCCTCAGAATCAGTTGTTGGGTCTGTACCGACAACTTCCATCTAAGTTTAGCTCCACCGGATGAGAGCCTCCCACTGCTGAAGTGAAGTCTGCCCGAGATGGCGCCTGTCTGTCAAGCCCGCTCGAAGTGGCACCTGGCTGGAGAACAACTTCCTGCAATCCGCTTCCAACGATGAAGACTCTGTTCTCTGCATTTTTCGGGCGTCACATAATTTTGATTGGCTGAATGAAAAATATTGCAAGTGCTGACAAGTAAGAAGTTGTCTTGGAAAGTGCTAGTCTCTCTCTCTCCCTTGCTCTCATAGCAGGTGGTTAACTACACTCCTGGAAATGGAAAAAAGAACACATTGACACCGGTGTGTCAGACCCACCATACTTGCTCCGGACACTGCGAGAGGGCTGTACAAGCAATGATCACACGCACGGCACAGCGGACACACCAGTAACCGCGGTGTTGGCCGTCGAATGGCGCTAGCTGCGCAGCATTTGTGCACCGCCGCCGCCAGTGTCAGCCAGTTTGCCGTGGCATACGGAGCTCCATCGCAGTCTTTAACACTGGTAGCATGCCGCGACAGCGTGGACGTGAACCGTATGTGCAGTTGACGGAATTTGAGCGAGGGCGTATAGTGGCCATGCGGGAGGCCGGGTGGACGTACCGCCGAATTGCTCAACACGTGGGGCGTGAGGTCTCCACAGTACATCGATGTTGTTGCCAGTGGTCGGCGGAAGGTGCACGTGCCCGTCGACCTGGGACTGGACCGCAGCGACGCACGGATGCACGCCAAGACCGTAGGATCCTACGCAGTGCCGTAGGGGACCGCACCGCCACTTCCCAGCAAATTAGGGACACTGTTGCTCCTGGGGTATCGGCGAGTACCATTCGCAACCGTCTCCATGAAGCTGGGCTACGGTCCCGCACACCGTTAGGCCGTCTTCCGCTCACGCCCCAACATCGTGCAGCCCGCCTCCAGTGGTGTCGCGACAGGCGTGAATGGAGGGACTAATGGAGACGTGTCGTCTTCAGCGATGAGAGTCGCTTCTGCCTTGGTGCCAATGATGGTCGTATGCATGTTTGGCGCCGTGCAGGTGAGCGCCACAATCAGGACTGCATACGACCGAGGCACACAGGGCCAACACCCGGCATCATGGTGTGGGGAGCGATCTCCTACACTGGCCGTACACCACAGGTGATCGTCGAGGGGACACTGAATAGTGCACGGTACATCCAAACCGTCATCGAACCCATCGTTCTACCATTCCTAGACCGGCAAGGGAACTTGCTGTTCCAACAGGACAATGCACGTCCGCATGTATCCCGTGCCACCCAACGTGCTCTAGAAGGTGTAAGTCAACTACCCTGGCCAGCAAGATCTCCGGATCTGTCCCCCATTGAGCATGTTTGGGACTGGATGAAGCGTCGTCTCACGCGGTCTGCACGTCCAGCACGGACGCTGGTCCAACTGAGGTGCCAGGTGGAAATGGCATGGCAAGCCGTTCCACAGGACTACATCCAGCATCTCTACGATCGTCTCCATGGGACAATAGCAGCCTGCATTGCTGCGAAAGGTGGATATACACTGTACTAGTGCCGACATTGTGCATGCTCTGTTGCCTGTGTCTATGTGCCTGTGGTTCTGTCAGTGTGATCATGTGATGTATCTGACCCCAGGAATGTGTCAATAAAGTTTCCCCTTCCTGGGACAATGAATTCACGGTGTTCTTATTTCAATTTCCAGGAGTGTATTTACGAAAATCGCTGTACTTGGTGCTACAAAATTGTGTCATGCTCTCTCCCTCTCTGACTTCTTCCGAGTGCTGCTCAATAATGGTGGATCTCTGTAAGCACAGATGTGTATCTTACTCCCACTTCTATTTTTTTAGGTTAAGCAATGGTAGCTGTTTCATTTCGTTAAATATTCGCAGTTTTTGCAGGCACGTAAATTTCGTGGTGGTGTCTCACAATTTTCAAAGGTACTCTAAACCTTTCTATCTCATTCCATATTCACACATGTTATTTCAGCGTATTTCGACGAATTCTGACTGCCTGCAGTTCTGTCCACAACAAATGGTTCAAATGGCTCTGAGCGCTATGGGACTTAACATCGGAGGTCATCAGTCTCCTAGACTTAGAACTAATTAAACCTAACTAACCTAAGGACATCACACACATCCATGCCCGAGGCAGGATTCGAACCTGCGACCGTAGCAGTCGCGCTGTTCCGGACTGAAGCGCCTAGAACCGCTCGGTGTCCACAACAGCCCGTCTTCTGAGACTCCGTCCATCCAGCACTCGCAGCTCGCTAAAATGTCTCCGCGGTCCCTATCCAGCTTAGAGATACAATCTGCATTGTAACTTTTATTGCGTCCGGTACGAAGCGGTCCAGTCTCATGACCACCCGTAGGGAACCCCTAATACATGTGATTGTGGGCCTTCTGTCAATTCGTCCACGGATCTTTCCCAACCCAGTTTATGACTAACGGCGCGCTCCCTTGCCTACAGTCAAGTGCAAGACTGTTTGATAGAGGCTTCTGATTTAGATGTACACGCAATTCCGTATACGCAGTTGTAATCTACATAGTTAAGTACTGGCGATCACTGAAAGTGATTCATATTTAATTTTTCACAGGGAATTACCTTACTCCAATTTCATTTGTCTTCTTATTTCGGGTTTTGCATCAGTTATGGGACGGTTTGGGAAAAACAGTCGCTTACAACCAAACACCTTTGATCAGATGGTGTTTATGTACGCCTGAATAGAATTTTCATAGCCTTGAAGTACGTAAAGGACACTTTCGTGCAGCCGGCCGGTGTGGCCGAGCGGTTCTAGGCACTTCAGTCTAGAACCTCGCGACCGTTACTGTCGAAGATTCGAATCGAATATCAAATAATTGAAAAAGCATGGTAGTTATTGCATGCATTACATCTCAAAGTCTAACCTGTGCGTATCAGTTACGAGGAGAAGCGCCGGCCACGCAAAAAATCGGTACATTTATAACGCTATCATTTTCCGAATACTTTCTGGTAGAGGTTATGAAGTGGGCTTTTCTGGGATTCTTTTTTAAAAATTTGTAAAATGGGGACGCATAACATGTTTCAAGAATTGTTCCTGCTTTGCTATTGTTGTCGGTAATAAGAGAATGCGATGCGAATGAGTCACAGCGAAACAATCGATATGTACAGAACCAACAAGAGGTGGAGAGAGGTTGATGCGAAAACCTAGGGAAGAATTGTACCGGAACATGAGAACAATATCCAGGGAAATCAGACTCAAAAGGGCAAGGTTTGCAGGACATGTAGTTAGGATGAGTATGGACAGAATGACGAAGAGAGTGTGGCAAACAACAGGGAGGACAAGGGGAAAGATAGGAACCAAGTGGGTTGTTGAACTTCGGAAGGACTGGTTGGAATTGGGGATCATGATCAAAGGAAAGGAAAATTGGAGGAACAGATATACACCGACCAATATATCGGAGATCAGTGACAGAGAAGAATACAGGAAAAGATTAGAGTGTCACCAGTGGAGCCGACAGGAGAAACGGAAACTGAAGATCTCGGAAGAAGAGCGGGAGAGACGAAGAGAAAGAATGAAGAGGTTCTAGGAGAAGAAGAGGAAAACGCAGTCCACGAAGGGGCTACCCGTGGTCCTGCAGAGGCCCGTAACGCAAGAAGAAGAAGGCCAACTTCGAAATATATCACACGCTCAAAAGCACGCTCAAAAACTCCGTAATATTCCATTTGAAAAACAACATACAATCATGAATTAATACTATTGGAGCAAAGCATCATTTACAATTTATTTTACATTTTTCTACTATTGTAGACATAAACGACCAAGTACTGTTCCAAATGTTCGGTCGTAGGATTGTGCCTCCGATTACTCAAAACATTTTTATAAGCAGAAAAGGATCGTTCTAGATTAACTGAGGTAACTGGGCAGTATTTGAATTTGTTTGGTATGCTGGTACCTATAGTTTCTGGTAAAAGGTCACCCATCGCTTTAACAACCTATCAATTTGGCACAAATGTTCAAAGCCGAGGTTATTGTTTAAAATGTTTTTTTTTTCTTTGAGTTTTCTTGGGAATATCTCCGGCAATGAGGAGATCACTAGAATAATTTTATTCATTAACTGAATAGATTCATTCAACTCCAAACCTGAGTTTCAAGCTTTTTAAGACTTGCAGGTATGTGGGAAAAATTAGTGCTACTCACAGCAGTGTCTCTTTTAATACCGGGATCATTAAAAACTTCCTTGCACTGGCAAACTGCCAAAGCCTCTGCAGTATCGAAGTCGTTTTCTACCCCTCTAAGGGCCTCTAAATGTTCATTGTAAAACGACACTGCTTCGTCCCACATATCCTTACGAGTTACCACTGGTTCGGGAGGTAAAGGTACATTTGGTAGTTTTTCTTTGTAGGTCTTGATGGGGACACGAGGCTTTAGAAACACTTTCTTTGTGGATGAAATCAGTTTATTCACATTCACGAACGTGGAACGTACTTCTTCAGCAAGGCAATGTACTCCACGAGGAAAGCACGTCTCATGAATCAAATTGGGATAAAATATTCGGAGGGCTTTTCCTGCTTTGATCATACAGGGAGCAGCATCTGAAATAAACACAAACGCCCTTTCATCTGCAAAAGATTCTGGAAATAGTTTTTTAATACCCTCATTCACAAATCTGGCGATCATAAAATAATTTACTTTTTCAAGTTCCTTACAGGCCACTAAATGGGAAGAAGAAGGCTCTCCTTTTAAAGCACCAGCAATTAAATTTGTACTGTAACGGTCACAAGTGTCTGTAGTTTCGTCAGCTGAAAACCAGATAATGCTGTCCTTGAGTTCACTGCGTATTTCTTCCATAATATTTACGTTAATTGTCAGTATGTAATTTTTACGCAATGTTGATTTCTCTGATATATTTTGTGTTAAGCAATTATTGCGTAGAAATCCTTTGATTATAGGGTTTGTAAGTTTGTGAAGACGAATATTGCTTGCAGTGAATGCTTCACATAGATGCACGTTAAACCGACTTTTTTGGTACCTTGGGACACATCCCTGCTACTGCAACTTGCTGTTGCCAAAAGTTGTTGTCGTGGTCCTTTCTTCTCCACTCCTGCGGTTTGATGGATTGTGTTGACGTATTGGTATATTTGAAACTTTTTTTTTTTGAACGAAACGATTTTCTCGCAATCTTGACGATATAAAACAATTCCGTCATATGTAAATGTTCCAGGCTGGTCAGCTATCCACGAAACGACGTTCCTTTTTTCGGGCGGCATGGCGCACAACACGTTACACATTACTCGTCGTTAATACTTTCAACTGTGTACAAGTGAATAGAAAGCTAAACTGGAACACTGGACGAGCCTCTAAAAGCTTTCATAGTTTAACCGTTGCCGACGCGTACGGTATGACTGCGGGGAGTCACGAGGGGTGAGGGCGGAGGGACATTGTTTCTGCATGCCTGCTCTTGTTCATCTTCTGTAACGATTTCACGGGGCAGCGGCCTCTCGGTTAGCGATTGCACGCAGTTTTAAGCCGCTCTCAACCTGTGAGACATCAAAACTAGATCGGCGTAGAGTCAGCCCGTCTAAATTTGTAAAATGTTGTAAACATAGAGCGAAAATATGCACTGTCACTAGTTTTTAGTTAAAATATGCAAAAACCGGTGAAAAGGAGCCAAATACGCAAAGGCATATGCAACATGCAAATGCATGTAATCCGGTCTCTACTAATAGCCCACTAGGTGACCTCGGATAATGCCCGCCCATACGTTGGCAGAGAATCGTCACTGCCGAGTATCGGTGTGGGTGGGGTAAGGATTATCGTCACTCCAGACGTGGCTGCTGCTGCTATTGAAAACACCATCACGGGTGAATGAAGCCTCATTCGTAAACGATTCAACTTGTACAAAGTTCGGCACTATAGCACTATCGTGGATAATCCGTAGACAGAGGAGAGTGTGCGGCTTATAATCCATCGATCCCAGCACTTGCACAAGTTATTGAGGATACGGATTTAGTAGCTGTTCCACCAGTACTCTCAACATGCATGCATGCCACAGGCAAGTTGATGGGTACTTATTTCGGGGTGGTCAGCCACACAATCCAACAAGATCACCTGAAAATCTCATGTTCGGAGATGTCTTTGACGGGAACTTGGCTAGATCTCCATGAATGAATGACCTCATCTCTGATAAGCTGGTATCCGTGGAGATGAACTCCTAACAATCAGGATGACACCAGTTGGGAAAGCGGTCTCTCTACATTTGTGCTGCTTTAAAGACAATACATCCTGTTGCACAGTACATAAACGCATACCTGCTGAATTTTATGATGAGTAACATTCTGTCTTGGACTGTGTGTATGCACTGTACAGATTAACACACCTCGACATGGACTAATCATCAGCTGCCCGATGCAGTGGAGAACTGACACCAGGGGTAGCGGTGTGTGTGTGTGTGTGTGTGTGTGTGTGTGTGTGTGTGTGTAGCACAGATTAATGTGCCGGTGCGATGTGTGTTGTGCTATGAGGTAAGTTGTGTACAGTATGTCTGTTTGGTGGTCAGGGGTGTACGCTGTTTATCACCTGCTGCCTCTTCTAGTGTACAACAGACACGTGGAGTAGTCCTTTCGAGAGGTGGCAGAACTGCATGCACTGTTGTAGTACATGCCTTGAGACTGGTGGCCGTCGCTTTGAACAGTTACTACGAGCTACGTTGTCGTTCTGCAGTGTATGCTGTGTATGTCTGCAACACAGTAAACATGCATTTCCGAGTATGGTTTCCATATCTCCATATAAGCGGTTGTAGACCCATTATGATCACTTCCAGTTTGTCCCGAAAGGTATGAGACACCCTGTATCCACGAAGGTGTGGGCTTCATTGCGAGCACGTTTACATGTCAAGAAGACGGTACTAATCTTACGATTCGAAGTAAGGCCGGGGAGAAGACGTCGAGCAGAAAGAACTGCTGACGGCAGTCGCAGCTTCCTCACGAATGCGCTCGTTCGCTGGAAGACCAGCGCCGGCAGCAGGCGGAAGCGGCCTGCCCCGCCCTGCAGTGGGGAGGCGGGTGGGTCGCGAGGGCCCGGGTAACTGCCAGTCCCTGCCTGGAGGGCGTCGTCAGCTTTTGCGACGTGCGCAGTCGCTGCCGGTAGCGGCCGCCCAGGGGGCAGTGTCTGTCTGTCTGCAGGGCTGGAGGGCGAGCACAGCAGCGCGGCTGCCGTGGCTCTGTGGGCGAAGCGCCCCCACTGCCGACATCGGCTGCACCGAGCACACTGTCTGATCAAGAGTGTCCGGCAAGTATTAATAGGCATTCATATGGGGTGTTAATCGTCGATGAACGACTGTTTGTAGTGTCCCTTTTGCAATATTCACCATTATCGAGGTGAAACATAAATAAAAATGACTGTATTTGACTCAAAATGAACTGCAAACATCGCTTTATCTGCGAAAGGTAATAACACGAAGTGTAAAAATATGCAATATAGATCGATTGATGCAGAAAAGACATTATTTTTATTGTATGAGATATAATGTCTAAGTAATTAAAAGAAGTATTATTATCTTTGTAAGAGTATAAAACACAATGCAATGCTCGTTCTTCTGTCTAGTCTGTTCGTTCTGGTGTTAGCTGGAATAAGGTACGCAAGCTATTCTGCTGCGCTAGAATTTTTTCTGTCGTAACGTAATTGCAAATATTTAATGCTGTAAATTGTGTCCTAGTAAGAATATATTAGTATAAAGTGATCTCCATCTGTTATTTCAAGAACCTACGCCACATTTATCTTATGAAAAGAATATTTAATGAAAATTATTTAGCATGTTTCCAGCTGCTGCGGAGCGAGTAACAGTGATCTCTGACTGTTAACAATTAGCCACCATTACGCGGTACATTTAAAAATATTTTTTCACAGCACAATGTCTGATTGCCGGAGTTGAGCCGGAAAGTATGTAAAAATATTCAGTAAGATTAATTGAAGGAATCCAGTGAAGTAATTTTATTAAAACTTGTCTATTTTCTGTGTTAGTAATAATTTCAGATCAGTGAACTGGAGCTGAGTAATACTACGCTATTGCATTTATAGTAATTTGTAGGGAGCCTGGCACTCTATTAAACCAGATATAATACGTAATTGGCAACCTACGAAATTCATTATTTTACCTATTATATCTCTTTTGTATTTTTTTGAAAGCTAAACGTAAAAACTAACTTCACTAAAAATCAGTAACAGATCACGATAAGGCAAAGGACAAACAAATTTACTAGGAGAGTGTGTCCTCTAAAATATATTGGTTACACATTTTTTTAAGACATACAATATGTTGTAGTTCTTATTTTACGACAACTTGTTGAAAACCACAAAGACATTAGCATAAAGACATATTGTGCTTATAGATTTTGAGAAAGCTTTTGATAACGTGGTTAGAGAAACATTATGGAGAATAACGGAGCACAGAGGTTATCCTTCACAGCTTATATCAGCTATCAAAAGTCCACGTAAAGAAACATCAGTAACCTTATCTATATATTCCAAGATGCTACTCCTGGCGGGTGTAAAATGAATGTGCGCAACGGAAAATAAATATCAATCAGTTGCCTAACTCTGCCCCTCGTCATGGTTGCGCGGTCTAATGCCAATAACGCGAAATGATTGACATCATCTACGACAGACACTAGAAGACACTACTTTCAAAGATGATCTACGGTGGTGTGGAACCTCAGTGCAAGTAAACTATCGTGATTACACCTGTTTAGCTTTATAGCCCTAATAAGCCGAAGCAGTTAGCAATATCACCATGTGTACTGCGTTCGGTGCGTCGGAGTGATGGTTCTCGTACTCGTCTGCGGCGATGGAAGAACTCCAGCCACAAATAAACTCTTTCAGATACTAGGATGGCAGAACGCAGTCCTCTGACTAATATACTCTAATACTGTCTTCTCCTCTGTGTGTCCTACAGACGAGAAAAAAATGGTTCAAATCCTCTGAGCACTATGGGACTCATAAGTCCGCTAGAACTTAGAACTACTTAAACCTAACTAACCTAAGGACATCACACACACCCATGCCCGAGGCAGGATTCGAACCTGCGACCGTAGCAGTCCCGCGGTTCCGGACTGCAGCGCCAGAACCGCACGGCCACCGCGGCCGGCTACAGACGAGAAACGCGAACTCCCAACCACAAGGACGGAGTTCAGATAACATCTCAGCATAAGTATAGGCAGAGGAAGTGCTCTCAATTACTGAATGCTGCTTACTCGACGACGACTTCCAACCCGGAGGTGACGTCCAGAATTGTATAGGTTCGCAACAGTACAGTTCCTAACTGTTCTAACTATAAACTGTACTGCGAGCAAAGACACTAAGTCTGCCTGTACCAACAAAAGCTGATATCGAGCGGCCATCACACATGGGCGCTCACAACGGAAGACCGCTTCTCTCCAGCGCTGGCTTCCCAGAAAGTCTTGGCTCCCCAGCCTCATAATTCCCAAAACGAATCATATTCCCGAAACCACGGAATATTCTCCCTCTCTACAGATTCTTCCGAACGCTGAGCAGCCATATTTTAGTCTTTTGTCGTCCAGCACAGAAAGTTTGCGAAGGAAAACCTATACTCGTACAATGGTATGCTTCTGAGTATAAATCCTTGGAAGTAACCCAGACTGCGTAGTTTTTCGAGATGCTACTTCTTCGTTCTTCTCACCTGCATCCAAGATTTTCAGCATTTCCGAAGTATAGCCCTTCTGGTTCGGCTGCAACACCAGCTGGTCACGACTCTACTGTGCTCCAGCGCTTAGGTGCTACGACGTCCGTCTTGCTGTTTTCTGTGTTTGAGCAGGACCAGCACACCTGTGTGGGCCTTCCACTCAGGGATTCAGTTCCGCCAGCCGTTTTGTTTCCACTGGCGTTCCAAACTCTACTAGTATAAGCAATCATCCATTACGCCATTTCTATAATAAAGACAATCTGTCACCTTTCATGCAATAACCGTTAACAATTATTTACAAGACGTACGTGACAATGTCAGTCTCCTTTATAATATATTCATATATATGATGTACAACCTATTTCATGATACCTAAATGTGTTTGTAGACCACAGCAAAGTATGTAGATGAGTGCATGTAAGGTGCGAAATTATAGCCACCTTACAATATATATAATTACCACACCACGAAGATGACGTGCTACAGAAGCGAAATTTAAAGGACAGGAAGATGCTGTGATATGCAAATGATTAACTTTACTGGGCATTCACCCAAGGTTGGCGCCAGTGGTGACACCTACAACGTGCTGACATCAGAAAAGTTTCCAACCGATTTCTCATACACAAACAGCAGTTGACCGACGTTGCCTGGTGAAACGTTGTTGTGATGCCTCTCGTAAGGAGGAGAAATGCGTACCATGACGTTTTCGACTTTGATAAATGTCAGATTGTAGTCTATCGCGATTGCGGTTTATCGTATCGCGACATTGCTCCTCGCGTTGGTCGAGATCCAATGACTGTTAGCAGAATATGGAATCAGTGGGTTCAGGAGGGTAATACGGAACGCCGTGCTGGATCCCAACGGCCTCGTATCACTAGCAGTCGAGATGATAGGCATCTTATCCGCATGGCTGTAACGGATCGTGCAGCCTGTAACCTCCCCCTCACTTATCGACCTTAATGACGGTGAAAAATTAAACCGCGTGTACCTAATGGAAATTTGGGAAAAGCAATCGTCACCGAAGTTAATCTGTCGGTAAAGAGGGAGGAAAGGGTTACATCTAAATGAAAGGTAAAATGCAAATGAAACTGGTGGAAATTAATTTTGAAAAGGGGTAGAGTTAATAAAGAAAGTAAATGTGCGGCCGTTACGTTAACAATTAACTAGCGGTAATTAGATATTTGAGATTTTGGGAAAATTACAGTCGCCAGTCCTATGGACCATTACTATAGTAACTGAAAAAGAAAGGTTATTGCACATACAATTAGCACTAAAAGCGTGGCAACTGAAGGTTGACACATGTTGTGTGAATACTGAATGTTTGTCAGAAGTAATAAATTTCGCTTCACTCTGACTTAATTCTGCAAAAGAATTAATAAAACCGGAAAATTGAAAGTTAATTTAGTGACTGAAATTAATAGTGAGCTTTGTTTCTGAAGCACTACGAAATTCAGTAAAATAAGGTTAGTCTTGGGCTACCTCAACAATCATTTCAAAAGCTACTTGAATCTACGCAATTTATAAATAAGAGATTTAACTTTGAACTTGAATTAAATGATTGTGAACAATTAACAATAGTAAAATTTAGTACGTACCAAGCTAAGCTGCAGTCACAGGTAAGCTAAAATACGGTAACAAAACTAGCACTCTAAATTTGTGCTTGTGTAATCTAAATATTGTAGCCAGCTATGAATATCTTAACTGAACTTTGAAATTAAAGCAGTGAAATAGAATGATATTACTTTAATGCTGGCGTATGAATTTCAACGACACTCGGGTTCATTTCGGAAAAAGAAGGGACCCTGCTTGGTAATGCAATTGGAACAATGAGCAACAAAGGTTCATCCTAAAGTGCTGTATTTTTGTGATTTGAACAGTTTGAAAAGCTGAGGTCTGCCATACAGTTCTAAAACTTTACGTGCTACCAGTCTACCTTGTTGGTTGATTGAAGATTTTCAGTCGTCGATCGAGGAGGTGGCGACAGTCACTCATTGTCGGCCGTCGCTGTTGCAGAAGCTGGATGTTGGCGCGCCTTCTTCTCGACACGGTCACCAGGCGAAACGGGCTCTTGATGTGCCACAGCTAATGCTTCCCGTCCGCGACACCGTGTCAGAAACTATCATAGCAAGTCAAGC
This sequence comes from Schistocerca cancellata, assembly GCF_023864275.1. Classification (NCBI taxonomy): domain Eukaryota; kingdom Metazoa; phylum Arthropoda; class Insecta; order Orthoptera; family Acrididae; genus Schistocerca; species Schistocerca cancellata. The sequence continues at coordinate 3,137,385 of NC_064632.1, read as the reverse complement.
GCAATTACATGCTGCCAAACCCCGAAAGCGCGGCAACTCGCGGGAGCGTCACACAACATACCTGCTTCACAGCCCTACTCCCGCCAGACTCTGCTCTCCCAAAGATCCTACACACTTTGGTTCTCCACACGACCTATCGATGTAATCGTTCGATAGCATAGTTTTCCCTAGGCCAGACCCAGCGTAAAAATACAAATAATATTTACAAAACAAACCAATTATACATCGACATATGTGCATAAATAAATAAATATATATATACAAATAGTAAAACAATTACAATATATAAAGACACAGAAATGTCATATCTTCAGGTAACAAAATAAGGAAAAATCTATAGTACAATAGATGGAAATAGAAGGATATGCATTTCCGGCGTTACAAGCCACGTCTCGATCCCTGAGTCAACAGATGGGGACGTTTGCAAGACAACAACCTTCTGCACGAACAGTTCAACGACGTTTGCGGCAGCATGGACTATCAGCTCGGCGACCATGGCTGCCGTTACGCTTCATGCTGCATCCCACACAGGAGCGCCTGCGATGTTGTACTCAACGACGAACCTTGGTGCACGAATCGCAAAACGTCATTTTTTCGGAGGAATCCAGGTTCTGTTTACAGCATCATGATGGGCGCATCCGTGTTTGGCGACATCGCGGTGAACGCACATTAGAAGTGTGTATTCGTCATCGCCATACTGGCGTATCACCCGGCGTGATGGTATGGGGTGACATTGGTTACACGTCTCGATCACCTCTTGTTCGCATTGACGGCACTTTGAACAGTGGACGTTACATTTCAGATGTGTTACGACCCGTGGCTCTGCCCTTCATTCGATCCCTGCGAAATCTTACATTTCAGCAGGATAATGCACGACCGCATGTCGCAGGTCCTGCACGGGCCTTTCTGGAAACAGAAAATGCTCGACTGCTGCCCTGGCCAGCACATTCTCCAGATCTCTCACCAATTGAAAACTTCTGGCCAATGGTGGCCGAGCAACTGGCTCGTCACAATACGGCAGTCACTACTCTTGAACTGTGGTATCGTGTTGAAGCTGCATGGGCAGATGTACCTGTACACGCCATCCAAGCTCTGTCTGACTCAATGCCCAGGCATACCAAGGCCGTTATTACGGCCAGAGGTGATTGTTCTGGGTACTGATTTCTTAGGATCTATGTACCCAAACTGCATCAAAATGTAATCACATGACAGTTCTAGTATAATATATTCGTCTCATGAATACGCGTTTATCATCTGCATTTCTTCTTGGTGTAGAAATTTTAATGACCAGTACTGTATTTAGTTTACTAAGTCTACAAAATGAGTTCTAGTAATTAATATATGTATGTTTTATACAATTACAGAGTATGTATGAAATCACTGACAAATTATATAAGCACTGTACATACAAATGTAGTTATGAATATTAAGAATGAGATAAAGTACACATGCACTGTATAAGTCTTTAGCATCTTTATAAGAAGAAGGTAAGGAATGGAAAGGTTAGCGTCATGGTTGTAGCGCAGTGAGTTGCACATATCTGCACTGAAAAGTCGATATCTTTTCACAGAAGCACAACACCAAATGTGACAATCTGATGTTCTCTTTCCCGAAGCATTCATCAGTGTAGCCAATACACCGAAATGTAGTATTAATATTGTATGTTGTCCTTTTGGTAGTACATTAGGTACACCAAACAGTAGGTCCATAATAACATCTTTGTTGGTCAGGGTGATGGACAGCTTGATATGTCAACACCACATTCTTGTAGGATCCACAATCTTCCATGAATGCAGTATTAGTGCAAAACCAAATAGAGCGTTCCATTACCATGACGATGGGTAGGATATAGGAAAGGCTCATTAATTGTTGATAATTGGGTCAGAGGCTGAAGGATACATTTAGTCTTATAACATCTTGTAAAAAATTACGTTATTGACATCAATCCAAAGTTACAAAGTACAAGCCGAGTTTCTGTTGCATAACATATGTAAGTTAAACTCACATGAGCGTTTCATTGGCTGTTTTACATAGATAAATACTTGATGTGACATAATTAGTAGATCAAGAAGAAATTTTATTTTACTCCTTTGTGTGGTTTCAAGGAAACTTTACAAGACAATTTTATAAAATTTTGTGGCTTTCAAAGACCAAATCATAAAATTAAAACATGAAATAAGTGTAACATATAAATTATCATTAGTAATCTTACATTCTTAGCTGGAGAAGTGTTGGCACTCAGTGCCCTGTCAAAATTTCATTAACTGATACTGATGATACACAAATCATTATACACAAATACATGTTATTACATGTAACATTTAGCTGCTAGTAAGTACATATAATACTGTGCAAGTGATATAAGAGATACCTATAATTTATGACACTTAAGCTAGTGATAAGGTACCTAGCCTAATGATACATGCAGGTAATGGAATCTATACATAAGACGAGAATGGAACTTTGCAGTATATATTGAACTAGCAATGCATTGCTTTAGGAGTAATGGTTAATTGCTGGGGCATTGGAATATTTGCTTTTGATTTATTCCTGGAAAAAAAATGGTTAATGTCATTTGTCATTCATCATGAGTCAGCTGCAGCAAGGTTATCAAATAACTAAATATATGTGATCACGTTCATGAATGATAGAAAGAAGTAGGTAAAATACAAGTAGCAGAGCATGTTTAATAATTGTCTATAGCATATAACAAAAAATATTTCAAAAATGATTCTGATGACATGAAATATTATTCCTGTAAAAAGTACAAAGTGGATTATTAAGCTGAAAGAAGAAATGTATACATATTATGCTGAAAAGTAATAAACTCTGAATTAACAGGTAATGAAAAAAATTGTGTTTAATATGAATGTATTCTAGCTATCTGTTCCAAAAACATGCAGTCGTTATACTATGTGATATATGAAATACTGTCAGAAGGAACTACAACAAATACTTAAATAACTACATAGCATCTCATAATTAAAGGGAGAACTTCATCATTATCATCATATGCAAAAATAAATTCAGTATTCATCACCATCATTTGTTTGTGTCAGCTCAAGGCATAACTTATCTAGTATCATTTTCTTCATATGACATCATCATTTCACATATTATAGAGTTTCTTACATTTAACATACCTCATCATTAAAATTAATGTAAATGGTTTTACCTGATGGTCTGCCACAATCGCGTCATGCTTTGAAAGAAAAATAAATACCTAAGACTACTATCATATGGTGTGTATAGTATATTCTTGTTAATGCTTGCTAATTCCGGTCCATTTACTTTTCATGACAAGGTGTTGCATTTTCTTTCTTTCGTTCTGATGGTAAAATATCCACGTCAGTTTACAGTAAACACTGTGGTTGTTTAATATACACTCCTGGAAATGGAAAAAAGAACACATTGACACCGGTGTGTCAGACCCACCATACTTGCTCCGGACACTGCGAGAGGGCTGTACAAGCAATGATCACACGCACGGCACAGCGGACACACCAGGAACCGCGGTGCTGGCCGTCGAATGGCGCTAGCTGCGCAGCATTTGTGCACCGCCACCGTCAGTGTCAGCCAGTTTGCCGTGGCATACGGAGCTCCATCGCAGTCTTTAACATTGGTAGCATGCCGCGACAGCGTGGACGTGAACCGTATGTGCAGTTGACGGACTTTGAGCGAGGGCGTATAGTGGGCATGCGGGAGGCCGGGTGGACGTACCGCCGAATTGCTCAACACGTGGGGCGTGAGGTCTCCACAGTACATCGATGTTGTCGCCAGTGGTCGGCGGAAGGTGCACGTGCCCGTCGACCTGGGACCAGACCGCAGCGACGCACGGATGCACGCCAAGACCGTAGGATCCTACGCAGTGCCGTAGGGGACCGCACCGCCACTTCCCAGCAAATTAGGGACACTGTTGCTCCTGGGATATCGGCGAGTACCATTCGCAACCGTCTCCATGAAGCTGGGCTACGGTCCCGCACACCGTTAGGCCGTCTTCCGCTCACGCCCCAACATCGTGCAGCCCGCCTCCAGTGGTGTCGCGACAGGCGTGAATGGAGGGACTAATGGAGACGTGTCGTCTTCAGCGATGAGAGTCGCTTCTGCCTTGGTGCCAATGATGGTCGTATGCATGTTTGGCGCCGTGCAGGTGAGCGCCACAATCAGGACTGCATACGACCGAGGCACACAGGGCCAACACCCGGCATCATGGTGTGGGGAGCGATCTCCTACACTGGCCGTACACCACAGGTGATCGTCGAGGGGACACTGAATAGTGCACGGTACATCCAAACCGTCATCGAACCCATCGTTCTACCATTCCTAGACCGGCAAGGGAACTTGCTGTTCCAACAGGACAATGCACGTCCGCATGTATCCCGTGCCACCCAACGTGCTCTAGAAGGTGTAAGTCAACTACCCTGGCCAGCAAGATCTCCGGATCTGTCCGCCATTGAGCATGTTTGGGACTGGATGAAGCGTCGTCTCACGCGGTCTGCACGTCCAGCACGAACGCTGGTCCAACTGAGGCGCCAGGTGGAAATGGCATGGCAAGCCGTTCCACAGGACTACATCCAGCATCTCTACGATCGTCTCCATGGGACAATAGCAGCCTGCATTGCTGCGAAAGGTGGATATACGCTGTACTAGTGCCAACATTGTGCATGCTCTGTTGCCTGTGTCTATGTGCCTGTGGTTCTGTCAGTGTGATCATGTGATGTATCTGACCCCAGGAATGTGTCAATAAAGTTTCCCCTTCCTGGGACAATGAATTCACGGTGTTCTTATTTCAATTTCCAGGGGTGTAGTTCTTTTACAGGGTATATCTTTCTGAAAATGATGAATATAAATTAATATCTAGCATTTATATCATATACACATTAAGGTAAACTTGTTTGTAAGGATATGATCAAATATAACATAGCAATTTTTTGTTTTATAACATATGTCGAGGTATGTGCATATAGCACAGCATAATAGAAAAATGTGGTAGGTGTAAATCCATAGACAAGAATATATTCAAGTACAGAAATGCATACTCAATATCACAATGCAGTGGCATAAAGAAATATGAAATAAACAAGATAGTGGGATGTCACAAGGCAAAATGTCAAAGTGAACTGGTGTTTGCTATATCTTAAAAACTACATAGTATATAAAGAGGAATACTTGAAAAAAGAGACAGCATTGGTCGTATATTTTTCTATTGCAAAATCGATTTTCTGTCACTGAGTGACCATCTTCAGTGCTATATTGTATAACAAATTGGGATGCACTGTTGTCACTAAGCTTGAGTCTATGTGATTGCCGTAAGCTTAGTGACAACAGTGCATCCCAATTTGTTATACAATATAGCACTGAAGATGGTCACTCAGTGACAGAAAATCGATTTTGCAATAGAAAAATATACGACCAATGCTGTCTCTTTTTTCAAGTATACCTGTTACCTGGTCGTAGTGCACAAGACAACATGGAGTCGTCAATCAATATAAAGAGGATATTCTACTTTCTTTAGGAAAACCATCATATATACATTATAAACTGGAAAATGTGCTAGGTCTGTGGTTACAGTAAGTGAACTGACCTGCTAAGTTCAAATTAACGGGATTTTGCCAAGAAAATGTATGTCATTTTTAAAATGTGCACAGTCTGATATTACGACAAGAAGGGCTACCTGATAACCTTACCTTGCCGGGCACTTCATAAGAAAAATACGATCATAATCAGTGTGTTGCAATATAAATGTAAATGTAACTGGAAATTGCATTACAGTGGGACATGTCATAAAACAAGTTCATTCTACAAAGGGTTTGACGTTTGAAATGTGGTGGTTACCTTTTGACTTTCTGGTTCGTAAAGTTTCAGTATGTAATACATTGGGGTGAGGAATGCTGTGGATTCTATTTGGGCCAGCGTATAGAAGTTCAAATTTACTGCATCTACTCTTTCCTCTGTTGGATAAATAATGGGTGCGTACCAATATCTTCTTTCCTATGTGAAATTCACGGAGTTTACAAACCTGTTTTTGCTGTCTTCTGCGGAGATGTGCGACACGCTTGGTATTATTGAGCGCAATGTCAATTATTTAGTGCTGGCGTAGTCGACGTGATGTAGGAAAAGATACCAGTTCTTTAATTTTATTGGGTGATTCAACGTTCTTCAAAATAACAGCAGGAGATAACATAGTAGATTCATTTGGTATAGAATTAATTACATCCTGGAATGAAAAAATGTGTGTTTCCCAATCAATATGTTTCTCCTGGCAGTATATTCTACATAGTTTACCAATTTATTTCATCCATCGTTTATAAGGGTTCGAAGATGCATGATACTTGGATATATAAATCAGAGAAATGTTTCTAGCTTGTAACATATGTGTCCATGTTGCAGATCGAAATTGTGGTCCATTGTCGGAAATTAGTTTCAATACATGACCTACATGAGGTAGAAAAAGTTTTACGAATGCATTTGAAATAGATTTAGCAGTAGCTTTGCGTAGCAGATTAAAGGTAACAAATTTCGAAGTCAGTTCAACAACGACAAAGATATAACAAAAACCTCTATTAGATCTAGGAATCGGTCCAAAGATGTCTACAGCGGCCATATGCCTCAATTTAATGGGTACAATAGGATATAAGGGTGGAATATGTGAAGTAGTGGCTGATTTAGCTTTCTGGAAGATTTTACATGACGCTAAAACTCGTCGAATAAGTTTCTCCATGCTGGCAAAATAACGGTTCTGTCTTAGGATAAGACAAAGTTTTCTGGCTCCATAATGGCTGTAGCTTAAATTAATGTACCAAATTAATTCGTTAACAAGCTCTTCAGGAATGCAGAGTAACCAATTGTTGCTGTCAGGGCGAGAGCGGCGAAACAAAATGTTGTTGCATACAGTATAATTGTTTCTAGTGGTAGCATTATTCGTATCTTGCCAAAGGTATTTAATTTCTTTCCATACATTGTCTTTGCTCTGTTCTTTCGCAATGTCTCGTAATGAGGACGAAATGAAATTTTCAAATGCCACTTGTTGAATATACATGAGGCTGAAATTTGTTTGGCAGAAGTTGGCTATGACATCTTGCTGATTGTTGCTGAGAGAACGGGATAGTGCATCTGCTACAATATTTTTCGCACCGGAAATATGAACAATTGTAAAATTAAACTCCTGTAAATAAAGTTTCCATCTACTTAATCTGTGATGTGTGAATTTGTCAGAAAGTAAAAACCGTATAGCTCTATGGTCTGTATAAACGGTAGTATGTCTTCCATAAAGAAAATGCCTAAATCTGGTAAATGCCCATACAACACATAATGTTCCAAGCTCTGTAACAGAACAATTGCGTTCAGCAGGTGATAGAATGCGACTTGCAAATGCAATGTTTTTGACTACTGTAGTACAATTTTCTTCGATTTCCTGAAAAATGTGTACGCCTAGAGCGGTGTTAGAACTGTCTGTAGCAATGGAAAATTTTTTGGTTAGGTCTGGGTGTGATGAAAGTGGTGCGTTCAACAAGGCATGTTTCAGATTAATACATTCAGATTGTGCTTGGTTATCCCAGGACTAAATAGTGTTTTTGCCTGTCAACTGGCATAAACAGGGTGTCCAAAGCAGAGTAATGAATAAATTTACGAAAAAAATTAATTAATCCTAGAAAACTATGGAGTTGTTTTTTTAGTCGTTAGAACAGTAATGTCACGTAAAGTTTGAAGTTTTTCAGGGTCAGGCTCAATGCCTTCTGCTGAGATTACATGTCCAAGAAATTTTTTGGAGGTTTTGCCAAAGTGCGATTTGCTAATGTTAACTGTGAGCCCTTGTGCACCGCATATGTCATCCATAACCATCGACGTGTTCATGGTAAGTTAGCAGTCTCTGATGAAGCTACGATCGATTATCCTAACATGCAGCTGACAGTGGTGAGCCCGTACGAAAGCAATCATCATCAGATTGAGTCGTTAGTTTGAGGTATCGCATCTATAGAACAGTATGCTGAACAATACAGTAGACTGTCAATTTGTGCAATTGAGGACTAATAGAAAAAAATCAGTACTTTATCGATCTTCAGCAACTATATTTATTAAAAAAATCTCAGAAATCAGATGCACAATATAAATTTCATTTCATTAATGGTTTCAGGTACATATAGCCCTTCTGTGGAAGGTCTTATTAGCAAGAGCCAAAAATAATCAGGTATATACAGCGTAACACTGTAGTTGTTATTGGCTATCTATTCCTCATTACAATTCTTTTAACAAATATACCTGCAGTTGCTGAAGATGGATATGGTAGTAAATTTAACGCCAAATCAGACGCAAAGAACCAACTATATGTACGTTAGTTTTAATGAAGAATGTATTGCCAGCAAGGACTGCAGTACTAGGCTGCATAACCCTACTTAAATTTTACACTCGCTAATAATGCGATATTTATAATCTTCTGAAGGAGGGCAGTAGGTGCCTGTAGCTGGTAAAGAAATAAAATTTCTTTTGTGCAACAAGTTGCAGATTTTTTAAACTAGCTAACAGAAAAATGCAAACTATAATGGATTCACGTATAAGTGACAAGTACCAATGTTAGATCTGATTACATCTATAGCGTGTACGCGTAGTGATACCACGTTTTTAATGCCTTTACGCATGTCGTTTTTTAGCTGTTTAGTTCAGAGCATCAAACTGACAATACTCACGTACTTGACGCCAAGAAACCTGCCTAAAAAGCAATAATTCACATTCACTTTTTAGAAACGTAGTATTTCTTATAACTTTTTCTACATCTACATGCATACTCCGCAAGCCACCTGACGGTGTGTGGCGGAGGGTACCTTGAGTACCTCTATCGGTTCTCCCTTCTATTCCAGTTCATACGTGGAAATCACGTTACGCCTGAAACGGGAAGATACAGTCGAAAGGGCAGTTTGTTGATATGTAGGTGATCTGAAGACGATCGTTTGGCCGAACCTCATTGTACGTGAATAAATACGAAATAACCAGCTTTTGATAGTTTTGTGACGCCGATATATAAACAGATTGTAACTCTTCATCAATGTTTAGAACAATTATTTCAGAAGGCGTCTCCTATCTATGAGAGATGAAGTCTCATACGTAAGTGCAACAGAACTTTCGGACACAATATCGAGGGGAACCACCGTCCGTATCGGCTGTACGGGCTTTGAACGTACCATTTATGAATTCAGGTGACGTTCTCCGCAAACAGGCGGTGGCCGTTTGAGACATTACCCTGGACAAGGTATGCAGACGTTTGCAGAAGTCTGACGAAATCAGTGTGTACGTTGGCTCTGGAAACTTCACAAGGCCTTGTCCCTATGCGGTGCTGCTGCTTCAGCCACTAAGCCCACAGGCAGTCTTCTTTACGACAAGTCTGCAGCGGAGAGGTTAGTCAAGATTGACGCAAACAAGAACTTTTTGAAAAAGATATGTTTCACATATCGGTCGACATTTCGTGTATCCGGAAAACTGAGCCTAAATAACGTTCGTATGTGGAAATCACGTTACGTCTGAAATGGGAAGATATAGTCGAAAGAGCAATCTGTTGTGCGGTCTCAGGCATCATTGCATCATTGGTCCATTCGTCTTCAGCGAGTCTACTACCAACAGTGAAGTATACCTGGACAAGTTGCAGTACACTGCTCTGCTACAAATGCAACGCTGCAGCATCACGTCATTTCAGAACACTAGGACATTACCTCACTGATCCCCAAATATTGGTCAGTTTCTGGATGAAAAAGTTGTCAGATAGGTGGCTTATTGGACGAGAAGGTCCGATTTGGTGACCGCCACGGTCACCTGACCTCACACCAATTTTCTTCCGCGACTGTATTTAAAGGACTTGGTGTAACAAACCAAGGTTACAGACCTGCAGGAGTTTAAAAATACTCACTCCCAATGCATTTTACCATGTCGCGCTGGAGCTTCTGGAGTGTATACGAAGAGACGTAGAATACGAACTGGACGTTGTCTGTGCGTCTATCGGTGCACATATTCATGTGTGTGAATTACGAGATATCTTGTCACATCTTGAAAACTGTGATTATCTAATATAGGTTTGGATAGTATCTGAAATTACTTAAGCCTGAAGCTGTAAAAATAATTGATGTACACCCTGTATAGCCTTTAGCGACCGACCCCTTGTTAATTTCTTAACTCAATTTCGTAGATGTTGGTTAATTTCTTAAATGTATGATATACGGAAACTGGGCAACAGAAAGATGACGAATGAGCAGACAACAAATCAAGAGGAAATGAGTTAAACTGCTACCGGTACTAACCGAGAGAGGCAAGAGGGCTCTGCATAAGTCAGAAATTGACACTGGAAACAGCAGAACAACGAGTAGGCAACTGGCTCCTTCAAGCTTGATAATTGCTAAGCATTTTTTTAGTCATCAGTCTTCTGACAAGTTTGATGCGGCCCGCAATGAATTCCTCTCCTGTGCCAAACTTGTCATCTCAGAGTAGAAATTGCAACCTATGTCATCAATTATTTGCTGAATGTATTCCAATTTCTGCCTTCCTCTACAGTTTTTAAATTCTACAGCCCCCTCTTATACCATGGAAATTATTCCTTGATGTTTTGACAGATGTCCTATCATTCTGTCTCATCTTCTTATCAGTGCTTTCCATATATTTCTTTCCTCTCGGATTCTGCCGAGAACCTCCCCATTCCTCACTTTTTCAGTCCAACTAATTTCCAGCATTCTTCTACAGCACCACATTTCAAAGGCTACGATTCTCTTCTAATCCCGTTTTCCTGCATTCCACGTTTCACTACCGTATGATGCTGTGCTCCATGTGCGTTCTCAGAAAGTTCTTCCTCAAATAAGAGGCTATGTTTGATACTAGCAGACTTCCCTTGTTCAGGAATGCCATTTTGCCCGTGCTAGTCTGCTGTTTATATCCTCCTTGCTTCGTCCGTCGTGGTAAATTTTGCTGCTTAGGTAGCGGAATTTCTTAACGTCGTCTATTTCGTGATCCCCAATATTGATGTCAAGTTTCTCGCTGTTATCATTTATGCTCCTTCTCATTACTTTCGTCTTCCCGCGATTTTCTCTCTATCCGTATTCGGTACTCATTAGATGGTTCATGTCATTCAAGACACCATGTAATTCTACTTCACTTTCCCTAAGGATAGCAATTACATCTGCGAATCTTATCACTGATATCCTTTCATCTTGAATTTTAATCCCGCTCTTCAACCTTTCTCTTATTTCCATCATTGCTTCTTCCATCTACAGGTCGAACTGATGTCCGAAAGAACAGACACCTCCGTGCACGATGTAATTCGCCCATTTCGAATCAGACAGACGTAACTACATTTTTGCCACTTTTGAGTTCTTGGTACCGTAAGGTACACGAAATCAAGACCTCCGTTACAATCAAACAAACGTAACTATATCTTATGTGGTTTCCGTTTTAGTTGTCAACGTATCTACACTCCTGGAAATGGAAAAGAGAACACATTGACACCGGTGTGTCAGACCCACCATACTTGCTCCGGACACTGCGAGAGGGCTGTACAAGCAATGATCACACGCACGGCACAGCGGACACACCAGGAACCGCGGTGTTGGCCGTCGAATGGCGCTAGCTGCGCAGCATTTGTGCACCGCCACCGTCAGTGTCAGCCAGTTTGCCGTGGCATACGGAGCTCCATCGCAGTCTTTAACACTGGTAGCATGCCGCGACAGCGTGGACGTGAACCGTATGTGCAGTTGACGGACTTTGAGCGAGGGCGTATAGTGGGCATGCGGGAGGCCGGGTGGACGTACCGCCGAATTGCTCAATACGTGGGGCGTGAGGTCTTTACAGTACATCGATGTTGTCGACAGTGGTCGGCGGAAGGTGCACGTGCCCGGCGACCTGGGACCGGACCGCAGCGACGCACGGATGCACGCCAAGACCGTAGGATCCTACGCAGTGCCGTAGGGGACCGCACCGCCACTTCCCAGCAAATTAGGGACACTGTTGCTCCTGGGGTATCGGCAAGGACCATTCGCAACCGTCTCCATGAAGCTGGGCTACGGTCCCGCACACCGTTAGGCCGTCTTCCGCTCACGCCCCAACATCGTGCAGCCCGCCTCCAGTGGTGTCGCGACAGGCGTGAATGGAGGGACGAATGGAGACGTGTCGTCTTCAGCGATGAGAGTCGCTTCTGCCTTGGTGCCAATGATGGTCGTATGCGTGTTTGGCGCCGTGCAGGTGAGCGCCACAATCAGGACTGCATACGACCGAGGCACACAGGGCCAACACCCAGCATCATGGTGTGGGGAGCGATCTCCTACACTGGCCGTACACCACTGGTGATCGTCGAGGGGACACTGAATAGTGCACGGTACATCCAAACCGTCATCGACCCCATCGTTCTACCATTCCTAGACCGGCAATGGAACTTGCTGTTCCAACAGGACAATGCACGTCCGCATGTATCCCGTGCCACCCTACGTGCTCTAGAAGGTGTAAGTCAACTACCCTGGCCAGCAAGATCTCCGGATCTGTCCGCCATTGAGCATGTTTGGGACTGGATGAAGCGTCGTCTCACGCGGTCTGCACGTCCAGCACGAACGCTGGTCCAACTGAGGCGCCAGGTGGAAATGGCATGGCAAGCCGTTCCACAGGACTACATCCAGCATCTCTACGATCGTCTCCATGGGAGAATAGCAGCCTGCATTGCTGCGAAAGGTGGATATACGCTGTACTAGTGCCGACATTGTGCATGCTCTGTTGCCTGTGTCTATGTGCCTGTGGTTCTGTCAGTGTGATCATGTGAGGTATCTGACCCCAGGAATGTGTCAATAAAGTTTCCCCTTCCTGGGACAATGAATTCACGGTGTTCTTATTTCAATTTCCAGGAGTGTACATTTTACGAGAAATAGTAAGAATCAGACAGACGGAAGAGCTAATCCGTTTTTAGAAACGGAACAGCTCTTACGTTTCTCTGATCCTAACAGAACTGTTTGAAGTTGCTTTTCCAGCTACTTCTCTTTAGAAGCATTGTCACCATCGCTCTGTGACAACAATGAAATGCTACTTCCTGCCAAGGAAAATAAATATTGTTTCAGTTGTGAATGGATTTACAAGCAAGTAGGAGCGCTATGGAGTGCAGAGGAAGAAGGATAGTTCAAATGTTCTGGAGAAGGAACAGAATTTAATGGAATCTTGTAAGTATTAGAACCAGTTTCATAGTGTATACAGGGTGTTACAGGAAGGTACGGCCAAACTTTCAGGTAACATTTCTCATACACATATAAAGAAAAGATGTCATGTGGACATGTGTTCGGAAACGCTTAATTTCCATGTTAGAGCTCATTTTAGTGTCGTCAGTATGTACTGTACTTCCTCGATTCACCGCCAGTTGGCCCAATTGAAGGAAGGTAATGTTGACTTCAGTGCTTGTGTTGACATGCGACTCATTGCTCTACATTTTGGGCAGGCATTGTTGGTGATGTCTTGCTTGGGCCCCATGTTCTTACACCTACGCTCAATGGAGCACGTTATCATGATTTCATACGGGATACTCTACCTGTGCTGCTAGAACATGTGCCTTTACAAGTACGACAGAACATGTGGTTCATGCACGATGGAACATTTCCTGTAACAAAGTGTTTGAAGTCACGCTGGTAAGTTCTGTTGCTGTGTGTTTCCATTCCATGATTAATGTGATTTGAAGAGAAGTAATAAAATGAGCTCTAACATGGAAAGTAAGCGTTTCCGGACACATGCCCACATAACATATTTTCTTTCTTTGTGAGTGATGAATGTTTCCTGAAAGTTTGGCCATACCTTTTTGTAACACCCTGTATATAGTTAAGGCTCACCGACCACTTGACCATCTTCTTCTTCTGTGCGAATTCACAAACAGTGCCCGAACTCTTACGGGAATCGGCAACGCGCCGCGAGTAGTCACTATAATGGGCGGGGGCGGTACGAATGTTGTGCGGGACAATACGTTGAGGATGTGGGTTTCGCGGGAGGCGTGCCAGAGATAAATCCCTGCAGTCGCGCTATCCTCAGTGTCCTCGGTGGGTCAGATGGTTGCCGGCACGGTAGATCAGCGGGTTCGGTCAGAGAGTCAAAGAATGAACGATGAACTTGAACGGATGTTTTGTGACGTCCGCCCAGACCAAACGCAACGAACAATATCGAACAAAATGAATTACAAAAAAAAAAAAAAAAAAAAGATGGATAGAGCGTCTCCCATGTAAGCAGGAGATCCCGGGTTCGAGTCCCAGTCGGGGCACACATTTTTATCTGTCCCGGTTGACGTATGTCAACGCCTGTAAGCATCTAAGGGTGTTCATTTCATTGTAATTACACAATTAAAGGTTATTTGCGTCAATTTCGTTTGTAGTTTTGTCTTCATGTCTGAAGATAATAAGCTGTTCAGCTGCTACTCAGGACGAGGTGCGTAAAACAAGCAGCCAGATTTACACAGCCTTTGTATCAAGGACTTTTACCAATGCGCAATCTTTAATATTTCAACATACAGGATGTTGCAAAGAGATTTGTGACTTCAGATGACCATTTCTTCTACAAGAATGAAGACGTATGTCTTCATCTACATCTACATGGATAGTCTGCAAATCACATTTAAGTGCCTGGCAGAAGGTTCATCGAACCACCTTCACAATAATTCTCTAATGTTCCAGTCTCGTACAGCACGCGTAATAAACGAATACCTGCTTATTTCGCTGCGTGCTCTCATTTCCCTATGTAGGTCGGCGACAACAAAATATTTTCGCATTTGGAGGAGAAAGTTGGCGATTAAAATTTCGTGAGAAAATTCCGCCGCAACGAAAAACTCTTTTGTTTTAATTATGTCCACCCCAAATCCTGTATCATGTCAATGACACTCTGTCCCCTATTTTGCGATAATACAAAACGTGCTGCCCTCCGTCAATCCTATTTGGTACGGATCCCACACCGCGCAGGAGTATTCTAAAAGAGGACGGACAACCGTAGTGTAGGCGGTCTTCTTCAGAACCAGCCCCTGTCAACTAAACTGTTCAACACTGTACTCCAAACTGTCATCGAAACTCCATTGCGAAGAACTACGCTTCGCTTTACTCACAACGGATAGGTTAACGCCATTTCTGTGTGCGAAGCGGCAATATTTAGTTAAATCGAGTAACGTACCATAAAGCTGTCCTAAAATCTTTAGAATGAACGACTCATACGCTATTGGGACGACCGAAAATTGGCAGATGGCGTTGTTGAGCACCTTAGCGGACGAACAGTGGTTCGGGACGTCGCTGGACTCACACTGTAATCCCGAATCTGTCAGTGATGTCTGAACACCAAACCGCTGCACGGCAGCCTGAGGCACTGCCGCCCGCCAGGCGAGTCAACGAGTCAGACTTCACCACGACGGTGGCTGGCCGGGCCTGGAGAGGTACGTGCGCCGGCATTCGTCGGAGTGTGGCTGGCGCCCCGCTTCGCTGGCCCTCACGTCCAGCAGACACGCATCGCGGTCACCCGCCTTTTTTGTGACCAGACAGTCCAACTCAACGTCCTACGAATGACAAAGAAACATAGAAAACTGTGCGAAACAGGCCTTGGAGACGCGACGGCTCCGACCTGCCGCCGTGTCATCCTCAGCTTGCAGGCGTCGCGGGAT
Source organism: Schistocerca cancellata (assembly GCF_023864275.1). Classification (NCBI taxonomy): domain Eukaryota; kingdom Metazoa; phylum Arthropoda; class Insecta; order Orthoptera; family Acrididae; genus Schistocerca; species Schistocerca cancellata. The sequence continues at coordinate 3,121,760 of NC_064632.1, read as the reverse complement.
GCAGATACGGAGGGGCACCATGAGGTCAGCACACCGCTCTCCTCGCCGTTGACAGTTTTCGTGACCGGACCCGCTACTGCTCAGTCATGTAGCTCCTAGAGGCCATTGGCATCTAGGAATGATACAACCGCACAGATCAAGCACTGAGTTTTGCTGATAAGGAAATAGCGAACAGCATGGATGATACGTGACCAAAAAGAAATTCTGCTCTGTTTCACTCGTTGCGGTGGAGACATACCCCTTCAAAACATCCAAACAAAAATGACATGTAGTGAGTTCATAACAGATTAATCCAATTTAACAACCCTATATCTTCTACATGGATGAATAAAAAACTTGAGCTGAATTTGAATTGCCGGCCGAGACGGTCGCAGGTTCGAATGCTGCCTCGGGCATGGATGTGTGTGATGTCCTTAGGTTAGTTAGGTTTAAGTAGTTCTAAGTTCTAGGGGACTGAAGACCTCAGATGTTAAGTCCCATAGTGCTCAGATCCATTTGAACCATTTGAATTTCAATTTAGGCAACGAAACTAAAAGTTTATCTTGGTGCCAGTTGCTAGTTGCTCATCCATGTGGCTGTTGGCAGCGGTTTCCCTGGTGCATGTAGCTCGCTTTCTCGCGTGCGCGTTCGTTATCCACTGTGAATCGAGTGTAAATGGCGATAAGAAAGCAACGACAGGTGTTTTGCGTTCTGCGTTGCAGTAAAGATGATTAAGTTAGAAACGCGCGTCGTGTTTTTGTGGAGCACGGCCCTGCACCTCCAGTAGCTCGAAGCGTACGGCGATGGCACGAACGGCTTCAAGACAACTGTCATTTGCACTGCTTGACAGTTACTAAGGAGTGGAGACATAGAGAGGAGCAACTACGGGCAATAGTGGACGACATGAAATGCGATACATCGTAATAAGGATAGTGGTATATTTATAACGAACATGACATCCAGCTGTGCGTAACGAGTTCCCCTTCCTCTCCACATTAACTGGTGGCCAGAATCACCTCCCACAGTGAAGCTACATTCGTTGGAGAACATCACTCTGTACCACTGCAGCTGACCCAAGTAACACGCTCCCTACATCCACCAACACTTTCTTAGGCGATGGCGTGGTTGAAGTGAGATGCATTTAACAGTCTTCCGAGTATATAACCCAGCCTGATGTAATTGTCGCGAATTTGTTCTGGAAGAGACACATGTACAGAGAGTGGTTGCAAGGTCTGCAGCGATCTGCCTAGGAGAGAGATATTTGTTCGTTTTCGCCACTGAGGCTGTCCGCCCTAGTAGCTGAGTGGTCAGCGTGATGGCTTGCCGTCCCACGGGCCCGGGTTAGATTCCCGGCTGGGGCGGGGATTTTCTCCGCTCAGGGACTGGTGTTGTGTTGTATTCATCATCATTTCATCCCAATCCGCCACGCAGGTCGCCCAGTGTGACGTCGAACGTAATAAGACCTGCACCAAGGCGGCCGGACCTGCCCCGTCAGGGGCCTCCCGGCCAATGACGCCAAACGCTCACTTCCGTTTTGCCACTGAGGCTACGTAGGCATGGCATTTACACCTTCAGCGGCCTTTCTTAATAGCGAGTTCACACTTTTGGACACATCCATTACTGTGGCCAGAGTAGCGACACTTTGACCGCCTTCGAGCCGTTCAGCTGCTCGTTCGCGATCTTAAGCAATCAGACGATGTCTTGCAGACATGTTGCCGTACCAGACAATGTCGCACCAGTCGCCTCCACAACAAAATTCGTCAAACACCGTACGTCAGGAACTGTCGAATGCATACAGAGATTTCGCGTACAGACTTCGCCATAGTTAACGCGTCCCGCCCTCCACATTTCCTTTCGCAATCAATGCTCTGGCGTTTCGCAGTAACTGTCGCTTGTTCAGTAAGAGTTGGCAGTTGTTCCTTGGCAAGTATCACTTGTTCTTTAGCAGTTGTCAAGCAGTGCATGTAAGGGGCAGATCCACGGTCACCAACGTGTTCAACGCATTCTACATTTTTCACTTCGTTCACATAACTCTCATGCCAGCCGGAAGTTCGCTATTAATCATATGTTTCATAACTTGAATACACAGTATTAACGTTCCACGATAATATTTATTTAATAGTTGGTTATGAACAGGGCTTCGGCTTCTCGTGCCATCTTCAGACGATGGTCCTAAGAAGCCGCACAGGCAAAAGTCACACGGTTTAAGATCAGATACTTTGGACTGCCAGGCTGCAGGGAAACGGTGGAGGATAATTCTGCCGTTTCCGGGATGCCTCTGCAGCAGCTGCTTCAGTGGCTGTACAACATGCGGAGGAGCGCCATCTTGCGTAGAAATGATTCTGCTGCCACATCCGTTCCGTTGAAGGGGTAGAATGACATTGGTCCGAAAAAACCCTCATAGCGTGTCGACTTACGTAAGTGGTAGCAAGAAATTCTAGAGGAAGCTTCTGTCTTACTGGCTGGTCAGCGTGAAGCATCTCCTAAACATGAGTTTCTGCATGGACAGCAGTATAGGATGTCTCGTAGAATTTTATGCACCGTGCTACCAATGCCCAAAGATCGCGCAATTCCCCGTCCACCGCTCGATCTATCCTGGAATGCTGTTGCCACATCTTCTACGAACGTCCGATCTATTGTTTTCCTCCCTCTTCGAAAGAACTGCCTCTCCGAATTTCGTAATTGTTTTCCCTGGACCCTTGGCTGACTTTGGACCAGCGCCTTTTCACATGCCTCTCAGTGTCTGGAACTTGTGCACGATTACTAGCGCGCAGTCGCCGTTCCTGTAAGAGGGCGTCACCAGCAGCACGTGGTCCGTCCGGCATTGAGAAAGACCTGCAGAGTGTCTCGGACGCAAATTGGAGAACAGCCGTGTGCACCGTATTTTGGGCACTGTTGCTTACAGAGCCATCTAGTCGCAAAATCTTCGATAATTTCTTTTATTACCGTAACATTTCCTCTTCCTTCACTTTTTTTTTACCATAACATTTCCTCTCCCCTCGATAATATTGGTGTCATTCTGAACAATCTCTCTCTCTCTCTCTTTCTTTTTTTCTTTTATTTTTATTTTTTACAGTGTTTTCCGACTGAACTTTAATTATAATCACCGTAGGTATGATGTTAACTGACCTGAAAAAAGAAATGGTTCACTTTAGAAGTGGTGACTCCGTTGCACGGTCGGCACCTTGCTCCACCGAGGCTGTACTGTGTGATTCACGAAGATATGCCAATATTTTAATATGTTATTCTGCAAGTAAAACTAAAGAAAAAAGTTCATATAAACATAGGTCCGCAAATGTTCAGTTACGGAGTTACGTCTACTAAAAGATTTTGCCTGAAATTTGGTAACTCCGCTTCTATGAAACCATCGCGAAACTGTGTGAGGTTAAAGTAAAGAATGGTTTCCATTTGTTTTGTTGTTATTGATCTGGAGAATCTAATGAAACATGTCCCGGATGTGTATCTGGAGTAGTTTTTCATAATATCCGAAGGAGCAAAGAAGTAATTTCGTAAAATTTGTTATTTATTAACCGCTTGGCCCAAATTGTTTGTCAAATTCAAAACAATTGCACAAAGTTTTCAACAGAACTTGTAGACAATTTAATTTTGGAAGAATGATGGTAATAACATTAACTGAAGCTGTATGAATGTGCCAGATAATCAATTAAACACACTGTAGTTATTATGTTCTTTCACTGAACAATATAGAGAGCTGACTATCTTAAAGATTAGGAAACACCTGAAGCAACTCACTAACGGTTGCCAACAATGAGATAAACGTTTCTACATTATTAATGGAAAGTAAACAAATTTACTTGTATAATAACCGCTGCTCCTGTGCATGTTCAGGAAAACTACTGCAGATACACGACTGGGACACTTTTTATTAGATTCACCAGAACAATAACAACAAAATAAATGGAAATCGTGATTTACTTTAACCTCATACAGTTTTACGATGGCTTCATACTAGCAAAGTTGTAAAATTTCAGGCAAAATATTTTATTAGCCCTAACTCCGTAACCAAACATTTGCAGACGTATCCAGAATGAGATTTTCACTCTGCAGCGGAGTGTGCGCTGATACGAAACTTCCTGGCAGATTAAAACTGTGTGCCGGACCGAGACTCGAACTCGGGACCTTTGCCTTTCGCTGGCTAGTGCTCTACCATCCTTTCTTTCAGGAGTGTTAGTTCTGCAGGGTTCGCAGGAGAGCTTCTGTGAAGTTTGGAAGGTAAGAGACGAGGTACTGGCGGAATTAAAGCTGCGAGGACGGGGCGTGAGTCGTGCTTGGGTAGCTCAATCGGCAGAGCACTTTCCCGCGAAAGGCAAAGGTCCCGTGTTCGAGGCTCGGTCCGGCACACAGTTTTAATCTGCCAGTTTCTTTAGCTTTAGTTGTAGAATAACATATTAAAATATTTATACATCTTCGTGAATCATCCTGTACAACCAATCCTGGAGTTGCTTCTAGGATTCATTCGCTCATTGGTTTTTATCAAAAGTGTGTGTCACCATCGATCAGAAAGTTAGCGCCGAATTTCTCGAGGGATTGCCTTGTGTTATTAGTGAGCCTTGGACAGCTGTATACAGTCACACTTTGAGAGTTTGCGAGTAACTTTCGAATCATATTTTATCTGAAGTGTTAGAAATTGTTACCTCTACATCTACATACATAGTCCGCAAGCCCCCGTAGGGTGCGTTGTACCACTATTAATCATTTCGTTTCCTGTTCCACTCGTAAACAGAGCGAAGGAAAGACGACTGTCTAGAAGCCCCCATACGAGCCTAATTTCTCACATCTTATCTTCGTGGTCCTTACGCTAAATGTGTGTTGGGGGCACTAGAGTCGTTCCGCTGTCAGCTTTAAATAACAGTTCTCTACACTTTCTCAACAGTATCACCCGTAAAGAACATCGCCTTCCGTCTGGAGATTCCCATTCGAGTTTCTGAACCATCTCCACAACCCCCTACATGTTATTCGAAGCTACTAGTAACAAATATAGCAGCCTCCCTCTGAACTGCTCTGGTGTCTCACTTTAATTCGACCTGGTCATCTCCTCCAGCTCTGCCTGTCAACCTCATCCTTCCACCTCTGTCTGTCTCCCCTTTTCCACTCTGTGTCTCATTCCTCCCCTCCTTCTCTTTGTCCTTTTCCTCCATCTCCTCCCTCTTACCATATCTTCCTCCCCTCACTCACTTGCCATATCCTCCTCGCCATCTTTCTTTCCACTTCTACCTCCCTGTCTTCCTTTTCCTCCTGCCCACTACCTCTCTACACCCTACGCCTATCACATGAACCTCCACCTCTTCCCCTCTTTCTGTCCATTTCCTCCTCCCAGCCACTCTTTCCATCCACCACCCATCTCACCTGTACTCATTCATGTCCCATTTCTACTGACATGTGTTTACTCTGCAATACACTTCAATAAAGGAATTTTATTTTACTTCCTGAACAAACTTGTCAGGCATGTCAGAATGCACATCAATGACATGAAAATCATTTCTTTGCCCCTGAAAAAAGAGGCCATCATGCAAAGCAGGTCAGTGAAGCACACTGATTCTATTGAAACACAACACACCTACATGTGAAGGTCCAGAAAACCGCTTCTTGTCTCTGGCCTATATGCTGCCCTGCAAACCATGTTGATTTGGCAGGCTGATACCGGTCCCAAACCACATACATGGGCTGAAAAAAAAAACAGTTTTGATTGTTACCTATTCTCGTATTGGAGTTAGAAGGTTATAGGGCTCAAAGTGTTATACTCGTGAGGCTTGGTATCTATATGTCAAATTTTGTTCAAACCATTCAAGGGGTTTGTTAGGAGATCCTGAAGATTCATACACATACACACACACACACACACACACACACACACACATATATATATATATATATATATATATATATATATATATATATATATATATATATATACACTCTACTTTATGCAAATAATGGAAGATTGAGAAACCTTTGTGACAGTGGTAAACAGTATGTTAGGAACACCCTCTTGATTTTACATACTTTTATTGCAATTTGTAAAGAGTTATGTCTTAAAGAGTACTAATTCTTTCCTCATTCTGGTACCACTTAAGAAGTCGTGGAATTCTACATATCACCACACAGCAAAACGGCATGCTTACACCATGCTGGGTAGTTAGAACACACATTTGTGATGATGTCTTCTGTGCACCTCGATTGGGTATTCATTTCTAAACGTAGTGGTCTTTTAGACCCGAGAATTGCTGATGTGAGCTAAAACGGACTGTTTACTTGAAATTAGTGTGACTGTGCCAGACGCTAAATTACGTAGGGAAACCCAGGCGCCTGCTGCAACACCACGAGAGGCGATCGGCGCATATTTCTGATCCAGTAATTTTGCGGCATCGTATCTCTGGGCGAGGCGCGCCAAAGCCCGGCGGTGGCAGCACCGGCGGCGGCAGAGCGGCGCGGATTTGGCGGCTGGCGGGGCCGGTCCGCCGCTCGCAGCCCGGCCGACAGCGGAACGCCATTTATCTCGTTAGCTCATTGAGCCGGCGGTGGGCCGCGCGGCCCCTCATCTGCAATGCAAAAACTGCCGCCAGGCCGCCCCCGCGGCGTGCTCGGGGGCGGCTACTTCAATTAGCAGGTCAGTCGCCACCCGGGGCCGCCCCCCGCCCCCCTCCTCCCCCGCGCCGCCAGCGCCGCCGCCCTCGCAGTCGCGACGCCGCGCCGAGCTGCCCCTGCGAGTGCGGCAGATCGCATTACCGCGCCGCCGCCCACATCTAGGCGCGTCGCGCTGCGGAGCGGCGCGCCGGGTCACGGGGGGGAGGGGGGGGGCTGCCACTTCCACCACCGCTGAGTTCTCAAGAAAAGTAAATAACTATATACCGGGTGATCAAAAAGTCAGTATAATATCGAAAACTTAATAAACCACGGAATAATGTAGATAGAGATGTAAAAATTGACACACATGCTTGGAATGACATGGGCTTTTATTAGAACAAAAAGAAACCAACTATTGCTAGATGCGTGAAAGATCTCTTGCGCGCGTCGTTTGGTGACGACCGTGTGCTCAGCCGCGACTTTCGTCATGCTTGGCCTTCCAGGTCCTCAGACCTCAGTCCGTGCGATTATTGGCTTTGGGGTTACCTGAAGTCGCAAGTGTATCGTGATCGACCGACATCTCTAGGGATGTTGAAAGACAACATCCGACGCCAATGCCTCACCATAACTCCGGACATGCTTTACAGTGCTGTTCACAACATTATTTCTCGCCTACAGCTATTGTTGAGGAATGATGGTGGACATATTGAGCATTTCCTGTAAAGAACATCATCTTTGCTTTGTCTTACTTTGTTATGCTAATTATTGCTATTCTGATCAGATGGAGCGCCATCTGTCGGACAAAAAAATGGTTCAAATGGCTCTGAGCACTATGGGACTCAACATCTTAGGTCATAAGTCCCCTAGAACTTAGAACTACTTAAACCTAACTAACCTAAGGACATCACACACACCCATGCCCGAGGCAGGATTCGAACCTGCGACCGTAGCCTAGGTGCAAGGGGTGAAAGAACCAGTCTTTACTTGCATCTCTGTTCCTACTGGAGCTAGACGATTACAGTCCGTACATTGCCGATATTGGTGAGGCCTACTGTTCCTGTCTGAAAGAACACACATCACGCATTCATATAACTGATATGCCTAGCTGGGCAATGGATAATGGACCCACCTTCTTCAGTGCAGATGCGCAAATATGTCCGATCTCCTGAGGGAATCTCAGAGTAGCGAACGTGGAGTCAATGAACAGGGACTGCAGATAGGTGGAACTTGGTGGGAGTGGGGCACGGCTGTGACACATGGCCAGGCAGTCCACACTGTTGCGATGACACTGTTCTCGGATGGCACAGTGGTTAACGCACCTGCCTGGTAAGCAGGAGATAACAGGTTCGAATCCTGGTGTGCACACATTTTCCTCCTCGCCGCTGGTTCCGTGTGACGTCCCACTGCAGCTGACGGCAGCGGCCCCCTTCAGTTTACGGGTAAGTTACGTACATAAATGTTTGCCACAGCACAGCAATGTTTGTTACAGTACAGAATGCAGTGTATCTTCAAGTTCTATTCACAAATGTTCAATGTGGTTACGTTTTGTAACACAACAAATGCCTCATCTCTAATCTGTATGCTGGCAAATTCTGTGAAGCAAGTCTTGATTTATGGTGGCAGCTGCTCGTGTTATCCATTGTCGCGGCTCCTCGGTGTTGCCTGGAAGTATAGGAACAAACACTCTGTCTTTAATGTAACCTCTTACACCGCAGTCCATTGCGGCTAAATCGTGATCGAGATGGCTACAATATTGGTCGACCATATCTGTTCCGAGCTTGTCCATTGGCGAAGACTTCACGATGATATTGTGGTGGCGTGCCATCTTGGTGGAAAATGAATTCTGTGCCCATATCCTGCTGTACCGGAGGCATTCGATGCCCTAACCGCAAATGTAATAATGTCCAACTCGTTTTTTCCTGCACGAGAGAGTGTTGGACGATCCTGACCCTGCGTCCTATGTCATACACAGCCAGTTTTTGTGACACGATTTTATCAATTAATATCAGTTTGTTTTTGAAGTGGTGACTTACGATATTTAGTACTGAAGTGTGTCTTCACTGAAGTAGTCGATTTGGATTCATGAAACCACATACGACACTATAGACGTTCTACACCGTTATGACTCCATGATGGCTGTTGGAATAATTCATTCGCAGATGACACTTAATCAGAACGTCGCGAACTAACAATGTTAGGCGGGAATAAAACTTGAAGCTACACTGCATTCAGTGCTGCATCGCATATTTCTGTAACTTATATACCCTTTTAACACTAAGAGGTTTGTGTAACTAATATGGCAGTACCATGTACATTATCTGCTCAAAAGTATACGGACTCCTCTACGTAAAATGCAATCGACTGCTAGACATCACGAGAGGCAGATACTCGCCCAGTTAGCAGAGCCTCTTCAATCGCATCTTCGTCGGCAGAAGGTGCTCCGGTCCCACGTCGAATGTGCCCAGTGGATTGACGATGAGGGTCGATGTGCAGCCTGGATGTGGGACGTGGTTTTTAGATGCTATCCCACATCCCACTAGGTAAAAACCGAGCTGGTACCCACGTTCTGCCTCACTTACACGATTCTCAAATATTTCTAAAACTTTCTCTCACATTCACGTCGACAACATTATACACAGACTGTCGGGGTGCACATATCCTGTCCTGAGGGGTACCAGGCTGGCGACAGGAAGGGCATCCCGCCACTGCATAAACTAATCATGCTAAATCCGTTCTTAATCATGTCGACCCAGCACCGATGCGAGAAAAAGGCACAAGAAAAAGAAGTGTAAGACGTCGTAATCTCCTGACCTTCATTGCTTACATATTCCGCCCTCACAATCATATTCCGCACATCAAGACGCTTCATTCGAACCCAAACTCGATAAGATGAAGTCAACGTTGTATGACTTCATGTAAACAATACGCAGATAACAAGTGGGCACCGGGGTTGAGATAGTCGAGGCTGGCGTACACACTCACATTCAAGACACAACGGTCACAGGAGCTTTTAGTTCAGGAGAGGCGGACCGCACGCCGAGAGGCCGGTCCCTTCAGAGGACGATTCAGCCTATCTGCGTCGGACGGCGACTGCCCATGGAGCGGACAGCATGTGCCCCAGTGAAAGGGGAGAACGACACCGTGTTCGGCTTAAAAGCAAATTCCGCTACATTGTGTGGGAGCGCCCAGCCTACACATTCTTTACAAACATAGCACGCAGTTTCAGAGGTTTTCACAGGGAGACAGCAAACGCCGATGCTACAGATTTCCGGATTGGTCGCCTTAAACGAAACGTCATTCTCCCGTTTTAGAAGAGCAATGCTGATTGGCAGACGATATTCCTGACGCCTTGAGCTGAAAGATATACCCCTTCATGTCTGGTGTGGAGAGGGGCCGTTCCGTTGTCACTCTTGGAGCGAGACATGTAACGAGAGCGTGTGCGCTCGTACGTGTACTCCAAGAGTGATGAACAAGTCTCTCTTCAGTACTTCACTGGGAGAGCACCTTTGTCAAGAACGAATCGGAGTGCGACTCTATACTGAGTCCTTGCGATTAAGCATCGTTCACTGTGTTGGCCGCCACACTTATTGTGCGGTGTGAACGCCTGCTAGCGAATTTTTGAGTGGCATCCTGGTGAGCTGGTTATCTGACTGGTGTACCACGTCAATAGTTAGACTAGGAGCGAATAGGAGTCCTTGACTTCATCAGGGCGTAGGGAGAGTTTGATTGGCGAAGGTCAATCCAGATAGAACGAGAGTTATCTTATTTGTCAGCAGCGAGCGGTGCAGACAGCAGTTACCACAGCTTACGGTATTGTGCGCTACAGCCCTTGGGAACGCCATATTTCCTCCACAACAGTACCCTTCACTGCATTTCACACAAAACAGCCTCGACCGTAAATAGCAACATTCTAACGTATAGTTATTCAAGTTGAGTAGGCGCAGCTCTCAGCCATTCTGCCAAGCCAATAACAATCTCAAACTTTGTATAGAGATTTCATTAGCGAATCCTGTCCTTAAGAGGTAACTTCACATTCCAAAAAGAACCCGGAAATAACTTTTTCAGTTCATAACTAAAACTGCCAATGTGATTTCTCAGAATGTTTGCAAAATAAATAATAATTTTAGCTAGTTTCATGCTTTTCTTACACTAACTATCACTACTCCAGTACCCAAGTATCCCACTTCTTACGTAAGAAGTTTTGTGAATTTTTGTGTCATCTCCTTACAGCGGACGACTCCAGAAAATATTTATTGCTGAAAGTTTTTCAGGTATTTCTCTTTAGCACGTTAGGAGCGTCTGTCTGACTTCTGTAGTAGTTTGGGGGTGGAAATTGCATCTTGCAGGAGCCACAGGGTAAAGGGTACATCTCAGATTAATCCATTGCACAGAATGACAAAATTGCACCCACACACTCACAGAAGGAGTTAGGAGAGGGCGACCCACCAGTACAAAAAGTCAGTTGAGAGGCAGTAATAGCAGAATGGATTGGCCAGTACAACTCAGTGACTTCCCACGTGAGCTAGTCATTCGATGTCACCAGAGTAACAGAGAAACCCTTCTAAAGTTGCCCAGGTCGACTGCTGATGATGTAATTGTGGAGTCGGAACAACTGCGCCTAAAACAAGACCAAGCGAAACCTCGTGTATTGACGGACAGCGATTATTGTGCGTTGTGGTGGGGGATTGTAGCGGAAGGACTCACTCGCGTGTTCCAAAATGCTACTAACAATCCAGCTAGCACAGGGAGTTAAAAACAATGCGGTACAGTGGTCGGGGAACTCCTCATAAGCGACACTTGTCTGCAGTAAACGGCAAGCGACGCTTGAGTGGTGTGAAGAGCCGCTGCCAATGGACAGTGGATGACGGGAAACGTGTCATTCGGAGTGATAAATGACGTTATACACCGTCGCAGTCCGACGGACGGGTTTGGGTTGGGTGAACGCCTGGAGACAATGTGAACACTGATGTAGGGAGCTGGTTGTATGCGGTATGCGGTTGTTTTCCTCGGTTGGGGTGTGCTCCCCTTATTGTGGTTAAGAAAAGGCTTAACGTGGAAGCATATGAAAACATTTTACAGCATTTTTTACTGCGTACAGTAGAGGCACAGTTTGTATCAGCATATTAATGCATCCTTCCATAAAGCAGCATCTGTGAAGCAATGGTCTGTGGGCAGTGACCTTCGTGGTCTGCCCAGAGCACCGACCAGAAACTCAATGGATCAACTGCGGGGTGAGACAGAACGCCGACTTGGCTCCCCACCCAAGCGTCCAACGTCACTATCGTCACCGGTTTCGGCTCTTCAGCATAATAGGCTGTCACGCCCCCAAAGCCCTTTAGCTGTCTCCCTGGTAGTGTTCTCAGAAGAGCTCAAGCCTCCACAAAGGCGATGAGTGGGCACGTCCCACGTCAATGTCCACTGATAGGTGCTTGATCAGACAGTGTGTTCCCTCCAGCCTGTCTTGTCAAAGGGGCGGAATTTTGAGGAACAACGCGTAAGGACAGTCTTACTAGGCTTTAATTGTTATTTAAAATTCGAAAACAAACGAACTGCTTTTATGTTCTCTCGCTAGTAGAAACTGTTTTACAAAGACGTCACGGGAGATGGTTCAAATGGCTCTGAGCACTATGCGACTTAACTTCTGAGGTCATCAGTCGCATAGAACTTAGAACTAATTAAACCTAACTAACCTAAGGATATCACACACATCCATCCCGAGGCAGGATTCGCACCTGCGACCGTAGCGGCCTCTCGGCTCCAGACTGTAGCGCCTAGAAACGCACGGCCACTCCGGGTCACGGGAGAAGCCATAAATATGCTTTCCTTATTACTCATTTCTCAGATTTCATCTGATCATTCGAGCCAAAGCTACTTGGTTAAGCAACGATACAGAACATAGTTACCATATTAATTCTTACAAAAGTTGTAGAGAAAATAATAATCGATTTAACAAAAATTTGCAAGTTACAAAGAAACGTTTTGGACTACCGTGAGAAACTCCTGTACAGAACAGGAGTGTTCTGAACGTGGAGGGGTCGGCACTTCTTCACGTCCAGTTTATGTAAATTGTAATATCATTTTTACACTTGTTTTTTGGGTTGCTGCGTCTATGGTGAGTGGAGCGCCACTCGTGGCAGATTTTTTCACTAACAGCAATGCAGTGTAGGTCGAGTGCGTGGCACGTGAGTGGCAGCGTATCCCAGAAATGCAGTGCGGGCGTTCTGGTAGGACGAATTGTGCAGTGGAAAGACCACGATTACTTATAAGCCGCCGGCCGGAGTGGCCGAGCGGTTCTAGGGGCTACAGTCTGGAACCGGGCTACCACTACGGTCGCAGGTCCGAATCCTGCCTCGGGCATGGATGTGTGTGATATCCTTAAGTTAGTTAGGTTTAAGTAGTTCTAACTTCTAGGGGACTGATGACCTCAGAAGTTAAGTCCCATAGTGATCAGAGCCATTTGAACCATTTGAAATTATAAGCCAAGTGAATTTTCTGAATATACACTCCTGGAAATGGAAAAAAGAACACATTGACACCGGTGTGTCAGACCCACCATACTTGCTCCGGACACTGCGACAGGGCTGTACAAGCAATGATCACACGCACGGCACACCGGACACACCAGGAACCGCGGTGTTGGCCGTCGAATGGCGCTAGCTGCGCAGCATTTGTGCACCGCCGCCGTCAGTGTCAGCCAGTTTGCCGTGGCATACGGAGCTCCATCGCAGTCTTTAACACTGGTAGCATGCCGCGACAGCGTGGACGTGAACCGTATGCGCAGTTGACGGACTTTGAGCGAGGGCGTATAGTGGGCATGCGGGAGGCCGGGTGGACGTACCGCCGAATTGCTCAACACGTGGGGCGTGAGGTCTCCACAGTACATCGATGTTGTCGCCAGTGGTCGGCGGAAGGTGCACGTGCCCGTCGACCTGGGACCGGACCGCAGCGACGCACGGATGCACGCCAAGACCGTAGGATCCTACGCAGTGCCGTAGGGGACCGCACCGCCACTTCCCAGCAAATTAGGGACACTGTTGCTCCTGGGGTATCGGCGAGGACCATTCGCAACCGTCTCCATGAAGCTGGGCTACGGTCCCACACACCGTTAGGCCGTCTTCCTCTCACGCCCCAACATCGTGCAGCCCGCCTCCAGTGGTGTCGCGACAGGCGTGAATGGAGGGACGAATGGAGACGTGTCGTCTTCAGCGATGAGAGTCGCTTCTGCCTTGGTGCCAATGATGGTCGTATGCGTGTTTGGCGCCGTGCAGGTGAGCGCCACAATCAGGACTGCATACGACCGAGGCACACAGGGCCAACACCCGGCATCATGGTGTGGGGAGCGATCTCCTACACTGGCCGTACACCACTGGTGATCGTCGAGGGGACACTGAATAGTGCACGGTACATCCAAACCGTCATCGAACCCATCGTTCTACCATTCCTAGACCGGCAAGGGAACTTGCTGTTCCAACAGGACAATGCACGTCCGCATGTATCCCGTGCCACCCAACGTGCTCTAGAAGGTGTAAGTCAACTATCCTGGCCAGCAAGATCTCCGGATCTGTCCCCCATTGAGCATGTTTGGGACTGGATGAAGCGTCGTCTCACGCGGTCTGCACGTCCAGCACGAACGCTGGTCCAACTGAGGCGCCAGGTGGAAATGGCATGGCAAGCCGTTCCATAGGACTACATCCAGCATCTCTACGATCGTCTCCATGGGAGAATAGCAGCCTGCATTGCTGCGAAAGGTGGATATACACTGTACTAGTGCCGACATTGTGCATTTTCTGTTGCCTGTGTCTATGTGCCTGTGGTTCTGTCAGTGTGATCATGTGATGTATCTGACCCCAGGAATGTGTCAATAAAGTTTCCCCTTCCTGGGACAATGAATTCACGGTGTTCTTATTTCAATTTCCAGGAGTGTAGTTTCATTTGGTAATATCTTTATAGTGAATAAATGTTGGGTGTTGCCCATTCGTCACTGATGGTGTGCCTGCGCGATGTAGCGTTCTCAGAATGCTGTACAACAATTTCAAACGAACAACGTTAGTAGTTTCATTTCCAGAAAAGCAAATTGACAATACTTAACGTTACTACAACAAATGTCGCTAGCGAGAGGCGACGTGAAAACAGTACAGTTCCTTGTTATGCACGGAGTCCAAGCAAACCCTCCATGCTGACATCGTAGCGCTAACCACGTTGCAGACTCGGGCCCATCTTGTGCGGCCGTGGCTGGCAGTTTGCAGGCTGCGTTTATACGCAGCTGTTGTGGGATTCCGCACACCATTGGCCGCCGGTTCTTCCCAGCTTTTTCTCTGCTCTTGCGTGCCGCCTCTTTGTTCCGGCGTTTGTGGTTACTCCAGAACATTAAATGCCAGAGAACGTCATTATTTCAAGACTGACATTGAATACAAAAAATCAGATCCTGGCTATTTCATATCCTAAATGATAAGAATGACAAAAATGATTGGTTAATTGAGTCACGTGAAAGCGAACCCTGCTGACCAGTTCAATGTTTCCTCTACAAAACGTAAGGAAGTGTTATTCTGTCTAGTGTTCTCTCAGTAAGGACTTCAGTGTCCTCTGAAATATTGTCAACAAATTCCACAACGGAATACGTATACGGGAATGGCAGTTAGGAATCTGAGACACCTGAACAACGGTCTACACGAAACTCTCAAACTGACAGCGCGGATCAGTTTGACTGACCTTTCCTGGGCTAAGAATATTCTTTATAACTGCACAGAATTTACCCAGAATATAATACCATTTGAGATAAGAGAGTGAACGTAAGCTAAGAAAAAATGAATTCGCGTTTTATTATCAGAGACAGGGTAGATTATTCAGATAGCAGCGTTCAGTTTGTGCAAGAAATCTTGAACGAAATGCTTCCAACAAGGGTTTCCGTCTATCCTGAGCCGTAGAATTATTGGGAGTCATTCATGTAGAATTGTCTAAATCACGATACTTTCACCATCTGAGTAATTTATTTTCTTCTGGATGCACTACAGCCGGTGCGGCTTTTTAGCCACTGTCAAGTGAATGTGTAATTAACATAAACGTTCCAGCATTAGTAAACTGTCGCAGTGTTACAATATATACAATAGAAAGTCGCACCGAGCATGCTGTTAATAGGCAAAATATCATTACTATCCTCTCGAAATTAGTTGCACTGCATATCGTACTGCATGTCAAGATCATCGTATTCATTACTTGGTATAAAGTGTTCAAATGTTAATACGACTAGTATGGAATGTAAGAGTATGAAGTGTAGGTATAATTTAGATTTTCAACGATTTTATACATAGGACAAAATAATCCTACAATGACGTTATAAGTACATCTTCGGTAGTCACGTCTTCCATAAAGTTAATGGTAACGGAATATGTGGTATGTGAATTTCGTACTCCGATAGACCATATAAATGACATTATCACGGTCATCTGTTTCTGGTCAAGTAATGTGTGAGGTGTCCTTGAGACGTATTACGATATACAACGTGCCTAATATCTAAAGGACAATAATGTTATGTTACCAGCCAACAGTACACTCGATATGCCCTTTTGTGGTGAAAATTGTAATGATGTACTAACGCTGAGATGTGTATGTCAATCTGAGAACATCTTGTCGATGTCTACAGAGCTGAAAATCTAATAGTGTATCCAGAAGAAAATAAAGAATAGTCAGTGGCGAAAGCACTATCATTTGGACACTTCTTATGAGACAGATGAATTTCCCCACCAGTCGGTATTAAATTATTGTTGCTTTTATGTAAAATATTATTTATATATGTATTCGTACGTCCATTTCACTTTGATGTTTTTCTCGTGAGTATATTCCAGCTTTGAAAATTTCAGAAGTTATTCAAAATAGCCATAGATCATCTTGTTTGGAATTTTTACGTTTTCCATGTAGATATCTTTTCAGATGTGGTTATGTTGAAAATGAAAAAGAACCGAATCTGTTGTATAGGATGGATGTCCTAACAACTAGTACCTCTAATTTCTATGTTCCCTCGTTGCCAGATCACATTTTAAGCAGATGTACTTTTCAGATGACAGACTAATTTTGTTCTCTTGTGGTATATGGCTGTTCTGCAGTATTTTATTCCTAGAGTCTATCCACAACACTAGTCTAACGTTTGCCAGTTACTGTCTGCTTTCTTTTCTTAATACGTGGAGTGACACTCCAGTAAATAAAGTAGGTGCCGCTGTACTTAAGTCACTGGACTCAGGTTCAGGAGAATCCTCACAGCAGACTATCAGGTAACGCTCGCCTAATGTCACGTGGCCAACATTACTTGTTGTAGCTACTTACCTTACATTGACAGTAGCGTCGTCGTGAACTGCACGAAGAATTGCCTCCTCCAGTTGTTGTTTCCTCGTCCTTCTACACCTCCTCTGCTTGCAATTAGCAGGCTTAAACGTTCCGTCGTTCCTGACACGACGATCAATAATTGATTCGAATGTTCTCGTGTCGGCAGACCTTTGTCATGGCGATCTTCCCCGATAATGCAATCAGCAGACATTCAAAAAAGATGGAGTATCTTTCTAAACGTCGGAATTTTATGAACTTTTTGCGTGCTGTATGTAGGTGGTCTGTAGCTTAGAATCCAATTTTTTCCACCTCAAGAACCCTGTGAAATCTTGAGGAGCTGTACCAAAAAACAGTGAAATTTTGGCACTTTTTCATTCTTTCTGGTGTAAAATTTTCCCCTTGCGCTCTCTGATGAAAGATATTTTCATCTTTCTTGAAGAGCATTTAATTTTCTCTCCACACGAAATTGTTTCCAGCATACTCACTCTCAAAGGAACGGCAAAGTTCTCGAATCGTGAAAAATCTGCAAAAAGTGCACGTTATAGCTTTACAAATTTAATGGTGCACAATGTTCTGAAAAGCTTAATGATACGTACATCTACTGGCCAATGTTTACTAACTGCATGAAGTCGTCCTCCTCTCCCCTCCCCCCCCCCCCTTTCCCCTTGTTGATGGAAAGTTCCTTTCTGCTTGGGTTTGAAAGTTTGGTTGCCAGTGGGGACGATTTCCTTACGACACACGTGACACAGCGTGTGAGGCAAGAGCCCAACTAAATTCAAAAACTCAGAAAGGACATAACGTTCTAGAGCCCTTTACAGATGAAATATACCTAAGCTGTGGCAAGTGCCATTCCACACACGTATCCTCAGTGCTGAAGTATTCACAAAACTTTGGTGGATTTTTTCACCACTGCAGGGAATTTGGTTACAAATTTAACTGAAAATTCATCATGTACGATAATTAAAAAGATCCTTACAAAACGTTGGCTAGGTGCCAGTAGAACTTGCGCACTGAGACGGACCCGTACCAACTTAATTAGTGTACAGACAGTTCACCCATTCCGGGGATCGAGGATATCGACGATTTTTGCCTGTTACCGACAAGGGTACTGGCAAGATATCGCTGCCAGGGATTCCAAGACTTTCGAGAATGTTTTAATTTCAAGTTTGAAGTCGATTAATAAATGATAGAATAAATATTTTGTCTTGATATATAATTAGATATTAACAGTTTTCTGAGTCGTTTCCTTTATTTTTACTGTGAAACCATTCTTTCTGCCAAGTCCCGTGATTCTAACGTCAATGGGAAGTACAATATAGGTTTAATGAGTGAGTTACGCGAGCGTCAAAATATGAAACACATGGCAGTATTTTTTTTATTGCATTTACCTAGAAGCTAAACACTTTTATGTCGCCAAAGAACTATAGAACCTAGCATGTGACAAATTTCAATTTGAGATTTTTACCCGTTCTTGAGAAGAAGCGGTCTTAACAGACAGAGGAACAGACAATCAGATAGCAAATGCCAAAATGTTACAAGTGTAGTAAGCGTAACTAAATTGAATATACACGGTAACAATTATCAAACTACAAGAAAAAAAACGTAAATTAGTTACAAACTACGGTGTGCACGCACTTTATTCGATATGTAAACGTCACTACAGGTATTCGGATATAAATTATGACACATTCGATATGCCTGCCATAATTTTCGTTGATCCAGCGCAGACGACTACCGAAATTGTGCATGACCCGCTGAAGTGTCGGAACATCGACGCTGTCAATGACTTGAATGGCTGTTTTCAGCTTCGCAATGGATTTGGGGCTATTGCTGCACCCTTTGTCTTCAATATCGCCCCACAAAAAGGAGTCATGCAATGATATGATAATCTTTGACTAAACAGAACCTAATCGGTACTGAACTATAACTGGCCTGAATAACACTTGTCTTTATATTAAATGTGCAACTAAGGTAAAACAATTATCTGGCCCCTACTACCCTCACATTTTGACAACTCTTTTGCAGATCTCTCAAAAGCACATCAAACAGCAGGCAGGCAGTGGCTGTGCTAGATTATTATTTTCAAATTTTCAAACCATATTCAAACTGTTGCGTACCACACAGTGCAAGTAGTGGGACAAAGTACGTTCCGCCCCACATTCCATTGCTGCCAAATTTATTCACGATGGCGGTGATGACGTCATCCAAGATGGCGTCATGTAGACTTGGCAACAGCCCATGATGTCATCCTGCTTAGTGATTCTAACGGACCATAAGTAGTGACTGAGTGATGCTTCACAGGGTGCCACAACCCCCGCTATGTGAGGCAGCCACAGCTCGGGTCACACACGCTACGTCGCACCCGCCAGCCACCGCCGTCGAACACCAGTGAAAGTTGCATTCCAAACAGCGTTAACACCAGTCTCATATTCGAGGCATCTCCAGGTGCCGCTTATATCTGCCGTTGAAGGCAGAATAGCACAGAGTGTGTTGACACATGCACTGAACCACACATACGTGCTCCTCAGTGCGACCGATGCAACACTGCCAAGTGCACACACATAATTGCAAACTCATCTAACAGCCTTCCCGATTTCATTCTTACGTCACATCGTTTCACAAAAAATAAGAGCACAGTCGACCTGTCGGGAACTGTATACTGTCCCAGGAATAGTTAACGCATGCTTTCTTCATGCCTCAGCTTGTATGCATGGAAATTCTTACCCTAAGAGAACCTGTTTACCAAAATATCACTGAGTCCAGTCTTACTTCCAGACATAACGTGATAGCCTTCCTGCTTTAAACATACGCAAATGTTCTCACCACTATGTAGAGACTCCTATCACAGCACAAACGATTTCAATGAATCCAGCATTCTGATTCGCTCTTACTGAGTTTACACACCGAATTACTCATGCCGCAGGTATCAAAGCACCATCCAAGAGCGTGCATATACATATACATACAGACAGCAGAGCAAACACTCTCTGAATGTGGATGTGACTGGATACAGTCGAGTGCAGTGCTATATTACACATCCCGATCAATGCATTTGGGCTAGGTGGTGCCATCTGCGCTATATTTGCAATCAATTATAGAACACAGAATGAGATGTTATGTCATGATTGCATGTATAGATCTGACCTCAAATCGATAGAATTGCGAGAAGTGACAAGGGAGAGGTATATATCGTCCAAATATAGAGTCGAATGCGGTGAACTTGAGGAAGCACTTTGCTATCTCCTGGTTTGCACGGAACAATTTGTATATCGGACCAAGTATGCTGCAACGGGAGGAATCCCGCAAAACGTGGACATCGAAATGAAGGGAATAAGGGAGGGAGTCAATTTTTTCCCATTGAGGCTGCATTATACTATATGTCTACTGAGGTACCATTGATTCTGGATGCATCAGTCACGTGATATAGCCTGCGTTCTACTCGTATACAACTACGTGTTCCGTATGTGTTTTAAAGTACTGTCTACTTGCGTTCGTTAATGGTAAACCTGTCGGTCATCAGAGGACTTCCATCTCATGTGTGAAGAAACTTAACACACCCCTCTAAGGGAGCTTCAATTTATGCGATCACCCTTGTCGCATCTTGGCTGTAAAATCGGGACTTCGGGGTCATAACTAACTTAGCAGTAAGAGCTTGTGATGTGCTGCCGTGTGTAGGCATTTGCCCGACTGATGCGCTGTTTACAGTTAGTGATGGAATGACTTGTAATTTTCACATGTCGGACACTGCTGCTTTGCGTTTATCTGTTTCCTTGTGGGATGTATCCCCCGATAGTAACTTTCATTTTATGTAGGCCTGATGCAGGCATAGTATAACTTCTGAACCGTGATCGGATGTGAACAGTGGACACTATACCTCTCCTCAAAGCTATATTGCCCTCGTACCATGCAAAGCAAATGTTTTAGCATTCGATAAGATAGTTCAGTGTAGAGAAACTGTGAAGAAGGATGTACATCTGATAGAGGGGGGGGGGAAGGTTTTGTATCTAACTTTATAGCCAGTTTTTAAGTGCAGAACGTTGTAGTCTTAGAAGAGTGTGTGTTTATGTTCTCTATCTTACCAATACCTTCCAAGTACCGCTCCTAGGCTCTAGAACAATAATTTAGAGTTGATGGCTTCGTTGATTTAGGTCAACATGTGCCCAACTCAATTCGTCTCGAACTCCATCACGTATAAAAATAACACTTTCCTTGTTCTTCTTAACTGTATGCTATTATATTACAGCACTTTGAAATCTGTTACTATACATCGATAAGGAGTGCTAAGCTCCTCGTCATGGTAACATCTTGAGAAATTTCGTGCATTTGGATGGGTTTGAACTTGGAGTGCTATATTCATTAACGAGACGTTGAGTGCAGCGCTCTTCTTCTGATCGCTTGTAGATTAATTCTCTAATGGTGCTGCAGGGTGTGCACAGTGTGTTTGTCGATGACTGTGTGAGGCTGGTCTTTTACCATAAGATGGGGAGAATGCTCTGTGACTCCCATACGCTGAGAGATAGATCGTAAATTAAACACTATGCTCGAAGTGTTAGAAATATGTAGAGTGTTGTCTGATGTACTTTGATCATGTATGTGTTCGAGAATTAACAATGAATGCACGTACTGCACAGTAATCTACCCACATTCGCAATAATAGTCGCAAAGTGATGTAAAAGGGGCGGTTTAGCTGTGATACTGAAACATCAATGGCTGGTGCTGAACTTAGTGTAAAATTCTTCGCACTATCAAGTCTGTTGCTTAGTATTACAGTACATCGAAGGTGTCTTTTCCATCACATCCGTGTATCAGTGATCACATAATGATTGAGTGACATAGCTTGTTTGAGCTGCGGAGAGAAGTTTTGTGGGTGGGAGACAACTTTTAGGGGTTGCTAGCAGCTAAACAGCGATCACATACATCAGTGCTAAATTACGAATAACTTGAAATGGAACGCAGAGCCATCATCTGTTCCGTCACGGCGACATATGAACATAAATGTAGAGGTCATGAAAGACTTTCACACGGTAGTTTGGAAACTCTCCACAACGCTGCCGAACTATTCTAGTTCCCTTATGTTGTAAGTGTGTTTTATTTAAAAATAATTCAGAGTTATGCTATCCGCAGTAAGAATATGATTTACATAGTGTGATGTCTAGCTTTCTGTGAGAGATCGTGGATCAGAGCATCTAAAAAGAAATGTTTGGCAGTGTACAAAGTGCGTTAGAAAACAGTGTTTGAACCAAGTAAACAGGGCCTGAGTGGGCTCTTCTTGCGATTCACAGTATAGTACGCGGGGTACGTTCATTCTCCTAGAGTAGAGGTGACGAAACTATAAAGTAGCCTCTGCAGTGTATCAATAAGAGTGTACTTAATGGGTTTGTTCGACATAGGCTGCAGTAGCAGCAGCTGTTTGAGGGGTAAATGCAGTAAGGGGCGAAGTATGCCTGGAGGGCTGAACGCTGTGATATTCTGGGAAGCACTGCGAAATCTCTCTCTCTCTCTCTCTCTCCGCACTGGACCCCCCAACGCAGTTTTGCATCATCGCACGAGTAATGGCGTCTATGTGAGTTCTGTATCGAATGAAGTTATTTGAGCTTCTATAGTTTTCTATAGTTGTTAATTTTTGTATGCTGCGGGGTAGAAAATAACGATGATAGGATGTTGGGCTTATAGATTTTAATGGACATGGATCTGTAGTACTTGTATGTAGTTAGGGAACGGGAGACAATGCGCGCATTTCCGCCGTATGGACAAAACACGGCCCTGTCGCAGTAACTCAGTTCGCTCTGCTTCTAAATAACAAACTGCAGTAGGTGGCGGATATGGCTTTGTCCGACTTCTGACCAGTTCCGACTTAAAATGGCATGATCACATGCGCAAAGCTGTAGAAATGGAAGCAGTTGCAAGATGTGTAGGGACTGACTTAGACCGTGTTGGATTTTTACTGTAGCAGATAGGTTCGAGAAAAGTGACGCGTTTCGAGATATGAGAATGTGTGAAATATGATTGACATGTGGGTGTGAGTCTATGCAAGTATGTGCTTGAATGGAGAGACCTCATTCCAAATGATGGATACAATTTCTAACATATAGAGTAAGACTAGAGATCTGAGAACACAGTGTACATTTTTCCCCCTTAGGACCTCAATCGACACATCATCTACTACTACTGTTTGTGCTCTTTGTCAATTAGTCATCGCCTGTAACTCAGTGGATATATCGTGCAACGTCTGATAAGGTCTGTAGACAGAATCCGATGGAAATAGAATAGAATTATACGTTTGAGGGAGTCGAAAATACCTCTTACATACCACGTTCCTTAGCAGAATCACAAAGTTCATTGATTTTATGACGAGGTTGAATCTTTGTCCGATAATACATATTCGTACCATCATTGTCACGCTATTTGCATGGAGAACACGCCTCCTCATTCAGAGCTAATGTCGTACATCGATTTGTCAAGCGGGTATAGCATTTAACGTGGATACCTGTGTGCATCTGTGGAACGAAGACTGCTTGTGATAGTAACATGCAGTAGCTGTTGGGATAGTTTTTTTGCTTTAACATCCGATCGATTACGTCTACGACATATTGGTAGGACTCGCAAGAAGAACATAGGACACATGTAGTCGAATAGTTGATTTTGAGTGAGTATTATTTCGTATGGTAGGCAAACACTTATTCAGGAAATATATAATTTTTCGGGTGCTATACAGTATAAAAGATAGGTGCACTGTTTCCGTAAAATTTGTATATATGGTATTGCAGAGTTAGTCTGGCTTACATTGTTTACAATGTCTATGCATTGCACTGTGAAGTTAATATGGTTTATGTTATGGCCTGACTAGAGAGGATATCTGTGTGTACTATCGTGAGGGGTGTATAGATTGGGCACATCGATAAAGACTAGGCTATGAGAGAGAGTTTTTAGGTGGAAGCATAGTCATCAATAGGAGACATCAAATGTACAGTGATCAGTGTCAGACTATAGCAGAAATGGTGATATTTAATTTTACTTACATTGGTAAATATATTCCGGGCTTCAAAAATTCTTGTCCATGTGGTATGTATTTGATAAGCTGGAGACAATTTTGCTAGTTTCTCAATGCAATTTAGCGATCTGTGTAAAAAAAAAAAAAAAACGCTGGAAGTCCGAGAAAGAATAGGTGGATGGTGCTTCGATACCTGCGGAATGAGTAATTCCGCGTGTAAACTCGGTAAGAGCGAATCAGAATGCTCGATTCACTGAAATCGTTTGTGCAGTGATATAGGAGTCTCTACATAGCGGTGAGAACATTTGCATATGTTTAGAGCAGGAAGGCTATCACGTTCTGTCTGGGTGGAAGATTGGACTCGGTGATATTTTGGTAAACAGGTTCTGTTAGGGTAAGAATTTCCGTGCATACAAGCTGAGGCATGAAGAAAGCATGCGTTAACTATTCCTGGGACACTGTACAGTTCCTGAGAGGTCGACTTGGCTCTTATTTTTTGCAAAAGATTGTGACATAAGAATGAGATTGGGAAGGTTGTTAAATGAGTTTGTCATTATGTGTGTGCACTTGACGGTGTTGCATCGATCACGCTTGGGAGTGGGTACGGTACATCTGGTTGGGCGCGCGTCAACACGTTCTGTGCTATTCTGCCTTCAGCGGCAGATACAACCAATACCTGCAGATTGCTCGAGTATGAGACTGGTGTGAACACTGTTTGGAATGCAACTTTCACCGGTGTTCGATGGCAGTTGCTGGCGGGTGCGTCGGAGTGTGTGGGACACGAGCTGTGGCTGCCTCACATAGCGGGGGTTGTGGAGCACTGTGAAGCCGCTGTCAGTCGTCAATTATGGTCCGTTAGAATCGCTAAGAGGGGAAAGCAGGTTCTGCTGTTGCGGAATGGGACTCTGAGGCGTCTTTGCCGGACCGCAGTTAGAGTGAGGGTAGCGAGCAAAACCGTACGTGCACGGCTGTGCTTGGAGTGTGCGCTGTGCCATTAAGGGCGCCTACATACAACTTTGGCCTGTGTTCGGCTGCAGCTCGCGGTTGCAACCCGCCCGATCACATCGGCACGTGTGTGTAGGTGAACACGTATTTGGGTAGGAATTTTCTCAGGTGTTAAGTATGAATGGGGGTGCCGCCACCCCGTGCTTGCGGAAGCCGAGCAGGGGTTGTGCAAGGTTTGACATCTGAGGGATACGTCACTTATTGCTACCTCCTGTGGACAGGGTGTGGTGGAGGGTGCTTGCACCCGTTGATTGCATTATTTAGCGAGTGGGTTTGTAGACCGTGATATGCACTATTTGGACATTTTACGAGTACTTAGCGTGTCTACACATCAATGTGCTGTATTATTTAGGAGCAGTTTGCATGTCTCTACTGAAATTATTTCTGAAAATTAGGAGTAGTTTGCATATCTGCAGACTGTGTATTGTGACCCCAAGCATAACATGGCGAGTGTTTTGCGTCAGCGTGATAAATATATTCGATCGCTAAAGAAAATGTTTGAAACTAAACAGAGTGAACTCCTTCTTTACTCCCCCCCCCTCCCCCCCTCTTCCAGCAGCCCACAGAGCAGGCTGAGTCGTTTTCCCTCACGATCTTGATTTACGTCACGAAATGGACGACAGCATCAAAGACCTCGTAGAGAACATACTGTTCCCTGCCATCATGCATAACTGTACTTCCGTCATCACCTGGTGTCACTGTGGCATCCTCTGACGGCGGGGAAATGTACTAAGACAGTTGAGGTCTGGAGCTTGTGGTGAACACACTAGGTGGCGCCATCTTAGATTACAGTACTTGTGTAAGTACAGTGTCCTCCAGTGGCATCGATATGAACTAAGTCAGTTGAGCTACGGACGCAGTGGCGAATACACTTGGTAGTGGTGTTGCCTGTAATTGTTGAAATAAAGGCTGGTGTATGGTTTGGACAATTGACGATTAGCAAGGAGTCTTTTACATGGATTATTATTTTGACAATTTAGGAGTTGTTTGGCTATATGGACATATATGCTGTGCATTGTTTATGAGTACTTCGCATGTCTGTCGGCTGTGCAGTGTGTTGTTTTTGACGGTTTTCAATTAGCATGAATGTGTGTAGAGATTTATACATGAGTTATGTAGGAGTGCTTTGCAGGTCTGTATGATATGGGGCATGTCAGAGCATGTGCTGTGTGGAACAAATACTCCATCCCTAAATAAATTGCTCGCAAATAAATAAAGTACACTCCTTCCTCCATCCATCAGCCTACCCCCACCCACCCCCAGGAGGAGGTGGCGGTCTGGCGACTTAGGTTAGCGGTGGTGGTGGGGGTGGTGGTGAGCTTCGTTTGTAGCAATTTTTTTACATTGGTAGCGAAAGCGCAAGTGACCTTTCTGTACTGCCAGAATTCAAACTCAGCGACAGTTGCTAGGAAGAAGTGGTGGTCTGGTCCTTGAAAAGAAGTTGAAAGTAGGTAGTTGAACACCTTTTCATAACTACGTGAAATTATAAATTGAATTATTTAATATAATTAAAATTGAAATGGAATTAAGTACTTGGGTAATTGATAGGTTACATGCACGATGTGGGTGTTAGCATGTTTACAGAAGACTATGTCCGGCGCTTGTATGGAGGTGGCGGCTGAGGGTGTGTGACGTAAGCGGTCGGACGCCCGCAGGGCGGCGGCGCGGCGCGTGTCCAGTTATAACACGCGCACACCCGAGAGGGAGAGCAGACGATCTTGAGTCAGTTAACTTAGCGAGAGCGCACTTTGTCGAGCAAGCCACGTGGTGGACCGGCAGTTGTGTGACGTCAGGGCAGATTCCACTCTGCAGCAAACTACTTTGGCGCGGTCCTGCTGAGGGCTGTGACATGAGCAGCCGGTGGACCAGTGGCATGTGCGCTTGGGCTACTGCTGACCAGGGGTGACAGGGGTAGCCTCTGCTGGCGGCGATTTGAACTAAACTTCCTGGCAGATTAAAACTGTGTGCCCGACCGAGACTCGAACTCGGGACCTTTGCCTTTCGCGGGCAAGTGCTCTACCAACTGAGCTACCGAAGCACGACTCACGCCCGGTACTCACAGCTTTACTTCTGCCAGTATCTCGTCTCCTACCTTCCAAACTTTACAGAAGCTCTCCTGCGAACCATGCAGAACTAGCACTCCTGAAAGAAAGGATATAGCGGAGACATGGCTTAGCCACAGCCTGGGGGATGTTTCCAGAATGAGATTT
This sequence comes from Schistocerca cancellata, assembly GCF_023864275.1. NCBI lineage: Eukaryota > Metazoa > Arthropoda > Insecta > Orthoptera > Acrididae > Schistocerca > Schistocerca cancellata. Next base: position 3,094,673 of record NC_064632.1, on the reverse strand, counting down.
TCACTCTGCAGCGGAGTGTGCGCTGATATGAAACTTCCTGGCAGATTAAAAAGAGTACCGGGCGTGAGTCGTGCTTCGGTAGCTCAGTTGGTAGAGCACTTGCCCGCGAAAGGCAAAGGTCCCGAGTTCGAGTCCCGGTCGGGCACACAGTTTTAATCTGCCAGGAAGTTTCATATCAGCGCACACTCCGCTGCAGAGTGAAAATCTCATTCTGGATTTGAACTAAGTCAGTTGGAGTCTGTGGCGAGTGCACTGGGTGACGCCATCTCGAAGATGTGTACTAAGTCTGTTGGAGTATAAGTGATGACCATACTGCTTGAAATAAAGACTTCAGTCCTTTTCCCACCAGTCGACAGGACGTGACTTAGGTTAGTACAAGTGTACTTTATTCGATGCGATTTTCATAGCTTAGCAGCGAAAACATAACTGACCGCTAAAATCCAAACTTGGCGAGAATTCGTAGGATGAAGTAGACTTAGGTTAGTGGATGTGACCCAATTGGCCTATTTCACACCATTTTTTCGTAGGTTATGACCGATTATCGTCTTGGAATTCGAACTTGTGACCAATTTTTTTAATGGAGGGTTAGGTTAGTGGACATAGCGCAATTGGCCTTTCTTCCCTCCAAAATTCAAACATTGCACCAAAATCCGACATCTTGAATGATGTCCTCTGCTGGTGGCTATGTGTACTAAGCCAGTTGGACTTTGGACCTTGTGGCAAACACACCTGCATGATATTGGTTAAATAGTAATAAAGACATGTCCGGTTTTTCGCCATTATCTTGCTGGAATTTGAACTTCCCGCCATTTTCCTGGTGGAGGGGCTTAGGTTAGTGGAGGTAGGCCAAGTGTACACTGTTACACCACATGGTGTATAAACTGGGTGCAGCCGTCTTGATTGTCGTCACAGTCGCCATCTTGGATGACGTCACGGTGGCGCCCTCTGGTGGTGACGATATGGACTAAGTCAGTTGGAGTCCAGACGTCATGGTGAATACAATGGATGTTGCCATCTTCGATTGTGTCACAGATGAGAGCGCCCTCTGGTGGTGGCGGTGTGTACTAAGTCAGTTGAAGTCCTGGCCTTGTGGTGAACACACCTGCATGGAATTGGTTAAATAAAGTCTTATGTCCAGCCCTTTTCCCACAAGTCCTTAGGAGGTGGTGGCAGTCTGGTGCCTGAGGTTATTAAAGTGTCTTTTCTTTCGCGCCATTTTGTTAGATTAGTAGACATGTGGTAATTGAGTTTTGTTTACCACAAAAATAAAAAGTTGGTGCCAGTTCGTATGAAGAGGTGGCCTTCGGGTGACATAGGTTAGTCGAGGTAGGCCAAGTCAGCTATATTCCTGCGATACTCTTTGCTTAGTAGAGATAAGACCGCTGTGGTGCATTATCCTGTTGGAATTTGAACTTCCCGCCATTTTCTAGGGCGTGGGGGATTAGGTTAGTGGAGGTAGCACAATTGACCTTCTTCCTGCCACTTTCGTGGTGTGACACATTATGCTGCTGGAATTTGCATTTCCCGCCAATTTTTTTCTGGAGGGTTAGGTTAGTGGAGGTAGCCCAATTGATCTATTTTACCAACAAAATTCAATCTCCCCTCCAAAATCCGTCATCTTGGATGACGTCATGCACTGTTGGCAAGTCTACACATTGCCATCTTGGATTATGTCATCGCCATCGTCTTGAATAAATTTGGCAACAATTTAATGTGGGGCCATACATACTTCGTCCCACTACTCACGTATAACACTGTTATAGAGGAATTGTGCTTGTAGTGTAATGTTACCCCTGTTAGAGGATTTGACTGTGATGTATGACTAGTGGATATGGAATAGTTCCTTTGTCTAAGAGTTTTCGAGCTGTTGGAAAGAAACACAGTAAATGTGGAATAATACTGAATCTGGGACCTTTCTGTAACAAGTTCATTAAGTGATTTGTCTAATGGATTTATGGTCGCCAGCCTACCTAGGCAAAGGAATGGTTAAGTTTCAGAAAAGCAGAAGAAGTAAAACTGATCTATTTTCCTGCAGTTCCCTAATTCCCTAATAGAAATTCATAAATAAATATAACTTTGAGTATATACTTCTGAGAAAGACACAAGAATCTTTTAGCTGCAGCACCCATATGCATGTATAGTTTTGATCTATAAAGGCCACGAATTTTTAATCATTACTATGTGCGAAAAAATTTACCCTGGGGGGGCTTCTCTGTTTTCATTCTATATAACCAACAAATTTAACACTTCGATATTCTAATAGCGGGAATTTTCTGTTCATCACTCTATGTAGTTTGTCATTCAGTATTGATATGCAACCATACTTCAGTGTTACTAAGCCACATTACTGAATTCCATTTACAGATGAAAAAATTTTATCTGTACTTTACTCAAAACTTATTTACTCACATTCACTTTAAAAATTAGTTCGCAACAATTATTTTCAGACATTTATTCAAAGATAAAAATTAGTGCTTGTACATGCTAAATAAAGTACTTCAAATATTTTTAAAAGATGTTTACTCGGAATAATGAAACACCAGGAAGGGACCCTGTATAGGTGAATGATTAGGAATAAATTGTCCGCCGCCGTTTGCTGAGTGGTCAGCGTGGCGGAATGCTATGCCAAGGGGCCCGGGTTCGATTCCTGGCTGGGGCAGGAGATTTTCTCCGCTCAGGGACAGGGTGTTGTGTTGTCCTCATCATCATTTCATCCCCACCTCCGACTCGCAAGTCGCCACATGTGGCGCAGACTGCAGCAAGTACTCGGCCTCGGTGGCAGACCTTCCCCGAATGGGGGGGGAGGGGGGGGGACTCCCGGCCCACAATGCTGTACGCTCATTTCCATTAGGAATAAATAACAGGGTGGACCAAATTTTATTTTTTAGCACAATAATCATTCAAAATGGAATTTTGGATTAATGGTTCAAGCTTTTACAATTCTAATTATGCTGTTCGTATCCTGTTGGCTGTAGACGATGGTTGTGCCGAATAGTAATGGCGGCTGCACTGTCCACGGTACAGCGTGCAAGTTTCTTGAAGTATGGTGCGATAAATTATTTTTGGCCTCGTTTTAACGTCCATTACTTAGCCCAGCAACTTGTACCACAGCCGTAATAATTGAGCAGCCTTCATCAGAGGCTACTGTGCAACCATTTCCAGGCAAGGCATCGCCTTATGCGTCCGAGTGCGGCCCCTTTCACTGCTGCCTGCAGACCGTGCCCTGTCGTTACCGCTCGCTCTACAGGTTCCGCGCCAAAAACCGAAGCCAGCTCTTACGCTTCCCATTGTCACTTACGTACACTACAAAAGTACTCCATCCTTTACATAACACATATACTACACATTGTCATTAAGCGTGTACTGTTTTGTACAAATGACAACTTGCACAAAGATATAAAAATTACACACACACACACATTTTGGTTTCATTAATCCATGACAAAATATTATTTAGTTAATTATATATTTCACATATTTCTTTACTTAAGTTACAGATATACACTAGCAAAGTGCTCTAACATCATATACATCACATTTTACAAACAGACAGTGCATATTACAGATATGGTTCAAATGGCTCTGAGCACTATGCGACTAAACTTCTGAGGTCATCAGTCGCCTAGAACTTAAAACTAATTAAACCTAACTAACCTCAGGACATCACACACATCCATGCCCGAGGCAGGATTCGAACCTGCGACCGTAGCGGTCGCTCGGCTCCACACTGTAGCGCCTACAACCGCACGGCCACTCCGGCCGGCATATCACAGATATGTTGCGATAAAATTTAAAGGCAAAAAGAATTATAAACTATGTGAATGTTTGAACAACAGTGTTATATAGTACCTTAAGTACATACAGCCACAGTCCATAAGGTGGGGTGCAGGCTATGGATGTTGATGTAGCACACGTTCAGGAGGTCACTAGGACCTGGGTGTAAGAAGGCAGTAATTCTGACCAGTAGATCACGGAAAAGTTATGTACACCCTTCAGCTACATCTACATCTACATCTACATCTACATTTATACTCCGCAAGCCACCCAACGGTGTGTGGCGGAGGACACTTTACGTGCCACTGTCATTACCTCCCTTTCCTGTTCCAGTCGCGTATGGCTCGCAGGAAGAACGACTGTCTGAAAGCCTCCGTGCGCGCTCTAATCTCTCTAATTTTACATTCGTGATCTCCTCGGGAGGTATAAGTAGGGGGAAGCAATATATTCGATACCTCATCCAGAAACCCACCCTCTCGAAACCTGGCGAGCAAGCTACACCGCGATGCAGAGCGCCTCTCTTGCAGAGTCTGCCACTTGAGTTTGTTAATCATCTCCGTAACGCTATCACGGTTACCAAATAACCCTGTGACGAAACGCGCCGCTCTTCTTTGGATCTTCAATATCTCCTCCGTCAACCCGATCTGGTACGGATCCCACACTGATGAGCAATACTCAAGTATAGGTCAAACGAGTGTTTTGTAAGCCACCTCCTTTGTTGATGGACTACATTTTCTAAGGACTCTCCCAAACAATCTCAACCTGGTACCCGCCTTACCAACAATTAATTTTAAATGATCATTCCACTTCAAATCGTTCCGCACGCATACTCCCAGATATTTTACAGAAGTAACTGCTACCAGTGTTTCTTCCGCTATCATATAAGCATACAATAAAGGATCCTTCTTTCTATGTATTCGCAATACATTACATTTATCTACACTCCTGGAAATTGAAATAAGAACACCGTGAATTCATTGTCCCAGGAAGGGGAAACTTTATTGACACATTCCTGGGGTCAGAAACATCACATGATCACACTGACAGAACCACAGGCACATAGACACAGGCAACAGAGCATGCACAATGTCGGCACTAGTACAGTGTATATCCACCTTTCGCAGCAATGCAGGCTGCTATTCTCCCATGGAGTCGATCGTAGAGATGCTGGATGTAGTCCTGTGGAACGGCTTGCCATGCCATTTCCACCTGGCGCCTCAGTTGGACCAGCGTTCGTGCTGGACGTGCAGACCGCGTGAGACGACGCTTCATCCAGTCCCAAACATGCTCAATGGGGGACAGATCCGGAGATCTTGCTGGCCAGGGTAGTTGACTTACACCTTCTAGAGCACGTTGGGTGGCACGGGATACATGCGGACGTGCATTGTCCTGTTGGAACAGCAAGTTCCCTTGCCGGTCTAGCAATGGTAGAACGATGGGTTCGATGACGGTTTGGATGTACCGTGCACTATTCAGTGTCCCCTCGACGATTACCAGTAGTGTACGGCCAGTGTAGGAGATCGCTCCCCACACCGTGATTCCGGGTGTTGGGCCTGTGTGCCTCGGTCGTATGCAGTCCTGATTGTGGCGCTCACCTGCACGGCGCCAAACACGCATACGACCATCATTGGCACCAAGGCAGAAGCGACTCTCATCGCTGAAGACGACACGTCTCCATTCGTCCCTCCATTCACGCCTGTCGCGACACCACTGGAGGCGGGCTGCACGATGTTGGGGCGTGAGCGGAAGACGGCCTAACGGTGTGCGGGACAGTAGCCCAGCTTCATGGAGACGGTTGCGAATGGTCCTCGCCGATACCCCAGGAGCTACAGTGACCCTAATTTGCTGGGAAGTGGCGGTGCGGTCCCCTACGGCACTGCGTAGGAGCCTACGGTCTTGGCGTGCATCCGTGCGTCGCTGCGGTCCGGTCCCAGGTCGACGGGCACGTTCACCTTCCGCCGACCACTGGCGACAACATCGATGTACTGTGGAGACCTCGCGCCCCACGTGTTGAGCAATTCGGCGGTACGTCCACCCGGCCTCCCGCATGCCCACTATACGCCCTCGCTCAAAGTCCGTCAGCTGCACATACGGTTCACGTCCACGCTGTCGCGGCATGCTACCAGTGTTAAAGATTGCGATGGAGCTCCGTATGCCACGGCAAACTGGCTGACACTGACGGCGGCGGTGCACAAATACTGCGCAGCTAGCGCCATTCGACGGCCAACACCGCGGTTCCTGGTGTGTCCGCTGTGCCGTGCGTGTGATCATTGCTTGTACAGCCCTCTCGCAGTGTCCGGAGCAAGTATGGTGGGTCTGACACACCGGTGTCAATGTGTTCTTTTTTCCATTTCCAGGAGTGTATGTTAAGGGTCAGTTGCCACTCCCTGCACCAAGTGCCTATCCGCTGCAGATCTTCCTGTATTTCGCTACAATTTTCTAATGCTGCAACTTCTCTGTATATTACAGCATCATCCGCGAAAAGTCGCATGGAACTTCCGACACTATCTACTAGGTCATTTATATATATTGTGAAAAGCAATGGTCCCATAACACTCCCCTGTGGCACGCCAGAGGTTACTTCAACGTCTGTAGACGTCTCTCCGTTGATAACAACATGCTGTCTTCTGTTTGCTAGAAAATCTTCAATCCAGCCACACAGCTGGTCTGATATTCCGTAGGCTCTTACTTTGTTTATCAGGCGACAGTGCGGAACTGTATCGAACGCCTTCCGGAAGTCAAAAAAAATAGCATCTACCTGGGAGCCTGTATCTAATATTTTCTGGGTCTCATGATCAAATAAAGCAAGTTGGGTCTCACAGGATCGCTGTTTCCGGAATCCATGTTGATTCCTTCATAGTAGATTCTGAGTTTCCAAAAACGACATGATAGTCGAGCAAAAAACATGTTCTAAAATTCTACAACAGATCGACGTCAGAGATATAGGTCTATAGTTTTGCGCATCTGCTCGACGACCCTTCTTGAAGACTGAGACTACCTGTGCTCTTTTCCAATCATTTGGAACCTTCCGTTCCTCTAGAGACTTGCGGTACACGGCTGTTAGGAGGGGGGCAAGTTCTTCAAGTATTCTGTGTAGAATCGAATTGGTATCCCGTCAGGTCCAGTGGACTTTCCTCTGTTGAGTGATTCCAGTTGCTTTTCTATTCCTTGGACACTTATTTCGATGTCAGCCATTTTTTCGTTTGTGTGAGGATTTAGAGAAGGAACTGCAGTGCGGTCTTCATATGTGAAACAGCTTTGGAAAAAGGTGTTTAATATTTCAGCTTTACGCTTCTCATCCTCTGTTTCAATGCCACCATCATCCCGGAGTGTCTGGACATGCTGTTTCGAGCCACTTACTGATTTAACGTAAGACCAGAACTTCCTAGGATTTTCTGTCAAGTCGGTACCTAGTATTTTACATTCAAATTCACTGAACGCTTCACTCATAGCCCTCCGTACGCTAACTTTGACATCGTTTAGCTTCTGTTTGTCTGAGAGGTTTTGGCTGCGTTTAAACTTGGAATGAAGCTCTCTTTGCTTTCGCAGTAGTTTCCTAACTTTGTTGTTGTACCACGGTGGGTTTTTCCCGCCCCTCACAGTTTTACTCGGCACGTACCTGTCTATAATGCATTTTACGATTGCCTTGAACTTTTTCCATAAACACTCAACATTGTCAGTGTCGGAACAGAAATTTTCGTTTTGATCTGTTAGGTAGTCTGAAATCTGCCTTCTATTACTCTTGCTAAACAGATAAACCTTCCTCCCTTTTTTTATATTCCTATTAACTTCCATATTCAGGACCGGTGCATGTCCGTAAAGAGCATAGTGTGAGGTGGCCGTGCAGGTGGGTGGCGAGGATGCACTGCAACCAGTACGCGACCCGGCCACCTGGGGTTACGGCGGGGTGGAAAGATGGAGCTCACCGCCAATATCTGGAGAGCGGGGACGAGGGTACCTTCAGCGAGATGCTGTCCCCCGTCTAACACGAGGGCCGCCTGCAACCACGAACACCGGCATGCCACTCAGTATACCGAGAAATTATTTTCCAACACACACGAATTCGCCAAAAAGCAACAGTGCTGCTGTGTAAACACAGACCAAAGACTGTTGTCAAAAGGCACGCCCATATGTAAACAATAATGGTTGTGTTCTCCAACACCGCAGGTTTCTTTTTCCTCTCCCACGGTGTCGGTATGTAACGTAGCAAGTTATTACGAGATGACATGCGTTACAGTAAGGCACGCAGACGTTTCGTACTGTGGCTGCAGGATGGCGACGTTTTTTTTTTTTTTTGCTTTGCTAACTGCGTACGAAAATACATGCCATCTATGAATCTAAATAATCCATAATAGTTATTATTCGAATCTGATACACAGCCTTTTGTTATTAATGAAATGATGCTGTCAAAATTTCAGATTTTTATTTATTATAGTTCCGGAGGTAATCAAAAGTACCTTAAGCTACTAAAACCGACGCTTTGTTTTCAAACCCAGTTAGGAAGAATAACAAATTGACTTTCATTAATTATCATTTGAAGCCATTACAAACTTATCAGTGCATAAAATCAATTAATTATAATTCTCTTTTCAAAACTTTAGTTAATTTATATTACGAAATACAAAAATCGTTCAAAATTATTATTTGCTTATTATTTTGCTGTGTGAGGGCATGACAATGATTGAGAGAGTGTATGTGGGACATAAGTTAAAAGTACATATGTAATTTTATGTAAAACCTTGTACAAACTGTCGGCCGCGGTCCGCTAGTATACGTCGGACCCGCGTGTCGCCACTGTCAGTGATTGCAGACCGAGCGCCGCCACACGGCAGGTCTAGAGAGACGTCCTAGCACTCGCCCCAGTTGTACAGCCGACTTTGCTAGCGAAGCTACACTGACAAATACGCTCTCATTTGCCGAGACGATAGTTAGCATAGCCTTCAGCTACGTCATTTGCTACGACCTAGCAAGGCGCCATTACCAGTTTATATTGAGATTGCACTTATGTATCATCAACAGCGATGTACACCAATTATGGATTAAAGTTAAGTATTACATCAACTACGTACTTTATTTGCTACTATCAGGTCCCTTAACTGTTCCAGACCTCACGCCAGTCTGCGTGAGCTTAACGCGTGCATTTCGGCCTCCTCTAGCAACACGGTGTTGGCTCTTCTGCCAACACAAAACAAACGAACCGTGGGAAAGTTATGGTGCAACCTCTATTCAGATTTCGTATGTCAGTGTGAGCTTGCTTTTGTATAAAAGCGGTCAGAATGAAAGTTGGAGGCGTAATAAGCTTAGTATCAATTTGGAGAATATTTTGCACTTCGCTTATTTTAATTAAACAGTATACTACAAATTGAACCTTAAATGACGTTAGTTACTATCAGATTAGTGATTGGGTAAGGCAAGTTTAGAAGCGAGAAGCATCTGGAAGGAACATTCGGATTTGTCGTTTACATCAACAGCCAATCAGAATTAAGCTGTTCCCACGTGAATATAGTGAGGAGGAGCTCGAGTTAGTCAGTTGCTAGCCAGCCTGCGGATAACACCACGTTAGGTAGCTCCGTACAAATAGTCTGTGAGATGAAGAACTAGTGAGTTACTTTCGGTTAGAAGTGTCGTGACTGAAGCGACTCGAGTTACGAACATTTTAATGAAAGTTTGGTGTTTCTAAATTAAATAACTGGAGATTTATGGGCGTGTGAACTGTCTGGTCTTAGTAACTATTCTGTGTGGAATATTTCGTGCTCTGTACGTAACACTTTGGCGAGCAATTCTTTCTAAGAAGACCACTGAAACGATCGATCTCGTGAAGAGTGTTGGATCTGTGACTGTTAGATCGTGAAAATTAGTCGTGTCGGACTTGCAAAACTTCCGGCTGCTTTTCGAGTGAAAATTTGTTGGAGAGACAGTGAGTTTTGAAGGATAAAGTTTACCATATTAAATACGGGCTTGATAGCATTTCATGTGTTTCCATATGAATAAAAGTCAGATTCAATATAATTTTTAAATGCTTTCTGCAAGTAGACTGCATCCTCCGAACGCTCGATTTTTTGAATATGAACTATCAGGAACTAACTTCTAACTAGAGTTACGCGGCCTCTGTGTGGTAGGTATTAGGTAGTGGTTTCATCAACGCTGCTTTACACTGCCTAGCACGTATCTACTACTACAGAGTGAAGGGGCGTCGGAAGGAAGGAATATCGAGGTAGCTGGACTTCCGAAAAGTGAGAGAGAAGAGACGAAGGCGACGGACCCCGCCCCGCCCCGCCCCGCCCCGCCCCAATTGGTGCATTTAGCGTCCGGGATGTGTGAAGTTAAAGTGAAAGCTAACTTAGAAGCAGCAGTGTAGCTAACCCGATAAAAGAAAGACTCATATGTGCATAAATAGACTTTGACAGAAAGACATAGGAGCCATTGTGATTAAGGGAAAGATTATGCAGAAAGGACAGCAATAGCGAAGAGGAATATTGGGCGGCTATAACAACCGGTGTAGAAGGCGGCGGACGACGTTAGCAACAGCGGAACATCACGCAACAACGAGCAACAGCAGCCGGGAGTCTGCGGCAGTTGGCAGCAGTGGACGGAGTGTGGACCCAGAAACTACACCTGCGGGGGCAGAGCTTGGCGAACGGACCCGTTGTAACATCTCGCCATGCTGAGGACGATCGAGAACATCTAAGTTGTATTCTACTTCATTTAGTGTGTGTGTGTGTGTGTGCAAAGAAACTTGTGAACATGGCGGAAAATAATAACCATGCTACAGTAGACGAGAATGTGGGGGTAAATTTGGGTGAAGTAATATCTGCAGATGATGCAGGGGCTGGTGAATTTAATTTTGATGCATCACAAGCAAAAGATAGTGGCTTGCCAGATTCAATGTATGCTAATTAAGGGGCAGACAATGAAAAAAAACACGGTGGAAACCGATGTCAGGGCTATACCTGTTTCTGTTACAGAAATAAAGCAGGAACCTTTGTCAATTGCTTGTGAACAGAAAGATAGTGTTTCAGAAATATTAGCGAATATTTTGAAACATTTGAAGGAAATGGCTTCCGAAATGAACACTAAAATCAATGGGTTGCATTGTGTAGTTAATCAAGGGTTTACTAACATCTCTATAGAAATGGAATCCAGAATGGAAAACAAAAATTCAAAATTAAGAGATTCATGGAAAAACGATTTGACTTTGTTTAGTGACAGTGTGAAAAGTGAGAGTAGTAAAGTAAAACAAGAATGTCGTAAGGCTGTTGTAGCAGTAAAAAATGAATTGTCATCTCAGATTAAGCAAGTTGCTGATGACAGCAAACAGTTAGAAGAACAAGTAAATACAGATTTAAATAATATCCGGGAACAAGTAAATAATGTGGGAAAATAATGTGAGGCTAGTCACGTTATAATGGAAAATCAAAACAAGGAAGGAAAGGATGTGTGTGCCAATTTGGTGTGCAAGTGCCTGCTAAATTTACTAACCTGGAACCTAATATAAATCAGTTTAGTACAGATGGAGATGAACAACTGTGTAACTATGATGGCAGACTAGAAAGAGTATAACAAAGTGTTACTAACAGTAGCGACTGTGTAATACCTAATGGTGTAATAGAATCCTCAGAAAATGCATATGTGACACATCGGCAGTTTTTGTGATTCGATCGAAGTAGAAAAGTACATACAAAAAAATTTTGGGATGATTTTGAGGACGTCTTGCCCAAACATGGAATGATAAACAAAAAATTGATTTCATTACGTCAAATGTGATGGAAGAAGCTAGAGTGTGGGGAAATTGGGTAGTAGATATGTATGACAAGATAGAGAATTTTAAGCAGGCATTTTTCGAGGAATATTGGGGCAAACGAAAACAGATGGAAGTTTTAAACAAATTATGGCCAAGTGAAAATTATGATCCAAAGAAAGAGACTATTGAGAGGTTTGTAGAAAAATGGGTCAAAACTTTGTCGTATTTGAACTCTGAAGTTGCAAGGTGTCAGGCAAATCCAACACCTTCCATGAAAACCCTGACATGATAATCAAATCCAGTAGTATGTCACATAGCTCCGAATAAATCGTGACATTAAATTAACCAAAGTAATACGAATAACGAGTGAGCAAATGGAAGACCACAGACTAACACAAGAATGCCTAAATGCATGTCATACCTTTCCACCGTGAGACAGACGCAGTTCCGAGGGGAGAAACGAGAACAGAAGCCGAGAGCAGAACCATGTTAAGCTGAAGGCCCTACGATAAGGGACGGACACCCACGTCGCCAGCTAACCGCTAGGACCACCCCAGCCGCAAGTTTTAGCGTGAGACTTTTTCGCGTCTGTGTTACGTCAGGACCACCCCTCCAGCCCATGTTAAAAGACAGAGCCCTCCAGAAGAACAGTATAGATCTTACGATAACACTAAAAGGACCACACCAGCTGCAAGTTTTTGCGTGAGACTTTTTCGCATCTCTGTTACATTGCAAACTTTAAAGACATTGCCCCACTACAAAAAGTATAACGTTTCTCATTGGATAGACAGAATTTTTGTAGGCGGAGCTTAAGGTTAACATTGAGACCCTGATTGGTCAGATGAAAACACAGCCAGATAGTTTTTTAAACCAACTTCGGTAAATTGTAGTAAGGAGAAGTGAGGAGAGAGTTGCTTCCGAGACGGCGAGGTGAGCGGGGCTGTGCTGCCCGCCGCCCCTGACGAACACCGACAAAGTAATGATCGCACGTGGTGCTGCATAACAGCACATAAAGCTTCACTCAGAACTGCAGAAGTCTCATCTGTTACACCCCCTTTTTGCGTAATACTAGTGTCGATCGTCAATTAAAGCTCATGGTGTTCACATTTGCCACTTGAAGTAAAAATCTGAAACGCGATGATTTTTCTGTTATATAGTTATTGAGAAGCCACATCAGCCACTGTAATTTACGACAAGTTAGATAAGTAATTAAAGATAATTGAGGGTCACTGTAGACCATTCTGATAGTTTTCTCTTTTGTGAAACTTAATTTAAACCTAGATTATAGCTGTGATATGGCATAGGTCATCCTTCGATCCATTGTAGAACTTGGAAACCCATTCAGGGAATATTCGTTCACATTTTTGTTGAACGCAGTTGGTTTTTACCATCCTGTATTAAAACATTTCCTTTTATCAATAGTGCAATTTATAAACAATGTTTTGTGAATAGAATAAAATTACCAATGGTAAACTTAACTGCTTTTTCGACGTTATTTTTACCAGCTAACTAAAAATAGGAAAGCCTTGAACCCCTTCCACTAAATTTAGTTAGTATTAAGATTCTTTTACATGGAGTGCAGTGCAGCTGACGCTGAAATCATTAAGTATTTGGTTATATCATCGCTAGTCTCACTGAACTCTTCTGAATTCTACATGTCATGTGTGGTCTGGCGTCTCCTTACCAGCAACAGGTCCCAGGTTCAAACTAGTCATTTCCCTAAAAAACACGCTCAGAGCGTCGTTGCGCGAAAGTGGTAGGGAGACACGATATAGAACAAACAGACACCACGCAGAATGTTAGAAAGTGAGGATAGCACAAGTCATTATGGGGATAGAGAACAAGTTGCCTTGGTACTGGCGTAATAATATAAACTCGGCACCTACGGATGATATTGATAAATTTATTCACTATCTTGAGAGGGTAGAAAATATTTTAAAAGAAGAGGAGGATGCGAGAACGGATTGTAGGCCTCCTGTTAAGCAAAATGAAAACAGAGCTGAGGTACATGTTAATAGAATAGTAGTGAAAAGGTCTAGGAATTACAGGGGCAGGTACCAAAGGCGAGGGGGTACTGTTGGAAGCAGATGTAATAACAGAGACCGAAACATTGAATACAGACAGCAGCAATCCGGTGACAGGGTGGAGTGGCACAGACTGCCAGCCGAAAGGAATATCAGTGGCAATGACCACGTAGGAGAGGGGGAAAACTAACGGCAGTCTATAATGATGCTAGCGTTTGCAGGCGGCAGCAGCATAGTTTAAATCCGCTAGCAAAACCTTTTTTATGGCAGCCACCAGCGGAACACCTTGGGGATGGTATCGTAGAAACAGATGTTGCAGAGGAGAGGGACACTGTTATAAATTGTGTTTTTCCGGGAAGTATAGTAGATTTTTGTGAGAGAAAAGGTCATAACACCGATTCCAGGAACCACATTGATGAGGAACAGCTATTATGAAATAACTATTCAGAACAGGATATTAGTGTGAGAGAGCACTGCAGTTCAGATGAGGAACTTACAATGAAGTGGGGAGTTAGCACTATAATAGGGGAAACGGTATTAGAGGTACCTGAGGCAGAATATAGAAGGGCAGAGGGAGTTTTACGTAGATTAGAAGGAGTAGTTTCTGATAGTGACGAAGAAGAAATAGAAGTGGAAGAAGTAGGGGTTTTTTTTATGATTCTGACAACACGATAAGAAGGGTTGCAGAATCTGATATATTTATTAAAGAAGGAGAGTATTTGGAGAAGTGTTTTGATTTGTCAGTAGTGGACAGACCGATTAAAGCTGCCACAGTCAGAGAGGAAGAAGACTCCGTGAATATGTGCTTAATTTCCACAGAAGGTGTACTATTCAATAGACGTGATGTAGTGCACGATTTGTTAGACGAACCTGATTCTGAAGTCAGAGAGAAAACTGCTGGACAGCCTATAATAGAAGATTCTTTTTTTAATGAGAAGGTTCCTTGTTTACTGGATGCGCAGTGTCACAAGGTTTTGTTAGTGCTCTCCATGCTAGTAAGGATGTGGTTATAATTCCGGAAAGTGGCATAAATATTATTGTGGCCTCAGGGAAAAGTAAGAAAGTTGTTAAACAGGAAGTTATGCTACCGGTCAGGATAGGTGAGGTAGAATTGGACCAAAATTTTTTGATAATAAATGGATTAAGCGTGGAAACGCTGGTGGGAGCAGATTTCTTACAGAAGTACCAGGGAAAAGTGGATTTTGGACGTAATGAAGCGGTCACTGCGGTACAGGGAAGAACGGTAGCTATTCCTTTTATTGGAAAAAGGCAATATGAATACGACGAGCGAAGTGACATGCCTGTACGCTACTGCAGAAAGAAAGAGGGTGCTGTGGGGTGTGATGAGTATGGCGAAAGGAATGAAGTAGATCCTTCTGAGGTAGAAAACATCAGGATAATAACTGACGAAAAATACAGGAATTATCAAATTTACAAAATTAATGAGCTATAACAAATTTTGAGCAGGCATCAGGAAGTGTTTTCTGATCAGCCAGGATTAGCTTGAGATTATGAATGTTATCTAACTGTAAAAGAGGATGCACATTTCTTCCGAAAGCAATTCACTGCTGCGGAAGTACATAAAGAAGCTGTGAGAGATATGATTCAGAAAATGCTTGGATCGGACTTTATAGAAAGGGGAAATAGTGTGTATAACAACCCATTGGTTATGGTGCCTAAGAAAGATCGTTCGACTAGGCTCGTTTTGGACGCTAGAGATTTGAACAAAATAATACTGCAAGAGTGTTATAGGCCTGAAAATATAGAAGAATTATTGCAAAAATTTAAAGGTGCAAAATTTTTCACGTCAATGGATGTAACTTGTGGTTACTGGAACCTACCATTAACGAAATAATCTAGGAAATAAACAGCTTTCCTGTTCGAGGGAAGGTTCTATCAGTACAAGGTTGTGTGACCTTTGGGTTAAACATCAGCGTTTGTGCATTTCTTAGGGCAATGTCCCAAGTGTTGAGGACCAGTTACTTAGAAGAATTACAGTCTACGTGGATGATGTGTTGATTTCAACTCCCACTTGGGAAGAGCACCGTGTATTATTGGATAAAGTTTTAGATGCAATCGAAAGGGGTGGAATGAAACTCAAATTAGACAAAACGGAGTTTATGAGGAAAGAAATAAAAGTCCTGGGCCATATTGTTAGTGGAAAAGGAATTATACCCGATCCTGAAAAAATTAAAGCTATTATGGATTATTTAGCACCTACTACGTGAAATGAATTAAAAGGTGTGTTTAGCCTTTTTGGATTCTACCGAAAATTTGTGCCTCGACTATTATTCAATGCATCTTGTCTGAGAGAACTATTAAAGAAAAATGTACTGTTTAGATGGACAAATGAATGTCAGAGGGCCTTTGAAGAACTTAAAGAGGTGCTGTTACATTGTCAGAACTTAAACCATCCTGACTTTGCCAAGCCTTTCTGTCTTGGATCAGATGCATGTGGTTATGGTCTGGGGGTCGAACTGTTCCAAATTGAAACAGAAGGAGGAAACTAACTTCACAAAACGATCCTTGTAACAGGCGGAAAAGAACTACAGCATTTCGGAGCTGGAAGCTTTAACAATTATATTTGGGCTACAAAAATTTGAACATTACCTATTAGGCCACAAATTTATAGTTTACAGTGACCATCGGGCCTTAACATATTTGCAGAGATACCAACTAAAATACGGCAGACTGAGGAGGTGGTCAATATACCTCCAGCAATTTGATATAAAGTACATAACGGGTTCAAAGAACATTGTAGCCGATGCATTGTCTAGAAATGTGAAAGAAAATGGGCAAGAAGTAAATCCCTTAGGACAACGGATATAGAGTGATGGTTTGCTGGCAACAATACAATTACAGGAAGAAGGACCGCTTAGACGCATTTGTAAGAACCTCAGGAGGGAACTATAATATAATAGAAAACTGTATATAATAATAAACTGTGTGGCATTTTAGATATATTGAATTAATGAGATTATTTTTTCGGCACTCGGACAAGCACAATAAGCTGGGCTATGCTAATTAATAATATTATGTTGGATCGCCGTATCCACCCACAAAATCTTGACTGTGTCCATGTTGCGCTAATCGGATCTTCTTAAATTTTCCGAAGTACACAGGTGGGCTTCAGATCTTCTTATTACATTACTACTTGAAATAATGACTCATACAATCTTTCAGTTAATAAAACAATACTATATTTTTCTGTTCGATGCACATAGAAAATACATACTCTTTACTTATTCACACCGCCCAAAATGGCTACCTCCATTCACAAGCAGAGAGCAAGTCCTTCCTCCTCCTGAGGGACAGGAGAAACATCTTATCTTTTTTAACATTTGAAAATTAAAAATACACGACGGTAGGCACAGGCTCTACGCTGGGCTACTGCTTCACCTTTTCTCTTTGCCTTTAAAGAAAACGAACACATAATAGTAAGAAATGCAAAAGGTTCATCATAAATGCCGCCCTACTGTGTACTGTCGGAAATAAGTCTCTTTATTTATGGAGACAGTATACAGTAGCCTTATTTACTTTGGGGCTCGTAGTTTGGGCACTTGGTGCAAGTCAGTGGAGTTTTAATACCCTTATGCTACAAAAAGTATGTCTACAAAGCTTCATTTCTTTGTCTATTACAAATTCATACACCTAAATGCATTCACATATTTTTATATTACATAATCGCACGTCCATGTTGTCTCCGTTATTTCTCCTTACATTTGTTAAGCCGTACGGTATGAACAAGGGAAAATTTTTGCATTTCTTAAATTGTGCTTTCACCCCATTTTAAAAATTGTTTTTCTCACTTGCTTTTGGTTCATTGGCTATTCTGAGACGGTGTCCTTTCGGCACACGCTGTCTCATTGTTCGCTGCACTTATGGCCAGCAGCGGCTCATTGTTTAACGCGCCCGTCTCTGTGACGTGAGCAGCAGCACTGCCCGCCGCACATCCAACGCAATGTCGCTCCAGGCTTATGAAGCCGGTGTTGTATATGCCCTCCAGTCCGGAGGCTGGATACGACGGATTCACCTCCAACGCTCAATCCGAAAAACACCAATACATCATCTCGCACCTGGACGAGGTTTTCATCCAGTGGAATTGAAGGTAAGGGCCGCATTGCAGGACTCAGCATTATCTTCCGTTGTGCGTTGTAGTTCGGCGGCCCTGGCACATCAATTAGTGGTTGTACGGATTTCCTCTGATTTCTCTGTCGCACACGCATCACACTCACTGTATTCACTTCGATACATTTAGCGTTTACTCTTATCACTGCTCAGCCACTATTTTCACTGTTGTCGGGCCCTGCTATTTTTGTATCACTCACACGTGCGAGTATTTTACTCGCCCATCGCGTTGCACTTCACATACATATATAAATGGTTCTTCTTCAAGAATGAAATTTCACATAAAACTGACAATAGTACATAAATTTTACATAGACATACACGTTGAAAATAATAAAGTTGACATATAAATTTACTAATATTGACTATCAAAAACAGTCTTGATCGCAAATAAATTGTGATCAAGACTGTTTTTGATAGCATTGATCGCTGTTGACTCCCACAATGTATTCAAAAGTAATGTAAATTTACAATTCAGATTCACATTTCGTGTATGGACTCCATGACATGCACCATCTTACACACTAATATGTAAATCAGAAGGATTCTTTCATTTATTCAGAATATTTGGTTTTTCTGTTCTTGTCTTGCAGGACCGATTACCTACACATTTTCTACCTTCAGAACTACACATAGAAAATAGTACATACATTTTTCGTAGGCATAATCATTGACATTAATATAGTTGACAAATACATGTCCAACTCCATATCTGGATGTTTAAGGATAGGTGCGTTAATTCAGCGCCTGCTTAATCTGCTGAAAATCATTTTAACATTCTTTAGTCCACAACCAACTGTCGTTTCCACGCAATAAGTTTAATAGTGAACTACTGTTCAACAATTTTTGTGGCAGAAACTTGCCGAAAAAAGAGGCCATTCCTAGAAAACCTTTTAATTGTTTCTTTGTACAGGGTGTTGGGAAATAGCGTGTTGCATCTAGTTTACTGGGGCCAGGTAGAATTCCCACTGGTGAAATGATATGCCCTAAAAATTTTATTGTGTCTTTTCCGAATTCAGACTTATTAAAGTTAACTATGACATTGTATTCATCCTATTTACGAAAAATCTTTTCCAAAATATTTACATGTTCATCTTATATTTGAATTGCAATTAATAGATCATCAACGTAGAGTGTAACACGGCTAAGCAGTTCTGTTCTAAGTTCTCTGTCTAGTGCATCAGTAAATACACCAGCGCTCACGTTTAATCCGAAAGGCGGCACCCAAAATTGGTAGCTCCTCTCGGCATTTATGAAAGCTGTATACTTTCTACTCTCTTCATGTAATAAAATTTGCCAGTATGAATCTTTAAAATCAAGGAATGTTAAATACTTAACCCCATGAAACTTTAATAACTGCTCTTCTAAATTCTCTGGTCCTGTTCTTCTAGGAACGATGATTTTGTTTATTTCTCTCGCGTCTAATACCAACCGCACCGTTCCGTCGGTTTTACCAACTGCGGGAATCGGACTGCAGTAAAGTGAGTGTGATGATTCAGTAACCTCCCACCGAATCATACGCTCTATTTCTTGTCTTACTGCCTCTTTCTTTGGCCAAGGAATGCCATAGGACGTTCTACAATAGGTTTTATGCGGACACCCTTCCATTTCATATTCATACCCCTTAATAACACGATTGTTTACGAAAAATGCTATGGTACTTAAAGCGTAATTTTGTCAGTTCACTTCGGTGTTAACTGTTACGACAAGTGGATTTACTTATTTTACTGTCTACCGTTTGCTCATCGAGGATCTGCCAGCCCGCATCATCAAGTTCTATTTCATTTGCCATTAAGATCTGAGGGTGGGTAAATTTAACATTAATGTCGGATATCTGCCTAGTCTGATTTGTCATTATAGTTCTTATTAAGTCCACTGTCAGTGTGTGATCTCCTACGTGAAATTGACATTCACCACTGCCGATGTCTATTTTTACCGCATATCTTCTGGACGCCTCCATACCAAGTATACAGTTCACTATAAGTTTGTCTACCAACAAGAAAGTACACTGCAAAATTACACCACATATGCTAATGGGCATACTGGCCTGTAATTTTATAACTTTAGATTTACTTCCCATCGCCGTTACGTTCTTACAGTTCTCTACGGGTAGCGTGGGTACATTTACTTCCCGCGCTATCTCTTTAAACAAGCTGGTTGACATCAGGCTTGTTGATGCGCCAGTATCCAAAACAACTGGTACATGTGTGTTTCGCACCTTTACCTCGCTGATGCTGTACGTGTGAGTTTGTTTCAGTGTCTACTTCTTCCTTTCTATTTCTGTCGGTGCCAGTGTTTATGTTGCTGATATGAGTAGTGTCGCACACTGACAGTTCATTACCTTCTTCCTCTAGTCGCGCTCGATTACTATTTCCAGGCGGCGGTAGAGGTATAGTTTTCATTTTCTGCCGTCGCTTCTACTTCTGCTATATTCACCGTATGTTCGCGTGCTCGCCAGTTCGTGTCGCGGTTGTTTCGATTTGACTGTATGGGCTGCCGTTTCTCTCTTGGATCCCTGTGTTGCATATTCTGATCCTGGTAATTTGCATTTCCTTGTCTCCTAGTGTCAATGTTTCCTCTCGAATTTCTCCTGTCCTGGTCATTGCCCTACCTATGGGGCTGATATTTATTTTCCTGGCTTCAGCCACCCTGTGGCTGATTGGTGAACCGATTGTACCGATTTACGTTGTGGCGCGGCAGTGCATAAGGATGCCACTCGTTCATAAGCACACGACCACTACAATTTCCAAACCCATTATCGTTACCTTAGTTGTTCCTCCCATTTGGGTTGTGTTCATTACCCTTACGATAACTAGGCATGGCTTGCCCATTCTCATGAATTAGATCTATTGAGTCGAGCACTGAGGTCGGGAATGGTTACTAATTTTTCCCTAACATTTGCAGGTAACTTGCTCTTAAAGATTTTCAATAAATTGACATGACATATCTCCAGTAGCGGGTCTTGTTTAGGTATGTTTCAAAATAGTTCCTTAGCCCCCCGAATTTTGGATGATATGATACTGGGTTAAATACTTCTCGTCTTAATCTCTCCTGGATAGCTGTTGACCAGTATTTATCTAAAAATGCGTTCTCAAATTGATCACATGTCTCGCAAAGTTCCGACATCTCTGTAGCCCACAAAAGGGCGTCACCCTCGGCGTGTCCTACCACATGTTTCATTTTTTGAGCTTCTGTTAAAGTCCTGGGTAGTACATTCCTAAAGGCTCGGACAAACACTACCGGGTGCGTTCGCTTTGATTCATTCGAAAATACAGGAAACTGTCGATGTTTTGTTAAACTCCCGTCCATTAACAACGCTGTCCAGCAGGGTGGAACAGCATTTACATGCTGTGATGGCGTATCTGTTTGACAAGAGTTTCGCCCGCTGCTCGCGCCGCGCATCGGCACGCGCTCGCGCGGCGTGGGTTGGGCATTGTTGTCCGCGCCACTGATTTCTCCCACCGGCGGACGGCTGTTCATAGCTCCGCTTACCGTCCCCGGCGATGATACTATCGAACTTTGTTTGCTAACTATTTCGTCCCTTAACCTTTCTTCTACCTGTACGATATCATGTTCTACGCGTTTTAAAAATTCTTCTTCCTTGTCTCCCATTACTTCCTTTGCCGCTTTCACATAAGTATGCTGTTCGCGTACGCATTTTCCTGCAAACATTGTGTTTTCATCTTTTGTATTTCTCTTTACTATTTCGTAAAGTTGCACAATGTCTGAGTTGATTTTTTTATGTTCTAACTTAAGTAATCCTGTATCCACTATGATTTTCTCTACATTTTCTGGCAAGTTGTCACAGAATGAGTGCAGCTTCGCTACTTCTGATCGTAGATTGACTATGTTAACCTGCGTATTCTTTTGCATGACCTGAGTTTCTCTGATTCCGGATAGCTCCCGACCATAGGTGCGTGTGATTGTTTCAGATTTCTGTTCCAAACTATGCCTTTTACCTTCTCACTCATATCGTGAACTGAAGTTTTTACTTGTTCGTTATTTTCTTATCCATTACCGTGGAGATTTGCGAAATCTGCTGTGTGAACTTTGCATCCAAATTATTGAGTTCCGTGGGTAAATTTTATACATCGCCTGAAATGTGTGTCATGTACATATTTACCTTTCCGATCTCGGACTTTACTGTGAACATATCTGCTTGTATTGTTTCTAAACTCGTCATCTTTGAATTTACAGTGTTCAAATTGGTCTCTAAACCAGACAGTTTTGAATTTACTGTTTTCGAATTAGTCTCTAAACCCGACATTTTGGAATTTATGTCTGTTTTCATTGAGTTCATGCCTGTTTGTATTGCTTCTGTTAAGGCTCGAAATAATGCTTGCATATCTCCCCTATTTACTTCTGGTCTACGCCTGCCAGCATCTGCGTCTGTACTATGTTTACTACTGTCATTTAAAAAATTTTATTGCCTTGAGGTGTCCTTAATTTCGTCTACTGTAATCAACGTATTGCTTGTAATTAAATGTTCCGTACTCACTGGCGTCGAATGCAACAATGGCATGTCGCGCCCAGCATCCAAATAATCACCTCTTAACGGTTCGAAACCGCTAATTGTTGCATTTTGCAAATGCACCTCTACTACATTGGCATTTGGATTTTGGAGTGACATTTCCTTATTGTTTTGTCCATCCATTATAGAAATCTCTTCGCCTCTGTAGTTACCAAAATTAATATTTTCTCTATTTAGATTTTACTTAAACACTACTTCTCGCGCGACAAAATTCATATGCAGCTATTTGTGATTGTAATCTCAGTTGTTGTTCAGACAATATACTTTTAGTACTGATGAGGAAATGTCATTCTCTCTACTTAATTGCAATTGCGTTAACCTCTGAGGCTTTAGGTCCTGGATTTTATGAAATACTACTGGCAACACACTTTCTATATGCATTGCACGGTGCTGCCCGATTGTTGTCTTGTAACTGGTACTTCCTCTATTGTGCTTTGTTGTCCACTCATGATATTGTTGTCTTTTTCCTTCTAATTTATTTATTCTTTTCCTTTCAGTTATTATTTTTTCCAGTATTACATTATCAACTTCAACATGTCATCAGTGTACATGGACCATAAAGCAATTATTAACATAAATGTATTGCTTTAATAATATTGATACTCACAGTTTTGTCCAGTATGTATCATGCCTGTTACTTGTCGCCACTTTATAATATAATAAAAAAATTAGACAATAATAACAAAATAAAGTGTGTGGCTTTTTAGATATATTGAATTAATGAGATAATTTTTTCGGCACTTGGACAAGCACAATAAGGTGGGCTATGCCAATGAATAATATTATGTCCGATCGCCATACCCATCTACAAAATTTTGACCATGTCCATGTTGCGTTAATCGGATATTCATAAATTTTCCAAGGTACACAGGTGGGTTTCAGTTCTTCCTATTACATTACTACCTGAAATAATAACTCATACAATCTTTCAGTTAGTAAAATAATACTGTATTCTTCCATTCGATGCACATAGAAAATACATCTTCTTCACTTATTCACATCCCCCGAAATGGCTACCTCCATTCACTAGCAGAGAGCAGGTCCTTCCTCCTACTGAGGGACAGGAAAAAATCTTACGATTTTTAACATTTGAAAATCAAAAATACATGACGGTAGGCGCAGGCTCGACGTTGGGCTACCACTTCACCTTTTCTCTTTGCCTTTAAAGAAAACGAACACACAAAAGTAAGAAATCCAAAATGTTCACCGTAGAACAAACTCAAGATGACAATATTAAACTGGTAAAAAGCCAGCTAGGTCATCCAAATTTTCCGAAAATAGCGAAATATTATAAAATACGTCAGGAAATTCTGTTTAGGTGAAGTAAGAACGATGAGGAAAATTGGCGCATCTATTTCCCAGAACAACATGTGGTCTTGTTGATCGATTATGTGCATGGGAAGTGTTGGCATTATGGAGCCTGAAAATGTATTCCGAAGTTGATTGAGGTAGTAATTTTCGATAATACGTGGCGCAGGGTACAGGAAATGCTGGAATCTTGTGACAGATATCAGAAGGTGTGAGCAAATAATAGGATTGTACAGAGACAAATATATTCCGCAGAACCTCAAAATAGACTACATCTCGAAGCTGTGGACATTTTTGGCCCTTTACTGGTTTCAAGGGGAGATTGTGATTATGTCTTTGTACTGGTAGATGGATTTACGAATTATGTTAGACTTTTTCCTAAGAAAAAGGCAAACTCCATAGTAACTGTTCGTAAACTAGAGAAAGATTATTTTGTAAACATTGGGATGCTGAAAGCCATATTATCAGGTAATGGAGCACAGTTTGTGTCCAAGTGGTTTGAGGAATGTTTGAAAAAAGTAATATAGAACATATAAAGATTTCAGCCTATTTCCCCCAGGGAAATATGTGTGAAAGAATAATGAAAGAACTAGATCGTCTCTGTAGAATGAATGGTCACAAGAAGCACTCAGTTTGGGCCAACTACTGAGAATAATTTGAAGAAGCGATTAATCACCTGAAACATGAAGCAACTGGTTTTGCACCGGTAGAGTTAATGTGTGGAATCAAACAAAATAAGTTATTATTTGACTTAGTTGAATTTCCCACTCTTACTGAAATGCGCATGGAGCAGAAAAAGAGGATAGCATGGGCAAATTTTAGAAAAACGGCTCTGGAAAGAAAAAGAAGACACGATGCAAGAGTGTGTCCTATAAGTTTTCAAATAGGTTATTTAGTGCTGGTGAAAACCAAGGAAAAATCTAAAAAGCTTGGCGCTGAATCCAAAAAGTTTACAAATGAGTATGTGGGACCCATTCGAATTGAGGCCAAGCCTCATGCCAATGCGTATAAATTAGAATAAGTCAAATAGCACAAATTTCTGGGATTGTGAAATATCATTGATTTGAAGACGTACATACATAAGGATGATGGGGACAGTAGTAACTAACTGGCCTCAGGGGACACACATTCTTAGTGTCATCAGGTGTTTGACGAACACCAGGCATCCCGAGTTGTTGGCAATATTATTTCGTTTTCGTTTTATATCGTCAACCTAGCTCTTCATCATTGAGAACTTTTTGCTATTTTCTTTCGTTTTTCCCTATTGTAGTAAATAATGTATATAAAATGTACATAAAGAATAAATGCCATCATAAAATAAGACATACTTGGAAGTAAATGATGACTAAAATGTAACACAAATGAATGTGGAATGAAAGTGATGAAAAAAGGGATACTGAAAAGAATAATGTAATGTGACTACGTAATATGTGGTTTCTAAGCAATAGATTATGTATCTGATGCTTTTGTGAGAGCCACATAAGATGGCATAAATATTTTCAACATTTCCAGTAATTTTGCATTCTATGTGTATAATAGCTTATTTTATGTAAAGTCATGAGATTTTAATAGTAACTGTAAAGTAAATATATTTCTGAAAGGAAAAGTTAATAAAGAAAATGTTTGTAAATTTTTGAAAAATAAAAAGTTTTGTTTGGCTTGCTTTCATAGGAATTCCCTCACTATAAAATAATTATAATGATTTCTTGAAAAAGCATAAAGTAGTAGTGCCAATTTGGGTACTGTTATTATTACTGAATAAAGGTTAATTCATTCTTTACTGAAAATAATTACTACTATATAGAACTATTTGATAAAGGATGACGAATTTCAATGAATATTCCGCATTTTTTGGAAAAAAGTTTTATAAAAATAAGCAGTAATTTTTGAGTACACTAAAATTCTGGAAAGTTCCTCAAAAAGTTATTCCTTTGAATTTGGAAAAATATATCAACTATGATACATGTATATGTGTAATGTTAGGGTGCAGAAATTAAAAATTGTGGTTTAGATGTAGTGTATTTTGCAGGTACAAAATTTGGAAACACCTGATACGAGACTATAAGAAACCAGGTCTAGGACTGAGGGCTGGACATTGTATCACAGTGAAGTACCTTTAAAGCAACCCAAGTGTTAAGTGTGAAAAAGAAAATTGTTATACCCCAGAGCTGCTGCAGAGAGTCAGTGTTTTTTTAAATATATATATATATATATATATATATATATATATATATATATATATATATAAAGGACACTCCCCAAAGCTGTAAAAATAATATATTATGTTTCATGAACGCTAACATAGAGACTTAAGTGTTTAATTCATTTCAAGACGATATAGAATTTTATAAAATAATTCTTAAAAAAAATTTAATATCGAGGAAAACTTGAATATCTACTAATGTTAATGGTTTGATAAATATTTTTTGGAAGATATTAAAATGCGGAATTTTGAAAGAAAGATATTATTTCTGAAGAAAAAAATTGTAAATCAAGTTTGTTATTCGCTATCAAGCCCAAGCCTTTGAAATCTGATGTAACATTGTAAAAAATTGTAATGTATTTTGATATTTCGTTCATTTAAAAAACAATGTAAGTAGGAATAATTTTCATTAGAAATCCCACAGTTAAATTTGTCAGTTCAATTAAAGAATTCAGTAAAAACATTCTCGTCATATGAAACTTTTTTTTTAAATCTTATGGGACTTAAGTGCTAACGTCATCAGTCCCTAAGCTTACACACTGCTTAACCTAAATTATCCTAAGGACAAACACACACACCCATGCCAAAGAGAGGATTCGAACCTCTGCTGGGACCAGCCGCACAGTCCATGACTGCAGCGCCATAGACCACTCAGCTAACCCCGCACGGCTATGAACCTTAGCTGGTCAGTATGGCTGAGCCATTCTAGGCGCTTTAGTCTGGAACCACGCGACCACTACAGTCGCAGGTTCGAATCCTGCTGCCTCGGGCATGGATGTGTGTGTTGTCCTTAGGTTAGTTAGGTTTAAGTAGTTGTAAGTTCTAGGGGATGGATAACCTCAGATGTTAAGTCCTAGAGTGCTCAGAGCCATTTGAACCATTTATGAACCTTAAATGCACTTAAAAGTAATTTTAGGTTCCTAGGAGGTGTGTAACGTAGCCAGTTATTACGACATGACATTAATTGTAGTAAGGCACGCAACCGTTTCGTACTGCGGCTGCAGGATGGCGCCGTTTTTTTTTTTTTTTTTTTTTTGTTTTTTTTTTTTTTTTTTGTTTTGGCTTTGCTAACTGCGCAGCTAACGCTGCCTGTCGTGAGAACTGCATAGAGCAACATTCAGTCGGTACGAAAATTCATACCATCTACGAATCTAAATAATCCATATCAGTTATTATTCGAATTTGTTCAAATCTCGTAAATAGCCTTTTGTTATTAATGGAATGATGCTGTCAAAATTTTTATTTATTATAGTTCCAGAGATAATGAAAATAACACAAAAGTACTAAAACCGACGCTTTGTTTTAAAACCCAGTTAGGAACAATAACAAAATGACTTTGATTATCATTTGAAGCCGTTACAAAGTTATCAGTGCATAAAATAAGTTAAGTTACTTTATATTACGTACTACAAAAATCGCTAAAATTATTATTTGGTAATTATTTTGCTGTGTGAGGGCATGAGAATGATTGAGAGCGTGTATGTGGGACATACGTTAAAACTTAATATGTCATTTTACGTAAAACCTTGTACAACGAACCGTGGAAAGTTATGGTGCAACAACGATTCAGATTATGTATGTCGGTGTGAGCTTTCTTTAGTATAAAAGCGGCCAGAATGAAAGTTAGAGGTGGAATAAGTTTAGTATCAATTTGGAGAATATTTTGCCTTCGATTATTTTAATTAAACAATATATTAGAAACTGAAGTTTCAGTGACATTAATTACTATCAGATTAGTAATTGGATAAGGCAAGTTTTGAAGCGAAAAGGATCTGGAAGGAACATTCTGATTTGTCGTTTACATCAAGAGCCAATCAGAATTAAGCTGTTCCCACGTGAATATAGTGAGTTGGGCAGAGAGTAGAGGAGCAGCTCGAGTTAGTCACTTGCTAGCCGGCCTGCAAATAACAGCGTGTTACATAGCTCCGTAAAAATAGTCTGTGAGATGAAGAACTAGTGAGTTAATTTCGGTTAGAACGTCTCGTGAACATTTCAATGAAAGTTCGGTGTTTCTAAATTAAATAGTTGGAGATTTATGAGCGTGTGAACTGTCTGGTCGTACTAACTGTTCCGTGTGGCACATCTCGTGCTCAATACAGAACACTTCGGGGAGCAATTCTTTCTAAGAAGACTGCTAGATCGTGAAAATTAGTCGTGTCGGACTTGCAAAACTTCTGGCTGCTTTTCGAGTGAAAATTTGTTGGACAGATAGTGAGTTTTTAAGGATGAAGTTTGCCATATTAAATACGGGCTTGATAGCATTTCATGTGTTTGCATATGAATAAAAATCAGATTCAATTCAATTTTTAAATCCTTTTTGCAAGTAGACTGCATCGTCCAAACGCTCGATTTTTTGAATATGAACTTTCAGGAACTGACTTTTAACTAGAGTTACGCGGCCTCTGTGTGGTAGGTATTAGGTAGTGGTTTCATCAGTGCTGCATTACACTGCCCAGTACGTGTCTGCTACTACAGAGTGAAGGGGCGTCGGAAGGAAGGAATATCGAGGTAGTTGGACTTTCGATAAGTGAGAGAGAAGAGATGAAGGCGACAGACCCTGCCCCACTGCAGGTAGTCATCAACGTAATACTGTTACCTTTTGAATCCACCTGACAAATCAAAATGATTTGCGAGACCACAACTCGAATCGGAAAACTTATGTTCAACCACAAAGTCGGTTTTAAATTTCTAATTACGTCATAAATCAGTTTGATAAACAAGAAAGACACCCAAAATTCGAAATACTGTGATTTATGTGAATTTTTTACTGGATTTTGGAGAATGAAACATCGTGACACTTATCTTCTTCTAAACTACTATACGAGCAGATGTTATGATACATTAGCTTCCGAAAGTAGAGTGTAATCAAGAAACGAGGACGTATTGCATTATCAGGATGTTGGAAGGTTTGCTGAAAAAACTACAGATTAATCACATGACGTCTGGCATACAACAGTGCACGAAACATAATGTTACAGAAATTCTGATAGATGAGGTCACATTTGTAAGAAAATAACACAACTGGAAGATCTCTTACTTAACAGAAGGAGCTATTAACAGGGGATGTGGTTTCCGCTAAGAGCCACACACACCACGCAGTGACGAGACAAGCTTTCCTCGATATGGCTCAAGATCCCTCTTGGCCGTCGATCCCATTCCTCAGTTAGAGCTGTGTGGAGATCTGGAAGTATGCTTGGCTGAGGCTGACGGGATGCAGTTCGCCTTCCTAATGCATCCCAGGAATGTTCTATGGGATTCGGATCCTTGGATCACGCCGACCAGTTCATGCAATGGATATCTTCATCTTCAAATAATTCATCCACCAGAGAGGCTGGATGTGGGCGGGCAGTATAGTCTATGAACAGGATGACTGTACAGACAGCACATCTGAAAAGGTGAACACATGGTAACAGTACAGCTCCGGATGGCCATTCGACATAATGCTTCCCCACACCACGACGCCGTCACCACCAAACCGGCCTCTTTCCACGATGTCTGTGGGCCTGTATCGGCTACCAGTTTGTTTCCAGAGTAGTATGCGACGAGAATCGTTTTACAAAATAAAACCGGGTTCATCTGTGAAGAGCACATTTCTCCATTCAAACATGGTAGTGATACTTCAACATCGGTAGCTGACACACGCGATATTACCGATGGTGTATCCGTTATAAGTCGATATATCGATTACCTAATGATTGTTTTGAGCAAGTGTTTCAAACGAAAAATAAGTTTCTAAGAATTTTTATTGCTTAAAGATAGCAATACCAGATAAGCGATTTTGTTTTAAATTAAGGTTTGTGAATTCTCCTCCTTTAGCCTGTTACATTTTTCATTAATTATTTCTCCTGCCTTGGAGAAAACCCTCTGTACCGGAAGTGAAGTTGCCAGACACCACAAATGTTTAGTGGCCATTACACGCAACATACTATTAGATTTTCGCCAGTTGTGCGGTTCCCAGTGAAAATATTTCAAAAACCTCCAACGTGATATTTAAAAAACAAATAAAATGGACTAGAGATTTTATCTCGATATTAAATATTATATTTTACGTTAATACTAACCGCTCACGGGGTAGATGATTTTTCTTATGTATTACTATTATTATTGTTGTTGTTGTTGTTGTGGTCTTCAGTCCTGAGACTGGTTTGATGCAGCTTTCCATGCTACTCTCTCCTGTCCAAGCTTCTTCATCTCCCAGTACCTACTTCAACCTACATCCTTCTAAATCTGTTTAGTGTATTCATCTCTTAGTCTCCCTCTACGATTTTTACCCTTCACGCTGCCCTCCAATACTAAATTGGTGATCCCTTGATGCCTCAGAATATGTCCTACCAACCTATCCCTTCTTCTAGACACGTTGTGCCACAAATTTCTCTTCTCTCCAATTCTATTCAATACCTCCTCATTAGTTATGTGATCTGCCCATCTAATCTTCAGCATTCTTCTGTAGCACCACATTTCGAAAGCTTATATTATCTTCTTGTCTAAACTATTTATCGTCCATGTTTCACTTCCAATACGTGGCAACACTCCATCCAAATACTTTCAAAAACGACTCCCTGACACTTAAATCTATATTCGATGTTACCAAATTTCTCTTCTTCAGAAACGCTTTCCTTGCCATTGTGAGTCTAAATTTTATATCCTCTCTACTTCGACCATAATCAGTTATTTTGCTCCCCAAATAGCAAAACTCATTTACTACTTTAATTGTCTCATTTCCTAATCTAATTCCCTCAGCATCACCCGACTTAATTCGACTACATTCCATTATCCTCGTTTCGCTTTTGTTGATGTTCATCTTATACCCTCCTTTCAAGACACTGTCCATTCCGTTCAATTGCTCTTCCAAGTCCTTTGGTGTCTCTGACAGAACTACAATGTCATCGGCGAACCTCAAAGTTTTTATTTCTTCTCCATGGATTTTAATACCTACTCCGAACTTTTCTTTTGTTTCCTTTACTGCTTGCTCAATATACAGATTGAATAACATCGGGGAGAAGCTACAACCCTGTCTCACTCCCTTCCCAACTACTGCTTCCCTTTCATGTCCCTCGACCCTTGTAATTGCCATCTGCTTTCTGTACAAATTGTAAATAGCCTTTCGCTCCCTGTATTTTACCCCTGCCACCTTCAGAATTTGAGAGAGAGTATTCCAGTTAACATTGTCAAAAGGTTTCTCTAAGTCTACAAATGCTACAAACGTAGGTTTGCCTTTCCTTAATCTACCTTCTAAGATAAGTCGTAGGGTCAGTACTGCCTCAAGTGTTAAAACATTTCTACAGAATCCAAACTGATCTTCCCCGGGGTCGGCTTCTACCAGTTTTTCTATTCTTCTGTAAAGAATTCGCGTTAGTATTCTTCTTTGGCATTGGAATTATTATATTTCTTGAAGTCTGAGGGTATTTCGCCTGTCTCATACATCTTGCTCACTACGTGGTAGACATTTGTTAGGCCTCCAAAGGTACGGTTAATTTCCCTGTTGGCAGTATCTATCTTACCCTTAGTGATATGCGCCTCTACATCCTTACATTTGTCCTCTATCCATCCCCGCCTAGCCATTTTGCACTTCCTGTCGATCTCATTTTTGATACGTTTGTATTCCTTTTTGCCTGCTTCATTTACTACATTTTTATATTTTCTCCTTTCATCAATTAAATTCAATATCTCTTCTGTTATCCAAGAATTTCTATTAGCGCTCGTCTTTTTGCCTAATAGGTCCTCTGCTGTCTTCACTACTTCATCTCTCAAAGCTACCCATTCTTCTTCTACTGTATGTCTTTTCCCCATTCTTGTTAATCGTTCCATAATGCTGTCCCTGAAGCACTCTAAAACCTCTGGTTCTGTCAGTTTATCCACTTCCCATCTCCTCGAATTCCCACCTTTTTGCTGTTTCTTCAGTTTTAATCTGCAGTTCATAACCAATAGATTGTGGTTAGAGTCCACATACGCTCTTGGAAATGTCTTACAATTTAAAACCTGGTTCCTGAATCTCTGTCTTACCACTATATAATTTAGCTGAGACCTTTCAGTACCTCCAGGACTCTTCCATGTATACAGCGTTCTTTCATGATTCTTGAACCAAGTCTTAGCTATGATTAAGTTATGCTCTGTGCAAAATTCTACCAGGCGGCTTCCTCTTTCATTCCTTACACACATTCCATTTTCACCTACTACGTTTCCTTCTCTTCCTCTTCCTACTATCGAGTTCCAGTCACCCATTAAATTTGCGTCTCCCTTCACTATCTGAATAATTTCTTTTATCTTCTCATATATTTCATCAATCTGTTCGTCATCTGCGGAGCTCGTTGGCATATAAACTTATAATACTCTGGTAGGCGTGGGTTTCGTATCAATCTTGGCCACAATAATGCATTCACAGTGCTGTTTGTAGTAGCTTACCCGCATTCCTATTTCCCTATTCATTATTAAACCTACTCCTGCACTACCCCTATTTGATTTTGTATTTATAACCCTGTAGTCACCTGACCAGAACTCTTGTTCCTCCTGCCACCAAACTTCATTAATTCCCACTATATCTAACTTTAACCTATCCAGTTCCCTTTTTAAATTTTCTAACCCACCTGCACGATTAAGGGATCTAACATTCCACCCTCCGATCCGTGGAACGCCAGTTTTCTTTCTCCTGATAACGATGTCCTCCTGAGTAGTCCCTGCCTGGAGATCGGAATGGGGACTATTTTACCTTGCAGTTGCAAGCTCTCTTAAAACTTCCAAACGTCTTTTGAGCATGTGGTATGAGCTGTTCACCCCTTGTATCAGTTTTAGTTTTTTGTTTGCTCTTTTTTGAGCATTGCGCAATTTTTTTCGTAACTGCAGCGTTATGTTTAACCACTACTACTGTCTTATCACGAATATTGTATGCTAGTAATATTTGATTGATGACCTGAAATTTTTGATGTTAAAATTATGTGGTAATATGTCGTACATTTTCCTTAATATTCTCAAAAATATATTTTTTGAAGGTCTTCGTATGTGAAAAATTACTTTCAAATATAAAAAAAGAATTTTCATAAAAATCTGGTAAATATATGAGTGCCCCCCCCCCCCCCCCCATGAACCATGGACCTTGCCGTTGGTGGGGAGGCTTGCGTGCCTCAATGATACAGATAGCCGTACCGTAGGTGCAACCACAACGGAGGGGTATCTGTTGAGAGGCCAGACAAATGTATGGTTCCTGAAGAGGGGCAGGATCCTTTTCAGTAGTTGCAGGGGCAACAGTCTGGATGATTGACTGATCTGGCCTTGTAACACTAACCATAATGGCCTTGCTGTTCTGGTACTGCGAACGGCTGAAAGCAAGGGGAAACTACAGCTGTATTTTTTCCCGAGGGCATGCAGCTTTCTGTATGATTAAATGACGATGGCGTCCTCTTGGGTAAAATATTCCGGAGGTAAAATAGTCCCCCATTCGGATCTCCGGGCGGGGACTACTCAAGAGGACGTCGTTATCAGGAGAAAGAAAACTGGCGTTCTATGGAACGAAGCGTGGAATGTCAGATCCCTTAATCGGGCAGGTAGGTTAGAAAATTTAAAAATGGAAATGGATAGGTTAAAGTTAGATATAGTGGGAATTAGTGAAGTTCAGTGGCAGGAGGAACAAGACTTCTGGTTAGGTGACTACAGGGTTATAAACACAAAATCAAACAGGGATAATGCAGGAGTAGGTTTAATACTGAATAGGAAAATAGGAATGCGGGTAAGTTCCTACAAACAGCATAGTGAATGCATTATTGTGGCCAAGATAGATACGAAGCCCACACCTACTACAGTAGTACAAGTTTATATGCCAACTAGCTCTGCAGATGACGAAGAAATTGAAGACATGTATGATGAAATAAAAGAAATTATTCAGATAGTGAAGGGTGACGAAAATTTAATAGTCATGGGTGACTGGAATTCGTCAGTAGGAAAAGGCAGAGAACGAAACATATAGTAGGTGAATATGGGTTGGGGCTAAGAAATGAAATAGGGAGCCGCCTGGTAGAATTTTGCACAGAGCACAACTTAATCATAGCTAACACTTGGTTTAAGAATCATGTTAGAAGGTTGTATACATGGAAGAACCCTGGAGATACTAAAAGGTATCAGATAGATTATATAATGGTAAGACAGAGATTTAGGAACCAGGTTTTAAATTGTAAAACTTTTCCAGGGGCAGATGTGGTCTCTGACCACAATCTATTGGTTATGAACTGTAGATTAAAACTGAAGAAACTGCAAAAAGGTGGGAATTTAAGGAGATGGGACCTGGATAAACGGAAAGAACCAGAGGTTGTACAGAGTTTCAGGGAGAGCATAAGGGAACAATTGATAGGAATGGGCGAAAGAAATACAGTAGAAGAAGAATGGGTAGCTTGGAGGGATGAAATAGTGAAGGCAGCAGAGGATCTAATAAGTAAAATGACGAGGGCTAGTAGAAACCCTTGGGTAACAGAAGAAATATTGAATGTAATTTATGAAAGGAGAAAATATAAAAATGCAGTGAATGAAGCAGGCAAAAAGGAATACACACGTCTCAAAAATGAGATCGATAGGAAGTGCAAAATGGCTAAGCAGGGATGGCTAGAGAACAAATGTAAGGATGTAGAGGCTTATCTCACTAGGGGTAAGATAGATACTGCTTACAGGAAAATTAAAGAGACCTCTGGAGAAAAGAGAACCACTTGTATGAATATCTAGAGCTCAGATGGAAATTCAGTTCTAAGCAAAGAAGGGAAAGCAGAAAGGTGGAAGGTGTATATAGAGAGTCTATACAAGGGCGACGTACTTGAGGACAATATTATGGAAATGGAAGAGGATGTAGATGAAGATGAAATGGGAGATATGATACTGCGTAAAGAGTTTGACAGAGCACTGAAAGACCTGAGTCGAAACAAGGCCCCTGGAGTAGACAACATTCCATTAGAACTACTGACAGCCTTGGGAGAGCCAGTCCTAACAAAACTGTACCATCTGGTGAGCAAAATGTATGAGACAGGCGAAATACCCTCAGACTTCAAGAAGAATATAATAATGCCAATCCCAAAGAAAGCAGGTGTTGACAGATGTGAAAATTACAGAACTATCTGTTTAATAAGTCACAGCTGCAAAATACTAACACGAATTCTTTACAGACGAATGGAAAAACTGATAGAAGCCGACCTCGGGGGAGATCAGTTTACATTCCGT
Organism: Schistocerca cancellata; assembly: GCF_023864275.1. NCBI lineage: Eukaryota > Metazoa > Arthropoda > Insecta > Orthoptera > Acrididae > Schistocerca > Schistocerca cancellata. The sequence goes on along the minus strand of NC_064632.1, from coordinate 3,059,772 downwards.
AGAAATGTTGGAACACGTGAGGCAATACTGACCCTACGACTAGAGAAAGCTTTTTACAATGTTGATTGGAATACTCTCTTTCAAATTCTGAAGGTGGCAGGGGTAAAATACAAGGAGCGAAAGGCTATTTACAATTTGGAGAGATACCAGATGGCAGTTATAAGAGTCGAGGGGTATGAAAGGGAAGCAGTGGTTGGGAAGGGAGTGAGACAGGATTGTAGCTTATCCCCGACGTTATTCAATCTGTGTATTGAGCAAGCAATAAAGGAAACAAAAGAAAATTTCGGTGTAGGTATTAAAATCCATGGAGAAGAAATAAAAACTTTGAGGTTTGCCGATGACATTGTAGTTCTGTCAATGACAGCAAAGGACTTGGAAGAGCAGCTGAACAGAATAGACAATGTCTTGAAAGGAGGGTATAAGATGAACATCAACAAAAGCAAAACGAGGATAATGGAATGTAGTCGAATTAAGTCGGTTGATGCTAATGGAATTAGATTAGGAAATGAAACACTTGAAGTAGTAAAGGAGTTTTGCTATTTGGGGAGAAAAATAACTGACGATGTTCGAAACAGAGAGGATATAAAATGTAGACTTGCAATGGCAAGAAAAGAGTTTCTGAAGAAGAAAAATTTGTTAACATCGGGTATAGATTTAAATGTCAGGAATTCGTTTCTGAAAGTATTTGTATGGAGTGTAGCCATGTATGGAAGTGAAACGTGGACGATAAATAGTTTAGACAAGACGAGAATAGAAGCTTTCGAAATGTGGTGCTACAGAAGAATGCTGAAGATTAGATGGGTAGATCACATAACTAATGAGGAGATATTGAATAGAATTGGGGAGAAGAGAAGTTTGTGGCACAACTTGACAAAAAGAATTGACCGGTTGGTAGGACATGTTCTGAGACATCGAGGGATCACGAATTTAGTATTGGAGGGCAGTGCGGTGGGTAAAAATCGTAGAGGGAGACCAAGAGATGAATACACTAAGCAGATTCAGAAGGATGTAGGCTGCAGTAGGTACTGGGAGATGAAGAAGCTTGCACAGGATAGAGTAGCATGGAGAGCTGCATCAAACCAGTCTCAGGACTGAAGACCACAACAACAACAACAACAATATGAGTTGTCGATGATACGTTGAGCTCCAGTGACTTAGAAGCACAGGGAAAGCAGGAAACGAAGAAGAAGAGGAGGAGGAAGAGGAAGGTCACCACGATGAACAGGAGTGTGAGGGGGCAATGTTTACTGGTCTGCCATCCAATGCTGTTACCTCAGGTGTCCATGCTTGCTGATGAACTGAGCAGATATGGTATAAACTGCACACAGGAGTAACAAGGTTTAGTGAAAGCACATTGAAGAGACCAGGGATGTTTCTCAGTTGAGTTGATGCTCAACACAAAACAATAGGGCGATCACTCTACTGCAATAGTACAGCTGCCACATCGCTGAGATCGGCAATATTCGTGATCTTCATGTGGAGTCAACATAAAGAGTAAGGCTTGAGGAAGTTTTCTTCGGAGTTTCGCCGTTCACAGAGGGAAGCGCAGGGAACCGTATAAAGAGCAATTTAGTAATGGAAGGTAAGGGGACAGACAGCAGTGCTGCCACCTTCACCCAGCCTACTGATGTATTCGTAAAATACGCCCAGGCCGTTCGAAGTCTGCACTTGACAGGTCCTCAGAGACAGCTTTTCGTCGGATTCACTGTAGTTGCTATACAACGGCTTCCATTACACAGCATCTGATAGTTTTCCATTACCGTTGGAGAATTCCGAATCGATAAATGTGGTTTATATTTGGAAGTTGCTATCATGGACCTTGCCGTTGGTGAGGAGGCTTGCGTGCCTCAGCGATACAGATGGCCGTACCGTAGGTGCAACCACAACGGAGTGGTATCTGTTGAGAGGCCAGACATACGTGTGGTTCCTGAAGAGGGGCAGCAGCCTTTTCAGTAGTTGCAGGGGCAACAGTGTGGATGATTGACTGATGTGGCCTTGTAACACTAACCAAAACGGCCTTTCTGTGCTGGTACTGCGAACGGGCTGAAAGTAAGGGGAAACTACAGCCGTAATTTTCCCGAGAGCGTGTGGATTTACTGTATGGTTGAATGATGATGGCGTCCTTTCGGGTAAAATATTCCGGAGGTAAAATAGTCCCCCATTCGGATCTCCGGGCGGGGACTACCCAAGAGGACGTCGTTATCAGGAGAAACAGAAGAATGCTGAAGATTAATGAGGAGGTATTGAATAGAATTTTGGAGAAGAGGAGTTTGTGGCACAACTTGACAAGAAGAAGGGAAGGGATCACAAATTTAGCATTGGAGGGCAGCGTGGAGGGTAAAAATCGTAGAGGGAGACCAAGAGATGAATACACTAAGCAGATTCAGAAGGATGTAGGTTGCAGTAAGTACTGGGAGATGAAGAAGCTTGCACAGGATAGAGTAGCATGGAGAGCTGCATCAAACCAGTCTCAGGATTGAAGACAACAACAACAACAACATGGTTCACCTCTTCTGGTAAAAGATATGTATTAATATTAACGCCATTTTATAAGCATCAGAAGTTTTAATTCTGTTCCGATTCGCTAACCCAAAGGAAGCACTTCAGCACAAATCGCACACCAGAGTATGTTATTTATATACTCGATAGACAGCAACACAGTAACTGCAACGCCACGACAAGCTGACTGTGCTTTACTGTATCAGTTGCCATTAAAATGTCATTTTTTTCCTCTACTAACTACGTATTTTTACAACAATATTTTTTTTACATTTGCATTCTTTGCTACAAATAAATATGCTCACACATTTGAAGACGACAAGCTGTATAATGCACATTCATGAATCCATGTTATATGCGTGAGTAATGTTCACCATAATTATCTGATGGGTACGAAATGCGCACGACCATGGGCAGTCTTCACCGGAAGAGAAACAAGAAAATTCCCTCTCTCACGACCCCTCCCCCATAGCAGACAATTTATTAACCACATACATTTATAAACAGCTCAGACTGACTAAGGCTCCACAGTATTTCATGCTGATTAAATGCCTCCATGCAAGCTACTTTCCCTCTGCACTCCACACGCCATGGAGATAATGGGACCCGCCAATTTTTCGCGCGCCAGTTAAAGAAGAATTACACTGTAAACGATATGACTATCGATAGCTACACCAAACAAATGATAATGGCGATAGTGGAGACGCTATCGATTAATCGATATTCACAGAGCCGGCCCTCTGACAAGCAGGTCTGCTATTCTGAGCCTCCGATACATGGCTTGTAGGGAAACGGCCACTCCTGAGGTAGCAGCAAACTCTGCAGCCAATTATCTTGCAGGAGTAATCCGAAGTCGGCCGGCAGTTACAACAGATATCGGCCCAGCTGTAGCGTGATTATTCTTGGTAGACCTAGACGTGGTCTACAACGCCGTCTCCAAAACCTCAAAATGACAATTATGAGACTTCAGTCTGTGCCAGGTCTGCTTCGAGGAGGCGCTATATTCTCCCTACAAAACAGGCTCCAAATAGCGTCTTTGTGGCATTAAGTGGTCAGCTTCACCAAGAGAGTACACTTTTCTCACTGTGAACGGACAAACTGAAACGTCCCCTTTGAAAAATTAATGACTTACTGTGCTGATAAACATCTTATGTTATTTGATTTTCAAACAGCTGAGAAAAACTGAACGTTCTCAGACATTACTCTCTTTACTTATTCTGATCAACACGAAACTGACACACAATATTTTTTGCGCAACGCAATCTGACTTTCAAAAATCCGTACAAAAGAATGGCCCTGACAAACGTTAACCTATACCTTTCACAAATCACTTACCTCACAAAAATCTTCGTTACTCGAACTACTGCAATACAGCGAGCGCCACTACTGCCAGCTAAATAAAAGATTCAAACTACGGAAGGCACTAACTACTGATAGGCATAGTTAGCAAATGAAAGATTTTAATAGAGAACAAACAATGTATTTACCTTAATAGTGTTGAAAAATCATAATATACATAGCAGTTCATTACATCAGTCTTACAAATTTCAAAACTCCATCATTTCTCTCCCCACATCCACCACTGCTGGCGGCTCATCTCCAACTGTGCAACGCTGCGCTGTTCACATCCAGCTGCCCAACACTACAATGGCAGACAACAATGCAAACTAGCCACAGACTGCACACAGCACAGCCAGTGATTTTCATACAGAGTGCTACGTGGCGTTACCAATAAAAAAACCTAAACAGCCTACTTACATAGCCCCCATGCTCCCCACAAAAAATTTTACAAATTGTTTTGGGCAGTGGCCAATACAGATTTGAAAAAATATTTTCATAGTTACAATAACAAAGATATCAAATGCACACACTTATTGATACAATGTTGGTCAAAAGCTAAAATTTTCTCACAGTCCATAAAGACAGTCCTGCTCATTCATCACATTAAAATTGAAGTGTTTTTTTTCTCAAAGTCTGAGCAGTAAAAGAGAATGCACACAGAAGTGGTGGATTTCCAAGCAGTCTTGAAGAAGTAGTGTTGTCCGTCCAACGGAAAGACAGTGCTGACTCTTGACATGCAGACAGGTAATGGGCCACAACAGAGAAAACCCACAGCAGAGTCAGTCGAAGTTTTGAAGAATATTGGTAGGTAGGTCATCACAGAGCAGACCCACTGTAGTCCTGGTAGAGAGTATGGTATTGGTGGGCCACCAGAGGTGCAGACCCACTGCAGTCCTTGTAGAAATAGTGGTATTGGTGGGTCATCAAATGTGCAGACAATCTGCAGTCCTTGTAGAAAAAATGGTATTGGTGGGTCATCAAAGGTGCAGACCCACTGTAGGTCTTGTATAGACGGCCAGCAGCCATCTGTTGCGACTGTGCAGGTGCACAATCACCATCGAAGAGTCTTGCGGAGAATATAGCAAGTCCATAAACCACCACTTGTCCACTCACAAAAAATTTGTTTGAAATGTCCTTAGAACCAGCAATGCTGTTATCCAGTCCCTTGCTGATTTATTAATACACGTGCAAACACTATCAGTCCCTACTTCTCACATATTGTCCATATACTGTGGCCAACAGAAACGTGTGCAGTGAAATGTAACATGTAAGTTACTTAATTTGATGAACTGGTGTCAATTACAATTTTATAAATAACATAAGAATACAATAACAAAGGTACAAATTACATCATTAAAGAACATAATAGTACAGATAACATTTGTAGTAATACAGGCTTTACAAAAGAACAGAAATAGACATATACATCAATGCTACAGGAATTATGACATAAGTAAATAAATAAAATAATGAGAATAGTTTTCGAAACATTAATTTCACACATGAGCATTGTAACAGAACAGAATTAACAATGTCTATAAACATCTTTACAAAGTAAATAACATATCAGAAAAATTCTACAACGCAACTCTCATCATATAAACATATAAAGACAGGAAGAACACAAATACCCAAAGGTACACAAACACATAGTGGGATAACACAAGGAAAGGACAGGGTTTGTTTTACTGCAGTATTTTGCAAACAAAACTTTATTTACTTCTCAGAGAACTCCCTTCGTTCTTCATTATTTCCAAAAAGTCCTATCTATACCTGCTTTCTGTACTTTTTTCGTATAGCTCCTCAATGCATTTCTTCCAATTCATCGCATCTCATTCTCTCATATAGTCTACCCCCTCTTAAGCTAACTTAAATCTACTGAGCTCAGATGCTAAACTAGGGGACGAGGCAATGGAGCAACACAAAACAGTTAAAGCAAACAGCAATGACAAAAAAAATGGAAATTGGCAAAGCACGCAGCAGTAAATGTAATAACTTATATCTAAACATGACAAACCCACAAGCAGAAAAAATAGTACACTAAAGACAACAATGCAGATAAGGGAAATGTATATTCACATCTTAACGTCTATGTAATTAAAGTGGTGCACCACAACTTATTCTACAAAAGAAATTACCAAGCACATGACAAGAAAATTATGTATGCAGTTACTGTTATTAGTCCCTTCTTATTGTTCTTTCCTTTCCAAGTGCTCCTTTTTCGATGAATGTGGATCATAAAATTATTATTTAATAGATCTGTTGACAGAAAGTGTTCACATTAGCAAATGCATTTAAGTTTATTTTATAAAACCAATGCTGCAACACAGCTGGAAAACAGATATCAAATGAAATAAGCAATTACGCAAACCAAAGCATAAAAAACATCATTCAATACCTATGTGGCATTTCATAAGTCAGTAGTTCTCAACTCTCGTAGAAAGACACTTGTCATAATCAGGTTTGCAGATGTAAGAATATTTCCCATCAATTCATAAGCATTTCAGTAAGTAGTACAAAGTACAATATGTTTCCAAGTAATGAGCGTGTCGTATTTGCGATGCTTTCTAGAAAGGAATGTCAATAGCGAGTTAATGGCCTCTCCCTTTTTCTCCACCTGTGCCTCTGAACGGCACACACTAATGGTTTTTTTTCCAGACGACTGTCGCACAGCTGGGTGCTTACAGTGACCTACCTTCCTTACTGAAATATTTATGACATCAGTTTCCGCTACAGTGACAGTTTGATACAAATAAAATTTCACAGGTCGAAATATTTGCGTTACAAATCTGTAGAAACAAAATCCTATAAATATAACAGTGTCCAAAAAATTTTCGCCGGCATTGTGATACATTCACGCATTTACACACATTTCACAACTCTAAAAGTACGATTCTTGTTTTCCAACATTCTTTTTCACAAGTCAGAGTCCCGTACCATTACTCATTATTCCTTACCTTATTACACATATACATATTCGTCAATACTTCTTCAATATTTCATCATAATAAATACGTAGCATAATCAAATTCCTCATATAGCATCAGCTTATTGATCATAAACATACCTCAACAGCAAAATACACATCGTCATCGTAATAATATCATAAAAACTCAGCCAAATCTAAAAAAATCGTAGCTTCCTACAATAATTTCAAAACCTAAAAAAATTCTCTGCTCATTTCAATAGTGTCATCCACCTCAAACGTACTTTAAAAATCATGATCCCATACCAAATACATAATGCAGAGCTCTCATAGTATCACAATGGTTCCGAAAAAATATGAACAGTTCACAAAGTATGGACGAAATACAATTTCATAAGTGTGAAGTTATCCAACTGTGTAATTGCGTAAACATCTGTCACTGATGTAATAAAAAAATGTTTGTTTCTCTGTTAAATAATCAGATAGCTGTGTAATTTATGCGTTAGAGAAATATGGTACCGATGTGTAAAGTTGTATAAGCAAATACCATATTAGCTAGGGCTCCTTCTGTTTGCCAAACACATGGTACACAAAGTAAGCGTGTACCCCCCTGAGGATTAATGTAATTATACCCTCAGGTGTTACAGATTACAGCAATCGGATGAAATGTAGCACTAAAAACTTTCTTTATAATTCAAAAATCTTGAAAAATAAATGGTTTAAGTACAAAATAAATCACTCAAATGCGTGTCCTGTAGCACTAAATGTGCGTCTTGCTGTAAGATAATTCTGTGGAAGTGTCGTATATATCGTCCTCTGTAAGCAAAGTTCTGCTGAAGTCAATGTACTTACCTCATCATATACGAAAGTGAAATGCTTTGCATATAGATATCGTAGTTATTACGTACCTTACCGTGATCAAGAAAGTACTATGATGTGACGTATTGTTGTGCTACGAAAAAGACTCTCTCATTGTAGCTATACCACAAAAGTTACTACTAAAACATGTTTTCCTTTCCAGAAGAATTCAGAAAAGCTGTGTAGATATAAAACAGATACAGCGCAAAAGCAATAATATAAATTGTGTCACTCATTAGTAGTGTCGTGATATAATCGTGTAGCTGTCAAATAAACTAACCACTGTGTCATCTGATATCTCTCAGAAAGTAGATTAAATCAAGAATGTCTTCTCAATTAAACCAAAATGTTGCATTAAAATCTCATTAGCAGTATATGTTCTAAGTATGTAAGCCTTACAGTCGTTACATAATCGTGCAATTAACAAGCAAGAATGTACACTCGCAATAATACTGTGTTGTCTGTTCACTATAACAATGCATTCATAATTTCTGTTTAAATAAGTTCTCTTGGTTCTTGACTGGATATTTAACTTCAAACATTGTTGCACGGTAACAGTTTCTAAGTCTGACAAAGCATACTAGAAATGTGAAGTGAAAAGTTGTATGGCAAAGACAAAGTTAAAAAGCAGATTATCTCTCAATAAAGGGTTTTACATGTGAAATGTGGTGCAAGCCTTTACTCTTCCTACTACGCAGAGTTTCAACTTCAAAGCAATTATCATGTGGTATACGTCGGTAAGGAATGTTAAAATTTTTCTCAAGGTTAACGTCTATGTTATTTTTCCCTGAGCCAGCAGGCACGCATGGCTGCCTGCGCTGCGAGTCATTGTCTGTCTCTTTGTTGACACACATCGTTATTGGGATTAGGAGACCTAACTTCTACAAATTCACCTTGTCGAGAGGGCCCTGTACTGTTTGAATCCCGCCAGTTCTGATGAAATTCAGGTCTGTCGTTACGATTATATCGTCTGTCGTCATGTCGGTAGATTCCATAGTTTCTCTCTAGTCGGTCATGTGGTGCAGAATTTCTCCCTGAGTCGTAACTGCACGCTGGACCGTTGCGTCTGAAGTTATTCTGTCTCCCTTGATAATAATTATTTTGGTTCACATATTGTCTGTTTCTCTGATTGTCTCTGTGATAGTCATTACCGAGGAGAGGTGATCCTTTCCTGTAATTATTACTACTCTGCCAACGGTTGTAATACGGGTGGTGTCTGTTTTGGTCACGATTTACGTTGTAAGAATAGCCTTGTTGTGTCCATTTATTATTTCTTTCATCGCGGAATTGCGACGGATGTGACCTGTAATTGTTGTGCTCCTGTTTTCGCGTTCCGCGAATGTCAGTGTCAATTTCCAATTCTTGTAACAGTCCCTGAAAAGCTTAAATGTCGTCGTTGCAACGTCCTGCCAAAATAATGTGTCGTAAATGTTCAGGAAATTTGATTAAGCAAATGCGGATGAGTTCTGAGGGGCTGTATGGGTTTGACAGGTACTGATTCTTGTGCAACATGTCTTCAAAATATTTCACAAGCCTGGAAAATTCAGATTGTTCGAAATGTTTCATCATTATGATGCTATGTTTTACTCGGTCTTGTGTAGCTTGAGACCAATATGCTGAGAGGAAGGCATGATAAAATTCTCCTTCACTATGGCAATTGTGAATGACCGATCGCATTCTGGTTCATTCTCTAAATAGCCACACATAAAATCTAATCTCTGCTCTAATGACCAGTTTGGAGGAAAACAATGAGAGAATTGATGGAGCCACGCTTGTGGATGAATGTCGTTGCCAGAATTCTTAAATGTTTTGAATTTACGTGTAGTAATGAACAGCTTATACTCAAAATCATCGTGTCGGCGAGTCGCATGTCGGTCATTGTTACGTCGTTTCTTAGGTTCCATTTCAAAATTCGGTGCACCTTGCCAATTTCTTTCATAATTTCCGAAATGCGCTGTGTTATTATTTTGTGGCTGTTCCGTATTTCTATGTCCCTCTTCCTGTATTGTAGCGCGAGTGTCCTCTGAAATATGTAATTCTTGTATTACCTGTGTCAGCTGATCTTGTACTTCCCGGATTTCTCTTTTGCGTTGCGTATTAATTTGATTCTGTTTTTGTTTGGATTTCTTTATTTGTTCATACTCTTCTGTCAGTGAAGGCTACAGGTCTTGTGTCACTCAGATCATCATCCACCTTTGTAGATAAGTTAGTGAACTGATCCGAAAGTTCGGCTACTTTCTCCGATAATGAACTGATGTCCTCAGTGTGTTTTTCTGAATCAAGTTTTAGAGTGTCCGTTTGTATTGAAATCGTATCTACTGTGTCCTTCAAGTTTTCCGAGTTTTTACAAGTTGCATAACCGAATCGGTAGATGCAGCTGAGTCAATTTTAGCTTGCAAGATGTCGTGATTTTCATGAACAATAGTTTGCAGTTCCTTTATGGCTGCTTCGTGATTCTGTAATGCACTTCCATGACGCGAAAAAATAGGTTGGAAATGCTCACAAATTTGTGTTTTTACGTCATTACAGACTTTTTGAGATTTCGATTCGATTTTATGTAACTCAGTAGTTAAATCTTTACGTGTTTGTTCAAGTGTGGTGTCTGACTTTTGAAGGTTTTGTTCCATTGCGTCTAACAGTTGCTGTGTTTGTCTCTGGTGTTGTTCCATTGTGTCTAACTTTTGAAGATTTTGTTCCATTGTGTCTAACTGTTGCTGTGTTTGTCTCTGATTTTGTTTCATTTGTTGCATTAATTGCAATAATAATGTATTAGTGTCTGGAATCTGTTCCTCTTTACTTTTCGGCAGTGCATTTGCACCGGCAACATTCGCATTTTGACGAGGAGAAAATGTGTCTTGACTTATTTGAGAAAACGGTGAAGACGCAAAACCTGAATCTACAGTATTTGCAAGATTGTGTCCAGCCATTTCAGATTCCTGAGGCAAACTGTTGCCGACCGATAGATCGATAATGCTTCCCTGTTCACTAACTGTTTCACTGTCTACACCATTATTTGAAGCCCGCTCCATTTCCCTATGCACAATTATCAAATTACTAGTTTGAACATTAGTTAATTCATCACACGGTGGCGCTAACACACTACTCTCGTCTTCACTGTCATTTCTCAGTTTGCTTTGGAGCCTAGTTTTCCGTTTTTCACACGCCATAATTGTCACAATATTTCACACGACAACACAGAAAAGCACAATTTGAAGAGCCAAATAACAAAACACATTAACGTAGCATTGAAAATAATATCTCGTTAATTGCAAGCGCAGCTGCGAAATACTTGGTGCAAATCTACATGCATGCCACAACTGTTTTACAATACAACAATGAAAAACTACAACTTTCCATGGAAATTCTCTCTGTAATTACGCGCTAGCAATAAAGAATAGCTACACTAATTACACAAACTACAAGAAAAAATCAGAAGATTCCAGTGAGGTATCCTCGGCTAAGGGCCGACATATGAAACGTCCCCTTTGAAAAATTATACATGACTTCTTAAACTGACACTCAACATTTTTTAGCGCAACGCAATCTGACTTTCAAAAATCCGTACAAAAGAATGGCCCTGACCAACATTAACCTATACGTTTCACAAATCACTTACCTCACAAAAATCTTCATTACTCGAACTACTGCAATACAGTGAGCGTCACTACTGCCAGCTAAATACAAGATTCAAACTACTCAAGGCACTAACTACTGATAGGTATAGTTAGCAAATGAAAGATTTTGATAGAGAACAAACAATGTATTTACCTTAATAGTGTTCAAAAGTCATTTTATATATATATATATATATATATATATATATATATATATATATATTAGATCAAATACAGCCGACCAGTTGCAAAGGATAAAGTAATCTTTACCTAGGTTTCGATAGATTTAAATCTATCTTCTTCAGAAGGCGGCCTGAGGAAAATGAACATCGTAATTTATATGAAAGGTATACACATAAGTCAAGATTAGAGTTTAACAAATATTAAGAGAATCTTGTGTTACAAAATATGAGAAGGATTCCTTGTACTTACAGTATTACATAAACATGGAGTGATATGTCATTGCCATTTTTACAAACATCTGCATAGCTCCATTAGTCCAAATAAAATATAGCCCTGAGAATAGGGTTTGTCAGATAAATAAAATTAAGTACATGGAAGTTGGAGAGCGCATAAGCAACTGAGTAAAATCGGCCTGCCTGGTAGCACTGCGGCCAGGGCAGGTGGCGCTCAGGTCGCGAACTATGTGGCGATTGGCGTACTGAAGCAACATGTAAAATATAAATATTAATTGCGTCCTTAGATAGAGTGACAATAAATAAAAGGAAAGCATTTAACACTCCCATTGTGACAATGTGGGAGCCTTAGGAACAATAACGTAAAAACATACATCAAAAAGGCAGGTGGCGCATACGCCATGAGTTACATGCAGTGGCATATACAGCCAAAATATAAATTATATTACCATATTAGTGAAGCACATAGAACGTATATAAGTCAAAACTTTAACAATAAACAGTAATGGCATCTTAAGACATAAATTACGAAACCTGGTCCACAATCTAGTTAATATACATTCACTGGGATCCGAGGTTTTAGGATAAGTGAGAATTATATGAGGGCCGATGTAGTGGCAGCCATAAATCATAAGAAAACCACATTGCATAAAGGGTAGTGAGCTTAGAGATATGAAAGTGCATTATAGCTTCCTGAGGAAATAGACTACTGAGGTTATCAACATTAATGTTATGAATTAAACAGTACGGGTTTAAAGCCTTCAAAAAATTTTCTACAGGCAAGGTTTAACTGATCGTTGAGTATATTACCGTTTTTGAGCTCTAGATGTTTAAAAATAAATAACTCTTCCCACAGATCTAGTCTCTGTCCTTTAACTTGTCTGTGTAGGATAACTGTGACTTCTAACTGTTTAGGCGTATGGCCGGCTATCAAGAGGTGTTCAGCAAAAGTAGAGCTGTATATATTCGCTCCTTTTTTACCTAATAGATGTTCTTTATATCGTGTTTTAACAGCTCTGCCTGTTTGACCAATATAATATGAGGGGCAGTTATTACAGGTTAGTTTGTATACACCTGAATTAGAAAACCAATCGCTAGCAATTTCTACTGACTGTATAAGATTTCTTTTTAAACTATTATCTGTAGAAAAGGAGACGTTACAGTTATATTTTTTATTTAGAAGACGTTTAATCCTATACGATATGTTACCCAAGAAAGGGATGGAAATAAATTTTTCAGTTTTTGTGGTATCTGTGGGGAGGTTATTACTCAAAGTCGAAGAATTTTGGGAAATTTTCTTATTAAGCAGGTAATCGATCATATTCTGGTTGTACCCATTATTAATCTGAGTTTCACTTAGTTTTTTATGCTTAAAAAAATAGTAAGGAATTAATTAGCTATATTCAATCTGTAAGATGTACACCTGACACTAGACTGGTGTCCTTCGACATCGTCAGCCTCTATACAAATGTTCCGGTTGATGAAACCATAGACCTTGTAAAAGAAAATCTTTTTAAGCATAAAAAACTAAGTGAAACTCAGATTGCGGAACTTATTGGTTTGCTTAAGGTCATATTAAAATACAATTATTTCACATTTAATGGGAAAATGTATATACAGCCAGATGGTCTAGCAATGGGCAGCTCCCTCGCCGGTATTCTAGCAGACGTTTCCATCAACGCCCTGGAAACAACATTCTTCAATTCTAGTTCAGAATTACACCAAAAAATCCGCTATTATACACGTTATGTTGACGACATTTTCATTGCTTTTGATGGCACTGACCATGAGTTAGAGCAGCTCTTCAACACTTTCAATGGTTTACATGAAAAAATATCCTTCACAAAAGAACTTCAAAATGATAAACGTGAACTGAATTTTCTAGATTTAACAATTTCTATACAAGATAATACCTTCCATTTCAATATCTTCCGCAAGGAAACATATTCAGATAATATCATTCCTGCTGACTCAACTCATCCAAAATCGCACAAACTGGCGTTTTTTCATTCCGCCATTCACCGAATGGTAACCACGCCTTTATCACCTGCGGATCAACAAAAGGAATTGAATGTCATCAAAGCGATTGCTGTTAATAAAGGGTACAACCAGAATATGATCGATTACCTGCTTAATAAGAAAATTTCCCAAAATTGTTCGACTTTGAGTAATAACCTCCCCACAGATACCACAGAAACTAAAAAATTTATTTCCATCCCTTTCTTGGGTAACATATCGTATTGGATTAAACGTCTTCTAAATAAAAAATATAACTGTAACGTCTCCTTTTCTACAGATAATAGTTTAAAAAGAAATCTTATACAGTCAGTAGAAATTGCTAGCGATTGGCTTTCTAATTCAGGTGTATACAAACTAACCTGTAATAACTGCCCCTCATATTATATTGGTCAAACAGGCAGAGCTGTTAAAACACGATATAAAGAACATCTATTAGGTAAAAAAGGAGCGAATATATACAGCTCTACTTTTGCTGAACACCTCTTGATAGCCGGCCATACGCCTAAACAGTTAGAGGTCACGGTTATCCTACACAGACAAGTTAAAGGACAGAGACTAGATCTGTGGGAAGAGTTATTTATTTTTAAACATCTAGAGCTCAAAAACGGTAATATACTCAATGATCAGTTAAACCTTGCCTGTAGAAAATTTTTTGAAGGCTTTAAACCCGTACTGTTTAATTCATAACATTAATGTTGATAACCTCAGTAGTCTATTTCCTCAGGAAGCTATAATGCACTTTCATATCTCTAAGCTCACTACCCTTTATGCAATGTGGTTTTCTCATGATTTATGGCTGCCACTACATCGGCCCTCATATAATTCTCACTTATCCTAAAACCTCGGATCCCAGTGAATGTATATTAACTAGATTGTGGACCAGGTTTCGTAATTTATGTCTTAAGATGCCATTACTGTTTATTGTTAAAGTTTTGACTTATATACGTTCTATGTGCTTCACTAATATGGTAATATAATTTATATTTTGGCTGTATATGCCACTGCATGTAACTCATGGCGTATGCGCCACCTGCCTTTTTGATGTATGTTTTTACGTTATTGTTCCTAAGGCTCCCACATTGTCACAATGGGAGTGTTAAATGCTTTCCTTTTATTTATTGTCACTCTATCTAAGGACGCAATTAATATTTATATTTTACATGTTGCTTCAGTACGCCAATCGCCACATAGTTCGCGACCTGAGCGCCACCTGCCCTGGCCGCAGTGCTACCAGGCAGGCCGATTTTACTCAGTTGCTTATGCGCTCTCCAACTTCCATGTACTTAATTTTATTTATCTGACAAACCCTATTCTCAGGGCTATATTTTATTTGGACTAATGGAGCTATGCAGATGTTTGTAAAAATGGCAATGACATATCACTCCATGTTTATGTAATACTGTAAGTACAAGGAATCCTTCTCATATTTTGTAACACAAGATTCTCTTAATATTTGTTAAACTCTAATCTTGACTTATGTGTATACCTTTCATATAAATTACGATGTTCATTTTCCTCAGGCCGCCTTCTGAAGAAGATAGATTTAAATCTATCGAAACCTAGGTAAAGATTACTTTATCCTTTGCAACTGGTCGGCTGTTTTTGATCTAATTACGTGGAACCGTTGCTGTTGCGCAGTTATGGTTAAAATAATATATATATGGTTATAATAGAAGGAAACATTCCACGAAGGAAAAATATACCTAAAACAAAGATGATGTGACTTACCAAATGAAAGTGCTGGCAGGTCGACAGACACATAAACGAACACAAACATACACACAAAATTCAAGCTTTCGCAACAAACTGTTGCCTCATCAGGAAAGAGGGAAGGAGAGGGAAAGACGAAAGGATGTGGGTTTTATATAAGATGGAAAAGTTGGTATGATGAAGATGTTGTTCTAACTACTTCAATGGTACACTTCCCCATTTGAGTACAGAAGGTTTCGTATCTTCTCTGTTTGTAAGCATTTGTCCAGTTCTCAGTGAGACCCATTCTTTGTAAAGTAAACAGTCACATTATTCACTGCTCTACCCACTTCAGACACCTCACGTACATATTAATTTCTCTGCTGCTGAACATATTATTTTTCGTGGATAGTGAATGTACACGCATACTGCCACCCCAAAACCGCAATAGAGAATGTTTCAGTGACTCTTGGGAACTCTCCTAATGGCATTTCTCTTTATTTATCTGTTGCTTACATTTCCCCAGTAGGAAGCAGACTGGCAGTACCACGTTGCACCCTTTAGCCATTGAACAAATGAAACAAAAATACATAAAAATTCTTTCACATGAACGAAACCAATTACATGAGTAGTGTAACAGCACCGTTTCAGCCACTAAGTGCAGTGTTGCCCGATTTCTGTTGTCAGAGATGATGTCATGAGCTGTTAGTAGGTTTCTAAAAAAGACCAGTTGCCCTGTGTAGAAAATGGTGCGAAATTTAAATTTGGATGAGAATTCCAGAAACTGATATGAAGTAAAAAAAAAAATCCGATTACGCTAATGGGTTTTCCTTAGACCTCCGTGATGTCAGGCTGTTGTCCTAAGTGTAAACTGCTGGGATATCAAAAATCCAAGATGGCGCACTGACATGTTGTGGGATACGTATTGCTGGGATGTCAGCGACTCCATTCGACACCATGCTCAGGTATGTCTTTCGCAGACAGCTTGGCCGGCTGACACGAACGACCCTGTCCCTCGTAAGTTGGTATCCACGGAAACAAACTTCTTCCAGTTAGTATGACGCCTGTTAGGAAAGCGTTGTCTGTGCATTGGTGATGCATTAAGGGCACTTCATTCTGCTGCAACAAATATTAAATCCATGTCTGCCCTCTTCCTTTTATTATATGTCACGCACTGTACGTGGTAACACACCTCACCATGGACACATCAAAAGCTGTCTAATGCAACTATCCAGGGATAGTGGTTTGCGTGGGGCACGGGCTAACGTGTCGGTTTAATGCATGTAGTCTGCAACACGCCCGGGAGTACGAATTGGTGGGGTACTTTAAACTGACTTCTCGTTTCGTGACCGTTTCTTTTCTTGCCCGTGCGCCCCGTCCAGCGTACCTGGTAATCCCGCGGCGGTCGTACTGTTCTGCTCCACACTGCTGCTGGCTTGCCTGAAATTATCTGTCGATAATATGCAAGCGGATTTAGGGGAGTCACTCAACGTTAAAACACAACACTGTCCTGTGTCTGGTATGAACAACTATATTCTGAGACGATTAAAGGAAAATCGCAGGTTGCACTGCTTAAATTCTAATTCAGAAGTGTTATCCCAATTAATGGATGATTAACAGTCCACAAAATATCATTTAGACAAGCGTACGCGTAACCGACACGACGCGCGTGATTGTTGATGATGCGGAAGCCGAATGGCCGAACGAAAGTTCTTACGCTCGTCACACATTCAGATACCTGGTAATAGTCCTCCTTGTCACTAGTAATGATATGACACTGTTCGTAAAGTTAATTTTTCAGTTCTCAGTTCTCACTTGTACGAGCGCGCGCGTAACCGTCGCGGCGCGGCTGATTGTTGATAATGCGGAAACGCGATGATCGAACGCACGTCCTCACGCTCGCTACAAGACACTGGCACTTGACTGCACTCTTTTGTGGTAACTAATTTCTACTGATTCACATTGGTTCATTCTGGGAGACCGAACACGGCGCGGATGATCGGTTCTGTGCGACACGCAACGAGAGGAAACATAAATACGTTATCGACGGCACTGCTCATTTTTTCATTACTTCTTGACGCGTTTTCCTCTGAATCACTACCATATTTCATCACTTTACTGTAACAGCACTTGTAGCAACACTTCAACCTGAATACTAAAAAAGCCTCTCACATGCAGAGCTACACACTACACAACATAACAGTACCGTGTCCCGCGCTCGACTCTACAGACGCGGCTGCCCGCAAAGATATTCCACAACTAACCAGCGATATGACAATACGCTTACAAGTCGTCACATGACACGTGTGCTGTGAGCTAAGACGTGTACAGTGTGTCTGTGTGGTGGTCATGGGAATACACTACTTATTACCCGCTGGCTGTTACAGTGTGCAATAGACCATGGGACCTTGAGAAAATGCGACAGAACTGTACGCATCATTGCAGTGCATGCACTGAGAGCGGCGGTCGTCGCTTTCAACTGTTACTGCGAGCTTCGTTGTTGTTAGGCAGTGTACGCTGTGTACGTCCACAACTTATCACATATGCATTTTCGACCACTTGTTCCCTGCCTCAATATGATCGATATAGTCTTGCCTTTTTAACATACTCATATAATAATGTTATAAGCAATACATATATGAATTATTCGTTGATAAACAGCAGCTTTTAATATAGTTTCTTGTTTTATTGAACTGGTGTATTACAGCTTCACAGACGTTGTTGTTGACTAAGACATTTAGTATTTTTCAAGCCATGCATCGTAAATTACAGAGTATTTTGTCGCTCTATTTATTAATTTTTCTGCATCAGAGTCCGAAAAATTCATTTTCACTGATGAATTCGATAAGTTTGGCCAGTAAAAGCAGTCTCCAGTCGCCATGCAGCTGGCGGATTCAGCGCTACTGGTCCCTGAGCAGAGATGCGGTCCGTCGCCGAATACACGGGTACACGGCGGCAGGTGATCAGTGCAGCCCGTGGTCTGAGGCCGTGCTCGGAGTCACACTTTTAGGCTAACTGTGCCGACGCGTGCTTCTGAACACGGAGCGAAGTGGGCACACTCTGACCGTGTCAAAAGTAAAAGCATGAAGTATTTACTCGAATCACGAAAACCGCTTCCATAATTGCTACAGAAAATATGAAGTGCTTATTTCAATAGTGGTACAAGTCTATTTTTGTTCATTTTGAGGTACAGAGTCCTAAAGTTAAATGAGCGCTGAAAAATATGCAGTTGACATACCAGAAATATTCAAGCATATGGCTTCTTGCTAGAGATGAACCTTTCTTTCTGATTGTTTGGATCATTAATTTCACAAGCATTATAGGCAGAAAAGTGGAGGTAATGGACTTGTACCACTATTGAAATATGCCCTTCATATAATGACAGCATTGGAATCGTAATAAACAGACGAATTTACTAAAATTAATACCAAATTTATAAAGTAAATACAAACAACGTTATTATCATTTATGTCTGAAATTGTTTACAAGAAGAGTAAGAGAAGCTATGGACACGCTACATATTCGTATGTTACACAGTAGAATACAGGGTGTTTCAAAAAGGAATTTACAACTTTAAAAATTGATATAAATTTATTGAAAGAAGATATAGAGCTGGGTTTAGTGTTATTTTGTAGAGAAATATATCCAAGTTTTTTACCGTAAACTAAAGATATTTTGTGTGGCTTCCGTTGGTTATCCCGCACACATCCCATCGGAAGTCAATTTCTTCCCAAACTAGCTGTAGTATTGCAGGTGTAACTTGCTCAGTGGCGGCGTAAATTCTTGCTCTAAGTTCAGATAGGGAAATCGGCACAGGAGGTACAAAACACGATATCCTTGATGAACCCCCATAAAAAAAATCGTGTGCTGTCAGGTCTGGGGAACGAGGGGACATGCAATTGCCACATCACGGCCAATCCATTGACCCAGAAAGCAGTCACTGAGAAAATCCCGGACGTCAGCCAGGTAGTGGGGTGGTGCACCATCTTGCATGAAGTAAACATTTCGTTCTTGATCACCCTCATAGTTCTGTGGTATCATAAATTGTTGCAACATATCCAGGTACGCTGTCCTTTTGATGACTATCTCACGGAAAAAAGGGGCTATAAACTTTGTTCTTGCTGAGTGCAGAAAAAATTTTCAGTTTAGGGCTATCACAAACATGTTGCAGTGTTTGATGTGGATTTCCACTACCCCAAATCCTACAGTTATGTATGTTAACCTTGCCACTGAAAAGTCAACGCGTCAGAAAAAAATTATTTTATCCCACAAATGTCCATCCTCATATAATCGATTTAACAAATCAGCACAGAAGTTCTTGCAAGCAATTTTATCAATGACTTTTATTGCTTGTACGATCGTCAGTTTGTACAGTTTCAAATGCAAACGGTTTCTCAACACATACGAAACAGTCGTATGTGGGATTTGCAGTTCACGAGATGCACGCCAGGTAGATTTCGTTGTCCCACTCTCTCAACGACGTCGTAAGATGCGCCTGGACGACCTGATGGTTTCTTATGACTTGCCGAGCACCCTGTATCTACGAAACATTTATGCAACTCTAAAATTGCAGGCCTGCTAGGAGATCTTTAGCGTACTTTGTACGGAAATTACGGTAAACTGTTGTCACCGACTTCGATTCTTCAAACCAAAACACACAGCTAGCATGCTCGGGTCCAGTGAAGGCAGCCATCTTTAACGCAACTGCCGCTCGAGATTTCGCACCATTGAACTACGCGAGACAAAACTTGATGTATTTCCCTACAGATTGAGAATACAGTCACCTCTGTAAGTACTATGAATTAATTTATATCAATATTCAAAATTGTAAAATCCTTTTTGGAACACCCTGTATGTCTTGATGCCAGCTATTAAATGACTGTGTTTCTCTTGTTGTTGAACAGAAACACAAATTGTTATAAAAAAACATGTAGTACCTTTAAAATAGTGTCAAAACAGAAAGCTCTCCACTGATATACAACACATTAGCATTCAGCATGAACGATTTGTCCTATTATCCCAATTTCTTTATATTTCTTTCATCAGAGTTTAGTACATTAATGTTTGTAAGATGACTGTTTGAGTACCGTAGTACCACAACAGTAAGTTGAGTAAAGACAATGGTTTGACCTGTTTTCAAAGTTGACCATTCTCAGGTGTTTAGCGTGTCATAATGTAATGTTAGTATACAAATTATCTAAAAGTGAATATATGTATGTCCTACATGTGTAAAGATCGTGAAATAATTCTGAAAATGGTAGTCTAGACACAAGATGTCCACTTGACTTTAGTTGTTAGCTACATGATAAAGTTTTTAAATAGGTAAGGTGAGCATGTTTCATGATCTTTTGATGTTCATGTTGAAAGGTGGCTACACTGAGCCACAGCGCCAGAAATCGCGCCAGAGAGTATTGTTCCGCCGCCTCCACTGGCAGTGATTATTGAGACGCAGCGACAGGCAGTTCTTGCCGAGAAGTTGTGGTGGACACTGCTTGTAGCTGAAGTCAGAGTGAGATGCGGTAGTGGAGAGTGTTGTTCCATGTTTATGCAGTTATTTGATGGGAGAGATAGCAGATGTTGTTCCAATGGAGATATTGTAATGATCTGAGTGCTTTTCGTCAATATAAATTAAGGTAACTAACTACTGTTCTTTATTTTCTTATTATTTGTGTGTCCTGAATAATGCTTCATTACAGGTTCAGTCAACAAAGCATCTGGCGTGTGTTCAAAAAATGGCTCTGAGCACTATGGGACTCAACTGCTGTGGTCATAAGTCCCCTAGAACTTAGAACTACTTAAACCTAACTAACCTAAGGACAGCACACAACACCCAGCCATCACGAGGCAGAGAAAATCCCTGACCCCGCCGGGAATCGAACCCGGGAACCCGTGCGTGGGAAGCGAGAATCTGGCGTGTGTTCTTGTATTAGAGTGTAATTCTGGGTTTCTTGCACAATTATAGTATTTCTAATTTTCTCTTATCACGTCAGTATAATTGGTATTTATAAATTCTTGTTTTGTTGAAGAAGAACCGTGCCAGATGTGCGTTGAGTCACACTACCACACACAGAACAGCTACACTTGTGCTTTGTTGGCTTCGTAGATTTTATAGTTGCTGGGGACTTAATTAATTAACTGTGTTAACGAAAATTTTCTTACTTTCTTTGTTGTCATTCTAAGCAGTCAGATTGCGTACTAATACTAGTCAGGGCCAGCCGTTTACGAGACTTGCGTAATCGGACTAACAGCTACTAAAAATATTTGCATTCATATTTATTTTAATTAAGCCCCCATGCACGTGGCGACCGCTGCTTCGGATCGTCCCTTGGAGTTCTTCTGATTGTAAAAATAGTAGACAGTAGTATTGTAGTAGTAATTTGTAGTTTAGTAATTGTAGTCTATTTTGCATGTGTAGATTGGTAATTGTCATTCTTCTATTGTTCGTTAATCGTGTTTGAAGGAAGCATTTCTTGCGATTGATATTGTTGGTGATAAAGTGTCATTGTGTGTAATTTTCATATAGTGACGAGTTTTGTATGTTTTGTAAATGATTACGCGATCGATGAAAAAGGCAAAAATGATGAATAGTGAGAATGACGAAATTGTTAACATGGCGAACTCGCCAACAGAGGAAAACGGTATGATGGATAATGAAGTGGAAAACGATGTAATAAGTCGGGAAAATAGTCTGGAACCATTTCAAAATTTTTCTCAATCAGAAAATTCACAGAACCCGAGATTAACGACAGAAGATTCTGGAATAGTATCGAATACAGATAGCTTTATGGCTATGCAGAAGGAAGTTAGTTTTGTGGGAAATGTTAGGGGCGAAAAGAATTTCGAACAACTTAACACGGAGCAGTTGATGAGTGCAATATTAAATTTGGGATCTGAATTAAAAACAGTGGCAACACGGTTAGACTCACAAATAGGAACAATTAAAAGTGAGATGGGAACAATGGGATCACAGTTACGATCTGAATTAAAAACAGATAGGGGAACAATGGAAAAACGGTTAGACTCACTGGGATCACAAATGGGAACAATGGAAACACGGATAGATTCACGAATAGGGAATGTTTCAAAAATATGAAAGATGAATTAAAGAAAGAAATCAGAGAAGAAGTACAACCGATTTTGAATGCTCACAATAATAGATTAGTTGCAGTAGAGATTAGACAAAGGGAACAGGATAGAGAACAGGAGGAAAGAGATCGCGTGACAGTACAGCAATTTTCAGAGTTAAATTTACAACGTGCACACGATAAGAAAGAAATATTTGAGAGAATCGAGGAATCCGTACCAAATGACAGATTAAATAACTTAACACAACAATATGAATAGTTAACTACCAAATGTGACCATACCGAAACGCGAGTCGCGACACTTACGGAAGACATAAATAAACAGAAAGAAAATTATTGGTGACTTATCGGAAAGAGTTGAGGAGATTTCAGATAAATTGACAAGTCTTAGCTTAAATGGGGACAGAGATTCAGATGACACAGCTCCATTGCCATTTTCAGAAACCGAAGAGTACCAGAACATAAATAAGCATGTTGAAAATCAGGGAAAATTTAATGAACGCGTTAAAAGGGAAGTTGAGGCATTACGAAAGCAAGCCAAGCAAATTGAAGGCGAAATCGTAGGAAAATATAGCAGAAGAAATTTAGAATCACAGGTAGCAGAGGGCTTTGAAGAAAGTAATTTATTTCATTTACGGGATGCAACAAGAGAGCGCCAGTGGCGGGAACTTGACAATAATCGACATTCGGACTGGAACAGACGCGGTAGGTCTTTGTCGCCATCCATGTTCATGGTTAGATCAATTTATGTACGCACTCCCACCAAATTGGCCACTAAGTCACAAACTGGAATTTATGTGTGGATATTTAGAAAACGAACCGGCGACGCGCATGCGCGCACTCATTAGAGATTGTAATAGCCTAAATGATTTTTATCATGCATTTCTATCGGCATATTGGTCCGAAAACACGCAAGACAGAGTCAAACAAAGTCTTATTATGCAGCGTAATTTCAAACAGTCTGAGTTCCGCACGCCAGCGGAATATTTTGAAGACATGATTCGAAAGAATCAGTTCCTTTCCAATCCTTATAGCCCGACTGAATTAATTCGCATTTGTTTAACTAAGCTGCCACAATCCATAAGACAAATTGCTTTAGCCGGAAGATGTAAAGACGACATTGAGACCTTTAAGACTTTGTTGCAAGAACTTGAGTATGACAACGATGACGGCACTTCTTGTAACTTTTTCAGTAACAGTAATTACAATAGATTTTCAGAGAAAAGGGATAGTGATTGGAACGGGCGTTATATGGGGAACTTTGAGAATGACAGACGTAACAGACAGGACAATAGATACCAGCCTTATGACAATAACAGACGTTCTAACAGAAATTACACAGACAATTATAATAACGGTAATTCCTTCCGGAATGATCAATCATACGGAAACAGTAATCGGTATCATCAAGACAGAAATTATTCATACAGTAATAGAAATTCTTACTACAGAAATAACCAGGGTAGTAGATACAACAATAATTTCAGAAGTGACAGTCGAAATTACACAAGAAGTAGTTATGCAGACAGACAGGAAAACAGAAATTTTAATAACAGACACAACCAAGAATTTGTATCTAACAGACAGGAGGGACCTAATTGGCATCCTCCACGTGACAGAACTTCAGAGAGACAAGTGCAAATCGTAGAAATGGATCCGCGGAATGACGCGAATACTCAGAGACGTGACGCAAACAATCGACAATGACTTGCAGCTTCGGCTTCTGGCAGCAATATAGACGGTTCAGAAAGTAATGACACTACGGCTTTACACTACGTACGCCTGGAAGACATGAGAGACATTTTGTTAGACGAAAAGGAAAATAATGTAGACGCATTTTTACATCCTGTTATTGAAGTATGTGTGGGTAAGAATAAGTTCACTGCACTTTTAGATTCTGGGAGCCCATTGAACGTCATTAGTGAATCAGTTTTTCGTATATGTGAAAGAACTATTGCCTGTCCTGTGTTACCTATTTCTAAAACTACAATTCGAGGAGCGATTTCTGGAAAGGGTGTAGAAGTTAAACAACAGACCAACCTAAATTTCAATTGTCAAGGATACGAATTTTCTGCTAATTTTATTACTGTTCCATTACTCAGTACACAAATTATATTAGGTATGGAGTTTCTTAACGCACATAAGGCAATTTTGAACTTTAAAGAAGGGAGTGTGAATTTGACTGTTGCCGGAATGCCGATATGTTCGAAATTTTTCGAGTGTTTAACAAGATCTGAGTCAGATACAAAATGTTTAAGGTTTCTTACTTCTGATGTTTTCGTTGAGCATTATGACGACAATGTGTTTATTCATGACAATGACAATAGATACAGCGACGCGATGGATGATATAATTAATAGCGAAGAATTAATTAATGAAAAGGTTAAGAAAGCTGAAGTGCCAGATGACGTTGCAAGAGAAGAGCTGCACCACATTTTGACTTCACATGCTACAGTATTTAGTCATCACACAGGAACTATACAAGGCTTACAATATTTATTTAAAGTAAAAGAGCACACACCATTTCGCGGGAAAACGTACGCTATTCCTTTGGCTTACAGAGACAAGGTTAAGAATGAACTTCAGTACATGTTAGATCAGGGCATTATTGAGCCTGCAGTCAGTCCTTATACTAGCCCATTACACGTTGTTCTTAAAAAGGATGGATCAATTCGTCTGGCTCTGGATTCCAGACAGATAAATAATATCATCATTCCTGAAACTGACCGCCCACAAAATTTAGAGGAACTTCTTCAACATTTCCATGGAATTAAAGTTTTATCGACGTTTGACATGCGCGCAAGTTTTTGGCAAATAGAACTCCACCCTGATTGTAGAAAATATACTGCCTTTTTAGCCTTTGGTAACTGTTACCAGTTTCGGAAATTACCGTTTGGACTTTCTGTATCTTCGGCAGCATTCATTCGTAGCTTAAATGAAATTTTACCTGTTTATCTTCGTGACAATATTACTTCATATGTTGACGACATTCTTATTGCTAAACATTCTTGGAGTGAGCACAACAAAATTTTGGATTCATTATTACGTATTTTTGCAAGAGTTGGCAGTACAGTGAACTTAGAAAATTCTGAATTTGGTCGTTCTCAGGTGAAATTTCTCGGTCACATTATTTCTATAGAAGGTATTCTTCCTGATCCAGAAAAATTAGACGCCATTCGTAATTATGCTGTTCCTACCACAAAACGTGATGTTCGTAGTTTCCTTGGCGTCTGTAATTTTCTTAGACGCTTTGTTAGATTGGACAATTTGGCCACACCTCGTTTATGTGAACTATCCGGAAAGAAATCTAATTGGTGTTGGGATGAGGAAGCTCAGGCAGAATTCGAACAACTTCGTGATGCTTTAGTTGCTGCTCCACTTCTTTCACACCCGGATTTATCTAAAGATTTTTGTTTGGCGACGGACTCATCATACAAAGGCCTAGGTGCACATTTATTTCAAGAGATAGAAGAAAACGGCGTTGTAGTACAAAAGACTATTGCATTTGGAAGTCGTGTTCTCTCTAAATCAGAAAAGAATTATTCGATTACGGAACTTGAAGCTTTGGCTGTTGTTTGGGCTTTTACAAAATTTCGCACATTTTTGTTTGGCAGACATACTAAGGTTTACACCGATCATCGAGCTCTGGAGTTTCTTATGTCGACAAAATTAACTCATGGCAGATTGTCACGATGGGCGTTGTACCTACAGGAGTTTGATTTTAGTATTGTTTACATACAGGGTTCTTCAAATATTGTTGCCGATGCTTTATCACGTGCACCTATGGGTTTGAAACAAAGTGCTGAAGAGGACTGCAAGGAAAACAATTATTGTTTGATGTATATTCAAGGTGTTGCGTTTGAGAACTTTATTTCGTCTTCGCTCCAGGACATCGCTAAGGAGCAAAATAAGGATCCAATCTGGAAGGACATTAAGGAGAAGTGGAGGAGAAAGGAAAGCGTAGCGATTAGACAGCATTATTTAGTTCGCAATGACATTCTTTTCAAACGAAAATCGGTCGACAACTCTGTTTGGTTAGTTTGTATTCCTGATGAGTGGGTTAATAAGCTGATTTGGTATACGCATTTCAGTTATGCACACTTTGGTCCCAGAAAATGCTTTCATAAATTACGAGAAAATTGCTACTTCAATAATATGGAAAAACGTATTCGATTTGTTCTTGTCAAATGCAAATTATGTCAAAAGGCTAAGCCGCCGACAGTTTCTCACAGAGCACCGTTGTTTCCTATCATTCCAGCAAAATTAAAGGACATGGCTGCAGTTGATTTGTTCGGTCCAGTGGTTCGATCTACTAATGGTTTTGCGTACATTTTCGTAGCAGTGGAGTTGACATCAAAATATGTGTGATTTACACCGTTACGCAAAGCAACAGCTCGTTCAGTATCTAATGCTTTCATCAAACATTTTCTTAAAGAAGTGGGTCATGTTGATAAGGTTATATCAGATAATGGATCACAGTTTCGTTCTAAAATTTGGCTTCGTACTCTACGGCGTCGTAAAATTAAACCAATTTTCATTTCACTTTTTCACCCTCAATCTAACGCTTCAGAGAGATGGATGAAGGAAATCAATAAATTGTGTCGTCTTTACTGTCATCAGAATCACAGAACTTGGGATCAGTATCTTCATATTTTTCAAAACATTCTGAATGAACTTCCTAATGACTCAACTTCTTTACCGCCTATACTGATATTAAAAAACAAAGCACTGACAAATCGCATTTCTGAAATCGTTCCTTTTCCGCCTTCACGGAAACTGCGGCATTCTGAAGTTGTCAACCTGGCTCTACAAAATATTGCATCTGCGGCTGCTAGAAGAGAGAAATCAGCTAAGCGTCCTGGTCGTTTAAAAATCTTGTCAGTTGGTCAAAAAGTGTTAATTAAGTCTCATCGATTGTCTCACAAAGGAAAAAGCTTGAGTCGCAAATTTTTTCTGCTTTATAACGGCCCATATAGAATTCGCAAAATTATTCATGATAACACTGTTGAAGTAGAAACTCTTAAATCTCGACGCTCTAAGGGAATACATCATATATCTAACGTTAAAATTTTTGTGGAATGATATACTTTTGAAAAATTTTTGTAGAATGACATACTTGTGAGAAACTAACAGCTACATGTAAACATGCGGAGAGTACAAGGACACCGCGCTGTGTTTTGGCGGTGGCACATACTCAAAGCAACAGTCAAGTCTGCGCGCCGCACAGGGCAGTCGTTGACCGCAAACAATTGCTTTCTACGTCACGCGCCTACAGCTGATCGAGCGCTCAGTGCGAATGCACTGACAGCCGTAAATAAATACACAGTCTAATTTCTCCGACTAAATTCAGTATAAAGCTATAGTGACTTGATGAATTCTGTTATTAACATTCAGTATTTTTCAGGATACGGTTCTATAAAATATTTAAGAACTTCAGGTAAATTCTGTGCGTGTCCGACGTTAAGACGACTTGCTATCGAGAAAATTTCAGGAAAAATGTCATTTCGAAGAAGAAGTAATAAACTAAAAAGGTAATTATTAATTGAGTTTATTTTTCAGGTAACATATTTCCACTTAGGTACGTACTTTAGACATAATTTGCTGCTCGCGATTACGTGATTCATACTTTGTGCTAATTACATGTTCAATGAAATTACTTGTGAAGCGACGTGCTTGCATACGTTAACTGATTTTGACAATGATTATTAATGAACTGGATTGTTACTTGTGTATATTATGCATCGCTTGGCTGCACTGCTTTTTCACTGATGTCATATTTTTAATTATGTGCCTGCTGTGCCTATTTATTTAAATTATAATTGTCACCTGATTAATTGTGCTGATGTGGTTAGGTATGTAAGTTATACTTTGTGATTTATCTGCTTGCGCCTTCATGTTTACTTATTAAGATACGATGCTAATGACCTGTTTAGTACGTAAGATATACGTTTACTGCTATGCGTATGGATTGCACATTTACACATTTCTGCTTGTTGTCATAACTATACTTTAATTTGGTATATAGCAATGCTGATGTACAGTGTACGGACATGGAGTGTGGGTTACGATGTGGTATGGGTTACGGATTGTTCACTTGGCGAAGCCTCGTTATAGAAATTGTGTTGCATCCATAGGTTGACATTCTGTTCACTACTGGTATATTTACTCGCTGTTGCTTGTTTTGCTTACGCTCAGTGCTTTATATTTTAACATAAGAAAATGAACTGCAGTAATTCGACGAGCGACTTTAGTACAAGAAACATCATAGAAGTCACATGAGCTGGAGGTTTTATGGAAGCTGTAAAAATGTATGCCAATAGGAAGGAAGCTAACGACATGACATACCAACACAGTTATTACACTGCATTTTTCGTGAGCAATTGAAATAGGAAGTGACACTTGACACAAGAAATACTCCACATGTTTGCTTCTGTTTGCCATAATTCTTGAAGTGGTGTACACACTGTGAGATATTAGGATCATTCACACTCCGTAATCGTACTTAATTACTGAGAGTTATTCGAACTAAGTCTGTTAGAGGTCATGTATGCATTCTTTGTTTATAATTCATAATGAGTAGAAGATTTTGGTCAGATAGATTACACACAGGTTGTGTGTTGACAGTGTGTCTTTGGATTGTATGGGATGAGGAGGTTTGCATTAGGATTTTATCTGTACTCGATCGAGGAGACTGACTAGAGGAAAGAGTTGTTATGGAAGTGAAATGATACTGGCAATAAGGTTTATATGTAGCGACGTATTGAAGAGGTATTATGGAGGTATTGAGATTATATGAAGTTGATTGGAGTTATGGTGTATAAGAGGTAAAATAAGTGAGGTGCATATTTTTTTTTTGTTGTTGTTGGTCTATATGGAACAAGGAGGATGAAGATAGCTGACTAGAACACTAAAATGGAAGGAAGATTGTCTACACACACTTTGTTAAATCACTAAGCAGTATGTACTTTTTTTTTCGGAGAGAAGAAGTTGCATATCTTGGCACACTGACAGTTGTTCAGCAACCGTACATTTTGGTTTTGACATGATGACTATGACGTTGACTTAACTATTATTGACTGTTATACATTGCTGTCACTACTACTTGATACACATGATGAACATGAAATTTTGACAGAAGTGGATTCACACAGTTAACACTATCCAATTACACAGTAATACTTAATGTGGATGAAAGATGAGTGAGTGTGTTTTGTGTGTTTTTCTTTCCTATTCCTACCCACCTATCTCCTAAATATTATTTTATTTGTTTGTAGTGGCTTGCACTGACACCCATAAATATTATAGGTTTACTGATGTTTGTGTATTTGTAATAGTAATATGACAATTATCTGACATCATTTGTGTGTTTGTTAGGATTTGTATGTTTAGTGTAAGAGCATTATAAAAGCAATTTTGTGTGCATTCAAACTGTTGTTCACACCTGCACCTGTTCAAATTGATGTGTGACACTTAGAAATGTTTAATTTCTGCTGATGAACTGTCTGATTAGTGATAGTGAATATTATGGACTGTTACCTGCACTTGTTCAACATAATGGGTGCCACCTGGAAATGTTTAATTACTGCTGATGAACTGTCTAATTAGTGATAGTGAATATTATGGACTGTTACTTGTACTTTTTCTACATGATTGGTGACACTTAGAAATGTTTAATTTCTGCTGATGAATTGTGTGATCAACATTGCTGGGTGCCACTGATGGACTGCTTCTACTGAAATGATGTGACCTGTTGGAGTCTGCACCTACTCCACAATGCTGGGTGCCGCAGATGGAGCTACTTCTATGGAAATGATGTCATTGTCGGTGTCTGCACCTACTCCACAATGCTGGGTGCCACAGATGGAGCTACTTCTATGGAAATAATGTCATTTGTCGGTGTCTGCACCTACTCAACAATGCTGGGTGCCACTGATGAACTGCTTCTACTGAGAAATGTGACTTGTTGCTGTGTGTACCTCTTCAACATTGCTGGGTACCACAGATGGAACTGCTTCTACTGAAATGATGTTACTTCTTGCTGTCTGCACCTACTCAACATTGCTGGGTACCACAGATGGAACTGCTTCTACTGAAATGATGTTACTTCTTGCTGTCTGCACCTACTCAACATTGCTGGGTGTAAGATGTTTGTAAGATGACTGTTTGAGTACCGTAGTACCACAACAGTAAGTTGAGTAAAGACAATGGTTTGACCTGTTTTCAAAGTTGACCATTCTCAGGTGTTTAGCGTGTCATAATGTAATGTTAGTATACAAATTATCTAAAAGTGAATATATGTATGTC
The DNA here is from genome assembly GCF_023864275.1 of Schistocerca cancellata. NCBI lineage: Eukaryota > Metazoa > Arthropoda > Insecta > Orthoptera > Acrididae > Schistocerca > Schistocerca cancellata. The sequence goes on along the minus strand of NC_064632.1, from coordinate 3,029,021 downwards.
CTACATGTGTAAAGATCGTGAAATAATTCTGAAAATGGTAGTCTAGACACAAGATGTCCACTTGACTTTAGTTGTTAGCTACATGATAAAGTTTTTAAATAGGTAAGGTGAGCATGTTTCATGATCTTTTGATGTTCATGTTGAAAGGTGGCTACACTGAGCCACAGCGCCAGAAATCGCGCCAGAGAGTATTGTTCCGCCGCCTCCACTGGCAGTGATTATTGAGACGCAGCGACAGGCAGTTCTTGCCGAGAAGTTGTGGTGGACACTGCTTGTAGCTGAAGTCAGAGTGAGATGCGGTAGTGGAGAGTGTTGTTCCATGTTTATGCAGTTATTTGATGGGAGAGATAGCAGATGTTGTTCCAATGGAGATATTGTAATGATCTGAGTGCTTTTCGTCAATATAAATTAAGGTAACTAACTACTGTTCTTTATTTTCTTATTATTTGTGTGTCCTGAATAATGCTTCATTACAGGTTCAGTCAACAAAGCATCTGGCGTGTGTTCTTGTATTAGAGTGTAATTCTGGGTTTCTTGCACAATTATAGTATTTCTAATTTTCTCTTATCACGTCAGTATATTTGGTATTTATAAATTCTTGTTTTGTTGAAGAAGAACCGTGCCAGATGTGCGTTGAGTCACACTACCACACACAGAACAGCTACACTTGTGCTTTGTTGGCTTCGTAGATTTTATAGTTGCTGGGGACTTAATTAATTAACTGTGTTAACGAAAATTTTCTTACTTTGTTTGTTGTCATTCTAAGCAGTCAGATTGCGTACTAATACTAGTCAGGGCCAGCCGTTTACGAGACTTGCGTAATCGGACTAACAGCTACTAAAAATATTTGCATTCATATTTATTTTAATTAAGCCCCCATGCACGTGGCGACCGCTGCTTCGGATCGTCCCTTGGAGTTCTTCTGATTGTAAAAATAGTAGACAGTAGTATTGTAGTAGTAATTTGTAGTTTAGTAATTGTAGTCTATTTTGCATGTGTAGATTGGTAATTGTCATTCTTCTATTGTTCGTTAATCGTGTTTGAAGGAAGCATTTCTTGCGATTGATATTGTTGGTGATAAAGTGTCATTGTGTGTAATTTTCATATAGTGACGAGTTTTGTATGTTTTGTAAATGATTACGCGATCGATGAAAAAGGCAAAAATGATGAATAGTGAGAATGACGAAATTGTTAACATGGCGAACTCGCCAACAGAGGAAAACGGTATGATGGATAATGAAGTGGAAAACGATGTAATAAGTCGGGAAAATAGTCTGGAACCATTTCAAAATTTTTCTCAATCAGAAAATTCACAGAACCCGAGATTAACGACAGAAGATTCTGGAATAGTATCGAATACAGATAGCTTTATGGCTATGCAGAAGGAAGTTAGTTTTGTGGGAAATGTTAGGGGCGAAAAGAATTTCGAACAACTTAACACGGAGCAGTTGATGAGTGCAATATTAAATTTGGGATCTGAATTAAAAACAGTGGCCGGCCAGAGTGGCCGAGCGGTTCTAGGCGCTGCAGTCTGGAACCGCGCGACCGCTACGGTCGCAGGTTCGAATCCTGCCTCGGGCATGGGTGTATGTGATGTCCTTAGGTTAGTTAGGTTTAAGTAGTTCTAAGTTCTAGGGGACTGATGACCTCAGAAGTTAAGTCCCATAGTACTCAGAGCCATTAAAAACAGTGGCAACACGGTTAGACTCACAAATAGGAACAATTAAAAGTGAGATGGGAACAATGGGATCACAGTTACGATCTGAATTAAAAACAGATAGGGGAACAATGGAAAAACGGTTAGACTCACTGGGATCACAAATGGGAACAATGGAAACACGGATAGATTCACGAATAGGGAATGTTTCAAAAATATGAAAGATGAATTAAAGAAAGAAATCAGAGAAGAAGTACAACCGATTTTGAATGCTCACAATAATAGATTAGTTGCAGTAGAGATTAGACAAAGGGAACAGGATAGAGAACAGGAGGAAAGAGATCGCGTGACAGTACAGCAATTTTCAGAGTTAAATTTACAACGTGCACACGATAAGAAAGAAATATTTGAGAGAATCGAGGAATCCGTACCAAATGACAGATTAAATAACTTAACACAACAATATGAATAGTTAACTACCAAATGTGACCATACCGAAACGCGAGTCGCGACACTTACGGAAGACATAAATAAACAGAAAGAAAATTATTGGTGACTTATCGGAAAGAGTTGAGGAGATTTCAGATAAATTGACAAGTCTTAGCTTAAATGGGGACAGAGATTCAGATGACACAGCTCCATTGCCATTTTCAGAAACCGAAGAGTACCAGAACATAAATAAGCATGTTGAAAATCAGGGAAAATTTAATGAACGCGTTAAAATGGAAGTTGAGGCATTACGAAAGCAAGCCAAGCAAATTGAAGGCGAAATCGTAAGAAAATATAGCAGAAGAAATTTAGAATCACAGGTAGCAGAGGGCTTTGAAGAAAGTAATTTATTTCATTTACGGGATGCAACAAGAGAGCGCCAGTGGCGGGAACTTGACAATAATCGACATTCGGACTGGAACAGACGCGGTAGGTCTTTCTCGCCATCCATGTTCATGGTTAGATCAATTTATGTACGCACTCCCACCAAATTGGCCACTAAGTCACAAATTGGAATTTATGTGTGGATATTTAGAAAACGAACCGGCGACGCGCATGCGCGCACTCATTAGAGATTGTAATAGCCTAAATGATTTTTATCATGCATTTCTATCGGCATATTGGTCCGAAAACACGCAAGACAGAGTCAAACAAAGTCTTATTATGCAGCGTAATTTCAAACAGTCTGAGTTCCGCACGCCAGCGGAATATTTTGAAGACATGATTCGAAAGAATCAGTTCCTTTCCAATCCTTATAGCCCGACTGAATTAATTCGCATTTGTTTAACTAAGCTGCCACAATCCATAAGACAAATTGCTTTAGCCGGAAGATGTAAAGACGACATTGAGACCTTTAAGACTTTGTTGCAAGAACTTGAGTATGACAACGATGACGGCACTTCTTGTAACTTTTTCAGTAACAGTAATTACAATAGATTTTCAGAGAAAAGGGATAGTGATTGGAACGGGCGTTATATGGGGAACTTTGAGAATGACAGACGTAACAGACAGGACAATAGATACCAGCCTTATGACAATAACAGACGTTCTAACAGAAATTACACAGACAATTATAATAACGGTAATTCCTTCCGGAATGATCAATCATACGGAAACAGTAATCGGTATCATCAAGACAGAAATTATTCATACAGTAATAGAAATTCTTACTACAGAAATAACCAGGGTAGTAGATACAACAATAATTTCAGAAGTGACAGTCGAAATTACACAAGAAGTAGTTATGCAGACAGACAGGAAAACAGAAATTTTAATAACAGACACAACCAAGAATTTGTATCTAACAGACAGGAGGGACCTAATTGGCATCCTCCACGTGACAGAACTTCAGAGAGACAAGTGCAAATCGTAGAAATGGATCCGCGGAATGACGCGAATACTCAGAGACGTGACGCAAACAATCGACAATGACTTGCAGCTTCGGCTTCTGGCAGCAATATAGACGGTTCAGAAAGTAATGACACTACGGCTTTACACTACGTACGCCTGGAAGACATGAGAGACATTTTGTTAGACGAAAAGGAAAATAATGTAGACGCATTTTTACATCCTGTTATTGAAGTATGTGTGGGTAAGAATAAGTTCACTGCACTTTTAGATTCTGGGAGCCCATTGAACGTCATTAGTGAATCAGTTTTTCGTATATGTGAAAGAACTATTGCCTGTCCTGTGTTACCTATTTCTAAAACTACAATTCGAGGAGCGATTTCTGGAAAGGGTGTAGAAGTTAAACAACAGACCAACCTAAATTTCAATTGTCAAGGATACGAATTTTCTGCTAATTTTATTACTGTTCCATTACTCAGTACACAAATTATATTAGGTATGGAGTTTCTTAACGCACATAAGGCAATTTTGAACTTTAAAGAAGGGAGTGTGAATTTGACTGTTGCCGGAATGCCGATATGTTCGAAATTTTTCGAGTGTTTAACAAGATCTGAGTCAGATACAAAATGTTTAAGGTTTCTTACTTCTGATGTTTTCGTTGAGCATTATGACGACAATGTGTTTATTCATGACAATGACAATAGATACAGCGACGCGATGGATGATATAATTAATAGCGAAGAATTAATTAATGAAAAGGTTAAGAAAGCTGAAGTGCCAGATGACGTTGCAAGAGAAGAGCTGCACCACATTTTGACTTCACATGCTACAGTATTTAGTCATCACACAGGAACTATACAAGGCTTACAATATTTATTTAAAGTAAAAGAGCACACACCATTTCGCGGGAAAACGTACGCTATTCCTTTGGCTTACAGAGACAAGGTTAAGAATGAACTTCAGTACATGTTAGATCAGGGCATTATTGAGCCTGCAGTCAGTCCTTATACTAGCCCATTACACGTTGTTCTTAAAAAGGATGGATCAATTCGTCTGGCTCTGGATTCCAGACAGATAAATAATATCATCATTCCTGAAACTGACCGCCCACAAAATTTAGAGGAACTTCTTCAACATTTCCATGGAATTAAAGTTTTATCGACGTTTGACATGCGCGCAAGTTTTTGGCAAATAGAACTCCACCCTGATTGTAGAAAATATACTGCCTTTTTAGCCTTTGGTAACTGTTACCAGTTTCGGAAATTACCGTTTGGACTTTCTGTATCTTCGGCAGCATTCATTCGTAGCTTAAATGAAATTTTACCTGTTTATCTTCGTGACAATATTACTTCATATGTTGACGACATTCTTATTGCTAAACATTCTTGGAGTGAGCACAACAAAATTTTGGATTCATTATTACGTATTTTTGCAAGAGTTGGCAGTACAGTGAACTTAGAAAATTCTGAATTTGGTCGTTCTCAGGTGAAATTTCTCGGTCACATTATTTCTATAGAAGGTATTCTTCCTGATCCAGAAAAATTAGACGCCATTCGTAATTATGCTGTTCCTACCACAAAACGTGATGTTCGTAGTTTCCTTGGCGTCTGTAATTTTCTTAGACGCTTTGTTAGATTGGACAATTTGGCCACACCTCGTTTATGTGAACTATCCGGAAAGAAATCTAATTGGTGTTGGGATGAGGAAGCTCAGGCAGAATTCGAACAACTTCGTGATGCTTTAGTTGCTGCTCCACTTCTTTCACACCCGGATTTATCTAAAGATTTTTGTTTGGCGACGGACTCATCATACAAAGGCCTAGGTGCACATTTATTTCAAGAGATAGAAGAAAACGGCGTTGTAGTACAAAAGACTATTGCATTTGGAAGTCGTGTTCTCTCTAAATCAGAAAAGAATTATTCGATTACGGAACTTGAAGCTTTGGCTGTTGTTTGGGCTTTTACAAAATTTCGCACATTTTTGTTTGGCAGACATACTAAGGTTTACACCGATCATCGAGCTCTGGAGTTTCTTATGTCGACAAAATTAACTCATGGCAGATTGTCACGATGGGCGTTGTACCTACAGGAGTTTGATTTTAGTATTGTTTACATACAGGGTTCTTCAAATATTGTTGCCGATGCTTTATCACGTGCACCTATGGGTTTGAAACAAAGTGCTGAAGAGGACTGCAAGGAAAACAATTATTGTTTGATGTATATTCAAGGTGTTGCGTTTGAGAACTTTATTTCGTCTTCGCTCCAGGACATCGCTAAGGAGCAAAATAAGGATCCAATCTGGAAGGACATTAAGGAGAAGTGGAGGAGAAAGGAAAGCGTAGCGATTAGACAGCATTATTTAGTTCGCAATGACATTCTTTTCAAACGAAAATCGGTCGACAACTCTGTTTGGTTAGTTTGTATTCCTGATGAGTGGGTTAATAAGCTGATTTGGTATACGCATTTCAGTTATGCACACTTTGGTCCCAGAAAATGCTTTCATAAATTACGAGAAAATTGCTACTTCAATAATATGGAAAAACGTATTCGATTTGTTCTTGTCAAATGCAAATTATGTCAAAAGGCTAAGCCGCCGACAGTTTCTCACAGAGCACCGTTGTTTCCTATCATTCCAGCAAAATTAAAGGACATGGCTGCAGTTGATTTGTTCGGTCCAGTGGTTCGATCTACTAATGGTTTTGCGTACATTTTCGTAGCAGTGGAGTTGACATCAAAATATGTGTGATTTACACCGTTACGCAAAGCAACAGCTCGTTCAGTATCTAATGCTTTCATCAAACATTTTCTTAAAGAAGTGGGTCATGTTGATAAGGTTATATCAGATAATGGATCACAGTTTCGTTCTAAAATTTGGCTTCGTACTCTACGGCGTCGTAAAATTAAACCAATTTTCATTTCACTTTTTCACCCTCAATCTAACGCTTCAGAGAGATGGATGAAGGAAATCAATAAATTGTGTCGTCTTTACTGTCATCAGAATCACAGAACTTGGGATCAGTATCTTCATATTTTTCAAAACATTCTGAATGAACTTCCTAATGACTCAACTTCTTTACCGCCTATACTGATATTAAAAAACAAAGCACTGACAAATCGCATTTCTGAAATCGTTCCTTTTCCGCCTTCACGGAAACTGCGGCATTCTGAAGTTGTCAACCTGGCTCTACAAAATATTGCATCTGCGGCTGCTAGAAGAGAGAAATCAGCTAAGCGTCCTGGTCGTTTAAAAATCTTGTCAGTTGGTCAAAAAGTGTTAATTAAGTCTCATCGATTGTCTCACAAAGGAAAAATCTTGTGTCGCAAATTTTTTCTGCTTTATAACGGCCCATATAGAATTCGCAAAATTATTCATGATAACACTGTTGAAGTAGAAACTCTTAAATCTCGACGCTCTAAGGGAATACATCATATATCTAACGTTAAAATTTTTGTGGAATGATATACTTTTGAAAAATTTTTGTAGAATGACATACTTGTGAGAAACTAACAGCTACATGTAAACATGCGGAGAGTACAAGGACACCGCGCTGTGTTTTGGCGGTGGCACATACTCAAAGCAACAGTCAAGTCTGCGCGCCGCACAGGGCAGTCGTTGACCGCAAACAATTGCTTTCTACGTCACGCGCCTACAGCTGATCGAGCGCTCAGTGCGAATGCACTGACAGCCGTAAATAAATACACAGTCTAATTTCTCCGACTAAATTCAGTATAAAGCTATAGTGACTTGATGAATTCTGTTATTAACATTCAGTATTTTTCAGGATACGGTTCTATAAAATATTTAAGAACTTCAGGTAAATTCTGTGCGTGTCCGACGTTAAGACGACTTGCTATCGAGAAAATTTCAGGAAAAATGTCATTTCGAAGAAGAAGTAATAAACTAAAAAGGTAATTATTAATTGAGTTTATTTTTCAGGTAACATATTTCCACTTAGGTACGTACTTTAGACATAATTTGCTGCTCGCGATTACGTGATTCATACTTTGTGCTAATTACATGTTCAATGAAATTACTTGTGAAGCGACGTGCTTGCATACGTTAACTGATTTTGACAATGATTATTAATGAACTGGATTGTTACTTGTGTATATTATGCATCGCTTGGCTGCACTGCTTTTTCACTGATGTCATATTTTTAATTATGTGCCTGCTGTGCCTATTTATTTAAATTATAATTGTCACCTGATTAATTGTGCTGATGTGGTTAGGTATGTAAGTTATACTTTGTGATTTATCTGCTTGCGCCTTCATGTTTACTTATTAAGATACGATGCTAATGACCTGTTTAGTACGTAAGATATACGTTTACTGCTATGCGTATGGATTGCACATTTACACATTTCTGCTTGTTGTCATAACTATACTTTAATTTGGTATATAGCAATGCTGATGTACAGTGTACGGACATGGAGTGTGGGTTACGATGTGGTATGGGTTACGGATTGTTCACTTGGCGAAGCCTCGTTATAGAAATTGTGTTGCATCCATAGGTTGACATTCTGTTCACTACTGGTATATTTACTCGCTGTTGCTTGTTTTGCTTACGCTCAGTGCTTTATATTTTAACATAAGAAAATGAACTGCAGTAATTCGACGAGCGACTTTAGTACAAGAAACATCATAGAAGTCACATGAGCTGGAGGTTTTATGGAAGCTGTATAAATGTATGCCAATAGGAAGGAAGCTAACGACATGACATACCAACACAGTTATTACACTGCATTTTTCGTGAGCAATTGAAATAGGAAGTGACACTTGACACAAGAAATACTCCACATGTTTGCTTCTGTTTGCCATAATTCTTGAAGTGGTGTACACACTGTGAAATATTAGGATCATTCACACTCCGTAATCGTACTTAATTACTGAGAGTTATTCGAACTAAGTCTGTTAGAGGTCATGTATGCATTCTTTGTTTATAATTCATAATGAGTAGAAGATTTTGGTCAGATAGATTACACAGAGGTTGTGTGTTGACAGTGTGTCTTTGGATTGTATGGGATGAGGAGGTTTGCATTAGGATTTTATCTGTACTCGATCGAGGAGACTGACTAGAGGAAAGAGTTGTTATGGAAGTGAAATGATACTGGCAATAAGGTTTATATGTAGCGACGTATTGAAGAGGTATTATGGAGGTATTGAGATTATATGAAGTTGATTGGAGTTATGGTGTATAAGAGGTAAAATAAGTGAGGTGCATATTTTTTTTTTGTTGTTGTTGGTCTATATGGAACAAGGAGGATGAAGATAGCTGACTAGAACACTAAAATGGAAGGAAGATTGTCTACACACACTTTGTTAAATCACTAAGCAGTATGTACTTTTTTTTTCGGAGAGAAGAAGTTGCATATCTTGGCACACTGACAGTTGTTCAGCAACCGTACATTTTGGTTTTGACATGATGACTATGACGTTGACTTAACTATTATTGACTGTTATACATTGCTGTCACTACTACTTGATACACATGATGAACATGAAATTTTGACAGAAGTGGATTCACACAGTTAACACTATCCAATTACACAGTAATACTTAATGTGGATGAAAGATGAGTGAGTGTGTTTTGTGTGTTTTTCTTTCCTATTCCTACCCACCTATCTCCTAAATATTATTTTATTTGTTTGTAGTGGCTTGCACTGACACCCATAAATATTATAGGTTTACTGATGTTTGTGTATTTGTAATAGTAATATGACAATTATCTGACATCATTTGTGTGTTTGTTAGGATTTGTATGTTTAGTGTAAGAGCATTATAAAAGCAATTTTGTGTGCATTCAAACTGTTGTTCACACCTGCACCTGTTCAAATTGATGTGTGACACTTAGAAATGTTTAATTTCTGCTGATGAACTGTCTGATTAGTGATAGTGAATATTATGGACTGTTACCTGCACTTGTTCAACATAATGGGTGCCACCTGGAAATGTTTAATTACTGCTGATGAACTGTCTAATTAGTGATAGTGAATATTATGGACTGTTACTTGTACTTTTTCTACATGATTGGTGACACTTAGAAATGTTTAATTTCTGCTGATGAATTGTGTGATCAACATTGCTGGGTGCCACTGATGGACTGCTTCTACTGAAATGATGTGACCTGTTGGAGTCTGCACCTACTCCACAATGCTGGGTGCCGCAGATGGAGCTACTTCTATGGAAATGATGTCATTGTCGGTGTCTGCACCTACTCCACAATGCTGGGTGCCACAGATGGAGCTACTTCTATGGAAATAATGTCATTTGTCGGTGTCTGCACCTACTCAACAATGCTGGGTGCCACTGATGAACTGCTTCTACTGAGAAATGTGACTTGTTGCTGTGTGTACCTCTTCAACATTGCTGGGTACCACAGATGGAACTGCTTCTACTGAAATGATGTTACTTCTTGCTGTCTGCACCTACTCAACATTGCTGGGTACCACAGATGGAACTGCTTCTACTGAAATGATGTTACTTCTTGCTGTCTGCACCTACTCAACATTGCTGGGTGTAAGATGTTTGTAAGATGACTGTTTGAGTACCGTAGTACCACAACAGTAAGTTGAGTAAAGACAATGGTTTGACCTGTTTTCAAAGTTGACCATTCTCAGGTGTTTAGCGTGTCATAATGTAATGTTAGTATACAAATTATCTAAAAGTGAATATATGTATGTCCTACATGTGTAAAGATCGTGAAATAATTCTGAAAATGGTAGTCTAGACACAAGATGTCCACTTGACTTTAGTTGTTAGCTACATGATAAAGTTTTTAAATAGGTAAGGTGAGCATGTTTCATGATCTTTTGATGTTCATGTTGAAAGGTGGCTACACTGAGCCACAGCGCCAGAAATCGCGCCAGAGAGTGTTGTTCCGCCGCCTCCACTGGCAGTGATTATTGAGACGCAGCGACAGGCAGTTCTTGCCGAGAAGTTGTGGTGGACACTGCTTGTAGCTGAAGTCAGAGTGAGATGCGGTAGTGGAGAGTGTTGTTCCATGTTTATGCAGTTATTTGATGGGAGAGATAGCAGATGTTGTTCCAATGGAGATATTGTAATGATCTGAGTGCTTTTCGTCAATATAAATTAAGGTAACTAACTACTGTTCTTTATTTTCTTATTATTTGTGTGTCCTGAATAATGCTTCATTACAGGTTCAGTCAACAAAGCATCTGGCGTGTGTTCTTGTATTAGAGTGTAATTCTGGGTTTCTTGCACAATTATAGTATTTCTAATTTTCTCTTATCACGTCAGTATAATTGGTATTTATAAATTCTTGTTTTGTTGAAGAAGAACCGTGCCAGATGTGCGTTGAGTCACACTACCACACACAGAACAGCTACACTTGTGCTTTGTTGGCTTCGTAGATTTTATAGTTGCTGGGGACTTAATTAATTAACTGTGTTAACGAAAATTTTCTTACTTTCTTTGTTGTCATTCTAAGCAGTCAGATTGCGTACTAATACTAGTCAGGGCCAGCCGTTTACGAGACTTGCGTAATCGGACTAACAGCTACTAAAAATATTTGCATTCATATTTATTTTAATTAAGCCCCCATGCACGTGGCGACCGCTGCTTCGGATCGTCCCTTGGAGTTCTTCTGATTGTAAAAATAGTAGACAGTAGTATTGTAGTAGTAATTTGTAGTTTAGTAATTGTAGTCTATTTTGCATGTGTAGATTGGTAATTGTCATTCTTCTATTGTTCGTTAATCGTGTTTGAAGGAAGCATTTCTTGCGATTGATATTGTTGGTGATAAAGTGTCATTGTGTGTAATTTTCATATAGTGACGAGTTTTGTATGTTTTGTAAATGATTACGCGATCGATGAAAAAGGCAAAAATGATGAATAGTGAGAATGACGAAATTGTTAACATGGCGAACTCGCCAACAGAGGAAAACGGTATGATGGATAATGAAGTGGAAAACGATGTAATAAGTCGGGAAAATAGTCTGGAACCATTTCAAAATTTTTCTCAATCAGAAAATTCACAGAACCCGAGATTAACGACAGAAGATTCTGGAATAGTATCGAATACAGATAGCTTTATGGCTATGCAGAAGGAAGTTAGTTTTGTGGGAAATGTTAGGGGCGAAAAGAATTTCGAACAACTTAACACGGAGCAGTTGATGAGTGCAATATTAAATTTGGGATCTGAATTAAAAACAGTGGCAACACGGTTAGACTCACAAATAGGAACAATTAAAAGTGAGATGGGAACAATGGGATCACAGTTACGATCTGAATTAAAAACAGATAGGGGAACAATGGAAAAACGGTTAGACTCACTGGGATCACAAATGGGAACAATGGAAACACGGATAGATTCACGAATAGGGAATGTTTCAAAAATATGAAAGATGAATTAAAGAAAGAAATCAGAGAAGAAGTACAACCGATTTTGAATGCTCACAATAATAGATTAGTTGCAGTAGAGATTAGACAAAGGGAACAGGATAGAGAACAGGAGGAAAGAGATCGCGTGACAGTACAGCAATTTTCAGAGTTAAATTTACAACGTGCACACGATAAGAAAGAAATATTTGAGAGAATCGAGGAATCCGTACCAAATGACAGATTAAATAACTTAACACAACAATATGAACAGTTAACTACCAAATGTGACCATACCGAAACGCGAGTCGCGACACTTACGGAAGACATAAATAAACAGAAAGAAAATTATTGGTGACTTATCGGAAAGAGTTGAGGAGATTTCAGATAAATTGACAAGTCTTAGCTTAAATGGGGACAGAGATTCAGATGACACAGCTCCATTGCCATTTTCAGAAACCGAAGAGTACCAGAACATAAATAAGCATGTTGAAAATCAGTGAAAATTTAATGAACGCGTTAAAAGGGAAGTTGAGGCATTACGAAAGCAAGCCAAGCAAATTGAAGGCGAAATCGTAGGAAAATATAGCAGAAGAAATTTAGAATCACAGGTAGCAGAGGGCTTTGAAGAAAGTAATTAATTTCATTTACGGGATGCAACAAGAGAGCGCCAGGCGCGCGAACTTGACAATAATCGACATTCGGACTGGAACAGACGCGGTAGGTCTTTGTCGCCACGAGGCGAAAACTTTGACTATAAACACTTTTTGACTGTTCGGAAATTTAAGATCTTCCGCAATTCTAAGAATGACATACATCCATGTTCATGGTTAGATCAATTTATGTACGCACTCCCACCAAATTGGCCACTAAGTCACAAACTGGAATTTATGTGTGGATATTTAGAAAACGAACCGGCGACGCGCATGCGCGCACTCATTAGAGATTGTAATAGCCTAAATGATTTTTATCATGCATTTCTATCGGCATATTGGTCCGAAAACACGCAAGACAGAGTCAAACAAAGTCTTATTATGCAGCGTAATTTCAAACAGTCTGAGTTCCGCACGCCAGCGGAATATTTTGAAGACATGATTCGAAAGAATCAGTTCCTTTCCAATCCTTATAGCCCGACTGAATTAATTCGCATTTGTTTAACTAAGCTGCCACAATCCATAAGACAAATTGCTTTAGCCGGAAGATGTAAAGACGACATTGAGACCTTTAAGACTTTGTTGCAAGAACTTGAGTATGACAACGATGACGGCACTTCTTGTAACTTTTTCAGTAACAGTAATTACAATAGATTTTCAGAGAAAAGGGATAGTGATTGGAACGGGCGTTATATGGGGAACTTTGAGAATGACAGACGTAACAGACAGGACAATAGATACCAGCCTTATGACAATAACAGACGTTCTAACAGAAATTACACAGACAATTATAATAACGGTAATTCCTTCCGGAATGATCAATCATACGGAAACAGTAATCGGTATCATCAAGACAGAAATTATTCATACAGTAATAGAAATTCTTACTACAGAAATAACCAGGGTAGTAGATACAACAATAATTTCAGAAGTGACAGTCGAAATTACACAAGAAGTAGTTATGCAGACAGACAGGAAAACAGAAATTTTAATAACAGACACAACCAAGAATTTGTATCTAACAGACAGGAGGGACCTAATTGGCATCCTCCACGTGACAGAACTTCAGAGAGACAAGTGCAAATCGTAGAAATGGATCCGCGGAATGACGCGAATACTCAGAGACGTGACGCAAACAATCGACAATGACTTGCAGCTTCGGCTTCTGGCAGCAATATAGACGGTTCAGAAAGTAATGACACTACGGCTTTACACTACGTACGCCTGGAAGACATGAGAGACATTTTGTTAGACGAAAAGGAAAATAATGTAGACGCATTTTTACATCCTGTTATTGAAGTATGTGTGGGTAAGAATAAGTTCACTGCACTTTTAGATTCTGGGAGCCCATTGAACGTCATTAGTGAATCAGTTTTTCGTATATGTGAAAGAACTATTGCCTGTCCTGTGTTACCTATTTCTAAAACTACAATTCGAGGAGCGATTTCTGGAAAGGGTGTAGAAGTTAAACAACAGACCAACCTAAATTTCAATTGTCAAGGATACGAATTTTCTGCTAATTTTATTACTGTTCCATTACTCAGTACACAAATTATATTAGGTATGGAGTTTCTTAACGCACATAAGGCAATTTTGAACTTTAAAGAAGGGAGTGTGAATTTGACTGTTGCCGGAATGCCGATATGTTCGAAATTTTTCGAGTGTTTAACAAGATCTGAGTCAGATACAAAATGTTTAAGGTTTCTTACTTCTGATGTTTTCGTTGAGCATTATGACGACAATGTGTTTATTCATGACAATGACAATAGATACAGCGACGCGATGGATGATATAATTAATAGCGAAGAATTAATTAATGAAAAGGTTAAGAAAGCTGAAGTGCCAGATGACGTTGCAAGAGAAGAGCTGCACCACATTTTGACTTCACATGCTACAGTATTTAGTCATCACACAGGAACTATACAAGGCTTACAATATTTATTTAAAGTAAAAGAGCACACACCATTTCGCGGGAAAACGTACGCTATTCCTTTGGCTTACAGAGACAAGGTTAAGAATGAACTTCAGTACATGTTAGATCAGGGCATTATTGAGCCTGCAGTCAGTCCTTATACTAGCCCATTACACGTTGTTCTTAAAAAGGATGGATCAATTCGTCTGGCTCTGGATTCCAGACAGATAAATAATATCATCATTCCTGAAACTGACCGCCCACAAAATTTAGAGGAACTTCTTCAACATTTCCATGGAATTAAAGTTTTATCGACGTTTGACATGCGCGCAAGTTTTTGGCAAATAGAACTCCACCCTGATTGTAGAAAATATACTGCCTTTTTAGCCTTTGGTAACTGTTACCAGTTTCGGAAATTACCGTTTGGACTTTCTGTATCTTCGGCAGCATTCATTCGTAGCTTAAATGAAATTTTACCTGTTTATCTTCGTGACAATATTACTTCATATGTTGACGACATTCTTATTGCTAAACATTCTTGGAGTGAGCACAACAAAATTTTGGATTCATTATTACGTATTTTTGCAAGAGTTGGCAGTACAGTGAACTTAGAAAATTCTGAATTTGGTCGTTCTCAGGTGAAATTTCTCGGTCACATTATTTCTATAGAAGGTATTCTTCCTGATCCAGAAAAATTAGACGCCATTCGTAATTATGCTGTTCCTACCACAAAACGTGATGTTCGTAGTTTCCTTGGCGTCTGTAATTTTCTTAGACGCTTTGTTAGATTGGACAATTTGGCCACACCTCGTTTATGTGAACTATCCGGAAAGAAATCTAATTGGTGTTGGGATGAGGAAGCTCAGGCAGAATTCGAACAACTTCGTGATGCTTTAGTTGCTGCTCCACTTCTTTCACACCCGGATTTATCTAAAGATTTTTGTTTGGCGACGGACTCATCATACAAAGGCCTAGGTGCACATTTATTTCAAGAGATAGAAGAAAACGGCGTTGTAGTACAAAAGACTATTGCATTTGGAAGTCGTGTTCTCTCTAAATCAGAAAAGAATTATTCGATTACGGAACTTGAAGCTTTGGCTGTTGTTTGGGCTTTTACAAAATTTCGCACATTTTTGTTTGGCAGACATACTAAGGTTTACACCGATCATCGAGCTCTGGAGTTTCTTATGTCGACAAAATTAACTCATGGCAGATTGTCACGATGGGCGTTGTACCTACAGGAGTTTGATTTTAGTATTGTTTACATACAGGGTTCTTCAAATATTGTTGCCGATGCTTTATCACGTGCACCTATGGGTTTGAAACAAAGTGCTGAAGAGGACTGCAAGGAAAACAATTATTGTTTGATGTATATTCAAGGTGTTGCGTTTGAGAACTTTATTTCGTCTTCGCTCCAGGACATCGCTAAGGAGCAAAATAAGGATCCAATCTGGAAGGACATTAAGGAGAAGTGGAGGAGAAAGGAAAGCGTAGCGATTAGACAGCATTATTTAGTTCGCAATGACATTCTTTTCAAACGAAAATCGGTCGACAACTCTGTTTGGTTAGTTTGTATTCCTGATGAGTGGGTTAATAAGCTGATTTGGTATACGCATTTCAGTTATGCACACTTTGGTCCCAGAAAATGCTTTCATAAATTACGAGAAAATTGCTACTTCAATAATATGGAAAAACGTATTCGATTTGTTCTTGTCAAATGCAAATTATGTCAAAAGGCTAAGCCGCCGACAGTTTCTCACAGAGCACCGTTGTTTCCTATCATTCCAGCAAAATTAAAGGACATGGCTGCAGTTGATTTGTTCGGTCCAGTGGTTCGATCTACTAATGGTTTTGCGTACATTTTCGTAGCAGTGGAGTTGACATCAAAATATGTGTGATTTACACCGTTACGCAAAGCAACAGCTCGTTCAGTATCTAATGCTTTCATCAAACATTTTCTTAAAGAAGTGGGTCATGTTGATAAGGTTATATCAGATAATGGATCACAGTTTCGTTCTAAAATTTGGCTTCGTACTCTACGGCGTCGTAAAATTAAACCAATTTTCATTTCACTTTTTCACCCTCAATCTAACGCTTCAGAGAGATGGATGAAGGAAATCAATAAATTGTGTCGTCTTTACTGTCATCAGAATCACAGAACTTGGGATCAGTATCTTCATATTTTTCAAAACATTCTGAATGAACTTCCTAATGACTCAACTTCTTTACCGCCTATACTGATATTAAAAAACAAAGCACTGACAAATCGCATTTCTGAAATCGTTCCTTTTCCGCCTTCACGGAAACTGCGGCATTCTGAAGTTGTCAACCTGGCTCTACAAAATATTGCATCTGCGGCTGCTAGAAGAGAGAAATCAGCTAAGCGTCCTGGTCGTTTAAAAATCTTGTCAGTTGGTCAAAAAGTGTTAATTAAGTCTCATCGATTGTCTCACAAAGGAAAAAGCTTGTGTCGCAAATTTTTTCTGCTTTATAACGGCCCATATAGAATTCGCAAAATTATTCATGATAACACTGTTGAAGTAGAAACTCTTAAATCTCGACGCTCTAAGGGAATACATCATATATCTAACGTTAAAATTTTTGTGGAATGATATACTTTTGAAAAATTTTTGTAGAATGACATACTTGTGAGAAACTAACAGCTACATGTAAACATGCGGAGAGTACAAGGACACCGCGCTGTGTTTTGGCGGTGGCACATACTCAAAGCAACAGTCAAGTCTGCGCGCCGCACAGGGCAGTCGTTGACCGCAAACAATTGCTTTCTACGTCACGCGCCTACAGCTGATCGAGCGCTCAGTGCGAATGCACTGACAGCCGTAAATAAATACACAGTCTAATTTCTCCGACTAAATTCAGTATAAAGCTATAGTGACTTGATGAATTCTGTTATTAACATTCAGTATTTTTCAGGATACGGTTCTATAAAATATTTAAGAACTTCAGGTAAATTCTGTGCGTGTCCGACGTTAAGACGACTTGCTATCGAGAAAATTTCAGGAAAAATGTCATTTCGAAGAAGAAGTAATAAACTAAAAAGGTAATTATTAATTGAGTTTATTTTTCAGGTAACATATTTCCACTTAGGTACGTACTTTAGACATAATTTGCTGCTCGCGATTACGTGATTCATACTTTGTGCTAATTACATGTTCAATGAAATTACTTGTGAAGCGACGTGCTTGCATACGTTAACTGATTTTGACAATGATTATTAATGAACTGGATTGTTACTTGTGTATATTATGCATCGCTTGGCTGCACTGCTTTTTCACTGATGTCATATTTTTAATTATGTGCCTGCTGTGCCTATTTATTTAAATTATAATTGTCACCTGATTAATTGTGCTGATGTGGTTAGGTATGTAAGTTATACTTTGTGATTTATCTGCTTGCGCCTTCATGTTTACTTATTAAGATACGATGCTAATGACCTGTTTAGTACGTAAGATATACGTTTACTGCTATGCGTATGGATTGCACATTTACACATTTCTGCTTGTTGTCATAACTATACTTTAATTTGGTATATAGCAATGCTGATGTACAGTGTACGGACATGGAGTGTGGGTTACGATGTGGTATGGGTTACGGATTGTTCACTTGGCGAAGCCTCGTTATAGAAATTGTGTTGCATCCATAGGTTGACATTCTGTTCACTACTGGTATATTTACTCGCTGTTGCTTGTTTTGCTTACGCTCAGTGCTTTATATTTTAACATAAGAAAATGAACTGCAGTAATTCGACGAGCGACTTTAGTACAAGAAACATCATAGAAGTCACATGAGCTGGAGGTTTTATGGAAGCTGTATAAATGTATGCCAATAGGAAGGAAGCTAACGACATGACATACCAACACAGTTATTACACTGCATTTTTCGTGAGCAATTGAAATAGGAAGTGACACTTGACACAAGAAATACTCCACATGTTTGCTTCTGTTTGCCATAATTCTTGAAGTGGTGTACACACTGTGAAATATTAGGATCATTCACACTCCGTAATCGTACTTAATTACTGAGAGTTATTCGAACTAAGTCTGTTAGAGGTCATGTATGCATTCTTTGTTTATAATTCATAATGAGTAGAAGATTTTGGTCAGATAGATTACACAGAGGTTGTGTGTTGACAGTGTGTCTTTGGATTGTATGGGATGAGGAGGTTTGCATTAGGATTTTATCTGTACTCGATCGAGGAGACTGACTAGAGGAAAGAGTTGTTATGGAAGTGAAATGATACTGGCAATAAGGTTTATATGTAGCGACGTATTGAAGAGGTATTATGGAGGTATTGAGATTATATGAAGTTGATTGGAGTTATGGTGTATAAGAGGTAAAATAAGTGAGGTGCATATTTTTTTTTTGTTGTTGTTGGTCTATATGGAACAAGGAGGATGAAGATAGCTGACTAGAACACTAAAATGGAAGGAAGATTGTCTACACACACTTTGTTAAATCACTAAGCAGTATGTACTTTTTTTTTCAGAGAGAAGAAGTTGCATATCTTGGCACACTGACAGTTGTTCAGCAACCGTACATTTTGGTTTTGACATGATGACTATGACGTTGACTTAACTATTATTGACTGTTATACATTGCTGTCACTACTACTTGATACACATGATGAACATGAAATTTTGACAGAAGTGGATTCACACAGTTAACACTATCCAATTACACAGTAATACTTAATGTGGATGAAAGATGAGTGAGTGTGTTTTGTGTGTTTTTCTTTCCTATTCCTACCCACCTATCTCCTAAATATTATTTTATTTGTTTGTAGTGGCTTGCACTGACACCCATAAATATTATAGGTTTACTGATGTTTGTGTATTTGTAATAGTAATATGACAATTATCTGACATCATTTGTGTGTTTGTTAGGATTTGTATGTTTAGTGTAAGAGCATTATAAAAGCAATTTTGTGTGCATTCAAACTGTTGTTCACACCTGCACCTGTTCAAATTGATGTGTGACACTTAGAAATGTTTAATTTCTGCTGATGAACTGTCTGATTAGTGATAGTGAATATTATGGACTGTTACCTGCACTTGTTCAACATAATGGGTGCCACCTGGAAATGTTTAATTACTGCTGATGAACTGTCTAATTAGTGATAGTGAATATTATGGACTGTTACTTGTACTTTTTCTACATGATTGGTGACACTTAGAAATGTTTAATTTCTGCTGATGAATTGTGTGATCAACATTGCTGGGTGCCACTGATGGACTGCTTCTACTGAAATGATGTGACCTGTTGGAGTCTGCACCTACTCCACAATGCTGGGTGCCGCAGATGGAGCTACTTCTATGGAAATGATGTCATTGTCGGTGTCTGCACCTACTCCACAATGCTGGGTGCCACAGATGGAGCTACTTCTATGGAAATAATGTCATTTGTCGGTGTCTGCACCTACTCAACAATGCTGGGTGCCACTGATGAACTGCTTCTACTGAGAAATGTGACTTGTTGCTGTGTGTACCTCTTCAACATTGCTGGGTACCACAGATGGAACTGCTTCTACTGAAATGATGTTACTTCTTGCTGTCTGCACCTACTCAACATTGCTGGGTACCACAGATGGAACTGCTTCTACTGAAATGATGTTACTTCTTGCTGTCTGCACCTACTCAACATTGCTGGGTGTAAGATGTTTGTAAGATGACTGTTTGAGTACCGTAGTACCACAACAGTAAGTTGAGTAAAGACAATGGTTTGACCTGTTTTCAAAGTTGACCATTCTCAGGTGTTTAGCGTGTCATAATGTAATGTTAGTATACAAATTATCTAAAAGTGAATATATGTATGTCCTACATGTGTAAAGATCGTGAAATAATTCTGAAAATGGTAGTCTAGACACAAGATGTCCACTTGACTTTAGTTGTTAGCTACATGATAAAGTTTTTAAATAGGTAAGGTGAGCATGTTTCATGATCTTTTGATGTTCATGTTGAAAGGTGGCTACACTGAGCCACAGCGCCAGAAATCGCGCCAGAGAGTATTGTTCCGCCGCCTCCACTGGCAGTGATTATTGAGACGCAGCGACAGGCAGTTCTTGCCGAGAAGTTGTGGTGGACACTGCTTGTAGCTGAAGTCAGAGTGAGATGCGGTAGTGGAGAGTGTTGTTCCATGTTTATGCAGTTATTTGATGGGAGAGATAGCAGATGTTGTTCCAATGGAGATATTGTAATGATCTGAGTGCTTTTCGTCAATATAAATTAAGGTAACTAACTACTGTTCTTTATTTTCTTATTATTTGTGTGTCCTGAATAATGCTTCATTACAGGTTCAGTCAACAAAGCATCTGGCGTGTGTTCTTGTATTAGAGTGTAATTCTGGGTTTCTTGCACAATTATAGTATTTCTAATTTTCTCTTATCACGTCAGTATATTTGGTATTTATAAATTCTTGTTTTGTTGAAGAAGAACCGTGCCAGATGTGCGTTGAGTCACACTACCACACACAGAACAGCTACACTTGTGCTTTGTTGGCTTCGTAGATTTTATAGTTGCTGGGGACTTAATTAATTAACTGTGTTAACGAAAATTTTCTTACATTCTTTGTTGTCATTCTAAGCAGTCAGATTGCGTACTAATACTAGTCAGGGCCAGCCGTTTACGAGACTTGCGTAATCGGACTAACAGCTACTAAAATATTTGCATTCATATTTAATTTTAATTAAGCCCCCATGCAATGTCTTTGTGGTTAATGTTGTCTGGTAAGACATGGACAGCCATTGATCTGCAGGAGCTCATATGTTGGTCAGAACAAAAGTATTGTTCCAATATGCACCACATCCATTATTAGGATTGCTTCAGAGTACCAGTTTGAGCCTTATAAAATATTCAAAGAATAAGTGTTAGTATAGCTATCAGACAGTGAACTTGTGCCTTGGTGAATTGTTTATTGTGTACAGTCTTGAATGAAGTTATTGAACTTCAGGAATTAAATTGAGTGATTTTGATGCCTTTGGTTCAAATGGCTCTGAGCACTATGGGACTTAACTGTTTGATGCCTTTGGCTTACGTTCGTCATTGCCTGCGAATACCCTGCCAGCTCTGCTAAGTCAGTCAGCTGATATCTTATTGCTTTACTGGGATTACATATTAGCCAGTGTAAGGCCACCATTCGAATTTAATCTGTGACTGATCTGAATAAATTGATAGTGAACTTCAATTTTGTGGTTTGGCTAAATCATTATCTTGAGGGATTATTCCTTAAAATCTTCTTTACTTATCAATCCATACATTTACTTACGTTGTTTTATAAAGTTTCACTGATGGTCTGCTAAATTTGTGTAGTGGAAGATCGACGGTTTCATAAGGGCTTAAAACGACAGTGCATGGCCGAATTCCTAATTTACAGATGAGCCAAATTCTAATTTAAGATCGTGTACTCGTCGTCTGATGCTCAG
Source organism: Schistocerca cancellata (assembly GCF_023864275.1). Taxonomy (NCBI): domain Eukaryota; kingdom Metazoa; phylum Arthropoda; class Insecta; order Orthoptera; family Acrididae; genus Schistocerca; species Schistocerca cancellata. The sequence goes on along the minus strand of NC_064632.1, from coordinate 3,007,188 downwards.
GTAGCAACAAACTGGTCCAAAATGATGACTAATTTCATGTTCCAGGTTCGAAACCCTACTGGGCATATAGTTTTAATCTGATGTGAAATTTCCAAAGTTGGTGTACTGTGAAAATACGAATAAGGATAGAATTTGAAATGGTATGAGGAATTCGATATTTTCTTGAATCTCAAGAGAAATGGCAACAAGTACGAATGAAGAAATCGGAAGAAAATCATTCCATTTTCCAGAGAGTGTCTTCAAGTAGTCTTAACATACAATAAAAATAAATAACAGATGATTCCAAAACTGTGAAAATAGAAGAAAAAATAGATATCATGTAACAACTAGTTATATATAGGAGGCATACTTTTTAGTAATACATCTGTTTCTGTTAGAAATCCAAATAAATTCAATGAAATTTCATGCGCACTTTACTTCGTCAGATTACATTCAAATAACTTTTTGAACATAGAAAAATCGGTTTCAAGCAGATACTACAGCAGAGCATCGGAAGAAATTCCCTGGCAGCTTGCAGCGCTGTTGCCAACTTTCTGCTGCGTAGCACACGTGGCTGCAGGCGAAGGCAGTAGCCGTCTGTGGGGTTGTTGCAACACCGAGACGTTGCGTTAGAGTCGTGTGTAAGCCGTGTTACGTAATTCGTTTAGTTTAAATCTCCTTTTATTTATTTAATATCTATCCATTTTTAGCTGTCAGAGATACTTTACCAATCATCAAAAATTGTTTCTTTATCTGTGTAACTGATGTACTGTAGTTCAAGATACTTTGGCTGGAATTAAGGCAACATCAGCGTGTTATGATCTTATCAAGTCTTTTCGATTACACAAGAGAGAAAGTTAGCATTTGATTCAGTGTTCCTGTACAATTAACTTTGTAATATTTTACCTAGTCGAACTTTCACAGAAATAGACAAACGTGACTGGCCATCAAGAAATAATATAGCCTACATTCTTCTCTCGTACTGTCTTTATTGTCTGTAATCATATACCAACAACAATCCACCAACAAAGATAGTATGCATTTCCCTTTATAGCCCCTTCCTATAATAGAAATGCTTTTGACGGAGCTTTTCATCACGTTGTTCCAATACAACTACTGTTCCTTCCTCCCAAGCAGAAGTATCTGTACATAAAGTTAACGCACAATCACACGCACGCACGTACACACAGACACACACACACACACACACACACACACACACACACACACACACACAACGTGCGCGCAATCACACAAAGTACTAGAAACAGCTACTTAATTATGTATTCTTAGCCATACATGAGCGGGACTCACTTGATTACATTCACTTTCACAATTTTTTGGAACAATAAGTGACGGATGCTGATTCTGAAACGTCACAAAATCAGACTTTTCACACACACGAAGCATTAATTCCTAGCGCAGATATCATATAGACGTAATAATTTGAGTTCTCGATCAGCTTTTTTAATTACGGTTCGACATTACCTCTCTGATTTATATGAAGCTGCGGATATTAAAAAGTATTCGAGAGCGAGTAATTACACATACCGTATACAACTTTCATCACTCGGAAATCTGAGTGTGGGATGTCTCTTGGAAAAATGAGCGTTCATATTACTGCCGACAAATAAAATTTTGTCACGGCCTAAATACAATAAAAACCGCCACTCTGATTACTCAGTTCGCTGAAGTTGCAGCTGGCACAGGTCCCTCCTTCACAATTTTACATGTTTACATGAAACTGGCACATATCGATGCAATTCAATATTTCCAGGATATAGCAATTAACATTGAACATATTATTATCGAACTATTGAGATGCATAATATTCAGCCTTGTTAAAAATTGCTTGGCTGTGGCATGGAACCACAACAGGAATGACCTCCACTTTGGTTCTCTGTGACAAGGGAGATCACTGTTCTGCTTTACATGTGATTTTCTGTTGTCGAGTAAGTGTTAATAACTAACAGCAGGAAATAAAAGGTCTTGAAAATCGTATGAAGGAAATAATTTTTCTATTTCGGAATAAACGTAGTTAAGGGTTAGAGCCGCTATTTGCGTACGATTTAGATACAACTCGATTCCTGCTGGAAAACTGTTACCATTTTCATTCTTGTTTCATGTGTAGTCATCTGTCTGCCGACTGGTTCAGTCGTCTCTTTTACGCTTTCCATCTGAAGTCATCTGTTCATTCAGTCTACCTTGTAGACTCAGTGCTATTAAGTACAATGTTCCTTCTGTTTCCCGAGTCCTAGTTAATTTCTGTTACATATTCTAATCTTTTTAAGAGCGTAGGTCTTTGCTGTGCAGGGTCACTGTTTAAAAAGTTCTGCTTTGAATATGACCTGCCGATTAGTTTTCTAAGGTTGCAGTTTATTTTGTTCCCTCATTATGCACATTACTACCCAAAACTGTGAGCGTAGGGTTCTCAGTTACCGGAATTTAAATGAAGTTTGAAACTTTTCTTTCAGAGCATTTTAGTGTTTAAATAAATCTGCACTTTCTTATCCTTTAAAATAAACTTCACTGTATTCTTTGTTGAATACACACGAATAAATTAGACACGCCTATTGCCCTCCGGCTACGGTCTTTGGACACATCAGACATGATTAAAGACATGTTGAAGTCTTCAGGCCGCGAACTCGTTTGATGCGTTAATCTAACTTGCGTAAGTCTCTTCCGTTGCACCAGTTACACATTTAAACAATAAAAATGTAATATTTCTAGCATTCGAAAGTGTTCCTAACACTTCACCACAAGTATGTTAGTGTGTTACACAATTCTCGAGCGATGTCATTAAATTGTTGGCGACGTTATGGACTCCGACGCTATTGAGCTCATAGTCTTCAATGATCTCAACATCGCAATAGCAAATTCTCTGCCGCATGCACAAACGAATTAAGCAGAGGTATGACGAATATATTCAAAGTATTTAGGCTACTCGAATTTCATTTGGAAAAAATGATTTATTTTATTCTTCCAATGTACATGCGAGTTAATTAGATGTTGTTGCGCTAGGAGGAGAAAAGTCGTGATTGAAATGTAGTGCAACTATCTCGAGGTAGCGAAAAATTCGTTTGTTTAAATTGATGCCGTTCCAAGTTTATCATATCAGTGACACACTCTGTCTGGTAAGGGTACCATACCGTGCAGTAGTACTTCAGAAGAGGACGGCCAAGCATAGTGCAGGGAATCTCTGTAACAGATTTCTTGCCTCTTGTAAATGGTTTTTGGTTCACCTTCCCCACAATACTTTCTGGTGATTGTCTTATTTAACTTGTTTGTAACTTCTCTCGTGTGAAGGATTACACACTTTTTACTGTGTAGGATCAACCAGTAACACCTCAAGTCTCCGTACGTCTGTCTTTTCCGAGATGGTTCCGGACGCCAGCTGATCGTCGGTAAAGCAGATGCGAGACTGAGATTCATTGGAAGAATCCTAAGGAAATGCAATCCGAAAACAAAGGAAGTAGGTTACAGTACGCTTTTTCGCCCACTGCTTGAATACTGCTCAGCAGTGTGGGATCCGTACCAGATAGGGTTGATACAAGACATAGAGAAGATCCAACGGAGAGCAGCGCGCTTCGTTACAGGATCATTTAGTAATCGCGAAAGCGTTACGGAGATGATAGATAAATTCCAGTGGAAGACTCTGCAGGAGAGACGCTCAGTAGCTCGGTACGGGCTTTTGTCAAAGTTTCGAGAACATACCTTCACCGAAGAGTCAAGCAGTATATTGCTCCCTCCTACGTATATCTCGCGAAGAGACCATGAGTATAAAATCAGAGAGATTAGATCCCACACAGAGGCATACCGACAATCCTTCTTTCCACGAACAATACGAGACTGGAATAGAAGGGAGAACCGATAGAGGTACTCAAGGTACCCTCCGCCACACACCGCCAGGTGGCTTGCGGAGTATGGATGTAGATGTAGATGATCAGAACAAAATGTCAAATCAAACACCTTTTAGCCGTCTAAATTTCCAAATTGTTGTGTTGGGTAACCAGTTTCGGCGATATATTACGGCTTCTTGAGGTCCCTGAACGATATGTTGGAAGATTCCAACCTATTTTCCGGTCAGAATAGGGGCCAGCATTGAAAGACTGTAGATTTCAACATTCAGAGACTGCAGATTTCTACTTGAGACAGCGATCACTTCAAACATGACCTGCCGGCATTCAAAGACTGGTATCTCTAGATTTGTACTTGAGACAGCGACCGCTTCAAACATCACCTCCATTTGCCTAATCTGGACCATGAGACGCCATAAGGCCCCTTGGAATGCCATGGTCACATGTTCTAATGTCGGGGCCTGGCATTCCACGTTACATCACATGAAGCACTTTCACTAAAGTTTCACTTAGCATCACAATATTTAACATAATTCCAGTCATAGATTTCAATGATTTTCTAATACAGGCAGCAGTAGCCGACAGATGCAGCAACAGATAAGTAAACCGCTTTTGTGACATTCACGAGTTTCTAACCAGGAGCGAAGTTTATTATATCATCTGTGTGCTTTAATAGTTTAGTTTCTTGAGTTTCTGCGTGTACATTTAAAATCTAATAGCCACAGTTCTCGCAATTTCGTTTGCGTCAGAAAGTAAACCGATTTTGTGACATATTACAAGTTCCTTATCACGGGCAAATTATTTAGTTTCACCTGAGTGCTTCGGTAGTTAGGTTTTTGAATATCTGCGTATAACTGGACACAGTTCGTGCGTTTTCGTCAGCGTCTACAGTAGAGTTGCGCAGCAAGTGCCGATAGTCCGTTTATCTGGATAGTTTAGTTTTCCACGGTCTTTAGTGTGGACAGGGACTGTGATGGTTGAGTGCGGATGCGAGCCGAGTTGGTACTTCGCTCTCAGCTTCAGACTGTGATGGCTTCGGTTACACAGCTTGAGGCTGCAGTGGATGGGCACCACTGTTGTGGGCCGGCCGTGGGGATCCAACGGACGGCCAGCGCGTCAGAGTCCACCGATCGGCCCTCACCGGTGGCCAGCCCAGTCACTGCTCGCACTGAGGCTGACTCCTCACCTGTGGTCGAGTGGGAGGTCGCCCCGGGGCGAAGCAGGCGGCGAAAGACTTCCCTGGCGGCCATACGTAAGGCCTCCACGGTTTGTCTGACAAACAGGTTCCAGGTGCTGTCTGTGGATCCGGGCAATCGCAGAGGGTGAGATTATTGGTAGTTGGGAGCTCCAACGTTAGGCGCGTTATGGGGCCCCTTAGGGACTTGGCTGACAAGGAGGGTAAGAAAACCAATGTGCACTCCGTGTGCATACCGGGTGGAGTCATTCCAGATGTGGAAAGAGTCCGCCCGGATGCCATGAAGAACACAGGGTGCAGCCAACTGCTGGTGGTTGCTCACGTCGGTACCAATGATGTGTGTCGCTTTGGATCAGAAGAGATTCTCTCTGGTTTCGAGCGGCTAACAGAAGTGGTAAAGGCTGCCAGTCTTGCTTGCAAGATAAAAGCAGAGCTGACCATTTGCAGCGTAGTCGACAGGACCGATTGCGGACCTCTGATACAGAGCCGAGTGGAGGGTCTGAAAGAGGCTCAGACGGTTCTGCGACCGTGTAGACTGCAGATTCCTCGACTTGCGCCAAAGGGTGTTTGGGTTTCGGGTTCCGTTGAATACGTCAGGTGTCCACTATATGCAGGAGGTGGCTACACGGGTAGCAGGGGCTGTGTGGCGTGGACTGGGCGGTTTTTTAGGTTAGAGGGTCTCGGGAAAACACAAGAAGGGCTTCGGTCACAAAGGATGCAGGCTCAACACAGGAAGACCATAGATACAGGAACTATTGGTATAACAGTTGTAAATTGTCGTAGCTATGTTGGGAAAGTACCAGAGCTCCAAGCGCTAATAGAAAGCACTGATGCTCAAATCGTTATAGGCACTGAAATCTGGCTAAGGCGGATACAAGCTCAGGCGAAATTTTTGCGAAGAACCTAACGGTGTTCCGAAAAGATAGGCTAAACACGGTTTGCGGTGGCGTGTTTGTTGCTGTTAGAAGTATTTTAACTTGTCGCGAAATTGAAGTAGATACTTCCTGTGAGTTAGTATGGGTAGAGGTCATTGTTGGAAACCGGAATAAAATAATAATTGGATCCTTTTACCGGCCTCCCAGTTCAGGTGATACAGTTGCCGAAAGGTTCCAAGAAAACTTGAGTTTGATTTCAAACACGTACCCGGCTCATACGATAATAGTTGGTGGTGACTTTAATTTACCCTCGATATGTTGGCGAAAATACATGCTTAATTCCGGAGGTGTGCATAAAATATCATCCGAAATTGTGCTAAAGTCATTCTCTGAAAATTATTTCGAGCAGTTAGTAAACGGTTGTGAAAACACACTTGACCTCTTAGCAATCCTGAGTTAATAACGAGCATCAAAACCGATTAGGGATTAGTGAACACAGGGCTGTCGTAGTGAGATTGAATATTGTAATACCCAAATCCTTCAGAAATAAGCGAAAAATATATCTATTTAAAAAAACGGATAAAAATTCACTTGACGCATTCTTGAGAGACAGTCTCCACTCATCCCAAATTAATAATATAAGTGTAGACCAGATGTGGCTTAAATTCAAAGAAATAGTATCGGCAGCAATTGAGAGGTTTATACCAAATAAACTAACAAACGACGGAGCTGATCCTCCTTGGTACACAAAACGGTTTAGAACACTGTTGGAGAAACAACGAAACAAACATACCAAATTTAAACAGACGCAAGATCCCCAATATTGGCGATCCTTTACAGAAGCTCGAAATTTAGCATGGAGTTCAATGCGAGACGCCTATAACAGTTTCCACAACGAAACTATGTCTCGAAACCTGGCAGAAAATCCAAAGAGATTCTGGTCGTATGTGAAGTATGTTAGCGGCAAGAAACAATCAATGCCTTCTCTACGCGATAGCAACGGAGATAATATCGAAGACAGTGCTGCCAAACACAGTCTACTAAACACAGTCTTCCGAAATGCCTTCACAAAAGAAGACGAAGTAAATATTCCAGAATTCGAATCGAGAACAGCGGCCAACATGAGTAACGTAGAAGTAAATATCCTCGGAGTAGTGAAGCAACTCAAATCACTTAATAAAAGCAAGTCTTCTGGTCCAGACTGTATACCAATTAGGTTCCTTTCGGAGTATGCTGATGCATTAGCTCCATACTTAACAATCATTTACAACCGTTCGCTCGACGAAAGGTCCGTACCCAAAGACTGGAAAGTTGCACAGGTCACACCAATATTCAAGAAAGGTAGTAGAAGTAATACACTAAATTACAGGCCCATATCCTTAACGTCGATGTGTAGCAGGATTTTAGAACATATATTGCGTTCGAACATCATGAATTACCTCGTAGGAAACGGTCTATTGACACACAGTCAATATGGGTTTAGAAAACATCGTTCCTGTGAAACACAACTAGCTGTTTATTCACATGAAGTGCTGAGTGCTATTGACAAGGGATTTCAAATCGACTCCGTATTCCTGGATTTCCCGAATGCTTTTGACACTGTACCACACAAGCGGCTCGTAGTGAAATTTCGTACTTATGGATATCGTCTCAGTTATGTGACTGGATTTGCGATTTCCTGTCAGAGAGGTCACAGTTCGTAGTAATTGACGGAAAGTCATCGAGTATAACAGAAGTGATTTCAGGCGTTCCCCAAGGTAGTGTTATAGGCCCTTTGCTGTTCCTTATCTGTATAAACGATTTGGGAGACAATCTGAGCAGTCGTCTTCGGTTGTTTGCAGATGACGCTGTCGTTTATCGCCTAATAAAGTCGTCAGAAGACGAAAACAAACTGCAAAACGATTTAGAAAAAAACCTGAATGGTGCGAAAAGTGGCAGTTTGCCCCTAAATAACGAAAAGTGTGAGGTGATCCACATGAGTGCTAAAAGGAACTCGTTAAACTTCGGTTACACGATAAATCAGTCTAATCTAAAAGCCGTAAATTCAACTAAATACCTAGGTATTACAATTACGAACAACTTAAATTGGAAAGAGCACACAGAAAATGTTGTGGGGAAGGCTAACCAGAAGCTGCGTTTTATTGGCAGGACACTTATAAAATGTAACAGACCTACTAAGGAGACTGGCTACGCTACGCTTTTCCGTCCTCTTTTGGAATATTGCTGCGCGGTGTGGGATCCTTACCAGATAGGACTGACGGAGTACATCGAAAAAGTTCTAAGAAAGGCAACACGTTTTGTATTATCGCGAAATATGGGAGAGTGTCACAGAAATGATACAGGGTTTGGGTTGGAAATCATTAAAAGAAAGGCATTTTTCGTTGCGACTGAATCTTCTCATTAAATTCCAATCACCAACTTTCTCCTCCAAATGCGAAAATATTTTGTTGACACCGACTTACGTAGGGAGGAACGATTACCAAGATAAAATAAGTGAATAAGAGCTCGTAGGGAAGATACAGGTGTTAGTTCTTTCCGCGCGCTATACGAGATTGGAATAATAGAGAACTGTGAAGGTGGTTCGATTAAACCTGTGCCAGGCACTTAAATGTGATTTGCAGAGTATCCATGTAGATGTAGATGTAGACTTTGAGTTCACTTGAATACACTTCATATCGTTCAACTAAGTTACAAAATTTCAACATCATTGGTAGATATATTTAGGCAATATAATTTATTTTACCAGAGATAGTCTGTTATTAACTGAAGCTGCTGACTATGTTATCAGTATTGTAGCGGAAGTCGAATAGCACCGTGGTGTAGTGGTTGTGATACTAAACTGTTGCATGGAGGGTCCTGAGTTCAGAACTATCATATGTTATACAACTTTGATTTCAATATTCGGTACGAGTACATTCTAGAAGTATTCACAAACATCAAGAATCATTGTACTGGAACGTTCTGTAGCTGTATACAGGGTGAGTCACCTAACGTTACCGCTGGATATATTTCGTAAACCACATCAAATACTGACGAACCGATTCCACAGACCGAACGTGAGGAGAGGGGCTAGTGTAATTGTTTAATACAAACCATACAAAAATGCACGGATGTACGTTTTTTAACACAAACCTACGTTTTTTAAATGGAACCACGTTAGTTTTGTTAGCACATCTGAACATCTAAACAAATACGTAATCAGTGCCGTTTGTTGCATTGTAAAATGTTAATTACATCCGGAGATATTGTAACCTAAAGTTGACGCTTGAAACCTCCGACGTTCAGTTGTGTGTTGTAACAAACACGGGCCACGGTCGGCGAGCAGCATCTGCAGGGACATGTTTACGATGACGACCGTGTTTACGAGTGTGGCTGTAGTGCACTGTTGTGGTTTGGTCTAGCTGTCGCAGTGTCCGCATGTAGCGCTTGCTGCTATTGTTATTCTGCTTTGGTCTCTGCACGCAGACCAACTGCAGTACACCGTGTTATCAGACGTCTGTGATAGTGTAGTGTTGTAGGAACTGTGACCATGGTGTACTCGAAATCTGAAAAGGCGGAGATGATACTCATCTATGGCGAGTGTCGACGAAATGCAGCTGAAGCCTGCAGGGTGTATGCAGAACGGTACCCGGACAGAGAGCATCCAACGTGCCGCACATTGCAAAACATCTACCGCCAACTGTATGCAACAGGTATGGTCGTAGCACGCAAACGGGTCCGTAACAGGCCCGTCACGGGAGAAGCGGGTGCAGTTGGTGTGTTAGTTGCTGTTGCCATGAACCCACACATGAGTACACGGGACATTGCGAGAGCCGGTGGACTGAGTCAAAGTAGTGTCACGCGCATACTGCATCGTCACCGCTTTCACCCGTTTCATGTGTCGTTACATCAGCAATTACATGGTGATGACTTTAATCATCGAGTGCAATTCTGTCAATGGCATTAACAGAGAATGCGTTGCAGTTCTACCTGTTTACCGATGAAGCGGGTTTCACAAACCACGGGGCAGTGAATCTACGGAACATGCATTACTGGTCCGTGGACAATCCTCGCTGGCTCAGACAGGTAGAGCGACAGCGACCGTGGACTGTAAATGTATGGTGCGGAATCATTGGCGACCACCTCACTGGTCCTCACTTCATTGCAGGGGCCCAAACAGCTGCAACATACTCGTACATCGCGTTTCTACAGAATGATCTGCCAACGTTGCTCGAAAATGTCCCACTGGAAACGCGTCGACGTATGTGGTATCAGCATGATGGTGCACCTGCACATTCCGCAATTAACACTAGTGTGACCCTTGACTGGATGTTCGACGGGCGTTTCATAGGACGTGGAGGACGCATAAATTGGCCAGTCCGTTCTCCTGATCTAACATCTCTAGACTTCTTTCTCTGGGGTACGTTTCCTGATGAAGCAACCGTGGGTTGCGAAAGCTTGAATTTTGTGTGTGTGTTTGTGTTTGTTAGTGTCTCTATCAACATACCAACGCTTTCGTTTGGTAAGTTACATCATCTTTGTTTTCAGATATATTTTTCCCACATGGAATGTTTCCCTCTATTATATTCAAATACAGGATGTTACAAAAAGGTACGGCCAAACTTTCAGGAAACATTCCTCACACGCAAAGAAAGAAAATATGTTATGTGGACATGTGTCCGGAAACGCTTACTTTCCATGTTAGAGATCATTTTATTACTTTTCTTCAAATCACATTAATCATGGAATGGAAACACACAGCCCGAGCCGGAAGACAGAAGACCGATCTTAGCTGACGCCAACTCCGGGACGACGAAGATGAACAAGAAGATGTGAGTGCAAGTCGACGTAGGTGACCATCGCCGCAAGCTAGCCGCTGGAGAGGATGCTCCCCAACACGCCGATCAAGGTCTCCATCGCCGTTTAGAAGCTCCAGCCGATCACCTAGCCGCCGCAACCTGAAAAACTAAAGGGGGCGACCTTCCTTGGAGGTGAGGCCGCCGAAGAGAAAAATCCTCCGCCGTCGATCACTACAAAAATGAAAGGAAACTACGTCGAAATCCTCATGGATGGCCGACCAGCCCAAGCTCTTGTGGACTCTGGAGCATCATATTCAGTCATTTTGGAGAAGTACCGTCGCCAGTTGCAGAAAACCGTATTCGTCGACAGCAAAACATCCCTGCTGAAGGTGGCCAATAGGAAATATGTAAAACCTACAGGGAGATGTACCATTCGTGTGGGTATAAGTGGCCATACACAACCCTTAGAATTCATCGTCTTACAAGAGTGTAATCATGAGGTCTTTCTCGGGTGGAACTTTTTGAAAGCTTCTCAGGCTATTATAGATTGCGGTTGCTCGAAGATTATGCTAGACGAGATGAAATACTGTGGACAGGAAGATGCGTATCCGAGTGTGTGGAGACTATGTGTGCTGGATGAAGTAATCATTCCTGCAGTCAGCGCCAGAATGGTAACTGATACGTGTCACGACATGGATCTTGTAGTGGAATCTAAGAGAAGCATACCACTGAAGAATTACTTGGTCATCACAGCCTCTGTCGTCTCGTTTAAGAACGGATTCGGTGAATTGTGGATAGTTAACAGTCTCCGAGAGCCGCAGATCCTTCCAAGACGCATTTGTGTAGCAAACGCTGAGCCGTTAATTGAAGGACAGCTGAGCTTCATAGAAACTTCCAGTCCAATATCTGTGGGCGAACTTCGCGCTTCCACTACGAGACAAGATCTTCTAGCTCGACTATCACCAGATCCTACTAAGGAACAACAGAAGAAGCTACTTGCCATTCTTCACGAGTTCTCTGAATGCTTCAATCCACAGGTGAAGGGCAAATTAGAAAAATCGACGGTAGAGCACCGGATTAGCACTGGAGACCATCAACCAATAAGCCAGAGAGCATACCGTGTGTCAGCAACGTGAAACGTTCCCATAGAACAATTTATACAAGACTGTGCTCAAACTGACACACAATAATTTTTTTTAGCGCAATGCAATCTGACTTTCAGAAATCCCTACAAAGGAATGGTCCTGACTAACATTAACCTGTACCTTTCACAAATCACTTACCTCACCAAAAATCTTCATTACTCCAACTACTGCAATACAGCGAGCGCCACTACTGCCAGCTAAATAAAAGATTCAAACTACGGAAGTCACTAACTACTGATAGGGATAGTTAGCAAATGAAAGATTTTAATAGAGAACAAACAATGTATTTACCTTAATATCATCAAAAGTCATAATATATGTAATTTCAAAAATAGTATGAGAGCATTATGGTCGTTATGTAATCGTGCAACTAACAAGCAAGAATGTACCCACACAATCACACTGTGTCGTCTGTTTGCAATAACAATGCATTCGTAATTTCTGTTTCAAAATGTTCCCTAGGTTCTAGACTGGATATTTAACTTCAAACATTGTTGCATGGTAACAGTTTCTAAGTCTGACAAAGCATACTAGTAATGTAAAGTGAAAAGTTATATGGCAAAGACAAAGTTAAAAAGCAGATTATCTTTCAATAAAGGGTTTCACATGTGAAATGTGGTGTAAACCTTTGCTCTTCTTAGTATGCAGAGTTTCAACTTTAACGCAATTATCATGTGGTATACGTCGGTAAAGAATACTGGAACTTTTCTCAAGGTTAGCGTCTTTGTTATTTTTCTCTGAGCCAGCCGTCGCACGCGGCAGCCTGCGGTGCGAGTCATTGTCTGTTCCTTTGTTGGCGCGTGTCGTTATTGGGATTAGGAGACCTAACTTCCACAAATTCACGTTGTCGAGAGTGCCCTGCTCCATTTGAATCCCGCCAGTTCTGATGCAATTCAGGTCTGTCGTTACGATTATATCGTCTGTCGTCATGTCGGTAGTTCCTGTACTTTCTTTCTTGTCGGTTAAGTGGTGGAGAATTTCTCCCTGAATTATCACTGCACGGTGGACCGTTGTATCTGAAGTTATTCTGTTTCCCTTGATAATAATTATTTTGGTTCTCGTATTGCCTGTTTCTATGAGTGTCTCTGTCATATTCATTACTACAGAAATGTGATCTCTCTCTGTAACTATTACTCTGCCAGTGGTTGTCATACGGGTGGTGTTTGTTTTGGTCACGATTTACTTTGTAAGAATAGGCTTGTCGTGGCCAGTTATTGTTTCTGTCGTCACGGAATTGTGACGGATGTGACCTGTAGTGATTGTTTTCCTGTTTTCGCATCCCGGGACTGTCTGTGTCAATTTCTAATTCTTGTAAGAGTCCCTGAAAAGCTTCAATGTCGTCTTTGCAACGCCCTGCCAAAATAATATGTCGTAAATGTTCAGGTAATTTGATTAAGCAAATGCGGATGAGTTCTGAGGGGCTGTATGGGTTTGACAGGTACTGATTCTTGTGCAACATGTCTTCAAAATATTTCACAAGACTGGAAAATTCAGATTGTTCGAAATGTTTCATCCTTATGATGCCATGTTTTACTCAGTCTTGTGTGGCTTGAGACCAATATGTTGAGAGGAAGGCATGGTAAAATTCTCCTTTACTGTGGCAATCGTGAATGACCGATCGCGTTCTTACAGCTGGTTCATTCTCTAAATAGCCACACATAAATTCTAACCTGTGCTCCAAGGACCAGTTGGGAGGAAAGGAATGAGAAAATTGATGAAGCCATGCTTGTGGATGAATGTCGTTGCCAGTATTCTTAAACGTTTTCAATTTACGTGTAGTAATGAACAGCTTATAGTCAAAATCATCACGTCGGCGAGTCGCATGTTGGTCATTGTTACGTCGTGTCGGCGGTTCCATCTCAAAATGCGGTGCCATTGCCAATTTCTTTCATAACTTCCGAAATGCCCTGTGTTATTATTTTGTAGCTGTTCCGTATTTCTATGACCCTCTTCCCATATTGGGGCGCGAGTGTCCTCTGAAATACGTAATTCTTGTATTACCTGTGTCAGCTGATCTTGTACTTCCCGGATTTCTCTTTTGTACTGTGTATTGATTTGATTTTGATTTTGTTTGAATTTTCTAATTTGTTCATACTCTTCTGTGTCAGTGAAGGCTACGAGCCTTGTGTCATTCAGATCATCATCTACCTTTGTAGATAAGTTAGTGACCTGATCCGAAAGTTCAGCTACTTTCTCCGATAATGAACTAATTTCCTCCATGTGTCTTTCTACTGTGTCCTTTAAGTTTTCCTGAGCTTTTGCAAGTTGCGTAACCGAATCGGTAGATGCAACTGAGTCCATTTTAGCTTGCAAGGTCTCATGATTTTCATGAACAATAGTCTGCAGTTCTTTTATGGCTGCTTCGTGATTCTGTAATGCATTTTCATGACGCGAAAAAATAGGTTGGAAATGCTCACAAATTTGTGTTTTTACGTCATTACAGACTTTTTGACATTTCGATTCGATGTTATGTAACTCAGTACTTAAATCTTCACGTGTTTGTTCAATCGTGGTGTCTAACTTTTGAAGATTTTGCTCCACTGTGTCTAACTTTTGAAGATTTTGTTTCATTGTGTCTAACTGTTGCTGTGTTTGTCTCTGATTTTGTTCCATTGTGTCTAACTGTTGCTGTGTTTGTCTCTGATTTTGTTCCACTGTGTCTAACTTTTGAAGCTTTTGTCCCATTTGTTGCATTAATTGTAATAACAATGCACTGGTGTCTGAAACATGTTCCTCAGTGCTTTTCGGCAGTGAATTTGCACCGGCAACATTCACATTTTGACAAGCAGAAAATGTGTCTTGACTCATTTGAGAAAACGGTGAGAACCCAAAACCTGAGTCTACAGTATTTGCAATATTGTGTTCTGTCATTCCCGATTCCTGAGGCGAGCTGTTGCCGACCGATCGATCGATAATGCTTCCCTGTTCACTACCTGTTTCACTGTCTACACCATTATTTGACGCCCGCTCCATTTCCCTATGTACAGTTACCAAATAACTACTTTGAATATCAGTTAATTCATTACACGGTGGCGTTAACACACTGCTTTCGTCTTCACTGTCATTTCTCAGTTTACTTTGGAGCCTAGTATTACGTTTTTCACATGCCATTATTGTCTCAATATTTCACACGACAACACAGAAAAGCACAATTTGAAGAGCAAAAATAAGAGAACACATTAACATAGCACTGAAAATAATATCTAGTTAATTGCAGCTGCGAAATACTTGGTGCAACTTTACATGCGTGCCACACCTGTTTTACTGTACAACAATGAAAGACTGCAACTACAAAGGAAATTCTCTCTATAATTACGCACTAGCAATAAACAATAGCTACACTAATTACACAAACTACAAGAAAAAAATCAGAAGATTCCAGGTTCGGAGGAGGAGGAGGAGATTAGTGTTTAACGTCCCGTCGACAACGAGGTCATTAGAGACGGAGCGCAAGCTCGGGTGAGGGAAGGATGGGGAAGGAAATCGGCCGTGCCCTTTCAAAGGAACCATCCCGGCATTTGCCTGAAGCGATTTAGGGAAATCACGGAAAACCTAAATCAGGATGGCCGGAGACGGGATTGAACCGTCGTCCTCCTGAATGCGAGTCCAGTGTGCTAACCACTGCGCCACCTCGCTCGGTTTCCAGGTTCGAATCCTGGCAGGGTCGCCATATGAAATGTCCCCTTAGAACAATTTATACAAGACTGTGCTTAAACTGACACACAATATTTTTTTTTTTTAGCGCAACGCAATCTGACTTTCAGTAATCCCTACAAAGGAATGGCCCTGACTAACATTAACCTGTACCTCTTACAAATCACCTACCTCACCAAAAATCTTCATTACTCGAACTACTGCAATACAGCGAGCACCACTACTGCCAGCTAAATAAAAGATTCAAACTACGGAAGTCACTAACTACTGATAGGGATAGTTAGCAAATGAAAGATTTTAATAGAGAACAAACAATGTATTTACCTTAATATCATCAAAAGTCATAATATATATAATTTCAAAACTCCGCCATTTCCTTCCACACATCCACCACTGCCGGCGGCTCACCTCCCACTGCGCAGCGCTACGCGCTGTTCACATCCAGCTGCCGCTGCCCAACACTACAATGGCAGACAACAATGCAAACTAGCCACAGACTGCACACAGCACAGCCAGTGATTTTCATACAGAGAGCGCTACGTGGCGGCGGCGTTACCATTATAAGAACCTAAACAGCCTACTTACATAGCCTACTTACAAACGGAACGTCGAATAATTCGCGACGAGGTAGAGAGACTGATGAAGAATGACATCATTCAGCCTTCGCACAGCCCATGGTCATCACCAGTGGTCCTCGTAAGGAACAAGGATGGCAGTTGGTGCTCTTGTGTGGATTACCGGAAGCTTAATAAGATAACTAAAAAGGACGTTTATCCTCTTCCACGAGCTGGCGATACACTAGATCAGGGCCGCACAAAGTGCATGCACCGGTGCATCGCACAGTGCAGAGTGCAGAAGACGGCTGCGCTATGTTGACGGCGGTGCAGACCCCCCCACTCCTCGGCTTCGCGCAACAGCGCTGCCGCTCACTTCCTTAGCTTGTGTCGCTCGCGCCGCCTGTCTCGACCTGTTTCAAAGCTTTTACCCTGTTGTCTTCGTCATTGCCAAAAAATGGTTCAAATGGCTCTGAGCACTATGGGACTTAACATCTGTGGTCATCAGTCCCCTAGAACTTAGAACTACTTAAACCTAACTAACCTAAGAACATCACACACATCCATGCCCGAGGCAGGATTCGAACCTGCGACCGTAGCAGTCGCACTGTTCCGGACTGCGCGCCTAGAACCGCTTGGCCACCGCGGCCGGCTCGTCATTGCCAAATACTAATGTACACTAGGTGGAGAGCTTAGTTTGGTGTACCGGTACAAAAGAGATTTATATAATAACTGTAATGGTAACAATTTTAAATTTGGTTTCAACACAAATGTATCTTCCTATGTACTCTTTATTTTATTTGCAATTTTGCTACTAACATCTGGAACAAGAGATTGGCTGACAGCAATTCTGAGAGAATTTTTTAAAGTACAATTAGAAATACTCGCACGCAATCTAGTTTTTGTACAACATAAAACAGAAAAAAACCTTTCACGTACACAAGTGGAACCGAACATAGAAATAATCTTGGCTGCTTCTCTGTATAACTTGGGAAATTCTTCCTTCGGCAAATTTTGGTAGAATTGGAGCAAACCTTTTGTATTGTAAAACACATCCTTTCGGTGAACATCGCTTTGCAAATCAATTAGTTCGAAATGTAAATCTGAAGGCGCACTTTCAATATCCATCGAAAAAGGTCTCACAAAAACATCGAGAATTGGCTGCAGGTAGGTAATTTCCTGAAACAATAACAAAGCCAATGTTAATAAATGAAAGTAATGTAAGCCGTTGTTTCGAAGTACTGAAATGCGATAGATATTAATAAACATGTAATGTGTACTATTGGTTTTAATGTAATTTTACACTTGGATATGTAAAGCAATCTCCCTTATTTAGCTGTATGTCGTATACCGGCACATTACCTGGAATCGGTCGTTAAACGCATTTTCAAGGGATTGTAGCACCTCGACGTATTTTTCAAAGCGCTCTCCTTTCTGCACAGATGATGTCAAACAAAAACATAGTACCGTTTTGATTAGAGCGGTTATAAAAATCAGGCTGTTTTAATAAAAGTACAATTTATATCTCGCTTACCTAGTTCTGGAAAGTGTTGCGTATTTTTCTCTGAAAGGTTGTTTTGAGGAGCTTCAGTTTATACTGGAAAGCGTTTATTTTGCTGATCATATCGTTGATGAGATTATTTTCTTTTTGGAGTTTCAGTCTTAAATCATTTAGGAGAGCCATAATGTCTGCTAAAAATCCTAAATCATCTACCCATTCAGGGTCATGAAAAAATGGCTCCGGACGTCCTTTGCTCTCCAAAAACTGAGCCACAGTGTGGCGTAGTCGAAAAATTCGGGAAATCACTTTCCCTTTGCTTAGCCAGCGCACCTCAGCGTGGTAGGGAATATCTGGATACTCCTCTTCAAAGGAAATCAAAAATTGTTTGAATTGACGATGAGTGAGTCCATGAGAACGAATGTAGTTCACGATACGCACCACTACATTCATCACATCTTGAAGACCGATAACTTTCACACAAAGAGCCTCTTGGTGTGCAAAACAATTAACGGAAGGTAAATTCGGCATGTTAAGTTTTTTCCGCAGTAGGCCAATAAATCCTTTTGCTTTACCGCACATTGATGGTGCCCCGTCTGTGGTTACGGAAAACAGCTTTTCCCAAGGGAGTCCTATTCCTTCAGCTGCCATTTCAACAGCTGCTATCATATCCGCCCCTGTAACAGTGTCCTTCAACGAAATCATATCCAGGAGCTCTTCCGTTACATGTAGGTCGTCGTCCACGCCACGCAAAAATATTGCTAACCGAGCCTTGTCGTTAATATCCGTGGACACATCAAGTGCGATGGAGCACGCTAGGAAGTTTTCAATTTTGGCTGCCAGTTGTTCATGCAAATTCTCAGCAGTGTCGTTGATTCTCCGATGTGTTGTCATTATGGAAAGTGGTATTCTGCTGTACGCGGGAGCTAATGTGGGATTCATTGTCTCTACTACGTCCAACATAATGTTTTTATTAATGGCCCGTCCATAAATGGCGTCCCAGCTCTTGCTAAAAGTAGAGCAACTTTGTAACTAGCTCTGAGAGTCCTTTCGCAACTCCCTTCATCTTCTTCACCCTAAAGTAGAGAAAAAAAGATATGTTAGAAATAATTTATGCGAAAACGAAAACTAAGGAATCTAAACAAATGTTATTTCGTTTCGCATGACCTTTAACCAAAATATACATGCTAAAGTACTTGCAACAAACCTCGTTTGTAGATACAGAATTCTCTTCTGCAAGAGTTTGCAACTTCCGTAATTCTTCCTCTCTGGCATCCCCTGTTATATCACTATACTTTTCTGAATGCAATTTGCTGTAGTGCCTTTCAATAGACGATTTTCTGACACACGTAATTAGTGTACCGCAGATTAGACATTTGGATTTATCGTCACAACGCACAAAAAAGTAGGAGGGTTCCCATTCCGGTTTTAATTGACTTTAGGCAATTTTCCCTTTTTTTGGAGCAGATGGATCCATTACTCCGGTAATTGTCTTGCGCATACGTATTCCAATGTTGACTAAGCTGTCTGGCAGCGCATTCGGCAGCACACAGCGTCGGCCACACCTAGCAAGCCGAGTTGAGGCGAAGTATGCCGAGTCGGACCGATGCACTGTGCAGGCACTCGCTGCACCTCGCTTTGCACGCGTGCGGTTTTCCGTGTTTGTGCGGCCCTGCACTAGATGGTCTGAAGGGGGCTAAGTTTTTCTCAACCATGGACATGTACTCGTGATACTGGTAAATCGAAGTAGATGGTAACTTCTACTGCTTAAAATAAATGCAGTGTATTTCCGAGATCTTTTAGTTAATGGTATCTGCCAATATGACGATTTCATATCAATGGATGTAAGGTATTTCACACGATAGAACTGTTGAATTTGCTCCTCTAAGTTTTCTGGTCTACTAAGCACTGGCACAATGATCTTGTTTATGTCTCTTGCTTCTAGTAATAGACGTATTTTTCCTCCAGACTTCGCAACCGCAACGAGTTGACTGCTATACGGTGATAACGACGGCCGGCCGAGGTGGCCGAGCGATTCTAGGCGCTACAGTCTGGAACCGCGCGACCGCTACGGTCGCAGGTTCGAATCCTGTCTCGGGCATGGATGTGTGTGACGTCCTTAGGTTAGTTAGGTTTAAGTAGTTCTAAGTTCTAGGGGACTGATGACCTTAGCAGTTAAGTCCCATAGTGCTCAGAGCCATTTGAACCATTTGATAAAGACGGCTCTATAATTCCCCACTGCAACATTTTCCTTATTTCTTTTGTAACCACCTCTTTCTTTGACCACGGTACAGAATATGTGGCGTGACATAAGGTTTCATGGGGCAACGCCGTTATGTTCTATCGTAACCCTTTATTACTCCAGGTTTCTCCGATAAAACATTTAAATGATTTGACAACAAACGAAGAAGCTCATGTTACTGGCTACTGTTCAAATAATCCGATTCATTAACCTTGTTGTAAACCATTTCCTGTTCAGGGTAATAGTATTCATTCCCTTTTAAATCACATTTAGCTTGTAAAATCTTTAAACCGCGGCATTTGACTTGAATACTCTGACAATACTTGCATATTTACTTCTTTCGTCCTGACCATATCCAGTACAATTCTTCTTCCACCATAAATTAAACTAGTTTCCCTGGGCGGAAAGGTCAATATCTGCCTTCCTGCTCCTCAGGAAATCACAACCCAGGTTACAGCTACTGATAAACCTTTTACTACTAAGACAGTGAATTTGATCGCTCCTTTCCTAAATTTCAGGTCAAGCTGTACATGGAATTTCACTATTTGTGCCTGTGCACCAACAGCTCCAGACACCCGACAGATTTGTACTGGATCAGTCGGAATTTTATATGTCTTACGTAATGCCTTATACAGTTCCAAACTCATAACATTACTAGTCGTGCCCGTATAAATGTACACGTCGACTGAAATATCTTCTATCTGCGTTTTAATCACAACCTGTATCTGTTCTAGATCACTGCCTTTGCCCTTACTAGGACCGTTTAAAATTCATTCTACATTGCGATATCATCATTATACCGCAGCAGCTCAACGCTTTCTCGAGTCTGTTTTGGTGTGCCTCCACTTTGCCCGCCGACCAACAATAGGGAGCTTATTGCAGTCGGAACTACACTACTGGCCATTCAATTTGCTACACCGAAAGAAGAAAGGCAGATGATAAACGGGTATTCATTGGACAAATATATTATACTACAACTGACATGTGATTCTATTTTCACGCAGTTTGGGTGCATAGATCCTGAGAAATCAGTACCCAGAACAACCACCTCTGCCCGGAAGAACGGTTTTGATACGCCTGGGCATTGAGTCAACCAGAGCTTGGATGGTGTGAACAACTATAGCCGCCCATGCAGCTTTAACACGATACCACAGTTCATCAAGAGTAGTGACTGGTGTATTGTGAGGAGCCAGTTGCTCGGCCACCATTGACGAAGCGTTTCCAATTGGTGAGAGATCTGGAGAATGTGCTGGCCAGGGCAGCAGTCGAACATTTTCTGTATCGATATAGGGCCGTACAGGACCTGCAACATGCGGTCGTGCTTTATCCTGCTGAAATGTATGGTTTCGCAGGGATCGAATGAAGGGTAGAGCCACGGGTCGTAACACATCTGAAATGTAATGTCCACTGTTCAAAGTGCCGTCACTGCGAACAAGAGGTGACCGAGACGTGTAACCAATGGCACCCCCTACCATCACGCCGGGTGATACGCCAATATGGCGATGACGAATACACGCTTCCATTGTGCGTTCACCGCGATGTCGCCAAACACGGATGCGACCATCATGATGCTGTAAACAGAACCTGGATTCCTCCGAAAAAATGACGTTTTGCCATTCGTGGACCCAAGTTCGTCGTTGAGTACACCATCGCAGGCGTTCCTGTCTGTGATGCAGCGTCAAGGGTAACCGCAGCCATGGTCTCCGAGCTGATAGTCCATGCTGCTACAAACGTCGTTGAACTGTGCGTTCAGATGGTTGTTGTCTTGCAAACGTCCCCATCTTTTGACTCAAGGATCGATAGGTGGCTGCACGATCCGTTACAGCCATGCGGATAAGATGCCTGACATCTCGACTGCTAGTAATACGAGGCCGTTGGGATGCAGCACGGCGTTCCGTATTACCCTCCTGAACCCACCGATTCCATGTTCTGCTAACAGTCATTGGATCTCGACCAACCCGAGCAGCAATGTCGCGGTACGATAAACCGCAATCGCGATAGGTTACAATCCGACCTTTATCAGAGTCGGAAACGTGTTGGTACGCCTTTCTCCTCCTTACACGAGGCATCACAACAACGTTTCACCAGGCAACGCCGGTCAGCTGCTGTTTGTGGATGAGAAATCGGCTGGAAACTTTCCTCATGTCAGCACGTTGTAGGTGTCGCCATCGGCGCCAACCTTGTGTGAATGCTCTGAGAAGCTAATCATTTGCATATCACAGCATCCTCTTCCTTTCGATTAAATTAAATGGTGTAGCAATTTTAATGACCAGTAGTGTAGTTTGTTGTCTGGGAGGGACCTGGACTACATCTAACATGATGCTAGGAAACTTAATTGGTTATTTGTGGGGCAATAGATGGGTTCACTGTACAACATTACTTATTGTAAGCCTTTCGTCGTCATCTTCCTAGTAACTACGATACTATATGTTTTCGAGGCATTATGTTAGAGTCGCCATTTCGAGGGAGGGTGTCAGTTATCTGCTGCAGTTGTCGGCGCATCATATTGGCATCATTGTGTTCGAGTATAATGACTTTTCTGGAGACTAGAAATGTACTCTGTAGGAATCAGCATGGGTTTCGAAAAAGACGGTCATGTGAAACCCAGCTCGCGCTATTCGTCCACGAGACTCAGAGGGCCATAGACACGGGTTCACAGGTAGACGCCGTGTTTCTTGACTTCCGCAAGGCGTTCGATACAGTTCCCCACAGTCGTTTATTGAACAAAGTAAGAGCATATGGACTATCAGACCAATTGTGTGATTGGATTGAAGAGTTCCTAGATAACAGGACGCAGCATGTCACTCTCAATGGAGAGAAGTCTTCCGAAGTAAGAGTGATTTCAGGTGTGCCGCAGGGGAGTGTCATAGGACCGTTGCTATTCACAATATACATAAATGACCTGGTGGATGACATCGGAAGTTCACTGAGGCTTTTTGCAGATGATGCTGTGGTGTATCGAGAGGTTGTAACAATGGAAAATTGTACTGAAATGCAGGAGGATCTGCAGCGAATTGACGTATGGTGCAGGGAATGGCAACTGAATCTCAATGTAGACAAGTGTAATGTGCTGCGAATACACAGAAAGATAGATCCTTTATCATTTAGCTACAAAAGAGCAGGTCAGCAACTGGAAGCAGTTAATACCATAAATTATCTGGGAGTACGCATTAGGAGTGATTTAAAATGGAATGATCATATAATGTTGATTGTCGGTAAAGCAGATGCCAGACTGAGATTCATTCGAAGAATCCTAAGGAAACCCAATCCGAAAACAAAGGAAGTAGGTTACAGTACGCTTGTTCGCCCACTGCTTGAATACTGCTCAGCAGTGTGGGATCCGTACCAGATAGGGTTGATAGAAGAGATAGAGAAGATCCAACGGAGAGCAGCGCGCTTCGTTACAGGATCATTTAGTAATCGCGAAAGCGTTACGGAGATGATAGATAAACTCCAGTGGAAGACTCTGCAGGAGAGACGCTCAGTAGCTCGGTACGGGCTTTTGTCAAAGTTTCGAGAACGTACCTTCACCGAAGAGTCAAGCAGTATATTGCTCCCTCCTACGTATATCTCGCGAAGAGACCATGAGGATAAAATCAGAGAGATTAGAGCCCACACAGAGGCATACAGACAATCCTTCTTTCCACGAACAATACGAGACTGGAATAGAAGGGGGAACCGATAGAGGTACTGAAGGTACCCTCCGCCACACACCGTCAGGTGGCTTGCGGAGTATGGATGTAGATGTAGATGTAGAAAACAGCACTTTGTGAGCATACGCACTGAGGTGACAAAAGTCATGGGATACCTCCTAATTTCGTGTCGGACCTCCTTTTTCCTGTAGTGCAGAAACTCGGTGTCGCATGGAGACAACAAGTCGTTGGGAGTCCCCCGCGGAAATAACGAGCCACGCTGCCTCTACGGCTGTCCGTCATTGCGAATGTGTTGCCGGTGCAGGATGCTGTGCACGAACGGACCTCTCGACTGTGTCGCATGGAGGCTGGATGGTATTCACGTCCAGAAATCAGGGTGGCCACATCATTTGCTCAAATTGGTAGGTGAGAACAATTGTGCCCTGGTGACATGACATCATTGATTGGGAATACGAATTCGACGAACTGCTTCAAATGGTCTCCGAGTAGCCGCTTGTAACCATCCCGATTCAATGATCGGTCCAGTTGGACTAGGGGACCCAGACCGTTCCGTGTAGACACAGCTCACACTGTAACGGAGCCACACCAGGTTGCACAGCGCCTCGTTGGCAGCCTAAGTCCACGGCTCCGTTTGCTCTGCGTGTCACTCGAACCCCACCATCAGCTCTTACCAGCTGGAATCGGTGCTCGCCTTACCACGCCACAGTTCTCCAGTAGTCTGGGGTCACGAGCAGGGGCACGCACCGAGCCCGCTCTGGCCGCCTTGGCTGCCGGCCGAGCCGCGACCGTCGCCGCCCGCTGCTCCGAGGCCAGGGCGGCGCCCCCTTCTGTGCGGCTCGTTCGCCCGCCACCGGGCATCGCACTGCAGCCATAGCCGAACGAAACCTCTCAAGCCCGTCAGCAAGCGGTTTTTTACCTCGCACAGTATTTGCCGACACAGTATGTTACATCAAAGTAGATGACGGCTGTAACATCAGGAACAAGACAGTTACTTAAAATATCCACCATTGTTTGTAACTGTTAAATCAACTAATTGTTACGTGCATGTGAAAAACGTCTTGAAACGTCCCCTCAGAACAATTATACATCTCTGTGTTTAAACTGACACACAATATTTTTAGCGCAACGCTATCTGACTTTCAAAAATCCCTACAAAAGAATGGCCCTGACTAACATTAACCTATACCTTTCACAAATCACTTACCTCACAAAAATCTTGGTTACTCGAACTACTGCAACACAGCGAGCGCGACTACTGCCAGCTAAATAAAAGATTCAAACTACTGAAGGCACTAACTACTGATAGGCATAGTTAGCAAATGAAAGATTTTAATAGAGAACATACAACGTATTTACCTTAATAGTGTTCAAAAATCATAATATACATAGCAGTTCATGACATCCAGTCTTACAAATTTCAAAACTCCGCCATTTCTCTCCCCACATCCACCACTGCTCGCGGCTCACCTCCAACTGCGCAACGCTACGCGCTGTTAACATCCAGCTGCCCAACACTACAATGGCAGACAACAATGCACACTATCCGCAGACTGCACACAGCACAGCCAGTGATTTTCATACAGAGCGCTACGTGGCGTTACCAATAAGAAAACCTAAACAGCCTACTTACAGTCTGTACCACAACATGCAGTGGAAATAGTTAATTTTATTCATGGTTATCCAACTAATTAGCTAATTTTTTAATACTAACCGAAGTATTTAAAAGTTTTTATTGACTCAAACTGACGTAACGTGATTATATCATGGCAGAACTGTTTTCATATTGTATGATGTTTAACTTTTCCTCACCAAGTACACTTTTCCACAGCAGTCTCGTTTCCAGCTATGGCTTATTTAACAGACATTTTGTGAAAAATCAACAGTTTAAATTTATTACTTCATGAAGCAAACACAAATCTGTGTAATGTGCAAGATTTTACTGAATCGTTCTCTAAAATCTTTGCAGTTTGAGAAATCTGTCTAAATTCCAATCAAATTCACTGCTTCTATACTCTTCATCATTTGCTAGTAGAAATTCATCTTATTATGGACGAAAACGTCAAGAATAAAATTAAGGAACATTTAAAAGAATTCGGAATAATTTCAAAGACAATTCCCCTGCTATATCTAGTCATAACAACTGGATTTGCAATCGCTTGGGAAAGACAATAAGTTTGGAATCTCCATGAAGTGTAAACTGAAACGAGCAAGCTACTCGAAATTTCCAGTGACTAAGTTACAAAAAATGTATCTTTCTCGCCGATAAGTTATGCTTTAATATGGAGTTTGTATTGAATCATATTATTTTTCTTTCCTTTCTTTCCTGACATATAAGCTATATGTAAGCTGAATGAGCTATAAACCAAAGATACCGCCAAAAGTAAATTAACGAGTTGTTTTGTCGAAAGGATAATGTATTGATAAATCGTTAAATATTTGTATGAAACAAAGTAAGAAATACGCTCTTCAATTTATTAATTCATGTATCATCGTCTTTTTGTTTCGGGAAATGGTAGCGTATGGACATATGCTTGAATACACCGTACCAGCACTGCTAAAAATGTCTATTTTAACCATTCATCAGAAGTATTATAAAAAGTTATTAGATAAGAACCATTTACTCACACAGTCATAATTTCAATACCAATCTGTTCATTATTTCACTCGCCGCCGCGCTCCTGCATCAAGAGGTTTGGTGCAGACAAGAATAATTAATGCCGTATCTGGGGGAGCCTTCCTGCATCGAGATTGTCACACTCAAGACTAAACACAATGGAATTAATCTGAACATAATGACTCAGACTTGATAGGCACCTATTGAACTTGGTCTACTTATACTAAAAACATTGTGCTTCATTTGTTTAAGAACTTATAGACATGTCGACGATTTCAATGGTTATGGTGATTATTTGGTACCGCATACTACTGGGAGCAACAGTATGTAATGCAAACTATATTCATTTACCTTTAATATAATGATATACAAGGTTTGTTGATATTGGTATCAGTTCAAGTTCACCCAAGACTGTGCACAGATTCATAAATTACCTTCAAATTTTCTCAACTATTCTTTCCAATAAATTTTTCCAGTTATTCAAGGAATTATTAATCCATTTCCATTTCACATTTCTATTCAAATTTCCAATGCTATCAAATAAAGCGGTAACAAGTTTATTACCTGTCTCTGTGCGAAAAGGCTTGTCTTACTTGCATGTATATAATAAATAAGTCCAGAAACAAACGTCACAGCGAAAGTAATTTGAGACTGGTATACCTTCTGTGTTTCCTGACTTCAAGGTCATGTCGCATGCAAAGCAGGCGGATCTCCCTCAAGGAATATCGGTGAAAAGTTGTGACAGTTAATTCCATAATGAAAACTTAACCATACTAACAGAAAAGTGTGAAATACTTTCATACTGCATACTACACCCACTCATTCTGCATAAGACCTTTTGATGTGGTACAGGTGAAATATAAAGAATTATAAACGCATTATGGCTGTTAAACCATTTACATTGAATTCAATTAATTCCATATTACAGTACATACTTTTTGTGTTACATCCAGTGTTTTACATTAAGTGTGGTTTTTCTTTGTAAAGGATCAAGAACACCCTGTTGCTTGCATATCAAACCTTAACGATTCTCAAAGGAGCTGAAAATCCCTATAAAAATTAAACTAAACCTATAGCAGATGTGTAAATATGAGGATAAAGGAAGTAGAAAACTGAGTGCATTTCTGTTGATAAAAACCATAGTTATTTTGACAGATAATTACAAGACCTATGATATTTTTTGTGTTGAAATTTTAATAAAATATGTATTTTAATGTCAAAGAAAAACTATAAAATGTAAATACATTCTTTGTAACCATGGAAATCCTATCTCATTAATGTTAAAAAGATTTCGTTCAAAGACATATTACTACTCTTGGCTATTGTGTGGAAGAATTAGGTTGCTTAGCTGTGCTGACGCACTATGTATTTGATGTACGTATTTTCTGTTACAATATACAGTACAGAGTGAATTTCTCCTGTTTGTGATCAAAAACTCTCCTCTCTGTGGAAATATTTAAGGGAAAATAATTATTTAGAGTGCGTTTTGAAGAAGATTGCCCATCTGGCTCTCTTTTGCCATAATAGCACACAGGCGAGTATTATAAGTAAATTAATTAAAATATTAAATATTGGGGTTCACTCTCAATAATAAATATTTTGAACACTGAAAATAATTTTTCAGGCATTAATATTTGCAAAGTTCATTTTATCAGAATTTTTATAGAATTGCATGGATAAATTTAAAATGCAGTAGGTAACAAGGCTCAGGTTTGCATCGTGATATCTTTGAGATTGCAATTAAATTTATTTCTGTCAAGTAAATGCTTAATCAAACTGATGCCAGTGTGATATAAAGGAAATTATTTATCATGTGTATGAGTCTTTACACTATGTGGGTCGTTATATCGCCTCTCTCTTCGGAACTATTTTGTCAGGCAAAAACAGTAATAGTTTCATGCTACATCTGATTATCTTTGAGCTAGCCATGAGTTTGGAAAATGTCATTAAAGTCTTGCAAGAAAAACTGTACCTATTTTTACAAATACTTTTGCCTGCATAGCAACTCTGATGATGGTAGGCATACATTAAGCTGCATTTCGGAGTGTGCCGAATATACGCAATGCCAACAATGTATTAAATATCCTTTGCCTTTTTCCAAATAATCGTGACCCCATCTTACATTAAAATCAAAACACTTTAGTAACAAAGAAGAGAGAGACAATACAGGGTGTTACAAAAAGGTACGGCCAAACTTTCAGGAAACATTCCTCACACACGAAGAAAGAAAATACGTTATGTGGACATGTGTCCGGAAACGCTTACTTTCCATTTTAGAGCTCATTTTATTACTTCTCTTGAAATCACATTAATCATGGAATGGAAACACACAGCAAGAGAACGTACCAGCGTGACTTCAAACAGTTTGTTACAGGAAATGTTCAAAATGTCCTCCGTTAGCGAGGATACATGCATCCACCCTCCGTCGCATGGAATCCCTGATGCGCTGATGCAGGCCTGGAGAATAGCGTATTGTATCACAGCCGTCCACAATACGAGCACGAAGAGTCTCTACATTTGGTACCGGGGTTGCGTAGACAAGAGCTTTCGAATGCCCCCATAAATGAAAGTCAAGAGGGTTGAGGTCAGGAGAGCGTGGAGGCCACGGAATTGGTCCGCCTCTACCAATCCATCGGTCACCGAATCTGTTGTTGAGAAGCGTACGAACACTTCGACTGCAATGTGCAGGAGCTCCATCGTGCATGAACCACATGTTGTGTCGTACTTGTAAAGGCACATGTTCTAGGAGCAGAGGTAGAGTATCCCGTATGAAATCATGATAACGTGCTCCATTGAGCGTAGGTGGAAGAACAAACTAAAATGAGCTCTAACATGGAAATTAAGCGTTTCAGGACACATGTCCACATAACATCTTTTCTTTATTTGTGTGTTTGTGTGTGAGGAATGTTTCCTGACTGTTTGGCCGTACCTTTTTGTAACACCCTGTATAGAATGCAGACAATTCAGAGAGCCATTCCGCACGTGTGCGTGGCCAGTCGTTCCCTCAGTGCCAGCATCGCCTGTATCCCTGCTGACGAGCCACGGGCCTCGACGGTGCAGCTGAACTCGGACTGCCGGACGCAGCGGTCGTCCACAGCCGGGCTCGGGCAAACGAGTCCAGCAGAGGCGCTGCAGGTGGTGATGTGCTGTTAGCATGAGAGCTCGCAGGTCACTCTCACTTCTGATACGGTGTCATGCTGCTCAATGGTCTCAGGGAAGATGATCTTTATTACTTGGTTGGTGTACTGGGTGCGATCTGACTTCATTCACACGATGAAATGGTTGGCAGTAGTTAATGCTCTTCATTGTGTGCTCTAGTGAAGGAGTATTGGTAAGCTTTACCGGCATTCAAAGGAAGAGAGTGCCGAGATAAGTGACTGCAGTAAAAGTGTATGGCGACTGGAGGCCGAGGAGAGAACCTTCTGTGGTGCCTCCTTTTTTCTGTGGAACCTGGGTGAAAACGTTTGCAGACTGCCCAGTCCCTCGGTCTCATTGTGTAGACACACTGGATGGCGCCGGTTGGTCGTCGGCCATGCCCAGGTAGGCTGACTAGCGCCGAGGAGTCGCTGGAACTATGAGCAGAGCATCGATGACCAGCAGTAAACCAGAGGATGGGCCCTTGTTAGGTAGGAAGCCGATGAGAGGTCTGTGAGTTTCTGTGAATTTCTGTGGGACAGGTCAGTAGCTCCCAGGCGTCCTGACTCTGCTACAAGACATACTGGTGAAGGCACGAGGCTTTTAGCGAGTTTTTTGGCCGTTCTTTTGAAAGTTCGAAATGGACGCAACAGTAGAGATAACGATCTTTTTATGGAGGGCTGTGGTTTCATCCAGGTCATGCTTTTAGCAAAGACATGGCGTAAACGTGTGGTAATGAGGCCTTGAAGATGAATCTTTTTTCCGTTTCTCCCAATTAATTTTTAAAGTCACTGCTTGGCCAAGTATGTGTATGCAGAGCAGAGGCGGTGTCTCAGCTTCGAATGCCACGATCCAACTCGTGATTGGCTTGTGCTAAAGTGGGAGTACTCTAAGAAGTAAATGTGCTATGCTACCGAGCTGGCGAGGAAAGCTGTGAGAAAGAGAAGGACGCTCTTGTACTGGCAGTTCACTAGTAACGAAAGGCAGGTCTTTACTCAAACTGTGAGACTTGTGTCCTTCGCTAGTGTGCCACTTAGAGCCTGTGCCAGTCACCATCTGGACCATGAGAGGTACGGCTTCTTGCATCACACACACAATGAGTAATGCGTGGGTGTACTTATTTGTTTTGAGCCGGCCATTTAAACGTTTGACATATTCCGCCACGCATAGTCAATCACGGAGTCAAACTGGTTTGGCAGACCAGCAAATGGGTCCACTTGCACACTGGAGTCCATTGGGGTTTCAGAGGGTCATAGGGGAGTACCTGCATTCCGAATCAGCCAAACGCGAGACCGCGAACTTGCATTTTTTTCGGACGCGCGCCGTTAGTAACAGATCGCCGCCCTCCATGACTGCAGACACCGAGGGCATCGTGGTGTGCCGCCCTGACCAGCAGAAGGGTGAGGCATTCGCTGCCACGTCGAGGGCTCCAGTACACGTTCCTCAGCACCCTGTTCTTAGGAACCATATTTTTGGAAACTGGAAATTTGTGTTAAGTCCTTATGGGATGAAACTGCTGAGGTCATTGGTCCCCAAGCTTACACGCTACTTAATCTAACTTAGACTAACTTACGCTAAGGACAACACACACACCCGTGCCCGAGGGAGGACTCGAACCTCCGACAAGAGGAGCTGCGTGAACCGTGACAACGCGCCTCAGACCGCTCGGCTACCACGCGCGGCCACCATATCTTTCTTTATGGAATATTAGAGTGTAGATGCTTGATAGCGGCGTACTTTTTGGGCCGTACCACGCATTCACATTTATGAAGTCGGGTAAAGCGATTAGTTCTGGTTAGTATTGTGCGCTGATCTCCACCTTGTTCACCACAGACCACATATCACTGAAAGCGTTTGTCAAATAAAAAATGTTTGTGTAGCATTTCTTTAGCCATTTTTTGTCATGTGATGTTAACAATGAATAAATTGTTATTTAGACCACAACTCCTCCCAGTGTTCTGATTAACATTACCTTTGGAATTCAATTGAAGTCTTGATAGCAATTAATAGAGCAGAAGCCTGCAATTGGCGAACTGCTGCCAGGTTCTAGGTCCTTGGCACTTCTGTGATGCTGTCATTTTGCGTCCTTGCCAAACAGGTCTACATCATGATGTAATAAAAAGGAGAAAAATATGGTTCATTTGTATGTTGTAGATGCTTAATTCTCTGATAGTGTGTTTATGTGTTTATTTGTTTTATTTACAATGTATTTGTGTCAGTGACTTCTGTGCCACATGTCGACCGTTTTCCCGTCATTCCCAACTGCATTGTATTATTTTTGTGGTGTTTACTTTGTATTGTTTTTGTGTTTGGTTGTTTTTCATTCTGGATGTAGTGTACTATTGTCGTTGTCTCGGACTGCATACTGCTTTGCTAATTTTTTTGACGTCATTGGACTGTACTGCATATATCTTCTGGGTTACATAACACGGTTGTCCACGTATTGCACAGATAACTGAAGTTTGTTGTTGATAGAGAATTTGAATGACAACGTGAAGTAGGGCACGGTGACAAGTAGACTGGGAGCGGGAAGATGAAGCGTACGCCATGGAGGGACAGCGCAGTGGAACGGTGGAGGCACAGTTTGAACACAGGGAGGCGTTGCTGTTGAGCGGTGGTAGCAACAACGATGTCGTGCAGCAAGGTAATCAGGGAGGCGAA
Source organism: Schistocerca cancellata (assembly GCF_023864275.1). Taxonomy (NCBI): domain Eukaryota; kingdom Metazoa; phylum Arthropoda; class Insecta; order Orthoptera; family Acrididae; genus Schistocerca; species Schistocerca cancellata. Next base: position 2,975,348 of record NC_064632.1, on the reverse strand, counting down.
AGCGATATGGTTTATCTTGAGGGGACGGACAGTGTCAGACTGCATGTGATGAGCGTACCACAATATGTCGTAGCAGAGGTGATTATTAGAAATCCGGACAGAGAAGACAGGGAGGTATCAGAACGCAATTATTCAGAAACAACACCGCAGAAATCAAATACGAGTTTGGTCGATCAGGATACTGAGGAAAAGGAAAGAGACTTCAATCCGGTGACATTGTAATGGGCATGTAGAAGAAATTGGAGGAGAAAATTAAGGAGACGAGGATGGACACACAAAATGTCGGTGCTCAGGTAAACCAAATGCAAGCGGAACACAAGTCATGGGAAAATAAACTCCAGGAAAACCTACATAAAGTAAACACCAAAGCAGTTGTGTCAGTTTTAGCTAAAAAAGGAGACAATTTCAGAGTAGTTGAAACTTCCTGGCAGATTAAAACTGTGTGCCCGACCGCGGCTCGAACTCGGGAGCTTTGCCTTTCGCGGGCAAGTGCTCTACCGTCTGAGCTACCGAAGCACGACTCACGCCCCGTGCTTCGGTAACTCAGATGGTAGCCGGCACGGTAGCTCAGCGAGTTCGGTCAGTAAGCCGGTTGGCCTCTGTGAGTTGAAGGATCAACAAACGAACTTGAACGGATGTCATAACGTCCGCAACGCCCAAACACAACCATCGAAAAAAAAAGAAAAAAAGAAAACAAATTGGTAGAGCACTTGCCCGCGAAAGGCAAAGGTCCCGAGTTCGAGTCTCGGTCGGGCACACAGTTTTAATCTGCCAGGAAGTTCCATTTCAGAGCGCACTCCGCTGCAGAGTGAAAATCTCATTCAGAGTAGTTTTTTGACACGTAGAGAAGAGAACAGACTGGTGACGTCAGCACTCTTCGGGATTCACGCCATACACCAGCGTCAGTGCCGCCATAACGACTGAGTAATGGGTAAGTAGTCTCTAGTCTGGTACCTTCAGTGGTTCGTATATTTTCTTATAGTAGTTGCATTGCATGAATAAATAGTAGACTTAGATGATGTGGGAGTGACTGAAGTGAATGTGTAGTCTGAGCCAGCTTAGTACTTTGAGTTGCACGAAAGGTTGTGAGAAAATATCACTTCGCTATCATACATTACAAAGCCTCACAACTAGTTAAGATTATAAAGATTTAGACACAGAAAATTAATCATTTAAAATTATTGCTGTAACACAAACAAAGAGTAATTGTAGAATGTAATAAGATTTTATTTTTGTAAAAAGAGCACTGTGAAGCATTTTATTCTTTTACTTTTCTTGGAGTAATCATTTAAAGCAATCCTTTACAATTTCGTTATTACCCTCTCTGTATTTATGCTGTTAACATATTTGTAAAAACACGGCACTAAGCCCACATGTAAGCACTGTGCAGATTACGGGAGCTGAGTGGATGGCGACGTGTCGGGCAGTCGGAGAGGTCGCTGACACCGGGGCGGCCGCAGCAGCTGAGCAGGCGGGGCGCCGAGGACTGCAGCGGCAGCTGAAGGTCATCCGCCAGCCCTGTGACCCGGGGGTGACCCACACGGCGACTGCAGGGCAGCTGGTCGACGTGACGTCATCGGGATACGTGAATGGAGGCAGGTGTGGGCGAGCCTCTGCACGCCACGAGCTGTCAACGAAGGGCCGGCGCGCGAGCACTTTCGCCGCTGCTTCCGGCTTCCCAGGTCCCGAGGGCCCTGCCGCTGAATGGAAGGCTGAATGTGCACCACAGGAGCGTGCAGCGGAGCACTGATGAACGGAGGTACGTACGCCTCTGCAGACACAGGTCGACGCAGGCGGCGATGGCAGGAGGTGGTTCACCTCAAACCTGTGTCCATACGCTGCCGGCTCAACCCACGAATGTCTTTGACAACAGCGATGCATTGGTGACTACCGCGTCGTCCAAGACGGCCAGTAACCGAGACGCCAGTGACGGCTGGCCACTCACGAGGAGGAGGTCCTGCAACACCGGGGGTGCTGCCTGCTGCCTGCACTGTACGTGCCGAGTAAAAGGGGTGACCCACCTCGGCAAACTCATCCCCCACACCTGCCACATCTAACCTGTTACATGACACGTGTAGTGCTGTGTTTATTCGTGTGACAATTGTAAATTTAAGAAATCGTACTCCCTAAAGACCTTTGAGAAGGGAGATGTAGGATGTATTTGTTGTTTTCAATTAATATTTTTATATATACCTTGCTGTTTTCAGTTTTACAAGATTACGTGTATTTTCTGCGTTTTCTTACCAAGTTTTATTTTCTCTTGATGAACTCATGTATTATTTTTCGTTTTGTGTAACAATTCACTTATTTTATGTCACTTATATATTGTTTTGACACGTCTTTGTACTAAAGGAACAGACTGACACATGTTAAGGAAATAGACTGAACAAATGACACATGCCACATGAACAGTATGATTCTTTTATATTGGGTGAATGTGAGAAAGTTTGTGATCGATGTTCTGTCAAGGAATGAATGCAGCCATATGTATAATTGAGCAGGGGTAGTAATTTTTCAAAGGGCACAGAATCCTCAAGACAACAAAATGATATACGAGGCTCACTCCAAAAGAAATGCACAATATTTTTTTTTTAAATCCATCTTGTATTCTACATGTTTGAAAGTTTTACTGCGTGTAGATACACCCTTTAGCAACAATATTTTCATTTATCCACACAATTTCCATCCCTCTCAACTGCCTTACGCCCTCTTGAAACCAGCGCCTGTATACCCGCACAGTAAAATTCTGGACCAACCTGTTGGAGCCACTATCTGGCAGCGTTCACAAGGGAGTCATCATCTTCAAACCTTGTTCCACGACGAGAGTCTTTCAGTTTCCCAAAGACTTGATAGTCACATGGAGCCAGGTCAGGACCGTAAGGAAGGTGTTTCAGTGGTGTCCATCCGAGTTTTGTGATCGCTTCCATGGTTTTTTGACTGACATAGGGCAGTTCATTGTCGTGCAACAGCAAAATATCCTGCTTTGCCGATGTGCTCGAACATGACTCAGTCGAGTTTGAAGTTTCTTCAGTGTCGTCACATATGCATCAGAATTTATGGTGGTTCCACTTGGCATGATGTCCACAAGCAAGAGTCATTCGGAATCGAAAAACACTGTAGCCATAATTTTTCCAGCAGAAGTTATGGTTTTGAATTATTTTTTCTTGGGTGGATTTGCATGATGCCACTCCATTGATTGCCTCTTCGTCTCTGGTGAAAAATGATGGAGTCATGTTTCATCACCTGTCACAATTCTTCCAAGAAATTCATCTCTACCATTCTCGTACAGTTCCAAAAGTTCGCTGCATAACATTTTTCTTGTTTCTTTGTGAGCCACTGTCAACATCCTGGGAACGCACCTGGCACAAACCTTTTTTAACCCCAAGACTTTCAGTATTCTGCAAACACTTCCTTCCCCTATCCCAACGTAGCGTGACAGTTCGTTCACTGTGATGCGTCTGTCAGCAGTCACCAATTCGTTAACTTTCTGCATATTGTCTGGAGTGTGTGCAGTATGAGGTCTGCCACTGCGAGGACAATCCTCAATATTGCCGCGCCCGCTTTCATCACGTAATCTGCTTGCCCACCGACTAACTGTACTGCGATCGACAGCAGCATGTCCCAACACCTTTTTCAACCTCTTGTGGATGTTTCCCACTGTCATGTTATCACAGCACAGGAATTCTATGACAGCACGTTGCTTCTCACGAACGTCAACTGTAGCAGCCATCTTGGAGACATGCTGTGACGGCGCCAGTTTGAACTAAGTTTGAAAACAAGCGGTAAGGATGTATCTGCACACTGTAAAACTTTCACACATGCAGAATGAAAACCGTATTCTTACAAAAATAGTGTGCATATGTTTTGGAGTGGCCCTCGTATTTTGGTTAGGGAAATAACCTTCTCTGGCCCCAATTTCAGGATGAATGAGTAGATAAATGCCTGCATTACCTTGTAACCATTTAGTAATTGTCATTAAAGTCTGGGTGTACAAGAATATGAGCCAATGGTATGCCCATCACATTTTTATTTCTCACTTTAATTTTGTAGCCATGCAGCAGATAGTGTATGTGTGACCCCTGGTTGAATTTGGTGAAGACAGGGTCCAACACTGTGCTGGGGTTTATGGTGAACAAAGATTGATTCATGTTTATTTCTTTGATAATGACCCAATTAAAGTGTTACAGTTTATTCTGTTCCATGTCATACTAACCATTTTAAAGAGTGACTCTCCCCAAGACTACATGTGAGAGGAACAGGGAAGTTGTGAGAGGTTGCTGGGCCCTCTCACTTCTGGTACAGTGTCACGCTGCTCAGTGGTCTTAGGGAGGATGACCTTTGCTACTTGGCTGCTAGACTGGATGCGATCTGACTTAATATGATAAGGTGGTTGGCAGTAGTTACTGCTCTAGCTTGTTTGCTCTAGTGAAGGAGTAGCAGTAAGCCCTACCTGCGTTCAAAGGAGGAGCGTGCCGAGTTAATTGACTGCAGTAAAAGCACACAGCGACTGAGGGCCAAGGAGAGCATTTCTTCCACAGAGCCTGTGTGGAAACGTTTGCGGACTGCCCACTCCCTCAGTCTCATTGTGCAGACACATTGGATGGCGCCCAGGTAGGCCGACTATCACCGACGAGTCGCTAGAACTATGACCAGAGCATTGATGATCGGCAATAAAGCAGAGGATGGGCCCTTGTTAGGCAGGAAGCCGACGAGGCGGCTGTGAGTTTCTGTGGGACAGGTCAGTCTCTCCCAGGAGTCCAGACTGTGCTACAAAATATATTTGTGAAGGCACGAGGCTTTTAGTGAATTTATGGCCATTCTTTGGAAAGTTCGAAATGGATGCTACCTTGTAGCACTACTACACATTTCCCTATCTGCTGCACTCGAAAATCGAGCGAGGAGGAAACGATTTTGTATAGGTCTCTATAAGAGCCCTAATTTCTCTTATCTGTCTTCGTGGCCCCTACACCAAGTGCATATTGCCGGCAGTAGAATCGTTCTATAGTCAGCCTCAAATTCTGTTCTCTAAATTTTCTCAGTAGAGTCCCCCGAAAAGATCAGTAATGTTCTGTGAAAAGAACATCGACTTTCCTCCAGGGATTCTCATTTGAGGTCACGAAGCATTTCCGTAACACTCGAGTGTTGTTCAGACCTATCGCTAACTCATCTACCAGCAAACCTCTGAATTGCTTCGATGTCTTCATTTAATCCGGCCTGATGTGGATCCAAAAGACTGGAGCAGTACTTATCAACGGGCCGCACCAGTGTTCTGTATGCGGTCTTCTTTTCAGATCAACCACGCTTTCCTAAAATTCCCCCACAGTCGGCCATTCGCCATCCCTACTATTGTCGTTACACGTTCGTGCCACGTGACACTGCTTTATTACGTTACGCCTAGATATTTAATCGACATGTCAGTGTCGAGCAACGGACTACTAACTCTGTATTCGGAAAAGCAAGCTGCCATTTACCACATAAACTACAAATTTCGTCTTAGTCATCTCGCATCGTCTTACAGTCACTTAACGAAGACAGCTTCCGGCACACCACATCATCAGCATCAGCATGATGGGAAATGCACGGAAAGAAAAACGTATCACCACGGTGTGAAACACTTTCCCAAGTGAAATATTCAAAATGCCTTCCGTTAGAAAGGATAAATGCATCGACCTGCCGTCGCAAATAATCCCATCCGTGGAGAATTGCGTATTGTTTCTCAGCCATCCACAGTGATTCAGACGAAAGGTCAGACGTTACCCAGCCGGTTCCGCTCGCTGATACCGGAAAATTCCAGTCCCTGCAACGTTTTAAAGAAGGCAGATGACGGTTAATCAGCAAAATAAACGTGATGTAAGAAATATACAGGGACAGCTTGCCAATATCGAAGAAAACATCGGTCGTCATAACGATACCAGTCTTCAGAAATTACTGGATACATGTTACTTCAATAATATGGAAAAGCGAATCCGTACTGTGTTGGTAAAATGCAAACTCTGCCAAAAGACAAAACTTCCTACCGCTACGTACAGAACCCCTGTTTCCGATCATTCCTGTGAAACTAAGAGAATTAGCTGCTGTTGTCATTTTCGGACCTGTTGCGAGATCTAAACATGCTCATTCATTTGTTTTTGTAGCCGTTGAGCATACCCTTAAATTTTTTTCATTCACACCTTTGCGGAAAGCTGCTGCAAGATCGGTTGCTATAGTATTCGTAAAGAATTTTCTGAAAGAAGTAGGCCATGCCGACAAAGTAATTTCTGATAATGGCCCACGAGTTCGTTCTAATACATGGCTAAAAACTTTGAGATGTAGGAGAACTAAACCAATATTTGTATCACGTTTTATGCCGTCTTGCCGGCCGGAGTGGCCGAGTGGTTCTAGGCGCTTCAGTCGGGAATCGCGCTACTGCTACGGTCGCAGGTTCGAATCCTGCCTCGGGCATGGATGTGTGTGATGTCCTTAAGTTAGTTAGGTTTAAGTAGTTCTAAGTTCTAGGGGACTGATGACCTCAGCAGTTAAGTCCCATAGTGCTCAGAGCCATTTGAGCCATTTTTATGCCGTCTTGTAACACTTCAGAACGCATGTATTGCTGTCGTCAAGACAGAAACGGAGGTTCACGGCTATCTAGTTTTCAAAATATCATGATTCTACAATTTTGCCTCCACTCCTGTCATTAACGAATAATGGTTTATAACATACAGATCGTATGAAACAATTCCCTACACAACAACGTTTAAGACATCCTGAAATAATTAATTTAGTATTCGAAAACATCAAGAAAGCCACAGAGAAAAGGAAGTAGCTACAGAATCCACGAGTGAACATCAAGAGTTCACAGGTATGTCAGAAAGTTGCTTAAATCTCATCGTTTATATCATAAAGAACAGTCTTTAAGTTGCCAGTTATTCTTTGTGTATGAAGGTCATTTCCTCATACCACTAATCGCACGTGTAAATACTGTCGAACTTGAAGCCATACGCACACACGACGTCTTCATCACGTACCGAACATCAAAATGTACGGTGAATAGTACCCTAGGAGGTTTCCTGTACTTTGGGAAACATATGCAGTGGCCAGCATAGGTACATCTGATGCAGTGCATTTTCTTAATTTAGCTTTCAGCACTGTTTCATACTCTTCAAATAATCTGTGTATCTATCAATGTATGTCTTGCTGTCGATCTACTCAACAGGGAATTTTAATGAGCAGTGATGGTCTGTGTTTTGTGGTGTGAAGAAAAGTATGTATAATTTGCTAAGTATAGTCTGGCAAGGTGATAATACAGTGAAAGTAGACAATTTTCTTGCATCTATATTTGCACTATGCGAATATGGCAACGATAAGCAGTCCGTGAACAATTCGTATTCAGCTGCTATTATTCTGAGTTTACTGGTGAAGTATCTGACTGAAATGTAATACTGTTGTCTTATTTTATGAGTTGGGAACTTTTCTTTTGAGATCTTGGTATAGCTGAGTAGACTTGGTTTTGATGTTCTAAGATCATCTTTTTTCCTTTTTTTCGGGAAGACAGTTTGCACATATACTGAAGTTTCTTCTGTCTTGCAGTAATTTGTGATGTACATTTTGCTTTGCCTTTACCACAGATAATATTGTGTTCTTTTTTAGGGAAGTGCATAAGATGACTTTTTCAGCAGTTACATATTTTGTGAAGTTGGTCATAAGTTCTAGAAGTATAACTGCTGACTTTATTTTGTGATAAGAGATTGTATATGAGTGGTTCTGAACTGAGAAAGGTATTTCTGATGTACATTAGTATAATTAGTAACATTTCTGACTGATGCTTGTTCTGCAGTTTAGGAAGTATTTTGAAGAATGGTAAGTTTAGAGTTGTATGCATACACATGATGACTCTAGGGAATACTGTGCGATATAAGTATGAGATATGATGAGAAATTTTGCTTTAATACTGCCATGTAAGGCTTATGATGTTATTATGGTGTACTGTAGTGCAACTATGGTATATTATGGTGCAACTATGGTATATTATGTGAAGCGGATTATGATTCGTAGGATATTACGCAGATGGTTAATGGAAAATATTGTTCTGACGAAGACAGATAAGGCATTATAAATAACTTAGCGAGGAAGCATTTTTTGCATCTATTTATGGAGAAAGACAACGTTAGGAATGTACACTCTGTAAACGAAGAAACACACAGCTGTACAAGATACATGGAGGTTCTGCTTGTGCACATTTTATTAGAAGGTAGAATCACAGTGATACTTTCAAAAGAGATTTTATCACGAAAGGATTTCTGAGAGGACGGTACTACTGAAGTTTTGTTGTTACTGACGAGATGTATTATCACATTAAGACCCATCGATTACGGAAGGAACACGAATTACGGTTTGAGATACCAGACATACCTGAAAACTCCAGAAAACACGAAACTTTTACCTGTATGAAACACGAGCGCTTTCAGATGACACATTTTCTTTTCACCTATTTGGAGATAAGAGTGCATATGTGGATGTATCTGAGCAATGAGCATGGATAGTTTTGCAAGCATTTTTTCTTTACTGCTGAAGTATGTGAGTTATGCGTGCAATGAATTTTCTAGCTTTACGAAGCTGTAAAATGAAATTGTTTCAGTAAAAAATTGTTTTACTACTTGTTACTGTTTACACTTACTATCCTTTATTTATTCGCGTTTGGCATGGTCATAACCGAATTTTTCTCGATTGCAGAAGGTATAAAAAGAATACAGAAATCTACGCATTTCTATGAAGTAAACAATATTTTCAGATAGGCGTATAAGTACGTACCGAGCGAGTTACACTCTAACACTGCAAATTTTGCAGTGGTCTGTTACAGAGAACTAAACATTCCTCAAATACCCATTCGTATTAAAAATATTTATCCGTGAATTATGCATTACTACATTACGTTACATTTATCGTTGCTCATGGATTCCTTGGAGAGGAGTCTCTGGGATGTGGAAAGAAAGAGTCAAACGATTTTTTTTGTCAGATACATGGATATTGTACAATTCCAATGGAGACTGAGTTATGAACTGTAATCCTTGTGAAGATATTCATCGATGGAGTAGAAGGAGTTGGCAAACAGGAAGTTCTTTAATTCACTCTGAAACCGATATTAACACTTACAAGACCTTTGATATGCTCTGGTAAGTTATTGAATATATGATTACCCATGTTACTGACTCCATTTTGTACTAATGTTAAGCTTTTATAGTCCTTATACATATTATTTTTGGTTCTGGTATTATAATCATGTTTCGCACTATTTTGTGTAAAAAGAGACATATTGGAAATGACAAAGGACATCAGTGAGTATATGTACTGAGAAGTAGTAGTTAGAATACAAAGTTTCTTAAAGGGGTCACTGCATGATGATCTAGGAGTGACACCAGATATAATTCTAATGACCTGTTTCTGAATTTTGAGAATGTTCTCTTTGTGAGACGTGTTTCCCCAAAAGATGGTTCCATAACTCATTAGTGAATGGAAGTAGGCTGCATAAACTAACTTCTTCATTTTCAAATCACCCATTTCTGCTATCATGCGTACTACAAATGTAGATGAACTAAGGCGTTTCATTAAGTCTAGAGTGTGAGTTTTCCAATTTAGGTTGTGGTCAATTTGTAGCCCTAAAAATTTTACACTCTCTACACCTTTAATTTCATTGTTTGAATACATTATACTTACAGGGTCAGGTATTCCTTGTGAGGTACTAAACTATATGTACTGGGTTTTGTCAAAATTCGGTGACAATCCATTTGCTGTGAACCACACATTGTTACATACAAATATTTCATTAGGTGATTGCTCAGTGAGACCATGGGTACTGTTTTTTATATCAATACTTGTATCATCTGCAAATAAGACAAAATTTGCATTTTGTGACACTGCATATGGAAGGTCATTAACACATAATAGGAACAACAAGGGATCTAAAATAGAGCCCTGGAGCACCCCTTATCTGATGGTTTCATATTTTGAATGACTATTGTTATGTTGTAAGCTTGATACAGGCACACACAGTTTTCTATTAAAAAGATAGGATGAGAACCATGAGCTTCCTACTCCTGTTATCCCATAATATTTTACCTTTGTGTAAGGATATCATGCTTAACACAATAAAAAAGCTGTAGCCAGATCACAGAATATTCCGAGTGGTAATAACTTTTGATTTTTTTATTCTAATATATCATCTGTAAAAGTGAATATAGCTTGATCAGTTGACAATTCTTTCTGAAATCCAAACTGATTGCGAATGGGAATATTTTTCTGTACTAAGTGTTTATAAAGTCTATTGTACATAACCCTTTCAAATACTTTCGACAACATTGCCAATAATGAAATGGGATGGAAGTTTACCACTGATGATTTGTCTCCTTTTTTGTGTACTGGTTGGACAATAGCATATCTAAGGTTATCTGTAAAAGTGTGAGCTTAAACTAAATAATGCCACTTTTATAACTGTAACCATGTATAGGTCACCATTGGGAAATTTTCACCTGTTTTTGAATAACTTGGATTCTTTGTTGTGCTACCTGTAAGGCAAATGAAAGCAAATTATTGTTTGTGTGGATTTCAATGTAGATTTTCTAAAAAAACGATAGAAAGCTTGACCTTGAAGTACTACTTGGTTCCTTTAATTTGACATAAGTTACTGATTTTCCTACTCGTGTGGTACGGGAAAGCAGCACACTGATAGATAACATTTTCATACACCAAGATAAATTTAATCAAATAAAAACTTTTCCTGCTAAGAATGGCCAGTCTCATCATGAAGCACAGCTAGTTAGAGTATATAATATAGCTGCATACAGTAATACAAAACAGTCCTCAAAAACAGTGCATTCCATTAACGATTTAACAGTACAAAATAACGAGAGAAAGATCAACAATTAGACTGGAATGAGGTGTACAGGGAACATGATGCTAATTTAAAATTTAACCTATTTCATGATACCTTTGTAAGTGTATTTGAAAACAGTTTCCCTAAGAAAACATATAAAAAGCGTACTAGAGGGATAAAAATATCTTCCAAACACAAAAGGAAAATGTATCTTATAGCTAGGAGGAGTAAAGATCTTGAAAAAGTGAAACTTTATTAAAACTACTGCACTGTATTAAGAAAAGTTATTAAAAAGTGCAGAAGAATGTGCATTATGTCTGAGATTAGCATATCTGATAATAAAATTAAAACAATTGTTAAAAGGGAAACAGGGCAGCTGAGAGCACAGGAGGACTGTATTTCTAAAAACACAATAGAAAGTTTATTAACAAAAAGTCAAAACTAGAAAACATTTTTAATAATCATTTTTAAGTGTTGAAGAGAAAATAGGACCCAGCTATTCATTAGGAAATGCAAGGCAGTATATGGAAGAGGCAGTACCTATGCAATTTGATGAAACTCAAATTCAACCCAACTCTTATACTGAAATTAGGAAAATAAGAAATTCACTCAAAAGTAAAAGCTCATACGGAATTATTGGCATTTCCAACAGAGTACTTAAAGCTCGTTCCCAACAAATCAGTAGGATTCTCAGCCAAATATGTAGTAGCTCACTGAAACAGGGCATTTTTCCAGATAGACTGAAATATGCTGTTGTTAAATCATCACATGAAAAAGGGGATGTATCTGACGCTAACAACTACCACCCAATCTCACTTCTGACAGCTTTATCCAAAACTCTTGAAAAAGTAATGTATTCAAGAGTGGCACACATATTTGTAAAAATGAAGTACTAACATAATGTCAGTTTGGTTTTCAGAAACGCTTTTCAACAGAAAATGCTATATATGCTTTCACTGGTCAAATATTAAATGCATTGAATAACCAAACGTCACCCATTGGGATATTTTGTGATCTCTCAAAGGAATTTGATTGTGTAAGTCATGAAATTCTTCTAGATAAGCTTAATTATAATGGTATGAGTGGGACAGTGCACAAATGGTTTAATTTGTACTTAACTGGAAGAATGCACAAGGTTGAAATTAACAATACAGATACTCTGCAAAAACCAGCAGAGTCCTGTAACTGGAGAGGTATCAAGAATGGTGTCCCACAGGGTTCAGTCTTGTGTCCCTTATTGTTCTTAATATATATTAACGACTTGCTTCATGAAGATGCAAAGCTAGTTCTTTTTGCTGATGATACAAGTATAGTAATCACACCCAAGATGCAAGGATCAGCTGGGGAAATTGCAAATAATGTCTTTCAGAAGATTATTAAGTGGTTCTCTGAAAATGGACTCTCACTAAATTTTGAGAAAACACAATTTACGCAATTCAGTACAGTAAAAGGCAGAACACCATTGATAAATATAGACTATGAACAGAAGCCTGTTGCTAAGGCAGAATACTCAAAAATTCTGGGTGTGTGCATTGATAAGAAATTGAATTGGAGGAAACACATCGATGATCTGCTGAAACAGTTAGGTTCAGCTACTTATGCTATTAGGATTATTGCAAATTTTGGAGATAAACACAACATCAGTAAACTATCCTGTTATGCCTATTTTCATTCACTGCTTTCATATGGCATCATATTTTGGGGCAATTCGTCATTATGAGAGAATGTATTCATTGCACAAAAGTGTTTCATCAGAATAATAGCTGGAGTCCACCCAAGATCACCTTGCTGACATTTATTTAAGGAACTTGAGATATTCACAGTAGCTTCACAATACATATACCCACTTATGAAATTTGTCATTAATAACCCATCCCAATCGAAAAATAGTAGCAAAGTGCTTAGCTACAACACTAAAAGGAAGGATCATATTGACTATTCTGGATTAAATCTCACTTTGGCACCGAAATGGTTCAATTATGCTGGCACAAAAATCTTTGGTCATTTGCCAAATAGTATTAAAAGTCTGACAGATAGCCAACCAACACTTAAAGGCAAATGAAAAGAATTTCTCAGCCAACCAACATTTAAAAGCAAATGAAAAGAATTTCTGAATGACAACTCCTTCAACACAATAGATGAATTCTTAGATAAGCAGTAGTAACTTTAAATTAATTAATTAATTAATTATTTTTTGTAAAGAAAACTTATGTTAAAGTGACACATTCCACATCATTACAAAATGTCATATTCATGATCTATGGAACAAGGATTAGTGTATGTATGTATGTATGTATGTATGTATGTCTGTATGTACCACTGTGGAGGGATTCATTACATAAGTAACTCAGTATGTCACAAATTTATGAGGTGCAACATTTAATTATGGTAGTGGTGATTTCATCGTAACCACTGAAAATTTGTTTTTAAGAGAGCTAATAATATTAGAAATCTCTTTCAGTTAGGTAGGTTATTGTTGAATTTTGTCTAACTTCTGCAGAAATGCATTTTTTAAATATTTTAAGCTGTCTTCTGAGGAACTATGCAAACCAAAGTTGTCTGCTACTGAAAGGTGTCTCTAATCAACTCATTATTTACATTTTACATAATTTCCTCAAAAATGTGTTTCACATTTTAACTTTTTCTTTTCAGCATGTAGTATTTTTACACCTTGAAGGAAGTTGATCAGCTACAGTTTTATGCATGTTTTAAATCATTGCGTAAAATAAGTTACTTAAATACTTTAGAGTCTTTTTATTTAAACGCATTTCTAATTTTATTTCAGACTTTTTCTTATAGTTCGGCTACAGCAGTGATGAAGTGCTGATTCTATCACATACATTAAGTTAATGATTGTAAGATGATGATTTTTTTCTCTTGTTCTTAAGCCATACTAAAGATCAAGAGAAGTTACTTGCTTCGTTTTCGGTTAATAAACCATTTCTTTCAGCCACTACCGAACAGTTCAACGAGAAATATTTTCGTGTTGCACAATTGATTAAGTTATGTCATTATTAGTTGCTTTATGAAATATGTCTTTTGAATATTGTGTTATTTTGCTTTTGTGATTAACTGTGTATGGCCATATGATTCTGACTCCATAGGATTATGACTCCATTCCTTACAATTGTGACTCTGCACACAGTCTAGTTGACATTTAATCTAACGAAATTGACCTTGTGATGCTACTTACTATTTTCTGTTCGATAATCACCATGTAAGCATTCGTATGATTTTTAAAAACGAAATAATTATGTTGTAACAACAAGGAAGTTCTTGTGATAATCATAGACCCATTTTGCAATGACTGAACATGTAATAGATTATGAGAACCAAACTGAATATACAGTCATAAGAAATGATATTCTTTACTAACTTATGTTGAATTGAGCTCACGTCATTTATACTGTATAAGAAGAAATTGCATGTATATTCACATATATTTTCCTAAATACCTAACACAAAAACTGGTTTATATGAACTCCATATTTTGATTGTTTACCTGTAATTTTACTGTGTATGTCACTGTACCTTCGAGAAATGCTAATTTTCTATTATATGACTGTTTAGAACACATGTAATTACTATGTATATATCAACTCTGGGAACTACAGTTAACTGTAACATTCTTTTAAATATGTCACCATTAATGTCTCTGGGCAAATCTATAAATCATTCAGTGATGTTATGTGTCACACATTTAGCATGTTCTGGATCAGAACATGTACTTTTGGGTATGCTGTGTATTGCACCATCAGAAAATGAATTTCTATAGAACGAATTTGCTATGTGGTTGACCTAAACTTCATAATTACAACAGTACTTCAAGAAACTTGCCACACTTATATAATTATCTGTGGCCATACATATTTTGAATCATTTACTGAGCACTGGTCTTATGTGCCTATTCACATAATGTTGACTTTTATTTTCAAGTGTATATAACTTCCTCTTATTCACTTATTCAGTATGATTCGTTTCTGTTATTGTGTCATTTATGAGACATTTGATCTTTTATGTAAATTACAAGACCCTGTTTAGATGGATAAGACATCAATGGTTTTTTGATCTTCATGGATCCTTTGGTATTCAACGAGGTATACTTGTGCCTTGTACAGTTATTGTTTATCCTGTGCTGTATTTTTATCTGAATATGAAAAGGAGTGACACTAAAACAATTTTGGTGTGGTTGTTAGTGGATATAATGTATGTAATGAGTCCCTGACTCTGTTTACACCTCAGACTTCTGTGTCATCTAACTAATATACTAACATTAGGCGTGACTGTAAGTGAACATAGTGTAGGCTGTCCCTGAGTCTGCTGCACCTAAAACATGTGTTTCTTTACTTTGTTTCCTTTAGCCAGATGATTGTTTTACTCTCCTGAAGAAGTGTAAATAACATTTTGTTATCATATCAAATGAACTACTATTAATGTCATGCAGATATGGGTGCTTACCTACATAATGATATTTATAATTTTATTTTCTCTCTTTTTGCGCTATTTGCAGTTCTATGTAAAATTTGTATATACACTAGTGAAATACATTTGTACACTCTTGGAGAGCCATAAATAACAGTTTGTTTTCCAGTAAAATGAAGTATGATCAATGTCAGGTGGAGATGACTGCTAACATGCACAAGATGTTACCTGTATATTATTTTTTCATGATTGCTTTGTACAGCTAATCAATTTCCTATTGTGACAAATCTTATGTAATCTTATGCTTATGTTTCTGTTTTCTACCTCTTTTCTAAAGCATCTGACGTTACTTTTTCTCAATTTTGTTAAGTAAGAATTCTACGTTGCTCCTTGGCAAAACGTTAGGCAAGTCACCCTACAAAATTCTTAAAATGGGTGTGTTGGTTATGAAAGTTGTACATTAAGACTTCTTTAAGAAAGCGACCAGTGATTCATCTGTGGTGTGCATACACTGAGCCTGAGGAACTATTATGAGGAGTAGTAGGTAGGAAAGAGTTGTTGAGAGGAGTCGGAAGTAGTTGGACACAGCTTGCGGTAGAGAGAAGCCACGCAGTATGAGAGGTCCCATCCTGCCGTGATCTTGCTAGTAGCGCCAGAGGAGACTTTGGTAGTCACTGAGGATTTTTGCTAATCTGCCTTTTTGTTGCACATAGTCTTTGGTTGCTGGCACACTGGAGGGACTTTGTCAGATTTGTGTATGCATACACTGAGAGTAATATTCGTTTGTCTGTTGTGGCCAGAGACGTATGTATTGAGTTAAGACATTGTAGAATAATTAATGTCTGTGTAAAATTTGTCAGTGTTTAATAATTTATTTTTCGAATATAGTAAGTCTTGATTGTCTTTATAGTAAGTCTTTGTTGGTTTCTTTCGTTTTTTACACCATTTAAGGTTAGTTGACCAAACCCTTCCTGATCATTCATTTTCTATATATCTCAAAACATGGCAATAGTTGTTGCAACAATAACGACCATCCATCGGACTCTGCACAGATTGCAGTATTGCTTCTGAAATATTTTTAGCATGTTGCTCCGTTGCGTACCGGAGCATTGCAGAACATTTGTCAGGAGTTGTCTGAGAATATCTTAAAACTCGCAGTCAGATACTTGAGAATTTGTTCATTTATGATTCGTAGGGAGTGTAGGTAATTTATCTTCTCGAACAAAATTCTTTTATTGGCAGATGCAGCATCACATATTTCGGTACGTTTTTCCGCGGAAGGATGAATAATTACAAATTTACACGAGTCTTAAGAAACAATTTAGAACCAGTTTCCATACAAGTTAAAGTGAATCATACATGAAAATTACCTTGGTTCCATTGGAACAACAAGTACTTGTGTTGAAACTGAGAGTTGCAACTTGCTGTCTAGGCAGTCCAAACGTAAAAAGGTGGTATTTTGAACAATTTGTGCAAGTAACGGCTTCATGTAATGCGGATGTGCTCTGTTTATTTGTATTCATCGTGCGTAATGTGATTACGAAAAGAAGTAGAAGACGACCTCTATCGTTAAACTGAAGTGTTTCCGCATCCATATTCCACATTTTATTCCTTTACACTTGAGGTATGTTTCTTGAAATTTTGGTCATACTTATTTTTTACACCAAGTAAGAAATTCTGTAAACTTTGATGTCATAACGTGTCGATATTCTACTCTTTACCTATCGCTGTCTTCTGGAACTTTCGGAGCGGAGCGCGCCCCTTGTCTGAGGGAACATTGTCTTGCTAGCAGAAAGGAGGGGCACACAGGAATCACTCGCAATCCCGTTAGTTTTTATTACTCTAGCATATCTAGATTTAGGTTGTAAATAGCCATTTTCAGTGTAAAATACAAGGAAATTACAGAATGAGAATTAATTTGCTTTGTATATAACAATAAGTAAAATACCATGTTATCCCGTAGCAGCTACCCGCTCTGGTCAACGTACCATTTGAGTTCCAATCCGACAAACTCGTGGCAGTACATGTCACCACACGATAATACTAGAGTAAAGGCAGAAGGGAACTGTGGCCGTTGTTTACAGCAAGTACAACAGTCATGGTTTACGTCATGTAGTGAAAGTGACGCCTTCTGTGTTACACATTAACCAAAAGAGTTTCATTTCAATACGGTGGTTTTAAACTACTGTATTTAAACTACCGTATTGAAATGAAACTCTTTTGGTTAATGTGTAACACAGAAGGCGTCACTTTCACTACATGACGTAAACAATGACTGTTGTACTTGCTGTAAGCAACCGCCACAGTTCCCTTCTGCCCTTACTCTACTATTATCGTGTGATGACATGTACTGCCACGAGTTTGTCGGACTGTAACTCAAATGGCATGGCGACCAGAAACGGTAGCTGCTACATGACAACATGGTATTTACTTATTGTTCTATGTAAAGCAAATTAATTCTGATTCTGTGATTTCCTTGTATTTTAGCACCGAAGGTGGCTATTTATAGCCGAAACCTAGATATGCAAGAGTAGGAAGAACTAATGGGATTGCTGTATACCCACAATCTGCGGTTGCTGTGCGCAATAGTTCCTTATTGGACCAAAGTTAGTTGACTGTCTTGCTGTATAATGGCAACAATGCCCCAGTGCTGGTGGTCACTCGTCGTCTTGGCGTTGGTGCTGAGCTCCCCCAGCGAGCAGTCGTGGGCCGCCGCGACGCGAGTAGACGGTGTGAATAATTTGGTGGAAAGATAACTAAGACTTAGGAGTGGTATTTCGTGTCGTACAACGATAGTGCTAGTGTAATTCAGCAATTTGGAGAAAGATGTGCAGGGTTAATTATGAGATTTATGGCTGAAACAGTGTCGTGTTTGTGAATCAGTAACTGTCATGGAGAAACATATTGATAGCAGAACCCAACTGAAAAGAGTTTCGTGATCAGTGATTATCTGTTTAAGTAGTGTAGAAATGCATTGTAGCAACGGTTACTTCAGTGTGAATGCGAAACAAACATAACTGTTAATATAAGACTAGATGTGCGTAGGAATTGTTAGGGAAGTGAGTTACGTGCTAAATACACACCAAAGTAATTTGACTTGTGCTGTTAACATTTTAAGTGATTTTCTTCATTTTTCAACTGAGTAACTTTAATATTTGAAAAGTGTAATACACACATATTCGTATTAGGCACATGGCCAGGTTTATTTTCTAGCCAAGACCGTGATCTCTATGTGAAGCACCGATAGACCGATAGTCGCAAAATTAGCCGAAAAACCGACTGAAGAAAGACATCACTAACGAGACTTGGAGCTTTACAGATCTGTGTCGAGACAGAAAACGCTGTGTCACGCCAAAGCTTCTGTACTCCTTTACAATCTTTAGATGAAAAATAAGACGTCTGTGGAACCAAATAACATCTGCCCTCACGGTTATTACGTGGCGCAGAGAGCTGTCTCGGAGGACAACGTCCGCCGTTAATGGGGCGGGCAGAATAAAGGCGGTCTCCACACGGGGACAAGATGGCCCCCGGCGGCGCCCTTTGGCCCTCAGGCGGGCGCCGTGTATACATGGGCGAGCACAAAACAGTCCGCGCCGCCATTACGGCGTACCTCGCAGGAGCCGCCGTAATGGGCCACGGCACGGAGATCAAAGTCGCGCCGCCCCGCATCACCTCGCCGTCGTGCGGGCTGCCTACCTGCCAGGCGCAATCGCGGCAGCGCTGCACAGTGCATAAGAACTGCAGAGACTGGTTGCTGTGGAGCGTCGCGAAGAAGCTGCAAGTCGTCTGCTGCTGATGTTGCTGTACTGAGTTCTCTGTACTCACTGTCAGCCACGTAGGTGGCGTTTGTATGGCGCTGACTGCTGTGGTATGTGCTGTGACATTACAACGTATGACAGCTTATGACAATTATAACGTAAATACACATTGGAACATTTCGTAGTATTTAAAGTTCATATGAAGAAATTTACCTATGATCTTTTAATTTTAATTTCTGCATTTCTCCAGGGTGTCCAGCAAATCAGAAATTAAGTAGCCTATCTCATAAACTAAGATCGACAGGCGAGTGCAACAAAAGGTACGTTTATTGTAAAAGCTGTAGCATGTTTGAACAGAAGTTTGGAAATCGTTTGAAAAGCTGTTAACAGAGGGCTCTGTGTATTGTGCATCTCATACAGTATCAGTAGGCACAGTTAAAGTCATCTTCTGCAAGCAGTCTTTGCAATCAAGCCACAGTCTTCTCAAAATGTCCACCACATGCACTACAAAAGTGGATGCACTGAATAATAGAATCTGCCATCGCACCCTTTAGTGCCTCGACGGAAATGGTTTCAGATGCAACACAGGTCGCCGCATCAGTCTCGTCCAGCCAGGTGGGATGGTTACGGTAGAAAATGTCTTGCAATACGCCTCACAAAATGTAGTCAGAAAGACAGGTCGGGCGAATATGGAGCGCAATTCATATCTGTCCCAATACATGTGCAATAACTCATGTGTGTGTGAAATCTTATGGAACTTAACTGCTAAGGTCATCAGTCCCTAAGCTTACACACTACTTAACCTAAATTATCCTAAGGACAAATACACACACCCACGCCCGAGGGAGGACTCGAACCTCCGCCGGGACTAGCCGCACAATCCATGATTGCAGCGCCCTAGACCTCTTGGCTAATCCCGCGCGGCTGCAATAATTCATCATAGTGACTCTGTTCCCGAAGTATTCATCAAGTGAGGGAAACGTCTGGCCCCATCTTGCACGTAACACTCAGTGCTTTGTCGATCCTGCAGAGCTGGCTGTTTGGTGAGAAATTCTTCCAAAATTGCTCTGTAACGTTCACTACTTATCGTCTCTCGCATGAAAAAGTGGCCAATAATACTGCTGTTGCATACCTAGCCCAAACGGTAACTTTGGGAGAATGCAGTGGTTTCTTTTCATACAACAGGCTCTTTAGGAGCTCCAAAATCGGCAGTTTTGTTTATTCAGGACTCCATTCACTGGAACTGTGGTTCATCTGTCAACCAGATGCAGCCAGCATCAAATCCTACATTATCAATCATTGTGAGAATCAGGTTCTCAAAGTCAGTCCTCTGTCTCACGTCTCATACAGGTCCGACCGGGTGGCTTCGGATTTTGAATGTAAAGACGTGTAGCTCTGCCTCAGTATTTTCTGTGGGTTGGAACCCTTCAACACAGCCTCAGCTAAAATTCTTCGCACGATTTCCTTGCATCTTGCTGAATGATTCGGGAAACCATGGCGACATTTTCAGGAGCACCTGGCCTGGTGCCAAAATTGCCTGCTAGATCGTCAGCCACGCTGCCTGTCCATTGAAATTTGGTTGGCGAACAGCTTGTGTATGCTAAACTTCCTTTCACGTTTTATCGGTGGAACTGACGGTACAGCGCCCTCTGTTAGCAGCTTTTCGAACTATTTATGAACTTCTGTGTAAGTTCTGTATAAAACAGTTACAGCTACCACAATAACCATACTGTTTGTAAGCACTGATCTATCGATCTTAGTTTTCGAGATAATTAATTTTGCACCCATGAACTACTTCGCTCGGCACCCTGTTTGTACTGTTCAGAGCGCACGACTCCGGTGTAGAGGAAGTCGAGAGGAAGTACTTTACTTACATCGGACACTTGTGGTCCATCAATTCGTGAGACTACGACGACTGCCCCAGAAGTACTCGACTTGACGTACAGATAGCGGTGTTGTTTTAAACAAATTACTATGACAGAAAGTACCATTGTTATGAAAGTTAAGTTTGAAGTTCGGTGATGTGAAGCTGTTCAGAATTTGTATGGCGACCATCAGTGCTCCCAGCCAGTTTGTAAACATTGATGAAGCAGGTCGTCGTTCTGTGATAGTGCTTTCAGTTGAAAGGTCTTACGTAGTCCAACTAATATTAAGGGAAGGGAGATTACTGTTCCTTCCAGACGCAGTCTCTGGTTCCATCCTACTTCTGATGCAGATTCCGATTAAGGTGATGAATTCCTTGCAAAGAGACGACGGTAATTGACAAGTTGAGTGCCATCGGTGACTTGCCACCGTCAACGCAACTTTGTCAAAGGACCTCATGGGCCAATGGACGCAAGTTATCTTGCAACCACAATGACCAAAGTTTTCAGCTGTATGGAGCGTCACCAGTGCTGAAGCGTCACGTGTTGTTCGGCATCACAAAGCAAGCACTGTTCCGAACAGGATGTGAATTTGGACGGACCTGTATCCTGCCGAAATGAGCGTTTTTGGTGTGCTACTGACTGCTGCAGCTCTACGCTACCGAAAGAAGTCAATTTCTGAAACGTGGATAACAGATGAAAATTTCGTCGTGAACGTTTACTGTTACCGTGAGAAGAATCTATTCGCGCAAGTCATGAGTTTATCAGGTTTGACGATAAAGCAACACGCGCTCAACAAAAAGAAAAAGATAAACTTGTAGCCTTATGGGACGTTAGGGATTGGTTTATAGATAACTGTGAAAAGTTTCAAGAACCGTTTGAAGACATTCCAGTGGATGAGCAACATATTCGCATTTCAGGGCAGAAGCCCAATGGAAAATTATATGACATCAAATACAGCATTGAGATCAAACTCTGGTCAGCTGCACATGTGAAAATGTCATATTGTTCTGAATGCAAGTTCCCAAGAAATGTGCCACTGAAAAATTAGGGACTCCACAAGGCATCTGATGTGATGGAACCACTGCGTGGATCTCGAAAAGGTGTGACTACAGGCAGTTTGTTTACGTCCGTGGCAAGGACAGATTTTTAACTGAAGAAGAACATTACTGTGATTAAAAGAAAAAAGACATTCCTGGTATGATGGAAACTATCGAAATTCATATTTTCAGGTGGGTTACTAATGGTCAGCTACGTTCCAAGTATAAAATTGTATGATCAACTAATTACTGTTGAAATAAATATAATATTTGATGTCAACAATGATTATTTAATTTAAATGCACCTCTAGACACCCAAAGTAACTAATTCGAGAAACCTTTACACTATTATGCTAGGAAAATTAAAAAAATATGAGGCCCAAAAGAACCCAGCTCGGTAAACAACGCTGACGACTTAGGCCTGGCAGGTTAAGCCAGACTGTACGCCCTGCCGAGACGAACTTCGCAGTGTTGACAACACCAGAAATTGTGTAGAAAATCCACAAAAATGTGGTGCGTGGCCTTTGGCTGAAAGTGCACGAGCTAGCAGACATCGTAGGCATTTCAGAAAGTGCTGCACACTGCACACTGCTTTGACGTCTCGCTGCAATAAAGTCGAGATTTTGTTTCGATTCATAACCATGGATGAAACATGGATTCATCACTTCAGGCGAAGACAGTTCCATCTGCAGACAAGATCTTGGCGTCAGTTTTTTGGGAAGCGCGTGGGATAATATTCATTAGTAACCCCAAAAGAGAAAAGCAATCATTGCCGTCTATTGTGTGACCATCTGAAGCGTTTGTGTTTAAGGAAAGTTTTGTTTCATGACAGTAATGCACCATCTCACACATCCATTATCATCATGGGCCGTCATGCAATCTGTTCGCTAGATTTAGCCCTCATTGAGTATCTTCTGTTTCCAAACACGAGGGAGTGGCTTGGTGATAAGAGATTTGCCAAAAGTGAAGAGCTGGCGTCTGCAATTGATAGATAATTTGCGGAGCTCGACAGTTCTCATTATCAACATGGCACTGAAGCTATTGGAAATCAGTGGGAAAAGTGTATCGACGTTAAAGGAGACGATAAAGATTTTTTCCCAAAAATCTTGTGTTTTCTTCGTTAGTGAGTCAGGCCTCATACCTCAAATTGGCCTACGAAAGCCACCAAAGCTAGTGTGTATGCATGTGGTTCGAAATTTTTGCTAAAATCATCCTCGAATAATAAAAACTTTTTCTTGCACTTGCAATATGTAAAACTGACATTTTTTACGTCATAATTTTATGAATTTTAACAGCATAAATTTGACAATTAAATAATTTTGTCTGTATGGCGTCTTTACTACGAAACTACTACGTTTGCAAGGGTTAATCTTAGATAGAATTATAAACGCAATTACTTTTTGCGCAACGTTTGCGAAAGTCTTATTTTTTTTCTTTCATTACAATTACAGGTTCGAAACCTGCCACTGCTTAAACTTTGAATAAAAAAATTGTCAGCAATCGTGGACGAAGACTTCCGGCATAAGAAGTTACATTCGTTCCGATAACCACCTTGTCAAAGATAGCGGAGGAGCAGACTGAGGTTCAGGGCCCTGTCTTGCCCTTTGAGTGGGAAACCGTCCCTAAAAGGCGCAAGAAATAGTAACGATAAACGGTATGAAGAGGGAAAGGGCAATTAAAACCACTGCATTGAAGATACATAATGTGAACCCACATGACATGTGGCCTGTAATTGAAAACGATTCCGGACCAGTCCCTCATTCGGTTCTTCGGGAAGGGACTGCCAAGGGGGAGGTGAGCATTAGAGAAAAGTCGAATAACTCACGAAACGGTAACGTTATACTAATCGGGGCGTGGAATGTCAGAATTTTGGACGTGGTAGGATAGCTAGAAAATCTGAATAGGGAAATGCTATGGTTTAATCTAGATGAAGGGTGGTGGGGGCGGAGGGAGGGGGGCAATGAAGTGAAATGGAGAGAAGACGATTTCTGGTCAGATGAGTGTAAGGTAATATCAACAGCAGCAGAAAATTGTATAACTGGATTAGGATTTGTTATGGATAGGAAGGTAGGGTAGAGAGCGTATTCAGTTCAGTAATGGGATTGTTCTCATCTACATCGACAGCAAAGCAACACTGAAAACAACAGTTAAGATATACATGCTGATGTCACAAGGAGAAGATGAAGAGACAGAAAAAGTGTATGAGGATACTGAACTGGTAATTCAATATGTAAAGAGAGATGAGAATCAAATAGTCATGAGGGATTAGAATGCAGCTGTAGGGAAAGCAGTAGAAGAATGGCTTAGCCTAGGTGAAAATATGGGCGTGGTTGGAGGAACGACAGTGGATAAAGACTGATTGAGTTCTGCAATAAATTATAGTTAGTAATAGTGATTACTCTCTTCAAGAAAAGCAAGAAGAAAAGGCATATTTGGAAAAGGCCGAGAGATACGGGAAGATCTCAATTAGATTACATCATGGAGAGGCAGAGATTGCGAATTCATAAATTGCATTAGAAGGCACAGCCAGGACAAGATGTACACTCACAAGTTACGCCTTGAGTGCGATGTCACAAGTCTAGTCTTTAATGAGGCTCATTGAAAGTGTTGTGTTAACAGTTAATTGAGGAAAGATATTAGTTGCTAATGACACGCCACGTGCTTCGGGAGTGGTGCGTAAAGTGAGTGTCCGGGAGACGTGGAGATCAAACTTCTACGGAACGTATGTATTACACTTCACAAAATGGACGTCGTCGAAGCTGAAGATGTGACCAAGACAAACAGTTAACTTGCGCCTTGAACACCGAATGGTATATGGCGCGATCTCCTCGGGATTTACAAACCATACAGGACATTCAGAGGATGGATATGGAACCATATTGGTGTAAAGGGGGGATGAGAACTGATGTAATATGATGGCATGCAACGGAATGCGAAACAGTCTCTCGAGGAGCGTATTGTGAAATTGACTGTACTACAAGGCGTGACTGCAGATACTGCCATAATATGTTTCATAGGCGCGGAAAAAGAAACATCCATAGTCCTAATTTGTCCAGTGGTTCCAGATGGTAAGCACTGTAACATCACACACTTTCCAGCAGGGATAGTTTGCTCTAAAAGAGTATGACTTTCATTCGCAGACCAGGAATCAAGTAAAAACAAATTATTTTGACCACCTACTGGCTCATACCATAGTTGTCGTTCTTTCACGCCCATTTCCCCACTCTTGCTTGCAGTGACGTAAATATTGTCTACTGTCCTTGCAAGACCAGGTACACGAGAAAGAATCGTATGGGGCGGACCGCCTGCGACTTCCCGCAGCACAATATACAGGGTGTTACAAAAAGATACGGCCAAACTTTCAGGAAACATTCCTCACACACAAATAAAGAAAAAATGTTATGTGGACATCTGTCCGGAAACGCTTACTTTCCATGTTAGAACTCATTTTAGTTTCGTCAGTATGTTCTTCCACCTACGCTCAATGGAGCATGTTATCATGATTTCATACGGGATACTCTACCTGTGCTGCTAGAACATGTGCCTTTACAAGTACGACACAACATGTGGTTCATACACGATGGAGCTCCTGCACATTACAGTCGAAGTGTTCGTACGCTTCTCAACAACAGATTCGGTGACCGATGGATTGGTAGAGGCGGACGAATTCCATGGCCTCCACGCTCTCCTGACCTCAACCCTCTTGACTTTCATTTATGGGGGCACTTGAAAGGTCTTGTCTACGCAACGCCGGTACCAAGTGTAGAGACTCTTCGTGCTCGTATTATGGACGGCTGTGATACAATACGCCATTCTCCAGGGCTGCATCAGCGCATCAGGGATCCTATGCGACGGAGGGTAGATGCATGTATCCTCGCTAACGGAGGACATTTTGAACATTTCCTGTAACAAAGTGTTTGAAGTCACGCTGGTACGTTCTGTTGCTGTGTGTTTCCATTCCATGATTAATGTGATTTGAAGAGAAGTAATAAAATGAGCTCTAACATGGAAAGTAAGCGTTTCCGGACACATGTCCACATAACATATTTTCTTTGTTTGTGTGTGAGGAATGTTTGCTGAAAGTTTGGCCGTACCTTTTTGTAACATCCTGTATAACTTTCCAGCTAGTTTACCATCCAGTTTAGCAGTCGGCATAATTATACAGAAATGCGTGAAGGCATTGATTTTACTTGGTCTTCAAACAACTGTCTTCCTACCACTAATTTCCAGAGTTTCTTTCATATGTATTTCCTCTTCAAATCGACGCTTTGTTTGGCATTTAGCTATTTCACGACTTCCAGTTCTGCAGTAATGCACAGTTCTGCACTGTGATCTACGTCGCACACAATCTGATGTGCATAACCCAATAGGTCACTATCCTATGAATTGTCTCGAGCATTCTTGAACGGGCCGTTTTTGTAACAAGTGCGCCTTGTCCTCCCTTGAATATGCCTAGCTTTTGTTATGCACTACACGGTCATGTTGCTGTTTATTCATTATTTTTTGTTTACAATCTTGCGGATGATCTTCCATCTACGTAGTTGTGTTTAGCACCCGCTCCATGGACAACTATTGTCCTTTACTACGTTGCAGTGGAGACGGGATTTGTGGCTCCCTGTCCGACAAGGATGATGAAGTAAATGGCTCGACACCTGTTTCAATGTCTCTTTCACGTGTTTTGCACGTGTCGTCATCATTGTAATCCTCATGTATATTGTGCTCACAGTTGAGTGTATACGACACCAAACATTACACATTCCACCGTCTCATCTTGCAGAAACGCTGATATTTCACCTGCCACTCCTTTCTCACTCTGTAAAATTTCTTGGGACCATTTCTCACGAAATGTAAATTTCGACAACTGATGTAGTGAATATTATACAATGTTTGCTCCGTTTATCATTATCATTGCTCTGCTCTGTATCAGCACAACTAGCACCTGTAGCACTGTTTTGATTTTCAACTACGCTCCGTAGCCTCATAACTGATACCCCCCGCCCCCTGTTGCCGTTGTTGTTTTTATGGTCTACAGTCCAGAGACTGGTTTGATGCAGCTCTTCATGCTACTCTATCCTGTGAAAGCTTCTTCGTCTCCCAGTACCTACTACAACCGACATAATTCTGAATCTGCTTAGTATATTCATCCCTTGGTCTCGCTCCGCGATATTTTTCCTCCACGCTACCCTCCAATACTAAATTGGTGATCTCTTGATGCCTTAGAACGTGGCCTACCAACCGATCTCTCCATCTACTCAAGTTGTGCCATAAATTCCTCTTCTCCCCAGTTCTGTTCAGTACCTCCCCATTAATTACATGATCTACCCATCTAACCTTCAGCACTCTTCTGTAGCACCACATTTCGAAAGCTTCTATTCTCTTCTTGTCTAATTTCCCCAGCATTACCTGATTTAATGCGATTGCATTCCATTATCCTCGTTTTGTTTTTGTTGATGTTCATATTATACCCTCCTTTCAAGCCACTGTCCATTCCGTTCAGCTACTCTTCCAGGTCCTTTGCTGTATCTGAGAAAATACAATGTCATCGGCAAACCTCAAAGTTTTTGTTTCTTCTCCGCGTATTTTAATTCCTACTCCGAATTTCTCTTCTGTTTCCTTAACTGCTTGCTCAATATACAGATTGAATAACATCGAGGATAGGCTACAACACTGTCTCACTCCCTTCCCAACCACTGCTTCCCTTTCATGCCCCTCGACTCTTATAACTGCCATCTGGCTTCTGTACAAATCGTAAATTGCCTTTCGCTCCCTGTATTTGACCCCTGCCACCTTCAGAATTTGAAAGAGATTATTCCAGTCAACATTGTCAAAAGCTTTCTCTAAGTCTACAAACGCTAGAAAAGTAGGTTGGCCTTTCCTTAATCTATCTTCTAAGATGACAGGGTCTGTACTGCCTCAAGTGTTCCAACTTTTCGACGATATCCAAACTGATCTTTTCCGAGGTCGGCGTCTAACAGTATTTCCATTCGTCTGTACAGAATTCGTGTCAGTATTTTGAAGCCGTGACTTATTAAACTGATAGTTCGGTAATTTTCACACCTCTCAACACCTGCTTTCCTTCGGATTGGAATTATTATATTCTTCTTGAAGTCTGAGGGAATTTCGTCTGTCTCATACATCTTGCTCACCAGATGGTAGAGTTTTACCATGGTTGGATCTACCAAATTTATCAGTAGTTCTAATTGAATGTTGTCTACGCCGGGGGCCTTGTTTCGACTTAGGTCTGTCAGTGCTCTGTAAAATTATTCCCGCAGTATCATATCTCCCACTTCATCTTCATCTACATCATCTTCCATTTGCATAACATTATCCTCAAGTACATCGCTCTTGTATAGACCCTCATATACTCCTTCCACCTTTCTGCTTCCCCTTCTTTGCTTAGAACTGGTTTTCCATCTGATCTCTTGATATTCATACAAGTGGCTCTCTTTTCTCCAAAGGTCTCTTTAATTTTCCTGTAGGCAGTTTCCATCTTACCCCTAGTGATATACGCCTCTACATCCTTACATTTGTCCGCTAGCCATCCCTGCTCAGCCATCTTGCACTTCCTGTCGATCTCTTTTTGAGACATTTGTATTCCTTCGCGCCTGCTTCATTTACTGCATTGTTATATTTTCTCCTTTCCTCAATGAAATTCAGTAGCTCGTCTGTCACCCAAGGATTTCTACTAGTCCTCGTCTTTTTACGTACTCGATCCTCTGCTGCCTTCACTATTTCATCTTTCAAAGCTACCCATTCTTCTTCTACTGCATTTCTTTCCTCCGTTATTGTCAATCGTTCCCTAACGGTCTCTCTGAAATTCTCTACAACATCTTGTTCTCTCTGTTTATCTACGTCCCATGTCCTTAAAATGCCACGTTTTTCCGTTTCTTAAGTATTAATCTGCAGTTCATAACCCATAAATTCTGGTCAGAGTCTGCATCTGCCCCTGGATATGTCTTAGAATTTAAAACTGGTTCCTAAATATCTGTCTTACCATTATATAATCTGTCTGACATCTTCCAGTGTCTCCAGGCCTCTTCCACGTATACAACCTTCTGTCACGATTCTTAAACCAAGTGTTAGCTATGATTAACTTATGCTCTGCACAAAATTCTACCAGGCGGCTTCCTCTTTCATTTCTTAGCCCCAGTCCATATTCACCTACTATGTTTCCTTCTGTCCCTTTCCTACTACCGAATTCCAGTCACCCATGACTATTAAATTTTCGTCACCCTTCACTATCTGAATAATTTCTTTTATTGCATCATACATTTCATCAATTTCTTCGTCATCTGCAAAACTAGTTGGCATATAAACTTGTACTACTGTAGTAGGCGTGGGCTTCGTATCTATCTTTGCCACAATAATGCGTTCACCATGCTGTTTGTAGTAGCTTACCCGCATTCCTATTTTCCTATTCATTATTAAACCTACTCCTGCATTACCCCTATTTGACTCTGTATTTATAACCCTGTATTCACCTGACCAGAAGTCTTGTTCCTCCTGCCACCGAACTTCACTAATTCCCACTATATCTAACTTGAACATATCCATTTCCCTTTTTAAATTTTCTAACCCACCTGCGCGATTAAGGGATCTGACATTCCACGCTCCGATCCGTAGAACGCCAGTTTTCTTTCTCCTAATAACGACATCCTCTTGAGTAGTCCCCGCCCGGAGATCCGAATGGGGGACTATATTACCTCCGGAATATTCTACCCAAGATGTTACCATCATCATTTAACCATACAGTAGAGCTGCATGTTCTCGGGAAAAATTACGGCTGTGGTTATCCCTTACCATTAGCACCGATATTGTGGTTGAATGTTTCACGTTTTGCGACCTCACACTCAAGGTTATTCGGTGTCACATTGCAATTTCATGATGATTAAGAGGGTTGAAGTTTAAGAGGCTAGTCAGGAAGAATGAGTCTGCAAGAAAGGGGGACATGGTAACACTAACAAGGAGAAGCCCCAGCGGTGCGATCGACTTTTTGAGAATGCGGCATCTGTACGGTGATGCAGGTTTAGATCCCAGGTATCACACGCTGTAGCCATTCACACTGGTGGGCCCTCATTTGCGACTAATAGACGAAAAATAATTCGAAATTTTCTGTGACAATCAATAGTGTTAAAAATTCGCATTGTGTAGTCTGGTTGTGCACTGTATTACAAGGTGCAGAAGCATGTAACCGGAATTTGCAATAATGACATGTCTTTTGTTTGAAACTGACAAACAGTATTTTATTCAACATAATCTCCATTGCTGTTTATATATTTCTCCTACCTCTTCGGCAGGCTATGAATGCCACGCCAAAAAATTTAGTGT
This sequence comes from Schistocerca cancellata, assembly GCF_023864275.1. NCBI lineage: Eukaryota > Metazoa > Arthropoda > Insecta > Orthoptera > Acrididae > Schistocerca > Schistocerca cancellata. Next base: position 2,945,092 of record NC_064632.1, on the reverse strand, counting down.
TCTTTTGAAGCGAACCAGTCAGCGAGCCATTTTTGTACATTTCCATACGAACTGAAGCGTTGTTGAGCAAGAGCCTGTCCCAGTGATGGAAACAGATGATAATCTGGAGAATACGCCGCATGCCCTAGTACAGGGCCGGCCAGAAATCCCGCACGCGTGCGGTGCTCCTGCACATGTGCAACTTCCGGGTCACAGCGTGCACGCCGCAGCCGTCAGCGTTCATGTAGTGCATGTTTCTACGCACAGATGTCGCTTTATCCACTTGTTGGGATACTCTGTACCGGCGCATTCTAGTGCTCTTTCCACAGCTTGCAAGTCAACCATGGGAAGGTATTTCGCGTATTAAACATTTTTAATACTGTCACAGTCTGCTCACTGAGCCGTCTACTTTTATGTTAACAGTTTAACCCAGTAAGACAAATAATACAGTTAACAATCGTGGGCTTTTATTAAGGCGGCTACACTGACGGCACGTACATACGCGTAATGTTTTTGATGTAGTATTTAAGAAATAGAGCACTTAGCGACTTCCAACGAACCTTATTCATGACTTCAAATAACATTAAACTAATGCAAGGTTTCCTATAACTAATTCTCGGTGCCCTCAGTTACACCCACATAATTTCTGTCTCACTGACCTCTGAACAGAATGATAACCGCAGACCTCTCGATGATCATCTGTTATTTCAATGCCGTTATTGCTACATCTTTCTTCAGGTCCGTCTGAAATTTGCATAATAACCGACAATTAGATGAATATTATGTTTTCTCGACTTCAGCTGAGCCTAGCCCTTCACACATTAAAATAAACCCTAAATGTAAGTGTACATTGGAACAATCGGTTTAATGACCGTTTTTCCTGATAATAATGTAACATGGAGCAGAATGAGGCAATAATCCACAGTTAGTAAACAATAATTTTTAATTATGAAATGAATGATACCAAACACGTTCATCAATGGCCATGAGAAATGATACAGTTAATATAGGGCACAATAACATGGGTCACTGACAAACGCAAGCAGTTGCGAAGATTTTCATCACCGAGAAAAATCTTTCACAAACATATGTCGACACGAACATGGACATAACTCTCGCGGCTTCTCGGTGCAGGCGTGGAAATTCTTGTTGTGAAAAACATTCGTAGAATTCTTTTGTACTTCGCACTGCAAAGAACTTGTATTGCACTGTACGTCGATCAGTTCCATCTTTAGATCAATCGGAGCATCTTCAACTGACAACGAGAACGGTTGAGCAAAGAGGCGAATGACAGGAGACAAACTCGGATCTGTAAATCGTGTTCCTTAATTTTTACAATTATTTACACGTATTCTTGAAATCTAGCACTTTCATGGACCAGTCCAAGAGTAGGGAAATCAGCAGTGTTTTCTGTCAGTAGCTGGCTCTCCCAAAGCGCAAGCTTCCTTTCAAAGGCATTTACTTTTTCCAACATGTCAGAAATTAAATTATTTTCACCTTGCAAACTGACGTTCAGGCTGTTCATGTGAGACGTAATGTCCACGAGAAATGCAAGGTCTGATATCCAACAATGGTCTTCCAACATAGGTTCACTTTTGCCTTCTCATGTAAGAATGTTACTATGACCAAACGTAAATAAAAAAATATTTTCAGCATTGTACCTCGACTGAGCCAGCGTACTTCGGTAAAGTAAGGTATGTCGCCGTACTCCACTCCTAATTCCTCCAAGAACCGCCGAAACTGGCGATGCGTAAGCCCATGTGTCTTCAGATAGTTTACAGTACGCACAGCAATTTGCATGACGTTTGCTAACGTTACTGATTTTGCACAACGTGCTTCTCGATGCAGAATGCAGTGAATTCCATACAACGTCTCGTCCGTGTGCCCTGGCTTTTTGTGCACCCGTGCTATGAGTCCTCTCTGATGGCCTTGCATTGATGGTGCTCCATCTGTGGTCACTGAGACTAACCGATTCCAGTCCATACCGACACCATCAATCGCTTGCTCGACAGCTTGGAGTAAGTCGGCACTTGCAGTAGTCCCTTTCAAAGGTACTACGTCCAAAAGTCCTCTGTTACACAAAGTGCGTTATCGACACCTCGTATGTATATCACAACCTGGGCTGTATCTGTAACATCTGTTGCTTCATCTAGCGCAACAGAGAAAGCAACGAAGTATTTAGCCTTGTTTATTAGCTGCCTGTGCAGATCGCCGGCCATAGCACTGATACGTCTTGTCTCTGTTTGTTTGGATAGACTGATTTCTTGAAACCTGCTAACGTTCGTGGGACACACAAGTTCTGCAACTACGCTGGCCGCCTACTAATAGGCGGCACAGCAAACACTGTGAGTTTTCACCAACGGCTACAAAAAAGAATTGCGGTTCCCTGTCATTTTTAAACGACTGAGAACATAGATCTCCGTCCTTTGATTTTTCACAGTACCTGCCATTTCTCAGTACTTCTCTGTTACGGTTACGGCCCCAGGGGTAAACGAGACTGGGTATGTTGCGCTCTTGCTTGTACCACATAAACGGGGAAGTGGAGCCGCCGCCGTTCATTTAGGACACATGTCTAATAACAGATGTCGCTGTCGCTCGATGTCGCACACGTGCGCACATGTGCAGCACTTCTGCACGTCTGCACACTGTGCAGCGTTTGACCGACCCTGCCCTAGTATTTCCTAACTGTACGCTTCGATCGTTTCCCTGACTCATTTTGCTGTGTGTGATGGTGTGTTATCATGGAGCAATATGACTTTGTATTGGCTTTTTCCATATTCCGGTCATTTTTCTCGTAATTCTCGATTTAAATCGATCATTTGCTGTTGTAGCGATCAGTATTAACGGTTTTACCAAGTTTTAGGAGCTCATACTAGATAACTCAGTTCTGATCCCACCATTCACAGAGCATTGTCTCTTTCCAAAGCGATTTGGTCTTGCAGTGGATGTCGATGGTTTGCCTGGATTCACACATGATTTACGACGCATAAGTTTCATAAAATATGTCCGTTTTCCATCACCTGTCACTATTCGATGGAGAACCGGCTTTCTTTTGTATCTGTCGAACAGCAATTCACAATTGGTCTTTCGATTTGCTTACTGTCTTTAATTCATTCCAGGCCGGAACCCATTCTCCCACTTGCTGCATCTTTCCCATAGCTTTCAACCGAAGAGAAACGGCTTTCTGCGTCACATTCAATTGTTCCGCGAGTTCCTGATGAGTTTGAGTATCATCTTCATCCAATAAGGCCTGCAGTTCGCTGTCTGCGAACTTTTTCGGTGCTTTCCGGCGTTCGTCGTTTCTCACGTCACTTTTGAACATTTTGAACCACTCGAAACACTATGTTTTCCCAAGAGCATGTTCGCCGAAAGCTTCGACAAGTATTCGATGCGATTCTGCAGCAGTTTTCTTCGAATGACACCGAAAAACCAATGCTGCCCGCAAATCGTAGTTCATAGGCATAAAACTCGACATGTTTACGGGTTTGAAACAGATGCCGATGTATGGGACTTGGGTTACTGTGTGTTGACATTAGTCGTGAGCTGTCAGAGGAAGCAGAATGCGCTGGAGATGCGGTCTCACGGCCCCTACAGGAAAATTCCGGTTTCATACTTTGCGCATGGTAGATAGGATAACAGCTTCACATGCAGAAAGTTGCGGGTTCGAACCTAATGAAATACAAGAAAACTTTTTTTTATTTTTAAATCTTTATCGAAATGACTTTGATCATCATTTCTATTCAGTTCATTGATTAAAATGTGATTTTTTATTTTTATTCCTTGGTTACATCATTTTAATCACCATATGAATTACTTCATTTGTTTCATTTTTTCCTTATATCATTCTTTATCCAGGCGGAATTTTTGTGAATATAAATTTAATTATATTTATCTTCTTTAATATTCATTTATTTGAGATTTGCGATCTATCAGTTAAAAAACAAAAGACGGAGTAAGGTATTGTTACAATTCATGTTGAAACCTTCAGCTGTTCATTATCAAGCTAAGCTGCCATAAAGGGAGGAAAGTTATACAATAATTTGAATAAAAGTAATTTGCTCTTTTTAGCCCACAACAGTGCGTAAAAGTTTCTTTGCAATAATAAGTGTGTACAATTGTTTTCGTCAAGAACGCAATCCACATCGACAGCTAGTAACACACTAGCTGTTTATGTCAGCTTAGCTTGATAATAGTCATTTGACCAAAACTAGTCGGAAACTGTGCAAAATAAAGTATAGCTAAAGGTTTCACCATGAATTTTCCTCTGGATCACGGGGTGCCAGGTTCGATTCCTAGCCGGGTTGGGGATTTTCTCTGCCCATGGACCGCGTGTTTGTGTTGTCCCATAATTTCATCATCATCATCATCATTTGTGAGAGTAACTAGATTGGATTGTGAAAAGAAAATGGACTGTGTAGAAATTGTAATTTTGTACGGGCACTGATGATGGCGCAGTTGAGAGCCCGACAAACCAAACATCATCATCATCATCACCATGAGTTTCAACGATTATTTAGCGGCTGAATAGCCCACCTGTAAACATACATGATATAATCTGTATTTGTACCATGGAGTCAAAAATGTATTTTTGTTGGCAGATGTGCAATTTTTTTGCGCAGTAATCGTCATACAAACATATCAAATACATGGTGGCGCACGAAATATGTTACCATTTTGTTTTTGAATATAAACTTTATTGTCAATACAATCTGAAAGGAACATATACTACAATGAAGAGCCGTCTATGGAGATTTGTTCTAACTCAGCACATGCTCAATATGTTCACCATGTCGTTTCCTAACTTCCTTCAAACAAACACTGAAGTTAGTGATTACCCTACGGCACATGTCTTCCGTAATTTCACTGCAGGCTTGGAGAATAAGTCTTCTGAGCTCCATTAAATCACGTGGACGTTTCGGGAAATTTTTTTCCATTAGGTACCCCCAAAGAAAAAAGTCACATGGATTGAGGTCTGGACTTTTGGGGGGCCAATTTTGTCCGTCATTGAAGCGACCTGGAAACCTGAGTGAAATGATCCGCATGTCCAAATGCTCGTGTAAAAATTCCAACACAGTGTTTACAGTATATGGCCTTGCTCCATCTTGCCTGAACCACTGCTTGATGAAGGGCAAGGCAGTAGCAAGATGCTGTGGAATGAATCTATTGCGAAACATGCTCAAATAACGCTCACTGTTCACAGTTTCTTCAAAGAAAAAGGGTCCAATAAGTCCGTGACTGGAAATTGCTGCCCACGATGTAATCCTCGGAGCATAATGTTGTCATTCATGAAGCACTTGTGGGTTTTCAGTGTTCCAAAAGCGTACATTTTGTTTCTTAACCACACCATCTAAATGAAAATGCGCCTCGTCTGAAAACCAAACGTTGTCAAGAGTTTCTTCCCTATCCTCCGCCCACTGAGCAAACAGTAGTCTCTGCTGCTTGTGTTCTTCAGTGAGCTTCTGTGCACAGGTCATCTTGTATGGGTACATATGGAGGTCACTTTTAAGAATGCGTTAAACGGAGCGTCTGGATATTCCCAGTTGCACTGCTGCCTTTCTACAGGATTTCCCGGGACTTCTCTGCACAGCAACTCGTACCGCTTCAATATTCTCCGGCGAACAAACAAGTTTAGGACGAGGTCGCTTCGCTTCCAATGCTGTTCCTTCCTGTACAAATTTATTGTACAACCTGAGGATGGTCTTCTTGCAAGAGACCCATCGTGTGTTAAACTGTTGTCGAAAACACCTCTGCGTCACAACAAGGCTTTTTATTTCATGAAAAAGTAACACAATTGCCGATCGTTGCTGTGTCGTCAGTCTTCCATTGTCAGCCATTGCTGCTTACTAGTCTCCTAGCGGCAGTATCGTGAATTACACATCATTTCGTAACTCATTTGTTTTTCCAAGCTCTGCTGGTACTGCTGTAGAGATCCCAGTGGGATATCTAATGTGCGTCGTAGATTGTGAAAGAAACAATTGGTAATAGATTTCGTACGCCACCCTGTATAACCTAAATACCTACTGCACTATAGACAAAATAACGCAGGTGAAAATTTAAATGAAAGTTGAGCTTATAAGTAAAACGGAATTCAAGTAAAATGAGAAAGAGATATAATGAACGCAATAATGTGGACGAAAGAACAGGGTGATAAAACAAAAGAAATGAAATCGAAATTAATACGTAAAATTAATTGAAACACATGAACAAATATTTCCAGTGTAGAAAGAACGATAGGAAGAAAAATGAGAGCAAATGAAGGAGCTGATGTTATGATTAAAATTATGTTACTAAGAAATGGAATTAAAAAATTACATTTTAAATTAATGAATTGAATAAAAATGATGATCGAAGTCATTTCTACGAAGATTTTAAGGTAAAAAACACTTTCAGCACGTGACAAGATTTGAACCCGCAACCACCTGCCTGTAAAGCTGCTCCCTATGTATTACGCCACACATTCGCACTATACAATAGAACATTTTTAACACTACTGAGTCCCACAGAAAATGTCGAATTTTTTCGTCAATTATCAGCAAACGATGGCCCACCAGGGTGAACGGTTATAGTGTGCGATGCATGGGATCTGAACCCACATCACCGTACACATAGCTTCAAAAAGTCGATCACACCGCTGGGAACCTCTCCTTGTAAGGAATGAAGAGGCACGCTTGACGTCCTCATAGATAACGCGATAATGAATAGCCCAGTAGACTGTATATCTGAAGAGGAATGAACATCTGTAAAAAGAGTAAACACAGAAGATTTAAAGAAAAACGTAAGTAGAAGGAAGGTAGCTGCAAAGAAACCAAAGATAACAGAATAAATACTTCAGTTGATTGACGAAAGATGGAAGTATTTAAATGTTGAGGGATGTTCAGGAACACAGGAATAAACAGGAAGTCACAGGAGCTAAGGGGAAAAGTTTGCATGTAAATGTGAAGAAATCGAAAAAAATTGTCGAAAGGACTGACTCGGCATATAGGGAAGTCAAAGCAGCCATCGGTGAAATTAAATGTATGAGCGGTAACATGAAGACTGCAACAGTAATTCCTCTCTTAAATGCAGAGGACAGAGAGATAACATTAAGACTGCAATAGCAATCCCACTGTTAAATGCAGAGGAGAGAGACGAAAGAGAGGGAGTGGAGGAGAGTCTTGGTTGTTGACGGGACAGAAAAAGAATCAGCAGTCGATACGGTTGCGATAGGGGATTCAGTATTAGAATGAGAATTCAAAAGAGCTTTGGAAGGCTTAACATCAAATAAGCAGAAGGGGTACATAGCATTCCATTGGAATTTCTAAAATCATTGGAGTAAGTGGCAAGGAAACGACTATTGTCATTGATATATAAGACTGGAGATATACAATCAACTTTCGGAAAAACATCATCCACACAATTCCGAAGATTTCAAGAGCCGACAAATACGGGAATTGTCGCACAATCAGCTTAACAGCTCATGTATCCAAGTCGATGACAGGGATAATATACAGAAGAATGGAAAATAAAATTGAGGATCTGTTAGATGACGATCAGTTTGGCTTTAGGAAAGGCAAAGACACGAGAGACGCAATTCTGGCGTTGCGGTCAATAATGGAAGCAAGACTACAGAAAAATCAAAACACGTTCATAGGATTTGCGACCTAGTGAAAGCGTTCGACAATATAAAATTGTGCAAGATGTTCGCAGTTCTGAGAAAAATGGGGTGAGCTATAGGGAATGAGAGGTAATATATAATATCTACAAGAAGCATGAGGGAAGAATAGTAGTGGGAGACCAAGAACGAAATGCTCAAATTAAAATGCGTGTAAGATAGGGATGAAGTCTTTCGTCCCTTATGTTCGATCTTTATGTCGAAGAAGCAGTGGTGGGGAAAAAAAAAAAAAGGTTCAAGAGTGAGATTGAAATTCAAGGTGAAAGTATATCAGTGATACGACTAGCTGAAGACATTGCTATCCTTAGTGAAAATGAAGAAAATTTACACAATGTGTTGAATGGAATGAAGGGTCTAATGAGTACGGAATATGGACTGAGAATGAATGGAAGAAAGACAGAAGTAATGAGAAATAACGGAAATGAGAACACCCCCCAAAAAATTGAGATGGTCGTGTGGTATTTACGGCCAGGAGGCCCCACCCGGGGAAGACGGGCCGCCGAGTTACGAGTCCTACACGTACTGCCGGCGACGCCACAGTGGGCTGCTTGGGCTGCTTGCGTGTCAGTGGCGACAACACAACACCCAGCCGACAAGCGGAGAACGTCTGCAACGAGGACGGCAATCGAACCCAGGCCCGCTGGCAGGCAAACACGTTACTACTCGGCTTAGCAAGTGGACGTGAGAATACCAAGAAACTTCACATCGGAATTGTTGACCACGAAGTAGATTAAGTTAAGGAATTCTGCTACCCAGGCAGCAAAATAATTCACGATGACAGAGGAAGGAGGACGCAAAGAGCAGAGCAAGAAGGACGTAAAAAGCAGACTGGCACGGCCAGTGGTAACACTCCTAGCCGAAAGAAGTGTGCTAGTAGCATACGTGGGTCTTCATTTGAAGAACAACAGCATTGATGGCAGTGGGCCATGAGCTGTAGGAAAAACTGAAAAGGAAGCGGCTCGAGGCGTCTGAGATGTTCTGATATACAAAAATGTTAAAAACTGGGTGCACTGATAAGGTGTGAAATAAAGATTGTGAGCGCACGAGGTGTGGCGGCAGTTTGGAGCGGCAGTTTCCCGCCACAGAGCACGTGGCTGGCGGTGGCTAGCGGGCCGTGGCAGGGGCGCATATGGCCGTGTTTGTGCGCTTTGAGAAATTGATGTGCCAGAGAAAAATTGATGAAAACAGAACTAAGAGTGTCACGGAGGTGCGAGTTGGCACTCGAGGACAGAAAAAGAGGTATAACTAAATTATCTAGACCCACCACAAAAATATATAATAGTTCAAAAGTTGTCGTCTTAAAAATTGTAAATTTCTGAAAGTTCAAAGGGTAATTAATATCTCTGCAATCCTTTGGTCGATTAATATAAACAAAGTGTCTACGGATGCGCCTACTAGAACTGCAACGAGCAATCGTAGCCGATTTGGCATAGTGTGTACCATTTTTGAATTAGAGGTCTGAATATGGTATTCGACAGAGAGAAACTGTGCTTTTGGTAATAAATAAATTGAAAGAGACGAAACTAGCGGCAGCATTTTAAAGTTTAAAGAGGTAGATGAGTAATTAAGTATGTATTTTTATTTGTTTATTTATGTTTAGTATCAAAGATCTGAGAAAAGCAATATAACGCCACAAGAACATTATTTCTGAAAAAACGGTGGCAGATACAGAAAATTGGACGTTAATTTGTTGTTGGCCGGAAAGTTTCCACATTTTTCAATGAATCACATGCGTTTTTGTGTTTAGTTTTAGAATATTCGTAATTCTTTTTCTCAAACTTTGTTTTGAGTTAGGCACTCGATCCGAGAGTGCACAGGGCGGCCATCTTTGAGCACAGTTGTTTCTGGGCGGCCGTAAGAGCTGGCGTGCCACACATCTGGGGATGGCAGTGGGTTGGTAGCCACGTTCGAAAGCGATCAAGTTGAGCGCAATATAGTGGTTTAGGACAGCTGACGACAGTGTATCTTGTGAAATGCTCTAAGTACTATGGGACTTAACATCTGAGTTCATCAGTCCCTTACACTTCGAACTACTTAAACCCAACTAACCTAAGGACATCACACACATTCATGCCCGAGGCAGGATTCGAACCTGCGACCGTATCAGCCGCGTGGCTCCGGACTGAAGAACCTAGAACCGTACCAATATTCACTTTGGCACATAATCACCAGCCAATCGGATACATTTCTGCCAACGATGAACAAATTTTCTGCAGCCGTCACGGAAGAAGTCGACACTGTTCCCGCAACCACACTCTCAGTTCTCTCAACGTCCTCATCAGGATCATCTCCTGTCACAATTGAATAGAGAAAGGCGTCACCTTCATTCTCGTAATGCGAGAGGAGTTCCTGGCTAATTTCAAGTCTGTGTGCGTTCATTTCAGGAGTCAGCATTCGGGGTACCCATCATGCACAGATGTTCCGATAGCCAAGCAAAGCAAAAAGTGACGCACACGTTCTTGTGAAATGCCGATTGTGCTTGCAATTTCTCTCTGAGTGATACGACGATCGCCCTGAATCAATCTGTCAACTTTTTGCTTATGAAGCTCGGTGGTTGCTGTCACACGACGTGCACCTGTTTGTTTGACACGCTGGTCAGATGTTCCCGCCTCAACATCTTTAAACTTACTCGCCCAACGACGCACAGTACTCACATCAACACAATCACCACAAACTGCTTTCATTCTCTGATGAATCTCCTTTGGGGTGACACCTTCTGCTGTCAAGAATTCAGTGACTGTACGTTGCTTAAATAGCACTGACTGAACGTCTGCGCAGGGTTCCATACTTCACACCGTAACAACACAACCGTTCAATGCTAAGGCTTCCCACCAATTGCAGCTGTAGAGAAGAGACTACGGAACAAACTACTAGCTGCCGCATGCCAATGCTGGCAACTGTTCAAGAGTTACGAAGGTGGCGCCACTACTTTTGGAAATTTGCAATTTGTGGTAAGCTCTTATGGGAGCAAACTGCTGAGGTCATCGGTCCCTAGACTTACACACTACTTAAACTAACTTAAACTAACTTAGGCTAAGGACAACACACACACACGCCTATGCCCGAGGGAGGACTCGATCCTCCGACGGGGGCACCCGCGTGAACCGTGGTAAGGCGCCTTAGACCGCACGGCTACCCCGAGTGGAGCATTACTGTTCAGTCAACCCTAGCACATGCTGCCATTTTGAGATAGCGTCTGGAAATATGGACGCTATAAAATGGAGCGTCTATTGCAGAAATTGGAACATTCCCGACATATTTTCCTGTTTTGAGTACAACAGAGGGGTGACAGCCGCGGAGGCACCCAGAGACATTTGTGCAGTGCAGGGGGACAATGCCACTGGACAGGTCACGGCGGGAAAGTGGTTTTCTCGTTTTAAGGAGGATCGTTTTGAAGGTACATCTACATCTACATCTACATGACTACTCTGCAATTCACATTTAAGTGCTTGCCAGAGGGTTCATCGAACCACAATCATACTATCTCTCTACCATTCCACTCCCGAACAGCGCGCGGGAAAAACGAACACCTAAACCTTTCTGTTCGAGCTCTGATTTCTCTTATTTTATTTTGATGATCATTCCTACCTATGTAGGTTGGGGTCAAGAAAATATTTTCGCAATCGGAAGAGAAAGTTGGTGACTGAAATTTCGTAAACAGATGTCGCCGAGACGAAAAACGTCTTTGCTGTAATGACTTCCATCCCAATTCGCGTATCATATCTGCCACACACTCTCCCCTATTACGTGATAATACAAAACGAGCTCCTCTTTTTTGCACCCTTTCGATGTCCTCCGTCAATCCCACCTGGTAAGGATCCCACACAGCGCAGCAATATTCTAACAGAGGACGAACGAGTGTAGGTGGTGACGCTTCACGTTCAGGAAGACATTCGGGGTTAACTGAAGACCGTTTAAACTCATAAATCCACGATGATCGACGTTAATGTACTCGAGGGCTAGCAGATGCTATGAACAGTGATCATTCCACCATAGTGCGACATCTGCATGCACTGGGGAAGGTTCAAAAATCGGGTGTGTGGGTACCGCATGCTCTAAGCCAAAATAACAAAAATCAGCGACTGTACATATGTGAATCGCTGGCTCGTGAACAACGCCGAGCATCCCTACCCTGTGTCTTCAATGGTGACGAGTAGCCGCTTCTTTATGCTAACATAGGGAAAAGAAAGGAATGGCTGAGCGCAAACAACGCAGCAACTTCCCGTACAAGGATCTGCGGGTCTCCACAGATGGTAGTGTTGCCCGTGTGTAGAGCAACAGCGACGGTGCAGGCTACTACCAACTGCTTCCCGGATGTGTAACCAGCACTGCCGACATTTCTTCGCGACATCTGATACGTCTTCCAGAAGCAGTCCGAGAATACCCACCAGCAAGAGTGCTTGAAGTGATGAAACTCCAGGGTAACGCCCGCCCGCATTCCGCTAGACTGACAAAAAACACAGTACAGGAGCTGGGGTTGGAAGTCAGATTCCCACCGTTTCCGTTATCTGTCGAACAACCTCCAAGGAGCTTCCGTCCTGGATGACAGTGCGCTCCCAATATGGCTCGACAAGCTCTTCGCCGCAGAACCACAAGATTTCTACAGCCGTGTAATTGAAAAGTTACACCGGCGTTAGCAGGCTGCTGTGAGCAGTGAAGCAGAATGTATTATCGACGAAAAAAGTCTCTGTTATGTGCATGTATTGTGTTTATTAAGCGAATGTCTTTGCCGCAGTGGTAACACCAGTTCCCGTCACATCACCAAAGTTAACCGCTGTCAGGCTCGGCTAGCACTTGGATGGGTCACCGTCTGGGTCTGCTGGTCTGCTGAGTGCTGTTGGCAAGCGGGCTGCACTCAAGTGAGGAGCTGCTTCACTGAGGAGCAGCGCCACCGGTCACACGAAAACCGACGACGGCTGGGAGATCGGTGTGCTGAGCACACGGCCACGCCCCCCCCCCCTCCCCCCCCCCCGTATCAACATCTCGTGACTACTAAGGGCTGAGGATGACACGGCGGCCGGTCGGTTCCGTCGGGCCTTCAAAGACCTTTTTTGCTGGAATGTGCGTGTCTCAGTAACTGGTTTATGCATTAGCCATTTTCGTTTTTATTGTACAGTCAACATTACTAATATGAAAATATGTACTGTGGACTGCTGGAAATTGGCCAAGTTGGACAACTTTTGCCTATTTTTCAAAACAATTACATTTGGCGCTCTGCCAAATTTCTGAACTTACCTGTACAGTAACTACTCCTTGCATCACAAATAAAAAACAGTTAATGACGATCTTTTTGTATGATTTTTTGAATCGCACAGCTTTCACAGGTATTTTTAATGTTTTTGTTTTTTCTTTCTGGAGGACGTAATTCTTTGATCATCTATAGAAGTCCCTCGTCTGCTCATTTTCAGTGTCACCTGAATAATAATTACTTGTTTTGCTTAACAGAGAATATAACTGTCTTTCTGAATAACTTTTGGATGTAAATACTACGTTGCCTCTAGGTTTAATGTTTTCCCTTGGCGGTGTTCCACTAGGACGTTTGATGGAAAGGTAACAACTTTGTCATACAATAATTCTGGAATTTTTGAACTTGTTTTCGGATAGTCTCTTTTAGTTCAGGTTGCATGTCGCTAAAATGTCAAAAGGCGGTATGACTCAGCAGGGAGATCGCAAGTATAAAAAAAATGACTATATTATTCTAGAACTTGCTGTCACCGCAGCGGAAAAGCAGCTGCAACAGTTAGAAACATTGTAAATAAAATGTCTTCATACGAAGGCGCTACACTGGAACGAACAACCACGAGAAGATATGGTCCTAAATAAGTCATTTAGACGTGGAGAATTTCAGATTTTCTTATCAAAAATGGTTCAAATTGCTCTGAGCACTACGGGACTTAACATCTTAGGTCATCAGTCACCTAGAACTTAGAACTACGTAAAACTAACTAACCTAAGGACACCACACACATTTATGCCCGAGGCAAGATTCGAACCGGTGACCGTATCAGTCCCGCGGTTTCGGACTGCAGCGCCTAGAACCGCACGGCAACCGCGGCCGGCACTTTCTTATCGCCGAACAAGAAACAAGGGAAAAGGTTTTTATTTCCCAAACATTCGTTCAGAATATTTACTCAGTACACAATGCATTATGTATATAGCTTTTAGAACTCATGTAACTCTGAAGTGTGTGAATTTAAAGGTGCCTATTTTATTCTTTTGAATATTTGGATGTATGTATCATTGCAATATAATGTTTCCAAGGTTTAAATACTTTTTCCCCTCGAACTGTTTAATGATTTCCACTTTTTTTTAATACCGATGAAAAAGCTGCCCCGTTTCTGAGTAATTTTACCATCATGTTTGCAATTTTTTTAACTTATGAATGTTTCTTTTCAATTTATCATTCTGGTACAAATTGTGCAACTACGTATGAAGACTATTAGTTTATGGTGGTTTCGAAATATGTTCGTACACATAAGTTAATATAGCAGTTGCCAGAAAGACAAATAGAGTCAAAGTTGTCTCTGAAGACGCTGTTGTTGAATTACGAAACAACATGTACGTAGCTAGTCAATGTTATAATGTATTTTTATCGCTATTATATCTTTTTCATCACATTGCGAAGACTGTAATATCTTTTACGTTCGCCAAACTGGCAAGAAATTTTGTAGTTAAATTTAGAGAGCGCACGTACGATCAAAACAAGTGCCATCAGTAATCACTAAACGTCGATAAACAGAAAATCCGCAGCATGCATGATAATTAGGGAATTTTACGCAAGGCACCTGAAACCTACACCACAGACAGAACTAACTTTGGTTTTTTCCCAACTTAACGGATTTTCACACGCATTCTGACAACTGGTTAACGTGCCCACTATAGGGTGTGACCGTCTCTGGCACCAATACAGGCGTGACAACGACGGGACGTGCTGTGAACGATGTCATCAATCTCATATTGCGGCAATACCGTCCGTTCTTCCTGCAGAGCTGCTCACAAGTCTTGGAGAATGGTTGATGGGTGCTGACGTCATGCAAACAGTCTCCCTGGCCTAGCGCATCTAGAAATGCTGTAATGCTCTACACGATTCAAATCGGGAGATCGTGCAGGCCACGGCATGTCTGCAATATCTTAAAAAAAAAAAAAAAACACCGGTGCTCCATGAAGTCGAGCATTATCGTCCACCAGTCTGGGCCGATAGCAGCCCGCAACAACGGCGCACGAGATCCCAAGATCTCCTCACGGTGGCTCTGCCTGACAGCAGTTAAATCTTGCTGATCCACCCGCACGATTTCATGAAGGCGTGCTCGGGCAATCAACACAGTCCCTGGCCACATGATTAGGGATCCTCCACGATATCGGTCTCTTTCCACAAGGTTTGGTCCCGAAATCGTGTTCCACGTGCCCACCACATGCGAATCCGTCAAGAATCACTCTCCAGACCAAATCGGGATCATCTGTGAAAAGAAGATTTGCTCACCGTTCGACCATCCAGATGGCATGTTGACGGCTCCACTCTAGACGTTCCCTTCTGTGAAGATAAGCCAGAGGTAAACAGACAGCAGGTCTCTCACAATGAAGGCCATTGTGCTGAAGCCTTCTGTACACAGTTTGCCTCGATACGACACGTCCAGCGAATTCTGCGAGTTCAGATGCCGGTTAGAGTGCAGTAGCAAGGCAGCACCGTCGTGCCTTACAGCAAAATAACGTTTCACACTTCCCGATGTCACACGTGGTTGTCCCTGTCCTGGTCTCCAGGATACAGTTCCGCTCTCTATAAACTGTTTCCGCGTCCGAGAAACAACAGAAGGACTCGCATTAAGCCATCGGATCACATCAGTTTGCGACTCTCCTGCTCCCTTTCTCCCTATGGCCCTTCACGGCAGAGAGTCTGTTGGCGCCTTCTCCGTGCAGTACTCGGCCGTCTGAGACTGTACACAGCGGGTCTGCCTGTGCAGCTACCCAGCAGACACTACCCCCCCCCCCCCCCCCCCTTGACAGGTGCCCTGGCGTCAGTGTGCTGGCGCGGTTGTCCGTTGATCGGAATGCCACCTGCCGTGCAGAACACGATCGTAACGACGTCTGTTGACAGTTTGTATGGTTATATAGTGAATTAAACACAGGACGGGGAAATAGCAGTTTGTTGCTTTAATTTTGGATACTAATGTAGTAGGTGCACTACTCTGACAGATCCGATAAAATCGCAAGAGATGTTTTAAGCGTCTATTGCGTGGCTCATGTAGGTGCGTAGGTGCTAGGCGCTACAGTTCGTGGTGCTCAAATGATTAGCGTTCGAGCTTCGTAAGACGAACACGTATGAAGCTGCAGTTCGACTCCCGCTAAAACTTAATTATTAATCTATTTTTTCATCACTGGTCGTATCATTTAATTTATATGACATTTTAGAGGTAATATAATTTTAAATAGCACGTGTATTTGCATGAAGTTCTAGCGAATTTCATGTTATTTGACTATTCACTATTTTTAATTAAATTTAATTATTAGAACAAACATATTTACAACTGTCGCCAGTAAACGAAGAAACTTTCAGAGTATTCCTGAAAACGTATCCCTCACAAATGCAGCTTGGTAAGGTACCCTGCACTCTGCACTCTGCACCTCGACGCTTCGAGCTGCAGACACAGAGGCGGGCCTCATTTGGCAGTTACCCTGCACAGCGGAGAGACGTCGCTATTGTTACAAGACCGAGTGGTGAAGGTTTTCTGAATATCACAGAATTCACACTTGTGCTACAAAACTGTTCTTGGATTACTGCAGATAATGAATGTCATGACGATTCAATGCATAATGCAATTACAAAACGTCTGTTAAAAGATGCGTTCGTGTACTGTGAAAGTCTTATTCAAGAAGTGGATCTTATTGATGCAGAGGAATCACCGACGATTTCTGCAGATGCAATGGCGACTGGAAAAGTACTGTATCATTCTGTTGTCCAAATGTTAGGAGAAAAGAGACTTATTACTGACCTGGAACTCTTTCACTCCGACGAAGTGGATGAAGAAGGTCTATTTCGTAAAGTGAACGATATTTCCGAAAACGAGGATTCTGAGTCATCCAAAATGAAGACAAAAGCCGAGTACATTCCGTTGGAGATGAAACTAAAAGTAGCAATGCTGGGAAAAGAATGACCCACGTGGAATCTACTAAATCTCCGGAATAAACAATCCCGAAATTTAAAAAGAAAGGACCATTTCAAAACATGCGAAGAAAACATAGAAAATATAAAAAATTCAGGATCAGCAATCGATAAATATGCACTAATTGATTTTTGAACGAATGGCCGCTTCGTGGAGGCTTGCAAAAATCATCAGAAATTGAGTTACATTTTTCCCAACTTTTCATCTAATTTCTTTTTAATCTTCAGCAACCGTATTTTAACTACAGGTTCTGACAGTGATATGGAACTTTGATTGTACATTTCAGGTAACAACAAGGATTTTACAGCAATTGGCTTTTGGCTGCTGCAGGCCAATTTCAGTCTGAGGACTACGGCTTCAAGGCATCACTGTCGAGGGTTAAAAAATTCAAACAACGGCACAGAATTCGGCAGACGAAGATCACGACATATGCGAGTAACAGAGAATCTCTGACTTGAGGAGAAACACTGGAAGCTGCAAGAAAGTTTAAACTAAGACGAAGGCATTTGTCTCTAATTTCGACAATAAATTTGTGATTAATGCACACCAGTCAGCTTGCCAATACCAGTCAACTTACGACAAAACTCTTGCTGAAAGGAATTCAAATATTGTTTGTTAAAAACGCGATATGAATAAGGTAACGCGCTCCATACACAGCGCAATACGTGATAACGCTGTCCGGTGCATTATTACCGCAAGTGCTTTTGTGTTTGCAAGAGGCCACTCGAAAGATTGGACCAACAGTTCAACAAACTATTGAGACAAGGAACGAGAAATTGCTTATCGTGAAGATGCTATTAAAATCCATTCCATCGTACATCACCAACTGTCAGCACCTATAATTGCCAAAAGCCGGCCGGAGTGGCCGAGCGGTTAAAGGCGCTACAGTCTGGAACCGCACGACCGCTACGGTCGCAGGTTCGAATCCTGCCTTGGGCATGGATGTTTGTGATGTCCTTAGGTTAGTTAGGTTTAAGTAGTTCTAAGTTCTAGGGGACTTATGACCACAGCAGTTGAGTCCCATAGTGCTCAGAGCCATTTTTTTAATTGCCAAAATGTTGCGTTGCGCACGCTTTGTATCCAAACTATGGGAAGAACGAGAAGTTTTTCAGAATGTCAACGAAGTGCGTTTTCCTTTAGAAACTCTGAACAGTCCCTGTAAATACGGGAAGACTGCACTCCTTCGGTGTAATAGATGTCGTTTCAGTTATGTTTTGTATGTCTATCTGACAAATACTAAATGGTAATTAATGGGTGTATGGTTATCTGGAGACTGATCTGCAAACAGAAACTGGTGGAAGTTAGCCAATGTGGGACTTTGCAATCTACTGTAAGATTCATTTACCACAGAAGATTTCAAGGTCACCACCCAATTTAATTAAAATTGGGAAAATTTAACATAAGAACTGAATTAATCACTGAATTGGTAAGCATAACTAACGTGTTAATATTAATAAAAATATCCAAGTGCAAATATGGAATGAGCGTATGGGAACAATTTATGTAAAACGGTAAATCAAATAATTCAGAGCAAGCAGGAGGTTGAGCCTTAATAAAAAGAACAAGATAATCAGACAAAAGTCTACAAATATAAGACCTGTCTTTTGTGCATTTGTCTGAGAACGAGGCATTACAGTTTAACATAGTTTACTGAAATAAAACTTCATATTAAAAATTCACAAAGTAATTCTAAACTATGATCTGTCGATGCCTGTTATTTAATTAATTAACTCACTTACACTATTATTATACTGAGGGCTGAGGTACACTGCGAAGATTAATGAAAAGGAAATCTTAGGCGCACATGGGAAAAGTTCACACAATCATACACGATTTACAGTTACAAGAATAGAGATAAAAAGAATTTTGCACCTCACAATATTTCACCGCCTCAGAGGTTCATCCCTATCGCTGTGGTTCAATTGCTTTCACTAAGAATACTATGGAACACTTTTCGACAGAGAAATTTGTCTGCATCACCTTGCACATGAAATTAAGGTACGCTGGCGTGAAACACCGGCAAATACCATGAATATTCACGAAGAAAGCAAAATTACTAAGACTCGTTAAAACTTCATGAACACGGATGTAAACCGTATAGACACAAGTATCAATAAAATATTAGGTGTAATTAAGAATAAATCTTGATTAAGTTAGTACTGAAATTACACTCGGCGAAATCGCCAGCACGTAGTATGAGGAAAGCTACACAATCATAAAACTGAAACGAAATGAAATGTAGAAGAAATAAAACACATACACACGAGAAAAGTTCACACATACGTTGCAGTTAAAAGAGAAGTCAGACAACTGAATTTTAAATATGTGCTGGGGTAACGAACGTCCTACAACGTGTGTTTTGCTTACACAGAGAGAGGACTGGAAAACCGTACTAGACACAGAAAAACATACTCTGAAAAATATAAGAATTCGACTACCGAACTCCAAAACGAACTAGCAGACCACACGTGTACGTCGGTAGGAGTAGCTGCACACCGCCACACGCTAACACACCGAGCGGCGCCACGTCTTCACTCGCCGAGGGTCCAGCCTCGAGTGCCGGGAGCACCCCCTCCCCCCCCTCCCTGCAGCGAACTTCCCCCCCCCCTCCATGCAGCGAACTTCCCCCCCCCCCCAGACCCCAGAGGGGTCCTTTCCGGGACCAACTTAACTACCGTCGAATGACTACCGAAAGAGTACAAATCTCTTTGCCTTGACTGACAAAACTACGTTGGCTACACTCTTGCTATCACAGCAGACAGGCAGGTGAATCTCTTTGCCTTGACTGACAAAACTACGTTGGCTACACTCTTGCTATCACAGCAGACAGCCAGGTGGTGTACTGCTACCATACATAAGACAAATTCTAGATACACACTCACTCAATCATTCACACAGATGGTAAAGACAGAAAGGAAATTTGGGAACACAAAATATAAGTAATCTACATAAGATTAGATGATTACTGGAAAAATTGATACTTTAATGTTACTGTGTAACACTGAATGGGGACAAACACGATGTACGAAACTAAATTACAAATAATTGAGCGTGACAGCACCAAATAAAAGTTAAATAGTGTGAAACGAATCTAACGCAGACTTTCAATACCATCCTGCAACGTGTGATGTCGAGAGTGCATCCGACGTTTACGGAACGATCTGTGTGCTTAATTTGTAGATATTAATTGGAATTTAACATTGCTTTCAACGTCCCCTAACGGCCACTGAGAGCTGTTTAGGGAGGCTCCCCCACTGACAAGCACTAGTTATGGTACAAGTGCACGTATGAACCGGCGAAATACTGTTTATCGAGTTTTTTTGAATGTCGTATGTCTTCATTTTTTTCTACCCAATGGATGATTGTAATTATTATAGAAATAGTACTTGTTATTTATTCTGCTTATCTGGCATATATCGCTGATGGCTGTGGCCGAGACGCCTTAAGGTGTACCCTTGACAAAAACAGAAACATAACAGCGATCGAGACGGGCAGCTACACTGACTAGTGTTAATCACTCGCTCTCCTACAATCATTTTATGTCATTGATAAGCACGTGGGTAATTGTTGTGAAAAGCAGGTGATCTTGCAGAAATGAATTTTCTGAATGTCAAATTACAATCAATATAGTTAAGTCAGCGTACAGACAACAGCTGCGATTTTATTAGTTGGAAACGCTTGACCAGGAATATTTCACAAAGCGTTCGGACCTCAGTTACACTATGAGAGGTTGTAAAAAATACTTGAAAAAACAGACAGATAAAAAAAGGTAAGTAAACTATTTATTTATTTCAAAAGTAATCGCCGACGGCCAGTGCCTTGTCACAGAAGCGCTTGCCGCTGCCTACGGGACGGTGATCCTACCCAGGTGTGTGCAGCTCTTCGTCAGAAGCAAATCGACGGCTGCGAATGTCTTTCTTCAGGGCTCCAAAAATATGGAAATCGCATGCGGCAGATCTGGACTGTATAAGAGCTGCGAAATGACACGGATTTTGTAAAGTGGAACGTACTGGATAATTACTGGCTATCAAAGAAACAAGACCTCCTTGAGATTATGATTTACCCTTTCCGCAAAGGAAGGTTGTGAACAATGGGGTGTGGTGGTTACAAGGATAATGGGGTGACTAAAATTAAGTCTTTCAAATTGATTTGGCAGCAATGCGGATACGTGATCACTTAGCAGCGATTTGGGGAAACAAAACTGGCAAAAATGTTTCTCAAGCCCATTATACCAACATCTCCCGACATCATCCGAGTACGAAATAACAAGACAAACTTTGTAAACCCATCGACTACCACAAAAAAACAGTTATTCCCTTCGTCTGAGTTAGGAAAAGGTCCCAAATAGTCTATAAACAATCTATTCAAAGGAGATCGTTCTATATTCTATGCCGACCAAGCCTGCGGTTTATCATTACACGCTTTACTCATTTTACATACTTTGCAATGACCAGCTGACCTGCGACTATCTACATCCGTTCTCTTCCATGTGAAATGGTCCCTCGTTTCCATCCTTGCCTTGTGTTTGCCAAAATTCCCACCACTGACTGACTCGTGATAGTACTTAAACACTTCCACCACTAGTTCTTGGGCAGCACTACTTTCCCGCTTTCTAACACAATAAATGTTTTTTGAGAGAGTACCCATTTACGTCTTCTTTATTTTCTAGTTTTCTTTTAATAGCACTTAATTCAATATCCTCATGTTGGAATGAACCAAGATCCTTGAAGAGTTCCAGTAAATCCAGCAATATATTATTCACCCTTATTTATTCACCTTCCTATACTTTTCCCTTGTTCACTTTTAGTTGATTTCCTCGGATTCTTCCTGGAATATACGGCTCAGACTACGAGCAATAATATCTTCCGTTCGTTTTCTGCGCTTCACTTTACATTTGAAAGCAGACAAACGTGCCGCCCTTCGATCAGTTGTTCGGGCCTTAAGTGGACCAGACAACACCCGACTCACTGCCTGGTTGTCAGTTTCCATCGTAAGACTTTCGTGCTCCAGATAGAATCGGAACTTTTCTATAGCGAATAATACCGCTAGTACTTCTAATTCATATAGTCAATGACAAGTTTCTAATTTCGACAATGCCCTAGAAACGTATACTATTGGCCTACGTACGCCATTCTCTTCTTACAATAGGTCTGCCGCCACCACGGTCATGGATACTTAAATCTGATATATAAAATGCTTTTCAGAATCAGGCAACACCAGAGATTTCATCAACGCGGTTTTCTGCACTTCAAATGCAGATTTTTGCGAATACTTCCAACGAGATTTTCCTATTTGCCCCCAAATTCATTAAATTTCTGAAGAAAGTGATCAGTAATGAACTTACATCTACATCTACATCCATACTCCGCAAGCGACCTGACGGTGTGTGGAGGAGGGTACCTTGAGTACCTCTATCGGTTCTCCCTTCTATTCCAGTCTCGTATTCTTCGTGGAAAGAAGGATTGTCGGTATGCTTCTGTGTGGGCTCTAATCTCTCTGATTTTATCTTCATGGTCTCTTCGCGAGATATACGTAAGAGGGAGCAATATACTGCTTGATTCCTCGGTGAAGGTATATTCTCGAAACTTCAACAAAAGCCCGTACTGAGCTACTGAGCGTCTCTCCTGCAGAATCTTCCACTAGAGTTTATCTATCATCTCCGTAACGCTTTCGCGATTACTAAATGATCCTGTAACGAAGCGTGCTGCTCTCCGTTGGATCTTCTCTGTCTCTTCTATCAACCCTATCTGGTACGGATCCCACACTGCTGATCAGTATTCAAGCAGTGGGCGAACAAGCGTACTGTAGCCTACTTCCTTTGTTTTCGGATTGCATTTCCTTATTCTTCCAATGAATCTCAGTCTGGCATCTGCTTTACCGACGATCAACTTTATATGATCATTCCATTTTAAATCACTCCAAATGCCTACTCCCAAATAATTTATGGAATTAACTGATTCCAGTTGCTGACCTGCTGTATTGTAGCTAAATGATAGGGCATTTTTCTTTCTATGTATTCGCAGCACATTACACTTGTCTACATTGAGATTCAATTGCCATTTCCTGCACCATGCGTCAATTCGCTGCAGATCCTCCTGCATTTCAGCACATTTTTCCATTGTTACAACCTCTCGATACACCACAGCATCATCTGCAAAGAGCCTCAGTGAACTTCCGATGTCATCCACCAGGTCATTTATGTATATTGTGAATAGCAACGGTCCTACGACACTCCCCTGCGGCACACCTGAAATTACTCTTACTTCGGAAGACTTCTCTCCATTGAGAATAACATGCTGCGTCCTATTATCTAGGAACTCTTCGATCCAATCACACAATTGGTCTGATAGTCCATATGCTGTTACTTTGTTCGTTAAACGACTGTGGGGAAATGTATCGATCGCCTTGCGGAAGTCACGAAACAAGGCAACTACCTGTGAACCCGTGTCTATGGCCCTCTGAGTATCGTGGACGAATAGCGCGAGCTGGGTGCCACACGATCGTCTTTTTCGAAACCCCTGCTGATTCCTACATAGTAGATTTCTAGTCTCCAGAAAATTCATTATACTCGAACATAATACGTGTTCAAAATTCTACAACTGATCGACGTTAGAGATATAGGTCTATAGTTCTGCACATCTGTTGGACGCCCCTTCTTGAAAACGGGGATGACATGTGCTCTTTTCCAATCCTTCGGAACGCTACGCTCTTCTAGAGACCTACGGTACACCACTGCAAAAAGGGGGGCAAGTTCCTTCGCGTACTCTGTGTAAAATCAAACTGGTATCCCATCAGGTCCAGCGGCCTTTCCTCTTCTGAGCGATATTAATTGTTTTTCTATCCCTCTGTCATCTATTTCGACATCTACCATTTTGTCATCTGTGCGACAGTCTAGAGAAGGAACGACAGTGCAGTCTTCCTCTGTGAATCAGCTTCGGCAAAAGACATTTAGTATTTCGGCCCTTAGTCTGTCATCCGCTGTTTCAGTACCATTTTGGTCACAGAGTGTCTGGACATTTTGTTTTTATCCACCTACCGCTTTGACATAAGACCAAAATTTCCTAGGATTTTCTGCCAAGTCAGTACATAGAACTTTACTTTCGAATTCATTGAACGCCTTTCGCATTGCCCTCCTCACACTACAGTTCGCTTCGCGTAATTTTTGTTTGTCTGCAAGGCTTTGGCTATGTTTATGTCTTCTGTGAAGTTCCCTTTGCTTCCGCAGCAATTTTCTGTTGTTGTACCACGGTGGCTCTATTCCATCTCTTACGATCTTGCTTGGCACATACTCATCTAATTCTTACTGTACGATGGTTGTGATGAGTATGTGCCAACACTATCTGTACTTGAGACAAAACTTTTGTGTTGAGCCGTAAAGTAGTCTGAAATCTGTTTTTTGTCACTTTTGCTAAACAGAAAAATGGTGCTGCCTTTTTTAATATTTCTATTTACGGCTGAAATCATCGATGCAGTAACCGCTTTATGATCGCTGATTCCCTGTTCTGCGTTAACTTAGCTACATCGTTAACAGTATTTTGTAGAGAAATCTTATAAATAGCACACGTTCTTTCTTGATCAACCTGTATCTCATTCTCTGATATGATAGTACTCAAGAACCAAACACAGCAATGAGTCAATGTAACTTTTGATGGTTTCACAGTAAGACCGCTTCCTTTAAGCGTTGTAATACTTGACCTACATGATCTAAATGTTCTTCTGACGAAGCAAAATGACGTGTATCATCATCTAATCGACGGTTCACAAACTTTAATTTTAAATCATCAAATACGGAATCCAAGAATTGTTAAAGCATAGACACTGTTGCCAACTTGGAGGTCACCCTTTGAAACTTATGAAGGTCCCAATCTCTACAAAACATTTTGGTTGCCTTGGAATCGACGGTTCACAAACTTTAATTTTAAATCATCAAATACGGAATCCAAGAATTGTTAAAGCATAGACACTGTTGCCAACTTGGAGGTCACCCTTTGAAACTTATGAAGGTCCCAATCTCTACAAAACATTTTGGTTGCCTTGGAATGTTGAGTCAAGGCTATGCCTGCCTTGAATGTACCACAGCAAAGTTCTTGGACACCTTAAAGCAAGCAAAACAGGTATGAACATCAGGACTGGTACCAACGGTAATTACCTTCTTAGTTAACTGTCTATAATCAAACATTACTCTAACTCCCTCTCCCCCCCCTTCCACAAAATTTGATAAACAAAACACTTAGAAGAAGCATAAGGTGAATTACTCCTTGTTGTAGTAAGTGGTGTACAGTCTTTTTGAATTGGTGCAGTTCAATGGCAGTCAATCTATATGGCATCTGTTTGACCCGATTGTGATCCGTCACTTGTATTACTTAATTCTATCAATCATAACCAACTTCTCCGTAAGGACATCGGGATACTCGGCCCTGAAAAAAGACATACGTTGCCGTCCATTTGCTTCGGACGAAGATGTACGCTCCTGCATGCAATCATGGTTCTGTAGGCAACTGCAAACATTTTTCCACTGATGCACTGACTGCCTTTCTCCACAAGTGGATAAGTTTATTAACAGCTATGGTGATTACTTAAAACGGAACCCTTTAGATAATCGCCTTGTTGTCCGTCTGTCAGCCTGTCCGACTGTTAAGAACCATTTTTATCAGGAATAAGTAGACGAATCAACTTGAAATTTATGGCATGCATTAAGGTCTACGGTCCCTTCGTAGTGTAAAGTATTGAAGCTACTAATACAGCCGAAAGATGCGGTCATTTTTGTCATATATTTTGATACTCCGAACCTCACGCGTCAAGACGTATGGGGCACTGTCCATTGAGACAGAATGGTAAAATTTGGCTAGAAACAAGATTTCACAGTGCAAGTAAAGGGAAGTATCCGAAGTTGTTGATTTTTAATAATATTACACAAAAAAGTATGTAATTTGTCGATAGTTATCCGGCTCTAAACTTGAAATTAAAACATTCTCGAAAGTCTTGGAATACCTGTGGCCGACCTCTTGCCAGTATCAATGTCGATAACAGACAACAATCGTCAGTGTCGTCGATTTTCGAAATGGATAAACTGTCTGCAAACGTAATTAATTTTGTATGGAAAGCTCCGTGTTCGAGTCATACACGCACTCGACCACTTTTTTAAAAACTGTCTCGTTTTCATTTGAATGTCCCTTACATGTACTAATATGGGTGTGGATCACCAACAGCATAAATGCGTGTTTTCGAGAGCTACAGACCACTCGTGAGAGGTGGAGTCGCACAGAGAGTGGATTTATTTCGAGCACATGTACATCCAGAGGTCCAGCAGAAGCAGAGCCAGGTGCGGGGACGTGGCCCAGGCGAGGCGGCCCGGGGAGCGGCTGCGCCACACGCCGAACCTGACGGGGGCGTGCTCGACGATCCAGTCGCGGTAGTAGCCGACGAAGGTGAAGTTCTGCGGGCTGTGGTCGCTGTACTCGTCGCACCTGTCGTCGGGCAGCAGCCCCTCCTGCCGCAGGGTGCCCACCAGCATGTTCTGGCACACGAGGGGCGCGCCCGCGTCGCCCATGCACGGCCACCTGCAAACACCGGGGACACGAGCACGTCTTGCAGCTGTGTCAACAGACCGACACGAAACACGTTCAATAACGAGCGTTTGCAGTCCGACGGCCAACTACGTAGAGACTTTAGTACGGGGCTATAAATCATTCATTCGTTTTCAAAGTTCTATATTTTCTAAAGTAATGCGTGTAGAAATAAGCTCAGCTGTGACACCTCCTAACGTCGTCTCGGACCTCCTTTTGCCCGACGTAGTGAAGCAACTCTGCGTGGCAGGGAGCCAACAAGTCGTTGGAAGTCCCCTGCAGAAATATTGAGCCATGCTGCCTCTACAGCCTTCCATAACTGCAAAAGACTGGCCGGTGCAAGATTTTGTGCACGAACTCACCTCTACACTATGTCCCATAAATTTTCGATAGGATTCATATCGTGGGGTCTGGGGGCCAAATAATTCACTCGAACTGTCCAGAATGTTCTCCAAACCATTCGCGAGCAATTGTTGCGTAGTGACAGGTTTGTCAGCGTGAGGTTTATGAATGGCTGAAAACGGTCCATTAAGTAGCTGAACATAACCATTTCTAGTTAATTCTAATTCATTCTCAACAATATTTTTGTATTTATTTTTCAAAATTTAAACTTCATGTAAATTTTTGTTAAAAGGTTTGGGAAATCTGCCACAAAGAAAAGAAAAGAAAGATAAATAGAAACAAAGATAACCAAGTAAAAGAAAACAAAATAAAAGAGACAAAAACAAAACACGATCAACTATGACCCGCCTCCACGTGGGGGGACACCTGCAACGGTGCGATCGGATGTGGGAACTGGTGTGGAGGTTCAGCCACATCAGCGCCCATATACCGATCGCAGCGGCTAAGTGGTCAATAAAGATCCACCTTAAGTAATTAGGTGGTGGGCCGTAAAATCAGGGCGGCAAGTGAAAAAAAAAGTTTTGGTTAATGTTCGATTCGGTTGGACCAAAGGACCCACGTGTAAACAGCCCACATCCACACCACTATGGAGCCACCACCAGCTTCCACAGCGCCTTCTTGACAACTTGGATCCATGGCTTCGTGGGGTCTGGGCCTCACTCCAGCCCTGCCAACAGGTCTTACCAACTGAAATCGGGACTCATCTGACCAGATCCTGGCTTCCAGTAGTCTGCGGTCCATCCAGTATGATCACGAGCCCAGGCGCGGTGCCGCAGACGATATCGTGCCGTTAGCAAAGGCAGACGCGTCGGTCCTCTGCTGCCGTAGCCAATTAACGCCAAATTTGGCCGCTCAGTCCTAACGGGTACGAGCGCCGTACTTCTCACATTGATTTCTGACGTTATTTCGCGTAGTGTTGCTTGTCTGTCATCACTGACAACTCTACGCAAACGCCGCTGCTCTCGATCGTCAAGTGAAGGCCGTCGGCCACTGCGTTGTCCGTGGTGGGAGGCGACGCCTGAGATTTCATATTCTCGAGACGCTCTTGACACTATGCATCTCGGAACAATGGACCCGCTAACAATTTCCGAAATGTAATGTCTCGTGCGTCTAGCTCCAACTACCCTCCCAAACCCTGTTAATTCTCGTCGTGCGGCCGTAATCTCATCAGGAATACTTTCATATCAGTCATCTTAGTACACATGATAGCTCCGCCAACGCACTGCCCTTTCATACCTTGTGTATGCGATACTACCATATTACCAACATTTGTGTATGTGCATAGCCCTACTCCACGAGTTTTGCCACCTCAGTATATGCCTGAATGCATGAAAGAACCGTAAAGCCACCGAGTTTCCGTAGTGCCAGCACTTCGCGTTATAAATGGAGTGGCGACGAAGTAAGATAAGAGTTTTAGTGCATTCAAAAGTACGTGAGCCTGCCGGAAAGTAATGCCCGCGAACTTTTCATTGTGTTCTCAGGATCGGTTGAGGTGTTGTCATGCATATTACTGAAGAAAGTTATAACCATCTGCCACCAGAGAGCTCCGAATTGTAGCGTGTAACACGGCGCTGTGTCATGTGACCATGCCGGTGTACAGCGAGGCATTCACAAGACTGAAAGCACGAATTCATAGAGTTCATCCACACACGGAGCGCTCACTCCTTCAACTGGATAACTCCAGATCACACACGAGTGCTGTGAGCGTCCTCCGTACAGCCCCGACTGGACGCAGTCATATTTTCATCCGTTTCCAAAACTTAAGGAAAATCTTTGCTGGTGATGAAGTGGTGCAAGCTAAGTTGAAGTTGTAGCTCCGTCAACAAACTTTCTACAATGACGGTATCAATAAACTGGTCTCTCGCTCGGGGGAATGTTTTCGTCGCCAGGGTGACTATGTTGAGAAACAAGTAAGTAGACTTGAAGAGAAAAGATGTAGAATATCACCAAACTTTGCTTTAAGTGTTTTCACACAAAAAAATCGGAGGAATTACGTTTCAGCAAGCCCTTCTAATTATGGAAAAGAACCGCCGTGTAAACACGGAACAGAGCATTTGCGTTATTCTTCTATCGAAAGTTTAGCGCCAGTGATTGCTTTTGAACAGAAAAGTGCCACTCGATGAAGAGTACTAGTTGCAAACGAGGAGAGAGAACGAGGGAAACTTCCGCACGCAGTCCAAGAACATCAACGGTGACCGCAAAACACCAACTTGGAATAGAGCAGCAAACTGTGTACTAGATTCTGCGATGACAGTTACATTTCAGATCATATCGTCGTGAGCTCGTGCATCAACTGGAATTGGAAGATTATGGATGGTGCCTTCAATTTTGCCTGACACTGCGGGAAGAACGGATGAACACTGCACCTCCAATCTAATATTCGCTGACAAAGCGACGTTCCATTTATCTGGGACGGTCAGTCACCCCAATGTGATAGCGTGGGGAACTGAAAAAATGAAATGGAATGATCGTATGAAATGATAGCTGATAGTCCCCACATGGGAAAGTTCGGCCGCCTAGATTCAAATCTTTTCAGTTGATGCCACGATGGGCGACTTGTGTTTCGATGATGATGAAATGATGATGAGAATAGCACAACACCCATTTTTTGACAGCTGTATTGCCTTTCCATGGCACCCAGTGACTTCTTGCTCTTTCATTAGATAAACAAACCATTGGGTGTCAGGTATTGGCAGAATCACGAGAATATGAGTTTTGACGTAGAACGTTCCCCGAAGAGCCAAACTGCAGACATCCACAACCAAGTCATCCATCGCTGGAAAAAAAAAAAGTGTCCCACTGAAGGATAACTATGTAGAGTGTGATTGACGTTGTTATCAGGTTTCATGTTCACAGCTTCATATTTTCGAGTTGTAATACAGAGAAAAATAAAAGACACGTATCTTTTTATACCTGCCCATACGGCCGTTAAGGGGGTGAAACGCACCGTTGAAAAAGACTGAGTTTAATATTTCTGAACGAATATCGTTGGAACGGTAACAGATGCAAAAAGACACTTCACGTAAAAATACTATCGTTTTTAAGGAATGTTTCAACCTTGCACCCAGTTTTGTAGAAAAAGTCATTTGTTTTGAAGTCCCCTCTGTTTGGTGCGGAAAACAAAAGTGCATTCAGCATTTTTTAATTCGAACAATTTTGAACTTGCTCATTATTCTACAGATTTACAATAATGTGCGACAATAACAATATACAAACAATTTCAAACAAAAATAATTAAATCTGAAAATTTTACAAGTTGTAAAAAAAAGAAGGCAAACGCTAAAAGATAAAACATATACAACAAAAAATTAGAGGATATATATAGAACAATATGCATAGAATATACATTTTGAATACACTTACCTGGGAAATACATATTAAACAATTCAATGTGACAGTTGGCACATTCATAATGGGTGACTGAATTTCTTGTTAATGAAGCTATACGTTTCTCTATTCGTCAAAAGTTGCAATGAGAAGCAAATAACGTGGGGAGGGAATCTTAAAAAAATGGCTTCTTCGACAAATCTAGATGTGCCGTTGTAACAAACATTAAAAACGATAGAAATTTTATGTGAAGTTTTTTTTATATGTCTGTTACCGTTTCTATGGTATTAATTTAAAAATACACAGATCAAAAAAGTTTTGCATCACCTCGCTTCCGAGAGTTCCGGAACCTGTACAGAAAATTGGAATAGAGATCAACATAAACAACATTCCCGACCTTTTTATTGGTCATGAAAACCACACATTGCATGTTGTAGCCAAAAAAAGAAAAAAGGCTCTGAGCACTATGGGACTTAACATCTGAGGTCATGAGTCCCCTAGAACTAACCTAAGGACATCACACACATCAATGCACGAGGCAGGATTCGAACGTCCGACCTCAACAGTCGCGCGGTTCCGGACTGAAGCGCCTAGAATCGCTCGACCGCCGCGGCCTGCCATGTTGTAGCACCATACAACGAGATCCTCAGAGGTGGTGGTCCAGATTGCTGTACATATCGGTACCTCTGATACATAGTAGCACGTCCTCTTGCATTGATGCATGCCTGTAATCGTCGTGGCATCCTATCCACAAGTTCATCAAGACACTGTTGGTCCAGATTGTCCCACTCCTCAACAGCGATTCGGTGTAAATCCCTCAGAGTGGTTGGTGGGTCACCTCGTCCATAAACAGCCCTTTTCAATCTTTCCCAGGCATGTTCTACAGGGTTAGTGCCTGGAGAACATGATGGCCACTCTAGTCGAGCGATGTCGTTACCCTGAAGGAAGTCATTCACAAGATGTGCACAATAGGGACCCGATTTGTCGTCCATGAAGATGAATGCCTCGCCAATATGCTGCCGATATAGTTGCAGTATCGGTCGTAGGATGGAATTCACGTATCGTACAGCCGTTACGGCGCCTTGCATGAGCACCAGTGGCGTACGTCGGCCCCACATAATGCCAACCAAAAATAGCACGGAACCTCCACGTTGCTGTACTCGCTGGACAGTGTGTGCGTTCAGCTTGAGCGCGTTGCGTCCAAATACGTCTCCGACGATTGTGTAGTTGAAGGCATATGCGACACTCATCGGTGAAGAGAACGTGATGCCAATCCTGAGCGATCCAATCGGCTTGTTGTTGGGTCCATCTGTACCGCGCTGCATGGTGTCGTGGATGCAAAGATAGACCTCGCCATGGACATCGGGAGTGAAATTGCGCATCTTGTAGCCTATTGCGCACAGTTTGAGTCTTAACACGACGTCCTGTGGCTGCACGAAAGGCATTATTCAACATGGTGACATTGCTGTCAGGTTCCTCCGAACCATAATCCGTAGTTAGCAGCCGTCCATTGCAGTAGTAACCCTTGGGCGGCCTGAGCGAGGCACATCATTGACAGCTTCTGTCTCTCTGTATCTCCTCCATGTCCGAACAAAGTCGCTTTGGTTCACTCCGAGACGCCTGGACACTTCCCTTGTTGAGAGCCGTTCCTAGCTCAAAGTAAGAATGCGGAGGCGATCGAGCCGCGGTATTGACCGTCTAGGGATGGTTGAACTACAGACAACACGAGCAATGTACCTCCTTCCTGGTGGAATGACTGGAACCGATGGGCTGTTCAAATGGCTCTGACAACTATGGGACTTAACATCTGAGGTCATCAGTCCCCTACAACTTAGAGCTACTTCAACCTAACTAACCTAAGGACATCACACACATCCATGCCCGAGGCAGGATTCGAACGTGCAGTCGCGCGGTTCCTGACTGAAGCGCCTAGAACCGCTCGGTCAGACCGGCCGGCTCATGGGCTGTCAGATCCCCTTCGTCTAATAGGCGCTGCTCATGTATGGTTGTTTACATCTTTTGGCGGGTTTAGTAAAATCTCTGAAAAGTCAAAGGGACTGTGTCTGTGATACAATATGCACAGTTAACGTCTATCTACAGGAGTTCTGGGAACCGGGGTGATGCAAAACTTTTTTGATGTATTTATTAAATTCAGTTTGTTTCTAGAGGTGTTTTGGTTCTTAACGGCCGTATGGGAATGTATAAAAATATTTGTCTCTTCGTTTGGTCTATGCTACAACATTTTCAAAGCCGATCAAAGACGAACTGTATCGTTTGGGTAAGTATTGTCTCCAGAGCTGTATAAGTTTGTAGAATAGATCCACGTCTTCAAAAAGAGACTACAGTTTTTTGGTAGCTTGTGGAACCTACATATGGATGAATTTTATTTCCAGCACAGGCCGTACGGCACAGGAGACGACGTCCATGGAAAGAAGAAAGAAGCTTCAGGGAGGAGGAAATTACTTCAAACAAACAAGTCAGTAAGTGCAAATCTGTACACCACTGCATCGAATTTCCTTCACGAAGTTTCTTCTGTATCTGTGAATTCATCAAATACAGCTGGGAACATCCCATTTGATGATCTATTGAAAGGGTACGAGAGATTTCTGTGTTGGTGGGAAAATGGACAAGGAAATAATAAACAAATTGAAGTTTTGGTCGAAAAATTGTCATGCAGAACGAAATCGACAACCAGCTTTGCGGCAGTGCAGAAGCTAATTTTAGAGGTGAAACAACAAGAATTAATCGTCTGGGGAACCAAATGCAGATTTAATAATGCCACTTACGACGAAGAAGAAATCCGCACAAACGGCCAAGGAGTCGGAAGTTGGTCGTCAGCGCACGGAGTGGCCTGGCCCGCCACGACACTGGCCGTGTTTCGCCGACACCGCGCGCGGCCGACTGCGGTTCCGTCGCCGGCTCATCCGGACTGTTATTTCTCAGTTCATCACTAGAGGTGTTAAAATTATTTCTCAATCTATCATTAGAGGTTCTGAACTTATTTCTTGATTCTGTTTGTACAACATCTAATTTAATACGCAGATTGTCGCTGAAACTCATAAACCATTCTGGTGATAAACACAACTGTCACAACAGCATCACAATTTTCACGTAAAAAGCAGTACTGAAAGCAGTGTAGACGCTGCTCTCCGAACTGCTTGCGTAACCCTCGTTGTGACGATGTGCTAGGCGAGCCGCGTCAGCAAAGACTCTGCCGCATACGTGGCGGTTGTATATCAGGTGTACCGTTAGGAATAAATTATCAGGACGTCGAAGAATCGAAGTTTAGAAGTATGCACTGTTCCCATACACATCGAATTCCAAGAATTTGTATCCAACAGTCCCAGGACAGGTCTCTGAGGTCATGGTGTGCTAGATACAAAATCAATTTCATTTGCGTGCATTTTCGAGAATATGTCACCGCCACAATGAAAGTGACTGTAGCCAAATAAAGGACTTACGAGTAACTTAAACAGGTGGTTCTGCACGAACTTCGTGCACACGAGAAGCAGGAGAGCGTCGAATTAGGAATTTTGATAATGGTGCCTCATGCAGGATCACAGTTTCGTCGTCCAGTTCAGCATTTTAAAGAGATGATCAAAAGAACCCAATTCTAGGATGTACCGTTTGAGCATAAAGAAGTGATACAGATCTGCCAATCAGAATTACCTAACAGGATTGAGATGGATGTTGAGTTGGCCAGCTGTGGACTGAATGACGCAGAAACATTTTTGCCTTTAACTGACAAGCTTTGATATGACCATGAAGCTGATAGCAGAGAATCAGTGCATTCTGTGCAAACACATTACCGACTAACAAAACATGGACCACCTAACGTGAACTTGTGGGTGACGCATCGACCCTACAAAACTGGAAAATGACAGACTACAGATATTATTCGTCATCCATAACAGGCATGGGGGAGACGATATTACGGAGGAAGATATCAGAGAAATAGGGAATTATACAGTTCCGCATTCCAGATCCGGAAGGAAGCCATGAGGAAATGATGAAGAGAGACACTTAACGAGACACTCACTAGTGGCTGAGGCTCCTACATTGTTGCTAGACAGAATTAATCTTCCAGGAGCCTGCCTCGTTAAATGTGAAGCCTTAAAGGTGTCACTAAATTCGACTACAGAACCGCAGACACTGCATACCCAGTCACTGATATGAGATTGGGAGAAATAACAGTAGCACGTCTTTTGGTTTTGGGCAGCCCCATCTCGGTACTCGATAAGGATGTATATGATATGTGTGATAAGGGTAAGAAGTGGCTGAGTTTTATGATGCAATGGGTGAGAGTACACGCTACAATAGACGAAAAGTCTTGAGACGTAAAGGAGCAAGTCAGGACCGACTTCGGTGCCGGTCACACACGATTAGCGCCGATTATTGATTATATGGAACCCGACTGAGTACGCGATCCGATCCTCAGTCTTGATTTCCTCAAGTTGTACAAAGTGGTGCTGTACTTGATATATGCACTAGTGCATTTAGATGGGATGGAATTTAAGTTAACTATCAAGGACTGTCAAGGCGGCTCATACATGGAGAGCGTCGATGTGTTAGGCATCCTTTAGACTAGTGAAGGAAGTATATTACACGAAATGATAACGTACGATTAATGCAAAGAGACGAAAAAGAGTTATGAATAGAAGGAAAGGTGACTGAACCACCCGTTTCAGTAGCAGTTCTGGTTATGCAGGTGATGACAACTGATCATGGAAGATAATGAGTCACAATGAGATAAATCAAGTTTGCTGAAGTTTATGACGTTATACTGAAGACAAGTAAGAGATCGAACATGCGCAAGTTTATAAGCCATAAATTATTTTACACTGCTGTGTGTCGTACAGATTGAGGAAAATAACACATAACAACGTTGCTGGGACTGAGAAGCTCAGGAGACGCAAATCCAAAGATCGGAGACACATGGCAGCTGTCGAAGTGGAGGTGAAGGTATTGATCGTGGTTAGTAGGTTAGCTGCCATCTATTCCATAGCGAGAAGTATCCTCCGTACAGCCTAGCTCCCTGTGGTCGTCGCATCTGCAATCTGCAATGACGAGTGGTCCCCCTTGAAATATACTGTAGGTCTCACTGAAGCCTTCACTGACCGTAACTATCCTCCCAACCTTGTATAAACACAAATCCCCCATGCCTTACCTTTCCAGCCTCACACCACCTCCCCAAGTCCCACCTTCTGGCCACATAGGAGCATTCCCCTTGTAACTCAGTACCATTCAGGACCAGAGCAACAGAATTACACTCTCCGCCAGGTTTCGATTACCTTTCGTCGTGCCCTAAATGAGAAATTTCTTGCCCACTATTCATCCCAGCCCTCCCACAACTGTATTCCGCCGTCCACCGAACCTACACAATACAGGGTATACATAAAGTCTTGGAGCACTTTCAATTATTTATTGCACAAGAACCAAACATTGTGCAAATATCATACATATGTCATTCTGAAGAGAAACCCTGAAAGTTTTTTTTTGTATGCCGCCATAGGGTAGATTGGTAATTTTCCGATAGTCAGCGCTGGTCTCAAACATGGCGAGTGCAGCTGCCGTGTCACAGAATGGGACAGCTGTTTCATGAAATGGCCTCCCCGATCACCAGATCTCACTCTGTGTGACTTTTTTCTCTGAGGACACATTAAAGATCTGGTGTATGTACCGTCTCTGCCACGTGATGTAGCAGAGCTCCGGGAGAGAATACGGGAAGCGACTGCCACAGTCGACGATGCCATGCTGGGACGGGTATGGCAAGAATTCGATTATCGTATTGACGTCTGACAGGTGACTAATCGTTCGCATATCGAACGTTTGTAAAAAGGCTTTAAAATTGTCTTTCAAAATGCAATATGTATGACATCTCTACAATGTTTATTTCTTGTGCAATAAATAATTGAAAGTATTCTCAGACTTTACAAACACCCTGTATACTCGTCCATCCTTACAGAACCCCTGCTCCCAGCCCCTTACCTCATGGCTCTTACCCCTGTATTAAACCTAGATGCAAAATCGGTCCCATACATCCTCCCACGACCACCTACTCCAGTCCAGTCATGGAGATCACCTGTCTCATCAGAGTCAGGGCTACCTGTGAAACCAGTCATGTGATCTACATGCTAAGCTGAAACCACTGTGCTGCATTCTACGTAGGCATGACAACCAACAAACTGTCTGTCCGCATGAATGGCAACCGACAAACTGTGGCCAAGAAACAAGTGGACAATCCTGTTGCTGAACACACTGCCAAACATGACATCCTTCATTTCAATGACTGCTTCACAGCCTGTGCCATATGGATCCTTCTCACCAACATCAGATTTTCTGGATTGCTCAGGTGGGAACTTTCCGTGCAATACATCCTACATTCCCGTAACTCTCCTGGCCTCAAGCCTCGTTAGTCACTGTGCTCACCATCCAGCCCCTTAACTGTTCCCATTGCAGCACTACACAGCAGTCATTCCCCATCATGCACTGGTGCTGCCACTCGCAGAGTGGTTTCAGTTGCCTGAGACTGTGGTCGTGTGTGTGACTTGCGTTTGTGTTTGTGTGTATGTGTGTGTGTGTGTGTTGTGTATGTCTACGTCTATTGTTGACGAAGGCCTTAATGGCCGAAAGCTTTATTTATTTGTGACACTCTTTTTGTTGTGGCTATCTGCGACTCAGCATCTCTGCTATATGGTAAGTAGCAACAGAATTGGGTTGGCATCAGTGGCGCAGATCGCACACGCTTGAATATTAAGCTCGTGAAGATGAGTAATTCATTCTGTAATAACTGTCAATTAAGTCAATATTACACCGTAACGATGTCAATTAGAGTCTGTTTTATATTATCTATTGAAGGTTTCACTCCTATCAAAGTATTTCTCGAAGAAGCAAAAACATAACCTAAGGGCCGGTTTCCGCGTACTTTAGACGCAGGTTTACATACAAATTTAAGACTTTTCTTTAAGTGTTAAGTGAAGACTTTAGGTTGTTTTCAAAATGGTTCAAATGGTTCTGAGCACTATGGGACTTAACATCTGAGGTCATCAGTCCCCTAGAACTTAGAAGTACTTAAACCTAACTAACCTAAGGACATCACACACATACATGCCCGAAGCAGGATCCGAACCTGCGACCGTAGCGGTCGCGCGGTTCCAGACTGAACAGACTGAAGCGCCTAGAATCGCTCGGCCACACTGGCCGGCTAGGTTGTTTTCATTTCACATAATTTAGTAGTGCCGTATCTACTCGCGGAATTAAAGGTTTTGAGTTTTATATCCATTCAAAACGCGTAAAGTACGTATCGCGCATACACGATCTTAGGTCTAATTTTTTGGGTATACAAGTTTTGATTTTTGACGTTAGTTTAACTGTATTACGTTACTATATTAATAATATACACGTACTTCAGTGTTCCACATTACTTTAGTGACTTTTGTGATCTATAGTTAATAGAATATTACTGTTCTTGCCTAGATAAATTTTGTAAAAAATATTGTAAACAACCATGAGCGAGAAGTATTTGAGCTGCCGTAGGAAAGTCAGTTCTGGGATTCTGACAGCTGTAGTAGCAGATGGTTACATTGGGGTGAATGTAATGGAATCGGGGAAGTAAATGGGTCTCTTCCATGGTATTGCAGATTATGTTCAAGGGATAGGAAAATAGCGGAACAGGAAGGGAAGACTGGAGCCCTTCAGGCTGAACTGAATAGTGCCAGGGAGGAACTGATAAGGTTAAGGGGGGAGGAGGGTGAAGACAGGTGGGAAGTGGTAGCAAGGAACTGGGGCTACAGATAGAGAACAGTATCTGACAGTTTCATCATTAGCACAAACAACAGATTTGCCTTGCTACCTCAGTCAGCTAAGGATGAAGCTCAAGTATATGTAAGTGTAGTCAGCACTCAAAAGACTTTCACTAGGAAACCAACTGTTGCAAAAAAGTAGAAAGTAGGAGGAAAGCTCTGTTGTTAGGTAGTAGCCATGGAAGAGGTGTGGGACAGATCTTGCAGGAAAAATTAGGTGACAGGTACAAGGTCACAAGAATTTTCAAGCCCAGTGCATGTCTTATCCAAGTGATAGAGGATGCAGGATCATTGTGCAGGATAATGTTGTGATATTCGGTGGAAAGAGTATTGACAGGGATCAGGGCTACAATATTGAGTGACCTGGCAAAAATAGCATCTGCAGCGAACCATACAAATGTTGGCTTCGTTTCTGCTTTCATGTAGTATGACCAGCCCCAACTGAACAGCTCTGTCAGGAGGGTCAATATGGAGAGCTAGATCAGCTGCTTTGGGTGGCTACTTTGTGAGGCATAGGTGGGACTTGACAAGACATGGCCTGCATCTCAAAAGGAAAGGGAAGGGTAAACTGGCTGGGATGATAGCAAAATCTTTACGTGGGGCGCTGAAACTCATTATAGTCCTTTTTTAGGGTAAGATCAGTGCCCAATCATCCTACATTGATTGAAATTAAGCTTAATGAGAAGTTCAGACAGCAGGTACTAGAGATGTGAAAATATTGCAAGATTCTCATAACAGTACAGTGAAAAATAATGTTAGTATGTCACGAGATCACATAAAAGCACAGTGAAAAATAATATTAATATATTACAACAGAATATCTGAGGATTAAAAAACAAAGTAGATTAGCTTCTTTTTTGTTTAGAAGATTTGGAAACTGGAAAGGGTGGAATTGATGTGCTATGCCTTTCTGAACATCATATAGTCACAGGTATGGAAATGGTAAATATAGGTGGATATAAGCTTTCAGCACATGTAAGTAGAGATACTATGGAGACAGGAGGAGTTAGTTACCACATATGCTAAAATCACTCATAGTGAGAAAAATTTGGAAACTAAAAATTTTGTGTAGAGCAACATATATAAGCATGTGTATGTGAGCTTAAAATAAATAATGGCACTTTTATAATTGTAGCCATGTATAGGTCCCCATTGGAAAATTTTCAACTATTTTTGAAAAATTGGATGCTTTGTGGTGCTATCTGCCAGACAGAGGAAAGCAAATTATTGTTTCTGGAGGTTTCAGTGTAGATTTTCTGAAAGAGTCCGATAGAAAGCTTGACCTTGAAGTAATACTTGGTTCTTTCAATTTGACATCAGTTATTGATTTTCCTACTCGAGTGGTGCAGGGAAGCAGCACACTGGTAGATAACTTTTTCACAGACCAAGATAAAGTTACTCAAATAAAAACTTTTTCTGTTAAGAATGGTCTGTCTGATCATGATGCACAGCTAGTTACAGTATATAATATAGCTTGATACAGTAATGCAAAATAGTCCCCCAAAACAGTGGATTCCATTAACGATTTAACAATTCAAAGTTTTAGGGAAAACTTGCAACAGTTAGACTGGGATGAGGTGTACAGGGAACATGATGCTAAGTTAAAATTTAACCTAGTTCATGATACCTTTGTGAGTATATTTGAAAACAGTTTCCCTAAGAAAACAGTGAAATGTACTTGTAAGAAACCGTGTAAAAAGCCATGGCTTACTAAAGGCATAAAAATATCTTGTAAACAGAAAAAGAAAATGTATCTAATACCTAGGAGAAGTAATGATCCCAAAACAGTGAAACATTATAAAACCTACCACACTGCATCAAGAAAAGTTATTAGAAAGTCCAGAAGTATGTCTGAGATTAACATATCTGATAATAAAATTATAACACTTTGGAATATTGTGAAAAGAGGAACAGGGAACCGAGAGCACAGGAAGACTGTTTTTCTATGAAACACAATGAAAAGTTTGTTAACAGGAAGTCAGAAGTAGAAAATATTTTTAATAATCATTTTTAAGTGTTGTAGAGAAAATAGAATCTAGCTCTTCATTAGGCAATGCAAGGCAGTATATGGAAGAGGAAGTACCTATGCAATTTGATGAAACTGAAATTCAGCCCACCTCTCGTACTGAAATTAGGAAAATAATAAATTCACTCAAAAGTAAAAGCTCACATGGAATTGATGGCGTTTCCAACAGAGTACTTAAAGCTTGTTCCCAACAAATCAGTAGGATTCTCAGCCACATAAGTAGTAGCTCACGGAAACAGGGCATTTTTTCAGATAGTTTGAAATACAGTATTGTTAAACCATTGCATAAAATGGGATAGATCTGATGCTGATAACTACTGCTCAATCTCAATTCTGACAGGTTTATCCAAAATTCTTGAAAAAGTAATGTATTCAAGAGTTGCATCACATATTTGTAAAAATGAAATACTAACAAAATGTCAGTTTGGTTTTCAGAAACGCTTTTCAACAGAAAATGCTATATATGCTTTCACTGATCATATATTAAATGCACTGAATAACCGAACATCACCCATTGGGATATTCTGTGATCTCTCAAAGGCTTTTGATTGTGTGTGTCATGAAATTCTTCTAGATAAGCTTAATTATTTTGGTATGAGTGGGACAGTGCACAAATTGTTTAGTTTGTACTTAACTGGAAGAATGAAGAAGGTTGAAATTAACAATACAGATAGTCTGCAAACACCATCACAGTCCTGTAACTGGGGAGGTATCAAGAATGGTGTCCCACAGGGTTCAGTCTAGAGTCCCTTATTGTTCTTAATATATATGAAAGACTTGCCACTCTATATTCATGAAGATGCAAAGCTAGTTCTTTTTGCTGATGATACAAGTATCGTAATCACACCCAAGAAACAAGAATCCACTGAGGAAATTGCAAATAATGTCTTTCAGAAAACTATTAAGTGGTTCTCTGAAAATGGACTCTCACTAAATTTTGAGAAAACACAGTTTACACAATTCAGCACAGTAAAAGGCAAGATCACCTTGATGACATTTATTTAAGGAACATGAGATATTCACAGTACCTTCACAATACATATACCCACTTATGAAATTTGTCATTAATAACCCATCCCAGTCCAAAAATATTAGCGAAGTGCATAGCTACAACACTAGAAGGAAGGATGATATTCACTAGTCTGGATTAAATCTCACTTTGGCACAGAAACGGGTGAATTATGCTGCCACAAAAATCTTTGGGCATTTGACAAACAGTATTAAAATCCTGACAGATAGCCAACCAACATTTAAAAGCAAATCAAAAGAATTTCTGAATGACAACTCCTTCTACTCAATAGATAAATTCTTAGATATAAAGTAGTAACTGAAAAAAATTAATTAGTTAATTAATTAATTATTTTGTGTGAAGGAAACATATGATAAAGTGACACATGTGACATCATTACGAAATGTCGTATTCATAATCTATGGAACAAGGATTAATGTATGTATGTATGTATGTAGGTATGTATGTACTTTCCCTTTCGTAATAGTTTAGACAAGAAGAGAATAGAAGCTTTCGAAATGTGGTGCTAGAGAA
The DNA here is from genome assembly GCF_023864275.1 of Schistocerca cancellata. Lineage (NCBI taxonomy): Eukaryota > Metazoa > Arthropoda > Insecta > Orthoptera > Acrididae > Schistocerca > Schistocerca cancellata. Next base: position 2,903,638 of record NC_064632.1, on the reverse strand, counting down.
GAATACTGAAGATTAGATGGGTAGATCACATAACTAATGAGGAGGTACTGAATAGGATTGAGGAGAATAGGAGTTTGTGGCACAACTTGACTAGAAGAAGGGATCGGTTGGTAGTAAATGTTCTGAGGCATCAAGGGATCACCAATTTAGCATTGGAGGGCACCGTGGAGGGTAAAAATCGTAGAGGGAGACCAAGAGATGAATACACCAAGCAGATTCAGAAGGATGTAGGTTGCAGTAGGTACTGGGAGATGAAGAAGCTTGCACAGGATAGAGTAGCATGGAAAGCTGCATCAAACCAGTCTCAGAACTGAAGACCACAACAACAACAACAATACCTTTACATCCCATCCTGGATTTTCCGTTGTTTGAGCTATAATCTGCGTTAGCTATGGAGCAGCGAACATGTTATGTTTTGCCAGATGCGATGGAGCGCCAAAACTGTGAGGATTTTTTGTTGTGTTTAAGTATGCCAGTACCACGAGGCACTGAGGGTTTATATTGGAAAGGACAGATTACTAACGCGCCACGTCACATAGTGGTATGTGCGTCTGAGTAACTGAAGCTGCGGCACTGGCCCGTGTATTTTGTGTGTGCTGTTCACAGTCGTCTGGAAGATGTTGCGTAATATCTTATAGCAAGACAAATACTGTCCAAGAGTGTACTGATCTTATGCGGAGGATTCTAACTTAAACACTGGTGGTCACGTCAGCTCACAAATACGGATAAGGTAACTGTGTTAGACAAATATCTTAGAGTATTATGAATGGCACGATAGAGTGTTTTGTGTTTGCTTGTGTTGTCAGCCGTATTTTATGTTCAAGTGCCTTACATATGTTTTATAACGGTCGTCCGAGAAGTGCAGTGGCCAATGGGTTTTCGGGATTCGAGGCTTGTGAAGAGGAGGAAGCATCCGTGAGACAGAAAAGAAAGCTTGGGATGATAATAAGGGAGTAATCTCGCGCTCTCTGTCAGCGCAATAGTTAGCTTTAAGGTGCGCGAATAATTAATGCAATGTTCATGCCTAACTAAGTACAATGAAGTCCGTCTAACATCTGCAGATACCTCGCAAAATTATGGTCAAAGTCATATGCGATGTGCATTGACTGCGTATCCACCAACTACTTACGAGTTGTCTCATACCAGTTTCTCATTGTCTTCCAGTGATTATTAGAAACAAGGAATTATAAAAGTTTAATTGATACTCAACTATTTAGCTATAAAGTCATGTTTCAACATTAATTTAGAAACTTAGCTTAGTTTTTTCCCTTTTTACAAACAATGGAGTTAGGTTACATTTATAATTTACTGAGCTGATCTCATATTATTTTGTACCTTTTGAAGGCCTACGATACACAGTATCTTGCTAATTATTTGTTTTTTGAGGCCAGAGAGCTGTAATGTTTTGATGTTATATGTGTTACTAATAGTTTCATTAAGCAAGGATGTTGAGTCTCATGGACGTGGTGTAAATTCTGTTTCTTTATCTCTTATATTACAATGAAATACTGGTTTTATTCATACCAGGATGACGAGGATGTTGGAGCCTGCCGGTGTGGCCGAGTGGTACTAGGCGCTTCAGTCTGGAACCACGCGGCTGCTACGGTCGCAGGTTCTAATCCTGTCCCGGGCATGGATGTGTGTGATGTCCTTAGGTTAGTTAGGTTTAAGTAGTTCTAAGTGTAGGGGACTGATGACCTCAGCTGTTAAGTCCCATTGTGCTCAGAACTATGATTGCCCACAGGTCATGCTAAACATTCGAACAGGTCTCATATAAAGATTTCTATGGATTTTGGCTTAGTTAACTTCTTAAACTCTGAGTTAAATGATGCAGGTAAATTTATCTTGAAATTGCAGCTGCCATTGCGTTTCTTTGTGTGTGTGTGTGTGTGTGTGTGTGTGTGTGTGTGTGTGTGTGTGTGAGGACAAACATTATTATGACAGTATCAACACCAGTATATGCTTTGTGAGAGAGGAGCGTAGGCTTTTACTGCTACTCAGTAACTATTTGAAAAGTGGTCAGACATTAGAGCAGAGAACCCGTGAACTTCGCTATGAGAGACACTGTTTGTAATAAGAGAAGGAACCAATTTTTGTTACGAGCATGCTACAGACATGAACTTTACGCAGGACTCATTAATTACGTACAAGGTGTGCCATCAGGTACTCGGACGAGATCCTAACTTGAACTTACGAGTCGTCTCGCACTGCCGCGACAAGAAACAGAAAGACTATAAACATTAACTCTTCCGCTTCCATGTTATTTTGTAATGAAATTTTCGTATGAACAATTCATATGACGAACAATCTGTTTGCTCGAGAATAGTAAAGTGTATCGATGTGCCTTTATACTTTTATTTATAATCTTTAGGGTACAATGACAAAGACTCGTCGGTAGGCCTGAGCAACACATATTCATCATCGCAATAATTTTGACGCACGCAAACAGCGGTGCTGCAAATTATTTGAATTTGTAAGCTGATGTTTAGCTTGGTTGGTTCAAATGGCTCGGAGCACTATGGGACTTAACATCTGTCGTCATCAGTCCCCTAGAACTTAGAACTGCTTAAACCTAACTAACCTAAGGACATCACACACATCCATGCCCGAGGCAGGATTCGAACCTGCGACCGTAGCAGTCGCGCGGTTCCGGACTGAGCGCCTAGAGCCGCTAGACCACCGCGGCCGGCTTTAGCTTGGTGATCACAGACATTACTTGTGAAGTAATTCTGACGCACAACATCAACGGAGTTGCAATTTGTACGTATTTATAATCTTATGAACGGAATGGACAGGGTCTCTAAATGAGGATATAAGATGAAAATCAGCAAATGCAAAACAAGGATAATGGAATGCAGTCGAATTGAAACAGATGACGCTGAGGGAATTAAATTAGGAAACGAGACACTTAAAGTAGTAGATGAGTTTTGCTATCTGGAAGCAAAAAAATTGAGGATGGCCGAAGTAGAAAGGATATAAAATGGCGACTGGAAATAGCCAGGGAAGCGTTTCTCAAAAAGGGAAATTTGTTAACGTTGGATATAGACTTAAGCGCTAGGAAACCTTCTCTGAAGGTATTTGCATGGAGTGTAGCCACATATATGCAAATGAAACATGGACGATAAACAGTTTAGACAAGAGGAGAATAGAAGCTTTTGAAATGTCTTGCTACAGAAGAATGCTGAAGATTAGATAGGTAGATTACGTAACTAATGAGGATACACTTAACAGAACTGGGCAGAAAAGAAACTGATGGCACAAATGACTAGAAGAAGGGGTCGGTTGATAGGACACATTCTGAGACACGATGGATTCACCAATTTAGTGTTGGAGGGAAGTGTGTGAGGGGGAAGGGGTACAAATCGTAGAGGGAGACCAACAGATGAACGCAGTAAAACGATTCAGACGGATGTCGGCTGTAGTAGGAAGAGACTTGCACGGGATAGAATAGCAGGGAGAGCTGCATCGAACCAGTCTTCATATTGCAGAACACAACAACAACAACATTGATCAATGATAATGGAAAATTATTCAGTATGTGTGTGTAGTAGTGTATTACCTGGTGGTTTTACGGGAATGGTGGCAATGTAGAACACTAGTTTTAACGTGTTTGTTCTTATTTGGATCTTTGGTGACTTTTGTAATGTGTACACGTATTTAAGCGTAATACGTCGTATCTGGGAAACTGTTGATTTCTGGACGTATGTTTATTGCAGTTACTTGCTTGTTTCATTGTACTCTATTCACCCCCTTCGTTTCTACCTATATTTGCAAAACAGTCTGTACATTCGGTAAATAAGAACTAATTAATAAGCGGTTTCTCACTCAGAAATCGGGTTTGTATCGTAGTTGCTGTGAGAAGATCGTATTATTCTTCCTGTAAAGAGAAGAAAAATACAGTTTGGTGATAATTTAACTTTCGCTACTTCAGGCAGTGTAGACGGAAAGTTGCTTATCGCATGGCCGCTCAACATTTTTGGGAGTGATGTTCAGACTGTGCGCTGAGGATTAGCGTTGTCAGCAGTGTTAATGTCACGGCTGGCTTTTAGGCGCCTTTACCAGCACAGCGACGTAGCGTTGAAACAAAATCATAAGTGTGCGTTACAGCTGCAGACAGTTATAAAGGATCTGGACAAGGTAAGCAATAGCGATGCTGCTCTTCGCACGTATCAACGCATGAAAGGAATATAGAGCGATAATCTTTCCGCACCGGGGTTAAAGAACATTATCCAGAAGTTCTACTTCACTGGCGATTTGGGAATTGCTCCACAAATTGTTGAAGAAGTTACTATTGCCACAGCTGCGAATGGTGGACTCAACGTCCGATCTTCGAGCAGTGGACGAGCTGTGTCACGACAGCTGAACAGTCCACGGCACGGTCCATCTTTCGAAAAGTGCTGCGAACAGTTGTGAAACTGCTTCTCTAGTGCTGTTTCAGGCTGCTGTGGGTGCGGATGTTCGTCACACTGAGCGACATTACTAGCACAGACTGCGAACATATACGCAATTAATAAATGTTACCCTCTGATGAGGAAATTAAATGCGTTTCTTTCAGTGATTTATTGGTTATTTTGCTCCCGCATCTGTTTGAAAGAGTTTCAAAAACATTTTCATTGTCCTACGGTCACTACTTTTTCGTGAGAGCCCTCTCCAGTAACGAAAGTGCAATTACAGTGAGGTAACTAAAATCATGAGATACCTCCTAATATCATGTCAGATGATCTGGGTAGCCTAATCATTCGCTCGGATTGTCCAAAATGTTCTTCAAATCAATTGCGAATAACTGTTGTCCGGTGATACGACGCATTATCATCCATAAAAATTCTCTCGTTGTTTGGGAACATGTAGTCCATGAACGGCTACAGATGGTCTCCAAACAACCGAACATAACCATTTCCAATCAATGATGGATTCAATTGGACGAGAGGACCAGTTCATTCCACACAAACACAACCCACACTATTGTGGAGCCACCAGCAGCTTGCACAGCGTCGTGCTGACAATATGGGTCCATTGCTTTGTGTGGGCTGCGCCACACTCCAACCCTACCGTCAGGTCTTAACTGGGACTCATTTGACCAGGTCTTGGTTTCCAGGCGTCTAGGGTCCATCAGATATGATCACGCGGCTAGGAAAGGCGCTGCAGATGACGTCGTGGTATTAGCAAAGGCACTCGCATTGGTCGTCTCCTGCCAGAGCTCATTAACGCAAAATTTCGCTCGTTCGTCGTACTTCTCACGTTCGTTTCTGAGATTATTTCACTCAGCGTTGCTTGTCTGTTAGCAATGATAACTCTACACAAACGCCGCTGTCGTTAAGTGAAAGCCGTCAGGCGCTGTGTTGTTCGTGGTGAGGGGTAATGCCTGAAACCTGATATTCGCAGCAGATTCTTAGCGCCGTGGCTCTTGGAATACTGATTTTCCTAACCAACGATCTACGAAATGGAATGTCCCATGCGTGTAGCTTCAACTACCATTCCGTGTTCAGTGTCTGTTAATTCTCGTACTGCAACCGCAATCAGATAGGAAACCTTTCCACATGCATCACCTGAGTACAAATGAAAACTTCGCCAATGCAGTGCCCTTTTATGCCTCTCCTACCGCCATCTGTATATGTGCATTTCGCTATGCCATGACTTTTGTGTCCTCAGTGCACAATATGATTAGAATTAAGGTTATAGTCTCAAAACGCTGTAAAAGAAAAAAAAACAGTGGTCATAACGACGTCAGTGTATAACCACCCTGTGTCGGAATTTGACAGTGGATGGATCGTAGCCCACCGACACTGCTCTTCATCTTTGCACAGTATTGCTGCACGCATCCGTCAGGATCCTACAAGTAATGTGCGACTATACAACTTTTTTGTTCATGTTGGTCACACTCGACGCCATGCAGGGTCTCAACGGCTCCACGCGGCTACCTCCTGTGAGGATCCACATATTTTTCACTCTGTCATTCAGGCTCGCACAGTGACATCTCTTATCTTGAGTCAGGAAGTGAACTTGTTCGCAGAGAGACCAGTAAAGTCTGGTGCTCCACGGCACGGACAATCGGCATGGTGCCCACAGATGCGGCTTTCCCTGACGCGGCAGCAGCTAGAAGAAGCATGGCGGCAGTGGCGCGTATCACGATGGAAATATCCAGGCGTGGAGACTCCAAAGAGAATCAATAGTGCCAGACTGCTAAAGCGATCATTTTACGAGCCCTGCATGTGGAGAGATGTATGAGGTGCCATTGTGTACTGCATTGTTATGTCCCACATTTCAGGTCTCTTTAACGGTGTAACGCACGCCCTTATGTTGCCCGTGCTTTCCTGCTCTTCCTCGACACAGAAGATATTCCACTTTTCTGGTCAGCACGTTTTCCAGATCTCTCACCCACCCAAAGTACAGGGTGTTTCAAAAATGACCGGTATATTTGAAACGGCAATAAAAACTAAACGAGCAGCGATAGAAATACACCGTTTGTTGCTATATGCTTGGGACAACAGTACATTTTCAGGCAGACAAACTTTCGAAATTACAGTAGTTACAATTTTCAACAACAGATGGCGCTGCGGTCTTGGAAACTCTATAGTTCGATATTTTCCACATATCCACCATGCGTAGCAATAATACGGCGTAGTCTCTGAATGAAATTACCCGAAACCTTTGACAACGTGTCTGGCGGAATGCCTTCACATGCAGATGAGATGTACTGCTTCAACTGTTCAATTGTTTCTGGATTCTGGCGGTACACCTGGTCTTTCAAGTGTCCCCACAGGAAGAAGTCTCAGGGGTTCATGTCTGGCGAATAGGGAGGCCAATCCACGCCGCCTCCTGTATGTTTCGGATAGCCCAAAGCAATCACACGATCATCGAAATATTCATTCAGGAAATTAAAGACGTCGGCCGTGCGATGTGGCCGGGCACCATCTTGCATAAACCACGAGGTGTTCGCAGTGTCGTCTAAGGCAGTTTGTACCGCCACAAATTCACGAAGAATGCCCAGATAGCGTGATGCAGTAATCGTTTCGCATCTGAAAAATGGGCCAATGATTCCTTTGGAAGAAATGGCGGCCCAGACCAGTACTTTTTGAGGATGCAGGGATGATGGGACTGCAACATGGGGCTTTTCGGTTTCCCATATGTGCCAGTTCTGTTTATTGACGAAGCCGTCCAGGTAAAAATAAGCTTCGTCAGTAAACCAAATGCTGCCCACATGCATACCGCCGTCATCAATCCTGTGCACTATATCGTTAGCGAATGTCTCTCGTGCAGCAATGGTAGCGGCGCTGAGGGGTTGCCGCGTTTGAATTTTGTATGGATAGAGGTGTAAACTCTGGCGCATGAGACGATACGTGGACGTTGGCGTCATTTGGACCGCAGCTGCAACACGGCGAACGGCAACCTGAGGCCGCTATTGGATCACCGGCTGCACTAGCTGCGCGTTGCCCTCTGTGGTTGCCGTACGCGGTCGCCCTACCTTTCCAGCACGTTCATCCGTCACGTCCCCAGTCCGTTGAAATTTTTCAAACAAATCCTTTATTGTATCGCTTTTCGGTCCTTTGGTTACATTAAACCTCCGTTGAAAACTTCGTCTTGCAACAACACTGTGTTCTAGGCGGTGGAATTCCAACATCAGAAAAATCCTCTGTTCTAAGGAATAAACCATGTTGTCCACAGCACACTTGCACGTTGTGAACAGCACACGCTTACAGCAGAAAGACGACGTACAGAATGGCGCACCCACAGACTGCGTTGTCTTCTATATCTTTCACATCACTTGCAGCGCCATCTGTTGTTGAAAATTGTAACTACTGTAATTTCGAAAGTTTGTCTGCCTGAAAATGTACTGTTGTCCCAAGCATATTGCAACAAACGGTGTATTTCTATCGCTGCTCGTTTAGTTTTTATTGCCGTTTCAAATATACCGGTCATTTTTGAAACACCCTGTATGTGGCCATGTGTTGGCGAGAGACTGGCACACGAACAGTCGCCAACCACTATTACTGTTAAACTCTGGTATTGAGTTGAAGTGGCAGAGAAAGACGTACATGAATTTTGTTATCTGAGCTATGTCGTCCATGGTGTCCAGCCGGGCTAGAGCACTTTACATACTCTCAAATCACCTGCATATTTAATCAAGTTGTAATGTGACTTCTATGTTGTAATGTCACTTCTATTTAACGAAATGAAATGTAGATGAGAAAAAGAAAGCTTAGACAAGAAGAGTATAGAAGCTTTTGAAATGTGGTCCTCAGAAGAGAAGAAATTTGCAGTTCAACTGGACTAAAAGAAGTGATCAGCTGGTAGAACACATTCTGAGACATCAAGGGATGTATGGGAGGGAAGTTTGGTGGGTACTAGCTGTAGAGGGACACTAAGACATGAATAGAGTAAGCAGATTCCAGAGTATGTAGGTTTCAGTAGTCATTCAAATATCGAGAGGCCTGCACAGGATGTAGTAGTGCGGAGAGAAGCATTAAGTCAGTCTTCAGACTGAAGAACCACAACAACGAGGGGACCATATTCCTCGGAGATCTCAATTACTAAGTTAGCTCATCCAATCAGTGCCCCTTAAATGCGTCTTAAAGAAAAGAAATTGTCTAGAAGAGTAAAGCTCTTCTCTGACGATCAAGTGAAAGGCGCATACTTTGTAGCTCCTAGCTCTTACATGCTGTCACGTGTTCACAGTATGTGATGCAGTTAGACCCACACAGCAGAGAGGACAGCAAGTCAATGTGTCAGACTGTAACTCTGAAAGGAACAAAGAATTGATAAAATTAACACTGTGGAGGGACTGTCAAGAACAAAAGTAAGAAGCAGGTATTTCAAAGAAAATAATGGAGCCTCTTCTTGTCGAGAGACGATTAAATGCTCCTATTCGTTATATGAGGTCATCAACTAAGTGATGTCACTGTTTGACAAAATGCGTAACATGATTAATGTTCGTTCACAGTTGGTGCTGTAAAACTAAAGTGAACAACAGTAATTTACAACTCGAAACGATTATTTGTAGGTTACTTCTTTAATTACATCACCTTCTCGTAAAATGCTACCATCAGAAGAGATACGCATTCAACAGCGGCTCACCAACACGTTGCAGTTAAACATAACAAATTATTGGCATGCTCCAGACACCATCTCTTCAAGCGTACAAGGCAGATCAAGACACACCTGTTAACGCAAAGACTATGGGATTCTGCTCTGAAGAATAAATATTGCTTGTCGCAGATTCTCTTTCTAACATTTCCTTTTGCAGTAGAGTTTGATAATTCAAGAACTGTTTGTACAAATAAAATAGTAAAGAAGTGACATTTACAGGCCATACACGTTGATAGACCGTTCTTATATCTCAGAGTAAATATTCAAAATTGATAGAATGAATTATACACACAGGAGCTGCGGTGACAATCTTACACTGCAAACTGCAATCATAGTATAATAACTTCTTCGTACTTTACTATCTAAGACTTTAATATAAACATTTTGTTTTGATATCATTCCTGTATTTCAATTTCAATGACCACCAATGTGAAGGAATTACATTTCTGACAGTGAGTGGATTATGTAAATTGATGTATTCTTTATTTACGCTTTGCTCTGCCACAACAGTGTTTTGAATGTTGCCCCTCTTTCCACATTTGTGTTATACTGACGAAAGTGGATCCTCTTATTGTCAAGAGACTATTAAATTCACCTATTCGTTAAACGAGGTCATCATCTAATGTAGTTTCTCATATATTCGTTTTTGTTTCAGCACTACACCTGTTGAAAATGTGCTTTGGTCTGAAACACGTTCAATGGGAGAAATAAAAGGTTTCTCTTCAATATCAAAGATCTATGGGTGGGAAATTTCTGTTGCATGAAAGTCGTGAATTCTTCAGAACGGAGTGCGTCATTCTGTGCGAACTCTGTCTTTGGCTTCACCCTTGTCATTCCTTGTGGATATTGTACTTATCATAAGGTCTGTTGTGATCGTGGTCCACAAGGTCTGATATAATCAAAATGCACAAGATCCACTAATCATGTGACCTGATCCCAAAATATTGTATTCACGTTAGAGATAATGTGAGTACTTATCTTCATCCATTGATCAGAGACGACACATTTCAGAAACTTATAAACTTCCCCTTCCCGCTAAATAAAATATTAAAACAGGTGGATTCTGATACAACCCCCCAGTTCAGCTTTATGATAACGTCAGAAGCTGCTATTGGCCTTTTAACGCAAACAGTAATCACACAGTTTTGGGTGCAGCAGACCGGAAACATCTGCAGGAGTGAGTTTCAATCTACACGGATATGATGAGTCATTTAATAACTAGACAACACGAGATTATATAGACTTCTACATAGTCTGTTAGATGCACCATAATAAGGAACACATTTCCCAACCCTTCTTTTAGATATGAACTTTGGGTCAGTACTGGCTGAGTTAGAGTGTATTTCAGATGGCTGTTGTGGTTGTTCTTATAAATTACTTTGGATACGAGATAGGAATAAATTTTAGGTATCAAAGGCATGTAAATGTTAAAACATCTGTGTGTTGAAAAGGAAATGTAGGTATTCTCACCATTAGAAAGTGTTGTCCCAAAGTGTGTGCTGGTGGTTGAGTCACTAAATTTCCACCATTAAAAACGGTATTCAGTATTTTTGTTTATGTATATATGAGAATAATTACGGTCTACTAGACCTATAACACCTATAATTCTATTATTTCCTTTAGTAAGACATTGACAGTCTAGAGACAGAAGAAAAGTTAATGACCAGGACTGAACATTTCAATAAATGTATTTTTGTTCGCCGTCTGACAAAGAAAGTGAAGCACCCAGAATACGTGGTCATAAGATAGTATAACTTCGTGCACATACGCGCTATCAGTGGGCATGGAAATGATTAGGGTTGCAATTCTCCTTAGTGTTGCTCGTGTTTGGTTTTGTTATCAGGCCTGAAAAGGTATACAAGAGTCGTCAACAGCGTCAGATGTTGAATGTTCACCACGAAGCATACGGAGTTGTCACTAGTCATATGAGACTGCATTATCACCACCTGACAGTTTGAAAAGGGCCTCACTGTGGGTACTCATTTGGCCAGCTGGTCGAACCATGCAGTATCCAAATTTGTGGAGCAGTCACATGTGATGGTGGCCTGATGTTGGACTGCGTGGGAACATTAGAGCAGACGTAGTCATCGTCAAGGATCCAGTCGACTACATCAGAGCACAACAAAGGGGCATTACCAAACATGGTACCTCTACCACCTTAGCACGGTAATGAAATCCCTGCAACATTCTCTGTTATTTAGCACCACTGGCTCTAGACTGTCAGCAGTTGGACTAGGAAATTACCGTCCTATGCGTGGGATGTCGGTATCACTGATACACAGACGGCTGCATTTGGTGTGGTGCCGCCACCAGGAAGCATGGACTGTGGATGAATGGTATCACATTGTTGTCAGCGATGAATTGTGATTCCCCATTACCCTGGATGATCATTATCAGCAGGGATCTAGAGAGAGGCGCCATTCAGGCACAGCGACGTTACTCCTGGTGTTTTGGCGTGGGAAGCCATTGGGTGTGGCTGGTTGGTTGATTTCGGGGAGAGACCCAAACAGCGCGGTCATCAGTGCCGACGGATTAGGGAGAGATGGAGAAGGAAGCTGGCTGCGCTCTTTCAAAGCAACATGCTGGCATTTGCCTGAAGCGACTTATGGAAATCACGGAAAACCTAAATCAGCATGGCCAGACGCGGGTTTGAACCGTCCTCCTCCCGAATGCAAGTGCAGTTTGCTAACCAAAAATGGTTCAAATGGCTCTGAGCACTATGGGACTTAACATCTATGGTCATCAGTCCCCTAGAACTTAGAACTACTTAAACCTAACTAACCTAAGGACATCACACAACACCCAGTCATCACGAGGCAGAGAAAATCCCTGAACCCGCCGGGAATCGAACCCGGGAACCCGGGGTCGGGAAGCGAGAACGCTACCGCACGACCGTTTGCTAACCACTGCGCCACTTTGCTCGGTCATCGGATACGACCTTAGGTCATTGCTGGTAGTGTCTCAGAGAAATCTGACGGTGCAATGGTATGTCACAGACATACTGCATCTTCATGTGTTACCTCTCATGTGACAATACCATGGTTCTAGTTTTCAACAGGACCACAAGTGTATCTAGTACGCGTTTCTATGAACTACCTGGCCAGCAAGATCCCCAGACCCGTTCCTGACAGAACCTGTGTGGCACCAGCTCAGACATCTACTCTGGCCCACTGCCAGTATTGAGGATATCAAGGACCAGTTATAACAGTAGTGGGCCTGCTTAGAGGACACAACAGTATTGTGGCACCTTTCCAACCAGAATAAGTAGCTCTGAGCACTATGGGACTTAACATCTATGGTCATCAGTCCCATGGAACTTAGAACTACTTAAACCTAACTAACCTTAGGATATCACACAACACCCAGTCATCACGAGGCAGAGAAAATCCCTGACCCCGCCAGGAATCGAACCCGGGAACCGGGGCGCGGGAAGTGAGAACGCTACCGCACGACCACGAGCTGCGGACACCAGAATAAGTACATTCATCCAGGCCTGAGAGGGTGCACCATAATACTAATAGCGAGCTCATACTGCCAAGTTCCTTGTAAATGTGATCTGATTTTGTAATCGTTGAATTAACGCCATATCCCCACTCAAAGCGTGAAGTTTCATTTCATTTCCTCTTTCATTTCTGGGTGTTTCAGTTCATTTTTTCAGGCAGTATATTACTTGATTCGAACATCGTCGGAAAACGAACAAGTAAATGAAGAACGAAAATGACGCTTAAATGGACTAGAGTCAACATTATAACTCTACTTTGTTAAAACTTTATTACTTAAATTTTTTGTTTTTTCTTGTAGTGAGGGCACAACTTCATTGGTACCTCAAATGCGAGCCTCAGTGTAAGGGTGCATTCTAATTTGTCTGTCTTATGATAAATCTCGTGCCTAAACGGTTTAATAAGCATACCAGACACCAAATTAGTCATCCCCAAAGAGACCCCACACCATTACTGTGTAATGCCAGTAGATTATCAGTGATAGTTCAAGAGTGGCTATCGATCTTATCTCATTCTCACTAATAATAAATTCTGGTGTCAGATTTCACACTTGGGCGACCTATACTCAAGGTCTGACAACACGCCCACCGCCCACCCCACGGGGAACCAATGGCAGCTGGTTGAGGTCTCCCGGGGGAGCCCATGCCCTTCCCTGCTCTCTGGACGAGTGAGATTCAAGCACTCTCTCGCCATCTTCACCTTTTATAACTGGGGCGCACGAGTGGGTAGCTCCACTCTGGAGATGTGCAACATAGGGAGAGGATCAGCGTGTTTTTATTTGTTAGTAACAAACTGTTGCAACTACATTAAATCACGTCACTTGAGGTATGTTTGTTAATAACAAATTAAATTTACGTGATTTTTGTCATTCAAGGCTCTAGCAGAGACGCACATCCAGGAAGATTTGTAACTACTCACATTCTTCCACAATCTGACAAGACTGTGCTGAAAAGTAATGCCTCTGAAATTTTTGTTCTCTTTTCAGTGGAGTTTCCCATTTTGCTTATGCGAGTTACAACCGTATGTCGCTAGAGGGCTCCAAATTGTACCATGTAACATGTCGGTGTGTTAACGTAACTACGTTGGTGTGCGAGAAACAGCGTGCTGTAATCGAGTTTCTAGCTGCGGGAGAGTTCGTTCGTGCAGGGAGCACCTCCAGCGTGTCAGTGCCGGATACACGCGAGTACTGTGACATCTGCAGAAATCCTCCGCCTTTGGGTTTACTGCCATCGATCCTGCATACAGGCCAGACTTGGCCTCATCCGATATTCGTCTGTTTCCAAAACTTATACAACACCTTCAAGCACTTCACTTTGATAGTAGTGAAGCGGTGCAAGCAGAGATTAGGTTGTGGTTCTGTCAACAGAGTGAAACATTCTGCAGGGCAGTATAAAAAAACTGGTCTCAGGAGAAACGTTGACAAATAAACATGTGGATATGAAGAATAATTATGTAAAAAGTAAACAAAGTTTCTTTTATTTAAAAAGGTTTAAGAGTTTTCACACAAAAAATTTTCAGCACACCTTCGTATGTATTTTTAAGCCAATTTTAACGTATGTTCCTCATTTTTATGTATTTTCCCGAAATTTTACATATTCTATCCACTGCTGTCAGTCACATCAACATCATGTCACATCACGACATTGTTTCAATATCACATCAACACTGAATCACATCACACCACTTAGCATCACAATGTTGTGTCACATCTACATCATTTCACGCAGCTTCGAAACAAACCAACGTCACTTGGCGTCGTATAGCGATACTGCGCCAACACTGATTCGAATTAGGAGACCTCATATAGCTGTCAGCAAACCACAATACAGCATGTGTCCAAAACTTTACTTACATTGCTAAGCCACCAAAACATTATCCACCACTGCTTTACTAGCATGTATGTGATGGCATAGTATATGCATCAGAAACGAACACATCCCTCTATTGGTGTAAATAATGATTCTATAATCTCTGAAATTCACTGAATTCCAACCAAAGCTACATCGGTCAGCCAGAACATTATGACCACCGACCTAGTACCGATATAAACCGGTCCAGGCGATAACAGCGTCACCTGGCGGGGAGGGACCGCTAGTCAGACACACGTAGGCTGCATGTTCTATCAGCGGTGCGATGTCCTTGTGCAGAAAGCAGAAGGCACGCCATCTGTCTGAGTTTGCCCAAAGGCAGATAGTGATGGCCTGGAAGCTTGGCATGAGCATTTTGCAAACAGCATGCCTTGTTGGGTGTTTGAGGAGTGCTGTGGTGAGTGTCTTCAACACGTGGCGAAACCAAGGTGAAAACACATTCAGACATGATTGAGTTGGGTGGCCACCCATCATTACAGATGTCAGATGTCGTGGTCTGGGCAGACGTAATACAGGACAGGCAGCAAACTGTGGTGGAACCAACATCAGACTATAAAGCTGGGCAGAGCACATGTGTGTCTGGACACAGAGTGTATCGAACACTCATAATGAAGGGCCTCAGCAGTTGACGACACATGCATGTGCCAGTGCTAACAGCACAAAATGGGCAACTACGACTGAAATGGGCACGTGACCATCAAAATTGGACGTTTTCGCAGTGGCAGAGCGTTGCATGGCCTGTTAAATCCCGATACCTTCTTCATCATGCCGATGAGAGCGAGCGAATCTATCGTCTTCCAGGGGAACAGCTCCTTGACACTTGTATTGTCAGGCTTGAGCCAAGCTAGAGGCGGCGCGATTACAGTCTGGGCAACATTCACATAGGAATCCACGAGTTCAACTGAGCTCGTGCAGGGCACCATGACGACCAAAGCGTATCGTACAGTGGTTGCAGCCCAAGTACACCCCTTCATGACGAACATGCATCCTGACGGCAAAGGCATTTTCAACAAGATAATGCGTCATGCCACAAGGCCAGAAGTGTGATGGAGTGATTCGAGGGACACAGTAGCGAGTTCCAATTGATGTGCTCCCCCCCTCCCAAATCGCCAGACCTGTACCCGATCAAATACATCTGTGGTTGAATGTGGCATCAGAGTCCATCGCCTCCCTCCCCGAAATTTACAGTTATTAGGTGACTTGTGTATACACATGTGGTGCCTGATTCCTCCAGCGCCATGCCAAGGCCTCACTGCTTTCATGCCACGCCGCATAGCCGCTATTATTCAAGGCAAAGATGGACATACTGGCTATTAGGTAGGTGGTCACAATGTTCTAGCTGATCAGTGTACTCTATGTAGAAGAAATGCCATACCACGACAGATGAATTCCTGCTAAGCCACAACTACATTACACGGACGTGTAATTTCATAATTTATGTGGTAAAATGAGCGCATTGATGGAAGTAACTATGTCAAAACATATTTCTGATGCATCCAACCAAACATACTGTTTATATAAGACTTAGCACAGTGCTACAAAATGCACACCTACAGAGGTGACCACCAAGAGATTGTCCATAATGCGACTGTCAGTATCACTGTTTCATCAATTTACAAGCTAAATAACCAAATAATTAATACTATAGATTGTTTTATAGCCATTATAGGGCAAGATTTTCGTTTTACATAGAGTGTGAGGTATGCTATTGCTTTATACCATTACCAAATATTCTATTAAAACTACAGACGTTAAAACATGTTAAAACGCAGCTGAAATATAACACCGGTCTTATATTAGGAGTCACAGCAGGACAAGACGTCTTGCACACGTGATCAACTTATAAGCTCCCATTACTTCCCAGTAGACAAACTGCAGCACAGTATTAGGCCTACGCATACAAAATCTTTAACAGATAAACCATAAACGATATCCTGTACTTACCGTGCAAGATCCACCTATATTGATTTCACTCCGAGCAGCGTGGGTTCCTGCAGAAAACAAAATAGCGTATCTGATCTGTTTGTGTGTTTACAAAACATTATATCAACACTCTACATCCGCCACAATCCATCTATGTGCAGGTGTTTTAACGTTCGCATTTGTACTTAGTATTATGTGTGTTGAGCAATGCACAACTGGTAATGCTAGGAATAAGAGTAGATATACACTTGTGCAGCTAAATATACAATATGGAAGAAGTCTGAAAATGTGGGAAAACGTGGAAAAATGGTTATAAATATCTAAAATGTGCTAAAATCCAGATACAACATCATCATACAGGATATCTATAGCTGAAATTTTTTATGACATAAGCATTAGATCAGAAGTACCTGAAAATATCTTGTATACTTTCCTAGAAACCTGCAAGTTTGTGCGAAGGAAGAGACAACAATGATAATCACAGCACCATCTGACATTTCAGAGGGAACAGCCAATTTCCTTTCCCATCCTTGACACCATCGAAGCTTGTGCTCTGTCTGTAATGACCTCGATGCCGACGGGACGTTAAACCCAATCTGCCTCCCTTCAGCATCATCTCCTCTCAAAAAATGACTGAGAGAAGTGCACTGAAAGTTAAGTGTCCTTGAAAGCCCACAGAAAAAATATACGGCGTTTGTTATTTATACAGAGGGATAGCGAGGAACATGGTATCACACATACACTTAGAGATAAGAAAATAAAAGCATTTACGAGAGGAGTAATCGGTAGAAAGGGGCTGTAACGACTAGATGTAAGAGAAGGAATAACACCACATACGCTTTAATAGTGGAAATACGGTGCTTTATGCTGAGATAGTATAGTGACAAGACAAACTTGTCATACTCCCATAGTTTTTTATGCATGAGGAAACAGTAATGTTATTTTATTGTGAATGTGGTGGTCTTCTCTCCCAATACATGCAGTTTCCCAGTCATATATTTTTGGAATCGTAAAATTTTTTGGATGCAATGTAAAGTGGTATGATTCCTGAACTGGGAATCAAAACACCTGGTTGGTAGATTGACATTACTACCGATGAAATCACAGGTACCATACATGGTTTTCTATGTTACTTATTTTTAACACCTAATACCAGTTCCCAGCGTCTACCATTTCCCAGCGTCTATTTGACTTTTAAAACTATTTACCCTGCAATTAACCAATTTTTCGATTGTCCTCTCCAGCAGAGTCAGTTGTGGGAAATACACTGCTTTTGACAAACATGCAACTGAGCGTTTTTGAGGAGAGTACATGCGCGTTAGAGAGAGACAGTCATAGACATAGTCAACGAAGATACTGCCCATATCTTATTGTGACTGTGTGGGAGATGGTGCACCGCGCTACCGGTGTGTCAGGGTCATTCGATAGCTCGCCGCGTGATCTGAGGCGCCTTGCCACGGTTCGCGCGGCTGCCCCCGTCGAAGGTTCCAGCCCTCCTTCGGACCATGGGTGTGTGTGTTGTCCTTAGTTTAAGTTAGTCCCCATTTAGAGTCTCGGTCCGGTACACAGTTTTAATCTGCCAGGAAGTTCCATATCAGCGCACACTCTGTTGCAGAGTGAAAATCTCGTTCTGTAAGTTAGATTAAGTAGTATGTAAGCCTAGGGATCGATGACCTCAACAGTTTGGTCCCATAGGAACTTACCACAAATTTCCATTTTTCCAATTTCCGATAGCTCCATCTGCCAACCTGCCACCTGCTATCGTTGTACTGTGGTTTTATGTTTAACACTTTACCATCATACATTATTATTATTATTTTAGTAGGCAATTAAACTCCTGATATAAAGCAGACCTCGAAGACTTTAAAGTGAATTTCCTTCTCTAGTATGTGTTTTGAATAACAACACATATAGAGAAAAATAAAATTCAACATACTCCTGGCCCTAGGGTATCCATGTGGCAAAACACACACACACACACACACACACACACACACACACACACACACACACATACATACATACATACATACATACACGCTAAAAATAGTGTGTAATTACATCCACACTTAGAGGGCATGACCGAAACTGCCGCTATATTGAACCTTTCCGCAGATGTCGTTTTACTACTGATACGAATCACTGACTAAACTGCGTTTGAGATATAGGTGTTTATTGCAAAATATTATCTGACTATAATTTTAATTATGTAGTGTAGACACCGATTGTGCAAACCCATTCTGTTGCAGTGCTTGCATAAAATAACATAGTCTGAGATGTTTATCACTACAGAGGGTGCATAATCGCTGGGCTGAAGACCTAAGTCTAGATTATGTGTATCATTTTATCAAAATCCACGTGTTAGTTCTGCATAAAACGATATTAAAGTCTTCCATACATTATGACTACCCTCAACGCTAGGGTAGCGTTATCACCTTCCTCCTTACCGTTGTCAAACTTGAGAGCGATATCTCACATTGTTATAGATTCACGGATGATACTTCAGTTATAAATACACGCTGCTAATCATGCTCTTTGGTGCGCCGAGCAGCATTTTAGATATAAACAAAACACAGGCATGTCGCTTGTCACTGCTGGACCTACACCCCGCATCATGGCCCTGGGGTAACCACATCGTAGCACATGCAAAATAATGTAATTGGATTGCACTGCCCAGCACGTATAGTAGGTATAACGAGAAGATCACATGAGTGGATGTGTTGTCATTATGATCTTCATCAGATGGTTTTTGCCACTAGCGTGAATACTCATATCAATAAAAACCATGTGTTGTTGGTAGTCATTCTGAGCATATTGGTATACAAAGACGTTTTCCATTGTTTGCCTGCAGGAGCGTCCAACAAACACATCCACTCACTTTCGAGGCTCAATTTGCTGTGTCTTCTCTCAGCTCGCAGTCTGACAAAGACCCTCCATACGCAAAGATAAACAATGGCCCAACTGTTGCCATTTCACTGTTGCATCGATACATTTAAACAAAGCTCCCTTGGCGATTACCCATCAATTTACAATATTTACCTTATAATTACAATCAGTTATATACATTCACAAATAAATTCACTATTACATCCATTACATATTATATACCGTTTCTCTAATAAAGTTTACAGATTCAGAAATAGCTGTACATTACAAGTTATCAACAGATGTTAAACGCCGAAAAGTTTTGAATGGTGCAGAAAGTATTTTCTCTGCATTTCCGGTGTTACAACGTGATCAAGACGTCTTTTCCTGTTATGACTCGTAATATTAGGATAAGTAGACGTTATACTCGTATTTCAGCTGCATCTGAACATAATATGGAAGACTGTGGTGTTAATGGAATATTCGATAATAGCAGGAAGCAATAGAATACCATAATACTCTACTTAAAAAAGGAAATCAAGATCTGCAATGGATATAGAACCATGGACCAGAGTAATGACTTAATGCAGAAATTGATTACACAAGCAGTGATACTGAAAGTCGTATTATGGACTGTCTCGTGGTGGAGGACTGTTTGTTCCTGATTAACAAGTCAGTATGGTATGCAAACGAATAACAATAATGCTCTTTTAATGGACCATTTGTTATCGTCGGAAGGATGGGAATACTACCAAAAATGTTATATTTTTTACGCTCAACATGGCTGTCAAATTCACCAGCTTCCCCTGAGGTTTTCTGCTAGTATGTTAGGACTAGGGAAATTTTGTGAAAGTAATACTGATAATGTAAAGGAGAGGCCCCTTATCTTGCTGGTAACAATAGAATGTGCCTTCCTGATACGTTAGGGAGACAATGTGTGCCCTGCATATTTTAGCCATTACCTATTAAAAGTTTCGTTTGTGTAGTCCTAACGTTATTCTGCAATTTTGTCTACTGTTACATAATCTGCGCTTATATGTTGATTACATGATTATGACATCTTATCCGTTTATGACTCTTAAAATTAGAATATGTAAGTATTGTGTTTTAGCTGGATGTGTACATGTTGTGGAACACTGGAGTTTCAATGGAGTATTCGGTAATGGTGGGACACAATATCATACTTTGATACACTACTTAAAATCAGATAAAAAGGACTGAAAATAGGTTATAAAACTGTGCACTGTATGTCAATGGTTTTGATTGTTTAGTGGGAAAAAGATTACACAAACAGTAACGCTACAATTATTCTGTAGATCACCCATTGGTGGAATTCAGAGTTACTCTGCTGGATGACTGAAATCAATTTATCAGCCTCGTCAAGGATTCGGCTGTTTCCTATAGAACCAAGAGTGGGGAATGTGCTTTATTATGCACTCACAGCTATGGCTGGTGGAAACATTACCTTTCCAGATGGATTGCTCCAATGCTACAACATACATGTGAAAATGTGTCATGGTCAGCCACACAGTGCTAACCTCAGTATGGTGTTCTAAAAAAATACCTACGATTACCCACCGAATTTGTAATTACTTACTACATACATAACATTTTTATGACAAAATAAGGCATCTGTTCATCAGTCTGAGACGCTTACCACGCTGAATCAGTAGATATGTCCTATAATTATCATGAGAGCTATATTGCAGTTCTTCCAAAGAAGCCTGTTTCACTGACAGTCCAGTGTTTATATATATATATATATATATATATATATATATATATATATATATATTCTCGAACAAATATTAGACTAACATTTGTGCTTAGATTCCTCACCTATCTTAATGCTTGTCCAGACTCTAGATTACTTGTTGCTTATAACAGGGTCAACTGATCATGCCATCTCTTCTTAAATTTGTTTGTAGAACACACACATACTACATATTATATGTTGTGTCACTAGCCATAATGGAGTTAGGTCGGAAAATGTCTGTCTGTATGAGTCCTGATTTCTTCCATCTTGTATGAAATGTACTCTGCCTACAAATATCAGTTCTCAGTAGTGTCTTCGTGAAAAGAGCATTGTCCAGTTTGAATTCAAATAGTACTAGCATATAGATCGAAATTACCAATGACATGTCCAACCTTATGTCATTGGTTTTTGGGTAAAGTCTTCTACTAAGCTAGTAAGGAGTGCGTTACACCATTTTCACAAGCAACAAATGATTCACTGCTACAAGGTGAGGACAGCGACCTTATAAACTGTATAGGTTGATCATAACTTTTTTCTTTTTTTCAATAATCGTTTTTCTTCTTTTTCATATGAAGCAGTGTGTGGATCAGCTTGTGAAACCCTGAGAGCTGTTTGCCACTGCATACATAACCAAAATGTATACGATGGTCAATGTGACAATAGTTCCTGCACGTTTGTCTCAGAAAGTTTTTCTTGGTACAATCGACTTACTAATTTCCTGCTCCATAGGAAAAGTCTGCTACTGTTAGCAGTATGTCATTATTGATATTATTCTCAGTGGTTAAAGAAAAGCATAGTAAGAAAAAATTTTAGAACGTTTTGCAGCTACCTGCATCCACTGGCTGCCACACATCTTTGGCACACATGGGCCACCTTATTAACCCCCAGTTCTCTGTGATGCCACCTGTTTCTTTCCTGGTTGCGAAGTGGCTTCTTTGTTCTAAACACCTCGGTCATGGGTTGAGAGGGAAGGAATTTCTTGAACGTTACCATGGAAGACACATGTGGCAGGGATTCTCTGATATGTAGGATGGTTCCCCATTGTTACTGGGAGCCACTATCCCAGTGGTACTCCTCTTAGCTAACAGCTACATGTGTTCAAAGAACAGATCAGTTGCACTTTACAGAGAAGTCTGGAAGTGGATGCAGGAATTGAGAAGATATGTTGTATCAGGTAAGCATAGACTGCATTTTTACAGTAGTCAATATTCTTGTATTTCTCACAAGTTGAATCTTGTTGTGGTAGGTTAACTGTAATTACGAGTGTGTCTTTAGAGAACCATCTAAATTTTTATTAGTACTGGAGGGATTAGATCTTTGTCTGTATGCTTACAGAAAATAAGTTAACGAATGTATTTTCATGTTAGTTAGTGGTGGCAGAAAATATTTATATTTTGTTATAATATTGAGTTGCTGTCATTGTTTATATCACTGTGCTGTAGAAAGATATAGACAGATTTTTCTGTAGTTATTTATGAGTATTAGAGCATCATCACAAAGTAATAATATTGCAAATTTTATTTGTATAAATATCATTCTATGACAGAATAGTAGGAATGCACCAGCTTTCCAGTATTAAAGCTTACATGTAGACGTGACTTCACTCATTATTAAAATACAGTAGTGTCCTAACTGCCCAGCGTCTGTCTGTATAATTCTATGGATCTGTCAAAACTATATTAATACCAATGGCTACACTCGGATCTATTCCATGGTTAATATATGCCTTTGATAGGAACATGGCATATACTAATAATACTGCAACATTTACTTTTGTAGATATCGTAATTACTCATCTTCATTCCATCTGAGAGTGTTGTCTGGATGAAAATGGGATCATGCACACATAAGTGCTAGTTTTGAAGGCAGGATAGTTGGGGAAATTGACTCTTGATTGGTCAGTAGAGAGAAAGAAGGGAGAGGATGATCCTTATCTGCAATGAAGTCCACATATTTACATTTGCGTGCTTTGACCTGTTTTGCCATAGGTGTCAGGCCCCACAGTGTCTTTATGCCAGAAACCACGGTGGACATGATTACCCCCAAAAAATATTACAAATTTCTCGGCCACTGCTTATATGGTATTTGTGGTCAATGCTATGTTCCACACATCAGTGTTACTGTGGTAATTGCTTGATAGGCATGCTACTTTAAGCTGGAGATACTGGTCACTTCTGTAGGAGTATATTTTGTAGTGCTGTGTTAATTCTTATGCACACAATATCTTTGGTTAGGAGCAAGAATATTTTGTTCAAATATTATTATTTGCAATAACTTGCTCATTTTAACACATGCACTAATACATCAAAAAAGTCTGATGATGTAGTGATGATGTAGCAGGTGGTCATCTATCGTGGTGTGTTATTTCTTAAATATACTTTGTCTTTGGTTTGAAATCCATAAAACTACAGTGATTATAGGATTTGCTATGACGTCATGAATATGTTGTGATGTCATTATTTCTACCAATAGAGGAATGTGTTCATTTCTTATGTATACACTATGAAGTCACACATACACACACACACACACACACACACACACACACACATATGCATGTATGCACTAGCAATGCAATGGTGACCTTGCAGTGATAAGTAAGTCTGATACTTTTGGACACATACTGGATTTTAGTTGGCAGAAAGCAGCATGACATTAACACAATATGACTCGATGTTGATGTGATGTTGTGGCATGACATGATCCAATGTCGATGTGATGTCATAATGCAGTGTAACACATCATGATGTTGATGTGAAATTGACATGACACTGTGACATGTCATGTTGATGTGATTCATGACATGATGTAATGTGACATGATGGTGATGTGACATCATGGCCAGTGGGACAGATATCACATAACTGGATGGAACATGTAAAATTTTGGAAAAGTATGTAAAATTCTGGAAAACATGTAACATTGCTAGAAATTGTGAAAATACATAAAATTGTGGAGCAATGTAAATACATATCTGCCTGGGTGTGGGGTGTGCTAGTGCCTTGAATGACGAAAATCACGTAAATTTGTTATTAAAAAACAGACCTCAAGTGACATGACTTTAACTAATTACAGTAATTTGCTGTTAACAAACAGAAACATGCTGATCGTCTCCATATGCTGCACAGCTCCAGAGCAAAACCACCCAGTCAAGGGCTCCAGCTATAAAAGGTGAAGATGGGGAGAGAATGCCTGAATGTCACTAGTTCAGGGGGAGGGTATGTTGGGAAAGTTCCCCTGGGTGACCTTAATCAATCGCTGCAGGTTCCCTGGGGGAAGGGGAGATGGTGACCTTGATATAAGTCACCCAAATGTATAATCTGACTGTGGAAACCCTTGTCAGTGACTTTGACGTAAGATCATATTCTGTGCTTGAACTCTCACTGATAAACTACTAAGCCTGCTGCTGTCTTGATTGTGGCCTTAGTTCATCGAGGTAGAGTGACCACAAGTTCCTTGAGATATGCCATTTCCATCTGAAATTGATAATTAGATCCCATTAGCTACTAAATTTTGGGTATATTGGATGCTACATTCCAACACTCTTCCAAAGAGTCGCTGCTGTTTACTATCAGATTAAAATCAGATAATTTATTTGTCCATTTGAACTAAAATAGGGTGCATGACTGTTAAAGCAGGAATGCATGTGTTCAACCCTGTAAACATGCCAGTTGTTCCTTTCGAGAATGGGACTGTCCACAGCATATTCACTTGCAAAATGCACCATAAGGAGCAATGCTTGGTCACCATGAATGTTGAAATGAACATCTCGGTTCATGTTCGCGGTTAGCTGAGTTGGCTCCAGCTACAGTTCGTTTAACACCCCCCACCCCCCCCCACCCCCTCCCCCATAAAATCAACTCTGGCCTGAAACACACCCAGCACAAACAGAGGGATAAACGCCTTGTTAGACCAAAAGAGCACAGCTGGCCGTTTCAGTGTTGTCTGTCATACAGAACACGTGCCACTTAGAGCGATGGCCTTTTGTGACACAACCAACGCAAAGTAACAATTTCATGCAGATCCTTTCTCAATGTTCGACCAGAAACTGGCAGAGATGGTTTCACTCACAGCAGCAGTTCCTGTTTTGTTTGGAACCAACAGTCGCTGCTGCCTGGTGGAAGTCCTCCCTTGTCGCTGCCAGTAGTGGCCCTCTTTCCAGCCACTGTTCTTACGCCGTGTTACTTGGCTGCATGTAGTGCACCATTCCATCTAACTTCAATGAAGGTGTGTTCGTGAGCTCGTCCAAGCACGATACCTCCTTACTGGGATTGTGTCATGTGTTCATGTCGACCTGTCTTACAGCTGCTCATTCTGCTCAAACACCATTTCACTGCCACGACTTTCGTCACTAGTAGGGGGTCATGTGAGTGCCCGGTACAGTTCTGTAACACTAGCAGCACTCCAAAGCAGCCAGTGTGTCCTTTCAAGGAGGTGACTAATATTTTGTCCAGTGAACTTACGTCTCAGAGCACAACCATTTTGTGAGCACATATGGAGACGTACCTGACCTCATCGACGCAGACGATGTTGTCAGCTACGGTGTTTGTACACTTCTCCAACACGTTGGCCATCGTTATTGTCTCGACCTTCTCATCA
The DNA here is from genome assembly GCF_023864275.1 of Schistocerca cancellata. NCBI lineage: Eukaryota > Metazoa > Arthropoda > Insecta > Orthoptera > Acrididae > Schistocerca > Schistocerca cancellata. Next base: position 2,878,043 of record NC_064632.1, on the reverse strand, counting down.
CCGTAACCGATAACGATGCACGTCATGACACGCATGTACTCGAAACTGCAACAGTCGGTAGTACACATAAAGTGAATTCCATATTTTCCGAGAAGGCTAATATTTTCTAAACTTAGAATTTTCTAGTTATAAGCGCAATAAACAACTATGACTATTTAATAATCTCCCTTACTACTGTTGCAAACTAGAAAGGGAACATCTTGTTAATAAACAAAGTAAAGCCAATATTACATAAAGGTTTGGATCATAATTACAGGGGAATTTGTTGAGCATGACTTTACTAGCCTCAGAATTTGTGAACTTCTAAGGATCTGTTATAAGGATCTACTATTCTGCAGTGTCAGTATCAGCGCCACTTTTAATGATCAGTTGTAAATTTTAACTGATATGGGGACGTAGTGGTAATTGACTTACCTGGTACAGCACCGAGCAAGGCAATCCATAAAAGTCCGAAAATCGTATGTTGCATTGGAAAACCTATAGAAACATACTAGTATTAAAAAGGATGTAAGGTAGATATGCAGTCTTTGTCCTCTTTTGTTAAACCTGCATATCGAAGAACAAATGAACGAAATAAAGGAAAGGTTCGGAGATGGAGTTAAAGTTTATCGTGAAAGCATAACTATAACACTATTGTCATCAGTGCAAGTTATAACACTAGTCTGCTGTGACACAAACTAATGTTACCCACTGAGAGGATTTGGGAAATTTGACCACTCATGTGACTAATGTATAAAGGTATCGGACTGTAATTTTGAATACATTGGAATTAACGATAAAACTACATAGCTTCAACTTTGGGGTTAATGAAAATAGTAATATTCATATACGAATGAAACAATAAATGGGCGCCAGCCCAATTATTAGTCAGTTAGTTAGTTATTGAAGTTAATTTCATTAATATTTCCCTTTGCATGGCACACAGGATACAAGTGGACACAGGGTACTCTAAGCTGTGGGTGGAACTAGTTACCAAACTAGTAATCATAGAAAGCAAAAATTGGACCAAACTTATGTTAATAACAGTTGCACTCAAGATCGTTACTTGAACAAGTACTGAAATGTTAGTGGAAGAAGTGCAGCACTTAAGATGGACCTGAGAGGCCTCTGTCTTAAATGGCATGTAAAAACCACAAATAAAGATAAATGATACCACGATTACACTGTTCATATCTCTCTGCTTGTATCTCTTTTCTTTAGCACCAATAATATTCCAATTATCTTTCTAATATGAGAAGTATATAGTGGGAACCCATAAACTGGTATAGTATCACTCGTCAAACTCTATGATTATTTCAGTAGCAAAATTTAATTTAAACAAAGTCACTTCTTAACTTCACTTGTGATAGTTTATATTTTAATTTTCAAGGCAAATTATTCAACACTGAGCTCACTTAACTTAAAACAAGTCCATTCATGATAGTAATCAAGGCTAAAATATGTGTCAAACGAGTTTAACTTATTTGTCTTCTTCATCACCTCTGAAGTTGATCCTTGCACATTTGACAGACATAAATAAATTGTAAGTAGACTGTTTAGGGCAGTATTGGGCAGTTGGCTGTTAACTTCGCCTAGCGTTGCACAGTTGGAGGTGAGCCGCCAGCAGTGGTGGATGTGGGGAGAGAAATCGCGGAGTTTTGAGAGCGGATGATCTGGACGTGTGTCCATCAGAGACAGTAAATTTGTAAAACTGGATGTCATGAACCGCTATATATATTATGACTTTTGAACACTATTAAGGTAAATACATTGTTTGTTCTCTATCAGAATCTTCCATTTGCTAACTATGCCTATCAGTAGTTAGTGTCTTCAATAGTTTGAATCTTTTATTTAGCTGGCAGTAGTGGCGCTCGCTGTATTGCAGTAGTTCGAGTAACGAAGATTTTTGTGAGGTAAGTGATTTGTGAAAGGTATAGGTTAATGTTAGTCAGGGCCATTCTTTTGTAGGGATTATTGAAAGTCAGATTGCGTTGCGCTAAATATATTGTGTGCCAGTTTAGTGTTGATCAGAATAGGTAAAGAGCGAAATGTCTGAGTACGTTCAGTTCTGCTCAGCTGTTTGAAAATCAAATAATGTAAGAGGTTTATCAGCACAGCAGTTCATTAAGTTTTCTAAGCGGACGTTTCATATGTCGTCTTTGCAACATCCTGCTAAAATAATATGTCGTAAATGTTCAGTCAATTTGATTAAGCAAATGCGGATGAGTTCTGAGGGGCCGTATATTGATTCTTATGTAACATGTCTTCGAAATATTTGGCAAGACTGGAAAATTCAGATTGTTCGAAATGTTTCATCATTATGATGCTATGTTTTACTCGGTTTCTGTAGCTTGAGACCAGTATGCTGAGAGGAAGGCATGATAAAATTCTCCTTCACTGTGACAATCGTGAATGCCCGATCGCATTCTTACAGCTGGTTCATTCTCCAAGTAGCCACACATAAATTCTAATCTGTGCTCTAATGACCAGCTGGGAGGAAAACAATGAGAGAATTGATGAAGCCAAGCTTGTGGATGAATGTCGTCTCCGGAATTCTTAAATGTTTTGAATTTACGTGTAGTAATAAACAGCTTATAGCCAAAATCATCATGTCGCCGAGTCGCATGTCGGTCATTGTTACATCGTTTCGGCGGTTCCATCTCAAAATTCGGTGTACCTTGCCAATTTCTTTCATAATTTTTGAAGTGCCCTGTGTGATTATTTTGTGCATGTTACGTATTTCTGTGTCCCTCTTCCCGTATATGAGCGCGAGTGTCCTCTGAAATATGTAATTCTTGTATTACCTGTGTCAACTGATCTTGTACTTCCCGGATTTCTCTTTGGTGTTGCGTATTAATTTGATTCTGATTTTGTTTGAATTTCTTACTTTGTTCGTACTCTTCTGTATCATTAAAGACTACCGGTCTTGTGTCATTCAGATTATCATCTACCTTCGTGGATAAATTATTTAGCTGATCCGAAAGTTCGATTACTTTATCTGATAATGAACTAATTTCCTCCATGTGTCCTTCTGAACCAATTTTCAGAGTATCTACTGTGTCCTTTAAGTTTTCCTGAGTTTTTGCAAGTAGCGTAACCGAATCTAAATAGACGACAGAGGGATAGAGAAACAATTAAAATCGCTCAAAAGAGGAAAGGCCTCTGGACCTGATGGGATACCAGTTCAATTTTACACAGAGTACGCGAAGGAACTTGTCCCCCTTCTTGCAGCGGTGTACCGTAGGTCTCTAGACGAGCGTAGCGTTCCAAAGGATTGGAAAAGGGCACAGGTCATCCCCGTTTTCAAGAAGTGACGTCGAACAGATGTGCAGAACTATAGACCTATATCTCTAACGTCGATCAGTTGTAGAATTTTGGAACGCGTATTGTGTTCGAGTATAATGACTTTTCTGGAGACTAGAAATCTACTCTGTAGGAATCAGCATGGGTTTCGAAAAAGACGTTCATCTGAAACCCAGCTCGCGCTATTCGTCCACGAGACTCAGGGGGTCATAGACACGGTTTCACAGGTAGATGCCGTGTTTCTTGACTTCCGCAAGGCGTTCGATACAGTTCCCCACAGTCGTTTAATGAACAAACTAAGAGCATATGGACTATCAGACCAATTGTGTGATTGGGTTGATGAGTTCCTGGATAACAGAACGCAGCATGTCACTCTCAATGGATAGAAGTCTTCCGAAGTAAGAGTGATTTCAGGTGTGCCGCAGGGGAGTGTCGTAGAACCGTTGCTATTCACAATACACATAAATGACCTTGTGGATGACATCGGAAGTTCACTGAAGCTTTTTGCGGATGATGCTGGCAGTTAATTCCATAAATCCATATCTGGAAGTACGCATTAGGAGTGATTGAAAATGGAATGATCATATAAAGTTGATCGTCGGTAAAGCAGATGCCAGACTGAGATTCATGGGAAGAATCCTAAGGAAATGCAATCCGAAAACAAAGGAAATAGGTTACAGTACGCTTGTTCGCCCACTGCTTGAATACTGCTCAGCAGTGTGGGATCCGTACAAGATAGGGTTGATACAAGACATAGAGAAGATCCAACGGAGAGCAGCGCGCTTCGTTACAGGATCATTTAGTAATCGCGAAAGCGTTACGGAGATGATAGATAAACTCCAGTGGAAGACTCTGCAGGAGAGACGCTCAGTAGCTCGGTACGGGCTTTTGTCAAAGTTTCGAGAACATACCTTCACCGAAGAGTCAAGCAGTATATTGCTCCCTCCTACGTATATCTCGCGAAGAGACCATGAGGAAAAAATCAGAGAGATTAAAGCCCACACAGAGGCATACCGACAGTCCTTCTTTCCACGAACAATACGAGGCTGGATGGAATAGAAGGGAGAACCGATAGAGGTACTGAGGGTACCCTCCGCCACACACCGTCAGGTGGCTTGCGGAGTATGGATGTAGATGTAGATGTAGATGTAGAATCGACAGATGCAACTGAGTCAATTTTAGCCCACAAGGTCTCGTGATTTTCATGAACAGTAGTTTGCAGTTATTTTATGGCTACTTCGTGATACTGTAATGCATTTTCATGCCGCGAAAAAATAGGTTGAAAATGCTCAAAAATTTGTGTTTTTACGTCATTACAGACTTTTTGACATTAAGATTCGATGTTGTGTAACTCAGTAGTTAAATCTTCACGTGTTTGTTCAAGCGTGGTGTCTAACCTTTGAAGATTTTGTTCCATTGTATCTAACTTTTGAAGATTTTTTTCCATTGTGTCTAACTTTCGAATATTTTGTTCCATTGTGTCTAACTTTTGAAGCTTTTGCTGTGTTTGTCTCTGATTTTGTTCCATCGTGTCTAACTTTTGAAGCTTTTGTCCCATTTGTTGTATTAATTGTAATAACAATGCACTGGTGTCTGAAACATGTTCCTCAGTGCTTTTCGGCAGTGAATTTGCACCGGCAACATTCACATTTTGACAAGCAGAAAATGTGTCTTGACTTATTTGAGAAAACGGTGAGGACCCAAAACCTGAATGTACAGTATTTGCGAGATTGTGTCCTGTTATTTCGGATTCCTGAGGCGAGCTGTTGCCGACTGATCGATCGATAATGCTTCCCTGTTCACTAATTGTTTCACTGTCTACGCCATTATTTGCCACCCGCTCCATTTCCCTATGCACAATTACCAAATTACCACTTTGAATGTCTGTTAATTCATTACACAGTAGTGCTGATAAGCTACGCTCGTCGTCACTATTATTTCTCAGTTTACTTTGGAGCCTAGTGTTATGTTTTTCACACGCCATTATTGTCACCATATTTCACACGATAACACAGAAAAGCACAATTTGAAGAGTAAAATAAGAAAACACATTAACATAGCACTGAAAATAATATCTAGTTAATTGCTAGTGCAGCTGCGAAATACCTGGTGCAAATGTACATGCATGCCACAACTGTTTTACTGTACAACAATGAAAAACTACAACTACAAAGGGAATTCTCTCTACAATTACGCGCTAGCAATAAACAAAAGCTACACTAATTACACAAACTACAAGAAAAAAATCAGAAGATTCCAGTGAGGTATCTCGGTTAAGGGTCGACATATGAAACGTCCCTTTAGAAACTTAATGAATTACTGTGCTGATAAACCTCTTACATTATTTGATTTTCAAACAGCTGAGCAGAACTGAACGTACTCAGACATTTCGCTCTTTACCTATCCTGATCAACACTAAACTGGCACACAATATATTTAGCGCAACGCAATCTGACTTTCAATAATCCCTACAAAAGAATGGCCCTGACTAACATTAACCTATACCTTTCACAAATCACTTACCTCACAAAAATCTTCGTTACTCGAACTACTGCAATACAGCGAGCGCCACTACTGCCAGCTAAATAAAAGATTCAAACTACTGAAGACACTAACTACTGATAGGCATAGTTAGCAAATGGAAGATTCTGATAGAGAACAAACAATGTATTTACCTTAATAGTGTTCAAAAGTCATAATATATATAGCGGTTCATGACATCCAGTTTTACAAATTTACTGTCTCTGATGGACACACGTCCAGATCATCCGCTCTCAAAACTCCGCGATTTCTCTCCCCACATCCACCACTGCTGGCGGCTCACTTCCAACTGTGCAACGCTAGGCGAAGATAACAGCCAACTGCCCAACACTACAATGGCGAATATTACTCTGAGAATGCAAACCAACCACAGCCTTCACACAGCACAGTCAGTGATTTTCATATAGAGCGCTACATGGCGTTACCAACATAAAAACCTAAACAGCCTACTTACAAAATCAGTAGTTCATTTGCAACAGGATACTTGGTTTTATGAACACTTAGGAGGAGATCCTGCATAGGTTCATGATCAGGATAAAATCACCCACACACATTAACTGGTCCACGGCCTGACACATATCTGTATGCAAGAAGTTTGTGGAGCAGTGGCGAAGTTGTGATGGCAAGACACGTGGCAGCTAACTGTACTCATGGCTCTTGATGTTTGAATACTCTATAAAATTTCTTCTTAGCGACCGTTATTCAACTTATTAGAGCCATTCCTTATTGCCGAGAGGACCAAGCTACAGCCAGGTCCACATCAGAGGCGAAATTCCATGAAAAGCTGCCTGCAATTACGTCCCTTGGCACCATCGATGTGTATCATGCAACGGCTAGCCACTGACTGCGTACCGTTCCCAACAAGGAGCCGCCCAGTTTAACCACCAAAACTACCTTTTACATCGCGCCGTGCCACTTACGTTGTGGAGGGACTTCCGTACGTCTTTTACATTTTACAATACAAGAGCCCTAACGATGAACCAACTACCAATGCAAATTGTTTATTTTATAAACTTATACATATTATAAGAATTCATTATTTTAAACAATGATTTATCTTTTTCCACGTATACATTACAAATTTTAAATGTCCTGTCACCAATCAATGATCTTAACTAACAAAGAATAAACACTTCATGATTACAGATACAAAGCTACATAATAGAAACCTACTTCTAATCGATGTAAGTGTTACAAAGTGAGAGTGGTTCTAGGTGCTTCAGTCTGGAACCGCGCGACCACTACGGTCGCAGATTCGAATCCTGCCTCGGGCATGGATGTGTGTAATGTCCTTAGGTTAGTTAGATTTAAGTAGTTCTAAGTCTAGGGGACTGATGGCCTCAGATGTTAAGTCTCATAGTGCTCAGAGCCATTTGAACCATTTGCTACAAAGTGAGGAATCATTATAACATCTGCCGAATGGGATGAACGTAAAAAAAAAAATAACCTGCACCGAGTACGAAATATGAGCACGAGTAAACCAGAGGAAGATGAAAGAATACATTGAAATGCCTGCATCGCCAGTGAACAATCATTATTTCTCATTGTCATAGTGATAAACTGAAATGTTATTATAGCCTCACTTCTTCCATTTTAATTGTAAAATATTTATCGTGAAGCTACACTGGTAACATCTATGTCCCTTACCTGTTACAGAATAATAATCTGACAAAAACCTCACTTCCCTTGTCTAAATCGCTAACGCTAAAAGGTAATATGAGTTTCTTTTAATTCCAGTATCCACACTACCTTTTTTCCTTTGTGCTGTATACGAGACAAGGAGCCTAGGTTGGCACTAGCCGCCTACGTTGTCAGTACATCCTCCTGACTGTATCTGCAACCTCTCTGGTTAGGAGTCTATTATCTGGCCGAGCGCGAGGCTTGAGAAGTGAAAAGAGCGCCTGGAGTGAGGCGGCCACGTGTGTCAGGAAGTGGAAGTTGTTGCTGGCCGTTAGAATGTTTCCGGCGCCGCGGACTGGCGGCCTTGTTTCCCTGCAGGGCCCACGCGAAGAGAAGGTCAGCTGCCGCGCGACGCACGGTGACCTATAGTTGCATCACGGGCAGACTGCGGAAAACATGTCGCACCTGAAGTATACCGCCGGACAGGAAATCCGGCGTCGTCATCCCATATGGATTCTGCAGGGGTACTCAAGTTCTAAATACTGGCGGTAACGTCGCCACGGTTTCTGTCATTCCTTCACCTACAGCGGGGCGTTAATTGATGACTTACCGTTTTTGTGCTTTCCTATAACATAAATTCCGCCGGTATACACAGGTTCTGTGGCCTCAGTTCGAGTGTAGAATGTGGTTGTTCGATTAACATGATCCTGGTTTGCTAGCCTCTCTGTTATGGTGGTGTTTCACTTTTGACGCTGGTGTACACTGTGCTGTTTGTGGTGTGTTCTGAGACGTTGTTATACTCTGTATTTTGAATGGAGCTCTGAGGTGGACCTCAAAGGACTGGGTGCAAAGGCGCAACGTCACGGACCAAAAACGTGTGTCTAATAAGGGAAGAACCGCTTCTCATAGCCTCTGTTATTTGACAATATCCACTGTGGCTTTGGTTATGGCCTCCCTCTTAAATACTGCGTGTTGAGTATTGTCTGAACACCTGCTCACCCAAAATTGCAGGTCAGGACTAATTGCTCTACACTTGGTACCATTTTGCTTAGAAGTAGTAATTGACTCATTTGCTTTTAAGAAAAGGTTGAAACTTGTGTAGATGTCATGTGTTGTCTGTTTGTTTTTTTTGTTTTTTGAAAATCTATGTGATTGTACAGAGAGAAAGAGATAATTTTATGTTTATGTTATTTTTTTAATTAGGAAAAATTTCCGATTGGAAAATTTAAATCTTTTAAGTAAAGGAGATACGAGAATTTTCAAGATTAAATAAGTTAAGTGTAAAACTTTGGTATGAGGTAGCTTGTCTTGTTTTTTTTTTTATTAACTGACACCTCAGATTTTTTGTAAATTTAATCTCATTATTCGTTCTTATATTTATTGTTTAAGGTACTTCCGAGTCTGGTACCCACTTATTAGATCAGTCCAATGCATGTGATAAGAATCATGTGTTACTGAAATTTAAATTAATTTTCCTATTGTGCTGAATTGTAACTGTGTGTCATTATTTTAGGTAAAATGATTGTTTTCTAATAGTTTCTATCTGTATGGTACTGCTTCAAAACGTATTGTCGTATGAAATAGTGTGTACTGAAAACAAATTGTATAAATATCCCTTAATTCAATCACTCATTTCACCCTCTGTCTATCCTATGGTCCCACATCACACACCATCTTCCTTCACTGTGAACATTGTTTCACATGAAAGGATGCATTCTGGGAAGTAATTCTGAAAAAAAAACCGGAAAAATTCAAAAGCCGATGGACATTAAGCAGGGGCTACATTCGGGAATATGTAGTTAACTAAATGAAAATTGAAAGAAGCTATTGGGTTTCCAGCGTTTCACCCCATTCACATCTAGTGATTTTGAAGTTTTGATTTGGATGATGGGTAAAAGAAGAGAGGGAAGAGGAGGAGGCAGTCACAGAGAGGGGGTGGAGGGAATGCATAGAAAGGGGGGAAGGAGGAAACTGAGACGGAAGGGCAGTATGAGCTGAACTGACACGGGTAGAAGAGGACATGGGCAGAGAATGATGTGAGGAAGAGATGGACATAGACATATGCAGACGAAGCTGTGGGCAAAAACGTATTCTTCAATAGATTTTAATATTTCTTTCATGCGACGACATTTTCAAACGATGTGGGTGAGGGACTACGATCTTGTAACAGAAAAAAAGCCACATTATCGAAATATTGCATAACCTGCCCACAGCTACACCTCATCCCTCATTCCGAATGGTGAGTCATAGACCATTAAGATTTACTCTAGCAGCGGAAAGTAACGGCAGTTCGTCTATAGACAACCTTATAGGCAAATCATATACATGCCTCAAAGTCCAAAGTACTGTTGTGTGTCTACTACTACATATATTAGGCTTTTGATGCTGAAAGTGATGATGATAATGATGATAAAATTGTTTGGAGATGCGACATCGAGATGGCTAAAATGAGTAGAAGTATTGAAAAACTGTGCCATCTGAAAAAATAAAATATGACAATGAAAAGCAGAAATGTGAAGAATATTAGGTGAATGGAAAAGATGATATCATGTTTAAAGACAGTTTTAAAGCCTTCTTACAAAGTTTTGTTTATCTGCGACATAATAACTTTTCATGGCAGGATCATAATCTGCTTCTGCCTACGATATCCACCTTCTGGCACTACGACTGAAAAATTCGAAACCTTATATTAAGACCTAAAATATTTTCACTAGATCTACTTGAGAGCTAAGTAATGTAATATTAAAATATGTGTTAATCATATCTATGGGCAGCATTTGGTGAACAAATGTTCATACGTTGTCTAGTTAAACATAATACCAGAAATTAGGTTATTATGGAAAAACAGATCTTAACTTGTGAAAACGATAACGTTCGACAAACATTACAGTAACATTTGAATAGATTATTCTTCAAATATAAAACAGAATACCGGTCGTTAGTCAGTGAAACCATACTGAAAGCAAAATAAAAGAGACAACAGAGCAATTCATATGGTACACATTTTCAGCGGCTAGTGGTTGCTAAATGTTTACACGCCACTGTCGGTGAGCCCAGAGGAGCTGCGGCTCGCTGGTGACAGGCGCCCTTCTCCCGGCCGCAGGCAGGCTGTCCACATCGCGTGGGCGGCCACCGGGAAGGCCGAGGCCGGAAGCGGCCTGGGAGGTTCACTGCGGCAGTCGGCCGCAGGGGGAGGCCACCGTCATCGGCCGGAGCACGCGTGTGGCACGCAGCGACCGTCTCAACCGAGTACCGAGTAGACAGAAGTAGATATTAAAGTATTCATCTGTTGCAAACTCATTCTGAGAAGTTCGCTCGCTTCTTTCCGTTTTGTCATAAACAACGCCTGTACATTTATTCACGAATTGTCATCTATAGGTGCGACCCACACACATTCTCATAGTACCTTATTTAGCTAGAAAGTAGACCTAGTCAAACTAGATTAACTTGTCTCGGGTTTTAATATAAGTTTACAATTTTTTCTATTTCTGCTTTTGAAGATGCCCAGTGCTGGCATAAAAAGTGACTGTGTCAGAAATGAACAAAACCTCGTAAATCTAGAATAATATTTGTGATTAATGGAATTGGTAGAGTTCACTATGAAGTTACCTGAAAGATGATATAATAACTTCTTCTTCAGATCTGTTAAACACTAACAACTGTAGTCAAGGCTGAAGAACCTTATAAAACGCGATGAAAATAAATATGAACCAATTAAACTAATAAACGACACAAAGACCCTCCTTGGGTTAATAGTACAGTTCGGGATATGTTCAGTAAACTGACTGCTACACTTTCGATACAAAAAATTTCAGATTCTAGGGAAAAGTCTATGACAAAGCTCTAGCACGTTCTGGTCGTACATAAAGTCGATAAAGAATTTAAAAACTTCCATTCAATATCTCGTATATCCGTCTGGTTGTTGTTGTTGTTGTGGTGGTCTTCAGTCCTGAGACTGGTTTGATGCAGCTCTCCATGCTACCCTATCCTGCGCCAGCTTCTTCATCTCCCAGTACCTACTGCAGCCTACATCCTTCTGAATCTGCTTAGTGTCTTCATCTCCTGGTCTCCCTCTACGATTTTTACCCTCCACGCTGCCCTCCAATACTAAATTGGTCTTTTGATGCCTCAGAATATGTCCTACCAACCGATCCATTCTTCTTGTCAAGTTGTGCCACAAACTCCACTTCTCCCCAATTCTATTCAATACCTCCTCATTAGTTATGTGATCTACCCCTCTTATCTTCAGCATTCTTCTGTAGCACCACATTTCGAAAGCTTCTATTCTCTTCTTGTCCAAACTATTTATCGTCCATGTTTCACTTCCATACATGGCTACACTCCATACAAATACTTTCAGAAATGACTTCCTGACACTTAAATCTATACTCGATGTTAACAAATTCCTCTTATTGAGAAACGCTTTCCTTGCCATTGCCAGTCTACATTTTATATCCTCTCTACTCCGACCATCATCAGTTATTTTGCTCCCCAAATAGCAAAACTCCTTTACTACTTTAAGTGCCTCATTTCCTAATCTAATTCCCTCAGCATCACCCGAGTTAGCTCGACTACATTCCATTATCCTCGTTTTGCTTTTGTTGATGTTTATCTTATATCCTCCTTTCAAGACACTGTCCATTTCGTTCAACTGCTCTTCCAAGTCCTTTGCTGTCTCTGACAGAATTACAATGTCATTGGTGAACCTCAAAGTTTTTATTTATTCTCCGTGGATTTTAATACCTACTCCGAATTTTTCTTTTGTTTCCTTTACTACTTGCTCAATATACAGATTGAATAGCATCGGGGAGAGGCTACAACCCTGTCTCACTCCCTTCCCAACCACTGCTTTCCTTTGATGTCCCTCGACTCTTATAACTGCCATCTGGTTTCTGTACAAACTGTAAATAGCCTTTCGCTCCCTGTATTTTATCCCTGCCACCTTTAGAGTTTGAAAGAGAGTATTCCAGTCAACATTGTCAAAAGCTTTCTCTAAGTCTACAAATGCTAGAAACGTAGGTTTGCCTTTTCTTAACCTTTCTTCCAAGATAAGTCGTAAGGTCAGTATTGCCTCACGTGTTCCAACATTTCTACGGAATCCAAACTGATCTTCCCCGAGGTCGGCTTCTACCAGTTTTTCCATTCGTCTGTAAAGAATTCGCGTTAGTATTTTGCAGCTGTGACTTATTAAACTGATAGTTCGGTAACTTTCACATCTGTCAACACCTGCTTTCTTTGGGATTGGAATTATTATATTCTTCTTGAAGTCTGAGGGTATTTCTCCTGTCTCATACATTGTGCTCACCAGATGGTAGAGTTTTGTCATGACTGGCTCTCTCGAGGCCATCAGTAGTTCAAATGGAATGTTGTCTACTCCCGGGGCCTTGTTTCGACTCAGGTCTTTCAGTGCTCTGTCAAACTCTTCACGCAGTATCGTCTCTCCCATTTCATCTTCATCTACATCCTCTTCCATTTTCATAATATTGTCCTTAAGTACATCGCCCTTGTATAGACCCTCTATTTACTCCTTCCACCTTTCTGCTTTCCCTTCTTTGCTTAGAACTCGGTTTCCATCTGAGCTCTTGATATTCATACAAAAGGTTCTCTTTTCTCCAAAGGTCTCTTTAATTTTCTTTTAGGCAGTATCTATCTTACCCCTAGTGATATACGCGTCTACATCCTTACATTTGTCCTCTAGCCATCCCTGCTTAGACAATTTTGCACTTCCTGTCGATCTCATTTTTGATACGTTTGTATTCCTTTTTGCCTGCTTCATTTACTGCATTTTTTTATATTTTCCTTTCATCAATTAAATTCAGTATCTCTTCTGTTACCCAAGGATTTCTACTAGCCCTTGTCTTTTTACGTACTTGATCCTATGCTGCCTTCACTACTTCATCCCTCAAAGCTACCCATTCTTCTTCTACTGTATTTCTTTCCCCCATTCCTGTCAGTTGTTCCCTTATGCTCTCCCTGAAACTCTGTACAACCTCTGGTTCTTTCAGATTATCCAGGTCCCATCTCTTTAAATTCCCACCTTTTTGCAGTTTTTTCAGTTTTAATCTACAGTTCATAACCAATAGATTGTGGCCAGAGTCCACATCTGCCCCTGGAAATGTCTTACAATTTAAAACTTGGTTCCTAAATCTGTGTCTTAACATTATGTAATCTATCTGATACCTTCTATTATCTCCAGGATTCTTCCACGTATACAACCTTCTTTCATGATCCTTGAACGAAGTGTTAGCTATGATTAAGTTATGCTCTGCACAAAATTCTACCAGGTGGCTTCCTCTTACATTTCTTACCGCCAATCCATATTCACCTACAATATGTTTCCTTCTCTCCCTTTTCCTACTCTCGACTTCCAGTCACCCACGACTACTAAATTTTCGTCTCCCTTCACTACCTCAATAATTTCTTTTATCTCATCATACATTTCATCAATTTCTTCATCATCTGCAGAGCTAGTTGGCATATAAACTTGTACTACTGTAGTAGGCGTGGGCTTCGTGTCTATCTTGGTCACAATAATGCGTTCACTATGCTGTTTGTAGTAGCTTACCCGCACTCCTATTTTTTATTCATTAGTAAACCTACTCCTGCATAACCCCTATTTGATTTTGAGTTTATTACCCTGTATTCACCTGACCAAAAGTCTTGTTCCTCCTGCCACCGAAATTCACTAATTCCTACTATATCTAACTTTAACCTACCCATTTCCCTTTTTAAATTTTCTAACCTACCTGCCTGATTAAGGGAGCTGACATTCCACGCTCCGATCCGTAGAATGCCAGCTTTCTTTTTCCTGATAATGACGCCCTCTTGCGTAGTCCCCGCCCGGAGATCCGAATGGGGGACTAGTTTACCTCCGGAATATTTTACCCAAGAGGACGCCATCATCATTTAACCATACAGTAAAGCTGCATGCCCTTGGGAAAAATTACGGCCGTAGTTTCCTCTTGCTTTCAGCCATTCGCAGTACCAGCACAGCAAGGCGGTTTGGTTACTGTTACAAGGCCAGATCAGTCAATCACACAAACTGTTGCCCCTGCAACTACTGAAAAGGCTGCTGCCCCTCTTCAGGAACCACACGTTTGTCTGGCCTCTCAACAGATATCCCTCCGTCGTGGTTTTACCTACGGTACGGCCATCTGTATCGCTGAGGCACGGAAGCCTCCCCACCAACGGCAAGGTTCATGGTTCATTGGGGGAGGGGGGGGGGGGAGATATAAGATAGAAACCAATAAAAGCAAACGAAGGACAATGGAATGTTGCCTAACAAAATCAGGCGATGCTAAGGGAATTAGATTAGGAAACGAGTGACTTAAAGCAATAGCAGATGAGTTTTGCTATTTGGGCAGCAAAATTACTGATGATGATCAAAGGAGGGGATATAAAATGTAGACTGGCAACGGAAAGAAGAGCGTTTCTGAAGCAGACAAATGTGTTAACATCGAATATAGATTTCACTTTCAGGAAGTCCTTTCTGAAAGTATTTGTGTGGAGTGTAGCCATGTATGGAGAATTAGATGGATCGATCACGTAACTTATGAGGAGGGACGTAATAGAATTAGGGAGACAAGAAATGTATGGCACAATTTGACAAAGAGGAGGGATTCGTTGATAGGACACATTCTGAGGCATCACGTGATCACCAATTTAGTTTTGGAAGGAATTGTGGGGGTTAAATATCGTAGAGGGAGAACAAGAGACGAATACAGCAAGCAGATTCAGAAGGAAGTAGACTGTAGTAGTTATTCGGAGATGAAGAGGTTTGCACAGGATAGAGTAGCATGGACAGCTACATCAAACCATTCTTCGTCCGCCGCTCGTGGTCTCGCGGTAGCGTTCTCGCTTCCCGAGCACGGGGTCCCGGGTTCGATTCCCGGCGGGGTCAGGGATTTTCACCTGCCTCGAGATGACTGGGTGTTTGTGTTGTCCTCATCATTTCATCATCATCCAGGAAAGTGACGAAATTGGACTGAGCAAAGGTTGGGAAATTGTACGGGCGCTGATAACCACGCAGTTGAGCGCCCCACAAACTAAACATCATCATCATCAAACCATTCTTCGGACTGAATACAACAACAACAACAATAACAAGAA
This sequence comes from Schistocerca cancellata, assembly GCF_023864275.1. NCBI lineage: Eukaryota > Metazoa > Arthropoda > Insecta > Orthoptera > Acrididae > Schistocerca > Schistocerca cancellata. The sequence goes on along the minus strand of NC_064632.1, from coordinate 2,862,491 downwards.
ACGTATCAGTTAATCACTGTCATGACTGACCCGCTTCATGTCATCTCAAGTAATATAAGTCCATAAGAGAAAGAGTGGAGTCAGTTCAACTCAATGAAACTGACTGATTAGTGACTTGAACATGTTGTTGTTGTGGTCTTCAGTCCTGAGACTGGTTCGATGCAGCTCTCCATGCTACTCTATCCTGTGCAAGCTTCTTCATCTCCCAGTACCTACTGCAGCCTACATCCTTCTGAATGTACTTAGTGTATTCATCTCTTGTTCTCCCTCTACTATTTTTACCCTCCACGCTGGCCTCCAGTACTAAATTGCTGATCCCTTAATGCCTCAGAACATGTCCTACCAACCGATCCCTTCTTCTAGTCAAGTTGTGCCACAAACTGCTCTTCTCTCCAAGACTCGCGTCACACATGGAACAGTACCTACAGAGGGAGCGGATTTCGATAGTGGACGCTCCTGTGACGACCGCCAATGCCTATGCGTCTCCGCGCAGTTTTTTGCTATAAAGCCGATACCGTGAACTGGCAGTCTCTAATAGCAGACAGTCACCTGAAGATGAGGTGAGATGACGATGTTTGGTTTGTGGGGCGCTCAACAGCGTGGTTATCAGCGCCCGGAACACCTGAAGATGGCTGAACCATTCCTAGCCGAATTATTGTGGGAAGAAGTCAACATGATCCGGCTGAAATCCAGAAAACCTCACTGAATAACTAATGGGCGAGTAACCTGCACACCAGCGGACAAACAAAAATGGAGAAAGACTGATAGGACTGTGTGGAGAGCACAAAATGAGATTGATCACAACACACTTCAGGGCCAAACCGCGTAAGAAAAAGACATGGGCAAACCCATGCACCCGCCTTGGGGAATTCCATATTGACCACATAGCCATCAGCTGGACAAACGCTTAAGAGATCATGAACATAAAAGTCAGGAAGAACACAAGAATAGAATCGAATCACTATCTTACAGAAGTTAAGTGCCTTTGAATTCCAAACAGCTACAGACTGCCACAGACGAATAGAAGAACACAAAACATAAAGGTAGACAGAGACAAATTAAGACACACTCGATCCAGATACGAGGAAGGAATTGAATCATTCAGTGAATGGGACGACATGAAGCAAAATGTGGCGAAATAGGCTGAACTATTGGGAAAGGAAGAAAAGAAACGGAAGCACTGGTGGTGGAACAAGGAATGTGAAGAAGCGACAGAGACTCGCAGGAAAGCCGGGAGAGATTGGAGCAGCAAGAAGGACCCGGAAAAATGGAAAGTCTTCTTGGGAGCAAGAAAGGAAGCGGCCCGAACAATAAGATGGACCAGAAGACAGAAGATGAAGCAGGAACTGGACGAGATTGAGACCAACTTGAGGAAAAACAACAGCAGACATTTTTTCGCGAAATTCAAAAAGAGTCTGATTGGATACAAGGGTAGAGAACTGTTTATAAGAGATGAGAAAGGGGAGCTGGCTGTCAGTGCGAAGGATAACTGTCGGATTTTTGCAGAGCACTTTCACGACCTGCTTAACTGTGAATCACCTGTAGACGAGGTAGAACTCGGGACTGATACAGAAGAGAGAGCCACGCCCTCCAACCAGGGATGAAGTCGCATTTGCCATAAGCGATCTAAAGAGTAATAAGGCATCTGGAGAAGATGGTATAGCAGCCGAGATGATAAAGTGGGGAGGAAACAAAGCAATAGACAACATGACCAACAGAATCCACCAGATCTGTAGAACAAAGAAGTTGCCAGAAGGATGGAATAAATGCAATTGTATGACCAATATATAAGAAGGGGGACAAGAGGGATGCAAACAACTACAGAGGAATATCGCTACTAGAGGTCGGATACAAGGTACTGTCAAAACTATTGCTCAAGAGAGTAGAAGAACAGGCAGAAAGTACAGTTGGCGACTACCAAGCGGGATTCAGGATGGGAAGAGGTTGTATAAAACAGATATTTACCCTGAAGCAACTGATAGAACATAGGGCCTTAAAAAGTAAAAAGACAGAATAACCTTCGTGGATATCACAAAGGCATATGACTCCATCGACAGACAGACTCTTGTTAGGTTCCTGAAGAACAGAGGACTTGATGGAACTACACAAGAACTCATAAAAGAAATTCTGGCAGACACAGAAGCAAGGGTGAGATTCAGAGGAGCACTGTCAGAGGAATTTGAGATCAAGACTGGTGTTAAACAGGGAGACTGATTTTCAGCATTGTTGTTCAATATAGCACTGGACGAAGTGATCAGACAGTGGAGAGCAATAAACACGAAAATGGGAATACCAAAGACCCATGTGGGTGACAAACAGGACGACAGGGCTCAAGTGGACTGCCTAGCCTTTGCAGACGACATAGCAATAGTAAGTGAGACGGAAGATGACGCAATGACACAACTCGACAACTTAAGTAAGGTAGTCAGGAAGGTAGGACTGAGGATCGCCTATAACAAGACATTAAACACCACTGCAGACTGGGAAACACTGGAAGTCACTATGCAAATGGTGGACAAATTTAAATACCTGGGAGAATTTATAACACGAAGGAACAGGAGCAAGAAGGGAATAACAGAGAGGATAAAGAAGATGAGGTCAGCCTTCTGTATGACGAGAGAGATATACAATACAAAGAATATATCCACAGAAGCAAAGATAAGGCACTACAAGGCAACGGTGAGGAATGCAGTATTATATGCTGCTGAGACGATGACACTAGGAAGAAATGGGGCAGAACAAGTAGAGAAATAAGAGAGAAAAATACTGAGAAAAATACTAGGTCCCAAAAGAGGTGGAGAGAGGTGGATGCGAAGACCTAGGGAAGATTTGTACCGGAACATGACAACAATATCCGAGGAAATCAGACTCAAAAGGGCAAGGTTTGCTGGACATTTAGTTAGGATGAGTATAGACAGAATGAAGAAGAGAGTGTGGGAAAAAACAGGGAGGACAAGGAGAAAGACAGGACGCAAATGGGTTGTTGAACTTCGGAAGGACTGGTTGGAATTGGGGATCAAGGTCGAAGGAAAGGAAAATTGGAGGAACAAATATACACCGACCAGTATGCCGGAGATCAACGAAAGATAAGAATACAGGAAAAGATTAAAGTGTCACCAATTGAGCCGCCAGGAGAAAAGGAAACTGAAGATCTCGGAAGAAGAGCGGGAGAGGAGAAGAAGAAGAATGAAGAGGTTCTGGGTGAAGAAGAGGAAAATGCAGTCCACGAAGGGGCTACCCGTGGTCCTGCAGAGGCCCGTAACGCAAGAAGAAGAAGAAGAAGAAGAAATGCGATAATATGTTTTATGAACACAGGAAAAACAAACATCCTGTGTCTCCATGGCCTAATCGGGCGCAGTTTTTTAGTTTTAGAGACTGAATTTCTCCAGTGGTTCTAGGTGGTATGTCACACACTTTTCAGAAGGGATAGTTTGATCTATAGGAGTACTATTTTTATATGCAAACAAAAAATCGGGCAAAAGCAAGTTATTTTAACTGGCTAATGGACAAAAGCAGCGCTCATAACATAGTTGTAGTTCACTTACGCCCATTTCCTGACTTTTTCTTGCTGAGACGTAAATATTCCCTACTGCCTTTGCAAAATCACGTACACGAGAAAGAATCATAGGTGGCAGAGCACCACAAACTTCTCGCGGCGCAGTAAATAACTTCCCAGTCAATTTACAATCCAGATTAACAGTCGGCATAATGGGATACGAATAGGTTACGGCATTGATGTTAATTGATCTTGATACAAATCTCTTGGTACCTCTAATTTCCAGATTTTCTTTCATATGCATTTTGTCTTCAAATCCCGATTGGTCGGAGATGAAAACAAATTCCTTACTGAACGATGCAGTAAGTTTGTGTATCTCATCTACAAATTTCAGGGCTGATTCCGCAGTTTGCTGTGCATCATCAAGTTGACGCTTCGTTTGAAATGCCGTTATCTTACGTCTACCAATACTGTAGCACTGTTTGATGTTATGTAACCATTCACTATTTTCCTTGATATCACTGTAGTCTATATCACGCTCTATCTGGTGTGCATAGGTCACTATCTTGCACAACCTCTAAACTGTATCGAGCATCCTTGAAGGGTGCAAACAACACTTTTTGTAGCAAGTGCACCTTGTCCTCCCTTGAACATCCGTAGATTTCCTTATACACTACACGGTCATATTGCTGTGGACTTTTTCGAAATTGTCCATAATCGTTTTTTTGCTGTGTCACTCATGATATTCCATGTACGTAATTATGTTTACCGCCCGCTCCTTGGACAACGATTAACCTTTACTGCGTTTCACTGGAGACGGTATTTATGTTTTCCTCTCCGACAAAGATGATGAGCTATATGGTTCGACACCTGTTTTAGTGTCACATTATTTTGATAAGCACGTATTCTTATGTACATCATCCGCACAGTCGAGTGTATACGACACCATACATTCCATTGACTCATCTTACAGAAACGCCAGTTTTTCATCTGTTGCTTCTTTCACAATCTGCGAAATTCCTTGGGTTCCTTTGTGACAAAATGACAACTTCGGCAATTTTTGTAGACATAGTGCAATGTTCGCTTCGTTTATCGTTGCCATTGCTCTGCTCTGTATCAACACCACTACTACTGTAGCACTGTTGTGAGTTACTCGTCGGCTCAGCAGTTCGACTACGCTCCACAGCCTCGTGGCTGTGCTCGACACTGGATACCTCCAGTACGGACACCTTGTTGCCATTAGCAGCCAATGTTGTGATTGCATGCTAGACGATATGTGGGGCGTCAAATGCCATAAACGTCACTGACCTTATGCGATCTCATACTCAAAGGGTTCCTTGTAATGCACGTCCTTTTTCTTGCCGTCTGTAGTGCTACGTTATCAGTAAGGCCGATGCCGATGTACAGGGTGTTTCATAAATGATGGTAAATAATTAACACGTGGAAAGTACAGGGAAAAAGTCCACAAATCAACCGTTGTCGAGATACAACACATTTTCTGTTGCTGTCCATCAGTGTCTAGGAACACGCGGCATCTCCAAACGTTAAAGTAGGTGTTCGAAATGTTGTCCATGCGTCTGCATGCAACATTGAACTCGTCTCTGAAACGAATTGTGAATCCTCTCAGGCAGTCCTGGAAATTCTGTAAATGCTGGAAGGCTGCTTAATTCCGCGTAATTATTCACGAGAGTTGTTGACCTCGGTAGTGTAGACCAGGCTTTTGAAATGGCCGCACACACAGAAATCCATGGGATTTAAGCCGGGAATCCTTGGAGTCCATGGCACAGGTTCCCCTCTAACTATCCAGTCTTGACCGCAAGTTCGAGTTAGAAGCCGGCGCACCCGTAAAATGAAAATGTGCTGGAGCTCTGTCGTGCATGAACCGCATGTTCAGGCGTTGGTTCAGTGGGACATCACCACGTATGTCTGGAAGTACAGCCCGCAGAAGCCGCACCTACTGCTGTCCGGTTAGTCCCTATGGTAGGAAGTGTGGTCCAGTGGTCCAGTGGTGCGGTCTCCTAGTAGTCCTAGCCAGACGTTCGACGAACAACGCTGCTGATGTCCTGATACGTGTGCTGCATTAGGACTGACTTCGGCTCAAATGTTACGGTAGTTAGAAATATCGTCACGAGTAAATCCAGCCTCATCCGTGAACAGCATACTTCTTACAAACAGGGGAGTCAGGGTGCACTGTCGTTGCACCGATTGGCAGAAATTCTCGCTAGGAGGGAAGTCTGCATTTTTGAGGGCTTGCTCTCGCTGGAGAAGATAAGGAAGAATATTTGCCGATGTAAAATCCGCCACACACTGCTATGACTCAGGAGACACTCTTGGGTAGCTATCCTCCTTGTTGAAGTACTCCGACGTTCGTGTACAATGTTTAAAACCCATCCCTCAACATCGAGTGTTATGTATCTGGGTCGGCTTTCTCGTACTTGGTGTGTGAAACTCACAGTTTCTGTAAAGCGCTGATGCAACCGGCTATATGTACGCCTATCGGGCTACCTGAGGAGAGGAAAAGTTTCTTCATACAATCCTGCAGTCTCAAGAGCACTGCCGTTCGCTTCGGCATACGTGAAGTGCACGTCAGCGTACTCTTCTTTGGTGTAACCTCTGTCCTCGGTGCCCTCACGTTCGTAACTGATTGTGATGCCGGTACGGCACGGTGCACGGAGGGGGAAAGGGAAGTAGTTGCGCAAGCGTAAACAAGGAGAAGGTAGTCGATCCCAAACCTTGAGATCCAACGTAAATACCGCTGTATCCAGGGGCGTTTACAGTTTGTTCCCTGCTCGAATTAATACGATGCCTCGCGCAACGGTTGATTTGCGCAACTACGTTTATTGGGGTTTTTTTAGCTACTGGGTAGCTAAAAGACGTATCCAAAATCACGTTACGATACAGGTTCAGGGAGGCCCATTGCTACTCCCAACCGGTTGCAGTTGTCAGGCATCAAATTAAGCCGACTCAGCTACAGTATATCGATTCAAGCCCTCAAAAATGCAGACTTCCCTCCTAGCGAGAATTTCTGCCAATGGGTGCAACGACAGTGCACCCTGACTCCCCTGTTTGTAAGAAGTATGCTGTTCACGGATGAGGCTGGATTTACTCGTGACGATATTTCTAACTACCGTAACATTTGAGCCGAAGTCAGTTCTAATGCAGCACACGAATCAGGACATCAGCAGCGTTGTTCGTCGAACGTCTGGCTAGGACTGCTAGGAGACCGCACCACTGGACCACACTTCCTACCATAGGGACTAACCGGACAGCAGTACGTGCGGCTTCTGCGGGCTGTACTTTCCATGTATGAATTAGTGACCAACATTTCTGGAACACCCTGTATAGAAAGAATATACCTTTTCAGTAGTAATACCACGGAATATCCAACATCCTCAAATGGTTCAAATGGCTCTGAGCACTATGCGGCTTAACTTCTGAGGTCATCAGTCCCCTAGAACTTAGAACTACTTAAACCTAACGAACCTAAGGACATCACACACATCCATGCCCGAGGCAGGATTCGAACGTGCGACCGTAGCGGTCGCGCGGTTCCAGACTGAAGCGCCTAGAACCGCTCGGCCACACTGGCAGGCTCCAACATCCTCGCCATCCTGGTATGAATAAAACTACTGGTAGGCGTGCCTTACCGCCGCTGGTTGGTGAAACGGATAGGCTGCACGTATTCGTTGAACAGGAAGCCGGTGGGGCCGACCTTGGCCAGCATGATGTCGTGCGTGCGCAGGTCCTGGTCCGTGTGGGTCTCCGTGTAGACCAGCAGCCGCTCCAGGCGTCGCTGCTGGACGCCTTCCTCCTCCAGGTCCGACTCGTCTCTGTACTTAATTCCGCCAGCAAACGCCGAACCTAACGCTGCAAAAAAACACATTCACAAGCGATCCGCCGCATTTGGGGAATGTGAAGCCGCAGGAATTCCATTTCTCGAACTGCTATGTCGGCAGGATACCTTTCGGCCGTCTTGCGAGGGAACAGGTGGACTGGAGCTACAGCACTCGCGTCTGTTATTTTCACTACTACAGCCACATCACTGCGCGTAGGGGCACCGAATACTAGGTCCAGAGACGATGTTCCGAGACCAAGTGCTTTATTTGTGTGGGATCTGTGATTAGATTCTCGCTTCATGACGGCTCGAGATCACTGACAGCTCTCAGCGCTGTTGCCACCTTTCAGCTGCGAAGCACTGAAGGTTGCAGGCCAAAACACTAGCCGTCTACAGAGCTGTGGCAACACTGAGGCGCTGCCGTAGAGACGTATCCAAAATCACGTTACGTTACGGGTCCAGGGAGGCCCGTTGCTACTCCCAACCGGTTGCAGTTGTCAGGCATCAAATTAAGCCGACTCAGCTACAGTATATCGATTCAATAACAGGCATATTGGCAAGTTGAGTCCTTCTTCTGTTCAGACTGAAACTGCGCTCTCCGTTATTAAATTCTTAGCTAAACGAAGTTCCACTGCCTTCTTCATCACCGGGTAGCCATAATGATGACGTCGACATTGTCGTGCAGGACAGAGCAGCCATTGTCGATACAGTACTTTTCTACAGCGAGTTCACTGGGCTCGAAGAGCAGGGTCTAGATTGGGGTGGGGGGAGAGGGAGGGGGAGGAGGACTTGACCTGTACCGTTGGAGATGGCTCAGTCGGGGGAGGGACAGCGGCAATGGTGGGGGCTCCATTCTGAATGGGCACGACGCCGTTGGGGTGACGCAGAAGTGAGCACGTTGCATAACGTGTGTAAGCTACAGCTACTGAGTCTTCAAACAGTCGTATTAACAGGTTGTGTCAAAACGACCAATACCTCGACAAATACAGACGCTCAAAGTCAATACTTTCTCTCTAGAGTACCGAAAAAGAAATAGTCGGATAAAAAATGGATCAGTCAAAGTAAATCAAGTTGGAACATGCGGTGAAAAATTTAAAAAAGCGGCAAAAAGGTGTAGACTTGTGGACAATGTCACTCACTGCAGTAGTACCTATATCGCGACTTCGATCCACTTTCACCTTTGCACCGGGTTTGCCTACAAGCAGCAGCAGTGGCAGAGATAACATTACTATTACCAGTAGCATCCTTATCCGTTGGCGACGACGCCCCTTCTCCAACATCTCCAGATAATGGTAGCGAAGTTTTATAAATCCAAGACGGCGCAAATGGTCCAACTACGTAAGGAGAAAATCAAATACAAGAACATCTCCCTGCCCCTATCTTCAACTAATCACACAATGCACTACTCCTTAGCTCCAATCAATCATAGTGCTGAAAAACCGAAGACAGACTACATAGCCCCATTGGATTAAAGGAAATTTAAAAACCCTCCCCATTCCCTTTGATCCCCATTACCTCCTGCTTATCTCCATCCAACCACAGCGCAGTAATAAACATCCCAAGATGTTGGAAACTGATCAGTCATGTCTTTGTACCCCACACACTTCTGTCTCCAACCAATCAGAAAGCACGATTAAAATTTTGTCAAATTACATTATTTATAACGTAAACTTCAAGTCACGCCCCTCCCCTTCCCCTCCTCCTTCTCTCCAGACGATCAAAATAGCGGAAGTCGCCCAGTTGTCTGCTTTATACCCCCACCTCCAACGAAGCACACAGTGCAATACTCCTTATCTCCAGCCAGTCGTAGCAAGTTGAATAGTCCAAGATAGCGTACATACTCAAAATTTCATAATAGGAAATCAAAAATGTCACTCCCCTACTAATCTCCAGCCAGTCACAGTCCAGTATTAAAAATCCAAGTTCATGGAAACAAACCATTTGCCCTATATGTCTTACACCCCCGTCACTGCCCTCTGTCTCAAACCATTCAGAGTACAGTACTTAAATGGTGTCGAATTACATTATTTTCTAACCCAGTCAAAGTGCAGCACTGAAATGATGTGGAAAAATATGGTGTCAAATTACATCACTTCTGATATACATCTCCTTATCTCCAGCAGTTACAAGAGATGATGAAAACAGACGAAATGTGTCCTCCTCCCTTTTTTTTTTCAATCCAATCCGAGCACAGTATTTAACTGATGTGCAAAAATGGTGCTAGATATCAAGTAGAAATTGCGTTATCTCCACCTGAAAATCGAACACATTCATTACTTCCTTGAAAGTCAATGGTATTCTACTTGAAACTTTGATTTTTTCGTGCATTGTATACGTAAAATGTACTTCTGTACGTCCAATTCTGTGCTCTCGCAAACATGTAATCGCTCCGTATTTGTTACGTCAAGTACTGCACTTCTTAAGTAACTTTCTCAGTCAAAGAAATCTTTTCTCTCGTTGTGTCGGGAACTATCAGACCCCTTGAAATTCACACAGTTGTCCGACAAGGCGAAGGCCTCTCACCTCTCCTTTTCAGTCTAGTGTTAGATAAAGTAATAAAAGATTGGGTTATATCACAACAGGGGATAACCTTAGGAAACCTACACATTAAATACCTGGATTTTGCAGACTATTGGGTGAGTGTCACGAAAGGTATAAACGAAACAAAAGAAGCTATTGAAAAACTATACGAAATCGCTTCCAAAACTGGCCTACAGATCTCTTAGGAAAATACACATTTTATGAGCACAAAGAAACTCTAATCCCTGAACACAAAGTACGGCACGATTTACAAAACGGCAAACATCAAATACCTCGGTGAAACGGACATAACAGAGACTCAAACGAAAAAAGAAAAACTAAACTCTACAAGGCATACAGAGTAGTGTGGAATCATTACAACAAGAAGGCCATCTCACAAAAAGCCTCAGTATGTCAGCTCTCTTCTAACATGACCGAAAGCTGTACTGCCGAAATATTAGTTCAAGAAATAGAGTTTCTGCGGCTGAGAGCCCAAAATCTGATAGAGCAGTGAGTACACAGTGGAAGTACGAAGGTGCAGATTCACAAGTGATAATCGTACGCTCTGTAGTCCAATCCACGTACTTATTCAGTTCTGACCACAATAACCCTGCTCTTCAGACCTGAACTCAAGCTTGGATCCTTGCCTCCCATGCACAGTACCTATTTTTAAATTGTGATGTGGCTCAAAAGCGTTTAGTTAGTTCCTTTCAGTCATTCGCCGTTGTCTTCACACACCTCCACCTACTCCTACACACTGCGAATCACTAGGATGTGTGAAGCAGAGGATACCTGTTATTGTACTTGTATTAAGGTTTCTTCCCGTTGCAGTCGCGGTTGGGGAATGACAGCTAGCCTGAAGTTTTTACTTGCACCTGTAAAATTTTACATGCGCGGTTAAGTGCATGCGGGTGTTGTATCCACATTGTTGCACATTGACATTGACATGCCACAAAAGATAATAATCAAAGAAATTTTACCAACACTGTGATTCAAAATTAATGTAACAATAATGAAGCAGTCTTGTCACTATGGTAACGAAATACACACAGAGACTGAAACATTAACCCTCAGTGTTCCTACAGATATTCACAGTTGTTTGATATGGGCTCCATTTGTGATGCAGCAGATGCCTCTCTCGTCTGTATTTCCCGTCAGACCGTTCCAATGGAGTTAACCGCACGGACTATCTGCTACCTTTGCCGCTGTACATCCTGTGGAAATGGGGGTACGTAAAGCACGTCCTTCACACATCCCCAAAAGAAGAAGCCACTGGTGTTAGGTCAGGTGACCTGGGAGACCACAACTTGAAAGGCACATCATTCCACCCAGCATGACTAATCCATGTGGAAGATGTTTGTTAAGGTGGTTACGTATGAGGTTATGCCAAATGTTGGGGGGCTTCGTCTTACTGCAAAATGAAGTTGAGCACCTCTTCTGTCAATTGAAGCAACAACCAGAGAAAAAGCATATCGAAATACACTCCTGGAAATGGAAAAAAGAACACATTGACACCGGTGTGTCAGACCCACCATACTTGCTTCGGACACTGCGAGAGGGCTGTACAAGCAATGATCACACGCACGGCACAGCGGACACACCGGAAACCGCGGTGTGGGCCGTCGAATGGCGCTAGCTGCGCAGCATTTGTGCACCGCCGCCGTCAGTGTCAGCCAGTTTCCGTGGCATACGGAGCTCCATCGCAGTCTTTAACACTGGTAGCATGCCGCGACAGCGTGGAAGTGAACCGTATGTGCAGTTGACGGACTTTGAGCGAGGGCGAATAGTGGGCATGCGGGAGGCCGGGTGGACGTACCGCCGAATTGCTCAACACGTGGGGCGTGAGGTCTCCACAGTACATCGATGCTGTCGCCAGTGGTCGGCGGAAGGTGCACGTGCCCGTCGACCTGGGACCGGACCGCAGCGACGCACGGATGCACGCCAAGACCGTAGGATCCTACGCAGTGCCGTAGGGGACCGCACCGCCACTTCCCAGCAAATTAGGGACACTGTTGCTCCTGGGGTATCGGCGAGGACCATTCGCAACCGTCTCCATGAAGCTGGGCTACGGTCCCGCACACCGTTAGGCCGTCTTCCGCTCACGCCCCAACATCGTGCAGCCCGCCTCCAGTGGTGTCGCGACAGGCGTGAATGGAGGGACGAATGGAGACGTGTCGTCTTCAGCGATGAGAGTCGCTTCTGCCTTGGTGCCAATGATGGTCGTATGCGTGTTTGGCGCCGTGCAGGTGAGCGCCACAATCAGGACTGCATACGACCGAGGCACACAGGGCCAACACCCGGCATCATGGTGTGGGGAGCGATCTCCTACACTGGCCGTACACCACTGGTGATCGTCGAGGGGACACTGAATAGTGCACGGTACATCCAAACCGTCATCGAACCCATCGTTCTACCATTCCTAGACCGGCAAGGGAACTTGCTGTTCCAACAGGACAATGCACGTCCGCATGTATCCCGTGCCACCCAACGTGCTGTAGAAGGTGTAAGTCAACTACGCTGGCCAGCAAGATCTCCGGATCTGTCCCCCATTGAGCATATTTGGGACTGGATGAAGCGTCGTCTCACGCGGTCTGCACGTCCAGCACGAACGCTGGTCCAACTGAGGCGCCAGGTGGAAATGGCATGGCAAGCCGTTCCACAGGACTACATCCAGCATCTCTACGATCGTCTCCATGGGAGAATAGCAGCCTGCATTGCTGCGAAAGGTGGATATACACTGTACTAATGCCGACATTGTGCATGCTCTGTTGCCTGTGTCTATGTGCCTGTGGTTCTGTCAGTGTGATCATGTGATGTATCTGACCCCAGGAATGTGTCAATAAAGTTTCCCCTTCCTGGGACAATGAATTCACGGTGTTCTTATTTCAATTTCCAGGAGTGTATTTTACAAACCGGTTTTCGGCTGTTGCTCCATCATCAGGTACAAAGATCAATGTGTCTTAGTGAAATTTGTGTTCGAGGTTTGAAAAGAAAGTAACGCTCCGCAGTTTTTTTTTTCTCAGCCGAAAACAATGCTACGAATGCGAAACGTTACGTGTGCATTATTTTAAGTCTCCTGAGTGAGCGCGCCAAATTTACGTCACTTCCGATGAATGGCGTAGCTGCAGGACAGTTTCAAAATGACGTACGTAGGTGACGTACGTGACAAGCAACGTGCCGTCATTGAATTTCTCACTTCAGAGAAAGTAACTGTGGGGAATATTCACAAACGCTTGTGCAAAGCCTATGGAGCATCTGCTGTCAAGAGAAGTACAGTTAGTCGCTGGGCACGGAGGGTGAGGTCATCAGAAGGCTGTTCGGCGGAGCTCCACGATTTGCAGCGGTCGGGGAGACCATCCACGGCTGTCACTCCTGACATGTCGCAGCGAGCTGGTGTTGTCATTCGCGAGGACAGACGCCGTTCGTGGGAGACATTTTGAGGACGATGAGGAGGTGATTCACACAGTGAAACACTCTTGTTTCGCACTGGAAGAAGGACGTAGAATGGGATGGACATTACGTGGAAAAATAGGGTGTGTAGAGAAAACACCGTTCTTTCCTATGTGTAATTCTCATTATGTTCGATAAAGAATTGTTGAAGAAAAATAATTCGGTGCAATACTTTCTGGGCAACCCTTGTAGAATCAAGACTTTAAACTAGTGGATCTACAGAGTATCTCGGTCCCCTAAGATGACAGTCATAAATGTTTGATTTAGTACTAAATACGAGAGTAATTACTTCAGTGAGATTCCTAATGAACGTTATAACCAAATACAGCAATTGTTCTTTGAAGAAAAGTGAACTAGACTTTTAACTTTGGTAATATGTTAATATGTTCCAAGGTAGCACATGAACAAAATAACCTTACTTTAACAGGTCCTATATTTAAAACAGAAAAGATATATTTGTGATATCAAGCCAGGTAAGTGAAACAGCTGTGGTCAAACGAAATAAAAAATTTTTTGACATGGCAAGTGAAATTATATTAACTTTATTTAAGTTGCTATAATTTCACGCGTCCTGTTAAAAAAATTTTACTTGTGTAAACACAACTGCTTGAAGCTTAATCTTACTAATATATTTTATCTGTTTGTAATATAAGACGTGTAAATGAGAATATTACTTCCTTGAAACATGTCACCGTACTTTACTGTTCAATGTATTTTCTTCTCAGAACAGTTGTAATTTGTTATATAGTTCATTTGTTAATGTGTCACGTATATTACCTAAATAAATAATCTTACATCACATTTTCACTTAAGTAATTCCTCTCTTATTTAGTCCTAAATCAAACATCTGTAAGTGTCATCTTTGTAAACGGAGATATTCTTTAGATCCACTACTTTAAAATCTATGAACCTTCAAAAATTTCACTTTGACACATATTTATCTTTGTTTCTGATGATGGCATAACAGCCGAAAGTCGGTTTGTAAAATAAATAACAAATATTGTAAAATATTTCGCCAATGTCATGTGTGTTTTCATTTTAATGTATAAAATATTGTACTAAAAACCGACTGAACATTAACGAATTTAATGTTTGTTTCTTGCGGTTTTAATAGTGTTGCTGTTCTAAAGGCCATCAGCGAATACAGCGCAGGAAATAAACTCTTTTGTCGATGAAAGGAAATGTCTCTATATGTGAGAGTGTTACAGAACTGATGAAGACATTCGTGACAGTTTTATGTCTGGAGCGCACCAGTGCATGGGAATGAAACGTGGAACAATTATTTGTGGTGAAGAAGGGACTGGAAGCATTTCAAGTGTCTAATGCTAACCCTTAGCAGAAAAAGGGATATTTTCGACGGCATCACGATAATAGTAGTCTTGTCGGTCGATAGAGTAGTGCACATGGATTATAGTACACTATTTGATCTAAAGTGTCCGGTCACCTGTACGTAATGCGGAACTGACCGACAGATGTCACGAGATCCGCCATTATAAAAAAAGACGAGGAGGATTGTGTTACATCTTGGACACTTCAACACTAATAAGGCTGCCCAAGTTGACTGTTAGTTACGTAATTATGAAGCTGAAGTGCAAAATAAAAACCACACAAAATCTTGACCAGGGAGACCTCAGGTAATGACGGACAGGGACTGTCAAGCATTCTGAAGGATAGTTTGGCAGTTTATGGCATACAATTTTCATGTGTGTTGTCAACATGAAGTGCCCCCCCCCCCCCTCCCCCAACCCAAGTGCCCCTGCTCGGCAGCAATTGGCGTGCAGTTTGCAAGCACATGGTCACGTGCTGTCCTGCCTGAAATACCCCACGGCCCCTCTTCCAGCATGCCACCTGCAGCCCTCCTCTAAAGCATAACCTATGCAGCAATGGTACAGTTGTTGTGCTGGCACTTTTATGGGAGCGAGAGTCAACTGTAGTTCAATGGCATGCATGTCACATTTCGCTGACATCAGAATCAGCACTTCCTTCTCATTCTGGGAACCCAGATACTGCATCCACCCATGTGCATCCCCACCTGTGTTCCCCCGCTCTAATGCGCAGCCAGTGATGTGTGTGATGTCATACCTCTATATTGCACCTATTGCTGTCATCGCCAACGACATGCAAGTTGAGGAACCCCACTGCTTTCAGGTAATATGCTCTTCATACTGGCTCAGTGCTCGCGTATTCCTTATGACAACAAATTAATTTATTATCACCCAAAAGTATTCGAAGTATCTGATGATGACACACACGCCATTGTAACATGAGGACGACGTCCATAAGTAGTTTATTGCTTATTAACCAAGCACTGTTGCTCTCCATTCGAGGCCTCTGTTTTGTAGTGAGAAGGAAAGTAATCTACTTTGACAAAATAAAATAATGGTGCCGTAGCACAGCCTGCAAAAAATATTACTCGAGTGGCACCAAAATCTGGAAAGTGGTAGTATTGGCAATTTGGTAGGATGTCAGATCCGGAAAAAATAGTAAACAGGCTCTAAATGGTTACACCGCAATTACATCTGCCGTATGTACTTCACAGCCAACGGCCTCACCGCAGTGGTAACACCGGTTCTCGTCAGATCACCGAAGTTAAGCGCTGTCGGGCTGGGCTGGCACTCGGATGGGTGACCATCCCGTCTGCCGGGCGCTGTTGGCAAGCGGTGTGCACTCAGCCCTTGTGAGGCAAACTGAGGAGCTACTCGACTGAGAAGTAGCGGCTCCGGTCTCGTAAACTGACACACGGCCGGGAGGGCGGTGTGCTGACCACGTGCCCCTCCGTATCCGCATCCAGTGACGCTTGTGGGATGAGGATGATACGGCGGCCGGTCGGTACCGTTGGGCCTTCACGGCCTGTTCGGGAGGAGTTTAGTTTAGTTTACTTTTAGTCTAGTTTAGTTCAGTATGTACTTCAAGCAATATGCCCTCCATTCCAACTCAGTGCTCGGGTATTAGTTATAACAACAGATTAATGTTTTTTGCCCATAAAAGATAGCAAAACATTCTGACGGCATCTCTCACAAATCGCTGTAACGTCTCGTCAACGTCCATAAGTGATTTAGTACTCAAAATACCTGTAGTATTTATCAACTATGCGCTGCTGCTCTCCATCCGACGTTTCTGTGCTCTAGTGAGAAGCAAAGTAAGATTGCCTGGCAATATAAAATAATGACGTCATATAGGTAAGAAACGATCCCTACTGTATATTCAACTACCTAAACCAGCGTTAGTCAAACCGATGGCGTTACCTCGTGCACCTAACGTCAGTTCCTAGCTGCCAGAACTTCACTTGCTGTTCGTATGTATTGGGATTGCACACCACAAAAATAGGAATCCATATAAAGAGTAAAATAAAATCTTATAGCTGGTAAGAGAATGAATCATTTGTGAGGCTTTTCGCAAGACTCCATAAGAATATTAGTTATTAGTGAATTATCCAAGGCCATCACTGTGAGACACGGAGTCAATACAAAGCTACCGTTCCTCCTATATGCGAATGACAATGTGTAGGCAAGAGGGATATTGAAAATATCCTAGGAGAAAAAATAGCAATCCTGCGCTTAATATGATGGATATGAATCGTACATTATTACTAGTGTATACCATCAATACGGGACAGCCTCATATGTGAGAAGCAAACCTTAAAAAAAATATGTTCGTAAATATTACGACGTATGGTTCTTCAACGTTGCAGTGTATGTGTGTGACGTCATGACATTACCGATTTGGAGAGAGACGACGATTTTCGCGTCATAATGCACAGAATCAGAGAGGAAATAACGCGATTAGAGCAGCGATACTGGTGTTTCATTGCTAGTAATTTCGGAAATAACTTAATTATATTCCAAATAGAGTAGTAATCGAACCATCAAGAGATATAGTATATGGAAAGTCTTGCCGTAGCTATACTTGTCAGCTTGTACGACTTGCTTTGATCCATTGACTGTTCTTTCGAGGCACATCGTTAGACGGAGGTGTTAAAGGAACAGGATGCTCTGGAACAGATGCAGATATACGCTAGTGTCATGATGATTCTATTGGATCCTAGTTAAAAGAAGTTACCATTAATCAGAGACAATAATTACAATGATGGCACTATGATTTATAAAGGCACTGTACATTGCAAAAGGTGAGACACGGTTCTTAACAGGGCATGTGATCACCGGAGGCGGCACTGCATGCTCTCCAACGTGCTCCCATGCTGGGCGCAAGGCTGGCGAGGTTTCCTCGTGGTTCGGCGCTCCAGCCTTGCCCTCCAGCAGCCATGTTGGAAGCTGATGGACAGTCGTTGGTGCACATGCAGACGTGTTGCAGTACGCCTCCCCCCCCCCCCCCCCAACGCACTGCACACGCCCTCGATAAGGTTTTTTAGTTGGGAGTGAGTGGGCAGGCGAGTCCATTCGCCGAATATCCACTCATTCCACTAGCTAATCCGCTTGTGCACTTCAATGCGGTCGCGCATTGTCATCCGTAAAAGTGAAGTCACAGCTGAATGCTCTCTTGAAATGATGCCCATGGGAAAGAGTACGTAATAGTGCCACAATAATTTTGACCAATGAGAGTACCATGTTCAAAGAATTGGAGGCCTCCACACAACACAGCACCTGAACCACAAAAACGATCGTGTTCGAAAATGCTTGATGTATTCTCATGTGGCGATTTCACGATAGCAAAACTAAACTGCTCTTCGTAGTTCTTAAGTTATGCATTTTAGAGCAAGTGTTTACTACATTTTTTTTTTTTTTTTTTTTTTTTTTGCTTCGAGTGAGCGGACCTGTCAAATCCCTGACTATTGATCACTTCTCCTGCGACGCGTTATAGTTGTCTACAACACTTACGGTAGCAAACAATTCATGCTAGCCTTTCACGAATGAAAACAAAGAAAATGAAATAACTTGTACACAATTTCATCATCAAAGTTTGCTATAACTGTAGCGCAGACGTATTTCAACCATCAGACTGTGTACAGGACGAACAAGAACACCACCGACAAAACTACGGACATTATTCGGGGATACCCACGAACCATGGACCTTGCCGTTGGTGGGGAAGCTTGCGTGCCTCAGCGATACAGATAGCCGTACCGTAGGTGCAATTACAACTGAGGGGTATCTGTTGAGAGGCCAGACAAACATGTGGTTCCTGAAGAGGGGCAGCAGCCTTTTCAGTAGTCGCAGGGGAAACAGTCTGGATGATTGACTGATCTGGCCTTGTAACATTAACCAAAACGGCCTTGCTGTGCTGGTACTGCGAACGGCTGAAAGCAAGGGGAAACTACAGCCGTAATTTTTCCCGAGGGCATGCAGCTTTACTGTATGGTTAATGATGATGGCGTCCCCTTGGGTAAAATATTCCGGAGGTAAAATAGTCCCCCATTCGGATCTCCGTGCGGGGACTACTCAAGAGGACGTCGTTATCAGGAGAAAGAAAACTGGCGTTCTACGGATCGGAGGGTGGAATGTCAGATCCCTTAATCGGGCAGGTAGGTTAGAAAATTTAAAAAGGGAAATGGATAGGTTAAAATTAGATATAGTGGGAATTAGTGAAGTTCGGTGGCAGGAGGAACAAGACTTTTGGTCAGGTGATTACAGGGTTATAAATACAAAATCAAATAGGGGTAATGCAGGAGTAGGTTTAATAATGAATAAAAAAATAGGAGTGCGGGTTAGCTACTACAAACAGCATAGTGAACGCATTATTGTGGCCAAGATAGACACAAAGCCCATGCCTACTACAGTAGAACAAGTTTATATGCCAACTACCTCTGCAGATGATGAAAAAATAGATGAAATATATGACGAGATAAAAGAAATTATTCAGGTAGTGAAGGGAGACGAAAATTTAATAGTCATGGGTGACTGGAATTCGACAGTAGGAAAAGGGAGAGAAGGAAACATAGTAGGTGAATATGGAATGGGGGGAAGGAATGAAAGAGGAAGCCGCCTTGTAGAATTTTGCACAGAGCATAACTTAATCATAGCCAACACTTGGTTCAAGAATCATAAAAGAAGGTTCTATACCTGGAAGAATCCTGGAGATACTAAAAGGTATCAGATAGATTATATAATGGTAAGAGAGAGATATAGGAACCAGGTTTTAAATTGTAAGAAATTTCCAGGGGCAGATGTGGATTCTGACCACAATCTATTGGTTATGAACTGCAGATTGAAACTGAAGAAACTGCAAAAAGTTGGGAATTTAAGGAGATGGGACCTGGATAAACTGAAAGAACCAGAGGTTGTACAGAGTTTCAGGAAGAGCATAAGGGAACAATTGACAGGAATGGGGGAAAGAAATACAGTAGAAGAAGAATGGGTAGCTCTGAGGGATGAAGTATTGAAGGCAGCAGAGGACAAAGTAGGTAAAAAGACGAGGGCTAATAAAAATCCTTGGGTAACAGAAGAAATATTGAATTTAATTGATGAAAGGAGAAAATATAAAAATGCAGTAAATGAAGCAGGCAAAAAGGAATACAAACGTCTCAAAAATGATATCGACAGGAAGTGCAAAATGGCTAAGCAGGGATGGCTAGAGGACAAATGTAAGGATGTGGAGGCTTGTCTACGGCCTACAGGAAAATTAAAGAGACCTTTGGAGAGAAGAGAACCACTTGTATAAATATCAAGAGCTCAGATGGCAACCCAGTTCTAAGCAAAGAAGGTAAGGCAGAAAGGTGGAAGGAGTATATAGAGGGTTTATACAAGGGCGATGTACTTGAGGATAATATTATGGAAATGGAAGAGGATGTAGATGAAGACGAAATGGGAGATAAGATACTGCGTGAAGAGTTTGACAGAGCACTGAAAGACCTGAGTCGAAACAAGGCCCCGGGAGTAGACAACATTCCATTTGAACTACTGATGGCCTCGAGAGAGCCAGTCATGACAAAACTCTACCATCTCGTGAGCACAATGTATGAGACAGGAGAAATACCCTCAGACTTCAAGAAGAATATAATAATTCCAATCCCAAAGAAAGCAGGTGTTGACAGATGTGAAAATTACCGAACTATTAGTTTAATAAGTCACAGCTGCAAAATACTAACGCGAATTCTTTACAGACGAATGGAAAAACTGGTAGAAGCCGACCTCGGGGAAGATCAGTTTGGATTCCGTAGAAATGTTGGAACACGTGAGGCAATACTGACCTTACGACTTATCTTAGAAGAAAGGTTAAGAAAAGGCAAACCTACGTTTCTAGCATTTGTAGACTTAGAGAAAGCTTTTGACAATGTTAACTGGAATACTCTCTTTCAAATTCTGAAGGTGGCAGGGGTAAAATACAGGGAGCGAAAGGCTATTTACAGTTTGTACAGAAACCAGATGTCAGTTATAAGAGTCGAGGGGCATGGAAGGGAAGCAGTGGTTGGGAAAGGAGTAAGACAGGGTTGTAGCCTCTCTCCGATGGTATTCAATCTGTATATTGAGCAAGCAGTAAAGGAAACAAAAGAAAAATTCGGAGTAGGTATTAAAATTCATGGAGAAGAAGTAAAAACTTTGAGGTTCGCCGATGACATTGTAATTCTGTCAGAGACAGCAAAGGACTTGGAAGAGCAGTTGAACGGAATGGCCAGTGTCTTGAAAGGAGGATATAAGATGAACAGCAACAAAAGCAAAACGAGGATAATGGAATGTAGTCAAATTAAGTCGGGTGATGCTGAGGGAATTAGATTAGGAAATGAGACACTTAAAGTAGTAAAGGAGTTTTGCTATTTAGGGAGTAAAATGACCGATGATGGTCGAAGTAGAGAGGATATAAAATGTAGACTGGCAATGGCAAGGAAGGCGTTTCTCAAGAAGAGGAATTTGTTAACATCGAGTAAAGATTTAAGTGTCAGGAAGTCATTTCTGAAAGTATTTGTATGGAGTGTAGCCATGTATGGAAGTGAAACATGGACGATAACTAGTTTGGACAAGAAGTGAATAGAAGCTTTGGAAATGTGCTGCTACAGAAGAATGCTGAAGATAAAGTGGGTAGATCACGTAACTAATGAGGAGGTATTGAATATGATTGGGGAGAAGAGAAGTTTGTGGCACAACTTGACTAGAAGAATGGATCGGTTGGTAGGACATGTTTTGAGGCATCAAGGGATCACAAATTAAGCATTGGAGGGCAGTGTGGAGGGTAAAAATCATAGAGGGAGACCAAGAGATGAATACACTAAGCAGATTCAGAAGGATGTAGGTTGCAGTAGATACTGGGAGATGAAGAAGCTTGCATAGGATAGAGTAGCATGGAGAGCTGCATCAAACCAGTCTCAGGACTGAAGACCACAACAACAACAACAACAACAACTTTATGAGTATTTCGGTACAGGAGACTCGTGGTGTTCAGTGGATCGTAGCTATTGAATTTCGTTGCGACAACAACGAATTACTCCCGGAAATACACTTACACAGATAGTTGGGTCATCAGATATCGCACCAATGGACTCATCATTCTTCTAGGTGCGTCAGAAGGGATTGGTTTTACACAGTCCTGGTCGATAGTCCACATCGGCCGCGTGGGATTGGCCGAGCGGTCTAAAGGCGCTGCAGTCATGGACTGTGCGGCTGGTCCTGGCGGAGGTTCGAGTCCTCCCTCGTGCATGGGTGTGTGTGTTTGTCCATAGGATAATTTATGTTAAGTAATGTGTAAGCTTAGGGACTGATGACCTTAGCAGTTGAGTCCCATAAGCTTTCACACACATTTGAACATTTTTGAACTCCACATCGGCCGGATTGCTGGGATTGTCAGAAGGTACGATCAGAGAGATTCGAGTTCACACAGAGGCTTACCAACGATCGTTCTTCTGGCGAAACATTCGCGACTGCAACAAGAGAGACGGGGAGCGAAGTGGCTCACAGTGCATCCTCTGCCACACGTCGTAGGTTGGCTTGCGGAGTATAAAAGTGCTGCACACCGTCAGCACGGACTCAGCTGCTGAGGGTTGCCTTACTCTGTGCTTTGTGTCTGTACGGAGAGCACGTGGCTGACAAATACAACAGGTAGGTATTAAATTGCTTGTGGACATCGTTGTGTGTGTGACGTCATCAGATCGTATTAATACTTTTGAGCAGTAATAAATTACTTTGTTATTATAGCCATTGTCCTAGCACTGAACTAGAATGGAGAGCATATTACTCAAAAGCAGTGGGGGCCCCTTAACTTGCACGCAGTTTGTGATGACAGCTACGGGCAGACACTTAGTGCGAGGTAAGTGGCACGCGGGGTGCCGGTAGTGGGTGCGCGGTGTCCGGATTTCTGGAGTGATATGAAAGCGCTGATGCACGTGACATGCGTGTGAACTGCAGTCGACCCTCACTCCCAGGACAGCGAGAAGATAACAAGTACCCCAGCACTGCGCCGGCTATACGTGTAGGGGGCGACTGTGGGGGCTGTGGGTGTGTGGAGGAGATGTGAGGTACTTCAGTGGAGGCAGCACAGGACAACATGACAACACGCTTGCACATTGGACGCCACTGGTTGCCAAATGGAGGTTCTCGGGGTGAGAGCTACTTTACGCTGACGCTGTGCGTGCAAGTTGCGTGCCACTGGCTGGAGAGCGAGACTGCTCGGGGTCCCTCCCTCTCCAGGGCTCAGGCATGTCGCCAGATGGGACTATGCTGATGCCACGATACCCAGAATGACCTTGGATCTAAGGAAGTATTGATACTGACATCACCTAAATATAGCAAACACAATTGTCTGAGCTGTATTATGACACCACAGATGAGAAAGCGCTAAAGCTACTCATCCCCTCTGAAAATAATTTTTTTTCTTCCAAGTGCAACTCATGTACGCCTGCTACTTTGAGTTGATCAGCACCAAACAACAAGCTGAACTTTAGCCTTAATTTTTGCACCTCCTGTTCCGCTCGAGTCAGTACACGCTGTTACTCACGGTGTGTGTTGCTTTCGACGTCCAGCTGGACTACGCTCTCGCGACCGGCGTCGGGCGTCTTGGAGGCAGTCTTGTTCGAGACTGGCGTCTTGGAGGCTCGCCCTCTGCCGCCGCTCTCGACACCTGAAAGGCAATTAGTTGAGTACTTTTACAGACACGTACAAACATGTAAAAGAAATGATTTGCAACAATTGTCTTGCACTTTTTCCACCGTGATCTTCAGTCGGAAGATTGGTTTCGTACAGTCCTCCAGCTCATTTGAATCTCCTTCCTGTATTCAAGCCTTAGACTCCTTCGACAATTTGTATTCCCTATGCTTCCCTCTATAACCAAATGTATAGCAATATGTCTTTTAACGTTACCAAATCGGCGAATCGGCGATGCCTCGATATGTGTCCTATCACCGATCCCTTATTTCAGTCCGGATGTGCCGTAAATTTCCTTTCTGTCCGAGTCAATTCAGTACTCCTCACAGTAACCCGATTTTCTCATATAAACTCTAACATCCTTCTGTGGCTACACATTTCGATAGCTTGTATTCTCTTCTTGTGTGAACTGTTTATGAGCCATCTTTCACTTACACTTTAGCTAAATAGTTTCAGAGAAAACCATTCAAAATGTAAGTATCTACAGCGGTTGGACATAAACGTGAAAACACCGCTAGGAGTGCGTGTTTGAAGATAAATACAGACGCTAGCCAACGCCGCAGATTGCGCTGTTGTATTTGACTGCGAATGGGATCCGCGCAACACCGCCGACAAGATGCGAGGGTCGCGGTCGAAATAGCGGTCTGTGTAGTCGTGGATGCATCACGTGTGAGCCGAGTGAACTCCGTACAAAGGCACATCGTTGGTGATGGCTTGGCGGGTGCCTCTGTAACAGCAGTGAGCGAAGTGACTGGTGCTTCAAAAAGCATCGTATCGAAGATTCAAACTGCATACAGGGAATGTGGAAAAACATCATCTGCCAAGTCACAACGCGGACGAAAATGTGCTTCGAGTGACTGGTCTCTCACTGAAGAGTACTGTGAAGAAAAAAATGCCGACGACTACAGCGAAAGTCACTGCAGAACTGAATGTCACATTCCCGAACCCTGTCCGTAGCAAAACAGCATGAAGGGAACTGCATAATCAGAGAATTACAAGGCGAGCCGCAATTCTAAAAGCACACATCAGTGATGCAAATGACCGTAACAGGAAGACGTGCTGTGAAGCCATAGAACCTGAAACACGGAACCATAGACCAATGTCACTAGGTCGGATGACAAGTCTTGCTGCACATAGTTTCCAACTTCTGGCAGAGTTCATGGTGGGGGTTCGGTGATGGTTTCGGCAGCCACGTCATGGTATTACGAGGACCCCATGGGTACAGTGCAAAGTCGCGGTACTGCCAAGGACTCTGTCACCACTTTGGGTGCATGGTACGATGTCTGTTTCGTGATGTTGACGCTGTGTTTCAAGACGACGGGACCCCTGTTGACACTGCTCCCGCTGTCTATCTAGGATCGGATCTGTCACTACAAGCATGACTTTTCCCACCTTCCCTGACCACTACAGTTATTAGATGTCAATATTGGTGGAACTGTGTGAACAATATATTTCGTGCGCAAAGTGCACCATGTGGAATATCATAGACCTCTCTGGTGCTATAGTACGCTCTGAGTTTACGTATGTAATTAAATGTTCCTTGGTTGTTGTGTTCAATGTGTTTTACCTGGAAGTGCAAATATGGTAACTGGCACTAAATGAATTTTACTCACTATTACTTATTCAACTGTTTCGACTCTAAGTGGTTATGGGCCCACCGATGCATTTGGAATAACTAATGTTGTTGTTGTTGTGGTCTTGAGTCCTGAGATTGGTTTGATGCAGCTCTCCATGCTACTGTAACCTGTGCCAGCTTCTTCATCTCCCAGTTACTACTGCAACCTACATCCTTCTGAATCTGCTTAGTGTATTCATCTCTTGGTCTCCCTCTACGATTTTTATCCTCCACGCTGCCCTCCAATGCTAAATTGGTGATCCCTTGATGCCTCAGAACATTTCCTACCGACAGATCCCTTCTTCTAGTCATGTTGTGCCACAAATTTCTCTTCTCCCCAATCCTATTCAATACTACCTCATTGGTTATGTGATCTATCCATCTAATCTTCAGCATTCTTCTGTAGCACCACATTTCAAAAGCTTCTATTCTCTTCTTGTCTAAACTATCGGGGAGAGGCTACAACCCTGTCTCACTCCCTTGCCAACCACTACTTCCCTTTCATGTCCATCAACTCTTATAACTGCCATCTGGTTTCTGTACAAATTGTAAATAGCTTTTCGCTCCCTGTATTTTACCCCTGCCACCTTCAGAATTTGAAAGAGAGTATTCCAGTCAACATTGTCAAAAGCTTTCTCTAAGTCTACAAATGCTAGAAACGTAGGTTCGCCTTTCCTTAATCTAGCTTCTGAGATAATTCGTAGGGTCAGTATTGCCCCACGTGTTCCAACATTTCTACGGAATCCAAACTGATCTTCTCCGAGGTCGGCTTTTACTAGTTTTTCCATTCGTCTGTAAAGAATTCTCGTTAGTATTTTGCAGCCGTGACTTATTAAACTGATAGTTCGGTAATTTTCACATCTGTCAACACCTGCTTTCTTTGCGATTGGAATTATTATATTCTTCTTGAAGTCTGAGGGTATTTCGCCTGTCTCATACATCTTGCTCACCATATGGTAGAGTTGTGTGAGGACTGGCTCTCCGAAGGCTGTCAGTAGTTCTAATGGAATGTTGTCTACTCCCAGGGCCTTGTTTCGACTCAGGTCTTTCAGTGCTCTGTCAAACTCTTCACGCAGTATCATATCTCCCAGTTTTATCTTCATCTACATCCTCTTCCATTTCCATAATATTGTCCTCAAGTACATCGCCCTTGTATAGACCCTCTATATACTCCTTCCACCTTTCTGCTTTCCCTTCTTTGCTTAGAACTGGGTTGCCATCTGAGCTCTTGATGTTCATACAAGTGGTTCTCTTGTCTCCAAAGGTCTCTTTAATTTTCCTGTAGGCAGTATCTATCTTATCCCTAGTGAGATAAGCCTCTTTATCCTTACATTTGTCCTCTAGCCATTCCTGCTGAGCCATTTTGCACTTCCTGTCGATCTCATTTTTGAGATGTTTGTATTCTTTTTTGCCTGATTCATTTACTGCATTTTTGTTGTTTCTCCTTTCATCAATTAAATTCATTATCTGTTCTGTTACCCACGGATTTCTAGCAGCCCTCGTCTTTTTACCTACTTTATCCTCTGCTGCCTTCACTACTTCATTCCTCAAAGCTACCCATTCTTCTTCTACTGTATTTCTTTCCCTCATTCCTGTCAATTGTTCCCTTATGCTCTCCTTGAAACTCTGTACAACCTCTGGTTCTTTCAGTTTATCCAGGTCTCATCTCCTTAAATTTCCACGTTTTTGCAGTTTCTTCAGTTTTAATCTACAGTTCATAACCAATAGATTGTTGTCAGAGCCCACATCTGCCCCTTGAAATGTCTTACAATTTAAAACCTGGTTCCTAAATCTCTGTCTTACCATTATATAATCTATCTGTATCTTGCCAGTATCTCCAGGCTTCTTCCATGTATACAACCTTCTTTCATGATTCTTGAACCAAGTGTTAGCTATGATTAAGTTGTGCTCTGTGCAAAATTCTACCAGACGGCTTCCTCTTTCATTTCTTCCCCCCAATCCATATTCACCTACAACGTTTCCTTCTCTCCCTTTCCCTACTCTCGAATTCCAGTCACCCATAACTATTAAATTTTCGTATCCCTT
Organism: Schistocerca cancellata; assembly: GCF_023864275.1. Taxonomy (NCBI): domain Eukaryota; kingdom Metazoa; phylum Arthropoda; class Insecta; order Orthoptera; family Acrididae; genus Schistocerca; species Schistocerca cancellata. The sequence continues at coordinate 2,835,504 of NC_064632.1, read as the reverse complement.
CACTACCTGAATAATTTATTTTATCTCATCATACATTTCTTCAATTTCTTCATCATCTGCAGAGCTAGTTGGCATATAAACTTGTACTACTGTAGTAGGCGTGGGCTTCGTGTCTGTCTTGGCCACAATAATGCGTTCACTATGCTGTTTGTAGTAGCTTACCCGCACTCCTATTTTTTTTATTCATGATTAAATCCACTCCTGCATTACCCCTATTTGATTTTGTATTTATAACCTGGTATTCGCCTGACCAAAAGTCTTGTTCCTCCTGCCACCGAACTTCACTAATCCCCACTATATCTAACTTTAACGTATCCATTTCCCTTTTTAAATTTTCTAACCTACCTTCCCGATGAAGGGATCTGACATCCAACGCTCCGATCCGTAGAACGCCAGTTTTCTTTCTCCTGATAGCGACGTCCTCCTGTATAGGCCCCGCCCAGAGATCCGAATTTAATAGTGAGAAAGTACTGGAAAAGTTCCAACTAGTGCACTTGCGTGAAGTACGAGTTATCCTTACAAGACGAAAGCAACTCTTTTGTACTATTCTTCGGTATTATTCTTTTCGTCAGGGAAGATCAAAGTTACCGTAAAAAAGAGCGCGGCACAAAAATCCGCAGATTGAAATACTCGTCGGTCGCGAATACCATGCAACGTGGAAATTTGCAGTAAAAGCGTATTTTAAAGAGTACTTCCAGATGTCATGTATTGCAGAAAGAAACTGCATCTGCTCTTTATTCAAGAAACAAAATGAAGAAATCAGTGAGGTGCTACAGATGTCAAAAGAAGGAGCATATTGCATCTCAGTGCAGAGAAAAAGTAAACCCTAGTTCAGACACGCAGCAAAAGCGGTATGTTGCTGGTAGCCGATGGAGCTTTTGGAGATGTGGGTAATCGTCAACTGCAACGGATTCTAGACTCAGGTGCATCTGCGTTTTGCATTGTTAAAGACAAATCTCTTCCTTATGATGTTAAAGATAAGACTCATATGGTAATATCTACTGTTGATGGCAGAAAGCTTCAGTGTCATTTGGCTGGGAAAGTAGACCTACATGTAAGTGCAAATGCTGAACCCAATATGGTTACAGCACATGATGTTCATTATGTAAAAAATGTTGCGACTTACCTACTGTCTGTAGGGGAAATTGTCAATAAGGGAAATACTGTCGTTTTTGACATGCACGGAGCAAGAGTAATCAACGAAAATGGTGAAGTTATAACTACAGCAAGTAACGAAAGGGGTATTTTTAAATTGGATACCACTAACAGTAAACATAGAAATGTTAGTCATTCAGTATACTCAGCGGAAGGTTTTTTATAGCATCGCGGACTTGGACACTTAAATAGAAAGAGTATGTCTTTAATGAGGGATATGATGAACGGAATACAGAATTACAGCGTAACCAAGGACCATTGTGAGATATGCATAAAAGGAAAACAAACGAGACGACCTTTTAAGACTAGTAAAAGCAAATCTACAGATGTTTTACGGTTAATCCATACAGATGTATGTGGACCCTTGGAGTGTGAATCCATAGGTGGGAGCCATTATTTTCTTACGTTTATTGATGATTATTCACGACATACTCATGTTTATTTTCTTAGTTCCAAATACAAAGTGAGTCACATTTTTTGAGGAATATTGAAATATGGTCGAAAGGTGGACAGGAAAGAAGATTAAGACCATCAGGTCTGATAACAGGAGAGAATATATTAACCAGAAATTGAAGACACTTCTGGCAAAAATGGGAATCAGGCATCAAACTACCATAAAGTACAGCCCATCTCAAAATAGGGTTGCTGAGAGGGCTAATAGGACCATTGTCGAAAAAGCAAGGAGCATGATAAGTGGTGCTGGATTATCAAAAGATTTCTGGGCAGATGCGGCATCAACTGCCGTACATTTGAACAACAGGTCACCTACAAAAGCCTTAAGGAATAAAAACCCCTATGATATATGGATAGGAAGGAAACCTGACCTAAGCAATATATGGGTTTTTGGGTGAGATGCAATGGCGCACATTCCAAAAGAGCTAGGAGAAAAATGAGATCCTAAAGCTGAAAAGTATGTTTTTGTAGGCTCTTGTGAGAATTCAAAGGGCTACCGATTAATGCATCCACTGAATAAAAGGATAGTTACAAGCAGAGATATAGTATTCTTTGAAAATAGAAAGGACTCTGAAGAGGGCAAGACTACTAAGTTAACTGCATCTAGTTCCAAGAGTGGAATCTTATGCGAACAAAGAGAAAGTGAAAAACAGGAAGAGGACAACCAAAGGCAGATGGAGATTATTTATGATAATAATGAGTTTGAGGACGAACAAAATGAAGAGAACAATGTAAGGCGTTCTTCTCATGCACCAAAACCGAAAGAATATACGGATTTTGAAATGTATGCAGCCCAGACTTTTAATAATGAGCCCGAACAGCAGAAGAAGCAATGAGCGGCCCGAACTCTCAAGAATGGAAAGAGGCGATGGAGAGAGAATTGGAATCTTTATCTCAGAACGAAACCTTTGAATCAGTAAATATTCCAGCAGATAACAAGCTATTACAGGTAAGATGGGTATTCACTTTGAAGAGCTCCGAAAATTCATCACCAAGATATAAAGCACGACTTGTAATAATAGGATATTCACAAGAAACAGGGGATAGATTACAAAGAAACTTTTGCATCTGTAGTCAAGTATGCCTCATTGAGATATCTTTTAGCCTTGGCAGCAAAATGAAATTTAACGATTCATCATATGGATGTGAAAACAGCATATTTCAATAGGAAATTGAGGGAGGAGATATATGTCATTTCACCAAGAGAAGCTATGAAAACCTGATCGGAAAGGGAAAAGAATTGGGGTTTGCGAAAAAGTATTTATGGACTTAAACAGAGTGGATATTGCACGAATCGATGTCTACATAAAACTCTGATAAATATGAATATCAATCAATCTAAGGCAGGTCCCAGTATATACTATAAAACTGAAAGAGAAGGGATAATAATAATGGAAATATGGGTGGACGATTTCTTTATCCTGGCTGAAAACGAAAGTCAAATGAGAATTTTTAAGAAACAGCTGCAAACCAAGTTTAAGGTGCAAGATTTGGGAGAAGTTAAACTTTATTTACGTATGCAGATTACTAAGGATGAAGACAGACAAGAATTGAGAGTAACTCAATCATCATATACAGAAAAAAGTCTTAAAGAAATTTGGCATGAGTGATTGTAAACCGATAACTACTCCAGTGGAAGTAGGAGTGAAATTAGATATAAATGAGACATATGTGGAATGTGATAAGAATGTTCCATATTTAGAAGCAATAGGAATTGTATTATACTTCTCTCATTCGTCACTACCCGACAGTTCTTTTGCCACTAATGCAGTGTGCAGATATTGTAGAGACCCAAAGGAAAAGCACTGGAAAGCTGTGAAACGGATATTCCGATACCTAAGAAGAACTTCAAGCAACGAATTATGATATCATGGAAAAGGTAATACAAAATTAGAAGGCTACAGCGATGCAGACTGGGGGAGTGAATTGGGAGATAGCCACTCCACTACTGGCTGCTGCTTTAAATTAACGGGAGGCCTCATTTCATGGTCCTGTCAAAAGCAAAAAACTGTTGCACTGAGTACCGTAGAGGCCAAGTATATGGCGCTGTCTTACACCACACAGGAAGCATTGGGGCTATGAACATTAACATGTGAAATAGAACCCAGTTTAGTAGTGGAACCATAACGATCTTCTGTGACAATAAAGGAGCCATTAACCTAGCTAAAAATGATGTCACTAGCGCTAGAACAAAACATATTGATATAAGGCATCATTTTATTTGGAACCACATAGAGCGACAGAACATCGCTGTGGACTACCTGCGCACAGAAGACGTGTTGGCTGACCTTCTGACAAAAACCTTGGAGAAAGAGACGTTTGAAAAGATTGTGGGACTATTCGGTTTATCTTGTGAAGGCAAGCCACAAAATATACGCTCAAAGGGGATTGTTGGAATTGTGTGAACAATATATTTCGCATGAAACGGCGGCAAAGTGTATCATATGGAATGTAATAGACCTCTCTGGTGCTAGTGTATGCTCTGAGTTTACGTACGTAATTAAATATTCCTTGGTTGTTGTGTTCAATGTAATTTTGGTTGGAAGTGCAAATACAGTTACTGGCACTAAGTGTATTTTACTCACTATTACGTATTCAACAGTGTCGACTCTAACAAATGTAACTGAGCCTTTATGGAGTAACTTGGAGCGAGGGATGCGTGGTCGCCGTCCACCTCCATTACCGTTCCCTGAAGCTGCCTCCAGTTTTCAGGAAGAACGGTACAGGATCCCCTCCACAACGATACAGGTCCTGTATTCATCCATTCCGAGACGACTGGAAGCTGTTTTGAAGGCCAGCGGTTTTCCTACACCCTGCTAGCAATGGTAATGTATTGTGTTTGTGGTGTCCCCATGTTTTTGTTCAACTCCTGCATACTCGATATGAACATATTTCTCTTTTTCAGAAACTCTTTTCTTACTATCGCTAATCTATACTTTATATCACCTGTGTTGCGACCGTCGTCAATTATTTTTCTGCCTAAACAGCTAAAGTCATCTGCAGCTTCTACGAGAGCGCGCTGAACATTAAAGCCTTTTAATTTTTTATTCTGTTGTCAATATCGGTTGAAGTTTTACATGTCATGCATGTTACTCGGTCAACTTTCCCGCTATGCTGACACAAGTTACAACGATCTGCCACAAGACCGATCCGAATTGTAGCGTGTAACATGACTTTGTCTAACGTAACTATGAGTATGTCAGTATCTGAGACAACGTGCTGTAATCGCGTTTCTAACCGCTCTAAACGTCACCCATACATGGAGCACTCTCTCTTTCACTTGACAATGTCACAGCACATACGAGCGCTGCGACATCTGCAACTATCCGAAATCTTGGGTACATTGTCGTAGAACATCCTACATAAAATCCAAACTTGGCCCCAGCCGATTTTTATCTGTTTCCAAAACTTGTTGAACACTTCGAAGACTACACTTTGATAGTGAAGAAGCGATGGAAGCGTAGGTGAGGCTGTGGCTCCGTCAACAAAGTCAAACATTCCACGGTGACGGCATCAACAGACCGGTCACTCGTTGCGAGTGTTTGCCGCTAGGGTGATCAACTTGAGAAATAAATACGTAGGCACGAAGAACAAACATGGAGTATGTTAAAGAAGTTTGTTTTATGTGAAATCCTTAAGAGTTTTCAGGTAAATTCGGAGGCATTGCTCTTCGGCACGCCCTCGTATTATCTCATACACTCAGCCCTGTTTCGTTTTCGTTAACTGCCAAATCTTGTCCTTGTTAGTGTTACGATCCTGTCACCTTTTCCCAGTATCCAAACAAAGCAAGAGCTCCCTTCTAGTAGGAACATACTCAGTGCCTTAAGGATACTCGATCGGAAATTAACCTGAAATCCCAACGGCTTATTATTTATCTCGCTCTAAACCTGGGGCAGGTCTCCCTGATTTATGTCGCTCGGGATTACGTGGACTGTGCTAGACAGTTCAGGTGCAGTAGTGCATTTTTCCGTCTCTGATGAAATTATATTGTCATCGGAAATCTTAAAGTTTTTATTTCGTTTCCCAGACCTTTAATTGCCTTTTCGAATTTCTCCTTGGTTTCCTTTGCTGTTTATTCAATGTGTAGATTGAATAACATACCGGATAGGCAACAAACCTGCCTCGCTCTCTTCTCTAGCCCCGCTTCCTTTTCATGTCCGACTCTGATACCTATAGCCTGGTTTTACTATAAGTTGTAGAATACCTTTCGCTCCCTATATTTCATTCCTGCCTTCTTCAGTACTTTAAAGAAAGTTTACCTGTTAACGTTGTTTAAAGCCTTCTCTAAATCTACGTATGCTACAAATTTAGATTTGCCTTACTTCATCCCATCTTCTGAAATAAATCGTAGGAACAACACTGCCTTGCGTGTTACTAGATTTCTCCGGTACCCAAACAGATCTTCCTTGTGGTCGGCTTCTGCCCGTTTTTCATTCTTCCGTAAATAATTACTCTCAGTATTCTGCATCCCTGACTAGTAATATTCACACCTATCTACTCCTGCCGTTTTGGAGTGGAATTATTCTTCTTGAAGCCAGAAGGTATTTAACTTTTCTCATGTAACTTACCGCTGTATGCTGATATCAGATGTTACATTTACAATATTGTCAGAAACTCTAATGCCGTGTCGATAGTCTGGAATCATATTTTCAGTTTTAAGAGCGCAACTATGTAGCACAGTACTCCCTTCATTTAAATTTCATGTAAAAATTACCTATAGGATAAAGTGTTGTACCTAGAAGATAGTGAACCTAGGAAAACATGACGTTTTGTCGTCGGTTCTTCAGCCTAGTGACTGGTTTTAGAATCACACGAAGAAATGTGCACTAGGCACTGCCATAGACAGTTTCCTGAATTTTCTACTCTTTCCTGTCGTTAGAAAAGAGATTGTGTTTTGTGGAGAATTTCTAAATATTTCTAACTCTACACACTTAAGTGCTGTATAATATACAAGACACTGCCGAGGTGGGCTAGATTGTGTGCCTCAACGATGCAGATAGACGTTGCAGTTTCAACCACAATGGAGGGTTACCTGCGGAGAGGCAGACAAATACGTGCTTGCTGAAGAGAAGCGGTGGTCTGTTCAGTAGCTGCAGGGGTGACACTCTGGATGACTGATTGATCTGGCCTTGTACAATATTTGAGGTGCCCGTACTGTGAACGCCTGAAAGCAAGGGAAAACTACAGCCGTTAGTTTTCCCCAGGACATGCAGCTGTTCTTTATGGTTAAAAGATGAAGGCGTGTCCTTGGTTAAAATATGTCAGAGATAAAGTAGTCCCACATTTGGATCTCTGCGTGGGGACTACCCAGGATATTGTCATCTGGAAAACCAAAACTAGCATTCAATCGATCGAATGTCAGATCCCTTAATCAGGAAGGTAAGTAAAAAAATTTAAGAAACGGAGTGGATTGGTTGAAGTTAGATACAGTCGGGGTAAGTGAAGTTCGCTGACAGGAGGAATAACACTTCCGGTCAGGTGAGTACAGGTTTATCAATACAGAATCAAGTAAAGGCAACGCAAAAGTACCTCCGATTGTGAATAGGAAAATAGCGATATAAAGCAATTAGTTCCGCAGATGATGTAGAGATTGAAAGAATGTATGAGAGAGTTAAGGAAGAGGAAGATTTAACTGTGATTTCTGACTGGAATTCGGCAGCAGAAAAAGGAAGAAAAGGAAAAATAGTAGGAGAATATGGACTGGAGGAAAGGAATGCAAGAGGTAATCGCCTGATAGAATTTTGCATAGAGCGTAGTTTAATCAGCGCTATCGCATGGTTTAAGAATCATGAAGGAAAAACTGTACGTGGAAGGTTTCGGATTCTATATATAATGGTAAGAGAGATTTCGGAACTACGTTTTAAACGTTAAGACATTTCCATGGCATGATGCAGATCCTGACAATAATTTATTGGTTATGAACTGTAGTTTAAAACTGAAGAAGTTGTAAAAGGTAGGAAATTAAGGAGATTGTACGTGGAGAAGTTGAAAATACCAGAGGTTTTTGAGAGCTTCAAAGACAGCATTTGGCAAAAACTGATTACAACAAAGGAAATGAATACAATAGTAAATGTATGGATACCTCTTAGAGATGAAATAGTGAAGGCAGCAGAGGATCACACAGAAAAAAACAGCCTAGTAAAAATCCTTGGATATCACAGGAGTTATTGAATTTAAGGAAATTTGCACAAATGCATCAAATGAAGCAGGCGAAAGGGAATACAAACGTTTAGAAATGAGATGGCAAAAAGTACAGAGAGCAAATGGAAGGCCTCAGAAGTATGTATAACGAGGTTAAGATATATATATCGTCTAAAGGAAAATTGAAGTGGTCTTTGGAGAAAAGACAATCACCTGTGTGACTATCAAGAGGTCACATAAAAAACGATACCAGACAAAGAAGGAAAATCTCAAAGATGGAAGGAATAAATAGGGAAACTGTACAATGGGAATTAACTTGAAGACATCTATTACAAGATATCAGGTTACTGATTGTACCCTGAAACAGCGGAACACCACTGGGCCCCTCGAATTTTCTGCCTTTCCAGTAGAAATGGAGTCAGCTACAAGTCATTCGTGGTAACACGGAGGAAAGTGAGCGAAGGAAGAATTAATATGGGGACTCAATGTTGATTGGGAAACAAACTACGATCGTCCTATCCGATACTGTACACAGTCAACTTTCGACACTGCCTCTCCTCCCCCCCTCCTACACCCCTTATCTTTTCTCTCCTTTCCGTACCGTCGTATGTTGATAGGAGACATTGTGAGACATCAAGGAACCGTCAGTCTAGTATTAGACGGATTCTCGTGGATAAAAATTGCAGAGGGTGACCATGAGACGAATACAGTAAGCAGTTTCAATCAGTAGTGAGTTGCAGTAGTTATTTGGAGAAGAAGAGGCTTGCACAGGATACAATGGCGTGGAGATCTTCATCAAACCAATTTTCGGACTGAAGACTGTATCAACAACATAATATATTGAAGTTATTTGTGATGTATTGATAATCCTTCAGTTACTGATTTTTATGCCTAGTGCGTGGGTGGGCTGAAAAGAAATGCCTCTGAATTCTTTATTCTGTTCACCCTTACCACTAGGTCGACTTTCCTGCTTCGCTGTCGCAATGTTCAACCCTCTACCGCCAAAGCTCTCCAAATTATAGGGTGTAACATGGCGTTGTGTGACGTAACAATGATGGTGCATGAGGCACAGCGTGCTGTAATCAGCAAACTGGTCTCCCAGTGCGAGACATGTGTTCGTGTCCAGGGTGATTAAGTTGAGAAACAAATATGTTGAAATGAAGAGTAAAGATGTAGAATGTTAAATAAGTTTGCTTTACTTGAAAAGCTTTGAGTTTTTACATAAAATATTCGGAGGAATTATTTTTCAGCACTTCCTAGTAAAATACTAAATATTTTTGAAAATGGAACATGTGATATTTGCAAATTAAATTAATGTCTTAACGGTTTTACATGCCTTGAAATCTGTGTGAATTTCCAACAGCTTCAATTTCAAAATGTATTGAACTTATAAAAGGCTTTTCATAGTACTTCTATTTACTGTGGTTTCAGTTATTCATTCTTTGTAGTAATATGGTAATAATACAAAAGATAGACAATGAAATACTACATTGACAAGATTATCTCGACTGCAACGGTTTTAAATTTCAATGGAATATCTTTTCCTATGTAGATGACCATGTTGTAGCTAGCAACACTTTTTAACGTTTCGAAAAACACATTTTTTGAGAGTACTTTTTCTAATTTCAGGGAAAGACTGTAGCACATAAAAAGTGAGTAACAGTATTTACAAACGGAATGAGAAAATATATTAAACTTCTATTACAGGGCAGGTTACAGGCGGAAAAGAGTTACAAGGAACAACAGGCTCCCCTACTAATAATATATGTACTGCAAGTTACTTCAGTAGAGCTACTGAATACAACTAGATCTAATATGCGACATGGAGAGTCGTTTTAGTGGTCCTATTGCTAAGGTATTTTCTTTAGAAAAGAATCTAATCAGCTTTATTATGATTCAAGTCCAAACACTATGCGAGTTCTTTTGTCTTCATATGAGTATTGTTTTCTCTATCGCCGACATATTCGTCTTGTGAGAAACAGCAACTTTATTGATATTTATGATAAGAATCATTTATTGTTCCGTCTTAGCTGCACATTGTTAACCAGATTAGATGTTTCGCTCACAGAGGACTATCTTCAGATCTAAGTAGTTGCATCAGCAACCCGTCTTGTCTACCACATATCGGAGTACAGTATAATGACATAAGGTTCTGAGTAGGCAGGATGGGTTGCTGACACAACTACTTGGATCTAGGGATAATCCTGAACGATTGAAACAACTAATCAACTTAAAAATGTGCGATTTAAACGGAACGATAAATGAGAACTCTCTTAAATAGTGTTTTCTGTTCAATAACGCCCATAAGACAGGGTTTAAAAGCCAAAGAAGTGGGAGCAGTGGCCAAATTTGTCAATAACGTCGTCCTGTCTATTCAAAATAAGATACACACACTAAGAAAGAAAAAAAGTCATTGTGACGCTTCAGCCCATATTTGTTTATGTTTAATTATATTGAATTATTCAAAATTCCTCCACCAAAAACGACAGAGTAAATATTCTAGAATTCGTATCTAGAACTGCTGCCAACATAACTTAGAAACAGATATCCTCGATGCAGCTAAGCAACTCTCATTACTTAATAATGACATGTCTTCCAATCCAGACTGCACACTAATTACTTTCCTTTCAGACTATGCTGATATAACAGCTCCAACTTAGCCATCATAGACAGCTGTTCTTCGATGAAAGATCAGTATCTGAAGACTGTAAAGCTGCACAGGTCACTCAAATACTCAAGAAAGGAAACAGGAATTACAGAACCATATTACTGACATCGACTTGCAGTCGGATTTTGGAATGCATATTGTGTTCAAACATTACGAACTACCTCGTAGAAAACGATCTATTGACTAATAGGCAACATGGATTCATAAAATATCGTTCTTCTGGCACAACCCTAGTTCTTTATTCCCAAGATGTAATGAGTCCTACCAAGAGAGAATTTCATATTGATTCCACATTTCTAGATTTTCAGAAGAATTATGATATTATTGCTCACAATCACCTTCTAATTAAATTGCGTGCCTATGGAGTATCGTCTAAGTTGTGTGATTTATTCGTGATGTCCTGTAAGAAAGGTCACAGTTTGTAGTTATTGACGGAAAGTCATCGACTAGAACAGAAGTAATATTGCCATTCCGCAAGGCAGTGTTACAGGCCTCTGCTGTTCCTAATCTATAGCAATGATTTGGGAGACAATCTGAACAGCCGTCTTATTGTTAGACTGTTTGCAGATGATGCTGTCATTTACCGTATAGTAAAGTCATCACATGATCGAAACAGATTGAAAAAAGATTAAGACAAGTTATCTGTATCGTGTGGAAAGCGGCAGACCCTCAGTAATCAACAGCCTGAGGACATCCGCAAGAATACCAAAAGAAATTCGTTAAATTTCGTTCATATGATAAGTCAGACAAATCTAAAGGCTGTAAATTCTACTAAATCCCTACGGTTAACAATTATGAATGACCGAAATTCGAATGATCACATAGATAATGTTGCGTGATAGGCCAAACAAAGACTACGTTTTGTTGGCAGAAAACATAGAAGATACAACACATCTACTAAAAAGACTGTCTACATTATAATTGTCCATCCCCTGATGTAGTTTTGCTGCACAGTTTCGGATCTGTACAAGATAGGATTGACAAACGTTCATCTGAAAAATTTAAAGAAGAGCAGTTTGTTGTGATGAGATTTTTTCACGATATTTCAAACTCTAACTTTCTCCTCCAAATGCGAAAATATTTTGTTGATGCTCAGCTATGTAGGGTGAAATGATCTTTATAATAAAGTAAGAGATATCAGAGCTCAGGCAGAAAGATTTATTTTATTATTTTTACACACGCTGTTAGAGAACGAAATTATAGGATAATTGTGTGAAAGTGGTCTGATGAACCATCTAGCAGCAACTTAATTGTGAATTGCGGTGTAGTCATGTAGATTAATTATTCTTCGGTATCTTTTATGAAGAGGGATGTTATTATATTATATTATTGTTATATTTATTTTATAGAACCGTCTTATGATGATGGAAATTTTTTATATGTTTATATGTATGTATATTTGCGTGTGTCTTTAACTGTCATTCTGATGACGATGTACCTGCTGTAATAGATATACTGAACGATCAGGGAACCATGTATTATCTTTTAAATCTGATTGGTGAACAACTGTACATTGCTTATGTGTGTTACAAAAAGTTGATATTTGGAGTACATATAAATGTACTCAATTCTGTTGCTGTTCATGGTTAACACAGTAGTCGCAGATAAGTACTCACAGTAAAGTGATAAAGTATTTAAATGAATTTATTTACTTCAATATGCCATATGATCATCTAAATACTCAATTGAGTGATTATGCATAAGAGAAGCATTAATGTTGTTTCATTTAGTGTGTAATCCTGAAATAAATGGCGAGCTATGTGAAGACAAACTTTGTGAGAAGGTCTAGATGTGGCTTGAAAGGCATGTTTCTTAGCTATAACACCAGTACATACCGATGGAACAAAAATAATATAAAAAAGGCATTATAAAGCAGCAATTAAAAAGGTATTAGAATGAGAAGTAGCAGCATTTTATTCACGCCAAAGTATACTGATACCTAGTTTGAACAAGGTGCCAATAAGCTTGACATTTTAATTACAAATAAAAGTTATGACATAGGTATGAAATTTAGACTGGTAACCAATGTCCAAGATAAGTAGATGGAAAAGGTAACGTGTTAGGAAGTGCATATTTTTTCCAGCTATGAAGAATGATATAGTGGAAATATGTATGAATCAAGGTGAGCTGCAGTACCCACCTATTGCCGCTAGCATAACAAAAGGATAACTTTGTATATATGAAGTCTTAGTGCATGAGACTGGTCATGCACTTGGGCTGCAGCACACAGATATCTATGGCTCAATAATGTATCCACACTGTAATGATTCAAACTGACAATCATCTCAAGATGGCATCAAAGCTGTTCAATGATTATGTGGTAAAATATCACTACAACCAACACAGCCATATAGACCAAACTCAAAACTACTTTATCACCTACCCCAGTTGGATCATTAGGTCAAAGTAAGCATATTGATCACTTACTATCTGTAGAAAAAGTTTATACGTTTTTTCATCAGAAATGGATGTGGATGTTTCATATTGAAGAAGCTGATTACCAAAAGCTCAGTTAATACCTCACTGGTTGACATTCATGCAGCAAAATTTACGAACTGTAACTGCTGTGTATCAGAAGACAAATGGTGAAATGGTGCTGCTTATTAGCAACATGATATATATGATACTTTCACACACATTGCAGTTAAATGAAGGGTACCCAGTGCCACAATCTAGTATAGAACTGCAGCCAGTCAGAGATGGACGACTGTAATTTAAAATATGAAATACTTGGAGTTTAAACAGAGGATTTTTAGATAGGTCTACAGGAATAAATTCTTAATTCAGGAACATTCAGTTGTATTTGTCCCAGGAGAGTACATTCTGTGAGTATAATGGATTCACACAGAAGGCAGTACGAGCTGGTACAAGTGATTTATCACTCTTTGGCATGTAATGCATTAATTCCTTTTTATTAAATAGAGGGATAGTAACAGTTCTGTAGAACGTAGATCAATACCTGGAACTTTTCTGCTATATAACTGGAGCATGTAACTTAAGGAATTCTGTATTACAAATGCAGATATTGTAACACTAAATTGGGTTTTCAGACACTTCTGAAGCTTGATAATTTCAAAATTGTACTACCAGACAGATACACAAGAAACTGCATGTGTTAGAACATTCACCAGAGTAACTGAAATTAAATAGAGCATGGCATACTCTGAAGTAGTTCAGCAGTAGGCACATATTATATAAACAAGCAGATGTGTCTTATGATACATACATGATGAAGCTTTTTATAACAAACTGCAAATACTATATTGAAGAACATGTTGAAGATTTTTTTTTTCAATTTGCAGTGCAGTACTGATGAAGAGAGAGCATTCGTGATTCTATGAAAAGTGAAACACAAATAGAAAATTTTGAAATTCGATAGAGTTTATCTACCTACACACAAATTCAAAGTCAGAATGCATAATTTCTGAAACTCTACAATACTTCACAACATTGTGATGCATATATTGGATTTTTACTGAAAAAGAACTGATGAAAATTTACTCAAATATAGTGGAGAAATAAACATGACATTTGGTACATTATATTGTGATACAAAATATATTTATTTGCTATTTCATTGTTTTCAATATATAATTCAGACATCTCCAAACAATTTCAAATAACATCCAGAAATACGTTCCATATATTAGAAACAGAAGAGTAGTATAATTAAAAAAACTCAGTTACAGTTACATCTGTAACAAATTAAATGGGGAAGTTTGCCACTCACTCATAAGTTTATATTTAATGAAAGAAAAATTATTATGCCCTTTTCATTAACTGTGAGATATGTAACTCTTACGAAAAAAAATTTTACAACATACCACAGTTGCCACAAAAGCTGTTACAATCATAACTCTCTAATGAAACAAGGAATTCCAAAGTATTTTTCAAAAAGATGTTTAGCACATTCCAGAAATGTGAAAATTTAAGCTTTTATGGAGAATTACTCAACTCTTTGTCTCCTTGCCTAGATGAACTCATCAGCTGGTATCGATGGAATAATGGCTGGATGGACAGTTAATGTGGTGCAGGAAGGGTCTATGGATAAACTTACTTTTTCACTTTTTTCTCAAAAATAAGCTTTGTTCCTCCTTTGAAATGATAAAAGATGAAACTAGTTCAGATGGGATTTGCGTTTCTGAGGCTGATATCAGTGACAGCTTCACTCTTGTTTATCAGGAAGGGGTGCATAAAAAACTTGAAATAATTAACAAGTCACAATTTACATAGTTACCGGTCCAGTTCAAAAAATGGTGCAAATAGCTCTAAGCACTATGGGACTTAACTTCTGAGGTCATCTGTCCCCTAGAACTTAGAACTACTTAAACCTAACTTAGCTAAGGACATCACACGCATCCATGCCCGAGGCAGGATTCGAGCCTGCGACCGTAGCGGTCGCGCGGGTCAAGACTGTAGCGCCTAGAACCGCTCGGCTACAACGGCCGGCCCGGTCCAGTTCCACATGATATTACACCTAATTACCTGCAATATGACGATCTAGTTGTTCTGTCCTTCGTGAGAAGATATTAAAGTAATGGAAACATTCTGTAATGAAGCTAGTCAACATTTCAAACGGCGATACACATTGGCGAATAGATCCTGCAGGCAGAAAGGTTATGATCCTGTGTTAAAATGGCACTTCTTTGTATATCCCATAGAAAAAGAAAACCTGCCTGTGTGGAGGAATGCTGGAGTATCATGTATGGCAGTGTGCGAAAGTCAAGCAAACTGTCATTACTGACTGCAGAATTTTTGTACAACGTACGAAACTCGTTACTGATAAATTTAATATTACAACGCTTCCAGCAGAGGAGATGAAAAGCAATGCTGACAATTTACGGCAGCACTGGAACGATATTAATTATTATCCAAACAGACAATCGACGCTGTCAGTACCATAAGAAAATAGACAGTTGAAATAGGTTTGTTGTCTGAGGAAGATGGCACACTCCTCCATTCTAAATGCATTGCAAACCAGAATTTCAAGAAGAATTATTAAAAAATCTTTCATAAACAGTTGCATGATGAATACTTTCCACTGTTTTTGCTCAGTAGGCTATTGTTAACTAGGATCTAAATAAGGACACTCACAAATTTGTTTGATAAGTGTCAACAAAGAATGTGAAAATAAGTTTTTGTTAAATTTCTTAAGAGAGTAAGTAATAAAATTGCATGACCAGAAAAGGATGATACAAGCGAAGCTGATATTTCCCAAGTGGCGTGCATGTTAGATGAGCCCATGGCAGACTCTGAGGGGATAACTTCTGCTGAGAAGACATTAAAGCTTTTGAACTGAATTTGTTCTTAGTTGCATCTGTAACACTAAAATGTTGCATTAGTATCATTTAACACTGTTACTAAACACTAGCTAAGATTCCCAGTATTACCCACATATTTATTTATAGATGTGCCTGAGGCTTTGTATGCATGGAATTTATTTTTGACTTTTGTGGCTTCTTTGTATACGACGTCTGAGTTGGTATGATTGGAGGCACGAACGAAGAGCATGTCTGCTTCAGTTACTGGACAGAGAGAGCTGCGTAGAGCTGGTTGCGTGAAAAGCCGCTGGCACCGAGGTCCTCGCCCACAGTGTGCAGTGTCTGGCCTCGTGCTTTGTTTGGCCACGGGTCGATCACTTTGTCGGAAATATCTTTAAGGGTTCTATCAGCTGCTCGTATTGATTTTAGGTTTGCCGTGGTGGACTCTTATTATATTACTAGGCAGCAGTTGGTGCGACCCTAGCTTTGTCACTGTTCGTGCAGATGTGACGTGCTGAGTATTCGCTGATATACAAATCGATCGGGATTCTGAACAGAATATGAGCAGTTTTACTACAAGATAACAAAATGGCTAGTATTCCCGACGAAGCCACAACAGAGCTGTTTGGTCTCGAAACTGTGTCAACACAATTTTAATGAATAATAGTTTTGCTGTCTCAAAGGAGCATTCAGATACAGAATTTCTCAAGTATTATTGTCTACACTTTTACAAACGCTTTCGAATACTGTGCACTCTTTTCCCGTTAGATTTTTGACGCTGTTTTGCAAGGTTTCCGCAAGTTCTGCCGGATTATAATTTATCTCCGGTGTGTACTCTGTTAATGCGTTCGCCTTCCAGTAAAGGTTCTGGCAAGTCGTACTGATGGAGATAATTTCCTCCTACAGACATAAACAAATTTTAAATAGTCACAAAACACTGATTAAGGACACTATTCTGCAATCCAACTTGAGTTCAGTTTCAATATTTTTGGGTGAAAGGAATGGAAAGGGGACAGGATGGGGGAGAGGCAGGGAGGAGAGAGTAACTCGGAGCGGCACGGGGTACTGCGGCAGTGCAGGAGCGAGAGGTGAAGGTTTGTGCCAGAGCGGGACTCGAACCACGACGCTACGCGCTTCTCTTCTGTAGAACGGTTGCGTTAATCGCTTCTGCCATCCAACTTCCCGCTCGTCACACCGAAACGCACGAGGAAAAATTGTTCATCAAACAGCCGTCGCGGAAATATAATTATATATACAGAGTGGAGAAAAATTGTGTCACGAAATTTTAACCCCGGATACCTGACGCCAGTACAACCCAAAATTAGTAATGTTGTGGGTGGAAAGTGCAACCAGGTGCCACACGCTCCGGCTGGCCTCGGGACTGCCCTGTTGCTGGACGCTCTGAACAACGCGTGACCGCGAGTGCCTTGCCTGCCGGAGACGGCGACGTATCCGAGGCGGCCCGCGCGCTCGGTGGTAGCGAGCCAGCCTGGGGGCGAATCCACCACGATGACGACACATCCACTGTAGTTTAGTGACGAGACGCACCGGGAACAAACCCGTTAACAACTGCTAGTTCGCGTACAGAAAGTCTTTTACAAATTGTGTCGGTCCTGGAAAGGACCTTTTTTGTAGCTATGACATTCTTTACTTAAAGCAGGTGCTCGAACTGGCCACCCTCTGACGCGACACAAGCTTGGTAACGTCTAACAGTGTTTTGCCGAACTCTTTCAAAGATTCCTGCCACTGCGCTGATGTGACTGGCGCCGTGTTGAATGTGATCCATTAATTCCTCTTCGTTTGTAGGTGGTTCGCGTCCGGGTGGGTGAACCAGGACCTCGAAGAATCCCCGCAGCAAAGAGTCCGGTGGCGCGAGGTCTGGTGATCGCAAGGCCCGCGTCCCACGAGCAGCCCTGCCCATTACGCGGCCTTCGAAGAGTTCATTTAAATATCCGCGCACAGCGCGACTGTTGCGTGCGGGCTCCCGATCACGCTGCAACCACGAGCGTAGCTGTATGTCCAGGGGAACGTCTCCCAGCAGGCCGGGTACAGTCTCTTGCAAGAAGTAAAGGTAATTTTCCCCGGTAAGTCGAGGAGGTAGACGGACCGTCAAAATCAGATGGTCACCCACAATGCCTGCGCAAATGTTGAGCGAAAATCGTTCGTGGTGTCCGTGGGCGTACCTGACGTGAGGATTTCCCCTTGCCCAGTAACGAACGTTCCGAGTGTTGTAAAGGCCAACCCGATGCAAGGTGCACTCGTCGGCAAACAACACAATGGCGGGGAAGTCGGGATCTCATGCAACACGTCGCAGAAACCACCGGCAAAACCCTAGCCACATGATTTAGGTTTTGGATAGGGTGAAAACTAAATGGATGCTGGCCGTCGTCCCTCAAAACCTTCCCGACTAACCGATGAGTGACCCCCCATGTCGTGTCCAACCGCTCGAGTACTTGTCGCAGGTGCTTCCTCGAAGAGCTCGAGTACAGTCTCTTCAAATGCAGCATCCCGTCGTGTTCGAGGTCTTTCAGCATCACCGTTATACCCCGCTAACGAGCCTGTTTGCCCAGGTCGTCGGTGAACTGCTGCAAGCGTTTGCGGGCGTGGGTGGCGTCTTGCTGGGTTCCGTTCCTCACGCAAACGTCGAGCTTCGTGCGCTTTACCGTCGGCTAGTCCACAAACATAAAACATATCTCGTTGTTCTTCAAACGAATACTGTGCCGCCATGCTTACTGTGTGACTAAATTGCAGGTGACGTGTTTGTGTGTGTATGCTCCGAAGCGAAGCTTTCATCTGAATGCCTCTGACGTGAGGGGGACATAAAGAGCAAGACTTATTCGACACGTGTGCGTATCTCGTTGGACCAGTGACGGGCCGACGGAAGTCCGTATGCGTAAACCGACAACCGTAGCGCTGCCCGTCAATCGAGGAAAGGCGGCATGGCAGCCACACGGCCAATCGGAGCGCGCGGCGCCAACTTTCCGTAGTTTAAAAATGGTGCGTTGTCGACCTATACAACATTAGTAATTTTGGTTCCTACTAGCATCGGCTATCCAAGGTTAAAATTTCGTGACAAAAGTTTTCACCATGTGTGTGTGTGTGTGTGTGTGTGGTGTCTGTTCCGTCATACATGTTCAGACATCACTCATGTCTATAATTCGATATTTTTTCCGATATTCCTATAAAAGTCTTCCACCAGCTTAACCTGATGTCTTTGACACAACACTGCAACAACATAAAGTGCACAAATTACCAGGAAAACGGCAAACAATCTATGCAAGCGATGTGGACTGTCAGTAACGCAAGCTTCAGACAGAGCATCATCCCAGTGCAAGACATTATCAACTAACTGTCGCTCTCGACATGCATCTCGGTAAGTGGGATATTCGCTGTGACTAGCACGTGGGACTCGCATTCAGGAGTACGACGGTTCAAATTCGCGTCCTGCAATCCTGATCTAGATTTTCCGTCATTTCCCTGAATCGCTTCAGCGCTGCTTGAGTGTACCACGCGCATACCTTCCCAAAAATGTGTTCTTTAAATGTGCATGGCTCGCCACCTACAGCTCTGCTACGTCTTGTACGATTGAAGACACTCCGCTGTCTGTCGTAAGTATAGTATGACGGGACTTCTTCACACAACGACATTTTCACGAAAAATCATAGACTTCTACAGAGCCGAGAGTATGTTTGTCTCGGGTTTTCTAACCGGTCTGTAATGTTTTCAGTGTGAGAATGTATTCACTGTCCTCCTTCAAGGTGAACATCGAGATGAATCTCAGGCGTGTGTCTTTTGTGGATAGGAGAGATCAAAACACGCTATACTGACACTGAACAGCTTGTGTGTCGGCCGAGTTATCTTGTGAAATCGTCGTGTTCATTTGTCAACGCAACTGTGGCACACCCACTGTCCTTGTTCAGGTACTGGCATATATATATATATATATATATATATATATATATATATATATATATATATATATATATGTGTGTGTGTGTGTGTGTGTGTGTGTGTGTGTGTGTGTGTGTGTTTGTATGTATGTATGTAACAGATTTAACGCTATTGCAAGTTTCAACGTTAATATGAAATGAATTTGAAATGTTTGAGATAATATCGGCGAATAGGGCACGACCCAGCAACTGTCCAAAACAATTGTAGCTGTAATCTCGCCTCGCTCTAATGCATTCCAGTGCTATTAGATGTCTTTTAGAGCACCGGGCTTCCTCCATGCAAGGAGAGCTCCTGTTCCAGGCTGCGCAAGGGCAGTGAACCATGTGTGTCTTTATGGTGTCAGACAGTGCTGGATTTGGGAATTCAGCACTTATCAGCTTACCGACATCGTTGGGAGGTATTTTTTCTTCCAGCCACAGCAGAGTATGTGCATACGGCAGGTCACGGTTCTGCTGCTCAACGCCCTACATGAAGCACAAACTTGACCAACACAAGCTTTCTTCGGTGGTCAGGTTGATCAGTAACTTCAGTTTTAAGACGTGGAAAACTCTGGCTGTTGTATCATGTCGCTAATACGACACCTGTCCAGCAAAAGCTTCTTGAGCCATTTATTTCGTTCGAAGTTTGGATTTGGTGTGAATGTAACAAACATATAACTCCTTTCGTACTTTCGTACATAGTAGAAAGGTTCCCGCGTAAGCTCGTGTGTACAGCGTGGGAAGCCAGTGAAACTGGATTCGTCTTATTTCTAGCTGAGTAAAATATTTTTGAATTTTTTTTGTTTATGTTCGGCAATTTGTTGCAGGGTTAACTTGATACAACCCAAAATTACTCCCATCATTTCCACTGTAATAAAGTAACAGGTATTCCAGGGCGTCATAAGACTGATCTCTCACAAATCTGTTCAAATTCCTGATCAATCAAAACAGCTGCAACTGCATTTGCGACAGGGATATTGTACTTGCCACGATGACCACCAGAGGATCATTTACCTGCACTGATGACAAATTCGTAATCATTACTCTGCCCTTGAGGAACAGAACCTCAAAATTGTGAATATATGTATTCACTCCACGTAGCTTGTTTTAAAGCAGAGCATTGAGATCATTCTTAAGCTGTAGAAAGTTTTGATTTCTGTTATTTGCCTGTTCTTCATAATTATAAAAAAGAAGTGCATCTGAAGAACCTCGAGCTCATTTTCAGCCAACGAAGTGCCAAAAATTTGATAAATGTCGTCCTGAACCTTAAGCAGTGAGTGTGAATGGCCTTTCCGTTATTAGTTTCACACCAAAAGGTGTAATTTTAAAAGCATTATTGTCAACACGGACATTGTCCAAAACGTGTTTTGATTGTGGATGGTCACCATTCAGCAGAAATAGGGCAGTTCCGAAAAAATTTAAATACACTCGTGGAAATTGAAATAAGAACACCGTGAATTCATTGTCCCAGGAAGGGGAAACTTTATTGACACATTCCTGGGGTCAGATACATCACATGATCACACTGACAGAACCACAGGCACATAGACATAGGCAACAGAGCATGCACAATGTCGGCACTAGTACAGTGTATATCCACCTTTCGCAGGAATGCAGGCTGCTATTCTCCCATGGAGACGATCGTAGAGATGCTGGATGTAGTCCTGTGGAACGGCTTGCCATGCCATTTCCACCTGGCGCCTCAGTTGGACCAGCGTTCGTGCTGGACGTGCAGACAGCGTGAGACGACGCGTCATCCAGTCCCAAACATGCTCAATGGGGGACAGATCCGGAGATCTTGCTGGCCAGGGTAGTTGACTTACACCTTCTAGAGCACGTTGGGTGGCACGGGATACATGCGGACGTGCAGTGTCCTGTTGGAACAGCAAGTTCCCTTGCCGGTCTAGGAATGGTAGAACGATGGGTTCGATGACGGTTTGGATGTACCGTGCACTATTCAGTGTCCCCTCGACGATCACCAGTGGTGTACGGCCAGTCTAGGAGATCGCTCCCCACACCATGATGCCGGGTGTTGGCCCTGTGTGCCTCGGTCGTATGCAGTCCTGATTGTGGCGCTCACCTGCACGGCGCCAAACACGCATACGACCATCATTGGCACCAAGGCAGAAGCGACTCTCATCGCTGAAGACGACACGTCTCCATTCGTCCCTCCATTCACGCCTGTCGCGACACCACTGGAGGCGGGCTGCACGATGTTGGGGCGTGAGCGGAAGACGGCCTAACGGTGTGCGGGACCGTAGCCCAGCTTCATGGAGACGGTTGCGAATGGTCCTCGCCGATACCCCAGGAGCAACAGTGTCCCTAATTTGCTGGGAAGTGGCGGTGCGGTCCCCTACGGCACTGCGTAGGATCCTACGGTCTTGGCGTGCATCCGTGCGTCGCTGCGGCCCGGTCCCAGGTCGACGGGCACGTGCACCTTCCGCCGACCACTGGCGACAACATCGATGTACTGTGGAGACCTCACGCCCCACGTGTTGAGCAATTCGGCGGTACGTCCACACGGCCTCCTGAATGCCCACTATACGCCCTCGCTCAAAGTCCGTCAACTGCACATACGGTTCACGTCCACGCTGTCGCGGCATACTACCAGTGTTAAAGACTGCGATGGAGCTCCGTATGCCACGGCAAACTGGCTGACACTGACGGCGGCGGTGCACAAATGCTGCGCAGCTAGCGCCATTCGACGGTCAACACCGCGGTTCCTGGTGTGACCGCTGTGCCGTGCGTGTGATCATTGCTTGTACAGCCCTCTCGCAGTGTCCGGAGCAAGTATGGTGGGTCTGACACACCGGTGTCAATGTGTTCTTTTTTCCATTTCCAGGAGTGTATATACCTTTCCACTCGATCAATGCAGTCCAGCCGTTTCTGTTCGACATTTCAGGGTCTCACAAAAGTTACAGTTTGTTACCATCCCAACAAGTGAAGCACATGTGGCGTAATCGGTCGCAGGATTATATGTAGATGCACTTTTTTCTTTCTCAACTCAAGGAAGGTCGGCGTGTAACACAACTTCTTCTTGAGATTCTTCTGAATCTTGAGACGAAATTGGTAAGGGCCGAAGTCGATCGGCGTCTAGGTGAGATTGATGCTGTTCCTTTGTCTCTACCCGCCGTAATATGACGGTCTTGATCAGTGTTATATCGCGCTCACTAATGGAAGGAACTTCCAATGAGCGTTTTAAGGCCTAATAGTCTCAAGCCGCAGGAAGTCTCGCTTCACAATCTCCGTTCGATCTTTGAGACCTCATAGTCCTCTGACTCTTAGACAATCTGGTGTGTTCAGAAAGAGTCGACTCTTTTCTAGGCATTTTTATTTGTAAACAAAATGAAATCAAATGTAATGAGCAGGCACTGAAACCATAAAACAGACACAATAATTTAACTTTTCCTAACAAATCATATAAATAGAAACTATTGAATCAAGTAGAGCAACGTCGTTAAGTTTTTAATACACAAAGTGCAATTAGTAAATCCATATATCCTAGCCAACAAATTCACATTTAATTTATATTTGTAAAGATAAGATTGCGGCACATCATTCTGTCACTGACGTAAACTTCCATAAGCACATCTATCACTGATACAAAAAAAATGGACAGTGCCATCTATTGGATCTGTGGTGTACCATGAATCTAAAAACTTCCTCCATTGTTTTTTTTGTTTTTCTGGTATCCTGTGTCTTCATGATCTTGTCCTTGAGGTATACATTTGGAATACTAAGCTGAGCAGATGGTTTTAGATTGAACATTAATTTACGATATATTTTTCTTCCATGTTCCGATTTTGATTAAATAAAGCCTATACGCTGTCCCAATCTATGCTCAAGATACCTGTGAAACCCCACGAAAAGTCGTCTAGTAGTTCTGAAATTTAGCATGTTCAAACAAACAAATAGACAGGCACAATGGTTTAAGATAAAAGCTTAGATGGTGACATATTCTTTTTCTGTGATACAGATTTGATGAAATAAAGTCTGTAAGCTGCCCTAAACTATGCTCAAGTTATCTACGAAAACCCCAGGAAAACTTATCTAGTAGTTTTGGAGATTAACGTGTTCATACGAACAGACGGACACAATGATAAACAACGCCAGTCAGCAGGTGAAAGTATTAATATGTAATTCTAATTTCGTTCAAGACGGCTGCAGGTCATCAATGGTGTCTGTTCTTTCGGACATGTACGAAAGAACAGACACCATATCCATACAAAAAAAATATTTTTTTGCAACAAATGAACTCAACCTGCTCCATCAACCCTTCCTGTGTATTGTTTTGAGGTCTTTCTATGAAATTTTAATACTTTAGGTTTTTCATGTTGATGCTTCACTTTCAACTGCACAAATATTACATCCATAACAATGGACTCAGCCATGTACTTTTTTCTTCATACTCAACATGGATGTATGAAACTTGAATTTTTTCTGTCTAATAAATGGGCATCTACAAAAACTGAAGTCAATGTCGCACTGGAAAAGATATTCAAGAGTTTTTTTTATAAATTTCAAAATGCTGGCCATCATAATGTAAGTAAACAATGTCCACCGTATTAGTGTGGTCGAAGTGTAGCCAGATTCCAACTTAAATGACATGTCCAATCATAACTTACAGAATCTTTTGGCTGTAGTAAAACTTTAGTAGCTTTTATTCATATAAATGGAACTAATTTCAATGAAAGGTACTGAGCTCGGAGGTCTAACTAAGCATTGATACCTTCACGGTTATTCTGGACTATGTAACAATCATCTAATACAGTTACTGGAAGTAGTCAACCATTTTTACAAAAAAAAGGCTCTGAGCACCATGGGACTTAGCAGCTATGATCATCAGTCCCCCATTTTTACAGTCCTTGGTGATATCAGGAGGCTAAGGAGACAGAAGTACCCAACATTATATCACTGAGGAACCATCTCACAACAGACTTCAAACATGACATTGAAAACATCTCAAAATTAAAGACTCACAAAACGTTATGACAGCAGCTGGGCCTACAGTATATGAACTGACAGAAGAAAATTTTAAATTTTCTATGGATAGAAACTGACAGATAGTATTCTGTGACTTCGGCTGACTGTGACCAATGGAACACAGGAGATTAGATTCTCAGCATACAACTATGCAACAGTAAATGAAAGATATTTAACTTGATCCTGAATAAATGGTAAAGAAGAGGTGTTGTCACATATGCAAGAGTTTGAGGATAGAAGGCAGGATTGATGGTGGACAGGAGAATAAGATCACACGCAGGCATTAACAAATACCCACCACTCCGCAGTACATTGTATATTAAATCAACAAGTCAAATGAGAAATAAGCAAGCATTTATAAATGTTAAGAATAATGATCAGAAGTGCTTTATTTGGGCAATATAACCAGCATTAATTACAGTTGATCCTGATAAAAACAAAAATCTTGAACAAACAAATAACTAAAAATAATGCATGGAAGAATTAGAAAGAATGCTGGAGTCAACAGAATACACAATTACAGTTGATAACACACCTAAATATTATAATTAATACACTGAAGAGCCAAAGAAACTGATACACCCACCTAAAATCGTGTAGCGCCCCCACGAGCACGAAGACGTGCTGCAACACGACTTTGCATGGACTCGGCTAATGTCTGAAGAGGTGCTGGAGGGAATCGATACCGTGAATCCTGCAGGACTGTCCATAAATCCGTAAGAGTACGATGGGTGCAGATATCTTCTGAACAGCATGTTGCAAGGCATCCCAGATACACTCACTCATGGTTTATGTATGGGAAGTTTGGTGGCTAACGGAAGTGTTTAAACTCAGAAGAGTGTTCCTGGAGCCACTCTGTAGCAATTCTGGACTTCTGGACGTTTGGGGCGTCGTATTGTCCTGCTGAAATTGCCCAAGTCTATCGGAATGCACAATGCACATGAATGGATACAGGATGCTTACATTCATGCCACAGTCGCATCAGACGTATCAGGGGTCCCATATCACTCCAAATGCACACGCCCCACACCAGTACAGAGCCTCCACCAGCTTGAACAGTCCCCTTCTGACATGAATGGTTGGCATGCTTAGACTTGTTTATGGCCCAACATTGAAATCTGCAGCAATTTGCAGAAGGGTTGCACTTCTTTTACGTTGAACGATTCTCTTTATTTGTCGTTGGTCCTGTTCTTGCAGGATCTTTTTCCAACCGTAGCGACGTCAGATATCTGATATTCACAGTCCACTCGTGCAATGGTCATGCGGGAAAATCCCCACTTCATTGCTACCTCAGAGATGCTGTGTCTCATCGCTCGTGCTCCGGCTATAACACCATGTTCAAACTCACTTAAATCTTGATAGCCTGCCATTGTAGCAACAGTAACCGATCTAACAACTGCGGCAAACACTTGTTGTCTTATATAGGCGTTGCCGACTGCAGCGCCGTATTCTGCCTGTTTACATATCTCTGTATTTGGATACGCTTACCTACAAGCTTAAACGTGAACAACCAAAAGTTGTTCCCGTATTTTCACACAATCTCACTGACTATGATTCACACTTTTTTCTCAAAGAGCTTGGACATGATGAGAAAGAGATTGACTTGATTCCAAATGATAATGAGAAGTACATAGCCCTTGTAAGGAACAAGTATCTCAAAGATGAGGTTTACTGATATCTTTTAAGTTCATCATATAAACATTGAACAAGTTATCATCAAACTGATCAAAGGGGCAGAGGATTAATACTGAAGGGCAGATGATTAATATAAGCAGTTCTTGACTGATGATGATTGGTTCAAGCAATTAGGAAAGGAGTATATTCATATGAATATATGGATGACTGGAATGGAATCCAATGAAATAAACTCCTACCTAAGGAAGAGTTCTATAGCAAGTTAATGAATGCAGTGTAGATGATAATGACTATAATCAGGCAAAGTTAGTTTGAAATAAGTTTGATGTAAAGCGATAGGGGTGATTTCTACTTTTCGTATCTAAATGCTGATGTTCTATTAGTGGAAGATGTAACTGAAAATTTTAGAGTTACATGTACAAAATCATATTGATTAGAAACTGCATGGTACAGCTCCACAGCAGATCTATCACAGAATGCAGTGGCGAAGAAAAACTTAATAAACACTTGAATTATTGTGTTATTATTATATGTCTTAAAAGGGAAGAAGAGGTGGCATATCAAAATGCTGTAAGAGATGTGTTAAAACAAGCAACAAAAAACTGAAATGTTATGATCACAACAAAGAATCAGATTATGTGATATATCTGTGACACACTTTGATGCAAATAATTTATATGGATGGGCCATGCCACAGTCTTTAACCTACACTGATTTCGAATGGGAACCAAAATTAATTATTGATGTGACTAAGATACTTGATGGTTCAAGCGTTGGATACATACTTGAAGTTGATTTGGATATCCAAAAGAGCTGCTTGGTAAATGTGACGATCTAATAATGGCACTTGATAATAAGCACAAACTATTAACTACATTATACAATAAGTGTAAGTAAGTTGTTCAATATAAGAATTTAAAACAATACTTCTCTTTAGAGATGAAATTAACACAGATAAATCGTACCCTAAGACTCAAGAAAAGTACAAAATGGTTAAAAAATACATTGATTTCAATACAGAGATGTGATTGAAAGAAATGAATAAATCTGAAAATGAGTTTTAAAATGTGATGAATGACAGTGTGCTGTATTAAGACTGAGGAAAATTTTTGCTATTGGATGAGTATAAAATCAGTCTCTAATCGTAAAATGTGTTATAAGTTAATAGCTAAGCAAAAAATATATAAATGTACAGTAATATATAATGAAAATCTAACAGCACCTTATATAAATAAGACTGAATTACATTCAATAAATCAGTCTACACACACACACACACACACACACACACACACACACACACACATACATATATATATATATATATATACATACACACACACACACACACACACACACACACACACACACACATATATATATATATATATATATATATATATACGAGGGTAATCCCAAAATTAAGGTCTCCTGGGAAATACACCATTTCTTTTAATTTTACTCTTTTTTTAAATTTTATTATAAAATGTAGATGACTTGTTCTTACATAGTTGTAAATTAAAGACTTTGAAACAATAGATATGATTTTTTTCAAGTAATTTGTAAACTTTTCCTTTTACTAAAGTAAATCTTGAATTGTCTTTAATATGACCATAAATGGTGTCGTGACCTTAGTCTGTAAAAAAAGGTAATTTTTTTTCTAGTTCTGTAAGTACAGATATCACTATTCTTTTTTCAGGTTGTAATAAATTAATTATGCTGAATTGCGTTAGTGATTATGTAGACAGTTGACTTGCTGATAAAATGTCATACCCAAGAACATGGACCATTTTACTCCATTTACTGACTCCTGTTCATGTGCTACATCAGCAGATGGAATGGCTATTTGTTCTACAGAAATGAATACTGTACGTTTTCTCAAAATTAAGGGAGAGTCTATTTCTAGAGAACTACTTAATAATTCTTCGAAAACATAACTAACGAATTCCCATTAATTTCTCTCTAACGTAGGTTTCATTATAACACTAGTATCGTCTGCACAAAGTACCCATTCTGCCTGATGAAAGTCAAGCTGAAATAAGGAACAGGACGAGACACTAGGCCACTCCCACGGTTATTCTCCACAGTAACACTGTTTGAATAAACAACACAACTTCTAGCGTTCTACTTCTTAAATATGTCACTTAATTGTTAAAATCAATGATGATTTCAGCCATAAATGAGAAAAATTACAACTGTCAGCTCCAGCAACCCTGGTGTGTAAAATCAGACTCGTATTCTAATCATCACGAGGCTTTGCCGTTGGTTTCAAATCCCACCACCACAGAGCAGGAATGTCTTTGGAGTGAGTACAGCGCACTGCACGTTGCCAACATTAAACCGAAATTTCAAGTGCGCTATATATAAAACTGTTGGTGTAAGTTAGATCTAAGGCTGACACTTAATTTGACCTATTTTAAACATTGATTTATTAGTAATAACGCAAACCACGAGTAATTGCTTCTGTTGTGGATGCAAATCGAAATATTACAAAGCGGGAAAATTCATTTTTCATTCATACTTAGGTTCTTCATAGATAATTTAATAGGCGTTTTTCAAATACCACACAAGCCTGTCTGAGCGGTTATAGCAACATCTGTCTTTCTGTTTAGCAAGAGCGGCAAGAGATACATTTTATGTTAACTGACAGGTCATCACGAAAATTTCATCTCCGGCACTGACAATGTTGAGCAGCAATGGGTAAAGTTCAGGACCACCGTA
The DNA here is from genome assembly GCF_023864275.1 of Schistocerca cancellata. Taxonomy (NCBI): domain Eukaryota; kingdom Metazoa; phylum Arthropoda; class Insecta; order Orthoptera; family Acrididae; genus Schistocerca; species Schistocerca cancellata. Next base: position 2,806,558 of record NC_064632.1, on the reverse strand, counting down.
CAAACTGCTTTAGACAAGTACGTCTCCAGCAAGATTGTGAGAGAGGGAAAAGATCCACCGTTGTCGACAGCCGTGTTGGGAAACTGCTAAGAAAGCAAAGAGAGCTTCAGCGCCAACTTAAACGTAGCCACAACCGCACAGATGAACAAACTTTAAACGAAGCCAAATTAGTGTAAGGAGGGCTACAAGTGAAGCGTTCAACGAATACGAATGTAAAAAAAAACTCTAGTTACCAACTTGACAGAAAGTCGGCTAGTTAGTTACAAGTACCATATATCATTTGTACAATTCTTTTATCGAAATGACGTGGAATATCATTTAATGCCTACTCATGCAACTACACTTGAAAACAAATTATCCTTTTTTTTCTTTTTTACTGGCTACTAGCTTTTAAGCAGAAATCCGTTAGAGAAATAGGAGGAACTGTCCAGGAGAAATGATTTTAAATTAGTTTCAGACCTTGCGTCCCTACTTGTCAGACGTTTCATGGTATTGAGCAAATGACCAAAAATTTTTATTGCTTCGTATTGAATTCCTCCCTGACTCACTGACAGCTATAACAATCGGTAATAAAGGCCATTTTCCCTCTAGTGTTGTAGGTATGTACATCACTGTTCTGCTCACATTGTGAGGGATTATTTATGACGAATTTCATTAGCGAAAATAAGTGCTGTGACGGCGCTGTTAAAATACCTCGCTCCTTGAAGAGGTGCCTACGTGACATCGGTGGCTGAACACCACATATTGTTCTTACAGCTCGCTTTTGTGCAATAAATATTCCCTTTCTAAGTGATGAGTTACCCCAGAAAATTATTCTGTACGACACTATTATTAGGAAAATATGCAAAATAACCCATGAGGCTGATACTTTTATTTCCAAGGTTAACAATTACACGAATAGCAAAAGTAGCTGAACTTAATCACCTGAGAAACTCAGTAATATGCTTCTTCCGGTTCAAGTTTTTATCAATATGTACACCCCTGCTCATGTGTTACATTATGCTGCTATGGCTCTGTTGTATACAACTGAATGCAGTGGTTTTTTTTCCAAATTTATGGAGGAGTTTGGTTGGTTGATTTGGGGGAAGGGACCAAACAGTGAGGTCATCGGTCCCACGGTATTGGGGAAGGACGGGGAAGGAAGTAAGTCGGCTGTGCTCTTTCAAATGAACCATCCCGGCATTTGCCTCAAACGATTTAGGGAAATCACAGAAAGCCTAAATCAGGATGGCCGGACTCGGGATAGAAACGTCGTCCTCCCAAATGTGAAATTTAGGGAGAACGCATTTTCAGAGAACCACCTGATAATTCTTTGGAAAATATCATTTACTACCTATTGTGTTGCTTTCTCTCTAACGTGATTTATTATAACACTAGTATTGTCTGCAAAAAGTACCAATTTTGCGTGTCGAATGTTACGTGGAAGGTCATTCACATTTATATGGAATAGGAGTGAACTCTAAATGAATCCTGTGAGACCCCCTATGTGATTTTACCCTTATCACTAAAATGTTCTACCTTTCCGACGTCGTCTGAATTATTCAGCACAATATTTTCCATACTGCCTGTCCAGTACGATTCATTCCAATAGTGTGTAAAGCCATCAATCCTAAGAAGCTCTTGTGTTAAATCAGAAAACGGATCGAAGCTATCTGTCCAGACATTCTATGACTATAGTTGCGATGAGGCAGAGTATGACACAGAAAAGCCCGAAACACTAAAAGTCTTTCTCCAAAATTGATTCACAGAAGAAGATCACAGTGAAGCTCCTCCCGGAAATCGTCGAACGAGCGACAAAACAACAGATATCGAAATAAGTAACCAAGGGATAGGAAAACAACTAAAACAGGTCAACAAGGGAAAGGCCACTGGACCTGTGGGATACTAGTTCCATACCGCACGGAGTATAAGAAATATCTTGTGCCTCTTCTGGGAACTGTGTACCGTAGGTCTCTGGAGGAGTGAAGCGTTCACGATGATGGGAAAAATGCACTGGTCATTCCCGTTCTCTAGAAGGGTCGTCGGACAGACGTACAAATCTGTAAAATCTATACCTGAAGTCGATCTGTTGTAATTTGGATCATGTTTTATGCTCATCTATCGTGACATTTCTGGAGACCGTAAGTCCTCTCTGTAGGAATCAACATGTTCCGAAAACAACGATCGTGTGAAAACCAGCTCGCTCGGTTCGTTCACGAGTCACAGATATCAGTAAGTGCTTAAGCCCAGGTAGATACCGTTGTTCCTTGACTTCTGAAAGGCATTCGGTACAGTTTCGCACTGCTGTCTAATGAACAAAGTAACAGCGTATGGAATATCAGATCAACTGTGTCACTCGAATGAAGAGTTTCTAGCAAATATGTCACAAGGCGTCATTCTGAACGGAGAGAAGTCATCAGACGTAAAAGTAACTTCTGGTGTGCCAGAAGGGACTGTTTAGGACCATTACTTTTCACAGTACATATAACTTCCGTCGTAGATAACGTCGGAAGTTCCACAAGGCTTTCGCAGCTGATGCTGTTGTATACAGAGAAGTCGCAACGCTAGAAAATTGCAGTGAAGTGCAGGAAGGCCTGCAGAGAGGACCGACGCTTGGCGCAGAGGGCAGCGGATGACCGACAACGCGAGCAAGTGTGCCGTTCTGCGAATACATACACAGAGAGACCCTTTGTTGTACTAGTACAAAAGTCCAGGACTATCACTGGAAGCAGCTACTTACATCAAACATCTAGGAATATGCGTACAGAGCGATCTGAAGTGGAAGGACCACATACAATTAATTGGAGTAGAACAGATGCCAGACAGAGATTCACTGAAGAATCCTTAGAAAATGTGGTCCATCAACCAAAAAAGTAGCTTACACAATACTCGTTCGACCAATACACTTGAACATTGCTCTTCGGTACTGGATCTGTGCCTGATGGAACAGAGAGAGGAAATAGAGAAGATCCGAAGAAATGTAGCACATTCCGGTACAAGTTCATTTACTATGAGCGAAAGCGTCACGGTAGTAGTAGGGAGGTGGTGACACGAGCGCAGTTTTGATATCAAATTAACATGCAAATTAATTAAATTGACTAATTAATCCCCCTCACCCCTTGATCACCCACACCCCCACACTCAGATGACGCCATGTGTTTTTCTCAGGCTGCACATGGGTCCCCACAACCTCCCCCACCCTATCCCTCCCCCCACCATACACCTCCTCCCTCCAGCCCACTACCCCACCTACCCTATTGGCAAGAATTTCGAATTTTGGTGCAAATTTCTTTGTCCCAGGGTTGTATCGATGTCCCACCCCACCACGAACCCGGGAATTGGCGGGAAGTTAAAAACAGCAGAGCCCTTTCTAGGACTCAGACCCTGATCCTTTACAACGGAGAGCCAGAATGCTCACACCAACAAATCGGAACCGCGCAGATGCAGGAGAGGAAGGTTAGGTTTCTGTGCTTATTTATTATGGTTGGGAAACTGAGGTAAAGATTGGTCCTACTTACATAATTAATCATAAATATTGAGCCTAATTACACAACTATATGCATAGGACTACGCAAGGACTGCCTAAAATTGCAATACAGTTCAAAAATTGACGAGTAAATACACCAGGGTTATCCTGGATGGAACAAATTTCACATTACCACCCAAAACTAGTGATAGACGCACTCAAACTCTACCCTTCACTTATCTTTATTCTTTTTGGTGGGAAATATGTCCAAGTGACAATATGCTGCTGTTACAGAGAGAGGAGATTAATAAGTGTATTACCTGTAAGCATATCATAATTACATAACCACCACAAAACCCAAGCCCATAAAATTTCAGAGGGGCAGCAGTTGCAGCTGTGTCCTCCTTGATGAGCGCTCACAGACGAACCAACATGGAGAGTCATACCCCCACTTCCGCCCCTCATCCCTTCCTCACTCCTTCCTTCCTTCCTCTCCTCGCCATACGTAGCAACAGAAGCTCGTTCTACCTTGCCGCTGGTGGTCCACAAAGAGATCCTTCTGGTGCCATTGATATACTTTCTCTAGTCTGCGGAAATCAGTCACAGTTAGACAAAAGCAAAGAAGACACGCTTCTTACAATATATTAAGCATATTTCTCATAAAGACTGCACCCCTCTGGAACAACAATGAAACTCCAGAGAACTTCCCAGATCCCTTTTTCAAATGGCCATCTGCTACCATAACGCCCTGCTTTACGATCTATTGCCATCCCCCAAAGTGCACCAGTTCACTATCTCTTTGAGGCGATGGTCCAAGCACTGGTCCTTCACCAACGCAAAAGTGAAATTTAGCAGCATACAGTCTGCATCCTGACAGGAGAACATCTACCTAGAAGGACCACCCACACACAGACACACACACACACACACACACACACACACACACACACACACACACACACACGTACACATACTGGCCCATCCCTCATCACCCCCACCCCAAGCTACCGCCTTCCTGTAATCGAGAAACCTTTTATTGAACATCAACACATCTCTTATAATTGAGCATCTATTAATAAGGAAAACACATCCCAGCGACAATAAATGCCCTCTTTGCACGAAAATAGGCACAGTCCAACAATCCATTTTCTTTTTGTTTATGAAAAAATCGGTATAGTTTTTACGTTTGTTTGTAGGATGCAGTTCGCATCTCAGTACTTTGTGATATTTTGTGACATCCAACGAAGTGCACCACTGCCGATTACATTCAGAGGTGAGGCTACACACCTACTATACATGTCTACCAAGCATAAAACCAGGAAAAAAATTCCGCTATTTTGTTGCGAAAATTACCAATCACCGCAGAATGTCCTCATTATTTTTAAACTGTCATCAAAGTAAAGAAAAAGGGAGAATTTAAACTTCAAAGAAGAAACATCTGTGCTGAGCAATTTCTTTCATCTTGATGGACAAATTACATGGCCTGAGAGTGTCTCTCGCGTTCAGATCAGTGTCTGTAAATAAACTGTCATGCATGTGTGTATTACAAACACTTCAGACACATGAAATAACATTAGAGAATACAATCTCTACGCCATTAACTCACATGTGAAAAAAAAACACAATCACTTCACATCCGACAACATGTTATATTTCAAGAGGACATCGCTGTTTTGTACACTATCACAAGTCCCGTTTTATCAATGTGATGCTATAGCACACAGTCTTGTAACAGAACCACCTATAAGATTTTACTGCATCTCTCTCTCTTCCGTTCCATCAAGAGCAATTGGCATCTGTGTATTTATATTTGACATTTTTTATGCATAAGTCACCTTTACTGACATGTCTATAAACTTTCTATCACACAGAAAATTCTTGTGTTCTAATTTTGTAAGCAATTTGGTCATGACAATATGTTTCACACAATCTACTTAGATGTTGAGGAGAAAAAACACTATCATTTCTAGGTTCCACAACAAGCTATAATTCAGGTGGTCTCTATTTTATAGTTAGAGGTTATGAAGTATGAAATAAAACTATACTTCCAGTAACACTATTTTTTAAACACGCAATCATGATATTAATAACACAAACAACCATGGATCCACAAGAATAGATACATCCAATTTATATTAGTCTTTAGAGCAAAGTTGGTGTAGTTTTGAGAGAACTATCTTCATCCATAGTTTAACCAGTAACACCACCCCTTGTAATAGAGCCTCATTTAAGACCTTGCCACATCTCTCTCTTTTGACAGATCGAAAAAAAATACCATCTGGATATTGACATCGAGCACACTACATTTACATGTATCGCCCCAATAGAGCATTTGTCCAGTGCTTGAAGTCGCTTGCACAGATCTGCATAAGGTTTTGTTGATTGTACTGGAGGAAGACCTTATCCAACAGACTATCAATCACAAGCAGATTAATACATTGTTTTTTGGCTGTAACATGTCCAAGCAGTGTACAACTACGGTTTTGTACACTGCCATACAATTTGTTTTTCTACCATGACTTCGGGGTCTGTGTGAGCTGCTAAAATGACATTAACATGTTTCGATCCTTCGTCTCTCACAGTTTTGGGGATATGTGAATAAACATTTTCCAGCGTGCATAGTGGCGCACTAGATATGATGTGCAGAGTGCATTAGACTCTATGGAATTTACATGTTCCGTGTTTGTTAATGGGGCAACGTAATATAATTTAGTAGTCAAATGTATTAATATGTGTTGTGCGAATAAAGCATAAGTTTATTTTGCCCCTTAAATAGTTGTTACCTGTCATTTAGCTGCGTTAATCTGCATAAACTACAATAGGTTATGGGCCCAGGTACTGGATTAAAGCGAAATAATAAGCTTTAACGTGACGTGTATTTGCGCAAAAGGTGCGCGGAAGTTCGTATAAACTTTGATTGTGTACGCTACACGAAGAAGAAAGTAACTGTAAAATGAGTACAACGCAGATACCACAAATAGAGCGGATTGTAGGGCGCGAAAATTACGCGATCTGAAAATTTGCCATTGAGGTGTATTTGCACTTCGATGACTTATGGGACGTCGTAAACGGTAAATTGGCACCTATGGAATCAAGTTTTGCTACTATGGTTCGGAAGGCGAAATCAAAACTAACCCTTTTGATTGAGCCAGTGAATTATGTTCCCATAGAAAAGACTACGTCAGCAAAGGAGGTATGTGACAAAATGAAAAACACATTTGAAGATGGTGGTTTAACCAGAAAAGTAGGATTACTTCGTGAGCTGATAACCACAAGATCGAATAAGTGTAAAAGCGTGGATGAATATGTGAATAAAATAATTTCAATCGCAAATCGTCTGAGGAAAATTGGTTTTGAAATTGCGGATGAATGGATTGGAACTTTATTGTTAGCTGGACTAACAGAGAAATATTCGTCAATGATTATGGGTTTGGAAAGTTCCGGAATATCCATTACAGTGTATAGTATTAAAGTAAAGTTTCTACAGGACGGTGAAGAATGAACCAGATTCTAATGCTTCAGAAAAGAAACAGCGTCGGCTTTATACTCTAAGTACAAGAAGAAGAAGCCAATAAGATATTTCAGATGCCAGAAAATTGGCCATATTGCTTCAAAGTGTAACGAAAAGTTAAGTACAAAAGAAAAGAAGCATGTTAATTCTATTAGTTCTGAGAGAAAGTCTACCGATAAAAGTAAGGCATTTTCTATTTTTTACTCTTTTAATGAAGCGAGTGACGATCATGCAGAATGGTTCCTAGGTTCAGAAGCATCTGTGCACATTGCCAAGCTCCGTCAGGTTTGTATGATGTTCAGTCAAGGACTGACATTGGAATTTCTACAATTGACGGATCTAAGTAAAGGTGTGAACTCGCAGGAAAAATGTTTCTCAATTTGCTTGTGAATGGGGAGAAGGAAATTGTTACTGCTCATGATGTACATTATGTAAAGAATATTGCAACTAATTTGTTGTCAGTAGGCGAAATAGTGAAGAAGGGTAATAAAGTTAGCTTCGATATAGAGGAAAATTTTGGAATGAATAGTGTTCAACGTGAGGTGTGTTTGCCAGGGAAGCAGGCTAGGTTGCCATTTAAATCGAATCAGACAGATCTACCGAAGTCTTGCAACTCATACATTCAGATCTCTGTGGACCTATGGAGAATGAATCCTTAGGAGGTAGCTTCTATTTCCTGACATTCATAGATGATTTTTCTAGATACATACATGTTTCTTTTATAAGTAGCAAGGATCAAGTGTGTGGTGTCACCGCCAGACACCACACTTGCTAGGTGATAGCTTTAAATCGGCCGCGGTCCATTAGTACATGTCGGACCCGCGTGTCGCCACTGTCAGTACTTGCAGACCTAGCGCCACCACATGGCAGGTCTAGAAAGACGGACTAGCACTCGCCCCAGTTGTACGACGACTTTGCTAGCGACTACACTGACGAAGCCTTTCTCTCATTTGCCGAGAGACAGTTAAAATAGCCTTCAGCTAAGTCCAGGGCTACGACCTAGCAAGGCGCCATTAGCCTTACAGTGCTTGTAATTAAAGTCTCATTTGTATCGTCAAGAGCGATGTACCACAATGATGGAATAAATTTAAGTATCCGAGGAGCTGCATACTTTTCTCTATAGCATTCACAAAGTATCCTGTTCCAGAACTCACGTCAGCCGGTGTGTGTGTACGCGTGCTTTCGGTTACCCGTCACTGTGGACTGGCTGTCTTGTCAGTCCACTACAAAGTGAATTATGTATTTGTTGTTTATTGCAAAATGGTCGAAAGACAGACTGGGAAGAAAATTAAAATTATTAGATCAGACAATGGATCAGAATACGTAAACAGACGGTTTAAGGAACTGTTGAATGGAATGGGTATTAGGCATCAGACTACCATTCGCTACAGTTCTTCTCAGAATGGAGTTGCAGAACGAGGCAACAGAACCATTTTAGAAAAGGCAAGAAGTATGTTAAGCAATGCTGAGCTACCTAAGTGTTTTTGGACAGAGGCTGTGTCAACAGCAGTGCATTTAATTAACAGATCACCTACCAAAGCTGTGAGACACCTTATTAAGTATGCACTGGGAAGAAACCGCATCTAAAGCACTTAAAAGTCTTTGGATATGAAGCCATGGTTCAGATTCCAAAATCATTAAGAGGAAAGTGGGATGCAAAATCTCAAAAATATATTTTTGTAGGCAATTGTGAGGATTCAAAAGGCTGCAGACTTTAAAATCCTGTGAATAAGAAGATAATTATAGGCCTAAAATAAAGGAAAGTAGTCAAAGTGATACAGTAATGCAACCAAGCATAATGTGTGATAGTGTTGAAACAGAGATGGAAACTGAAACAGAGGAAAACGAGAATAAAGAGGATGCTGATGTGCTACCCGAGAATAAATTGAGGAAGAAGATTCAGCAGAGGAAGTCAGTTTAAGGCAGTCTTCACGTATAGCAAAACCAAAAGAATACCCAGATTATGAAATGTATGCTGCCCAAACAATCAACAATAAACCAATCACAGTTGATGAAGCTTTAGCAAGTTCAAATGCTCAAGACTGGAAAAGGGCTATTGAAAAGGAGCTGCAATCTTTTGGGGATAATGATACATGTGAATGGGTTGATATGCCTGAAAATAAAAAGCCACTAAGAACAAGATGGGTGTTTAATATTAAAAATCCTAAGAGTGCAATACCAAAATTCAAAGCCAGATTGGTAGTTAAAGGATATTCCCAGAGAGAAGGAATAGATTACAATGAAACTTTCTCACCAGTGGTGAAGTATTCATCATTAAGATAACTTTTAGCTCTGGCAGTAAAGGAAACCTTATTAATTCATCAAATGGCTGTGAAAGCAGCCTACCTGAAGGGCAGAGTGGAAGAGGAAATATATGTGATTCCACCTAATGAAGTTGATCGACCTTATCAAGGGAAAAGGAGAATTTGGCATTTGAAGAAAGGCTTCTATGGATTAAAGCAAAGTAGCCATTGCTGGAACAAATGTTTGCATAAAAGTTTGATAAAACTAGGCATGTTACAGTCAAAGGCAGATTCCAGTATATATCATAAAAGGAGGAATGAAGAAATTGCAATCATGGCCATATGGGTAGATGATTTTTTTTTATTTTAACCAATAGTGAAAGCCAGATGGACCTTTTAAAGAACAGATACAGTCAGAATTTAATATGCATGATTTACGGGAAATTAATCAATACTTAGGTATGAAGAGTCTAAGAAGTGTCAACAGAGAAGAATTATGGATTGATCAATCTCTGTACACAAGGAAGATCTTAGAAAAGTTCAATATGGAAAATTGTAAACCTGTTTCTACTCCTATGGAAAACAATGCAAAATTGCTAATAACTAATGATGACAAGAAATGTAAGGGAAGTGTATCCTATTTGGAAGCTGTAGGAAGTCTACTGTACTTAGCACAGACTTCCAGACCAGACATTGCATTTGCGACAAATGCAATAAGCAAGTTTTGCAGTGATCCGAGAGAAAAGCACTGGATGGCAGTCAAGAGAATATTCAGATATTTAAATGGAATTGCTGATTGTAAGTTAAAATATTCTAAAACTGGAAATTTGAATTTGGAAGGATACAGTGATGCAGACTGGGGAAATGAATTGGAAAGCAGACACTCCATCACTGGAAGTTGTTTTAGACTAATGGGAGGATTGATATCATGGTCTTGTAAGAGACAAAGAACTGTTGCTTTGAGTACTGTAGAAGCTGAATATATGGCCTTGTCCTCCACTATCCAAGAAGCTCTTTGGATCCGTACACTTATGAGTGAAATAGAATCTCCTCCAACTGTGGTATTTTGTGACAACATGGGAGCTATTAAACTTGCAAAAAATAATGTCACCAGTGTAAGATCCAAACATATTGACATAAGGCATCACTTTATATGACATCATGTGGACCATGGGAATATAATCCTCAGTTATCTGTGCGTGGAAGAAATGTTATCTGATGTCCTAACAAAGCCTCTCAGTAAGGACAAATTTCAGAAGCTGGTGAAACATTATGGTTTAACCTGGGATGTATAGTGTTGAGTATCTGAAAAATATTTGTTCAAGGGAGTGTTGGGGATATATGAACAAACATTTTCCAGCGTGCATAGTGGGCCACAAGATATGATGTGCAGAGAGCATTAGACTCTATGGAACATACATGTTCTGTGTTTGTTGATGGGGCAATGTAATATAATTTGGTAGTCAAATATATTAATATGTGTTGTGCGAATAAAGCATAAGTTTATTTTATTCCTTAAATGGTCGTTACCTGTCATTTAGTTGCATTAATCTGCATAAACTACAACACACAGAGAGCTGAACATCTCATGGTGTAAACTATGCAGCTCCCGCAACATACTGGTTGGTAGAGATAAAACACAGAGGTGAATGTTTCTTATTGACAAAAATGTGGAAGAAATCGCAACATATGGAAAGTGGAACAGTTCTTGGCAATGCAGAGAGTTTCCAACAGCTATCTGAAGGTTTATACAGTTATCTCATCTTACACAGCAAGACACAGCTGGTATAGGATGATGTACTCTAATGTACACCGCAGTTGACAGCATGACCACTTTTAGCAATTTCACCAGTTGTTCCATAATTTCAACGGCAACCAATGACACAGCTGAATGCTTCCCATCATGGATAAATCACCCCTCTACTACTTTGCAAGTACCATATACTAGATTGTGAATGCAACTAGATGATTGTGCCATACATCCATTCGACCATATACACAAAGTATACCAGACAGCATACTATACCGATGCAATTAGGAGGTTATCTACATATTTCCAGTGCATCTATCATAGCGCAGAATTTACAATTGCGACTGCCCATCTTTCTCTATGTGGATGAGCGCCACAGGGTATTCTCGCATTCGTATGATAAAGTCGGAGATTAACAGATCCCTCCTACATTGTCCTACACTGTCCAATCCTCCCTGCAACAACAATCTTACCCAAGGTGCCAGTCCAAAAGTACAAGATCTCTTCAGGTGGATTCGCATCGAGGAGGGTAGCGCCTCTTATTGGTTCATACTAAGCATGAGAATGTTGTAGTGATATAACAGGCGGTTAAGAAGAAATGTTTGGTTTACACATGATGGACCTCCAGACAGATGGAGTTTGAAACATTTCAGGTAAATCAATCGTGCTATCAATTCTGAAGCATTATTCCACTGTATGGAGTCAGTACCGGGCATAGAGAATAAACACACACTCTGATGGATACACAGTGCTGCATCTAAAAATGCTGTATTGTTAATGCCATATGGTTACCGAAGTATTAGTTGTACAGAATGCACGTTCTTAGTACTCTAATGCAGCAAATATTTGTCCAACATCAGACATACAAAAACCCCACAAGTTTCCTACCGCAGTCACCATGGTGACAAACGTTAAAACTACTTCCTTCTACACTATTCTCACGTCCTAAGATGGCATCGTCATCGTATATCCATCGCTCGAGCTACTTATAAACCAAGTGGAATGAAGTCCGCAGACTCCTGTTCTGTCTCTTAGGAAATTAAATGATTTTGTACGTCTTTTTAAGTCATAAACATACATACCCCCAGTCACAATTCCCATATCAGTTGTGATAACATTAGTAGTATTGGTTTTGAGAGATACAGCTATGTCTCACTAGGAAATAGAGCGAAGAAAAACTGACATGAATATTTTCGATAAATGATACATTGAGGTAGCACCCACACTCTGCTGCACAAAAGTACACACACAGAAGCAGCAACTTCGTACGAGGGAGTAAACACCACAATCAGTAGCCAAAGGAGAGGTAACAGTCCTATTGCTGTTTACAGTAGCATCACCACCGTTCTGGTAACATCCCTCTTATACAAAGAAAGTTAGGTAGCTTTGGTCATGTGTAGCATAATATAGCAATTTAGCGCTGACACCACATCTCTAGAGTACACCCCCCTCATACTGTTTAAAGTGATACATGTGGCATTAGTCCACACTCCTACAGAACACTCTAGGAAATGACTTAAGTCTGATAAATGCATTGATTCTTTTCCTTAATCAACAGTAATAACATTGTTTGTGAGAATCAACTGTAATTCGGTAATATATTTACGTTCAGCTCCTTGTATGAGAACACAGTTGTGGATTGGGATACATATGTTTTGCCTGCTTTAATACGGCGCCGGTGTGTAATATTTATGTGCCTTTGTTGGTGTATGTGTTACAAACCCACGTAGTTTACAGGGAGAGGAGGAGAGTTAAAAGCGAATGCAGCCAAAGCATAATTCTCTCTCCTATGTGTTCAGGTGCACCCAAGCCACGTCAACTCCCGACATTTCGTGGTACTTTTCTCCTAATTTTGTGTATTCTCAATCAGTTTATGGAACTTTGGAAGTTTTGTTGGCGATTTTACATATTTCGTCGTATTTCCCTCAGTTCTGCGTATTTCCAATCAACGTATCGCACTTACACCAGGGTTTCCTCGATTTTTACACATTTTATGTAATTTCTCATATTTTTTGATATTTTTCCTTATATATATATATATATATATATATATATATATATATATATATATATATGTTCATGTTGATTCCCGGCGGGGTCAGGGATTTTCCCTGCCTCGTGATGACTGGGTGTTGTGTGATGTCCTTAGGTTAGTTAGGTTTAAATAGTTCTAAGTTCTAGGGGACTGATGACCATAGATGTTAAGTCCCATAGTGCTCAGAGCCATTGTTCATATTGCCATCATATTCATTCGTTGTTTGATTTCATACGAGGCTATTTGTCCTATATACCAGCCTACTAAAAAATCCTACGAATCCACCTCTTCTCGATGATCTACAGGTATACATTATGGACAGGAAGATCATAAAAAGTATAGTAACTCTCAACTCGTATCTAGATGAGTCTCCACGAGTGGTGTAGATTAGAAACTCTTAAGGTGTAAACAAACACATGCACTGCTATGGCACATCAGAGTGCTTATCTGCAGACTCATGTAGTGACGCACCTGATGGGAACTCAAAGTCTGACACAGTTCTACACGGTCATCTGACTTCCTCTCTACCATGTACAAATCTGCAACAGGAAGTTGACATGTGTACGGAGTTGATTTCAGCGTTTGTCTGATATATAATATTTTCACATAAGAATATGCTCTTATTGCTTACCACACGAACTTTGCTACTTTTGTTTACACCTTCAAACTCTGATAAGTCCTCACAACCATGACAGAACATCTAAAACCTGTTAATTTTGATTTTTTATCCTAACAGTAAGTTATTGCTTAGTTGAGAGTGTGTGGATTGCACTTAGCATCCTGGAGCATGAGGGTTTCCCCTCCCCATACCTTCAGAGTGCACACCCCTAGCAACGTTAGCAAGTTATGAATTCGAACGGCAACTGTCGACCGCTGACAGCTCTACACACATACATATGGAAACTATGCATGCATATTACCAGTCGCAAAGTCTCGATTTCAAGCACTTGTACGTTATTTTCGACAGTCCTACAGTCTCTCAAAGAGCGAAAAACTCTTTGCAAAACGCTTCTGTAGGGGTTGTAAGCACATCTAAATTCATCCTGGTAAAGCGCATAATAGTCCAGTTCCGCTATTTTGTGTGCTACGAGGTGCATTCAAGTTCTAAGGCCTCCGATTTTTTTTCTAACTAACTACTCACCCGAAATCGATGTAACTGGCGTTGCTTCTCGACGTAATCGCCCTGCAGATGTACACATTTTTCACAACGCTGACGCCATGATTCCATGGCAGCGGCGAAGGCTTCTTTAGGAGTCTGTTTTGACCACTGGAAAATCGCTGAGGCAATGGCAGCATGGCTGGTGAATGTGCGGCCACGGAGAGTGTCTTTCATTGTTGGAAAAAGCCAAAAGTCACTAGGAGCCAGGTCAGGTGAGTAGGGAGCATGAGGAATCACTTCAAAGTTGTTATCACGAAGAAACTGTTGCGTAACGTTAGCTCGATGTGCGGGTGCGTTGTCTTGGTGAAACAGCACACGCGCAGTAATTCCCGGACGTTTTTGTTGCAGTGCAGGAAGGAATTTGTTCTTCAAAACATTTTCGCAGGATGCACCTGTTATCGTAGTGCCCTTTGGAACGCAATGGGTAAGGATTATGCCCTCGCTGTCCCAGAACATGGAAACCATCATTTTTTCAGCACTGGCAGTTACCCGAAATTTTTTTGGTGGCGGTGAATCTGTGTGCTTCCATTGAGCTGACTGGCGCTTTGTTTCTGGATTGAAAAATGGCATCCACGTCTCATCCATTGTCACAACCGACGAAAAGAAAGCCCCATTCATGCTGTCGTCGCGCGTCAACATTGCTTGGCAACATGCCACACGGGCAACCATGTGGTCGTCCGTCAGCATTCGTGGCACCCACCTGGGTGACACTTTTCGCATTTTCAGGTCGTCATGCAGGATTGTGTGCACAGAACCGACAGAAATGACAACTCTGGAGGCGATCTGTTCAACAGTCATTCGGCGATCCCCCAAAACAATTCTCTCCACTTTCTCGATCATGTCGTCAGACCGGCTTGTGCGAGCCCGAGGTTGTTTCGGTTTGTTTTCACATGATGTTCTGCCTTCATTAAACTGTCGCACCCACGAACGCACTTTCGACACATCCGTAACTCCATCACCACATGTCTCCTTCAACTGTCGATGAATTTCAATTGGTTTCACACCATGCAAATTCAGAAAATGAATGATTGCACGCTGTTCAAGTAAGGAAAACGTCGCCATTTTAAGTATTTAAAACAGTTCTCATTCTCGCTGCTCGCGGTAATATTCCATCTGCCGTACAGTGCTGCCATCTCGGGGACGTATTGACAATGAACGCGGCCTCATTTTAAAACAGTGCGCATATTTCTATCTCTTTCCAGTCCGGAGAAAAAAAATCGGAGGCCTTAGAACTTGAATGTACCTTGTACATGTCAAATCGGAAGGATGGAGACAGCCCTTTGTGAGTTTTATTCTCATGAACACTACAGAACACACAATCGGAGTATATAGTACTGTACTCGATTGCGCCCAGTCACTCAGAACCAATACGGTAGGTGGGGGAGGGAGGGGGAGGTGTGGGGAGGAAGGGAGAGGGGTGGGAATGGGTGGGAAGGGGTGGGGAGAGTGTGGGGAGCCACTTTCAGGCTGAGAAAAACATATAGTATCATCTGGGGATGGGGATGCGGTGGTCAGGGGGGTAATTAATTGATCAATTTAATTAATTTGTATATCAATTTGATACGAAAATTGCACCTGTGCCATCATCTCCCTACTACTGATGGAGATGCTCAGTCATTTCTAGTGGCAGGTGCTACAAGAGAGCCGTCCTACTCTTGAAGTTCTGAGAGTGTACAGTCCTAGGAGTGTCATTTACACTTTGCCTCCTCCTACGTATATCTCGAGGATGACCACGATAATAAAATTAGAGCCCTTCTAGCCCAGACTGAGGCTTACCAGCAATAGTTCTTCCCACGAACCATACAAGACTGGAATAGGAAAATGGCGAAGTGACATTGGTACAAAAAGTACCGTCCGCCACATACCGTAAGGTTGCTTGTAGATGTGCATGTGCATGTAGATGTAAAATTACTATGCGTGTGTTAACATATGTCAGCTGTGATAGCACACAAATTATTGGGACTCGTATAACGCAGAACAACAAACAATTATTTTCGGATACATGTTGAATATAAGCAAGTTCTTGACATTTATGCCCTTTGTGTGTGGAAAAATGCTGAAACACAGTGGAATAAGAAGATAATATAGTATGACTAATAACATGATTGTATGGTCACATGTTTATGAGACAAGTCCTACTTAAAATCTGTGTTGTCTATAAATATGGACAATTTACCCCTGTATGTAAGATTTATATAGGACAATCTGACTCGTTGCTTCCAGATTATATAGATGTTCGAACCACTGCGCGTATTTTAAAGTAGTTGTAATAAGAAATTGTGGTGTTAGCACCTGTATCATGGAAATTAGTATGTACGACTGGTAATTTAACCCCTAAAAAGGAATCATAATTAGACATATGATACCAGAAAGTAAAACCGGGAGAGTGTCTTCCATCAAAATATTTCAATATGTGATAAGGCTCAAATTTTATGAATATTGTAACTCCAAATTCCACCGTTTTTAGAGACACGTTCACTTTGGCGCGGTAGGAAGACACGTCGCAATGTCGCTGTAGCATTATTATGTATTAAACATAGACTCGGTTTCCTTCAATAATGAAAGTATTGCGACATTTGAGCTGTATCATTGACCTCAAACAAAGGAAGCGCTCTGATGTTGATCTCTTTAATCTTCAAGCCAAGTTAATTCCAGATATAGAATGAGAATTACACCTAGGAAACGTGTGCGCAAAAACCACGCTACTTACGAATGGGACTTCTCTGTAGTAGCGATGCAACGATATTGAAAACGTGCCAAATGCACGGACAAGCCCTATGCAGCACCACACTGATATGTCTAGGGCAATTCTTGTGTGTAGGCAACAAAAATTTTTATTCTGCACATCTGAATGCTCACTCCATAGAAATTCGTAATTTGCCGTCTAAGCTAATGTCATCTACTCACTGGATTTAGTGGAGGCCGCTACGATTACGTGTCTTGTTTGGCCGTTGACGTAATGAACATAGTAACTATGAATCACATTATGTACGTGACATAAAATGCGGCCTTATTTTGAACCATAAGTGAATCTGACAGGTTTTGTTTCGAACATTTTGAGGAAAGGAAATATTTAAGTCGGTTACGATGTTGACTCACAAACTAAAAAGAAATTTTTAACGGAAGGAAAACAAACCGTGTTGTAAAAACAGATCTACAATTGAGTGGAGGCTAAGATAGACAGTACGAAGCAGATATGTAAATACACCGTAAATAAATTGAAGTTAGAATCACAACAATGGTGGTTTTTGCAAAATGGACTTTAACCTTGGAGCTAAGTCAACAACTATGTGCAATTAATTTTTATAGCTTATTTCAACAGTTGTACACAATTTTTATTGATGTTATTTTTCTACATAGTGATCCCGTTTTTGGTCCATAGTTGTACAGGCTTTCTGATACCGTGTGCAAAAAAGTTGGGTCTAGTTTAGCAGGGTAGCAGGGGATACAACCCGTCGGCTTTGCCCAATGACGTCAGAATTCGCCAGAGATCATGTATCACAAAGATGAAAGAGCTCAGAAGAATGTCCAGAAACAAAGGAATGCAAGAGAGAAAAACTGTACTTCACATTTATAGGGGCCAGTAGTATTTTCACGTTAACGATATCGCGTGTTTCTATCTTAATATTTCTCCGCAAAATACAATGGAAAGAAATGAATGAAATATATTACTAGCAAAGAATAAATCACGTTACATGTATGTTAGTTGTATCTCGAAACTCTTTGGAACTGTATTGCTTAAGTGCAGTACGGGATACAAGTTCAGCGTAAGTCGATTTCTTACTTTCAACTAGCATTACTGTCCTGTTGTTCACTTGAACTATGTATCCCCCGCTTCACTAAACCGTAAATGAAGCACCCGATACAAATTGAAAGCTCATTCGAAGTGTGTTGCTTAAGTACAGTACGGAATACGAGTTTGTCGTAAGTCGATTTCTTCATTTTCACTAACATTACTGTCCTGTTTTTCACTTCAACGATGTATCCTCCGCTTCAGTAAACCCTAAGTGGAACACGGGATACAAATTGTAGATGTGTTGTTTATCTCGTCTCCGCTATTACTAACAGTCTATTCTTACGTACATATCAGTACTACTGATGACAGAAGGACCTACGTATGTAATATATGTATACTAGACTGCCGTTGACCTCGATATATGTACACTGGTAACGAAAAGGTGGAAATAGACGTATGTTACATTTGCAACCAGTACCTCAATTGAACTACACGGAGACAAGAAGACGACACATGTACAATTTGCATCCCGTACTTCACTATGGGGTACAGTTTTCTTGTTGCCTTCGACGCTAATAGTATCCCATTTGTTACTTGAGGTATATAGCTATACGCAACATTTGTATCTTGCTCGCCAATTGACATATATAGTGTCAGTGTAAAGGCGAAGTGAAGGACGGGATACAAATTTTAGTTGTGCCGTGGGTTTCGCCTGTAATATAGCAAGTACAATTCGAAAATGTCGTACTGATACTACTGCTGGGAAACGAAAGAAGATCGACAGCTGAGAAATTTCTATTACTTTCTTCACAACACGAAAATACACATATTGGTGGAATAAAACAGTGAAATATGTCAAAATTGTGAAATACAGTAAAAGAATCAAATGGAAAAGTGAGCTTACCACACGGAAATATCGACGAATAACCGAAGCTCGTCTAGACAGACAGTAACGAAAATTACATACCCACAAACAGGCAAATCCATTTCTATAAACGAAAATAAGACACTAAAAATTGTTCTACAATAACAAACTAATACTCCAAATTACCTCAATATTATTACGAATAATTATTTTAATGTACAATGAAAGCGCTTATCCGGAACACAGAACTGTTTTATTATCTATGCCTCGAAGTGAAGACATTACTATCTATGACTAATGTATGACGTCATTGGTCAAAGCCCTGCTTCACTAGACCCAAAAAGTTTTAGGCTGCGCAGAAAGCCATGTATACACCGCTGCCTCGAGCTGTTGATCGGAGCTGGATCGGCGGCCTCTCCAGGCATCATTAAGTGAACCAAATAGATGTTATTCCCAGGGGGCGAAATCGGGACAGTACGAAGGATGCCCCACCACCTCGAAACGCAGCGTCCGAAGAGTTCGAGTGGTGTGTGCAGCGTATGTGGATATGTAATTTCGTGCAACAAAAGAACGCCTTCCGACATAATTTCACATGAAGATCTGTGACTAATCTGCATGTGGTTTGCCATAACATCACTCGCATATAAATCAGAATCATGGAACGGACTTGTTCAATTTTTTCGCCATCTTCGGCATTAGCTGGACGCCCCGCTCTTTCCTCATCCTTCGCTCTCGGTTGACCGCTTTCGAACTGTTCAGCCTCCAGATAAACACTCTGCTCGGATAAAATAACGTCCTCGTACTGTGCTGAAACTCTTGGATAAATTTCCGCTCCTGGTACACCTTCACACCACAAAATAGGGGATTACGGGATGCTGTTTGTCTATGGCACAAACAGTGTGTGGTGTGGCAATCCTTACGTCACAATAGTGCAAAGTGGACCGACGTCATAACGCTGCAACGTACCACAGGCGAAGACTACAGTGCCAGGCGAAGACAACAGTGCCAGGCGAAGACAACAGCGCCATCTAGTGGCTGGTGAGCACACAGAGCCATATAGCAAAACTAAAGATAATTATAGCAAACTGCAAACACCTGTTGACCTACCCTTACAATTACCTGAAAGAAAACCAGTCGAGTAGAATAAAAATGAGATTTATAGCTGGAGTGAAGACGACGGTATACTGCATCACTGGTGAAACATCAACGTTGCTACAGAGAAATACCATTCAAAATGTTCACCAAGAGTCATATCAGTTATAACGTCAATAGAAAAAATCGACGTTAGAACATGTTGCCTGACTTACGAGAAGACTACCTCGAAAAATAAGGGTACTTTCGGCTTAAAAAGTAGACTTTCACTACCAGAACGAGAAATTTTCCACTTTCACAGGTTTATTATGACGTAGTAACAAAACTTTAAGCTCATGAGGACTTACCACTCTCGTCGGGAAAGCAGTAGGTGGAAGAGAGCAGCCACATCGCAGCGATGATCGCCCCCGAACAGTGAACTTCTTCAACCAGTATCATGGCACTGTACTTGAAAGCACCCGGTTTGGTGGCAAACTCTCCGGTAACACTTTTTCCCCTATTGATACTCCAGTGCTGGAACCAGCGAGCAGGTGCCACCTGTCTAGTTGATCGTGCGACTGTCTTCATTTCTGATGACAGCATCGTGTCGGATGCTGCTACATGAAAGAGGAGAACAGCGAATAACAACTGTATCATGACGAGATTTCACTTCTGGCACTCATTTTTCTTCGTTTTTCGACGCCACTCTTATGTATCTTATTTTTTAACATCGATTAGATTATTCACTCGCAAAATAAGCTTCATGAATTTATCCCGTGTAGCTCAGGCACAGAAATATTTACAGCGGAAGATTCTTACTTCTTTGTTTTATTTCCAGAGACGCTAAATATCAGTTATTCAAACGTGGAGCCATAGAGTAGAAATATCTCTGGTGTGAGCATGCAGAGGGGACTGATGACCTCAGATGTGAAGTCCCATAGTGCTCAGAGCCATTTGAACCATTTGAACATCGCCTCACAAGTGCCGTGGATTTCATATTGGCGTTTTGTAGACACCATAACAATCTATATCTGATACCTGCAACAGAGTGCGCTCTCAGCTCTGAAGAGAAAAACGAACGGCCATGTCGCTTTTTTTATTTCTTGCGTGGGTGTCACAGCTCAGATGATCCAAATCTTTTGTTTCTGGGGAAGCCACTGCTATTTTTGGGTTTTATACGTCACTTTCTCGGGATTTCCCATCCCGTTCTAGTATATTCTTCTCTGATGACATTGCAAAACGACCTGATAATATGCCTGTGCCTTTGAAAGTGTCTCGGAAAACAAAGAATTTGCCGCACGTTGACGCTAATACAAAATGCTCCCTCATTCCTTATTTTTCAAGGTAGTACATAATTTTCGCTACTGGTGACACAGGGGTGTATTCATTTAGCGGCATCTATCAGTGTGTTCAAGCTCCCATTACATTGCAGGATAGGTAACAGGTGAAAAAAATCAAACTGCTGAGTAAATGTACTATAAATATTAAAAAATATGTACGATAAATGTCACTTTCCTTGGAGAGCGTTCACCCCCCCCCCCCCCCCACACACACACACAGAGAGAGAGAGAGAGAGAGACAGAGAGATTGCATGCATTTGTAACACAGTGATCTATTGTAAAATTTATTGTTGCCCTTCATTGTCATTTGTTGAGTGATACACAAGTGTAGCAGCGTGAAGGTAAGTGCACAACGTGAAATCATGAAGAAGTTAGCATTTTGTGCATGTTAGTCAAATGATGAACACAAGAAGCAGAGGGCACTATCGAACAAAGCAACCGAGTTTGTATTACAATTATTACACCTTGTGTGCATGTTTGTTTGTGTTTTGTCTGTTTTCAGTTGCCTTTTAAGTGTGTGTACACCATGATGGCTTTCGATATCAGGAATGAAAATGGTTCAAATGGCTCTGAGCACTATGCGACTTAACTCCTGAGGTCATCAGTCGCCTAGAACTTAGAACTACTTAAACCTAACTAACCTAAGGACATCACACACATCCATGCCCGAGGCAGGATTCGAACATGCGACCGTAGCGGTCGCTCGGTTCCAGACTGTAGTGCCTAGAACCGCACGGCCACTCCAGCCGGCTATCAGGAATGACTCCATGAGATGGCCAAAGGAAATCCTACATACTTTGGAATATAACAATTGATTTAAAACATTTATTCAAAATGGAACCAACAGCAGAGTACGTTGAAGTACTCATACAGCTCAAACTTATTCTCCTTTCATGTATTTCTCTTTGCACCTGTAGCATACAACAGCAATTCGGCATTGCTATTACGAATAAACACAATATATGAGTGTAACATTATAAGCTTCCAATTCCGCAGAAAGTTTAAAGAAATAATGTCGCCCCGAGATGGCGTGACAATCATGGCTTGAAGTTTAATGCAGACAACATATGCAGAGCTCTGTGCTAACTCCAGAGGTATTTCTACTATGTGCTTAGATCACAGATCCATACAGACCGTGGATGACTTTTATAGTGTTCCACCTGAGTATGAATCGACCTTTTCGAGCAGTTTAAGTCATATCTCAAGAAACCATGGGTTGTGCCCGATAATTCGGTCGCTCTGCTATCTAGCGACTTGAGTGGCACTAACTGCACGACGTACTTTGCGTTTTTAATGTGATGTAGAGTTTCATAATAAAAGTAACTGTGAAATACGGACTGCACAGTCCTTTGTGGTACAGTTAGTATGTGCACGCAACAACAGAAACTAACGAATAAATAAAATATCCCATTCATGATGCCGTCTAATCGTCGAGCTTTAGCACGTTTCGCGTTTGTTATAGTAACTCCACGACGGGCCTTACTGCTGTAACTTCTCACAATATGAACTGTCACTTTAATATGATTTATTTCGTTTACTAGGCATTCTATTCTTAATTAATTTTCTCTCTTTTTTCGTATGAATGTCATAATCTTATTTTGAAGCTGGTTAAAAGCGGTTACCCTTTTCACCTGTTGTTTTAATATGTAAATAGGGATCGAAATACTATTTTCATAAATTTAAAACCCACTTGGTAAAACACTAGAGCCTGACAAAACCAAATAATGCAATTTCCTGGATTCGGAGTCAAGTAAGGATTTTTGAAGGATAACATCATGTCTTTAACTGTTAGAATTCCTTAAGCATCCCATAAATGACTGTGTATCCACAATGACACGTACTACAAGAGTATTTTTACTGCCAACTTGTTCAAATACAACAATAACTTATCCAATGGCAAGACTCAATGGTATTTTCCCCTGTTTTTCACGAAATGGAATGATCAGCTTTTTAGCACAAATGTGGCTTGTTATTTTCGGTAGTTTGTACTTTCTCTCGTATGTCTTGTACTCACGACGAGTGAGTCATATGTCATGCGACTGTTTAAGATCAGGTCCGACGCTGTACTACAGCGTTGCGGTATTACGAGAAATCTGGAGCCCATTCGAACGCTAGTATCGTTTGCCCAGCCCTGTTCCTAAAGCTGGCATCAAGTGATGTGGTATGCTAAACAGAGTTGATAACCACAGTTTTACTCATATGTTATGGAAATCAGGGTTTTATTTTGACGTTTGAGCGACGTCCTGTATTATTATTACATAGTAGCGAACCCAGCAATGTTTCGCAATTGCTACAGGGTGAAAATTATTGAACTATATGAAATAAAATGGTCATAACTTCTGAACTGTTTTGCATTAGGACGTTGAAACTGCGCGGTTGGCCGCGGGGTTTGATGGGAATTAGTATGCACGTGCGTGGTTTGGTTTAGCGACGAGGCCCACTTTCATTTGGATGGGTTCGTCAGTAAGCAAAAATGGTGCATTTGGAGGACTGAGAATCCGCATTTCGTAATCGAGAAGTCTCTTCACCCTCAACGGGTGACCGTGTTGTGTGGTGTGCAGCCGCGCGGGATTAGCCGAGCGGTCTGAAGCGCTGCAGTCGTGGACTGTGCGGCTGGTCGCGGCGGAGGTTCGAGTCCTCCCTCGGGCATGGGTGTGTGTGTTTGTCCTTAGGATAATTTAGGTTAAGTAGTGTGTAAGCTTATGGACTGATGAATGACCTTAGCAGTTAAGTCCCATAAGATTTCACACACACCTTTTTTTTTTTAGTGTGCTATGTCCAGTCACGGAATAATCGGTGCGATAGTCCTTGATGGCATAACGACTACCGAGCGGTACGTTGAGGTTCTGGAAGACGATTTCATCCCCATTATCCAACGTGACATGATTTCGACAAGATGTGGTTCATGAAAGACGGAGCTCGACCCCATCGAAGCAGGAGAGTGTTTGATGTCCTGGAGGCGCACTTTGGGGACCGCATTCTGGCTGTGAGGTACCCAGAGGCCACTGGCATGGGCCTCGATTGGTCGCCATATTCTCCAGATCGGAAGACATGCGACTCCCTTTTGTTTGGCTGTTTTAAAGACAATGTGTACGGCAATAACTCCCAACAACTGCTGAGCTGAAAAAGGCTGTTCAGGAGGTCATCGACTGTATCGATGTTCCGATACTTCAGCGGGTCATGCAGAATTTCGCTATTCGTCTGCGCCATATTATCGCCAATGATGGCAGGCATATCGAACATGTCATAACCTAAATCAGAATATCTGTTCACATGTTGAAAAATGTGTGTGCATGCCACAGTTTGTAACTAATTTACGTTTCTTTTCATATAGTTGAATAATTGTCACCCTGTGAACATGTGTGGGATATGGATATATGTCCTAATATCCTTATCCCCCTCTCTTTGTCCAACTTCTCCTCCTCCTCTCTTTGTCCATCTCCTCCTCTTCCCTCTCTATCTCTTCCTCTCCTTCTCACAGTTCCTCTCCTTCTTCCCTGTCTCTATGTCCATTTCCGCCCCTCCCATCTCTGTTCGTCTGCTCCTCCCCCTCTATTTGTAATTGAGCCTTCTATTGTCATTGCAAATTAATATTCCGTAGTAGTATTCTAATGATAAGCTGATACGGCTTCGGTTGCCATCCATCCCGATGTATCGGGACCGTCACCGTTATGGACCTTCTTGTCCCGACATCCTGACAAGGCCTAATTTTGTCCCGGATTTTGCAAAATACTGTTCCGAGCTTGCCTCAAGTACTAAAGTAACGTCATATGCTAGCGCAACTTGTGAATGCAGCCTCAGTTAGTTTTGCTTATGTTGGCAAGGTCGTCTCACAGATGATGTCGCGTGTCCTGTATCGACGGTGCAGGCACCTTCTAGGTCTTCCCCCCTCATTCGACAAAATAACAGGCAGGTCTAGCGGTTCGGAGCTGGAACTATTTAAGCAGCGCCACGCGGAAGAATTGGGCAGTTCTGATATGAATAGCGAATCCGATAAAACGATTCTTTCCAAACGTAATACGAATAACGAATGCAAGTTAGTAATGTTTAAAGACGTGTTTACTGCTTGTATATATGGTGTGACGTGTACAGTGACGTCTACTTTTATGACTAAAGTGTTACTGTCCACTGTTTACCGTCTAATAAACTTATCGTACCTTACGAAAATCTCTAAGGGTGGAGAGAGGAAGTGTCACTTTTCGGATGATTACACGAAAGAGTGGACTTTTGTCAAGAAAATGTGTCCCGACGAGGTCCCAGATGGATATGACGACCCAAGATCAGGCTATAAATGCAACCGTTCTGTTTTCTGTGAAAACCGACAATAGCTAAGAAACCAAAACAGCTGATTGTTGTCTACACACGTTTTGTTTAAAAATATATATAATAAGAAAGAATGTGTGTAGGAGAAATAACTTTTCTAATGAATTGTTTCCGCTGCTGCGAATATGGACGACCTCCTGCGGCATCATGGAATGACGACAATGAAAATTTCTGCCGAACTGGGACTCGAACCCGAGTCTCCCGCTTTACGCACGTCCCATACGCAAACAATCGCCTTAACCACCTTTTCTCCGTTGATCTAATTTTGCTCGTTATTGTTCGTTGCATTGGGTTCCTGTACAGATTGTAGATAACTTTTGGTTCCCAGTACTTCAGTTCGCTCAGCAGGCAGCACCTTGTCAAAACCGAAGAGGTGGCGCAAAATGAGTCCTTCCGAACAGTGGAATAAGAGGAAATACGCCATCGGACTTGTAGAAGCTCTCAAATATTTCAGCGCCACCATTCTTCTTACTTTGCGTAGCCTCCGTAACGCGACCAGGGAACGTTTATGCTCACTACAATATTCGGGAAGAGAAATACACGGTTTTATTCAGTGAATCTAACTAGAGCAACGAAAATGGTTAAAAGACTTGATATTGAAAATACAGGGTGAGCGCAAAGTCTTGTCCTGATAATAAAAATTTATAACAGAATAACCATTGTAAGATAGCAAGAACTATGCCCGTTACATGAAGTCATTAAATATCACCTAACTCACGTTGAGCGAACAGTAGGGCTGAACAAAATGACTGACAAGGCACAATGCATCTTGTAGAGGGTATAGTATGGACGTATTGGAATAATTAATGTCGGGTGATAGTTTTAAAGTAATTCACATGACATGAAAACTTTGTGGAAACGAGTCGATTTATTGAACGCTAGTTTACCCCAGGGAAGTATTTAGAGTTGACGGTGGCCGGCTGGGGAGCGGCGAAGGGAAGCAACAATAGGCAGCTTAGGGCGGCTCAGGCTCTGAGAAAGCGGTACCGCGGCGCGGCTTCCAGCCGCCTTAACATGGGTGACAGCATGGGTGGTTGACCCCGACCCCATGCTGGTGTACCGGGAAGCAGACGGAGAACTTGTAAGCCTGTTGATAAATGTCCGTCATACCATTTTCAGGGAAACATGCGAGAAAGCCGCGCAAAACTACGGTGGAGCAGTCAGCAGAGGTCAAAATATGCGTGTTCGTGGCTATAGCAACTTCACGCTGAATTCACGGTCCGCAGAGCCTGAAGTAAATCAGGTGAAGAGCGACAGAATGAAGTACGCCGGCCTCCGATGGGAACGTAGGACTGAGGAATTTGAAGTACTCTCCTGGGAGTCAGAATTCCGGAAAAATTGGTGTTTGTGCAGACGCTAACCTTGATGGGTGGCCTGGGAGGAGCTAAATAGAAGAAGCTGAGAGGAAGAGAAATTTTGTGGGAATTTGTTCACTTCCCAGAGCAGGCATTGGTCGGCGCTGGGAAGCGACACATAATTAACGCGACTTGCGCTGCAATTGGCGTAAGTGACTTTGCTGGAGGGGAAACCGAGATGAAGAGCGGACTGGGAGAAGTCCCCGTAGGGGTCTTGCGTTCCCAGCTTGCCTAGAGTGCGGACGTGGTGTTCTTGACTCAGCTTGCCTGAGAAAGAGTGAGCATCTCTGCAGTTTAGGACTTAGCAAAGGGAACGATTGAGCTCAGAGAAGTTTTGGTTCAGCTATGTACTGAGCAAGATAGCAAGGAGTGAATAGACGAGCGCAGCCTTGCAGCACCACGAGGTCGGCCGACGTCCACACAACGACGCCGCTCCGCCACGCCGTATTCAGTGATATTGCGCCCGCTCCGGCCACTGATTAATTGTTGGATCACGTTGGCAAAGTGTCCACGGGGGTTTCATGGGCCGTGTATTGTAGAATTCTTCTCGCACTTCGCATTACGCCTGGGTCAGTCGATAGGAATTACTTTTGAGTTATCGTGCTTTACTCCACGCAAACGCAATTTATTACCACTGCCTGATAGGAGAGCCTTTTAATGTGATGATTGAAGGTCAGGAGTTAAAATAAATTTGTGCTAATCGACTGCATCTGTTTTCAATCAAGTAGTTGAAATCCCAATCACTTTCTTAATAAATTTTATATTCGACATTTGTATCTGGTGTTCAATAGCTGAATATAACATCAATGTGCACCCCTTTTTAATTAAAAGTGATCAATTCTGAATAAATTAATGTCAACACTGCCAACACAGTCCAATCAGGAGTCACAGGGCCATTTTACTTTTTTGCAGCAGTTTTGCACTCTCTGTTGATCTGTTAGTCAATTAGTTGGGGTGAACACACGCCAAAACCAGCTAAGTAACGGGTGGGGTGTTACACCATTTGACATAATAAGTTACATCTGATGCCGTTACATAGGTTAGTGTTACTAGTTGTTATGACCAATAGATGGCGCTAGTGCTCCACAATGCTGACGCCATCAGTTAGGCCATGTTAGTTGCTGGCGAAATGGCGTCGAAGCAGGAGAAAGCGCAATGTGTGCTCTGGTTTCGCGAAACGAAATCGCCCATCAGTGTTCCGCGTAAATTTCGGGCTTCTTATAGACGCAACCCTCCTGACGTTAAATCAATAAAGCGATGGTATGCAACGTTTAACGAAACAGGCAGCGTTGAAGATCTTCCTCGAACTGGCAGGCCTCGTGTGAATGATGCAACTGTTGATCGTGTTCGGCAGTCACTTCAACGGAGTCCGTCTAAATCAACTCGTCAAGCATCACGTGAACTTCAAATACCGCAAGCAGGTGTGGTGAAGATTCTTCATGAAAGGCTTAGGTTGCATGCTTACAAAGTGCAAATCGTGCAGGCCTTGCAACCGAATGATTTTCTGACACGTGTTGAATTTGCAACTGAGATTCTCAACATGATTGAGGGCATTAACGATTACTTAAATAGCATATGCTTTACCGACGAATCCACCTTTCATGTCAGTGGAATGGTAAATAGGCATAATGTCCGTATATGGGGTTCAGAGTCTCCACATGCCACTGTACAGTTACAGAGAGGCAGCGAAAAAGTGAATTTTTGGTGAGGCCTCATGCATAACAAGGTTTTTGGACCGTTTTTCTCCGGGGAAAAATCCATTACCACTACTTAGACGTTTTGCAACAGTTCACTACCCCATTACCCCACGGTTAGAAGAATATCAACCATGGATAATTTTCCAGCAAGATGGAGCACCCCCCCCCCCCCCCCACCCATGGGCTTTGATTTGATAGAGCGTGATTTCCTCGATGAAACGTTTCCAAATCGGTGGATTGGACAGAACGGTCCAACACCCTGGCCACCCCGCTCTCCAGACATTACGCCCCGTGACATTTTTTCCTGGGGCTATATCAAGAACAGAGTCTTCGTCACACTAGTTGCTGACATCGACGAAGACAAGGCTAGGATACAAGCTGTTGTCGGTACTGTGACAGAAAAAAATGTTACGAAACACCTGGCGGGAACTGGAATACCGCCTCGACATTCTCCGAGCTACCAAGGGAGCACACGTTCAGGTTTACTAACATAAATGGTCTTAAAACAAAAGAAAAAAAATACTAGTAACAATAACCTACGTAACGCCATCAAATATAAATTATTACGTCAAACGGTTATTCTGTAGTAAATTGTCATAATCAGGGCAAGACTTTGTGCTCAGTCTGTACATTAAGGATTAGGACGTGGAAAGTGAAGAGACTCGCCAACAAAGGACGAGATTTAGAATAAGAATTAACGAAATGTCAGGCCGAAATAAAAGTGATTACAGGTGCCAAAAAGTAGTTACGGGACTCGAAGGAACTTAGTGCTGATACTGTAGCGGCGTAAGTACGGACAGAGAGCGTCAGCTGAATTTTGAATCACAATAAGGAAGGAATGGGAAAACAACACTTATATTTCACTTAAACCATCCGTCCACAACGTCCCGACTTTATTCCTGGCGTGACTACTACGGCGGCAACTTGAATTAACAAACGTAAATAACAGATACGCATTCGACCGGTCAGTTGTGAGAAGGTAGTAATAAGAAGTTGGCACGGGACTACAAATGTGTCAACATCGTTTTTGTCACAAATCTCAATGGAGCAGCATCTATAAATCAAGTGTTCAAGACATTCTCCAGACTGTTTTGATGAAGAGAAAAGGATGTGCAAAATTTACACCACACATATTGACTTCGGAAGAAAAACAACGCTGGAGCTTTCCTTAGATGATGATCGTGAGGATTTTTCAGCGTTTTAAATACATTGGTGAGTCATTTATTTTATTCTATAATGGTTTTAATTTATATAACTTTAAATCTATGTTCCATATCTGTCGTATAAAAGGACCCCGATTTTGCGTGCCTTTTTTTATGCTTCAGCTATCGTCTTATCTACCGAAATACGGGGCGAGTTACGTAAGACGTAACACCTCTTTTATTTTGTGAACGGTTACACATATCGAAACGCGGTTTTCGGCAAATGTTAGAGCGTCGAGGGGCAGGTATGTTTTTGGTTGGTTAATGTTTTTAACGCTAGCATCAAAGGAGGTATTCGGGCAAGTACATTTTCTTGAATGGAACCATATACTTACTATAACTGCATTCGATAGCTCTTGAGAAGCCGATTACAGTGATATAGCGTTTGTTGATGTTGACGTTCAAGCCTGTCGAAAGAAATTCGAGATATGACCTAGAAACCGCGGGACTGCTACGGTCGCAGGATCGAATCCTGCCTCAGGCATGGGTGTGTGTGGTGTCCTTAGGTTAGTTAGGTTTAAGTAGTTCTAAGTTCTAGGGGACTTATGACCTAAGATGTTGAGTCCCATAGTGCTCCGAGCCATTTGAACCATATGACCTAGAATTTAAGAGCACAGCGGCCAGAAACGGCATTTGCGGTGGAAACACGCCCAAGTGGATGTCTTGCGCTATGCTGTGTCAGAATGTCAACACATTTGCCTGTTTACTTCTGTGCATTGCAGGCAGATAATTGCTGCTTCAATATTCGTTGCATGTACACATAAAGAAAGACAATGAAAAGTTCAAGATACTTATTTTGCTTGGTGAATATAAATGGTTCAAATGGCTCTGAGCACTATGGGACTTAACTTCTGAAGTCATCAGTCCCCTAGAACTTAGAACTACTTACACCTAACTAACCTAAGGGCATCACACACACACCCATGACCGAGGAAGGATTCGAACCGTAGCGGTCGTGCGGTTCCAGACTGTAGCGCCTAGAACCGCTCGGCCAACCCGACCGGTATGGTGAATATAAAAAAAAATGCCCTAAAAGCACCACAGCGGTAAAGGGCTATGTATCCGAATCGCCAATGTCCGACACTCCAGGCGATTGCACGAGTTATTAAGACGCTAGTGCGGACAGGCTGCTTGAACGTCAAAAAGAGGACATGAAAGGACACTGCGATTGACAGAGAACAATAAGAAGCTGTTTTGACTATGACGCTAGTGAGTCCGCTCAGTGGTACGAGACATGTTGCCACAGGAATGTGCAGTCAGTCAGACGAGTGACATTCGCATCCTGCTTCGATGCATCTATGACAAAGCCCCAACTATGCTAGACGATATGTGACGTCGAATCGCCAATGCATGCTCTGCCATATTGTGGGGCAGTGGGTGGAATAATAGAATAGATGTTTTGTATTTATGCTGTTTGCCATTCTCAACACTGGCTCTCTAACTACAATATTGGCAACCAGAAAGTGATTAGCAAAACGTGAAGCCTGTAATTAGAATTCCTAGTGCCCACTTCGTCTGAGAAATACATTTATAGCTACAGCTTATAGCTCTGAGGAATTAGGAGATTGTCTGGGATTCATAATCAAAAACCATTCTCTCTCAAATGTTCACTATATTCTGAAAGTCACAGACCAAAAAGAATCCACACAATCCAACTACCAGAGCAGTTCCGAGTCTAATGCGCTGATGCCACTATAACTGTTCAAATTAAATGTTTAATGATAATGTTCATCAAACGCCACGCTAATAATGGTAGAATGTCTGTCCTGTGGTGGCACGAGAAAATACGACATACGCAAACTGAAGATAGATCATTAAAGTCATCCCAGAATTAACACTTCACTCGAAAACGATTTCATGGTTACGCGTATCCCGAGTAACTTATTACGGCATCCGAGGCTGTTTATAGCAATGATACCGACGCGACGCGACTCCCGGCACAGGTGGTGCGCTAATCAGCGTCTGGAGAGAACTGGGGCCTTCCTTTTCTCGTGCAGCATTCTTACATATAAAGCCGCGGTGCGGACGGCTAAGGGAACGCCTGATCAAATCTGCTCTCCCGACTAGCCGCTGGGCTAGTAATGCACCACTTTAAGTTATCGAATAAATCACTGCTTCCTTTGCTGATGGCCGATGAAGCTCTCAATCTAATTGTGCAATCAGCACACAAGTAAGTAATCATAATAAAAGTCTGACGTGGCTAAGTCAAATATTTTGGGCGAGAGAATTAATTTAATTACACTACACGCAGTAGACGAGCTCTGATCTTGCTCTTTGGAGATATGCTATAACTATACTTTTATCGTTATTCTGTTGAAACGTCTCACATCTTTATGATTATAGCGGATCTCCCTTCTACTTAAATTTAAACATCCTAGCTTTATTTATTCGCCTACTTAATCTATCTTGCTTCCTTAATTTCTAAGACAAAAACCAGAAAATCATGAATTTCAACTAAAATTTTAATTTGTGAGATCCAGAATACTGTTTCTACTAAATTATTATGCAAAAGAAATCTAAATATAAATTTTTAAGTTACTAGCTCTTTTCTGTTGCGCCAATGATTTTTACAGAAAAACATCCAAATTTCGAAAATGGTTAAAGTTATTGAACTGATATCCAACACATATTGATTTTGTATTACTCCTGACATGCTAGAAACGTTTCAGGTTATTTACTTCATTTTAAAGAATTGCTCAACATTTATGACGTCAGAGCTAGTTACAGCGGACTAGGCTGGCACACAATGGAAAGACTGATGTGAATTTTATAAGGCGTGAGTATGCTGCTTCCCTACAATATCATCCACTGTAATTACATGTGCTCATCTTTGTTTCGAACGGCAACTGCAAATGTGCATTTCAGTCCATGATCAACACCTTGAACACATGCTTAAATAAAGGATAAAGGTCTTTTTGGAAGACAAAATTTATGTCGTGTGATTTGGATGGTTACTAAACCACTGTCAGTAAATTGTTTATTTCATTTAAGTTTATAGGAAACTGCACTGCAACGTCAAATAAAGCGACAGCTTTTAGTTGCACACAGCTGGTAACACCACCATATGTGCTTACGTTCAGGATGAGAAGACGTTCCATTATGCAGAATGTTTATTTTGCGGTGTACTGGTGGTCACCAAAGTATTTGTTAATAAAATGTTTAGTTCAACGAACATATCCCATATTATATCATTTAGAGCAGTGTAGGTAGACACAGTTGTCCGACAGCATGTATTTTACCTCTTTGAAGCACACAGCCACGTAGAGGAAAAGATAAGTTAAATCTTCCTTCTAACATTTAGGTACTTAATACAGTAGCTGCTTTTTGCAGCTTGTAAGACCTCTTTATATTTGAATAATGACTGTTGATTTCTCAAGCAAATCTGGGAGGACACAAAAATGTGAAATAGTTTTCCTAAGCCTTTTGTGATACGTTAGATTCTAGTCTATGTCGTATTTCCATATACAGCATTCGTAAGTGAAACTGCATCTAGGTCGTAAATTGGTTCAAGAGGAAATATTGCTTTCTTTATTCTCGTAGCGCATGCCTTTCTTACGGTATACAACTACGCAGCTCGGTCCTAGACACCTGCTTGGCAGTGTTTGCACCACAAATGCCGTTTCCTGCCACCGTGCTCTCACATTCTAGGATATTTCTCGAGTTTTTTTTTTATGACAGGTATCGACCTCAACATTAACAAACGTTACATCACTGTAGTTGTCTTCCCAAGAGCTGTCCAATGCATTTACAAAAAGTATATAGTTTCATTTTTAAAAAGTACTCTCTTGAATATCTCCGTTGATATCAGCGCTAAAAACATTAACCAAGTAAAAAACATACGTGCCCCTCGACACACTAACATTTGCCGAAAACAGTGTTTTGAAGTGTGTAACCGTTCAAGAAATAAAAGGGGTGTTACGTCTTACGTGACACATCCTGTATGTGGTGTGTGTAAAGTACAAGTAGCGATTGGATTATTGTCTTAGGAAACATGAATTTATGAACAGAGAAAAACAGCAGTTAAAGATGTTTTAGGAAACAATGGCGAAGCAACAACTCATAATAACGGACAAGATTTGATATAATTGGTAGCGTACAACTCTTCTAGAATCACCACAAGTTTCATTAGACACAAACACACATATAAATCTTAATGAGCACAAAGATGAACCACATCTACAACAGACTACGTTATAGACAAGATAAAAAAGGGGTTGTTTCAAGCACTACACCTGACCTGGCTCAACCTACTGAACACTCTGGGCTGCACGCAAGGTTTGGTACAACTGATCATACCCTCATTCTAAACGAAATATTTAGTAGAACAAATGAGTACCATCTATCTCTTTACCTTGCCTTTACAGATTCTGAAAAGGCTTTCGATTAAATGAGTCATCAAGCTTTGCGTTTGAGGCTCTAACAGAACAAGGAATGGAACAGGGCTATATTAAAGTCTTATATAACATATACAAAACCTCCACAGCGTCTTTCAGTGTTGTTGAAGAAACAAGTGAATTTCCTACTGAAAAGGGTCTAAAACATGATGACTCTGTATCTCTAAAACTATTTTCATGAGTCCAGAAAAAACAATGTCAATATTGAAATGGATAAGAAGAGAATCCAAGTTCTGGGAAAGGGATTACTTAACGTGAGGTTTGCTGGTGATATTGCCATGTTTTCAAATAATATAAAAGAACTTCAGATAGCGGTCAGCGGGTCCGCAGCTCGTGGTCGTGCTGTAGCGTTTTTGCTTCC
Organism: Schistocerca cancellata; assembly: GCF_023864275.1. NCBI lineage: Eukaryota > Metazoa > Arthropoda > Insecta > Orthoptera > Acrididae > Schistocerca > Schistocerca cancellata. Next base: position 2,772,071 of record NC_064632.1, on the reverse strand, counting down.
CACGTCCGGGTTCCCGGGTTCGATTCCCGGCGGGGTCAGGGATTTTCTCTGCCTCGTGATGACTGGGTGTTGTGTGATGTCCTTAGGCTAGTTAGGTTTAAGTAATTCTAAGTTCTAGGGGACTGATGACCAAAGATGTTAAGTCCCATAGTGCTCAGAGCCATTTGAACCATTTGAACTTTTTATCGGTCAGCGAACTTGCGTCACTCTACTCTAAAGTTGACCTAAAAATGAACTGTAATGAATTAATGGACACGACAGGGAAATGTATCTGTTGGAAGTGCGCAACTGCAAAGGATCAGAGAGTATGTCTGTCTGTGTTAACTAGTGGATATGAAAGCAGACCTATAACCAGAAGTATTTTGACGTATTAAATTAGGCTGGCGAGCTTCTGGAAGGTACTCTGCAGTTTTTAAGTTTGTGTCGTCTGAGCTGAAGAAAACAGGTTTTGTTCAACTAAACTACTAGTAATAACTTATAGCTGCAAGGCATGGACATTAAATGAATTCATTGCTGGAAAACATCAACCCAATGAGGACTGGCAAGATCAGTGTTGGACAGAAGGAAAGTAGCTAATATGAGACGTACAACAAATGTCATGACATAATGGAAAGAGTGAACACCTTGAAATGGCAGTGGGTTTGTCATGTCACTCGAAGAAACGATGGCAGATGGTCAAAACAAGTACTAGATTGGAGCTCAATTTACGAAACAAAACCAATTGGAAGACCACCAGACAGATGGGACAGAGACTTCAGAAGAACAGCAGGATTGAAATGCCAGCGGGAAACTCAGGGTCGTCAGAAATGGAGGAACCTGCCGGGATCCTTCGTTGCACGCCGACTCGAAGAGGCCGCATCACCAAATCATCGAACTGCCTGATGACGACTATGACGATCATAACAGCACATACTAAAGCTGTTTCATTATTCCAAGATACAGACTATATAAAATCCCAGATATAAGGTCAGATTTTCTTTTCCTAAGCAATATTAATATGCCAAAATTTGGATCCTTATTCTAAATCAGTTCCACAGTCGAAATCTTTAAAATCAGCTTTTAAAGGAAGAAGCATTAGATTTCTGTGTGTCAGACGACTGGACGACTGCATAGCAATATCAGTACAGTACAATAGAGAATGGTATATATTCTAGCATATGAAGCATTAGGAAAACGGGGAAAATAGTTTAAAGAGACTAAGTTTAACACTACACTACGACACTATCGGAAAAGAAAAGAATTCAACAGTCTTTCGTTTCTGGCCTTCATAGATTCCGTAAAGGTTTTGACGCAGTGGTTAAACATACACTATAGGAAGTTGTGGAAGAGGAGGAAATCCCATCCCATCTGTTAAATGCTGTTAAACACCTCTATTACAAAACAAAAGCTGACGTAGAGGCAAACGGGAAAAGAACCAAATATGGTACCAGACGAGGGAGTCCATTGTGCTAACCGCTGCACCATCTCTCTCTGTTTCTGTCTCGCCTCATCTCAGAAGTGACGTAAACATCACCACCGTTGATGAGGGTGAATAACTGAAGCAGTGAATAGACGAGTCTTGTCAGAAGGTATTTCACATGTCTGGTATACCATACCAGCAAAAGCTACACAGCTTTGTCTTTGATGTTTCTCCCAAGGATGTCAATAATATCGAGGTGCCTTCTTCAGTGGTCCACCAGTTTCTTCCATGTCGCACATACACTTCTTTGCCCCTTCCCATAATATTGCCTACAAGTTTATTTCCTTTATATGGGCCTTCTGTATATTCCCTCCACCTATCAGACTTCTCTTTGTTGCTCAGTGCTGGCTTGCCATCTAATCTCTTGGTGTTCATGCACCTGCTTCTCTTTCTCTTATCTCCAAAAGTATCTTAAATTTTCCTATGTACCTATACTACCCATCCTTACTTTCCAATTGGCATTTAGTGTCAATTTAATGTTTTAGATATCTATTTTCTATTTCACCAGCTCCACTTCTAACGCTTCTATACTTCCTCGTTTCATGAATTACACTTATTATCTAATGTTTTATCGCACAATTTTCTGCTGGGCATATGTTTGTGTCTAGCTGTTCCTCTATTCACTTCACTATTTCTACTCTCAATACTATCCTTTCATCTTTCGTCTCATTTCTATTGCTTATGTCAATCATTTGTTAGCTAATACTCTGAAAGTAGCAGACACTTCTATTTGTTTCGAAATATCCAGGTCTCATCTTTATTTCCTACACTTTGCAGTTTCCTCAGCTTTTTACTCCATAAAAAACAAACAAGGTACTGGATATTTTAGTAGTTTAAAGTCTTATGTATAAACCTCTCTGTTACAAATACATTACCTCAAAGTACGGCATCATTTCCATCAGTATTTTAGTTAGCACTTAATATTAGTTTCGATATTTAGCTCATTTTTAAGTGTACATATTCAGACACATCCTCCTAGTAAGAATACATCAAAAGTCACATATTACACATATCTGAACATGGCATGGTCGTCAGCAGACAGATCAACAACGAGTAGACGAAAGTGATAGTTCTGAGATTTCTCGTTCTTGCTTTCTTTCGTGATACAGATAATTAATTTCGCACAGAAATCAAAAAATGTAAATCAAACAAAGCTGACGTATTAAAAAATGTATTACGAAATATACTCAGTCACAGATTGGCGAAGGAAACATTTATTGAAAATAAAACATATGAGTGTCGTAAAAGCAGGTCTACAGTGGAGTGGAGGAAACTAAACATAGTAAGAATTAAAACTATGTATATTTATCGTAAAGAAATTGAAGAGTGTTTTGCAATATACATTGTATATACGTAGGTATATAACTCAAGTGGAAACAGTGACATACAGTTACAAATGTTTGTATAAATTAGGAGTAAAGTGTAATGGTTATACCACTGAGAACTTGAAATGTGTATGGGAAAGAAAACGATTCTATGATAGTACAAATGATGTTGATGATGATGAGGTAAAAGGGACTTAGGTTGTCAGCCCGTAGTTCCAGTAGGAATTTGCTTGAAGTACTGACGGACAATAAAAGAGCAGTGGTCTGCTACAGGATGTAGTCTCGTGGTTGAAAAATTTGCGTCATAGTTAACTTATGCAAAATAGTTGTAAACCTGACAAACGTTTGGCAGCTAGAAAATGTATCCGGTCACGAGGAACGGATACTGGCGCCAAAGTAGCAGATAACCGTGGCGGAAATGCAGCCTCCGCACGCATACCTTGCCAATGGTACTAAAGGACACACAAAGAAACGTCATCAGATTCATTATGTCTAAAATGGGGAGAGGAAAGGAAAACCTGCACGAACTAGAAACCCTTCTAGCTTAAACAGTTAGATAAATAAAATATATGCACACAAATTTAAAAATGCATGGCGGAGCAGGGAAGAGGGAAAAGAGCAAACACCCCTCCCCCTCGCCCACCAACACATCCAGCCCTGAGGCAACGATGTGAATCAAATTTTGTTATTGTATCCGCTCTCCCGCAGGAAACGTATGGCTGTTGTAGCTGCTGTTCCATCCTCCTCGAGTATTTGGGGCATGGAGGTAGACAGGTCGTCTCATCGTGAGACTCGTCAGTAGGACACACACTGTGAGAATATAGGCAATCGCGAGGGGACTACCCCAGCTGGGACGGGGCGAGAGCTACCGGGGTTATAAAAAAGGAGAGACAAAGAACGACAGCTGGAGTAAAATTAACAATAAACAGCATCAGTGACACTATATCAACATATAACCTTGTAGAAAAATACAGTTCAAAATGGGAACCAAATATTGATGCCGCAGCAGCTGTTACGCCACTGGTCAAAACCGTCGGTAGTGTAGCATTTTGCTCTCGCCCGCACGTTAGACATATTGTGCAAATCGCCTAAAGTCTAGATCAGGTCCAATGGCGGCGTGGCTGTGTTTCTTTGCTGTTCATATGTTGGCACGCATCAGTTTCGCGTAACCAATTGGCTGATTCTTCCACATAAGCAAGGCGAGGTGAGAAAACAGACAATGAATTTTAAGCGCCGAAATAGAAATTAGAAACAGTTTCTTGCTTCGCTGTTGTCACAAATATTTGACTGTTTTTTTCCGAAAAAGTCACGAAATTTGATGTTGCACTCAGGTTAGCGGCTAACAGCACTGCTTAAATGGAAGCAATGGAATGTTTGTGGCCACCAAGATTAAAAATTTCACAGCGCGCGCGTAGCAGTGAAGTTTATTTTGCTTGTCACACATACATTCGACCGTTTTTTTTTTTTCTCCAATATGTCACGATTTGCTACGGTGTGATAACATTTATAGCCTTCGATATCTCAACTACTGACTGTTTCTTTTTCGAATAAGTTACGAATTACGAGGTTGTGGTTAGGCTAAATAGTGACAGTTTGGTTGTGAGCTGGCGAGACCAACGAATGTGAAAGCTAACATTCCTTGTGGTGAGAGATTGATCTGCAGCTTAGCCGCGTCAACTGAAGAATGGGATACAACCCATCAGCTTTGACCGATGACGTCATGGTTTACTCATAGATATTAATGTCTTTATTTTCGACTCATAGGTGATAAATCGGTTATCTTCCGTGGCGAGGCCTCATCATTGTAAACTGAAGTAAATGAATGTGTTATAAAAAGCAGGGCTAGACATTGATTAAATCTTTGTTGCTTGTATTGATTTAAGTCATTTGTTCGTTCCAATTCATTCGGTACTTATTTTCATCGTTACTGAGCTTGAGATATTTTGGAACAATTGGTTTTCGTTCTTGATAATTTCCACTTTTTGATTTTCGTTTTTAGGTACGGATTTATCTGTCTTAACTGTAGTAGGGGACACAAATTTTACAGTTGTCGCTTTTTTTACCTTCGCTAGTACTGGTGTTAATACGATATTTTTCAGTCGATACTAGTACTGTCAAAGGTGAAAACACCGATATACAACGTATATAGGTCAACTGAAGAATATGATACAAATGTTTCGTGTATCGCTTTCTTTCTACTTCGCTAGTACTAGTCTCTTGTTCTTCAGTTGACTTCCATATCTCAGCTGAAGAACAGGATATTACTTTCGTAATTCATCTCGGGTACAGCATGTCAATGTTACGTATGTTGGTTTCTCCATCTTCGCTATCAGTAGTATCCTATTCTTCAGTTGACCAATATGGGTCAACTGAAGTAGTCGCTAGTACTACTATCATACTTTTCAGTAGACACTATTACTATCGAAGGCGAAAAACAATCTGTATCCCATACTTCGTTGCGCTGACGTTTTATCATTTTATTTTAGGGTCAACTGAAGTATGGGATACAAGCTTTACTTAAGTCGGTCTTTTCGCCTTCGCTAGTACGAGTATCAACGGAAGAACTGGATGCTAATAGTTGGGGAGGCGAAAAAAGCAACAACTGTAAAATTTGTATCCCGTGCTTCAGCTGACCCACATAGGTCAACTGAAGAATAGGATACTAAGACTCAACCTAACGTTATGTTCGAAATATGGATGTACGTGCTGTATGTCTAACATCTGTTTTCTCTCTCCTGCATTCCTTTCTTTGTCAACAGTCGTCTTTGCTGTTAAATCTGCGCAGTACATCTTCTCTGGTAACTTCTGACGTCAGTAGTCAATGCCGACGGGTTGTATCCTATTCTTCAGTAATCCCACTTAGGCTAAGTTAAGTTGGAATACGACAGTTTTAACCCCAAAAATTAAATTAATAATGTTTATTGTCACATACGTTATTTGTTTCTTCCGAATATGTCACAAAATGTGACGTTGTCGTTAGCTTGGGAACTAATAGAACAGCTTAGAGTAAATCCGTAATACTGGTTGTCAAAATATATGCCTATTTCCACTGTACTAAAATGTCGTATGTCGTGAAACATTGACGTGAGAATGTCGCTCGCTCATTGTTTGCATAGATCCGGCATCTGACAAGCCCTCTTTCCTTCCCATCACACTTCACAACATAGCTGCAAAAAGCACTTCAGCACACCACTAGCCTACGTTGTAAAGTTAGGGCAGTTTTGGCTTGAAAACAGTCTTTAGCACCAGAACGAGAATTTTCCTACTTGAACTCAACACTAACAAAAATTTAAACTCACTAGAGCTTACCTTGCTGTCTGATAAAACACTGGGTTGAAGTGAGTACCCACATCGGAGCGACGACCGCTCCCGAACACCGAACTGCTCCAACGTTTATAACGGCGGAGTACTTGAAAGCTCCTACCGTGGTGGCGAAGTGGCCCGTTCCTTTTCCGCCATTGACACTCCAGCGAGCACTTACTGCCTTCGATTCCCGTGCCACTTCCCCAGTTGCTTGTACACCTGTCACTGTCTTTGATGACAGTGGCCTGTCGGCTACTGCTACGTGGTACAGGACAAGAGTGAATAACCAATAAATACGAGTCCCGTTGTTGGTCATGGTGAGTTTTCACTTCGGGTACTCATTTTTCTTCGTTTTACAATGCCACTGATGTGTATTTATTTTTTCAGCATCTATTCGATTACTCACTAGCAAAACAAGCTTTTATCATTTTATTCCGCATAGGTGACCCACAAAAATATTTACATCTGATTCTTAGTTATTTTCTTTTGTTTGCAGAGATACTAAATTTCATCGATATAAACGTAGACCACAGATAAACGACTGTGGGTAATTTCTAAAAACTGTAGCAAGCGATATATATCGATTGCGCGTTTTTCACGGAGCCAGATATAATTTTTGTTTACAGCGATGACACGCAATATCTTCCCCTATACGATATTAAAGTAGTGTCTCATGTGGTGTTAATAATAAAATAAAATGATAAAACGTCAGCGCAACGTAATTGAGTCGAATGTAAATCTCGGTTTACAGTTGCATAATTTCCAAGAAAGGCATCATTTCCATCAGTACTTTATTCAGCAGCAATACGTAGTTTCGATATTTATCTCATTTTTCAAGTGTAGGCAAGCAAACATATCCTCCTAGTGCAGCGTGTCGCAAAGCAAGTGTAAGAAAGTTTTTGTCTACTACGACGTAATATGAGGTGACAGATTCTTTTTTTTTATATTTATGTTATAGCAGAAAACATGAAATTTAATACAGAAAGTTTTCAAAGTGCTTTCCTTCTGCAGCAATGAATGTGTAAAGACTGTAACTAAATTCCATGATCACTTTCTGAAGAACATCATTTTACGCTGAGTGAATCTCTCTGGAAACTGTAGTACCAAATCCTAGAGTGTTGCAGGTGTACCTTTGAAGGCTCCGTCCTTCAGATAACTCCGTAAGAAACAATCACACGAGTTGACATCGGGAATATAAGAAAGCCATTCCATAGCATCTGCAGTGAATGCTGAAGTCTGCTGTGCAACGATATGATCTCTGAACATCCTATGAAAGAAATCGAAGATGTCTGCAGTACGGTGTGGTTGTGGTCTACTCTGCATGAACCAATAGTTCCAGAACATTTGGGCGTGTAAACAATCCTGCAGTATCTGTCTGCATTTTGTCTGCTGCAATAGGTCCCTCAACAAAACTGGATCCAATAATGCATTGTACACTGATTACGCACCAAACAGTGACTTTTTCTCTTGGCGAGATGGAGCAGCAGCTTGAACGTGTTTATTCTCAGTAGCCCAGTGGCACCAGTTCTGTTTGTTGACGCACCCACGGAGACGGAAGTGGTCCTCAGCACTAAGCAAGCTGTATCGACTATTCCATTTTCAGAGCCCTGTCACTTCATTTAGAAAAGAATATCACCGTTCCACTTCCCAATCCTTCAAAGATTGACACCGTTGAATTCTGTGAGGGAAAAAGGCTAAGTTTCTCTTTCAGTATCCCGTGGAGAGACCGTTCTGACATCCGAAGCTGTTGTGCTGCATTTCTTGTCGATGTAGTATAGGCTCCTCACGCAATAAGGTTCGCACTCGTTCCGCGTTGTCAAGGACTACAAAAGAGGCTGTTCGTTCTGTCTGCCCTTTCCCTGAATCATGTATGAATCCTGTCTTTTCATATCATGTTATATACCTGTTTAAAAAAAGAGAAAACATTACATAAAATCTGTATCACAGGATGTTCAAATTTGTTCATCACAATTTAACTTCAGTTCTGTACTGTTATCTCACCGAAATATGGTCATTGCGGATGGCTCTGTTCTTGCACCAAATGTGCAGTCGAAAGCGCGTCTCGTCACAACGATACGACCAAAATTTGCATGAAACATCTTTACGATCAACAAACGCTATTCCAATGTTAATGCTTCCATTTTGAAATGTGAATCTGTGAGTAAGCTATAGAATTTTCAGAACTACAACACAATGCCACAAAGAGATTCATTTAAGGTATACAGTGAAACCACAGTACAAAAATTCTTCCTAAGATCTATTCTACGCTCTAAGAATGTCTCAAGTCACATACCACACAGATTTATATATAGAATGGGCGTCAGCGAACAAACCAACAACGAGAAGACGAAACTCGGGGTTTGTCTTCTCGTTTTTGGTGTCCTTAGTAATAAGTCACTTCACACAGAAATTACAAAATTTAATTCACACCCAGTGGCCGTGTGAAAAACCCTTATTAAAAACGATTATCTGATGAAGAGTCAGCCAGCCCGGATAGCCCCGTGCGTTAGCATGCCGTTTCCGGGATTCGGGGAGGCGCTGGCCTCGGATCGAATCTGTCCGATGGATTAACGACTAGGACCGGAATGTGAGATGGTCAGGATATGGTTCTTCGGCCATTTCTCATATTCGACTAGATCAGGGGAAGTCAACCGTTTTTACATACCGCCCACTTTTGTGTCTCTGTCAGGAGCAAAATTTTCTAAGCTCCTACCGAGTAATGGTGATTTATGAAGCAGGGAAGTAGCGTCACTTTACAAATTTTATCAGGTACAGCTATATCAAGGTAAGACATGCCATCGTAATTACCTACCAAATATTTTATGTCTAAATTTTGTGAATACGTAATGAAAACATTCGAAACTCCTAGCGGCGACGGACCACCACGAAAGTTATAACGTCCATTAGTAGTAGCGCGTCGGCGCGGTTCCCTTCGTCCTTTTTACCAACACCTACCTGTGGACTCGTTGCAGCAGATCGCCGGTATGAAAGCCGAGCAGAAACCTACCGTACTGCATCTCGCACCAGGCTGAACACAACGTAACTATTCCAAGAATTGGGGAAAGGTCTTAATTTTGAATGAAAGGTGGAAATACTGACAAAACTTCGGTATATTCTGAAGTCGAGAATTACACGTTCACTGCCAAGCCCATGCTAATACTAAGACAGTCATGCACAAACCATTTCACTCACATTAGCAAGTTTATGGTAACGTATTTTCCGAAATCTGAACAGCTGCTAAGCACGGATTGTTCCTAAATGAAAATGCTCGCCATACTATTAAGTGTCTAATCCACTCAACGTTTTAGTCACCAATCTGCTCAATATGTCACGCGGAATTACTGTCTTTTCTCGTACTCAAAATTACTTTAAAAAATCCATACTTTCTAAAAACACCCCGGAATAAATATGCCTTCACTTTGAAAAACTTTTGAAGGATATAGCACAACTAAAACTGGCAAATTATAACTTCCTTCGGAGCTCACACTACACACAACCGTACCACTGAAAGGCTGGGCTCCTTTTCTCCAAGAGAAAAGGCGACCGAAGACTACTCCGTTCTGATTGGTCAGTTTTCTTTAAGGCCAACAGAAAAACATTATTCTCCCGCGTTATTCCGCGCTTTTCATCAGCAACAAATCAACAAATAACACACTTCCGAACTGTACTTTTTCCCGAAATAAATATTTAATATTCTCATAATTTGTTTATACTTCACGTTATTAACTATTTTCATCTGCACTCGAATTAACTTTCCTTTTACCATAAAGTTATTTAACATATTATGATACAAAATTCGCTGTCGTCTCCACTCACACTCTCTTAAAAATTCCTCACGCTAATTCTTACAGCGTTTATCAGTAGAACAATCATCTACATGTTTACTTTAGATCACATTCGCGCATCATTCACACTACTAAAAGCATATAAATACTGTACAAACATAAATCAACAACAAAGCCTCCAACAAAATAAGCACAACAATTCACAAAAACATTCTGTACAAACATAAATAAATAAATCCTCCAAAAAATAAACAACACAATTCAGAAAAACATTATGTACAAACATAAAAAAACACAAATAAAGCCTCCAAGAAATAAACAGAAGAATTCACAAAAACAATGTCTTGACCTGTTTCTTGAATGTCTCTGTGCACTGCTGTACTTTGGTGGATGAAAATTAGAACTACGTACTCGACTGAATCCGCTTCAGTCCATCTGTCACTGTGCAGGCATGAGTCATTCTCCCGATGCAGAGGCCCTATGTAGACAGGAGCGATATAAGGCGCCACGCCTCAGGCGGTGGGGAGCAGGTTGACTACCACTGGACTACGTGAATACCGCCCCGTCTCGGCTACATGACTCACAATGACGTTCTCAGGTTTTCACATCTCACTGTCCAGTCGGTGGTTAGCCTACGTCGGTGAAGCACCTGCTGACTAGCAATTCACGTATATTGTAAGTAGGCTGTTTAGATTTTTATATGGGTAATGCCACGTAGCGCTCTATATGAAAATCACTGGCTGTGCTGTGTGCAGTATGTGGCTAGTTTGCATTGTTGTCTGCCATTGTTGTCATGAACTGCTACAGCTGGATGTGAACAGCGCGTAGCATTGGGCAGTTGGAGGTGAGCCGCCAGCAGTGGTGGACGTGGGGAGAGAGATGGCGGAGTTTTGATAATCTGTAAGACTGAATGTCAATTATGAATATTAAGGTAAATACATTGTTTGTTCTCTATTAATATCTTTCATTTGCTAACTATCCCTATCAGTAGTTAGTACCTTCAGTGGTTTGAATCTTTTATTTAGCTGGCAGTAGTGGCGCTCGCTGTTTTGCAGTAGCTTGAGTAGCGAAGATTTTTGTGAGGTAAGTGATTTGTAAAAGGTATAGGTTAAAGTTAGTCAGGGCCATTGTTTTGTAGGGGTTATTGAAAGTCAGATTGCGTTGCGCTAAATAATATTGTGTGTCAGGTTAAGCACAGGCTTGTATAATTGTTCTAAGTGGACGTTTCACATGTAAAATTGTTCAAAGGGGACGTTTCATATGTCGACCCTTAGCCTAGGATACCTCACTGGAATCTTCTGATTTTTTTTGTAGTTTCTGTAATTAGTGTAGATTTTGTTTATTGCTAGTGCGTAATTGTAGAGGGAATCTCCTTGGTAGTTGCAGTCTTTCATTGTTGCACAGTAAAACAGTTGTGGCATGCATGTAGATTTGCACCAAGTATTTCGCAGCTGCAATTGACTAGATATTATTTTCAGTGCTATGTTAATGTGTTCTCTTATTTTTGCTATTCAAATTGTGCTTTTCTGTGTTATCGTGTGAAATATTGTGACAATAATGGCGTGTGAAAAACGTAACACTCGGCTCCAAAGTAAACTAAGAAATGACAGTGAAGACGAAAGCAGTGTGTTGGCCCCACCATGTAATGAGTTAACTAATGTTCAAAGTAGTAATTTGGTAACTGTGCACAGGGAAATGGAGCGGGCGTCAAACAATGGCGTAAGCAGTGAAACAGGTAGTGAACAGGGAAGCATTATCAATCGATCGGTCGGCAACAGCTCGCCTCAGGAATCCGAAATGACAGAACACAATACTGCAAATACTGTAGACTTCGGTTTTGGGTCCTCACCGGTTTCTCAAATGAGTCAAGACACATTTTCTGCTTGTCAAAATGTGAATGTTGCTGCTGCAAATGCACTACCGAAAAGCGTAGAGGAACAGATTCCAGACACTAATGCATTGTTATTACAATTAATGCAACAAATGGGACAAAATCTTCTAAAGTTAGACACAATGGAACAGAATCTTCAAAAGTTAGACACAATGGAACAAAAGCTTCAAAAGTTAGACTCAGTGGAACATATGCTTGAACAAACACGTGAAGATTTAACTACTGAGTTACATAAAATAGAATCGAAATGTCAGAAAGTCTGTAATGACGTAAAAACACAAATTTGTGAGCATTTCCAACCTATTTTTTCGCGTCATGAGAATGTATTACAGAATCACGAAGCAGCCATAAAAGAACTGCAAACCATTGTTCATGAAAATCATGAGACCTTGTGGGCTAAAATTGACTCAGTTGCATCTACCGATTCGGTTACGCAACTGGCAAAAACTCAGGAAAACTTAAAGAACACAGTAGATTCGATTTCAACACAAATGGACACTCTGAAACTTGGTTCAGAAAAACACACTGAGGAAATGTGTTCACTATCGGAGAAAGTAGCCGAACTTTCGGATCAGGTCACTAACTTATCTACAAAGGTAGATGATGATCTGAATGACACAAGACCCGTAGCCTTCACTGACACAGAAGACTATGAACAAATAAGAAAATTCAAACAAAATCAAAATCAAATCAATACACAGTACAAAAGAGAAATCCGGGAAGTACAAGATCAGCTGACACAGGTAATACAAGAATTACGTATTTCAGAGGATACTCGCGCTCCAACACGGGAAGAGGAACTTAGAAATACGGAAAAGCCACAAAATAATAGCACAGGGCATTTCGGTAATTATGAAAGAAATTGGCAAGGTACACCGAATTTTGAGATGGAACCGCCGACACGACGTAACAATGACCGATATGCTACTCGCCGACACGATGATTTTGACTATAAGCTGTTCATTACTACACGTAAATTCAAAACATTTAAGAATTCTGGCAACGACATTCATCCACAAGCGTGGCTCCATCAATTCTCTCATTGTTTTCCTCCCAACTGGTCATTAGAACACAGATTAGAATTTATGTGTGGCTACTTGGAGAATGAACCAGCTGTAAGAATGCGATCGGTCATTCACGATTGCCACAGTGAAGGAGAATTTTACCATGCCTTCCTCTCAGCATATTGGTCACAAGCTACACAAGATCGCGTAAAACATAGCATCATGATGATGAAACACTTTGAACAATCTGAATTTTCCAGTCTTGTCAAATATTTTGAAGACATGTTGCACAAGAATCAGTACCTATCAAACCCATACAGCCCCTCAGAACTCATCCGCATTTGCTTAATCAAACTGCCTGAACATTTACGACATATTATTTTAGCAGGACGTTGCAAAGACGACATTGAAGCTTTTCAGGGACTGTTACAAGAACTGGAAATTGACACAGACAGTCGCGGGATGCGAAAACAGGAAAACAATCACTACAGGTCACATCCGTCACAATTCCGTGACGACAGAAACAATAAATGGCCACGACAAACCTATTCTTATAACGTAAATCGTGACCAAAACAGACACCACCCATATGATAACCACTGGCAGAGTAATAGTTACAGGGAAAGATCACCTTTCCGCGGTAATGACTATCACAGAGACAATCAGAGAAACAGACAATATGGGAGCCAAAATAACTATTATCAAGGGAGACAGAATAACTTTAGACGCAATGGTCCAGCGCGTAGTTACGATTCTGGGAGAAATTCTCCACCACATGACCGACAAGAAAGAAACTATCGAACCTACCGACATGACGACAGACGATATGATCGTAACGACAGACCTGAATTTCATCAGAACTGGCGAGATTTAAATAGAGCAGAGCACTCTCGTCACGATGAATTTGTAGAAGTTAGGTCTCCAAATCCCAATAACGACGCGCGCCAACAAAGAGACAATAGGCGATGACTCACACCACTGGCAGCCACAAGACGTACTTATGAAACTGACGACGGAGCTGCCGTAGCTAGTAATTACGTAAAAATGGAAGACATTAGGGACATCTTACTTCAGGAACACGACGTAAAACATAACAACATTGCATATCCTGTGATTCATATTACTGTAAATGACGTAAAATTTACGGCAGTACTTGACTCTGGCAGTCCCATTTCAGTAATTAGCGAAACAGCTTTTAGCAAATGCAACAAAGCGAACGATTGCCCCACACTTCCGTTACGTAAGATTAAATTACAAGGTGCAATCTTTGGAAAAAGTGTAGATGTACGCCAACAAACCAACTTAGAATTCTTTTGTCAAAGCCACAGCTTCTCTATGAACTTCCTTATTGTTCCATTATTGTCGACGGAAATTATACTGGGAGTAGACTTTTTGAATGAATACAAAGCAATCTTAAGCTTTCACGATGCTGAAATAAGTTTAGAGAAAGAAGGTAAGTCAATAGCTTTGAAATTTGAAGACTGGCTCTCAAACCATGATGAGGAAATTAATCGGCTTTACCTTCTGTTAGATAACAGTTCGGAATTTTCTACGGAACTAGACACCAACAATCACTCTGCAAGTACTGAAAGGGATGATATCGACGGCATATTTGAAATTAATGAGTTAATTCAGAATAAAATTCAAACAATTGAGAATTGTAATGACACTGATAGGCAGGACCTTTTTGAGATTTTACAAGCACATTCCACAGTTTTTACTCACAAAACAGGAACAATCAAGGGATTTCAATACCAATTTCGTGTTCGTGAGCATACTAAATTTTGTGTTAGACCATACGTAATTCCGGCACATTATAGGGACCGTGTTAGAACAGAAATACAATCTATGCTTGACGAGGGCATTATTGAGCCTGCAGTAAGCTCATACAACAATCCGTTACATGTTGTTGAGAAGAAAAATGGATCGATCAGACTTGTCTTAGATTCGAGACAAATCAATACTATCATTATTCCTGAAACAGACAGGCCGCAGACGATGGAAGAACTTCTTCAAAATTTTAATGGTGTAAAAGTGTTATCTTCCATTGATCTCAGATCAAGCTTTTATCAGATCGAACTACATCCAGAATGTAGAAAATACACAGCTTTCCTTTGTTTCGGCGTTTGTTATCAGTTTCGGAAACTTCCTTTTGGTTTGAACATTTCTTCAGCAGCATTCATTCGCGGGTTAAATTCCATATTACCTGAGTTCTTAAAACGTCACATCACCTTATATGTGGACGATATTCTAATAGCAGAAGCCTCACGGGAACAACATAACCGCATCCTCAACAGTTTGTTACGTATTTTTGCAGAATCTGGAATTACAGTTAACTTGGAAAAGTCTGAATTCGGTAGGTCAAAGGTGAAGTTTTTAGGACATATTATTTCTTCTGAAGGCATTCAGCCGGATCCTGAAAAGTTAGAAGCAATCAGAGCCATTCCAGTTCCATCCACAAAAAGACAAGTCCGCAGTTTTCTAGGTCTCGTAAATTTTTACCGTCGTTTTCTGAATATGCAAATTCTAGTTACACCAAAACTTTGTTCTCTCACTGGAAAAAATACTATTTGGAACTGGGACGAACAAGCACAGTTGGAATTCAATTCTTTGAAAGAAGCGTTACTTCACGCGCCAATACTAGCTCATCCAGATCTGTCACAAGATTTCTGCCTTAGCACTGATTCTTCCAAAGTTGGTCTTGGTGCCCATTTATTTCAAGAAGCCATAGAAGATGACATTACTGTTCAGAAAACCATTGCTTTTGCTAGCCGAGTGCTAACAAAATCTGAAAAAAATTATTCCGTTACTGAATTAGAAGCTTTAGCTATCGTTTGGGCATTTAACAAATTCCGTTTCTTTCTTTCTGGTAAGCACGTAAAAGTATACAGTGATCATCGTGCATTACAATTTCTTATGTCTTCAAAATTAAATCATGATAGGTTAAAACGTTGGGCATTGTTTCTGCAAGAATTCCGCTTCACAATAGTCTACATTCCCGGCAAGGAGAACATTGTTGCGGACGCGCTGTCACGCGCACCGGCTGGGCTTGAGAAAAGTAACACAGAAGGCAACCTCGAGAAAAATTTCAGTATTCTTTACATTCAGAAAGTCGCCTTTGAAAACTTCATCACCACATCTTTAAAGGACATTGCTCATGAACAAGATAAAGATCCGATTTGGAAAGACATCAAAGGTAAATGGCATGAAAAGACACACACTCAGATTCGGCATTATTACCTGGTTAGAAACAACATACTCTTCAAACGCTGCACTGTTGATGACAAGCTATGGGTACTTTGCATTCCAGACGATTTTGTTAATAAGCTCATTTGGTACATTCATTTCAGCTATGCACATTTTGGCCCACGAAAATGTTTTCATATTCTTCGAACGACTTGTTATTTTAACAATATGGAAAAGCGAATTCGAAGAGTCTTGTCTATTTGTAAACTTTGTCAAAAGGCGAAACCGTCTACTATCTCACATCGTGCTCCGCTGTTTCCTATTATTCCTTCTAAATTAAAAGAATTTGCTGCTGTTGATCTCTTGGGACCCCTTGTCAGAACATCGAATGGATTTTCGTACGTTCTAGTCGCTGTTGAACTTACTTCAAAATTTGTTTCTTTCACTCCGTTACGTAAAGCCACTGGACGGTCTGTATCCAACGCCTTTGTTAAAAATTTCTTACGTGAAGTTGGACACGTTAGTAAAGTCATTTCAGATAACGGACCGCAATTCAGATCTGCTGTTTGGTCACGCATGCTTCGGAATCATAAAATCAAACCTGTTTTTATTTCATTGTATTCACCACACTGTAACCCGTCTGAACGGATTATGAAAGAAATCAATAAGCTTTGCAGACTTTATTGTCACAGAAAGCACCAGCATTGGGACAGATATTTACACTTATTTCAAAATGTGCTGAATGAAATGCCTCATGATTCCACTGCTTTACCACCTACTCTTGTACTGAAGAATGTAGAACCACCGAACAGAATCAGAGAGCTTGTACCTTTCCCGAATACACGTAAACTTCGACACAAAGACATAATTGATTTGGCTCTAAAAAATATAAAATCTGCAGCAGACAAAAGGAGAAAACTACACGGTAAAGCAAATGCAAAGAAATTATATATTGGTCAGAAAGTTCTCATTAAAGCTCATTCATTGTCACATAAGAAGAAACACTTGAGTCACAAATTCTTTCTAGTTTACAATGGACCTTACAGAATCCGACGTATACCACATGATAATTGCGTTGAAGTTGAAACTCTGCGTACTAGGAAGAGTAAAGGTTTACACCACATTTCTCATGTCAAACCATTTATTGACAGATAACTTGCTTTTTAACTTACTCTTTGCAATTTTCACTTCACGCTACTTGCAATTTGTCAGAGTTAAGAAACTGTTAACATGCAACATTTTGGTTTGCTTACGAGTGGATTCTGGATTTGAGGTGCTTTCTGTGAAATGCCAGATGACACAGTGGTTGGTTTGTGTGACAGCTACACGATTATATCACGACGTTACTAATGAGTGACAATTTACAATGTTGCTTTTGCGGTGTATCTGTTTGATATCTGCACAGTTTTTCTGAATTCTTCTGTAAAGTAAAACATGTTTTAGTAGTAACTTTTGTGCTATTGCTACAAGGAGAACAAGCCATTAGAGTGAGGGCCTTTCCGGAAGCACAGGTAGAAAAACAAAAAAGGGGTTAACCATGCTATTGACAATCCTGTGTAGAGGGCATCGCTAATGCGACACGCTCGTTACTTGAAAACATATGATTTTTGTAATGCGTTGTGGGCACACAGCTGCGTCAAACACCTGGAGAACAAGCCATTAGGGCGTGCCTTTCATCGCTAATGCGACACCCTCGTTACTTAAAAACATATGATTACTCGCACTTTGTGCTAATTATTGAAATGCTTATGAATTGACAAGAAATATTTTTACATCTGCACACCTGATTATGACAAGAGTCTTTGTACGAGAGTTGAGAGCAATTAACTTATGAAATGAAATGTCACATGACTACTGAATGATATTTTTATGCTTTGCTTTTCGTAGTTGCTTATTTCATTTGATGTCTGGTTTCCAGCTGTGTTGCAGCATTGCTTTTATAAAATAAAATGCATTTGCTAATGTGAACACTTTCTGTCAACAGATCTATTAAATAATTATTTTATGATCCACATTCTTTAAAAAAGGAGCACTTGGAAAGGAAAGAACAATAAGAAGGAACTAGCAACAGTAAAACAAAATTTTCTTTTCAAGTACATAGTAATATTTTTTTTACAATAAGTTGTTATGGTGCACCACTTTAATTACATAGACATTAAGATGTGAATAGACATTTCCCTTGTCTGCATTGTTGTTTTTCCTGTAATATTTTTTCTGCTTGAGCTATGTCATGTTTAGGTATAAGTTGCTGCTGTTTGTCAGGCATAGTGTTGCTGAATTTGACTTTGTGTTACTCTTCTAAGCTAGTTTTTCTTGTTTCCTGCATTGCCTTATATTAGTTGTAATATTGCACTTGCTTTGCTAATTTATGCTGCTTGCTTTGCCATTTCTATTTTTTTGTCATTGATGTTTGTGTTAATTTTTTTTTTGCTGCATTGCCTCGTCCCTTAGTTTAGCATCTGAGCTCAGTAGATTTAAGTTAGCTTAAGAGGGGGTAGACTATATAAGAAACTGACTATGGAGAATAGGTAAAGAATGCATTGCGAAGAAAGATTTGGGCCCAAATGAGTATTGTACAATCAGAAATAATTATTTTGAAAGAAATATGAATAGAATACAGGAACGAGGTATAGGTAGGATTTTCTTGGAAATAAATGATGAGGTAAGCAATGTGTGAACATATAAATACAGAAAGCATGCTTAGATAGAATTTTTTGGTGGAAACAATGTTGAAATAAGACGAAAGATCTATCGAATGAAGTTGTGGGGTGGACTGCAGTACCAAATGTTCCACTGAAAACAAACCCTGTCCTTTCCTTTTGTGTTATCCCACTATGTGTTTGGGTACCCGTGTGTATTTGTGTTTTTCCTGTCCTTATGTGTTTAGCTGATGACAGCTATGTTGTAGAATTTTTCTAATACTCTGTTATTTTCTTTGTAATGATGCTTAGACATTATTTATTCTGTTTTGTTTTAATGCTCATGTGTGAAATTGATGTTTCGAAAGTGATTCTGATCTTTTATTTTTGTACTCATGTCATCATTCCTGTAACACTGATGTATATGTTTATTTCTATTCTTTTGTAAAGCCCCTATTACTACAAATGTTATCTGTATTGTTATGTTTTTAATGATGTATTTTGTACCTTTGTAATTGTATTCTTACGTCATAAAATTGTAATTGACACCAGTTCATCATATTATTAACTTGTAAGCATTCATTTCACTGCACACTTTTCTGTTGGTCATACTATATGGACACTATGTCAGAAGTTGGGACTGTTAGTGTTTGCACGTGTGTTACTAATTCAGCAAGGGACTGGATAACAGCATTGCTGGTTCTAAGGACAATTCCAAAAACTTTGTGAGTGCACAAGTGGTGGTTATGGACTTGCTCTATTATCCGCAAGACTCTTCAATGGTGATTGTGCACCTGCACAGTCGCAACAGATGGCTGCTGGCCATCTCTACAAGGACTACAGTGGGTCTGCACCTCTGGTGGCCCACCAATACCACAATCTCTACCAGGACTACAGTGGGTCTACTCTGTGATGACCTACCTACCAATATTCTTCGAAACATCGACTGACTCTGCTGTGGGTTTGCTCTGTTGTGGCCCATTACCTGTCAGCATGTCAAGAGTCAGCACTGTCTTACCGTTGGAAGGACAATACTACTTCTTCAAGACTGCATGGAAATCCACTACTTCCGTGTGCATTGTATTTTACTGCTCAGACTTTGAGCAAACAAACTGCAGGTTTACTCTTATGATGAATGATCAGGACTGTCTTTATTGACTGTGAAAAAAATTTTAGCTGTTGACCAACATTGTATCAATAAGTGTGTGCATTTGATATCTTTGTTATTGTAATTATGAAAAATTTTATCAAATCTTTATTGGCCACTGCCCAAAAATATTTTGTAAAATTTTTTGTGGGGAGCATGGGGGCTATGTAAGTAGGCTGTTTAGATTTTTATATGGGTAATGCCACGTAGCGCTCTATATGAAAATCACTGGCTGTGCTGTGTGCAGTATGTGGCTAGTTTGCATTGTTGTCTGCCATTGTTGTCATGAACTGCTACAGCTGGATGTGAACAGCGCGTAGCATTGGGCAGTTGGAGGTGAGCCGCCAGCAGTGGTGGACGTGGGGAGAGAGATGGCGGAGTTTTGATAATCTGTAAGACTGAATGTCAATTATGAATATTAAGGTAAATACATTGTTTGTTCTCTATTAATATCTTTCATTTGCTAACTATCCCTATCAGTAGTTAGTACCTTCAGTGGTTTGAATCTTTTATTTAGCTGGCAGTAGTGGTGCTCGCTGTTTTGCAGTAGCTTGAGTAGCGAAGATTTTTGTGAGGTAAGTGATTTGTAAAAGGTATAGGTTAAAGTTAGTCAGGGCCATTGTTTTGTAGGGGTTATTGAAAGTCAGATTGCGTTGCGCTAAATAATATTGTGTGTCAGGTTAAGCACAGGCTTGTATAATTGTTCTAAGTGGACGTTTCACATGTAAAATTGTTCAAAGGGGACGTTTCATAATATTCTGTTTGTTTTCGAAGTTCAATTCTTAAATACATTTCGTGTTGTTGAGTGATTGAGTAAGTTAATTCTTAAATCCATCGCTTATTTTTGTATTTGAGAAGTGCAGTATCACGTTTTTGTAATGGTTACATGTGCATTCGCGTCGTGCAGTGTGTAGCGCAGTAGACATTTGTTTGTTTTGTTTTTGACGGCCAGTAACCGTTGATCACAGCTCAGTTAGCCGTCAGCCTTCGTTTGTGCAGCAGCAGGAGACAAGAAGTGACAAACAGAGCTTTTCTGTTTGTTTTCAAGGTTTAATGACCCTTTTTTTATTTGAGTAGGGTAGTGTAGTGTTTTGCGAGGGGCATTCAATAAGGTAATACACACATTTTATTTCTCGGGAAGTTTCCTTTGAAAAAAAAGGGGGCCGGGGCATTTGCTATGGGACGTCGTGGAATGTTCCAGCTTCAGCGCCTATAGTTTCACGGAGCCCCGAAGCCCCGATAGATGGCAGCCCTATACGTAGCAGTCGAAATGCCGTCTGTAACGGAGATGCGGTCCAAGCTGGCAGCTGTATTTGACGGAGAACCGCAGCTTTGCACATATCCACAGGCGCTTGCAGAATGTCTGCGGAGACCTGGCAGCGACAAAAGCACGGTGAGTGTTTGGGCGAGGCGCCGGTCGTCATGGCAACAAGGTCTCGCAGACCCGCCCCAACTCCCGCTTGCCGCCCGGCCGCACCCAGCTCTGACTCCTGCGGCGTTGGAATGTGCAGATACTCTCATACGAGGTGATCACGGTGACGGTCTTCTGCAGCTCTGAAGGGGTTATTCTGTTTGATGTCCTCCCTCGTGCTGCAACGATCAACTCTGAAGTACACTGTGCTTCCATCAGGAAATTGCAGAAACGACTTCAACTTTTTCGTCGCCACAAATGCAAAGTAACTTCTACTTATCCATACAAAGCAAGGCCTTAACCAAGTCTGCGCATCCGAAAGGAGCTCATAAAATTTCTAAAATAATTGACAAGCCACGATCGCATTTAGCACGAAAAATAGTTTGCGCTCGAAACTTAGGCATACGATTGAAGAAAGCATTGATAAATTTAGAAACACAGGGGTATAGAGATTACAATGTGGCGGGTGTGAAGGGTGGGGCAGAAAGGGAGATCGTTTTATAAGCGATTTCGTGAGCACACGAGTGCCCACAATAAATCCGCTTTGGGTGACCATCTGCGGGATTCGAACAATAAAATTACTGATATGCAGCAAGGTATGAAAATCTTGCATAAAGCACCGAAAGGAAGCAAACTCGACGTTTTGGAAAACATCGAAATTTACAAAAACGGAAAGAGGTTTCCGAGCAAATTGTTGAACGACCAGTTAGAATCGGCAGATCATAATATCTTTGACATATTTGATGCGGTGCTCTAGAGACCCTGTGCGACCTATTCACACATCGTGGTGGGTGCTGTGTATCTGTTATGCTCGGAAAGCCACCTTTAGAATACTGCTAATGTTATTTAAAAGGTTTTTACGAGGTCCTACCTTGGTAAAGTAGTACTTGTTATAAGGCTTGAAGAGTAGTTGGCCAGCTTCGCCAGTAAAACTTTACTCGATGATTACTATTGCCCGCCAAGCGTATCTTCGTTACGTTCTTATTTTATTTATTTTTATATTTTACAGATATATTTGTGTATGAAGCTAGAACGCTTGTGGTTTTGGTATCATAGTAATATAGTTTGTCATTATTCCCCATTCGGTGAGGCCCACGGACGAAACGAGTGCCATGCCGATGGGAGCGCACGTGGTGTCACGGTGCATCTCGGTCGGCATGTCATTTTCCCACCTGTTCCTGTGTCCTTCGGTTTGCTTCTGACCTGGCATTCCCTAACTCCATGTGCCTTTGCAGATTTTCGTAGTTGATTCGTACCTTGCTCATAACGAATGTATAGATGGTGAGAGACTTTATAGCAAGTGAATATGTCCTTTTTTAGCGCTTACAATACCTCAGACTACAGTGCCTAGACAGGTAAAGCCCAGCATACAAGTTTTAATCGCTCGTCACATTGTACCTAAGTCGTCTTATGAACAGCTTTCTGTGTGTATATTCCTGACGTCCTTATATGAATAAAGGTAAATTATAATATGAGGTTCTGTAAGGCGCTAATGGACAACGTTTGTGCCTCAAATGCTTTTACGTTGTAATTGAAGTACTTTATAGTTGATTGTAGTATGTACAGGAAATGTATGCTCAAATATGGGCATTGCATGGGTGTGTGACAAGCAGTTATAGTAAAGTTGTGTTTTAGTAGTGTTGTTGTTGTTGTGGTCTTCAGTCCTGAGACCGGCCTGATGCAGCTCTCCATGCTACTCTATCCTGTGCAAGCCTCTTCATCTCCCAGTACCTACTGCAACCTACATCCTTCTGAATCTGCTTAGTGTATTGATCTCTTGGTCTCCCTCTACGATTTTTACCCTCCACGCTGCCCTCCAATGCTAAATTTGTGATCCCTAGATGCCTCAGAACATGTCCTACCAACCGATCCCTTCTTCTAGTCAAGTTGTGCCACAAACTTCTCTTCTCCCCAATCCTATTCAATACCTCCTCATTAGTTACGTGATCTACCCACCTTATCTTCAGCATTCTTCTGTAGCACCACATTTCGAAAGCTTCTATTCTCTTCTTGTCCAAACTAGTTATCGTCCATGTCTCACTTCCATACATGGCTACACACCATACAAATACTTTCAGAAACAACTTCCTGACACCTAAATCTATATTCGATGTTAACAAATTTCTCTTCTTGAGAAACGCTTTCCTTGCCATTGCCAGTCTACATTTTATATCCTCTCTACTTCGACCATCATCGGTTATTTTACTCCCTAAATAGCGAAACTCCTTTACTACTTTAAGTGTCTCATTTCCTAATCTAATTCCCTCAGCATCACCCGACTTAATTTGACTACATTCCATTATCCTCGTTTTGCTTTTGTTGATGTTCATCTTATATCCTCCTTTCAAGACACTGTCCATTCCATTCAACTGATCTTCCAAGTCCTTTGCTGTCTCTGACAGAATTACAATGTCATCGGCGAACCTCAAAGTTTTTATTTCTTCTCCATGAATTTTAATACCAACTCCGAATTTTTCTTTTGTTTCCTTTACTGCTTGCTCAATATACAGATTGAATAACATCGGGGAGAGGCTACAACCCTGTCTCACTCCTTGCCCAACCACTGCTTCCCTTTCATGCCCCTCGACTCTTATAACTGCCATCTGGTTTCTGTACAAATTGTAAATAGCCTTTCGCTCCCTGTATTTTACCCCTGACACCTTCAGAATTTGAAAGAGAGTATTCCAGTCAACATTGTCAAAAGCTTTCTCTAAGTCTACAAATGCTAGAAACGTAGGTTTGCCTTTTCTTAATCTTTCTTCCAAGATAAGTCGTAAGGTCAGTATTGCCTCACGTGTTCCAACATTTCTGCGGAATCCAAACTGATCTTCCCCGAGGTCGGCTTCTACCAGTTTTTCCATTCGTCTGTAAAGAATTCGCGTTAGTATTTTGCAGCTGTGACTTATTAAACTGATTGTTCGGTAATTTTCACATCTGTCAACACCTGCTTTCTTTGGGATTGGAATTATTATATTCTTCTTGAAGTCTGAGGGTATTTCGCCTGTTTCATACAGCTTGCTCACCAGATGGTAGAGTTTTGTCAGGACTGGCTCTCCCAAGGCCGTCAGTAGTTCTAATGGAATGTTGTCTACTCCCGGGGCCTTGTTTCGACTTATGTCTTTCAGTGCTCTGTCAAACTCTTTACGCAGTATCATATCTCCCATTTCATCTTCATCTACATCCTCTTCCATTTCCATAATATTGTCCTCAAGTACGTCGCCCTTGTATAGACTCTCTATATACTCCTTCCACCTTTCTGCTTTCCCTTCTTTGCTTAGAACTCGGTTTCCATCTGAGCTCTTGATATTCATACAAAAGGTTCTCTTTTCTTCAAAGGTCTCATTAATTTTCCTGTAGGCAGTATCTATCTTACCCCTAGTGAGACAAGCCTCTACATCCTTACATTTGTCCTCTAGCCATCCCTGCTTAGCCATTTTGCACTTCCTGTCGATTTCATTTTTGAGACGTTTGTATTCCTTTTTGCCTGCTTCATTTACTGCATTTTTGTATTTTCTCCTTTCATCAATTAAATTCAGTATCTCTTATGTTACCCAAGGATTTCTACTAGCCCTCGTCTTTTTACCTACTTGATCCTCTGCTGCCTTCACTATTTCACTCCTCAAAGCTACCCATTCTTCTTCTATTGTATTTCTTTCCCCCATTCCTGTCAATTGTTCCCTTATGCTCTCCCTGAATCTCTGTACAACCTCTGGTTCTTTCAGTTTATCCAGGTCCCATCTCCTTAAATTCCCACCTTTTTGCAGTTTCTTCAGTTTCAATCTGCAGTTCATAACCAATAGATTGTGGTCAGAATCTACATCTGCCCCAGGAAATGTCTTACAATTTAAAACCTGGTTCCTAAATCTCTGTCTTACCATTATATAATCTATCTGAAACCTGTCAGTATCTCCAGGCTTCTTCCATGTATACAGCCTCCTTTCATGATTCTTGAACCAAGTGTTAGCTATGATTAAGTTATGCTCTGTGCAAAATTCTACAAGGCGGCTTCCTCTTTCATTCCTTCCCCCCAATCCATATTCACCTACTATGTTTCCTTCTCTCCCTTTTCCTACTGACGAATTCCAGTCACCCATCACTATTAAATTTTCGTCTCCCTTCACTACCTGAATAATTTCTTTTATCTCGTCATACATTTCATCTATTTCTTCATCATCTGCAGAGCTAGTTGGCATATAAACTTGTACTACTGTAGTAGGCATGGGCTTTGTGTCTATCTTGGCCACAATAATGCGTTCACTATGCTGTTTGTAGTAGCTAACCCGCACTCCTATTTTTTTATTCATTATTACACCTACTCCTGCATTACCCCTATTTGATTTTGTATTTATAACCCTGTAATCACCTGACCAAAAGTCTTGTTCCTCCTGCCACCGAACTTCACTAATTCCCACTATATCTAACTTTAACCTATCCATCTCCCTTTTTAAATTTTCTAACCTACCTGCCCGATTAAGTGATCTGACATTCCACGCTCCGATCCGTAGAACGCCAGTTTTCTTTCTCCTGATAACGATGTCCTCTTGAGTAGTCCCCGCCCGGAGATCCGAATGGGGGACTATTTTACCTCCGGAATATTTTACCCAAGAGGATGCCATCATCATTTAATCATACAGTAGTAATGAGTGGTTATACCGTGGGGCTGTGTATGCGCTGCTTGGACAGCGCTATCTGGTGGCCGGTTGTGAACCGCTGGAATCACAGCAGGTGAGCCCGCGCGGAACGGGGCAGTGATGATGCCAACCGGTGTTAGGCGAGCAGTGGTACTTTCATCTGGTGACTTCAGTTCTATATTTTATGGAAAGAACTACCATGAGAGCAGTTTTTTATTATTTTTATTAGTTGTGACAATGATTTTATCAGATGGTCTGCCCCATATGCCATGATGTCCATATGATTTTATAAATGTTAATCCACGTTTCAGGTATGTGGTTCTGTAATAATTGTGATGTATATAGTTATGTGAGCCCTCCCTCAAACCTGTTATGATATACCTTCACAGATCTGATGATGGCACATTCACAGTGCTGAAATCGGTCATCTAATAAACGATTGAAGCGATCGTGGCTTGTCAATTATTTTAAAAACAGAGTGATCGCCGCACGACACACCATTTCTTCACTGCATCAGAAAATTTCGTTGGGCTGTTCTTCCTCATGCTCCCTATAGTCCGGCTCTGGCACCTTCCGACTTCCATCTGCTTGACGCAGTGATGATTACACTCCACAGGTACGTGCATAATGGGGTGGTTATCGAGGTTATAACACGTTGCCTCCGACGTCGACAAGTAGAGTAGTAGCATGCGGGCATACGGACCTTCCGGGTAAGGTGGTGCAAGGCTGTCACTTTAAAAGGAGCGAATATTAAAAAAACAGGGCTTTGTAGCCAAAAGAGTGGGTGTTAATATCGTATGTAGTAGGTATCCCGAACACAACCAACCTGATTTCAGAAAAAAATATTGGTGTATTAGTTATTGAAAGCCCTTCGTAGTAATGGTACCGTGTTCGTTTGCGCAACCTGTACGACAGTAGTGATTTGTTTGTTTGTTTTGAACAGACAAGAAAAAGTGTGGGAATTCCCAAGGGACCAAACTGCTGAGTTCATCAGTTCCTAGACTTGCGTTTACGTTACCATAACGCGTGCCCGCCTTCATCGCCCCTGCCTCCTCCTTAACAGTATCAGGCGCAGTATATCCATATCCATGATCCTCAGCTGAAATGCATAAAAATTTTTACAGTTTCTCTGACCCGCATGTTTCCATGCATGCGTAATAACGAAAGCGTATTTGACTGTATTCTGCAGATTGTCGTAAATACCGCATTATGTCGTCTTATTCTTATTCACACTGACATGGTGTTTTGGATTTTACGTTTCGGAAAATGAGTTAAGAATAGTGCGTAGTACCACATTGTACTAATAATTCTATGAAAACACCGGAAAAATTGATTCTGAGAGTTTCAGAGAATAAGAAGATAAACAGAATGTGGTTTATAACTCGCTCCTAGAGATCCAAATGATTAAGTAACCCACTTCCCTGTATGATACGTCAACGATTTGGGTCTTAAAAACAGAATTGAAAAAAAAAATACATTTTCGAGAGCTCCTGCAGTTCGTCGAAGTTTATAACATGCATCTCGTGAATGAAAATGTTTCGTATATGGTGCTACAGTCTAAAAATATTACGGCAGAGATCTTTCATCTCCGTCTACTGTGGTTGAGGATTCGATCGCAGATAAACACTTATGACAAGCAAGATTATGAAGATGAGTGCTCCTAGTTACATTTCCAGTAATCTAAATTGTCCTCTTAGATTCCTGTCTAACCGCATACTCGGAAATCGCTACATATTCGGAAAAAACGGTGAATTATTTCTGACAAAAAAATATAAAGGTCACTGTCGGTTGTTACACTAACAGCAATTTCATATCCAACAATATTTCGTATTTTAAACACACAGAAATGACGAAATCATTAGTGAGGAAGTGCGCTCTTACCTGCAAATAATAACGAATACTGCAGAAAAATCTTAACTTACACAAATAACAATGTCTCAGAACGTGTTGCGTATATGAAGAGGAAAAAAAAATTATTGCGTCTACCCATGAGTGAACTCGTGTCCTTTCGTATCGCATTCCCGCGTGCTAACCACTTTTTTTTAATTTCACAAAAACAGTAACAAAAATGGCTAGCTTACAATGGAATGACATAAATAAGGTGACAGATAATTGCAGTCATAAATTACTGCATTCAAAGAATGAGAAATGATATGCAGTCTTTAGCAGTAGCACACGTTTAGCACCTGCACTGTCACCTTCAGCTGGTGCCAGCTCAGCACGCACATTTTCTTCTTCTGCAGCCTGAGGTTACTCATCATCATTTCCCAGACCCAAATTAATCATTCAGTAAATCCTTGATGTGTGTTCCTTCCAGGGTAAATTACGTGGACAGAAGAGCAGTCTCGAACAGTGACATCGCGAGGTCCTTCACTGCCTTGTTATTTTTGTCAGTTCCAGCCTTCTGAACGCATCCTTAGGGAGTTCAAGATCTTCCTTTATAACAGACCCCGGATGTTTGCCGTCATATTCTTGTATTCTGTTGTACTATTGATTTATTTTTCATGTGTGAGTGACTTGCAGGTGAGGTTAGGGTCGGAAACGTGGCACAACCCATCCCCTCTCCACGAGGAATCCAGTTCCTAACCTATAACCATTCTGTTGAAGACAACTCGGACCATGTTACCATATTTCTTATTGTGATTCTGATACGTAAGTGTTTTATCGAATTCATTTTCCATATACATCTGTAAGTAGGCTGTTTATGTTTTCTTATTGGCAATGTTACGTAGCGCTCTGCATGAAAATCACTGGCTGTGCTGTGTGCAGTCTGTGGCTAGTTTGCATTGTTGTCCGCCATTGTAGTGTAGGGCAGCGGCAGCTGGATGTGAACAGCGCGTAGCGTTGCGCAGTTGGAGGTGAGCCGCCAGCAGTGGTGGATGTGAGGAGAGAGATGGCGGAGTTTTGAAATTTGTAAAAATGGATGTCATGAACTGCTGTATATATTATGACTTTTGATGACTATTAAAGTAAATACATTGTTTGTTCTCTATTAAAATCTTTCATTTGCTAACTATGCCTATCAGTAGTTAGTGCCTTCCGTAGTTTGAATCTGTTATTTAGCTGGCAGTAGTGGCGCTCGCTGTATTGCTGTAGCTTGAGTAACGAAGATTTTTGTGAGGTAAGTGATTTGTGAAAGGTATAGGTTAATGTTAGTCAGGGCCATTCTTTTGTAGGGATTTTTGAAAGTCAGATTGCGTTGCGCTAAAAATATTGTGTGTCAGTTTAAGCATAGTCTTGTATAATTGTTCAAAGGTGACGTTTCACATCTTGTATTCAATATGTTCATCGCTCCCAATATTGTTAAAAATGTAACTTGTATATTTGCCCATTAACCAAATCACTGCGTTATTTTTTGCCTGAGGGTAGTAAGTTTCTTCTGGTCTGAAGAAAATGTTAGTCGGTACGTTGTGGCCGCGCCAAAGAACGGGAACGCAGTGCTCAATTCTTGTAGTACTGGCCGGCCGCGGTGGTCTAGCGGTTCTAGGCTCTCAGTCCGGAACCGCGCGCCTGCTACGGTCGCAGGTTCGAATCCTGCCTCGGGCATGGATGTGTGTGATCTCCTTAGGTTAGTTAGGTTTAAGTAGTTCTAAGTTCTAGGGGACTAATGACCTCAGCAGTTGAGTCCCACAGTGCTCAGAGCCATTTGTAGTATTGTGTAGAGGAACGTAGGCCGACTTCGTTGCCAAAGGGTACTGCGTAAGTCATAAATGCGTGATAGTTTGGATGGTTTCCGGTATCAGGCTTCACATAATTGTTTTCCATTGTTACTTGAAGTTGTAAACAGGTTTCGATAATTACTAACTAACCCATTTGTGGGAAAAAGTACACAAAGGCACTAGTAGCGTCAGTTCACACTCGTGTAATATACTTTAGCAGAGTCGATGTCTTGATATTTAATGATCTTTAAACTCTTATTTGCATAAAAATAACAGGTATTTTGAGAGAATAATGACCGAAAACTTTTTTTTATGTAATCACAGTAACATCCTAACCTAACCGTATTTCTAACAAAGGAAAATAGTCAATTATGAACTCACTTTCGAACCGGATCGTCCTCTGGTGATTCTTTAGTAACACAATCACTAAATCCAAAGCTAAAAGAGCTAAATATGTTTAAAATAACAAATTGTAGGTGTACATAAACCACAGCACACCGATCGACAGGGCCAGACCGAAATCCAAACATCTCGATACAATTGTCGTAAAATCGGTGGGAATACCATTCAGTAACAAATCTCAGAAGCTTATTGCATAGGATATTTGGATAAAGAACCGAAAATGACGTCACTACCGAGACCAACCTACCAGACCGATCGGTATGAACGATAAAGAACAGGGCCCCAGGAGGGGCCGCGCAATCCGTGACATGGCGCCTCGAACCGCGCGGCCACTCCGTGCTGCTTTGGATGAGCAGACTCTTAACTAGAGCTGAGTCAGCTACCAGCCTCTGTTGGTGAAGCGCCAAGAGACTAGCAAGGCACGTATTCAGCTTTTTCTGTTTGTTTTCATAGTTTCTACATCGAGATCTGCATCTACATCCATACTCCGCAAGCCACCTGACGGTGTGTGGCGGAGGGTGCCTTGAGTACCTCTATCGGTTCTCCCTTCTATTCCAGTCTCGTATTGTTCGTGGAAAGGAAGATTGTCGGTATGCCTCAGTGTGGGCTCTAATCTCTCTGATTTTATCCTCATGATCTCTTCGCGAGATACACGTAGGAGGGAGTAATATACTGCTTGACTCCTCGGTGGAGGTATGTTCTCGAAACTTCAACAAAAGCCCGTACCGATCTACTGAGCGTCCCTCTTGCAGAGTCTTCCACTGGAGTTTATCTATCATCTCCGTAACACTTTCGCGATTACTAAATGATCCTGTAACGAAGCGCGCTGCTGTCTGTTGGATCTTCTCTATGTCTTGTATCAACCCTATCTGGTACGGATCCCACACTGCTGAGCAGTATTCAAGCAGTGGGCGAACAAGGGTACTGTAATCTACTTCCTTTGTTTTCGCATTGCATTTGCTTACGATTCTTCCAATGAATCTCAGTCTGGCATCTGCTTTACCGACGATGAACTTTACACGATCATTCCATTTTAAATCACTCCTAATGCGTACTCCCAGATAATTTATGGAATTAACTACTTCCAGTTGATAACCTGCTAATTGTAGCTAAATGATATGGGATGTTTCTTTCTGTGTATTCGCAGCACATTACGCTTGTCTACATTGAGATTCAATTGGCATTCCCCGCACCATGCGCCAATTCGCTGCAGATCCTCCTGCATTTCAGTACAATTTTCCATTGTTACAACCTCTCGATATACCACAGCATCATCCGAAAAATGCCTCAGTGAACTTCCGACGTCATCCACAAGGTCATTTATGTATATTGTGAATATCAACGGTCCTGCGACACTCCCCTGCGGCACACCCGAAATCACTCTTACTTCGGAAGACTTCTCTCCATCGAGAATGACATGCTGCGTTCTGTTATCTAGGAACTCTTCAATCCAATCACACAATTGGTCTGATAGTCCATATTCTCTTACTTTGTTCATTAAACGACTGTGGGGAACTGTATCGAACGCCTTGCGGAAGTCCAGAAACATGCCGTCTACCTGGGAACCCGTGTCTATGGCCCTCTGAGCCTCGTGGACGAATAGCGCGAGCTGGGTTTCACACGACCGTCTTTTTCGAAACCCATGCTGATTCCTACACAGTAGATTTCTAGTTTCCAGAAAAGTCATTATACTCGAACATAATACGTGTTCCAAAATTCTACAACTGACGGACGTTAGAGATAAAAATCTTCAGTTAGTAGGGCTGGACAGGGCGTGTGTGTACAGTGCACGGGAGCAGGAGGAGTCGGCCGTAGTTCGCCAACAGCTGAAGTAGCTCACGGTGGGTGGTGGTCGCCTGCAGGCTGGTGCAGCGGGCTGCGGCGGCGCGACGGGCAGGAACTGCGGGACACGCCGGCTGCCGCCGGCTTCGCCCGCAGGCTGTGCTGCCGCGCCGGGCCGCCCGCCCTCCAGCGCACGCGACGCCAGAGAACGGCGCCCACTGCGCGAGCGCTCCAGCGGGCCAGCAGGGTCAGTCCGTGGCCAGTCCGTGCACGCTGTGAGTGGTCAGGGGGCCGCTCTGGCAGCGGGATCCGCGCAGGCGCACGGCAGCAGGGGCTCACTGCTGGGTTCGCTCATAAGTGCGTAGCTTACCAGGCTCCTTCCATGTATACAAACAACCTTCTTTCAAGATTCTTGAACCAAGTGCTAGCTATGATTAAGTTATGCTCTGTGCAAAATTCTACCAGGCGGCCTCCTCTTTCATTTCTTACACCCTGTCCATATTCACCTACTACGTTTCCTTCTCTCCCTTTTCCTACTGACGAATTCCAGTCACCCATCACTATTAAATTTTAGTCTCCCTTCACTACCTCAATAATTTCTTTTATCTCATAATACATTTCATCAATTTCTTCGACATATGCAGAGCAAGTCGGGATATAAACTTGTACTATTGTAGTAGGCGTGGGCTTCGTGTCTACCTTGGCCACAATAATGCATTCACTGTGCTGTTTGTAACAGCTTACCCGCACTCCTATTTTTCTATTCATTATTAAACCTACTCCTGCATTACCCCTGTTTGATTTTGTATTTATAACCCTGTATTCGCCTGACCAAAAGTCTTGTTCCTCCTGCCACCGAACTTTACTAATTCCCACTATATCTAACTTCAACCTATCCATTTCCCTTCTTAAATTTTCTAACCTACCTGCCCGATTAACGGATCTGACATTCCACGCCCCGATCCGTAGAACGCCAGTTTTCTTTCTCCTGATAACGACGTCCTCCTGACTAGCCCCGCCCGGAGATCCGAATGGGGGACTATTTTATCTCCGGAATATTTTACCCAAGATGACGCCATCATCATTTAATCATACAGTAAAGCTGCATGTCCTCGGGAAAAATTACGGCTGTAGTTTCCCCTTGCTTTCAGCCGTTCGCAGTACCAGCACAGCAAGGCCGTTTTGGTTAATGTTACAAGGCCAGATCAGTCAATCATCCAGACTGTTGCCCCTGCAACTCCTGAAAAGGCTGCTGCCCCTCTTCAGGAACCACACGTTTGTCTGGCCTCTCAACAGATACCCCTCCGTTGTGGTTGCACCTACGGTACGGCCATCTGTATCGCTGAGGCACGCAAGCCTCCCCACCAACGGCAAGGTCCATGGTTCATGGCGGTGCTTTTTTCCGTAAGTTTAATAAATACAACAGATACAAAAATAACAAAGACTTCAGTCATCAACAACATATTCTCCATCACTATTCACAATAGTCGGGTAACATTGGGGTAACTTTTCGATTCTGCGACTGTAGAAACCACGCGGTTTTGAGGCGAAGAACTAGCTGAGCTTTGATTGGGCTCAACCATTTGTTTGTTTTCCTTATGTTAGCATAAAGACAACGTTCCTCGTCATCAGTAACGATACAGGCTGGGGTTGTCGGTGTTGTTCAGGAACCAACTGATGACGAGCAATCAGAAATGCACATAAGGCCACCCACTGACTTTTGTGATTTTCGCACAGAGCATGCGGTACCCATACGCACGATTTTTGAACCTTCCCCATTGCATGTAAATGTAGCACGACGGTGGCAACGTAACAGTACATCACAATTGCCCGTTCTCGAGTACACGGACTTAGATCATTGTGGATTAATGCGTTTAAGCGCTCTTCATCAAACACTAAGATCTTCCTGCATGTGTAGAGTTACTATTGACATAACGATCCTCGTTAAGGGGGGTAGGACTTCAAACGGGCCGACTTGGAGCAGGAGACGCACCACAGGACATTTTATTTTCTACTGTCTATACTTTTACAAATAAATTCATAAAACTTTGTCAGCATGACCAGGAAGGATTCAGGATTCACACTCATAGCATTGGAAGTGCAAAAACATAACAAAAAAATTTTTTTTTAGATATGAAATTTCGTCATTTTTTCACTTACTGTTGGCTGCATTTGTTGCTATACGTACATTTTTCTTCACAAGTAAGAGAGATTCTTTGATGAATTTTGCACAGCACACAAATAATACTTACAGGTGTATGAAACTGTAGAATTTTCCAAATCTATTAAAAACTGTGGTAAAAATTGAGATAATTAACTACAAAATTTGATTTTTTTCTAAACATAAAGTTTAAAACGTAACAGCTCAATGGTTCGTATGCTGTGCAAAATTCATCGAACAGTCTCTCTTACTCATGAAGAAAAGTGTACCTGTAGCAACAAATACAGCCCATAGTAAGTGAAAAAATGATGAAATTTCACATGTAAAAAAAATTATTTAATACTTTTTTGAACTTCCGCTGCTACGAGTGTGAATCCTGAATCCTTGCTGGTCATGCTGACAAAGTTTTATGAATTTACTTGTAAAAGTATAGGCAGTGGAAATTAAAATGTCCTGTGGTGTCTCTCCTGCTCCAAGTCGGCGCGTTTGACGTCCTACCCCCCCTTAAATCGGGAAAACCATTTTCTTGTCGTGCTCTGTCTGGCATCATCCCCATACGTGCCAAAAATGTTTCTGACTGCCTCCGTTGCTGTCACTCCTCTACTGAACTCACATAGAAGAAAATGTCGGAAATGTTCGGATTTATCCACTTAGAACTCCGTTTTCTAGCGTCCACAGCTCCATTCCCTATCTCCAAATGACAAAATGACAATATGTACACTTAAATAGCAACAATGAACTGCAAATAAAAAACGACAGTCGATAAACAAACCGAGACAGCCGGATTACCAACATGCAAAACAAAAACGTTACGAACTTACGCGCCAACCTGATAGTTATCAAGAGCTCCAATGTAAAGTACCTTACGGATGCCCCTGTGGAAAACTCGGCGATCGCTGGAAATGATTCCAGTGGGCTCTCGACGTGTCTCCTGAGGGTGCAGGCCTGATGCGAAGTGTGCAGGAGGTCCTGACTGCTCTTATCCAGGCTGCAGGGTGCAGGGTGCAGCAGCCTGCAGGTTTTTGTACATTGCGATACCAGTGACCCGCGTCTCTTGGGTTCTGAGGTCATCCTCAGCTTCTACTGGCGAATGGCAGATGCGGTGAAGACTGCCGGACTCACTCGCTGAGTGCAAAACCTCGCTCGCGGGGCGCATGCAGAGCTCACAGTATGCAGCAGAGTTGATCGGGATTATTTCGTTTGGAGCCGAGTGGAGGGTCCCAAGCAGAGGCTCCGCCGATTCTGTGACGGTCAAGGCTGCAGGTTTCTAGACCTGGGTCGTGAGTTGGAGAGTTATACGACTCCGCTTGATACGTCAGGCGTGCACTACAGAATCGAAGCCAGAGTACTTATGGAAAGCATATGGGTTTCCTTTAGGCTAGGCGTTACTTTCAGGTCCTCTGACGAACACTCGCCAGTCGATACGCAGAGAACTATATCACGTGGCGTACAAGATAGAGACACTTCCAGTGTCAAAGTTTTAACATTAAATTGTCGAAGTATTCGTAACAAAGTCCCTGCACTTATTGCTCTCCAGGAAAGTTGTCGAGCTCAGATTATTCTTGGAACCGGGAGCTAGCTGAAATACGAAGTAATAAGTTCCGAAATATTTGGGGATGCATCTAACGCATATCGAAAAGACGTATTAGATGTCGTACGAAGGGAAGTGTTGATTGCTATCGACATAAGAATTGTGTCAATCGAAGTCGATAATGAGTCTGTGGAATATCTGGACATGAGTAGCAGATGTAGGTGAGCACAGTTAACTGTCGGATGTTTTTGCCGGACTCTTGATTCCACCGTAACAGTTGTAGTATCATTCAAGGAAATTCTACGCCCAGTAGCGTGGAAATACCCAGCTCAAGCAGTAGCAGTTGGAGAGACTTTAATCTATCAACTACCGACTGGGACGTTATTGGAGTCACTGCAGGTGGTACAGTCTTGTGAAATACTTTTGAACACAGTTACAGAAAGTACCTTGAACAACTGGTTATACAACCCACACGAAATGGAAATATTTAGACTTCGTCGCTACAATATGGTGTGACATATCTACAGTATCAGTATGTGCAAAGTTTAAAAAGATTGTAAATCTCGTTGTGGAGGCGTGTATGCCAAGTGAGTGGATTAAGGATGGAAAAGACCCTCCGTGGTTTAATAATCCAATTCAGAAAATGCTGAGGTAACAGAAATTGCTGCACTTTCGATTCCAAAAATAAAAAAGCCGCAAATGTAGACTGCCAAAAGTCAGCAGAAATTCGTTCGTCTATATGAAGATGAATGGAGCGAAGATCTTGGCGAGAACACGAGAAAATTCTGGTTGTAAGGTAAATAACTAGACGGATTGAAAGCTTCAGTCCAGTCACTTGTCGACCAGTCTGGGCTGACAATAGAAGACAGCAAAAGCAAATCTGAAGCTGAAGTTTTAAATTTCACGCTTAAGCAATCATTCAGTCTGAAGGATCGTACAAGCATAATGTGCTTTGAATGTCGCACAGACTCTGGCATGAAGGACATAGAACTAAGCAACGTCAATGTAGACAAACAACTGAAAAAGTTGAAAACTACTAAGATGGCAAGGCCAGATGGAACTGCAATTTGGTTTTACAGAGAGTATTCTGTAGCATTTCCCCCTTACTTTAACACAAACCTCGTGCCCAGTACGAAGTCCAAAAGACTGGAAGAAAGTGCAGGTGACACCTGCATGTAAGAAATGTGAAGCAATGGACCCGCATAATTACAGACCAATATCCTTTACACTGATTTCTTGAGGAGTTCTTGGCCACGTTTTGTGTTCGAATTGAATAAATTTCCTCGTGACAGAAAAGCTTCTATTCACAATTCAGCACGGATTTAGAGCACATCGCCTGTGCGAATCTCAGTTGGCTCTTTTCCGACAGGATGTACTACAAACCGTGGACGTAGGCACGTTTCGTATTCACTCATTTCCGGAGAGCGTCTGACTCGGTCCCCCACTGCATACTCTGGACGAAAGTCCGATCATATAGTTTCATGAAGCTCCGATAGGTGGAAGCCCTTTCTGTACGTGCCCCCGAAACGGCGTCTGCAACGGAGGCGCGCTCCAGGCTGAGAGTTTCTTTTGAAAGGAAAACTACAGCTCCGCACCTACTCTCAGGCGCTTGCACATGTCTACGAAGACGTGGCAACGAACAGAAGCGAGGTGAACCACTGGGCGAGTCGTCCGTCATCGTGATATCAAGGTCGCGCAAGCCTGACTGATCTCCCGCGGGCCAACCAGTGGCACACAGCTGTGACTCCCGCAATATTGGAACGTGCAAACACTCTCGACGGATCACAATCAAAAACCTCGATGCACAATTCTACGTCTCTGATGGCAGTGCTGACACACACTTGTCCACCAGTTGGGCACTAGAAGGTGTTTGCCCTCTGGGTTCCTAGACTAATAGAAGACATAAAAACTCAACAAAGGACCTTCTGTGCGCCATTTTTTGCGTGTTATGAGGCGATGAACCGTGCGGTCATCACTTCCAACTGGAAACAAACCGGCAATCCGTGGAGCGGCGCCACGCCAACTCATCCCTGAAGGAAAAGTTTAGAGCTGCACCCTCGGCCAGTAAAACCGTGGCGACGGACCCCTGGGAGGGTTATTCTGTTCTATGTCCTTCCTCAACAACTCGAAAGTGTATTATACAATCCCTAGGAAATTAAGGAAACGACTTCAGCATGTTTGTCCCCACAAAAATGCAAACTAACTTCATGACTAACTCCATGACAAGGCAAGGCCTCACAAAACTCTGCACAACCGAGAGGAGATCACGAAACTTCAGTGGAATGTATTTCCTCATCCACCCAGCGGCCCAGATTTTGCAACTTCCAACTTCCACCTGTTTGGATCGACGAAGGAAGCATTCTGCGGGAAGCAGTACGTGGGTGATGTGGAGGTTATTGATGCAGTAAGTCGTAGGGTCCAACATCGATTAGTGGAACACCACGTGGGCATGTAGGGCCCCCCAGTATGGTGGCGTAAGGCTGTCGCACTGAACAGAGTTTATGTTAAAAATAGAGTTTTGTAGCCAGACGCGTGGGGAATAATATGGCGTATTGGAATACTCAATAAAACCAACGTGATTTCAGAAAAAATGTGTTGCATTACTTATCGAAGTTCCTTGTATATAACATTCTGCTCTCTGATTCAAATACAATTTCGGAAAGTTACCAGTGCACCAGTCAATGACCTAAAACGAACCATATGCAAAGTCTATGCTATTAACGAGTATGTTTGTATGGCCATCCTCCGCAGCAATCACAGAATATTTTCTTTGTAAATAAAAAACGCTTTCTCTTGCTGCACTGTGTTTTATTTTCCCAGACGCGTTTCGCCTTTTTTCACTTTACGGCATCCTCAGTACAGTCTATAATGATACAATTATGATACACTTTTATTTTGATATGTATTATTCGTAGATTACAAAACA
Organism: Schistocerca cancellata; assembly: GCF_023864275.1. Lineage (NCBI taxonomy): Eukaryota > Metazoa > Arthropoda > Insecta > Orthoptera > Acrididae > Schistocerca > Schistocerca cancellata. The sequence goes on along the minus strand of NC_064632.1, from coordinate 2,733,829 downwards.
GTTCGCTTTCCGCTTTTTATGTAAATAAGTGATTACTTTAGGTTCTTTCTGTTTTTAGTTTGCTTCGGCGTTTCCTCTCATCTGGTCTCATGGACGTCGCACAACCGCGCTATTTACGAAACCAAAGAATGTTTTTGTTCTTCGATCATTTTTCTTCCCACCTTCAATTTTGTTTGCACTTGTGGTGTCTTCTGTCACTAATATAGACGTAACACCAATATAAACATAACTACTTTGAGCTCACTGTGTATCCCAGCCTGATTTGTTTGTTTACATATATGTACATATTGCCAAAATAAAGAAATGTATGTTGAAAACTAACGTCTGTTCATTTCTGTTATGTTTATATCTGTGTGTGTGTGTGGGTGTGTGTGTGTGTGCGTGTGTGAGCGAGCAAGCGAGAGAGAGAGAGAGGGGGGGGAGGGAGTATACATGCATGGTTTTTTTATTTGAGTTTTGGTTTAAATGTCTTTTGGTGACGTTCATGGACAAGTGAGTGCACAGGGAGTTGGAATTTATTATTATTATTATTATTATTATTATTATATTATTATTATTATAGTCCTCTTTTGTACTGTTACTCTATTGTTTTATCTGTTAGTGTAAACAATCAGTTGTTTGGTATATGTACTTGATCATTCAATAGTGTTTCCTTTTCTGCTTTGGTTTTTTGTCTTGAAGGGTTAGCAGGTGACTTTTTTTATTGTTGAGTCTAATAATTTTCATGTCTTCTTCTTTACTGGTTTGTTTTTGATTGTGTTCTCTTAGGTGCTCTGCCAATGTAGGGTGGTTTGTCCCATACCTCCAGGTCCTCATGTGTCCTTTGTATCTGATATCAAATGTTCTGCCTGTTTGTCCAACATATCTGCCATCACAAGTGTTACACTGTCATTTAATATACCTGCTTTCTGGTATATATCTGTTTTTTGTCAGTTTTGATACCATCAAACTATAGACCGATTTCACTTTTGCCAGCATTCTCAAAAATTTTAGAAAAAGTTATGTACAGGCAGCTTCTCTACCATCTGACCACAAATAACATACTATCATGAATGCAGTTTCGATTTCTTAAGGGTTCTGATATCAAGAAAATTCATTAAATAACAAGTTACAAACAGCAGATATTTTCTGTGATTTGTCAAAGGCATTCGATTGTGTGAACTACAACATCCTTTTAAATAAATTAGAATTCTATGGTGTCATGGGCAGTGCTGCAAAATAGTACAGGTCATACCTCGCTAACAGGAAACAAAGGGTGTCAGTGCAAGGGACTAGTGAATTAAGTCGTCAGTCATCATCAGAATGGGAAGAAATTACATGTGGTGTCCCACAAGGATTCATCTTAGGGCCATTGCTTTTTCTTGTGTACATTAATAATCTCTCATCAGTTACACTGCCAGAAGCAGAGTTCGTTTTGTTTGCAGATGACACAAGTATTGCAATAAATAGTATGTCGAGTGTAGTTCTAGAAAGATCTGCTAATGATATTTTCATGGATATTAAAAAATGGTTTAAAGCCCACTCACTGACATTAAACGTCAAAAAGACTCACTATATGTAATTCAGTACCTGTAAGAGGTTTCCACCCAGCATATGAATAAAGTATGAAGAAGAGCAGATAGAAGAGGTTGACAGTCTTAAATTCTTGGGATTACAACTTGATAATAAATTCAGTTGGGAGGGGCACACCACAGAACTGCAGAAACGCCTTAACAAATCTGTATTTGCAATTCGAGTGTTAGCAGACATAGGCGAGATAAAAATGAAAAAGCTTTCATACTTTGCCTACTTTCATTCCATAATGTCATATGGTATAATATTTTGGGTAACTCTTCAAGTCAAATAAAAGTTTTCAGAGTCCAAAAGCACGTAATATGTATTATTTGTGGAGTAAATTCACGGACCTCGTGTAGAAACCTCTTCAAAGAACTGGGTATACTAACTACTGCCTCTCAGTATATTTACTCCTTAATGAAATTTGTCCTAAATAACATATCTCTTTTCCCATCAAACAGCTCAGTTCATACATACAATACCAGGAACAAAAATGATCTGCACAAGGACTTAAAAGCACTTACTTTAGTTCAAAAAGGGGTCCACTACTCAGGAACACTCATCTTCAATAATTTGCCAGCAAACATAAAAAATTTAGTTAGAAATAAAGATCAGTTTAAAAGCAGCCTGAAAGACTTACTAGTGGCCAACTCCTTCTACTCCATTGACAATTTTTTTTATAGAAACAAATGATGTATTGTATATAGTCATACTATTAGTACTGTTATTTCAGCTTAAAAAAAATTGACATGTTCCACATCCCCGAGCATCTCCTCAGCACGGATCTATGGAACGAAAATCTAATCTAATCTGATCTAATCTGGGGTGTATTTTTGAATAAAATGCTCTGTTGTGTATGCCATGTTTATTTGCTGTCTTTTGTAAATGTTGGTGATTTTATGTGCGAGTTTGTGCTTGTATGCCATTGTGTGCCATATTGTGCTTTCTCTTATGTTTTCCTAATCATTTTTTGTAGTTGTTATGGTGCTGAGTGATAGTGATTGTGTTTGGTTCTATTGTGACATTCTCAATTGTTTTGTGGTTTCTGCTTTTATTTTAGTTTTAATTTTGTTTTTTAGCTTTGTGATGATGTTACTGTTGTAACCATTGTTTTGGTCTATCTTCATTATTATGTCCTGTTCTTTTTGGTAGTCTTCTTTGTTGAGTGGGTCTGTGTTACTCCTGACACTGGGAACCCCATTGGTAATTCTTCTTCTTATAATACAATTCATGATTGAACTGAAAGTAACTCTGTTCTGTTATGAACTTTATTACTGTGGATATTTTCTTAGTCCATTCATCAGGGAGCTGACTATGAGTTTTGAAGTTCTTCTGTATGATTTCTACTGTTTCTGTTACTGGTATGTTGGAATACATTCTTTCTATATCAAATGAGAGGAGTGTTCCTGTGTCTGGAATAATTATATCTTTTATTTATTGTATTAGCTGTGTAATGTTTTAATGATTCTGTCCTCTTGTACATTGAAATTTTCAGACAGTAATTTTAACATGTATCATACAAGGTTGTAAGTGGGGTATTTCTGAAATCCACTATTGGTCGCACAGAAAGATTTGATTTGTGGACTTTTGGTTGGCTTTGGAGGACAGGTGCAGCGAGATTAATTGTGTCAGCTTTCTTTTATGTGTATTATCTAGTGTTATGTCTCCATTTTTCAGAGTGTTTATTACTTTTGACTGGAATCTGTTTGTTGGGTCTAATTTTAATTTTGTAAAGTTATTTTGTCAGGATCCATAGCAAATATTTCTAGAAACTACACTGAATAAACCATTTTCACAAAAACAGTAGCAATAAAATACAACACACTACACTGGTTCAGGTATATGGAGGACATCCTCTGCTTAATAGATAGACCACAAACAAAGATTGAAAAATCACAAACTGACATTAGGAAGGTACATAAAAATATAAAATTCACGATGGAAAGAGAACAGAATAACGAAATTAACTTTCTGGATGTAACAATCAAAAAGCAAAACAATCAGCATATATTTGAAATTTACCTTAAACCCACAGAAAGTGACATTATCACCCCCCCCCTCCTCGAACTACCAACACTCACAGAAGCAAGCAGCACTTTCACACATGCTGCATTGACTCAACACAGTCCCAATCAACCAAAAAGAAGTGGACTAATAATGCAAAGAGCCCAAAACAATGGGTACAACAGTAATATCATCAGAAAGCTAAACAACAAAATTAAAAGTAAAATAAAAGCGGTAGGCACAAAACCATTGATAACATCACAACAGAACCAAACACAAACGCAATCTCTCGTTACCATAACAACTACAAAAAATGATCAGGAAAACATAATAGAAAACACAATAAGCCACACAATGATATACAAACACAAAGTCACACATAAAAGCACCAACATTTTCAAAAGACAGAGAATAAACATAGAATACACAACAGGCAACTCTATCCAAAAATACTCCCCAGAACTGAGAAAAAACGGAGATATATACCACAAAGCAGATATATATGAATTACAGTGATGGCAGATACATAGAACAGATAGGCAAACATTTGATGTCAGATACAAAGAACACATGAGAACCTGGAAGTATGGGACAAACCACTCGACATTTGCAGAACACCTAAGAGAATACAATCACAAACCAACCACTAAAGAAGAAGCCATGAAAATTACTAGAACCAACAATAAAATAATTTCCAAACCTGTCAGAAAATTACCACATACAGAGAACCAAAGCATAAAATAAAACTGTTGAATGATCAAGTACTTATATCCAACAACTCACTGCTTACACTAGCAGATAAAAAATATAGTAACACTACAACACAGGACTACTATCATAATAACAATAATAATAATAAAACCATCCAACACACTTTCCATTCATTTGTCCATGAACCTCTCCAAAAGATATTTAAACCAGAAAGCAAATTAAAAAAATGAATATATACTCTCTGTTTCTCTTACACGTTCACTCTTTCTCTCCCTCTCGCCTTAACACACACAAATACACATACACACCCACACACTCACACACACACACAAGCACAGATATAAACAGAAATGAATAGACGTTAGTTTTCAGCATATACTTCGCTAGGTTGGTAAAATGTACGTGTAAGTAAAGAAACCAAACAGGATGAATACACAGTGACCTCAAAGTAGTTATGTCTCGATTAGTGTTACGTCTATATTGGTGACGGAAGACACAGAAAGTGCAACAAAATGGAAAGTGGGAAGAAAAATGGCCGAAGCGCAATAACATGGTTTTGTTTCCTAAATAGAGCGGTTGTGCGATCTCCATGTCACCAGATGAGACGAAACTCCGATGGCAACTAAAAACAGGAAGAATCGTAAGTAATCACTTATTTACATAAAAAACAAAAAGTGAACTGTTTTGTAATCTGCGAATAATACATATCAAGACAAAAGTGTATCAACTGCATCGCTATAGATCCCTCTGATGATGCCTTAAAGCGAAAAGGGGCTGGGAAAATAAAACACAGTACAGTAAGAGAAGGTGATTTTTATTTACAAAACAAATATCTTAGCTGTATATTTTTATGTCTGCAAAACTCTTAAAATTTTGTGGGATGTTGCATTTAACTCGATGCAGTATAGTAGCTAAGGAGAATACAAAAAGAAATTCAGTCTTTTATCCAGTGAAGATTGGATGGTGTAAGATGTGAAAGAAATAAAATCTTTTCGTCCAATAGTTTACTTAAAATAGGTGATAAGAAACGTCTGGACATAACTTGCCGAAATAGAGCGCCTTTTGGACGACACCACCCGGCTGAATACTCAAGAACTATACAGGATGATATGTATTTCATTAACCGTGTTGTTAATAACTCCAGAACACTACCAATAAACGTGGAGTGAAATAATTATTACTGTGGGCCCCAACCACTGTCGATGTATTACAGCGATATCAGTGTTCTTTAAGTCATTAGAGTTATGAATGTATGTAGGACAGCAGGTTAACGGTAGAGCAACTATGGAAGAACACTAAGTTACCGAGATTAACCAACGTGACACGTCGCTTTCGTCACAGGATTCTAACGGTTGGTTGGTTGGTTTGGGGAAGGAGACCAGACAGCGTGGTCATCGATCTCATCGGATTAGAGAAGGATTGGGAAGGAAGTCGGCCGTGCCCTTTCAGAGGAACCATCCCAGCATTTGCCTGGAGTGATTTAGGGAAATCACGGAAAACCTAAATCAGGGTGGCCGGACGCGGGATTGAACCATCGTCCTCCCGAATGCGAGTCCAGTGTCTAACCACTGCGCCACCCGCTCGGTCAGGATTCTAACATCCTGCTAAGAACTCCTTGATAGGTGCAATTCTTAGGCGTCAAACAATATTGGCATACCAATGTGTTTGTGTATCCAGTGATTCATTTCTAGTAGATTTTTTAAAATGTAAAACTTAAGTCGTTAAACTAAGTGTATTTATTTTGTATCAGGAGTGGTAAAACCCAGAAAGGCAGACGAAATCGTCACTTCCCGCGATCCAGGTATTTTCGGGACAGGCGAGCCGGACAGTGCGGCAAAACCGGTACGCAGGTAGCGGCTGGGACGTGCTCTCCGAGCGCAGGTAGCAGTGTGGGGCGTCAACAAAGCCACGCTCACCACGGAATGGAGCGAGCACATCTGTGACATTCATAGGGTTAACTTCACTACCGGTATTTCTTTCATTACTGTCAGCATTATCGTCACTATTTTTCCAAAAGTACATAGTTCTTGTTATGATGCAAGCACCATTTCATGGCAGGATGTGATGATTTCGTGCGCTACGAAGGGAGGATACACTTACACATAAGGCTGAGCAACAGCTTTACAGTCTTTTCAGATGGAAAGAGTGTGCGACCCCTCTAAAAACCCATAGGAATAGTGTTTTCGGATACGGTCTTTAAATATGTTGCTTATGACAATATTAGTCACTTGAACTTTTGAAGTCACATCTCCAGGTAAAACGTCTAGATCTGCCTTTACAGCAGGTGTGGTGAACTTTCAAGCTATCCAGCACCGAAATAGCTCCCTTACTGAGGAATACACCAGACAGTTCACTGTGAAATCTGTTGTCGTGTAGCCTTTTCCTTGGCTGCTTGTTTTGTGACTAGTGACCGTTCTAATCAGCGCAGTTAGCCGCTCAGTTCGGTGCCAGGTGTCAGCACCGAAACATCTCCAAGGTATCCAGTTAAGTATTTAGCCTTTCCTCCGTATTTTCTTAATAGTATATATATTTGTTTAATTACTTGCTTGTTTTGGTGCTTAAGAAGTTTAGTCTCGCGTTTTTTTGTTAGCTGTAACTGTAAATTCAGGCAGCGTGTAGCTCAGTTGTCATTTCTTCTGAACAGCCAGCTACATGGTTCACTGAGGTATCAGCCTCTCTTGGTTACATGTAAGGAGGTTCAACAGTTGCTCATCTGGGTTTCTGCAAGCTTTTGCTGTTTACTCCTCAGTTAGTCTTGCTGTGACGGGTAAGATCTGTGCCTGCTGTGTGCGGACGCAGGAGGAGTTGGCCGCAGTTGGCGAACAGTTGAATGCGATTTCGGCTGTGACCGGTCGCCTTCAGGCTACCGCCTCGGGGTGCAGCGGTGGCGGAGGTTCTGGAGCGCCTCCAGTGTCGCTCGTTTTGCCAAGGAGCTCTACTGCGGCTGTCACCCACAGGGAGAGTGGCGGATGGTGACGCGTTCGCTTCGCCCGAGACAGAGCACCAGTGTGGAGGCTGGCAGTATGGCCTCGCCTACTCACCCTGTGAGTGAGCACGCGGGGTTCCTGCAGCACGATCCGAGCAGGAACACGGGGGCAGGGGCAGCGGTTTGCTAGTTATTGGGAGCGCCAATGTCAGTGGTGTTATGGAGCCCCTTAGGAAGATAGCGTTCAGGACTGGAAAGATACCCAGTGTGGGGGGGGGGGGGGGGGGGGGCTCATCCGAGGCGTGGAGGCGGCCTCGACTGCGGCTATCGAGCGCGCAGGCTGCAGTCGGCTGGAGGCTGTGGCTCACGTCGACGCCGTCGGCGCCTGCCGCGTGGGCTCTGACACCGTCCTCAGTCCGTACAGGAGGAGGCTGGCGGAGGAGGCGGTGAGCGGCGCTGGCCTCGCGCGTGGAGTGCAAGCAGAGCTCCCAGTCTCCAGCATTGGCTGGGTCTCTTGGTTTGGAGACGAGTGGAGGGTATCTGCCAGACACTTGGACGACTGCCTGTGTTATCGGGTGAGGGTCTGTGGGACTCCCCTCAGTACGTTAGGGGTTCACTACACAAGGGAAGCAGCCAGTCGGGTAGCTGAGTGCACATGTGGAGTGCATATGCGGTTTTTTTTAATGCTAGTCGACAGTTTTTGAGGTACTCTCGTGAACACTCGCCAGTCGATGCGTATTTAGGGAAATCAGATCGCGTTCAGAGTAAAGACAGTTCGACTGTACAAATTTTACCAGTAAATTGTTGAAGTATTCGTAATAAAGTTCCCAAATTGACGGCCCTAGAGGAAAGTTCTCAACCTCAAATTATTCTTAGGACTGATCACTGGCTAAAACCCGAATAAAAATCTCGGAGACATTTAGCGAGTCTCGCAATGTTTATCGGATAGACAGATTAGGCGCCGTAGGAAGGGGAGTGTTCGTTGCAGTCGACAAAAATATTGTTCTGTCATTGCAACTACAAAAATGCGTGATTTCTTTCACCAGTCACGTTTCACTTTATTGAGGTAAAGCATCATCAGTGGTCAGTAATTACATTATTTACATTTCGATTTGTTTTTAGATCGAAAAACAGTTCGTTAAGAATATGTTGATTTCTACTTACGGTGATTTTTGCTTGATTTCCCGCTTACATCAGGAAATGCCGTCTGATAGCACGTCGTTGCTTTTCTGTGTTAAACACCGATAATTTTGGTGTAATATTTAGTTGTTCTGCAGCACTATGCATTTCTTAATGTCTCCGCAGCACGCTTTTATGCACAACACTATATTCTGTTCGTTTTCATGCTTCTAAGTATGTGTTCTGTAGTGTTGCCAACATAACCTTTCCATTACTTTGTCTTTGACCTTGTAAGTAGGCTGTTTAGGTTTTTATGTTGGTAACGCCATGTAGCCCTCTATATAAAAATCACTGACTGTGCTGTGTGCAGTCTGTGGCTGGTTGGCATTGTTGGAATATTCGCCATTGTAGTGTTGGGCAGCTGGATGTGAACAACGCGTAGCGTTGCGCAGTTGGAGGTGAGCCGCCAGCAGTGGTGGATGTGGGGAGAGAAATGGCAGAATTTTGAGAGCAGACGATCTGGACGTGTGTCGATCAGAAAGAGTAAATTTGTAATATTGCATATCATGAACTGATATATATATTATGAATTTGGAACACTATTAAGGTAAATACATTGTTTGTCCTCTATCAAAATCTTTCATTTGCTCACTATGCCTATCAGTAGTTGGTGCCTTCAGTAGTTTGAATCTTTTATTTAGCTGGCAGTAGTGGCGCTAGCTGTATTGCAGTAGTACGAGTAACGAAGATTTTTGTGAGGTAAGTGATTTGTGAAAGGTATAGGTTAATGTTAGACAGGGCCATTATTTTGCAGGGATTATTGAAAGTCAGATTGCGTTGCGCTAAAAATATTGTGAGTCAGTTTAGTGTTGATCAGAATAAGTAAAGAGCGAAATGTCTGAGTACGTTCAATTCTGCTCAGCTGTTTGAAAATCAAGTAATGTAAAAGGTTTATCAGCACAGTCACTCATAAAATTTTTTCTAAGGGGAGGTTTCAACCTACAACTTCTCATTTATTTATTATTGTGTGTGTAATTCTATTTAATTGTGGTTCTGTATATTTAAATACTGTGTAAGATTAGTGAAGGATTAGTAATGGAGGATTTTTTTTTTACATCAGTGTAGGGGAGGGAGAAACCATGACGAATGGACGTAAGTTATAGCAGTGTGATGGTGATGACGGACGGAAAAGGCTCTTCTCTTTTTCATGTAATTTGTAAGGGATCCGTAGGCCCTTACTTACTCGCCACAGGTCGATAGGGCAAACAATCGATTGTGTCGTGTTGCGAGAGCGAGTGTTGAGTTGAGTCAGTCCCATGTTGCGGGCCGAGGTGTGTGGAGGCCTGTTGTTATAATGCAAGACTTTACCGACAAAGGGAGTGGCCATCGCCGCGGTTTAACCCCTTTGTGCTAGTATAATACCGGGAAAGTGAAGAAGTATAATTACGAGAGTGATCAGTGATATTTCTGTGCCGATATTTTGTTTTCGCGTCTACCGTGCCGGCATCATTTTGGATTGCAGTGTTGGATTGCAGTGTTGGATTGCAGTGATTGGAATTGCGTGTGGCGATAATGAATAAGGAAGAAGCCTTTGATGAGATTAGCCGTAATTAGATATGTATGACGAAGGCAGTGGCTGTCTCCTTCTTTTTGTGTTTTTGAGACGAATATAGGTCCTTGATTAGTGAAACTGTGTTGGTGTTCTTCTTGTTACCAGACATTTCATTATTACAGCATTTGAGAAGGACAAACTGGAAAGTAACAAATCCGTAGCAGTCAATTCCGATTGCCAGCCCCATTAGGTACACGGTCACATTAATTAATAATTACTGGGCTGCTATTTGATCAGATCAGGACGGGTCGAAGTAAAACGGAGGTGTTACAAATTCCATCAATTATTTTTTATAAAGTATGGTTTCCAATATTCATTTAGTCATTGAGCAACTGTTCATTTTGTGTTAATGGTTTTTGTACGTGGAAATTTTCTTGGAAATGGAGGAGCTGTCTGTCTTTAGTGATTTTTATGATATTCATATCTGTTTCAATATTGCTTGTTTTGTAGTGTTCTTGTTTTAGATGATTTGCAGTTGTTGAATAGTTTGTACCGTATATAAATGCTCTGATGGGTTCTTTATATCTTGTGTCTAATGTCCTGCCAGTCATTCCAATATACAGCTTTCTACTGATGAAGCTTTACCTCAATAAAGCGAAAGGCGTCTGGTGAAAAATATCATGCATTTTTGTAGCTTCAATGACAGAACAAAAATACCCTCAAGAATTGTAAAGCAACTACAGACACTATGGGCACACAAATGAAGAAAAATATTGTCTCTACTGAGGTTGAAATTGAGTGTGATAGTGAAGTTATCTGGTCGGACGTAACCAGTCTAGGTGAAACCAAGTTAATTGTTGGATTCTTTTACCGACCATCCAACTCCGCTGTGACGGCTCTAGAGTCATTCAAAGACAGTCTATGGTCATCTGTGCATAAATATCCAGATCAAGTAGTATGAGTAAGTGAAGACTTAAATCTACTGGGACTGGGATTCATTGCAGGGGTAAAAGACAGGCTCGAACACGTTTTTCGAAAACTGTTTTGAGCAGCTAATTCGGAAGCAGTTAAAGTATCTTGAACCTTGTAGCTACAAACACGTCGGACATCATTGGTGTTGTCAGTATAGAAACGGTGATTAATGATCGTGATGTCATCATAGCGACTATGATTACGGGAGTTAATGAACCAGTCAGGAGGGATGGGAGAGTGTTTCTGCTAGAAAGAGTAGATAAGCAGTTGTTAGTATCTCACTTAGACAATGAACTGCAGTCTTTTAGCTGCAGTGTGATAGCCACTGAAGAATTACGTGCAAAGCTGAAATAGGTTGTAAGTGGATTAAGGACGGAAAAGATCCACCATGGTTTAGTAACGAAATTCAGAAAATACTGAGGGAGAAGAGGCTGTTGCACTCTCTGTTCAAAATAGGACGCGCAAATGACGACAGGCAAAGATTAGTAAAGATTCGTGCGTCCGTGAAAAGATCTATGCGCGAAGCATGCAACAGCTACCACCGTCGCACCTTCGCTAAAAATCTGGCGGAGAACAAGAAAAAATTATGGTCCCATGTAAAATCGCTACGCGTGTTTAAGGCTTACATACAGCCCATCGTTGACCAGTCTGGTTTGGCAGTACAAGATAGCAAATGGAAAAGTTTTAAATTCTATGGTTCAGAAATCGTTCAAGCAGGAGATGCTTACAAACGTAACGACGTTTGATGATCGCACAGAGTTTCGTATGGATGACATAATAATGTGCATACCTGGCGTAGAGAAATAACTGAAAGAGTTAGAAACAAATAACTGATAGAATGGCGATTCGGTTTTACAAAAAGTAACCCAATGATGGTAGCACAGATGTGCCGAAACATGTTTTAGTAACAAGAAAAACCAGTGTTTTACATAAAATGCGAAACCTGTAACCAATAACTCAAGATGCAAATAAGTGGAAAAGGAGGACAATGGCCCATCAATCAATCAGACTTAGATCACAAATTCAGAATAGATTTTTACTACTTTTGTTATTCCATTAGACTCTCAGCTGCGTGACTATAACTGATGTCAACTATAACTTCCTACCTGAACACACCCTGAAATACCTGTATCTCTGGTAGAAGCTTAATAAATTTGCACTACTAATTCACATAGTCATTAACTCCGTTCCGTTATCAGATTGTTTCGCAACACAGGGTGCACTTATCCATATATCAGTCTTCATTTTAACTGTAAATATTTGGAAGACTCATCTCTGTATGTATATATATAAATACAGGGCTATTACAAATGATTGAAGCGATTTCATAAATTCACTGTAGCTCCATTCATTGACATATGGTCACGACACACTACAGATACGTAGAAAAACTCATAAAGTTTTGTTCGGCTGAAGCCGCACTTCAGGTTTCTGCCACCAGAGCGCTCGAGAGCGCAGTGAGACAAAATAGCGACAGGAGCCGAGAAAGCGTATGTCGTGCTTGAAATGCACTCACATCAGTCAGTCATAACAGTGCAACGACACTTCAGGACGATGTGCAACAAAGATCCGCCAACTGCTAACTCCATTCGGCGATGGTATGCGCAGTTTAAAGCTTCTGGATGCCTCTGTAAGGGGAAATCAACGGGTCGGCCTGCAGTGAGCGAAGAAACGGTTGAACGCGTGCGGGCAAGTTTCACGCGTGGCTCATGCCACAACTGGACACCGACAGCGCCGACTTCATCTTTCAACAGGATGGTGCTCCACCGCACTTCCATCATGATGTTCGGCATTTCTTAAACAGGAGATTGGAAAACCGATGGATCGGTCGTGGTGGAGATCATGGTCAGCAATTCATGTCATGGCCTCCACGCTCTCCCGACTTAACCCCATGCGATTTCTTTCTGTGGGGTTATGTGAAAGATTCAGTGTTTAAATCTCCTCTACCAAGAAACGTGCCAGAACTGCGAGCTCACATCAACGATGCTTTCGAACTCATTGATGGGGACATGCTGCGCCGAGTGTGGGAGGAACTTGATTATCGGCTTGATGTCTGCCGAATCACTAAAGGGGCACATATCGAACATTTGTGAATGCCTAAAAAAACTTTTTGAGTTTTTGTATATGTGTCCAAAGCATTGTGAAAATATCTCAAATAATAAAGTTATTGTAGAGCTGTGAAATCGCTTCAATCATTTGTAATAACCCTGTATAGTTGAGTTAATTATTAAGTTCTGACACATTCTAATTTTCTGTCTGGACAGATGTTACCTGATGTAACAGCATTTCTTGTGTGGTCCTTGTTGATCTCAAACTCTATGAATAACATGTTATGTTAACTATCAAACATGTATATTACTTTTTGATGGGACATGTTTAATATATAAGTAAATAAAGGTTCAAAATGTTAGATGCTCACGTCTAACAGATGTAAACGAAGGTGGAAAGGAGTAAACTTGAGCTCCATTGATCTAGAAAAGGGTTCTGACTGAGTAAAATGCAACAAAATTCTAAAATTTTAGAAGCTGAATTGGAAGAACAGGAGGCTAATTAAACATTTACACAAAGGACAGAAAGCAGCCATGAAGCTAAGAAATGTTGTAACAGACTGGTTTGAAATCGGAAGAGGAGTAAGTCGCGATTGTTGTCTTTCACCAACGTGTGTGCCTCATGTATCGAAAACTTGACAATGAAGGCGCCAGAAGTGGAGAAGGAAAGGGAAGGAGTGAGCGCAGGTGGCCGGAAGGTCAATGGCATCGGGAGTACTGATGACATCTGACTGAACTGAGATAAAATTATTCAGTTCTGAAGGAGGAGTCAAAGAGGGTGGAAAAAAAATTCACAAAGAAAACTAAAGCGCATGACAAAAAGGATATGATGGTAAAAACAATAAAAAGTCGAATTGAAGAGGTTGTACAGTACATTTACCTTTGAAGTATGCAAACTATTAATTGGACGAGTAAAAAAAGAAAGAAGAACTGCAATGGTAGCGCAAGCTTTACTGAAAAAGAAACGATTAGTGTGCAGCAAAATTTGTTTGGCGTTAAGAAAACGGTTGTTTAACGCTTGACGTGTGTCAGGCGGCTGTGGCCGCTGGACATTGAAAAGGCAGAAAGAGACACTGAAGCATTGGGCACCTGGGTTTTGAGGAGAACGGAGAAACTGAAATGCGTGCACAAAGCGAAGAACAGTGAACAAATGGAAAAGTTAAATGACCAGAGAACATTCATGAAACTTTTTCAGAAAGGGAAGCAAACTGGGTGGAGCACATGCTGTGAGGCTATAGGTTTTTAACAAAAGCTATTGTATGCGCAGTGGAAGAACATGAGTAAATAGGAAGCAGAGAACAAAAATGCTGGATAAAGTGAAAAGGGACAGATATCACACTACGAAGTATTTGCCCTGGAACAGGTCTGTATGGGAACATCAGTAGTTTCAGGGACCTGCCAATAAACAGAACACCTTAATAAACAGAATACCTTATGATGTGGTAACCAATCATGTTTCACTTGAAAATATTTGATAGAGGTCAAGAAACACATTTGCATAAAACAGTGTTTCAGCAACAATTTAATGAAGTCACGGACCATAGGAGTTATTTTATGAGACGTTAAGTAATTTCTCAGTGACGTTTCTTGCAGCGGCTTTCGTCCTTTATCTTGCTTGTCTCTCTGTATCCTTCTGTTACCTTTTAGCATTCTTCATCTTCTCATTGTCTTTGAACGACACAGCAGTGATAATGTAATTCCTAGAGCACGTGACACTTAATAATATTTTTGTGGAGTTGGCTACATACCAAATATCCACAGACCTCTCAGCTGTTATTCATTTATTCCAATGAAAGTCACTTTCCTTGTAGCTGCATTTTTTACTACATCTTTATGTTTATCTCCTGTACGTACAATCGATTTCAAGACAGGATTATCTCATCTAAGGGACCTTTCAGGCATGCTTCATGAACCGAATTTTCTAAAGAATGCAGAAAGTAAAGCAAAATCTATGTCTTAGTGTGCGTGGTAGCTACTGTACATCGGTTTTAGTACGTTTTGTAGTAAAGAATAGGTTTTATTTGCTTCTCATAGGTTATTAATAGTATAAAAATTATTAACTAGAATTTACAGAACAAGGCCTATGATTGAGAGTGAGAAAATTTCCCTTCTCATGAATTATATTTTTAATGTAATTTTACTTCGCCTTTCCTTGCTCTGAGTGAAGAAGACTCGGTCAGCGCTGACTCGTAGTCTATCAACTATTGGACCTAGCACATAAGCGATCTTAAATAGTTTATTATCATCTTTAATTTGCAGTAACTGCATTCACAAGAAGCTGCAGTCACTTGCATTGTCTCATACATCCTCAAAACCATTTCTGTGTTTAGATAAGCATATACCTTAGGAGCAGCTAGTTTGTCAATTACACTGAGGCGACAGAAGTCATGTGATACCCCCTGATATCTTCTTGGATCTCCTTTTGCAAGACATGGTGCAGCAACTCGACGCGTCATGAACTCAATAAGTAGCCGAAAGTCCCCTGCTGAAATACTGAGCCACGCTGCCTCTGTAGCTGTCCGTAACTGCGAAAGTGTAGCCAGTCCATGATTTTGTGCACGAGCTGATGTCTCGATTGTCTCCCACAAATGTCCGATGGGATTCACGTCGAGAGGTCTGGATGGCCAAGTAATTCGCTCGAATTGTCCAGAATGTTCTTCAAACCAATCGCGAGCAGTTGTGGCCCGGCACTGTCATCCATAAAAATTTCATCGTTGTTTGCGAACGTGAAGTCCATGAAGTGATTCAGTTCATCTTGTGAGTAAGCCGGCTCGCAGATTTTGTTCGCTTTGTCCACCGAGGTTTTCATGACATCTCTGTTTTGCCTAGGACGATGGTTAGATTCCTTGTGGAGGTATCGATCCGTGTGAGGTATATAGAAAGAACACTCACACGGATCGATACCCCCACAAGTAATCTAACCATCATCCTAGGCAAAACAGAGATGTCATGAAAACCTTGGTGGTCAGAGCCAACAAAATCTGCGAGCCGGCTTACTTACAAGATGAACTGAATCACCTACGGTCAGCCTTTATGAAAAACGGATATACCAGCAAGGAAATTGATCGAGCCGTCCATTAAAGAAGAAAAGAAGCCAGAAGTCCAGAGCAACAACGCGTCACCTACTGGAAAAGTTTTCCTACCGTTCATTAATAAGGTCACGGACCGTATCGGGAAAGTTCTGGCCAAGCATGGGATCGAAACAATCTTCAGACCCACCAAGAAGATTAAGGAATATTTAAGAACTGCAAAAGACGCCCGACATCCCCTAACAACACCTGGGATATACAAAATTCCATGCAGTTGTGGACAAGTATATATTGGAACAACGAAAAGAAGTGTAAACACCCGCTTAGCCGAACATAAAAGAAACTGTCGCTTAGGACAGATCGAAAAATCGGCCGTAGCTGAGCATGTCTTTCGAGATGGGAATCACGAAATTAAATTTAATGAGACAAGCGTTCTAGCACGAACATCCCATTATCATGCGCGCATGTATAGAGAAGCAATAGAAATTCACAAACACCATAACAATTTTAATAGAAAAGAGGAAGTTTTAAAGTTGGACAAAATATAGATGTCGACGTTGCTCCAGCAGAATGACAATCGATTACTCCTAATCGAGAATGATGTCGCCTTCGAAAGATAGGGATGCCATCGGCATCACGTGACGAGTGGTGGTGCCCTCTGTGCGCTCTGTAAATGGTAGAGTGCCTGGAGCCTGAATGGCAGTAGCCGGACGACCTCAGAAGATGTCTCCCGCAGATGGAGACGAAACGTCAGGTGGAAATTTCATACATCGACCACGGCCTCTCAGCCCGGAAGTTTTAACTGAAGACAACACCGGCCGTGAAAGGCTACATTGTATGATTTCTGCAAACTTGTAATTTTTTTTAGAAAAGTAAGATTGGCCACGTTAATTTTAGTAATAAACAGTGATCGATCTGCACCCAACTGTGCCCTGCTAAAGTAACTTACAGAATGAGAGTTTCTGCCCCAACTGCAGACTTAACAGAGGCCGAGGGCTGACAGATGGTAAAGAGAGTGGCCTTACGGATCAGCAGCACGGCGCTACAGAAAGCCATTGCGACTGCGTCATGTCTGGCTCGTCGGTCGGCACCAGAGTATCGGGGAGAGGTCGAACGGACAGCATTGGGACAGACTAAGCCGCGACGGCCGCCTGATGTAAACTTCTGGCCTGGCCGCCGCGCTGTTAATGGAATTAAGGAAGCCGCGTAATCCCTGGGTGACAAACGCCGCGCCGTCAGCGCCCTGAGGACGGGCTGCCCGCTGCCGGCACGAAGCGACGCCACGCGGCACGAGCTGATCCCGTCCTGATTCACCGAAGCGCCGCAGCGGCGCCACCAGTCGGTCTGCAGACAGACAGCTGACGAGCGATGCCGTCTGGGGTCGAAGGCCGCCGAAGTGATCGCCGAAACAGGCACATGATACGTCCACCGCCCGTAACTGAATTTAGATACATTGATTATGAAATAGAAGCAAGTGAAGGTGGAAACTGAGAAGCGATGATGACATACATAAAAAGTCGAAAAAATTACAGAAACAATAACGAAAAGAAGACCGATATATTTTGATCATATGAGAGGAGCGAAAACAACATTGCCTAAAAATCACACAACAGATATTTGTCCAAATGTTTGCAGCCAGACGATGAGTGGGAAATAGACAAATGTGCTATCAAATGGCCGCGTAGACAGGAAGAGTTTAGTTGATGTGAGGTCTGCCAGTTAAGCAAAAGACATAACTGGCGGACCTCACATCCAACAATTTTAACTGTAAACACGGCATACAAGAAGCTGCAAATCAAAATGGAGGAAGAGTTTTGTTCATAGATTAGTTGCCCCTATCCCCACCCGTTTCACTCTGAACATTGCTGCCTACTTCGTTGGCTACACAAAATTCAGGTTCTTTGCCACTGCGTTTTACTTAAATGCTTAAGTTCATATTGAAAAAATAATTTCTCTTTTTCTCTTGATCTCGGTTCTACGCCCCTCAGTCCGGAACCGCGCTATTCCTACTGTTACAGGTTCGAATCCTGCTTCGGGCATGGATGTGTGTGATGTCCTTAGGTTGGTTAGGTTTAAGTAGTTATAAGTCTAGAAAACTGATGCCCTCAGATGTTAAGTCCCATATTGCTTAGAGCCATTTGATTTTTTCTCTTGATCTATACAGGATATTGCAGAAGTTATAGTCTATATTTAGGGATAATACACGATCACATGTGTACCAGTACAAGTGAACTTCTTCATCTTCGATACTGCGAAACAAATCTTTTCTTCTGTTAGTTGTGACTGTGACTAGATTGGACTATGGAAAGAAACTGGACTGTGTAAAAAATTGGGAATTGGTATGGGCGCTGATGACGAAGCTGTTGAGCGCCCCACAAACCAAACATCATCATCATCATCTTCTGCAAGCTCTCTGGCCTCCTTGTCTTGGGAGGAGGTAGTACAGATCAAAACAAGAAAAAACTGTCCAGTAAAAATGAGTTCAATAGAGCATAGCTTAAGAGGTGTAAGCTCTTGTCAAGTTGAAGAGGAATGTCTCACAGTGGCGGAAATAAACAAGTGCTCATACCTCTTAAGGTATGCACTTTAAGAGCCCATGTTTACTGGACATTTTTTCCCTGTTTTCGTCCATACTGTCACCTCGCAAAGTACGGAAAGCAAAAAGTCTGAAATAGAACAGATTTGTTTCACACTGTCGAAGATGAAGATGTAATCAATGCAGAGTCCATTTTTACTAGAGTTTTTTGCTTCAAATAACTGCTCCTGTCGTATCCCTGAATATTTGCAAGTTGCGCAATTTCCCGTGTCGCAGCAACAGTTGGCAAGGTTGAGCGATTAGAAATGGCACGGGAAGCCCGGGTCGAAGAGCCAGGAAAGCGCACGCAGGCACTGGAAGAAAGAATGGATCAATAATCCTAGGACATTAAAAGGCGGTAGAGCAGCTGGGAATCAGACAACAAGAAACGACGGAACAAGCAGTTGAGATGGAAGGGGCTGTCATGGAGAGGTGAAATTCAGTTGCCTAATTTCATAAAAACCTCTATCAGTATGTTACCTTCACCTACATCCGCAACATATTCCCCAAACCACCGTGTGGTGCGTGGCGGTGTGTACCCTGTACCACTACTATTTATTTTTCTGTTCCACTGGCAACGACGGAAAAATGATTTTGTGTATGCTTCCGCACAACCCCTAATCTCTCTAATCTTATCCACATGGCCCGTACGTGAAATGTTCGTTGGCGGCACTAGAATCGTTCTGCAGTCAGCCTTAAATCCGGTTCTCTAAATTTTCTCCGCAGTGTTCGCTGAAAAGAACGTCGCCTTCTCTCCAGGGTTCCCCTTTGAGTTTACAAAGCATCTCCATAATACCTGTGTGTTGATCAAAGCCACCGATAACACATCTAGCAGCCTGCCTCTCAATTTCTTCGATGTTTTCCTTCAATCCGACCTGGTACTGTTCCCAAACGCTCGAGCAGTGCTCGAGAATGGGTCGCTTAGTGTCCTATATCCGGTCTCCTTTATACATAAACCACACGTTCCTAAAATTCTCCCAATAAACCGAAGTCGATCATTTACCTTCCCTACTATAATCCTTATACGCTCATTCCATTTCTTATTGTTTTGCAACGTTACACTTAGATATTTAACTGACATGACTGTGTTAAGCAGCACACTACTAACATTGTATTCGAAAATTATGGCATTTACACTTACTTATATTTTTCTGCATTTAAAGCTAACTGACATTCATTACACCAACTAGAAATTCTGTCTACGTCATCTTGTACCCTCCTACAGTCACTCAACGACGGTACCTTCCCACACAGCACACCACCATCAGCAAACACCCTCAGACTGCCGCTTACAGCGTCCGCCAGATCGTTTGCGTGTATAGGAAATAACAGCGGTCCTACCGCAACTCCATGGGGCACTCCTGACGATACACTTACCTCTGATGAACACTGGCCGTCGAGGAAAACATACTGTGTCCTGTTACTTATGAATGTATTGTGGAATTCATGTTACGGCCATAACTTGATATACTTTTCTCCTCTTTATATCTATTTGTTCTTGGGAACTCCTTTTCCTGCTTTCTTGTTAGCTCTATGGTATATATGCGTTTGCAGGAAGACCAATGTAGTTACGATAGAATCAAAGAAGACACGGAAATCTTTCAGTTGTTGTTGTTGTTGTTGTTGTTGTCTTCAGCCCTGAGACTGGTTTGATGCAGCTCTCCATGCTACTCTATCCTGTGCAAGCTTCTTCATCTCCCAGTACTTACTGCAACCTACATCCTTCTGAATCTGCTTAGTGTATTTATCTCTTGGTCTCCCTCTACGATTTTTACCCTCCACGCTGCCCTCCAATGCTAAATTTGTGATCCCTTGATGCCTCAGAACATGTCCTACCAACCGGTCCCTTCTTCTTGTCAAGTTGTGCCACAAACTCCTCTTCTCTCCAATTCTATTCAAAACCTCCTCATTAGTTATGTGATCTACCCATCTAATCTTCAGCATTCTTCTGTAGCACCACATTTCGAAAGCTTCTATTCTCTTCTTGTCCAAACTATTTATCGTCCATGTTTCACTTCCATACATGGCTACATTCCATACAAATACTTTCAGATACGACTTCCTGACACTTAAATCTATACTCGATGTTAACAAATTTCACTTCTTCTTCATTGCTAGTCTACATTTTATATCCTCTCTACTTCGACCATCGTCAGTTATTTTGCTCCCCAAATAGCAAAACTCCTTTCCTACTTTAAGTGTCTCATTTCCTAATCTAATTCCCTCAGCATCACCCGATTTAATTCGACTACATTCCATTATCCTCGTTTTGCTTTTGTTGATGTTCATCTCATACCCTCCTCTCAAGACACTGTCTATTCCATTCAACTGCTCTTCCAAGTCCTTTGCTGTCTCTGACAGAATTACATTGTCATCGGCGAACCTCAAAGTTTTTATCTCTTCTTCATGGATTTTAATACCAACTCCGAATTTTTCTTTTGTTTCCTTTATTGCTTGGTCAATATACAGATTGAATAATATCGGGGAGAGGCTACAACCCTGTCTCCCTTCCTAACCACTGCTTCCCTTTCATGCCCCTCGACTCGTATGACTGCCATCTGGTTTCTGTACAAATTGTAAATAGCCTTTCACTCCCTGTATTTTACCCCTGCCACCTTCAGAATTTGAAAGAGAGTATTCCAGTCAGCATTGTCGAAAGCTTTCTCTAAGTCTACAAATGCTAGAAACGTAGGTTTGCCTTTCCTTAATCTATTTTCTAAGATAAGTCGTAGGGTGAGTATTGCCTCACGTGTTCCAACATTTCTGCGGAATCCAAACCGATCTTTCCCGAGGTCGGCTTCTACCAGTTTTTCCATTCGTCTGTAAAGAATTCGCGTTACTATTTGCACTTGTGACTTATTAAACTGATAGTTCGGTAATTTTCACATCTGTCAACACCTGCTTTCTTTGGGATTGGAATTATTATATCCTTCTTGAAGTCTGAGGGTATTTCGCCTGTCTCATACATCTTGCTCACCAGATGGTAGAGTTTTGTCAGGACTGCCTCTCCCAAGGCCGTCAGTAGCTCTAATGGAATGATGTCTACTCCCAGGGCCTTGTTTCGACTCAGGTCTTTCAGTGCTCTGTCAAACTCTTCACGCAGTATCTTATCTCCCATTTCATCTTCATCTACATCCTCTTCCATTTCCATAATATTGTCCTCAAGTACATCGCCCTTGTATAGACCCTCTATATACTCCTTCCACCTTTCTGCTTTTCCTTCTTTGCTTAGAACTGGGTTTCCATCTGAGCTCTTGATATTCATACAAGTGGTTCTCTTTTCTCCAAAGGTCTCATTAATTTTCCTGTAGGCAGTATCTATCTTACCCTTAGTGAGATAAGCCTCTACATCCTTACATTTGTCCTCTAGCCACCCCTGCTTAGCCATTTTGCACTTCCTGTCGATCTCATTTTTGAGACGTTTGTATTCCTTTTTGCCTGCTTCATTTACTGCGTTTTTATATTTTCTCCTTTCATAAATCTTTCAGTACACGTCACATATGGAACATTAAGCCCTTCCTGAAGTAACATCATGGGTAGTGAGGCAACAAACACGTAATAGGCGTTTTGATAGTGGTTTCGGTAGCCAAATTAATTTCCAATTTGACTAACAATGTGTTGATCTGAGAGTGATAGTCAAAGCAAAATTTTTGAACTTACTCGGAGAAAAGAGATTATTTGTTCTTGAATAGTAATATGGCATACTGCAATAGGTATCTAAGAGTACTGGTTTTCTGGCTTTTCAGTGCTCCATTTTGAGAGATTGATATTATCGTCTAGGTGTTCAATTCTCCTGTTGGCTGTCTTAAGATTCTGTTAGTTATGAAGGTTTCGTATTGAATAATGGTAGACAAATTGCAATATTACCCTTGTTGTACCAGATATGAAATTAACTGAATAAACTGATCTCACAGAAGAGGTGAGGCTTTAGTGCAGGTAGAGACGTGTGTGATGGAAGATATATTAAATTAATGTAAGTTAGGGCGTTACTTGGTTAATGGTAGGCATGAATTAAGTCTTCGTTTACACTCTGGAATCACGATTCTAGGTTTTTGCTTTTTGTTGCCCGTAGTGTAGCAGAAGGAATGACTTAGACCAGAGAGTGATGATATTTTCTTCGTAGACCGCGCCAAATGAGGCTCATAATCTTTACGAAGTTTTGTTGACCAACGTCGGGAGTTTACGCGAGCTATGTGCCGGAGATGATGTTTTTACATTGGTGTTGTAGGCTCTAGGGAGCTCGACAAGAGATTATTAGCAAGGTATTTCCTTGCACAGTGTTGTAATGGAGAGGAGCACTCTCGAAAATTGACTTGACTGAGACAAAAGAGTGGGGGTCAAGCAGCTGGAAGCGAAGCATTAGTAAGTAAGACATACGCTATAGTAAAAAGGTCAGAGAGAGAAAAAAGGGACAGAAGCGCCATATTAGCGGGAGGCTAGCCAGAGAGAATTAGGCAAGGTATAAAAATTAATTGGATCATATGACAAAGGTACAAGACGGAAAGAATCAAGGCTGAAAGTCATAGAGCATGCGAGAATGAGGCAAATGTATTTAGCGGTTTTTTTCTTGAAAGATAATAGTAGGTGTAAGTTGCTATGATGGTTGCTGCAATTTAATTTCGTTTGTGGCCAGTTGTTTTATGTCGCTTGTCCACGTTTGTTTAGAAACTTGCTACAGGACGGGACATTATGAAATGGATGATGGTATGAGGGAACAAGGATGTGATGAACTGTAGGAGATGGTTTTCATGGGACCATCCTTTCCCTAAATTAGCGTATCTGAAGGCGTGACGGACATTAAACATGAAGATCACTGTGGGTATCAGTAGATCAGATACTAAGTGCGAGTGATTCTTATGCATGTAACTAAGCAGGGTTAATGTACATTTTTATTGATTCTGGTGGTGGGTATAATGTGTAATAATCACTAATGTTCTCTAACCATAAATAAGAAATATATGTGTGCCTGGTGAAGGAATGATAAAAAAACTGTACTCCTTCTGAGTCAGTACGTGAATTGAAAAAGAAATGTAGTTTAAGTATGCTGGCAGTTAAACGTAAGATAGTCATAAACTCTTTGATATGATTAACAAATGAAAAGTAACTTATTGTAACCATCAAAGTAAAGTAAAACAGGTGGATCTATTGTAACGTATACTGTAAAGTTGCTAGGGCTATTTTATATGTATTTGTTAAGTTAGAGATAGGATTCTAACTAGAGGGTCTCGAGATTAGTGCAGATGCAACAAGAGGACAATGGACACTTTGGCACATGGTACCCTATGTCTCATCCGCTGAGTGACTGAGATGTTGCTGCATGGAGCTCCACAACTGATCTCACTGCTAGGGCTCACAAATGCGAGGGCAGATGCCACCTCTAAAGGTAGCGACACACAGGCCGACGAGTCGGCCAACCCCGCTCCCCCTCATTGCGTGGGTGTCCGACCCATCTGACTGTGTGTGTGTGTGTGTGTCGGGAGGAGGCGGGGGGGGGGGGGGGGACACTGCGACTGCGTGGTGAGCCCTATCTGCCCGCACCGATGGTGTGTCGGATGGCAGGCAAAGGCCAGGGAAAGCAGGTAGACGTCATCCAGCAAACCGACACACCCGGACCACCGACCTGGCCAGTAAAAAATCGCTCACACAAAGGTGAATCTGTCGGGACAGACTCTTTCGACAGTGCGGTTGACCGACTGGTCGGCCTGTGAACCGCTGGCTTAAGGTGACTGTGCCCTGCCCCTGCACCTCGCGAGAAGCGGTGTCACAGCTACTGCCACCTGAGGTGAACGGCACAGGCGTGTGTGTGCCGGACAGCAGCGCCTGCTGCTGCGGGAGGCAGGCTGGCCGGCCGCAGAGTGGAGCTCCTGCCAGAAGCGTCAGCCAGCAACACCCAGCCAGCGCAGCTAACGGACTTGGCAGGTTTCTCAGCACACCTAACGGGGATAATTTTGCAAAGTTTAGGCTCTCCTTAAGCAAATGTTCACATGGGCGATTGGATAAACATGTCTGAACTGTGCATAAGGCAGTAATAACCCTTTCTCCTCTGTGTGAGGGGTGCCACGTTTGTCCACAGAAACTGAGGGCTCTGAGACATTCACGACTGGTAAGCCAGTTCCAGAATTCGTTACTTCCTCTGCTCTCTGCACGAGTACTCGCAGCGTCATCTGGGGTTGATCATTTTGAGAAGCAAGTCCGTCCTAACAATCTCGGTTCAAATGGCTCTGAGCACAATGGGACTTAACATCCTAGAACTTAGAACTACTTAAAGCTAACTAACCTAAGGACATCACACACATCCATGCCTGAGGCAGGATTCGAACCTGCAACCGTAGCAGTCACACGGTTCCAGACTGAGCGGCTAGAACCGCTCGGCCACCGCGGCCGGCTCCAATCCTGGTACAATGCCTGTCATCGGCTGCGGTGTCCGTCAGTGCAACCTTCTTCCTGTGGGAGAGAAAACTCCAATCCAATCAATCTTATGTCGCACGGAAGTTGCTGCAAGCTGACGAATTAGGTCTTGAACCATTTGTGATGACCTAGTGCATACCAACTCTCCGTTGAGCAGCGATGAGACATTGGGCGTCACCATCTGAGATCAAGTGAACGTCGGAGTAGGCGAAATGGACTTTTCAGCGCAGGCACCACGGGGCAACAACGGAAGCCGTCAGTGATCGAGGGGGATCGTCGCACGATCTGTTCGTGTTCACGCCCGTGTAATGTGTCAGTGCAGCGTGTGTCCTGAATGTGACATCTGAGTTGAGCTTTAGTACATTCACACAGATTGACCACATATAATGCAGTTTCTGCTTTGCTTGTTGTTGTATGTATAATGTATTTCAATGTCATACGCATTGTTTGACAGGCGTTCTCTTGTCGAGCTGACATCTTCAAATTGCAAATGACTTTGCTTTGGGCGATGTGTTTAGGTCGGGATCTTTCTCTATTGGATTTTATCTGATTAGAGTTGTAGAATTTGTGTCCAATTAGTCCATTTATCTTGTATCGGTTTAGTCTTGTTCAGTCGTACTTTGAAGTATTTTTTATTTTTTTAACTATTTAAATATTCTAAAATGTGTAGCAGCCTCATTAGCTGTTCATAGATCCTCTATTACAGTGAAACTAACTCTTTAATTATTTTTATTATACACTTATCTACCGAATTTTGCCCGATAAAGACAATTCAAACGAACCTATTCATTTATTACCCACAATATACAAGACCAACGCAGTTTGACTGCTGAACATTGACAACATGACTTTCAATAATTAACACAAAAGATTTGCCATGAATTGCAATAAATCCTAACAATAATACAAATCCAAAAAATATTAAATTAGAGAAATATGAAACTACCTCCAACTCTGTTAATTACCTAACTCATTTCAATTACGAATCCCGATAGTGGAAGCCCCTAGTCTTTTTCATAAGTTACTTACCTCACAGAAAATCTTTGTAACACGAACTACAGCAATTACAGCAAGCAGCAACAACAGCCAGATGAATAAAAAGATTCTAACTACTATAGGCATATGGTTAACAAAAGAAAGATTTTGTTGTAGAGCAAACAATGCATTTAGAAAATTTGATCTTATTCATGTGAAATCCACTTCCAAAAATTATATAGTTGTCAATAATTCCACTGCCCAAATATTATCAACCATACATCCATCCTCGTACATTTCCTTGCGTCTCACTTTACAATGCATGTCCTACCAACAGAGAGTCTCCACTAAGAATATCATGTCCATACACTTCCCTGTCCAATCACTAACTGCCACTCCGTCCAGCCACAGAATCTCTTGCCGAGGGCGCAGAACGCTGTCAGCGATATTGACACATCTACAGCGCTGCCAACATATAAACAGGCTACTTACAACAGGATCACACACAACCGGTTTCGCTATGATTCAGTCGCATCATCAGGTGTATACAACTGTGAAAACACTTAATTCGAATTAGAAGGTATAATAATGGTGAAATGACGAACTACTCCGGAATTTTTTGCCAGTGGAGAGATCATCGTGGCATTTTGTCAGTTGCAGGCCACGTGTCCTGTCGATAAACATTATGTGTCTTTAATGCAGGGGTTTCCATTGCCTTCTCCATTCTCGTAACATTGTCCATTGCTGATTCTTCCTTCAGAATGACAAAAGAGTACCTTGAATCTCTGTCTACTGCTCCACCCTCTTTGACAAGGTCATTGGCTGAACGAGAGTGTCTTCTTATGCAGGAAGTCTTCGGCCACCATTGCTGACCATTTAAGCAGTGGCGAAGCTGGGACCCAGGAGGTTTTGATTTCTTGTCAAAGACGCTACAGTCAAAAATACTTTAATTAAATTACACAACTAAATGCAGCCAAGCCTAACAGAACACAGTTACTCGCATACATTCAATGTCCTTGACTATACCACGTCATTTGGATTTCCAGGAGGGGCTGCCAAGGGGGAAGCGACCATAAAAAAACTGAATAACCAACGGAAGGGTAACGTCGTATAAGTTTGTGTATGGAATGTCAGAAGTCTGAACGTGATAGGGAAGATGTAAAATCTGAAAACGGAAATTTTAAGGCCCGGTCTAGAGATAGTGAGGGTCAATGAAGTTAAATGTGAGGCAGACAAGGATTTCTGGTCATACGAGAGTAATATTAACAGCAGCAGCAAATAGTATAACAGGAGTATTACTAAAAATGAATAGGAATATAGGACGGAGAGTGAGTTACCTTGAAAAGTTTAGTGATAGGGTTGTTCCCATCACAATCGACATCAAACCAACAACAATGGTATGGGTATACATATTGATGTTGCAAACTGAGGTTGAGAAGATAGAGAATGTGTATGAGGATACTGAACAGGTAATTCAGTACGTAAAAGGAAATGAAAAATCTGACAGTCAGGAGGGCTTGGAATGCGGTTGTAGGCAAAGAAGTAGAAGAAAGGCTTATAGGAGGAGAACTCAGATCACAATTTAGTAATGATGAAAAGCTGAAGTTTAAGAGACTAATAACGAAGAATCAGTGCACGAAGAAGTGAGATCCAATAGTATTAAGGAATGAAGAGATAGGCTTGTACTTGTCTGAGGCTACAGACACTGCGATAATGCATCGCTAAATAGGCATTTCAGTTAAAAAGGAATGGACAGCTCTAAAAAGGGCAGACACAGAAGTTGGAAAGAAAAACATGGGCACCAAGAACGTAACTGTGAAGAGACCATAGATAACAGATGAAATACTTCATTTGATCAACGAATGAAGGAGGTGCAAAACTATTCGGGAAAATTCAGAAACACAAAAATAAAAATCACTTAGTAATAAAGTAAATAGGAAGAGCATGGAAGCTAAGAAGAAACAGCTGCATGAAAAATGTGAAGAAATCGAAAATGAAGAGATTGTCAGAGGAACTACTCAGCATACAAAAAAGTCAAAACAACTGTAAGTAGGCTGTTTAGGTTCTTATATTGGTAACGCCGCCGCCACGTAGCGCACTCTGTATGAAAATCACTGGCTGTGCTGTGATGGATTGGAAGAAATGCATTGAGAAGCTATAAGAAAATGGTTTGGCCAAAAAAGTAGTGTACAGTGGAGAAAAATTATTTTTGAAAGAGGATATGAACAGAATACAGAAAGCATGCATGGATAGGATTTTTTGGGTGGTAACAAATGTTGAAATAAGAAAAAAAAGATCTATGGAATGAAGTTTTGGGTTGGACTGCAGTACCAAATGTTACCCTGAAAACGAACCCTGTCTTTCCTTTCGTATTATTCCGCTATGTGATTATGTATCCTTGTGTATTTGTCTTTTTCCTGTCTTTATGTGTTTAGCTAATAAGATTTATGTTGTAGAATTTTTCAAATACTATGTTATTTTCTTTATAAAGATGTTTAGACATTATTTATTCTGTTCTGTTTTAATGCTCATGTGTGAAGTTGATGTTTCAATAATTATTCTGATCTTTTATATATTTACTTCTGTCATAATTCCTGTAACACTGATGTATATGTCTATTTCTATTCTTTTGTAAAGCTTGTACTACAAATGTTATCTGTATTGTTATGTTCTTTAATGATGTATTTTGTACCTTTGTTATTGTATTCTTATGTTATAAAATTGTAATTGACAGCAGTCCATCATATTATCAACTTGTAAGTTCCATTTCACTGCACACGTTTCTGTTGGTCATAGTATATGGACAATATGTGAGAAGTAGGGACTGTTAGTGTTTGCACGTGTGTTAATAATTCAGCAAGAGACTGGATAACAGCATTGCTAGTTCTAAGGACAATTCCAAAAACTTTGTGCGTGCACAAGTGGTGGTTTATGGACTTGCTATATTATCTCCAAGACTCTTCAATGGTGATTGTGCACCTGCACAAGGCTGCTGGCCATCTCTACGAGGACTACAGTGGGTCTGCATCTTTGATGACCCACCAATACCATTATTTCTACAAGGACTGCAGTGGGTCTGCACCTCTGGTGGCCCACCAATACCGTAATCTCTACCAGGACTACAGTGGGCCTACTGTGTGATGACCTACCTACCAATATTCTTCAAAACTTCGACTGACTCTGCTGTGGGTTTGCTCTGTTGTGGCCCATTACCTGTCTGCATGTCAAGAGTCAGCACTGTCTTTCCGTTGGAAGGACAACACTACTTCTTCAAGACTGCATGGAAATCCACTACTTCTGTGTGCAATTTCTTTTACTAATGAGTCATTGTGAAAAAAAAACTGTAGTTACTATTATGATGAATGATCAGGACTGTCTTTATAGACTGTGAGAAAATTTTAGCTTTTGACCAACATTATATTAATAAGTGTGTGCATTTGATTTCTTTGTTTTTGTAATTATGAAAATTTTTTTCAAATCTGTATTGGCCACTGCCCAAAACAATTTGTAAAATTTTTTGTGGGGAGCATGGGGGCTATGTATGTAGGCTGTTTAGGTTCTTATATTGGTAACGCCGACGCCACGTAGCGCTCTCTGTATGAAAATCACTGGCTGTGCTGTGTGCAGTCTGTGGCTAGTTTGCATTGTTGTCTGCCATTGTAGTGTTGGGCAGCGGCAGCTGGATGTGAACAGCGCGTAGCGTTGCGCAGTTGGAGGTGAGCCGCCAGCAGTGGTGGATGTGAGGAGAGAGATGGCGGAATTTTGAAATTTGCAATACTGGATATCATGAACTGCTATATACATTATGACTTTTGAACACTATTGAGGTAAATAGATTGTTTGTTCTCTATTAAAATCTTTCATTTGTTAACTATGCCTATCAGTAGTTAGTGCCTTCAGTAGTTTGAATCTTTTATTTACACTCCTGGAAATTGAAATAATAACACCGTGAATTCATTGTCCCAGGAAGGGGACAGATCCGGAGATCTTGCTGGCCAGGGTAGTTGACTTACACCTTCTAGAGCACGTTGGGTGGCACGGGATACATGCGGACGTGCATTGTCCTGTTGGAACAGCAAGTTCCCTTGCCGGTCTAGGAATGGTAGAACGATGGGTTCGATGACGGTTTGGATGTACCGTGCACTATTCAGTGTCCCCTCGACGATCACCAGTGGTGTACGGCCAGTGTCGGAGATCGCACCCCACACCATGATGCCGGGTGTTGGCGCCGTGTGCCTCGGTCGTATGCAGTCCTGATTGTGGCGCTCACCTGCACGGCGCCAAACACGCATACGACCATCATTGGCACCAAGGCAGAAGCGACTCTCATCGCTGAAGACGACACGCCTCCATTCGTCCCTCCATTCACGCCTGTCGCGACACCACTGGAGGCGGGCTGCACGATGTTGGGGCGTGAGCGGAAGACGGCCTAACGGTGTGCGGGACCGTAGCCCAGCTTCATGGAGACGGTTGCGAATGGTCCTCGCCGATACCCCAGGAGCAACAGTGTCCCTAATTTGCTGGGAAGTGGCGGTGCGGTCCCCTACGGCACTGCGTAGGATCCTACGGTCTTGGCGTGCATCCGTGCGTCGCTGCGGTCCGGTCCCAGGTCGACGGGCACGTGCACCTTCCGCCGACCACTGGCGACAACATCGATGTACTGTGGAGACCTCACGCCCCACGTGTTGAGCAATTCGGCGGTACGTCCACCCGGCCTCCCGCATGCCCACTATACGCCCTCGCTCAAAGTCCGTCAACTGCACATACGGTTCACGTCCACGCTGTCGCGGCATGCTACCAGTGTTAAAGACTGCGATGGAGCTCCGTATGCCACGGCAAACTGGCTGACACTGAGGGCGGCGGTGCACAAATGCTGCGCAGCTAGCGCCATTCGACGGCCAACACCGCGGTTCCTGGTGTGTCCGCTGTGCCGTGCGTGTGATCATTGCTTGTACAGCCCTCTCGCAGTGTCCGGAGCAAGTATGGTGGGTCTGACACACCGGTGTCAATGTGTTCTTTTTTCCATTTCCAGGAGTGTAGCTGGCAGTAGTGGCGCTCGCTGTATTGCAGTAGTTCGAGTAACGAAGATTTTTGGTGAGGTAAGTGATTTGTGAAAGGTACAGGTTAATGTCAGTCAGGGCCATTCCTTTGTAGGGATTTCTGAAAGTCAGATTGCGTTGCGCTAAAAAATATTGTGAGTCAGTTTAAGCACAGTCTTGTATAATTGTTCTAGGGGGACGTTTCACAACCTTTGGTGAAATTAAAAGCAAGGGCGATAACTTTAAGACTGCAATGGCAGTTCCACTGTTGAATGCAGAGGAGAGAAAGTGTAGGTGGAAAGAGAAGACTGAAGGGCTCTATGAGGGGGAGGACTTGTCTGATGGGGGGGGGGGGTGACAGATGAAGAAACTGGAGTCGACAGGAAGAGGCGGGGCTCTCAGTATCAGAATCAGTTGCTGAGGTAGCAGCTCGTCTCGGTAAATGCTCGTAGCAAAGCGATGTGGATGCTAGTGATGAGGTAGGAATAGGCGTATTTTCAGCTAGACACGAAGGTCTCGTTTTAAAGCACACTCTGTCAAACGATAAAATAGTCAAGACTCCTTTATTTGGTGTCCTATATGCATGTTCCTAATACAACCTGAGCGATGTAGTCATCATCTTTGAAGCAATTTTGTATTTAATTTACGTGAATACTTTCGAGTGTTAGTTACCAAACAATGTTGAACTTTCCATGGACTTTGCCTCTCAGTTTCTGGCACATGTGTATTGTACGGAATTAACGTTATGATTTGTTACTCTCGCCAGTGTGTGTGAGTGAAAATCCTGATTATAATACATTCCATCCGGGTTTTTCGTTGTACAAGACTGAACCACTTAGTTGACTTTCAACTCTAACAGTCCTTTCCATGTTTTATCGCCACAATGGTTCCAATGGCTCTGAGCACTATGGGACTTAACTTCTAAGGTCATCAGTCCCCTAGAACTTAGAACTACTTAAACCTAACTAACCTAAGGACATCACACACATCCATGCCCGAGGCAGGATTCGAACCTGCGACCGTAGCGGCCGCGTGGTTCCAGACTGTAGCGCCTTTAACCGCTTGGCCACCACGGCCGGCCTTATCGCCACAAGATTGTTAACAAGCAGCGTAGTTCACTTAACAAAATGCACACACTTTCAGCACAAAAGAGAAACACTTACAAACATAATTCCTCTTACTGACGAAAGACGCTCTATACCCGCAGTACATAAGCAGTCTGATCGACAGACATTGACTGCTAAAAGGAAGCGGCCAAACTGAAGTGCACCCTTTGGCGTGAATCTCAATGGTTATAACTGAACTTTCGCTACTTGGGAGAGAGCTCACACGAAAGATGAGTGATCGTAGCACAGTGAAATTTTGTGGAAACATTTACAAGGACATGTGAAAGAGAAATAATTGACAAACCACTGAAAGAAACACATTTTAATTTCCGGATGAGAGGGTTGAAATTTTGTGATCTTGACGATTACGCATTTTGGAACGATTAACCAATGTTTTAGTTTTCCCCAAACGTTTTACGGAGTAACCTAGAGACCTCACGAGCAGTGTGTGGTGGAGCTCTATCGTGACTCCAAAGCACCTCTCTCCAGTGAATCACGGGTCACATGTCCTCGGAGGAGATCGCAGTAACATGTACCGTTCACGCTGAATGTCCTTGGCCTTTGGGGTCCGAGTTTCTCAAACAAAGATTGACCAGTCATGAACTGTGCTGCGGTGGCACAACGCTGATTGACGCGTTCACTATGCGGGTGAATTTCATGAACGTTCGTCGGCGGTGACGAAACCCAAATGTGATAATTGTCAGTGTTCACTGCCCCGCAGAACTTGAAGTGTGCTCCGTCACTCCACAAAATGTTCCGAAATCGCAGGTCGTCAATTTCAACCGTTGCACGAACCACCGTATGAGCAAAGTCTACTGGAATGTCTTCGTCATGTGGCAAAAGTTGGTGAGTAACGTGACGTTTGTACGGATACCATTTCGCAGCACGTTTCGAACGGTGGACTATGGAATGTTCAGCTGTTGTGACACAGATCGTACATTGCGTCCAGAATTCTCGGCCACGGCAACAGTGACTTCTTCAACAATTTGTGGCGCAGTTCGCCGTCGGTCTCTCCCAGGAGCAAATCGAATCATTGGCCGATCGTTCCGAACTGCCAAACCCCCGAGATCACCAGATTTGAATTCTCTAATGTGGAAATTAAAATGAGTTTCTTTCAATGGTTTACTCGTTATTTCTCTTCCGCACGTCCTTACAAACGGTACCACGAAGTTTCATGGTGTTTAATGCCCTCTCCCCCTCCAGGTCAAGTAGGGAAAATTGAATTAGAACTGCTCTGTTTATATGGTACAGTAATGTTCCCAGAAACTTCTAAAAGCTTGAGAGCATCTAATTGGAGATTGACATGGTATCCCCTTTTCGTATTATTAACAGTTTTATATAAATCTATCACTTGTCATTCTTGTAAAAAATCAGAGGAGTAAAATTATGGTAAAACTTATGTTATTAGTTGCAAAAAAGAAATATTGGTATTCTCAAGTATGCTACATGTAAAGGAGAGTATATGTTTAGCTTTTTCAAAATGCTGCATTATTTAGCATTATTTACGATAACGTTAAGTGTATTTTTGGAACATAGGTATAGTTTTCTCTTAAGTGAACAATAAATTTCTATGTAATATTACGTAAATTATATTTGAAAAATATTCGAACCATGTGGTATTTGTTACAGCTCATATAAAGTGAAATCTATAATATAACTAGTTTTATGACCAAAAACTTGTACAGGGTGTTTCAAAAATGACCGGTATATTTGAAACGGTAATAAAAACTAAACGAGCAGCGATAGAAATACACCGTTTGTTGCAATATGCTTAGGACAACAGTACATTTTCACGCAGACAAACTTCCGAAATTACAGTAGTTACAATTGTCAACAACTGATGGCGCTGCGGTCTGGGAAACTCTATAGTACGATATTTTCCACATATCCACCAAGCGTAGCAATAATATGGCGTAGTCTCTGAATGAAATTACCCGAAACCTTTGACAACGTGTCTGGCGGAATGGCTTCACATGCAGATCAGATGTACTGCTTCAGCTGTTCAGTTGTTTCTGGATTCTGGCGGTACACCTGGTCTTTCAAGTGTCCCCACAGAAAGAAGTCACAGGGGTTCATGTCTGGCGAATAGGGAGGCCAATCCACGCCGCCTCCTGTATGTTTCGGATAGCCCAAAGCAATCACACGATCATCGAAATATTCATTTCTGATACTGGGAGCCCTGCCTCTTCCTGTCGACTCCAGTTTCTTCAACTGTCACCACACAAGTCCTCCCCCTCATAGAGCCCTTCAGTCTTCTCTTTCCACCTACACTCTCTCTCCTCTGCATTCAACAGTGGAACTGCCATTGCAGTCTCAAAGTTATCGCCCTTGCTTTTAATTTCACCAAAGGTTGTTTTGACATCTTGCATAAACCACAAAGTGTTCGCAGTGTCGTCTAAGGCAGTTTGTACCGCCACAAATTCACGAAGAATGTCCAGATAGCATGATGCAGTAATCGTTTCGGATCTGAAAAATGGGCCAATGATTCCTTTGGAAGAAATGGCGGCCCAGACCAGTACTTTTTGAGGATGCAGGGACGATGGGACTGCAACATGGGGCTTTTCGGTTCCCCATATGTGCCAGTTCTGTTTATTGACGAAGCCGTCCAGGTAAAAATAAGCTTCGTCAGTAAACCAAATGCTGCCCACATGCATATCGCCGTCATCAATCCTGTGCACTATATCGTTAGCGAATGTCTCTCGTGCAGCAATGGTAGCGGCGCTGAGGGGTTGCTGCATTTGAATTTTGTATGGATAGAGGTGTAAACTCTGGCGCATGAGACGATACGTGGACGTTGGCGTCATTTGGACCGCAGCTGCAACACGGGGAACGGAAACCCGAGGCCGCTGTCGGATCACCTGCTGCACTAGCTGCGCGTTGCCCTCTGTGGTTGCCGTACGCGGTCGCCCTACCTTTCCAGCACGTTCATCCGTCACGTTCCCAGTCCGTTGAAATTTTTCAAACAGATCCTTTATTGTATCGCTTTTCGGTCCTTTGGTTACATTAAACCTCCGTTGAAAACTTCGTCTTGTTGCAACAACACTGTGTTCTAGGCGGTGGAATTCCAACACCAGAAAAATCCTCTGTTCTAAGGAATAAACCATGTTGTCCACAGCACACTTGCACGTTGTGAACAGCACACGCTTACAGCAGAAAGACGACGTACAGAATGGCGCACCCACAGACTGCGTTGTCTTCTATATCTTTCACTTCACTTGCAGCGCCATCTGTTGTTGAAAATTGTAACTACTGTAATTTCGAAAGTTTGTCGGCCTGAAAATGTACTGTTGTCCCAAGCATATTGCAACAAACGGTGTATTTCTATCGCTGCTCGTTTAGTTTTTATTGCCGTTTCAAATATAC
This sequence comes from Schistocerca cancellata, assembly GCF_023864275.1. NCBI lineage: Eukaryota > Metazoa > Arthropoda > Insecta > Orthoptera > Acrididae > Schistocerca > Schistocerca cancellata. The sequence goes on along the minus strand of NC_064632.1, from coordinate 2,698,448 downwards.
CGGTCATTTTTGAAACACCCTGTACATTGAAGGATAAAAATAATATTTAACATGTTTGGGAATAACATGGAGAGTCAGGGACTGTGTGGCTGGCCCCGGAGGAGGTTCGAGTCCTCCATCGTGCATGGGTGTGTGTGTTTGTCATTACGATAATTTAGGTTCAGTAGTGTGTAAGCTTAGGGACAGATGACCTTAGCAATTAAGTCCCATAAGATTTCACACACATTTGGACATTTTTTGAATAACATGTGAAACGTCCCCTTATGAAAATTTTATACATGACTGTGCTTAAACTGACACACAATATTTTTAGCGCAACGCAATCTGACTTTCAATAATCCCTACGAAACAATGGCCCTGACTAACATTAACCTACACCTTTCACAAATCACTTACCTCACAAAAATCTTCGTTACTCAAGCTACTGCAATACAGCGAGCGCAACTACTGCCAGCTAAATAAAAGATTCAAACTACGGAAGGCACTAACTACTGATAGGGATAGTTAGCAAATGAAAGATTTTAATAGAGAACAAACAATGTATTTACCTTAATAGTCATAATATATATATGAGTTCATGACATCCATTCTGTACTCAAAAATCCGCCATCTCATTTCCCACATCCACCACTGCTGGCGGCTCACCTCCAAATGCGCAACGCTACGCGCTGTTCACATCCAGCTGCCGCTGCCCAACACTACAATGGCAGACAACAATGCAAACTAGCTACAGACTGCACACAGCACAGCCAGTGATTTTCATACCGAGCGCTACGTAACGTTGCCGATAAGAAAACATAAACAGCCTAGTTACACATGGAGAAGCGTTGAATTTTCGCAAACACTTTCCTATGTCGACTTAGTCCAATAGGCATGAATCCTCTACTTTATAACTGTAAATAAGGATGAACATTGTCGGAAAAAGAGATAAGATCGCAGTTTTCGTTAAACTAGAGGATGCTACTGCAAACAATAGTTGACATATGAATGCCATTGTCGTGTTGTACCTTTAAAAAATGGTTCAAATGGCTCTGAGCACTATGGGACTTAATATCTATGGTCATCAGTCCCCTTGAACTTAGAACTACTTAAACCTAACTAACCTAAGGACAGCACACAACACCCAGTCATCAAGACGCAGAGAAAATCCCTGATCCCGCCGGGAATCGAACCCGGGAACCCGGGCGTGGGAAGCGAGAACGCTACCGCACGACCACGAGCTGCGGACTGTACCTTTAAACGGCAAGCAGTGTATATTGGTAGAAGCATTGGTATCACAAGCTTTCGGATGTCCTTTATGTCACCAAAATAAACAGAATAAATTTCTTTTACTTCCGTCTTTGATCACAATACAGGGTGATTCAAAAAGAATACCACAACTTTAAAAATGTGTATTTAATGAAAGAAACATAATATAACCTTCTGTTATACATCATTACAAAGAGTATTTAAAAAGGTTTTTTTTCACTCAAAAACAAGTTCAGAGATGTTCAATATGGCCCCCTCCAGACACTCGAGCAATATCAACCCGATACTCCAACTCGTTCCACACTCCCTGTAGCATATCAGGCGTAAGAGTTTGGATAGCTGCTGTTATTTCTCGTTTCAAATCATCAATGGTGGCTGGGAGAGGTGGCCGAAACACCATATCCTTAACATACCCCCATAAGAAAAAATCGCAGAGGGTAAGATCAGGGCTTCTTGGAGGCCAGTGATGAAGTGCTCTGTCACGGGCTGCCTGGCGGCCGATCCATCGCCTCGGGTAGTTGACGTTCAGGTAGTTACGGACAGATAAGTGCCAATGTGGTGGCGCTCCATCCTGCTGAAATATGAATTGTTGTGCTTCTTGTTCGAGCTGAGGGAACAGCCAATTCTCTAACATCTCCAGATACTGTAGTCCAGTTACAGTAGCAGCTTCGAAGAAAAAGGGACCAAAAACTTTATTGGCTGAAATGGCACAGAAAACGTTCACCTTAGGCGAGTCACGTTCATACTGAGTTGTTTCCCGCGGAGACTCGTCGATTCACTTCTGCCATACTCAACAACACAAAAAGCTTTCTGTTGAGCGGTCGCCATCTTAGCATCAACTGACGCTGACGCCTAGTCAACAGCGCCTCAAGGGAACAAATGTACAACTAAATGAAACTTTATAGCTCCCTTAATTCGCCGACAGATAGTGCTTAGCTCTGCCTTTTGTCGTTGCAGAGTTTTAAATTCCTAAAGTTGTGGTATTCTTTTTGAATGACCCTGTACTGTTAGGTCCTTAGCCTACCAGTCTCGGTCAGCGATGACCCTCTTCAGACCTGTTTTAAAGTATGTCCTCATATTATGAAGCTATAGTGGCATCGCCAAAAATCAGCAAAGCATTGTCGCACGCACGTTAGGCGCTCGAAAACAGTTGTGCAACGTTTAGTGAACAGCCTGCACACACACACACACACACGCACACACACACGCACACACACACGAAATACGGAGACAGAGGCCCCTTTCCAGCCCCGCACGGCTGTCGTCGGACACGCCGGACGTGCGGCTGCAGCCGTGTTGCAGCAGGCCACCATCCTGGCACTGCTCGCGTTGCTTCCAGGCGAAGCCTCCCCCCTTTACACCGTCTCTGACTCGGAGACAGCCAGCACGCTGCGCAATTTCAAACAAAGTGGAAATCAGGATATGAACCTAACCATCCGATGAAGACCACTCTAGTGGCATAAGCTCATCTAAAAATACAGAGACCCTCTCTTCAGAACATACGAGGTATGTCCACAAAATAAGTTCCCTTTGGTTATATAAAACAAAAGCGTACAGATAGAGAAAAAATATTAATTGTAAAAAAATCTGCAGCTGTTAAACTACTTTTCTACATAGCCTTCGAATTTTTGTAGGCACTTGTCATAGCGTGGCACGAGTTTTTGTATGCCTTCTTCATAGATGGTTGCCACCTGTGTATTCAGCCATGTGGTATCATCTTCTTTCAGCTCGTCACTATCGTTGAAGTGTTGATCGAGGATACATTTTAGATGTAAGAAGAGATGAAAGCCACTAGTAGAGAGGTCCGGGCTGTATGGAGAATGATCAAACGCGTCCCAGTGAAATTCCCGTAAGAGTTGTTTGGTCACATTCGCCGTTTGACAGTATTTTTTTTTTTAAATCTTATGGGACTTAGCTGCTAAGGTCATCAGTCCCTAATCTTACACACTACTAAACCTAAATTATCCTAAGGACAAACACACCCATGCGCGAGTGAGGGCTCGAACCTCCGCCGGGACCAGCCGCACAGTCCATGACTGCAGCGCCTGAGACCGCTCGGCTAAACCCGCGCGGCTTTGACAGTAATCCTCGGCGCTTGTTCTGCATTGTGCGGCGCAATTTCTTAATGATCTCGCAGTAACCATGTGCAGCGATAGTTTCGTCTCGTGGTAAGAAATCAATCAGCAAAATGCCTTTCCTGTCCCAACTAACGGTGTACATGACTTTTCCAGGTGTCAAGATTTGCTTAGGCTTAACCTTCGTTGGGGATGAAGTGTGCCTCCATTTCACTGAATGCCGTTTTGTTGCAGGGGTGTTGTACGGTACCCAAGTTTCATCCCCCGTAACTATCCGAGAAAGAAAACCATCTCCTTCTTCATTGTAGAGGGTAAAAAATTGAAGTGCACTGCCCATCCGTTGTTTTTGTGTTGTTCAGTAAGAAATTTGGGTACCCAACGTGAGCAAACTTTTAAATTTCCATTTTTCAGTAACAATTTCATGAATTAGTGATCGTGAGATTTGCGGAACTTCCATAGCAAAGGCACTAAGTGTAAACTTACGTCTGTGCTTAACTTCTCTTCAATTGTGTGAACCAGTTCATCAGTAACCACAGACGGGCGTTCACTTCGTTCTTCATCGTGCTCTTGATCACGTCCTTCATTCAACAGTCTGACCATTGAATCACTCATAGCATTTTGTCCGTAAACCTCGCAGATTTGCCGATGGATTTCCTTTGGTATAACTCTCTTTGCGTTTAGAAAACAAATCACAGATCCGACTTCACACGTGGCGGCATTTCCAATTATTACGGCTGACATTATGAAGAAGCACCACAAAGCACACGTCGGCAGCAGCGATCTGAAAATGGCGCACACGTCTCCTCCTTGAGTCACAGTAACTGCCACTCATGCTCGGAACTGCGACCGTAGCGCTGCCGCGGATAGAAATAGAAACGGAACTTACTTTGTGGACGACCCTCGTATGTGTGAAATTGAAAACAATCTTTCATTGAAAACTTTTTCTTTATTTTATGAACTGTTTAGAACTATGAGATCGTCGTCAGATGAGTCTGCTTTCCTAAACTAGTGAGCAAAACACAAAAAGCTTGTGGCCAAGATAGATACCGTCAAAAGATGTAAAAACATAAAGCTGAGATACATCACATTTGACCCGTCCCATTGGGCCACCGTTAGCGTAAAGTAATTTAAATATTATCTGTCTAAAATTACCTAGGGATGTAATCATTTTCATGTAAGACTTTTGTGACTTACGAGCGCTTGCTTTTACAGCTACAAAAGAGAAAAATTTCTGTTAATGTAACACAGTAAAAGCTCGTAACCGGTACATAAATTATATTTCTTTCGTAAATTATTATAAACTCGTTTTGAGTCACTTTAGTAAGTACACCAATGCATAGTAAAAACTTTCGATCAAATGATAGTGTTGAGTAGCGTGTAAAAGCAAACAATTTTGTGCGAAATCCTTGAAGACAATAATTTTCCATTGTTTCCTGTAGCATGTGTTGGTGGAAGTATAACTCTTTACTTAATATTCGATTGTAATGTAATTAGTAGAATTTTTAGACTGGACAGAAACACAATTTGTGAAATCTCTGTAAAGTATGAGACACCAGTGCTAGTGTTCTACCTGCAGTATTTTTATTTCAAACGACTTCAATACAAGCCTGCAACAATAATGGATAATCCCAAATCCACAACTTCCGTGGAAACACTTATCTTGTGGTCTTTGGCTCTTCACGTTTACAGTCCACAGCTTCATTTTCTGGAGTATTTTTAACAAACAAAATCTTCGCGTAATATTTGTTCATTTGGCTTCAACCATATACAATAAACCAAGTAGGATACACAGAACTATAGAGGTAAAAGAAGAAAGGGCTGCACATTACGTCCCAAACTTGTAGCCGACGTCCGCCATCTTAGTAGCCGAAAACATTAGGTTCCCCTAATACCAATCTCTATGACTCATGCGGTGATAGCTCCCCCTCACGCCACTCTCACGTGTCTGTGTCCAGTTTCGATCATGTTGCGTGCTTTGATTATGTGGAGACGTTGTTGTTTGTTTCATCAAAAATACCAGCCTGCTCTGTCCGGAACCGCGCTGCTGCTAAGGTCGCAGGTTCGAGTCCTGCCTCGGGCATGGATGTGTGTGATGTTCTTAGGTTAGTTAGGTTTAAGTAGTTCTGCGTTCTAGGCGACTGATGACCTCAGAAGTTAAGTCCCATAGTGCTCAGAGCCATTTGAACCATTTTGAACCAATGGCCTCGCTCTTTGATTACCTCCCCCAAATCAACCAATCAGCCAACCAGGTTAGGCAATCATTAATGAAAAAACTGCTTAAATACATATTAAATAAACATCCAGTTTAGAGGGTCTTAGGTTTATGAGACTATTCCCTTAATCACATTTGTAGCATTTCACAGTCCGCAGCTCGTGGTCGTGCGGTAGCGTTCTCGCTTCCCACGCCCGGGTTCCCGGGTTCGATTCCCGGCGGGGTCAGGGATTTTCTCTGCCTCGTGATGACTGGGTGTTGCGTGCTGTCCTTAGGTTAGTTAGGTTTAAGTAGTTCTAAGTTCTAGGGGACTGATGACCATAGCTGTCAAGTCCCGTAGTGCTCAGAGCCATTTGAACCATAGCATTCCACAATGCTGGAAGATGAAACTTCCTGGCAGATTAAAACTGTGTGCCCGACCGAGACTCGAACTCGGGACCTTTGCCTTTCGCGGGCAAGTGCTCTACCAACTGAGCTACCGAAGCACGACTCACGCCCGGTACTCACAGCTTTACTTCTGCCAGTACCTCGTCTCCTACCTTCCTGCGAACCAGGAGAGCTTCTGTAAAGTTTGGAAGGTAGGAGACGAGGTACTGCCAGGAAGTTTCATATCAGCGCACACTCCGCTGCAGAGTGAAAATCTCATTCTGGAAATGCTGGAAGATGTTTAAAAGTTATATCTCTTTTTGTACCCTGTAAATTGCTATTATTGGCCACATACTGAATCACACATCATAGGTAAGATTTCAAATTGAGGAGATGTGCAGACTACAGTGAGACTTGTGCACTGACAATGCAATAAAACAAGAACTCTATTCTGCGTGGTGGTATACCACTATGCAGTTCTATTTCTTTGTTGTTTCAATAATCGTTCACTTTGTTGACATGCGCAGTGTTGCCACGTCCACTCTACGCAGAAACTAATAAATGGTCAGCACACACATGTCTACCGAAGTGCCAGCTCGCTACAACCGTCGATGTCGTGCCAAAGCTCCGGACAACTTCCCACTTCCACCTAAGGCTGGGTGCTCGTGGTGCCGTTCCTACACCATAAAACGAGCCCTGCTGATCCTGGTTGAAAAAAGAGGGAGCCTGGGTGGAAGGGTTAAAAATGTACGAACACAAAAATCACTACGAAAACACCAAAATAAAAATTAAACAGTATGTTATCGTAATGTTTCGCGTCCCAGCGGAAGCGCTGCAGCATAGTCGAAACAACCTTGGCAACGTGTGGGCGGACATTATTCTGGAACAGAACGATGCCGTTCGTCAACGTACATGGAAGTTTACACTTAATGGAGCACTCCAGTTTTTTCAAAGTGTCCACGCACCGCTGTGCGTTAATTGTGACACCATGTTCCACAAACTTTATGAGCAGTGGGCCCTTGCAGTGAAAGAAAAAGGATCAACTTGCCTTTACCGGGCTGGCAAGTGCCAGTTTGAATTTTTTTTTCGGTGTGGTGACTCTATGTGGTTCCACTGTTCGCCCAGACACTTGCTCTTCGGCTCAAAGCGATGACATTTATGTTTCATTTCCCGCGACGATACTTGACAGAAAACAATATTCTTCATCGTGATACCGTCCGAGGTGCAGCAGTGATGTCGACAGTCTATTCAACGCCTGCTCCCGTCAGGCTGAGGGGAACGAACTGCGCGCAGATTTTCCGGAACGTCAAAAGTGCTCTCATGTGGTGTGAGTGGTACCTTCGCTGATCCTCAACATCAGCCGAATAGCATAGACTGTCCGCCGTCATTTCTGACGAATGCCGGACATTTGCCACACCAGACATTTTCCACGCCGGACATTTGCCACACTGGACATTTGCCACGCCGGACATTTGCCACGGCGGACATTTGCCACACTTGCTCCTTCGCCAAGTAGCTTGAGTAGCGATCCCTCAGGTAAGGGAAGCCCTTCCCCGCACTACCTCTGTCTGCTTTCAAACCGTCGACTGCATATCTTACTCGATACAACCAGTACATAAGGGACCTCCTTCTTCGACATCTCGGCCAAATACAGAGCTTCTTTCCCGAAATCGAAATATTTATAACTTTTTGGAAACGAAAGCAATACTGACGATTATGTCAGTATGTACTTAGTTCTGCCAAGTATAAATATAGATTCCTCTGTCTGTATGGTAGCTTCCTTTCACGCTTACTGATTGCGATAGAAACAGTCCATCGGCATGGGAGCAACAAGAAAGGAACGATGAAACGAGAATGCGAATGTACGCTAATCATTTCTTTTTGATCACTGCATTTGTGCCTACTTTAATTACTACAACTGCATACCCAAAAGACAATAGGGAAAGAATAAATGGGTTTATGAATGTTTGAAAAGAAGAACGACATACTCCATATTAATTTACTCTCTAAAAACACTAGTTAATAAAGTGTAGCGGGACAATGTTCAAAACATAACTGAAACACGTTCACTAAATAGAGATAAGAACATCTGTGATTGACATGTCATCTAAAGTCGACTTATAATTTTAAAATGTTAAAATTATGAAATGAAGTAATACAGAATGCTACGCTTGTAATGTACATTGCTGTTCTACATTGTTTAGCTCTGGTATTTACAGGGTCACAGAAAAAGCATCTTAGGTTCTGGAGGGAAAAGCCGTAATTGTTATTATCTGCACTAGAACAGAAACAAGAAGGACAACTTAAGGAAAAATAATGTAAGCTCACAATCGACTTTGAAGCAGGTAGTTCCTGTGACTTAGTATGGGCAGAGGTTATATTCGACAACCGGAATAAATTAATAACTGGCTCCTTTTACCGACCCCCTGTCTCAGATGAAACAGTTGCTGAACAGTTCAAAGAAAAGAAAACTTGAGTCTCATCACAAATAGGTACCCTACTCATACAATTACAGTTGGTAGTTACTTCAATCTACCTTCCACATGTTGACAAAAATACATTTTCATACCCTACTGTAAATAGAAAACAACTTCTAAGAGATAGTCTCCAATCCTTCCAAACTATGTAAATGAAGACCATATGTGGCTTAAGTTCAAAGAAATAGTATCAACAGCACTCGAGATATTCATACCAAATAAATTAATAAGAGACGGAACTGATCCCCCATGGTACACAAAACATGACAGAAAGCTGTTGCAGGAGCACCGCAAAAGGTACGTATAATTTAGAAGAAAGCAAAGTCTCCAAGATTTGTGAAGTTCTACTGAAGCTCGAAATTTGGTGCGGATTTAAATGCGAGGTGCATTTAATAGTTTCCACAACGAAACTCGCTCTAGAAATGTGGCGGAAAATCCAAAGAGATACTGGTCCCATGTTAGGTAAACCAGCGGAAAGGCTCAGTAAGTACCTTTACTGTGCGACAGCGACGGTAATGTTACTGATGACAGTGCCACTAAAGTGGAGTTAGTAAATGCATTTTCCGAAATTCCTTCACCAAAGAAGACGAAGTAAATATTCCAGAATTCGAAATGAGGACAGCTGCAAACATAATTTAGAAGTAGATATCCCTGGTGTTGCAAAGCAACTGAAATTACACTGTCAGTGACAGAGAAAATGATCAAATATCTTTTCAAAAAGTCTCTAATGTATAAGAAAAGTAGGTCTAATACATTCGTTTCTGATGTTCTTTAGTAACAATTAATTTTCAGTAGTACGCTCCTTGCTTTTACTGACCTGTTTAAAGATAATCAACAATTTAGTAAGAAATTTTAATTTTTAAAGGGCTATATCTAAATGTACTTAAGTAGATTTACATCTATTATAAATGCTTGCAGCTAAACTTAAATAAAAAATATTTGAGGTGCCAAAATTGTCAACCTTAGGATCAGATCAGTTTTGGGATGTCAATTTTAGGTGCAATTCAAAGGTTCAGTTCCCACATTCTTTTACAAAAGCGTATACTATCAGTTAAACAAACCATTATATTTTAGGCGATAGTTGCGATTCTGAAGCTGCAGAAAATTATTTTAGAACTCACAATAATAGTATGGCCATAATATTGGAAGGTAGAAAAAAGTTATCTTAACGTGGCAGCAATAGGGATACTTTTGTGAGGCTTTAAACACTTTTTAATTTTTACATTAAAGGCTGATTCGCATCACACTTTGCACAGGCTTTGGACCGTGAAAATGGTAAATGACCATCCACCATTCTGACGTGTGTAAAATCAGCCTAAAGACGCTGAACTAATGTACACTCTATTTACAATTACAACTTAATATTAGCTCCAATAATGCTGCTTCAGTGTTTTAATAATTTTATCTCAGTAACCTGCGAGGACTCAGTGGTCTTCATAGTTGTTAATACATTATTTTTAACATATTTTCGTCCAGTTTCTGAATATGGGCAATGGCTTTCAAGCAAGGCCTAATGTTGCCAGTCTCTTCATAGTTCTTTACGATTCTCTCTATCCTGTCGTCCAGCTTCAAGTACTTCTTCTTCCTCTTCTTACCTTCAAGATTCATTTCCAATTTCATGTACATGCAGTTTGTGAGCTCTGCTTCCTTTTTCAGGCACTCCACCAAATAGTTGACTCTAGGGTGAGGGTTTCCAATAATACTATTTATTTTGTTGTGCCACCCTTCAACAGCATTCGTCGTTCGGTGCCTTTCTCCATAACAGTTCCATGTTTCTATTGCGATATCCTCATTCTCTAGCCAGTTATCCACAAAGTAGTCAAAAATTGAGAGAACCTTCATGTTATCAGGAGCTTCTGCATGAATCTCAATCCATCCATTGCTTACGTCCTCCGGTTTTACAACTGCCAGCGCTGCACACACGCTGACGTGAAGTCTTAAATCCTCGTTCTAGCGGTACTCCTCATTTAGACCGAGAACTCGAATTCTTCTCCATAAACTCTTCTTCATATGGAAATAGAATCCATTTATTTCGGTTGTGGGAAAAACTTGACGAATGGCCGATATCGCAGCTGCCTCAAAGTCCACCTTTACTTGTTTAGGACACCAGTCAGAGACTGCCTGTTTTATCAGACGAAACAGACGAACATATGTGTCTTTCTTCTTATTAGGGAGCAGTGCAAATACAGTAGGAAGAATGTTTGTTTCTTTAATCGGGTCTCCTAAGTCTACGTGTGTGGTGTAGATCTGTGCAAACTGCTTGCTGCATCTCTGAAATGTTCCATCCATAAAAAAATGGGAACATGTTTTTAAACTTTTTTTTCCTTTGCTTCCACTAAAAATCATTATTCTCACCTCTAATCTATAGTCTTCCACAAGAAAACTACTGCCATCTCCCATTTTAATAGATCTTCATGAAGATCAATTTCATAAGAGTTCTTAGGCTCTTGTTGGTTCCCCAGCTCTTGACTCCATCGACGACGCGTGGTTCTCTTCATAGATTCTGAATTAGGCATCACTGTAACAAAGTCTTCCCTCGCAATGATCCGCTTTTCGGGGTAAGCACATCCACGTAACAACACCTTCTTTAGATTCCCTCTGTTTAAGACACGCGTAACCTTTCTAAGATAAACTGAAAGAACCAGCGGTTGTAGAGAGTTTCAGGGAGAGCATAAGGGAACAATTGACAGGAATGGGGGAAAGAAATACAGTAGAAAAAGAATGGGTAGCTCTGAGGGATGAAGTAGTGAAGGCAGCAGAGGATCAAGTAGGTAAAAAGACGAGGGCTAATAGAAATCCTTGGGTAAGAGAAGAAATATTGAATTTAATTGATGAAAGGAGAAAATATAAAAATGCAGTAAATGAAGCAGGCAAAAAGGAATACAAACGTCTCAAAAATGATATCGACAGGAAGTGCAAAATGGCTAACCAGGAATGGCTAGAGGACAAATGTAAGGATGTAGAGGCTTGTCTCACTAGGGGTAAGATAGATACTGCCTACAGGAAAATTAAAGAAACCTTTGGAGAGAAGAGAACCTCTTGTATGAATGTCAAGAGCTCAGATGGCAACCCAGTTCTAAGCAAAGAAGGGAAGGCAGAAAGGTGGAAGGAGTATATAGAGGGTTTATACAAGGGCGATGTACTTGAGGACAATATTATGGAAATGGAAGAGGATGTAGATGAAGATGAAATGGGAGATACGATACTGCGTGAAGAGTTTGACAGAGCACTGAAAGACCTGAGTCGAAACAAGGCCCCGGGAGTAGACAACATTCCATTTGAACTACTGATGGCCTCGGGAGAGCCAGTCATGACAAAACTCTACCATCTGGTGAGCACGATGTATGAGACAGGCGAAATACCCTCAGACTTCAAGAAGAATATAATCATTCCAATCCCAAAGAAAGCAGGTGTTGACAGATGTGAAAATTACCGAACTATCAGTTTAATAAGCCACAGCTGCAAAATACTAACGCGAATTCTTTACAGACGAATGGAAAAACTGGTAGAAGCCGACCTCGGGGAAGATCAGTTTGGATTCCGTAGAAATGTTGGAACACGTGAGGCAATACTGACCTTACGACTTATCTTAGAAGAAAGATTAAGGAAAGGCAAACCTACGTTTCTAGCATTTGTAGACTTAGAGAAAGCTTTTGACAATGTTAACTGGAATACTCTCTTTCAAATTCTGAAGGTAGCAGGGGTAAAATACAGGGAGCGAAAGGCTATTTACAGTTTGTACAGAAACCAGATGGCAGTTATAAGAGTCGAGGGACATGAAAGGGAAGCAGTGATTGGGAAGGGAGTGAGACAGGGTTGTAGCCTCTCCCCGATGTTATTCAATCTGTATATTGAGCAAGCAGTAAAGGAAACAAAAGAAAAATTCGGAGTAGGTATTAAAATTCATGGAGAAGAAGTAAAAACTTTGAGGTTTGCCGATGACATTGTAATTCTGTCAGAGACAGCAAAGGACTTGGAAGAGCAGTTGAACGGAATGGACAGTGTCTTGAAAGGAGGATATAAGATGAACATCAACAAAAGCAAAACGAGGATAATGGAATGTAGTCAAATTAAGTCGGGTGATGCTGAGGGAATTAGATTAGGAAATGAGAAACTTAAAGTAGTAAAGGAGTTTTGCTATTTAGGGAGTAAAATAACCGATGATGGTCGAAGTAGAGAGGATATAAAATGTAGACTGGCAATGGCAAGGAAAGCGTTTCTCAAGAAGAGGAATTTGTTAACATCGAGTATAGGTTTAAGTGTCAGGAAGTCGTTTCTGAAAGTATTTGTATGGAGTGTTGCCATGTATGGAAGTGAAACATGGACGATAACTAGTTTAGACAAGAAGAGAATAGAAGCTTTCGAAATGTGGTGCTACAGAAGAATGCTGAAGATAAGGTGGGTAGATCACGTAACTAATGAGGAGGTATTGAATAGGATTGGGGAGAAGAGAAGTTTGTGGCACAACTTGACTAGAAGAAGGGATCGGTTGGTAGGACATGTTTTGAGGCATCAAGGGATCACAAATTTAGCATTGGAGGGCAGTGTGGAGGGTAAAAATCGTAGAGGGAGACCAAGAGATGAATACACTAAGCAGATTCAGAAGGATGTAGGTTGCAGTAGATACTGGGAGATGAAGAAGCTTGCACAGGATAGAGTAGCATGGAGAGCTGCATCAAACCAGTCTCAGGACTGAAGACCACAACAACAACAACAACCTTTCTAATCAGCAGGAGGCCGACCCTTGTTCGTTGTAATAACTTCCATACTGACGGTCACGTTAAGAACTTCGAAACCAAGCGGGCGGGTGTGGAGGAGGAGCAGGTGGAGGAGGGGAGGGGGGGAGGGGACAAGGGACCCAACCCTGCGGAGCTGGTAAAACTGTGGCAAATGTCCGGCGTGGCAAATGTCCAGCGTGGCAACTGTCCGGACACCATTTCTGACGACAACGTCCACGGCAGTAATGGCAGAAGGAGTAATGACACGAGGAACCTGTCCCAGCCCACTGTTGTATTTCAGTGACATCCGACCTTTTTGTAATCGTTTATTGTTTGCACACACGCGCGCACGCTACATACTTTGTTCACCACACACAGCAGATATTCTGGCATTAATTTTGTTCCTTCCCCAGTCAGCGCCCACGCTCTACCTCACTGTGCCTCTTTCCCGGACGCACGTACAACTCGCTGACCTCATGTCGAGCACATATAGACAAATGGCAAACGTCCGTGCTGTTCCATCCTCATTGCAGAGTGAGGGCACTTCTGTGCGCCCACCTGCGTGCGATACCAACGTCATCGCCGTGCTCGTTTCTAGTCTACCTCGTTTTCATCTGTGTGCCCCTTATATACCATACGAGGACTCCGTTTGATCCCAGGACTACGAAACTGAAATTGGATTTTGTCTGGACAATAGGTTACGACAGCTATAGCCCCTTATGGATGTTTTAATTAATCACCAGCAATTAAAACATAGTCTTATAAATAAAACTAGTTATCAGAATCGGAGTATTTTCGTACCCGCCTGGATAACCGCAAACGTTAACACGCCGCTTCCGGGATTTGGGGATGCGCCAGGGGCTCGGATCAAATCCAGAATGCTGATTAACGACGATGGCCGCTGGGCTAACCAACCTTGGTGTGGTTTCTAGGCGGTTCCCCACATCTTACTAGGTCTACACTGAGCTGATACCCACATCAGAAGGGACTGATAACATTACACAGAAATTTCTAAAATCATTGGTGGAAGTGGCAATAAAACGACTACTCACGTTGATGTGTAGAATTTATGAATCGGGCGATACACTATCAGACTTTCGGAAAAACATAATACACAGAATTCGGAAGACAGCAAGAACCGATAAATTCGAAAATTAACGCACAATCACCATCAGAGCTCAGGCACCAAGGTGCCGACAAGAATAATTTACAGAAGAATGGAAAAGAAAATCGAGGACGTGTTAGATGACGATCAATTTGGCTTTAGGAAAGATACAGGCGCCACACAGGGAGTTCCAACGTTGCGGCTATAATGGAACTAAGACTGAAGAAAGATCAGTTCTCATTTATAGGATTTTTCGACCTCGAAAAACCGTTTCACAGTGTAAAATAGTGCAAGATGTTCGAAATTCTGAGAGAAATAGCGGTAAGATACATGGAAAGACGGTTAATATAGAATATGTACAAGAACCTACAGGGAACAATAACAGTGGAAGACCAAGAACGGAGAACTCGGATTCTTCTTCTTCTTAGCGTGCCTGTCCGCTTCGGACGTTGCCGATCATCATAATTAATATTAGACCAAGATCTAAGGTTGTCGAGCCAGGATACTCTTATTCGTCCCGGAGGTCTCTTTCCCTCGATTTTTCCTTATAGGTTATGTTGAAGCAGCTCATATCTGTTTTGATTCCTCATATAGTGGCCAAGGTATTATAGTTTGCGACACTTGATGATGTTTATCAGCTCTGGGCTTTTATTAACTCGACGTAGAACCTCGACGTTTGTCACTTTTTGAGTCCATGATATTCTCAACATTATTACGTACAGCCAGAGTTCAAGGTCTTGGAGTCTGGCATTGGTTGCCTTTGTAAGGGTCCATGTTTCCACACCACATAAGAGAACTGAGAACACACAGCACCTGAGGAGCTGCCTTTTTGTGTTTCTGGTAAGACTGTGACTCTTGAAGGCTGAACTCATCGAGTTGAAAACATTCCTCTCCTGCGAATTGTCCCACGCTTCGCTAATGATGGTGCGCAGATACGGGTACTGTGAAACTCGCTCTATGCTTGTGCCACTGATGTACAGATTCACACCTCGAATGTTCTTCCTGCTGATGATCATAAATTTTGTTTTGTTTGTGTTGATGTCCAAGCCGTATTTCTTGCTTCTCTCTGAAATTATGTTTATTAGCTTCTGCAGCCCTTACAATGTATCCGCAAACACTACGGTGTCATCTGCATAACGAAAATTGCTGAGTATGACCCCATTCACTGACATTCCTTTTTCCATGTCAAGCAACGCTTCTTTGAATATGTATTCTGAACACAGGTTAAAGGGTACCGGTGATATTATACAGTCCTGCCCGACGCCCTGTCGTATTCTCACTTCTTGTGATTGGTCTTGATCTATTCTCATGACTGCAGTTTGGTTCCAGTATAAATTGAGTATTACTCTTAGCTCTTTCCCATCAATTCCTCGGATTAAGTAGGGTTAAGACATGGATATAGTCTTTCGCTTATGCATCGAAGAAGGAATGATGGAAATAAAAGAAAGATTCAAGAGTTGAATTAAAATTCAAGATCAAAGGATGATAAGATGACATTGCTATCCTCAGTGAAAGTAAAGAAGAATTACATGATCTGTTGAATTCAGTGAACAGTCTGATGAATGAGATAGGGACTAAAAGTAAATCGAGAAATGAAGAAAGTAGTGAGAAGTAGCAGAAACGAGAAGAGCAAGAAACTTAAGATCAGAACTGGAGATCACGAAGTTAAGAAAGTGTGGTACCTATAAAGCAAAATAGTTCATGATGGACGGAGTAAGAGGAACATAAAAAGCAGACCAGCAATTGGAAAAAGGTCTTTCCTGGCCGAGAAAACTCTACTAGTAACAAACATAGGCTCCAATTCGAGGAAGAAATATCTGAGAATGTACGTTTGGAGTACTGCATTGTATGGTAGTGGAACACGGACTGTGAAAAAAACAGAAACAGAAAAGAATGGAAGCTTTTGAGATGCGGCGCTACAGACGAATGTCGAAAATTAGGTGGAGTGTTATGGTAATGAATGAGGAGGTTCTCCGCAGAATCGGGGACGAAAGGAAGATATGGAAAATACTAACAAGGAGAAGAGAAAGGATGATAAGACGTCTGTCAAGATATCAAAGAATAACTTCTATGGTATTAGACGCAGTTGTGGAGGGTAAAAACTGTAGAGGGTGACAGCGATTGGGATACATCCAGCAAACAATTGAGGACGTAGGTTGCAAGTGCTACTCTAAGATGAAAGAGTGGGCACAGGAGAGGAATACGCGGCGGGCCGCATCAGACCAGTCGGAAGACTGATGACTCAGACAAAAGGTCACACAGGATAACAACATATGCAGACAATCTGGGTACACAAATCTAGTCCTGGGGGAGAGGGAGCGGGGTTAGTGGAAGGTGTGACAACAGGAAGTTCATACGGCTACCTTCTACCATTGCCACTGCCAGAATCAAAAATTAAGTTGTCCATCCCGTTAAGATACGGGATTAAGGCCAGGAAAAAGAAGAAAAAAAAGGATATAGGCATTTTGACTTCGTACTTCGAAAAGGAGCTGTAAAAAAAAGTCATAATTAAGGTGAGCAGTGATCTCACATCTGGCTTCGTAGGATTAGTTCATGAAAGGTATCTCCCACAAAACATTATTATACTACTGCGAATAAGAGGCAAACGTGAGTCATTTTGACAATCGATGCGTCAATATCGATATTCGATGCAGCAGACGCCATATTCACTTTAGCACATTCAACTGCTTTGTAATATAACTTTCTGTATGCCGTTTGAAGGCAACAGCGTATTGAAAATGTATCACAAACACGTCACCTAATCATTAAACGTCAGTTAATATCGCATCAACGATATAAGCGTTCAAGAGATACAATGATACAGAGACTTGAGACAAAAAGCGTACTTTGTTATGACTGTAGTACAAGTATTTTCTGCAATATTCGTTGTTATTTAAGATTTCCGTCTGATTAGAGAACGAAGTATGAAATAAATATTTGGCTGTTTATTTCCTAAACGAGTGTATGGTTCGGCAGCAAAGTAAGAGGACAGCTTAAATTGCTGCGAGTGAAACTAAGAGCAGTAACATTTATACTCTTCCTTGTCACAAATATTTCGGTGTTCTTTCCGAATAAATGGCGATTTCCGAGTGTGTGGTTAGTCCGGAACCTATTAACACAGTTTTAATTGCTGCTACTGAAACCAACAGCAATAAACTTCGTATTCTTTCTTCTCACAAATATTTGGCTCTTTATTTCCCAACATGCGGGGACTTCCAAGTGTGTGGTTTGGCAGGAATCGAGGAAGACAGCTTTAATTGCTGCTAATGAGACGATAAGCAGTAGCATTCATGTTCTTTCTTGTCACAAATATTTCGTGGATAACACTCATCTCAAAAGATCTTCTGCAAACCAGTGGCACCTGCGCTCAGTATATTTGTGCCGCTAACAACATGTGAGTGCGAGCTGTTACCCATGCGAGAGAAGCCCGCAGCCAACGCTAACGAAAGTCGATAGCAGTTCCTCCAGTTGTCGATATTGCGCGTGGCGTCAAAATCGCGTCACGTTTGCAGGAAGTGTTGTGAAAGGAATGTTACCCGATTCAGCCTAATGAAATACTCAACGTGTTTAATCCATACTTTTATACTAATATTATCAAATGTGGAAGTAGCTCTGTCTGTTTCGTTTTCATGACTCAATTGCTGAACGGACTTCGATGAAATTTGGTAAAGAGATAATTTGAATCTTAGGAAGATCATGGTCTGCTTTAGAAGGTAATAAAGAAAGAAAGACATCGATCCCCCAGAGAGTGAAGAAAGCAATGGAAGATCTCTTTTTCTTACATGAGTGGGTATAAACCAGGTTAAAAAAATATTAAATTTGATGCATAATGTACACACTGTATAACTACTTCAACAGTACATTGCATAGATGCACACTTCTGCACACACCACTCCACACACACCGCTTCGCAGTGACACTGCGCGTGCCGCCAGGTCATGCCTTGTGGGAGTTTGGATCGCAGGGTGGCGCGGGGGGGGGGGGGGGGGATGATGGAGGGCGGGCGCGCACATTACGAGCTACGGACGGGCAGACACATGAGCGCCGCTGACGTCACTGCAGAAAGCAGCTTACTTACTCACCATCACTCATCATAGCTACTTATGTGTGATTTCGGCCATGGGTGAGGGTTAGTACCTTATAAAGGTGTTTTTCATCTGAAACAGTCGATCTTAGGCTGACAAACTGTATGGGTAATTAAGCAGAATTATATTGCACTGTCCTTGCATCCTTGGTATGATATAGAAGCTTATACAAAGAAGTGGATCAGCTACGATTTCACCATTTTTGAATTCGGCGTTCCTTCTTGTTGAAGGGAGAGGTAGCACGAGGGTGCTGATAACACAGACGATAAATAAAACACTTTCCTCAACACATTTGTCATGTTCTTTAAAAGTTTTTATTGTGCACAGGAGCGTCCACATAGACCAAAATCTCGCTGCCGCTGAAGAAGACTAATAAGGGGAGGATGGATGCGTGGGTTGTAGATCAGCTCACACACACAATGGAAGTTGCGTAGAATAGTAAATAGGAAAACATATTACTCAACTTTGGTAACGCTCGTTACATAATTTTAGAATGCACGTTTAGCCTATCTACCTGCCGTAGACTACAGTTCCATGAACACAAACTAAATAACGTTCTCTGCACTAAAGCTGGAAGAAAACCGATATCCTGTCTTGATTCGAAGAATACTTACAAATTAATAGTATTCAGTTAAATCTCTAGGCAGACCGTCTTTGTACTTACACTGTTCTGTTTTTACGGAAGACTAAATAGTGTCTGATGTGAATCTTCAGGTTTTGGCGGCGCAAAGACTGTTCCATTAAGTTTCGGGTGTGCAGCCGCAAGAAATCTCCTTCTTCTTCTAATATTTCGGCTGTATAACGTTCAGCCATCTTCAGAGTGAGCCGCAAGACTGCCGCTCCAGTGCTCGCTTCCTCCCTTTATACTGTTTTACCGCGCGACTGCACATGCCGCCACAGATGCACCACAGATGTGGTGGCTTTATTTACAAAGGTTCCCCTTCCAGAATCTCTACAACTTATTGAAAGACGTTTTGACAAAGAGATTTCAGCTTTATTTAAACATGTTCTGACCTCCACATATTTCTTATTTAAAAGCGAATTTTTTGAACAGACGGACGGAGTCGCCATGGGTAGTCCCTTATCCACTCTGGTGGCCAATTTATTTATGGAGGACTTCGAGGAGAAGGCGCTTGAATCTGCTGACTTGAAACCCACAGTATTCTGGAGATATGTTGATGACACCTTTGTAGTTTGGCCCCGTGGTGAAGACAACTTGCAAGACTTCTTAAGACATCTGAACTCCCTCCACGATCAAATAAAGTTCACAATGGAAATAGAAAAGGAGGGATGCCTTCCATTTCTGGATGTTCTGGTTCGACGCAGAGAGGATGGCACTTTGGGACATGAAGTGAATAGGAAGCCGACGCACACCGACCTGTATTTACGTGCAAATAGCTGCCACCATCCTGCCCAGACAATGAGTGTTCTCCGAACTTTGACTCACAGAGCGCATATTATTTCTGACAAAAGCAGTCTGCAAGGTGAACTTCCCCACTTACAAAGAGTGTTTGAAGACAATGGGTACTCTCCACATCAAATACAGAGGGCACTGAAAATGAAACCGAAAGAGGCCACAAGAAAAGCAGAAGAAGATGAAGAAACCTTTAAATCGATGGCCTTCCTGCCATATGTGAGTAGCCTCTCATCAAAAATAGGACGCATTCTCGGCAGACACAAAGTAAAAGTGATTTTTCGTCCTCCACCCAAGACAGCTGCACTCGTGGGCTCCGTCGAGGATGATTTGCTGCTCAGAACATCTGGAGTTTGCAAAATTCCATGTGAATGTGGCCTTTCTTACATCGGACAAACAACTCGTACTGTCCAAGAAAGATGTACAGAGCACCGGAGGTACACACGACTTTTACAACCTAACAAGTCGGCAGTGGCAGAGCACTGCATTGATAACGGTCACAGTTTGTTGTATGACAACGTCGAAATTTTGGCAACTACATCATCCTTTTGGGACCCGATAGTAAAAGAGGCAATTGAAATTCGCTTTACGACGAATTTAATTAATAGAGATAGTGGTTTCAATCTTGATAAATCATGGAATCCGGTACTTGCTGTAATAAACTCGCAGAGACGTCGTCACAGTGCAGCTCACAATGATATATCGATATGCCGACACAGATGAACTGCGGAGTCATAGGTACAACTCGCGCATTATGCACGTCTCTGACGCCGACCAGCGTCTCTGGCGCATTTGCATCTGTGGCCGCATGCGCAGACGCGCGGTACAACAGTATAAGGGACGAAGCGAGCACTGGAGCGGCAGTCTTGCGGCTCACTCTGAAGATGGCTGAACGTTATACAGCCGAAATATTAGAAGAAGAAGGAGATTTCTTGCAGCTGCACAACCGAAACTTAAATAGTGTCTCTCTATCGGCCACTATTTCTCCCTCACTCGACAACTTGAAAACATGACGGAATTGCAGGAACCCCCTAGAAAGACTCGGACTGACTTACGACTTGCAGCTGACAACTTCTCCTCGTGCACGGCTACTCAGGCGCGTGTCTGCTCCTAGTGGAGCTGCTGCTCCAGGGGAAGCGTGACCGGTTTGCGCGCAGCGATGTTCCTGCCGCGGTACTTCTGGTACCAACTGTAGCAAACTACTCTTGTGTGGTATCTCACTACAAACAGTTGCTTTCCATTAGAACGTTTAAAACGGAGTACTATCACGAGCAGGTAACCTAGGTGATTGACTAAAGGCATAAGTATGTCATGTAGAACTAAGTGGGAATTACATCAAAACATTAGAAATAGTCTCAATCGAGCTGCAATAGCCCATTACAGAACAGTGCTGTACTGTGCTTAAAATATCATTAGTAAGGACAAAATCGTATTGTATGCAAATAGAACAGAAAATTATCAGGATGAAATTAAAACAATATGGTCAGTCACGAAGAAAGTCTCCGACCAACAGCAAAAGGTCAAGGACATAAACTCAACAAATTTGGTATAAGACAGGTAAATTAAATAAAAGATTAGTTTCTACAGGGAATCCCGTGACTCTCATAGAAAATGACTTTCCAAGACTGCCATCTTAAACACACATCTGTGACACTGACAAGGGGGGGACTGATTCAGGAATTAAATCCTTGAACGCTAAGGACTGTCACTGATATGATGGGGGATCTGGTAGCATACTGTGGAAGTGTGAAGCATGTGTTAACCATATACTTAGGCACATTTGTAATTTCGTTTAGGAATGGTCAGTAGTGAAATCGTTTATAATAATGGAGAAAGGGATAATGTAGAAAATTCTAGGCTTGCTTCTATGACACTTCTGTTCCCAAAAATTGAGAATTCCGTATATATATATATACCCTTATATATATATATATATATATATATATATATATATATATATATATATATATATAAGGGTAATTGATCATTTTGGTCGCACAACGTCATGTAAAGAGAACTGTTTAGTTTTAGAAGTGGTTTAACAGCTGATATATACTCAGCAGCTCATGATCTGCATAGCATTCGTGTAAGTTTTATTTTATTTATTGTTAACTTTTTCATTTCGTGTACAGATTCGTTCTATGACTCTAGAGATTTGCTCTTAGTTTGGTCTTACAGAACTTAAAGTGTAAAACAATATATAATAAAGAAAGCTATTTATGGGACTGAGGTCATAAAGAAGAGACGTATGTTGCTGAAGATGAGGACGAATAAAGTGGCACCTCCAGTGCTGGTACGGAAACAAACACTGAAACGTCGCCTTAGAAAAATTAATGAATTACTGTGCTGATAAACCTCTACGTTATTTGCTTTTCAAACAGCTGAGCAAAACTGAACGTACTCAGACATTTCTCTCTTTACTTATTCTGATCAACACTAAACTGACACACAATATTTTTAGCCCAACGCAATCTGACTTTCAATAATCGCTACAAAAGAATGGCCCTGACTAACAGTAACCTATACCTTTCATGAATCACTTACCTCACAAAATCTTCGTTACTGGAACTACTGCAATACAGCGAGCGCCAATACTGCCAGCTAAATAAAAGATTCTAACTACTGAAGGCACTAACTACTGATAGGCATAGTTAGCAAATGAAAGATTTTGATAGAAAAGAAACAATGTATTTACCTTCATAGTGTTCAAAAGTCATAATATATATATCAGTTCATGACATCCAGTCTTACAAATTTACTCTCTCTAATGGAAACATGTCCAGATCATCCGCTCTCAAAACTCCGCCGTCTCACTCCCCACATCCACCACTCATGGAGGCTCACCTCCAACTGCGCAACGCTACACGCTGTTCACCTCCAACTGCCCAACACTACAATAGCGAATATTCTAACAGTGCCAACCAGCCACAGACTGCACACAGCACAGCCAGTGATTTTCGTACAGAGCGCTACGTGACGTTACCAACATAAAAACCTAAACAGGCTACTTACAACTGTCATTTCTACGCTGTCCATCAAAAATTCTTGCAGTGAAAATATATAATGTGGAAATGGCCCAGTATTATTCAAAATCTTAACTGCTCTACAAAAGAGATATAACTTTCTTCTGCCAAAGTAGCCGTTGGAAGACAAGTTTCATCGTTGCTAGAGTTATCTAATTTAATACAACGACGTTTTCATGTGTGCTATTTGGATTGCTCACAGTAATCAAAGAAATTCGTAAGGCTTTTTCTCGTGAAAGTCAAGTCATATGGAAATAACCCACTTTTAGTCAAGCATTTAAATATTTCATCAGGATCCAACATGGGCTCTGTTTGTGCCCTTTATACACTGAAGCGCCAGAGAAACTCGCATAGGCATGCGTATTGAAGTACGGAGATATGTTAACATGCAGAATCCGCCACTACGGTCGGCAACTCCCACATGAAACAAGTGTTTGGCGCAGTTGTTAGATCACTTAGTGCTGCAGCAGTGGCAGGCTATCAAGATTTGAGTTTCAACGTGGTGTTATAGACGGCACACGAGGGGTGGGACACTGCATCTCCAAGGTAGCGATGAAGTGAGCATTTTCCCGTACGAACATTTCACGAGTGTACCGTGAATATCAGGAATCCCGTAAAACATCAAATCTCCGACATCGCTGCTGCCGGAAAAAGATCCTGCAAGAACGGGTCCAACGACGACTGAAAAATAATCGTTCAACGTGATAGAAGTGCAACCCTTCTGCAAATTGCTGCAGATTTCAATGCTGGGCCATCAACAAGTGTCTAAGTGCGAACCATTCAAGGGAGCATCATCGATATATAGGTTTTCGAAGACGAAAGCCCATTTCTGTACCCTTGATGACTGCACGACACAAAGCTTTACACCTCGCCTGGTCCCATCGACACTGACATTGGACTGTTGATGACTGGAAACATGTTGCCTTTTCGAGCGGATGGACGTGTACGGGTATGGAGACAACATCATGAACCCATGGACGCTGCATGCCAGCAGGGGACTGTTGAAGCTGGTGGAGGCCCTGTAATGGTGTGGGATGTGTGCAGTTGGAGTCATATGGGACCCCCTGACACGTCTAGATACGACTCTAACAGGTGAAACGTACGTAAGCATCCTATCTGATCCTCTGCATCAGTTCATGTCTACTGGGCATTCCGACGGACTTGGGCAATTCCAGTAGGACAATGTGACACCCCACACGTCCAGAATTGCTACAGAGTGGCTCCAGTAACACTTGTCTGCGTTTAAACACTTCCGCTGGCCAACAGACTCCCCAGACATGAATATTATCGAGCATATCTCGGATGCCTTACAACGTGCTGTTCAGAAGAGATCTCCACCCGCTCAATACTCTTACGGATTTATGGACAGCCCTGCAGGATTCACGGTGTCAGTTCCCTCCTGCACTACTTCAGACATTAGTCGAGTCCATGCCACGTCGTGTTGCGGTACTTATGCGTGCTCGCAGGGGCCGTACACGATACTGGGCAGGTGAACCAGTTTCTTTGGCTCCTCTGTGTAATATACCTTACGGTAATATACAGGATAATTCATCTGCCGATACCAATGGGTTTCATACAATCCGCAACGCCTTCAAATACCACAGGAGAATTTTTCATATTCTCTCGCTCGCTATATGCAAACTATTAGTGCTGCAGAAAAAAAAATCAGTGGGACCTTTCTGTAGGAACTTTAATGTAATTAACTTCATATGGGGATAAGTTTTTGCTTGAGGCCGTAGCTTCCGAGTTATCCAAGAAAAACGTATAAAAGTGACCTTCAAACACATCCCTACTACCACTCTCAGCTCCCACTGATCAGGATTTATAATATTGTCCTCTATGGCACTCCCTCCTACTACTTTCATTGACTGACCTTATTCTGACACCGACTTAGTCGAACACTTACAAATTGTAAGACTGTCGTTAACAGTATAAAATAAACTGTTGTATTTGTCAGGTCTTCTGACTATGAAACTACTGTGTTTGTAAGGGTTAAATATGGATCGAGTTGACCATAATTAGTTTTGACAAAAGCTGTTTTTGTTTCATTACGCTCATGGGCACGTTTAAATAGGCTACTACGGCGGGGGAGTAATTTCCCAATCAATACAGACCAAAAGACATTGAATATCGGAAATAGTTGGTGTAGTCAAAAATTTTTGTACATTGGATAGGACGGAGTGCCACAAACGACATACTACAGGCCCTGACTGTAAAGGTCACCTGAGGGGGTCGAGGTGTGTTTCAAGGACACTTTTGTACGTTTTTCTTCAATTACTCGAGAATCATGGCCTCCAGCGAAAATGTATTCCAGTAAAAAATTTTACTACATTAAATTTCGTACAGAAACTTCCTGTTCTTTTTTCCTCGAAGGACTAATACTGAGCGCGTAGCGAACGTATGATATGATTATCTCGCGTGTGGTTTCTGAAGGGGTTCTGGGTTGCATAAAAACCATTGATAGGGGGAACTGAATCGCTCCATATAAATTTAGCCTGAGTGGTTCTGTTGCACTCCATTTTCGCGGATCTGACTCATGGTGAATATTGTGGTGTCACCGCCAGACACCACACTTGCCACTGTCAGTGATTGCAGACCGAGCGCCGCCACACGGAAGGTGTAGAGAGACTTCCTAGCACTAGCCCCAGTTGTACAGCCGACTTTGCTAGCAATGCTTCACTGTCTGCATACGCTCTCATTTGCAGAGACGACAGTTTAGCATAGCCTTCAGCTACGTCATTTGCTACGACCTCGCAAGGCGCCATATTCAGTTACTATAATTACTTCAAGAATGTATTTTGAACAGATAATATTGTGAATCATGTACCGTCAAGAGCGACGTTCATCATTAATGGAATAAAGTTAAGAATCAAACTAATTACGTCCCCTTTCTGAATACTCATTCGTTATCATGTTCCAGACCTCACGTCAGTATAGTTCATCCCCCCTCACGCCAGCCTGCGTGAGCTAAAACGCGTGCATTTCGGCCTCCTCTAGTAACACAGTGTTGGCTCTCCTGCCAACATAGCAAATGTTTTGTCTGTAGCCGACCTTATCACACGGAAACCT
This sequence comes from Schistocerca cancellata, assembly GCF_023864275.1. NCBI lineage: Eukaryota > Metazoa > Arthropoda > Insecta > Orthoptera > Acrididae > Schistocerca > Schistocerca cancellata. The sequence continues at coordinate 2,672,656 of NC_064632.1, read as the reverse complement.
GCTGACAATCTCCAACTGACTTTTCAATCAACGGCTTCAGTTGCCAAGAGTGAAATCAATGACGACGGCAGACAGAGCGTCTTACTGCGCGGCGGTACATTTTTGGGGCTGTCAGAATGGCGGCCGCAACGTCACCGCACATACACACACACACACACACGCACACACACACACACACACACACACACACACACATATGTTCGCTTCGCAGCTATCCCGTAATTGCCGGTGGACTCAATTCCGAGGCCGGAGCGAACGGATTCGCAATTTTGCCCGAAGCCTACCCCGGCTGAACCTCCCTCCACCCGGCGCCTCCCTGATGCGGCATCGCCCATCCCCCCCCTACCCACCCCTCGTCCCTATCTCCTCCCCCTCCCCCCCTCTTCCTACCACAGCTGGCCGCGCACCGCCAGCTTCATGCATATTAAATTTATATTGTCAATTTGTGTATGCAGATCAGGGGATCATCTGCGCGTAATAACATATTTATATGGCTTCTTCGGCCGCTGGGGGATTGCGGCTGTGTGCGCTGGGGGAGGGCGGCTCGCAGGGGTGGACAGCAGGCAGCTGGCGGCTGGCGGCTAGTCCTCGCAGACCTCCTGCGCTGTCAGACCCCGCTTGGCGCGAAGAAAATTACTGGAAAGCCATTAGGCGGCCCGCCAAGATCCGGGACTCATTTGTAGCCGCCCTCCACCCCTCCCCCCTTGTTTAATCGAACGGAAAGCTTCACGGTTAAGGTGGAATACTTGTTTAGCGAACTCACTCCACCATTTACTTCACCGACGATTCGTAGTCTGTGACGTGATGTTATAATGTTCGTTGTTATAAAAAGATGTACTACATGACGAGTGTAATGTCAGTGTGAGGTATCACATGTGAAGACCACAGGGGGAAAAGGGGTCAGAATAAATTTTACATGTGAGCAGCTTCAAAAACAAAAATACAATTATTCACACACCAGTATCCTTCCTCTGTTTTTATTAGAACGCGGTTAGCGAGTAATTGTACGTATGTCAGACTTTATACGCGAATATTTGTACACTGCCGTACAAAACTTAAGGATGAAAGTAATTTTCACATGAAGAGCTACAACGGTAACGTTAAAACGCTCGTGCTACAGAGTATAGTCCACACACCTTTCTTTTTCTGCAACGCGAGCACACATCTTCCCTGTTAAAAAACGGACAATGTTTCTCGACTGGGAAGGCGGTAGCTGAACCAGTCTCGTTACACTTCTCTGAAGGTTGCGCTAAATGTTTTCTGGTATCAGATTACTGAGCATTTAATTGAAAGCGAAAACTTCAATATATTGTCGCTTTCTTTGTACAAAACACCGCCAACTCCGCGACAGGCTTCGGCTAACAATTTGGACATTCAAACTCCATCACACTCACTGGTAATAGCCAGCTTGTGGTATTAAACCAAGCCCGTCGCCGAAAAAATGGTTGGAGGGATTGTCTGTGACAGAATACTCGCTCTAATACCATCCAAATCGATCTCTTTGAAGGTCGATTTCTCGGTCTCGACTTGCTCAATGCACCAAGTGGATTTTAGTTGTTCATAAACCACGGTTCACACATCAAAACCAGAATTTCGCGAGTTCGTATTTGTCACCCTTTCGCGATCACTTTGCGACAGTCCATAGCCAAGTTTAACTGATTATTCTGTAAAATTATCACATCTATTCAGAGTCACTCATATACGCGTCCAGACATGAGATAGGCTGTGTTCCGAACTATTCCCAGTCTTCGCAAAGCAGTACTTTACCCCATAAAAAAGCACAACCCACAGTAGACTGATTAGCTGAGGGATCTGATATCAGAATTAATCTAAGCAATCCCCGTCCTTTACATTTAGCCAATCAGAACATAATTTTTTCTAAGAGCTGTTTATTAAATTAACAAATTTAGTAAAACCACAAATATCAAAATAACGCCTTCTTTAAATGACTGAATTATCGTAAAATATTTCTTCTTTCCGAGAGTGTGATTCACTCTATCTTTGCAGCCACAGTTCTCATGCTAATATATGCTCAGTTAATAGACATAGCAATCCATGTATTATATTAGTTTGCATTCACGCCTTCATTTACACTAATAACTGCACATATGAAATAATCAATAATTAACAGAACATGTAATAGTCACAAAGGACGAAGTGTAGTTTCCAAAATATACTGTTTTGACTACTGCGTTTCATAGTCTATAAGACGCTGATACCTTTCGGCCACAGCTGTTATTACTGGAAACAGCCGCTGGATCAGAGGGCACATCTGTCATGCTAGAACCACGATTCATTAACTGCTTGTATCAGCTCGTTTCCGACCAATTTACACAGGCCCGATACAAGTGTTACTGCCAAGTTGCATAGCTCGCTGAATCTTGCACCATACAAATAAAGTATGGCACAGCGGATAGCTGAAAGAAATACGCAGTAAAACGAACAGAAATCATCAAATACAATACGTAAAGTGGCGTCACCGAGCGAGGTGGAGCAGTGGTTAGCACACTGGACTCGCATTCGGGAGATCCGCGTCCGGCCATCCTGATTTAGGTTTCTCGTGATTTCCCTAAATCGCTTCAGGCAAATGCCGGGATAGTTCCTTTGACAGAGCACGGCTGACTTTCTTCCCAATTCTTCCCTAATCCGATGAAATCGGTGACATCGCCGTATACAGCTCGTGGTCGTGCGGTAGCGTTCTCGCTTCCCGCGCCGGGGTTCCCGGGTTCGATTCCCGGCGGGGTCAGGGATTTTCTCTGCCTCGTGATGACTGGGTGTTGTGTGATGTCCTTAGTTTAGTTAGATTCAAGTAGTTGTAAGTTCTAGGGGACTGATGACCATTGATGTTAAATCCCATAGTGCTCAGAACCATTTGAACATCGCCGTATAGTCCCCCTTAACCCGGGACCAACTAAACAACCAAGCAACAGTGACGTCACCGCGATTTATGATGTTCCCCTTGGTATTACAAAAGAAGGGACATGGTTTTTAATTGGGGGAGAGGGGGGGCGGCTATGTTATCACCATGGACGGCAATACATGCTGTGTCACGTGCTGGTGATGTCCAAATAGACGACGGAGGAATAGAGAAACAATTAAAATCGCTCAAAAGAGGAAAGGCCGCTGGACCTGATGGGATACCAGTTCGATTTTACACAGAGTACGCGAAGGAACTTGCCCCCCTTCTTGCACCGGTGTACCGTACGTCTCTAGAAGAGCGTAGCGTTCCAAAGGATTGGAAAAGGGCACAGGTCATCCCCGTTTTCAAGAAAGGACGTCGAGCAGATGTGCAGAACTATAGACGTATATCTCCAACGTCGATCAGTTGTATTATGTTCGAGTATAATGACTTCTCTGGAAACTAGAAATCTGCTCTGTAGGAATCAGCATGGGTTTAGAAAAAGACGATCGTGTGAAACCCAGCTCGCGCTATTCGTCCACGATACTCAGAGGGCCATAGACACTGGTTCACAGGTAGATGCCGTGTTTCTTGACTTCCGCAAGGCGTTCGATACACTTCCCCACAGTCGTTTAATGAACAAAGTAAGAGCATATGGACTATCAGACCAATTGTGTGATTGGATTGAAGAGTTCCTAGATAACAGAACGCAGCATGTCACTCTCAATGGAGAGAAGTCTTCCGAAGTAAGAGTGATTTCAGGTGTGCCGCAGGGAAGTGTCGTAGTACCGCTGCTATTCACAATGTATATAAATGATCTTGTGGATGACATCGGAAGTTCACTGAGGCTTTTTGCGGATGATGCTGTGGTATATCGAGAGGTTGTAACAATGGAAAATTGTACTGAAATGCAGGAAGATCTGCAGCGAATTGACGCATGGTGCATGGAATGGCAATTGAATCTGAATGTAGACAAGTGTAATGTGCTGCGAATACATAGAAAGAAAGATCCCTTATCATTTAGCTACAAAATAGCAGGTCAGCAACTGGAAGCAGTTAATTCCATAAATTATCTGGGAGTACGCATTAGGAGTGATTTAAAATGCAACGATCATATAAAGTTGATCGTCGATAAAGCAGATGCCAGACTGAGATTCATTGGAAGAATCCTAAGGAAATGCAACCCGAAAACAGAGGAAGTAGGTTACAGTACGCTTGTTCGCCCACTGCTTGAATACTGCTCAGCACTGTGGGATCCGTACCAGATAGGGTTGATAGAAGAGTTAGAGAAGATCCAACGGAGAGGAGCGCGCTTCGTTACAGGATCGTTTAGTAATCGCGAAAGTGTTACGAAATGATAGATAAACTCCAGTGGAAGACTCTGCAGGAGAGACGCTCAGTAGCTTGGTACAGGCTTTTGTTGAAGTTTCGAGAACATACCTTCACCGAGGAGTCAAGCAGTATATTGCTCCCTCCTACGTATATCTCGCGAAGACACCATGAGGATAAAATCAGAGAGATTAGAGCCCACACAGAGGCGTACCGTCAATCCTTCTTTCCACGAACAATACGAGACTGGAATAGAAGGGAGAACCGATATAGGTACTCAAGGTACCCTCCGCCACACACCGTCAGGTGGCTTGCGGAGTATGGATGTAGATGTAGATGTAGATGTAGATGTAGATGTAGATGTCGATATGCTGCTATGTTGGCCACGAGCCTTTGCTCGATGACACGGCTAGTCCATTCGTCGAATATTCTCTCGCTCCGGGATCTGCTGCACCTTCGCTGTTCGATGCGATCGCGCAGTCTCATCCATGAAAATTTAAGCCAGGTCCGAAAGCACGAACGAAGAAGACGCACATGGGGAAGTAGAACAGTGTCATAATGATGTTGACGAATCAGTGTTCGGTATTCAAACATTTGGAGGTCGATACGCCCTTGCAACGCGTGCCTGTCCACACCACAGCTGCTGACAATGCTGGACGCACCCTTATATGACGAGAAGTGGGAATACATACCGCACCCAGGAGCGTTTTCGAACACGCTGCTTTTGGTGGTCCAGCTGTTATTATGTGGGGAAGCATAACATTGCATCAGCGTACTGACCTCCAAACCTTTGAACACGGTACAATCACGGGTTATCGTTTTTGTGGCGCTTACCCATTCCTCGTGTGTTTCTTTTCAGCGGCGCATCTGGTCCTGGCTCCAGTTTGATGATGACAACGCGAGGCCGCATCGAACAACGCGAGTGGCGGAGCGCTTGGAACGGTAGGATGTTCGCCAAACGGACTCGGCTGCCCGTCGTCCCGATTCAAATCCTGTCGACCACATGCGGGGTGCGGCTGGGAAAAGTATCGCGTCACGTCCTCGTGCACCAGAGACCGAGCAGCAGCTGTCAGCCCCGCTGGTGGAGGAATCGGACGCCGTACCACAAGAAACCCTAACCAACCCTTGGCCTTTCGGCCAGCATGTAACTTCGTTGCAGACCGTGTGTTGCTCTCCGCGGTGAGCACACACAGCTAACAAACATGTCCCACCGTTTGGAATCTCCAGAAGACAATCACCATAGCGATGTAATTACTGTCTTTGAGCCGGCCGCGGTGCCGAGCGGTTCTAGGCGCTTCAGTCCGGAACCACAAGACCGCTACGGTCGCAGGTTCGAATCCTGCCTCGGGCATGGATGTGTGTGATGTCGTTAGGTTAGTTAGGTTTAAGTAGTTCTAAGTTCTAGGGAACTGATGATCACAGAAGTTAAGTCCCATAGTGCTCAGACCCATTCGAACCATTTTTGAACTGTCTTTGAATAAAAGTGTCATTTCTGTTTGTCTCATTATTTCTTTCAGTTGCCTTGTGTTCTATGCTGTACTAGTTCTTTCTATGGTGCAAGTTTCATTCGATTTATGTCACATGACACTGACACATCTTGCGAAAGATACTTTTAACCTTAGACTTTGCACACCAGTGCAACTAAAAGGAAGATGGATACTTGAGTAACTTCTACGGTTTAGCGGCAAAAGAGGTAATATCAAAATTATATGAACAAAAAAAACGTTGTGTTCATTCAAGACTTTATAATGTTTTAAAAAACACGAACATAATTCATTTTCTTGCTTAGGCTAAACTGCTTAAGAATGTGTAATATTTTGAAACTAGTAATGCAGCACTCATGTTATAGCTGAAGAGCAGTAGTGTTTGAGCTATCTTTGACCTCTTTGGAGCTTGAATATTGTCAAAACACGTCAATTAGCAGCTGCAAAAGTCACCTTGCTTTTGTAGTTGCGCCCTAGTGTCTTGTTTGCATCTTGTAACCTTCCGTGTGACTTCTGTCCTTTAGCACAATTTGAAGACGTAGGTGCGTCAACATTTTCGTCGATCAGAGATACCTTGTCATCGTCCAGCATCTTACAGGAAAGGAATACATAAAAGGAAAATCTACCGCTCTCTAATAACAGCACCGCACTAATAATAGCATTGTACGGAAAACAACAAGAAACACAATTAAACCGAGGATATGGTTTAAGGTTAGGACAGAGGTCCAAAATGAAACAGCTGTCTGTATAATTAAGTGTAGATTGACTAAATCAAAGTGAAAAAATGTTCACCTTAAGAGGTGTGTTTGCACCTGTGCGCCTTGTGCATAGTCGCGAGGCAACTGTGTTTGCCGCACACACGAGCAGTGACACGCATGTAGGTTGCGTGCCTGTTGCTTAACATGTGCGTAAGAATGATTCCATTCACACCTGTTTCGCACAACGCGCCTCTACTTCGGTGTGGGGCAGCTACAGCTGCAGGGCAACTATCCGCATGGTGCACAGGTGTCAGCACACCTCTAGTATTACGCAATGCGTAGCATAGCCCAGGGGGCGCGGCAGGGCCCCCCTTCTGCCCGGCTGGCGACACCTATTAATTCGTCAGGGTGCAGACCGAGGACCTGTGAGGTGTGTTTATACACAATAAATCAGTTCTCAAAATTATTCCATTTATTACTGAAAATACAAGTCGTTGCTGCTTCTTCTGCGTCGACTGGCGATATTGTAATCCGGAGAGGAATCCGCTGAATCCACTGGCGGAACGACGGTTCCCGAGGACCCCGCGTCAGCTCGGCGTGGAAGTCGATGACGCCGTGACGCGGCGGCTTTGCCTCCCGCTGGCGAGGTAGGCGCGCCCCATCGGTGGCCCGGCTTCGAGACAGAGGTGACGCCGTCTAACGGACTACTCCGTCCGTCCCAGACCACTGCCCGCTTTGTCTCCTCAGGTGGAGCCCACTGTCAGACGCCGTACAGTCGTGATGAATGTTGAACCTGGCCCGCCGTCGCGGTAGCCCTTCAGATCGGTGCGACAATGGAGCTTAAGGCAGCTTCTGCCGGAGGAAAGACTCTGCTCTGTACGTCATTTGTAATGACCGAATTTATCTTGCTCTTCTCGAGTCATGAACAGACTTTCGTTCCGCTACATTTACTTGACAAATTTGTTACAGCGTCTTTGCTGATTAGTCAAACTGCTGCTAGACTTTGTCGCGTCCTACCCAGTGTGTCTCGTGTAACGTTACGGGAGTTGCGAAGATTCTTCGGCCTGCACTGTTCTCACGGTTTTCTGATGAGTTGCTCGAGCGTCGAGGTGGCTGTCTCCACGACCCAGTAATGGTGTTGAAATGTTTGCGCTTCCTCGGTAGCGGCTGGCGACCTTCCCGCGTCACTGAGGAACGATGGCTGTTTGAACACAGAAAAAATTTGCCTCTCATGTTTCCTTGTATGTATGTCTGTACGTGTGTATCGAACAGGGGACCTAGAGACGGCGGAGAGGCTTCGTCCCGCCGTAGCCCTCAGTGGTTCACAACCCCACAGCAGGCCACAGCAGTCCAGCCTCCCCACCGCCGCCTCACACCGAACCCAGGGTTATTGTGCGATTCGGGCCCCAGTGGACCCCCCGGGAACCTCCGATACCATACGAGTGTAGCCCCAAGAGTTTGCGTGATAGAATAATCACGGTGCACGCATACGTGGAAATGGTGTTTGTGCAGCAATCGCCGACACAGTGTTACTAAATAAGGGGAACCAGCCCGCATTCGCCGAGGCAGATGGAAAACCGCCTTAGAAACCGTCCACAGGCTGGCCAACACACCGGACCCCGACACTGATCCGCCGGGCGGATACGTGCCGGACCGCGCGGCTAGCCGTGTGGGCTCTCGTGTTTCCTCACTAATCTCGTTGGGTATCTGATAAAAGTGCGTCTTTCAGTCACTGACATGTACAGCGGGATGCATAAGTAAGTATACAGTAGGTACACTCTAATTTTATCTATTCTAAAACCATTTTCCATTTTATTCAGATATTCTGATAATTGTGCTTAAGTAACTACCAAGGGATATGGATAATTAAACAGTAATGGAAGATAGAGAACGAACAGTTCGACAGAAATGATCAGAAGAATTCAATACACCTTCACCAAGTAGGCTATCAGTATACAAGTCACGTGACAAATTTGATGGAGCTGCGTCTGTCTGTAATGCACCAAAGAGTGGCCGACCAGTGTGTCTTACTATCCATGACAATGAAATGGTAGCTGCGCAAGCATTTATCCAAAGCCGAAAGAAATCAAAAAGGAGAGCCTGTGCTGAGTTGGACATATCCTGTACACCCTTGGATAGTCTCACGCAACACGACGGAAATCGCTAGATCAGATATACAAGTATAGACAAATAAATGATTACAACATCAAAAAAACTGTACGATTTGTTCAAGAGAAAGAACTTCATAAACAGGGCAAGTTAATAGCGCGTCAGTCCACCTCTGGCTCTTACTCGAGCAGTTATTTGGCTCGGCATTGATTGACAAAGTTCTTGGATGGCCTCCTAAGGGATTTTGTGCCAGATTCTGTCCAAGTGGCATGCTAGATCGTCACAACTCCGGTAGGGTTGGAGGATCCTGACCACAATGCTCCAAATTTTCTCAATTGGGGAGAGGTCTTATGACCTGGTTGGGCAACGTAGGGAGTTGCAAACATGAAGAAAAGCAACAGAAACTCTAGCCGTGTGCGGGTGAGCATTGTCTTGCTGAAATGTAAGCCCAGATTGCTTGCACGAATGGCAACGAAACGGGGCGTGGAATATAGTCGACGTACCGCTGTGCAGTAAGGGTGCCGCACGTGACAACCAGATGGTTACAGCTGTGAAAACAAGTGGCACCCCAGACCACCACTCTCGGTAGTCATCCGCGGCTCCCTTACAGCCAACGGTTCGTCGACGATTTCAACGCCCCGTTTCGTTATCCTTCCTTCAAGCCATCCTGGCTTTACATTCGGAAAGATAACACTCGTTCGCACGCTGAGAGAGTTTCTACTGCTTGTCTTCATGCATGTCTAACCCTAACTTGGCCAGAAAGATTGCTGGGTCTCTCCCAGTTAGGAATGTTTGGAGCACTATGGCAGGGCCCTCCAACCAACTCGGGTCTTCGACGACGTGACGCGTCAGCTGGACATGACTGGCACGATACCCCTCAGGAGGGCATCCAAGAACTCTGCCAGTGCCGAGCCGAATAACTGCTTCCATAAGAGACGTAGACGGACCATCGCGTTGTTGACTTGCTCAGTTTGTGAAGCTCTTTCTCTTGATTCAATCATCCAATTCTTCTGATATTATATTCGTTTGTGAATATATACATGTACATCACATCTCCGGTTTCCGTCCCATTTGGATAGTTCTTTCGTGCTTGGTCGATACACTTGCAAACCTAAACCTTGCATTAGACAAACCAAGGACCTACAAGTTATATCCAACTCAACACAGGCTGCCCTTTTTCATTTCTTTGAGCTTTGGATAAACGCCTGCGCAACTACCGTTTCATTTTCATTGGTAGCAACATTCACTGATCCACCACTTTTTGACACATACCGACAGACCAATTACCATCAAATTTTTCGCGAAACCTTGAAAGATTCCCCTCTAACCTCCTTGCCTAGGGACGCCAGATGAAAGTCGATGTCGTCAAGCCCTGAATGAAAATTGCGCAACGGATAACTGGGGAGAGGAGCTTGAGAGCGCTACCTAGGGAGCGTGCCCCTTCTGTACGATACTGGGCAAGGGGCTGGAGGGCTCACACGCTGACGTGTGGGACCCTGCATTCTATATATATTTTATTTTAAATAAATTCCTTTAACTTGACTTCTTTGTGATTTTTAAGGTATGTTAATGATTGATGACAACTGGTTACCTATTTATTTTAAACATTATCACTCGACTTTATAGCGATTGCAGCAATTGTTCCAGTTTACAGATATTACAGTTTTAAAACTTATAGCTCGGATATATTATATACTAATCTGCACGCACATTTCTACGGACAAGACGGAATTGCGTTGGCCAAATGTATACCACCAAAATCTCCCAATATTTTACATAGGACATCCACTACATGAGGAGGATAACGGGCAAACTGGGGACCAGATACAGGGGGTCAGATTTCCGAAATTAAACGAGAACGTTCATTTCCTTACACAATCCAAAGCTGGAAATAAAATAACTGGTACAAATATTCAAATACCTCTCTTCCATGCGTGAACATTGAGACAGACGCACTGAGGGCACGTCTGCTCACTTACCCGTCTTCTGTAACACTCCTCGTATCTGGCGGGCACCCGGAGGTCTTCCTGGGCCCCGGTGGAGGGGGTGGTCGAACCACTTGGCCGTGACCAACCTCTCCATCCCAGATTTTGTGACACTGGAACGTCTTTGACTTTTACCTGCCTGTGATGTGTCTCTGATCCCCTACGCAGGAGTGAGGTTGGCACTACTATTCTACAGAACTACTTCCCAACTAAGATTTGGCGACGCTTTACGGAAAGGTGTGAGGAGGATTAGGGAAGTTCATGTGCAGATTCACATTCACGTACGAGAAATGCATAATACACGTCACATATAAATACGTATTATAAAGCCTGGCACATTTCTTTCCACCCGTCCACATGGGGTTCTGTTGCACCCGCAGCCGGCCGCGTCGTGCAATAAAATAGGCGGCAGAGCCGCCTCTGTTTGTATGTCTCGGTGCGAGCGACCAGCGAAACCTGCTGCTTATAGAGCGGAAACTACTGTAGCGTTTCAACCTGTGTATTGATAGCCTACTTGGTGAAAGTGTATTGAATTCTTCCGGCTATTTCCGTCGAACTGTTCAACATTCTCTATCTTCCGCTAGTGTTTAATCGTCCACTTCCATTGGTCGTTGCTTAACTTACCAATCATGATTATCGGAATATCTGAATAAAGAGAGAATTAAGAGAGACTGCGATCAACTCAGCAGAAAATGGTTAGAACCGTGAAGACCAAAGCACCTTCGTTACACCCGTCACTCTACATGAGAGACGCTAGGTACTATGCAACAATGTCTAGCAGGAGTTTAACTAAACAGTAAACATCCTGTAAGAAATGCGTCAAGTAGATGTGATTCTTAATCAAAATTTAAGCAATGGCGGGTTTCGAACCGGGCACCGAGGACGTCTAATCAAAGACGCTAGCTAGCCCTGAACCTCGAGTGCAGCTCCTGAAAAGTACTTTAACTGGTATGCCATTTCGCAAAGTACTTACTTTAATTACCCTTCTGATTGTCTACTAGAGGCTATATAACAATTTCAATTCCTTATCATTAGCTCTTTTCGTTTCATTCAATAGTCATCCATCTTGCTATCAAGCCTCTTTTTTTCTTTCTTCAGACTCCACCTGCTCGCTTATTGTTTCCGTCTTTATTCCTAAATTTAGCATTTTGCTTCTAGAAATATCTGTTTTTGCTGCATCTTACGCTTCCTTGTTGCGTATTTTCAAATATATTTTTAACTTCCAGCTTATTGTTAAGTTCTTTTCCGAGAGATAAACTCTGTTTTTCAGACCTATTGTTATTCACCGTACATGAAAGTCCTTAAAATTTCGGAAAAAATGGTCACATACTTTGTGAAATAATTTGTCTGAAAGTAAGAAATAAAACTGATTAGAGAAACATTTGGCACACATTTGAATGATACTTGAAATCATCCACAGCAGATGAAGAGCCAATTTACTGTTATGTGCCCTGGAGAAACTATTGTTGTGTGAAGTCCAGCAGTAAAATATTTCACCAATTAAGCTAAGGACCCAGTTTTAGCAATTATAGCTATGGAGCCGGATGCTGTGGCCGAGCGGTTCTAGGCGCTTCAGTCCGGAGGAACCGCGGTGCTGCTACGGTCGTAGGTTCGAATCCTGCCTCGGCCATGATGTGTGTGATGTCTTTAGGTTAGTTAGGTTTCAATAGTTCTAAGTCTAGGGTACTGATGACCTCAGACGTTGTCCCATTGTGCTTAGAGCGATTTTTATAGCTATGGAAACTCAAGCGATTGCACATTTTGCCTTTAGCGTTACTGTTGCTATGGAAATCAAGCGTAGCACCCGAGATGCTCATACATTCGCGACTACAGGAGACCAATTCTCAATAGGCACTTCATTTCCTGTACATGATTTCCAGCACAATTCAAAAGCGTGGGAAATGTTTCTCTGCTCTGTTTTATTTCTTACTTTTAGACAAATCATTTCACAAAGCATCTATTTCCTTTTTCTTCAAAATTTTCATTTTTATTTTTAGGAAACAGGAAATACATTTAAATATGTGAAATTTATTTATAGTTTTGAATATGAACAACCATCAGACATATCGTTCCTGAGTCTCAGCCCGTACTTGCACAAAAATTATGTAATTCCTTTACTGCCTAATGGGCGTGGGGCACGTCCGAAGATCTCCTTAACAGCACAGGCACTGCAGTGTCATATTTATCTGACGATATCGGTCAGGGACTTTCCATTAAACTGTCCTCCCGTGTACAAGAATGACATAATGTGCGTGCAGGTACAGGTTGTGAAGCAGGAACGACGACATGTGGAAGGCTGGGTCTGGCCGTGGGTCGAGCACGTGCAACCAAAGCGGTTAAGACGACTGCTCCGGTACAGCAACAGATCCGGGTTTGAGTTCGTACGGGCACAAATTTTCACTCTCGTCATTCTCTTACACAGGTGACGATTGTTCGAAATCGCAAATGCGAACACGATTCTTGAATTTCATAACGGCTGTAGTCGCCGCAGCGTCTCTCCCTTTGGACATGTATGCCTGTCGAAAGGAACAATGCATAGTTCTTCTTAACAATACAGGCGCCGCAGTATCGTGTATATTTAAATATTGATCTGTATACTCCTGCTATTGTGGATATACAGGATGTCCTAGGAGGAATTATCAGTATTCAAATATATGACAGAAATGAACTTTTGAAGGAATAAAGTCTAGTAAAACTGGACTCTGAAATTCATAAATTACCTTCGATACTGTGAAACGAATCTCTTCTACTGCGAACTCTATTTCTTTCCATATCATAAGAGGTGACAGTATCAACCGAACAAGAGAAAGCTCCAGTAAGCAAGGACTCTAAAGGGCATGCTCTACGAACTTTGAATACAAGTTCATATTCGCTGCTGTGGAACAAATATCTTCCACTGAACAAGTCCTCAGCGCTCTTACGGATGCTTTTTAGAGCCCATGTTTACAAGGCGACTTTCTCTTGTATTTATCCATGCTGCCTCCTCCCTGTGGTGTGTTGCCCCACTCGTTGCTGGGGTGCCTACGGGATGCAGCGCTCTCGGAATGCTATACAACAATTCAATAAAATAACGTTAGTAGTTTTATTCCCAGAAAGCAAATTGACAATAATTAACTTGACTGTAGCAAATGTCGTTAGCGACAGGGGACATGAAAACAGTACAGTCTGATAGCTAAACACTAAACACGTTGGAGACACGGGACTATCTAAGCGGCCGAGTCTACCAGGAGCTGCGCACAGAGTGAGTGTGTCCACCTGCTGCAGGGGGCGGTCCCATTCCGCGCCCCACTGCCCGCCCTCTCTTCACAGCCTTCTATACTCTTGAGCGCCGCCTCTCCGTTCCGGTGTTTGTGGTCACGCCGGAACACTCCCAAAGAATGGAAAGCAGAGAGCTTGCAGCAGAAGAGGGACACTGAGGTGGCTGTAGTCTTGGGGTGCCAACCGATATCGTGTGGGACCACTTTTTGCCTGGTGCAGTGCAGCAGCTCCGTGTGTCATGGACTCGACACATCACTGGAAATCCCCTGCAAATATATTCAACCACGCTACCTCTGTAGCCGTCCATAATTGTGAAAGTGTTGCCGGTGAAGAATGTTGTGCACGAACTGACCTGTCGATTATGTCCCACAAATTTTCGATGGGATTCACATCAGGCGCTAGAATTTTCCAGAATGTCCTTCATTCGAGTGGCGAATAATTGTGCCCTGCTAACATGGCACATGGTCATCCATAAAAATTCCGTTGTTGTTTCGGAACATGAAGTCCACGAATGGCTGCAAATGGTCTCCGAGCAGCCGAACTCAGCTATTTCCAGTCAATGATGGTTTCAGTGGGACTAGAGGACCGACACCACTCCATGTAAGCACACCGCACTTCATTACAGAGCCACCACCAGCTTGCCCAGTGCCTCGTTCACAACCTGGGTCCACGGCTCCGTGGAGCCTGCGCCACACTCGAACCCTGATATCAGCTCTTGCCAACTGATATCTGGACTCATTTATCTAGGCCACGGTTTCCCAGTAGTCTAGGGTCCAACCTATACAGTCACGAGGCCAGCAGAGGCGCTGTAGTATGAGGTGCATTCAGGTTCTAAGGCCTCTGATTTTTTTTCGCCGGACCGGAAAGAGATAGAAACATGCGCATTGTTTTAAAATGAGGCCGCGTTCATTGTCAATACGTCCCAGAGATGGCAGCACCGTACGGCAGATGGAATTTTACCGCCAGCGGCGAGAATGAAAACTGTTTTACATACTTAAAATGGCGACGTTTTCCTTACTTGAACTGCGTGCAATCATTCGTTTTCTGAATTTGCGTGGTGTGAAACCAAATGAAATTCATCGACAGTTGAAGGAGACATGTGGTGATGGAGTTATGGATGTGTCGAAAGTGCGTTCATGGGTGCGACAGTTTAATGAAGGCAGAACATCGTGTGACAACAAACCGAAACAATCTCATGCTCGCACAAGCCGGTCTGACGAAATGATCAAGAATTTGGAGAGAATTGTTTTGGGGGATCGCCGAATGACTGTTGAACAGATCGCCTCCAGAGTTGGCATTTCGGTGGGTTCTGTGCACACAATCCTGCATGACGACCTGAAAATGCGAAAAGTGTCATCTAGGTGGGTGCCACGAATGCTGACGGACGACCACAAGGCTGCCCATGTGGCATGTTGCCACGCAATGTTGACGCGCAACGACAGCACGAATGGGACTTTCTTTTCGTCGGTTGTGACAATGGATGAGATGTGGATGCCATTTTTCAATCCAGAAACAAAGCGCCAGTCAGCGCAGTGGAAGCACACAGATTCACCGCCACCAAAAAAATTTCGGGTAACCACCAGTGCTGAAAAAATGATGGTGTCCATGTTCTGGGACAGCGAGGGCGTAATCCTTACCCATTGCGTTCCAAAGGGCACTACGGTAACAGGTGCATCCTACGAAAATGTTTTGAAGAACAAATTCCTTCCCGCACTGCAACAAAAATGTCCGGGAAGGGCTGCGCGTGTGCTGTTTCACCAAGACAACGCACCCGCACATCGAACTAACGTTATGTTAAAAATTGATGAGTGTACGAGTGAAAACATGCAAAACTTGTCACAAAGTCACCCCATTTTACGGCACGCAACAGTTTCTTCGTGATAACAACTTTGAAGTGATTCCTGATGCTCTCTACTCACCTGTCCTGGCTCCTAGTGACTTTTGGCTTTTTCCAACAATGAAAGACACTCTCCGTGGCCGCACATTCACCAGCCGTGCTGCTACTGCCTCAGCGATTTTCCAGTGGTCAAAACAGACTCCTAAAGAAGCCTTCGCCGCTGCCATGGAATCATGGCGTCAGCGTTGTGAAAAGTGTGTGTGTCTGCAGGGCGATTACGTGGAGAAGTAAAGCCAGTTTCATCGATTTCGGGTGAGTAGTCAATTAGAAAAAAAATCGGAGGCCTTAGAACTTGAATGCACCTCGTAGATGTCGTGCTGCTAGCAAAGCCACTCGCGTCGGTCGTCTGCCGCCATAGCCCAGTAACGCCAAATTTCCCAGCATTGTCGAAACGGACAAGTTCGTCCTATTTCTGCGATTATTTCACGCAGTGTTCCTTGTCTCTCAGAACTGACAAACCTGCACAAACTCCGCTGCTCTCGGTCGTTAAGTTAACGCCGTCGGCCACTGCGATATTCGTGGTGGAATTCCCGGCACACTGTTAACACTGTGGAGCTTAAAATATTGCGTTCCGTAACGATTTGCGAAATGGAATGTCCCGTGCGTCTGTCTCCACCTACTTGCTTGCCCTTCAACTTTGTCGATTTCCCTTGTGCGGTTACAACCACCTGGGTACGAAAGACGAGTGCACTGCCCTTCTTATACCTTGTGTACACGACACTAACACCATCTGCATATGTGCATATCGCTGTCCTATGACTTTTGTCCCCCTCCGTGTATTGTTCACAGTATTGTTCACAGTATCGAAGATGAAGAAGTTCACACACGAGTAGCTCTTCAGGTACATCTCTCAGAACCCATGTTTACCAGACTTTTTTGCTTAGAATGATTGTTCTTCCCTTATCCCTGAAGAATTGTCATTCCTCCAATGACAATCTGTGTAGGAGAAAGCCGAGAATTTTCACTTTATGCTGTGATTTGATATATATTTCGTTTTTTGAACATCGTTCAAATGGCTCTGAGCACTATGGGACTTAACTGCTGAGGTCATCAGACCCCTATAACTTAGAACTACTTAAACCTAACTAACCTAAGGACATCACATACACCCATACCCGTAGCGGTCGCGCGGTTCCAGACTGAAGCGCCTAGAACCGTTCGGCCACTCCGGCCGGCTTTTGAACATGAAATAAAAAGCATTTCAGTAGAAATGAATGGTCAAGAAACTGAATCCTATGCCATTAGAAAAGTTGTTCAGAGCGGAAGGGGTGGAGTAGGGCTAACTAATCTACGAACAGAACTGTCACTGTTCAAGCGACAGATTAATATTTCAATTTGAGCGTTTACCATTCTTCGTTCAGCTATGAAAATTCGGACAAAAGTCCTTTGCGTAATGCCCAGGCACTCTTGTTTTTGCTCTACTCAAAAATTTGACAATAAAATACCGGCCTTCTTTCGCTTATCGATCCTCTAGGTTTCCCATAATTTTCACAATTGCCTGCTACTTACCAGGCTTATTTACTTATATTTTACAGCCTATGTCTCTAGATTTAGTTACGGGCGGTGGACGGATCATCTGCCGGTTTCGGCGATCACTTCGGCGGGCCTCGACCCCACACGGCATCGCTCGTCAGCTGTCTGTCTGCAGTCCGACTAGTGGCGCCGCTGCGGCACTTCGGTGAATCAGGACGGGGTCGGCTCGTGCCGTGTGGCGTCGCTTCGTGCCGGCAGCGGGCAGCAAGCAGCCGCTGGGCGCTGACGGCGCGGCGTCTGTCACCCAGGGATTACGCGGCTTCCTTAATTCCATTAATAGCGCGGCGGCCAGTCCAGAACTTTACACCGGGCAGCCGTCGCGGCTTAGTCTGTCCCAGTGGCGCCCGTTCGATCTCTCCCCGATACTCTGGTGCCGACCGACGAGCCAGACACGACGCAGCCGCAATAGCTTTCTGCAGCGCCGTGCTGCTGATCCATACGGCCACTCTGTTTGCCAACTAGTACTCCTGTGCCTTAGTTCATGTCTGCAACGGGTCGAGAAACTCTCATTCTGTAAATCAATTTTGTCTGATCCAGCTCGCCGGAGATTGAGCACTGTTCGTTACTAAGAATATGCCTTATGTACCTCATCTTACCTTTTTACCCGTTTCGAAAAAACGGAAGCAACGAAGCAATAGCATGCTTTGCTAAAGTAAAAATTTATTTGTCAACATAATGTCACATGACAACAAAGTCATTTTAGCCCGCATCTCGTGGTCGTGCGGTAGCGTTCTCGCTTCCCACGCCCGGATTCCCGGGTTCGATTCCCGGCGGGGTCAGGGATTTTCTCTGCCTCGTGATGGCTGGGTGTTGTGTGCTGTCCTTAGGTTAGTAAGTTCTAGGGGACTGATGACCGCAGCAGTTAAGTCCCATAGTGCTCAGAGCCATATCAACCATTTTTTTGACAACAAAGATCTGATATTCTAGAACTTTATAACAATGAAAATCATTTTCCAACTCTGTATAATACTTGGTAACAACCTAGTCAACCTTTTAATTCGAGGAAAAGTCTTTGCTCCAAGCAATTTCTGTCCTTTACTTATTTGCTTCCCATGGGGTTGGTGGTTAGGGAAGAGAAAGAATTCACATTAGGTCAGTTCTGGTGAAACCACGTTGGTGGCAAAGTATTTCGATGTTTAGTTCGAGTACTTCTGCGGTAGCAACAGACGACGTGAGAAAATTCTCTGAGAACAACGCATGAACCTGGGTTTAGTGTATGCCGCCTTTAGAATCTGAAGATGGTCATTGTATGGGCGACTGTGTCATAAGAATGTGATTGCGTCTAAAAATAAACAAAAAATTTTTACAAAATCATCAATCACTCATTACAATGACGAAATGTCGATTTTTCCAATATATATATTGGAAAAATCGACATTTTGTCAATATACACTCCTGGAAATGGAAAAAAGAACACATTGACACCGGTGTGTCAGACCCACCATACTTGCTCCGGACACTGCGAGAGGGCTGTACAAGCAATGATCACACGCACGGCACAGCGGACACACCAGGAACCGCGGTGTTGGCCGTCGAATGGCGCTAGCTGCGCAGCATTTGTGCACCGCCGCCGTCATTGTCAGCCAGTTTGCCGTGGCATACGGAGCTCCATCGCAGTCTTTAACACTGGTAGCATGCCGCGACAGCGTGGACGTGAACCGTATGTGCAGTTGACGGACTTTGAGCGAGGGCGTATAGTGGGCATGCGGGAGGCCGGGTGGACGTACCGCCGAATTGCTCAACACGTGGGGCGTGAGGTCTACACAGTACATCGATGTTGTCGCCAGTGGTCGGCGGAAGGTGCACGTGCCCGTCGACCTGGGACCGGACCGCAGTGACGCACGGATGCACGCCAAGACCGTAGGATCCTACGCAGTGCCGTAGGGGACCTCACCGCCACTTCCCAGCAAATTAGGGACACTGTTGCTCCTGGGGTATCGGCGAGGACCATTCGCAACCGTCTCCATGAAGCTGGGCTACGGTCCCGCACACTGTTAGGCCGTCTTCTGCTCACGCCCCATCATCGTGCAGCCCGCCTCCAGTGGTGTCGCGACAGGCGTGAATGGAGGGACGAATGGAGACGTGTCGTCTTCAGCGATGAGAGTCGCTTCTGCCTTGGTGCCAATGATGGTCGTATGCGTGTTTGGCGCCGTGCAGGTGAGCGCCACAATCAGGACTGCATACGACCGAGGCACACAGGGCCAACACCCGGCATCATGGTGTGGGGAGCGATCTCCTACACTGGCCGTACACCACTGGTGATCGTCGAGGGGACACTGAATAGTGCACGGTACATCCAAACCGTCATCGAACCCATCGTTCTACCATTCATAGACCGGCAAGGGAACTTGCTGTTCCACCAGGACAATGCACGTCCGCATGTATCCCGTGCCACCCAATGTGCTCTAGAAGGTGTAAGTCAACTACCCTGGCCAGCAAGATCTCCGGATCTGTCCCCCATTGAGCATGTGTGGGACTGGATGAAGCGTCGTCTCACGCGGTCTGCACGTCCAGCACGAACGCTGGTCCAACTGAGGCGCCAGGTGGAAATGGCATGGCAAGCCGTTCCACAGGACTACATCCAGCATCTCTACGATCGTCTCCATGGGAGAATAGCAGCCTGCATTGCTGCGAAAGGTGGATATACACTGTACTAGTGCCGACATTGTGCATGCTCTGTTGCCTGTGTCTATGTGCCTGTGGTTCTGTCAGTGTGATCATGTGATGTATCTGACCCCAGGAATGTGTCAATAAAGTTTCCCCTTCCTGGGACAATGAATTCACGGTGTTCTTATTTCAATTTCCAGGAGTGTATATTTCCTGCTCCGCTTAACAGTTGATGGGGAACTACTTCGAAGCCTATCTCGAGTATTTCTGACATTGCAACAGCAGATATGTGGATTGGCACACTGACGTGCTGCAAGAAGTTTATCGTCACCTTTAATCTTGAACGCAATTTTCAAGTATTTCATTTCAAATGGCTTGAGACGACGCCCAAACAACAAAGTACGAAATTCAAAGAAATGACGCAAAGTCAATTTGTAGATGCTTTATTCAAAGGAAATGAAAATACTTTTATTTAGAAAATTAATATCTACACAGTTTATTAGCATTAGTATAAAAGCATCGAACATTGTGTCATTGCAGTGAAGGTTTTCCATAGACTATTCAAACTAAATAATAGATCAGGTAACAACTGCAAACTTCTTTTTGTTGTTATGGTGTTCAGTCCGGAGACTGGTTTGCTACAACTGTCCATGCTACTCTATCCTGTGCCAGCCTTTTCATTTCCAAATAACTTCTGAACCTGCTCACTGTATTCATATCTTGGTCTCCCTCTACGATTTTTATCCCTACTTCCCTCCAATGCAAAGCTGGTGATCTCTTGATATCTCGGAATGTGTCCTGTCACTCGATCACTGCTTTTAGTCAAGCCGGTCGTAGTGACCGAGCGGTTCTAGGCGCTTCAGTCTGGAACTGCGCTACCGCAACGGTCGCAGGTTCGAATCCTACCTGGGGCATGGATGTGTGTGATGTCCTTAGGTTAGTTAGGTTTAAGTAGTTCTAAGTTCTAGGGGACTGATGTCCTCAGATGCTAAGTCCCATAGTGCTCAGAGCCATTTGAACCATTTTCCTTTTAGTCACGTTGTGCCATAAATTTCTTGTCTCCTCAGATCCGTCAGCACCTCCTCATTATCTACGCGGTAAGGAGTGTGTCAGAAATCTCCATTACATTGAAAACAATATAGTCAACTTAACGCTATTCTTTGCATTGTGTAAGCGCTCAGATATCGATAGTAACAAGCTGAGGGCGAAACATGGGAGCACGATTCTAAGCATTGTTGTGAGACCACAATACGTCATGTACTCCATTCCAGTTAATTCCGTTGCACAAGCCAGATTGTGTCTCACTTGTAAATTCTTGTTCAAAAACGCAGTCAGATAACTTAGGTATTCATTGTTACAGGCTCATTTGTTCCTATAGGTTTTCATATTCAAATACGCAGTCAGATAGCTTATCCAAATGTTAGTTTTAAGTTTTTCTATTCTCTTTTTGCCTAAACTGTTTAGCATCCATGTTTCACTTCCATAAATGCTTACACTCCAGATAAATACCTTCTTAAAGATTTCCTGAAACTTAAATCTACATTGATCAGCGAGAACATTATGACCATTGACCTACTATCGATATAAACACGTCCAGGCGATAGCAGCGTCAGGTGGCGAGAAATGACAGCTAGTCAGACACACGCAGGGTGATGTAGTGTCTGTGAGTGTGGTGTCCGTGTGTAGTGTGGGGAAGGCGCGCGATCTGTGTGAGTTTGGACGACGGCAGGTTGCGATGGCCCGGAGGCACGGCACGAGCATTTCGGTAACCGTTCGACTTGTCGGGTGTTCGAGGAGCGCTGCGGTGCGTGCCTTCAACACGGGGCGAAACCACGTCCAGACGTCGCAGTGTTGGGCGGCCACACCTCGTTACAGATGTCGGACATCGTAGGCTGGATGTACTGGTAGAAGAGGACAGTCGGCGAACTTTGGCGGAGCTAGCATCAGACTCTAATGCAGGCCAGAGTGCAAGTGTGTCTGAACACACGACATTGGCAACTACGACTGAAATGGGCACGTGACCATCGGCATTGGGCGTTGGCGCAGAGGCAGAGCGTTGCTTGGTGTGGTAAATCCCGATGCCTTCTTCATAGTGCCGATGGGAGGGTGCGAAATCGTCGTCTTCCAGGAAACAGCTCCTTGACAATTCTACTGCAGGACGTAGCAAGGTGGTGCCGGCTCCATTATGCTCTGGGGAACATTCATGTGGGCACCCAAGGGTTCAGTGGAACTCGTGCAAGGCACCACGATGGCCAAATAGAATAGTATACTAGATGCAGACCACGAACACCCCTTCAAGACTGTCCTGTTTCCCGACGGCCGTGGCATTTTTCAACAACTTCACACGCCATGTCACAAGGAGTGTGTCAGAGTGGTTCGAGGAATAGACCGGCGGGTTCCAATTTATTTACTGGGCCCCCAACTCACCATATCTGAAGCTGATCGAACACGTCTGGGATGTGATTAAACACGGCGTCAGAGCTCATCGCCCTCACTCTGGAATTTGCGGGAATTAGATGACTCGTGTGTCCAGATGTGGTGCCAACTTCTTCCGGTTACCTAGCAACGCCTCATGCTTCCACGACACGCTGTTATCCGTGCCAAAGGTGGGCACACAGGATATCAGGTAGGTGGTCGTAATGTTCTGGCCGATCAGTTTATATTCGATGTTAACTAATTTCTCTTCTTCAGAAACGCTTTTTTTGGCGTTGCCAGTCAACAGTTTCCATCCTCTCTACTTCGGCCTTCATCAGCTATTTTGCTGGCTCAATAGGAAAACTCACTACTTCTCTACTCTTCCAAAGTGTTTGCTGCCTATGACAGAATTACGATGTCCTCGTCGAACCTCAATGCTTTTATTCCTTCTCCCTGGACTTCAAATCGTACTACAAACATTTCTTTGGTTTCCTTTACTGCTTGTACAATGTACACATCGAGTAACATCGGGCATAGACTTCAATCCTGTCTCACTCCCTGTTTCCCTTTCGTACCCTTCAAATTTTTTATCTGGCGTCTCCTTTCTGAACCAGTTGCATATAGCCTTTCGCAACCTGTATTTTACCCTTGATATCTACAAAATTTAAAACGAGTATTACTGTCAACATAGTCAAAAGCTTTCTCCAAGTCCACAGTTGATACAACTGTAAGTTTGCCTTTTCTTAACGCCTTCTAAATAAAGTGGTAGCGTCACTACTGCTTTGCCTGTTCCTAAATTTCTTCGTTCAAAATGGCTCTGAGCACTATGGGACTTAACATCTGAGGTCAGCCGGCCGCGGTGGTCTAGCGGTTCTAAGCGCTCAGTCCGGAACCGCGCGACTGCTATGGTCGCAGGTTCGAATCCTGCCTCGGGCATGGATGTGTGTGCTGTCCTTAGGTTAGTTAGGTTTAAGTAGTTCTAAGTTCTAGGGGACTGATGACCACAGATGTTACGTCCCATAGTGCTCAGAGCCATTTGAACCATTTTTGAATCTGAGGTCATCAGTCCCCTAGAACTTATAACTACTTAAACCTAACTAACCTAAGGACATCACACACATCCATGCACGAGGCAGTATTCGAACTTGCGACAGTAGCATTCAAGCGGTTCCAGACTGAAGCACCTAGGTTCAAATGGTTCAAATGGCTCTGAGCACTATGGGATTTAACATCTCTGGTCATCAGTCCCCTAGAACTTAGAACTACTTAAACCTAACTAACCAAAGGACATCAAACACATCCATGCCCGAGGCAGGATTCGAACCTGCGACCGTAGAGGTCACGTGGTTCCAGACTGAAGCGCTTAGAACCGCACGGCCACACCGGCCGGCTGAAGCACCTAGAACCGCTCGGCCACACTGGCCGGCTAAATTTCTCCGTAATCCTAACTGATCTTCCCCGAGATCAGCTTCTACCAGTTTTTTCCATTCTTCGGCAAAGAATTCGTGTTAGTACTTTGCAGCCATGACCTTTGAACCTGATAGTTCGGTAATATTCACACCTGACAGCACCTGATTTGTTTGGAATTGGAATCACACTGAAACGCAAAAGAAACTGGCATAGGCATGCTTGTTCAAATACAGAGATATGTAAACAGGCAGAACAGGCGCTGCGGTCAGCAACGCCTATATAAGACAACAGGTGTCTAGTTCAATTCTCAGGTCGGTTACTGCTGCTAGAATGGCAGGTTATCAAGATTTAAGTGAGTTTGCACGTGGTGTTAATAGTGGTGGGGCATACCATCTCCGAGGTAGCAATGAAGTGGGGATTTCCTGGTACTACCATTTCACGAGTGACCGTGAATATCAGGAATCGGGTAAAACATCAAATGTCCGACACCGCTGCGGCCGGAAAAGATCCTGCAAAAACGGGACCAACGACGACTGAAGAGAATCATTCAACTTGACCGAAGTGCAACCGTTCCGCAAATTGCTGCAGATTTCAATGCTGGGCTATCAACAAGTGTCAGTGTATGAACCATTTAACGAAATATCATCTACATATATTGGCTTTCGGAGCCGAAAGCCCATTCTTGTACTCTTGATGACTGCACGACACAAAACTTTAAGCCTCGCCTGGTTCCGTCAACAGTGGCCTGTTGATTGGAAACATGTTGCCTGGTCGACAACATATATCAAATTGTATTGAGCAGATGGAAGAGTATGGGTATGGAGACAACCTCATGAGTCCATGAATCCTACATGTCAACAGGGGTCTGTTCAAGCTGGTGGAGGGTCTGTAATGGTATGCGCAACTGGAGTCACATGGGACCGTGATACGTCTAGATACGACTTTGACAGGTGACACATACGTAAGCATCCTGTCTGATCACCTGCATCCATTCACGTCCATTGTGCATTCCGATGCACTTGGGCAATTCGAGCAGGGCAGTGCAACACCCCAAACCAATTGCTACAGAGTGGCTCCAGGAACACTTTTCCGAGTTTAAACACTTCCGCTGGCCACGAAACTTCCCAGACGTGAACATTATCGCGCATATCAGGGATGCCTTGCAACGTGCTTTTCGGCGGAGTTCTCCTCCCCCTTACGGATTTATGTACAGCCCTGCAGGATTCATGGTGTCACTTCGCTCCAGCACTACTCCAGACGTTAGTCGAGTGCATGGCACGTCGTTTTCCGACCCTTCTGAGTGCTCGCAGAGGCCCTACACGGTATTAGGCACGTGTGCCAGTTTCTTTGGCCCTTCAGTGTAGTTTCCAATCGGCCAAAGCTTCATTTCCTCTCGTCCTTTAATTGTTCATTTTCTGCCTATGTTTCAATCAAGTGATAGACTGTTTGACAAGGAACCTGTAGCACACAGAAGGTGAGGATGAAACAGAATGAGGCTCGCAGTTTGAGAGGATATGCATTGTTACTTCAGTGATTATAAAATCAAGTGACATTTACAAAAATCTTGGCAGTATGAGCCTACTATCAGTATTATGTTGCACCTCTTCTGGCATCGACACGTGCACTACTTTGGTTGTGGAGGATGGCACGACAGCGTTGTATGCTCTCCTGAGGGAAGCAGGCACACAACTGCCATCTTTTGGAAACCATTCAGACAGTTCTCTCGAAAAATACATGTGTTTACCTTTGGTCTATACAGCATCGCCCCTTAGGCTATGTACGAGTAGAAATATGTCTAAAGGCTGCAATCACAGACGCCATTATTTGATATTTAACTATAATGATTTTACCAAAAATGACAAACTTTTGATGAACCGTCAACGTACTGTAACACTGAAACAGCTATAACACAAAAAGCATCAAATACGACCGATGTGCAGTTTCGAGTTTTTTTATTCTAACAGTTCATATCAAAACTGACGCGTTTTTGTAGGACCCTAAATGTGCCCATGCTTTGAAACAGCTTATCTAAGTACTACGTAAGCTACAGTATCAAATATGGAGTTCAACTTCGTACGAATTAATCCAATATAGCGTCTCTTCAGTTCTGTTTGTAACGTAAATCGATGTGGCAGCTCACTGGCCCCGTTCTTCTCCATGGGGTGAAAGTCCTACTTGGCTGATTCTTCCTTTCACGCTTCGCAATACGGTGGAACGTGAAACTGCACGCTATGGCGCCCCTAAACTCGGACACATGCTCTACTAGGACAACTACTCGTCTAGAAACGCTTTTGACGTAAACGAGATAAAGACTTTATTGTTCTTTAATCTGGAAGTTTACTTGAGTACAGTCAGAGCCCATTGCACACAGCGTCTCTCTACACACCTACACACACACACACACACACACACACACACACATACATACAAAGAGGGAGAGAGGGAGAGAAAGCAACAAATGGTGATAACGACGTTGACAGGCTGAGCTTTGAACACCATTTTCTTACCTGTCTTAAATTAACTATGGCTGGAGTAGCGTGTGCGGTGCTGCTGATGACCGATTTTATCACTCCCAAATGTCTATCCTGTGGCGTAGTGACTTGCAGGTAGAAATACAGTACAGTGTCTTGGTGTATTTCTGCACGTCCTTCGGTTTACTTTACACCCGCCAGATTAGCCGAGAGCGCTAATGCTCTGCTTCCTGGACTCGGGTAGGCGCGCCGGCCTCGCTTCGAATCCGCCCGGCGGATTAACAACGACGGCCGGTGTGCCAGCCAGACTGGATGTCGTTTTTAGGTGGTTTTCCACATCTAACTAGATGCATACCGGGCTGGTCCCCACGTCCCGACTCAGTTACATGACTCGCAGACATTTGAACACGTTCGCACTGTTCCATGGATTACACTGGATGCAGACAGCTGGGGTACACTCATTCTGTCCCGGGGGGTAAGGGCATCCGGCCGCACCTCCAAATTAACCTCGCCAAATCCGATTGTAACCACTCCGACCCTGCGAAAACTGCGGGACGAAGGCGTAAGCAAAAGCAAAGCTTCGTCGGTTTATTTTACCTAATTTAACATTCATAGAAAAATCATTTTGTAAATCGAATACACGGCATTGATTGTAGCATTAGATTTTCACACAGTTTTTTCTAAACTGGAGTTTTGTTTAAGATGGTTTTAACGAATGCAACTAACATTGGTAACATAGTTTTTAACGATCATAAAGATCAATTCCTGGTTGTTCAACTGTGTTGAAATTGGAGTAAAAGAGGCTTCATGATGTTTGTATCTCCGACAGATGAAAGACACTAACAGTGGGCAGTTGGAGTTAAGCATGAAGACGGGAATCTTAGGCAATTTCTTGATTCCTACAAATTATTTCTTTCTGTGTAAAGTATTTTATGCTTTTATTAGGACAATAGTACTGTCTAACTAATAAGCTTTGGTTGTATCTACTATTGTTCCAAGTCTGTTCAGTATTGCAGTGAACCATTTGTATATTTGTAACACAAGAACGAACAGAAAGCCACATTTTTAGTACCAAACAGTTAATTATTTACTGTCGTATTCTAATATGTGTTGGTGGTTAAGGGTTATAGACCTTGATTGCTACGCTTTCACCCCGAGGGGAAACAACAGTAGAGTAATCATTATTATTTTTTTTTTTCATGAAACGCATCTTTCACGTCAGGCAGTGATTTCTTAATGTGGAAAATATCGTTTTCATCTTATGATATATGTATGCAGGAATAAATAAAATTTACTGTTTGAAATTTGTAAGTTGTGGAAAATGAACGGAAATACGTGACAACAGTTATTTTCCTAGTTTGTAAGAGGTGGGTAACCAACATCATCTATTATGAATTACTATTACTAGCGGAAAAATGCTCCTATCGGAGCTCAAAAAGGCGAATATGCTCTCGTTTAAAAGACTCTGAATGAGAAATGGGATACCATCTACATCATTCTACCTTACTCACAACTGTATGTGAAGGGAGTATCTGTTCCCCTCGATCATGTCATCAGACCGGCTTGTGCGAGCCCGAGGTTGTTTTGGTTTGTTGTCACACGATGTTCTGCCTTCATTAAACTGTCGCGCCCACGAACGCACTTTCGACATATCCATAACTCCATCACCACATGTCTCCTTCAACTGTCGATGAATTTCAATTGGTTTCACACCACGCAAATTCAGAAAACGAATGATTGCACGCTGTTCAAGTAAGGAAAACGTCGCCATTTTAAGTATTTAAAACAGTTCTCATTCTCGCCGCTGGCGGTAAAATTCCATCTGCCGTACGGTGCTGCCATCTCTGGGACGTATTGACAATGAACGCAGCCTCATTTTAAAACATTGCGCATGTTTCTATTTCTTTCCAGTTCGGAGGAAAAAAATCGGAGGCCTTAGAACTTGAATGCACCTCGTATAGCCCTATAGGAATGATATCCGCTTTTGCCACGTGCCGTGTAACAATCTAGAAATCGTCCTGGTCTGTTGCTTTTCTGACTGATGTCTTTTTATAGCCGATAGGTGATTGCACTTCACGCTTCCGCGCTACCTAGTCTAGCGTAGGCTAGAAAAAACGTGGCGGCCGCGCGACCACTGCCTACGTTACGTTCTCCGCGTCTCTCTACAGACCTTCACGTCTCACTGAATCAACAGTCACTGTGTGGACCTCGTCGTCGATGGTAGTGTTTAAAATTCACCAGCGGATTTAACGTGGCGTGTGAATCGTGTGTGTTCCGCACAGTGTGACGACGTATAACGTTTTAAATACCACTGTAGCGCACAACTCAACACATCATACAGCAAGTCGGTATTGTGGCCATTCTATACATTAACAAATAACTCAAGGCCGTAGCTAAACAGAGGGGGGGGGGGGGGAGGGAGGGCACTCCAAGGGGTCCAGACGCCCGCTACTACTAAATGAAATTACACACGACCTAGTTGCCATGTAGTGAAATTTAAGGATATTTTGATTTTCAGTCATAAGACGAAAAAGGGATATGCTCTATCGATAGTCAGAGAGGCCAACGATATATTAAAACTATGTATCACCCGTAGTACTATCGGTTATCGCCCTTCCCTATTTCAGCCAAGATCAGTTATTGCTCTTTTTTGAGCTCATTTGTTGATTTCCTAATCAATTCAGCTCTTACCTGTAGCTGAATCTAATGAAAGTGCTATCGTCTGTTGTTTTCGTACTGTGTGTCGTTATGACAGTTGCCAATTGTAAATAAGTTTGTAACACGGAAGAAGAGGAAAATCGTTTCTGATCCATCCGCTAGCGTTACGCAAAGTTAAAAATATGTACGCACTACTATAATAGCCTAATTACCTTTCTGTAGCAGCTTAATGTTAGTACTGGCTTCGTTTCTTGGAGGCTTGTAGAACTCTGGGGTGGCAAAGCTCGGTATTTCACAAGACGGTGGAGCTGTAAACATCATTACCAACAACATTAAATGAAAATCATTGCATAAAAATACAACCTGGATCTGGCTGAATCTCTCAACGACTGCGTTGTCAACAAAAATTTCGTCCAAACGGCGATGGTTGCATTTCTTAAAGAAAAAAAAATTGCCCAAAATTCTGTCATCAGTAGCCCAAATGGCAAAATATCCCCCAGTCTGGTCACCTGGACGGTAATCAATTATTGAAACCAGTCCCGATACGAAAGGTTGGGAGAGATTCGTGGAGAGCAGAAGGGGTACGGGATGACACCACATTTCATGGTTCATTTGTTTCTACAACATTTTTCTCAGGGCAGTGTCCTGAGTGACTGACTGACTCATCATCGCCGAGCCCAAACAACTGAGGACACAAACTCGTAATAGCGAGAAGGTGTGGATCTTATACTGTAGGCTTCATTTAAGAAGGGGGCAAAATTGGGAATGAATTCTTTTGCAGGATGTTGCTATTAAGGCAATACTTGACTTCTTGGTTACAAATAAAAAATACTTGTTCCAGTGTTTTTGGAAACCGAACCCATTAGGGGGTGAAATAAGTGAAGAGATTTTTTTGAAAATATTTTATTACGAAGGCATTTTTAAGCTAAATCTGTATAAATTTAAATTTGGCTTCTCAGTTAGAAATTAAAAAAAGTTTTCACTATGTTCGGAAATTCAGGGGATGTAAGTTTTTATGGAAATATTTCATTGTGCAAGCATTTTTGAAGTTACATTTATGATAATTTGTATTTGGCTTTTCTCTTAGAAATAAAACATACACGTGTCACTCTTTTTTGAAATTAAATCCCTAAGGGGGTGAAATAGGGGGTGAAACTTTTATGAAAATATTTCATTGCGAAAGAATTTTTAAACCTAAATCTTTGAAAGTTGTGATTCTTTACGGGGAGGAGATGTATCGCAGCATGAAGAAATTTGAAAAGTTGCGCCACCGTAGATGTCGTTTGCTAAGTACTCTTGCCTTTCTAAAGAGATGTCGTCGCGAGAATGTTGTTCCACATTTTGCTAAGGTTATGCATCACATCGATTCTGCAGCAGCTAAGAGAATCAAGAAACGAGCCAGCCTCGCATTGCCACGTGAGAGAGTGCAGTTCACCCGCCGGAGCCTTGAGTTTATCTCACAGGAATTACTCAAACTACATTTGCAACTGGCTAGTAAGTTCACTTCTTGTTCCTGGGATTGGATTGATGGTGTCACCTGGGTTGCAGCTAATTCCGCCCATAAGAAGGCTACGGGACGTCAAACAGCTAAGTTCTCACGTCTCCTTGACAAACCATCTCTGCAGATTCCGTGCAAGACTGTCATCAATTTGAGTGGCATGGTGTTGAGTGATGATGCGGTCTCGGTTTTGCAGAAAGGTCTCAACTTCGCTCCCACCCCCAAGTTCACTCCGGTCGCAGAAATTGTTAGTGCTGTTGAACAGGTTGCAGCTCGACTTCCGCCAGAATCAGCCGAGGAAATACGTCGTGAAACTTGTCGTGCGTTGACGAAATCCAAGCCGATGAAGTCAAATATCAGCAGTAAAGAGAGGGCGGCCATTCGTGATCTGAGGGAGCGCTCTGAAATTGTTGTCTTACCGGCTGACAAAGGCAATGCTACAGTTGTTGTCTCCCACAAGGACTACACTGATAAGATGGATAGCCTGCTAAATGACGATTCCTACCGGAAGATCAGCGTTGACCCTACAAAGAAGGTGGAGAACAAGACGAGGGCGCTTCTCAAGGACGCAGATTTACCGGAGGGTGACGCTAAGAAATTGTTACCCCAAGGTCCGGTACCGCCTAGACTATATGGACTCCCGAAGGTTCACAAAGAGGGGGTACCATTACGCCCCATTGTCAGCAACATCAGGGCACCCACATATTTGTTGGCCAAATACCTGACGGGAATATTAAGTCCTTATGTGGGTAAATGCCCTCATCACATCCGTAATTCCGTGGATTTTGTTAAACTTCTTGATAGCTTCAGGTTGGATGAGTCAGATATCATGGTGAGTTTTGACGTCGTTTCCTTGTTTACGAGGGTACCCCTTCGAGAGTCACTAGAATTGATTAGTCAGAAGTTTGACGAGAAGACCACTGAACTTTTTAGGCATGTCTTGACTTCCACGTATTTTCTTTTTAATGGAGAATACTATGAACAAGCGGAGGGAGTCGCCATGGGTAGCCCACTCTCACCAGTGATAGCGAATATGTCATGGAGAACTTCGAGGAGGAAGCCCTGTCGTCATCCGTATGGAAACCTACTTGCTTTTTCCGTTACGTGGACGACACGTTCGTCATCTGGCCATATGGTATGGATAAACTCCTTGACTTCCTTACACATCTAAACTCCATACACCCCAACATCAAATTCACTATGGAGACTGAAACGGAGGGTAAATTACCTTTCCTTGACGTCTTGGTCAAGAGAAGGGCTGACGGCACCCTAGGTCATGGTGTCTATCGGAAGACAACGCACACTGATCTGTATTTGCACGCAGACAGCTGCCACCACCCTTCACAGAGGAATGGGGTACTTAAAACTCTAGTACATAGGGCGCGCACTATCTCTGACGCCGAGAGTCTACCCCAGGAATTGGAACACCTGAGAACTGTATTTCGAAAAAAATGGGCACTCAGAGTGGCAGATTCAACGTGCTCTGCGCCCAACCACTGCAGCACAACCTGTTGAGATGGATGAAGTCACGAGGGAGGAGGTAGGCACTGCATTTATTCCATTCACAGGCGCACTCTCGGGGAAAATCGCCCGTATTCTGAAGAAACACCAGGTCGGAACTGTGTTTTGTCCTCCAAATAAAACTCGTGCACTGGTGGGGAGCGCCAAAGATGACCTCGGTTTGAGGAAGGCCGGCGTGTACCAGATTCCGTGCCAATGTGGCAAGTCGTATATTGGTCAGACGATGCGTACCGTCGAGGATCGATGCCGTGAACACCAGAGGCACACTCGACTGATGTATCCGAGCAAGTCGGCGGTCGCTGAACATTGTTTGTCGGAAAATCACGCCATGGAGTATGACCGCACGAGGATTCTGGTATAGACGTCGAGATACTGGGACAGCGTTGTTAGAGAGGCCATCGAAATTCGCACCAATGACGACCTCATAAACCGTGACTGTGGCTATAATCTTAGCAATGCTTGGGAACCAGCGTTTGAGTTAATCAAGTGTAAATCGAGCAAATGTATAGTTGTGACGACCACGGCGGACAGAGCCATCACTCCGACGTCATCTCAGACGCCGTCGCAATCTGTTCAACCGCGCGACCGTGGCGCGGGGCGCGGACGGCGGAGGGAGCGCGCCGCGGGCGGAGGGTATTTAAATCGGCCGCCGCCGCGACCGAACCCAGTTCCCTCTGAGCAGCCATAGCGTACGGATCTCCGTGCCGGCACGTTCACAGGAGCTCAGTCCGTCAGTTCACCTGATGATGGCGACATGTATGATCGCCGAAATATTGTGCCCGTTGGACACTATAGACCGGCAGCACACCCGTGGATATTTTGATTATCTTTGAAAGTTGGTATTTGGCTTCTTAATTAGGAATAATAAAAAACATACGTGTTTCAGTGTTTCTGGATACTCGTCCCGTAAGGGAGTGCAACAGGGGATGAAAATTTTTATGAAAATATTTCGTTCATTAAAAAATTTTAAACCTAAATTTATGAAAATTGGTATTTCACTTCTCGGTTAGATATAAAGAAATATTTGTTGGGGGATGAAAGTTGCTAAGGAAATATCTCCACAAGAACGTAAAAGGCGCGATTAACAAGAACTTTGGACTCCCGCTACCAGAATCGCTTTTCAGTCAGAAGTACTTTCGGAAAAGACCGTCTTATATGGCCTTAATTAGCTTGAAAAGCTTAGACGGTGTTTCAGTTTGTGAACACACAAAAATTCGATTAAATAAAAACAAAAAAAAAATCCCTGCAAGTCATACAGTCTATGCGAGCGAAGCAGGGGGCGCTAAGCTAGTCTTAAAATATGCATGCATTCATGCACTATCTAGTGGCTAAACATGCAGCATTGAAGGAAAAACATGCAATGTCAGAATTCAGTCTTTCATTGTAATGCATTTATATTAATTTAAAACAATGCACAACAACCAATTTTTTCAAATACTTCCCCGACTGCGTGTTGGGCCACTGAGCTAGCAGTCCCTGGATTCGGGAAGCGAGATGGTTTGAATCGACCCGCTAGCACCCTTAAAAATGGGTTTGTGTTGTTTCCCATCTTCAATTTGGGTAAACGCCGCGGTTGATTCCTTCCTATAGGCCGCAACTAGTTCCGTCCGAATACCTTTGTTTCCTGAAAGGTTCCAATTCCGTTAAAGATGCAGCCTCTATGCTTAAGTGAAAAGAGCTGGATCGAAGGTGAGCCAAGCATCTCTTCGTAGACTGGTGGCACTAAAAGCCATGTGATAAAATAATAATAATCCAGATTCTCCTCACCGATGCTCATGCATTTGTCTTGTGACATTCTTTAATACAAAAAATGATCTTTCATATTTTGTAAATAGTGAGAGATGCGTACTTAAATGAGGAGATGTGGGAAAGTGTAAGGCTGAATAATGCCGGATCCTTTGCATTTCGCCAGTAAAAATGCTGTGCCAAAGGTAGTCTGTGGCGGTCTATTCGTATTTATCCGTAGAGGGACGTAGTTTGAGAAATCAAGGTTTCCTATGAAAAGTTATTTTTTATGATATCTCCTATTTGGCTTGCTTCTTGTGAGACAGAAACAGACTGTAGAACTATTATAGATTGGTATTCGTTTTGCCGGGAAGATTGTTCGGAATCACTCTCCTTTACACATGATTTTTAAGGTAATTACAGGTCGGACAGCTTGTACGATTCTTCAGTTAGTAAAAAGTTATGTAGCTGATGGATCACTCATAATGTCAGATGGGTGGGCTAATTATAAGGGATTAGACGAAATTGGGTACTTGTATTTGGCTGTGAATCATTC
Organism: Schistocerca cancellata; assembly: GCF_023864275.1. Lineage (NCBI taxonomy): Eukaryota > Metazoa > Arthropoda > Insecta > Orthoptera > Acrididae > Schistocerca > Schistocerca cancellata. The sequence goes on along the minus strand of NC_064632.1, from coordinate 2,638,603 downwards.
CGTTGAATTTAGGGACAAAGAAACAGGAGCATGAATAAACACAATTGCAGGGTATTGGGGGCCAATAAAAAGTATTGTTGGGAGAGCGAAAAGGAAAATTTCGGTATTACAGATCGATTTAGGTGAGTATTTCTGGAGAGAGGACGTGCCGCAAAATCGGTGCTTGTCTGAGGTCTTTTTGGAAGGTGTGGGGAGGGTCTATATGCCAAAGAAAGAGAGATAAGTTTCTGTTTTGTTCTGTTTTCTTTCTTTTAATGTAATTTTTGCAGTTACTTTTATTTCGTTAATTTCGTTTCATGTTTCTTTTTGAAGTATTAGGATAGCTTTTTTAAATAGTTTGTAGATAGCCTTGATTTCGTGAACGTAAACCTATTGGAGATACTAATCTGCTATTTAAAAGTACTCGTGCTTATCCGATTACCGTAATTTTCATTTCTATGCTAGTTTTGTCTTACAGTGACTTGCTGTATGGTGGTTCTTGCATTGTATGCTGATTTTGGCAATTTGTTGACATTGATGTTAGCGAATTTGTAGATGCAATAGAATAAATGTCGAGGAGGCTATGGAGTGAAATGCGAGATTAATTTTTGGAAATATTGAAGAGAGAGTGATTACCTCATGAGTCAATAAAACAGCTTAACGTCACAATAGTGGATTGATTTAGCTGCAGGTCTAGATTAGGATAGAATGTAACAATTTGGATGTGAGTTGGCAAGACGAATCTTACAGTGGGAAAGATGTCTGTGTTGTTGAAGCCAATGAATCTAACAGCGGAAATGATTTCTGTAATGACACATTGATCTGAAGCGCAGCCCGAGGTCTACGTTAGGTTGGAATGCAAGAGTTTGGTTATGAGTTGGCGAAGCCAACGAATGTGACAGCCGAAATTCTTTCTGTGGTGACAGATTTATCAGTAGCGTAGCCCAAAGTCTAGGTTGTGTTGGAATGTAACAATTAGTTTGTGGGTTGGTGGAGCCAACGAGTCTGGCAGCGGAAAAGATTTCTGTGGTGACAGACTGATCTGTAGCGTAACCAGAGGTCTAGGTTAGGTTGGAATGCAACAGTTTGGTTGTGAGTTGCCAACGAAGCTGATAGCGGAATAGCTTTCTGTGATCACAGACTGATCTGTAGCGTAGCCTGAGGTCTTTCTCCTTAAAGTCAAGAAAACTACATGTGTAAAGAGACTCACCTGTAGCGTAGCAAGAAATTTGTGTTAGGTGTAATGGGCAAATTTCTTTCATGTGTTGAAGGAAACAAATACCAACACGAATGTACGGTGTCAGGTTGATCTGTATCGTATGTCGCGATGTATGGTGCTATTCGCAATATCCTACTTGTATTTACAACTGAGCCGAATATTTGGACTATATGCTTCAGTTGCAAGTTATTAGTGGAAAACTGCCGCTAATATTATCTAAGGATGAGTATTGTCATTGGCTGACAGCATACTAACGATTTAACGTTGTCAGTTTGTTCGTTGTGTTGCTTGTTTGAACTAGTTCCGAATATGTATCGGTTTACGAGGAATTATTTATTGCTGATATTTCGCTATTTCAGAGTATAATATGAGTTACCGTTATTCGTGAAGCAAATATTATTTCCGAGATTGGTGGGAGCCATTATCAGCAGCGTCAGACTTCAGAAAAGTAACTGCGCCTGTAAGTGTATTTCTGATTTACTTTTTTGTTTGATTGTTTTGAGTCTTTCCTCTAGTAGCATGGTTTTTTTTTCCAGTTACATGTGCTGCATTTTGAGAAAATTTATGTGTATTTCTTACTTTGTTAGTTTATAGGGTTTTCAGCAGTTATCGGCAGATATAGTTCTCGATATGATTCGATTTAATGTCCATCAGTTAAGCTACAGTACTTAGGATATATATTTGAAGCGTATTATCGAATAGTTTCCATTTTTACAAGAATCTTTTCTTTCCGCTTCATATTTTACGTTCGGACGTCCATTATAGATGTCGAGTGTGTTTTTACGATAAGGCCTACGCGATTACTTTTCCGTTCTGTGGACTATTTCTTACATTACAATATTCGTAATCTGAAGTGCTCGTTTTGCAATGTTGTTATTTTTTTTCTTTACTCACTATTTCTGCCTATTGCGGTGAAGAAATCCACATTTACGTATATGATGTCACATTGGGCATAAAACGTACGACGTTTGTTGCATGTTTTTAAGTTACCCGCCAAAGCCAACAGCTCGTATCGCAAAGCCAACACTTTTGACAGCTGAGATTGACAGCTAATCCAGCGATGCTCTATGTTAAAAATTGTTTATTCATTTGTCTATGTATCGTAATCATTTGTGGCGGGGTATTGTAATCTTGTTACGATTTTGTAGTCTGTATATATCTGTGTTTTTATTTTATTCCGACTACCTCGAATCGAGCTGTACGATTTTAATAAAGTTATCTAGAAAAATTTTATGTTATAGGTGCCTTTGTTCGCTTAATATTTTATAAGGATTTGCCCCTGAGTGTATATAAATTTCGATTTCTTCCGAAACTTTCATTTTTAATTCCTCTGGTGTAATATGTAAGATTTTCATTGAGGTTATTATGTGATGAGCTTCATGATTTCTGTTTTTATGTGTTGAAGAACGTGGATTGGTTTGTGTCGCTAATTCTTGTGTGTTTTCTGTACCTAATTTCAATGTTTCTACCTGTCTGTCCTGTACAGAATTTACCTCAGTTTTTACAAATTATTTTATATGTACCTGGTTGTGTGTGTAGTTGCGGTTTTGTTTTATCGGAATGGATTAGTGTTTTGAGGTTGTGTCTGGTTCTGTACGCGAATTTAACTGCTGTCTTCTTTAGTAATGTGTTTAGTTCGTTAGATATTTGCCCTGTGTAAGTTTGCGGTATGAATTTGAACTTTTGTTTTGTGGGTATTTCTTTCGTTAATTTTATGTCGCTATGGATCTTAGTAGATTTAGGTTTAAGGCGTTTGTCGTATAGTCTTCTCACTATGCTTGGATTAAAGATATTTTGTTGAGCTACGAAAGTAAGGACTGCCAGTTCTTTCTGTATGGCTGTGTTCTAAAGGCATATTTATTAGTCTGTTAATCGTTGTGTTAAAGTATGCGTATTTGTGTGTTTTGGGTGGCAAGAGTTTGAGTTAAAAATGTTGTCTGACGTTGGGTGTTTCCGACATACTTCAAATTTGTGCTCATTGTTACTATTTTAATTATCAGGTCCAAAAAATTTATAGTTTTATTGTTTCCAGGTTCCATTGTGAATTTTATTTTTGCGTGTAGTTCATTTAGCGTTTTGTGAAGTAGTTGTATGTCGCTGTTGGATCTTTCTGTTAGCAGCAGAATATCATCAACGTACCGGGAACAATATACTGTTTTCTTTGTTAGTGGGTTAGTTGGATTAAAGAATTTTGTCTCTAAAGTGTTTAGGAAGATGTCAGCTATGGTTCCTCTAGTGCTACATCCCATTACAACACCATCTCCCTTTGTGTATATATCATTGTTAAATTCAAAGTAATTTTGTCATAGTACGAATTTTAGTAGGTGCATAATTTCTTGTATTCCTGCCATAGGTAGCTTCCTATATACTGGTAAGTTCTCTTCCATGACGATTATTGTTTCTTGGACTGAAACGTTTCTATATAAATTAGTAATGTCAAAGGAAACAAATTTGCCATTCTGTGGAAGTCTTGTCTTTTATTTTATTTCCAGAATTGTTGAATATTTTACTGTGAGTTGTTTGTTATAGGTGTGGTATTTTTTGAGCCATAAACCAGAATGTTATTATAATGTCACAACTTTTAACAAAGCGTATTTGGTTGCAGATTGCCTGAAGATGGCGATAATACCGAAATAGGCCTATTGCTAATGTAAAACGTCTAGGAATTAACAATTATAGCAGCATTCTTGTACATTACCGTCCTTTATTTTATTCTGTCATTAGAAGACATTTACCATGCTGCGGGCCTAAGGGAAAATAAGCGTTAGTAAAATTTTGTGACACCAGGCCCATCCTTGAGTCATCTGAATCAAGTCACTTAGGGAGTCTGATTTACAGAACTCAGTATTATTTGCTTCAATGCTTTCACAAATAACGTCATCTATATTATCACAGGATAGTGCCCCGCGAGTAGTGCGTACTAAATGTATCTTAGCTCACCCTCAAAATTTGCCATCTTTTGGAAAGTTTCTAATCAAATCTACCTCTGTCTCGTGCCCGTTATTTCACAAACGCAACTTTGGTTTGGAAGTCGATTCTAGTGCTCCTCTCCCTCAAAAAATCATTCCCTAAAATAAATTATACTTACAGCCTTCTGCAACAAGAAGTGCATATCCAGTCGCATCATTCTCAAAACATAATTGTAAACACTCCTACAACTTAACTGGATTTAACCCTGTTTCCTACAAATCCTACAGATTTCATGCAGAGATAATTTCGTTCCCTTGAGATTCCTCTGAAATTAGCCGGGTGCAATAACGTAATTCCTCTCCTGTCTCAATGACAGCTGTTGTTAACACATTTCCTATATAAGAGCCACACTTGCACACTTGGCTTTCTAAGCTGCGACTCGGGCACCCAAGGAAAAGTAAATAAGTATAGGGCAAATCTTATAAAAGTTACTTGGACTCCACAGTCAGATAAAGGATGCTGCGTCTGGGAACACAACTTCAAATGGTATTAGCATCGGATAAGAAATAATGATAAATCATTAAATATACCTCCAGACCTATTATTTTCCAATAATCTCGCACAATATGACCGAGTATGCGGAGTGTAGAACTTCGTATTATAGCAGTTAGAACCGCTTCTTAAATAGATTCTTACAATAGTGTCCTACGGTCATTTGTGTATGCTTTTGTTAATGGCGAATCAGTACACTCGTTACACACTCTACGGACTGTTAATAGAGATGAACAAGGCAAAACTGAGGATTCACTTTTTTTTCCTCTGTCGAAGGAAGAATACTAGAAGGTAGGCAGCAATGTGCACACTATCTTACCTGCGGCTAACATTATCTCACCCCGAAGTTAAACGTTGAGTTATTACTTAACATTTAAAAAAAATACTTTACGAAGGTAGTTCTTAGCCACGATGGAAGGCGGTAAGTATATGAGACGTTACATCTAGTTGCGCTGCTGCAACTGATTACTTAAAATTGTGCACAGTACACTTGCCGCTACCCATAGACGGTGCTTCCTCTACCAGCTCAACATGTTCGTAATAATGCACAATAAGTATTGACCATTTTTTGCCCCTTGGTATTCCGCAGGACAGTTCACCGAAGTCACGACTAGCTGCTTTTGGTTTTCCGAAACCGTTTTCCATTTGTTGATTAAATGTCCAACTGAGTCAGTTGTGTCTTGTCATCTGATGATCTCTTCCCATTGCCTTTGGCTGCGTTTTCTCCTCTGGTTATCGCGATTGTGGTATCCAGACTGGCATCGCATAATCTCGCAGCAGTTGTCAAACGTCCAACGTCCACGGTGTGAACAGTGAGGTCGTGATGGTGCTGGGTAGTGTTCCCTTATCGCGAGGCCTCGCATAATTGTTCGTTGACGTCTTGCTTGTCTCGCCGTGTTGTACCCACTGCTATCGTCATTTTGCAATGTGCGAGAACTTTGAATCGCTCTTCGAACATGTTCCATGAGGTGGGGGTAGTGAAGTTCCCGTAAAAATTGCTCCAACTTATTGGCTGACGCTGTGGTCAATTCCTATGTAACACTTTGGGAAGTCCACTTATAATACTTTTAATATATCTTATGGTGAGAAGAACATGAACTAGCAACAGCTACTCTATTTTGCTCCCCAAATAACAAAACTTATCCACTACTTTTAATGTAACAATTCCTTATCTGATTTTCTTGCTTTCGCCCTAGAATAGAATCTTTTGAAACGTGGTGCTGCAGAAGAATGCTGAAGATTAAATGGCTCGGTCGAGTAGCTAATGGAGTGCTCAATGTGTCTGGGGAACATATAAATTTATATGAAGCTTGCAGCTCTAAGCTGCTTACAGGCTTATGTACAGAAATATCAATGGGGACAGTTGAAAATGTGTGTCCCGACCGGAACTCGAAACCGGGATCTCCTGCTTACATGGCAGACACTCTATCCGTCTGAGCCACCGAGGACACAGAGGATAGTGCAACTGCAGGAACTTATGTCTGGGACGCTCCCCGTGATACCCACATCCCCAACTTACTGTCCACGCACCACATTTGCAGTGCCCCTGCCCACTATACTCACGGCAGTCAGTCTACCGACTCCCGTAAGAGTTCGGGCAATGTGAGTGCATCCGCACTGAACATCATTGGCCGGTAGGCCTTATCTATATGAAGATGGTATCTGTTCTTTCGGACACGTCCACCTAGAACACTACTGGCGTTGGGACAGCGCATGTAGTTTTGTATCGGGTTGTGTGGTTTATAAAGTAGAAGTTGTGGGTGTGCTCTGGTGGAGGATTGTGGGCTGGGGTGAGTCAGATGGTAGAATCCCTTTACTGTTTACCAAAATTTCTTATTAGTAGCTCAAACCCACATCTATTGGGCGCTGGAAGGTGAGCATCAGCTCATGAACCTCGGCAGCAAGCGTTATCACGATGATACCAACAGCTGTTACACACAATGCAACCCTGTGTGGCGGTGTGTTACGGGGTACAGTGGCAAACATTCCCAGGCAGTAGCTAAGACGCATCAAGAGCTGATGCAGCAGACTGACAGAACCAAGATGAGTGCAGAACAGGCTGGCAACCTGCCCTTTCATGGTGGTCGATGGGAGCATAGACATCTGGAGACCAAATCTAGGCCTGGCGTCTGGTGCTGGCAGACACCCAGTGGTTTGGTAGACCCCACAAGAATTAAGGAACGAAGATGATGCTACATACTCTCGATCGCACTGTCAATGACTGTAGCATTTCCACTGATACCATTTCTGACATCATTTTTAGTGGGTGTGGTTCTGGTCTGGTGAAGAGTAGTAGGTCAGGTTGAGTAGAAACGTTCTATTACTTTCCATGTGTACACATTAGTTGCTCAAGCCCACTTCTAATGGGCGCCGGAATGTGACCATTGATCCATGGACCTTGGTGGCCCAGTGTTGTGAAGATGCCTGCAGCTGCTACATTTAGTGTAGATCAGATGCAGTGCGACCTTGCGTGGCAGACATTCTGGTCGGAGGCTGAACTACGCAGGAGATCACGTGGCAGACTGGTGTGACCAGGCCGAGTGTGGGACGGTTGGCTGCCTGCCCTGGGCGTTGAGAGTGGTGAGAGCATAGACGTCTAGCGAAAAACTCCTGTCAGACGTCTGGCGGGCGGCATCTGGTGCTGGTGGACGCCCATTCTCTGTGACTAGGAGGGCCCCAGTTTGATCCTCGACCCGTCAGTGCCGCTGCTGGACCCCCCTGGCTGGTGGTCGCAGCAGGATGTGGTGGAGCATTAGGAACTTCATGGTGAAAGCCTACATGTGAAGAACGCGAACTCGATGACTCACTGACTCGACCTGATGACCAGTCTGGCCGACTTGTCAGTATTTACAGGCGCCGAAGCGGGTTTTTCGTGGTGTTGAAGTTGCAAATGTTCTGTACACCATTTGCCAACTGGCCCTTGGGAGGCAATAAGCGGCAGGCGGGTAGATGTGCCCGGAGGTTGCCATGGCGTAGTGATAAGCCAGTGCACTGGGGTAAATGTCTTCTTGTGGTACTGGACCCTCCGGCTTTGGCTCACATCATTACAACGTGCACTTCAGCTAAGGCCTCTATGCATATAGGATGATTCCATGATGATGTTGAGAACTTTCAGGGGCAATGGAGTAGGGTAAATGTAGCAGTTTGAGGTAAGGGACCATGGTCTAGATCGAATGAGTCGAAAGTTGTAAGCGAAAATCGTTCTGGTACCTCTTGACAATGGAATGCATGTACCGGTGCTGTTTTTGCTGAAATCGTAGGTTAGCTACTTTTTAGAAGTGGCGTTATCGACCAAAATAAGAGAAAATGTCTGGTAAACGTGGGCTCTAAACTGTATACTTTAAGAGCTAAGAGGACTTGTTCAGTTTCGATACTATGAAACACATCTCCTGTACTGAACAAGTGCCCTCAGCTCTTAAGGTATGCATTTAAGAGTCTATGTTTACTTGAATTTTTTGTTGTTTACGTCCTTACTAACACGTCTGAAAGCTGCATACTCTACAATCTGAGCAAAAGAAGTACTGGTACATGTATTGCACTGTCAGAAATATCAGACGCTTTTTGTTCATAACTTTTGAATCCACATTTTCCGGACCATGGTCATTTACCTCAGATTCATACATTTAAGCCTTGAAAGTTTGCACCACCATCACAGAATTACCCTGTATAGCTTGTATCCATGTACATATAATTTCAGAATATTCTTCAACATGTTATTGCTTTTTTCTTTTTTGGGTTTATAAGTCACCGCCCTTTTTTGGATTTGTGAGCCCCATCCGACTTTTTTGGATTTCTGACCCCCCCCCCCCCCTCCATCTTCCTCTGAATTCATAGGGATCAGAAACTTCTGCAAGTAGGAACATTGTCGACACCTTGCGTGGCCTGAAAGTAATTAGGTCACCAGTTTCGGTATCCATTTGGCCTGTCGATTTTTACTGCTTCTGCCGCCTATATTTTAATGCAGGGTTTTACTCGGACCAATGCGGAAAGTTTGCAAACCTGATATTTATTTCAAAGTCTTTTGAGAAAAAAAGCTGCAAGGAGGCTTCGGCGCCATCCATCATTAATTTGGAGCGTCTCTGACACGACAGCGGCGAAAGCGGAAAGCCGCGGCAGAGCATATGCGGTATTATCGTAACGATTGTTCTGCAAGTTAACCGAAACTTTGTTTTTTCTAGTTTCCACACATGTCGTTAGCACTTCTTCTTGCCCGTTACAATACCAATTTTTAAAAAATGACAATCACGTGTAGTAATACTTTCTTTCAATAAGACCTTCAGTCGTAATCAGTACGGCCCTGATTTTAATTGACCCAATAACAGCGAAATATGAAAGCCCTTATGACATAAGACGTATATAAATATGACCTTAAAAATAAACTGCAACTTTATGTGAGTTTATATGAAACATTGTTGTTAATTTTTTAGAGGTACGTCCAATACGTAAGTTTCCTTATTTTGTAAACAAATTTTACATAATTTATCACGTTGAACCAATTTCTTGACATTGTGAAGTGCTTCTGTTAATCTTGACCATAGTCACCGAGTTCTTTCAAGCATTTTTGGTAACATGACACAAGTTCTTCCAAACTAGTGTAGTACCAGTTCGGGTATTGAACTTTTGCCCCACAAAGTTCTCTTTCTTCATGGAACGCTCAGCCTCATACAGCTTGAACGACCGGACAGAGCTCGGAAGTTTCAACTGGGAAGTATTCCCGCATCCTCCATAATCACTACATCTTGCCTCAAGTGATTTTTCACATCTTCCTCGAACTCAAAAGTCATCTTGGTGGTAAGCACTTCAACACCGATGGCGAACGTCAATAAAATTCTGCTGGGCTATTGACCGCGTTGTCAATATGAAAAATTGTCAGATATTTCGGCCACTGTTACATGTAGCCTTCCTCAGGGCTGAGCGACGTTGGGCAATTTTATATATTGACAATGAGGTCAATAGCCCAGAAGAATTTTATTCACAGTGACAACGGCTGCAGAAGTCTATGTTTAAATTTAAACAGATCATGAAGTCATATCACCAGCGAACAGCTGTTTACAAGCATAGTACTAGACCTGGTGTAACATCTGGTTTGGAAAAACTTGTGTCATGTTACTACAAGAGCTTGGAAAAATGATGACGACTATGTAGAAAAGTATCAGAATCATTTTACAATGTTAATAATATTATTTCAACATGATCAATAGTGTGTCATGTTTCGTACAAAAAAAGGGGGAAACTTACTCTTCGTATACACCCTGTACACTAAATTAACTTTTGAACAAATTGTCAGTACCGTGCGTACTTTTTTCAGCATTTAAATCTAAGTAGCAATTTTTTTGAAGTGCTTGTGTGTCTAAAAAAATACGAGGTGCGATGAAAACAATAACGCCTATATCAATAGTAAAACCATGTTTTTACAGCTGCATAACACTTGCTTAAAGTATTCCAAACTAGTTAACACGTCCTGTCGATCTTCAGTTGCTGCAGAGTTGCACTGGATCACAATGTGTATTTTCAAGTTTTATATTTTCAAAGAGCTGTGATTGTCGCTGAGAATAATTTTGTTGCTGGTAAAGCTTCTCTCCACACGACATGACGTCATTTGAAGGCAGCGGTGTCACTGCAGACCAGCTTTGGTTCATTGTCTTGAAGTTGTGGCATTCCCTGAAAGACTGTTACTAATTTCGCACATTGAGGAGTATCCAGAATTCCCCTGGAGAACACTTTGCAACTTGTTCACTTTGTCAGCCACATGACCATGGGCCCGAGTCAACTCTGTCTGCAAATGTTGCACAATGTCGAGGACGTCACACAGTTGGGTACCAACAGCTTTCAGAGTTGTTACCGTGTTTGATACTACAGAAAAGTTTTGAAATTTATCGCTATCAAGCTAACTAAAGATTTTCTTTGTTTTGGTGTAGTTGGTGCAGTAACTGTCAGCAGGATTAAGCTAAGAGCCCATCGTGTAAAGACAGGCTGAGGGGAGGGGAATTAAAGTACTTTTTCGTTGAATTTTGCACCCGTATCGGAGATTTCAACTAGATTTTTTCGCCACAGAAAAAGAATGTGTCCACATCAGGATAATCTGTTAGCACCTGTTCTGCAGCTCTGTGTAACGCACGTGCAAGACAAGCCTAAAGTGCCTCGACTACTTCAGCCACGTACGACCCCTTGACTACTTCAGCCATGTACGAAGCACCATCTATTACTAGTAATAAAGTGCTATCTCTGTCCACACCATCTGGCCACAATAGTTTTCATATAGATGTCAAACAAGATGACAATTGTCGAGTTCTTTACTTTCTGGAGAGCTACACACGTTAGGTGGAACATTTCCCCAGACCGGTCAACTTTTAGAACACCACCAACACAACATTTGCAACATAATGTCCAATCACATCGTTAGTTTCATCTGTGGACACCCAGAACTTATGGTCAGCAACAATGTTTCGTATTTTGTTGAGCCCCTCCTCATAGCACACGGATTAATAGTCATTTCTCAATATAGATTTTGGAACTGCATGAGTTGTGTAGTTCTCCAAGAACTGCCTGAAGTGTGAATTCTTCAGATTCTCCCACCAGACGTTGTAACACACCAACTTCTCACGCAAGTCCTTGAAGAACGACTGTAAAGTTGAAGATTGACTTGTCTGCTCAAATAACAGCGTTTGTCTGTTGTCATTTCAGCACATCTCTTCAAGTCGCTGCTGTGTTTGGCGGTATTATGGTATTGTCGCACATTAAAGTGCTTTTTTGCACTAACTTTAAGTTCACATAGTGTAGAAAATAATACTTTCCTATTAGTTCTGAAGAACGAAGATTACGAAGAAAATCTCGCAACTTCATGCTGTTGGAACACTTTACTTTCGCTAAGTTGAAACAGACGGAGGCTATATTCATGCTAAATAGTGTGCTCTCGAGTGCCAGGTTGATTACGTCGAAACCGCCTTTGTTGCCTTCGAGAGCGTTTCACCGACGCGCGCAGCACTCTTACGTCAGCGAGTATTCGGCCGCCTGCGCCTTCAACCACGTGGTTACCTCCTCTTGAAGCTGTGCGTCGTCATCAAAACGCTGCATAGCCAACGACTTCTTCATCGCTGGGAATAAGTGGAAGTCGCTCGGTGCCAGGTCGGGACTGTACGGCGGATGAGGAAACAACTCCCACTTAAAAGATTCGAGAACTTCACGAGTGGCATTTGCCGTGTGGGCCCGGGCGTTGTTGTGAATCAGCAAGATCTTTGAGCCCAACTTTCCCCTGCGCTTGTTTGGTATGGCTCTTCTAAGGTTGTGCAGAGTTTGGCAGTACCTTTGAGAGTTTATTGTAGTGCCTCTTTCCAGGGAATCCAAAAAAATCACACCTTTTCTGTCCCAAAAGAGGTAACCACGTGGTTGAAGGCGCAGGCGGCCGAATTTTACGACGAAGGAATTTCCAAGCTCGTCCATCGCTACGATAAGTGCCTTAATTTAAATGACAACTATGTAGAAAAGTAGTATTTAAGTGTGGTTTTCATCTTTATATAATAAAAAAATTTACAATACTTTATTTATTTTTAATTCCAAAACGTAATGTACCTTGTGGATAGCCCTCGTATAACAACGCAACTTACAATGTTTTGTACCAATAGATAGTTATTGTAATATTGAATTTTAAAAAATAACTCACATAGTCCTACTTCCCATTGCTATGAGCAGTGCTGTGATGTATATAAGAGAACGTGATTTATTTGTAGGATAGCAGCTTTTGTACATGCATGTGTTGCAGCAATATTTTTTGCTGAAATTTAATTGAAAGATTAAAAATTCTTTCTAATGTTATTGAATATACAAAAGAGTTGGAAAATGTTTATTTTTTTCCTGCATTTAAATTCTCAGGAACCCCACTAACCCCACTTTGAAACTTGGTGCAAGTTATCGTAAAGTTTGAAATATTGTGAATGAGCTAGATTCACACTGTTGTATGTACTGTTTCGAGAGAGAACTGGAATTAGATGAATTGTGCCACAAGAAGAATTTCATAACTCCAAACAGGGTTACATCTGTGTGGTTGGGGGAGGGGGTTAAATATTCTCAGTCCTCACTATCTTTTCAACATCTTGATTTTTAAATATTTTACGCCTTCACAGCTATATACAGCAACTTTACGCATCAGCTGGAAAAGGTCAGTTTTCTTTTGCTCCTCCTGTAAAATTCAGTGTTTCTGAGATATGTTGCTTTTCTTGTGGATGAGGGATATGACGTATTACTAGAAAAAGTGATAAATATCACTTTATATGCAAAAGAAAAATACATTTTTCTGCACTAAAATGTCTGGATTGGTGCATACATTGTTGTAGAATTCACCATAAGTTTAAGGAAAGAAATGTGACTTCCATTAAATTCCAGGATCTGCTAATCAATTACTACCCTATTTTTGAAGTACACTGCCGTTATTCCTATTATATGTCGGTTTATCAACACTAAAAAACGAAATCAGCATCATGATGTGGCAATCTGACCGGTGGAGGGTGTTCAGATGTCTTACCTCTCGCCATCCGTTCGCCCCCCCCCCACCCCCCCATGTGGGACAGAAGCTTTGCACTCCATCTGTCTGCATAAGGTGAGGTGTTATCAGACGTGGAAGTCTCAGAACGTTTTCGTGGTGGGACATGGGTACCACTCTGGTATTCACTAGTCGGATGTGGGAAACCCCCGAAAAAAGAAACCATATCTAGTGTGGCCGGGACACCGCCACGCGTAGCCCCGTCACTAACCCACAGGGTGGGTTTGACCCGGGGCCTGTGTGCCTCCCTGAACCCCAGAGGCACATGGGTATCGGGGCGGGTCGCCTCTTCACCAGATAATTGTTTTTAATAAGGTTTTTCACTCGGTGACTATGTGTGAATTGCATTTTGTAGTTTGTGTGTGAAATTATGAAATTACTTACCCGTATTACGAAGGGAACCAAAAACGAGAAGACAAGACAAACCCCAGAATTCAGGGTTTTGTCTGTTAAATATATTGTATGAGATCTGATACATACTTTCTAGGAGAATATGTCTGCATATCCACAGTTTAAAATGAGTAAATGTCTAAACTAGTCATTTGTGCCAAATAAAGTACTAACGAAAATGATGCCCTTCTTTGAGATTACGTAACTGTAAAACAGAAATTTCTTAGCCAGATTTTAAACTGTCAAGGATTTCAAGTAAAAGATGTGTGCTCTGGCCATAATATATCAGCCATGAAAGAAAGCTGGAGATATTAAGATGGGACCTGGATACACTGAAGTGACACAAGTCACGGGCTAGCAATAGGCTCTAACAGTGATGGCGGTAGTACAGCGTGGAAAGGGTGTAACAGGGCAATGCATTGTTGCTCAGGTGATTTATGTGAAAAGGTTTCAGGCGTGACTGTGCCCGCACGACAGGAATTAACAGACTCTGAGCGCGGAACGGTAGTTGGAGCTAGACTAATGGGACATTCCATTTCGGAAATCGTTAAGGAATTCTATATTCCGAGATCCACAGTGTCAAAGAGTCTGCCAAGAGTACCGAATTTCAGGCATTACCTCTCATCACGGAACAACATAGCGGCGGGCTGCCTTCACTTAACGAGCTAGAGCAGTGGCGTTTGCCTAGGGTATTTAGTGCTAATAGACAAGCAACACTGCATGAAATAACCGCAGAAATGGACGTACGACGAACGTACCCGTAACGACAGTACGACTAAATTTGGCGGTAATGGGCCACGGCAGCAGACGACGGACGACAGAGGCTCCGCTAACAGCACGACGCCGCCTCCAGCGCCTCTCATGATCTCCAGCCAATATCTGCTGGACCCTAGGCGACTGGAAAGCCGTGGCCTGGTCAGCTGAGGTACGACTTTTCAGTTGGTAAGTACTGGTTTAGGGTTCGAGTGTGACGTACAGCCCACGAAACCATGGACCCAAGTTGTTAGCAAAGCACCGAGCAAACTGTTGGTGGGTCCGTAGTGGTGTGCGCTGTGTTTACGTGAAATGAATTGGGTCATTGACTAAAAATGGTCATGTTCGGCTACTCGGGGAGCATTTGCAACCATCCCTGGTCTTCATGTTCCTAAACAACGATGGAACTTTTATGCATGACAACGTGCCATGTCGCCGGGCCGCATTTGTTCGCGATTGGTCTGGAGAACATCCTGGACAGTTCGAGTGAATGATTTCGCCACTCAGATCGCCTGAGCGGATTACGGAATTCAATAATTCGAGACCCACAGTGTCAAGAGTGTGCCGAGAATACAAAATTTATGGCGTTGCCTCTCACCACGGACAACGCTGTGGCAACGGCCTTCACTTAACGACCGAGAGTGTTTGCATAGAGTTGTCGGTGTTAACAAACAAGCAATACTAATTGAAATAACAGCAG
Organism: Schistocerca cancellata; assembly: GCF_023864275.1. Lineage (NCBI taxonomy): Eukaryota > Metazoa > Arthropoda > Insecta > Orthoptera > Acrididae > Schistocerca > Schistocerca cancellata. The sequence continues at coordinate 2,623,564 of NC_064632.1, read as the reverse complement.
AAATCAATGTGGGACGTACGAAGAGGGTATCTATTAGGACATTGCGGCGAAATTTGGCGTTAATGGGCTGTAGCAGCAGACGAAAGGCGCGAGTGTCTTCGCTAACACGCCCGATATCGCCTGCAGCGCGTATTATGGGCTCGTGACCATATCGGTTGGACCGTAGACTACTGGAAAACGGTGGCGTGGTCAGATGACTCTCGATTTCAGGTGTTAGTAGCTGATGGTAGGAATCAGTTATGGCGCAGACTCCAAAAAACCACGGACCGAGGTTGTCAACAACGCAATGTGTCAGCTGGTGGTGGTTCCACAGTGCTGCGTGCGGTGTTTACATGGAATGGACTTGATCCTCTGGTCCAACGGAACCGATAATTGACTGGAAATGGTTATGTTAGGGTACCTGCAGGCCGTCTGCATTCATTCGTGTACTTCACGTTCCAAAAAAACGATGCGCCATGGTACTGGGCCACAGTTGTTCGCAACTGGTTTGAAGAACATTGTGAACAGTTCGAGCGAATGATTTTGCCAGCAAGATCGACCGACGTTAAGTCCATCGAACATTTATGGGACATAATCGAGAGGCCAGTTCCTGCCTCGGCAGTGCTTTTGCAATTATGGACAGCTATAGAGCAAGCATGGCTCAGTACCCCTCCAGATGACTTCCAGCCACTTGCTGAGTCCGCGCCACGTCGCATTGCTGCCCTGCGCAGGCCTAAGGAAGTCCGACACGATACTGGGAGGTGTCCCATTACTTCTGTCACCTCAGTGTGAGTTGATAGAACTAGAGGTTTTGTTGCTTCCAAATGGTGTACCTAAAGAGTGACTGAAACAAACAACAGAAATACAACAGAACAAGAGTCAGCAGTTTTGAGAGATGTAATACTAAAGGCAGTAGAGGAACTGCCTGGCAAGAAGCCAGTGCCCAGCATAAAGCCTGTGATGAAACACGAGATAGCAAATTTAATTCAGGAAAGAAGGTACTAATTAGTTTCCTTTCAGAACATGTTGATGCAATAACTCCACACTTAACAATCATGTGCAGCCGCTCGTTCGACGAAAGATTCGTATCCAAAGACAGGAAAGTCGTACAGGACACACCAATATTCAAGAAAGGCAATAGGAGTAATCCACTAAATTACCGGCCCACGTCATTAACGTCGATGTGAATCAGGATTCTGGAGCATATATTGTGTCCGAACATTACGAATTATCTAGAACACAATGGTCTAACGACACACAGTCAACACGGATTTAGAAAATATCGTTCTTATGAAGCACAACTAGCTCTTTTCTCACACGACAGTTGAATACTATGAACAAGGGATTTCAATTTGATTTCATATTTCCAGATTTCCAGAAGGCTTTTGACACTGTACCTCATAAGCGGCATGTAGTGAAATTGCGTGCTTATTCAATATTGCCTCAGATGTACGATTGGATTTGTGATTTCCTTTCAGAAACGTCACAATTCGTAGTAATAGACTGAAAGTCATCGAGTAAAACAGAAGTGATTCCTCACGTTCCTCAAGGTAGTACTATAGGTCCTCTGCTGTTCCTTATCTATTAAACGATTTACGGGACAACCTGAGCAGCCGTATTAGGTTGTTTGCAGATGATGTTCCCGTTTATCGTCTAGTAAAGCCATCAGAAGATCAAAATATATTTTAAAATTATTTAGAAAAGATATCTGTATGATGCGAAGATTGGCAGTTGACCCTAAATAATAAGAAGTGTGAAGTCATCCACGTGGGTACTAAAAGGATCCGATAAACTTCGGTTATACGATAAATCACTCAAATTTAAAGACCGTAAATTCAGTAAATACCTAGGAATTACAATTACATACAATTTAAATCGGGAACAACAAACAGAAAATGTTGTGGGGAAGGATAACCAAAGACTGCGTTTTATTGGCAGAAGACTTGTAAGATGTAACAGAGCTACTAAAGAGACTGCCTGCACTACGCTTGTCCATCTTCTCCTGGAGTACTGCTGCGCGCTCATGGATCCTTACCAGATTAACGGACTGCATCGAGAAATTTCGAAGAAGAGCAGCGGGAGAGAGTGCCACGGACATGACACAGTATTTGGTATGGTGGCGTTTCTTGTTGCGGAGAGATCATATTACGAAATTTTAATCATTAGTATTCTCCTCCGAATGCGAAAATATTTTGTTGACGCCGACCTACATAGGAAGAAATTATCATCGTAGTAAAATAAGGGGAATCACAGCTCGCACGGAGAGATACAGATATTCGCTTTTTACGCGAGCTCTTCTAGAGTGCAATAATAGCTAATTATTGTGAAGGTGGTTCGAGGAACCCTCTGCCACGCACTTTAGTGTGTTTGCAGAGTATCCATGACAATTACGCCGCAGCTGGTGAAACTAGTGCCATGTCTGGCTCACGACAAACTCAAAAGGCTCTGTAAACTGAAGCAGAAAATCAGTACTGAGATCTGTTCCTTATCCATTAAACGATTTAGGGGACAACCTGAGCAGCCGTACTAGGTTGTTCGCAGATGATGCTCTCGTTTATCATCTAATAACGCCAAGATGGTCATTACTGACTGAAACCGGTCATCGTCGAAGGACTTTATATTGTGATCGAAGTCTGGAATAAAACAAACGTTTGAAAAAAAAATAGATTGTCAGAATGTGCAGAGGGAAAAGTTGGAATGGCTAGCAGAGGTTTGCAAAACTGCACATGCACGTGCCGCTATGGGAAATGTGGAGCTACTTACAGGAAAATTAATCATGCTTTTGGAGAAAAGAGTTGCCGTATGAACATCAACACGTCAAATGGTAAGCCAGTAGTGAGCAAAGAAGGGACGGCTGAAAGGTGGAAGGAATTTGTGAAAAGGCTATATAAATGAAAAATTTCAAGGAGAGTATTGTGGAAATGGAGAAAGAAAAGGATGGAGATGAAATGGGACGCAACACTGTGAGACGTATTTGATGGAATACTGAAAGACCTAAGTCGGGGCAAGGCACCTGAAGTAGACGACAGTGGCTCAGAATTGTTGATATCCTTGGGAGATACAGCAAAGGAAAAGCTGTCCTAACTAGTATGTGGAAAATATAAGATAGGCATAAAACCCTCTGTGGAGAAATAGCTCTGAGCACTATGGGACTTAACTTCTGAGGTCATCAGTCCCCTAGAACTTAGAACTACTTAAACCTAACTAACCTAAGGACATCACACACATCCATGCCCGAGGCAGGATTCGAACCTGCGACCGTATTCCAGACTGTAGCGCCTAGAACCGCTCGGCCACCCCGGCCGGCTCTGTGTTATCAAATGTAGTGTTGTATATTTTTTGAGCTCACGATAGGTAGAAAATTCCAGAAGACTGCGATCAGATGATGTTGGAGCCCAAGATGTAGGTTCTGCTCTGCAGATCTGTCTCAGATCAAATGGCGTCTTACATCACCATGATGTAGGTACCACTTCCCCAGCCCAAGGCAAGGGAAATATCCTCAAAGGGTCGTGGAAATATCGCAGCAGATGTCGAAGTTACAAACGTGCATCGTATTCTTCTGTTCCAGTTATTTCTAAACGGTGAACTAGATGATGTACAGAGTACCAAAAAATGCTAAACTTCTCTAAATATTAGGTAATTTTGGAGGGCTTGTTAAACATGTAGGGTATAGACCAAAAGAGCTTTAAATATAATGTTTCGAACGTAGTTACTTACGTTTTTATCTGACCGAATATTAAAATGATAATACTGTAATATTGAGTATATTGCAAAAATTACTTCACTTGTAGTGCAACGTATTTAGTAATTACTAATAATGCAGCAGGTCACTCGATTGTTAAAATCAGTCCTTAATACAGTACTAGCCATTAAAATTGCTAAACCAAGAAGAAATGCAGATGATAAACGGGTATTCATTGGACAAATATATTATATTAGAACTGACATGTGATTGCATTTTCACGCAATTTTGGTGCATAGATCCTGAGAAATCAGTACCCAGAACAACCACTTCCGGCCGTAATAAAGGCCTTGATACGCCTCTACATTGAGTCAAACAGAGCTTGGATGGCGTGTACAGGTACAGCTGCCCATGCAGCTTCAACACGATATTACAGATCATCAAGAGTAGTGACTGGCGTATTGTAACGAGCCAGTTGCTCGGCCACCATTGACCAGACGTTTTCAATTGGTGAGAGATCTGGAGAATGTGCTGGCCAGGGCAGCAGTTGAACATTTTCTGTATCCAGAAAGGCCCGTACAGGACCTGCAACATGCGGTCGTGCATTATCCTGCTGAAGTGTAGGGTTTCGCAGGGATCGAATGAATGGTAGAGCCACGGGTCGTAACACATCTGAAAAGGAACGTCCACTGTTCAAAGTGCCGTCAATGCGAACAAGAGGTGACCGTGACATGTAACCAATGGCACCCCATACCATCACGCCAGGTTATACGCCAGTATGGCGGTGACGAATACACGCTTCCAATGTGCGTTCACCGCAATGTCGCCAAACACGGATGCGACCGTCATGATGCTGTAAACAGAACCTGGATTCATCCGAAAAAATGACGTTTTGCCATTCGTGCACCCAGGTTCCTCGTTGAGCACACCATTGCAGGCGCTCTTGTCTGTAATGCAGCGTCAAGGGTAACCGCAGCCACGGTCTCCGAGCTGATAGTCCATGCTGCTGCAAACGTCGTCGAACTGTTCATGCAGATGGTTGTTGTCTTGCAAATGTCCCCATCTGTTGACTCAGGGATCGAGACGTGGCTGCACGATCCGTTACAGCCATCAGGATAAGATGCCTGTCATCTCGACTGCTAGTAATACGAGGCCGTTGGGATCAAGCAGTGCGTTCCTTATTACCCTCCTGAACCCACCGATTCCATATTCTTCTAACAGTCATTAGATCTCGACCAACGCGAGCAGCAATGTCGCGATACGATGAACCGCAATCGCGATAGGCTACAATCCGACCTTTATCAAGGTCGAAAACTTGATGATACGCATTTCTCCTCCTTACACGAGGCATCACAACAACGTTTCACCAGGCAACGCCGGTCAACCGCTGTTTGTGTATGAGAAATCGGTTGGAAGCTTTCCTCATGTCAGCACCTTGTAGGTGTCGCCACCGGCGCCAACCTTGTGTGAATGCTCTGGAAAGCTAATAATTTTCATATCACAGCATCTTCTTCCTGTCGGTTAAATTTCGCGTCTGAAAACGTCATCTTCGTAGTGTAGCAATTTTAATGGCCAGTAGTGTATCAGCTATAGGTGATAAATACGTTGACTGTCAAGCATTGCTCGTTCAGCGTATCGCTTGATGTGCGATATGTGAGCATGGGGGTAAAGATAATTAATGGCATACAGACTGACGTTTACTTTGTTTTGAAGCTGGCGCCGCCGTGTTAGACGCCCCAAAACATCAGCTGACTATCGTTACATAGATACCGTAATACGATTGCCTCTTGCTCGTCGTATGCACGATACAGTTGTTTTAAATAGTAGATATTACAGTGTTTAGTTTATAACATAGCGTCAGGAAGGCATTTTCAAATGCGTTTTTTGGTCTTAAGTGCATATTTGATCCAGTAATATGACGCATTTGGCCTCGTAAATGTAACTTTCTTTTTGTTATTACATTTCAAATAACCAAAGAGAGACACATACACTCCTGGAAATGGAAAAAAGAACACATTGACACCGGTGTGTCAGACCCACCATACTTGCTCCGGACACTGCGAGAGGGCTGTACAAGCAATGATCACACGCACGGCACAGCGGACACACCAGGAACCGCGGTGTTGGCCATCGAATGGCGCTAGCTGCGCAGCATTTGTGCACCGCCGCCGTCAGTGTGAGCCAGTTTGCCGTGGCATACGGAGCTCCATCGCAGTCTTTAACACTGGTAGTATGCCGCGACAGCGTGGACGTGAACCGTATGTGCAGTTGACGGACTTTGAGCGAGGGCGTATAGTGGGCATGCGGGAGGCCGGGTGGACGTACCGCCGAATTGCTCAACACGTGGGGCGTGAGGTCTCCACAGTACATCGATGTTGTCGCCAGTGGTCGGCGGAAGGTGCACGTGCCCGTCGACCTGGGACCGGACCGCAGCGACGCACGGATGCACGCCAAGACCGTAGGATCCTACGCAGTGCCGTAGGGGACCGCACCGCCACATCCCAGCAAATTAGGGACACTGTTGCTCCTGGGGTATCGGCGAGGACCATTCGCAACCGTCTCCATGAAGCTGGGCTACGGTCCCGCACACCGTTAGGCCGTCTTCCGCTCACGCCCCAACATCGTGCAGCCCGCCTCCAGTGGTGTCGCGACAGGCGTGAATGGAGGGACGAATGGAGACGTGTCGTCTTCAGCGATGAGAGTCGCTTCTGCCTTGGTGCCAATGATGGTCGTATGCGTGTTTGGCGCCGTGCTGGTGAGCGCCACAATCTGGACTGCATACGACCGAGGTACACAGGGCCAACACCCGGCATCATGGTGTGGGGAGCGATCTCCTACACTGGCCGTACACCACTGGTGATCGTCGAGGGGACACTGAATAGTGCACGGTACATCTAAACCGTCATCGAACCCATCGTTCTACCATTCCTAGACCGGCAAGGGAACTTGCTGTTCCAACAGGACAATGCACGTCCGCATGTATCCCGTGCCACCCAACGTGCTCTAGAAGGTGTAAGTCAACTACCCTGGCCAGCAAGATCTCCGGATCTGACCCCCATTGAGCATGTTTGGGACTGGATGAAGCGTCGTCTCACGCGGTCTGCACGTCCAGCACGAACGCTGGTCCAACTGAGGCGCCAGGTGGAAATGGCATGGCAAGCTGTTCCACAGGACTACATCCAGCATCTCTACGATCGTCTCCATGGGAGAATAGCAGCCTGCATTGCTGCGAAAGGTGGATATACACTGTACTAGTGCCGACATTGTGCATGCTCTGTTGCCTGTGTCTATGTGCCTGTGGTTCTGTCAGTGTGATCATGTGATGTATCTGACCTCAGGAATGTGTCAAAAAAGTTTCCCCTTCCTGGGACAATGAATTCACGGTGTTCTTATTTCAATTTCCAGGAGTGTATGATGTGAAAAGTGTGCTTTCGTTCTGCTTTCAAATCCTCCTTTACTGTATTTGCTAGAATCCAAAAACATTGCTTGTTTACTAGCTGTACTGATTCTTACTCGTTACATTTTCGACTTTCAAATAACATACACAATATGTTTAATTTTAACTTTTGCAAAAAATATTTGTGTTTTCTTTGTTAACCCATAAAGGTGTGCAATGAAGAAAGAAGTAAACGAGGCGTTCCATCAGGGTTTCTGGATGCTAACAAAATGAAACACCCTGAAAATTCGGAAGGGACAGAACTGGTGGAGGTATACCTGATGAACTGAGCTCCTGTTTTCATAGACTATCAGTGTGTCAGCGTCATTGTACGTTACACGTCTTCTTACTTTCAAATCTTACCTATGAAGTATCATTCGGTATGTGGCCAACAAAAGCAAAAGACGATAAATTCATTTTTGAAAGCATGTTCCTGCATTGTTCACTGCAGAAAATGTCTCCAGTACGCAACTCTGGTGGCATTAATGAGCATTTTAATTATTTTTTTTTGTCATCATTCTTCTGACTGGTTTGATGCGGCCTGCCACGAATTCCTCTCCTGTGCCAACCTCTTCATCTTAGAGTCGCACTTGCAACCTACGTCCTCAGTTATTTGCTGGACGTATTCCAGTCTCTGTCTTCCTCTACAGTTTTTGCCCTCTACAGTTCCCTCTAGTACCATGAAGTCGTTTTCTCGTGTCTTAGCAGATGTCCTATCACCCTGTCCCTTCTCCTTATCAGTGTTTTCCACATGTTCCTTTCCTCTCCGATTCTGTGCAGAACCTCCTCATTCCTTACCTTTAAACTAATACTCCTAAATTAGTTACTGCAAAAGACTACACTGTAAATAAAGGAATGATTTCCATAGGTTAGTCCCTGTAAAATGGATATTTTGCTTCAACTAGTATGTACCTCATTATTTTTTTTTTCGAAATGACAGCCTAATAGTTGTACGATGAACATTTTTCCTCAACAGTTGGTTGACATATATATTTTAATAAATGATTGTTTTCACTCTAAATTACTATACCTTTTTTAACAGTAGCCTACGTGCTTCGTTTCGCAGAATATTTCTTGCCGGCACCTGTCTGTGTCAGTTTTTCGGGTATAACCTGCTTTATTTTATTTTTGAATTTCATTTTGAGGTTTTGAAAGCATATAAGCTTAAACCAATAATAATACTAGCATGCCTTCCCACTACTTCTTTTACTTATTCATTCGTCCCACATATAGAACGAATTTGGTAGAATGTACTTGTCAGATACAACCATGAACATAAATGTGCGTAATGAGAAATGTTCACGCGTATTAGGACTCACTGGAATAACGATTAAGGTCCATCAACATTTAAAACTTAGTTCATGATGCCACCTTATAGAGGAATGGATGTACTATAACGGATTGCTTTTTGCAAAACCGATCAGGGTGTAATAGTACTTTGGGAACAGTGGATTCACCACCTTGTGTTGTTTTATATTTTATGGTTTGAGTTGACAGGGGGCATGTGCAGCTTGTTTTTAAGTTGTGATGAGTTTCAATATAATAAAAAGACTTTGAAGCACTTGAAAATGAGATTGTGTTGTCCCAAATCATGTTGTGGCAATAATCACACAATTGACAACGGGAGTGAATAGTCTCAATTTTGGTTACCAGTAGAACTTAATATTCGAAAGTTACGGGTGTTATATCCAGAGAAAAATCCTCCAAATACTGTTTTCATACGAACAATATCGACTAATTTTTGTGACTAACTACAATATAAGTTTTGGTTACCTCAGAGCTGATACATGTTAAGTGTGTGAAAAATTCAAAGCATCCATTCTAAACTTGATTTGCAGATAAACAACGAGACAGATGCAGCTCAGACACAAACTTTGAATATGCAGAAACAACATCTAAGGACTTAAAATGAACTACTTGAAAGTGGACAAGTTTCAGGAGATTAAACGTTCCAAACATTTGAAGTCAAGAAAGGCTACGGTTAAGAAAACAGTCTTTATGGATTACCAGAAGAATCTTCTACTTCAAAATATTCCAGCCAGTGAAGTATATTCCCACTTTCATTTTATTCATTCAGTACTAATTTGCGTTTTTGTGGGAAATATGCGTTTTACAGATATGACGAAACAGCTTTCAAAAAAGGACCTAATGAAGTATGTTCAGTGTTGTGACATTTCTGTTCAGAAATTTTGCCTGGTTGATTGCGTGTTCCATATAAATCCGCAATTCCTATTCCAGACAGAAAAAAAACACCTGAAGGTAATGTTGTGGGACAAATAAGGTGGCAGACGTCGGCCTCAAGTCACCAGTATGGTGTAATAGTCGCTGTCCCGAAACGGAAGTGGTATAACTCTGCGGTTAACTTATACTCACGGAGGTAAAAAACGAAGGGGAGTTGTCACTATGTCACAGACTTGAAGCTGAAGTCAGACATCTTATGTAGCCCAAAACATTAGGTTCACCACATTTATAGTTCCATGTTTCACCACAGTGATCGGGGACTGGGTGTTTGTGTTGTCGTCATTTCGTCATCATCATTCGCGACAGTGGCTGGACTGGACTGTGTGAAAATTGAACTGTTTAAAAACGGGAGCTGATGACCGCGCAGTTCTGCGCCCCACAAACCAAACATCGTCACCACAGTGATACTTCCCAGTAATGTCGCAATGACGTGTCCATGACCAGTTTTGACCATTGGGGATATCTATCGGCTTTTGCGATCGTATACTAAATAGTATCTGGTGCTTTTATTGTGCGGATTCGTAGCTGTTTCATCAAAAATGCCAGATTGTGTCGTTTACGGGTGTGCTAAACAATCCGATCATAATCACATTTCATTCATAAGTTGAGCTTTTCAAGCAATATTTTCTATTGTATGTATGAATTATGGTTTCAGTTTTTACTTTTACTCTTACCTGTGATTTTCATTGCCTTCTAAACCGCAAATGTTCCACCATCTGAGCCACATTGTACAGTCTGTGCAGATTGCCGTGGCCGGTAGATGTGCAGACGGATTAGATTAGATTTACTTTCATTCCGATTGATCCGTAGTGAGAAGGTCCTCCAGGATGTAGAACATGTTAGAAAAACCACAATACATGACAAATATTTACAACTAAAACAAAGCTAATGAACCATTCCACAGTTCCCAAGTGGACTAATCGTCATTTTACAAATACTAATGCACTGAATTTAAAATAAAAAGTTTATTTATTTATTTATAACGCAATAAATGTGTAATACAACTACTATAATACTTATTTACAAAGAACACATTACTGCACTGAAATGGTGCAGAAGTTAGATCGTACTTACACAGACACACACACTATATACATATATATATATATATATATATATATATATATATATATATATATATATATACACAAATCAGTTGGTTTTACTCAGAAATTCATCAGTGGAGTAGAAGGAGTTGGCCACCAATAAATCCTTTAGGCTTCTCTTAACCTGAATTTCATTGGTTGTTAAGCTTTTTATGGCTGCTGGCAAGTTATTAAAAATATGTGTTCCTGAATAATGCACAACTTTTTGTACAAGACTAAGTGACTTTAAATCCTTGTGAAGATTATTCTTATTTCTAGTATTGATTCCATGAATTGAGCTGTTGGTTTGAAAAAGTGATATATTTTTAATGACAAATTTCATTAAGGAATAAATATATTGGGAAGCAGTAGTTAGTATCCCTAGTTCCCTAAACAGGCATCTGCAGGATGTTCTTGAGTTCACACCACATATAAATCTTACTGCACGTTTTTGTGCCTGGAAAACTTTAGCTTGGCTTGATGAATTACTCCAAAAAATAATCCCATATGACATTATGGAATGAAAGTAAGCATAGTATGCCAGCTTTTTCATTTTTATATCCCCTATGTCTGACACAATTCGCATTGCAAATAGAGATTTATTAAGACGCTTCAGCAGTTCTGTGTTGTGCTCCTCCCAGTTGAATTTATTATAAAGCTGTAATCCCAAGAATTTAACACTGACCACTTTTTCTATCTGCTTGTCATTGTATCTTAGGCATATACTCGTGGGACACCCCTTACAAGTTCTGAACTGCATGTAGTGTGTTTTTTCAAAGTTTAGTGACAAAGAATTGGCTAGGAACCAGTGATTAATGTCCACAAATATTTTATTAGCTGATCTTTCTAAGACTACACTTGATTTGCTATTTATTGCAATGTTTGTATCATCAGCAAACAAATCGAACTTGGCATCTGGTAATGTCACTGATGTAAGGTCATTGATATACACAAGAAAAAGAAGAAAAAGTACGGGTCCCAAAATGGAACCTTGTGGGACCCCACATGTAATTAGTTCCCAGTTGGATGATGCCTGATAGCTTGACACATGTCTCTTTCCTAATAACATCCTTTGTTTCCTGCCAGAGATATAAGATTTGAACCATTTTGCAGCATGTCCTGTTACACTATAATATTCTAATTTATTTAAAAGGATATTGTGATTTACCCAGTCAAATGCCTTTGACAGATCATAAAATATACTAGTTGCCTGCAATTTTTTGTCTAATGAATTAATCACATTTTCACTGTAAGTGAAGATAGCCTTCTCAATATCAGAACCCTTTAGAAATCCAAACTGTGACTCTGACAGTATGTTATTCGAGATAAGATGGTTATAAAGCCGCCTGTACATTACTTTTTCTAAAATTTTTGAGAATGCTGGCAACAGTGAAATTGGACGGAAATTTAATGCTCTTTCTTTATCTCCCTTCTTAAACAGTGGCTTAACTTCAGCATATTTCAACCATTCAGGAAATATTCCACTGATAAACGACTGGTTACACAGATAGCTTAATATGTTACTTAGCTCAGCATCACATTCTTTAATTAACTTTGTTGATATTTCCTCATACCCACTAGATGTTTTTTATTTTAAAGATTTTATGATGGACATTATTTCTGCTGGGGCAGTGAGGATCAAATTCATGTTATGGAAGTTAGTTGAAATGTCTGATCTGAGGTATTCCATAGCAGCATCTACCGAACCTGGCAACCCCATATTTTCAGTAACAGTTATAAAATGTTTGTTAAAAAGTTCTGCAACACTATACACATCTGTCACCAATGTATCATTGATTCTTAATGCTATTTGTCCCTCTTCATGTCTGGTTCTACCGGTCTCCTCCTTCACTATATCTCATATTGTCTTTATTTTGTTATCTGATATGGCTATCTTTTCCTTGTAACATATTTGCTTTGATGTCTGTATTACAGTCTTTAATGTTTTGCAGTACTTCTTGCAATGTGCTATAGCATCAATATCTGAACTGTTTCGGATTGACAGATACAGTTTTCTTTTTGTTTTACAAGATACCCCTATTCCTTGAGTAATCCATGGCTTCTTTGTAGACTTTGCTCTAACCTTGGTAAGTTTTGGGGGAAAACAGTGTTTGAAGAAGGTAAGCACTTTATTAGCAAAAGTGTTATATTTTTCATTCATGACATGAGCACTGTAAAGATCAGTCTAGTGAATATCTCATAGGGGTGTCCTAAAATAATCAATTTTTGACTTATTGATTACCCTCTTGAGCTCAGATTTAACAGATTTTATATCCTGTTCAGTATTAACAATTAGCTGAAGGAACTGTGTGTCATGATCTGAGAGGCCATTGACTATTAGTTTTGTAATATAATTTTCTTCATTGGACTTTTCTACAAAGATATTATCAATGGCTGTTTGTGAGCAATTGGCTACCCTAGTGGGGAATGTAACAGTGGGAATTAAGTTGAATGATAGTGTTACTAGCTCAAATAAGTTCTTATTGGGAGAGTCTTTAAGGAAATCTACATTGAAATCACCACCAACCACTATTTCTTTGTTTTTGGTTGTTAAATGGGCCAGTACAGCTTCAAGGTGGTTTACGAACAGATTAAAGTTACCTGCAGGTGTTCGATATACACTTAATATTATGAAGGATTTTTTGTGAAATTCTACTTCTGTTGCACATGCTTCCATATGCTGATCTAGGCAAAATTTAAGAATATCTATGTTCTTAAATTTTTGGGTATAGGGGGAAATGCAGAGCGCTGGAGGGGAAGTGCCATTCTTACCTGCAGTCTACACTCACATTTTTTGTAAATATTAAGTGGGGTCCCTCTATGTCCACACTTGCATGATGACTGTTCATAAAGATCTGCTGTCACTTACGCTTTGGTTAGTATCTAAAAAGAATTGCTCCGAAAATGCAGCGATTTTTTTTTTTCGCCTGGCCTGTTAACCATTTGTAATTTCAGAGAAGCGTCCTGAGAGGCGAATTTTGAGTAAAACCTACACATTTCTCTGGTTTCCATGTTAAAGTTCGTTTCTTCTATCAAAACACAGTAGAGTTTACACAGTCTAACCTCACTAACATGTTGTGCAGACACAGTTGCGAGACAATTCTGAAACAGTGGTTTATTAATATTGAGTGGGGAACTGAGGAAAAGTAAGGTCTGTAGCTTATGAAGAAGCACTTCCTTGGTACAAAAAACGTGTAATGCCTCTACTTATGTTATTCCAAAACTCACAGTATTTATCGTTTCACCATCTACCGATGGCCCTTAAAAATTACATTCGTTCATCGACAAAGTCTTCAGTGACTGGAGTAACACATTAGATAATGAATTTTTACTTAACAACGATATGGCAAACTACTCTCCTCTTTGCATGCTACCATTTTCCAAAATCTCATTTCGGTATCTCAAACTCTTTGTGAAATATGAGAAATGTTGTGGACATTTCATTCTAGCTCTATCACTAGTGTGGCGCGCTCGCAAAAACGGGGATTACATCACATCAATTTTCTCTTGACTGGTAACAGATAGATACATCTACCCAAGTCTACATAAAAATACAATATTTTATCTAAATTTCATACATAATAACATAATATGTAATACGCACAAAACGCAAAATCATAGTCAGATTCCCGCTAAACCGTCTGGGCGGAGCAGGTGATTAAGATTGTGGAAAGGGCCAAATAAGGTTGGGGTCAGTTTCGCCTTAAAATTGTAATTTATTGTAATTTAATAACACATTTACAACCAAATCGGCACATATCCGAACTTTTACAACTACGAGTTTCAAACTCCAAATCTTTCATGGCTGAAGGCCTCCAAACAAGAAATATTTAAAATCAACAAGATAAATTTCAAGTGACTGAAAACACGCAGTTACAATTACACATAAGATAATTAAAATATATACCACAGCTCGGGTGGATAGACAAACATAAACAAGTTGTAATACAAACGGCTGAAGGATAAATTACCATAACCTTTCAAAGGCAGAAGGCCACAATGTTTAAGCTTGAAAGGTAATTTTAAGAATAAGGTTCGACGGCTTAAGGCCGACAATTAACTGTCAAAAATTTTAAAAAATATAACCATAACCCTTAAGTTTTAAGTAGCTGAAAGCAGACTAAAGAAATGACAACACAACGGCAATAACCTTTCAGGAAATATCCATTTGCCGGAATTCAAACTTACTTACATAAAACACAGTAAAACCAAGAATTTTTTTATCATTGGGTGTGATACATTATGAACAGACAATTAAACACCGGTGAGAAAGACAGTAAAGAAAACAGCACTCAGAAGTCTGCAGGGGGTCGGTCTGCCATCGTTCACTTAGATGAGACAAGTGGTGAGCCCAACAACACTTGATCCGTCGAAACCCAACCAAGGGACAGCCACGGACCGACTGACAAACGGCTTGCTTGCCACCAATCGGTACATGAGAATTCAAGCACAAAATGTTATGGGCGTGATTATCCACAATCAAATATGTGTATGTATTAAGCTGTCAAAACTACACACGGTGTTGGACAGCGATAACAGGTGAGGAAAGGACACTGCCTGAAATTACGACAGTGGCCAGGGCAGGTAACTGGAGTACTAACGTCCACAAGGCAGAAAATTCCGCTGGTGCACTTGAATCGTAGCCAACCAATATAGTTAATTCCACATCATGGCGGCTAAATTTCAGCAATACAAACACTCGGTGTTACTCACAGGAAAACCTCTCCAACAGCGAACCACTGAAACGAGTCACACAACACGAATGGACGTGACTTGGGTCCTTGAAACCACTAGTCAACTTCGGCGTCCTGGGTCGGCGAACCACGAAGCTCGTAGCGATCGGACAGCTCCACACACGCTCCGACACTGAGCAGGGACCGCCAGCGGACCCAGCCGCCAGCACCGCGCGGAGACTACTTCCCTGATCGGCAGCAACTGACCGACTGCCCGCACACCCCTAGCCGGAAACTATATGCACAAAACCAAAGACGGTACACGGTGCAAATATCGATACACATTGCTGTTGCCACACGTAGAAGGAAGAAGAACAACGGCGCAATGGCAACAATGGCGGGAAACCAAACACAGATAGACGGCCAAGTTCATGAAAACATATAGTTGGGAGTGAGCACGGCTCACATAGCAACATCTGTTTTTCATTGCAAACTTTTCCGAATTTCGCGTAGCGTCTTACTTCCACATAAATATCACAATAACTATGACCACTGCCGAAATGATGGCACATCATCGTGGACCTGACATATAAAGCTGTAGGTAAAGGAAAAATGAAATTTCTTTACCCGATAGCGCGCATCGATTCTGTCACCGCCGACCGGCTGGAAATCTGGAAAACACCTGTCGGCCTCCCCTTCCAAACAAACGAATGAACTCGCCCAGCGCTTTGGATGAAAACTTGTCACTGCGCATTGGCCAATGTATCCTGTGTGGACTCTTACTGGTATATCAAAAGGCCTGGTAAAGACTTCTATACTCTGAAA
The DNA here is from genome assembly GCF_023864275.1 of Schistocerca cancellata. Lineage (NCBI taxonomy): Eukaryota > Metazoa > Arthropoda > Insecta > Orthoptera > Acrididae > Schistocerca > Schistocerca cancellata. Next base: position 2,607,643 of record NC_064632.1, on the reverse strand, counting down.
ACCTCAAAATGAAATTCAAAAGTAAAATGAAGCAAATGACCAAAGTAGACGTACGTTTCAACTGTAGCAGGTTCGATTATCCCTGAAAACTGACAGTTTCTAGCAAGAAATATTCTGAGAAAAGAAGCAAACAGGCTACAGTTGGAAACGTAGCCCTATGTGTTACACAGGCTAGACTACCATTACTACAAAAATGACTTACCTACATATTAAAGCAAACTATCCATTTCACGGGGTCTGAGTTTTTGAAACCATTCCCTTAATCACATTTATATTATTTCACAACGATGGAAAATGTTTAAAAAAAATATTGTTTTTGTACAGTGCAAACTGCAGTTATTGGTCACACACTGAAAGACGCATCATAGGTACAATTTCAAAGCGAGAAGATGTGTAAACTACAGTGAAACTAAAACAATCGCAGTCTAATAAAACAAGAACTCTGTTCTGGATGGAGGCAAACCTCTATGCAGTTCTGTCTCTTCGAAATTTCGTAATCGTTCACTTTGTTGACATGCACAAGACGCGATAGCGTGCCTTGTATCTTCCCCCGTTACAAATGTTTATGGGCTAGCAAAGAATACGCAGGTAAGTTTTTGGTTACCATTTTTATACACCGGTATCGCACTTTTAGGAACAACAAACTGAGAAGGAAAGGACGTCTCTTGAGTAGGTCTATAGCGCGCTGCAGCACTGAAACTGCATATTTGCGCAATAAGCAAGTGTAAACACGAAATCCACCAAATACGGCACGATAGGCTCGCAAACTGTGAAATCGAGATTGCGCTGTACGATGTTCTTTTGTTACACGGTCTGAGCGCAGGACAAGTGACGTCTGCAGCCAATCAGAATACAGAATCGGAGCAAAATACACGTTATGTAATCAGCCAATCACAGCATCACATCTTCAAGCCACGAACACACATACGACGACAAAATGTTAAGCATGAAACTTTAATAAAGTAGATATTGCAAAGTAATGTACAAAATATACAGCAACGAGCAAAGCGATGCAGTAACATACCTGTAGTGTTGAGGAAATTGAAAATACCAGTTTCGACCAAAGGCGCGGATTTGTAGTTACTAGTGGTGTTTGCAACATTCTTCAAAAGAATTATTGCATCACAGTTCCGCCAGGCAGATAAAGTTTACCCAGTTCAACAAAAAAGTGATGTAATATTCCTTTCTGGCGATGTGCTGGACGAAACATGTACTCAGCTAGGTAACCCTGTAACGCCGGAAATGCATATCCTCCTATTTCCATCTATTGTACTATAAATTTGTTTTCCTTATTTTTGTTACCTGAATATATGACATTTCTGTGTCTTTACATATTGTAATTGTTTTACTATTTGTATATATATATTTATGCATTTATGTCGATGTATAATTGGTTTGTTTCGTAAATATTATTTGTATTTTTACGCTGGGTCTTGCCTAGGGAAAACTGCTATCGAACGATTACATCGATATGTCGTCTGAAGAATCAAAGTGTGTAGAATCTTTGGTAGTGTTAACTCTGCCGCGTGGAGCGCGGGCAGAGAGAGTCTGGCTGGAGTAGCGAGTGGAGCAGGTGTGTTGTGTGAAGCTCCCGCGAGTTGCCGCGCTTTCGGGGTTTGGCAGCATGTAATTGCGCTCGACTTGCGATGATAGTTTCTGACATGGTGTCGCGGACGGGAATCATTAGCTGGCGCACATCAAGAGCCCGTTTCGCCTGGTGACCGTGTCGAGAAGAAGGCGCGCCAACATCCAGCTTCTGCAACAGCGACGGCCGACAATAAGTGACTGTCGCCACCTCCTCGATCGACGGCTTCAAACCTTCAATCAACCAACAAGGAAGACTGGAAGCACGTAAAGTTTTAGAACTGTATGGCAGACCTCAGCTTTTCAAACTTTTAAAATTGTTCCATCACACAATTACAGCAACTTAGCACGAACCTTTGTTGCTCATTGTCCCAATTGCATTACCAAGCAGGGTCCCTTCCTTTTCCGGAATGAACCCGAGTGTCGTTGAAATTCAAACGCCAGCATTAAAGTTCAGTTAAGGCATTCATAGCTGGCTACAATATTTAGATTACACAAGCACAAATTAAGAGTGCGAGTTTTGTTACCATATTTTAGCTTACCTGTGACTGCAGCTCAGATTGGTACATACTAAATTTTACTATTGTTAATTGTTCAGAATCATTTAATTCAAGTTCAAAGTTAAATCTCTTATTTCTAAATTGCGTAGATTCAAGTAGCTTTTGAAAGGATTGTTGAGGTAGTCCAAGACTAACCGTATTTTACTGAATTTCGATGTGCTTCAGAAAGAAAGCTCACTATTAACTTCAGTCACTAAATTAACTTTCGATTTTCGGTTTTATTAATTCTTTTGCTAAATTAAGTCAGAGTGTAGCGAAATTTATTACTTCTGACAAACTTTCAGTTTTCACACTACACTTGTCAACCTTCAGTTGCCACGCTTCTAGTGCTAATTATATGTGTAATAACCTTTCTTTTTCAGTTACTATAGTGATTGTCCTTAGGACTGGCGACCGTAATTTCCCCCAAATCTCAAATATCTAATTACCGCTAGTTGATTGTTAACGTAACGGCCGCACATTTACTTTCTTTATTAACTTTACCCCTTTTCAAAATTAATTTCCACCAGTTTCATTAGCATTTTTCCTTTCATTTAGATGTAACCCTTTCCTCCCTCTTTACCGACAAATTAACTTCGGTGACGATTGCTTTTCCCAAATTTCCATTAGGTACACGCGGTTTAATTTTTCACTGTTATTAAGGTCGATAAGTGAGGGGGAGGTTACAACCCTCAAAATGTGTGGACTTTCTGCCATATCGCGGCAGAGCACGTCTGACGTCCCACCACATCCTCTCCACGTTCTGTGTGTGAACGGAACGATCTTGCGGATCTTCAAAGTTCTGACTATAGTTCACTCTAAGGTGCTGGAAACCTTCTGTACTTAGAGCGTTTTATGAACTGGAGTAGTCATTAACGAACACCGTCCCAGGGAGAATCTTTCCTTTCATTATTCTGAACAACACTACTTCGCTCCGAAATTCAACGAGCTCAAGGAAGCATTTTTTCGACAGTCGCTGCATTCCACCGAACACTCAATTTCCTACAATTTCACGGCATATCTTGTGTTTCCTTTTCCCAAGTTTCGCATCGTCTATTACAATGACGACTCCTGGTCCCCCCAAATGTTGTGAATTGTTTTTCGCCCACTCGATACACACATCACGACAGAAGAAAGCGCAGTCAGTCACCGTACGCGTAGACATGCCGAAATTTGTGACAAGTATCACCATCTTCGGATACCACACGGAGACCCACATTGGTGCTGAAGTCTGAGGTTTTTCGAACCGTCACTAGCGAAACACCGAACCAAGTACTGTTCCAGGCACTGCGCTGGAATGTGCACTGGACACTGACCATGCGATTACCGTTCTGCATGTTCCGTCGGCGCCAGCAAGGAAAAGAATCCTCGTTCAATAAGAAATTGCAAGGAGCCTTACATTTCGGGCACTCTAATAAGCGTGGAAGCACATTATGAGGCACTAACTATGACCACAGCACACCTGTACTAATTCTACACAATGCAACCTCGCTGACAAGGCAGCCTTAAGACGCCGTCTTCCGTGAACTACACTAGACAACTGATAGTCTCCTTCGAATGGGACCAAATTTCGTAATACTCCACACAGTGTCGACACTGCTCGAACGATAATGTGACATTTCACTGCTCCAGAGCGAATGCTAGAGACGTACTGCGAAGTAATCACAACATATCTGGCCAAAAATCGACACTTTCGTGAAACATAAAATTTGTAATTTACGTTATAATGAATAGCTCCGTACATATCGGATGTCAATTATTGAACTATATGAAAAAAAACGTAAATTAGCTACAAAGTACGGCGTGCACACACTTTACTCAACATGTAAACGTCACTGCAGACATTCGGATTTAGATTACGACATGTGCGAGATGTCTGCCGCCGTTGGCGATGAGGGGGCACAGACTAATAGCGAAATTCTGCTTGACCCGCTGAAGTCTCTGAACATCGATGCTATCTGTGACCTCCTGAATGAGTGTTTCAGCTCTGCAATGGCTTGGTGTTATTGCTGTACACCTTATTTATAATATACCCCTCAAGAAGGAGTCGCAAGTGCTCAAGATCCGGAGAATATGGCAGCCAATCGAGGCCCATACCAGTGGCTTCTGAGAACCACAGAGCCAGAATGGTGCTCCTCCAGGACGTCAAACACTCTCCTGCTTCGATGGGGTCTAGCTCCGTCTTCCAAGAGCCACATCGTGTGGAAATTAGGGTCACTTTGGGCAACAGGGATGAAATCATCTTCCAAAACCATCATTCACCGTTTGGTAGTCACAGTACCATCAATTATTATAGCATAGATTATTCCGTGATTGGACACAGCACACCACACAGTCACCCACTGATGTGAAGAGACTTCTCGATCGCGAAATGTGGATTCTCAGTTCTTCAGATGCACCAATTTTGCTTATTGAAGAACCCATCCCAATGAAAGTGGGCTTCGTTGCTAAACCAAAACAAATTCATAACAAAGTCCTGTCCTATTGATTGGCGACTCCATGTTGTCTTGTGCACTACGACCAGATAACAGGTATACTTGAAAAAAGAGACAGCATTGGTCGTATATTTTTTACTATCGCAAAATCGATTTTCTGTCACTGAGTGACCATCTTCAGTGCTATATTGTATAACTTAAATTAGGATGCACTGTTGTCACATAGACTCTATGTGATTGCCGTAAGCTTGGTGACAACAGTGCATCCTAATTTAAGTTATACAATATAGCACTGAAGATGGTCACTCAGTGACAGAAAATCGATTTTGCGATAGTAAAAAATATACGACCAATGCTGTCTCTTTTTTCAAGTAAAGTCCTGTTCGTCAATTCTGTGGACAATAGTGTTGGCGAAACACAATCGCTGTTCCATGGTTCTTGGACTGAATGGCTGATGGGTCTGAGTTTTGTACGTAGATGCAGGTCTTCAACAACAATTTATCTTCCAGTTGATTCCGACCTGTTGTGCAGCTCATCTGTTCGATTTCCTGGGCTGTTTGGAGACAGAGCGCGTGTTTTCTCGATGTTTTCAGGCGTTTCCACCGCTTTTGGACGACCGACATTGCCAACACCGTCATCACGAACACAACCCGTTCGCTCAGACTTGCGAATCAAATTCTTGATCGCTAGCGCACTCGGAGTGACTTCTTCAGCTTGAACGCGGTCGCAAACTTCCTTCGGGCCGCTATACGCTGAGGCACGCTGTACTGTGACATTTTTATGTGCAAATGGCCGACAACAACAGGGCGCTTGCGCATCCGCGTACTAATTCCCATCATGCTCCGCGGCCAACATCGCAGTTTGCACGTCCTAACGCAAACAGTTCAAAATTTATGATTATCTTTCATATAGCTCAATAATTGTCACCTTGAAAATTGAAAGTATGCTCTTACTTTACTGCCTATTCACACTGTCGGAGGTCCGCAGCTCGTGGTCGTGCGGTAGCGTTCTCGCTTCCCGCGCCCGGGTTCCCGGGTTCGATTCCCGGCGGGGTCAGGGATTTTCTCTGCGTCGTGATGACTGGGTGTTGTGTGATGTCGTTAGGTTAGTTAGGTTTACGTAGTTCTAAGTTCTAGGGGACTGATGACCATAGATGTTAAGTCCCATAGTGCTCAGAGCCATTTGAACCATTTGAACCACACTGTCGGAAATCTCACCATATTCGAAAATACAGCCGATTATTCATGACGTAAGTTATACATTTCATTGCTGTGCCACAAGCTAACTATAACTTTGCCACCACAATCGGGTTTTTTACTTTCACATTAAGAGGTTGTAACATTATGTGATTGCCTTATCATTTTAAATCATTCACTAGTCGAGCAGTCGCTCGGCAACAGCTACAGTTAGCAAATAATGTTGCGAGAATGTAAAAGGTGAACGACCTGTGACGTAACTTGTTTATTGTCGAAGCGCAGTCAGAGATGCAGTGAGTTATTGACTTTGAAAACCGCGGCGTGAAAAACGGACATAAGAAGAACACTTTTACACATTTTTTTTTGATGTACGAGATATTCTCGATGAACAGTTACTCATTCTTCTCTTGTCTCCTGTAACTTGTGTCGGACGCGCATGTCTTGCCGCCGTATTATTATCGTTAAAAATAATATTGTTTTAGTGTAAAGTAAATGTGTAATACTAAAAGTGCCTAGCAGTAGATTTATTGTGCGACGTGTATGTGAAAACGTCGAAGGAATTGTTTTCATTACGAGAAGTGCCAGTCAAAACGGCATCCATGTTAAATCCTTCATTGCAGTGTAAGTTCCTCTATTAATTGCCATAAATTCAGAGTTAAATGGAACTGGTGTATGGACTATTTATTTAATATAGAATCTATGTCTCACTCCTTCATGAAGTTATTTAATTTTCTTTATGTTTCTGCCAAATAGAGAGTTCACAGTCACGAATTCTTTCGTCGAGTTCGGACGGAAGTTGCATGCGGCGAAATATTTTCTCCGCGCCATATTCTACTGGTAAATGCATGATAAACTACGGTCCCTTAGGAAATTCATGTTGAGCTATCCAAAAATAATTATATTTTGAATAGGCATTTTCTCTGCTCTGCAATGCAACTTCCGACTGATCAGACGATCAAACAAGAAACAGCCGCATACGGTCGGCGTTCGCAAATATGTTTCCACCGCTGATTATAGCTATATGTTACAGCACAAAAGTAAACATATTGTTATAATTAGCGACTACGAACGGGGACATTTATAACTGTATGTTTATGTATACACATTACGTAAACATATCGTTATAAGGTTTCGCCCACTACCAAACAAATAGCTAGCTTCTAACGTAAGCTAGACCTGTGGCTCAGCTTTAAATCAGTCTCTTACCACAACTAGATTTTCTGCTTTCACGTTCGATGGCTCCGCCAATTCACAACAAAACTGTTGCTTTCCAAATTAATCTAGGCCTCTGGGTATGCTATAGATAAGTCTTTCACCACAACCAGATTTTCTGCTTTCACATTCGTTGGCTTCGCCAACTCAGAAATCAAACTGTTGCATCCCAACATAACCTAGACCTCTGGCTACGACACAGATCAAAATGTCACCAGGACCAGCTTGTAGGCTTCCACATTCGTTGGCTCCGCCAACTCACAACCAAACTGTTGCTTTCCAGCCTAACCTAGGACCTTGACTACGTTACAGATCAGTCTGTCACCACAACCGGAATTTTTCTGCCAATTCTATCTGTGCTCTTATTTCCCAGCCTAACCACACCATTAAAAGTCGCGAGATATACGGAAAATGTAGCCGAAACCAGTCTCATAAAAATCTCGACCTATTCTTAGAAGAACGGCCAAATATTTGTAATAACGGATAATATAAAATTCTCTGATTCACTTTCAGCAGTTTAATCCTAGATAACTAAACACTTCAAAAATTGACGATTGCGGTTGGTACCAATTCGTCGTTCCCGTCAATATTTAGAGCAGTACAGTGGTCAGTAGAGAGTGCAAAACAGAGCATTTTATACTTATTTTGTATGTGACGTACCAGTTGAGACCTTATAATTATCTAGTGCATAAAGCCGCCGGCCGGAGTGGCCGAGCGGTTCTAGGCGCTACAGTCTGGAACCGTGCGACCGCTACGGTCGCAGGTTCGAATCATGCCTCGGGCATGGATGTGTGTGATGTCCTTAGGTTAGTTAGGTTTAAGTAGTTCTAAGTTCTAGGGGACTGTTGACCTCAGAAGTTAAGTCCCGTAGTGCTCAGAGCCATTTGAACCATTTTTTGCATAAAGCCTAAATTATGCCTTCTTTTAAATAAAATATGGAGTAGTAAAATTTACGATCGTTTAGTAAACAGTTTCACAGTGGCCTGCCCTTTAATTTTATAATATTATGTTCTGTCGTTACGTCCATGCCGTCGTCTTACGTCTCAGCCTAACATCTGTGACAAAAAATAGCTGCCAACATTTCTGAAAACCAGAACTGCTTATGAAGCCGTAGATCTATTTATTTCTGTATTGTATGTATGTATAGTATAATTTGTGCGTGCGCGCGACGGAACAGTGATTTTTCCATTGGTTGAACAGCTCAAATCTGCTATGCTCGCTGTTATTGGCTAACTAGATCACGTGTCCAGCGTTCGGACTGTATAGCAAACGCACTTCACAAGCGCAATCTCGATTTCACAGTTTTCGAAGCTATCGTGTCGTAGTTCGTGGATTTCATATTTATACTTGTTTACTGCGCAAATATGTAGTTTCAATGCTGCAGCGCGTTATAGATCTATCCAAGAGACATCCTTTTCTTCTCGATTTCTCGTCCTACAGTGCCTGAAACTGCGATATCGATATATAAAAATTTTACCGTTTCTCTACAAACGTGAACATTAAAAATGTTGTGCATGCGAGTTGAAAGCTGAATATGTAACAAATGAGAAGCAGCACCAGTAAACAAACAAGAAATGGTTTCGGAGTTTCAGCTTCATTTGCTGTCAATACAAATACAGTAAAAGTGGAATTAAATGGATTACGAAAGCATGCTTTATACATCACTTCCTTCTCTTCTTAGTTATTCTAAATATATCATCAAAAAATAAGTTCCATTAACGAGGCCAAATGTGTCATATTACTAGAGCCAGTACGCATTTAAGAACAGAAAAACATTCGAAATTGCCTTCATGACACTATGTTATTCATATAAGCATTGTAATTTTTGTATTTAAAACTGTTGTTGCGTGCACACGACGAAAATAATGAGTAAGGAGCAAACGTATGCAGTAGTCGTTTAATGTTTTGAGCTATTTAAGATGGCGCCAGGTCACGCCCACTCTGTCTTCAAAACAACGTACGGCGTAAATCTCCCTTCTTTTTGTACCGCCATACTTGTATTACGCGATATTAGCGGCAGAAATATACCAAACATAAGCGCCACTGGTTGTAACATGTGAAGTATTTGCCCCTTCATCATCTTTTCGTACGCTAGGAAATAAACAGCCAACGATCAACATTCATTACGTATATACCTATTTGTAACAAGTCAGATATGGGCTGTGTGACAAGGAAGAATATGAATGTTATTGCTCCTCGTTTCAGTCGCAGCCATTTAAGCTGCTCTCTTAGGTTCCTGCCTAACCGCACTTTTATACGGAAATAAATAGCCGAACATTTATTTCATCCTCGTTTGCTAGTTAGAAGGAAATGTAAACAGCACCGAATATTGCAGAACGTACTTGTATTCAAAAGAAAATCCCAGAATGTGTTAACAACACTAACATGAAGGTGCAAAAAAGTTGCATCAATTGGAGCGCGAACCTACATCCTTCAGGTCTACAATGCGGGAGCTTATCCGTTGCGCGAGACATCTGTTGCGATTTTTGCCGCTGCTGTTTCGATAGTCGTACTCTCTCTTAAAGGCTCATAGTGTTGATGAGTCATTAACTGATACTTTATTGTAAGAGTGACGTGTTTGTGATAAATCTTTAATGCACCGTCACCTTGAAACGGCATACTGCAAGTTACAATACAAAACAGCTAAATATGTCAAAGTCAAGGGTGTCTGCTGCATCGATTCAAAGATAGTACAGCAGTACGGTGTAATACTCTCTGGCTGTAAACAGGAATGGATAATTCTGCCGTTAACGTACACTCAGTCTATATGTATTTACATTCTAACCGAGTATATCGTAGAAATTTAGCATCTCTGCAAATAAAACAAAAGAACTAAGAATGTAATGTAAATATTTTTGTGGCTCCTCCACGCGGGATAAGTTGGTAAAAGCTTGTTTCGCCGGCGAATAATCGTACAGATGTTGAAAAATTAAATACACAATAGTGGCGTTGTAATATGAAGCAAAATGACTGTCCAATGTGAAAACTCACCATGACTCATAACGGCAATGGTGTTTATTGGTTATTTACTCTTGTCCTGTATCATGTAGCAGCACCCGACAGGACACTGTCATCGAAAATGGTGACAAGCGTACAAGCAGCTGGGAAGGCGGCACAGAAAGCGAAGGCGGCACGCGCTCGCTGCTTCCAGCACTGGAGCGTCGGCGGCGCACCAATCAGAGGACCGTTCGCCACCAAACCGAATGCCTTCAAGTACACCGCCATTATACAGACTGGAGCAGTTCGGTGCTCGGGGGTGGTCATCGCTTCGAAGTGGGTGCTCTCTTCCACCCAATGCTTTGTCGAAGAGGACGGTAAGTCCCGATGAGTTTAAATTTTTGCTATTGTTTAGTTCAAGTGGAAAGTATGTCGGTCCGGTACCTTAAACCAAAACTGCACTGTCTTTCCGACGTCGTACTTCACATTTGTTAGTTTCACGAACTCACAACCTTCCTGTCACATTTCAAGTTAACCACAACCCCGTAAGTCGTGACACAATACGAAAAAAACAATAAAATACTTGTGACTACAACGAAGCGGAAAATGGTTTCTAATTTCTATTTCAGCGTTGGAAATTCATTGTCTCTTTTCTCGCCTGTCGTTGGTTACGTTAAGGATCATCATACGTTGTCTAACTCTTTAAGCGATAATAACCTCTCTAGTCCTGCAAGTTTTTATTTGCTCACCTCATTTTAGCCATAATGAATCTGACAACGTTTCTCGGTGCGTCCTGTAGTGTTGTTGATACGGGATGAGTGAGGATAGCGTGCTTCTCACCACAGATATCTGAACCCGGGGAACGTTCAGCTGAATTCTCACACACTTCCGCACCAGCCGCCGTTCTTTGTAGCCGGATTGTTTGTGACCGCCTGGCTTTTATCGTACATACAGTCATTTTACTTAAGTCCCTTTCACGCAGAGTTTCCAACCAAGAGAGAAGAACAAACACCCTGCAGCTGACCATCGTTACTTTCGTGTCTCTCAGCATTTTACGTAAAGTCCCACGGGAACGAGGGACTGACGACCAACCTAGACGTTTAGTCCCTTTAAGCCCGTCATCGTCTTCACCACCATGACTGGAACGAGCGCTCCGAAATATTTTGCATAGGTTCAGTACTTCCGAATACTTCTCAGATTAATAGTTTTCCTTTTAGTGCATGATTCAGGTTTTACGTTTACTTCAGTTACAATAGTCTATCTTTATCTGACACTACAATAGCGAAGACATAATCACAGTATATAAAATTTCTTCTTTTTTTTTTTAATGGGGTTACATTACCGGTTTCAACGAACTACGTCGTCATTTTCAAATATAAAACATCAGTTGGACAGTATACAATGGGAATTACGACCACATATCTTTAAAAAAAATTACGAGAAATAATGAGACCAGGCAAACGAGGCAATGGTGGCACAACCAAGTCACTACAAGTTATGACCATGTTTGCCCAAATGTTCATTCCATGTACTAACGTAGAATAGATAAAAACTACACTAGGGTAAAAACTGCCAAGAACTTTTGCTATGTGTCCTCCTGTAACACAGCGACACTATGGCTCATATAAATTCACAAGTCTGAAAATTAATTTTTTTTTATCTTGATTGTACTTTCATTCCCCTGTCCCATATGGGCAGGGGAGGGCTGGTAGCAGCACAGTCCACCACAGAAGGGTGACTACATAAAAAGGGAGGATACAAGGGGGGACGTAAAAAACATAGTAAATGGAGATGATAGGAGTTAAAATATACACTAACATGAGGACATGCACTGGGAGACAGTTAAAAAGTCGACAAAGTTAAGAGAGGGAGGTGGTGCAGAAGTGGGACAGCCACTCAGGGGAAGGGAGGGGAAGGGGAGGGGAGGGACCCTGAGGAGGAGACAGGAGGAAGGCGGGGCTAGAGTTGGTTGGAGGGGTAGACGTCAGGGCAAAGCTCATTGTCCGGGAGTGGTATGTGCCGGAAGTTGCGTTGGGAAAGGAGGCAGGGAGCATGGAGATGGGGAGAAATGGCTCTGAGCACTATGGGACTTAACATCTATGGTCATCAGTCCCCTAGAACTTAGAACTACTTAAACCTAACTAACCTAAGGACAGCACACAACACCCAGCCATCACGAGGCAGAGAAAATCCCTGACACCGCCGGGAATCGAACCCGGGAACCCGGGCGTGGGAAGCGAGAACGCTACCGCACGACCACGAGATGCGGGCGAGATGGGGAGAGGGCGGGATACAAAGGTAAAGGCGCAGAAATTGGCTGGGGGTGGAGAGAAAGGGGGTGAAAATTAAATTTTCTTTTTTTTCGTTGTTGTGATTTCATTCCCCTGCCCCATATGGGCAGGGGAGGTCTGTCAGTGGGACAATCTGCCACTCTTCAGCCAAGTGACATGACAGTTAATAAAGAAGAAAATTATACCGAGAAAGGCTATAAAAAGGGGGAGATAAAAACAGAGTAAGGAGAGATAGTGGAGGTAAAAATACACTGACATGGACACATTCATGGGGGAACGATTAAAAAAGTCGACACAAAGTTAAAAAAACAGTTGGCGATTTATAGAGCACAAAAGGGCACTGAAGTCACAGGCACAGGTTAAAATTTGGCTACAGTATTAAAAACACTCCAGAACAAGACACTTTAAAACCACTTGAAGAGATGAAGCACACACGACGAAGAATAAAACTGCCAGGAGGGACCTGCCGAGGGAGAGGTCTGAGAGGATGGAAAAAGAGGGGAGAGCAAGGTGCAACAGGGGAGGGGGCGGGGTGAAAAGAATAGGGGCGTCAGGGGGTGCACCAAGAGGCAGAAGACAGGTGGGGGAGGGGATGAAGAGGGAAGACAAGGCAGGAGGGAGAATAACCTCATAGTAAGTGTATCAAGCACAGCAAGTTTCCATATGGAATGCAGCACATAATTTTACTAAGTTCCGAGAAAAGAATCTCGAAGAAACACACTGTACTTCCATGTAGGACTGACACACTACTAACTTGCAACATAACATTGCTCCATTTGCCTGGTAACCCCTTCTGTCACTAGAGGCCATGAATGTAGTATATGAACATACTATTTCTATACTACTTTCATGGCATCTAGTGACAGAAGGGGTTACCAGGCAAATGGAGCAATGTTATGTTAGCAAGTAACGTAGCGTGTCAGTCCTATATGAAAGTACAATGTGTTTCTTCGAGATTCTTTTTTCGGAACATAGTAAAATTATGTGCTGCATTCCACATGGAAGCTTGCTGTGCTTGATAGACTGTCGATGAGGTTATTATGTGTGTTTTTCTCATGGGAGCTTGCGCCATGACAATGATTAAATACACACACTGTATATGTGTTTAATTTTCAGGCTTGTGAATTTATATCAGCCATATGCTCGTTGTATCACAGCAGGACACATAGCAAGAATTCTTAGCAAATTTTACTCTGGTATAGTTTTTATCTATTTTACATTAGAACATGGAATGAACGTCTGAGCAACCATGGGCATAACTTGTAGTGACTTGGCTGTGCCACCATTGCCTCAGCTGCCTTGTCTCATTATTTCTCGAATTTTTTGTGAGATGTATGGTCATAATTCCTAGTGTATATTCTCCAAGTGATGTTTTACACTTGGAAATGACGACGTAGTTCGTTGAAACCGGTAATGCAACCCTTTTTTTTAAAAAAAAAAAGAAAAAGAAAAAATGTACTGTGACTATGACTTCACTATTTTAGTGTGAAACAAACATTTAAGTTATATTTTTGTCACACTGCTTACCACAATTATGTCGGAATATGGAACAACAGTCTATATTATTTGAATTTCCTCTCGTACAAGACTAGTCCCATCATTTACAGTGGCGCACAGGGCGAAGGGAGTGGCAATTTCGATGTCCCTGCCGGTCAACATCAATAAAAACCGGCTGTACAGCTGCTACATAAAGATACAGTTTCCTCTCAAACATCTCCAGGATCTACGTTGGGCTGCCCGATGGAGCTATCAGCCACTCTTTGGCGGTCGTTAGAACTGTATCCGGAATACACGTGAAGAGGAGAAAATGGAGATGTCACAACGAGAGCTCTCGGCCTTTCCCAGCACAGAAAATAGAAATAAATGGTAAAGCGAGGTTAGTCTGGAATTAAGAAGCCCAAAAACTCCATTCCAATAGTTTATCAAAGATGACCTGTTATTAACGTTTCAAATGTACCTGGTCCTCAAGTAACGCAGCTGCTGATTCTGGTGCTCGTCAACAAAATGTTCGAAAAATTATTTCTTTAGAGTGTGTAACGACTCAGAGGACTCATAACTTCTACGGACTTACAGATAGCGGTCCGCAAATAGTTTATATGGAAAGTTTGGATAGAAGCCTGTATGCTACGGTTCTAGGAAAAATTTTACATATTTCCTTACCTGAACTGAAGAATGCTATAATTAATACACTTCTGTCGGACAATCTAAGCGAAGGTTGAATTAAAAACTCCAGAAAAACCCAATTTCGTGGTAAAAAGCGAAGTAGTAAAGCCAAAGGATATAGGCACTAACAGTCCTTTTTTGTTATTCACAAACAGGGAGTAATAAGAAAAGTTGATACAAATATTGAAGAAGCAGAGATTTTTGAAGTCGTGCAGTATAAAATTCTCGTTATTGGCCGTAGCAGGGTTACGAAGCAATACGTAATGTATGGTAAAGAAGCAACTGTCAAACTGCAAATCTGCTGGTTGACTTTCGTCTCTCAAACTTCACCAGACACTGCGTCTAGTCACGGAACTAGAGGTCCTTCAGATTCTTGTGCGCCATCTGTCAGCCAGTGCTTTAAATGCCTCCCATAAGGACTCATCAGCAGTGTCAGTATCAGATGAGGTGCGCAAACGTAGCGGGACTCAGTCTGCAGAATCCTGCGCCTCCGATATTGCTATTTGTGGTTATTGTGGTGGTCAACCCCCTTCCACGGATCGGTCTTGTCCTCAATATCATTGACGGCGAAAGTCAGGAACTAGCTACGTTGAATAACATAGACTTCAGGGACGCGCTGAACATGACTCGTATGCCAACCTTCGCTTTAGTCACATGGAGACAACAACATTTCTACCCTGGGCCGATCGTATCTGCTCAGACAAACCACAACGCGCCAGATTACCAAAGCAAAGAACTTTTCCCGCGGCTGCGATATATAGTATATTGAAGTAAACAAATCCCCTTAAATAATTTATGACTAGACTTTTACTGTCTGCAAGTACTATGTTTATCTATTTACCTACAACAGAAGTAACAGTGACATCATTTACATATACTTGAAATATCAGCTTTTTGTAGTACTCATAAGCAATGTATATACACTCCTGGAAATGGAAAATAGAACACATTGACACCGGTGTGTCAGACCCACCATACTTGCTCCGGACACTGCGAGAGGGCTGTACAAGCAATGATCACACGCACGGCATAGCGGACACACCAGGAACCGCGGTGTTGGCCGTCGAATGGCGCTAGCTGCGCAGCATTTGTGCACCGCCGCCGTCAGTGTCAGCCAGTTTGCCGTGGCATACGGAGCTCCATCGCAGTCTTTAACACTGATAGGATGCCGCGACAGCGTGGACGTGAACCGTATGTGCAGTTGACGGACTTTGAGCGAGGGCGTATAGAGGGCATGCGGGAGGCCGGGTGGACGTACTGCCGAATTGCTCAACACGTGGGGCGTGAGGTCTCCACAGTACATCGATGTTGTCGCCAGTGGTCGGCGGAAGGTGCACGTGCCCGTCGACCTGGGACCGGACCGCAGCGACGCACGGATGCACGCCAAGACCGTAGGATCCTACGCAGTGCCGTAGGGGACCGCACCGCCACTTCCCAGCAAATTAGGGACACTGTTGCTCCTGGGGTATCGGCGAGGACCATTCGCAACCGTCTCCATGAAGCTGGGCTACGGTCCCGCACACCGTTAGGCCGTCTTCCGCTCACGCCCCAACATCGTGCAGCCCGCCTCCAGTGGTGTCGCGACAGGCGTGAATGGAGGGACGAATGGAGACGTGTCGTCTTCAGCGATGAGAGTCGCTTCTGCCTTGGTGCCAATGATGGTCGTATGCGTGTTTGGCGCCGTGCAGGTGAGCGCCACAATCAGGACTGCATACGACCGAGGCACACAGGGCCAACTCCCGGCATCATGGTGTGGGGAGCGATCTCCTACACTGGCCGTACACCACTGGTGATCGTCGAGGGGACACTGAATAGTGCACGGTACATCCAAACCGTCATCGAACCCATCGTTCTACCATTCCTAGACCGGCAAGGGAACTTGCTGTTCCAACAGGACAATGCACGTCCGCATGTATCCCGTGCTACCCAACATGCTCTAGAAGGTGTAAGTCAACTACCCTGGCCAGCAAGATCTCCGGATCTGTCCCCCATTGAGCATGTTTGGGACTGGATGAAGCGTCATCTCACGCGGTCTGCACGTCCAGCACGAACGCTGGTCCAACTGAGGCGCCAGGTGGAAATGGCATGGCAAGCCGTTCCACAGGACTACATCCAGCATCTCTACGATCGTCTCCATGGGAGAATAGCAGCCTGCATTGCTGCGAAAGGTGGATATACACTGTACTAGTGCCGACATTGTGCATGCTCTGTTGCCTGTGTCTATGTGCCTGTGGTTCTGTCAGTGTGATCATTTGATGTATCTGACCCCAGGAATGTGTCAATAAAGTTTCCCCTTCCTGGGACAATGAATTCACGGTGTTCTTATTTCAATTTCCAGGAGTGTATGTTCACCATTCAGATTAAAAATATAATACCTGCGCTCATCGGTCATTATATATATATTAATGCAGGTACATCATCATCAGAGTGGCTGAAGGATAGGAGGAGTAACAGAACAGCTTTTTTTTTTTAAGAAGCTTTCCGCTTACATACTGTAAAGGATGAACAGTAATAAAACCGACAAACTGCAGGTACGGATTCCTGACTGGAAATGCAGGAAAAAACAATCCTATGAACATGTACGCGGAAGTGCATCGTTGCCACGGTAGATGGCACTGACGAATGACACTTCCTCTGACCACGTGCTGTGTGTTCCTTGTGTGTTGCTGACTGTATGATTGACGCAGCGTACTGTAAGAGCAGAACAGTCCGGTGTTCATGTCGGGAACAGGCCGAGGTGGTGTTCGTGTGCGGCCAAGCAGGTGGAAACGGTCCAAAGACAGCTCGGCTGAACCAAAACGAGTTCTCTCACAGACATCGATCACGCCACACAATATTTCGAGCCCTTTTAGGCCGTTTGTGTGATTATGGGTCCTTTCAGACAGGCGAACGTGCGGGGAGACTCCGGACTGTGAGCACACCAGATTTGGAGGACCTGGTTCTACAGCATGTTGAAACGAACCCCAGTACGAGCTCCGGCCAAGTGGCCCGCCAACGTGGTGTAAATCGAGGTACGGTTATGTGTGTTCTGCATGTCCCAATCCTCTCAATCCCACGGAGGCACTTTGAACATTTGTTGTAACGCTCACTGTGTTCCGAGACGATTCGTTGTCGTTGTACGCAGAGCGTGCCTTACCGTACCTTCTTTCCTGCACTTCCAGTCAGGAATCCGGCCCTGCAGTTTGTCGGTTTTATACTGACGGGAAAAAATCCGCAACAGCAAGTAGTCATGCGACATACACGGAAGTTATATGTGATCGGAGGCTTTCTCGGCGTATGTGTTGTTTCCAGGGCTGTCGGGTGTCCAGCCGGATGCGATCGTTGAAGTCCCACGATATTTCGGTGAATAACCTTTCCGCCATTATCAGTTGGTTCTGACGGAATGATCATCAGAACCACCTGATGATGGCGAAAACGTTATTCGCCGAAATATCGTGGGACTTCAACGATCGCATCCGGCTGGACACCCGAGAGCCCTGGAAACTACACGGAAGTTGGTAGGCGTGTTTCTACATCTGAAAGAAGATTTCTATTCAAATTTCGCGCAAGCCACATAAGAGTGGCTCTAGGAGGTTTGCTTTAAATACACGCTGTAACGCACGTGAACGTTAATTACGTTAGGCCGCTATTACACTATCAAATTTCTTTGTCAAAGATTTGATCAAAGATGTGACCAAATATTCCGTCAAATATATTTGACAAAGATCTTTGACGGAGCGCTAGAAGGAGTATTACACTGTCATCAAATTTTTCGTGAAAGTTCAAGATGGCTGACAACAACTTGTTATTAACCGCAGCAGTTGCACGTACCGCAATTGCATTGTGTACACATGCGGAAAAGAAGTGGGAGAAAAAAAGGAACCACACATACGAGGTTGGCAGTCTTAAATTCCCGGGATTACAACTTGATAATAAATTCAGTTGGGAGGAGCACACCACAGAACTGCAGAAACGCCTTAACAAATCTGTATTTGCAATTCGAGTGTTAGCAGACATAGGCAACATGAAAATGAAAAAGCTTGCATACTTTGCCTACTTTCTTTCCATAATGTCATATGGTATAGTATTTTGGGGTAAATCTTCAAGTCAAACAAAAGGTTTCAGAGTCCAAAAGCGTGTAATACGTATTATTTGTGGAGTAAATTCAGAATCGTCTGCAAAGAACTGGGTATACTAACTACTGCCTCTCAGTATATTTACTCCTTAATGAAATTTGTCCTAAATAATATATTTCTTTTTCCAACAAACACATCACTTCATACATACAATACCAGGAACAAAAATGATCTGCACAAGGACTTAAAAGCACTTACTTCAGTTCAGGAAGGGATCCACTAATCAGGAACACTCATCTTCAATAATTTGCCAGCAAACATAAAAAATTTAGTTAGAAATAAAGATCAGTTTAAAAGGATCCTGAAAGACTTACTAGTGGCCAACTCGTTCTACTCCACTGACGAAATTTTTAATAGAAACAAATTATGTATTGTATTTATTCATACTATTAGTATTGTTATTTCAGCTTAAAAAAAATTGACATGTTCCACATCCACAAGGATCTCCTCAGCACGGATCTATGGAACGAAAAACTAATCTAATCTGGGTGAAGCCGTGGGTTTTACGACGACACGATAAAAGCACTCAACAAAACTTGTTACGTGAGCTTACAGTGGGAGACATCAAGTCGTACATCAGTTACTTAAGAATGGATGAGCATACATTTCTGTATGTGTTCAGTGAACTGTATCCTCATATCACAAAGCACAATACTCACTTAAGAACTGCTACATCTTCAGAAGACAGGCTCACTGTGACACTCCGATTCCTTGCTACAGGAGAGGGTTATGTTATGTTAGGTTAGGTTAGGTTTGGTCAGGTCAGGTCTCCAATCTTCTTAATCTATTTTTGTATTCAGGGTGCCTCACATTGTAAAGCGCCTCATCAGCTTCATACATCTCTATTAATTTTGTAGTTGTCGGCACACACCAATTGTATTTACTGGCAATGTTTATAAAAACACTACAGACGACAGAACGCTGCAGCGATGCTAGCTCTCCATGTGGTAACATGTCACATTGCAGTGAACAGAAGACAAGCGATTTCTTTGATCAAATCTACAGCGAGGCGCTAGATTTGATCAAATATTGGACGGAATTTGACGAAGTTCCTATTACACCATCAAATATCTTTGACAAAGATTTTTGACAAAGATATTTGACAAAGAAATTTGATAGTGTAATACCCGCCTTAGATAGGAGGTAGCGCGTTTACGTTAGTCGACAATGCCTTTAAGGCGACATAGACGCTATTATCGACACCTCACTGAGTTGGAACGAGGCCGTGTGTCAGGCCTACGAGAAGGTGGATTTCCTTGTGCGACAGTGCAGGAAGGCTTGGCAGGAATGTCGCCACTGTGCACGGTTGCTGGCAGCGGTGTGACGAGAACGTACGGTCGCCGGAAGACCGGGCTCCGGACGGCCACGTGGCGCTGCCGAGAGGGACGCACACTGCGTTCGGCGTGTGGCTGTGGCGCGTCGCGCTGCACCGGTCACAGATCGGTCACTTCAAGGACGGCTCCGAGCCAGGTGGCCTGTGGACTGCATTCGACTGACCCCAAACCACAGCCATTTGCGTCCAGGGAGAGCTCATTAGACAGCAGGGTCGAGGTCTGTCTCGTGAAAGCTGGTTCTGCCTCGGTTCCGATGACGGCCGTCTGTTGGTTAGGAGGCCGGTTCAGGATCTACAGTCAGCCTGTCTGCACCCTAGAGACACTGGACCTACACCTGGAGTTGTGGTGTGAGGTGCGATTTCGTATGACAGTGGCAACAATCCCACGCAATCTCACTGCAAATTTGTACGTCAATCTGCTGATTCGGCCTGTTGTGCTGCCATTCGAGAACAGCATTCCAGTGGGTGTTTTCCAACAGGATAAAGCTCGCCCACATGCCGCTGTTGTAATCAGACATACTCCACAGAGTGTCAACATATCTCTTGGCCTGCTCCATCTCCAGATCTGTCTCCATTAGAGCACATACGGGACGTACCCGGACGACAACTCCAGCGTCATCCAGAACCAGCGTTGACCGTCCGTGTACTGACCGACCAGCTGAAAGAGGGATGGGTCTACATCCCATAAACTGACATCTGGCACCTGTCCAACGCAATTCTTCCACTTTCAGGATTCGAATCAGCTTACGCTCGAGTCGAGTGCCTCCACACACGCGTACGTAAGCCACCTTGGCCATGATGGAGATGGGTGCTCACTGTGTGTCATATGTCAGTAGATAGTTTTCTTCTAGATAACTGGTTGAACATGGTACACGTTTCAAAATTCTACTGAAAATTGACATCAGTAATGTGGGCCTGTAATTCAGTGAGTCACTGGTACTTCCTTTCTTGCTATTGGTGTAACCTGTGTAACTCTCCAGTCTGGTAGCAATCTTTCATCGAGCAAGCAGAAACGAAAGTACTTTGTGTACAGGTGTACAGTCTAGATTGCAGCCCTTGCCCTTGTTAAGTGATTTCCAGTGCTTTGCTACTCTGAGGATATCTGCTGCTCATTTACTCACGTTGGCAGCAGTTCTTATTCGAAATCTGGAATATTTACGTCATCTTCTTTGGTGACGGAATTTTATATATATTCATCTGAAGTTTCGGATGAGATTATCTCGAAAACTATACATCGGGTACATCGGGTAAAAATAGTGGGTAAGACAAGTTATTAAGCTCAAAGGGAGACATCAAATGATACTACACGTGACCCCAGCCCCCGCCCCCTTGGGTGAGCCGGGCGGCAAATTTTAACACTTAAATGGAAACTCCAATTTTTTTATCGCACTTTCGGATTCCCCATAAAACAGTAATCAAGTTTTGTCTGAAACATTTTTTAAACCATTGACAGATGTCGCTGAAATCGAGAAAAATTAAAATTGGGGAAGAAATCCGATTCATTTAGAATGATCCGAGAAGGACGCGTCGAATCGATACAAAATGTGCACCAATTCTTTCATTACGCCAAATTAAACTATTTCTGTACAAAATGTATCCTCCCCTCCACATTTTTTGATTGAAGGAGACGAATTGGTATTAAAATCTCGTTATGGAACTCTTCATAATTGCATTACTCACCCGCCTGTGGCGCTACCGTAGCCCAGTATAATTGTCGGTGCAATGTGATCAGACGTCATTTCACTTTCAGATTGTAAACCGTAAACATCAACTGACGAAAGTAAATTATTCTTTAGCGGAACATGGCTCACTATCCCCCTACACAGATTGTTGATATGATGTTAATTTTAGGTGAATGCCATAACAATTACGCTGCAGCTGCGCAATTGTATGCGGATCGTTTCCAAAACGGACGACATCCAAGCGAAAACATTATTCGATATTGCACTCAACGAGCTCAAAATGGTTACATGCACCGTCCACCCCGTAATCGCGAATTCATTGAAAACGACGCTCGTACCCTTACCGTTCTCGCCTGTGTTCAACTGGATCCCGAAATGAGCAGTCTTGCGATTCAGAGACAAACTGGAATACCGAACTGACACAGGTTTTAATGCAAAAAGATATGCAAATACGCGTGCAATTCTGCCAATGGGCCTTGGAAATGTTAAGAGGTATCAATGATTTTTTTTAGATACGTTATGTTCACCGATGAAGCCACATTCAAAAACAATAGCGAATTAAATAAATGGTTCAAATGGCTCTGAGCACTACAGGACTTAACTTCTGAGGTCATCAGTCCCCTAGAACTTAGAACTACTGAAACCTAACTAACCTAAGGACATCACACACATCCATGCCCGAGGCAGGATTCGAACCTGCGACCGTAGCGGCCGCGCGGTTCCAGGGTCAAGCGCTTAGAACCGCTCGGCCACTCCGGCCGGCAATGGCGAATTAAATCGTCATGATTGTCATTATTGGTCCCCTGTCAATCCACACTGGCAGAGATCCCTTGACAATCAACACAAATGCTCGTTAATGATCTGGTGTGGAATGTTAAACGGTTACTTGATAGGAGAGTATTTGTTTGACTGAAATGTTAATGGGGAATCTTATTTACAACTTCTCCGCGATGATTTGTTGGAGCTAATGGAAGGTGTTGATTGAGAAGCCAGGCAACGAATGTGGTTCCAACAGGACGGAGCAGCTCCCCATTACGTTAAAAATGTGCGGAACGTTTTAAATTTACGGTACCCTGGTCGGTGGGTAGGACGCGACGGACCAAGTCAGTGGCCTCCACGTTCACCAGACCTAACATCTGCTGATTTTTACTTGTAGGGTTATTTAAAAAATATTGTTTATGAAAGATAGCCCACAACCCGAAACAAGATGGAGCAACGCATTCGAAGAGCGTGTGCAGCCATACCATGGGATGTGCTGCTCAAAACTGTGGACAACTTTCGCAGACGATTCACTTTATGCATTGAAGCAAATGGGGATAATTTTGAACAATTTATTCGTGGCTAATGTCATTAATTAAGCACCCCAAATTGTGAAAGGCAAGGGGACTGACACTAATGAAGCACCCCAACAAGTGAAAGGTAAGGGGACTCACGCTAATGAAGCACCCTATGGGAACATCATTCTACTACGTCCATGTCGTTGTTCATGGGTAACGCTAAAAGTAGGATACAGTACATTTTGTACAAAAATAGCTTAATTTGGCGTAACGGAAAAATTGGTGCACATATTTTATCGATTTGATGCGTCTTTCTCGGATAATTCGAAATAAATCAGAGTTCTTCCCCAATTTTACGTTTTTCTCGATTTCAGCACCATCTGTCAATGGTTTAAAAAAATGTTTCAGACAAAACTTGATTACTTTTTATCGAGAATGCGAATCTGCAATGCAAAATGAGTGTTTCCATTAAAATTTAAAAGTTGCACCCTGCCCCACTTGTCTTACCCACTATTTTTACCCGATGTATAGTTTTTGAGATAATCTCATCCGAAACTTCAGATGGACCACCCTGTATATATATTCCAACTTTTTATGTAGGCCCATATTTTATAGGTGTAACTGTGTTGGATTTTCCAAAATTCTGTCACCAAAGAAAGTATATATATATGGTGAGTAGCCACTTTCCTTCTCTGATATATATATAGTCATTCATAGAAATCATTAACAACAACCTTTCATACAACTGTAAGCAACTTACCTGCCGAAAAGAGTAATTCATGAGTTAACACTATGAGGACTGCATACAGGCTGCCTATAAGGATTTCCAAGGCCAAAACGGCCCCATGGTTGTTTATTTACATGTCTTTGCGTTGAATATGGATGACACTGACTTAAATTACTTGCCTTTGACTTAATTTTTGACTAATATTTATCTTTTGAAAAGTTTTTATCTAATTAATCGTCATAAATGTTAGTCTGAATGCCGAAATAGTGAATAGGGTCTTACATACATCCAGTATTAATAAAATAAATACTTGATATACATGTTTCACACACAATTATTACACACACACACACACACACCACCAGACTTCACTGCTGTTTGTTGCTGCCTTTATCACACTATACTCATCTTCGCTTCTCACATTTCCCACACACTGCTTTCTCACGACTTGAACAAACAGTAGCAGTATGATTTGCTTCGCATGATGTACGAATTTTACACTTCTCTCTCTCTATGTCTCCTTGTTGCCCTCTGTGATTCATCTTTAGAGTCTGCTTGATCTTGGTCCGGTTCTTTATTTCTTGCAGCTACATACTACTCTCGCACAAATCAAAAATATACTTCCGCCTACTAAGTCGCTTACGAGTCACTTCCTTATACAACATCCAGTAAACTATGGTAGCCAAACCAATAATACTGTGGAATATATGCATTGGCCAAAGTCCTGCGCCGACTTTCGAGGAACACATTCTTGCCATTTTATGCACAACGTCGATCCCGAGTAAATAGCTACCAGTTATGACATTCGCACTCTTACCAAGGTGTGGTTCCATAAGCTGGAGAATAATTTGACCCACGTCTTGGTCAGCTTGCCGAAAGGGGTGAGCAACAGTGTATGGGAATCCACTAAGAATGCTAGAAGCACATACAAGTAACCAGAATTCATACCAAACTTGTCTGACTTGCTTGCAAACTATTGTGTGGATGGGCATGTTGTTTTACACGGTAAAAGTTGTTGATCAGTGGTAATATAAGGTTCTACTTTATAATATGACGCACTGTTTTCTATGAAAGTAATCCAAATTCTCTGGACAAAAATAAATTTGCCAGTTTTGAAGCGTTCAGTTCTAGTGAACTTGATGTCAAACCTAACATACTACATAATTTCCATAATTCTGTTTCTCCCCATAGGTGGTCTGAGAAATGGAGAACGCTATACTGTTACCCATAGGCTTTTCGGAGGCAAATTCTTTCTCCCATACACTCGTCTTGTATACGTCACGGTGACAAAAGCATCGAATGATTCAAAGTTTTCTGTCCAGGAAGCGTCTTGCGTTCGGTGACGAGAGTCCATTTTATGATGTGGCGCATCATGGAAGCACTGAAAACTAGTCGCCAAGCGCTAAGATGTTTCCCATTCTTAATTTTCCTTTTAGCATATGATGTTGATCCTGGGCTCTAGCAAAATGTTATGGCAGCCTGAAAACTTATGAAAGAATTACTATATTTTTGTATAACGTATAATGTACTACGTAGTATTATATGAGTGTATTTGTTGTTGTTGTTGTTGTTGTTGTTGTTGTCTTCAGTCCTGAGACTGGTTTGATGCAGCTCTCCATGCTACTCTATCCTGTGCAAGCTTCTTCATCTCCCAGTACCTACTGCAACCTACATCCTTCTGAATCTGCTTAGCGTATTCATCTCTTGGTCTCCCTCTACGATTTTTACCCTCCACGCCGCCCTCCAACGCTAAATTTGTGATGCCTTGATGCCTCAGAACATGTCCTACCATCCGGTCCCTTCTTCTTGTCAAGTTGTGCCACGAACTCCTCTTCTCCCCAATTCTATTCAGTACCTCGTCATTAGTTACGTGATCTACCCACCTAATCTTCAGCATTCTTCTGTAAAGCTGCATGCCCTCGGGAAAAATTACGGCTGTAGTTTCCCCTTGCTTTCAGCCGTTCGCAGTACCAGCACAGAAAGGCCGTTTTGGTTAGTGTTACAAGGCCAGATCAGTCAATCATCCAGACTGTTGCCCCTGCAACTACTACCTCTTCAGGAACCACACGTTTGTCTGGCCTCTCAACAGATACCCCTCCGTTGTGGTTGCACCTACGGTACGGCCATCTGTATCGCTGAGGCACGCAAGCCTCCCCACCAACGGCAAGGTCCATGCTTCATGGGGGTAGGCCTGTGATGTTATGAAGTTATATACTGAGTTGTTATTACCATTATTTATTATTTATTGTACAACTTGTATATTGTAGTGGAGTTATAATTTTACAAATTGTAACTCTACATAGAGAACAGCCATGTTACTGACCTGCATTACAATCCACGGGTAAAATTTTCCACACAGCCCCCATATTTTGCTGTTTTTTTTTTCTCCTCGGTACCTTATTGTTGCCCAGTACCGATTTTTGATGACGTCCAGGCGAAGCGCCTCTTGTCCAGGTTGTTGACCTTATAGAGTCAGAATCTGGGACATCATAAAGGGTGCTGGGTCTAGAAGCTTCATTTTCCCCTAAATCTGGCGCAAAACTATCCCGGACTGGGTTTACATTATCACTTTCATTGAATGAATCTCTTCATCTGCACCCAGTGGAACTACTACTCTTTCTTCATAGTCCTGATCGCTATCAACAAACTCAAATTCCTCACCCGAGCTTTCGTCTTGTATTTTTCTGAATTCTTCTACTGTTTCTTCTCCCTAAAGCGCGTCTTGTATTCATTGCTCATGTTTTCGGGGACGACTGTCAGGTACTATCATAACAGACAATAACTGAAATCGTTAATTCAACCACTCTTCAGCATGTTCTGGTTTCGCTGTCGCATATTTGAACAACAAAGAGGCCACACTTGGTTTCCTGCCTGGTACTGCCAAGAAGTTGCCTTAAAATACAGATAAATGTTATGAGGGGCCAAATTGGTCCTACGATCCTTCTGGGTAGTAACCTCCATGTTTCACAAACTAATAAAAACAGAACACTCCAAAAAATGGTTGTTAATGTTCCGTATAACTGATGGGAAGATACAAAATATCAAGCCAGTCCAGTCCACGGCTTGTTCAGAAGACAAGGTATAATTTCGTAAATGGGCCAAGAACCTTCCACCGGGAGCCCATCGGCATTTATCCGACGTCTTCAACGAGATTCTCCGTTCGAGCGGCTACCACCTATCAACATGGAAACACGCAGAGTTTGTGGCCATCCCGAAGACTGGCAAAGGCCCACGCCCTTATTCCGTGTTTCGAGCATTTGCATCACCAGTCTGTGATACTGGAGTGCCTGATGGTGGAGCTCCCCTCGTGCTGGCACGGTCCTCAAGTGCGACATTCAGTTCTGCAGCGACATTTGCAGCTGCGTCACAATACTCTTCAATTACCGCTTGTCACGATCACTCAGAACACATTTTCTTCCACATTGTTACTTGTTGGCTTACGTGTTTCCGCTTTCCTGTATGCGATATAACTCTTATATATGGTGCCTCTGGAAGCTTCATACACTTCAGTTACCTTGGTTATGAAAGCACCAACTAAACGAGCACCAACAATTTGGTCACATTAGAATCGACTTAACTCCCACATAATGCACTCACATCTAAGCAGGACACTGTGCTCAGTACGAGCGAGTCTTGCGAGGTACTGACAGCATTGCACAGGTGCCGTTTGAGGTCAGATACAGCAGCACACCCTGGGGGCCTGGTTAACATCTGTATTCGTGCTGAAGCATCCGTTTGTCGCGGAACTTTCATATTTTTGTCCAACCCTTGTAAAACCAAGAGTTAGATAGTCTTCTCTGAAACTATTTAGCTGGAATGTGAGTGGAAGATGGCCCACAAACAGTTCAGACAAGAAGGGAATACAAGTTTTCGAAATGCAGTGCTGCAGACGAACGTTGAAGATTATGTTAATAGATTACTGTGAGAAGGTACTGAATTGACTTGTGGCACAATCTGACTCAAATAAGGGACAGTTGATAGAACACATATTGAGGCATCAAGGGTTCGCCAGCATGGCAATGTTAAGAGACATACAGGGTGTTACAAAAAGGTACGGCCAAACTTTCAGGAAACATACCTCACACACAAAGAAAGAAAATATGTTATGTGGACATGTGTCCGGAAACGCTTACTTTCCATGTTAGAGCTCATTTTATTACTTCTCTTCAAATCACATTAATCACGGAATGGAAACACACAGCAACAGAACGTACCAGCGTGACTTCAAACACTTTGTTACAGGAAATGTTCAAAATGTCCTCCGTTAGCGAGGATACATGCATCCACCCTTCGTCGCATGGAATCCCTGATGCGCTGATGCAGCCCTGGAGAATGGCGTATTGTATCACAGCCGTCCAAAATACGAGCACGAAGAGTCTCTACACTTGGTACCGGGGTTGCGTAGACAAGAGCTTTCAAATGCCCCCATAAATGAAAGTCAAGAGGGTTGAGGTCAGGAGAGTGTGGAGGCCATGGAATTGGTCCGCCCCTACCAATCCATCAGCCATCGAATCTGTTGTTGAGAAGCATACGAACACTTCGACTGAAATGTGCAGGAGCTCCATGGTACATGAACCACATGTTGTGTCGTACTTGTAAAGGCACATGTTTTAGCAGCACAGGTAGAGTATCCCATATGAAATCGTGATAACGTGCTCCATTGAGCGTAGGTGGACGAAACTATAATGAGCTCTAACATGGAAATTAAGCGTTTCCGGACACATGTCCACATAACATCTTTTCCTTATTTGTGTGTGAGGAATGTTTCCTGAAAGCTTGGCCGTACCTTTTTGTAACACCCTATATAGCTATAAATTAGATTATGGAAGGAAGTGTAGGGAATAATAACTGTCAAGGCAGACGCAGGCTTGAATACAGCAAGCAGGTTTCAGTGGGTGCAGGTTTCAGTAGTTATGCAAAGATTTAGTGGTTTGCGCCATATAGTGTACCGTGGAGTGTTGTACGAAACCAGTCTTCTCACTGAAGGCCACAATAGCAATATTGTTGTAAATCATTTCTTTTACATGCTTGCTGATGTCTGTACTCATAAGACAGTACTCGACTACTTCAGTTTCAGGCATACAGATTTCCCCACAGAAGCGTGCCTCCAAGTGGCCTGACCTCAACATGTCTGCCACTGACACCCAAGAAGGAGACTCCAGTCGCAGGGACCTGGTTCAACTACCTGTCATAGCCAACACGAACTGTAAGTAACAAAGCATTCGGCCAGCCAGGGTGGTCGTGCGGTTCTAGGCGCTACAGTCTGGAACCGCGTGACTGCTGTGGTCGCATGTTCGAATCCTGCCTCGGGCATGGATGTGTGTGCTGTCCTTAGGTTGGTTAGGTTTAAGTAGTTCTAAGTTCTAGGGGACTGATGACCTCAGCAGTTAAGTCCCATAGTGCTCAGAGCCATTTGAACCATTTTGAACAAAGCATTTGTACAACTACCACTGGCTGATGTGCAACAGGAGAGAGAGTAGGGTGCCACTACTGCTTGTAGCCAATAATTCGCTGACATCAGCAACAACGCATTCTCATCGGCGGTGTCGTATTACAGCTGAGGCAGCTGAGCACTGAAAGCCGCATCAGCACATCTTTGTCTCCAAGGTCGTGCTGTGAAGCACATGTGACAAGGTCAAGGAGTGGCGGCAAGAGGGGGAGAGGAGGGGAAGGGAAGGTCCCCATGCACGTCTGCAGGCACACCCCCCCCCCACCCCCAAAGCGCCACCAACCGCACTCAACAGCCAAATACTACAAAATATCTGAGTTCCCGAAAAATTCGCCAGTTCTGTTTGTATTACTGACTTCCAAGAATTCGTTTAAGGACTGGCTCACCAGTCATGTGGGTAATTTGTTTTTCCTTATTGTTATTTCCTTTCCCTCGCTCCATAATGGAATGGGTGGGCTATCAGATGATACAATTTGCTGCTCTTCAGCCACATCAGACAAACATTTTAAAAACATAAGGTAGTATAGATATGTAGTTGACAGAAATAAACTTCTTGTACAATAGAAGGACATATCATATTGCATAATTTAAAATATAAAAGGTTGATTTCGTGGTGAATGGAAAATTAGTGTGACAGACTTACATATAAAAACAGATAGTTACATAAGGTAAAAAGGGAAGGCAGATGTGTTAACTGATTAAAATATATATACACACTGCCCAAAACAATTAGGGGATCAGGTGAGATATCATAAACAATAGACATATGGTAACATATTTCATTCAGATATCGGTTACAACTGTAATTTGTGTGTGATACAGTACGTTAATTTGCTGTCTAAACTCTTTATTTGAGCTTCACATGGCGCTTATGTAGAGCGAGGCACCATGGGGCAACCATAATAGTTAAATAGTCATTCTCGTTGCCCTCTTAACATGATGTGTGAGCACTTCGGACGGCCAATACAGTTGCAACCTGCGTGGCATGGGCAGTATGAGGTCATCAAACAGCTCTTGAGGGATATTTGGCCACTCTTCCATGAGTGCAATATCCAGCTCTTTAACCATTGTGGGAGGTCCGGTCTGGCTGCAATGCATCTGCCAAGTGCATCCCAGGCATGCTCAATCGGGTTTAAGTCTGATTAACAAGCTGCCCACTCAGCTTCAGACACGTTGTCCACCAGTGCAGCTCTGTGGGGACGAGCGTTATCGTCCACCAGAAGGAACCCGTCTCGTATGACGCCAGCGTAGGGCACAACAAAAGGTCGAAGGATCTCGTCTCTATACCTCTGAGCAGTCAAAGCGCCATTCTGAACGGCACAGAGGTCCGTATGTCTGCCAATACTGACTCCTGCCCACACCATCCGTCCACCACCATGATATGGTGATGTTTCCTGCACATAAGCAGGATTGTTCCGAGTTCTACGTTCTCTCCAGATGAGGGAACGACGATTGTTCGGCTGAACACAAAATCTTGACTCACCTGCCAACAGCAGCCGGCGCCATTCGTTACGACTCCAATCCCGACGTTCCTCTGCCCAGTTTCTGCGGGCTAAATGGTGTCGTGGTTTTAATGAGACACACACCACAGGCCTCTGTGCGTAGAGACCACATTCCCGAAGGCAATTTCGGACTGTTTGTGTTGATATTTCGCTTCCTGTTGCTATATGGATGGTGCGTTGCAGCTGAGTTGCAGTCAGCCTCATGTCTCGACGGGCTGTTAACCGGAGATAACGGTCATCTCTTGCTGATGTTACCCGTGGACGATCTCGGCCTTACCTTCCTTTAACGGTTCCTCTTGCCTGAAATCACGTCCAGGTCCTGGAAATTGCACTTTGGGGCACTCCAATAGCTGTAGCCACCTCCCTCTGTGTCTGTCCCGCTTCAACCGTCCTATGGCTGTCCATGGCATAGATTCGGGTAAGTCACGCTGTCGTTGCATTACACTATCTGCTCACTACACTATCTGTTCACTACACTATCTGAACCCAACTGCTTGTGTAAGTCAACACCAACCCCTCTGCAGCAACTTTCCGTTATTACCACTATCTTGGACACCGTAATGTTATTGTCTCCACTCAGTAGATATGACAGAAAGACGTGGAACCATTTTAGTTCACTCTGCCGGTGACAATACTTCAGAACCTAGACATCTCAACTGCACCCCTAATTGTTTTTACCAGTGTAGATGAGAGTAACATCTGTAAATTTCATTCGAAGCTGTACTTCATTGGTCATGGAATATTGGAATGAGTCCATAGTATATTTCTCAACAAACAATTGAAAACCGAGATTTGCTTGTAAAATACAAATAACGAATTATACATTCGTATTTGTTGAAAATGAGTTCTACCTTAAATACTATACCAAAAACCCTGAAAAAACAAATGAAAATGAGTCCATTTCCTCATTCCACCTGCTCCTGTCGCCATCAGATGTCTGCAATGCAGACAACGAGTGTTTAGCGCCACCAGCAGGTAGCTGACTGTAAAATCAATGAAGTTCGATCTATGGACAACAATTTCGTACTGCAACCAACTTATTGCCGCACGGTTAAAAAACGCAATAGAGTCATAAAATAAATATTTTGCATATACAAGATGCTTAAATAATTCTAAAATATCTCCGAACACGTCAGCAGCGCGGCAAATGCGACGTTTGTATAGCTAGCTGAGGGGCAATTCAGTGTTTAAACCACGATTTCGTACAGCCACCAATAGGTTGCTTCGTTGTTAAAAATCGCAAAAGGGTCGTAAATTACTTATTTTCCACATCAAAGATGTTAAAGAAATTCTAAAATCAGTGCAAAATACGTGAGCAGCGCGAAAAGTGCGATGTTTACATGTGAATCCCACTAGCGCTGTGTATAAATTAATGGCGTCGAAAATATTCCACGAGAAAAATGGTTGCGAATAAAAATGTAACGATATAGTTTAAATGTAAATTCCGCAATTTGTGTGGCAGAGTATCAAATCGCGACAGACAGACTGTTCCACAGACGGTATTGCGGAGAGAAACGCTTCCCCTGTTTTAATACAGTACTTCTCTTGGAGTCAGAGTAGCTTATTATAGCCGTATGCAGATGATATATAGTTAATGGCCCGCCTGCACACCAGTAGACAAACAGCGGAAAGACTGTTGAACTCCTCACATCAAATGTTCTGTAAGTTATGCGTCAATTGACACCACATGCAAGCAACTGGCACAGAGCAGTGGTTCCCCTGCTGAGCACTCGCTGCTATCAACTCGCGACACGGTATTGCCTGAACCGTCGCAGCCTAAGTGTCTTCCAACCCAGTTCTAGCAGAACTGATAGTCACAGCATACAAATGCAGGAGACATATCACCAGGATGGGTGCTCGGATACAACTAGTGGAACCTACTATAGCTGAGTGATAATAAATTGTCATATGTCGTCCAGTTCTCGTGTGCTGTAAACGATTTCAGTGTGTGAGGCAGGTAGAGCTGCAGCGGTGTTAGAGATTAACAGGCCGATACTGCTGACAAAGTGCTCTCAGACCATGTCATTTTAAGTACAATACATCATAAAATACATGGCGATGGCTATATACATACACAGTAGTAGCACATACCAGTGACCATGTAAATACTGTTTGCTAATAAAAATTTCCAAATAACGTCTGTACCTCATAGACTGAATGTCGCTGTATATGGTTCAGACACTCACCAACAGGACTTTATAACAGGTATACATGTAACACATCGTAAAGTTTTTGGGTAGGACTACGAATATCATGCAGCTAAGTATCTGAACTTGCTTACAAAAAACACATTTATTGTGCTTTACGGCAGATCATATTAATTTGTGAACTGTGGAGTTTAAAAAGTTGCAGAGGCCAAATGATGCATTGTTTGCAGATACAGTCTTAATTACATTGACTGAATACTCTAACTGCAGATGCTATAGTCTCCAAACACGTAAAACATGGGGAAATAGAGAGTGCAATTTAACATAGACAGAAATGTGTCCACGTGGATGGAACAATGCACCCACCTCGTCCTGGAAGCAAATTTTACACAGAAGAGTACCCTCAACCACATGCCCGTCAGATGACCCTGCTTTATTCAGAATATCCGCCTCAAGTTTAATATTTAACACATCGTTTGCTATAATTATCGCATTTTTTTGTATGACAGATTGTATTCAGAACGTCAGTGCCCTTTACACGAATCAGAAATGTAGATTAGGAGAACTACAGAGCATGTACTGTCCATGGATCATCCTGTAAAGGGCAACGCTTCAAATCACCACCACGATGAAAACATACTGTTACATCACCATTACCTGTTGCTCTTCTCACCGCTGCTTAGTAATAAGAGGCTACTCATTGAATGATGCTAATCTAGCTTTCCGTGTGCTGCATTTAGGCCACACGCATCGCAGCACGATTTCAGGCGAACTGTATCGAGGCGATGGTTACGGAAAGGAATTTGGACGTATTTGCTTCCTGCGCAGGTCTTCCTCATACACCCATACGGCCATTATCGACCTGCAACTGGCGTGAACTGGAATTACAACGCACACTGACGATTCAGCACTGCAATACCATGTCTGCCGTGACCTGCTGGCGCACCCTGAGAGACAGGCCAGGTGTGCAGGGCTCTCCCTGGTATCAGCCAAGGTTGAGACCCTGAGAACTGACGACTCGGCGCTATGCCTGTTGGGAGCTGCCGGTCCAGATAGGGAGCAGGTGGGTCTCGCACTCAGCAGCAACAGCTGTGGCACGTCTGCTAGAGGCATGAACGCCAGGAAGCGAGTTAATTTCTGGACTTTGTGTGAACATCAGTTTACACGTTGCACAACTGGAATTTTACCACAAATAGACAGCCTCTCAAGGGACCCTGGATGCAAGCAGCAGTCAACAGCTGGCACTTTGACTGTCGTACTGATGTTGTCTCCAAAATTATTAGTCCTCCTATCTGAATGGAGCACAGGCGCCATATCTTAAATATTTACTTGAAGCTCGTAAATAAGGAGGTGGAAGTAGGAAGTTAATAAATAAATCTCAGTGAATTATGATGGTATCTTGAGGAGACAACGAGTATAGTGCACGCACCCACCACAGCTGGCCATGTTAGTTTTCGTGCAGTAGTTGCACCAGACTGCCCTCAGTGCTTGCACTAAGCACACTACATGGAACACCTAATGCCCCACGCTTGACGCCGACATCTGATTTCTGACACCTGATGCCCGTCGCCTAATGTCTGCTGTCTTTTGCAACTGTTAAACATTAGAATCATAAAAAGCAGACAGAAGCTTGCTGGCATATATAACATTTGTGTGTGTGTGTGTGTGTGTGTGTGTGTGTGTGTGTGTGTGTGTGTGTGTGTGTGTGTGTGTAATAAAACACTTATGTCGAATACATGCCTTACCTAAGGAGTAGTTGTCCACTCAAAGCTGCTAGAATAGTTAGATTCTTCATGGAAAAGTATTTAGTTCATATTAGTGGAGATCATCATGCATTGGTGGTTTACACAGCGGATTATCTCCTTGTTCAGAATAGCATTCTGAAGCTAGATGGCTGGAAGTGGGACAAAGGCATTTTGCTAATGGTAGGTAATAAGGCAACATGTTGTGAACAATGGGGCAGCAGTATAAATGTAAAACATGCAGAGAAGCAATCCATTTGATGTCACTCCAGGGTGGCAGAACCACCTAAAGATTTAGATATAATGACCACTTCATCTGCAGTTTGTAAGGTTTGAGATGTAGATGCAGGCATCCATCTGTGGCATATTTTTATAGCACGGTACCCATGCAGTCTGTGGTTTTCTAGATGAAAGTGTAGGTGGGGCTGCTTTATGTAAGGCCTGTATTCTATACAAGTGTCGTATTATTATTATTATATATATTATCTAGCAGCTAGCAAGCATCTATCTACTTCTTAGACTTTGAATGTTTTATGAAATTATCATGCTGTGCTACTTGTTTTTGTGTGTATCAGTGGCATTTCCCACATCGTTCATTATTTATACATTTTTCCATATTACATATATAAATGTTCAAGTAGTAGTTTACATAACCAGGTGTGGTTTGCTATTTCTTTCTGTACCATCCAACTTTGATACAGAGTCCCAATGGAGCCAGGGTACCCACTTATTCATCCAAATGACAACACTAAATATCAAAACCAATGCTAAAACACACAAACCCATGTCCATGGATTGTTGTTGGAGGTAGTGTGTTGACATGATGCTACAGTAAACACACATAACACAGTTATACTATTTCAAGTATCGGCTTCCACCAGGGGCCCCACTCCCTCCATCCACCAACGCTGGAGGCGTCATTAGGGGCGGCATGGCCCTGGGATTGGTTTGGGGTGTTGCATCTGAATAATGGTTCTGGCCACTCTAAGAACTGGATATTGCCAACGGTGGATCCAGTAGGTGGTACATCAGGAAATACTGTTTGTGCTGGATCCAGCATTTGGTACATCTGGGAACATTGTTCGGAGCAGGTCCACCATGGTAAAGTCTGGAGTAAAGCTGGGAGTGGATCTATATGTGCAATAATTCATGGATAATGTTTGGTATGGATTCAGGAATATGTGATTTGGGGTAGTGTCTGACAGGTGAGTCTCCCTAAGTTAGGTTCAATGCTATAGCTGTCTCCAACGACTCCTCCAGCGTTTTTGGATGGAGAGGGTGGGGGCTCCTGTTGGAAGCCAATGCATGGAGTAGAGTAACTGTGCTATGTGTGTTTACTGCTCCAGAATGTCAGCACACTACCTCCAACAGCAATCCAAGTACCTTTGTGTGTGTGTGTGTGTGTGCGTGTGTGCGTGTTTTAGCATTGGTTTTGGCACTTAGTGTTGCCATTTGGATGAATAAGTAGATATCCTAGCTGAGTTGGGACTATGTATCAAAACAGGATGGTATAATGAAACAGCAAACTAGAGCTAGTTATGTAAGCAA
Source organism: Schistocerca cancellata (assembly GCF_023864275.1). Classification (NCBI taxonomy): domain Eukaryota; kingdom Metazoa; phylum Arthropoda; class Insecta; order Orthoptera; family Acrididae; genus Schistocerca; species Schistocerca cancellata. The sequence goes on along the minus strand of NC_064632.1, from coordinate 2,571,764 downwards.
TAACACCGTATTTGTACTTGTACATTTACATATGGAACATGGAAAGAGATGAATAAATATTGCAAAAATGTGGGAAATGATACCGATAACACAGTAACTATGAGACTCAGATATTTTTTTAGAAAGGGTAAACCACCGTTTGACTGTGTATTACTATATTTATCTTTTGTGTTATCTAGATTTCGGCTTTTATGCCATTATCAAGTACAATGCTATAAGTTGTCAGAACATTATTATGTCATATCTGATGAGGCAGTCCAAAGCAGGTGAACACGACTAACACTTGTCTTTAAGAAGTGTAAGTATTAATATAGTAACACACAGTCAAATGGCGGTTAACTCTTTTAAAAATATTACATGACCTTGGCTCAACACAATCAAAAACTTTCTGGTTGCTAGATGACGTACACAAGGGTCGTGTTATCATGTATAATACATGCCTTATCTAAAGCAGCGCAACCTTCATACTAATCAAGAAAACCGCAGACTGCATGGGTATCGTGGCATAAAAATACGTTACAGATAGGTTTCTTCATCTATGTTTGGAGCCTTTCAAACTATAGGTCACGTGATCAATAACTCGAAATTTCCTAGGTGGTTCTAACTCCCTAGGGTAAAATCAGACGCCTTGCTTCTCTGCCTGCCTTTCACCTACGTTGTTGCACCATTGGTTTCAACGAGTTGTATATACACGCCAGGATGAGGTGCTACTTTACGATGCGATGATCATTTCTAATGTCAGCGTCTTTTCCTGGAAGAATTTAACTAGAGCTGCAGCTTGTATAGGGGACTATCACCTTATATGAGGTATGTATTCTACATAAGTGTCAAATCATCTGGAGACCAATAAGCGTCTGTCTACATCTTATGGATATAATATTTAACTATTGCGTTAGGCAGCAGGTGTAATTCGACAGGCATTTGGTATCAGGCATTTGTGTTTTGTGCTTAGTTTAACTGGTGAGGGCTCTCTGAGACAGCTATTGCACAAAAATGCAAATGGTGGGCTGTGGTGTGAGCGTATCTACTACACTGGTAGCTTCCGCTAAATACCATCACACAGTCCACCGAACTTCCTATTTATTTATTCAGTTCCTATTTTGCACCCTCTTAATTACAGGCTTCAGATAAGTACTCGATACACGCCACCCCACATGAGGATTACGAGTAACAATTTTGGAGACATCGTCAATACAATGGTCAAAGCGCCAGCTGTCGATTCTTACTTGCATGCAGTGTCCCTCGTGAGTCTCTCCGTATATGCTAAAATCCCCATCGTCCAGTTCATATAGTGACGTGCACATAAAGTCCAGAAAATGAACTTGGTGTCTGACGATCATTCTTCCACCAGACACAGCACAGCTGTTGCACCTAAGCAGGATATCCTCCTCCTCTCTGGTTGCAACAACAGATCCCGTCAGGCATGATGCCAAATTGCTGGTTCCCAAGGTCTCGATCTTAGCTGATACAAGGACCTTATGGACCCAGCCTGTCTCTCAGGTTGGGTCAGCAGGTCACAGCATGCATGATATCGCTGTGCTGTGATATATATATATATATATATATATATATATATATATATATATATATATATATATATGATACTGAGCAGCGAGTAGATGAGTTAAGTGAAGCAGGGTACTTTTACACCAGTAACTGTGATGAAACCGTATGTTTTCATTGTGGTGGTGGTTTTAAGCACTGGCGTTTAAAGGATGATGGACGGATGGTACACGCTCTTTGGTTTTCCAAATGGATGTTTCAGATTCGTCTAAGGTCAAGGACTTTGTGGATACAATCTGTCGAACGAAAAATCCGTTAATTATAGCAAATGATGTGATAAACAGTAAACTTGAGGCGGATATTCTGAACAAAGCAGAGTCACCTGAACATCGTGTGGTTGAGAGTGCTCATCTGTGTACAGTCTGCTTCCAGAAAGAGGTGGTTGCAACGTTACACTCATGTGGACACAATTCTACCTTTGTTAAAAGTGCACTATCCATTTCCTTGTTTTTTGAATGTTCAGAGCCTACAACATCTACATTTAGAGTATTCATTCAGTCTGATAAGGACAGCAAACAGTGTACTTTTTTACCGTCGCAAAATATTAAACTCCACAGTTAACAAATTGATACGCTCTGTTGTAAAGTACAATAATTTTTTTTTCTAAGCAGTTTCACGTATGTAGCAATATGCAGTTCATAACGTTACCCAAAAACTTTATAACGTTTTATATAAATGTGCTAAAAAGTGCCATTAGTTAGTGTTGAAACCACATGCCGCAACACTCAAACTGTCAGGCGCACACTCTATTTGGAAATTCGCACTAGCAAACAGTATTTACATCGCCTATGGTATGTGGTACCAGTGCTAAAAGTAGAATGACATGGTCTGAGAGCACTGTGTTACTAGTAGCAGCTTCTTGTTGAACACTGACACCGCTGCACCTCCACCTGCCTGCTACAGTCAAATCGTTTGCAGCACACGAGAACCGGACAGCAGGCGCCTGTCTACCGTCACGCAGTTGCAGTAAGTCCCACTAGTTGTATTCGAGCACCCATTCAAGTAATGTGTCTCCCACACTTGTGTGCTCTGGCTGGCAGTTCTGCTAGCACTGGTCAGCCACTTGGTAGTGGCGACTGCTGACTAGCAGTACCATGTTTCTGCTGTTTGTCTACTGGTGTGCAGGTAGCCTATTAACTGTATTCTGTCTGCATATGGCTATAATAAAGTACTGTGACTCCGACAGAAGTGCTTTCTTACAACAGGGATTGCATTCCTCTCCACGATACCGTCAGTGGTGCAGTCTGTCTGTCACGTTTTGATACTCTGTCACACAACTCGTGGAATTCACCTTCAAATTATCCTGTCACATTTTCATTCGCCGCCATTTTTTTCCTGAAATATTTTTGACGCCATTGATTTATACACGTATCACGTGGAATTAATGTACTATTTTGCCTCATAAAACTTCACTATAAATATACATTAACAGAACCAGCCTGCTTCGGTAGTTCTATAAAGTTTTGTAATGTTCATTTGAAGCCGACATCTCGCGTATGCAGCGACATCTAGGGTTATGCTACACGATAAGACAGCTAGTGCTGACTGTTTAACGTGAGTAACCACGAATGTTAGAGAAAACTTATAGGTATATATTGCTCTTTTTCTTGTGGTCTTCAGTCCGAAGACTGGTTTGATGCAGGTCTCCATGTTACTCTATCCTGTGCGAGACCCTTCGTCTCCGAGTAATTACTGCAGCCTACATCCTCCTGAATCTGCTTACTGTATTCATCTCTTGGCCTCCCTCTACGCCCCCCCCCCCCAAAGCTCCCTCCAGTGCTAATCCTGATCCCTTGATGTATCAGAATGTTTTCTACCAACCTATCCCTTCTTCTAGTTAGGTTGCCCCACAAATTTCTTTTCTCGCCAGTTTTATTCAATACCTCCTCATTAGTTATGTGATCTACCCATCTAATCTTCAGCATTCTTCTGTAGCACCACACTTCCAAAGCTTCTATTCTTTTCTTGTCTAAACTGTTTATCACCAATGTTTCACTTCCATACGTAGCTACACTCCATAAAGATACTCTCAGAAAAGACTTCCTGACACTTAAATCTATACCCAGTGTTAACAAATTTCTCTTCTTCAGTAACGCCATTCTTGCCATTCAAAATCTACTTTTTATATCCTCTCTACTTCGACCATCATCAGTTATTTTGCTGCCCAAATAGCAAAACTGATCTACTAATTCAAGTGTCTTTGTTTCTTATATATTTCCCTCACCGTCATCTCATTTAGTATGACTACATTCCATTATCTTCGTTTTGTTTTTGATGTTCATCTTCTATCCTCCTATCAAGACACTATTCCGTTCATCTACTCTTCCAATCCTTTGCTGTTTCTGACAGAATTGCAGTGTCGTCGGTAAGTCTCAAAAGTTTTTATTCCTTCTCCCTGCATTTTAATTCCTCCATGGAATTTTTCTTTTGTTTCCCTTATTGCTTGCTCAACATACAGGTTAAATATCATCGGGGATAGGCTACAACTTTGTCCCACTCCCTTCTCAAACACTGCCTCCCTTTCATGCCCGTCGAGTCTTATAACTGCCACGTGGTTTCTATACAAATTGTAAATAGCCTTTCGGTCCCTGTATTTTACCCCTGCTACCCCCAGAATTTCAAAGAGAGTATTCCAGTCAACACTGTCAAAAGCGTTCTTTAAGTCTGCAAAATCTATGAACGCAAGTTTGCCTTTCCTTAACCTGTCTTCTATGAGAAGTCGTAGGGTCTGTATTGCTTCCATCTTCCTACATTTCTCCGAAATCCAAACTGATCTTCGCTGAGGTCGGTTTCTAGAAGTTTTTCCATTCTTATGTAAAGAATTCGTGTTAGTACTCTTCAGCCGTGGCTTATTAAACTGATAGTTCGGTAACTTTAAACTTTTTCAGCACCTGATTTCTTTGGAATTGGAATTATTATATTCTTTTTGAAGTCTGAGGGTATTTCGCCTGTCTCTTGCATCTTCCCCACCAGATGGAAGAGTTTTGTCGTAGCTGGCCGTCCCAACGCTATCAGTAGTTCTAATGGAATGCTGTCTACTCCCGGAGCCTTGTTTAACCTTACGTCTTTCAGTGCTGTGTCAAAATCTTCACGCAGTATCACATCTTCCATCTCGTCTTCATTTACCTCTTGTCCAGTTTCCATAATATTGCCCTCACATACATCTCCATGGTATAGAGCCCCTATATACTCCTCCCACCTCTGTTTTTCCTTCTTTGCTTATGACTGGCTTTCCATCTAATCTCTTGATATTCATACAGGTGCTCCTCTTTTCTCCAAACGCCTCTTTAATTTTCCTGTAGGCAGCATCTACCTTTCTCCTAGAGATATATACTTCTAAATCATTACATTTGTCCTCTAGCCATTCCTGTTTAGCCATTTTGCACTTCCTGGCCATCTCATTTCTTAGACGTTCGTTTTCCCTTTCACCTGCTTCATTTACTGCATTTTTATATTTTCTCCTTCCATCAATTAAATTCGATATCTCTTGTGTTACGTAAGGATTTCTACTAGCCCTCGTTTTTTTTTTTTATTTGCTTGATCCTCTGCTGTCTTCACTATTTCATCTCTCAAAGCTACCTATTCTTCTGCTACCGTATAATTTTACATATTATATATGTCAGATCACAAGTCCAGTAGAAGACAACGTCATTGATAATCGCCTTATAAATTTTATGAAGTGACCAGCCACGTGATTACAGGCAACTTTGTTCGTCTTCCTTCGCTAAGCAACGTGGTATTAACTAGCTGGGGACCACTACAGTTTGGATCATGGGTTTGTTCCTTGTGCAAGACTGTTCAGGTATGTACACAATGACTTGTAGTATTGACAATATTTGTGTGTATTCCATCGGTTCTTGGAGGCACATAGACATATTAATTACTTGAATACAAAGTATTAATCTTCCAAAATAATATTTATTTAATAGTTGGTTATGAACTGTTTAGTATTAAGTTATCTCACTATGGCCTAAGAAACCGAAAGCCAGTTCATAAATAACTATAAAATAAATATTTTTTTTTACATTAATACCTTGCAGTCAAGTTATTAACTTGTTTCTTTCATTCCTACTACTGTGATATAGAATACAATTAAATCACTTTATCAATTATTGGTAGTGCAACACCGCTTTTGATTCTGTAACAACATTATTTCATCTCTGTTACCCACGTTTTACGACGTCGATACCTTCGTCGTCTACAAGCTGCAACTACGGTGCTGCATTCTATGTAGGCATGACAACCAACAAGCTGTCTGTCCACATGAATGGCCAGGCCACCAACAAACTGTGGCCAAGAAACAAGTGGACCACCTTGTTGCTGAACATGCTGCCAAACATGATACCCCTCATTTCAATTACTGCTTCACAGCCAGTGCCATGTGGATCCTTCCCACCAACCTCAGCGTTTCTGAATTGCACAGCTGGGAACTTTCCCTGCAGTACATCCCACGTTCTCGTAACCCTCCTGGCCTCAACCTTCGTTAGTCACTGTCCTCACCCATCCACCCCCGTTCCCTGCTACCATTCCAGCACTACACAGTCGTCATCTCACCGCCACACCCTGTCTTTCTTCTTTTTTTTTAATTTCTCTCCTTTCCCACTACTTCCCCCCGCTTCGCCACCTCTTCTCTGCCCTCCACCTAAACTGCAGCATTTCACTGTCTGCAATCCCCACCGTATTATCCATCCTCGTCCCCAACCCAGCCTCCTCCTTACCCCCACCCAGTCGCCACTCCCATCATGTACTGGTGCTGCTGCTCGCAGCATGGTTTCAGTTGCCTGAGACTGCAGTTGTGTGTGTGAGTTGCGTGAGTGTATGTGTGCATGTGTGTATGTGTGTCTATTGTTGACAAAGGCCATTGGCCGAAAACTTTGAGTGTAAAAATCTTTTTGTTGTGCCTAGCTGCGACTCAGCATCTCCGCTATATGGTGAGTAGCAACTTTTCTTCTCATAATAAACTTAAATATTTTATACTCGCAAGGAAACGTAGCCCTTAGTATGTGACACACATTTCAACTTGATATCTCTAACCCAACCTGAGAAAAAGTGTGTTAACAGCCGAACAGACAGACTAACTGACAAAAAAGCGATCCTATAAGGCTTCCGTTTTCACCGATTGACGTGCAGAACCCTAGAAATTACAAGTGAAATTTTTGCGACAAAAATGTAAAATCAAATGCTCTTTATTTGAACTGTGCCCATTGTTTTGTAACACAGGTGTTATTTCACAAAATACAGACTAACGGGCGTTATAAAAACACGGACTTCCCCCATGAACCATGGACCTTGCCGTTGGTGGGGAGGCTTGCATGCCTCAGCGATACAAATAGCCCTACCGTAGTTGCAACCACAACGGAGGGGTATCTGTTGAGAGGCCAGACAAACGTGTGGTTCCTGAAGAGGGGCAGCAGCCTTTTCAGTAGTTGCAGGGGCAACAGTCTGGATGATTGACTGAACTGGCCTTGTAACACTAACCAAAACGGCCTTGCTGTGCTGCTACTGCTAACGGCTGAAAGCAAGGGGAAACTACAGCCGTAATTTTTCCGGAGGGCATGCAGCTTTACTGTATGGTTAAATGATGATGGCGTCCTCTTGGGTAAAATATTCCGGAGGTGAAATAGTCCCCCATTCGGATCTCCGGGTGGGGACTACTCAGGAGGACATCGTTATCAGGAGAAAGAAAACTGGCGTTCCACGGATCGGAGGGTGGGATGTCAGATCCCTTAATTGGGCAGGTAGGTTAGAAAATTTAAAAAGGGAAATGGATAGGTTAAAGTTAGATATAGTGGGAATTACTGAAGTTCGGTGGCAGGAGGAACAAGACTTCTGGTCAGCTGACTACAGGGTTATAAACACAAAGTCAAATAGGGGTAATGCAGGAGTAGGTTTAATAATGAATGGGAAAATAGGAGTGCAAGTAAGCTACTACAATCAGCATAGTGAACGCATTATTGTGACCAAGATAGATACGAAGCCCACACCTACTACAGTAGTACAAGTTTATATGCCAACTAGCTACGCAGATGACGAAGAAATTGAAGAAATGTATGATGAAATAAAAGAAATTATTCAGATAGTGAAGGGAGACGAAAATTTAATAGTCATGGGTGACTGGAATTCGAGTGTAGGAAAAGGGAGAGAAGGAAACGTAGTAGGTGAATATGGATTGGGGCTAAGAAATGAAAGAGGAAGCCGCCTGGTAGAATTTTGCACAGAGCACAACTTAATCATAGCTAACACTTGGTTCAAGAATCATGAAAGAAGTTTGTATACATGGAAGAACCCAGGAGATACTACAAGGTTTCAGATACGTTATATATTGGTAAGACAGAGATTCAGGAACTAGGTTTTAAATTGTAAGACAATTCCAGGGGCAGATGTGGACTCTGACCACAATCTATTGGTTATGAACTGTAGATTAAAACTGAAGAAACTGCAAAAAGATGGGAATTGAAGGAGATGGGACCTGGATAAACTGAAAGAACCAGAGGTTGTAGAGAGTCTCATGGAGAGCATTAGGGAACGATTGACAACAATGTTGGAAAGAAATACAGTAGAAGAAGAATGGATAGCTTTGAGAGATGAAATAGTGAAGGCAGCAAAGGATCACGTAGGTAAAAGGAAGGGGACTAATACAAATCCTTGGGTAACAGAACAAATATTGAATTTAATTGTTGAAAGGAGAATATATAAAAAGGCAGTAAATGAAGCAGGCAAAAAGGAATACAAACGTCTCAAAAATGAGATCGACAGGATGTGGGAAATGGCTAAACAGGGATGGCTAGAGGACAAATGTAAGGATGTAGAGGCGCATATCACTAGGGGTAAGATAGAGACTGCCTACAGGAAAATTAAAGAGACCTTTGGAGAAAAGAGAACCACTTGTATGAATATCAAGAGCTCAGATGGAAAACCAGTTCTAAGCAAAGAAGGGAAAGCAGAAAGGTGGCAGAAGTTTATAGAGGGTCTATACAAAGACGATGTTCTTGAGGACAATATTATGGAAATGGAAAACAATGTAGATGAAGATGAAATAGGAGATATGATACTGCATGAAGAGTTTGACAGAGCACTGAAAGACCTAAGCCGAACCAAGGCCCCCGGAGTAGACAACATTCCATTAGAACTACTGACGGCCTTGGGAGAGCCAGTCATGACAAAACTCTACCATCTGGTGAGCAAGATGTATGAGACCGGCGAAATACCCTCAGACTTCAAGAAGAATATAATAATTCCAATCCCAAATAAAGCAGGTGTTGACACCTCTGAAAATTACCGAACTATCAGTTTAATAAGCCACGGCTGCAAAATACTAATGCGAATTCTTTACAGACGAACGGAGAAAGTGGTAGAAGCCGACCTCGGGGAAGATCAGTTTGAATTCCGTAGAAGTGTTGGAACACGTGAGGCAATATTAACCCTACCACGTATCTTAGAAAATAGATTAAGGAAAGGCAAATGTACGTTTGTAGCATTTGTAGACTTAGAGAAAGCTTTTGAAAATTTTGACTGGAATTCTCTCTTTGAAATTCTGAAGGTGGCAGGGGTAAAATACAGGGAGCGAAAGGCTATTTACAATTTGTACAGAAACCAGATGGAAAATATAAGACTCGAGGGGCATGAAAGGGAAGCAATGGTTGGGAATGGAGTGAGACAGGGTTGCAGCCTCTCCACGATGCTATTCGATCTGTATATTAAGCAAGCAGTAAAGGAAAGAAAAGAAAAATTAGGGATAGGAATTAAAATCCATGGAGAAGAAATAAAAACTTTGAAATTCGCCGATAACATTGTAATTCTATCGGATACAGCAAAGGACTGGAAGAGCAGCTGAACGGAACGGACAGTGTCTTGAAAGGAGGATATAAGATGAAAAGCAACAAAGGCAAAACGAGGATAATGAAATGTAGTCTAATTAAATCGCGTGATGCTGCGGGTATTAGATTAGGAAGTGAGACGCTTAAATGAGTTTTGCTATTTAGGGAGCAAAATAACTGATGATGGTCGAAGTAGAGAGGATATAAAATGTAGACTGGCAATGGCAAGGAAAGCGTTTCTGAAGATAAGAAATTTGTTAACATCGAGTATCGATTTAAATGTCAGAAAGTCGTTTCTGAAAGTATTTGTATGGAGTGTAGCTATGTATGGAAGTGTAACCTGGACGATAAATAGTTTAAACAAGAAGAGAATAAAAGCTTTCGAAATGTGGTGCTACAGAATAATGCTGAAGATTAGATGGGTAGAGCACATAACTAATAAGGAGGTATTGAATAGAATTGGGGAGGAGTTTGGGGCACAGTTTGACTAGAAGAAGGGATCGGTTGGTAGGGCATATTCTGAGGCATCAAGTTATCACCTATTTGGTATTGGAGGGCAGCGTGGAGGGTAAAAATCGTAGAGGGAGACCAAGAGATGAATACACTAAACAGATTCAGAAGGACGTAGGTTGCAGTACGTACTGTGAGACGAAGAAGCTTGCACAGGATAGAGTAGCATGGAGAGCTGTATCAAACCAGTCTCTGGACTGAGGACCACAACAACAACAACAAAAACACGGAAGAAAATAAGTTTCTCGACATCGAACTCAATGTACAAATGCTGCATTTTATGGCGTTTTCCTTCAACTCACATGCAGATTTCATGGAAACGGTAATTAGATATGGGTTAATCAGCATATATATGCTGATTGTTATAACGAGAAAAACCAACGAAAAAATAATGGCCAAAACGAGACTTGAGCCAGTGAATACCAGTCTCGAACGCTACCAGTTGTTTTTTCTTTATCTTTCTATAAGATACGCCTCACGGAAATGCTCGCAGAACATGAATCTAAAAATTTGTTTTTGACAGGAATCGAAACCCTTCGCATGGCAGCCAAGTATTGTGTGACAGAGCAAAGCGGCCTACAAAAAATAAGACCAGTTTTAGTAGATTAAAGCCACACGAAAAATTTCAAAGATGATTTTCTTAGGAATTTTTTAAAGCTGCGCGGGGCAGATTTGGCGATTGATATTTGAGCTATGAACTCCATATACACTGAAAGGCCAAAGAAACTGGTATAGGCGTCTGTATTCGAATACAGAGATATGTAAACAGGCAGAATACGGCGCTGGCGCAGTTGTTCGATCGGCTACTGCTGCTACAATAGCAGGTTATCGAGTTTTCTGTGAGTTTGAACGTTGTGTTTCAGTCGACGCACGAGCGATGGGACACAGCATCTCCGAGGTAGTGATGAAGTGGGGATTTTGCCGTACGAATATTTCACGAGTGTATCGTGAATATCAGGATTCCGGTAACGCATAAAATCTCCAACATAGCTGCGGCCGGAAAAGGATCCTGCAAGAATGAGACCGATGACGACTGAAGACAATCTTTCAAAGTGACAGAAGTGCAGCCCTTCCACAAATTGCTGAGATTTCAATGCTGGGCATTCAACAAGTGTCAGCGTGCGAACCATTCGACAAAACATCATCGATATGGGCTTTCGGAGCCGAAGGCCCACTCGTGTACCCTTGATGACTGCACGACACAAAGCTTTACTCCTATCCTACACCCGTCAGTACCAACCTTGGCCTGTTGTTGACTGGAAACATGTTGCCTGGTCGAACGAGTCTCGCTTCAGGTTGCATCGAGCGGATGTACGTGTATAGTTAAGGAGTCAACGTAATGAATACATGGACCCTACTTGGCAGCAGGGGACTGTTCAAGCTGATGGGTGGGGCGTGTGCAGTTGGAGTGATATGGGAGCCCTGGTACGTCCAGATACGACACTGACAGGCGACATGTATGTAAAGCATCCTGTCTGACCACCTGCATCCATTCATGTCCATTGTGCGTTCCGACGGACTTGGGCAATTCCAGCAGGACAATGCGACACCCCACACGTCCAGAATTGTTACAGAGTGGCTCTAGGAACACTCTTCTGAGTTTAAACACTTCCTACGGCCACAAAACTCCGCATATACGAGTATGAACATTATTGACCAAACCTGGGGTGCCTTGGAATGTGCTGTTCAGAAGAGCCCTTAACCCCCTCGTACTCCTACGGATTTGTGGACAGCCCTGTAGGATTCAAGGTGTCTGTTCCCTCCAGCACTGCTTCAGGCATTAGTCGAGTCCGTGCCACGTCGTGTTGCGGCACTTCCGCGTGCTCGCGGGGGGCCCTACGCGATGTTAGGCAGGTGTGCCGATTTCTTTGGCTCCTCAGTGTATATATACAGGGTGTCCCACAGTACACCGACAACCCTTATTATTATGCTTATCCATTACGGATATTTTAGAACCGTGACTGTATATTGAATGTAAATAAGTTATACACAACTGCAACCAGTCACTTTTTTGAATAATAATGCTTTATTCCATAAACCGGTTTTCAAACCAATTCAGGTTCATCTTCAGATGGTTTCGGGAGGATCCGGGAAGTTATATCATTACTGGTAGTAGCATAATGCTGGGTGCTGCTTTGTGACAGTATAGGCGGCTTTTTTCGGATCTGTCTGCCTCCATTTTGATTTCCAGAACACTTTCACACGAACTATATTAGTTTATACTTTACCAGCATCCAGCATGCGCTTTGCAATTGTTGACAAGCCTATACTGTCACAAACCAGCACCCAGTATTATGCTACTTCTAGTAGTGATGTAACTTCCCGGATGCTCCCGAAACCATCTGAAGATGAACCTGAAAAGGTTTGAAAACCGGTTTATGGAATATAGCATTATTATTCAAAAAAGTTACTGGTTGCAGTTGTGTATAACTTATTTACTTTAAAACCTTATTATGTTGTGGGGGAAGGCAAACTGATCGGATTTCATGAAGAAACCCAAGTCCATAAGTGCACGGCTCGGGCGCTGGACAGCGTCTAAGTCTGAGAATGAACTGTTCTGACAGTTCTTTATGCGATTTGTTTTGGTGTCTGGATACGAAAGGTATGCAACCCTGTAGCCATCTGTGTACTGTGGGTGGGCGACCTGAGCCTAATAACATTCCTGCACGTGCACTGCTTTCCTCCACACAGCCGTTGTCGCATTCTACTGTGGACCATGTGTGGCCTGCCAGTGCTGTAATGTTGTCGACAGCAGTGCGACATGAACGAGCACACAGCTGTGGAAATGACCGACACGGTGCTTGCATACGACAAAGCGGATTGCAATGGAAGGGCTGCTGCAAGGTTGTGTGCGGAACGTTTTCCAAACAGGCTTACCGCACATCAACCGACGTTCGTGGCCATCGAGAGTCTCCTCAGAGCAGCGGGAAGTTACACGGAGGTGTTTTCTGCCTGTGGTGTGTCCGTTGTACAACAAAGTAGCAGCACTTTGTGTCTGGTACTTGCGAATACTATTCCGAGCCTACTGTCCATCCTCCGGTAGCTGCTGAAACGCGAAGCTGGTTGGCCGAGCTCGACTCGAACACTATCGTTGGAAGAGGACGTGCTGACGATGTTCGACCAGCAGTCGGCAGGTGGCACAAGCGCTGCGTGGCGTCTGACGCGTTGTTCATCGACACCGGCTCCATCCATACCGTCTACATAAATTCCAGGCACTACGGGAGGAGCACTACCCATGACGGGTACAGTGTGCACAGTAGTACTTACAACAATACATACTGCCAGCTTGGTACTATTCACGGGTGAAGGCACGTTTACTACAGATTGTGTGTTAAACGTACACAACATGTATCATTGGGCAGACGAAAACTGGCAGCCGCAGGTGATTTAAAACCACCAACTCACTTTCGGTATTGACATCTGGGCCGGGACATTTCGTCACCATAGCATTGGGCCACATCTACTGCCAGACTAACAACACCGATCTGCGTCACCCTTATTGGAGATGTTTTGCTTACCCTATTGGATGTAGTGCCGCTAAAATCTAGCAAATTTAAACTGAATTCACTTTCCTGTGAAATTACTGGATTTCCGATATTACTTGTATGAGGCCAACTTAGATATATAACTGCCAGTAGTATCTGTGCACCTTCGGGTTTAGTTAATAGACATAGTAGAAGACAATTTTTTAGGGAAGATATAATAGCTTCTGGTAAATATTTCAGGCACTACTAAAGTAGTAGATAAATTTTTCTAACCATTTCGATGTGCATATAAAGACGAATTAAACTGACAGAAAAATTTATGTGTCCGATGTATATGGTTCTATGAAACGCTGCCTTAAAAACGTGGAATAATTGTATTCAGGAGAAGACAGGGGGGAAACTTAATGGATTGATTACATAGAACCTAGGATCAAAGGAAACCTAAATAAGCTTCGCTACAGAGAAGACACTGATAGTAAATATACAATGGAATTTTATGTCAGGTATTTAAGAGAAACACAGGTAGCCGTTGGGACTTCCTAAAAACATTTTCCGTATTAAAGGCGAGAGAGAAATGGTTATAACTTAAAGATGGCGATAGCTACAAAGTATTGAAATCTGAGCGTGGAACTTCAACAGAAAGATGGAAACATTTCTCTTTATCATGTAACACGACAAAAATGGACACATCAAAAAACAATTACATGAATAGAAGCTGAGCAGGACTGCAATTGGATAAGCAAACGGCATTAAAAATAAGTATTATAAGAGTTATATTATAGAATATTTCATAAAGTTATATAAACAGTCGGGCAGTGATTCAGAATGATAGCAGAAATTCTTAATGGTGATTGGGAGCCAAATTGAAGACAACGGAAACGAGACACTCATCAAGAACCTAATGAGACAGGAAGTTCTTTTAAGACTACAATTAGCTTACAAAAAGTAAAGGCTGGACTAGACATAATGACTGCGTAATTTTATCCAAGTTTCTTTTCTGGGAAGTTTCAAATGCGAAGTTAACAACAGTGTATAACTAGTTAATATTTAACGTAAGGTCGTCGATGACATAAGCACCAAGACCAAAGATATGGGCACAATACGCGAAAATAGATCAATGACTCTTGTAACAGGTTATCTTAAAAACCAAGTTAGAATCCTGAATCACAGAATGAAATCATTTCTGAAAATGATATTAGGTATATTCAGTAACGAAAGACAACACATAGGAGGATTATAAATATATTGCTGATTTAGACTGGACGTGCGGTAGACATCTGGCTTCAACGTTCAGTTATTAAAATAAAAGTTTGCTTATGCTTACTGAGATATTTTTGATAAAAATTTCGGAACAAATGAGATACAATAAAAATTCAACACCTTTATTTAAGATACGTTTAACTGTGAATCTTTCCAGAATTAAAATACAAGGATAATTCACTGGAGGTTTTGTAGTTAAACGCTCGTAGAAGTAAGTTCACAATTAGTACGGAGCCACTATCAAGAAAATTGCGGTGTTGGCAGTTGACAAACCAGCATTTTTTTAAAAAAAATCTTTCGACTGGTTTCGTGTTGTTTCCATCTTTCCCTGTCTCGTGTTAATCTTCCCATCTCTATGAAGTATTGTACCCAGTATCATCTGTAACCTATTTTGAGCATTCTAGTCTTGGTCTGAATCTACATGGTCTGATCGAAAGTATACAGTCACCTATTGGTGGACATTTATATGGCGGCTGTCCACCCTTCGCCTTTATGTCGGCATGAACTCCGATGGTGACGCCTTGAGTAAGGTGTCTGTCTGTGAAAGAGTGCAGCCCATTCCTCCTCGAGCGTCAAACCCAGACAAGACAGACGTTGGGGTCTGGAGCGAAACCAGCGTTCTAGTTCATCCCAAAAGTATTCCACTGGGTTCTTGTAGCGACTCTTGGCAGGCTAGTCCATTTCATAAACATTATCGTCCACCAATCATTGCCTCACAGATGCTGCTTTATGGTAGGGTACACAGTCAAGCTGATATAAATGTCCAGCAGAAGTTTTTTCCTTCAAACATTGGCATGTGACACAGACAAAATTGCACCCCACTGAAATACTGAATAGCAGAAATAAGTCGGGGAAAGAAGAAGCTATGACACTGGGTGCAAAAATTGTTAGCTGTTTTCAGTTCTTCGGCAGCAGAAATCTTTGTATGAACCGTAAGTGTGGTTAGACGCTCTAAATATGCTAGGGTATCGATTCATCAATAGGAGCTGGGCTTTAGCAATATATTTGTGACTTTATCAAAGAAAGCACATGATTCCATGCTTTTCTCTGGTTGAAACAGTTGTATCCGATAATTAACTCTTCATTAAACCAATTTTCACTGCTTCCTTCATCACCAAGTCCCACAATGATGTGGTTGACACTAGAATTGGATAAGCAGCTGCAGCAGCAAGTCGTATACTCCTAGCTCACTCATTTGTTACATAGTTTAATTCTTAATTTCTTTGCGTATTTTTGGTACTTGCATTGTTTAATTCATAAATTTCGGCCGTATTATAGTATTTGAGAGTTGCAGCATCGCGTTTTAGTGCCTGAATAGCGTAAAATCGCGTAGTCTCCTTCCGCCGCCGAGCAGTGTGTCAGCAGTGCGCAAGTGGCAGCATTACCGCATTTACTAGGCAATCTTGTATTTTAATAACCATTTAAATTTTGTGTCGCTTTGTTTGCGCTCTCTGTAGATTAGTTCAGACTTTCTTTGCACAACAGTTTTTAGCATGGATAGGGACTGCAACTGCTGTGTTCGGATGCAGGCTGAGTTGGCATCCCTTCGCTCCCAGCTTCTGGCAGTGTTGGCTTCGGTCACACAGCTTGAGGCTGTTGCCAATGGGCATCACTGTGGGGGTCCGGATGGGGGTTTGTCGGGGACGGCCAGCTCGTCCCATGCATCCCCCGATCGGACTACGACTGTAGTTGCCCAGGATACTGCCCGCATTGAGGCTGATCCCTCACCTGTGGTAGAGTGGGAGGTCGTCTCAAGGTGTGGCAGGGGGCGAAAGACATTCCGGAGGGCTGAACGGAAGGCCTCTCCAGTTTGTCTGACGAACCGGTTTCAGGCTCTGTCTCAGGCTGATACTGATCTTCGGCCTGACATGGCTGTTTGTCCTGTTCCAGAGGTTGCCCCTCAGTCTGCAAGATCCGGGCGGTCGCAGAGGGTGGACTTACTGGTAGTTGGGAGCTCCAACGTCAGGCGCGTAATGGGGCCCCTTAGGGATATGGCATCAAGAGAGGGGAAGAAAACCAATGTGCACTCCGTGTGCATACCGGGGGGAGTCATTCCAGATGTGGAAAGGGTCCTTCCGGATGCCATGAAGGGTACAGGGTGGTCGCTCATGTCGGCATCAATGATGTGTGTCGCTATGGATCGGAGGAAATCCTCTCTGGCTTCCGGCGGCTATCTGATTTGGTGAAGACTGCCAGTCTCGCTAGCGGGATGAAAGCAGAGCTCACCATCTGCAGCATCGTCGACAGGACTGACTGCGGACCTTTGGTACAGAGCCGAGTGGAGGGTCTGAATCAGAGGCTGAGACGGTTCTGCGACCGTGTGGGCTGCAGATTCCTCGACTTGCGCCATAGGGTGGTGGGGTTTCGGGTTCCGCTGGATAGGTCAGGAGCCCACTACACGCAGCAAGCGGCTACACGGGTAGCAGGGGTTGTGTGGTGTGGGCTGGGCGGTTTTTTTAGGTTAGATGGCCTCGGGCAAGTAGAGAAAGGGCAACAGCCTCAACGGGTGCGGGTCAAAGTCCGGACATGCAGGGACCAAGCAGCAATCGGTATTGTAATTGTAAACTGTCGAAGCTGCGTTGGTAAAGTACCGGAACTTCATGCACTGATAGAAAGCACCGAAGCTGAAATAGTTATAGGTACAGAAAGCTGGCTGAAGCCAGAGATAAATTCTGCCGAAATTTTTACAAAGGTACAGACGGTGTTTAGAAAGGATAGATTGCATGCAACCGGTGGTGGAGTGTTCGTCGCTGTTAGTAGACGTTTATCCTGTAGTGAAGTAGAAGTGGATAGTTCTTGTGAATTATTATGGGTGGAGGTTACACTCAACAACCGAGCTAGGTTAATAATTGGCTCCCTTTACCGACCTCCCGACTCAAGAGCATTAGTGGCAGAACAACTGAGAGAAAATTTGGAATACATTTCACATAAATTTTCTCAGCATGTTATAGTCTTAGGTGGAGATTTCAATTTACCAGATATAGACTGGGACACTCAGATGTTTAGGACGGGTGGTAGGGACAGAGCATCGAGTGACATTATACTGAGTGCACTATCCGAAAATTACCTCGAGCAATTAAACAGAGAACAGACTCGTGGAGATAACATCTTGGACCTACTGATAACGAACAGACCCGAACTTTTCGACTCTGTATGTGCAGAACAGGGAATCAGAAGATCATAAGGTCATTGCAGCATCCCTGAATGTGGAAGTTAATTGGAATATAAAAAAAGGGAGGAAGGTTTATCTGTTTAGCAAGAGTAATAGAAGGCAGATTTCAGACTACCTAACAGATCAAAACGAAAATTTCTGTTCCGACACTGACAATGTTGAGTGTTTATGGAAAAAGTTCAAGGCAATCGTAAAATGCGTTTTAGACAGGTACGTGCCGAGTAAAACTGTGAGGGACGGGAAAAACCCACCGTGGTACAACAACAAAGTTAGGAAACGACTGCGAAAGCAAAGAGAACTTCACTCCAAGTTTAAATGCAGCCAAAACCTCTCAGACAAACAGAAGCTAAACGACGTCAAAGTTAGCGTAAGGAGGGCTATGCGTGAAGCGTTCAGTGAATTCGAAAGTAAAATTCTATGTACCGACTTGACAGAAAATCCTAGGAAGTTCTGGTCTTACGTTAAATCAGTAAGTGGCTCGAAACAGCATATCCAGACACTCCGGGATGATGAAGGCATTGAAACAGAGGATGACACGCGTAAAGCTGAAATACTAAACACCTTTTTTTCCAAAGCTGTTTCACAGAGGAAGACCGCACTGCAGTTCCTTCTCTAAATCCTCACACAAACGAAAAAATGGCTGACATCGAAAAAAGTGTCCAAGGAATAGAAAAGCAACTGGAATCACTCAACAGAGGAAAGTCCACTGGACCTGACGGGATACCAATTCGATTCTACACAGAGTACGCGAAAGAACTTGCCCCCCTTCTAACAGCCGTGTACCGCAAGTCTCTAGAGGAACGGAAGGTTCCAAATGATTGGAAAAGAGCACAGGTAGTCCCAGTCTTCAAGAAGGGTCGTCGAGCGGATGCGCAAAACTGTAGACCTATATCTCTGACGTCGATCTGTTGTAGAATTTTAGAACATGTTTTTTGCTCGAGTATCATGTCGTTTTTGGAAACCCAGAATCTACTATGTAGGAATCAACATGGATTCCGGAAACCGCGATCGTGTGAGACCCAACTCACTTTATTTGTTCATGAGACCCAGAAAATATTAGATACAGGCTCCCAGGTAGATGCTATTTTTCTTGACTTCCGGAAGGCGTTCGATACAGTTCCGCACTGTCGCCTGATAAACAAAGTAAGAGCTTACGGAATATCAGACCAGCTGTGTGGCTGGATTGAAGAGTTTTTAGCAAACAGAACACAGCATGTTGTTATCAATGGAGAGACGTCTACAGACGTTAAAGTAACCTCTGACGTGCCACAGGGGAGTGTTATGGGACCATTGCTTTTCACAATATATATAAATGACCTAGTAGATAGTGTCGGAAGTTCCATGCGGCTTTTCGCGGATGATGCTGTAGTATACAGAGAAGTTGCAGCATTAGAAAATTGTAGCGAAATCCAGGAAGATCTGCAGTGGATAGGCACTTGGTGCAGGGAGTGGCAACTGACCCTTAACATAGACAAATGTAATGTATTGCGAATACATATAAAGAAGGATCCTTTATTGTATGATTATATGATAGCGGAACAAACACTGGTAGCAGTTACTTCTGCAAAATATCTGGGAGTATGCGTGCGGAACGATTTGAAGTGGAATGATCGTATAAAATTAATTGTTGTTAAGGCGGGTACCAGGTTGAGATTCATTGGGAGAGTCCTTAGAAAATGTAGTCCATCAACAAAGGAGGTGGCTTACAAAACACTCGTTCGACCTATACTTGAGTATTGCTCATCAGTGTGGGATCCGTACCAGATCGGGTTGACGGAGGAGATAGAAAAGATCCAAAGAAGAGCGGCGCGTTTCGTCACAGGGTTATTTGGTAACCGTGATAGCGTTACGGAGATGTTTAACAAACTCAAGTGGCAGACTCTGCAAGAGAGGCGCTCTGCATCGCGGTGTAGCTTGCTCGCCAGGTTTCGAGAGGGTGCGTTTGTGGATGAGGTATCGAATATATTGCTTCCCCCTACTTATACCTCCCGAGGAGATCACGAATGTAAAATTAGAGAGATTCGAGCGCGCACAGAGGCTTTCAGACAGTCGTTCTTCCCGCGAACCATACGCGACTGGAACAGGAAAGGGAGGTAATGACAGCGGCACGTAAAGTGCCCTCCGCCACACACCGTTGGGTGGCTTGCGGAGTATAAATGTAGATGTAGATGTAGATGTAGATGTAGAATTTCAACAGTGTCATGCAGCATAGAGTGGCTAGTCTTGCTGCAATGCCCTGTCACACGTTACTTATTGGTCTGAAAGAACACGGTTTTCCGAAACTCCTTCACCAAAGAAGACGAAGTAAATATTCCTGAATTCCAATCAAGAACAACTGCCAAGATGAGAAATATAGAAGTATATATCCTCGGTGTAACAAAGCAGCTTAAATCACTTAATAAAGGCAAGGCCTCCGGTCCAGATTGTATAACAGTCAGGTTCCTCTCAGAGTATGCTGATAAAATAGCTCCATATTTAGCAATTATATACAACCAGTCGCTCACAGATCCGTACCTAAGGACTGGAAAATTGCTCAAGTCACACCAATACCCAAAAAGGGAAGTAGGAATAATCCGCTGAATTACAGGCCCACATCAATAACGTCGATTTGCAGTAGGGTTTTGGAACAAATACTGTATTCGAACATTATGAAGTACCTCGAAGAAAACGATTTATTGACATATAGTCAGCACGGATACAGAAAATATCGTTTTTGTGAAACACAACTAGCTCTTTATACTCATGAAGTAATAAGTGCTATCGACAGGGGATGTCAAATTGATTCGTTATTTTTAGATTTCCAGAAGGCTTTCGACACCGTTCCCCACAAGCGTCTTCTAACCAAACTGCGTGCCTACGGAGTATCGCCTCAGTTGTGCGACTGGATTCGTGATTTCCTGCCAGAAAGGTCATAGTTCGTAGTAATAGACGGAAAGTCATTGAGTAAAACAGAAGTAATATCCGGCGTTCCCCAAGGAAGTGTTGTAGGTCCTCTATTGTTCCTGATCTATATTAACGACATAGGGGACAATCTGAGTAGCCCTGTTAGATTGTTTGCTGATGATGCTCTCATTTACCGTCTACTAAAGTCGTCAGATGCAAAATGATTTAGATAAGATATCTGTATGATGCGAAAAGTGGCAATCGGCCCTGAATAAAGAAAAGTTCGAAGTTATTCACATGAGTACTAAGAGAAATCAGCTACATTTCGATTACGCGATATGTCACACAAATCTGAAGGCTGTAAATTCAACTAAATACTCAGGGATTACAATTACAAATAACCTAAATTGGAACGATCACATAGAAAATGTTGTGGGTAGAGCAAACCAAAGACTGCGATTCATTGGCAGAACACTTAGAAGGCGCAGCAGGTCTGCCAAAGAGACTGCTTACACCACGCTTGTCCGCCCTATTCTGGAGTACTGCGGTGCGGTGTGGGATCCGCATCAGGTGGGACTGACGGTTGACATCGAAAAAGTACAAAGAAGGCCAGCTCGTTTTGTACCATCGCAAAGTAGGGGAGATAGTGTCACAGACATGATACGTGAATTGGAGTGGCAATCATTAAAACAAAGGCTTTTTCGTTGCGACAGGATCTTTTCAAGAAATTTCAAACACCAGTTTTCTCCTCCGATTGCGGAAACATTCTGTTGGCACCCACCTACGTAGGGAGATATAATCATCACGATAAAATATGAGAAATCAGGGCTCGCACGGAAAAATTTAAGTGCTCGTTTTTTCCCGCGTACCGTTCGAGAGTGGAACGGTAGAGAGACAGCATGAAGGTGGTTCATTTAACCCTCTGCCAGGCACTTTGTTGTGAATAGCAGAGTAATCACGTAGATGTAGATACCTATGATGTTTCTGAATATCTTATGAATGTACATGTCGGCTGCCCGATGTATGAGAGGCAACATTCGTAAGGGAACCGATGTGTGCAGCTCGTGAGAGATGCTAGGATCTCCAGAGTCAGAGCTTCTGCAAAGTAACTTGGCCCAAACACATCACCTCATTGCCGTCAGGAGTGGTGGTCGCGTCCGTCCCTTTGTGCTGAAGGGACTGCCACTGCAGTCGACTATCGCCTGCTTAACTTCCAGCGTTCTCTTCACTGCACAGTACGGCACCGCAGTCTACACGCACCACAGAGGCAGCGAGTGTTGTTGGTAATCAGGTATGTGTAATTATATTTCATGTCGTTAAATATATGTCTGAAAAGACAGATGTGTCAGCAAAAATCTCAGTAAAAAATGTGCTTGAGAGGTTTGCAGAAACTACTAGCTATTCCAGTCACACAATAAAGAGAAAAAAAGAGGTAGGGAAACATAGTTACAAGTGCTTCCAAATAAGGGGAAGGAAATTTTATATCTAGGTAATACTGATCAAGAGGTTTCCAGGGAAGAGACAAAAAATTTCGTCACGACGTATCTTCTTTATTTTATGTTTTGAGCATAGTACTAAGTAGTATGTCCACGGCGACTTTGATGCACTTTGACCTTTTCATTGTGGGTGTCTACATGCTGGGGCAGGTCTGTCACATTATCTCCCTTATCAGTGACATCACCACTCTTATCACTGGGTGGCTACACCCCTCCTTATCTCCAATCAATCACAGTGTAGTATTATAAAAACAAAATGGCGGAAATATTCCATTCGTATAAGTCGAAAATTTAAAAGCCTCTCCCCTAACCCTATCGCCAACCAGTCATAGCACCCTCCTTATTTCCAACCAGCTATAGCTCAGTATCATAAATCTAAGATGTCGGAAATGGTCCAAAAAAGTAAGTTGAAAATTTAAAACCCAACCCCCCCTGTCTGCAACCAATCACCCAGTGCAGTGCTTCTTATCTTCAGCCAAACACAATGCTACAAAAAACTAAGATGCCAGAAATAGCACAATTGCAGTAATAGAAAATAATAAGAAATCCCCTCACCTTCCTCTCTCCCTCCCCTACAAATATGTCCAAACAGTCAAAGCACAGTATTGAAAATCCAACCAAAACCAGTTGTGTGCTATGTACCCCACTCCTTCTCTGTTACCAACCAATCATATAATGCAGTATTAAAAGTCCAAGATGATGGAACTAGACCGGTTGTGTACTTTATACCCTACACCTTCTTCTCTCTATCTGCAACCAAACTGTGGTATAAAAATATTATGAAGTTACATAATTTATGTACAAATCAGTGGTGTGCAATATAGCTTTACTCCCCTTCTCTTTCCATCTCAGTATTAAAAAATTGGAGATTATGGAAAGAGACCAATTGGGTGGTTTACATCCCATCGCCTCTCAAGTAAACACTAAACGCTGAACACCTAGTGGATAGCACTGAACGCTAAATGTTCAACACTAAACTTTTAGTGCTGAACGCTTAATGTTTAACATTTGATGGCTAACAACTAATGGCTAAAATCTAACTGCTAATGGCCAATGGCTGACACTTTACACAAATGCCTATTCATCACTGACTATCATTGATCACTGACTGCCATTGATCACTGACCATCAAAGTTAAGTCACTGTCATTGATCACTGACTGCCATTGAACACTGACTATTAGTGACCATTCACAACGATTTATCAATTTGCCTCAAAACTGTATCAACTTCCTTCAAACTTGTATCAAATTACCCCTCAAACTTATCGACCCGCACCAAACATGTATCAACTTGTCCCCAAAAGTGTATCAACTTGCCAAATAGTGTATCAAATTAGCCCTCAAACTTTCTCAACTTCCACCACAAAATTGTACCATCATGAACCGCAAAATTGTATCATATTATTCCTCAAAAGTGTACCAACCTGCCCCTCGAACTACATCAGCTTGACCAAAAACTGAATTGTCCACCCCAACAGATGAGTGGTTAGCATGACAGACTGCCGCCCTATGGGTCCGGGTTCGATTATGGCTGGGTCGGAGATTTTCTACCCTCAGCAACTGGGTGTTGTTTTGTCTTCATCAGCATTTCATCCCCATCCGGCGCGCAGGTCGCCCAATGTGGCGTCAAATGTAATAAGACCTGCACCAAGGCGGCCGGACCTGCCCATAAGGGGCCTCGTGGCCAATGACGCCAAAAGTTCAATTCCATTTTGCACTCCCTAAATTGAATGAAACTGCCCCTCGAACTATATCAACGTGCCCCAGTAGGTGGTTGTATAGAAAAGTGCATACAGTGTTACAGTACCTGTAGACGATGCATAATGCCTCCAGGAAACAAATTATAATACATACTTAGGTAATAAAAGCCATGTAATACCTCCTAATGCCCCTTGAGAAATATTGAGCCATGCTGCCTCTATAACTTCCATAATTGTGAATGTGTCGCTGGTGTCAGATTTTGTGCACGGACTCGCCTCTCGATTATGTCCCACAAATTTCCGGTGGGATTCATGTTGAGTGATATGTGTGGTCACATGATTTGCTGGAACTGTCCAGAATGTTTATCGAACCAATTGCGAAAATGTTTTGTCTGGTGACACCGTCCACTGTCATCTATAAAAATTCCATCATTTCTTGGTAACATGAAGTCAATGAATGGCGGCAAATGCTCTCTAAGTAGTCGAAAATAACCATTTCCAGTCAGTGGTCAGTTCAGTTGGACCAGAGGCCAGAGTCCATTCCATGTTAACACACCCAAACCGCACTCGAACCCTACCATCACCTTTCACCAACTGAAATCGGGACTCATCTGACCAAGCGTCGATTTTCCAGTCGTCTAGAGTCCAACCGATATGGCCAGGAGCCCGAGGGAGGCGCTGCAGGCAACGTCGTGCCCTCGTCAGAGGCACTCGCACTGGCCGTCTGCTGCCGTAGCCCATTAACACCAGATTTTGCTGCACTGTCGCACTGGACACGTTCATCATACGTCCCACATTAATTTCTGCGGTTATTTCACGCGGTTTTGCTTGTCTGTTGGCACTGACAACGCTATGCAAACACGGCTGCTCTCAGTTGTTAAGTGAAGACCATCATCCGCTGCATTGTCAATGGTGAGAGACAATGCCTGGAATTTGGTATTCTCGGAACTCTCTTGACACTGCAGATGTTAGAATACTGAATTCCCTAACGATTTCCGAAATGGATGTGGCGTGTGTCTGGCTCCATCTTCCATTCCGCATTCTAAGTCTGTTAATTCCCATAATGTAGCGATAATCACGTCTGAAAGCCTTTCACACGAATAACATGAGCACAAACGACAGTTCCACCAATGCGCTGCCCTCCTGTACATTGTGTGCGCGGTACTACCGCCATGTGCGTACATGTGCGTATCGCTATCTCATGACTTTAGTTCCTCATTGTATTACAGAGGCACTACAGTTTACCTCCTTCGAGTAACTGTAATTCATCTGATGTTGGAATACTATTTAGGAGCCAGTGATGCCTGAGGATTAACAGCTGATACATAATACGTATTGCCTGCAAGCAATAACGTTATAATATATAACAGAGGGACCACTGTTTCTCCCTCCCTCCACCCGTTTGTAGAATATTATTTAAAGAATCAGAAATGTCTGATGCTTAGTGGGTAATGCACGGTGCATAACACCTAATTTCTAATATGCAAAATTGTGGGCGCATATGTGTCTCTAGTGTAATATTAAACAAGAAACTACCAAGACCAAAGATATGAATTATTGCATTCCACCAGGGAGAAATAAAACCTACTGTTACATTCAGGTCTTGCAAGAGAGAAAATGTGGACTGTTGCGTTATTCTCTGCTAACAACTAAGAGAATGTCAGCCCCGTTTGCCCTAAACAGATAATGGATAAGAGTGTATTTGCTCGAGAGGACTAGCCACATACGAAGTGAGCTCAATAATTACTGCAAGAATTTTTTTTCTAAAAGCGTTGGGCCAAAAAGATGGAAGCCAGTGGGTGTGATATCCAGGCTGTAGGGTGGTCGCGGAAGAACAATTCGAGGAAGTCTTGTGAGCTGCTCTCGGGTGCGCATACTCGTGTGAGGCCCTGCGCTGGCACGGAGAAGTTGATTTGCATTGTTGTGACGATAAGCATGCTGAAGCCTTTTCTTCAGTTTCCTGAGAGTAGCGCGCTACACTTCAGAGCTGATCTTGCGCCATGAGGGAGGGAGGGAGGGCGTCAACCGGGATAATCCATTCAGAGCCCTAGAAGACGGTCACCACGGCTTCATCCGCTGAGGGTGTGTCTCTGAACGTGTCCTTCGGAGGCGAGGTGATGTGGCGCCGCTCCATAGTTTGCAGTTTTGTTTCCGGTTCGAACTGATGAACCCCTGTTTCATCACCTATGAAGGTGTCCGACGAACAACTGTCACAAACATCCTCGTAACAAGCGAACAATGCGATACCGAGTCGTCGCTCTTTGTGGTCTCCTGTAAGGCGGCGAGGGACCCGGTGGACTCACAGCTTTGGGTACGCCAACTACGGGATGCGTGTGTAAGCACTGCCAACAGGTATGTCCACTTCAGCAGCAAGGTGTTTGAAAATTAGAATTTTACTAATGCATATTTAAGAAGACTTTCGTGACAGACCTATGAATTTATTACTGTTGCAGGTTCATAATAATGCAGATATATGTCATTTCTATTGCATAAAAAACTTGTCGGGACTCGCATCGTCATTCGATTGTAGTATGTGAAGGCTGTCTCTCTTATTTTCATTCCCAGATTGCATTAGATGCACACTTAGTTTACTGTGCCCATTTTAAACCAGTCACCTGTGTAATGAGTACTGAAAACACCAGTTTGTGAAATTTACAAAAATTAGTAATAAAGTGAAACTGTCTTTTCTGATTTATGCTGATACTGGAACCATTAGCTGGTTGTGGTTGCAGCGGGTACATTTGCATAGACCATTAAGTAATGTTTACTATGTACACCACAGCTATGGAAATGGAAGTGAGCGTTTGCCGTCATCGGCCGGGAGGCCCCTTACGGGGTGGATCCGGCCGCCTTGGTGCAGGTCTTAACACACATTCGACGCCACATTGAGTGGCCTGGGCGCCGGGTGGGGATGAAATGATGATAAACACAACACAACACCCTGTCCCTGAGCGGAGAAAATCCCCGACCCAGCCGGGAATCGAACCCGGGCCCCATAGGACGGCAGTCCGTCACGCTGACCATTTTTTCTTCTTCATTAAAACAACTATATAATCACATAAGCACAAAAACAAAATAATGAAGTGTTGGAACTACTTCAACACGAATTGTATCCTACAATAGACTGAAGAACACATTTCAATATAGTGCCATATAGTGCCATTTGTAAGCTTACAAAACAGAACAAAAATATGAAACTGACAATAGCATCTTCAGTCCAGACAGAGACATAGAACCAAAACGCAAACATATTAAAGAGGAACCGTCCAAACTCTTCAAATGGCTCTGAGCACTATGGGACTTAACATCTATTGTCATCAGTCCCCTAGAACTTAGAACTACTTAAACCTAACTAACCTAAGGACAGCACACAACACCCAGCCATCACGAGGCAGAGAAAATCCCTGACCCCGCCGGGAATCGAACCCGGGAACCCGGGCGTGGGAAGCGAGAACGCTACCGCACGACCACGAGATGCGGGCTCAAACTCTTCACAGTAAGTCATTTGGATCATACAAACGGATAACAAAAACATGCACAGGCAACATAAATTAATGAAAACGTCGTAATGAAGTTAATAACACCATTGAGAAGTCGGGAGCAATCTTAGGAACAGGTGTAACCCCTTATTCGTTGTGCATTTTGTTCGCTACATAGTCTTGCACGTGATTTGTGTCCTCACCGGCGTCGAGAATTACCCTACGCCTTGTTTTTCAAGAATTATGTCTAACATGTTAGCAAACGTCTTCCTGAAATTTGGGTAACGTTTCATCTTCCAGCGTGCCGTTCTCATGTAAGCCTCGAAACTAATGAGATTATCTTCACTATTGTGGATGATGATGTATGTCACAAACTGTCCTAACATCCACATCACGGTGTTGTTCTTGGTAGCGGGAAAACGTTTCGCGTCCGGCCAGAGCAGGATGTCTGTGCAGTGGCTGGCTGGGCTGCTGCGGGTAATCAGGCCCAGCCTCTGCTGCACCCATTTCCAGTTAATGAGATGGCCGCCACAAGTAAAGCGATGGTGTAAGGTATCGACCAGACCACAGCGGACGCATTTATCACTGTCACATAAGCCGATTCTATGCAACCTTTCATTAGTGGATGTAACATCGTTTTCCACTTTATACCATGTGGACACCACTTCAGCAGTGTGGACGATTAAACTTATGCTGTCCCAAACTGCCTTCCAATGAACACTCAGGTATTTAAGTTCAATGGGATTCCGGACTATTGGAGATGACCATCTTTTTAATAACAGGTGCGTCGTCGGTAATTCCTGCGTGAAATAATGTACATCAATATAGCTTACTTCAAGAAAAAACTGCTTGACATGTCGTAGTTTGTAGTGCAATTTACCTACATCAATGGGTGGGTGCATATCGGTGGGTTGTAAGGTTCGGAAGAGCCAACTGGTTACGCTGAGATGTTCCTTGTCCAACAAGTGGGTGATTCGTTTAATATACAACGCAGTACACTTTCGGTTAATCTCAGGCATGTTGAGTCCGCCGGCCTGTCTGTAAGACGTCAGGGTGGTGTATTTCACTTTGAACAGATGCCCTTGCCAGATAAATCTATTAGAGAGTTTCATCACGTGTTTTGCCTGCATCTTGGGGACTGGAAATATTTGGGCCATATAGTACGCTGTACTGAATGTATAACTGCTGAGGAGTCGTATGCGTTGGAGAATGTCAACTGACCGCAAATTGTTTTCATAGATGGCACCTTGCATTTTATTGGTGACCTGCTTCCAATTTTTTGCATTCATTTTTAGCGGGCATTTGTCGATAATCATCCCCAGAGTGGTTTGGGCTTCGACACGCCTCGTCCAAGTTATAATAACTGCGTCGAATCCTCGAATGTTGACAAAGGTGCATTTACCGGCGTTGATTTTAGCACCGGAAGCACGACAGTACTCGTCTACCGCGGTCTTGAGGGTTGATGCATCTCCGTCGTTGCTCAGTAACACTCCGACGTCGTCGGCGTAAGCACGAACCACGAAGGACGTCCCGGCGATCGAAAGGCCTGCAAGTTTGTCATGAATAGAGCGTAAGAGCGGCTCGAGCGATAAAACAAATAACATCATGGAGAGAGGGTTCCCCTGTGGCACTCCTCTTTGGACCTCGATGGGTTGAGTAAGCTGTCCATTTACGCTGACTCTGGTTGTAATGCCCGTGACGAAATGTTGCACGACATTTATAACCCGTTGATCAAAGCCACACCGCTGCAGTAGCTGTAGGAGGTACTCGTGGCGGATGCGATCAAATGCCTTGCAAAAGTCGATAAACAGCAATGCGAGATTCACGTTAGTGACTGACGCTATGGCTATTACATCTCTATATTCCGAAAGGGGCGTCATAATAGTACGACCAGGGAAGCATGATTGATGGTTGTGAATCACTTGCTTCATTAATGGGGACAATCTGCTGTTGAGTGCTCTGGCAAAGGTTTTGTAATCAAAACTGAGTAAAGTAATCGGTCGGAAGTTATCTAAGGTTTTTCGGTGTTTGCTTTTTAGTATCAATACAATTCGGCCTTCCTTCATTTCGGCCGGCACGTCACTCCCTCGCATCACTTCATTGAGAACATCTGTAAATGGGTGTCCGATTACGGGCCAGAAACGCACATAAAATTCCCGTGGCAAACCATCAGGGCCAGGGGATTTATTCGATGGCGAGCCAGAAATCTGTTCAAGGACTTCGTCTGTAGAAAAATCGTGCACGATCGCCGAGTTCTCCGCAGGCGTGACTACGGTGGGCAGAGCACGCACGATATCACCGCCGTCATCACAATATGTATCGCGCTGCGAGCACAGATCCGTGAAGTACCGGTAAACCGCAGTGAGAATATCACTCTGTCGGGTCAAACGGAGTCCATCATCTGTGTCCAGCTCCCCGATAAAAGCTCGCTTCCGATGGACACGGTGTTTTATGAGGTGATACAGCGATCCAAGTTCGTCCTCTTGAAGTGATTTTGCTTTAGATCTGATCTTCAGTCCTTCAAGCTGCGTTCGCTTTATGCCGATAAGCTTCGCCTTTTAATTGCTTGATGGTCGTCAGCTGCCTGTTGGTTGGTGACGTAGTCGCATACAACTCTCTCAGAACTGTCTGGTAAAAATCAACCGTGCGTTTGACATCTTGCGCCCGTTGCCAACTGTAGTTTCTTAAGGATAATCGCATTTTCCGTTTGACCACAACATTCCACCAGGCTATCTTGCTCGGATATCTGCAGCATTGGTTGAGACAATCGGCCCATGTCGTGGAGATGACATCTTGTAGCGCGGCATCGGCGAGAATAGAAACATTTAGGCTCCACGGAATCCTATGCCATTTAGTATGCTGTTTGTCCAGATTTATGGTGACACAGAGGG
This sequence comes from Schistocerca cancellata, assembly GCF_023864275.1. Taxonomy (NCBI): domain Eukaryota; kingdom Metazoa; phylum Arthropoda; class Insecta; order Orthoptera; family Acrididae; genus Schistocerca; species Schistocerca cancellata. Next base: position 2,541,507 of record NC_064632.1, on the reverse strand, counting down.
CGCAGTGGTCGGAGAAACTAGCCGGAATGACATCGGGGTCCAGAATATGTTGGCAAATGTTCTCAGAGATGTACAAACGGTCATCCTTCAGCTGCAACTGACGCACCAGATGATGTAGTTCCCTACAGTAATTAAAGTTTGGCGATTGGTCTTTCCTGTGGATCACACAGTTAAAATCACCACTAATTATCAACTGGGTTGGGTAGCGGCGTAACAAGTAGATGATGTCTTGTTTAAAGAAGTTAGCTCTTTCTGATTTTAGGGTCATTCTAGATGGAGCATAGATATTGACGAGGGTGACGTCAAAAATTTGGCAAGCTATGCCTCTACCGGAGTCCAACATTTCGATATTGCTTACTGGGATTCCGTCTCGTGATAGAATGGCCGCACCTGTACTCCCGTCTGCCACGGTGTTTACGATTGTTGCAAATCCTGATAAATGAAAACTTAAGATAGACACTTCCTGTAACAGAACTATATCAGTTTCGGACTCATAGATAAACTGCCGTAGCATTGCTAGTTTTAAATCTGTCCTAACTCTATTAATGTTCAGGGACAAAAGCTCATAAGCTTGACTCATGATCGTCAGAGATCTGTGGGTGTTGGGAAGCGTAGGAAGCCCAGTCCATCTCACCGTCGGACTTCGAACCTACATCCGCAGATTTTGTACCAGTTTTTGCGCTGACTTTACTTTTTGAGTTGCTTCCAGCCACGGAGTCCTTTGGTTTAACTTTATTTTGCCGTCGCACGGTCGTCCTAAGTGTCATAGGTAATTGTAATAGGGGGAGACTTCAATCTACCAGGTATAGAATGGGATAGTCACACAATCAGAACTGGAGCCAGGGACAGAGACTCTTGTGACATTATCCTGACTGCCTTATCCGAGAATTACTTCGAGCAGATAGTTAGAGAACCAACTCGTGAAGCTAACGTTTTAGACCTCATAGCAACAAATAGACCGGAACTTTTCGACTCCGTGAATGTAGAAGAGGGTATCAGTGATCATAAGTCAGTGGTTGCATCAATGACTACAAGTGTAATAAGAAATGCCAAGAAAGGAAGGAAAATATATTTGCTTAACAAGAGTGATAGGGCACAAATCGCAGAATATCTGAGTGACCACCATCAAACGTTCATTTCTGAGGAAGAGGATGTGGAACAAAAATGGAAAAAATTCAGAAACATCGTCCAGTACGCCTTAGATAAGTTCGTACCGACTAAGGTCCAAAGCGAGGGGAAAGATCCACCGTGGTATAACAATCATGTACGAAAGGTACTACGGAAACAAAGAAAGCTTCATCATAGGTTTAAGAGTAGTCGAATCATAGCTGATAAGGAAAAGCTGAACGAAGCGAAAAAGAGCGTAAAGAGAGCAATGAGAGAAGCATTCAACGAATTCGAACATAAAACATTGGCAAACAATCTAAACAAGAACCCTAAAAAGTTTTGGTCATATGTAAAATCGGTAAGCGGATCTAAATCCCCTATTCAGTCACTCGTTGACCACGATGGCACCGAAACAGAGGACGACCGAAGAAAGGCAGAAATACTGAATTCAGTGTTCCGAAACTGTTTCACTGCGGAAAATCGTAACACGGTCCCTGACTTCAGCCGTCGCACGGACGCCAAAATGGAAAATATTGAAATAAACGATATCGGAATTGAAAAACAACTGCTATCACTTAGTAGCGGAAAAGCATCCGGACCAGACGAGATACCCTTAAGATTCTACAGTGATTATGCTAAAGAACTTGCCCCCTTTCTATCAGCAATTTATCGTAGATCGCTGGAAGAACGTAAAGTACCTAGCGACTGGAAGAAAGCGCAGGTCGTTCCCATTTTCAAGAAGGGTCATAAATCAGATGCGAATAATTATAGGCCTATTTCGCTTACGTCAATCTGTTGTAGAATAATGGAACATGTTTTGTGTTCTCGTATTATGACGTTCTTAGATAATACAAATCTCCTTCATCATAACCAACATGGATTCCGCAAACAGAGATCATGTGAAACTCAGCTCGCCCTATTTGCCCAAGAAATTCACAGTGCCGTAGACACTGGCGAGCAGATTGATGCCGTATTCCTGGACTTCAGGAAGGCATTTGATACGGTTCCGCACTTACGTTTAGTGAAAAAAATACGAGCTTACGGAATATCGGACCAGGTTTGTGATTGGATTCAGGATTTCCTAGAAGAAAGAACACAACATGTCATTCTTAACGGTTCAAAATCTGCAGATGTAGAGGTAATTTCGGGAGTACCGCAAGGAAGCGTGATAGGACCTTTATTGTTTACAATATACATAAATGACTTAGTTGACAACATCGGTAGCTCCGTGAGGCTATTTGCAGATGACACGGTTGTCTACAAGAAAGTAGCAACATCAGAAGACTCGTACGTACTCCAGGAAGACCTGCAGAAGATTAATGCATGGTGCGACAGCTGGCAGCTTTCCCTAAACGTAGATAAATGTAATATAATGCGCATACATAGGGGCAGAAATCCATTCCAGTACGATTATGCCATAGGTGGTAAATCATTGGAAGCGGTAACGACCGTAAAATACTTAGGAGTTACTATCCGGAGCGATCTGAAGTGGAATGATCACATAAAACAAATAGTGGGAAAAGCAGGCGCCAGGTTGAGATTCATAGGAAGAATTCTAAGAAAATGTGACTCATCGACGAAAGAAGTAGCTTACAAAACGCTTGTTCGTCCGATTCTTGAGTATTGCTCATCAGTATGGGACCCTTACCAGGTTGGATTAATAGAAGAGATAGACATGATCCAGCGAAAAGCAGCGCGATTCGTCATGGGGACATTTAGTCAGCGCGAGAGCGTTACGGAGATGCTGAACAAGCTCCAGTGGCGGACACTTCAAGAAAGGCGTTACGCAATACGGAGAGGTTTATTATCGAAATTACGAGAGAGCACATTCCGGGAAGAGATGGGCAACATATTACTACCGCCCACATATATCTCGCGTAATGATCACAACGAAAAGATCCGAGAAATTAGAGCAAATACGGAGACTTACAAGCAGTCGTTCTTCCCACGCACAATTCGTGAATGGAACAGGGAAGGGGGGATCAGATAGTGGTACAATAAGTACCCTCCGCCACACACCGTAAGGTGGCTCGCGGAGTATAGATGTAGATGTAGATGTAGATAGAAGACGGCGGAGTTGGCGAGTCATGGCTGTAAGCAGTATGTGAAAGTCCTTGCTTCGGAGCGGGTGACGGCAAGTCCGAAGACGCGGCTTCAGTGGGCTCACTGTGTTTGCTTGGAGCCGCACTGGCTGCTTGTATACAGCTTTCCGGTTCCTCGCGTTGTCTGGAAGTAGTTTCGAGGTGGCGACTGTTTATGTTATGCTCTACGCCGCGTGCATCATCCGTTGTGTTTACGAGTTGCAGTTGACTGACTGTCGCCTCTTGTGTGTTGGCCACCTGCGGCGAGTCGGCAAGCGGCATCGGAACGGATTGCTGTAAACACTCGACTGCCCTCGTATTGACAGTTTCTGCGTCGGGAGTTTGAATGTGAATTTGGCGGGTCGTAACTGAGCCATCCCACACGTGCGTGTCCTGTGTGGAGGCCCGTGACTCCGCGTCATCGGTCTGATTTCTTACGACCTCGTTACCGGAACCACTACCGTCACTAGTACGGCGTCGTTTGTTACCGACAGATAATGCAACACCGGCGGCTAAGGGGTGACTGGCCACGGGTTTCTGACGTAAGGGTGAGAAGGTGCCGTTACCGAGATCGTTGTCCTCTGACACAGATGCACTTGGTTGGGAGTCAAGCACAGAAGGCGTCTGATTTTGAGTTAGGACATCAGCCAATGTTAATCTCTGTCGTTGTTGCAGATTGTTTCGAAGTACGACAACGCGCCGTGGGCAATCCTCTCGTAAATGGCCACTCGTGTTACAGATAAAACAAGTGCCTACTTGTCCCTCGTAAATGACATGTGCGTTATAACCACAAACCATTATATAGGATGGGATATTGACTTTAACGGCCATGTCAACTGAGCGAACCCCACTATAACACTGGAGTTTGTGACGGCGCGACCAATTTTCGTTTCTAATCTGTAGGATATCACCGTATTTGGCGAGGACATGTCTGAGAAAACAATTCTCAACCTCAGGTGGCAAATTAAATACTCGCACTTGTTTATAGTCAATGTCAGCGTTAGTTATTGAAACTGTACTCACCGACTGATCACGATGTCGGGACTCTGCTTTCCCACCAGTAATCACCAAAATTTTCTCCAGTTGTATCTGGTCTAAAAACTTCACAAAGAAACAGTATTCCGCCATGTCATAGTATGCTGTATGGACCTGGTCGGACGTGATGCCAATAATATCTACTATCCAGTCATGGATTTCTAGAGAACTCGGTTGCACATTCCTGGAAGATTTCTCAAATGCAAAACACAGGGTATTCTTACGAGGTACACTGGGAGCCATAACTGCACTATATGAGCGGTCGGGGCCGCTGTGAGTGAAGTAAGAAGCTCGTGTACGACGGTAGTGAGGAAGCACTGAGAGTATCACAGGTCACAATCCAAGAATTTCAATAAACACGGCTTGCGGCGCTACGACTACGCGGAAGTACCGACACGTCCGGTCGCTGTCGCGTCCCAAGCGCAACTGTCCACTCAGCTATCGCGGCGGACACACCACAGCTATAACCTGCAATGTTTCCAGTATAAACACACACTTTCACACAATCTACACTCCTGGAAATTGAAATAAGAACACCGTGAATTCATTGTCCCAGGAAGGGGAAACTTTATTGACACATTCCTGGGGTCAGATACATCACATGATCACACTGACAGAACCACAGGCACATAGACACAGGCAACAGAGCATGCACAATGTCGGCACTAGTACAGTGTATATCCACCTTTCGCAGCAATGCAGGCTGCTATTCTCCCATGGAGACGATCGTAGAGATGCTGGATGTAGTCCTGTGGAACGGCTTGCCATGCCATTTCCACCTGGCGCCTCAGTTGAACCAGCGTTCGTGCTGGACGTGCAGACCGCGTGAGACGACGCTTCATCCAGTCCCAAACATGCTCAATGGGGGACAGATCCGGAGATCTTGCTGGCCAGGGTAGTTGACTTACACCTTCTAGAGCACGTTGGGTGGCACGGGATACATGCGGACGTGCATTGTCCTGTTGGAACAGCAAGTTCCCTTGCCAGTCTAGGAATGGTAGAACGATGGGTTCGATGACGGTTTGGATGTACCGTGCACTATTCAGTGTCCCCTCGACGATCACCAGTGGTGTACGGCCAGTGTAGGAGATCGCTCCCCACACCATGATGCCGGGTGTTGGCCCTGTGTGCCTCGGTCGTATGCAGTCCTGATTGTGGCGCTCACCTGCACGGCGCCAAACACGCATACGACCATCATTGGCACCAAGGCAGAAGCGACTCTCATCGCTGAAGACGACACGTCTCCATTCGTCCCTCCATTCACGCCTGTCGCGACACCACTGGAGGCGGGCTGCACGATGTTGGGGCGTGAGCGGAAGACGGCCTAACGGTGTGCGGGACCGTAGCCCAGCTTCATGGAGACGGTTGCGAATGGTCCTCGCCGATACCCCAGGAGCAACAGTGTCCCTAATTTGCTGGGAAGTGGCGGTGCGGTCCCCTACGGCACTGCGTAGGATCCTACGGTCTTGGCGTGCATCCGTGCGTCGCTGCGGTCCGGTCCCAGGTCGACGGGCACGTGCACCTTCCGCCGACCACTGGCGACAACATCGATGTACTGTGGAGACCTCACGCCCCATGTGTTGAGCAATTCGGCGGTACGTCCACCCGGCCTCCCGCATGCCCACTATACGCCCTCGCTCAAAGTCCGTCAACTGCACATACGGTTCACGTCCACGCTGTCGCGGCATGCTACCAGTGTCAAAGACTGCGGTGGAGCTCCGTATGCCACGGCAAACTGGCTGACACTGACGGCGGCGGTGCACAAATGTTGCGCAGCTATCGCCATTCGACGGCCAACACCGCGGTTCCTGGTGTGTCCGCTGTGCCGTGCGTGTGATCATTGCTTGTACAGCCCTCTCGCAGTGTCCGGAGCAAGTATGGTGGGTCTGACACACCGGTGTCAATGTGTTCTTTTTTCCATTTCCAGGAGTGTACGTTAATTTACACGTGAAAGTGTGAGTAGTGATATAACAACTGGCCATCAAAATGGAAGCAGACAGAATGACACTAAATGGAACACACCGCCCATACTGTCGCGATAAGTAAAAAACTAAATTTACATCCATATCGACAGATAAGCGATAGGCATGGCGATACATTAAAGCGTGTTCCATCTTTTTGTCACTGAGCCAGCACCCAGCACTATGCTAGAAATAATGATGCAACTTCCAGAAACCATCTGAAGATGAACCTGAAAAAGTTCGAAAACCGGTTCATGGAATAAAACATAATTATTCAAAAAAGTGACTGGCTGCAGTTTTATGTAACTTATTTACATTCAGTTAACACTCACGGGTTCTAAAACATCCGTAATGGATAAGCATAACTAAACTCTATTACGCTACTCAGGATGACAAACGATATATACATGAAATGTATTCGCGGCTGCGAATGTGGACATTCATCAACTCTACAATAGAATGATGACAATGAAAATTTGTGTCGGACCGAGAAACCCGATTTCCTGCGTATCGCGAGCGGTCGCGTCAACATTTGGCTATCCGAGCACGATTCTCGGACCACACCCAAACTTCGATATGCCGTCAATCATGTTGTCCACAAGCTGTACCCGTATAGGGGAGACATTTTACTTGAAGTCGCTTGTCCATTGTCGGCGGATAAATACGATACAGAAGTGCCGGTGTTACTCCTAATTACGACGCAATGTTCCTTCGTGCAGGAACTGCAGAGACAACAGCCATCATGAAATACATTAAATGTATCAGCAGTTGGGAATATGAACAACCATCAGCTGTATAATGGAACGACTACACTGAAAATTTGTGCCGGACCGGGAATCGAATTCGGATTTCCACTTATCGCGAGCGCTCGCCTTACCTTTTGCCTAACCGAGCACGACTCCATTATGTTGTCCATATTCGCAACTGCGAAAACAGTTCATGTATTTCATGACGGCTGTAGTCGCCACAGTGCCTGTTCCAAACGTTGCATCGTGATTCGGAATAACACAGAAATTGCAGTATCGTATCGTATCGTATCCTAAAAAGGCAAATGCACTAATCTGCGGACCTAATGGCATCGCCGGCCGGGTGGCCGAGTGGTTCTAGGCGCTACAGTCTGGAACCGCGCGACCGCTACGGTCGCAGGTTCGAATCCTGCCTCGGGCATGGATGTGTGTGATGTCCTTACGTTAGTTAGGTTTAAGCAGTTCTAAGTTCTAGGGGACTGATGACCTCAGAAGTTAAGTCCCATAGTGCTCAGAGCCATTTGAACCATTTTTTGAACCTAATCGCATCAAAAATGGTGACCGTAAATAATTGACGCGTTCTTGTAAAAAATGTAAATGCTTGGAAAAATTATGATGTATTTGTTTGTAAAGTACCAGACTTGCTTTTCTTCTGATGAAGTAAGCACCTGAATAAATGTATAAATATATAGAGGGTGTCTCAGAAGTGATGGTCAATATTTGCTCAAATTGCTCTGAGCACTATGGAACGAAACTTCTGAGGTCATCAGTCCCCTAGAATTTATAACTACTTAAACCTAACTAACCTAAGGACATCACACACATCCATGCCGGAGGCAGGATTCGAACCTGCGACCGTAGCGGTCGCGCGATTCCAGACTGTAGCGCCTAGAACCGCTCGGCTACCCCGGCCGGCGATGGTCAATATTCAGGGACATGACAAGAATGATCATTCGAAACAAAAAAGTTAAGTAAACATGGCCTGTAAAACGCATACCTTAAGAGCTATGAGCAATCGTTGATCTTCGATACCGTGAAACAAATGTTCTGTTGCAAGCTCTTCGCTTTTCATATTTTGGAAAGTGGTAGAATGGACCAAAACAAGAAGAAGATGTCCAGTAAACGTGTGCTCTAAAATACATACCTTAAAATCTATGAGCACTTGTTAGTCTTCGCTACTTTGAAACACAATCCTTCTAATGAACAAGTGCTCATAGCACACGTTTACTGGACACATTTTTCTTATTTTCGACGATACTACCACTTCCCAAAATATGGAAAAGGAAGAGCTTGCAGTAGAAGAGATGTTTTTCACAGGACCCTATAGATACTTGAAAAAATGATGATTGTATACAAGTATAATGATTTTTATTTAAAAATGTAAATACTCGAATAAATTGATTTTATAGGCTCTCAGTACTTCAGAAATGTAAGGTAAATGTTATAAAAATGTTAATAATGGAACTATATGAAAAATACTGTATGTTATATAATAAATTTTGTATGCAGCATTTTTTTTGCGTTTGAGTTTCCTACCTCTGTACTCTGTTTCATCCATAAAGCGTTGGCGAGCGTAAATCTCTCTTATCAGGATGGCTGAGACGCTAAGTGACAACTCCGTCTGCAGTGGACCGATCTCTGTATCTGGCAGTCATAGGCGAGGAGCCTAACTGTCACTAAGTAACGTGTGCTGTGAGTTACTACCAAAAATAGTAGTACTCACACTTTCCCAGAAAAATGAAGTTGTGAAATCAGCTTTAATGACGAGACAATGTTGCAGAAAGAGGTGTATGCGAAGCGATTTAATGAGGAAAATTAAATGACGAGACAGTGCAGAGGGTATTTACAGGAAAAGTTTCTTGGAAGATTTGTTACATCACAGAATAGTAAGGGGTATAAATTAGAAAAATTTTATTGAAACTCGTTCACACTGCCACAGGCAAACTCCACTCGTACCATGGACAGAGGTGGACGCAGGAAGGAGCTACTATGTCACTAGTGGGTCCGGTCGCCAACACATTACGACATCGTCTGTCCAGTGAGGATACGCGTCGAGCAGAAAGGAGACTGCAACAGGAAACCAAAGAAGGGCAGACAGGCACGTTCGTTAGCTCGCCGGCAGCCCACCACGACGTCAGGGCCGCTAAACCTCGTCTGGACGGCAAACGCGGAGCTCAGTAGACAGACATCAGCTGGGTGGCCAACGACCGAGGCTTGCGCGGGACAACGACGGCTTACAAACAAATGACTCAACTCTAAAAATGTTTTACTAGAGACGAACACGCTTCACAGGTTTCCAGCAGCTGTCCTGATTTCACACGGAGGTGTCTCCGCTCGGCCCGAAATGTGCACTCCGACGCCCTCATCAGACAATTTGTCGTCGGAAGTGCTCGCCTCCGACGCCTGGAATTCGGAGGCAGTGGTGGACACCTACGACGTCCACACATCGCAGGAGCAGCCGCATTGCGGCAAGCACAAGAAGACATTTTTATATTTCTTTGGTTGTGATCTGACAGCGTTTAGACGTATTGATGGACGTGGTATGTTCAAATTGAAACCTGCAGAACCTATTGATTTGTTAGAATTCAGAGGAAGTTTTAAAGAGACGTATTTGGTACTGCTGAGATGTATTATTTGTAATTTTGAGGGGCATAGTGAACCATTCGCTGAGTTCGTGCCAGTAACTTGCTCTGCTTATAGACGGTATGGTCATGCGGCACACGAATGTAGTGAGTGTCGCTGGACGGTGGTCAGGCAAAAGCGGTAGTTGAGTCTACTTTCGTACATTGTACGTTGTATTTTTCTTGTCTGGTGTATGTTGCTCTGTGAGAAGCATGTATTTACAGTGTAAATGTAAAATATTAGTAAACTGCACAAAAATGCTAGGCACAATGTCAGCTAGTACTAGTGATAGTATAACCACTAAAATGTTTAGAGGAAAGTGCTCAACAAAAGTTACGCCATGATCAAGTGATAGTTCAGTTATAATCTTTACGGGCCACGCAAGGGTCACAGTCGGGTTGCTGTAATTTTAAGCCACCGATAGCAATATCCCACTTTTCAGTAGATCCTTCAGTACCTAAACCTATCGCACCCTTGCCTGACAAATGACAGACGATAGAACGGTGTTCATTAATGGTGTATTGACTGCATCCATAATGAGTAGTTGGTCAGATGAAACTACTCTGCGGATGGCCGATTTACGCCTTACAACTGAAGCCTAGACATACATGATGTATCGCGGAACGCTGAGCAACGCATTTCGACGATTACCGGAAGGTTTGCCTCAGAGATACCGTAAGCAGGATAGTGCTAAGTTTCTTAGGGAAAAGTTGAGTGGGATGGGGGATGTTTAAGGGGGGGTTGACACAGGACGCAGATGAGACTGTGGAGACTTTTTCGGACAGAAGCCGTAAAGTAAATGCGCAAACATATGAGCTGACAGGGAAGCCAGAAGCGGATCGTGCCTCACTCAGGAAGACAGAAAAAAGATCTCTGGAGGTACTTTTTCCAGGAATTTCAGCGGAGTTTACGCTGAGCGTACGAATGAAAAATCCAGAGGCTTCGGCTACAGCACTACTCCTTGGAGGAAATGCGACGGCCGTTCAGTAAGGTTTCATTCACGATTCCAATACAACACTTTAGTCCCCCCACTCCTTTGGCTACAAAACCCTAATTTTCAACATAATCTTCATTCAATGCGGCGACATCGTGCCACCATACTGGGAGGGCCCTATGCCCTCATGGTGCCTCTCTGCTTGCCGGCATGACAGCCAACGTTTCGGTGCATCAGTGAGTTCCGCACCTCCTCGTTACCCATGTACTGCTTCCCGCGAAATGCTTCCTTCATTGAGCTAAACAGATGGACGTTGGAAGGTGTGAGATTCTGATTGTAGATCGGATGAGGAGCAAGCTCCTCTCAGGTACATGTGGGACACCTTGCGTTGTCACGGAGAAGGAGAATTTAGTTTGCCGTTTCGTGGCTACGAACACGCTGGAGTCATTTCTTCGATTTTCTGAGGGTAATTAGTTAGTTACGTGTTCCATAGTTCACTTTAGCGATTCTTTTATTGAAATATACGGAACGAGTCAGTTTACACGATACCTAATCATGATCAGTAGCACAATACATTTCAGTATTGATGGTTGCACCATGACGGATGACATCACACGGAATTCCCCTGCAGATTGCCAGAAGACCGCCAACATGATCGTACCGGACGAGGATGCGACTTTGAACTTTTTCTTCGGAAGAGAAGTGACGTGCCACCACTTCATGGATTGCCGTTTTATTTCCGGTTCGAAATGATGAATTCATGCTTCGTCCCCTATGATGAATTTCGACAAAAAATTGTCACAATCAGCCTCGTAAAAGGAGTAAACAAGTCCTCAGTGATGATTCTTCGTTGCTCTTTGTGTCCTTCTGTTAGGTGGCGAGGAACCCAGCGCGCTCACACCTTTGAGTACCCCAACTGGTGGACGGGTGTGTAAGCACTACCGACAAAGATGTCCAGTTGTGCAGCGAGATGTTTGTTTGCGATCGTTCGATCATCTCGAATGAAAGTGTCTGTTCGTGCCAACACTGCAGGAGTCACGGCTGTGCGCGGCACGGCCTGGGTCACACAGGTCTACGCGACCTCGTGCCGATGACGACAGACGCCCCGCTCAACGACTCACCGTGCTTTTGTTCACTGCGAGGACTCCGTCCCCATTCTGCAAGCGCCTATGGATATCTGCGATGCTCTGGTCCTCCGCCAAAAGAAACTCAGTGACGGCTCTCTGCTTGGAACGCACCCCCGTTAAAGAGGCCATTTTGAAGGCTGGCTGTAGCGCCCCCGCCTATCAAAACTTCATGAAACTATAAGGTCTGAAGAGTGAATACTGCTCGGTGTTCCACAACAACTTCCGCATTTTTTCAACTGAAATTGGCCGAGAAAAAATGTATTGAATTACTTATTGATCGCCCTTCATACATGTTGTTACACGATTACACAATGAAATACAAACTTTTGCTTATGAGAAGAGTTTATATCGTTGTGGGAAGAAAGAGCACTTGAAATAGCAATGTAATCAGCCACAATGTTACAGATGTGCTCCTTTTGGCCACAAGGCAAACGAGGGTGGAAACAGAAAGCGTGGTAACGGAAATAAGCAATGGAAAATGTTAAACTTAAATGGGGCTGTTTCTTCCGTTGGAAAACATTCCCAGTGAGTCAGCGTACTTCAGACACTAACAAACAGACTGGCTGCTGTTTGCTGGGCTTCGTAAATGGTGAAGGATGTAAATTTTTAATCGATACCACGCACATGAAATCTGTAATTAGTCTAGATTTCGTGGGTCGAAGAAGACTAGGGACTCCAAAGCATAATTTACGCGCTGGAAAATAATGATTTGGTATCACTGGGGGCAACACACCTCGTTGTTAGCATTTAAACTATGGAGTTCCGTGCGCGTGTGGAAGCGTCGACAACTGTGAGACAGCGGTGTTCCGCGATTATCGGACTTGAATTCCTGGAAAGACTTCGTGCAAAAATTAATCTTGAACAGCGTACGGTTGGACTTCGTGGGAACTTGTTTCTGATGAGTGCAACAGTAGTAAATGTTTTAGTTTCACACGGTACTCTGATTACCAAGGTGTCACCAAATGAACTGTGCACATGTACATTAAAGATAATTATGCGTGACAAAGTACCTGATGATCCAGGGAAGTTGGTTTGGATATCTGTAGATGCCGCGTGCCACAGCAGAGATTGTGTGGGTCTGGACCACAGAAGAACAATGAATCATTAGATGAAATGAACTGTTTTATATGAAGAAGCGTTGCACGCCTAATCAACGTTAACGAGGAACTAATGATTCCGGTAAATTTTGATAACTTTGAAAAATGAAATGAATCTCCCAAAAGGATTAACTACAGCGAATATAAAGATACTCGGGAATGATCATATCGATGAATCACAAGATGATCGAAGCATCAAACAAACTGTCAATGCGTGTGTACTACGTATCATAATTCGTCACTTGTGGGCGTTATAAATAATATAAATAATTTGTTTCTGCGTGTGAGGATGAGAATACAGATCATACAATTAATAATATTTCAAAGTATTAAGATTAAACAATATTATTTCCTCACACACTGTCTGGCGTGCGAACATTGGTGGCTGAAGTCGTCCGTTTGCTAAGTATTTTTGCATTACCATGTGAAATACCGGACTTCTTGCAGTAAAATTGTCGTGAAGATTGACTTGTGGTTCTTTTATGTTAGGACTTTATAATTTTGCATTCGATTGTACACAAACCTCTGCCATGTGGCAGCCGCTTACATCATTGTTAAATCTACTAAAATGAAAAAAGACATAGAGATTAATGAAATATACAGAGGGGTCCAAAAAAATGTATCCACTCTTTAAAAGTCCATAACTTGCAAACTAATTGACGGAGTTGTCTCATCTTTGTTAGTATAACAGTTTGTAGTTCCACCAATCGCCACACAAGCGTTGTATTGCGTTGTTTTGTTTTGTCAGATGACAGTCGCCAGATAGTCAGTGTTTTATTTTTAGTTGCACCTAGTTACTCGAGTAAACATGGCTGGCGCAAGGCTTACATTCGATAAAAGGAAGTCAGTTTTGAAGTGGTATTTTAAGTAAGAAAACATTAATGAGGTTCAACGGCAATGGCGAAATGAGTATCAAGCAGAGCACCGACACATTTAACGATTCGTCCCATTCGAGACAAATTTGAAGCCGAAGGCTGTGTTAAAGATGTACATAAACAACGATCTGGACGACCTGTAACAGTAACAAGTCCAGTTAACTCCTGTCGTGTGTTACAATAATTCACTCGCTCACCACACAAGTCTGTGAGACACTGTTGCCCTGAAACTAGAGTGAGTCGTTCAAGTGTTAGGCGAATTTTCAAAACAGCAAAGTGGAAGTGCTACATCCCACGATTGCTACGCGCAATGAACGAGGAGGGCCCAGATCGTAGAATGTAGTACTGCGAGTGGTTTACTAACATGGTGCGCAACGATGAAGAGTTTGCAGAGATGATTGTGTGGTCTGATGAGGCACAGTTCAAACTCAATGGTACAGTAAATCGCCACAATTGCATCTACTGGGCCGCCGAAAATCCGAAGGTCCATGTAGACAAAGCTGTGAATTTGCCAGGAGTAAATGTGTGGTGTGGGTTGTCTTACCGGAGCTTGATTGGGCCATTCTTCTTTGACGGCACAGTTACCGGTGAGATGTACCTTCAGATGCTTCAGACATCCATTTTACCTGCCATCCGAGACTTGTATGGAGACGGAAGAGTTTACTTTCAACAAGATGGTGCCCCAGCCCACTACCAAAATCGTGTTAGCGCCTATCTGGACGAAAATCTACCCGGAAGATGGATAGGCCGTAGAGGTACTGTTGAGTATCCACCACGTTCCCCAGACCTAACTCCTCTGGACTCTTACCAGTGGGGAACACTAAAGGACGTCGTTTATCCACAAAAGCCACGCACATTGGATGAACTTCGAGAATCCATTGTACATTCATGTGCAAATATCCAACTGAACACGTTGCAGTCAGTAGTTCGTGCTGCAGTTCGGCGGCATCATTTTTGTATGGATGTTAATGGTGACCATTTCGAACACCTACAGTGGTATCTTTAAGCTGGACTTTAAGCTGCACTTTCACCAAAAATGAGACGACTCCATCAATTAGTTTGCAAGTTATGGACTTTTAAACAGTGGATACATTTTTTGGACCCCTTCGTACATTCAAGAAATCACATAAATTATGAATAGACACGTACATACAAATAATAATTGTTGCTTGGCAGTATATTAATATAAATGAGTAAGTCGACGTGCCTCTTTAAATCTGCCTATGTTCAGTATGTAACAAAACGTCTGGAGAGACGGAGCAATGACAAAATGCGTCCGTACAGAAACAGATTATCTCACCATTCTCAACATCGCGAAGAGAGAAAAAGCTGAAGTACAATACTAAAACATTTGCTGTTTTTTCGCCGCAACTACGTATTATTATTTATCGATAGCGCTTCATATCATGTCTTTAACAGCGCGAAAAATTATATTATCGCTTTCGCGTGCAGATGAGCCCTTGAACAGTGAACGGGAAGCCTTGGAAGCTTTGTTGTTAGGATATTCAGATTTATTCAGTATGGATGGTCCACTACCAGCAACTCGTATCATGCAGCAACTCACACCAACAGGTATAGCGTAATACCTGCAGACACTACCAGAAGAATTTATAGATCAACAATTACGTGAGGGTATTATCGACCATAGCTATGACATTTGGTCAGGAGATATTGTTATCGTGTCCAAAAGGTCAGTTGATGGTAATCTAAAGTACCGTATTTATTGTTATTAACGTTACTTGAATACACGAACCCCAACGGATACATGTCTGATCCCAGACATCATGGCTACATTAGACAACCTAGGACGATGTACGTATTTTTCATTGATTGTTCTAAGAGATGGTTGTCACCAGATGGAAGTGTTTCTTGAAGACAGACTCAAAACAGCTTTTACAATATCTTCAGGTCAGGACTGAAAAATGCTTCAGCTTCATTCCAACATCAATTAGAGGGGGACTTAATGGATTAAAACTAAGAATCTGTGTGGTAGATATTGATGGTATAATCGTGTATTCGAGAACTGTAGAAGAAAATGTTAAACGTCAGGATGAAGTATTTAGTAGACTGAGGGCAGTACACTTTACACTTGCTGTGGAGAAATACCATTTTGCTCAGACATAATTAAGTTATTGTGGGCATACTATTAGTCAAGGTAGAGTGAGGACAAACCCTCGACTTACTTCTGCCACATGTGATTTTCCAACACCATAAATTACTAAGCAAGTACAGTAGTTTATTGAATTACGCAATTATTAAAGTAACTAAGTGAAGAGATTCCTAGAAACTTCTCAGACATCAACTAAGCAGTTACGAAAATGTGTTAGTTTTCAGTGGATAATACAATGTCAAGCAGCGTTTGAGAAACTCAAGGAGATATTAATATCAGATCCAGCTTTAATATTCCCTGACTCTGAGCAGGAATTCATACTTCCATGTGATGTTTCAAATAATGCTTTGGATTGTATTTTAAGTCAGAATGTTGGCGGGAAAGAACATCCAGTGGCATATGCCTCCAAACAACCGAATAAGGCTGAAATGGTCACTGGCCACTGGCTTTAAGGTGTTGGGCAAAGGCAGAGCTCTGTTTTACCTGTCCCCATGTATTAAGAAGATGTTCTTGAAATCTAATTTAGAAGGTTCTGCCTGTTGGTCCAACATATCGTACATTACAATCTCGCTAATAGAGAACTTGACAACCTAAAGTATATCGCCCGTAATAATGGCTACAGTGTTGCACTCGTTGATAAGATATACGAAGACAAAACAATGCCCCTTCGGAGTTCACGCAATGCACCATCTGTCGCGGAGCACAATTACATTTCTTTGCCATTTATGGGCAATTTTAGTTATGAACTGGTAAAGCTTTTCGGGGGAGTGGGCTCCCGTATAGTATTTTCCGCTGCTACCAACCTGCAGTTTGTGTACATACATAATGAATCACCAAACAAGAGCAACCTTTCGGCATCGGGGGTACGTATCTGCTGGAGTGTCGCGATTGTAAAGTACGATATGTTGGACCAACAGGCAGAACCTTCAAAATTAGATTTCAAGAACACCTTCTCAATACATGGGGAGAGGTAAAACAGAGCTCTACCTTTGCCCAACACCTTAAAGCCAGCGGCCATAGACCTCCGCAAGTACAAAATCTCAAGATTTGGCATTTTGCGCAAAAGGGTAAGAAGTTAAACATTTTGGAAGAAACTGAAATATTTAGGCATATGGAAGACAAAGATTTGTCTCTCCTTAACGGCCAAATATTTGGCGCCAATCAGGCCTTTTTAGAAGTTATGAAATCAGTGTTATTTATGTAATCCTGGAGCTCTCATAATTCTGCCTAAATATGAGCAGTATTGAGTGTTATATGGGCGGCCTCTATATCTGAAATTACGGTCCTGTGTTTTTAATGTTTTCGTTCTAGTGGTATATGATACGTAAAATCTGTTTATGTACTGCATTTGTGTGTTGTATTATACACCTTGTTTTCTCATTTTAAATTTACCGCCTTCATTTATATTTTACTTCATCAAAATTTTAGGATATGTTATTGCACAGGTGTTGCCCCCAGTAATTCCATCTTATGAATGTTTTATGTGCGTTACATTTATAAAGTTTTAATGGGTATGTATATCCAGTTCACGATCTCTCATTCTTATCACTGCTGCGTGGCAGCGCCACCTATTGAGGTGATTCTGTATTAGGGTTCAGTACTAACTAGCACACGACGCTGTGGTGCGTTATGCTCACTACCTGAGCTCCCATCTTATTCTGTTACTCGCTCCTGTGAACGGAAACGCGTTATGCAGATCTTGGTGTCACTCGCGTCCATCTAGAAAAGGTAAGGTCTTATCATAAGGCTTCGGCAATATGACTGCATTTCTGAGTGTCCGATCACTGGTGAATTTTTATTTGATTTTACTATTTTATATTTCTAGTTTGTACTGAGTTTAACGAAGGCGATGTTGGCCTGATATATTCGACGATGCCCTTTGGCTAAAGTGACTAAAGGATTCTTCTAAGAAATACAAAATTAAGGTATTTGCTCTTTCAGTATTTGATCTGTTTATATATGCCTTTAGGTTATCCAAGTCTGCACAACGCGATAGCGATTCTTAAATAGAAGTATTTGTTCTCTGTTTTCTATGTAGATAACCTGAAGATGCGGCGTTGAAAAATAAAAAACTAAAATTGCAACCAAGACTGTTTTTTACCAATACTAAAACAGTATGTGTCTGTATCAGGCTTACCACGTAACAATAGTCATTCAAAATATGAAACCATCAGATAAGGGGCGCCCCAGGGTTCTATTTTAGGTCCCTTGTTGTTCCTATTATACATTAATGACCTTCCATATGCAGTGTCACAAAATGCAAATTTTATCTTATTTGCAGATGACGCAAGTATTGGTATAAAAAACAGTACTTGTGATCTCACTGAGCAATAAGCTAATGAAATATTTGTAAGTATCAATGGGTGGTTCACAGCAAATGGATTGTCGCTGAATTTTGACAAGACCCAGTACATACAGTTTAATACCTCACATAGAATACCTGACCCTATAAGTATAATGTATTGAAACAATGAAATTAAAGCTGTGGACAGAGTCAAATTTTTAGGGCTACAAATTGACCACAACCTAAATTGGAAAACTCACACTCTAGACCTAATGAAACGCCTTAGTTCAGCTACATTTGCAGTACACATGATAGCAGAAATAGGTGATTTAAAAATGAAGCAGTTAGTTAGTTTATTTGGCCTACTTCCATTCACTAATGAGGTATCGAATCATCTTTTGGGGAAAGAAAGAAAAATTTTAAAAATTCGGAAATGAGTCATTAGAATTATATCTGGTGTCAGTCCTAGATCATCTTGCAGAGACCTCTTTAAGAAACTTGGTATTCTAACTACTACTTCTCAGCAGAAATACTCATTGATGTCCTTTGTCATTTCCAACATGTCTCTTTTTACACAAAATAGTGCTAAACATAATTATAATACCAGAACCAAAAACAATCTGTATAAGGACTATAAAAGTACAAAAAGGAGTCAAATACATGGGCAGTCATATATTCAATAACTTAACCAGAGCATATCAAAGGTCTTGTAAGTGATAAAGATTGGTTTCAGAGTGAATTAAAGAACTTCCTGTTGGCCAACTCCTTCTAGTCCACCGATGAATATGTTCATAAGGATTATAGCTCATAACTCCATCTGCATTAGAATTCTATAATATCCATGTATCTGAGTAAAAAAAAAAAGTACCTTTGACTCTTTCGACATCTCAGAGACTCCTCTGCAAGAGATCCATGGAAAACGATAAATGTAATGTAATGTAACACAACTGATCTGTTTCCCACCTCCTGAGATGCTCGTTACTATGCTCTGATTGCACAGAGATAAGGAGGAGGGGGGCGAAGGGTAGGACTTTTTAACTTTTCCACAAACACTATAGGGCTATTTCCACCATCTTCAGTTTTTAAACACTATGACTGGCTGGAGATCGGGAGTACAGCACTGAGTGATTGTTTTAAGATAGGGAGGAGGGGTGTTTAAATTTTCTGGTGACACAGTCAGACTACTTCCGTCATCTTGGATTTATAATTCTGCCCTAAGATTGGCTGGAGACAAGGAGGGTGTGCAGTCCCCAGAGAAAATATTGAAAAAATAACTTACGCAAATATTAAAAAGATTTGATATGGACGAGAGCTTCTATCTCGATGCGAAATATTTTGTTGAGTGCGATACTGGCTGCACAGACGGCATAATTTTTCTCGTTTGTATTATTATTATATAAAATGTTAATTTCAATATTTGAGAGCGAAGATTACTAATTATGTACAATATAATCTACGTAAGTTTAACGTGAAGAAGAACAGCGGTCAGCTGTTCTTCTATTTTTTTTCCTCTTGTCTGATGTGGTAGAGATCGGACATGTTTGTTAATTGCTGACGAATGTTAGCTCATTTGTGATATTAATTCAATAATATAACAGTTTAAAGTTATTGTTTACCTTTATTTGTAGAAGGTGAGCCCTGTGTCACGTCCATTTCCCTTTAAAATCAGTATTCTGAGTAATTTTCAGCTCAACAGTTGCAGCCACCGCTGCAGCAACAGACGCCATTACGTGGCATTTTTAATTCACGCATTTAGCGGAACCGAAGAGATCGCCAGCTTAAAACATAACAATTATTTTTTCCACAGCCGCCTGACGCAGCGGAAGGAAACATAGTTTTTAAGATTTTTATTTTCAGTTATTCGCCGAGACCCAGAGCCACGACTCGAACTTCAATTATTTGTTAACGGCGATAAGAACAATCCTCTCGCGTGGGTGGGCAGTTGCAAATTATAACAAAGAAGTCATGCTTGTTAAAAATACAAAAATATTATTTGAGTTTTCAATTTAAATGCAATGTGTTTGTAAACTGGCTCATATTAAAGTAACTTTAATGAAAAGAAAAAATTAGCTCATCTTAATCTTTATTAACCAGACAGTTATTAAAAGCATAAACTCAAAAGTATAAATAAAATCTCAAAAATAATGTCAATTCAATTCAAAACCAAATCCAAATCACAATCACTAAAAAGTCTCGCAGCCACACATTTTATTTTACCATGAGAAGGGGTGTGGCCTCATACAGGTAAGGATGATGTCATCACCGATAAGAACGATGATGTCCCCGCTCTACATCTGCATGTAGACAACGCCAATGCAAAGGACAAGGTGGGTCAAAGTAACCATAGACATGCTACTGTAGTAAATGACATTGTCTGGTACACTACATCTTTCTACAACTTTTTCTTATTTTATGAGTTGTCATACTAGCAGCGCCTGTTCGGATTTGATTTACTTTGATTGTACCTTCATTTACCCATTATTTCTTTTTCGCTACTCTAGAGAGAAAATATTGTCGAATTATTGATCGTTTTGACAAAACCTGTTAATAAGACTGAAGACCCATTAGTTGCAACCTACATGTTGTCCAAGATATGCATGTGTGTGCAGGCTTCAACTGTCGAACTGTATCTCGCCAACTGTGTGGTGCCAATTCACAATGGAGTCCCCACTACTGCCTTCGTCCCTCCCCCTACTGCCCCATCTGGAACGGTGCAGGTCAAGTTATTTTATTTGCTCTCCAGACCTTGGTCTTACAGCCCAATTGGCTGTAATGAAGTATTGCATCGATACTGCTACTCTATCCCATATCACAGTGTAAAAATTATAGTGTCGACTTTACCGTTATGTCTTCTTGGTGGTGAAGGAAGCAATGGAAATTCGTTCAGCGAAAGATTTATTTAAAAGAGAGAGCAGTTTCAGCCTGGACAAAACACGGATTTCGGCGCTTTATTTGATCAACTCTCAAATATGTTTGTTGTACTACTGCATCGATATACTATAGATGATTCGGGGTAAGCTGATGGCTAACAATTTCAGTGGACCTGTCGCAGCAGCTTCGCGGGCCTAAAGTAACGTAACGCGATATTGTAACCGTTTCTATGGCGACACCTCATTATTCTCATGTAGATGAGTACTATTTTTGCATACAGCCATTAGCGCTTTGCAGTTGAAAGCTTGCAACAACACTGCAAGCTATTTGAGACCTTCTAATGCCGTGTTGACTACAGTATGCATCGAGAGTGTAGTCACAGTTGTATACAAACCAACGGAACGTCATATCTGGTCATTGTGTGTTATGGGGTGAACTGAAGAATGGGATACAACTCGTCAGCTTTGACCAATGACGTCATATTTTACTCATAGATACTAATTTGTTTCTTTTCGAGCCATAGATAATAAGTCGGTTACCTTCTGTGGCAAAGCATCATAATCGTAAACAGTAATAAATGAATGGGTTATTAAGAGATAGGTATTGTGTACTCTTTTTTGCCGCTGGTGGTAATTTCAAATCATTTGTGTCGATCTTTTGAGTTATACTGTTGTCTGATAGTGAATCATTTCTATCGCTGATTCCTCTGCAATCGACCTGTATCTTGAATTACGTAGGTCAACTGAAGAATAGGATACTGCTACTAATGAATGAAAAAAAGCGACGTACGTAACACTGGCATCCTGTACCTCAGTTGAAATACGAAGGTTCTGCCCTGTTCTTCAGTTGACCAGTATAGGTCGACTGAAGTGCAGGATACAAATTTTACGATTGTCGCTTTTTTCACGTTCGGTAGTGTACTCGTATGCTATTCTTCATTTGAGCTACATAGGCCAACTGAAGTACGGGACACGAATTTTACGTTTGTCCCTTTTTTCGCCTTCGCTAGTACTAGTATCGTATTATTCAGCTGACCTATACAGGTCAACTTAGGTACTTCGTGCCAATATAATGTATATTGGCACGAAGCGACATATGTCACATTACGTTCGAAATGTGATTGTATGCGATACATGTCCACGGTCTGTTTCTCTGTACAATAATCGTTTGTTTCTCAACATTCGTCTATAGTTTTAAATCTTCGTGATGGATCATCCGTGGTAACTTGTGACGTCAGTGCTCAAAGCCGGCGGGTTGTATCCCATTCTTCAGTATTCCCGCACTATGTGATCCTTCGTACAGTGATGCTGCTCTCATAGTCAAAATAACAAACGAAAATGCTGTAGCTGCACTCTGAGTGCTCACTCGGAAGACGAGCGAAAGGTATACGGCCGAAATATCAGTTCAATAAACGTAATCCCAACAGCTACACATCCTTTGTGCGACGCATCACTTGTGAATGTGTTTCTTTTGTAGTTTTAGGGATGGCGTTTGCTGGTGGGATTAATTACAACGACGAGGCCGATTTGGAGGCAGAAGGCGTCCAGCAGCGACGCCTGGAGAGGCTGCTGTTGTACACGGAGACCCACACGGAGGAGGACCTGCGCACGCACGACATCATGCTGGCCAAGGTCGGCCCCACCGGCTTCCAGTTCGACGACTACGTGGAGCCCGTCCACTTCACCGACCAGCGGCGGTGAGGCACGATTAGCAGTAGTAGTAATAGGAGCAGTTTTATTGATCCCTGGGTCAGAAAGTTATTGGATGGGTTATTTAGTTTTTCGTCAAACCACGAACGACTGTGTGCAGCCCTGCGAACACGACTTCCGTCATGTTAGATGTAGCAAGTGTCCACAGCATACTCTTCATGAAGATGCAGAAGAAAGAGCGACACTTGGCCACCGAAATGTTGAAACAAACATCCTGGTTCATGTGGTCACGGTAACCGGAATGAGTTGGTCCAAGTCACATAACGCAAAACACTTTTAAAACACCATACACCAACATCTGCCCTGAATTAGGACCCCTCCCCCCCCCCCCCCTCCACGAACTGAGGTGTATAGGCTTCATTGCGGCAACACGTCTTCCATCATTTGAAAAGAAGCAAAACCACTGTTCACCGGACCACCACCACACTACACGCCTCCAGCCCGCTGCCGGACAGTTTCAGTTTTGTTTTTCCCATTGAAGATGTGCAGCTTTGTACGGAACTGAGAGTAATGGCCTTTTGCGTGGTAACCGATTCAAAATGTTCATTTCATGCAGGTCACATCGCAGTATTCGTTGGGAACTGGTCGAGATGGAGCTGCATTCACTGACAGTAGCAACGCTTGTCAGTTGTGAAACCAGTTGTCACTGACAAATCACGACCCTCGCCTCTGGTCCCTGTCTGTCAGATGTGCTTTTACGACCACTGTTCTTAGCCAGTGTTACTTGCCTATGAGTGGTGCACCATCCCTTGTGCACGAGCTGGACGGTCCACGATAATGCGCCAACATATCGGGTAGCTTCATTCACGGTATGGTCACAGGCACGTCCAAATACAACAGGTCCTTTCTGCCTCTCTGTCCCGTCTCGACGTCGGGTCATACAACTGCCCCGCTTTCACACAACCGGAATCCACATATACGTGTACACCATTTGGGTAACGTGTCAAGCAACTGTTGGATTGATAAGTCCCTTATATCATTGCTATTACACCTGTTTAACAGAATCCATATGACGATTCTACCGAATGATGGATACCTTTGTTGATATGAGGCGTGTCAACGATTGCAAAGATCGAGCCGCTGACACTGATCTCAATTCATTATTCATCTTTCCGTCCCATATCGATCAGGTGTACGAAAGATGATACACTATGACACGGTTGTGGATGCGAATCCGTATCAGACAATAGAGGAACTGTCAAACACTCTTAAGCAAACTTGGTCGACCATCCAATAACATTTGAAGCAGACTGGTAAAGACAAACAAAGCTAAGCGATCTTATCCTATGCTTCAGCGGCGCTATACTGAAGCGTTTCTTAATTGCTTGTTCAGAACATGAAAAATAGGTCTTCTATAATAACCCAAAACGCAAAAGGAAGTGGTTCCCTCCGAATGAATCGCCACGAAGTACGGCAGCCAGGATTACACCAGAAAAAGGCACTTTTGTTTGTCTTGTGGAGTATTCGCGAGGGCTTTCATTCTGAGGTGCTGAAACCTGGACTAACTGTGAACACAGACCTATACTGTGAATCACTGGCTCAAGCAAATCAATCTTTAATCGAAAAGTGTCTAGCGGTTGTCAACGGAAAAGGCGTTATTCTGCAAGACGATGATGCAAGAATGTACTGCGCAAGGAGATCCCTGGAAAAAGAATAATGAATTTGGCTGAGAGGTGTTGCCGCACCCACCACACTCGCTCGACGTTGCGCCACCGTATTTCCATTTATTCCGATCACTACAACATTTTCTAAGCGGCAAAAAATTTGAAAGTTTGTATGATGTCCAAAATGCCATTCCAGATATTATCCTCAAAAACAAGCTGATTTTTATCGACCCGGCAGTGAAAATATTCGCACAAGACAGCAAACGGCTGGTAATAGCGATGCTGATGATATAATTGATTAAAAGTAAAAATTTGTTAACATTGCATCTCTTTGAATTACGTTACCTTCAGGTGCCCTTAATATAACATAGGAAAAAATCTGAGCATGCAGCGTATTCACTGTCGGAGTTCAGTCTAACTGGGATTCCGTCAGGGCTTGGGACAATGTTCGTTCTAAGTGTCTTGTTTCTCAGCACCGGTGGTGCTTAGACGGGTACCCCTCATTTGTGAGTGCGAGCGGCGGTCAAACATTGGCGCGACTGTACCCTCGTCCATAAAAACGTTTTAAAATTTGAAAATTAATAATTCGGCTTTCTGTCAGCAGCTTTCACTTTGAATACCAGACGGAATCACGCGGAATCACGCGATATTAAATGAGGTTTAGACCTGTTCATTGACTTTATGTACTACCTGAACTTCCCGACTGTCTGCTAGATTATACCCCAGGATTTGACTAATCTTGTATCGAAAGTGTAGCAGTCTGTCAGTGGCACATTTTCCGAACTGCACCATAACCCAAAGAGGTCTTTGTGTCATTCATTAGAGTACTTGACACATATTAGTAGTAGTATAGTAGGATTTGTAGTACACTTTTGATATCAAATAGACATACAAATTAATTAAATTATCAACTAAAGACCCCCGCCCCGCGACCGGGCCCACTCCCGACCACACCGCTGCCGCCCCACCCACCCTCACCCACCCCCACCCCGACCCACCCAAGATCCCAAATGACGTCACATGTTTCCTCGGCTGCACATGTGCCGAAACCATCTCCTCCCCCTCCCACTCACTTCCCCCACCCCCCCTCCCACAACCTACCCTATTGAAGGGAATTTCCAAATTTGGCGGGAATTTACTAGCCCCAGAGCTGTGCTCGCATCCCACCCAACCCCATCCAGGTATTGGCAGGGAAATTAAAGTTCGTATTATCCTTTCCAAGACATGAGCCCTGGTCCTCCTGGGCGGAAAGCCCAATTGCACCAACCAGCCCCCCCCCCCCCAGCACAATTAAACTACAGACGCAATAGGAATTGACTGGAAATTAAAAATGGCGGTGCCATTCCTGGGACTCGAACCCTGATTCTACTGGATGAAAAGCCCAAGTGCACCAGCTAACACATGGAAAGTATCCAGATGCCGGAGAGGAAGCTTATGATAGTGTACTTTATTTATTTTGGACTGGAAACTGACACAAATATCGATCCTAATTACATAATTAATCACAAAGATCAGGCCTAATTTCACAACTATATGCATGGCGCTACACAAGGACGACATAAAATCGTAATACAACTCAACATCTGATGATGCCATACAACTGGTGTTATCCTGCTGGGAAAGAATTTCGCAATACCACTCGAAACTAGCGACAGACACACTCACACTATACCCTACACCTACAAGCTGGTGGGAAAAAGGCTGTCTTTATTCTTTTTGGTGGGAAGTACGTTCAACTGACAAGAAGCTGGCGTTGGACAGAGAGGAGTTTAAGAAGTGTATAACCTCTAAGGCTACAGTATCCATCGCTGTTTGATGTCAAAGTTTGCTACAGACGCCTGCTCAAAAACCATCCTGCAGCCCAGGTAATCAGAGCCAATACATGATACCACGACTGATGGAAAAAAAATGAATCGCAGATTTAATTGCACTTTGAACTTGTCGTAAAAACCCAGCACTCATATTTAACAGGTCATAATGCAGCACATGTAGTGGGGAAAATCCTCGTCCTAAAAGACTGCAAAGGGGGCAGTAGTTGTGTGTGAATTCTCCTCGATAGGTGTCCACAAACTGCCGAAATTCGAGGTCCTCTTCCTCCCTCATTCCCTCCATCCACCTACAGGGAGAACACAGGCTTGTTGAAACGGCCAGCTGCTCCGCAGAGCTTCTCACAGCTTCACTGTGCCATCGCTACCCGCCCTTTGCTGCCATGCTCTGTGGTCGCTGGCCGCACTCGGATTTCCACCATGTGGCAATAAAGTGTCTTCCATCACAGAACGAGAGCCCTGTTGGAGGTGTTGGGCGCCTGCCTAGTCTGTGTGAGGTCGCCACCGCAGGTGCGCTCCCTAACCCTCAGGGTCGGCTGTGTCACTATAATGTAGACGAACCAGTTGCACTGGAGGCGGCCATCCTTTTCATTGAAACGTCCCCTTAGAACAATTTATACAAAACTGTGCTTAAACTGACACACAATATTTTTAGCGCAACGCAATCTGACTATCAAAGATCCCTGCAAAAGAATGGCCCTGAGTAACATTAAACTATACCTTTCAGAAATCACTTACCTCACAAAAATCTTCGTTACTCTAACTACTGCAATACAGCGAGCGCCACTCCTGCCAGCTAAATAAAAGATTCAAACTACTGAAGGCACTAACTACTGATAGAGATAGTTAGCAAATGAAAGATATTAATAGAGAACAAACAATGTATTTACCTTAATATCATCACAAGTCATAATATATGTCATTTCAAAATTCCGCTATCTCTCTCCTCACATCCACCACTGCTGGCGCCTCACCTCTAACTGCGCAACGCTACGCGTTGTTCACATCCAGCTGCCACTGCCCAACACTACAATGGCAGACAACAATGCAAACTAGCCACAGACTGCACACAGCACAGCCATACAGAGAGCGCTACGTGGCGGCGGCGTTACCAATATAAGAACCTAAGCAGCCTACTTACATAGCCCCCATGCTCCCCACAAAAAATTTTACAAAATATTTTTGGGCAGTGGCCAATAATGATTTGAAAATAATTTTCATAATTACAATAACAAAGATATCAAATGCACACACTTATTTATACAATGTTGGTCAAAAGCTAAAATTTTCTCACAGTCCATAAAGACAGTCCTGATCATTCACCATAATAGTAATTACAGATTTTTTCACAAAGTCTTATTAGTAAAAGAAATTGCACACAGAAGTAGTGGATTTCCATGCAATCTTGACAAAGTAGTGTTGTCCTTCCAACGGAAAGACAGTGCTGACTCTTGACATGCAGACAGGTAATGGGCCACAACAGAGCAAACCCACAGCAGAGTCATTCGACGTTTTGAAGAATATTGGTAGGTAGGTCATCACAGAGCAGACCCACTGTAGTCCTGGTAGAGATTACGGTATTGGTGGGCCACCAGAGGTGTAGACCCAATGCAGTCCTTGTAGAGATGGCCAGCAGCCATCTGTTGTGACTGTGCGGGTGCACAATCACCATTGAAGGGTCTTGCAGTTAATATAGCAAGTCCATAACCACCACTTATGCACTCACAAAAATTTTGGAATTGTCCTTAGAACCAGCAATGCTGTTATCCAGTCCCTTGCTGAATTATTAACACACGTGCAAACACTAACAGTCCCTACTTCTCACATATTGTCCATATACTATGACCAACAGAAATGTGTGCAGTGAAATGAATGCTTACAACTTACTTAAATTGACGAACTGGTGTCAATTACAATATTATAACATTAGAATACAATTACAAAGGTACAAAATACATCATTAAAAACATAACAATACAGATAACATTTGTAGTACAGGCTTTACAACAGAATAGAAATAAACATATACATCAGTGTTACAGGAATTATGACATAAGTACATACATAAAAGATCAGAATAATTACATCAACTTCACACATGAGCATTAAAACAAAACGGAATAAATAATGTCTAAGCATATTTATAAGGTAAATAACATATTATTAATGCCAATTATATTTGAGGATAACAGTATTCCTCATCATAGTGAATGTAGCTTAATATTAAAAGAAGAAAAAATTCTATGAAACTACACAGAGACAGGAAGAAAACAAATACACAAGGGTACACAAACACATAGTGGGATAACACAAAAGGAAAGGACAGGGTTTGTTTTCAGTGTAACATTTGGTACTGCAGTCCACCCCACAACTTCATTCGATAGATCTTTCGTCTTATTTCAACATTTGTTTCCACCAAAAAAATCCTATCCAAGTATGCTTTCTGTATTCTGTTCACATCCTCTTTCAAAAATAGTTTTTCTCCACTGTGCACTACTTTTTTTTGGCCAAACTATTTTCTTATAGCTTCTTAATGCATTTCTTCCAATTCATCATAGTTAGTTTCTTATATAGTCTACCCCTTCTTAAGCTAACTTAAATCTACCGAGCTCAGATATATATACCAAGGGACGAGGCAATGCAGCAGCATACAACAAATCAACACAAACAGCAATGACAAAAAATTCCAATTTGCAAAGCAAGCAGCAGTAAATCTAAATTAACAGAAAAAATGCAAAATTACAACTAATATGAGCCAATGTGCAGCAACAATAAAAGCTTAACAGAGTAATACAAAGTTAAATTCAATAACACTATGCCTGGCAAACAGCAGCAGCAACTTATATCTAAACATGACAAAGCTCAAGCAGAAAAAATATTACAGTAAAAACAACAATGCAAATAAGGGAAATGTGTATTCACATTTTAATGTCTATGTAATTAAAGTGGTGCACCATAAAAACTAATTCTACAAAAAATTACCAAGTAATTGAAAAGAAAATTATATATGTAGTTATTGTTATCAGTCCCTTCTTATTGTTCTTTCCATTCCAAGAGCTCCTTTTTCGAAGAATGTGGATCAGAAAATAATTATTTAATAAATCTGTTGACAGAAAGTGTTCACATTAGCAGATGCATTTAAGTTTATTTTATAAAAGCAATGCTGCAACACAGCTGGAAACTAGATATCAAATGAAATAAGCAACTATGTACAAAGTAAAGCATAAGAGCATCATTCAGTAGTCATGAGGCATTTCATAAGTTAGTAGAAATTCTCTCAATTCTCATAGAAAAAAACTTGTCATAATTAGGTGTGCAGACGTACAAATATTTCCCATCAATTCATAAGCATTTCAGTAAGTAGCACAAAGTACGAGTAATCATATGTTTTCAAGTAACGAGCGTGTCGTATTAGCGATGCTTTCTACAAAGGAATGTCAATAGCGAGGATAAGGGCCTCCCTTTTTTTTCTACCTGTCCCTCTGAAATGCACACACTAATGGCTTTTTCTCAAGGCGGCTGGCACACCTGGCCGCTCACAACGCATTACGTCATGGTCACTTACCTTTCTTACCGAAATATTTACGACAGCAGTTTCCGCTACAGTGACAGTCTCATATAAAATTTCACAGGTCGAGAATTTACGTTGCAAATGTGTAGAAACAAAATCCTATGAATATAACAGTGTTCAAAACGTTTTCGTCGGCATTGTGATACATTCATGCATTTACACACATTTCATAACTCTTAAAGTACGATTCTTGGTTTCCAATAACCTTTTTCACAAACCAGAGTCCCTAAACACTACTCATATTCCTTACCTTATTCGTCGACACTTCTTCAATATTTCATCATAACAGATACATAGCATAATCAAATAACTCATATAGCATCAGCTTATTGATCATAAACATACCTGAACAGCATAATACACATCGTTGTCATAAAAATAACATCATAAAACCTCAGTCAAATCTCAAAATCGTCGTAGCTTTCTGCAATAATTTCAAAATCTAAAGAAGATTCTCTGCTCATTTCAGTAGTGTGATCTACCTCAAACGTACTTTAAAAATCATGATCTCATACCAAATACATCATTCAAAGCTCTCATAGTATTACAATGGGTCTGAAAAAACATGAACAGTTCACGAAGTACAAACAAAATACAATTTCGTAAGTGTGAAGTTATCCAACGGTGTAATAGCGTAAATGTGTGTCACTGATGTAGTAAAAAAAATGTTTGTCTTTCACTTAAATGATCAGATAGCTGTGTAATTTATGTGTCAGAGAAATATGGTACCGATGTGTTAAGTTGTATAAGCAAATACCATATTAGCTAGGGCTCCTTGTGCTTGCCAAACACATGGTACACAAAGTAGGCATGTACCCCCCTGAGGTTTGTTGTAATTATACCCTCAGGTGTTACAGATTACAGCAATGGAATGAAATGTATCACAGAAAACTTTCTTTGTATTTCAAAAATCTTGAAAAATAAATGGTTTAAGTACAAAATTAAGTACTCAAATGCGTGTCCTGTAGCGCTAAATGTGCATCTTGTTGTAAGATAATCTCTGTGGAAGTGTCGTAGTTATTTTCCTCCGAAAGCTAAGTTCTGCAGAAGCCAATGTACTTACCTCATGATAAACAAAAGTGAAATGCTGTGCGTATAGCTATCTTAGTTATTACGCTTATTGTTGTGATGAAGAACGTACTGTGCTGTAATGCATTGTTGTGCTACGAAAGAGGCTGTCTCATTGTAGCTATACCACAAAAGTTACTACTAAAACATGTTTTACTTTCCAGAATAATACAGAAAAACTGTGCAGATAGGAAACAGAACCACTGCAAACAGATTCTAAGTCTGACAAAGCATACTAGCAATGTAAAGTGAAAAGTTATATGGCAAAGACAAAGTTAAAAGGCAGATTATCTTTCAATAAACGGTTTCACATGTGAAATGTGGTGTAAACCTTTACTCTTCCTAGTACGTAGTGTTTCAACTTCGACGCAATTATCATGTGGTATACGTCGGTAAAAAATACTGGAATTTTTCTCAAGGTTAGCGTCTATGTTATTTTTCCCTGAGCCAGCGGGCGCAAGTGGCTGCCTGCGGTGCGAGTCATTGTGTGTTTCTTTGTTGGCACGCGTCGTTCCTGGGATTAGGAGACCTAACTTCTACAAATTCGCTTTGATGAGATGGCTCTTCCCTGTTTGAAGCTCGCCAGTTCTGATGAAATTCAGGTCTGTCGTTAAGTCGGTAGTTGACATAGTTTCTTGTTTGTTGGTCATGTGGTGGAGAATTTCTCTCGGAATCGTAATTGCGTGGTGGACCGTTGCATCTGAAGTTATTCTGTCTCCCTTGATAATAATTATTTTGGATCCCATATTGTCTGTTTCTATGGTTGTCTCTGTCACATTCATTACTATGGAAAAGCGATCTTTCTCTGTAACTATTACTCTGCCAGTGGTTGTCATACGGGTGGTGTCTGTTTTGGTCACGATTTACGTTGTAAGAATAGGCTTGTCGTGTCCAGTTATTGTTTCTGTCGTCACGGAATTGTGACGGATGTGACCTGTAGTAATTGTTTTCCTGTTTTCGCATCCCACGACTGTCAGTGTCAATTTCTAGTTCTTGTAACAGTCCCTGAAAAGCTTCAATCTCGTCTTTGCAACGTCCTGCTAAAATAATATGCTGTAAATGTTCAGGCAGTTTGATTAAGCAAATGCGGATGAGTTCTGAGGGGCTATATGGGTTTGACAGGTACTGATTCTTGTGCAACATGTCTTCAAAATATTTCACAAGACTGGAAAATTCAGATTGTTCGAAATGTTTCATCATTATGATGCCATGTTTTACTCGGTCTTGTGTGGCTTGAGACCAATATGCTGAGAGGAAGGCATGGTAAAATTCTCCTTCACTGTGGCAATCGTGAATGACCGATCGCATTCTTACAACTGGTTCATTCTCTAAGTAGCCACACATAAATTCTAACCTGTGCTCTAATGACCAGCTAGGAGGAAAACAATGAGAGAATTGATGGAGCCATGCTTGTGGATGAATGTCGTTGGCAGAGTTCTTAAACGTTTTGAATTTACGTGTAGTAATGAACAGCGTATAGTCAAAATCATCATGTCGGCGAGTCGCATATCGGTCATTGTTAGGTCGTGTCGGGCGTTCCATCTCAAAATTCGGTGCACATTGCCAATTTCTTTCATCCGAAATGCCCTGTGTTATTATTTTGCGGCTTTTCCGTATTTCTAAGTCCCTCTTCCCGTGTTGGAGCGCGAGTGTCCTCTGAAATTTGTAACTCTTGTATTACCTGTGTCAGCTGATCTTGTACTTCCCGGATTTCTCTTTGATGTTGCGTGTCAATTTGATTCAGATTTTGTTTCAGTTTCCTAATTTGTTCGCTCTCTTCTGTGTCATTAAAGACTACCGGTTTTGCGTCATTCTGATTATCATCTACCTTCGTAGATAAATTATTTAGCTGATCCGAAAGTTCAGCTACTTTCTCTGATAATGAACTAATTTCCTCCATGTGTCTTTCTACTGTGTCCTTTAAGTTTTCCTGAGTTTTTGCAAGTTGCGTAACCGAATCGGTAGATGCAACTGAGTCAATTTTAGCCCACAAGGTCTCATGATTTTCATGAACAATAGTTTGGAGTTCTTTTATGGCTGCTTCGTGATTCTGTAATGCATTTTCATGCCGTGAAAAAATAGGTTGAAAATGCTCACAAATTTGTGTTTTTACATAATTACAGACTTTTTGACATTTCGATTCAATGTTATGTAACTCAGTAGTTAAATCTACACGTGTTTGTTCAAGCTTATGTTCCACTGAGTCTAACTTTTGAAGCTTTTGTCCCATTGTGTCTAACTTTTGAAGATTTTTTTCCATTGTGTCTAACTGTTGCTGTGTTTGTCTCTGATTTTGTTCCATCGTGTCTAACTTTTGAAGATTTTGCTGTGTTTGTCCCATTTGTTGTATTAATTGTAATAACAATGCATTGGTGTCTGAAACATGTTCCTCAGTGCTTTTCGGCAGTGAATTTGCACCGGCAACATTCACATTTTGACAAGCGGAAAATGTGTCTTGACTCATTTGAAAAAACGGTGAGAACCCAAAACCTGAGTCTACAGTGTTTGCAATAATGTGTTCTGTCATTCCCGATTCCTGAGGCGAGCTGTTGCCGACCGATCGATAGATAATGCTTCCCTGTTCACTACCTGTTTCACTGTCTACACCATTATTTGACGCCCGCTCCATTTCCCTGTGCACAGTTACCAAATTACTACTTGGAATGTCTGTTAATTCACTACACAGTGGTGCTGATAAGCTACGCTCGTCGTCACTATTATTTCTCAGTTTACTTTGGAGCGTAGTGTTACGTTTTTCACACGCCATTATTGTGACAATATTTCACACGATAACACAGAAAAACACAATTTGAAGAGCAAAAATAAGAGAACACATTAACATAGCGCTGAAAATAATAATTAGTTAATAGCAGCTGCGAAATACTTGGTGCAAATCTACATGCATGCCACAACTGTTTTACAGTACAACAATGAAAGACTGCAACTACAAAGGAAATTCTCTCTATAATTACGCACTAGCAATAAACAAAAGCTACACTAAATACACAAACTACAAGAAAAAATCAGAAGATTCCAGTGAGGTATCCTGGCAGGGTCGCCATATGAAACGTCCCCTTAGAACAATTTATACAAAACTGTGCTTAAACTGACACACAATATTTTTAGCGCAACGCAATCTGACTATCAAAGATCCCTGCAAAAGAATGGCCCTGAGTAACATTAAACTATACCTTTCAGAAATCACTTACCTCACAAAAATCTTCGTTACTCGAACTACTGCAATACAGCGAGCGCCACTACTGCCAGCTAAATAAAAGATTCAAACTACTGAAGGCACTAACTACTGATAGAGATAGTTAGCAAATGAAAGATATTAATAGAGAACAAACAATGTATTTACCTTAATATCATCACAAGTCATAATATATGTCATTTCAAAACTCCGCCATCTCTCTCCTCACATCCACCACTGCTGGCGGCTCACCTCTAACTGCGCAACGCTACACGCTGTTCACATCCAGCTGCCACTGCCCAACACTACAATGGCAGACAACAATGCAAACTAGCCACAGACTGCACACAGCACAGCCATACAGAGAGCGCTACGTGGCGGCGGCGTTACCAATATAAGAACCTAAACAGCCTACTTTCATCATGTCCTATTGTTTAGCTGACTATACAGGCTGCTGTGTTGGCGTTATTAGCGTCGCCTTAAGGTGGAGGATAGATGGTGGACAGCCGAGTTTTGCGGGCCATATGGACCGTTCTCCAGATGAGCAGGCTTATGCTTCTTATTTCCCTTTTGTGTTGCCTAGGACCGCCGCCATAAGGGCATGCTGCGTATCATGAGTGGCGCAAAGGGAGTGGCAGCAGGGGCGCTTCTGCAGTGACCAATCGCCGCACAGAGCCACTCTCTGACTAAGGTGGGGGGGGGGGGGTTGCACTTTATTGCCAGTTGGTGGAAAGCCGAGTGCGGCCAGCGACCACAGAGGATGGCAGCAAAGGGCGGGCAGCAATGGCGCAGTGAAGCTGTGAGAAGCTCTGCGGAGCAGCTGGCCGTTTCAACAAGCCTGTGTTCTCCCTGTAGGTGGATGGAGGGAATGAGGGAGGAAGAGGACCTCGAATTTCGGCAGTTTGTGGACACCTATCGAGGAGAATTCACACACAACTACTGCCCCCTTTGCAGTCTTTTAGGACGAGGATTTTCCCCACTACATGTGCTGCATTATGACCTGTTAAATATGAGTGCTGGGTTTTTACGACAAGTTCAAAGTGCAATTAAATCTGCGATTCATTTTTTTTCCATCAGTCGTGGTATCATGTATTGGCTCTGATTACCTGGGCTGCAGGATGGTTTTTGAGCAGGCGTCTGTAGCAAACTTTGACATCAAACAGCGATGGATACTGTAGCCTTAGAGGTTATACACTTCTTAAACTCCTCTCTGTCCAACGCCAGCTTCTTGTCAGTTGAACGTACTTCCCACCAAAAAGAATAAAGACAGCCTTTTTCCCACCAGCTTGTAGGTGTAGGGTATAGTGTGAGTGTGTCTGTCGCTAGTTTCGAGTGGTATTGCGAAATTCTTTCCCAGCAGGATAACACCAGTTGTATGGCATCATCAGATGGTGAGTTGTATTACGATTTTATGTCGTCCTTGTGTAGCGCCATGCATATAGTTGTGAAATTAGGCCTGATCTTTGTGATTAATTATGTAATTAGGATCGATCTTTGTGTCAGTTTCCAGACCAAAATAAATAAAGTACACTATCATAAGCTTCCTCTCCCTCATCTGGACAGTTTCCATGTGTTAGCTGGTGCACTTGGGCTTTCCATCCAGTAGAATCAGGGTTTGAGTCCCAGAAAGGGCACCGCCATTTTTAATTCCCCGTCAATTGAAAGCGCCTCTGTTGGTTTAATTGCATTGGGGGGGGGGGGGCGCAATTGGGTTTTCCACACAAGTGGACTGGGGTTCGAGTCCCGGAAAGGATACCGCCAATATTAATATCCCGCCAATTCCCAGGTCGGTGTAGGGTCGGATGTCAGCATAGCCCTGGGACAAATAAATTCCCGCCAAAATTAGAAATTCCCATCAATAGGATAGGTTATTGGAGGTGGAAGGGTGGGGGAGAGGAGGGGGAGGAGGAGGAGGGGGCTGGGGCACACGTGGAGCTCAGGAAACGTGTGAAGTCATGTGGGGTCAGGGGCGGGTGGGGGCGGGGTTATTAAAATTTATCAGTTTAATTAATTGGCATATGAGTTTGATGTCAAAAGTGTCCTACAAACCCAACTATACTGCTAACCATACTTATTTAAATCGCATTTTATAGCGCACTTCAACTTTAACCACTGTTTCTATTAATGTTGTCCTATCAACTTTCAGATAACTTGATACTGAACACTACCAGTTCGACTAAAGACAAATATTCTGCTAGATTTATTGAGTTTTGTTCATTTCTGATATAATCACATCTGTTATGAGACAGTCGTAACCGGTTTCGATCCACTTTGGCCATCTTCAGATGCTAAAATAGGAAAGATGAAAAGCTTATATTAAAACCTAAAACAAAAATATTTGAAATACCTCTATACGTGAGCTAAGTATTAGAATACTAGCGGATCATACCTAAAGGTAGCAGTTGATGAACAAATGTTCGCGCATTGTTTATTACGGAACTGAAAGAACCGAGGATACTCTACAGTGAACATAAACGATTTGCATCCTAGGCATCTTTCAATATTTACAACTACTTATTGTTCACATCCGCCGCTCGTGGTCTCGCGGTAGCGCTCTTGCTTCCCAAGCACGGGGTCCCAGGTTCGATTCCCGGCAGGGTCAGGGATTTTCACCTGTCTCGAGATGAGTGGGTGTTGGTGTGTCGTCTTCTTCATCATCATTCATCCCCATTACGGTCGGAGGAAGGCAGCGGCAAACCACCTCCATTAGGACCTTGCCTAGTATGGTGGTGCTGGTCTCCAGCATCGTTCCACTACGCTCTGTCAAGCAGCATGGGACTTCATTTCGATTAATTCAGCTCAGGTAGTCGCTGGGTCTTACATCCACTGTGTTTCACAATGTTTTGATGATTTAAGATTTGAATAACACACAGTTTAATCGCGAATCAAGGTTGAACATTTTACACAAGGTTCAAATGGTTCAAATGGCTCTGAGCACTATGGGACTTAACATCTGTGGTCATCAGTCCCCTAGAACTTAGAACTTAAACTAACTAACCTAAGGACATCACACACATCCATGCCCGAGGCAGGATTCGAACCTGCGACCGTAGCAGTCGCGCGGTTCCGGACTGCGCGCCCAGAACCGCTAGACCACCGCGATCGGCTAGTCCACAGGTACAGCTATCACAAGGTTACATATGAAATATTGCAGTTGACTGAGAACCATTCATGGCTACACAATACCTGAGGCGTTCACCAGTTTGAGCGTTTCCACCCAGTTTCTGACATATCCTCGGAATGCAAGCTTCTCGGCCGGATTGGACCTGTCAAGCTTCGAATGGTACAATGTCAAAGTCAATGGTCAAATGGCTCTAAGCACTATGGGACTTACATCTGAGGTCGTAGTCCCGTAGACTTAGAACTACTTAAGCCTAACTAACCTAAGGACATCACACACATGCATGCCGAGGCAGGATTCAAATCTGCGACCATAGCAGCTGCGTCGTTCCGGGCTGAAGCGCCTAGAATCGCTCGGCCACAGCGGCCGACAGTACACTGTCGCCTTCCAAAAACACCATAGGTGAAAGTCTGTCACAGTTAAGTGCAGGAATCGGATATCGCCTCTGAATTTTGATATGCTTACGAAAGGCACGTTAAGCGCTCACGACAGATTCGCCGTAGCGAAAACAGCACTCCACCGCGAACTCATCGTGTTGCTTCGATCAGCACGACGCGATTACTGACCTGTATATGGGACGAAACTCGATAATCCGCACTGCTAATAGACATCAAACCATTGTGACACTCCCATGCGTGCTCTAGCTGATTATTACGGGGCCTCCCTGCGACCGACCCTCTGCCTGTCCAGCGCTTACACACCCTGCAGTTGGAAGGAGAGTGTCACCAGCGGGGTGCAGCTCTTGTGGACAGTGGCGTAAACACCTAGTAGCCAAGAGCCGCCGAAAATGTGCACCACATGGATAGTTCCTTTGTCTCTTTCACTCTGTTTTAAATACGGTTTCAGAGGTTCCCGATCCGTGTTTTATTTTATATTTTAAGAATAACTTATCAAGATATTATTGTAATATTTCTTTTATTCTATGCTTGTCACAAGCAAAGATTGTCTTGTAGAGGATG
Organism: Schistocerca cancellata; assembly: GCF_023864275.1. Taxonomy (NCBI): domain Eukaryota; kingdom Metazoa; phylum Arthropoda; class Insecta; order Orthoptera; family Acrididae; genus Schistocerca; species Schistocerca cancellata. Next base: position 2,503,606 of record NC_064632.1, on the reverse strand, counting down.
GGCGAATCTAGAACAAAGTGTAGGTACACTTAGTTGTCACTACATAATACCCAGATTTTCGGCATTATATTTAGCGTGACAGCGCATGAAGATTTGTTCACCAAATGCCACCAATAGATATGTTCCACCTTACTTAGCTCACAAGTAGATATAGTGAAAATTTTTCACTTTCTTTTGTACTTCAAATAAGCTTCCCATTTTTTTTCTAAAGTGGCATTTCTAGATGGTCATTCTTTGCCGAAATCGGCGGTGATTGTGTCATAGAAAAGTGATTATGTCAAAGGTAAACAAAACTTTATAACAAGTCAACATAGTCTCTTTAAACGGAATGCCATTTTTTTCAGTCTCCTGACTTTCTTCAAGACATTTTTGCTTTTCCTGATCGTATTTAATTTTTTAATATGACTCCGATTTTCAGTATATTTATTCACTTTAACCAACTCGATGTCGTACGCTCACACAATTGCATCATCACCGTCATCATCACCACCATCTAAAGAGTAGCACGCTTTAGTAAAACGCAATGATATTTCGGTCTTTGAGCCATGTTTTACGATTTTCCTATGAAGTTGTCTATAGATGAACAGGAGTCTCATATTTTCTGTTAGATCAAACACTACTGGTCTGTGGCCTCCTTTTGGGTATGAGAGATGGGGTATGACTGTAGACAGGTTGTGCAGTATGTGGATAGGGTGGTTCTTTTCTAAGCCGAAATGGCAGCTCCTCTCCCACTTTTGAGATCTTAGGCTGTACATTCGAGACTTTTATTGATTTTCAATTCCTTGGTTTCGTTTCAAAATGTCGCTTAGCGAAAAAGTGCAAAATTTGTTGAAAACTACGTTTTTACCCACTGCCTCGCCCGCATACACGTATCTCCTCATTCTCGCCCCCCCCCCCCCCCCTCTCTGTCCATCTACTTCTCCTCCCTTTGTCCACCTATGTCAGTCACCAATGTCACCCCGTTTTCACCCCCATCCCAATGGGAGGTGGTTCTCACTCCCACAGTACCTCTTTCTAGGCAATATGTAGTATGGGTCAAATTCTGGTGAAATTCATCCTGTGGTTTAGGAGGAAATTTCGAAAATGAACACGTTCATGCCTTCTCA